>NC_090941.1:456477366-458977366 GCF_040938575.1 Ambystoma mexicanum | reverse complement strand
TTCCTCCATAGAAAACCATTACTGCATGTGATATTACCACATGCCGTGACTACCACATCCGTTGATCTGCAATCCCCAATGGAGTAGCTTGGGACTCCAAAATTGAGAAACTACAAAGGATCCACATAATTCAGAATCATGGTGACAATTCTAAATTACTGCGTGTGGTAGCCGTAATTTTGTTTGGCGGCATTACCTGAGGTAATACTGGAGTAATGAGCCCCTACGCTTCCAAGATGCTGGTGCCAGGAGCAACCCGGAAGTCTTATGCAGCTACGGCATATTGTGAACTGAAATACAAAGACGAACGTGTAACTGTAGCTTAGACGGGCATGTGTTTAGGATCCCGAGGGAGAGCATTACATTCATGACCCCTTTGCAGTGACAGATGGCTTGGGCCAGTACAGGGCCGCCTGCTATTGTTAGCGTTCACCTAGTGGGTCCATTGAAAGCCCCACCCCCCTTCGCATCCAGAGCACGGGGCCGGTGGGGAGGCTCTATAGGCGCTCAGCTTTCAGCCGCGGTGTGGGGGTCGGATTCCTCCCGTGTCACTGCCTGGTTAAACAGTCACAGACCCGCACAAGGCCCTGGAGGACATAATGGATGCCCGCGGTGCTGCCCTATTGAGCTGCGTTTATCCAGAGAAAGGGAGCAAGGTTTCTCGTTCATTGAAACACGCCAGGCACTGATGCATTGTGTATCAAAATGTATGCCCCCCTTTCGCTCTGCCTCATTAGGGGATTGATAGGGGCTTTCATTACCTCCTGTCGTACAATGGCAATGCGTCTGCATCTTCATAGCTTCCTTAGGAGTCCTGTGCCTCTGGCGCACGTGACTAGTTCTCTTAAAATCAAAAGTACACACATCTATGAAGCCTAACTGTGTGTTGGGAAAATAGCAATTAAAACACACTTTGGCCATGATTCAAGAAATTATTTGCTTGTAAAACTGGGATTTGCGTGCCATTCTGCCCGCAAATCCATGTTTGACTAATGGGGATTTTTCAGGCAGAATGGAGCCAAGCCCTAAACCCTTTTACACGCAAATAATTCTATGAATCAGGGCCTTTATATTCATGAAAAGGAACAAGAACACGCAGCAGAGGCACATCTTCTGTGCTTTTATCTCTGACTCAGGGCCTGATTCGTGAAATGTTTTGCATGGTGCAAAGTGACTTTGCACTGTGCTTTGAGGCACAGTGGGCCTCATTCCGAGTAAGACGCAAAGGGATACCGGGCACCATTAAGAACATTGGTGACGGTAATCCCTTTGCGCCCTGCTACGAGGTCCCTTTGTGGCCCCGTCCTTGATGCCTGCTTTTACCAGGCGTTATGGACGGGATCCGCAAAGGGACTTCAGAGCTAATAACGGTACCATAATTTACAGTACCATTATTAGCACCCTCCCCATTCCCATTGAGCCCTATGGGGGCTCAAATGGGAATGGGGATTGACATTTTCAATGGGAGTTTACCGGTCCCGCAAAGGTCGGACTAGACCTGTAAATCCCCATTGAACGAGGGCGGACACGGTACCGGTATTGGTGCTAGTCATGGCTAATGGCGCCATGACTAGAACCAACCTCGGAATGAGGCCCAGTGAGTACAACACCATGAAGGGATTATAGAGCCTGATTCACAGAACTATTTTATTATGGTGCAATACCATAGGAAAATGCTCTGTGAATCAGGCCCAAAGTATAAAAAGTATGTGCAATAGCCTCCGAAGACCCTCTCTGCCCTCTCTCTATATCCTTTCACCTGGACTCTTGAGGGCTCACTTGGGATTGCCCCAGAAATTGCACGCTGCTGACCTCGTGTAATGGCACGTTCTTGCTTGAAGTCCCTTTCGTGCAATTTCACTGTTTTGATGACCAATGGTGTATTTCGAACGTGGAAATCCAGGCGGATCCGGGTTCCCATGGGACGTTTGCATCATTTGCAAACTGGATCATAAATGCAAGCTCACTTGTATTTGCATAGCTGGCACCATTTACATGGTTTTCTGTGGAATCTGCCTGTTTTCAGCAAGTGCAAAATGCAGGTGGATTCTATTGGAATCCAGAGCTTCTCCCTCCATGTGAAAACTGTATTGGGCCAGTGAATCCTTTTGGATTTATTTTGTACTGGAGGAGATGACCACCCCCTCCCCCCCAAACGCCACCCCCCCCCCACACACACACACACACCATACCCATGCACTAAAATCAATTGATTCATTAAAGGAATATTTAAACGTTTTGCACACTGTTCAATGCAGTGCAATGCCACAAAATGACCCCCTTTGTATTCTACCCTTATAACTGTTTACACATTATTGTACCCTATTATCATCATCTCAGTTTACAGTGTGTTGTTGATTTCCAGCTATGTCTGTGCTTTACAAAACCCAATACATATAATACACAAAGGGCCTCATTACGAGGTAGGAGGTAGCCATGATGCTATCAGCACCATGGCTACCCCCTTACCGCATTCCGTGTCCGGGTTCCCGAAATAGGGACTTACCGGGTCATTCCAACCTTGGAGGACCCAGTAAGTCCCCATTCCGGGAACCATTCCCCATTCCCATTCGAGCCCCCATAGGGCTCAATGGGAATGGGGATGGAGATAATAACGGTACCGCAATTTGTGGTACCGTTATTAGCTCTGAAGTCCCTTAACAGGTCCCTTCCATACCGCCTGGTAAAACCAGGCGTTAGGGAAGGGACCCGCTAAGGGACCTCGGAATAGGGTGGTAAGGGATTACCGGCACCAGTGTCCTTACCGGTGCCGGTAATCCCTTACCACCTACCTCGTAATGAGGCCCAAGAGTCACAGTTGCTAAGTTTTGCCTTGCAATTCAGATTGGACAAGTGTGCAGTTGAAAGAAGCATTTGCCTTCATTTGCTTATTCAACTGTTTAATAAATAATTGTTGACCACGTCCACAGGCAAATTAGTTTTTATTTTCATTTGGTAGATTGATGGCCATTTCTACTCAATCGCCTGGCATAGGCAACTGCAACTGCTTAGACAGCGGGGGCCACCGTTTAGCAAGCTACCTTCAAACGATAGAGAGCTTGAATGCTTAAGGGCATGCCAGCTGATGAGGGTGTAATGCAAGGAGCATAGACAGGGGAGACAGATTAGGTATCAAACATAGCTATGATAGGCCATTATTTACATAGATGAAATGTCCCTCTATATTAAAGGGCCTATGGTAGGGGCCCTGCAGTTATGGTTAAGTTGCTTAAGTCATCCAAAGAGCCCTTTTTTGGTGTCTCATAACTTCGCCCTCCTGGACGAATCCTGACCAAACATTGCAAATAAAGTATATGGACCCTCAGAAGTTTGGTGCGGTTTTGTCCAGGGGGAGCAAAGTTATAGTTTTAGGAGGGGTCCCAAAATATGTCAAAATCCTAATAGATGCAATGGGAAAAAATTGCTTGCCCCTACAGCCCAGACCGCTGAAAGGATTTTTACCAAATTTGTGCCAGGTCTGGCAGCTTGGTCACGAAAGCATGCTTTTGTACATTGTTTGTAAATCCATTCAGTAGTTATTTTCTAAAATGTCCAAAAAGTAGGTACAACAAATTAGTGATATCTGGGTGCGGTCTGTGAACTCATTTCCTGATTCGCAGTCCGCGGACGCCTGTGGACCAATCAGAGAGCAGCATGATGTTCACGAACATCATACGTGCTCACAGATTGCTCAAGTAAAAATGTAAGGTGCGTCATAACTTTTTGAAACAGACACCATGATGGATTTGCGAACACCGCCCGTAGTCCACAGACATTGCGGTAAAAACATTAAAAAACACAACATTGCACTTGCCAAACTAATGGAACTATCTCTGGGGAGGTAAGGGGTAATAAGGATAGGATGGGATATGGCAATAAAAAGGAAAACATTAGGTGTTTTTCTTCTAGGAAATCTGTGAAAATCTCAGATGTTTTGGGGCATTCCTATGATGTTCGCGAACATCTCAGATGTTCGAGGACATCCAATCATATTTCTGCATTACAGGGACGGAGAAAAGCAGTTTTTGGATGGCTTGTAAGTTTGGAGCCACTCAATGATACTGCATGAAATGTTGCAATATGATTTTAGACCTGACCCTGAAGGGTTCTGCAAAGTTTGGTGCTGTATTGCCAAGAGGGGGCAAAATTTGAAGGGGGTCTTAAAATATTTTAAAGGCTTATTCATGTGGTGCCATTTGATGAATGTGCACAAACGTTTGCAAAAAAGATTTTAGACCCAGATTTGAATGTTTTTGCAAAGTTTGGAGGGATTTTGTCAAAAGGGGGCAATCAGAGGGGGGTTTCAGAATGTTTAGTTTGCTTATAACTTAGTTAATATTTGAGGAATCTGCACAAACGTTTTCAGAAAGATTATAGACCCAACTTTGGATGTTTGTGAAAAGTCTGAATGGATTTTGTCAAGTGGGGGCTAAGTAATATGACTCTTTTTTGTATGTACATTTTGACACTTTTCACAAAAGAAACATTGACAGATTTGCAGCAAACTTGTGCAAGGAGCATTAGCAAGGACCCAAAAGCATGGTTTTGCAAATGTATCTGTGTTTTATTTTTTGAAAAGTGTCACAATGTAGGTACAAAAATAGTGATACACCTTTGGTGACTAAGGAATAGCCTGTGGCCATGGGTAGTGGCCAGATTATCCAGGTCATGGCTCAAGGCCATGACCCGGACTATCTGGCTACTGGCCATGACCATGAGGGGCCGGCAATGGTTGTTAAAGTGGGCATGGCCACCATGCACCGGCTATGTAGTAAAGATTTTCAAAATCTAGATAGGTTTCAATGGGAAAACACATTCTGCTCGTGGCTACAGCCTAAAATGCTGGACAGGATTGCAGCAAACATTTGCGAGGAGCATTAGCAAGGATCTCAAAGGATGGTTATGCAAATCTGTCCTGTGTTTTATTTTGTCCAAAGTGTCAAAATGTAAGTACAAAACATGGTGATATAACTTTGGTGCCTGGACAATGGGCCTGACCCTGAGCAAGGACAAATGTGTACTCTGATTTGCTTACTGGAACATGCAGCATGGCCGAAGACCTAGGTTTCAATGGGAAACAAATATTCTGCTTGCAGCTACGGCCTAAAGTGCTGGACTGGTTTACAAGAAACCTGCATGAGGAGCATCAGCAAGGACCTGAAGCATGCTTTTTCAAATCTCTCTCGTGTTTTATTTTTCCAAAGTGTCAAAATGTAAGTACAAAAAATAGTCAAATAACTTTGGTGCATGGACGTTGGGCATGGCCATCAGCAAGGACAAATGCCTACTCTGATTTACTCATTGGTGCATGCGGCATGGCTGAATCCCTAGGTTTGAATGGGAAAAAGATATTCTGCTTGGGGCAACAGTCTGAAGTGCTGGACTGGATTACAACAAACCTGCGCGGGGAGCATCAGCAAGGACCTAAAAGCATGTTTTTGCAAATCTGTCCTGTGTTTTACTTTTATCAAAGTGTCAAAAAGTAAGTACAAAAATTAGTAATATAACTTTGCTGCCTGGGCAGTGGGACTAGCCCTCGGCAAGGACAAATGTCTACTCTGATTTGCCTGTTCAGGAATGCGGCATGGGCAAAGCCCATGTCCCATCGATTGTGGAGACTGGCAATGGCTGCAAGCCATGAGCACTGGCCATTGGTCACATTATGGGGGTATAGTGGACACTGAACTAGTATGCAGGGTAAGTGCAATGGATAACGGGGATGGCTTGGTGGGGCTGGGGTCATGGTCGAGCCTCATGCCATAGGCAATTGAACCATGACTTGCACCCCCAGCATGCGCTGCTGATAACGACGCACATCAGTAATGGTTGCAAATAATATGTTTGTTAAAGGAGGTCTACAGTTCTTTCATGTATGTTTAAAGAGGGATTATTAATACATTATATACAGTGATGGAAGATCATGAAACATTTTCACTCATAAAAACGTATACAATGCACAGAAAACAATGTTAAAGGGACGTTATGGTAAAGTTGCACTAATAAAAACCTGTGAAATTCAGAGAAAATCTTTGTTAATGTCATCAATGACATTTGTGATGTCATCTTTGATGTCCTGGATTTTAGTCTTAGCAGTGCATGGTGATGGCACGAGTTATGGT
Organism: Ambystoma mexicanum; assembly: GCF_040938575.1. Lineage (NCBI taxonomy): Eukaryota > Metazoa > Chordata > Amphibia > Caudata > Ambystomatidae > Ambystoma > Ambystoma mexicanum. The sequence continues at coordinate 458,971,247 of NC_090941.1, read as the reverse complement.
TGCTTAGATTACCATAACTGGTAAATTTCAGTTTTTTTTCCTGTTTTAATTGTAACCAAAATGTGCCTTTATTAAAGTTTTTCCACTGTATTTCATAGGTTTCTGTTAGTGCAACTTAACCATAACATCACTTTAACAAAGTTATTTCACTGACTATATAGGCAGATGTACCCCAAAAAAGTCATTGAGAGAGCCTTCCTGAAAGCCAGAATAATTGAGAGACACATCTTATTAGCTGGAAATAAGAACAAAGATCGATCAGAAGGAGAAAAGAGCACCCGATGCATTCTTACTTTTGACAACCAGTCAAAAAATATCAAACACATTTTGCAGAAACATTGGAGCATTTTGCTAACTGACCCAGATCTGGCCAAAAGCCTCAAACCCCATCCCGAAGTCACTTTCAGAAGAAATAGGTCTTTTAAAGATATGCTGGTCCCCAGTTTTATGGCCAAGGAAGAAGAAAAGACAGAAGGAAACTGGTTAACAGTGAAAAAGAAAGGCTTTCATAAATGCACACGCTGTAATATATGCAAATTTGCAATTGATGGCGACACTTTTAAACATCCAGTGACAGGACACAAAACAGAGATCAAACAACGGATCACCTGTGAAACAGACTATGTAGTCTATGCCCTCACCTGTGCATGCCATAAATACTACATCGGCAGCACAAAATGCAAGTTAAAGATTCGAATACAACAACATGTGCGAGCCATCACACACAACGATGTGAACTATCCCATGGCTAAACATTTCTATGAATGTCACAACAAAGAAATAGACAGTTTCAAGTTCTTTGGGGTATATAAAATAGAATTGGGCCCCCGGGGAGGTGACAGGGAGAAGCAATTGAGACAAAAAGAAACAAGGTGTATACTAGATTTTGAAAGTAAACAGCCCAACGGGCATAACATCGATGAAGAGTTATACACCTTTCTGGGCAGCTAAAGGAATGTTTCTGTCCCCCCCCCCTTTCTTTGCACATCTACATTGAGAAAGCAACTATATGTTCATTTTGCTTACCTTATGCTATGCAAAATTAGTATTTATATTCCCTTCATGATTCCCAAATAATGAATAAGTGCTCCGTAACGATATACGAGATCAAATAGTTGTTTTTAAAGTTTCTGTATTTTAAATAATTTCTTATGGTGTCGGTAATGGTGTGTGTGCTTTGGAGCACATTTGTTGCTCTGCACTATTTTTTCTATACATATGGTAATGGGGGAGTAGAGAAGGGGAGAAGAAGAGCAAGGAGAGGCTAATTGGGAAGTAGATTTAACTAGAAAAATATAGTCTGCAAACTGGATATCGATTTACTAATGTTGTTGTGTATTTGGGGATAATCTTCCATTTACGGTTAGATATATCCAGTATGTTATCTCGATTTCAATTATCATGCTGGAATTGGGATTTCCCTTGTACTAAATACTTCATTAAATAAATAGATAAACAAGTGACCTAGCAGAGATCTAAGATTATAATATGATTAGATCTCGGACACTATTATTATAGTGACTATAAGACCTAACAGATTAAGGGTGAGCTACAGAGATCCATGTTTCGGGGTTTTAGATATTCATTTATATCCCACTAAGGTAGGTATAGATGTTTTTAATCATGCACTAGTCACTTTAAAATCGGAAAGAAAAAATAGTAAAAAACTTGGGCGGTGAATACTCCATACCCTTTTTTCTTTCTCTCTTTTAGCCCTGTACGATCAATATATGTTTGACGTAAAAGATAAAGAGGCAATCAGAGTCAATGGATTGAATGAATGTCATTCAGGACACAGATGTTTCATTTCATCTTGGCTGCTAATGCACAATGCACTTTAAATCTACCTCTAGGAACAAAATGCTCATTCGCATGATTGCATGCCTGTTAGGCAAACTCACTAGGCAAAGATGTCTGCCATGGTTTTGGTACGCAATGCAGATCACTAAATGGGGCCTTCTTTGATTTCTATGTTGCCTGCCTGCCCACCCCCTCCTTTCCCTCTCTCCTCCTCCCAGTCTCATGTTTTAAAGCGATGTATGGTGGAGAGGTTTTTTGTTGTGAAAAAGCGGCGAGTTGGCCGCGAAACGCGTCACGCCTCGAGTGTTGCACTTGGGAGGACCCACACTGGGGTCATACACTCTATTTTCTAAAATGGATTTCCATGATTTTTAAATATTTCTTTCCCGTGTGGATCAATTAAAGAAGAAAATTAACAAAACGGAAAACGGTTGGTGTGGAGCTTTATTCCCCCCCCCCTTCGTTTGCTGTTTGGTGGAAATTGGGCAAGCATGGCTTTATGGAGAGTGCAGCTCGACTTGGCTACCTGAAGGTAGAATTGACAATATCTTTAAACGCTGTGATCGTGTCAGCGTGGAGCGGAGCACCAGTGTTAAGGTTGGAGGAGGAGCGCACAGTGTACACGGTGAAATTGACGGCATGTCCTGTAGCAGCTCGGATTACGGCAATACAACAGAAGCACGGGAATACGGAAGCGGCAGCTGGAAAACCCATGAGCAACGCGGAACCGCAGGTCGAAGGACAGGCGGTAAGGTGGAGCTGGGTGAGTACAGCAGTTGTATTCTGTAACGTGTAAGCGAACAAAATTTGCATTTGTAATTCTTTTCTACTCGGAAAAAGAACACGACTTGAGAAGTGGATTTAAACTTTTCTCACAAGTTGCATAATTAAAAAGCCCTCCACTTCTAAATCAGCAAAAACAAGGGAAAAACCACACATTTCCACACGGGCAAAGAATTTGGAGTGTATTGAACTCGTGACTACTCCCAAAGGGATACCTGAAAAACATGGCAAACTCCCAAGCGCAGAGAGAAGCAACACGGCGGGCACAGGCCCTTACACTTTTCAATGAAACTTTAAAATCGACCAGAAAAAAAGATATACCCACAGAAGCAATACCCAAAAATGACAGCGAGATAGGCCTGCTTAAAGAACTTGAAAAATTACAACGTAAGGAGGTTAGCAAATGGTGGGAGGAGCACTCCCTAAAAAACTATGTAGAAGTTGGGCGAATACCAAGAGGACTGAGGATTTTAACAATTCCATCCTTCGAAGAACAGGACCCACTGATGTTAGAAGAATGGAGTGGGGCGGCCAACCAATGTTCAAAAACCTTCCTTCTATTACTTATAAAGTATGCAGGCAGTGATCGTGAGAGGCTACTGGAAAAAATAATAAAAGTGGAAGAAAAATTAAAATTGATTACAGAAACCGGTGATGGGAAGAAATTGAAAGAATCAATGGAAAGAAACTTGCTTGAGTATGAGGAAGAAATAAAACAAAGAAAACAAAGAAAGTTTTTAAGAGACAAGGAAGATTATGAAATGGGCAGAGTATATACCTTTGCAAGAAGGTTTGATCAGATGAGATTAACATCTTCCAGAGCAACACCGATAACCACCGAAACTATACCAACAAGTGCAAGCGAATCCCTTTCAATGTCAGAGTCTGACATAACAGGGAGCGACACAGAAGAACCACAAGTGCGCAGAAATTTTTTAGAAGAAATGCGTTTGCTACGCCAAGATGGCAAAAAGAACAAACAAAAAAGAGGTGGAAGTGCGAATCGTGGCAGAGGAAGAGGTGCCCGAAAAAAACGAGGAGGGGAAAACGGAGCAGGAAATTCCCAGAACAATACTTCGGGCAGATCGCTGCGCTCTGGCAACTGAGCGAGGCTGATATGCAGGAGGAGGGTAGTTTTAAAATAATAAATTTGTCTGATCACATCTTAACAACAACTCAACAAAAAGTTCTGAGTTTGGGACTAAACTACTGTCCTTCTGCTAATAATGATTATGTGGACACTAGGATAGATCTGGACCATTTCATAAGAAAGATCCGCCTCAGGAAATTCTTTGCTAACAACATGTGGCAACAAAAGAAAAAGGAAGCACAGACAGGGAAAACAGAGATTACGATTAAGGAAATGGACATACTTACCGATCTTATGGAACTAGAGAAAGGAATGGACATGGAAGAAGAAAACTTATCGACTGATCTAGCAGAGATAGGGATCAGAACTGATTGGATGGCAAAAAGTAATCTGAAATCGAAATCCAAATTTAATCCCACGACAAACGTAGCTAGCACTATTGGTGTATTTCAGAATCTAGTTATAGAAGACTTAAAAAGTTTACGTCGAAAAACTAAAAATGTGAAATTCAAAGATAACCTCACAAGAAATGAAAGAAAAGCATTAAAAGAACTGCAGGAGTTGAAGAACTGCATTATAAAACCCTCAGATAAGGGACACAATATTGTTTTGCAGAAAAAAACAGAATACATTAAAGAGGCGTATAAACAGCTTAACGACACCAAGTGCTACACGAAACTAAAGGATAATCCTATGCCAGCATTAGAACAAACAGTGAAATCCTTCCTAAAGAAATATGAAGAAATGGGTATTATATCGGAAGAAACATATAAATTTCTCTACATCAGTAAAGCTATAACCCCAACTATATATTTTTTACCCAAAGCTCATAAGAATCTGCAACAACCCCCAGGGAGACCAATCGTGTGCCTAATAGGCTCAGCATTGGAAAACATATCGAAATACATTGACGAGGTATTGTTCCCTTTTGTGTGCACACTCCCTTCATACGTAAAAGACACTACTGATTTCCTGTGCAAAATAGAAAATATTCCCTGGGAAAAAGATTATTTAATGGCCACGATGGACGTCGTTTCCCTCTACACGTCGATAGGACATGAGGATGGGAAAACAGCATGCCTACACTATTTGAACACTAAATCTTTGAATTTCCTGAAACACAATGAGATGGTGATGCAAATGATCAATCTATGCCTTACAAACAATGTCTTCCTCTTCAACAATGAATATTTCAAGCAGATGCAAGGAACGGCGATGGGAACAACTTTCGCGCCTTCATATGCAAACCTTATGATGGGGTCGTGGGAAGAACTTGAGGCTTGGTCAGATGGGAATCAGGTACATACGCAAAATGTGGTTCTATGGTTAAGATACATCGATGACCTGTTTGTTATCTGGAGAGGCACCGCAAAGGGCTGGTTAGAGTACGTAAAGGAATTGAACCAAAACAAAAAAAACTTAAGATTTACGGAAACTCACAGCCGGACACTAATCACCTTTCTGGACGTTAATATCAGAATTGTGAACGAGAAAATAACTTGTGAGCTGCATCGAAAGAAGACTGGCTCAAATACTCCTCTACACGCACATAGTGGACATCCTAAACATGTGATCTGGAGTGTGCCCTATGGAGAATTTGTGAGACTCAGAAGAAATAACACCACTTTGGAGTCTTACGATAGAGAAAGTAAATTGATGGCAGCAGGTTTTAAAAGGCAGATGTACCCCAAAAAAGTCATTGAGAGAGCCTTCCTGAAAGCCAGAATAATTGAGAGACACATCTTATTAGCTGGAAATAAGAACAAAGATCGATCAGAAGGAGAAAAGAGCACCCGATGCATTCTTACTTTTGACAACCAGTCAAAAAATATCAAACACATTTTGCAGAAACATTGGAGCATTTTGCTAACTGACCCAGATCTGGCCAAAAGCCTCAAACCCCATCCCGAAGTCACTTTCAGAAGAAATAGGTCTTTTAAAGATATGCTGGTCCCCAGTTTTATGGCCAAGGAAGAAGAAAAGACAGAAGGAAACTGGTTAACAGTGAAAAAGAAAGGCTTTCATAAATGCACACGCTGTAATATATGCAAATTTGCAATTGATGGCGACACTTTTAAACATCCAGTGACAGGACACAAAACAGAGATCAAACAACGGATCACCTGTGAAACAGACTATGTAGTCTATGCCCTCACCTGTGCATGCCATAAATACTACATCGGCAGCACAAAATGCAAGTTAAAGATTCGAATACAACAACATGTGCGAGCCATCACACACAACGATGTGAACTATCCCATGGCTAAACATTTCTATGAATGTCACAACAAAGAAATAGACAGTTTCAAGTTCTTTGGGGTATATAAAATAGAATTGGGCCCCCGGGGAGGTGACAGGGAGAAGCAATTGAGACAAAAAGAAACAAGGTGTATACTAGATTTTGAAAGTAAACAGCCCAACGGGCATAACATCGATGAAGAGTTATACACCTTTCTGGGCAGCTAAAGGAATGTTTCTGTCCCCCCCCCCTTTCTTTGCACATCTACATTGAGAAAGCAACTATATGTTCATTTTGCTTACCTTATGCTATGCAAAATTAGTATTTATATTCCCTTCATGATTCCCAAATAATGAATAAGTGCTCCGTAACGATATACGAGATCAAATAGTTGTTTTTAAAGTTTCTGTATTTTAAATAATTTCTTATGGTGTCGGTAATGGTGTGTGTGCTTTGGAGCACATTTGTTGCTCTGCACTATTTTTTCTATACATATGGTAATGGGGGAGTAGAGAAGGGGAGAAGAAGAGCAAGGAGAGGCTAATTGGGAAGTAGATTTAACTAGAAAAATATAGTCTGCAAACTGGATATCGATTTACTAATGTTGTTGTGTATTTGGGGATAATCTTCCATTTACGGTTAGATATATCCAGTATGTTATCTCGATTTCAATTATCATGCTGGAATTGGGATTTCCCTTGTACTAAATACTTCATTAAATAAATAGATAAACAAGTGACCTAGCAGAGATCTAAGATTATAATATGATTAGATCTCGGACACTATTATTATAGTGACTATAAGACCTAACAGATTAAGGGTGAGCTACAGAGATCCATGTTTCGGGGTTTTAGATATTCATTTATATCCCACTAAGGTAGGTATAGATGTTTTTAATCATGCACTAGTCACTTTAAAATCGGAAAGAAAAAATAGTAAAAAACTTGGGCGGTGAATACTCCATACCCTTTTTTCTTTCTCTCTTTTAGCCCTGTACGATCAATATATGTTTGACGTAAAAGATAAAGAGGCAATCAGAGTCAATGGATTGAATGAATGTCATTCAGGACACAGATGTTTCATTTCATCTTGGCTGCTAATGCACAATGCACTTTAAATCTACCTCTAGGAACAAAATGCTCATTCGCATGATTGCATGCCTGTTAGGCAAACTCACTAGGCAAAGATGTCTGCCATGGTTTTGGTACGCAATGCAGATCACTAAATGGGGCCTTCTTTGATTTCTATGTTGCCTGCCTGCCCACCCCCTCCTTTCCCTCTCTCCTCCTCCCAGTCTCATGTTTTAAAGCGATGTATGGTGGAGAGGTTTTTTGTTGTGAAAAAGCGGCGAGTTGGCCGCGAAACGCGTCACGCCTCGAGTGTTGCACTTGGGAGGACCCACACTGGGGTCATACACTCTATTTTCTAAAATGGATTTCCATGATTTTTAAATATTTCTTTCCCGTGTGGATCAATTAAAGAAGAAAATTAACAAAACGGAAAACGGTTGGTGTGGAGCTTTATTCCCCCCCCCCCCCCCCTTCGTTTGCTGTTTGGTGGAAATTGGGCAAGCATGGCTTTATGGAGAGTGCAGCTCGACTTGGCTACCTGAAGGTAGAATTGACAATATATATATATATATATATATATATATATATATATATATATATATATATATATATATATTATATGCATATTTACATATTGCCATATATGTTAATTTCCATTCATAGCATCTATAAGCCATTACCTCTTATATTGTAGTTGCATACCTTTGCGAAGGCATTCTCCACCGGTTGATTACCACTTTCAGATGTTTGTACCGAGTATCTATGTTGGGAGTGATGTTTCTGAGGTGCGCCCCCATGAACTCAATCTGAAAGCCAGAGTAAGGATTCTTTGTTTATTAACCGGTTAAGGTAAATAAGTAGATTGATGCCTTACTTCAGAACAAATCCTATTTGTTTTTCGAATTGTTGATGCCACTGGCACTTTAATACGAACTGCAGTATAGATTTCAGCTATTGAATATCACGTGGGAGCCCCTCTACTGAGAACGAACATGAGTCAAATACCTTGTTCTATGGAATTCCTTCCACTCAGGAGTGTCTACAACTAGGTTTTCGCTCACTGCACCCTTCACAGAGGAGAAATATCCATTTGCATATTAGCCTTTGTCCCACCCACAAGGGCAGTTCAGCACTGAAATGCTAGGCAATTCTCCTCTGAACAATGACACCATCAGCCACACCAGATACTTCTTTTGGCCTTTTTGGGCATCCTCAGTGAGGTGAAGCGGAGTCTCTCTAAGGCACAGTGAACATGGGTCCACGTCTGGATTACCCTTGGTTTTATAACATTGGAAAGGGGTGTGGATTTAGGCTATTAATCAGTGGACGAAGACTGATATTTAAAATGTATATAGTTAAATTCAAGCTGGGCCCACTCACACTAAATACAAGCCTGTGTTTGCCAATCCATACCTGAGCAAGAATTGGTCTGAATTTTAATGCAAGCAACTAGACACATTTCACCAAACCTGCTGAGGGGATAAAACCATTTTGTTGGCAACGTTTTCAGGAAAGGCATTCTGTTTCCAAACAAAATAAACACATTTTAAGACATAAACCACAGCCCCTCTCACTTTCTACACTTCAGACTGGGCTTAATGATCTATTCTTAATCAAAGTGTCTTGCACATCTGCCATTTGATCGATGCTCCGTCATCAGTGCACTATCTTACAGAAAGGTTTCACTTATTCTAACACATGTAGCTACTCTATTTTTCTCTGTGAATCCGGGCCAACATAAGAGGCTAATCCTGCAGTTCAGGAAATAATGTCAGAGTCTACTTAATGACTTTGAGGTATCCCTGGACATGGTGTTCATAATTTTCTTACAGGAAACGTGGTTGCCGGATGCACCAATGAAGGATGGCTTTAGTATTTTCCTAAATCCCGCTGAAAAAAATCCAAAAGGTTGCCCATATTCAGGCCTCTTACCCCTGATAAAAAAATCACCCATTGGTGGTCTGTTTTAGAGTCGTCAAATCCGAAACCTTTCGTTCAAGGAACAATTCTTCAGACCACACAAGTGGAACATTCAGAACGCAAACACCTTCTGATAGTAAATAGGTATTTAACCCTGCCAAGATAAGCACTAAGAACTTTCTGATTTCAGTCATTCTACTGGTGGATAACGCAAGCCTGGCATATAACAACTTATCACTAATTTGCTGCAGAAACCTAAACTGCACATGGTTAGAACCCGATGGTGGACACCAAACAAATAAAAGACTACCAAACTGTGCAGTAGCTTGTAGAGGACAGATCTGGCTATCTGCCCTGTCTAACAGAAATTGCTTCATGCTGAACGGCAATGTGAGGGGAGATCAGCCACTGAAATCAACTTGGCATTGTGCTCAGAGTGATAACATTTTAGACTATATCTGGGCGTCGCAAAATGTAGTCAAAAAAGTTGTTGATATACAAGTGCTTCCCATGAAAAATAGTGACCACATTCTCCTACGTCTTTGCTGCCAAATAGAATGGGCACCGTTCCTTCAAAGACACAATGTGCCTGTTACTACAAATGCAGGGGGCAATAGACTTTGTATAAATGGGCTACAAATACAAAACATGAGTCAGAAACTTTTTAACAACGCCTGTTTACAGTCCGTAGATTACGCACCGCTGTTGTCTGATTTTACGGTAACTCAAGTTGCATCAAGGACCATGGGTCAGGCCCACAAGCACCAATATAGTAATGCAATCGACAGTGCTCTGAGGAGAGACCTGTGACTATTAAAAAAAAAGCTGCCTAAAGAAGATGCAGTGGATGCTGTCAAATGTAGGTGACAACAGTATTGAAATTGGCTTAACTCTCATGCCATGATCATTGACCCAGACCGAGGGGAAATAATGATGGAATTGTTAGTGAAAAAAAAAAACACAAGAGATATTTGGGCCATTTTAATGCAGTTTACACAAAGTGACTCCCCCCCCCCACCATTGCAAACGAAATCGCTGGTGTGGCTTGGGAAAAGCATTTTTCAGCAGTGTACAAGAAGCCTTCAATCGAACCACTAGTGACGACCAATAACTCAGCCACTCATTGGGAAGTGAAAATTCCGCTATCAGATATTGAAATGGCGATACAAGGCCTGAAAAACTCACATGCTGCTGGTCCTGACCTGATTTCGAACGTTATGTTGAAAAAACACAAAATGCAGTGGGCTCAGTTTTTTGAAGCCCTATTCAGTCGACTATCAACAACCAAACAGATTCCAGAATCATGGCTAAGGGCCGTGGTAGTTCTAATATACAAGAAGGGAAACCGGGCGGATCCTGCAAACTACCGCCCTTTCGCCCTCCTTGATACAATTGTCAAGATTTTTGGATCATTCTTGAGGCAAAAGCTGGCAGCTTGGGCACTTCGCGCAAAGATCACAGACATTCGCCAAACTGGGTTCACGGAGGGCGTCGGAGTGGAGGTAAATCTTCTGATCCTGAACATACTAAAGTTAGAGGCTTTGAAAGCAAGGACAAAAATGCACCTTGCATTTATAGATATGAGACAGGCATTCAACAGTGTCATTCGTGGAATGTTGTGGATGAAACTACTGCATTGGAACTGTCCTGCTTCAGTATTAGAACCAGTAAGGTCCCTTCACACCACCACCTCCATACGTGTCAGATTGAACAACATGGGCAATTTGTCAGATTCAATAAACACTGAGAAGGGCGTTAGGCAGGGCTGACCCCTTGCTGCAGAGTTGTTTAAGCTCTTTATATCCGATTTGCCTTTGCAGCTTGAGCAAGTTCACTGCTTTCCGCCAAGGATAAATGATGTTCCGATAAGATGTATAACTTACGCTGATGACTTGGTTCTAATGAATAGAACCCAGATTGGGCTGCAAAGCCTGTTAAATAAACTACATGAGTATCTGGCAGAAAATGATCTTGAAATAAACACCTCAAAAACAAAAATCATGTCCATCGGTCCACCAGGTAACAAGAAAGACAAATCAATTTGATGGACAATTGCCAGTGAAATCTTGAGCCAAATCTTCTCAATAAGGTATCTAGGCATCACATTTACTAACTCAATATGTGAACATTTTTGGATCCAAGAATTAACAAACCAGATGACGAAATCTGGTCTGCAAGGAGCAAAAATATATAGGGATTACGGCAAATTCACTATAACCCCCGAAATGACCTTTTACCTGCAAAAGGTTGTCCCTGACATTACATTTGGGGCAGAAGCGGGATGGAAGATCCAAGAGAGTAACTGGCATATGATAGAAGGCCGCTTCTGGCGTCGTGTGTTAAACCTTCCTAAATACATCTCAATGACAGTACTGAGACATGAATTAGCCTTCAATTCTCTACACATGTGTATAACTAGGGGTGTGGTAGCGCCGCTCAAGTTGAAACATTTCTAAAGTGTAGAATGTTATTTTATTTGCAAAGTAGATATTCTGCGATGGTGGTGGAACTAATCACCAAGATTCGGCATGTAAGAAATATTAGTCATGCTCACACGCACAAAAGTAATAGGACTGTTTCTGAAATAAATCACAGAACTAATATAAACCCCATATATAAGGGGACATGTGTTTATTTACATGTATTAAAGATATACGTCAAATTAACATAGTGTAGAAATACCTAAAAATGCTCAATGTCAAAATGAATACATTGGCAAAAGATGGAAACAATATTTATATCCATGGGAAACCACAACAAAAACGAAGCAGAAGTCCTAGAATAGGAGTGGCTAGTAGTACTGGATGAGACAGGACATTGCTCCTAGCATGAGACAGTCATTTCCTGATATTTTAACAAAAAAACATACAGCAATTCATGATTTCTGCAATTTTTGTGAAACATTGATGAATTTAGATTCATCCAGTATTACATACATTGTGATGAGGTTAAATAAACAAAAACACAACAAAGGTTAGATACGTTCTGCTGGAAAACATAGTAACTAACTATGCACATGTCATTTCATTAGGCATGTACAAAGTGTAAACTCTAGGTCCAATGTTACAAGAGAGTATGGGCCTGTTTGTTTGTTTGCAAATAGAACAGAACCTTGTTGTTAAATGTTACACATTAAATGGGTAGTGGCCAATCCTTGGTCAATTCTCTACACACCAGAGTAATGTGGAAATCTTTGGCTACGCTTCGAAAAATTATCTGAGTCCACCAATCCTGGCTTATCATCTATTTACACCTAACCTCGAAGGCGCGACAACCGGATCATTTTTAAAATCTTGGAAAAACCGGTTGGAAGAAATTTTGTCAGCAGCCGACATAAAGAAATCTGAGTTGCTGAAATGTCCACAAATAGCCAAGAAAAAAAATTGAGACTTGGAGTTGGATAGTAAATCTGGAGAAATGTGCAAAATTGTATTCAGCTTTGCACCTAGGTGTTGGACACAATCAGTTAAACATTCAACCCAGATACCTGCAACACTGCCCATCACGACATCATTGCGACCAATTCCTAAAATTCAGATTGAATGCTTTGAAAACTAAAGAAATGCTGTGGCAAACACGTGATAAAGACGTGATAGACAACCAATGTTGATTCTGTGGGTTGGCAACTGAATCGCTGAAGCACCTTGTAATCGCGCGCCCAAAAATCAGTAATCAACGCACTCTACATCTTGGATGATTTGCTCCAGCAAATGACGATGTGGAATCCTGGTGGTCATATGTAATCACAGGCAACAACACAAAGCTTTCTTGTGCAATTGTTGATTTCTTGGATATGATTCTTGTAAACAAAAGAAATTATCAGACTCATGAAATACAACTCAATATGAACTCATGTTGGCATCCAGAAGGAAATTGTTTTTGTAATGACAATCTCTTTTGTGTTGTGTTGTCTTAATGTGATTTAAGAAATAAGGAAAGATGGAATGTAACAAAATTTAAATCATTTCTTTTGACTTTGTTAAACTGATGTTTTCAATAAAAAATAATTTTAAAAAAGTTTCCTTAACTCCCCAACAAAAACCGCAAGGGTAACAAACAAGTTGAGCTTTCACAAATCCACCTCATTAGGCTGCAACAGAAGATAATGAAGGGTTGTAAAGCTCTCTTTACCCTGTGCAGCATCCTACATACACCAAGAAACATATTATGTTACCGCCTATTGCATGCAACTTCTACTTTTGGAGATCAGCTAGGGTGCCTCATTGCTGGCCTGAACATAGAGACACATAATCTGTAATTTCTTGGGAACCTCAATACGAGAGTTGATCACCCTTATCCACCACAACATTGACTCACTCATTCAAAATTCTCAAATTGTGCACAATTTGGAGACAGTCGTTCATAATAAAAAGGTCACACTTTAGGTTCAAATCCTCCCAGGATTGGAGCATTCTTGCTGTGCCACATCTCCCATTAGTGAGGCCTATCATTGCCCCTTTTTTTTAATATCTTACCGTATCAAGAAAACAATTAAGATCCCCAACTATAGATATCCATAGAAGACAAAAATGAAGAAATCATTGAAAATAAGTTCAATTAGCCCTAGACATGCTCATCTACAGTAAGTAAGCTAACAATCAAAAAGAGTAAGCGAGTGCAAATGTATCTTGGAAGTGACAGAGCTCTGTATATTGTGAGAAACAAAAGATGTGACGAAACGTCCCCAATGACATTTTCAGAGCTCCATGAGGTATTTTCTGAAGTTTGGGCTTTCAGTTCCTTCCAGTAATTTCAGTTGATTGTTTTATTTTATGGTGGAAGGGGTAGTTTAAAGGCAGACGAGATACTACAAATCCCTGATAAGAAAAATAAATGCAGAATGGAGTTTTAAAAAAATGGATTGACTGCAGATGCCACCAAAGGAAGCTTTTTAATATATTTCAACATATCAGCCTTATCTGCTCATTCCAGTCAAACCCGATTTTCTTCCATGACCTATGTGACTCTATTGCCTCTTATGTCACCATGAAAATCTTGTAATCTAGTATCACATCGCTAAGAAATGTTAGTTGGACACCCTTTGATAAAACTGCAAGATTCCTAATTTTGGTATCCAGTCCACTCTGTCCGACACACAACTTCAGAATTATCAAATTTGGAACTGAGCAATTTTCTTAAATTAGTATGCATAAGCAACGCAGCAGGCGATTTGACTGTCACCACCTGTATGAAGGGAGTGGTCCAGATTCTTGACTTCAGTGTTGATGAAGCCCAACATGAACCCAGCCGACCAAGAAAAATATGTCGCCCCATTTAAAATCTCTAATTTTCACCTATGATTCTTGGAAATAAGGAGATTTGCCAAATGAAAGCATTGGATTTGTAAAGAAGAATTTAGAACTTGAGGCAGGCTGTGTTTATTCCTGGTGATGCCAAAGAACCTTTCGTAATGGATGATATACGATTTTACACTGTCAAAGATCTTGTTAGGGCTACATTGTTGTTATATATCCCCTAGCATCATGTATTCTTAGCTTGCCTTTCAGACAATCAAAAATGTCCTTCTGCACTTCATAAGCCTGCATTAAATCTTTGGGGATTTGGCAACTGGACTTGTCCCGGGCACCTTGGTTTGAATCACTGCTGCTGCCCTCTCTAGAAGTGAATCTATTGACCTCAATCTTCTCTTTGAGTGCCAGGTTGCACAACGCTATGGTGACCTTGTCCCACTGTTTCTGTTCCTCCAGTGCTAGCCTCAATCCTTTAACAGGAGCTTTCTAGCCACTACATAATTTACAGCAGGAACAATTTCTGGGCCACTTAGAGGTTTTGCCAAGGCCTGGGACCTGCAGGATGCTGTACTATCCTCTGACTTTGCTGACACTCTGGAGTGTTGAGAAACTAAACTTGCCTCCCTGAATTGGTGAGAAACACTACTCAGGTTGTCTTCTTCACCAGCTTCCAGCTTCCACCATCCCTTGTGCAAGGTCTTTTTCATTCGGGTACGCAGGGCCTAATAATCCGGGTGCTGAGGGGCAGTCCCCTCTCTTGTTTGTTTGTTTATTTATTTATATTGCGCACCAGACCCTTAGGTTACCGGGCGCAGCAACAAGTATATGCGAAGCTTACAATGTTACAATGTTATATAAATGAATTTACAATATTACACCATATTGCACAAATTACAAGAATGTACAGATAAAGATTTGCCGTATTTACATGAATGTACAGTTAGCAATATACAGGATTTGCGGTAATAAGCATAAAGGTTGATGTCACGTCAGGGTGCATTGGGTCGGACTACACTTGTGAGTGTTCGGGTGTTAAGTCGTTGTTGGCGATAATGTGTTTGATAAGGTTCCTTCTGAAATGGGGGAAGGGTTGGTCAGCTCTTAGGTTAGGTGGCAGGGCGTTCCACAGGTTAGCAGCTTTCACAGGGAAGCAGGCGCCACCAATTTTGGCGAGTCTGAATCTAGGTACTGCCAAACAATTGGAAATGGCGACTCTCATGGGTCTATTAGAAGTTTTTCTTTTTATTTTGTCCATTAAGTAGCTGGGAGCTGCATTATTTAAGGCCTTATGGGTTAATGAGATCATTTTTAGCTGGATTTTATTCTCCGTAGAGAGCCATTTATGTTGCCGCCTAGTCGAGGAGATATGCTCCCTCTTTTTTATTCCTAATGCAGCTCTGAGAGCATTATTTTGTAGAATTTGAAGTCTTAGGGTAGTGGCTTTATTGGCGCTACTGTATAGGGCATTACAGTAGTCTAGTCGGGAAAGAATTAAGGCTCTAGCCAGGATTAGGCAGCTGGTATTGGACAGGAAGGGCTTGCCTGCTCTGATCAATTTACAAGTGTAGGCAGTAGTGGAGGCTAGGGAGTTTACCTGTTTAGTGAAGGACAGGGTAGAGTCGAGATAGAAACCAAGTGTTTTTACTTCCCTCGAGACTTTAATGGCATTTCCGTCTATGCTGAAGGCTGAGTAATCCGGGCCCAATTTGTTAATATTAGCTTGTGTGCCCAGAATGATCAACTCTGTCTTATCATCATTCAGGCAAAGACCGTGAGTGGCCATCCATGCCTGAATGATGAGATACACTCTATTCACCAACTCCCCATCCCTGCTGTGATCCCCAGAAAGTGGGAAGAGAATCTGTGTATCATCTGCATAGTTAGTGTAGGTGATACCGAGATTGTCCAGATCGTCGAACAGAGGTTTGGTGAATATATTGTAGAGGGTCGGAGAGACGCAGGATCCCTGAGGGACTCCACAAGTAATAGGTATAGGGTCAGCTGCTGCCGAAGGGGAAAAGACTCTCATAGTTCTCTCACTTAGAAAGGATTCTATCCAACTGATGGCTTGGGTGGAGAAGTGAGCGGCAACGTCCAGGTGTTTGCAGAGGACTTTGTGGTCCACAAGATCAAACGCAGCTGAGAGATCTAGTAGGAGGAGGAGGGCTGTCTTGCCCTGATCTCTCAGTTCGTCTATTTGGGCCTTTAAGTCAATCAGGGCTGTTTCCGTTCCGTGTAGTGGGCGGAAGCCAGATTGTCTAGTTCCTAGTAGTTTGTGCAGTTCAAGGTAGTTTTGAATCTGTATATAGGCCACTTTGTCCAGGATCTTTAGCAGAAACGGAACTGTAGTGATTGGGCGGTAATTGGTGGGGATAAGAGGATCTAGAGTTTGCTTTTTAAGCAACGGGAGCACCCAGGATTGTTTTAGATTAGCTGGGATGATGCCTGTAGAGAAGGATGCATTGACCAGTTTGGAGATAAATGGTGATAGGTCTCTGGCAGCGTCTTTTATTAGCTGTGCTGGGCAGATGTCACCTTTGCAGTTGGATGGTTTGAGGGTGAGGATAATTTTTTCAATCTCAAGTGTGGAAGTTTTGGTGAAGGAAAATTTGGTATGTTGAGGCATGTGGATCGCCTTAGGTGGTGACAGTGTAGGGAGTTTAAGCGAGTCTTTTTTCAGTTGAATTTTGTTTTGGAGGGTAGTGATTTTATTAGATAGAGCATATTGGATGTCAGAACACCAGGTCTGATCTTTAGTGCAAGTGTCTGGTATGGCAATAGGTGACTCAAGTTCCTTTAGGATGGAGAAGAGTTCCTTCATGCTTGATTTAGAATTGGCGATACGATCGTTGTATGAGTTTTTCTTAGCCAGACAGACTGCGTTTTTGTATTGACGGGAGATAGATATTAGGTTAGCCTTGTTCTCAGCAGTTGCACATATTTTCCAGTTGGATTCATATTTTCTCTTGGTGAGGCGTAAGGCCTTGAGTTCGGGCGTGAACCATTTATTTAGATGGGCTTTGGGTTTACTTGTGCGCATTTTAAGTGGGGCAATTTTGTCCAAGGTATCAGTCATAATTTTGTTATACTCGTGAACTAAAGTGCCGGGGTCTAGATTGTCAGGCAAGGCGTTTAAGGTTGGAAGAATAGCAGGTATGACATTATCTATTGTCATAATCTTTTTATTTCTTGTGGGGCATGAAGGTGCCATGGGGACGACTGTAGCGGATGGTTGGGAGGTTAGGAGGTCAAAGGACACTAATGAGTGGTCAGACCATGATAAAGCCGAGATAGAGGAGATGACTGTAGTACAGTTAGAGTCAGCGATCCAGTCTAATATTCTACCTTTCGTATGGGTAGGGTTGTTGACTTTTTGGGAGAAGCCTAGGGAATTAATAGCTTGGGCGATGGTCGCGGCATGCACATCTGTTTTGTCGTTAAATCCTAAGTTAAAATCCCCTAATACCAGCAATTGAGAGGTGGTTTTAGCATTGAGGGTTAGTAACTTGTGTAGATCCTCTTCGAAGGTCCCAAGCGGGCCTGGAGGTCTATAGATTAGGTGAATAGTTAGGGATTGATTATTATTTATAAGGAGTTTAGCAGTGAGGGCTTCACAGGATTGTAGCGTTAGTGCAGGGGCTAGTCTTAGTGAGAGGCTTGATTTAGAGATAATGGCAATTCCGCCTCCGCGGGTGCCCTCTCGGTCTTGTCTGCATATAGTGTAGCCGTCAGGTATGGCTAACATAAGTGATGGGCCTGCTGCCTGGTGTAGCCAGGTTTCAGTTATAGCAATGAAGTCCAGGTTATTCTCAGTGATTAGATCAGCTATCTCAAGGGCATGTGCAACTAGTGACCTGGCATTGAGAAGTGCTCCTTTATAGGAATGGTCCTTAGTTTCCTCTTTGGTAAGTGTAGGATTAGGAGTGTTTTTAGCACTGGATTTAGTCTTGGGCACAGGTATTTGGGTGAGCGTTGAAGCTCGGGTGCGGTTGGAGGCGTAGCCTGTATTGCCAATTTGGTGTTTCATATCAGAATTTGTAAGAAGGAGGAGTCGTCTGGGTGTATCATGGAGTTTGTTAAGTCTAGCGCGTAGTTTGCTATTTCTATCGCGGGTGGAGCTAGGCTTGGAAGTATAAGCTAGAGGTTCTGGCAGAGCTTGGTGTTTGGAGTCAGTATATGCATGCGTGTTAGTCATAATATCTGGTGATATATGTAATAGAGGTGCATGTGAGTGTAGTGGGGTCTCTGTGTAGCTGCCCAGCTTGCTAGTAGCAGGAAGTGTAGCAATAGCCATGATGCAGTAGAAGCTTAGTAGGCTGGGCATTGTGCGTAGCTAGTACTTGGTTTGGTGGGTAGGTGGTTTACAACACAATGGTCTCTGGGCGACCATAAGGCACTACACAGTAATACAATGGTCTCTGGGCGACCATAAGGCGCTACATAATATCACAAAGGTCTCTGGGCGACCATAAGGCACTACACAGTATCACAGTGGTCTCTGGGCGACCATAAGGCACTACACAATATTACAATGGTCTCTGGGCGACCATAAGGCACTACACAAAATTACGATGGTCTCTGGGTGACCATAAGGCACTACGCAGTAATACAGTGGTCTCTAGGCGACTATAAGGCACTACACAGTATTACAGTGGTCTCTAGGCGACCATAAGGCACTACACAGTATTACAGTGGTCTCTAGGCGACCATAAGGCACTACGCAGTAATACAGTGGTCTCTAGGCGACTATAAGGCACTACACAGTATTACAGTGGTCTCTAGGCGACCATAAGGCACTACGCAGTAATACAGTGGTCTCTAGGCGACTATAAGGCACTACACAATATTACAATGGTCTCTGGGCGACCATAAGGCACTACACAAAATTACGATGGTCTCTGGGTGACCATAAGGCACTACGCAGTAATACAGTGGTCTCTAGGCGACTATAAGGCACTACACAGTATTACAGTGGTCTCTAGGCGACCATAAGGCACTACACAGTATTACAGTGGTCTCTAGGCGACCATAAGGCACTACGCAGTAATACAGTGGTCTCTAGGCGACTATAAGGCACTACACAGTATTACAGTGGTCTCTAGGCGACCATAAGGCACTACGCAGTAATACAGTGGTCTCTAGGCGACTATAAGGCACTACGCAGTATTACAGTGGTCTCTAGGCGACCATAAGGCACTACACAGTATTACAGTGGTCTCTAGGCGACCATAAGGCACTACGCAGTAATACAGTGGTCTCTAGGCGACTATAAGGCACTACGCAGTAATACAGTGGTCTCTAGGCGACCATAAGGCACTACACAGTGGATTGTGCATTAAATGTTTCGTTGCAGTTCAGGAGCACAACGGTGCATGTGGGACCTTGGGCGTAGCAATGTTGGGAGGTGCTAGGTCAGGGCTCTAGCTCGATGGTCGGGAGTGGATATTGGAAGAGGGGGGCAGTATGCTTACCCTGTAGGTGGACGGCAGGGGTCCTGGCTCTAGGCTCGACGGTGCACTCCGCCTGGAGCAGCACGGGCAGAGTTTGTGGCCCCTGGCTCCTGATGCTCCAAACAGGCTCTCAACAGGCCTTAGAGTGGCCTTGACATAGGACATGCAGGACATCTTTGCTCATTCCTTTCACAGTCTCTATATCAAGATCCATGATTATTAAAAAATACTTGGCAGTGTTCTAAACGTTGACTGCACAGTACTTTTATCGTTGGGTGACTAAGCTGTACACAAGTCTGCAACTATATCCAACCATCTGCCACCAATGTGATGAATCAAATTCCGAGGTACCAGTGATCCAGGGGTGAATATCGGTTTCTAAACCATCAATCAGCCACACACATCTAATACATCGAATGGATCTGAAAAGATTGGATTAAACAAGCATTGAATTAAATTTATAAAACTATGTGTCTGATTTTGGTAATATGGATAGAATAGCAGGCTTACCTCCTCTGAAGAGGAAGTGTCAAGTATCATCCCCACTCCAGTTGCCCCCCTCCCATTACCTATTGGGTTCACACCAAAGTATGTGACGTATGATGAACAGTTAAATCAGCAGAGAGCAGCACATGGGCCCTGCCCAGTACGTATCAGGATGACAGCACCTGTTAATATACCGCCACCTAAGAAAACCTGGACAGTAAGGTATCCATTAAAGAAGCCATACCTATATCCTAAACAATATGATGGTTTTATGAATAAAATACCTGAAGAAGCAAAGAAGATAATGAAGGAAGATGAATAGTGACATCATGAGAAATCAGACTGACGCACATATAGAAGATATAATGACCTGAGACTACTGACAAAGAGAGGAAATACCATGGATATGTGACATCTTGAGCCTAAGGTGAAGACATTGATGTTAAGATGAAGAAACCTATGCCACATACATGATGATGATATTCAGTTAGTTTAATCGTGTACAAATGCAAGTAACTGCAAGAGGCAAAGAAATTGCGAAGCTTGCTCATGCTTTATAGTTGATAGATTGCGTCAAGCGCCAAAGTTTACAAGTATATACCTCAAGAAGCACTTTATGTATGAATGTAAGTCCATTAGGCATATACACAGAATTGAAAAAAGGTTACAAAAGGCCTCAGATGGAGTGTGTCACAACAAGAAAATCAAGAATCAAGACAGAGCAAAACTCAGCTAAGGATGACCATGCCAAGAAACCAAGGTCTTGTCTGACTGGAATAGGCTGACATTGGAAACAATTAAGGAGAGAAGAGAACAGAGGATCCTGTTCAGAAAGGTCAAGATAAGCCACAGACGTCAGAAGACTGGTATAATTAAATCAAATATAGGAAAAGACACAGAGAAAAGCTGATTTCACTGTGTTCAGTCACGTGACAAAGGCAGGCTGGAAGAAGGAGACTTTCACATCTACGCATTGATCCCCGCCATGCCCATACTCCTTGAAAGTTCTCAGAGTACAGAACAGACACAAGGACAAATTACAAAGCAGTAATTGACACATGACCACTGAGGTGATGATTGATTGTAGCATAATTGGTGGGAAGCAGGGGTGCAGACGAGCTTCTCTGCAACTGGGTGTTCTTTCTGCGTGCTGCTAGATGTAGGTGGAAAAGTATGAGTGGGGTCGATGCCAACCCAATCATAGTGGACCATGTAATCTACGCTCCTATAGTGAGTAGAGCCAATGGAACATTGTACTTTTAGTGACGTTCATAGTGGCCATTTTGAAGGGAGGGCTTAGTTGCCCCACCTGACATTTATTATCCAATCCATTCTCCCCGTTACCATGTACAGATATAGTACCTGTGTTAAGTTACCTTCCTATAACCGATCACATTGCAGGTTAGGTTTTTAAGATTGCCACGTAGAATGACGTTAGTACGTGCGCAGGTTATACGTCAGCAATGACACATTTTTGCTATAAATATTGTGTTTTTTCTAAAAGTGAAGAGAGCGAGAAGATCGAGCGGTTGCTGATGTTTGTTGTACTCCCCGTTTTATGAACTTGTCATTAAAATAGACTCCTTTTGCCAAATTATTGATTTGTCTTAATTATTTGATGCATGAGTGGGAATCTGCATCCCCATCTATCTCGAGGGTACTGCTACTCATCTTAAAGTGCTGTTTGAGAGATCATTCAGTTCACCTCCAAAGGTTATGGATCATTGGTTGTTTGCAACACCACGAAAATACAATTATTACACAATAATAAAAGGAGTGTCCAGTCAAGATTGTATAACAATATCAATTATATTATTAACACGACAGACAATCTAATTAAACTACTCAATACAACCCATCATGTAAAGAATACAGAGAACAGACAGTTTCTAAGAAGGAAAAGGGATTCACTCTGGATACTGACAGGAGGGTAGTTGGAATGGTTAATAACCACAATAGTTTTTTAATGGATTCTTGTCCTCAGCAAAAAAGGGAGAAAGGGTCTTAAAATGTCTATGGGGGCCTTCTGGAAAAGTGTTACGAATTCTTGGAAAATTTTGAACATTTACTTAGTGAGATATTCACAAAGGTCCTTCCAGCAGACTGGTGCAATTTAACCAGTCGACAGCGTAACATTATTTCATACCTCCCTTTGCAACGGGGAGGAATCTGGCGACAGGACCAAATACTATACTAAGTTTAAATTACTGAATTAACTTACAACGTAGTGCCCACTCTATTCTTTCTTTGGCCTTCTGGAAAAGACCAAAAGGACAGAAGCACAATGTACTTCTTGCTGTAGTTGTTCTTGGTGCTCGACAACAACGAGTTAGCTGCAGGGCACTTTTCAGACTTCGGTGACAGAGGACGAGACCAGAGTCAGTTGTGATTATCAGGCGGCAAGACAGTTCAGCAAACTAATCTTAGTGCACAGCTACAGGCTGGCTTTCACTCAGGGTCAGGGATCATTGTCTCAGTGCTGATCGGCGGTTCTGATGCTCTGTTCGAGATGTCTTTGGTTCATTCAGCGACTGCGGCTTGACGGTGAAGCTTGAGGCTTGATGACGGTCAGCGTTGCAAGTGGTTGTGGATCGAGGAACTTCAGCGGCTCAAGAATGCCCCCTAAGGTGCACAGTGGCAGGCGCTTGTCATTGCACCTCTCCCTGCCTCCTCAATTGGCTTGCATTGTCTTTTAAGGCAGATGGCCCAGAGCTAGGGAGTGTGTTGCAGGCAGCTACCTTGTCCTCGGTTTGGGGTTCAGAGACCTTCTGGCAATCCCTGTCCAGGGAGCTTGTTGCAGAGCCTAGCAGGGCATGCTGTGTTATGGCTGGGTACCAGTTCTGAAGTGGCTGGAGGGTTGTCTGAGTTCCTTTCTCCACCTGTATCCTGGGAGAAGTTAAGAGGAGGGATCTTGCTTCCCACCATCTTGCCTGCTCTGATCAAAAAAATCTCTCTGGTAAATGGATCTCCCTGTGTGTTTCCTTTTTAAAGCAGCAGATCTCTTTTGAAGATACTGAGGGACCAGACTCTCTGGAAACTGGAAACCACATTCTTGTATCTTATGAATGGGTCCATCTAGCAGGGGTTGTCTACTGCAGCACTAGTCTCAGACATGTCAGTTCACTGTCATTAATACTAAGTAGCAGGAGCTGGCTTCTGGTTGACACAGTTACATATGAAAGGCTTGCCACGGTTTCTTTCTCCTATGCTATCCTCTGCAGAACCCACGGGGGCCTGTTTGAAGTACCCTCTCTTGGTATGTTAATCGCTGCCTGTTAATCGCTGCCACCAGCTACAGGGCTTAACAAAGAAGCAAGGAGGAGGATAGGTGGGCAACTAAAAGACCATGTGGAGTCCAGAAGCTGGACCTGAGTGCTGAGGATGCATTGGGAACTGTGGAATACCATGCAGGTGAAGTACTAGTGTGTGAGAGTGAGTGGTACCAAGTGTGAGAGAGTGGAGTAACTTTTGTAGGGCTGAGTGCTGGAATGAGTTATAAAGAGAGAGAGAAATATCGGAGAGAGTGAGAGTAGAGGGAGAATGGAAGAAGTGATTGCATCAGAGAGAGAGAGAGTGAATGAGAGAGCAGAAGTATGGGTAAACGATCAGAGATAGGAGAAGAGGAGAAAAGATGGAGAAGTGGAAGGAGAAGTTGGAGGTAGTGAGGGAAGGACTAGGAGATTGAGAAACAATCGAGGGACAGAGAGAAGGGGAGTGAGAGAAGAGAGGGAAGGATGAGGAAGAATGCAGGGATGAGGACGAAGGGGGGAGACAGGCAAGAGAGAAGCACAGGCAGGGGGAAGTAGAGAGAGAGAAAGAGAGAGGAGAGAAGAGAGGTGAGCGTAGGAATAGCTGGGAGACAGGAGGAAGGCCAAGGGAAAATGGAAAAAAGGTGATAGAGAGAAAGCTTGAGGGAGAGATAGAGAGAAGCCGAGAGGCAGAGACAGATAAGGGGGCACAGGTGAAGAAGGGAGACAGGATGACAAAGGAGTAGGGGAAAGAGTAAGAGAGAGAAAGATAGAGAGCAGAGACAGAGCGAAGGAGAGTGAGATTCAAGCACAACTTGAACATCATTCTCCGTGGGGAACAGCAGAATTGGTTGCCATTAGAAATTCCCAGAAGGATTGAGGTAGAAAAGGCTACAGCCTTTAGTCCCCTACTCTTAGACCAGAGTAGAAAGAGACAGTAGGGGTTACTTTGCCTAGTCCTGACATACAATTGGAGGAATAGGGAGGACTGGACTAGGGTGAAGGAGCCCACAGGACACTGAGGATTCCAATGGGGCATCCCTTTAGTTTGACCCTCCTGCAATCTAGGCTGGAACAATTGCTAAAAGAAATTGAAAATACATTCTTGAACTTTTCCAAGCAAATTGTGGTATTATTCGTCCATCTGAGACAATGTTTCCTTCCTAATAGCTTTGGATCTTTGTATTCATCTGTTTTTGTACAAAGCCGGCACAAGCAGAGCCCCACATTTTTAGTCACGGATTCCGAAATACTCCTTCAGCACAGCAAACCATTTGCTACCCAATAAATCAATGCAGGGGTGGACTGGGAACCAAAGGAGGCCCTGGAAGTAATGTTCAAAGGGGCCCCATAGCACACATGTTCAGCAAGCCCAACACTTCTCTTATGGGGACATTCAGAAATGCCACACAGAAGAGGCCCAGGCTGCAGAGGCCTACCAGGACATCTGCAGGGATCCCTGTAGGCCAGTCCACCACTGAATCAATGGGCCTCATTACGACCCTTGTGGTAAGGCAACAACGGCGCCGGTAGTTCTACCGACGCCGTTGTTGCCTCACTGCCTCATTACCAGTTCTGCTCGCGGGTGTCATGATGCCTACCCCCGGAGCACCAGGCCAGGCCCAGCACCCCCGGGAGCAGGCATCATGCCCCCGGGTAAAAGCCCAGCGGCCCCTTATAGGGGCTCTTTGGACTCTGCCTGGCGCCTTTGGCGCCAGGCTCATGTTGGACATCAGTCCTGGCGCCATATGCGCCAGACTCATAAAGGAAGGTGTTTTGTGCACTTACCTGATGCAGACCATGCTGCAAGATTCAGGCCTCCCTGAGACCTGAAAGGGACTATTTTTTCATTGGGACTATTTTGCCACTCGGGCGTGGCCAGGGAAGGATACTTACCTGGAACTACTTTGGGGCTATTTAAGCCACGCCCAGACAGTAGCTCACGCTTCGCGTTGTTCTGCATCCAAGCAGCTGAATGCTCATCGTGTCTGCTCCTGCATCTGGTCTCCAGCCACGCCCGCCTCGATCCTGGAAAACCTGTAAGGAAAGAAGAGAAGAGAAAGGTGAAAACCAAGAATTTTATCAAACTTCTTACCTGCATCCGGAACCTTCACGCAAGCGTTCCTGAGAAAAGACTTTCATTTAAAAGCACCGCGTTGCTCACTGCAGCGCCGCGCTTCACTCACCTGTCCTCGGGAGCTCTTCTGGCTCCACCGCGACTGTCTGCACCGGTCGCCACATCTCTGCGCCTAGGGGCGAGAAGAAAAGACAAAAGGTGAGCAGAAGGAACATATGAGGAAAGCCTAATTTTCCGCCATAACACTTACCGGTCTTCTGTTGGTGGATCATTCCTCATTTCGGGTCGGCGCTGCTTCGTTGGCAGGTACCGCACCCCAGCCCCTATGGGGAAAGGACAAAAGACATTACTGGAGGAATATAAAGACATTAAGAGGGATCGCCCCCATCGCTAACTCACCTGAGGTTACCATCGGCAATTCAATCCCTCAACGCATCGCCTTCATTCTGCACCTGAAATAAAGGACAGATCACAGGTTAGGAAGGCAACAGAAAAGGAGGCTCAACACTTGAACTTTTGTAATCTTCATACTTACGGCGTTCCGCTCGGAAAAAACAAGTGGATTTTGCCAGAGCCATTCTGAAAACCAGTGAAGTAACTGGACAAACACGCGCCCCTGCACCAGAAGCAGGATGGAGAGTTCATCCTTTCAAACGATAAGGTGAGCTTCAACCGGGGATTTCGGAGGAAGTTAGAGAAGAACGAAGGGGGAAAAGGGGACAAGCAAGATTTGAGGGTCCTGTTCAGTCGGTGTTCCTTGTTCTGCGCATCACGCTCGAAGAGGCCATAGCAACCCAGACTAGACCAGCGGTTCCGTGGGATTCAGGTGAGCGTTACAGCGGGGCTACCCTGTACGCCTGGTCAGACCAGAAGTGCAGAGCGGCACCCGCTAGCAGAACAGGATGCTAACAACGGTCCCGTCATTAATGGGACCGTTGTTAGCATCCTGCCCATTCCCATTGAGCCCTATGGGGGCTCAAATGGGAAAGGGGACGTACCAGGTCCGGGTGCCGCGAATGGGAATTACCAGGCCCGCAAAGGTCCGAATGGTCTGGTAATTCCCATTTTTCAGGACCCGGACACGGACCCTAGTTCGGGGGTAGCGGTGACGCTAAAACCGGCATGGCTACCTCCAAACTCGTAATGAGGCCCGATGTCTCAGGGTACCAACGCTCTAAGACCACTCTTGTGGTGACTTGCACAGTATAATCGCTTTATAGCATAAGAACTTATAACATAACATTGCCCCATCATTCAGGCACGCAGGAAAGCGGGGCATTGCTAGCTGCCCATGAATGGCAAATGCATTTGGAGCCTGACCATGTGCCTGTGGATAAATATTGTCCCCTACCTTCTGGCCAATGGCTGAATGGGCTCATAGAAAGCAGCTAAAAATACTTGCGCCTGCTGCAAGGTCAGATGTGACACTTGCCAGAAAACAGGGGCAGCTTGCCGAAGAGAAACAATATACAGAGCCCCTCGCGCGGGAACCTATCAGCAGATGTAGACAAGATTTTAATAGCTACATAAAGAGAAATGCATGACAACCTCATTAGGAGGACGATAATAGGCCGGCAGGATGCCCGCGGGGCGACAATATATCACTGTCTACTTTGTTACAGCCCCAGCAAGGCCTGGAGTTTGGCCGCTCATAATCCTTCACTCATGTTCTATTGACCCGGTTTCCAGTCGTGCTTTCCCGCCACAGGCGTCCAGGCCTCCTTTCAGCCGCCGCACAAACGCTGACATAACTCTCTAAACGCGCAAGAATCGGGCCTGCTTCAGTGACAGCCATAAAAAAGCAGTTAGGGATCCCTCCCGCTGATCGCCTGGATACGGTGCGTTTAGGGCCCCGCTTATTTTGGGGGCCCTGGGGCTATCCAGGCCTCTGCGGAAGGTCAGGGCACACGGAGCCGCGGGATCTCCAGCCATCTGCCGCCAAACCGAGGGGGTGAGGTGTGGGGAGGGGGGTGAATGAGGGAGCTAAACGGGGCAATAAAGGGCTCGTTTAAAGCTCTGAATCAGATGCTGGAAAGTAAACCGATAATTGTTATTAATTGCATCCACCCCGTGCCCTTTGTTCTCCTAAAAGCCTCTGAGCAACCCCAAAGATTTTCCTGGCGAATTCAACCTTCACCCCTTCCCTGACTCCGGAAGCCAAGACATGAACAAGTGTCCCGTTAACTATGTAGTCGAGTAATTTTTCTTACATTTAAACATTCTACTGTGGTAAAATATTTTTTAGACAGGTAATGCTGAGTCTTGGCGAAAGCCCTTTGGGGAGTACATACATATTGAAAGAGCTCAAATATGGCATCAACCGAACAAACACACACACACATATTACAACATACATATAGACTGCTGGCTGGCTTTGCTTTTACAAGATAGTTTTTGCTTAGCACATGTGAGAAATATAGTAGCAGCCCCTCCTATGTGGCCTTGAAAGGCAGACAATATTCATCCAGGCAAAAAAGGTAATACACAAACGCCCGCGCGGTTCCTTTGCGTTTCTCTCCTCTCAGCAGAAAATGGTTTTCTCGCTGAATCCGGCCTCCGAAACTTTGGGCGACTCTGATTAGAATAACGCGGCTGCAGAATGACACGTGGCGCCCGGATGATATCAGGCCGAGATTCATTCCATCTGCAGGCAATTCCTGAAATGCAAATGCCCCCGGCAGGCAGCCGAGGAGACAGCTGATGGCTCATGAAAGGATTTTTCTAACAAGGTTTGTAGAATGGAGGCTGAATCAAATCCTTCAAATCAGAAACGGGTCATTTTACTGCAGCAGGAATCAGTGCTAACATCCGGAAACACATCCCTATTCAATTAATGGTATATCCCTTCCAGTATAGAGTACTAGCATGCGTGTCTCGATCAACATACATGCCTTACATTGTTTTGCGTATTATGGAGCACAGTTCACCTATGAAAGCCTCCTACAATGTGAGCCTTTTGGTGAGGTGCAAGAAGCACTACGGTAGTAGCAGAACTTAAAATAAACATTTGGTGTATATTGATGGGTGCATCAACCAATCAAGTTGTTCCAAACCCTGGCCGAATCTCACGATCCAAGCCCAGGTTCGCAGCAACCCGTGCAGTGGACTCCACTCCCCACCTCTTCCCTCCTCTCCCTGTCCCCCACCGCACTGCCCACTCACCTGAATTGTGGTTATGGCACCACCACACTGCGCCATACCTCACGTCGCCACCCACCTATGGCCGCTATGGAAATGGAAGAGAGACTCTGCACTGAGCATTGCCCTCCATTTCCATGGGTCATGTTAGGTGAAGATTGATTTGTTATCCAATATTTATACCACACCCATCACCACTGTTGTGATCTTACAATGCATGAGCCTTGACCGGACGGTAGCGTATTGTGGCGTCATCAGGATGTTGCAGACCTTAGTCTTTTGATAATAGAAAGAGAGATAGGAAAGCAGACATAGCCAATCGACAAATACATTTAGTGGGGTAGAAATTGTAGGATGTGGGGAGGTAAAATGGATGTGGAATGTGCATTTCCTAACTGTGACTAGTTATCAGTAAGCATTAGATCACATTTCAAGAATGTTAGGCTCTGCTTAAGGCAAAGGCTTTACTGTTATGGCAATAGCTATACCAGACAAGTCATGGTACTAGAGGTAGTCATTGTGTGGTTGCGTGATGTACTTGAGACTACCTCTCAGTGCCGCCAAAACAAATGCCAATCAAAACATAACCCAATGGTTTTGGAGATGGCATCAGAGTGTTTCTGTCTCCTTATTGTTTCATGTAAAAGTAACGCTAGAAAGAAAATTGAGCCAGACTTAAAGGCCAGAAAGTGCTCTAAAGAAGGCTATGCAATTCTACATGGTCACATCTGACAGAGGTTCTTGTTTATAAGCTCACTTCCTTGAGAAAAAATGATTTGTTTGGAGAGAGTTACATGTTTAATCTGTCACAGTGAAGGGGTTAAGTGTACCAATTGGATTGTAACATGAATAATGAATGGCCGAGTTGGCCTTTTAATAAGACAAACTGCTATATAATTAGAAAAGAACTAGACCACATCAAATTGGTGTTAATTTGTTTTATCTAACTTAATTACTTTGTGACAATTCACTTATTTAAAAACATATATTTGGGCGTAAGTGGTATACGAGTGGGGTGGGTAGAGTAGGGGTCGGATGTGGGTGTTGTGGTATGTGGGGCAACCTTCATTATATAAAAACAAAGTAAATGCATCTAAGTGAATTACCACAGAATCATTCACTCTGATGAAACAACATAGAACCATCAAATATCTCCTTGTCCCCCGTGATCCAGCCACCAATTGCCACTGGCCCTCATGTACATCATAACTCTGAAAATTAAATGGTGACCTGGGTGCTACCCTAAAAAGTCCACCTTTAGTAGTCACACTTTATAACCTCTCCCCTGAACCTCATCTCGACTCTGCTCCCCCTCCCCATCCATCCCGCTAAGCCAATTCGACTTTCCTACCCTGGCCAAAGAGGGAGCATCACTCCCCCCCAAACCCTTTATCCCAAATTTGTGCAAGAATGCATCTGACACCAAATTCCCCTGTCAGCATCAGCAACACTCCTCACGCCAGAGGCACGTGTCACCCTTGCAAGAGAAAGGCTCCTCATTGAAACCCGTGTCTCACCACATACACACCACCACCAACAGACTCACCAACCACACCCAAACCTATGCCAATACTGGCACTCCCCTCAAAAGACCCCGCTACCCACAAAGGCACCATCGCAAGCCACCTCTGCTCAAAATTGGTATCCTGTGCTGCATCTTTAGGGAGTTGTAAGTTTGGAGACCAGTGTTAACTTAGCAGACAGGGACAAGAATGAGAGACATGACGTCTGTAAGGGGTGGGGTGCTAAATTCTGCACGAGAGGGGGCTGAGAGTGACAGAAGGGTCTGATCAGTTGCAGACCTGGAGATCCTGGGGGGGTTGAAGGTGGACATGGAATTGTTTAGGATATTGGCTAAATTCGGTGTGAGGAGGCAATGCTTTTTTTCAACAAAGGTATGAGAGTTATGAAAGGATCTGCTTAGTTGGGGAGGTAAAGAGCCTGAGGAAGGTGGATGGATATAGAATGTTTTGATGTAAAGGGGTGGAGAGGCAAAGGAAATGGAGGAGAATTGTTTCATGTTAACCTCCATGCCAGTGATGTGGACAGGTGAATGTTTAGATAAACACTGTAGCCAAAATAGATTATCAAAGGAAAGTCCCTCCAATTGTCAGCGATATGAAAAAAGGACGGGATTTAGATGAATTGGGAGGTCAAGTTTTACACGCAGTGCAAGATAGAGAATGCAAGGAGAATGTTCCTACCTGAGTGATACCTTGTGTTCGTACACCCCCCCCTTTGCCTGTTTGCCCACTATGACAATATATGTACTCCTCCCCTCTCTGTCCATCTCTCTCCGCCTGTTGCCTTGACCAAAATAAATCTACGCTAAATTTGTTAGGAACAGCTGCCAAGCTGGCACCTTACCAGAGCTGTGTTTTCCTTCATACAGACTTTCTGTACAACTCTCCATCACATTCGAAAACTAGCTTTCTCCAAATTATGGGGCCACCTTCTTCTTTAGTAGTGGGATTGATCCCTCGCTAATAAGTGGCCAGCGACAGAGAGGCAAATATTTATTCCACGCCTGCCATTACACACTAATTGTTAGTACGTAAAAGCCGCTAAGAGCTGGTTCAAAGTACCCTGCACCATACAAAGCATACAAGCCCCTGAAGAAAATCACTGTAATTTCGTAGAGGTATTGACACGTGCCGGGCTGATTTGGAGGTTCACACACTCAGTGTCAACAGGATTTACAAGTGTTCTTAAGACCCCACATATGTCAAGAAATCATTCCTGAAAGACAATCATTGTTTATACGCAAATATTGGTGCTTGTTGTGACATGGGTAGAAATGCACTTCATTTGTATATTTTTCAATTGTGTTTCATATTAATGGTCATTGGTGCCTGTTGTATGTATCGTTCATTAATGGTTTTTAGTAATTGTTTTACATCTTGAAGTATTTTTTCCAATTATAATAAAGAGTGTATGTACTTTCTCTGGGGTGTTTACGTCAGATTGGGTCACAGTAGCCCGGGCACTTGTCTTGGCACCCAGTGGCCTAGGCCATCACAGGCCTGCACTTATTCATTGGCAGCTGACCACTCTCTCCAAGTCACTTAACTGCTGCCTACCCCTAGCACTTCCCTCTTTGGTACACGTAGCACTTAACCCCACTCCCTCATCCCTTCTCTCTCTCTGCACTTGCATGTTCTGAATACTCATAAGGCTTAGTAGGTCAGCCTCTATCTTTTATTATTGTATT
Source organism: Ambystoma mexicanum (assembly GCF_040938575.1). Classification (NCBI taxonomy): domain Eukaryota; kingdom Metazoa; phylum Chordata; class Amphibia; order Caudata; family Ambystomatidae; genus Ambystoma; species Ambystoma mexicanum. Next base: position 458,939,483 of record NC_090941.1, on the reverse strand, counting down.
TGATTTTCATTCCCATGTTCCCTCCCTGTTGCCTTGTGGGTCCTTTGAAACACAAGTTACTTGATGTATAAGCGCCTTACACATGCACAATAAATGAAATAAATAAATATGGGTATTTTTTCCACCCTGCACTGAGATTAAGAGACTTTTTTCTGTGGCTGATGCTTGGTTGTCTTATGTCTACAAAACACAATAGATCTATGCTTCAGTGTGAGGAGCCCCTTCTACTTGTAACTGCAACTAGTAAATGACCTGCTTTTCTCACCCATCCCCACTATTCCCAAAGGTGCCATTCCACCGAGAATTACCCTTGAGATCTGAGCAGAACGTTCTTGTACGTGCATTAGAGTCGTCCCATCTTTGAACGGGGCTCTGTGATTCCAAGATCCTACCCCAGAAGCGTTAGCTCTGCATTGTGCAACCACATACATAAAAGAACACCCTCCCATCACCTCCGACCCCTTAAATCCACAGATTTAAGCCTGCATTCTGAAGCATTTATATGCTGCTCCCGTGTGTATCGAACATTACCGCCCTGCCCTTCCTTCCATCTACCTCACCTCCACTGCCTTTCTCCCTCACACCCACCCCCACAGGCAATGCAACATACTTTCTCTCGATTCAAACTCCTCCCAGCCTTTCCAACGGCCCCTTTGCACAACCGACAGTGAAAAGTTGCTTACAGCCATGCCCCTTTTATATCTCCATGGTAGCCATCTTGGATTGGGCCATTCTTCCATGTGATGAAAGTGCACCATGTGTGCCCTTCCAAATCTTTTTTTAACCAACAAAAGCACAACTGGCACTTCTAGGGTGATGCTGGGGTTCAGATAGTTTTAATGTCCAGGGGTAGTGCGAACACAGGTGGAAAGGTCCCTAAGCACTCACAAAGCCCCTTGCTATGCTTATGCCTGTTAGAAAAGGTAAAGTAGGCAATTACCTACTGTGTAAGCTTTAACCATGACCATTAATGATATATATATTAAACTATCTTGTTGCCTGAGTGAGGACCTTATTTACTTGCATAGAAAATAAAGATAGGTCTTGAATAACGTTATATATTTGCCCTTATTCACAAAATAGTTAGTTACTAAAATTGGTAAAGTAGATCACGTGTCAGCAAAACATTGTAATACAAAGTGACCCAGTAGTGAATAGGGATCAAAATTCAAGCAATTACAGTAGTGTATCACCTGCTGTTCACTGCAAGTCATTATAAAATGGCTCGTGATGCCGTGGGAGCAGCGACAGGTTGTCCTTCAGAACTGCATAGATATGTGCTATGGTATTATACCACCGTTAACATGGCTAATTTGCATGGATGCTTATCCCATGCATGCTACTCATGCCCCCATCTTCCATTGCAACTGTAGCCTTCCCTCAGATTACAGAACCATCCAGATTCTTCATCACATTTTCAGAAATGTGACAATCCAGTGTGATGCACGCAGAATTGATTGAATGATTGATATTTTATTTCTATTGCGCTCGTACACCAGAGTTTCGGAGCGTGACAAGGCAAGGGAGGGGAACAGGGGAGAACAAAACAGCGATCTTACTAGGCCCAGTGACATTGAGAACGTGCAAGTGCATGGGAGGGGGGAGGGGAAAAGTGCATGGAAGGGGCGAGAGGTGGAAAGTGCAAAGCAGAGGAGAAACAGATAAATAACCATAAATAAATAATAAAGGCAACAAACAGTGGTAATGCAGCCAGCAATTTGCAAGTGCTAGGTTTAAGGCAGAAGACAGGGTAGGTCTGATAAGTGCAGGAAGAAAAAGGGGGGGCTGTATGGGTACAGATACAGACCCCAGTGCAAAGGGTGGTCCGGAGGCAGTGCGGGAGGGTGGCAGGATGAGCAGGTACCTGGGCCCAAAAGACAGAGGGTGGCCAGGTGCACGATGCCAAGAGAGAACAGATCAGCAGGAGAGAGGGGGAGCGAAGGCAGAAGAAAAGAGGAAGGTCTTGAGGTGCTTCCGGAACCGGAGATGGTTCTCCTCAAGTTTTAGAGGTGCAGGGAGGCTGTTCCAGATGGAGGCCCCAGCCAAAGACAGAGATCTACCCCCAGCTCGTTTCTTAGAAAAACGACTGACCCTTAGTGAGTTGGAGGTAGAGGAGCGAAGAGCTCGAGAGGGGAGATATTTGCAGAGGGAATGGTTCAGAGGGTTCATGGATACTCATAGAGGGTTCACAGTGGATTTTTCCACTCAGCAGCACAAACTACACTAGCTGCCAACAGCTTGAGGTAATGCATGCGATTCTACAGTAACATGATCAACATTTGTTAATTTTAACAACAATGTAGACATAATACATATTGTAACACTGCCCACTGGGCACTGCCAACCCTGTTGTAGAACACAGCATTCTTTATCAACCTGCTGCATAATCTAAATCTGTCCATTGACTCTTCTCCAATCGACCACTTCGCCTTCAGTCCGTGGGACGCCCATGGGGACTGGACAGGAATTTCATCAAAGAGGCACATGCTAACCATTTGATTTACACGCGTGATTCTTCCGCTCTCCACAGTAATCCTGCGGTCTTCCGGCAGATGGTGGAAGATGTCAAAAGTATGAGTGTGGATCTGAACCATCCGCAACGCTACCAAATATGCAAGGGAACCTGGTGCATTCCAAGTGCTGAATGTGATTACCACAATAAATTATCTCAGGCACAAATAACCAGACAGACTCAAGGAATATGGCAAAATACTGTTTTATTAACAGTCAAATAAACTAGGGAAACCTGGTGAGCAAACATATTGCAGTTCATACACTCTCAATGCCTTTCGGTTACACCAAAGGGTTTATACCTCAACATGCATCAGCTATGACATCATCCTACATGGCTAACAGTAAAAACCTACTGTGTGGAGGGATTGGTTAGAGGAAATGTATACATATAGTTTAAGTAAGTGTTTGCATAATTATTGGATGCCCCTTATCTGGTAGGCACACCTTGAAGTACCTCCAACTATGTAAAATATTAATAAAAGCACAACAACAGCAGGGCAGAGGCCTGTGCAACAATGTATGGTCCACCATTACATAGACCCTCATGATTGGTTGGCACTCTCTTATCAACCTTGGACATTCAGCTCGTTAGCATCATGTAAGCAATGAAACCCATGTCCAAGGGAATAACGTCAGACAACTGCCTTTCTTAGCTAATTAGCTAATTAGCCGACCATCTCTCATCAGTTAGGCCCTAAGCCAAGGTTTCTTCTTTGTAGTTGACTTTGCTGACTGTTCTCTTCCTCTGAACCTTAAAGAGAGTGATGGTACATGCTATCTTCATCTGGAGCTTTATGAATAGGCCTTGTTTTCTGGTCCTGAATCACGTGTGAGGAGACCATGATTTTGTCCATTTTGTCCTTCTATTTTGTGCTATTTGATTATATTGGGTGCTATTACTCTCCTTACCTCTGGAGATTGGGTTGCTCCATTCTACATGTGCTTTTTACATCTTTAATTGTTGAATACTTGGCACTCACTGCTGTTCACTTCTTTACTTAATCTGAGAGAAATATGTCCTTTGTACATTGCTTATCACTTCAACTCCTTTCGAGCAATGTAGATTTTCTTGCTGTGGCATCCTTGCTCTTGAGCTAATCAAAAACCCTTTGTTCTTGCACAAAATTATAATCTAGTGCCTGTTAGCACTACAGCCTTAGTTTCCCTTCTCGCGGCTTTTCGCTTACAACGTCGACATCCATGTTCTCAACATGGCTGCTTTACTGGCATTCTATTTCCTAATTAAGCAAGCTTCTATATTGTCTTATCTATCTTGCGTTTCTGTGTATACATCTACTAAATCTCTTGTCACTTATCTTCTTAGTGTATATGGTTTTCTTCACATTTGCATATGTTTTTACTTTGTCACTTCAATCACATCTTCCATATCCATACATCGAGTTCAGTACGTTCACGTATCTTCTCTCTTCAGTGGCGTCACTTTACATCTGTCAGACTTTACTTATAGTTTATCTATCTCCCGCCGTGTCTGCAGGTCCATGTCTACTGCATCAGTTTGGAGATACATACGATACGGTTTCTGAGCACATAACGTCTCTCATATTTCTGATGTGGTATTGGGATGACATCAGTGGTCATGCACAGTGTTTTCTTTCTGTTCTTCCACTATGACAAGGTGAGGGGATGGGCTCTTTAAAAGACGCGTACACCTGTTTCTCTACAACTTTATAGGAATTTAAGGATTATCATTATTATTAGCATTAAATATTTCCTGCTTGAGGTTTGTGCTCACTGGAAAATGTAAACTAGACTGCAAAGATCATTGAGTATTATTTCAGACACATAGACCACACTGGATTGTGGGATGTTTTTACCCATGCATCCAAGCCCTACCATAAAACTGTGCATTACTGGCATTGAAAACATCATGATGGCCAGAACTCCCCAGAGAGTGCACAGGGAAAACATGAAGAATAGGCTGCCACCCATTTTTGCCTATGTTGTGAGCACAGGAGGGCACTGCCTAAAACCACCACCATTGGGCTACACACACAGTAGCCTGAAACAATTGGGAATGGCAATGCTGATTGCCAAAAGCAACCCAGAACTGTGGGGAATTCATTTTCTTAATGTCAAAATGGATGCAATACTGGTGCTCACCACTATCAGAAAGCTGGCGTTTTAAAACCACCAAACTTATGTGTAAAACTGAACAAATGAACCCAAACCAGGCCAAGGAAAGACTTGCTAAGAGGTGGATACAATGTAAAACTATATTCTGAAATGACTTGAAGGAAGTAATTATTTAATGTATATATAGAAAATAGCTGGGGATGTCAGCAGCTTAAGTGAATTTGGGTCTAAAGCCACTAAAATTGAAATGTTTAGAATAAATGAGTGACCTACTTGTGAGTGTTACATAGGTTGCAACTGTTAAATGTCATCGTTTTGAACTTAGAATCAGCATTCTAGCTGCATGTGCAATAATTGTCAGTTTGATTTGAATGTAGAAAACTGGGAACTAAAGTGACATTTAGCTGAATTCTGCCTGACAACTACCCCCGACAGGAGTTGAACTCGCTCAACAACTCTTCCCAGGCCTGGCTGCCTTCTGCTGCCCCTGCCAAAAGGAGATGACACCTCTCTGATTGGATTAGGGGAGGAGCCCTGGGGACTACAGGAAACTAAAAAAAAGCACTGTCCCTGGCTCAGGCAAATGTTATATTGGGGGGTCGTAAAATGGCTTCCTCTTGGGAGAAACTGGGAGGGGCAGTGCATGTGAGAGCAGGCTGAGCTTGGGGGAAGTGGATAAACCAGAAATTCCACCATGTGCTTTGGAAAACCACACCCCTTTGGGGTCAGAGCATGATTTTAAAAAGATGGATAATTCATAGTGCGGACTTGCCAAAATTATATAAATAACATCATCATTCTTGGGATTTTTCTGTGCACATTTTAAGAGGTGTTAGGACCCTGTGGTATGTTTTTGGGGATAGTAGAGGAAAAAAAGGTTGTTACTTCAAATGTATGCATGTTAAAAATCTGACACTTTATCATCTGAAACCCATATCGCTGGTGCACATTTGTGTAAAATCTGGAAAGTTTTAGAGGTCGTTATCTGGATGAAAAGGGGAGAATTCTGTCATAAGTGGACACAACATCGTACAAAGACAGGGATCGGATGGTTTGGTGCTACAGAAAATATGTTAACTGGACCTATAATATTAGAAAAATGGTACATAGATAAATATGTATTTGGGTCAGAAAAAGATTTGTGTGCAATTTGACAAGGGGAGGTTCCTCTGACCATAAAACCTACAGCATCACTCTGACAATCCATTTCTTTCCCCCAATCAAGGGAGAGAGGAAAGCTTGGCCAATGATAAATGAGAGGGGCAGGCTTAGCTAGGCCCAGGCACACACCCATTTTCAAAACACATAAAAGGAACATTGAAACCCAGGTAGAGACATTCACTTTACACTTTCTTGTGGGACGCTTTGCCGGGAGACTTCAGACTTCACATCCAGAGATCCAGACTTCAAATCCATCAATCTCCAGAGACCAGAAATTAACTCCAGAATTTGTAGCAGAGAGGCCTGAATCCACAAGCTGAATCCTCTTCAGCAGGCCTCAAAACCAACCAAACAATTCAACAGCCGGGCGAGCTGTTTGAATTCTTTGCCAAGAACTTTTGCAAGAACCTGTAGCAGTATCCAGAAAGCAGTGCTGTATCCGGAAGCAGAGAGAACCAGAGACCAGATCGCTGTGAAGAACCGCTAGCAGAAGTCCAGCCAATCCTGACCCGATCGGTGACGAAGCCACATTCCTGTCTAAATGATAGTGTGAGTACCCAGTCAGGACTGTGCCAAAACCAATCTATTAGTTTAAAATAATCTAATCCAAACTATTTTAGCCTATTAGAACTGCCTCCTTGAATCGTGTCATTCTGTCATCTTTAAAACTGAAAACTGTCATCTGTCATTCTGAGCTTTAAAATTTCAAATCCGAAAAACTACCTTTACTAAATTGGCCGTATCTCCGGAACCGTTTGTGCCTCCGTAATTGCGCTCGACGCACACAACTAAATTTGCCGCGATTTGACATTTTACTTAATTTCAGCCACGCGTAAAAATATTTGTCCTTGCTTTCCTTGCTGAAATTCGTGTGCAACCTGACAATCATTCATAGAGCATTGCTAAAGTGATCCTGAATTAATTTAAAATATCTTTCACTCACCCTGAACCTCCTATAGGGAATTAAAAGCATTTTTAGCATATTTATCACTTAATTGCAACCACATCAAAGTATATTGCCTGTGTTCAAAACTCCTACCTGTTTTCCTCTAAGCTTGCTAGGGGGGAACTGAATTATATTTGATTGCATTCCTGAGAAATGTGTGCTTTCCTTCCATCTCTTTACCTTGCAAAAAGGGGGGGGGTGAGTTGTCAAAGAAAAGTGATTACATTGTCTTTTTTTGAAGTCATATCAAGTTTATTTTCTGTACTGCATTTTCATTCATCATTGCATTGTCCTTGAAGCCATAAAAGCATTCTCAGCTACTTCATCCTCTCTATATCACTTCTAAGCCATCAAAAAGAGTGTACCACTGTAACATTATCCATTGTTGATCACTATCATCCTCACAAGTGTGCTATCAAACATTAATTTACTATAAAAGTGTGATAGATATATATTGTTTAATTTTCAAATAAACCTTTTAAATTTGCAAAATAAATCTACTTCTTGGCTCAGCGGGTCGGGGGATTCTGAGAGAGGGGTGTTATATAAGGGTTGTCATCCAGAGCAAATGAACTGGACATAAAAATACATCAATAAGGGCTTCCATCAGCATCCCAGACTAGGCATTGACTTAGCTGTAGTGTTGAATTGAAGTCGCTTACAGGATTACGTTTTTGGGGGTGATTACGAGTTTCCCGGGTATCCCGCCGATACTTCTGGCTCAATATAGGAAACAGACCTACCGTTACCCGCACCTGATATTCCGGTATTACTGGGATTTTACTAGCAACAGCGGTAAATCCCAATTCAATAGGACTCCATGGAGGGGATTGCTGGTATTTCTGGGTACTCGTAATACCAGTGCCGGAAATACTGGCTGTTTTTTTGCCAGTGGGGGTCTGATTTACCTCCAGCTCTTGGCTGGAGGTTAATCAGGTAACACTCACCAGCAAACTTGTAGTTTGTCAGTCCAGGATATGTGGCGGTCACAGAATTACTACCACTTTTAACTGCACTTTTGCCAGACCGGAAAACTTATAATCATCAATGTCTATTGAAGTTAATGTGTGCATGAAGCCCCAGGCCCTGAGGAAAGAAGGTGAGAATCAATGTTAATCTGATTCTCCCGGAAGCGAGGAAGTTTCTGTGGAAATTCATTAAAACTAAGCATGCCATCCAGCCTATCCTGCACCCATTTAACCTACCATTGGATCAGTAGGAATGGAGAATCAAGGATTCGCAATCCTAACTGAGTGCTTATGTTAGAGCAGCAGTTTTCCGATCTGAGCTCTGTCAGGCCAAACCCATCTTTGTTGTGGGTTTAAAATACATCTTCTCCTTTTCCAACCCATTCTGGGTCTACCGCAGCAGTAACAGGCAGGGTGTTCAAACCTCTGCTGATTCATCTTTCGCCCCCTCACACTTAGTGCTGAGACCATGCACGACTGCTTTGAATATCTCGAGACGGCTGCCCTTTTCCATAATCTACCAAACACAGAGTGCTCACAGCTGTGAAAAACCCACTTATGTAGTTCCACATTTGAAACTTTCACAATCTCCCACCAACGTAATATTTGGGCTTCACTATGCTTCCTAAGTTGGCTGATGCCCTTTGGTATTTCCACAGCAGTTCCACTTGAGGAAAAGTTAGGAACACAATACATTGCCATGGCATTGTCACGCTCACCTGATTCCCACGGAGGCGCAGGTCTGGCTTCGAGTGCTGATGCTTCTTCAATGGTGAAGCGCAGGACTCTAAAGATGGACAGGTAGGGCCCATCTACTCTGGCTTCTCTGACTCGCAGGAATATTCCCCTGTGCGTGAAAAGGGGGTATTACCTACCGACGGAATAATGCTCAAGCCTTCCACTCCCTTCCAACCCTCCACGATACCCTTCCACGATTCCCCGTGAAGTCTCACCTTAGGGTCTGGAAGGATGAGTTCTCCATCCTGCTTCTGATGCAGGGGCGCGTTGAAACCCAGTTACTTCACTGGATTGAGGTTTGATGGAGTTCAAATAAGCTTGACTATTCAGGTAAGGCGCTGTAAGAGTTCTGTAGCAAGTTCAAAAGTTCAAGCTTAATAATAATGTTCATTGTCTTATTGCAGCAAGCGCTAACGCTTATGTCTTTTTCCCCTTAGGGGCCGGGGTTCGGAATGCCGGAGATATGGCGCCGACCCGAAGTGAAACGTGCAGTTCCAGTAAATGACAGGTAAGTTCTGGATGAGCGTTTGGGTAATGACTTTGCATTTGCTCATTCAATGTCTTTGTCTTTTTTCCCCATAGGGGCCGGGGTCCGGAATGCCAGGAAGCGGCAGGACCCGAAATGAAATGGGAATGACCCAGCAGGTAAATCTTAGAAGGAAACTAAGCTTTTCCTATTCCCTTCCTTCTCTCACCTTGTGTTCTTGTCTTTTTCTCTCTAGGCTCTGGGAAGTGGCTGCGGATCCGGATGATCGCTGCTGAAGATGGAGGTGCCCAGGAGAGGTGAGTGAAATGCAGCGCTGCAGCGATCGAAGCGAAATGCTTTTAAAAATGATGTCTTCCCTTTCAGGATCGTCGGTGTGATGTCTCTGTGATGCAGCTTTAGCAGGTAAGGTCTTCTTTCTCTCCAATTCTCTCTTAGCAGATGACCCAGGATGCTGACAGGCGTGGCTGAAGTCCAGATGCAGGAGCTGACACGGTGAGCGTCCAGCTGCGAGGAGCAGAACAACGCGAAGCGTGAGTTGCTGATCGGGCGTGGTTTAAATAGCTTTGGAAGAAGTTCCAGGTATGTATGCTTCCACCGATCAGGTATGTATCCTTCCCCGACCACACCCAGGTGGAAAGTAGTCCCACAGATAAAGTAGTTCCATTCAGGCCTCAAGAGGGCCTGGATGTAGCAGCATGGTCTGCATCAGGTAAGTGCACATTAAAACACTTGAACACATGTCTAGCTTTATGAGCCTGGCGCCTAAGGCGCCAGGACAGGGGTCCAACATGAGCCTGGCGCCTAAGGCCCCAGCACTGTGTCCAAAGGGCCCCAGCTTGGGCCCGCTGGCACTTCCCTGGGGGGAATGATGCCTGCCTCTGGGGTTGCTGGGTTGGACCTGGCTCCTTGGAGGTAGGCATCATGACAGTACCCCCCCTCAAGGCCCCTCCCAAGGTTGTTCCCTCCGAGGGTTTTGGCTTGTTCAGAAATCTCCGGTGGAACCTTTGTATTAATCGAGGTGCGTGAATATGGTTACTAGGCTCCCACGATCTCTCCTGAGGTCCATATCCCTTCCAGTCAACAAGATAGAATAGTTTTGACTTTAACACCTTGGAGTCTAAAATGTCTTTAACTTCGAATTCTAATTCCCCTTCAATTTGAACTGGGTCTGGAGGCTTGGACAGTCGAGTCCCTGGTTGTACTGGCTTCAAAAGTGATGCATGAAAAACTGGATGAATACGCATGTTAGACGGTAAATCCAGTTTAAAGGCCACGGGATTGATTATAGCCTTGATGGGATAAGGTCCTATGAATCTGGGATTGAAGGTTCGCGGGCCCTTGAGGGGTAAATATTTCGTTGCTAGCCATACCTGGTCTCCTACTTGGTAAGGAGGAGTTTTACTTCGGTGCAAATCAGCGTTTTCTTTATACTTTTTCTTGGCTTGCTGTAAATGAGTTGCAGCTTCTTTGAAGGCTCGGGTTATTGTGGAATGCAGATGATTTACTGCTGGCATTTCCAGGGTCAGAGGTGGATCTAGGTCAGAGGTCCGAGGATGGTGACCATACAAAGTATAAAAAGGAGTTTGTCCGGTTCCAGAATGCACTGAATTGTTGTATGCATATTCTGCGATCCAAAGGATGTCTTTCCAATTTAACTCGGATTGGTGTAACATGCACCGAAGATATTGCTCGAGAGTCTGATTGGTTCTCTCGGTTTGTCCGTCGGTCTGGGGGTGGTGGCTGGTGGATAACCGCACATCTATTTGTGCTAGTTGGCAACACTTCTTCCAAAGATGGGAGATGAATTGACTTCCACGATCGGAGACTAATATGGAAGGGAAACCATGTATGCAAACTATATTCTCCAGAAATTCCTTGGCCAAGGTGGAAGCTGAAGGCAAGCCTTTTAAAGGGATAAAGTGGGCCATTTTGGAGAATAGATCCACAATTACAAGGATAGTGTTGTAACCAGCACAAGGAGGCAGGTCAGTTATAAAGTCCATTGACAAGGTGTGCCATGGTGCCGGTGGAATATCCAAGGGTTGAGGTAGGCCGGCTGGCCTTTTCTTTTGACCCTTGTTTTGGGCACAAATTCCGCAAGACAATACAAAAGACTTTATGTCTTTTCTCCAAGAAGGCCACCAGAAGTGGCGTTTGATTTTTTCCTCCGTTTTGGCGATACCAGGGTGTCCTTCCATTAATGATTCATGATGATGGGCAATAACAAGTTCTTGCAATTCTTTAATTGGCAGAAACAACCGCTCCTGAAAGTAGGGTAAATCATTGTTAACGGTGTAATGAGGACCCTTTTGACTCCATTCCAGTAAGGCTGAAGAGTCTAGAAGTTGTTTTACTTGCGTTTGGATATCCTCAATAGTTTGCAATGAAGTTAGGCCTAAGATTCTTTGTTCAGGTATGATTGGCACAGGTTCTACACTCGAATTGGGTTCTTCCATGCCAATCCTGGATAAGGCGTCTGCTTTACCATTCTTGCAGCCAGGGCGATAGGTAATTACAAAATCAAATTCCGCAAAGAATAGAGCCCATCTGAGTTGTCGTGAAGATTGAGCTTTGGCCGTCTTTAAATACTGTAAATTTCTGTGGTCCGTAATAACGGTGATGGTGTGTCTTGCCCCGAGAAGGTAGTGACGCCAAGCCTTGAGAGCAGATTTAATAGCCAGTAACTCTTTGTCGGTAATTGCGTAGTTGATTTCAGGAGGAGAAAATTTCCTGGACCAAAAGGCCACAGGGTGTAGTTGGTTAGTTTCTGGGTCTCTTTGCGACAGGACAGCTCCCATGGCCGAACTGGATGCGTCGGTTTCCACAATGTAAGGGAGATCTGAGTGCGGGTGCTTCAATACAGGTGCAGAGGTGAATTTGGTTTTCAGGTCCTGAAAGGCTTGTTCGGCCTCCAGAGTCCATTCAAAGCATTTGTTTTTCTTTAGGAGAGCTGTGATGGGTTGGACTGTTCGGGAAAATTCCGGGATGAATCTTCGATAGAAATTTGCGAAGCCGAGCATGCTCTGAACTCCCTTCACCGAGCTAGGAGATGGCCATTTGAGGATGCCGTCCACCTTTTCGTGAGTCCATTCGGACTCCTTGAGGTGTCAGGATGAATCCGAGAAACTCAACTTCTGTGGTATGAAAAACGCATTTTTCGAGCTTTGCAAATAGTCTGTGCTGGCGCAATTTCTCAAGAACTGCCCTAACATGTTTTCTGTGATCGGATTCTGAAGAAGAGTACACCAGGATGTCGTCAATATAAACAATGACACAGACATCGATAAGTTCCCGAAGAACATCATTCATAAAGTACTGAAAGGCGGCAGGTGCATTGCACAAACCGAAGGGCATCACCTGATATTCGAAGAGCCCAAATTTGGTGCGGAATGCAGTCTTCCATTCGTCGCCTTCTTTTATACGCACCAGGTGATAAGCTCCTTGGAAATCTAACTTGGTGTACACACAAGCGTCTTTCACCTGGTCGATAAGCTCAGGGATCAGGGGCAGAGGATAACGATTCTTAATCGTTATTTGATTTAGGGTGCGATAGTCTAGACATGCTCTAAGGTCGCCCTTTTTTTTCGGCACGAAGAACAGAGCTGAGGAGACAGGAGACTTGGACGGGCGAATAAAACCATTGGCTAGGTCCTGATCTAAATACTGACGCAAATGCAGGTTCTCAGGTTCCGTAAGAGCATAAATCCTACTACAAGGTAGTTGAGCATTGGGTACCAGATCGATTTGGCAATCATAAGACCGATGGGGAGGTAACGTGTTAGCCTGTTCCTTCTGAAAAACGTCTTGGAATTCTTGGTATTCTGGCGGTAGCTGTTCAGGGGTGGAAGTTGCTGAGGCTAAATCCATAACTGTATTTCTTGGATAACAAATTGGTTCACAATCAGGAAAACTTATCTTCTTTGCTTGCCAGTCAATTCTGGGATTATGTGTTTCTAACCAAGGAATTCCAAGAATTACTTGAAATTGTTCGGCCTTGATCACATCAAACACGATTGCTTCCCGATGTCCATCCTGACCCACCAGTGACATTTCAACAGTGGAATGCGTTACAGGCCCTGAAGCTATTTCGGTTCCATCTATTGTAGTAATGACATCTTGGGTTACTTTCGGGCAGAGAGGGAGCTTAATCCTGGAAGCCAATTCACGGTCTATGTAATTTCCAATAGCTCCACTGTCGATGTATGCTTTTATAGCATGCAACTGCTGAGGCTGTTTTGGGTCCACGAGCACCATTGGCATGACAAAATGCGAGGTCAAAGAGTTTGTTTTCAAGCTCGGCAAGCGGACCCCTACGCTTGTCGGGCTAGGTCGTTTCCCGAATCAGGTGTCAATAAATCGTTATCAGTGGCTCCAACCACCTTCTTAAGTGGTTTAACCGGACAATTTCGAAGAAAGTGACCGGAAGTCCCGCAATACAGACAAAGTTGCATTTGCCGCCTTCTCTCTCGTTCCTTCTGCGTTAACGGTCCTTTAACACCGCCGATTTGCATAGGTTCGGATACGTCGGTACTCTTGTAGTTAGTGTGGGTTTTGATCGGTACTCGGGTTTCGTACTTGAACCGATCTGCTTTTCTATTTTGAAGTCTGTGATCAAGTTGAACCACCAAGTCTATGTAGTCTGCGCAGACCTGGGGTGGATCTACTATCTGCGCTAGAACATCCTTAAGCTCTCCGCGCAGGCCTCGATGAAACAATGTGATCCTTTTGTTTTCTGGCCATCCAGTTTCCACAACCAGTCTATTAAAGGTGGCAACGTAGGACAGGAGATCCTGATTACCTTGTCGTAAGGATAGCAGTTCGTTATCAAGGGCCTGTCCTTGAGAATGTCGAGCAAACAATCTTTCCATGCTGGCCTGGAAACCCTGAAAATTCTGGAGAATGGGATCATCCTGATTTACCAATGGAATAGACCAATCGGCAGCACTGCCACTGAGGTAAGATAGTATAAAGGCTACCTTGGTCTGGTCGTTAGGGAAGGCCCCGGGTCTGCATAGAAAGTGTAAACGACATTGGTTCATAAAGACAGCATATTTCTTGGGATCCCCCGCAAAACGTTCAGGCGGGGCCAAAGCCATGTGTCCAGGTAGATTGATTTGTACCGGGTTATTCAAACCCATTGATGTGGAAGTATCTCCGGAATTAGGTAAAGGAGTGTGCCCTGCCTGGGCCTGCAACAACCTCGGGCCAGGTCATCTGTTCTTTCCTTGGATAGGATCAGTTCTCTTTTGAGAGCGTTAGTCTCCTGGCGGGCTGAGTGCACTTTTGCCCGTAATTCCCCCAAAAGCTGGGCCAGCTGATCTGTCTCGGAAGTCTCCATAGCGCCCGGGTGGGAAATTGTGGGTAGGCTTTGCGTTCTGTCATGCTCACCTGATTCCCACGGAGGCGCAGGTCTGGCTTCGAGTGCTGATGCTTCTTCAATGCTGAAGCGCAGGACTCTGAAGATGGACAGGTAGGGCCCCTCTACTCTGTTTTCTCTGGCTCGCAGGAATATTCCCCTGTACGTGAAAAGGGAGTATTACCTACTGACGGAATAATGCTCAAGCCTTCCACTCCCTTCCAACCCTCCACGATACCCTTCCACGATTCGCCGTGAAGTCTCACCTTAGGGTCTGGAAGGATGAGTTCTCCATCCTGCTTCTGATGCAGGGGCGCGTTGAAACCCAGTTACTTCACTGGATTGAGGTTTGATGGGAGTTCAAATAAGCTTGACTATTCAGGTAAGGCGCTGTAAGAGTTCTGTAGCAAGTTCAAAAGTTCAAGCTTAATAATAATGTTCATTGTCTTATTGCAGCAAGCGCTAACGCTTATGTCTTTTTCCCCTTAGGGGCCGGGGATCGGAATGCCGGAGATATGGCGCCGACCCGAAGTGAAACGTGCAGTTCCAGTAAATGACAGGTAAGTTCTGGATGAGCGTTCGGGTAATGTCTTTGCATTCGCTCATTCAATGTCTTTGTCTTTTTTCCCCATAGGGGCCGGGGTCCGGAATGCCAGGAAGCGGCAGGACCCGAAATGAAATGGGAATGACCCAACAGGTAAGTCTTAGTAGGAAACTGAGCTTTTCCTATCCCCTTCCTTCTCTCACCTTGTGTTCTTGTCTTTTTCTCTCTAGGCTCTGGGAAGTGGCTGCGGATCTGGATGATCGCTGCTGAAGATGGAGGTGCCCAGGAGAGGTGAGTGAAATGCAGCGCTGCAGCGATCGAAGCGAAATGCTTTTAAAAATGATGTCTTCCCTTACAGGATCGTCGGTGTGATGTCTCCGTGATGCAGCTTTAGCAGGTAAGGTCTTCTTTCTCTCCAATTCTCTCTTAGCAGATGACCCAGGATGCTGACAGGCATGGTTGAAGTCCAGATGCAGGAGCTGACACGGTGAGCGTCCAGCTGCGAGGAGCAGAACAACGCGAAGCGTGAGTTGCTGATCGGGCGTGGTTTAAATAGCTTTGGAAGAAGTTCCAGGTATGTATCCTTCCACCGATCAGGTATGTATCCTTCCCCGACCACACCCAGGTGGAAAGTAGTCCCACAGATAAAGTAGTTCCATTCAGGCCTCAAGAGGGCTTGGATGTAGCAGCATGGTCTGCATCAGGTAAGTGCACATTAAAACACTTGAACATATGTCTAGCTTTATGAGCCTGGCGCCTAAGGCGCCAGGACAGGGGTCCAACATGAGCCTGGCGCCTAAGGCGCCAGGACTGTGTCCAAAGGGCCCCAGCTTGGGCCCGCTGGCACTTTCCTGGGGGGAATGATGCCTGCCTCTGGGGTTGCTGGGTCGGACCTGGCTCCTTGGAGGTAGGCATCATGACAGGCATACTCGACAGTCTGCCTTTTTATTTTAGGTGCTACTAGGGTATAAAGATATTTAATTGATATGTCAATGCCTTAAGCTGACCATGGGCCTCATTCCGAGTTTGGAGGCAGCCATGGCGCTATTAGCACCATGGCTGCCTCCAAACCCGGGCCCAGATCCAGTCTGGCAGAATGGGGACTTACCAGGACATTCCGACTTTGGAGGACCCGGTAAATCCCCAGTCTGTAGACCATTTCCATTCCCATTTGAGCCCCCATAGGGCTCAATGGGATTGGCGAAGGTGCTAATTACGGGCCAGCAAATAGCAGGCCCGTTATTAGTGCCTTGGTCCCTTAGCGGGACCCACAAAGGAAGTGTGGTCAGACCACACGTCCTTTGCGGGTCCCGCTAAGGGACCTCGGAATTGGGCGGTAAGGGTTTAATGGCACCGGTCTCCTTACCGGTGACCTTTAATCCTTACTCCCAACTCGGAATGAGGGTCCATGACTTGGTTGGTGGCGGGGGTGAAGACAAGGTGCCCTGAAGGCTGGATACTTCTCCCTTTTACATTGTTATTCCCACTTCAGGAGTGTTGAATGAAGCCTCTTGCTTAAATGATAACGAGGGGTTGAGGCTTCTATGTCTTACTATTCTTTATTCTTAAGTACTGAATGCTGTGGCTGTGACAGCTTCCAATAGCCGCAGGCTGACTGGTACAGAGGTAAATAGAATATTTTTCAATCGGTTAATGATTTTGAAAGGGCAGCATAACTGTGGCAGTATGAGCCACATGGCAGGCTGATTAACATGTAATGGATTCTGCATTAACACTAACACTCATTCGCAGAGACGGATTTTGAGAAATGCATCGATTTCTTGCTGGGCTGGTCTGCCTGTGCCACTATCTATGCCCCACCTATCCCTTTCTCCTTGTAGCATGTGTCATTGTGCCAAATCAACTTCCGGGGCACCAGAGGTCCAGGGATGAATATCGGTTTGTAAACCATCAATCAGTCCCACACCTGTAGTACACCAGAAGGGATGCTAACAGGTTGTAAACACAAGCAAATTAGGACCCTCCATTTTCAAATTTTGGTAATGTGGTCGGAACAGCAGGTTTATCTCCAAAAGGTTGTGAATCATTGGTTAGTTGCAACACAGCAAAAGCACAGTTATTACCCAATGATAAAAGGAACTATCCAGACATGGTTGTATAAAAATATCTACTATTTCTTTCATTATCTAAACAGATATTTATAATAACACAACAAAATAAAACTCACCCTGTGAAGAAATGCAGAGGCCAGACAATTTCAAAGAAGGAAACGGGATGCACTCTGGATATTGACATATATTGATATAGTCGATATGTTAAATAATCACAACAGTTCAAGGATACTCGGCTTCAACACAAACGGAGAAATGGGTCTTAAAATGTCTCTACGGGCCATCGGAGAATGATAATGATGTGTTATTTATATAGCGCCTTAATCCAAAGAGCTTTACAGAGCACATATTTACATACAATATCCCCCAACTGAAATTGGTAGTCATTTATCGATCTTGGAAGGATGAAAAGCTGAGTTGGCCTTTTTGGGATTTGAACCCGCGACCTGCAGATCACGTTCAGATTGCAGCAGCGAGCACTCAACCCACTGAGTTATCTTTCCAGCTTACCGGAGAAGGACCAATGTGACAGAATCACAATGTACCTTGTGCTGTAGGAGTTCAAGGTGCTCAACAGGGTCAAGTCGTTTCAGGGAGCTTTGCAGCTTCTGCGACAGAGTTCAAGACAGGAGACAGCTGTGGGTGTCAGGTGACAACCAGTTCTGCGAGCAAGACTGGATGAATGGCTGCAAGAAGCCTACACAGCGGCTCAGGGTCAGGAATCATTGGGCCTCATTACGAGGTAGGAGATAGCCATGGTGCTATTTGCACCATGGCTACCCCCTTACCGCATTGCGGGTCAGGGTTCTCGGAATAGGGACTTACCAGGTCATTCCAACCTTGGAGGACCTGGTAAGTCCCCATTCTGAGAATCATTCCCTATTCCCATTTGAGCCCCCATAGGGC
The DNA here is from genome assembly GCF_040938575.1 of Ambystoma mexicanum. Taxonomy (NCBI): domain Eukaryota; kingdom Metazoa; phylum Chordata; class Amphibia; order Caudata; family Ambystomatidae; genus Ambystoma; species Ambystoma mexicanum. The sequence goes on along the minus strand of NC_090941.1, from coordinate 458,921,697 downwards.
TCAATGGGAATGGGGATGGAGCTAATAACGGGCCCGCTAATAGCGGGCCACTTATTAGCTCCCTGGTCCCTTAGCGGCTCCCGCTAAGGGCGCCTGTTAAAACCAGGCGCCCATAGGGGGAGCCGCTAAGGGACCTCAGAATATGGAAGTAAGGGGTTACCGGCACCGGCATCCTTACCGGTGCCGGTAACCCCTTACCTCCAACCTCGTAATGAGGCCCATTGTCTCAGTGCTGGTCGTTGGTTCTGACGAACTGGTCGAGACGTGCCGGATGTCTTTAAGCGACTCCAATGTAGCAACTGTCAGTGTTTCAATCCGTTGCAGCTCGCGGGATTCGACTGGCTGAAAAATTGCCTTTAATGCAGATGCCGTTAGATGCTTGTCGATGCACTTCTCCTAGCTTCTTCACTTGGCTTGTGTCATCCTTTAAGGATGATGGCCCAAAGGTGAGGAGTGTGTTTGAGGCAGCTGCCTTGTCCTTGATTTTTGGTTCAGAGACTCTCTGGCACTTCCCACAAAGGAAACCTGATGCAGAGTCTAGCAGTGCATGCAGTGTGCTGGTTCTGGAGCTGCTAGATGGTCCTCTGGATTCGGTATCTCCCACTGTTCGCCAAGAGATGTTTAGGGGTGAGATCTTGCTTCCCTCTTGGAGGTCCTGGTCTTTCTTCACCTGCGGAAGATGTAAGGCCAACTGTACCTACAGCCTGGGTCCAATGATGAGTTCTTCCTTCTGCTTCTTGTGAAGCCTTTGGATCATCTGCCAAAAGTGGGGCTTTGCCCTCTTTTAAACCCAAATCAACTACATGTATTGGTTTAGGCTAATCCTATCTTAATAAACCAATTCCGGGTGCCCACCAACAATTTCCTGTGTGTGTGAGGTCATAACCAGAGTGCTTTGCATCAGAAAAGGAAAAGGGGTGAAAACATGTAATGCTATGTCCCACCCATCTTGCTGTCTGTTGTGAATCAACGGGTGTCTCTGATTAATGTACCTCTCTGTGGTTCCTGATTAATGCGGCAGGTCTCCCTTGAAGCTTCAGCGAGATCAGGCTTTCTGGCTCCTGTAAACCACATATTCGTACCTTATGAATGGGGTCCCCCTGCAGTCCCAGACATGCCAGTTCACTGTCAATTGATACAGAGAGGCGGGAGCTGGATTTAGATTGACACAGTGCATATGACAGCTTGTTGGGGTTTCCTATCTCCTTTGTTAACCTCTGCAGCCAGATCCCATACAGGCTTATTTGAATTAACCTGAGAATGGTATACAAATCACTGCCACCAAGACCCCAAAAAAGGGCATACCAGATCCATGGAGCCTTTGATAGTTCATCAGCCAGGCCATGGATGGGGGAAGGTTTGATCCTTCCCCTTCTGGAGATGCATTCTGTACTCCCCCCGTCATATCCCAACTAAATATGACAGGGGGGGACTGTGCCTGTCCACCAGAGTACACAGTTTTATGCGTATGTCATGCACTGAGCATAGGAAAATGCCTGCAGATTAGCCCCACACATTTTCCAGTGGATGATCTACCATCATTCAATTTCATTAAAAATTTCCAAAGGCCCAGGTTAGTGCACACCCACTGTGCGAATGGTTGAATTCCTCACAGTCATCTTCTCCTAGTAGTGCTGGATTGTGTAGGGGCACAAGGCCTCCTCCTAACAAAAGTACATGTTCAAATGATTGCGGTTTATAACCCAACATTGAGGAGTGAGAATATTTGCCTAAAGTTTGACACAGGAGGAAAACCATTTGCACCATTCTATCTATAATGACAGCTGAATATTTTAGGTCATTTGATGACAAGAGCTGACAATTGGCGAACCCATGAAGAATATTGCATTTCCTCTGTAGATATGACCATTGGTAGATTCGATCCCCAGCTTTTACCCCATATGTGTCTCTCGTCCGCTGTCACCTTGGCTCACATTCCTCAATGTCTGCCTCATCATCCTACCCTCTATACTCTTGTAATCATTAAATATTCTTAACTTCCCCATTCCTGACACCATTCACCTCACAAGCTGGCATGCAAAACCTTCACCAATTTCCCAGTACCTCACTTCAAAATCTTTGCACCCACACCTGATGCTCATACAACCTCAAAGCAAACATTAAGCACTACAGCCACACAGAGCATGGGGACACAGTGCGTATGACCACAATATGTTTACTAACAGCCTTTTAAAATAGCCACAATTATTCTTGATGGGCCATATACTACCAGATTCACACAACCAACACCTGCACATGCACACACACAAACACACACATCATTCCTTTAGCAAACCCTCTTTTCAAGTGGTCATGTGGACATACATTCTTAAGAACAGACTGGTCTTCCTGCTATGGGCTCATCTCCTATCTGCATGGAGTGAGTACTTCCAATGGTATCAGCTAGCCATCTCCAGTTGGTTCCACATGTCCAACTCCCAATATTCTATAATCTTCCTGACTCCTTCCTTATCAATTTGATGTCTTGTGTGCATGCAATTATATTTTGTTTTAGACTCCACCTCTGCCTTGTGATGGAGATGGGGTTTTCCCAGCCACATGATCAGCAAGGTTGGGAGGGAAAAACGCTTCTATTGTAATGTAATGTATAGTGGTCTTATATAGTGCTCTTCTGCAAATAATGTTGGACTTGCTGTGCATGGCTCTGTAAGAAAGGAGGGCAGGGTGTGTTAGTCAGATAGCGATATACCTGTGTGTCGATATGAAAATATCTCTGTTTGTGGTTGTTACCGACCGGGCAGATTAGTCACATGGGCAACCCCTGCACTTGCAGCATACAACAATTAGCACCATTGTTGTTGATAGAAGATGGATAGGGTCTGAATCTGTTGAGTACACTAGAGCTAAGAGGTTATCTGTAGGAGTGTGGTAGGTGTAAGGATGCAATATTTTATTTTAGTCATGGGGAGTTTGCTGAGGAATTAGGGGGTGGGGACTGGGGGTGAGGGTATTGTCACTTCATGGCTCTTGTTGGAAGAATTCACTGAGATTAAAAGTGCAGACTAGTGCCATACAGGAGAGGTGCCGTGAGTCAGTTTTCTTCACAAAGACGGTAGTGCCAAGAGTTTTGAAAATTGCTTTTAATGAATTAACCAATTTCTGGTGCCTAGTTTTTAGTCGTTTGCTATTCTTTTCCTTTTCTTTACAAGTGGTTGGTTGAAAAGCCAAGTCTTGAGCTGTTTCCTGAAAGTCAGGTGGTTCTCCCCCAGGCCGAGAGTTTTGGGTAAGGGGTTCCACAGTTTCCCTAATACTAGGGATGTAGTCACATGATGGAGCTATGCAGTAAATTCACTTAATCTTGCATGCAGATGTAATGAGCAAAGCACTATGCAAAAGCTCCAAATGTGTTAGATATACAGGTAAGTACACAGAATCAAATCTGGTTGTGTACTAGGTGTTCATGCATTGATATTTAGTTAAACAGTTGTTATAGATGCCTGCACAAATACAGTCAAATTAATCTAGCTATGTGCTAGTTAGCAGAACAAACAGTCAACTACACAGTAGTGGTCGAGTATAATTCACGTACATGCTACATATGCATGGTTGTAGTGTAAATACCATAAAGGTGTGAGGCCAATGTAATGTCTCAAACTAGCTCTGTGTTGTGTGTACGTGTGCACCAACAGAGTCTATGTGGTTATATGCTTGGTATGCAGGCAATTACAAAGAGTGAAATGTAGCTATGTGTTAGTTTTTTAAATGTTGTATTGTCTCTTTGATGAAAAAATTAAACCTTTCACAAATGCCATATAGTGTTAGGTATGCAGTAAGCAGTGTGGTGAGAAGCAACAATGTTATGATGATTAATTCAATGATTAGAAGCTTATGTGTTATGTATGAATACATAACACATGCATACCTGTGCTATTGTAGAAAGCCTACTTCATTTTTGGATTCTAATTGTTTCACTGAAATATACACAATTTATCAAATTAATATTGTCAGATTTTGCATGTTGGTGTGCATAAGTAGCATGTTTAGAGACTTTAAATGATCCTGCTTAGATGAAATTTGATCCAGTTACGAGTTTTTACCAAATATGGCATATTCAGAACATGGCACCATATATAGATACTATAGGTCTCATTACACGGTAGGCGGTAGGGATTTAACGTTACCGGTAATGGAATACCGGTAACGTTAAATCCCCATGCGAATTACAACCCGGCTCAACGCTATTAGTGGCACCGCTAAGTACGGTGCCACTAATAGCGGGCAGTCCGCGTGCGCGCGACCCTCCATCCCGTAAATAATTCCATGCCGTTAATAGCACAGCATCACAAGGCAAGCGGACATGCCAATAGCGGCATGGTAAAGCCCCCAAAACCCCTTACCGCCATGGCACTAATACCGGCATTGCGAACCACCCGTTAAGAGAACTGAGCAGTGTTTCCACCTGCCACAGGTGGACACAATCAGTACAGGTGAAGGCAATGGAGACTGTGGCAGCACAAAAGGAGCACACCACACCCCTTCACACACCAAGATGGTCCCAATACTAGCAGCATTACATGGGCTGGAGGACATGATTGCAGCGCAGCAGCAACAACAACAGGCAGCACAGAGGAGATGCAGGAGGAGGAGGAGGAGGGCAAGACAGGCACAGCAAGCACCACCACGGCACCTAATCATACCACAGAGGCACCCACCAATCCCCAGGATCAGATCCAGTCCATTTAACCTAACCCCTGAGCAGATACACACCCTGTACCGTCTGGACCGGGATACCATCACCAGCATCATGGCCATGATACACAACGACATTGTGAGCCTCATAGACAGCCGAACTGCCATCCCCCCTCTACTCAAGGTGGTGACTGTGCTCCACTTCCTGGCCACAGGCACCTACCAGCATACAATGGGGCAGATGCATGGCAACCAGTATTCTCACGCACGCAGAACCAGGTACTCGATGCCCTCCTGAAGCATGCACCTGAACACAAATTCATGCCATGGACTGCCCAGGAGATTGCAAACACCAAAGTTGGGTTCTATACACTGGCAGGCATCTCAAGTTGCATCAGGGCCATCGACTGTACCCATGTGGAATTGGTGGTCCCACATCACAATGAAGTAGTCTACCGAAACAGGAAGCAATTCCACTCCATCAATGTTCAAATGGTATATGATGCCGACAAGATAATCACACATTGCTGTGCCCGATTTCCCGGATCAACCCATGATTCCATGGTCCTGCGGAACTCAACTATCCCACGCTACATGGAGCGACAAGCCGGACAACGTTCGTGGCTACTTGGTGAGTAGCAGGGCAAGCACATGGCAGTGTGATTGGGGGGTGGAGAGATACATACTCGAAATGGGTGTGATTGGGAGGGGGAGATATATACTCCAACTGGGTGTGATTGGGCGGGGAGAGATACATACTCGAAATGGGTGTAGCTTGTCGTCCGTCGGACAAATGCACATACAGATGTACGCCAATGTCCATCTGGGAAGGCCGCAACGTACTTGAGATGAACGGACATGCAAGTATAAGTGGAGTCCGGCAGTGAGTCCAGTCTGCCCTGAACTCTGGTTGTTTTGGTTGAATTTTCCAAGAGGAGCTGCAGCAACTGTGCATCCAGTGTATCCAGTCCTCTTTCTGTGATTACTATATATACTGCCTCACCGCGCAGAGCGCGGCGCGGAGTCCGGCAGTGAGTCCAGTCTGCCCAGTCCGCCTCAGACTGCCCTCAGAGCGATCTCGGGCGACTCGTGTCTGGGCCGATGGAAATGTCTCCAGGCAGCGCGGAGACTTTACCACTGGGCATAGGGGCACATACACGAAATCGCTTGCGGAAGCAGCATTCGAAAACGGAGAGAGGTAAGCCAAGTGAACAATGCCTTATTAACAATGTGCTGCCGCAGAAAGTTGATTCGCATGCATCTGGCTGCATATCCGTGGAAAACATGTCCTCGACTCCGAAAGGATCTGATTAGAGGCTCTGTACGGCACAAAATGTAACACCTGATAAACAGACACCTTCAGCGTCAGTCAAGCAGCCCGGGTTAGTTGAGGCTGAGGCTGAGGTGGCTGATGCGGTTGGAGCCGTCGTCATCCCCCCAGCATCTGCCTGCAAAGCGGCGAAAGCTGCGAAACACACTAATAACATTGGCACTGAATCCGACGCGGCATTACTACCGAAGGAAAAAATTCCATTACAGCTTGCACATAAGCCGGCGTCTGATCCACGTGTTTCAAGTGTTTCAGAAGCTAAAACTGAACATTTATCAAAATGCCGAAGTGAACATGCAACGTGCGTGCCGACTATTCTCCCTGAAATCGTCTTAATTGATTTGCTGCAGCCTCCCCCAACAGCATACTTAAAAGCCTCTGAGACCTTCCTGTTTGACATAACCGATGCCGACCTGTTGGCAATGCGGTCTCCGTCAGTCGGAAGCTTGAAATCACCCGCAGTGCTAACTTGTTCCATGCAGTCTGATGCTCTGCTAAACAATATTGCGGCGCAGCATGGCCATACTAGTACACAGGAACATCAAAAAATGGCTACACCCTCTGACAAGAGGCCTGACATTCATAAGGGAGCCTCAAAATTGTATTCAGTTACATCAAAATCATTACACACCGTAAATAAGGTTGCTGGAAACGTATCAAATGACGTTAAACATCGTGCAACGTCAAATGCATTGGTAACGTCTGAGAATGAAGTGCCCCAGTCGATATCTCAGCCGTTACCCAATACGAGTACATCAATGCCTTTTGACGTTGCCGCTTGTGAAGCACGACTAACTGCCCGACTAAAATCAGACTTCAACCTAATGCGCGAACGCCTAAATGAAAGCTTCTTAATTAATCATGGGAACGTGCATACTCCTATCTGCAAGGTAAGCACTCACCACAAAGAAACAAACCACCCACCTCACAAAGTGGTAAATCCATCAAATCCTGGCCCCACAGTGGGTCCTCTAAATCTGGATGTGTCAGATGACTCCCACCAAAAAAAACGATGGAAACAAAAAACGGACAAAAAAAAAACCCTGACGACTTTGAAGTCGGTCAAACTGAAACGAATCCTCCAGGAATCGGACCGTTTGAAACAAACGAAAGCAAAGTAGCTGAAAATTCCACAAATTCAAAAGGAAACATCTCTATCGCGGCAGGAATTCAGATTCATAATAATGTCTTGGCCGCAACCACAATAGCCCTGATGCCATTTATGAAACTATACGAGACACTAAATGAAACTGTACGCGACCAAAACTCTATCCTTGTACTGCTAAACAATAAACTGTCGGCACTGGAAAAAGGCAATGAACATTTAAGCAATCGTTTGGACCTAGAAGCTGCATCAACTCATCAATGACACTCTCGCCTAAATGAAATAACACGAAGGGAGTCGCATGAAAAATTAGACCTTGCTGAAGCCCTAGTAGAATGTACTAAGTGGATCAGGCATAATGTTGCTGTTCAACCACTCAGCAACTTAATGAGAGAGCCTGGTATTGGTAGTGAGTGCCACCCTGATCAGGGTTTGATCCCTCTGCAAAAAGGATGTTGCGACCATCCTCTGCTGCTATCAAATGAATTTGAAAAAAACTCCACAGAAAATGAGACTAGCAGTGCAAAAACCACTAATACGAGTGATGTAACCACGACACCCAAAATTGTCTCGCCTCCTGTCGTTGAATCTACCATCGAAGTAAGAACCACAGTGGGCTCCTCTACCTCGATTGATGACCACAAAATTCCTACCACAAGTATTGAGGTACCAGCTGCAATGTGTGGAGCAGTGATGACTGAAGTGCACCCTCCTCCCCAGAGCGCAATGTCGAATCACTCAGTATTAATAGAGAGAAAAATCTCTTTTGATATATTTTCAGGAACAGCGAAAACAATACAATCAATCAAGACTCCGGCCATATCGAAGGCAAAACAATCCAATGCCTTTAAAAAAAGCAAGGAAAGGGCCGGCATCAAAACGTCCACGTACAAATGAGGCAAAAAAATTCATAAGGAATCTGACCACGCCTCCACGTCCTGTGGCACCAAAAACCACAGCAGTGCCAAAAAAAACTGATGCTCAATCTGCTGCCAAGACGCAAGTAGTTCACAACGTAGGCAATTCTGATATATCTACAAAACGTAGAAGAGACGACATTAGCCCATCCGTTGATCAATCCACGGTAGAGTCTATAGATCTCTGTGATTTATCGACTTACTCAGTAGAAGATGAGCGTGAAACAGATGGTGCCTTACACGTGAGAGATGAGCTGGAAAGAGAAAGTGTCAGGCCTTTCACAGATGAAAGATTTGTCCAACTGGAACGTTACCCACTAGGCCCCGCTGGGTTATGGCCGGTGGGAGTTGGAAAAGGGTGAGCTACGTTTTGCATTGATAAGTCAGACACAAAAAGCAAACCTCAGAGAGCGCCTGAAAAACCGATATTGAAACTCAACCCTAAATATACAAAGGCGCAAATGAAAAACCTGAATCAACACGGTACTCAAAGCAGAGTTGAACAACAGATACCATCCAAGGGAAGCCTGTACAAACTGGAACTCGAAAACATCTTCGAAGATATAAACGAAATAAATCTAAACAGAGCAAATGTGAAGAGATTGCTGCACAATGTACCTGCCATGAGGAATATCCGATCCGATGATATCGGAATCGTTGAATACAAAAACGAGTCAAGATCAGACTGGGTAATTCTGCACATGCGGTCCAAAGCAGTAGCAAGACCAATTCTTGATGCAAAAGATGATTTATTGTTCTATGGTTTCAACTTAACCACTGCGATAGATCCTCAATCCTCTACTAACTCGACACATGGAAATGGCCAATGCCAAAGGCCGAATAGTACAAAAAGGGAAGATCTGAGGAACCAACTCAAACATCAATTGCCATACGATACTGAAGCAAGTAGACAAAGAATCAACGTATAGGATGATGCAGGGTCTAGGCATACGACCCAACTGTTAACGTCATGGAACACCAGAGGTTTCGCCCATCTATTCCAAGAAGGAAGAGCCCATGACATCAAAAGCCTGTTTATTTGTCTACAAGAAACATGGCTTAGAAAGACGCCTTCTTGTGATGGATACACAATATATCTTAATGAGGCTGGTAAAAACCAACTGGGGCGTCCTTTCTCCGGCCTACTTGCCATGATAAAAAACTTGTCAGGATGGGAAGTCATCGGTATCCAAAATCCGAACCTATTTGTTCAAGCAATCACCCTTGAATCGTCCACTCACACTCTGCAAGGAAATAAACAAAAACAACACCTGCTGTTGGTAAACACCTATTGGAATCCTGTAATGATCTCTGATGAGGACTACCTGATGTCAGTAACCACACAAATAGACAGTTGCTATGCATCATTTGCCGCGCCACTCATATTAATTTGTGGTGATTTAAACTATTCCTGGTTCGACAAAACAAACAAACGTAACCTAAAAGATATGCAAGAGATTCCAACTGAAGGCTTTGATCGCGGCACGAAATGGGCATATGAACTATCAACTCGTAATTGTGTATTACTGAATGGCTGTACCAGAGGAGACATTCCAGCTGCTACAACGTGGCATCTGGCTGATTCAAACAAAACCCTAGATTATATCTGGGTATCTGAGATTCTGCATGCTTTAATCTCAGACCTCCAAGTAAGAAAATCGTCCAATAGTGATCATAATCCACTCATCTTATCTTGGTATACGAGCACTACATCCACGCAGCAAAGCTACACTGCACAATTGGATATCAACAACTCCCAATACCACCTACGAATAAATAGCAGGCAGATTGACACTATGACATTGGACTTTATTCAGGCTTGCTCCACAAATGTATACGCAGAATATGCATCCCTCCTGAAACAGTATACAAATACAAACAAGAGGACGATTAGAGACTATATCAACCCTTTTAGTCCTGAACTAAGCGAAGCAAAGAAATTACTTGCAAGTGACCTGAAAAAATTAAAGTCTATTGGTGGTATTAACCTACCACAGCATCTAGCCACCAGGCGCCAACGCTATCGGAACTGGTTGAAGTCCTTTAAAATCATACGAAACCAGGAACAAGCGGAACTAATGCGGCGCCTCTTAATCCAAAAAGACAGTTCCAATATATGGAAGATAATAAACAGTGGCTAATGGTGTGAATGCAGCCACTTGAGTACAACACTACGGCGCGGTTTTCAACAGTAATTGTGGTGATAACACTCCAAAGTTAAAAATAGATGAGTGTAAATGGGATATCAAAGAATCACTTGAAGATATCACACAAGCAATTCAAAAGTTAAAGTCATCACGTGCCGCCGGCCCCGATGGTGTATCAAACGTCATGCTGAAAACGAATAATGAAAACTGGGCAAATTTCATCAAGGTCCTATTCGATCAAATCGCCCAAACATCAAAAATTCCCGATTGCTGGACCAAAGCAATCATTGTCCCGGTGTTCAAAAGAGGAAACAAAGAAGATCCAGCAAATTATCGGCCCATAGTGTTGCTAGACACTATGGGGAAGATTTTTGCTACATTCCTCCAAACGAAAATCGCTAAATGGGCCGGAATGACTAAGATCAATGACGTGAGACAAACTGGGTTCACCAAAGGGGTCAACGTGGAACTCAACCTGCTATTGCTAAACTTGGCCAAACTAGATGCTTTAAAACATAAAAAAGGTTGTTTTTAGCGTTTATTGACCTAAAGCAAGCTTTTGATTGCATAAACCGCCATCTTCTGTGGCAAAAATTAAAGACCTGGGGATGTCCTAATGATCTATTAGCCCCACTGATGGCACTACATGCCAAAACCAGCATTTGCGTGCGCCTAAATGCAGAAGGTGACTTATCCGATGAAATAACGACTACAAAGGGTGTAAAACAAGGTTGCCCGCTTGCAGCTTTGCTGTTCAAACTCTTCATTTCGGACTTGTCTGAAGCCTTTTCATTAACAAGGTGTTTTCCCCCGAAAATCAACGGAACTCATGTAACGCATATAATTTATGCGGATGACATAGTGTTGCTCGATAGCACTGAAATAGGCCTACAAAGATCACTGGTAGCATTACAGTCCTACCTAATGGCAAACCACTTAATGATAAACGTGAACAAATCTCAGGTGATGGTTTTTGGACCCAACACTAAATCAAGAAAAGCGAGGTTCAACTGGAAAATCGATAAAGAGATATTACTAAGAACAGATGCCATTCGATATCTGGGCGTCTCATTTAATATATCGATCAGAGAATGGAGTTGGACAAACAAAATCATCTCGCGTATGCAAATGTTTGCCCTACAAGGGCGCAAACTGCACACAAATTATGGGAAATTCTCTCTTCAACCTGTGACGACTGTCTACCTACAAAAAGTGACACCAGCAATAAGTTTTGGCAGTGAAACAGGGTGGAACATCAGTGCATGCCTCTGGGCTCAAATAGAGGGCTGCTTTTGGTGTAAGGTCCTCCAGCTGCCACAATGTGTCTCAATGGTGGCCTTGAGACATGAATTGGGCCTCGACTCCCTGCATTCAATAGTATTGTGGAAATCTATACTACTGTTAAGGAAAATGAGACTACTTCCAGCAACGAAGACATATTCAATCTTGGCCAATAAGAACAATGATACATCCGCCTCCTTGCTAAACAGCTGGGAAGAGAACCTATAAGGCATACTGGAAGAAGCAAATATAAAAATGCCCCTGGTTCTACAGATACCGCAATTGGCAAAAATTAAATTTATGCAATGGAAGTGGATCAAAAATGCGGAAAGACGAGTCGCATTATCCTCAGGAACAGACCTAGGCCTGTGTGAGCAAAAAAGGGGCACTCTACCGAAATATCTGGCTAAATTTCCATCTAATTACCATCAAAATCAATTCTTGCGGCTACGCCTCAGCTTGCACAATACTAAGTTGCGTATGAGGAGATTAAAAGACTCCATGACTACGGACGAAAATTGCCGCTTTTGTAAGCAAGAACCCAAATCCATTAAACATCTAATAATTGAATGTTCACAGATCAATGACCAGCGCTCCCTGCACCTTCAACACTACGCCCCCAAAAATGGCAACATGTTGGAGTGGTGGTCTTATCTGATCACGGGAAGAAATGTGCAGTTAACTTGCAACGTGATTAATTTCATGGATATGTTATTGACACAATCATTGTAAACATAGGTCCTTCACCCAAAGAACACTACCACAGATGGATCGACCAGCCCACATTTGCATAATCCTAAAGTAAAGAAGCAAAATGCAAAAATGCAAAAATGCAATGACGTGGGTTGGGGATCGGGAACGTGATTGACGAAAAGTTTGTTTTCTTTTACAAAATTCAAAGTCTATAAATATTTTTTTTTTAAATAAGCTACACAACATAGATGACAATCCAGGTCTAGAAACATTAAACATCCATCCACATCCACATTGCACAACGTTCCACGCTACAAAATACACAAATGTCATACATGCCGTCAAGATAGTCATACAGAATTAGCCCAGCACAATATCAATAATGCAATGTGCCCTTGAATGCATGCAAAGGGATCACCCCTAGCCATAGCATTGCACCACGTACCTATAGCATCTCCCGAAGACTTAGTTGATGCCGAGAGGCAGTCACCTTCACTAATTTGCTTGTGCAACAAGCAGCATTATTTAAGAATGTATTAATCAAGCTTACCTTGTGGAATCAGAAAAAATACAATATTACGGCTGTTACACCGAGCAAAGGAAAATACACCGACACGGGCTTATAAAGATTCCCAGAATATTTATTACAAAACTGAACAGTATTGAACAAAGTACACAAATAGCTATTCGGCCGTCAATACATCACAGAGCCCACCAGCAGGGTTCAATATGAGCAGTGAGGGAATTTCCTAGCTGGACATCGATGCATTTATACAATTTGTAAAATGATGTCCAGCCTCCTTGCAGGTTAATCATGCACTGGGCTAGGGTCGTGCCAGGTTCACTTTCCTAATTTACATATCTCGTGTATGTGGTTTTACTTTTCAATACATTTACTAACACACTCCATTATTCTTCAATTTAACATTTACACTCTTTATATATTGCTTTAATACAGACCAAACAATGTGTTGCATATTATATTCGGATAGCATTACTGTTCTTGTATACTTGTAGTTTAACATTGCTAATTCAAGTAATCCCCTGCTCCCGAGGTCAACAAAGGACAAGGTCTACATGACCCTAACATGTATCCTGAGGGCAGGTTGGACATTAACTCCCCTACAGAGGTTGGAGAGGTTAAGGCAAGAACAAGGACACACGAGACGGCCATTTTAGATCACAGGGTGACTTTGTATAAAACCCCAAAATGGCGGTATCTAACCTAAAATGGAGGCTTAATTCAAGATGGCGGCTTACATCAATTTCTACGGTCAAGACCTTGCCGCAGAGAGTTATTCGCGTACAATTTTAAGCGACTTGGCGTAGGCCAATATACCTACGAATCGTTTGCAATAAGAGGCATAATTTAATATCCGGTTTGACAAACCCTCCTTTTGGCCTATGCCAAGTGCTAATACTACCTCTGATTTGCTTGCTAGCAACTCCATGCGTCATCGTCCATACACCCCGAATCATTGTCGGACATATCTATTGCCATTAGGTCTGATACCAGAGTTTCTTTCAACACATACTCTTTGGAGAGCTCCTTTGGGGCATATATTTTATTCCCTAATACACTTGTTGCTTGCGTGCAACATCCCCCTAATACTGAGCATATACCAGGGAGACACTGTATACAACAAAGAAAAAGAAAACTTCCCAAGATAATCAGTAGGGCCAAGAACAACTTCCATCCCCATGACCATAGGAAGTCCCAAAACCATGTACCAAGATCCCAATTTCCCTCAGGAACATGTACTTCTGAACTAAGAACATGTAGATTTTGGATCGCCCTAAAGATCATTGGAGAGGAGTCCGGAACGTAAACGCAGCAAGCGGACCCCACTAATTTACATACTCCTCCTCGCTCTGCCAGGATGACATCTAATGTCATCCGGTTCTGAAGAGCCACTGATCTTATCGCTCTCTGCTCTAACGTCATATTATAGAGTATGTCAGTGGTCCGATTGATGGTTCTCTCCAATACTCTCGCTAGTCCCCTAATATCTTCTGAATTCGTATTTGCCCAAAAAAAGGTACAAAATATTTCATAATATCTCCTAAAGTTTGCGCTGGAGTATCCCCTTTTACACCTCATCGCGGACGAGTCGTTGAAATTTCTGTAGTACTGGCAATAAATACCCCAGGTAATAGAATCCCTAAATAACAGGTTCCTTGCCAATCCCTGGGCAACCACGGAAATGCCACATTACCGCAAATAAAATAGACAGGTTCACCTACGTACAGAGGTCTGTTTTCACTAGTCAAATTCGCAACGTTGGCGCACTTTCTCAAATTACCCATTGACCGTGTTCCATTCCTCTGTATGCAGAAGGATACTGAATCGGGGCTGTGATTAACAGAATAAGATGGAGGCGTGGCATCCTTATTGCCTATCGGAGCCATCTTGAAAGAGATTAAAGACTGAAAAGGACGAGACAATCTATCAGAGGGCCTAACAGAAGCAACATTTGGCTTACTTCTATTTGCAAAAAGTGAGCATCCCAGGGGCATCAAAACATTCTTTTCAAAACTATTTAAATTTGTACCATCAAAGTTCCCTGAGATGCTGTCATTGCATTGACCAAAAAATAGTCCTCTAAGAGAAGCGTAACAGGCAGTTGTCAGAGGCAAAGGGTAAATATACCAACCTAGCCCCTTATCCCCATGTTGCGGTAAATGTGTACAGAACCAGCAATTGGTCTTATTAAAAATTGCATGAGTGGCATTCATTATTAGCAAAAGGGTATTATTCTGATAATTCCGTCTATGTAAAGAATCTCTAATCGACAAAGTATGCAATTGCACAGAGGGAGTGGGAATCACAGATACATTTTCAATAGGTAAAAAGTCCTCTAACTGATATGCTTCTTCCAGATACCATAACCCAAACCCGAAAGTCATTACAAATCCAGAAATTAGTACGAGAAGGCAACAATACACTTTGGGGGTCCCCTTACATACTTGATCATTGTCTCTGCTAGTCACATTTTTATCTAAAAGTTCGGTACGAGCGGTAGCGGGTGCAGGCATCGTAGTCTTCAATCAAAAAAGCACCAATTGTTCATTTGCTGGCGACTCCAGTCGCGTGTCTTCTTAATGTCTTTCCCACAACCCTTAGCCAACAGAATCTTTCCGTACAATCGGGCCAAAAAGACAAGCCCTCAAATGATTTTCTCAGTCGCACAGTCCGACCATGCTGTACATTTATTTCCTTGGGCGCAAATTATATTTTGCAGTTTCTGGTGAGAACAAAGTGTCGTCACTTCCTCCTGGAAGTGGTGAATGGACGGAAATGGGATCAAGAAAGGATTGATCCGGAAGTCCCACTGTTGGGGAGTGCGGAGACAAGATGTTCGTTTTGTCCGGCCTTGCGGATTCTGAAGCGGTCTCCGATTCTCCCTTGTCGGTTGTTGCTGTTTCAGGCATGCGAGTTACAGTAGTGGGAAGAGATTCTGTGTCTTCTGTATCGTATGGCACGGGCTGTGGGATCCGTTTGGTGTGCGTCGCATGGATTCAGTGTTTACACCCGCTACCCGCACGGCAGTCTGGGTGACTAGCAGGACTTGGTAGGGACCCCTCCACCGAGGTGCAAGGCAAGATGACCTCTCAAAAACCTTCATGAGGATCCAGTCCCCCAGTCGTAGACTGTGACCGGGGCCCTCGTAGTGCACAGGTAATGCCTCTCGCACCTGGTGATAAATTGAAAACAGATTTTTAGTCAACTGGTTACAGTAGTCTGAAATAAGCACATTTTCTATATCCCGTAATGAGCGACTTTTTGGCATACACCAAATATTAGCAGGTCTCCCCATTACCACCTCAAAGGGAGAGAGCCCATTCTGAGTTTGAGGGGTCGTTCTCATCGATAGTAACACGATCGGTAAGGCGTCCGGCCATTTTAGCTTGGTGCCAGCACACGTCTTAGCGAGTTTGTTCTTTATAATGCTGCTGTGCCTTTCCATTAATCCGGCACTCTGGGCATGTCTAGCTGAATGGAACCGCTTGTCAATCTGTAGTCCTTTGCAAATTTGCAGGATTATAGTGGCAATAAAGTGTGGCCCATTATCAGACCATATGACTCTCGGGAGCCCGAACCTAGGAAAAAACTCTTTCAACAGAGTTTTTGCCGTGGTTATGGCCGTTGCATCTTTAACCGGGAAGGCCTCAACCCACTTACTAAAGGCGCAAATAACAACCAATACATATTTAAGATTGTTACACTGTTCCATTTCAATAAAATCAAAGTGAATAACCTCAAACGTGACAGAAGGTGGAGCGAAACTTCCTCTAGGAGTCGAGGTACCTTTTCCTACATTGTGCTGCAAGCAAACCATGCAATTCTGGACAAAACGCTCCGCAATTTTGAAAATCTTATCATTGGCCCATACACTGTGTAGCATTTTTGTTAACGTCCGCGCACACACATGTGTTGGACCATGAGCCATAATAACCATCATTGTAATGTAGGCGTCAGGGAGTAACCATTTCCCTTCAACCTTGTCTACCCAACACCCATCATCATCCTATCTTCCTGAACCCTCGATCCATCTCTTAGTTTCCTCTATGGTAGCATCTGCTTGAATATCTTTTACAACATCGATACTTTCTCCCAAAGTGCAAACATTTACAACTTCTTTTACAGCGTACATTTCTGAACTGCAATCAGTGGCAGTCTGTTTAGCTATCTGATCGGAGAAGGCATTCCCTTTTCCTACATCATCTGTAACTTTGTGATGTGCTGAACATTTTATGATTGCTAACTGAACAGGGAGTGCAAGTGCTGAAAGTAATCGCACTATTAAAGTGCCGTGCTGGATTTTCGTTCCTTGCGTGGTCAAGAAACCTTGTTCTTTCTAAAGTCTACCGAAATTGTTGGCCACCCCAAAGGCATACTGACTGTCAGTATATATATTCACTGTACGCCCTTCAGAAAGCTCACAAGCTCGAGTTAACGCTATAATTTCTGCGGCCTGGCAGAGTTATGCATAATTCTTTTAGTTTCCACAACCGTGCTTAAGGTAGTGACAGCATAAGCAGCCATGGATGTACCGTCTGGAAGTTTAAAACAAGAGCCATCACAAAATAGCTCTCCTTGAGGGCTATTCAAAGGTGTGTCTTTCAAATCGATTCTGCCTTTAGTTTCTTGTTCTGTCATATAAAGGCAATCGTGTGACGTATCGTCATCATCAACAATATTTTGTGAGACAGGTAAAAGTTCAGCCGGATTTAATACGCAACACCTCTGAATTTGAATGTGGCGAGCAAACAAGATCAGTTCATATCTTGTCAATCGTGCAGAAGTGAGGTGTTGCGTTTGAGTTCTATTCAATAGAATATCTACAGAGCGAGGTACCATTAGGGTTAACGCATGACCCAGGACCATTCCCTCACTCTGTTTTACAGACGCAGCGGCAGCAGCAACAGCGTGCAAACATCTTGGCACAGCGCATGCTACAAGATCAAGGGCGGAGGAATAGTAGCCGCATGGCCTATTCTTCCCTCCATGTTCCTGCGTTACACAGCCAAAGCACATCCATCACGTTCATGCACAAACAATACAAAGGCCTTATCAGAATTCGGAGTTCCTAAAACCGGCGCCGAACAAAGCGCGGATTTGAGCAAATCAAATGCTGTCTGGTGTTCCAAGGTCCATGGCAATGGCAAAGAAATGCCCTTCTTTGTCAAAGACAACATTGGTTTAATCGTTAACGAAAAATTTGGGATCCACAATCTACAATAAGAAGCCATACCTATCAAGGCTCTAATTTCCTTTTGCGTATTTGGGACAGGCATACCAGGAATGGTCTTTATTCGTTCAGGTGTCAACCGTCTTCCCTCCTTTGACAGGAGATAGCCTAAATAGGCGACCTCCTGGTAACAATATTGGAATTTATTAAGTGAAGCTTTGTGGCCATGTTTTGCTAGATGACAAAGCAACAACACGGTGCCTTCTTTACAGGCACTCTCAGAATCAGCAGCCAAAAGGAGGTCATCTACGTACTGTAGTAACGTGCAAGTAGTAGGCAACTCGAGGGTATCAAGCTGCTCTTTCAATGCCCTACTATAAATACGTGGACTCTCAGTGTACCCTTGTGGTGCACGAGTGAATGTAAACGAGCGTCCACCTAGGGTAAACGCAAACAAATACCTACTATCCTTGTGTATAGGAATACTGAAAAACACGTTTTTAAGATCAACAAAGCTAAAGTGAGTGGCAGAAGCCGGAATCATGGTTAATATCATTGTAACATCAGGTACAATAGGAAATTGAGGAGCCACAATTTTGTTAATAGCGCGTAAATCAATTATAAAACGAAAGGGAATCGCATTATCACCTTTTTTGTATAGTGGCAAAATGGGGCTGTTACATATGCTACCCGTAATCTCCTCAATTACTCCACGATGTACAAAATCAGAAACTATACATTTTAAAGCCTGTTCGCCTTCAACTGAGATCTTATATTGTGGGATACGAGGCAATTTTAGTCCATATTTCAAAATAATTTTAACAGGTTCAATTTGGAGAATGCCCACATCATTATCATCAATTGCCCATAAGCTTTCTGGAACATTACTAAATTCTGGCGGTAAAGGTCGAGTCAAAAACTGAGAGGCGAGTGATTGCTGGGGTGAAATTGTTAGCCGAATTCCATCCGGAGAACAATGAATTACTGCGTGTAATGCCTTCAACAAATTTAGCCCCAGCAAGTTCTCCCCACAGTTTGTGGTAAGTAGAAATGGACACTGTTCCGTGAAGGGACCCAGTGTTATCGGTACCGGCAAAGAAACCGGACAAACTACAGGTGTGCCTGAAAACCCTACGGAAACGTTGGATTGCCCTGACAGGGGAATATTTGGAACCCGTGAATGGTCAATGGAACATTTCTGTGCTCCCGTATCTACTAAAAATAGATGCTTCCTATTTCCAACCGCCATCTCAACGTAGGGGCCTTTCTGATGAACGGGAATAGGTGTAGGTTCCAAATCCTGCTTCGGGCAATCCTAGCGGAACAAAATATTATCAAAAGGAAGTTCTTCGGAGAGGTACGCGGCAGAAGGATGATCAAAAATGTTTCTATTATCCACATTCGAAACTTGCTTATCCTGTGAAGGAGGTTGCTGTGATTCTGGTGCAAACTGACCTCTGCCAGGGCGCCCTGCACCTGGGCAACCTCTGGATCGTCTACCCATGTTCCCAAATGACCTTTGCTGTGCGCGCCAGTGGCCTTCTTGCCGGCAATAGGCACACTGGTTAATGGTTACCGGAGCCAAGGGCGCACTTCCCTGTGGCATGTACTGACCTCTAAATTGATTACTCCCTCTAGGTTTTCTAACAATCTGCTGCAGTAAAACTTTAGTTGTCAAGTCACCCTTTTTTTCTCAAGTTTCTCTTTTTCAGTATTTACACGATTTTCATAATACTGAGCCATATGCAAAACTTCTGATTGGGACTTCGCCTGTCAAGCGCTTTCAGAGGACATAATCTGTAACTGGATTTCAAGCAGCAACCCACGTACAAATTTGTAGACAAGCAACCTTTTCCCTGACTCTGTGCCCAAGTCTTGTCCACTGAAATCCGAGAATACCTGCTCGAACCGATTGAAAAAATCGGTAGCACCCTCAGACTTTCCTTGGACACAGGCCGTAAGCTTGTCCGATATGATTCTTTTTTCTGGAACCATAGTTTTCAATTTTACAATAATTCTATCAGGCAAGGTTAATATCACTTGAGGTGGTCGTTCGCCAGCTGGTCTTTCTCTGTCTAGCCTAGTCATGTTATCCCATGTATCTCCCAACCCAGGTATGTCATCTATAGTCCTAATCTGCTTCCACAAATCAACTGGCAGGAGTATGGGAAATAATAGGTCAATATCACTTAGAGTGAATACCGACGACTGTAAGACCGACTCTATTTCTTTATAGAATCCGGTCGGATTTTTTCGTATATCAGGAATAGATTGCTTTATGGTGTTCACTTCCTGTCTTTAAAATGGGACGTGAACAAACTGTGAAACGTAATGTGCAGGAATTTCTCCGGCTACTATACTTCGTGCAGCATCAGCCGCAATCTCAACTTTTGGGACAAATGTCGGAGGGACCTCTCTCATAGACAACTGAGAAGTAGGCAGCTCCGAACGCTTACTAAGCAACAGAGCCAAATCAAGCGCTAAGGCAGTCGAAGAAGTATCAATCGAAAAAAGCTCTCTTATAAACACTCAACAATTCTGCGGGACAACAAATCTTTCTTCTTACACACTCATTCTGCAGGTGCTCTACCATCACCTGTATCACTTTCTTTTGCATTTCTAACGTATATTGACTGTATGTGTCATATACTTCATCTGGAGTTATCGACATATCCGAAATCCATCTTATCGCGTCCTTTGTACAAATTCGTGCTTGCTCACCTTTTAATTCTTGACAAGGAGAAAAACGTTTCTGTAAATACATAGGGCCTCATTACGACCCAGGCGGTAAGGGGTTTACGGCAGCGTTAACAGCGCCGACCCTTACCGCCTGAGTACGAGGTCCCTTAGCGCCATGGCGCTTTTAACACCTGCTTTTAGCAGGTGTTAAAATCCATGGCGCTAAGGGACCATGGAGTTAATTACGCCACCGTAATTTACGGTGGCGTAATTAACGCCTTCCCCACTCCCATTATGCCCTATGGGGCAAAAATGGGAATGGGGAAGGGTAAATGGGGATTGGGGACTTACCGCCCCGCCAAGGTCGGAATGGGGCGGTAAGTCCGCCAACCACCATGGCGTAAACGTAGTTTACGCCATGGTGGTAAAGTCACGGCCCAGGCGGTAACTTACCGCCTGGGTCGTAATGAGGCCCATAGTACCTAAACTATCACCATCCAGTTCCTCGTTCTGTAACTCTTCCAACTCCTTCTTATACTCAAAAATCCTCTCAACATGCTCATATACCTTCTCCGCAGTATCTCTGGACAATGCTAAGGCGTTCAAATCCCGTAACCCTTGTGGGAAATCTACATCATTTAGTCTATTCCACATTATACTTAAATGAGTCTCTAATCCTTCGATAAAAACATTTTTCTCAGGAATATCTTTCAAATTTTCTTTCAAATTTTCGAGTGTGGAAAAAACATCAGTTTGTTCACCCTTCTCCATACAATGTTTAGCCAAGCAGTCAATTCACTCCTCTTGTCTGGCGCCACAGTGTTACGAGTCACAACCCTTGGTCTTGCTCCCTGGTCCACTACAAGCGATGCAGGATCACTTGGAAGAGGAAGAGTAGGCACATTCTGAATAACAACAGGTGAAGTAAAGGGGGCAGGCAAAGGGGCAACAGCTGGAAGAACAACAGGAAGAACAACAGGGAGGACCGCAGGAACTATTGGAGGGGGAACTACAACAGGAAGGGGCAAAGTGCCAGGAGGAGGGACATATGGAGGTGGCGCGGAGGCATCAGGCCTTCGTTCATGCAAAAGTTTATTATTCAATTCGTCTGACGTATGAAAATCTTTTGAAGGGTAGATTTTCTGAATGCCTAATTGAAATGCCCTGCCCGTGTTCCTAACTGACTCCAATTGTTTATTTTGATCATATAACTCGTCATATGTTTCTCTCTACTCTTTTGTTGCTGCAAAGCTTCTGTTTTCCAACTGTGCAATGTGTCAAATGCTGCAGGCCTAGCCTTTTTCTTTACTAATACAGACTCTAAATATTCTATACGAGGGATTTCAAAACTACCTTTGGTTGGCCACCGAAGATTAGAATTATGTCTGGTTTGTCTGTGCCAAATGTCATTAAATGCTATACTACCAAAGCCTTTCTTACAGTACATATTACATGCCGGCGACCCCTCCTGTGGTGCGGGACGGCTATCTTCCAAAGATTGTCTGTCACTGTGGAAAAATGCCCTAAAGCAGGCAGACAATTTCCCAGCCATATCAAAGTTCTGGTGTTACCTTGTTAAATAATTGTGCTCGCGAGTACAATACTCCAAATTCAAATTTGTCAGGGTTAAATTAAGAATCGGGACACGATTCACCTGATCAAAGGACTGGGAGGCCCAATCGGGTTACTAAGGACAATGCAAAGGACCCACGTGTCTGGTGATTTTCGGCAAATTTACCCCCCTCAAATATATGACCCTCGTCAAGACGTCGTCTCGGGCTACAGCTCACCGTCCAGGGATCGGATCGTGCAGTTTTCGTAGAGGAATTCACTTCTCATCTTAGAGTGTCCGGTTCTGTTGGCACCGTCCGATCCTGGTCCGATAGCCTGTGCCAACCTTCAACGAGACAAAGTCAATCTTGATGGTCCCTATTCGAGCGCCATCTGTGGAATCAGAAAAAATACAATATTCTATCAAATATCAATTTCTAAGGTCAAGACCTTGCCGCAGAGAGTTATTCGCGTCCAATTTTAAGCAACTTGGCGTAGGCCAATATACATACGAATCGTTTGTAATAAGAGGCATAATTTAATATCCGGTTTGCCAACCTAACTGGTTATTCAACTTAACTGTGCACAAGACTTGACAACACCCATTGCCTCAGAGGAAGAGCAAAGCTCGAAACATGTGTCAGGCTGAAGTGAATACAAATTAAAATATTGTACAACTGTACATTTCTTGACTACATGGTGTGGCGCATTACTACTGTTTTCAACAGTTCTAGCATACTATCTATTTATGTACTTATTCTGATGAACGTTACTACTATCAATAAACTGTCCAGATTTTGTGTCAGGCAGAGCTAGCATTGCAATGAAGCAGTCAATTTAGTGGTTACACATTTTAATGTGCGAGTTCCCTCATGTAAACAAATGAACTTTTCCTAATAAGAAGTTGCAGCTATTTTTCTACAGGTGGTAGTGCTGGTGTATTGCCTACATGTTCCCCTTTGTATGTTAATAATGTGTTTCAAGGCAAACTGTCTTCTGCAATGCACATGAAGTTCAGTAACCTTTCCCTTGACCTAAGTTAAAGGATTTCTTTCATGGCATGACTGGACATTTAACATATGATGAAAAGACCTTTGAAGCTGAGGGCTTGAATGCATTAGTGACATCTGTCATGGCCATTATGGATATAATCTTCAGAACTAGCCAAAACAGTTGCCAACTCCCTTCATGTGGGCTTCTTAGTGTGCATTCCTGGACTGTGGTAGGCCTTTCTATGTGTTCAGTCTGAGAAACAAACCCTGCAAGGTTTAATTTCCTCATTTTGAAAATGTCTATCACCCATTTCAACAAACATGGCAAAGCATACATGAAAATTTAAATGACGTTTCAGTTTGACCTCACATTTCAGATCCTTTTGGTTAAAATGAAAAATATGCGACTCTAGACTTTGAATACAAGTCACAATTGAAATGCAGATACTTTCAGGGTAATTCATAGAATTTCGCAGAAAAGTGTCGCAAGCGGCTGGGGCAGAGTGTCCGCATGGGATTGTCTGCGCCAGGCACGTGCGCTAAAACCAATTTCCGCGCACAGCGTATTCATGGATTTTAGGCTCCCAAACCAGCCGTGGCGCAGAGAATCGCAGCGACCCTGCAGCAGCGCCAGTAACGCCCTCAAGAACGCCCTCGCGCAAGGAAAAGCCATTAAAATCGCTAAATCATCGCAAAGGGCTGCGCTAACCCTGGACCAGTTCACCGGGCTGGCAAACAGCAAACGCCAAGCGGGGAACATATATTTCAGGGGTGCGCGGGAAGTTCCACACGCGATTGGCCCCGTGCAAGCAGGGTACGTGTATTCCATGGGTGCGCGGGAAGTTCCACACGTGATTTCAGTAGGGTACGTGTATTCCAGGGGTGCGCGGGAAGTTCCACACGCGATTTCAGCAGTGTACGTGTATTCCAGGGGTGCGCGGGAAGTTCCACACGTGATTCCAGCAGGGTACGTGTATTTCAGGGGTGCGCGGGAAGTTCCACACGCGATTTCAGCAGGGTACAAGTATTTCAGGGGTGCGCGGGAAGTTCCACATGCGATTGGCCCAGTGCGAGCAGGGTACGTGTATTCCATGGGTGCGCGGGAAGTTCCACACGCGATTGGCCCCGTGCAAGCAGGGTACATGTATTTCAGGGGTGCGCGGGAAGTTCCACACGCGATTGGCCCAGTGCGAGCAGGGTACGTGTATTCCATGGGTGCGCGGGAAGTTCCACACGTGATTTCAGCAGGGTACGTGTATTCCAGGGGTGCGCGGGAAGTTCCACACGCGATTTCAGCAGGGTACGTGTATTTCAGGGGTGCGCGGGAAGTTCCACACGCGATTTCAGCAGGGTATGTGTATTTCAGGGGTTCTGGGGAGTACTACACGTGAATTGGCCGTGTGGGTCCTCCCAGGTGTATGCTCCACAACCTCCACGGCCCCTGCAGGCAGCCCACACCACAGGGGACTACCCTGCACCCCTGCTCATGTCCCGCAGGCAGCCCATCCACCATGGGCATGCCCCCCAGCCAACCCACATGTCACCTTGCACTACTGATCAACAATGCATGTCTCCCACCACCCCCACCCCATAGCAGTGCAGGGCACCCTCCACCAGGCCCCCACCCCCCACCAGTCAGGGGCACACTCCACCAGGCCCCCACACATGTCTCCCAGCACCCCCCCACCCCAGCAGTGCAGGGCACCCTCCACCAGGCCCCCACTCCTGTCTCCCTGCACCCCCAGCAGTGCAGGGGCACCCTCCACCAGGCCCCCACTCATGTCCCCCACCACCCCCACCCCCCAGCAGTGCAGGGGCACCCTCCACCAGGCCCCCACTCATGTCTCCCACCACCCTCACCCCCCAGCCACCAGGGGCACCCTCCACCAGGCCCCCACTCATGTCTCCCACCGCCCCCACCCCCAAGCCACCAGGGGCACCCTCCACCAGGCCCCCACTCATGTCTCCCACCACCCCACCCCCCAGCAGTGCAGGGGCACCCTCCACCAGGCCCCCACTCATGTATCCCACCACCCCCACCCCCCAGCAGTGCAGGGGCACCCTCCACCAGGCCCCCACTCATGTCTGTCACCACCCCCACCCCCCAGCCACCAGGGGCACCCTCCACCAGGCCCCCACTCATGTCTCCCACCACCCCCACCCCCCAGCCACCAGGGGCACCCTCCACCAGGCCCCCACTCATGTCTCCCACCACCCCCACGCCCCAGCCACCATGGGCAGCCTCCACCAGGCCCCCACTCATGTCTACCACCACCCCCACCCCCCAGCCACCAGGGGCAGCCCCCACCAGGCCCCCACTCATGTCCCCTATCACCCCCACCCCCTAGCCACAAGGGGCACCCTCCACCAGGCCCCCACGCATGTCTCCCACCACCCCCACCCCCCAGCCACCAGGGGCACCCTCCACGAGGCCACCACTCATGTCTCCCACCACCCCCACCCCCCAGCAGTGCAGGGGCAGCCTCCACCAGGCCCCCACTCATGTCCCCTATCACCCCCACCCCCCAGCAGTGCAGGGGCACCCTCCACCAGGCCCCCACTCATGTCTCCCACCACCCCCACCCCCCAGCAGTGCAGGGGCACCCTCCACCAGGCCCCCACTCATGTCTCCCACCACCCCCACCCCCCAGCCACCAGGGGCACCCTCCACCAGGCCCCCACTCATGTCTCCCACCACCCCCACCCCCCAGCCACCAGGGGCACCCTCCACCAGGCCCCCACTCATGTCTCCCACCACCCCCACCCCCCAGCAGTGCAGGGGCACCCTCCACCAGGCCCCCACCCCCCACCAGTCACCGGCACCCTCCACCAGGCCCCCACACATGTCTCCCAGCACCCCCCACCCCAGCAGTGCAGGCCACCCTCCAACAGGCCCCCACTCCTGTCTCCCTGCACCCCCACACCCCAGCAGTGCAGGGGCACCCTCCACCAGGCCCCCACTCATGTCTCCCACCACCCCCACCCCCCAGCAGTGCAGGGGCACCCTCCACCAGGCCCCCACTCATGTCTCCCACCCACCCCCACCCCCCAGCCACCAGGGGCAGCTTCCACCAGGCCCCCACTCATGTCTCCCACCACCCCCACCCCCAGCAGTGCAGGGGCACCCTCCACCAGGCCCCCATTCATGTCTCCCACCACCCCCACCCCCCAGCCACCAGGGGCACCCTCCACCAGGCCCCCACTCATGTCTCCCACCACCCCCACCCCCCAGCCACCAGGGGCACCCTCCACCAGGCCCCCACTCATGTCTCCCACCCAGCCCCACCACCCAGCCACCAGGGGCCGCCTCCACCAGGCCCCCACTCATGTCCCCTATCACCCCCACCCCCCAGCAGTGCAGGGGCACCCTCCACCAGGCCCCCACTCATGTCTCCCACCACCCCCACCCCCCAGCAGTGCAGGGGCACCCTCCACCAGGCCCCCACTCATGTCTCACACCACCCCCACCCCCCAGCCACCAGGGGCACCCTCCACCAGGCCCCCACTCATGTCTCCCACCACCCCCACCCCCCAGCCACCAGGGGCACCCTCCACCAGGCCCCCACTCATGTCTCCCACCACCCCCACCCCCCAGCAGTGCAGGGCACCCTCCACCAGGCCCCCACCCCCACCAGTCAGGGACACCCTCCACCAGGCCCCCACACATGTCTCCCAGCACCCCCCACCCCAGCAGTGCAGGGCACCCTCCACCAGGCCCCCTCTCCTGTCTCCCTGCACCCCCACCCCCCAGCAGTGCAGGGGCACCCTCCACCAGGCCCCCACTCATGTATCCCACCACCCCCACCCCCCAGCAGTGCAGGGGCACCCTCCACCAGGCCCCCACTCATGTCTCCCACCCACCCCCACCCCCCAGCCACCAGGGGCAGCCTCCACCAGGCCCCCACTCATGTCTCCCACCACCCCCACCCCGCAGCAGTGCAGGGGCACCCTCCACCAGGCCCCCACTCATGTCTCCCACCACCCCCACCCCCCAGCCGCCAGGGGCACCCTCCACCAGGCCCCCACTCATGTCTCCCACCACCCCCACCCCCCAGCCACCAGGGGCACCCTCCACCAGGCCCCCACTCATGTCTCCCACCACCCCCACCCCCCAGCAGTGCAGGGGCACCCTCCACCATGCCCACACTCATGTCTCCCACCACCCCCACCCCCCAGCAGTGCAGGGGCACCCTCCACCAGGCCCCCACTCATGTCTCCCACCACCCCCACCCCCCAGCCACCAGGGGCACCCTCCACCAGGCCCCCACTCATGTCTCCCACCACCCCCACCCCCCAGCCACCATGGGCAGCCTCCACCAGGCCCCCACTCATGTCTACCACCACCCCCACCCCCCAGCCACCAGGGGCAGCCCCCACCAGGCCCCCACTCATGTCCCCTATCACCCCCACCCCCCAGCCACCAGGGGCACCCTCCACCAGGCCCCCACTCATGTCGCCCACCACCCCCACCCCCCAGCCACCAGGGGCACCCTCCACCAGGCCACCACTCATGTCTCCCACCACCCCCACCCCCCAGCAGTGCAGGGGCAGCCTCCACCAGGCCCCCACTTATGTCCCCTATCACCCCCACCCCCCAGCAGTGCAGGGGCACCCTCCACCAGGCCCCCACTCATGTCTCCCACCACCCCCACCCCCCAGCAGTGCGGGGGCACCCTCCACCAGGACCCCACTCATGTCTCCCACCACCCCCACCCCCCAGCCACCAGGGGCACCCTCCACCAGGCCCCCACTCATGTCTCACACCACCCCCACCCCCCAGCCACCAGGGGCACCCTCCACCAGGCCCCCACTCATGTCTCCCACCACCCCACCCCCAGCTGTGCACGGGCACCCTCCACCAGGCCCCCACTCATGTCTCCCACCACCCCCACTCCCCAGCCACCAGAGGCACCCTCCACCAGGCCCCCACTCATGTCTCCCACCACCCCCACCCCCCAGCCACCAGGGGCACCCTCCACCAGGCCCCCACTCATGTCTCCCACCACCCCCACCCCCCAGCCACCATGGGCAGCCTCCACCAGGCCCCCACTCATGTCTACCACCACCCCCACCCCCCAGCCACCAGGGGCAGCCCCCACCAGGCCCCCACTCATGTCCCCTATCACCCCCACCCCCCAGCCACCAGGGGCACCCTCCACCAGGCCCCCACTCATGTCTCCCACCCACCCCCACCCCCCAGCAGTGCAGGGGCAGCCTCCACCAGGCCTCCACTCATGTCTCCCACCACCCCCACCCCCCAGCAGTGCAGGGGCACCCTCCACCAGGCCCCCACTCATGTCTCCCACCACCCCCACCCCCCAGCCACCAGGGGCACCCTCCACCAGGCCCCCACTCATGTCTCCCACCACCCCCACCCCCAGCCACCAGGGGCAGCCTCCACCAGGCCCCCACTCATGTCCCCCACCACCCCCACCCCCCAGCCACCATGGGCAGCCTCCACCAGGTCCTCACAATCCCCAATTATGTGCGTTATGGTCAGCCTCCACAGCCAAAAAGCCCTACCAAGTAACCCATTCACCCACATGGAAATGGAAATTACATGTTACACCCCCAA
This sequence comes from Ambystoma mexicanum, assembly GCF_040938575.1. Classification (NCBI taxonomy): domain Eukaryota; kingdom Metazoa; phylum Chordata; class Amphibia; order Caudata; family Ambystomatidae; genus Ambystoma; species Ambystoma mexicanum. The sequence goes on along the minus strand of NC_090941.1, from coordinate 458,893,084 downwards.
TGTTCATAAAGCTAATGAACCCATGTCCGTCACACACAATGGTTGCAATTGAATGGGAAAACACCCAACATGACATGCATGAAACCAATGAGATGATACCACACAGTGAAGTATGAAAACAAAATTGTATTAAAAAAAATAAGAATGCAAAAGAAATGAAACAAACTACAATGGCAATGAAAAAAAGATAAGCTTCATGTCCGTTTAAAAAAATAAAAACACCAAATCCTAATCCAAAAAAATGTTGTCCAAAGTCAAATGAAAAATAAAATCAATCCAATGAAGAACTATGTACAAAACTTCCAAGGGTCCATGAGCCCAACTGAACAAAGGAAACCTACAAAAAAACCTAACTAAAATGCAACTATATACAAAAAGTGGAGCAGTGTCCGTCGACTCCAAATCATAAGAACAAACAAAGGAAACCTAAAACTAAAGAACTATATACAAAGGCGGCGGGCAAGTCCAGCGGCTCACTCCGTGGTGTTCCGGGCCAGGGCATCATCGAACTCCTGTTCGATGTCCCGGAGGCGGTCCTGTTCCATGGCCCCGAGGGTCCGCAGGGACGACGCCGTGTCCTCCTCCAACCCCCTGCGGATTGCCTCGAGGCACTCGGCCTGCCTCAGGTCCCTCCGCCTGGAGTTCTCCGCCCTGACCATTGTGAGCCGCGCCTCTTCTGCCCGCCGCCGCTCCGCATCTATGGCGTGGCCCAACCGCTGCCACACGGAAGACACTCTCTGTCCTGGGTCCTCCTGCCCTCTGGCCAATGCCTGCCCCTCCGATGTCGAAGGCCCCGAGCCTTCATGGCTCCCACCATGTTGCTGCTGCTGCTCTGCCTCTGCCCGTGCACTGCCTCCTGCTGCCTGCACATCCTCCGCCGACTGGGGTGCAGTCGTAGATGTGGCCACCCCTGCTGGATGTCCGACTCCCGACTGTGTCAGGGATGCCTCCTCCACCAGCCTGGCCGCACCGTCAGAGGCAGCTCCACAGGGCACCCAGGTGACTGATGGGTGGGAAGATGGCACAGAGGACGACTGGCGCGTAGGGGGTCCAGTTGAGGAGGGGGTCGGAGCAAGCCCCCTCAGACGGAGGAATCCGGCCTGGGTGACCTGTCCCAGCAGGCTGACGTGGTCAACGAGCCATTCGAGATGACGTGCAGTCTCTCCATGAAAAGACTGCAGGTCACCTCGCATGGCCCGTTGACGCAACGCCACACCAGCCAGGACAGGCTCAACCCGGACCTGGATAGCCACGTCTGCAGGCAGAGGAAGGCCAGTTGATGTCAGCTCATCCCCTGCCTGAAAACGGGTCTGGACGTAGGCATCCCTGCTGGTGCAAGATGATGCAGGGACAGGATCGGGGACAGGATTGCACACGGGCACCTCCGCGGCGGCCTGTGCTGCCTCCCGTCCCTGGTCCTGCACTGCACCACTAGCACCAGTGGGATCCCCACCTCCAGACCCCGTCTCTGGTGCTTGCACGGCCTCCTCCTCCACCAAACCCCCCACCAACCTGGATGACTCCGTGCCATCTTCCCCTGTTGGGCCCTCTGGGGTCCCAGCTGCCCCTTCTGCTGCCGAGGAGTCCAACTCCAACCTCCGCCTCTTGGACCTCCACCCGGCAGCTGCGGCCTGGGATGCGGCACTGGACTCCTCACTCCCCGACGAGATGACAACACGGGAGGGGAGTCGGGCCTTGCGTCTCCGGCTGGCGGTGGGATCCCCGCCGCTGTGCTCCACAGCACCTTCTCCGCCCTCTTCATCAGTTGACGCTGCAGACAGGGAGAAACAAAACACAGGCATCAGGGCACTGTACAATGGACACATACACACATGACAGTTGCACATGAGTGGCATTGGCAAACCTCAGACATGTCATCACAATCCCCAACACACATGTCATTACAACTCGCACACATGAGCCATGCCATATCGCAACTGCCACCACCATCCCTACACATACAACAGCATGAGCAGCCAAAGGTGAGCCCGACATCACATGCAACACAGGAAGTGCACCACACATATACACACACCACCACACTTGCATGCATGTGTACACCTCTGCCAAGTGTCGCAGTGTTCAGACGGGCATCCATGTCACATCTGCCAATCAGGCTTCCACATACCGCTGTCACATGCATCCATGTTGCATCACTGTTGCACCCTTGTCAAATACACACACATGCACATGTACACAGTGCTGATACATGCAGCCGAAAACAACATACATGCGTGACATCACGGACATGTCTACTTACATACACATTCATCCAAACATGTGTGCCCACACAACTGCATTTGGCATGCAAGCCTACACACACAAGCACCATCCATGTCTCACACATTACAGCCCTCGCATGTGTCAGCCCCACGGCCCTGTACACCCCCACCCATACTCGACCCCATACAAACAGATGTGCAACCTGCACACTACCGAATAATCACCACACGCACTGCTCACAATCAGGATGCATGTACACTCACCGCTCGACTCCAGACGGGTCTGCTTCTCTAGGACCTGGACGTGGAGCGCTGGGGATATGCGTTCCAGGACCCTCATCTGTTCTTCCGACAAGTGGCCCCGGCGCCCCTTGGCATCCGCTGCCTTCAAGAGGCGCCGGGCCTTGTTCAGGGTCCTGGACCTGAAGTCCTCCCAGCGCTTCCTGACATGTTGTAAGTCGCGGACTGCCACCCCCTCCGCGTTGATGGCAGTCACGATGTCAGTCCAGATTCGAGTCCGTCCTTCCTTGTCGGCGCGGGAACTTCCGAAGAGGGCATCATACTGCCCCAGGACTTGCTCCACCAGGACACCAACTTCGGTGGCACTGAAGCTGGTGCCCCTCTGCCTCTCTGGCCGGGGGTTGTCAGTGGGCACAGATGGTGTTTGCCCCGACATGACAACCCCAGAGGCAGGAGTGGGTGGGCAACTGGGTCCTGGGGCTGGGCTGTGGAGCGATGGAATCCCAGTCGGGAGTCTTCGGTTCCAGCAGGGGTGGTCACAGCAACAGTACCCCTGGCTGATGTGCAGGCAGCAAATGGCAGTGCACGTGGGCAGCAGGCAGTCAGGCAGCAGCAGATGGCAGGTAGGAGCGTGTTCGGGGCTCTGGGGGGCAGTAGTTCGGCCTTCTGGGCAGGAGCGTGGTCTTCCGTGTGCATACGCTTGGCCAGCTTGATACGGAGTGATTTGGCACATGAAAAATCTGCACGTCAGCGTGTAATTCGAGGAAAGGCCCTTAGCGCGTAAGCGCGTCTGCACGCATATGCATTTTCATTGGACAGAAGGCCCCTCAAGCGCAAGCGCCCCTGTGACGTGACGCGTACAGACGTGCATGCGCATTTCAGCGCGCGTGAAAAACTGCACGTCCGCGTGTAATACGAGGAAAGGGCCATGCGCGTATGCACGGCAGCACGCATATGCGATGTCATTGGACCAAAGGCCCTTAGCGCGTAAACGCGTCGCCAGCGTATGCGCGTCTATGAAGTCACGTGCACGTTGAATTGGTCACACGTTTGAAAATGTTGCGTGTTAATAAAATGAAAGACACGTCCGAGTGTCAAAACACCATTTCCTTGTACGTGCTTTTCGTGGAGAGCGAGTGGGTGAATTCTGTACTTCTTGTCGTTTCACACGCGATTTACTTCACAGCGTTTCAAGTTCGTATTCCCTGTTACCTCTGACAGCTTTTTCTCTTTTTTCTCTTTTACTGGTTTACCTGGGCCTGTTCCCTCAAACAGTGTTCCCTTCTACTGTTGTCCTGTCTCCTCAGACAGCGTACAAATCTTCTTTTGGCGGGGGTGTTGCCAACCTAAAGCGCTCCTTTTTCACGCTCTTTTACCTGGCAGACGGTGAGTCACACACGTATCTAACATCTGTGCTTGCCCCGTGTGTAGCCTACCCCTTCAGAGGTCATTCTTGGCTGCGTGTGACACGCATACGTTCATTCTTGTGTTACTGGGTGCCACAGCGTAGTGCAGGTTTTTCTTTCTGCACACGTGGTCTAGGAGGGGTTGCGTGCACGTCAACGCCCTTTTTTGGGGCTCCTGTGCGTAGCGTGACCCGTCATCTTTCCCCAGGGGTTACATTCAGCCTTGCTAGAGCACTAGGGTACAATTACCATCTGGTACCCAACCCCTTTGACCCGCAATTGCCCAGGACAATAGTTTACAGCCACTCCCATACGCACATTAACATCAGTGCCATGGCTGGGAGGCGAGGATTCCGTAAGGGTGGCAAAGGTGGAAGAGCCACAAGTGGTGGCCGTGGTGGATCCGGTAGGGGACGTGGTTGTTACTTGCAGGGTGAGCCTGTCCCCCCATGTGTGGAGGACCAGTCAAGGGCACCCATAATCCCCCCCCCTCCCGTTGAGGCTGATGTGGCTGACACCATCCATGCTCAGCCCTTGTTGGACCAGCCCATTGTGGCACCAGACCTGGCTGACTCCATGGCTGACTTCCAGGTCAGCAGGCCTATGACACGTGCGCTGGTGCACGTTGATGTCATCATGCCACGTGCATCTGGGGCAGCAAGGTCATCTGCTGCCCCAAGTAGGCAGGGCGGAGAGGCTGCAGCTGCGGCTCCATCCACCCCAGCTCTCACACACCCAGCCAGGACAGTGTCGGTCCTAGTCCATCCTGCTGACATTCCCCCTGACACCATTACACTTGAGCCAATGCCTGCACCAACTCCCATGCTGAGTGTGCAATCCCACACTCCTGATACAGAGTCCACCAGGGCTCCTGCCCCTAGTGTCCAGAGCGGCGCAGGACACTCAGGATCACAACCACCTTCCAAGCGGAAGAGGAAGAGTGCTCGTCCGGCACAGGCTGATGCCCCAGACACGGCTACACAGTCCGGCCCGTCGAGGAAGCCCAGCTTCACCGATGACGAACTGAATGCACTTGTCGAGTATGTGTCCGCACATGATAACGAGATGGTCATTGTTGCAGGATCCAAGACCACACCTGCACAACGCCAGGCACACTGGCAGACCGTTGCGGACATCGTAAGTGCCCTTGGAATTGTGAGGCGCACAGCCAATGATTGCTATAAGCGCTGGAATGACCTAAAGCGCAGGGCAAAGAGTAAGCTGGCCTCAAGTCATGCCGCAACTCTAGTGACTGGAGGTGGGTCTCCAGTAGTAGACATGGAACTCACTCCACATGAGTCAGTCGCTGGGACCTACGTCACGGAGGAACAGATCCAAGGCGTGGGAGATCTGCGTGATTACGAGGCATTGTCCGGTGAGTGCACATGCATGTGTGTGTCATCTATGTGCATGGTGTGTGTGTGAGGGCTTCTGTTTGTGTGCCAGGTGAGAGTGTGTGCACCTGAGTCGTATGGGTCAGCCATGTGCTTCATGCAATACATCCTGCGCAGGTGCATTTGGCCATAGCAGTATCCCTTCTGCCAACAGTAGACATCTAGCCCAACTGCACGCCAGTTGCCCTTGAAGTGTCACCTTGCCACAACATTGTTGCTTATTTTTCACTGTTCATTCAGTCAGATTGTTTGCATTCCACCACTTTTACTAGGCATTTCGCAGTCCTCTAGTCACATGTCTGACATGGCTATGGTAAAGTGGAGTGACTTTGTTACCTGGATATCATTTGTTCACACATGTCCCTGTGCAATTGGACCATTTAGGACTGGCAGCTCCAGGTGAAAAATCTGACCTGTTTGAATTAGAAAAGCTATTACATGCGGGAACTGGACTGAATGAATAGGTGCTGCCCTCCTCTCCATCTTCACTCAATAGCAATGGTACATGCCATCTGTGTGATGGCATGTGTGTTTCACCTGGCAATCACAGGCCAATGTGTGATGCCACTGCCAGGCAGCATGCAGAAAATGTGTTCATCTTCCATCTTGGTGTCATCAATGTGTGCCATTTGCCTCCCCTGGGACATGTGTCAATCAAGTACTGGTTCTGTTGCTTCTCAGCCTTCATTGTGTGCCATGGTGCTAATGCCTGTTTCCATTTCTTTGTTTTTATGTCTTTGCAGGGGAAGACGCACCTGATACTGCTGGGGTTGTGGAGATGGTGCAGACCCAGGAGGGGTCCGAGGGCCGACCAACCACCAGTGAGGGACGTGGTGTGGTGGTGGGTGAGAACCCACAAGTGCTGCAGGTCGTGCTCTCAAGGGGTGTCTCTGGCTGCACCTCCCCCGAGCTGTACTCAGGTGTTGATTCGGATGATGAGACCTACGTGCCGTCGCAGGTGAGTGTTCCAGGGAGGGATTCTGTTCTGTCCCACCCACCTGCACCAGGGTCAGAACCCTCAATGGGGATGTCACTGTTGGCAGCTACGCCTTTGGTGGTTACGGATGCAGGGTCACACTCCGCGACATCTGATCCTGGGCCAGCAGTTCCGAGGGGGAATGCAGTCCTGCAGCCTCAGGCAGTGCCGGCACAGCAAGGCGCAGTTCGCCTTGCCCCAGACAGGTGTGGTGCCCGCCGACGTGGTGGCCGTACGCCACCTGGCAATACCGCATGGGAGCAATCCATTTACGGTATGGCAACCCAACAGGCAGCATCATCCGAGATGATGGCTCAGGCCATGGATAGGGTGGCCACTTCCATTGTCCCCCCTGAAAGGCTGATGGAGCGACTACAGCAGGCAACCGACTCCATCTGCCAGTCACACAGGGAGGACATGTTGGCGTCCAACAGGGACAGGCGGGCGGCACTGGCGACTCTGCAGGAGGCCATCTCCATAGAGTCCCAGGGCCACAGGGAAGCCCTGAGGCAGGAGCTCCTTCACCTCAGGACGACTCTTGTTGAGCTTGAGGCTTCAACACACCAAAGGACAGAACAGCAGCTGGAGCGTCTCACCCGTACGCTCTCAGCTGAGATGCAGGCAACGAGGGCGGAGGTCCGGGCATCCCGTGAGTTGTTGCATGGGGACCTCCGCACACTCATCCTCCAGAACGAGACCTACCACACCCGCATGCTTGCAGCCATGGAGGAGCAGGCTAGGGCCTTGCGTGGGCTGCCTCCCATAGTGCAACCACCTCCGGATGCAGCTGCACAGGGTGATAATAGCGACAGCAGTGATACTCCCACAATAGGGTAGCCGTGTGGACCATGAGCCCATGGAGGTGTTTTTTTTTCCCAGGATCCACACAGGTGGGTTTTGGTGTGCACCCTGTCCTCGGACCTCCTGGGTGGCCTCCCCAACCCCCCCGGGCCCATCAATTGCCATTTTTAATTTTTTTTTATTTTTATTTTTATTTTTATTTTTAAATATTTTTTTCCCAATTTTTTTGGGACAATTTGTTGCCTTCCGTGGTTCCTGTGGGCATACGCTGCATTGTGGCTGGGCACATGCAGGCTTCTCATGTATTTGGTTCAGATGCTTGGGTTTGAGTCACATCCACCCCTCCTGCTTCCCGTTTCCATGGGCTTGCAAAGGGTGTGCCCAAGTGACATTGACGTACATGGTGACATTGGACTCCCACTACCTGTGTGGGTAGTCTAGTCAATACTGTGTATACATTCCTAGTGCATATTGCTGTTGTATTGTACACTGCATGTTGCATTGATGTGTAACTCATCATCTGTGTCTACCTCCCAATTTGCAGGTCCCTTCCTCATGTCTACACAAGGCCCTCTAGTTTGCAGATGGGGTCCATCTTGGCAGCAGTGCACCTACAACTCTACATGGCGCCAACACTGCACAGTTGGTAGTGGTGGGAGTGAAGGCATTTCCAGGTGGTGAGACTACTAATTTATTATATTTGTGATGTCATGTTAATGGTAGTACCTGCTCAAGTTTGTTGTTGGTCCTGCATTACTGTGAGCATTTCAGGTGTTGCAAGTTTCAATTAGGGACACTGTACATTGTGACACTAGTGTCATGTTGTGGGGATTACTTTGTTTACCTGCAAATAGCATGACATGGCACGGTGTGTCGTGTGGCGGTGCTGGGGATGGGTTGGCTGACATGGCACTGTCCTCTTGTTGCATTTTGCAAGTGGGTATTCATTTTAGCTGCTTGAATGTGTTTCTTCACAAAACTGCATTGGTGGTGTCTGTGTGGGTAGGGATGCACACATTGTAACACTTCCAGGTGAACAATCTCAGGCTGATATGGTTCTCACGGTTGATTCTGCAGACATTCAGGATCAGTGTCAGGTTGAGTCATCATTGATTGTCAGATGGAATGTGCCAGGGCAGTGTGCACTCCACAGGGGTGTGATTTCTATGTGAAGTAATTAGCCACTAGCTGTGTACGGGCTGCCTCCCCCCGTGCCCTTTCCCCTCCCATGCGGAGCGGCTGTGCATGTGGTTGGGGATGTGGGGCCACCACCATGTCCACGGCCAGGCCCCGGCGTGTTGCAACGTTGTGCAGGACACATGCTGCCACTATGATCCTGCACACTACTGGGGGAGCGTACAACAGCTGCCCGCCAGAACGGTCAAGGGAGCGAAAGCGTGACTTTAGCACTCCGAATGTGCGCTCCACTATGCCCCGGGTTGTAATGTGGGCTGTGTTATATCTTACCTGGGGTGGCGTGGTGGGGTTCCGAATTGGCGTCATCATGTGGGGGCTGAGAGGGTAGGCACTGTCCCCTGTGGAGGTGGTGATTGGTATCATTGGTGGGCTTGTGACCTTGCTCAGTATCTGACATGCATGCATGTGCAGTGGCATTCATACTCACCAAGCAGCCATGTATCGCCATGCCGCCCAGCTTCTAGGTCCCGGCTTAGGGTGGACATTCGGTAAATGAAGCTGTCGTGGGTGGACCCGGGATAGTTGGCATATACTGAGGTGATGATTCCCTTGGCATTACATGCTACCTGCACGTTGATGGAATGCCAGTGCTTGCGGTTCCTATAGATGTGCTCTGATGCCCTGGGGGGACGTAGAGCCACATGGGTGCAGTCGATGGCACCCAGCACTTTGGGGAATCGTGCCACACCGTAAAAATCCAGGGCGGCAGCATGCCTTTCTGCAGGTGTTCTGGGCAGGTATATGTGCCTGCGGACTGATGGGCGTGCAGTGATGATGTTCAAGACCTGGTGTAGGCAGCGTGACTGGGTGGCCTGTGATACCCCACCCACTATGGCACTTGTCCGCTGAAATGATCCAGTGGCTAAGAAGTGCAGTACATTGAGGACCTTCTCCAGGGGGCTGAGTGCTTGGGAGCACAGGGTGGGTGATGTGAGGTCATCCTCCCACTCACTGACCAGGTCCAGTATTATGTGTGGTGGAAACCTGTACCTCCCATACACCTGGTCATCAGGCATCCTGAAAAGGCTGGTTCTGGGTGTGAATATTCTGGGCCTGACTATCCTCCTCCTCCTCCTTTGGTAGCCCACGCCCACTACTGCTAGGAACGGTATGTTCATCCTGGGTCTGAGCTTGTTGTTTAGTTAGCGCGCAAATTTATGCGTTGCGCGTGTTGTAGGCGAGCGTGTGACCCGCGCACCCCTGAAATCCAGTACCCAGTCCAATAACGTGTGGAAATTCCTGCGCACCCCGGGATACAGGTGCGCTGACGTACTTGCGTGTGTAAGTGCCCGCGCACCCCTGATATACACGTACATAGGCCAATCGCGTGTACGCGCACTTTTGTCCAATTACACGCGATGACACTCTGACGTGCAGTCTTTCCACGTGTGCTCTGTCATCACGTGCTGTGTGGGAAACACCCGTGCGGGTCACGTCACAGACGTGCTTACGCGCTGTGGGCCTTTGGTCCAATAGAATCGCATATGCGTGCTGACGCGCTTACGCGCTAAGGGCCTTTCCTCGAATTTCACGCTGACGTGCAGGATTTTCACGTGCCAAATCACTCCGTATCAAGCTGGCCACGCGAAAACACACGGAAGACCACGCTCCTGCCCAGAAGGCCGAATTACTGCCCCCCAGTGCCCCGAGCAGCCTCCCACGTGCCATCTGCTGCTGCCTGCCTGCCTGCCTGCTGCCACCGTGCCCTGCCATTTGGTGCCTGCACATCAGCCATCTGCAGGGGTCCAGTTGCTGTGTCCACCCCTGCTGGAACTGAAGACTCCCGACTGGGATTACATCGCTCCACAGCCCAGCCCCAGGACCCAGTTGCCCACCCACACCTGCCTCTGGGGTTGCCATGTCGGGCACTTCCACATCTGGCACCAGTGGCAACCCCAGGCCAGAGGGGCACCAGCTTCACTGCCACCGAAGTTGGTGTCCTGGTGGAGCATGTCCTGGGGCAGTATGATGCCCTCTTTGGATCGTCCCGCGCCAGCAAGGAAGGACGGGAGAGGATCTGGGCCGACTGTGTGGTTGCCATCAACGCGGAGGGGGTGGCAACCCGCGACGTCCAGAAGATCAAGAAGCGCTGGGAGGACTTGAGGTCCAGGACCCTCGTGAAGGCCCGGCGCCTCGTGGAGGGGGGCTGGGGCCGCATGAGTTCCATCCAGATGAGGGTCCTGGAACGCGTACGCCCAGCGCTCCACGCCCAGATCCTTGAGAGGGAGACCCGTCTGGAGTTGAGCGGTAAGTGTCCAAGCATTGCTGTGTGAGAGAGGGCATGTTGCGGTGTGCTGGTTCTCTGATACTTGCCTGTATGTGTGACATAGGCCATGTATGCATGTATGTGTGCAGGGACATCATGGTAATGCATGTGCGACCAGTGATGTGTGAACCACATGGTTGTTGCATGTGTTTAAATGCCACATGGGGAGCCCTATGCAGATTTTAGACATGAGAGCATGCCAGTCTCTGTTCCTGGATATGGGTGGGGGTGAGGGATGGGTGCTGATGGCAGGTACATATATGGTAGCCATGTCTGTGTGCCTGACCTGCGTGTCTGTGACTTGTACATGCCATGGATGCATGACACATGTGTGTGACAATGCACAGATTCACTGATGCAGCCTAGTTACCCTTGTATCCGCTGTGTTTGGGGTGTATGGGGCCAGATGGATGTGACTGAGGTGAAGTGTGTGCATGTGATAGGCATGACCCATGATGCATGTGAGTTCCATATCATTGTATGTTTCAAGAGTCCATTGGACATGTATGGAAATGTCCATGGCAACCACCATGCCTGTTACTGTGTGTGTTTTGCCTGGACTGACCCATGTGTTGTGGAGGGACATGATGGAAGTGTACTTTGACAGTGGTACTCATCTGCTATTGCTTCCTGTCTAGGGGACCATTGTACAGTACCCTGATGCTTGTGTTCTTTGTCTCCCTCTACGCAGCGGCTAGTGAAGAAGAGGGCGGAGACGGCGCTGTGGAGCAAGGCGGCTCGGATGCCCCCACGGCTGCAGCGGAAGGGGTGGGTGAGCCCCCACAGGGGCCTGCTACGGTGGAAGATGGTGAGGAGCCATCCAGGTTGGTGGTTTCCACAGAGGAGGAGGAGGCCGCCACAGGGGCACACATGGGGCCTGGTGGGGGCATCCCTGCTGGTGCAAGTGGTGCAGTCCAGGGCCAGGGGCAGGAGGCAGCACAGGTCACCGTGGAGGGGCCTGTGCATGTCACTGTCCCTGACCCTGTGAGTGCACCACCATGCACCAGCAGGGTTGCCCCGTCCCAGGCCCGTCCGCAGGTAGAGGGGATGTCCATGTCACCTGACTCCCCTCCACCTGCGGACGAGGGGACCCGTGTCCGTATGGAGAAGGTCCTGATTGGGGTTGCGATGCGTGCGGGTGCAATTCGTGATGACGTGCGTGCTTCCCGGGAGGAGCACGCACATCATCACGAAGAGCACCGTGCCGATGTGGCCCAATTGGGATCTTCCATGTTCGGGGGTTTCCTGCATGTGTCGGCCAATCTGGCGGCCCTCTCCTCCTCTGTGGAGGCTATACGCCAGTCGTTCTCATTGCCGTCTTCCGGCCCAGATGCCACCAGGGCCCCCTGTGGACCTGCCCTGACCTATGCAGCCAGCTCGGTGGGGATCCCATCCCTGCCACAGTTGGGAGTCGGAGGTCAAGCAGGGGTGGACACCACAGCAACTGTACCCCAGCAGATGGAGGATGTGCCGGCATCATCAGGCAGGGCACGTGCACGACGGCGTCGGTGGATTCCATCAGCCTGGATGCCGTCGTGCTGGCAGAGGCAGTTGCGTCGGAGGCAGCAACAGAGTCAACGTGGGAGGCATCATGGCTCTGGGCCATCAACATCGGAGGGGCAGGCATCGGCCGGAGGGCAGGAGGACCCAGGACAGGAAGTGTCTTCTGTGTGGCTGCGATTGGGCCAGCAGATAGGTGCGGAGCGGCGGCGGGCGGAAGAGGAGCTGCTCACGATGGTCAGGGCGGAGAACTCCATGCGGAGGGGGTTGGAGGAGCAGATGGTGTCGTCCCTGCGGACCCTCGGGGCCATGGAAATCCACGTACCCGGCCAAATTGTGTGCGGTACTTCCCGCGCACCCCTGAAATCCACGTACACGGCCAAATCGCGTGTGGAACTTCCCGCGCACCACTGAAATCCACGTACCCTGACAAATCGCGTCTGGAACTTCCCACGCACCCCTGTAATCCACGTACCCGGCCAAATCGCGTGTGGAACTTCCCGCGCACCCCTGGAATCCACGTACCCGGCCAAATCGCGTGTGGTACTTCCCGCGCACCCCTGAAATCCACGTACACGGCCAAATCGCGTGTGGAACTTCCCGCGCACCCCTGAAATCCACGTACCCGGCCAAATCGCGTGTGGGACTTCCCGCGCACCCCTGAAATCCACGTACACGGCCAAATCGCGTGTGGAACTTCCCGCGCACCCCTGAAATCCACGTACCCTGACAAATCGCGTGTGGAAGTTCCCGCGCACCCCTGAAATCCACGTACCCGGCCAAATCGCGTGTGGTACTTCCCGCGCACCCCTGAAATCCACGTACACGGCCAAATCGTGTGTGGAACTTCCCGCGCACCACTGAAATCCACGTACCCTGACAAATCGCGTCTGGAACTTCCCACGCACCCCTGTAATCCACGTACCCGGCCAAATTGCGTGTGGAACTTCCCGCGCACCCCTGGAATCCACGTACACGGCCAAATCGCGTGTGGAACTTCCCGTGCACCCCTGTAATCCACGTACCCTGACAAATCGCGTGTGGAACTTCCCGCAAACCCCTGGAATTCACATGCCCTGCCAATTCGCGTGTGAGACTTCCCGCGCACCCCGGTATACACGCATATGTATTTTTTGTCAGCGGGTGTCCGTGTTTGTGGGTACCCCTTTGCACGTCATTTGTCCTGGAGGGCCACAGTATGGGACATTCATCATGGCAGTATATAGGTGCTATTTTTGCCCGCACCTTTTGGCGCACATTTCTTACAGGCGCAGAGACGCTACCGCCTGCTTTCTTGTGGCGGTCGTGTTTGTGCCTGTGCGCTGGTTTGAGCGTGCGCTTTTTTGCCCTATTCTATTCCATGAATACGTGTTGTAGGCGAGCGTGTGGGCGTTCCGCGCACTTGTGCCCTGTACTTCCCCCGTGACGCCCACATTTTGGCAAGTTGTTCCCCATTCCGAGTGTTACGCCCCGTGTTCCGCCTACTTTTGTTGCGTGCGCCGCGCTATGTGCGATTTTCGCTGTGACCTGGCGCACGCAGTTAGATGGCCTGTGCGCTAACGTGCGCCGCGCACTTTATTATCGCACATCCGATGGTTTTCTCGCGCACGGCCTTCCATGAATCGATGTGCGCTGCTTTTCGTGTGATTTCCGCACTTGCACTGCGATTTTCGCTATTCCACTGCGATTCGCACGTTTTTGGCCACTTGCGCCGCGCTAATTATTCCATGAATCGGCCTGTTTATTTTTTTGTAGGACATATTCTGAACTATGAGAGCATGTATTAAGGAATACAGTCCTTATAAACTGCAAAGATAGAAGCCTGAGTGTTCTGATGCGTCAGACTGGGTTCTCATGTGGATAACATACTCCAGGTTGTTCAGGCCTAAGAAAATAGATTCTGATCGTTTCAATGCATTCTGTGGCATGATGTATTCCTTGGGAAATACATGCACTCTGATAGCTCTTGTTTGATTCTGAGCCTCACTCTTTTGAATTGCTACACAGTGGCTGAAAGTAAATGTGTAGACTGGATTGTTGTATTCAAATGTGAATCTGGCCTTGGGTTTGATTTTAATCTAAGTGTTACTTACAAACTATTTACATTTGTGCTGGGCACATGCAGATTACTTTGCACTATTCAATGGCATCCTTTTAGAATGTGGCAGAAGGGAAAGTGTACAAACTAACAGGCATCCTTTTTATCATGACAACAAGCAGGAGATCTCAACAGATGACAGAATCTTTGAATGGTGCCTCTCTTGCTCTGCCTGGAAGGCCTTACACTTCATACTATAATGTGTGAGTTCTGTGTGAGTTATAATGTGCGAGTTTTTCCGCTTTGAAACACTTGTGTACGGGCGTGCTATAAATAAAATATCATATCATATATTTTAGGCCTTATTTGTGCTGTAAACGTTTTGACAATCTATATAATGTGCGTATTGTGGACAGCATTACCATGAGATGCACACGAATACAACCAGTTCCTCTAGCACATGTAGATTTTGACAAGTTTGATTTTCTGCTGATAATCAGATTAAAATTAGGTTTTTTCAGAATGTATGCGAAGAAACACATTATTACTAAATAGATATTTATCCAAACGGATCAAAACATGTCCCTAGATATATTTTATTTAAAAAACATATGCTACATTTTTTAGAGAAATACATCAACTCCACAAAATCAGCCTGATAACCAAGGGGAAGGGGATGCATCATCAATATATATATATATATATATATATATTTTTAATTGTGACCCTTCTAGTCTCCAACCTTTTCAAATCGTTCACAAAATGCATACAAATAGCATTGTTCCACAGAGTGGACCCGTTGTCCCTTGGGGCATATAAGTTCTGGAGGCCCTCTCTTATTACATAGAAAAAAATCATCCAATCATTGGCACAACAAGAAAGGTCATTCTTTCTGAGAGAGGTAATGAATGTAATCAAAGGTTTAGACATTGATCTTAACCATAAACTATTGGTCTCTCTATACATCTCCGAATTTAAAAAGGAATCCCCAATAAAAAAAAATATTCTAGTTGTAAAAAAGGCAACATATTAAAGATCACGTCCCCATAATGTACTGAGTGCATTTATTTGTAAATTAATGGATTCTGCACCAGTGAAGAATTGTTTCATGTTTGAAGGGGTCTGTTATTCATAAACAAACAGTTCTGTTGCGGGAGCTCTCACTCCATCCTTGCTAATATCTTCATGGTGGAACGTGAAACTCAGTTCAATAAAAAATAATGCATTGGTAGAGAACATCTCACGTTGCCAATGGTATGTATTACTTTATTGACAGGTGCAGTGAGCCCATTGGATCACTTTTTTTCTTGGATCTATCAACCAAATATAAACCTGTTGTTCACTTGTAAAAAAAACATTGACCAACTAGCTTAGCATTCTGTTTACTACTCTGTTAAGGCAAGAGACAGGCATGAAGACTTCCCTGGCATGCAAGTGCCAACAAACATTCATTAAAAGTTGTCCTGCCATAAAGACCGTTTCCACGGCTCTGTCGAAACTGTAGTGAGTAGACAGATCATCTCACGGTAGGTGATACATTCAGGGAATAGCTTTTAACGTGTGCCTATCCTGCTGGTTTTTGGTAAACAGGCATCCAAACGAGCATGCTCTACCAATCAAGAATCTTTGATTTCATGTGGGGAATGTTCATGAATTAAGCACTCACCTCTTCTATGGGGTCAGAATGCACTTTGCAGGTTTGAATCCTGGCAGGGCCAAATTAGCCCTTTATCCTTTCGAATGGATACATCAATTGCCATTAAATTGCCTACTAATAACAGTTCCTAATACAGGGCACACAGAGGCGAAGAATCTGGAATTAAGCACTCTATAACCATTGATATTATGACCCTGCTGCATACAGATGCATTTTTGTAAGCGCCTCATGATAGGAGATCAGGTATCATTGATTTTAGCTTTTAGCTTTAGGGAATGTTTGTAGATATGTTTTCTATCATTTTGGATATGAAATTACACAGATTTTTATAAAACGGTAACGTAACGGTAACGTAAGCAAATATATTAAAATAAAATAAAACCTATAGGTCCCAATCGTATAACAACGAATTATCCAAAGTAGTAAATAGCACTAATAAGAATAAAAGCTTGAGTAAACAGTGCCCATATTCCACTCCTCAAGCAGTGTGCTGCACGCAGGCCTCTGTAGTAAATCAGTAAATACATGAATGCACGTTTCTGTCTCACCCAGATCTATTTTGCTCCACCAACCCATGTGGCCATTGCTTCAGACCAATTTGTGCGGCACTGTCATCTTAACTCCTGTACTTGTATTCAAATACCTATCGAAATGTTATTGCATTGCACACATGTCCGTTACAAGTCTCAAAGTTACAACATGCAAAGCCTGTTGGATGTAAAGCTGGAGCTTGCAAAAGGTGTCACACATGCTATGGGGCACCTCTGTAGAATGCCATTTCAACGGTGGTTCTTTCCTAGACCCTAGGGTCTAGGAAACAATCAGAATATCAGTGTGTAAAAAAAGAAATACAACTCCAATGTGAAGTTTCACATGGTGTTGATCTAGTGATCAAGAGATTTAACCCACAGCATGTGTATATTCTTGTGTCTTTTTTTGTGTAAAATCTGTTTTACATGTTTTTTACGGAGTTTTATGTAATGTGATCATTTTATGAGTACTATTATCTATGTGTTTAATAAAAAGATGTTTTAAGGTTTATAAGAGAATTTTGGGGTAACAGATATACCCTTTGTCATAGCAATTTGTCGGGTTTCAGACACATATCAGCATACCTTCTTATTTGAAGAAAATATAGCTTAACCGTGTGGTAAGAAGCGTATGATCCCCCATTACACGGTTCAGGCCGTTTGATAAAAATGTCTTCACAACTAGGACCAAGCTGTTTGGAATGCCAGATGACCAAGTATATGACAGGTACAGATCCCCCCATATAATCCTAGACCTTGACAGGGAGTGGGAAGATGGCTTAGCATCACCCACCATTTGCTCTCAGGCCCTTAACCCCCCTAGAAAAGGTGCTGACTGCACTTCATTTCATTGCAACTGGGTCTTAATAGCAAACCATTGCAAAAGTTTGGACCAATATTGCAGGCCCCCCCCAATGCCACTGTCTACACCAGCTGTTGGCATGCATAACAGCACGTGCATGTGTGTGCAGCGACTATACATGCCCCAAACACTGGCAGAAAGGCAGGCAGTGATCCAGGAAGTTCATACACTAGTACACTTCCCCTGTGTACTAGGTGCAATTAAATGTAGGCATGATGCGCTACGGCCCCACCGAATGACGGAGCAGATCTACCGGAATCGAAAACACTGGCACTCCATTAATGTGCAGGTGGTGTGTGATGCCAATGGAATCATCATGGATGTGTATGCCAATTTCCCAGGCAGCACACATGATAGCTACATCCCCCACCAGTCACCACCTCATTAGGCCCTGGCATCTGGAAAACATGACAATGCATGGTTCCTCAGTGAGTATGAACGGTTATGCACATGCATGCATGTGACACACTGAACAATAAACCCTAACAATGAATGACAACCATGTACACATTAACTGGGGGCAGAGCCTAACTGCTGTCAACATTAATGATACCAATCAGGAATCCCACAACACCAGCTGCGCTGAGAAACAATGCAGCACATGAAGCCACTAGGGCCATAGTGGAGCACAGATTCCGAGTGCTGAAGTCACGGTTCCAATCCCTTGACACTTTGGTAGGGTGTTGCTATTTGCACCACCTGAAGTGTGTAACATCATTGTAGCTACATGTGTACTGCCCAATTTTGCCACAGAGCATGGTGTACCACTGGAAATGCAGGTGGGACACCACCCGCACCCACAAGCACCACCCTTGTACATGGTCAGCTGAAGGATACGTGGAGAGGCTGCACGAACCTAGCTGGTGCAGTCATACTTCACGTAAAAAACAGGCCCTGTGGAGCACAAACACTGAAGCCACATCCCAGGCGCCATTCAGTGATGAATTGGGGCCTACCCTCCGTGCCCACAACAACACCCTGAGAATGCGCCTCCGGGAGGGCCAAATTATGTGTATCCATTAGACATAAAACAACATGCACAAACAGAGTCCCAGAAAAGACTTGTAAGTGGGACTATACCACTAACACTTTTCAAAGTTCGGAGTAAAATGATTCTGGAGGCTTAACAAATGTACAAATGTGAAAAATACATAAACAAATAAAAAATGTTGCAACCGAAAAATGCATCAATTTAGCAACATTCAATTCTTAGCACCTAGTCACCCGTGGCCATTAAAAGCAACATGTTCACTAATTCCAATCAGCGACTCAAAATACTATTGTACACTGTGAGAAATCTGAAGGTGTCTCCCAATCTAGTCCCCGGTGATCTGTCATCGAGGTGGTCAGGACATGGCCATCACTATTGGATCCTGTTCTTGGGGCAGACAAGTGCAGGAGGATCACCTGGATGGGGTAGGGGGGGTTCCTCTGGGAGTTGAACGGGAACACCGACAAGTGAGATGCGGTATTCCCCTTCTGTCAAACTCTCTTTCCTATCCTACTATACAGGACAGTCAACAGCTCTACCCCGCCCTTTTCTTACACAAACACTTTCACACAGCATGAAAGATGACGGACAAACAACAGAGCTGTTTACCTGACATGTCCAATACAAGGGTCAGGCAAACTCAAGCAATTCACCATAATTGCACACACCTGGCGGTCCTTTCCCGTCCCCACTGGGATAAAAGGTGGAGCGTGACAGCACAGTACGACCATAGCAGACCGCACGACATGAGAGCTGACACAGCCCAACAGATCAAGAGGAGATAAAAGATGACGAGAGTCGAGAGGATACCAGGGGGAAAAGTGACCTTGCCCATATCAACAGAAGCCTCTGAAGCTTCAAAACGGAGCATAAGGCCAGGAACAATAGCCTGCATGTGTAGAACCAGATGTCGCTGGTGCCTGGGTGCCTCCTCCGCTGACAGTCAAGCTGGGGAGAGATGTATGTCTCAATGGTACCAGCCTTGGGTCTACAGACAAGGAAGGAAAGCTGTTCATCACAATCAGTGAGTCAAGGGGAGAGCAGATTAAAGAAACCAAACTGTGTTGAAAGAAAGTAGTAAGTGGCTACTTGAACTTTGAAACAAAGAACTATTATATGGACTGTGGGGGACAACCAGCAGAGCAGAGTCTGGCACTATGTGGGTGCCTGCTCATGGTGATTACTATTGGTGAAACTACAGATACCAGAAGGCCGTAGGAGAGCTGCCAAGATAGGTCAAAGTGGTCATACATGAGGTCCAGCAAAAGCCCTGTACAGTTGAAAGCATTTGACCTATAAACTGTAGTGTACTGAACTGTAGTGTTAGCAAGTGGAGTGAATCCTGCATCCAGAGAAAGCAAGGGGACTGAATCCTGCAGTGAGAGAAAAAGAGGGAAGTGAATCCTGCAAACATTAAAGCAAATTGAATGGGAAGATGGCGAGAGTGAACTCAAACGAGGGAAGCCGATAAAGATGTGGAGAAGCCTGAAGTTCTGAAATACAGTGTGTTGAGAAGAGTGAACCTGAACAGGGAATGTCCACAAGTCAACTGTGTTATAAAGACATTGTAAGATAAGGAGAAAGTGGACTGTCCCGCTTGTCATTTGGGGGTCCGAGCCCGGCCAAGGGAGATGCAGGGGTGAAAAGCAACCTCCTGTAGTTCACTCAAAAAGGAACTATCTGAATAAGCAAGTAAGTCTGAGAGAGGTCTGTGCCCAGAAAGGGAGGAACCAGGGGTGAAGCCATCACCCAAAGTGTCTGAGGGGTCAGCGCCCAGAAGAGGGGAACCAAAGGGTGAAGCCATGACCCAAAGTGTCAGAAGGGTCAGTGCCCAGAAGAGGGGGACCCAAGCGAGTGAAGCTATCACCCACAGTGATACATGAAACATAACTTTTGTGTTTGTTTTGTTGAGACTACCAGGCTCTCGAGGGTAAGATACTTTTTCTAGCCTGCATGAATAGTTCAATAAATACCCTTGAACTGTGATCACTTGTGTCTGTCTTTACTGTTGCCACCATTCGTTCCTTACAGCACCTGTGGGGCTATGTGCACTACAGACTCAAACCTATCAATGTCGCTGTGAGCATGAAAGCAGGGGCACAAGATTCCATATGTTACATAAATACTGTAAATAGGGAGACCTTTCACCTCATATGAAAATTACCACTGGGTATGATCCAATTTGTAAGTGAGCAAAAAGTGGTTGATACTGTTACGCTCACCTGGTGTCCACGGGGGCATCGATCTGAACTGGGCTGTTGTTACCTCTTCCAGCGACACACGGGGCGCCGAAATGATGGACTGGACCAGACCACCCAGCTTAGCTTGTTTTGCCCGTATGAATATTCTTCTGTAATGGAGAAAAGGGAATTAGCCACCTGCGGGGACTGGGCGCCAACCCCACCTTCCCCCACTCCTGCAATCTCTTCCCACAAATTACTTCCAAACTCTTGCTATGTTCGCACCTGATAGTTTGGAAAGATGAGCTCTCCATCCTGCCTCGAGCACAGGGGCACGTAGATGACCAGTTACTTCACTGGTGTGGGATGTTGGAGAGTTGCAGAACGGTACTGACTCCGTAAGGAAATAGTTTGAAAAAGAGTTCAAAACCATCTGGCTTTCACTCTGTCCAAATTCCCTAGGTTGCCTTAATAGTTCTTGAGAAGAGTTCCAAGTGGCAACCAGTAAGATGCAGGTAAGTGTTTATGGATTCTGTTCAGTTCGATAATGTGGACCTGGTCTAACCTGTGACCCTTTCCTTTTGCAGGCGCTGAATCGGTGGAGGTTCCGGTGATTGCGGCCTCAGGCAGTAACCAGGTAAGTCTGTAGCGGAATTCGGTTTCCCCTACTTGCGCTTTTGTGTTGCTTTTGTTTCCCCTTTGGGGCCGGGGTACGGCGGAGAAGCTGTGGAGGCCGCGCCGACCTGAGATGAGGTAAGTACCCCCTGTGGTATCAGGTAAGTCCTGGGAATTGCCTTTATTGTCTGGGAATGCTCCCTTGCTCACCTTATTGTCTTTATTTCCACAGGTGTTGGAGAGCGGCCGCTGGATGCTGAAAAGCGTGATGGAAAGCGGAGGATTGGTTCAGGTGAGTTCCCGCGCGGCGCTGCAGGATGCGAAGCGGCGCACGTCTGGTGATTTCTTCCTTCTAGGTCAGAGCCAAGAAGATTCAGGATTCAGGTAAGGATTGCAGGTAAAACCTCTGGTTTTAACCTTCCCTTTGCTTTCTTTCAGGTTTTCAGGAGCTCCGGCATCCAGGCGGGCGTGGCTGAAGACTGGAAGCTGCTGCAGGCACGGTGAGCGTTACGCTGCAGGTGCAGAATAACGCAAAGCATGGATTGCTGTCAGGGCGTGGTTTAAATAGCCTTGGAAGTAGTTCCAGGTAAGTATCCTTCCGCGGTCCCACCCGAGTAAAAAATAGTCCCTAGGGAAAAATAGTCCCTCCTAGGCCTCATTTGACTTCTGGTCACTGGCAGCATGGTCTGCCTCAGGTAAGTTAGCAGCATGGTCTGCTTCAGGTAAGTCCTTGACCATGAGCCTGGCGCCCATGGCGCCAGGACTGATTCTGAACTTATGAGCCTGGCGCCATAGGCGCCAGGACTGCACCCAAATAGCCCCTAATTGGGGTTCATGGGCTTGCATTAAATGGCATGATGCCTGCTTCCGGGGTAGCTGGGCCAAACCTGGTTTCCCGGGGGAAGGCATCGTGACAGATACACCCCAATGACCACATTCAAATATTAGTTCAATCATATAGGAAAATGCTCTGTGAATCATGCCCCAAGTCTGCATGGATGTGCACAAATCACCAACACAGTCATTACAACTTGAACCAACAGTGTCCATGTAGTGCACCTAAAAGCACACAGCACAAGCAACAAAGTCCACCATCACATGGACAAAAACAACTGTTGTGCATGTTGATACCAAACCACAAACATGAGACTACAAGTAGGAAGGCATAGCACAAAATGCATACAACAAAGACATGTGAGAACAGCCCTGGAACAACAATGTGTGGTACACAACAATAAACAGGTTGAGTGGGCAACCCATTCCCTGACAACAACTATGCTCACTACATACAGTCACATCAAAGCAGTCATGTAGATCCAGAAACATGCAAGTGCACTACAAGAGAAATGCACATCTCACTTTATCCCTTGTGAGCCTGCACCAGCTGAACTGTGCCCCCTCTCGGCCTGGAAACCACCAAACCCAGATGCTGTGTCCTGTACATGAATACAGGAGCAACTTTCCCTTCAATTGCAGCAACCACCTTCCCATGCAGAATGCCTCTGTAGAGAAAAACGAAACAATGTGAGGGCAGACAACACATCCCTAAAAACAAACATACAACAACATGTGCCTCCCTGAGTGACAAGTAACAAATGCAAACAATAACTTACCAGCCACCTATCACCATGTTTCCCAGCTCCCATGTAGGCATATCCTCCCACCTCAAGCCAATGAAGTGAACATCCCACACAGTGACACCTTACCCACCCACAACACCTACACTGCCTGTCCCTCCGAGTGTCATCCAGTCAAGGACCATGTAACACTTACCCATGTGTATAGGCACTATATATATATCATAAACATATCATATCATATCATATCCTTATCATGGAGATGGGACATGCTCAACACTCTTAACCCGGCAACAGTCACAATGACACTGAGAGAAACCTCAAAAAGAGACCACTGAGAGGATGGAAGCCCAGGATCACCTTGGAATCACTCCCAATGCCAGAATAGGGCATCCCCTGATTAACGTGGCACTGGAACAGTGCAGTATACACTGGCAGGGGAGCCGATAATGCAAAGTCCAAGACAATGTGAATGAAACATATCACCAATTGCACATAGTACAGGATCTGGCAGAAGGCAGCACTTCACAGAGGCAGCTGTCATACTGGAAGGCAGGATGCCAACACAACTGACATGAAACAGACAAGCAGACCTGAGAAAAGAATGAGAAACAGAGGCCAAGGACATTGCCACACAAAAGGGGGCAGGCAAAAGGAAAGAGGAAGGGAAGGCAAACTTCACCGGTACTGGATTTAATTGGGTCCTGTGTGCTCTGAACTGGAGGGAGCATTGAGGTGGAACCAGCACCTGTCCACAGTCCACATAAAATGTGCTGGTGCAGCATGCACAGTACATGTTGACCATGGCAACCAACTACATAACACCAATGGAGTGTGCCAGGTGTCTGTGGTGAATATGGCATCCCACAAATGGCCAACAATGTTGTTCTGTGTGTGGAATTACCTTGGGACAGCACCCCCAGAAGGGAAGAAGGACCAAGATTAGACTTCCTGCATGTGTAGACATGACCATTACAAAATCCCCGAATGGGATACCATGTGGCAGACAAGACACATGTGAAAACTGCACGGAAAACCCCCCCATCACTACCATCACCATGTGTCACATGTACCCATGAAGCTGGGCCCTGTTACCACAGTACAAGTATGAGAGAACCCCACCCAGTGCCAGACACCCTGACACCAAACAGAACACGAGTGCCACCCTGAGTGCCCTTCACTTACCTGCACAGGGTACCCCCCTGGCTTACATCCACTTCAACCCACCTGAAAACCATATCTTGAAATCGCGAAGACATGCATTGCGTGAACATAAAGATACTGGACATCCATGACAAACCCTGCATGAAACAAGAAAATAGGCATGGGTTACCTGGTGCCGATTGACGACAGAGTGCAAGAGGGAGACAGGACATAGATCGATTATTGCCTACCACTGGAGTGGAGAGAGAGAGAGAGAGAGAGAGAGAAAGAGAGACAGAGAGAGAGAGGGAGGGATAGGTGAATACAACTGCAAGGAGGAGACTGGCTGGAAGGGAGATGAGGATGGTATGTCTGACATCACAGTGGGAGTGGGCAGAGAGAAATTGACAAAGAGTGGAAGACAGACACATGAACACCTTTGCTTTGCATATGTAGTGGGCCACGAAGGACAAACGTGGGTGACGGAGAAGAGCAGAGTGGCTAAGAAAGGGCACATGTGAAAGGTCAATCAGCAGCTCTACATCAGACAAACCACTGGCAATACCCACCATAGCATGCAAAGCAGAAAAATACATGCCCATACCCTACACCAACAAACATTCCCTCCTATTGGAAACCATTGCAAATGGACCTCAGGACAACATGCAGCTGTTCACTCACTGCCCAACAGACCACACACCCTGAGTGAGACCATCCCAGTAAGTGTGCATGGATTCCAGGGTGCACTCGCAACTCACACAGGGAGAAAAGATGAAGACAATCTGTGAGCAGTGGACAATGCAACACATGCATGGGCCACAATGTGCACACACAATGCGCTCTCACTAACAGTGCTGGATGAGATGAACAAGGCATGCAAACCAAAAAACATGCAACATACCCTGGTGTACATAACCAACAGAAACAATGTAGAAAACGTGACCTGATTAGGTAACACAGAAGCAGTCTGTCAGGGGTACACATGCGCATATCTGTACAACCCTATATGCAGCAAG
This sequence comes from Ambystoma mexicanum, assembly GCF_040938575.1. NCBI lineage: Eukaryota > Metazoa > Chordata > Amphibia > Caudata > Ambystomatidae > Ambystoma > Ambystoma mexicanum. Next base: position 458,868,473 of record NC_090941.1, on the reverse strand, counting down.
TGTGACAAACCTGTCCTGTGGAGTCAATGCACAATGTACACAAATGCCCAGAACTGTGTCACCAGAGGCTATGTCATGAAGCAGTGCAGCTGAGGATTAGCAGACCTGACAAAGTGTGTGTGTGGTACAAGTGGAACAGTCGTATGGCAGGTCCTGTAAGTGGACAAGGGAGTGGAGTGGGAAGTGGCACAGTTGAAAGATTACTGTGCACAGGGAGTACACCTGCAGGAACGGTTAGGAAACATGGAGCCAGCGGGAGTAGAAGGGTGGCAGTAATGAGATATCAACACGGTCAATGAGGCAAATGTTGGAGAACCAAAATATACAGAGTGCAGATGCACAGAGAATACATGCCGTCAATTAGTATGAACATCCACAATGTTGGAAATACAGTCAAAGGCTAAAGTGTGACAAGTGCTGCCCAATCACTTAAATTAATTGCATCAATTGTGAAAGTGCATCCACCAAAACAATGCACACACATAGAAGCCTAACTGCACATGCATGTGGACAGACACACATCTGGACAGGCATTTACTGTGTATCAAGGATGACCCCCCAGTTTGTAGAAATGTGCCATGCATGCAAAGACCATGGTGACCAATAAAACAGGCACAACATGAGAGACAGTGCACATGCTTACCTTCAGACACAGCTGGCATGATGTGATTCCTGCATCACCTCCACCGGGAACTGTACTTCCAAATTTGTGAAAGGAGGGCCAGTCCCTGGCAGAGGGCATGGGGACTAGGGCCGTGAAATGGTGCAGGTTGGATCTCCCATGGAGTGCAGTAACTGGATGAATTAGGATCACTATAACAACATGGGATATCGCAGTTCACAAGCCATAGTTGATAATCATGCATTCAGCAGATATGTGTCAAGATACCATCAACCTATTGTTACCTGCACATGCCATCCTGTCGAACTCAAGGCATCCATGGCAGTTGACACCACTGTGCATGGCTGCATGTCCACAACTGCACTTGTCATGCCTTTGAGAGGGCAACAGCACATTTCAAGGCAACAAAAAAAGAACAAATAAAAAGAGTGTACTTTGGAAAGGGCAAAACAAAAGACATGCCAACATCCTGGCCAGGGGTATTGAAAAACAAGAATAAAGTGCCCATGCTGAATCAAAGGGCCCAAAAATAAATAAAAAGACCACACCAGTCATGTCCAAAACAAAAACAAAACAAAAAGTTAATCCTGAACTGGGAGAGTGGGAGTCCACCCAGGAGGGGTGAGGGGGAGGGTGCAAAATAAATCCCCTCCATGGGCTCATGGACCTCACAGCAATGGTGACCAGGAGGCTAGTCTGTGCTGGGACCCCCATCTTGCAGTTGATCTGCAGATGGTCGTGGTGTTGGACCCCTGCAATGGAGTGCCAAGGCCTGATCTTCACTGGCCACGGCCAGCCATGACACAGTTGAATGCACCAGCACAGTAAGGGCTGCAAGGTCTCCATGCATGTCCTCCCAGATGGTGGCAGAGTCTGTACGCGCACTCAACATGATGCATTGAGTTACTAGGAGAGTGTCTGCCTGAAGTCATCCACCTCCTCGTGGATCAGTGTCCTTGTGGCTGAGAGTTTGTCATGAATAGCAGTCCTCAAGGCCTACATCTCACACCTCAGGGACTCTCTGTGTGCCTGAGCATCTGCATGCATGGACTCCTGCAGACACCTCAGATCAGCCCATCGGCTCCTGAGGTTGGCCTCTGTGGGATGTATTTACCCATGCATCCGAGCCCTACCTCAAAACTGTGCAGTACTGACATGAAAACATCATGATGGCCAGAGCTTCCCAGAAAATGCACAGGGAAATGCATGAAGAATAGGCTGCCACTCATTTTTGCCGATGTTATGGGCACAGAAGGAAACTGCCTAAAACCACCATTGGACTACCAACACAGTAGTCTGAAACCATTGGGAGTGGCAATGCTGATTGCCAAAAGCAAACCCATAACTGTTGGGAATTCATTTTCTTAAATCCCAAAAAGGGGTGCAGTACCAGTACTCACCACTATCAGAAAGCCGGCGTTTTAAAACCACCAGATTTTACTTTTTTGTAGACAACTGAATAAATGAACCCAAAACAGGCCAAAGAAAGACTTACTGAGAGGTGGATACAATGTAAAGTTATATTCTGAAGTGACTTGAAGGTTTATAACAAGACTGGCTGAGCTGTGGATTTCAGCAGTTTAAGTAAATTTGGACTGAAAGACACTAAAAAAATCTAAATGTTTAAATTGACTGAGTGACCTACTTTTGAGTGTCACATAGGTTGCAATTGTTTAAATGTCATAGTTTTAAACTTAGAATCAGCCTTCTAGCTGCATGTGTGAAAATGTTTAGTTTTATTTGAATGCAGAAACTGGGGAACAGAAATGACATGTAGCTAAAAACTGGCTTAAAGAGATTCCAATTTGCCTGGCAACTACCCCCATCAGGAGTGAAACTTGAGTCACAGCTGTGTTCCCAGGCCTAGCTGCCCTTTTGCTGCTCACACCAAAAGGGATATGACACTTCCCTGATTGAATTACCTGGGCTCTGCAGGAAATTGAACAAAGCCCTGTCTTGACTCAGGCAAATGTTTTATGGCGGGAGTCGTAAATGGAGATTTCTCCTGGAAGCACAGGGGAGGGGCACTGCCTGTGAGAGCAAGCTGGCTTGGCAGAACTGGAAAAACCAGAAATTCAACCTTGTGCTGGAGGAAAACCACACCCCTTTGGGGCCAGAACATAACTCTAAAAAGATGAATAACTCATAGTACGGACTTGTGAAAATTATTTAAATGACACCATAATTCTTGTGATTTTTCTGCCCACATTTTAAGAGGTTTTTAGAACCGGTGGCATGTTCAGGGGGGTTTTAGCGGAAAAGAGGATATTACTCAAAATGTGTGCATGTGAAAAATCTGACACTTCATCAACTAATGTCCATACTCCTTGCGCACATGTGTGTAAATTTGGGTTAATGTCCGAAATTGCGAAACCAGTTAAAAAGTGAAATATGTGCCATTTTTGAATGCAAGCCCCCAGGAAGAGCAGATTTGGACAGGGTATACCTCCTGTGATATGTGAAGGGTGCATGTAATTTTAAACAAATGTGTACCTGTGCAAATATTTTTTTTTGAGCAAATATAGATTGTGTGTAAAGTTGACAGGGGTGGGTTCTCTGTATCATAAACAGACCTCATCATGATGACACTTCATTTCATTCCCCCAATCAAGTGGAAGCGGATGAAGTGGCCAATGACAAGTGGAGAGGGGCTGGCTAGTGATGCTGCTCACACACACCCATTTTCAAAACACATAAAAGCAGAGAGACTGGACAGATAGGGACTTTCAAATCCATTTGCAGCTGGAAGCTCTGCCGGGAAAATCCATACTTTACCTCCATCAATCTCCAGAGAAAGCTGTGCAGAAAGATCCAGACTTTAAATCCCTCAATCTTCAGAATCCAGAGAGAGAGCAGACCCAGATCACTGTGAAGTGCAGAGACCAGAGTCCCGTCTAAAACCTGACCAGATCCATGGCGAGGCCCATTTCACTCAAGAATATAGTGTGAGTACCTAGAAAACTGTGCAGAACCAATCTCCTAGTTAAAATAATATAATTCAATCTAGTTTAATCTAAGTAGAACTGTCTCCTAACTGTCACCTGTCATTTGCAAAGCTGTCACCTGTCATTTTCTAGTTGCAAGCTGCACTTGTCTTTTTGAACTTTAAAATTTCAAATCTGAAAAACGACCTTTATTTAATCGCTCATTTCTCCGTGACCGTTTGTGCTAGAGACTTGCAGTAACTTTCATCTGGAAGCTGAGATCCTAGGCTTTCCTATTGCTAGCCCTTGTAGTTCCTCTGTAATCGCACCAGACGCATTTGCGAATTTTACCGCGATTTGCAAATTTCTCCACTTGCAAAAAGATAGCTGCTTTTGCTTTCCTCTGAAAGAAATTTGTTTGCCTCATAAAAACCATCCCTGCATCATTGCTAGTGTGAGCCTGGACTAATATTAACTAGATACCACTCACCCTGAACCTCTAGAGGGAATTAAAAGCATTTTAGCATATTTTTTCTTCATTTCCAGCACATTTAAAAGCATTTGGGCCTGTGTTTTCAACTTCTGTAGTCTAAGTTGCTGGGGTGAACTGAATCACATTTGATTGCATTTCTGAAAACTGTGTGCTTCCCTCCATTTCCTTGCATTGCATAAAAGGGGGGGGGTGAATTGTCCAAGAAAGTGATTACATTGTCTTTTGCTGAAATCCTATCAAGTTATTTTCTGTACTGCATTTCATTCCACATTGCATCCATTTGAAATCATAAAAGTATTGTTGCTATCTTATCCATTTCATGTCAACTCCTTAGTGATTATCAAGAAGTGTGCTAGTGCCAGATTCTCCATTGTTAATCTTTATCATATCAGATTAAGTGTGCTATTCAATTATTAATTTATTCTAAAGTGTGATATATATACCTATTGTTGAAACTATCAATTAAACCTTTTAACTTGCAAAACAGAACTACTTCTTGGCTCAGTGGGGTCAGGAGGATTCCAAGAGAGGGGTGTTATATAGGGGTAGTCATCCAGAACGCATGAACTGGACATAAAGATATATCAATAAGGGTTTTCATTCAGTATTCTAGACTAGGCGTTGACTTGGCTGTAGTGCTGAATTGAATCCTCTTACACCTCCATGCATAGTCTGTAGGAGTGGCATGAGGACTACATCACCTGCAGCTGTTGCTACTCTCGGTCACTGGTCGGGTCATGGCCTTGGCCATCTTATCCATGCCCTCTGAGATTTTGTCCAACACATTGCCATGTCAGATGGCGGCACACAACATCTGCTGCTCCCTCTCCATCTCCCCAGCCTGCATACATCCACCATGTGTGCTGGGCCCACAGCAGCCTGATGCAAGGGACCGTGCCAGTTGCTGTGGTGCCTCTGTCATTGGCTGCAGGTCTGCAACCCTCCCTTGGACATCAGACCCATGACCTGATGACAATTCATGGGAGGGTGGCCTTGCAGCCATAACCACCACAGATGGGGGCCCACCACTGACTGGCTTTGTGAAGCCAGCTATCCCACCGCAGACTCATGGACCACATCTGATCCACCCATTGGATCACTCATCTTTGCCCTGTTTGAGGCATACAAATCTGGTTCAGCATCAAAGTCAGCTGAGTTCAAAGAGTCCACAACACGGCTGAGGATGGTCTGGAGCACCAGTGGGTTCTCATGGCATACAACACCCTGTCCTCCAAGGGTGGTCTGATGCACCACTAACTGTTTATCCTCTTCCTCCACTGCATCTGGTGCATCCTCAACTGCACATGGACAGAGAAAGACATTTTGAGCCATTTGCCCGAGTCACAAATGCACATCTGCATCAAAGTGCATTCAAACAACAAATTGCAGAACACGCAGGCATCAGACATTGTGTATTCCCACCCTATGAGCTGTAAGCAACGGATGCATGGCATTTGCTGACTAGTCTTCCCCCCCAACCCCTCTTTCGCGGTCCTGTCGATGCTGTCAGTGGACACATTGGGCCTCATTACAACCCTGGTGGTTTTATTTATTTATTTCGGCGCCTAGAAATGGGCAATTACCTGGTCATTACTGCCCTGCCGGACCCGGTATTTGCACATTCCTGGGCAGCGGAAAAAATTCTTCCCCATTCCCATTTGAGCCTCATAGGGCTCAATGGGAATGGGGAAGCCGGATGCAGTGCTCGCGGGTGCCTTTTATTCCGTCAGGTCAGACCTGGCGGAATGAAAGGCACCCAAGAGCACAACTCAGAGTTTGCCAGTCCAGATACAACGGTACCGGTAAGCTCACCGGTACCGTTGTCTCCAGACAGGCAAACTCATAATGAGGCCCATTGACATACAAAAGTGTCAGATGTGAGGTGAGCTGGTGGGATATGTCTGGATTTGAGGGGGCTGCCTGGGGTACTGTCGGAGGTGAGGGGGGCTGGTGGGTGGTGTCTGGACTTGAGGGGGCTGTCTGGGGTAGTGTCAGAGGTGAGGGGGGCTGGTGGGTGGTGTCTGGACTTGAGGGGGCCGCCTGAGGTAGTGTTGGAGGTGAGGGGGGCTGGTGGGTGGTGTCTGGACTTGAGGGGGCTGCCTGGCGTAATGTCGGAGGTGAGGGGGGCTGGTGGGTGGCGTCTGGACTTGAGGGTGCTGCCTGGGGTAGTGTCGGAGATGAGGAGGGCTGGAGGGTAGTGTCTGGACTTGAGGGGGCTGCCTGGGGTAGTGTCGGAAGGCTGGTGGGTGGTGTCTGGACTTCAGGGGTTGATGTTCAGTAGTGGTATATGCCGGCAGTTTGGGTGCCTTGGGAGTAGAGGGGAGGACTCGCAGTTTCGCTGGAGTGCTGCTTTGACTTACGAGAAAGCTCATGCATTTTCACAGGGGCTGCAGCCTTGACTTACAAAGGAGCTTGCCTGTTTTTTGCAGGGTTGCCGTCTTGACTTTCAAGGGTGATCTTGCATTTTAGCAGGGGTGCAGCCTTGACATTTTTAGGGGGCTCTTGCATTTACGCAGGGATGCAGCCTTGACTTACAAAGGAGCTCTGGTGTTTTCGCTGGGGTGCAGCCTTAATTTACCGGGGAGCTTGCGTGTTGTCGCAGGGATGCTGGATGGTGGGTAAGGGGAGGACGCAGAGGTTTGCGCTTAGGTTGGGATATGGTTTGTTTTTTGATTTGTGTGGGGTGTGTTGAGGACGTTCCTCGTTCTGCTCGGTTTTCATTGTGGGTCGGGTTGTAATGCGCTTTGTAATTCATGAATACGCGTAGCGCGCAAATGATCTTATGTCAGTGGGCTCATGCAGAGTTGTTCTCGGCGTGCAGGCTTTGTGGGATATATGCACACTTTTTTCCTCAAATTGGGCCTTAAGTATGCCTGGAAACATTCAGACATGACATATCCAGCTTTTAAAATGATCATTAAGCAAGGCCTGCCGTCGTTTTTTGGATTGAATACAGGCAGCACAGAAGTAATGAAAGTGCAAAGTGCAAGCAAAGTCTCTGGGCCTGATTTACTACGCATTTTTGAATGGGATTGCAACATTGTAAAAGGCTTTTGTAAATCAGGCCCTCTCCCTTTTATGATTGGGACATACAAAGTACTCATTACAAGTTTTGTGGTATCCCACCAGAAAGTCCGGTGGGATACCACCAAACTGTAATTCCGTTACCGCCACCTGGTCTTGCAGAATTGCTGGCAAATTACACGTTCCGGTAAATTTATTTAATTCCCCAGGAATAACGGTATTATCGGTGCCCAAATTACTGCCAACTCAGAGCTGCTGGTAAATCCGGACACCCCACCACCAAGCTTGTAGTTTGGCGTTGCGGGAAAAGTGATGGTATCATAATTACTGCTACTTCTTTCCCTCTTTGCCAAATTTGTAATGAGGCTTTACTCTGGTGGTTTGCTGGGTTTAGGGTGTAGGGAGCTGACGCAGAATGTTCAATATTTTCGATATCCAAAGAGTTGACTCTGTTCTAACATGTATTTTGCAGTTGAAAATAATTGAACACGAGATCAGGAATTCACATAGAAACTGGATGATACTGTTTTCTTCAGGGTTGTATTGAGTTGCTGAAGAAACGTGTAAGTAATCTGCAAGTTGCAGGTTTCAAAACAGTGTACCCTAGTGCGAATACCGTGCAAAATTGCACTCACTTGCACTGTTGCGATGTTTCTGAAATTTGGACTCAGATGGACTTGCACTTCCTCCATCCAGCACTCATTCAACTTGTTCTTAACTTCGATTTTGCAACTTGAAACTTTTTGGTTTCAAACGAGTTTGCACATGTTTCATGTTATGTAATTGATCATTTATACACCCAGTTGTTTTATATTAGGATATTATGATATGGTATGTCGTTGAATATAATGCCATTTCCTGTAATGTTGCATTTTAATATCACATCACTTTGTTTTAACGGGTTGACAAGCTCTGTGTAGCAGATAGAAGACAGCAGGTAGCACTCTAAAAACATTCATATGAATAAATAATGCATGTCGGTGGCACTTAGTTCATTAAATGGCCACAACACCCATAGCAGACCTTCAGTTGTAAACTGGTATGCAGACTCTACAACCTTGATGAACAGAGGGCTCCTCTTCTGCCTTATTTTTACAGAAAAAAGTAACTGCCACCCAGGCTGAGAAAAATATTCATGGCTGGATAACAGATATTAACTCCCAAAAGAGTTGAGTCTAAGCCCACAAGAGGAATCAAGCCGTCCACACCAATATTGCCATCCCTATACTACACCCAACAGGCCTCTAGAATGGTTAGCCACGTCCATGGTTGTTCCCAGAGGAGCCACAGTTCAAAACCCACCTTTATTAAAAAGTGTTCAGAATTGCCCCAGGCATTCTTTTCCATAGATCCTGGCCGCTTGTGTCTGTTTGGAGCTAAGGAAACAGAAGATCAACCAGTCTCCTCTTTCTGGGTGCACTGGTTAGTCACTTCCAGGTCCTAGAGGAAGACCTCAGACCTTGACCGCCCGAGAGTCCAAGGGCTACTGGCTTCACTGGGACATTTCACACAAAATGGTGCAAGACTGTCACTCAATGGAGGCCTTATAATGATTAGGTAGGTGCCGTTCAAGAGGCTTGCCTTTCAGTGAATATTTCCCTCGACTTAGCTAGCCTGCCAGGCATTATTTTATACCCTTACCTCTGAATGAATTTCTCACTCAATGAATTTGCCTGCATCCCTCCGGAAGTAAAAATACATGGGCCATGTATTTCTACATCATCTTAGTGGTGGTCAGCACAAGAACATATCACGGAAGTAGTGTGAACATGATGCACTGGCATTATACTGCTCCCCCCATCTCACACAACTAATTTTAGTGAATTCCCCATCATGTAGAGGCTCGGATGGTATGGGTCTTGCAGGGCGGTTTTCTCTCCTCGTCTCAATTCTCTCTCACCTACTGTGCCTTTCACCACGTTCAACTTCTTTACAGATTCAATCCTTGACTCGGACATTTGTCCTGGCAGTCTTGAATTATATCCCTTGAGGTTTGCCTGGGCCTCCACACTGCAAGGGCTTCCAGGGAACATCTCAGGCCATCACACCGCCATGCCTCCCCTAATGCTAGCACTATATAACCTATCCTGACTGGAAAATTGCTTTTTACCAGGAAATGTATCTTCCCTCTTTCCTGATCAGCGTTATGTTGAATCCATTGCCTACCATTACATCCACACCACTACTTTTACAACCATGTTCCCTTTACCTTCTCCCCATTCTGCCTTCTCAGTTTGATAGGTCTGTGCATTGTTTTCCTATGCTCACTTCTCCCTACCCCTCATGTTTGCCCTTTTCCATATGTATTCCTCTACAGATCATGGTCTAGTCACCCCAGTGTGGGCACAATACATCAAGTTATCAGACAGGGCCCTGGCACTGTAAATCCACTATGGTGGTGATGGGCAGGGTATACTTATATATATAACATTACATAGCACAACATTGTGGTGGTTTCACTGTAGACCACAAATCAGTTGTATGATATGGCAGGGACGATAGTTTCTAAGACGCATGGATAGGGGCATGTACCATGGAGAATTGGTAGCATGGGTATATACAGAAATCATAAAGTTGCCATTGCTGGGTATGCACATAGTGCGTGTGTGTTCATAGATGCAACTCTAGGTTGTTGCGTTATTGAGAACCTGATGGGGATGCGTTCTTTTGTAGAGGCTGGGTTGTAAGATGGGAGAGATCAATGGCACATCGAAACAGCACAAAGCATTATTAAAATCCTAGTTATATAAAGAGCAAGATTTCCAATAATAACTGCAACAATTAAGGGAAATAACAAAGGTATGCCGCTATACTGTATTTTCACAGCCTGCTGAAGACTTCAGCACATCCCCAGCCCCCCTACCATTTCCAGCTACAGTTGCACCCCACTCTACGCAGCACCCATTGCTTTCCAGCTAGAGTAGCATTTAATATATCCCGTACATGCATGGATATATGCACAAGGGTGGCTGTGACAGATCAGCTGACAACTCTTGAGGAGGAGTACTCTTGAAAAGCAAATACACATCCGCGATAAGACTAAGGCGACAGAAGTATCTGCCAATCTCTTCAGAAACCAAAGCTCTGCACATGCGATTCTGCACAGAATGGGCCACTTCATGCTCTGTAGCAACCAGTGTGCATTATAAAGGAAACCTCACTGGTGCATACAGCATTTGTTATCTGTATAGCTGCCAAGATCTGTAACACTAGGAAATGTGCATGTTTGCTCATCTTCTTTGCAACCTAAGTAACGATTCTGTCTGGTTGGTAGCCTTGATCTGTGACACAATGCTACCACCAACGGTAATCTCCATGTATGATACCTAAGCTAAAGCGCCCAGATTCCTTCGGGTTCCGCACGCTCTATAAATAAACAAACTACAGATTGCTGCAGATGGAAGAGGGAAGAGCACAGAGAGCTTTGTCCAGTGCTTCGTTACTGCCCAGCTAAGTATGTGCTTTATAAATCCCACACATAACATACACACATGCACAGAGTGTAGCATGCACCTGAAAAGGCAAACGCCTCAAGATTCTAGCAGCCTCATTCTGCTAAATCCTGTTCACCCGCACACGTCCTAATTCTGCTAATACCCGTGGTCTCCTATTCAGAAGAGCAACGCAAATGCATTAATGCGTGAATCGAGGGGGTGACATGATGTGAATCACAAGGAGGTAAACACATCTCTTCCAGGCTACAGACACAATCTCAGATTGATTGTGAAGGCGGTACTTAAACAACATGCCAAGGGTTTCAAATCTTTGACAAGAGGAGTCAGCGAACCCTATTAATTAAGGGAAGCTCAGCTGCTCACTCATACAGGCTCAGCCGTCTCTATGACCCCATAATAATTATCCCTGCCATCTTCAAATTAAGATTCAGCTCGTGTTGTTTCACGCACCTCGCAACTTTCGCCAAGCCAATGGAGAAGGGGTGATAGCTTGGTAACAGCTGTTAGGGAAAGCAGGACATCAATGTGCATGTAATCAACATTCTGATTTCGCTGCAGACCAAGCAAATACCGATATCCTGCAACCGCCTCACATATAACTTGAGCGCAGCCTTAGAGACAGAACAATAAAATTAGTACCTCGGCAAAAGGGACACCTCAGCTCAGTATGATGATACATACACAGGGCCTCATCAAGAGTTAGGCGGTAACGCCGGCACTAATAGCGCTGGCGTTATTAGCCCTACCGCCAAACCCACCGGCGTATTAGCGCCGGATCACGGGTTTGGCGGAACGGGAAATCCCCATTCCCCATTGAGCCCATTCAGGAATGCCCCATTCCCCATTGGGCTCAATGGGGACATTTTGCGCTTTTACCACCGGCGGATTTCCCAACGGCGGTAAACTCGCCGAAAAACGGCAACATCTCGGCGGATTTCCCCACAGCTCAGAGCTGGGGGAAATCAGCCGAAGCCATGATTTGGCGGACCCTTAAATCCTGCAGTAACAGCGCTATCGCCGGATTTAAGGGCTACCGCCAAACTCGTGATGAGGCCCACAGTGCCCAATTCCATAATCACTTTTAAATTGCATAATATTTTTATCAAATGGTTTCCACAAATCGCTCAAACATTGTATATAAAACGCATCATAATTTAATCAAAATATTGTATTTTAAAATAAAGATGTTCAACACATTCTATAAAAATATACATACACAGACACTTCAACACAGTAAATAATCTTGGAGCAGCAGTAGAGGGATTAATGTTCAAAAATGCAAGACCGATATTGTAATATACCATAACGTGCATAATGCATTAAAGTGCAAGAAAAAGGTAACGTGCAGCAGTATTCAAGTACACTGTATGAAGGAATAGTGTGTCCTTGTCTCTTTGTTAGCTGTGATTTCATGCAAGATTCATGTACACTTTCGTCACACTTAGACACTCAAATCTAACGTGTCGAAATCATACACAATAAAATACGAAATCCCCCTCTAGGGCTGTAACATTCCCTGCAGGATACGCAAAATCACTTTATTGACAAAAAATGTAGGGTTTCAACACTATGGGCTTCGTTAGGACCCTGGCGGTCCCGTAATGAACGGTGCCGGTACGGAACCGGCACCGTTCATTATGGGCTGCCCTATTACGAGGACTGCTGGTCCGAACAGGCGTCCTTAGCGGGTCCCGCTAGCAGTCCAGGATGCTAACAACGGGCCTGTCATTAACAGGCCCATTTTTAGCATCCTCCCTATTCCCATTGAGCCATATGGGCTTCAAATGGGAATGTGGATTAATTATTACCTAGTCCAAGAAAAGGACAATTACCGGGTCCGCCAATATCAGCATGACCCGGTTATTGCCCTTTTCTTGGACCCAGTAAAAAATCATTACCGGCCGCCAGGGTCGTAATGAGGCCCTATGTGTTTCGGCCCTTCATTGTCAGAATACATTCAACCCTAATGTTTCTTCCACGGGTTTGGAGGGCCTTCATCAGAACATAAAGTCAACAAATCAAACATTCAACACTGAAGTCATTTTATGCACATCTTGAAAATTCCACTTGTTATTTCCAGGTAATCCCTATGTTGAGGAGGGGCAAAGTTAGAGTGGGGAGGGTGATCCCGAAACATTTTAAATTAAGATAGACATACATTGAAAAAAATGTTGCTCATGTGTACAGCCCAAACCACTGGATGGATTTGTCCAAAATTTGCGCGAGGAGCAGCACCCTGGTCCAGAAAGAGTGCTTTTGCAAATTTAGTGTAAATCTGTCCAGTATATGTTTTTGGTCAATAAATACGTCCAAATGAATTAGTGACATCTGTGTCCTGTCCACAGACTTATTTCCTGATTCCGTGTCTGTGGACACCTCTGATCCAAACGGGGGGCAGAGTGGTGTTTGCAGACATGAAATGTGTACGCTGATTGATTATGGAAAAAGGTGAGGTGCGTCAAACCTTTTGAAACAACCCCATATTGGATCCGCGGACCACAGCCTATGTCCACTGTCAGCGTGGTGGAATAAACCTCTAGAAAGTATATTTGGGGTTATTTTGTGGATGAAAGAGCATTTGGGAAGGGTGGGGGAGTGGAAAAAAGCTAAGATTGAACCATTGTTGTAGGTTAAAAATGGCCGGGCAGTTGTCACACAGTCCTTTTTACTTTCCCTGATGTCTGTGGACACAGACAGTGTTCCGCAGGCGTATGCCAAGCGGCAAACAGGAACATATGTCCGCAGACATCATTTGGACTGGAGAGTGGGGCGCCTGCTACCTTTTTTGCATTTTTGGAAGGATCTTGGGGTTGGTCACCCTAAGTTACCTGGGGGCAACCAGACGTGGACTCTCTGCTCACTGTGCTCAGAGAGGCACAGCTTCACCTCACTGATGAGGCCCAACGAGGCTGAAACATGTGTATGGGGTTGCTTTTGGTACTCTTGTTCAGAGAGGAATTGCCATTGCATTTCGGTGCTGGACTGCCCATATGGGCGGGACAAAGACTGATATGCAAATGGATATTTACCATCTGTGAAAGGTACAGTGAGCAAAAAGCAGATGGCTGCGAACACTCAATGTGATTAATACCACTGAACAGGTTATCATGCCGTGTTCTTTCGAGAGAGGGGCACCTGCTACCTTTTTTGCATCATTTGGACTGGAAGGTGTTCTATGTGTGGGTATATTCTTACAGATTTTATGAACGTATTGAGTTTGAGTAATATATATATGTGTTTGGCATAAAAATGCGTATGTTAGTTGTTATTGAGGTGTGCAAAGTGGGTACACAATTGGTAAAGAGTATAGTTGTGTTCATGGTCAGTGTCCAGATTCTTGGGGGCATGGCCACAGGCCATGCCCCCAAGAATCTGACACTGGCCATGGAGACAGTCATTTGCTGTCAGTAATTATGGACAGGGAGCTGTCTGTGTCTCGGTATATATATACATATTTCATGAGAGTATGGGACACGGTTGAACTGTAGTATTGTGGCCAGGGCCAGTGTCCAGATTGGACACTGACCATGGCCACAACAATACGCGCACAGTAATTATGGCTATTATATGGGGGATATAAAGTATTTGTAACTTGGTGGAAGGGTATTATTGAAGTGTATTCAGTACACAATATTTATAATGCTTCAAGAAATATGCACAGTGGCGATGGGTAGAATGTCTCCTGAGTTATTATGGCTACAGTAATATGTCAAAACATACACACAAAAAGACCTAGAGGCTCTAAATCAAGTGGATACCCCGGAATAGCACACCAACAAAAAATCACAGATCCACTTGAAAATACATCTGGTCAATGTTTATGGTTAAAAAGAAACATCTTGAGCATAGAACTGTTTTGAGAGGAATCATTAAAACTGAAGAAGACGTGTCCAACTAGGAGGGGCATTAAACAATAACTGTGAATATACTCCTAAGAATAGGAATGCATATAGATTAGTATTTGTGAGTGCTTTTTCACATCTGTCAAATGGAGTGAAGAAGATACTTCTAAGAAATTGGAGAGTGTTCAATGCTGGAGAATCAAGCTTAACCCCCAATATGTGTATGTAAGAGAAGCCAGAATCTTAATGATGTGTTGACCAAAAGTGATATCTGTCTACCTCCTCAGATAACAAAGAGCTTGGCAGAAATATGGGGACTTGAGAAAACAGTGGGACACATACCCTGTGGAAACTGTAACTGCTGCCAATTAACAACATTAATTGTGGAATGTCTTTTGGGATTGGAAACCCAGTAGCAGCAAAGAGCATTGACTAACTGCAACACTGAGTTGGTAATCTATGTGATATGCTGTCTGTGTAAGTTACTATATGTAGGTAAAAACGTAAGAAAAATACAGACAAGGATAACAGAACATAATAGCTACATTAGGAATGAAATTGCTAATACACCTTTGGTGAACCAATTTTTACAGTACAACCATAAGCCAGATGACTAACGATGGACAGTGATGTATTCACTACATAAGAGTAGAGACATCAAGGGTGATACAGAGAAATTACTAAGGAAGGAAGAGGAGCTCATTTTCCTGACTCTGAGTGATAGGAACAGGCTGAAAAAGAGCATTGCATGGTTCTGACTCAATCACTGATGAGATAGATAGTGATATCAGTTTTATGTCTTAGACAATGATGCGTGGATCCAATATGCGTGGATCACTCAGGTAAGATGAAAATTAAACCTCCATTTATTTCCAAGAATGGGGCAGGAGCTATTTACTAACGGAAAACTAACGGAAATGGGATTGTGAAGTAGCTCTCACAGAAATCATGCTTGCAGTGGTTACCATAACGATGGACACTCTGGATTTGAGGAAAGCACTGAAGCTGTTGTGACAGCATTATGTTCCCAAGAACTATACAGGTTGATTCCCGGAGTGACGAGTGAGTCGCAATGGCATACAGTGAATAGGCGAGTGGATAGTAGGGAATTAGCTGCATTGAGTTGAACTGCAATATTTAGATTATCTCAAATTTGATTGCAGCGTGAGGAGTGCAACCAAATTGAATGTGATCCACGGAATGAAGTGACAAGCGCGTTGATTAGTAGAGTGTATTTGAGCAGGTAAGAAGTCTGGACTGAGACACAAATGCATGTATATTGGTATGAGTTGTACTGATCAAACTGAGTAATTGTTCTTACATGGGTGTTTTGGTTCACAGCATTACAGCGCTGTTGTGAAAACTATCAAGTAAGTAGCTAGAGTTCAGAAATGAAATATTGGGTGCCTTGAGTTGAGGGTAACCTGTGTGGACCACACTGTGTGCCTGAAAATGAAGTGGTCACCCAAATATTTGGGTTGACCCGAAATGCTGTACCTACCACTATTAGGAGTTAAACTGTAACTGTCAAACTCAATATATGTAAGATTTGAGTTACATGTGAGTAGACTAATATTTGTTATGTTTGTTGCTTTTAGAAATCAAGACAGTTGAATAACTGGAACCATATAGGACCGCAATGGTGATATTTTCTCACTAATCTGCAAGCAAGCGTGACGTTTTCACCAAGACACTGAAAAGTTGGACAGTATAACATTGTAACTGCTTAATTGGAGTGTCCATGAATTGGAATTCAGACACGTATTTAAGAAATTGTATGCATATGAGCATATATGAATTGTCTGTGGTAAATAAATGTTGGTTTCAGGAAATATATAGACCTGGCATTATATCTGTTTGTCATTTAGCTCCTGAAGATGTTCTGGTGATTATTTCACATGCCGATCAGAAAGAAACATGTAGGGCAGGCAGGAGTATGATTCAAAACTTTTTTTTTCCAAACAGTATAAGTAAATGATAGGTGTAGATGGTTTTCATTATAGTTTAAGCACTGGAGCACTTTGAGTATGAATGAGAATGCATGTGTTGTGCTTGATATGATTGGTGAGAATGAAGAAGAATATTAACTGTTTGAATTGTATTGAAATGCTTTTTCCCCAATGTCAATGAAATGAATTTTATATACAAATCATGTTGTTGAATAAAAACGACAGGTTATTATGATGCCGGGCTTTTCTGTCTTAATTAAAAATGCATATGGAACCAGAACAATCTACTATCTTTGAAATTAAAACATTATCTACTAATTGAGATTGTATTTTCCAGTGGATCTGTGGTTTTTTGTTAAAGTATTATGCCTACAGTAGTAATTGATAGTGGATCTGGACACTTCGTGGAATATGGTAAGTAGTCTGCAATCTGTGCTTGTATCTCTGTAAATAAAGAAAGTATAATTTGCTATAGAACATACTTGGAAAAATGTAATTAGTTACAGTTGTACATATTTATTTACTTTATTGACCCTCATAAATAGTGCATTGTATATACTATGTTTGGTACAACATGTGTGTAGTATACACTGTTGTTGTATTAACATGTAATAATCATTGGGTCATTGGGAGTAAAATCCACGGTGGATCAGAAAAACCCATTTTATACATTTACAGTTTGACGCATGTAAATGGTTTTAAACATCTCTTGTTGCACAATGTGTGTGTGTGTGTGTGTGTGTGTGTGTGTTTGTGTGTGCGTTTGAAGTAATTAGATACCCATTGGCATATTCTAAATGTATTGAATTTTAAAAGTACAATTGTACTATTATGGATGTTTTATGTACTTATAAGTGTTAGGGCATGTTTTAAGTATATTGTAATTAAGGTCATGTTTAAAGTAGTTAGATACCCATAGGTGTATTCTACCTGTTTTGTGTAGGCATTAAGATCTTTTAGTGTACTTTACTGAGTACATTTGGGTTGAAGGAATATTAAATAGGCATTTGTTGGCTTTGCTGGTAACCTATCTTTTTGAGTAATGGAAGTGTTACATTAAAACCAACCACTTCTTTTTTCCGATATGCAGTATAGTGGCCTGAAATGGTTGTGGCACCAGTGTAGTATATTATGCCTTCTATTGTGAAGGTTTTCTTGCCAAGAGGTCCTTAGCCATGTGTAAAGCTAGTGAGCGTACAGTTATGTTTGGTACCATCTGCATTGTATCTGAAAAGCATCAGTATTACATATTGGCCATGTGAATCTATTTGTATCCTGGACCGATCGTCTGAATTGCAATGATAGCATCACATTCCATGATTTGCTTTTTGCAGAAGAAGTGAAATGGAATGGATTAAAAATCTGGAATGCATTCCATCACAAATCGTTCATAATTGATGTGCTCTTGTGAAACATGGTTGCAGAGAGTGCATGTATGTTTCCATGTGTATGAGATCTGTAAGATTTCATTTATAGGGATATTTATTGTTTCTCGTTCTTGTAGTAAGTACATTAAGATTTCTTGTGGATCTTCCTGCGTGTTTATGGTGACATTAATCATTCCTATAGAGTGGTCCAATACATGCCTTACAACTGAAGCACTGTAGGTGCTGTCAGGATTATTTGTGGCATTTCTAGGAAGGACAAGCATTTGCAAACACACCTGGTGTGAGTTGTACAAGTACATTTTCTCAAAAATCAGTGGCAATTGGAAGAGAAGATGGGTTGCTACATTTGCATAGCAATGTACTCCAGTCGTGCTGCAGAATTTAAATGGACCAGATCATTTTGCCTCTGTATCCTTTGATGGGCCGGTAGTTGTTTTTGGATGAGAATAATTTGTCTCTGTTTTTTGTGATTGACCTACTGTTGTTTTTGGATCAGAGAGTTGTGTGTTTGTATCATATGAAGGACCTGCAGTTGTTCTTTGTTTTTTGGGTCGATTGCAGGCAGATCTGCTATAGCTACTGTTTTTATTAGATGTCCTTTTAATGGTTTGCTTTTTTGAGGTACAGGGCGTATATCAAGATTGGGGTGTTCAGTGCACATAGCCTGATACCGATGAGTAGTTTTGGGCTATGTCATACAGGTGCAGGTTTTCCAAAGCAGTACTTCTGTTTGGATAGTATGTGTCAATTAAATAGTTTTTTCAAAATATCCTGACTGTTGGGATCATTTGTGCTATTGTTTCTATCTCTTGGTAGGATTTTAGTACCATTTTTTGTGATGAAGATGGACCAAGGATTAGCCAGCAAATGTTTTCAAATGTCCAATGTAAGCCTCTACCTGTTAAACAATGTGCAGCTTTGTAGGATCTGCATTCACTATGTGACAATGTTTTGATCACAAAGCTGTACAATTTGTGTGACAGGAATTTGTCGGATGAAATGTCACCCCAAAGTTCTTTTAGCTCAGTCTTTTCAGCTTTGGTGGGATAGACTGTGACTTATCTCGCAACAGCAGTTTAATGGTTCTGCCATGTATTGAATGTCTATATTTGCATTCCACAAGAGGGCAATGATTGCATTGTAATCATTGATGTACTTGGGTGCCTCATCTCTTCTAATGTTGTATTCATTTGTAGTGGATTTGCCATTTGCTCTGTGGCTAACAGAAGACTCTGAACTATTTACGTGCCATTTGGTGGAAACTGGTCTAGGGAAGCCAAAGTGACATTTGGTGTAGTATTTACCTTTATTTTTATAACAATGTAGACAGTATTTGCCACAATTATGTCTTTGGAAGTGTAAGATGTGTGTACGTAAGTCACTGTGTGTGGCTTCTGAAGGGATGTCACAGGTAATGCCTTTTTGAACAAATTCTAAAACTGTGGCATCACTGTCATGACCAAATTTGGGAACACATTGTATGTACAAAAGCATGTGGATGTGTGGTGCTCCTCTGGATTGATATTCTTTTCTGCAAAAGAAGTGTTCTACTTAACCAAGTGGAGGGGTGGCTTTTTTGCAGATGAATTGCAGCATGGAAATGAAGTGATGGTGAAAGTATCTTGAAACATTGATAGGATCAAGAGAAAAGATTTCATCTGGACTTTTTATGTATATTCACTCTTTATTTTGGTGTGCAGTGTGCAGGAAATCATGCATGTAATCCTAAGCATATTGTGCACAACTTAAAGTAACAAATCATGTGGGCGGCCCTAGGTGCCTTGGGATGCAACATTCATCAGTGTGACATCTGAACCAGTGCTCTTTTGTACCATGCATGTTTGCCAAGAGATCTGTGATGCTTGACTGCTGAACTTCTTCTTTATCTTTTATCTTTTGAAGGAGTTGGATAGCTGACGTGTTTAAGAAATGAGAGCCTGTTTTGTGTGTGTTTGCAACTCTGTAACAGAGACTTGCTAGTATGATTTCGAACAAGAGGTGGAAAATGTTTTCTTTATTTTGTCTGATTCTTGCGTCTTCACAATAATTTGTGTAGTTCTTTCATCATATTTTCCTCCTTTTTCCTGTAGGAAAGATAAGAGGAAAACAACATGTTTCTACCCTTTTTTCCCCATATTCTCATGGGAGATCCTTCTGCTTGAGACATTTGATATGTTTCTAATGCATCTTCTATTGTGTCTATGGAATGTAGTTGGCAAATTTAATACAAGTCTAAAATGTTGGCTGCAGAAACACGATCTACACGAGTGGGGTATCCTACTCGCCCTGGATTATCTTCTCAGGAGGCCAGGGTAAGGCCATCACTTTTGGTTCTCGACCCTGGTAGTGGAGAAGCGAGGGAGGATCACCTGGGTGGTGGGTCCTCTGGGGTTGAGCGTTGTGTACTCAGAGGTGAGACATGGTTTCCCCCTTTCTCTATTGGAGATCAACCTAGGCCTCACCCAGGCTTCATGGGCTATTGTCAGACAGCTCATTATGTACAAGAAAATGTTGGATAATTGTATCCAGCTAAGTCAGACAGCTCCCTTCATTTCCCCATATTTTAACTATGATGGAACTGGGATGAGGAAGAGGCAACTAAGAGGGATGAACACTACTGGGCTATTTCACACCTCTGGCACTGAGACGAGGAATAGACATTTAAGGTATTGTAGAGATCAGACCTGTCTCCTTAACTATGGTCAGGCACTTAGACTAAATGACCCACACCTGAGGTCATTTCATAATTATTTAGTATAATAAGGCGAGCAGCTCAGAGATAAGCGACTGGAGAAACATGCTGGTGGGAAGCAGGAGACTGGAGAAACCTGCTGGTGGAAAGCAGTAGATAAGCTGTGCTGCGGGAAGGAGTTCGGCCAGCAAACTGGATGCTGGATCACTAGGTGAGGCAGAGCAGAGAGAGGGAGCAGGCGGCAAGACGGCAGGCAAGAGCAGACAGGCTCACAAGAGTACTAGAAGCAAGCAACCGCTACGGAGGGTCGGGCTGCATACCTGCCCAGGGATCACAGCTTTGTCCAAGTCAAAACACTTGGGATGTTGGTAGAAGCCTCAGTGGGGGCCGAAGCACAAGTAAACTATCTACACAAAAACAACACATATTACTTGCGCTTGTTGAGAGCCATTAGACCTTACGTGAAGCAAACGCGGCAAATATCGGAAGAGCGATCATATTATCCCGTCTCGACTATGGCAATGCACTATTGGTGGGGGCCACCAAGAAAGAGCTGCATCAGTGCCAGGTCATGCAAAATGAGGCAGTTCGCATTCAAAAGAAAATTAAATTTGGAAATCACATATCGGCAGCAAGGAAAGATCTTCACTGGCTCAGAATTGAAGAAAGAGTCTACTTTAAGGCCATGACGATCGTTCACAGATGCCTATATGGCACGGCGCCAGGATACTTCAAAGAGAAATTTGCACTCTGCACACCTAGGAGAAACCTGAGATCAGCCGACACAGGCCTCTTGGTTATCCCTAGGGTGACACGAGCAGCAGGGGGGGGCAGAGCCTTTCCATTCAAAGCAGCCAAATTTTGGAACAACCTCCCAGGGAATCTAAGATTAGAAGGAAACTATGGTAATTTCAGGAAATTACTGAAAACCCACCTTTTCCAATAGCCTCCGGACTTTTCAGGATCTCCCACTGGTATACATATGATTACCAGCCCTTTCCTGAACTGTTTTCAGTTCTTACTGTTTTCAACAAGACTCTTTTCTCAGGTGTTCTCCGCGCCCTGATGCCCGCGGGCTGTCGGCGCGTTATAAACACATAGACATAGACATAGACATAGACATAGAGAGGAAGCCGGAAAGTACATGAGTAGTACATGTAACAGGTAGGAGAAGCAGCTGGATCTCCCCAATGAATGCACAGCCAACGCTGCATCAAACAGAGCTCCTAGAACACTGTACAGACCAGTGAGCCTGCCAGACACCAGTGGGAAAAGATGGTCTAGAAGGGGCAGATGTGAACAAGAGAGGTACTCCCAAATGTACAGGAACTGAATGGAGCACAAAGACTAACCTAAAACACAAAAGTGTTCCTGAACAGAATAAAATGACAAAGTTATTTGAACAGCTAACAGTACTTATTCAACTGGTAGCCTAAACTGAAAAAAACAAATACTTATTCATATGCATATTCAATATCTCACCAATCTAATGATACTTCAACTAAGGAATGAACACAAGATATATGAAAGCAATTATTTTTTGTTTTATTACCCATAGAAAGGGTCAATGTGACGAATAGATGATTATAAATGAAAACAAAATAGTGCAAAGCAACATATATAATTCAAACTACAAGGTAGAACCTAATTCTTTCAGTCGTAGAATAGAAAGGGACAGAATCATACATAGATTAAAAGAGGAAAGAAGAATAAGAATACAATCATGACACCACATCATGTGGTATACAAACAAAACATTAATTACATATGAACATTCAACAATGCTAGCTACAAATAAACATGCATAGAGTAACAAGCAGGTACAAATTGTTTTAATTTTTCAAAGAATTCAAAACAATTATATAACAAATATAAGTTAGGCTATCACTGACTAACCCTTAAAGGATAAAGTATATCCACAAATTCACAGAAAATCTCTTTATCAGAGAGAACAAATTGAATGAAGAAAGAATATCGAAAACAGATAGTAAAGACTGTACCTTGAACCTGATTTCAGCAAGGAAGCAACAGCATTGTCAAAATCACCTCAATGTTTTTTTTTTCTTTTGTAAGGCTACAATATACAGTTGCTCTAATTTACCAGCAAGATCAAAAATGGTGTCCCAAACTGGGATAGTATACTAGCAACCTCGGAAGTTATATCACAGACTGAAAGTGGTGTACTACGCCTTCCGCTAGTAGGCATGTAAAACCACACAGACTTGAACCAGGTGCCTAGGCGCCTGTAGTCATAGCGTGAGACTGGATGGCGTTTCGGTGGTATAATAACAGATGAAGACCACCTTCTTCGGGTACTGAGATCGTCAAGTTCTGCCCCTATAAAAGCAAAAGAATACAATGTCCACCAGGAGTAGTAATCATATGGGACATATAGAAATATTAAAGGTCTGTCTAGATTGGGAGATTGGTGAAAGGTAGATTTCCAGTGTTTAATGAGAGGCATCATGCCCATGCTCCCCTACTACTGGCATATGGTAACCCCATCAAATAAAAGTTAAAACATTAGGTAACCCTAATATTACAAGAAACCCCTCATGAAGAAATGGAACATAGGTGTCATTTAAAAGGGAATTATTATGAAGAAACTGTGAAAAAGAGTCTTGCCTTCAGTGACATGCACAAAGAACTAGACAGAACCTGATAGAGAAAACGATATATATCGATCAGGTGTTATAAGAAAGCGCTGCATAACATCCCAATAGAAAGAGAATGAATCCCAGCACCTCCATGTGTGTGAAACAAAATAAAATGAGTTAAAATAAAAAATCAGATAAAAAGATACATTAATTATAAAGCCATACCTAAAGCGGCATATGAAGAGCCTGCATAAAAGTCGTGTCGCGATCGTTATAATGAGACATTATAGGTAAC
Organism: Ambystoma mexicanum; assembly: GCF_040938575.1. Lineage (NCBI taxonomy): Eukaryota > Metazoa > Chordata > Amphibia > Caudata > Ambystomatidae > Ambystoma > Ambystoma mexicanum. Next base: position 458,845,192 of record NC_090941.1, on the reverse strand, counting down.
AAAATGAGGGCTGTCCGCTCTCAAATGTTCAGGCATATCTCTAAGAAATCAAACAGTGCAAACAAGGTTTCAAAAAAATCTGCCATGAATTGCAAAAACGAGCTAAGCTCGTGTGGGATGCATTACGAGCAACCTGTGTTTGTCTGCAAGAAGCGCGTTGTGTTTATCCAGCGCCGCGGGAGCCAGAGACCAGATTTTCAAACAGGTTCCATTGCACCGTAACCACGAATAATGTGAACAACCGCGTCGTGACTGGAAAAACGGACGCGGATGTTTAAGAAAATGTAACAGCTACACGTTAATTGTATATTGAGTAGTCAACAGAAAAAAACGTACTTCTAAAGGTCCCTCTAGGTGTAACTAGATACACGCTGGGCTGACAACTAAGTGTCAGTCCAGAGGCGCCGAGTAGGTACTCTATTTACTCTTCCGGGGGCGTGGTTTGAATTTAGGACATGCATAGATATAGAAAGAGGACTGGACAACTCCAATGCTCTACCTCTTAACGAGGTTCTATTTTATATTAGATGGCCTTATAGGGCACATGCCGGGACTATTAGATCCAGTCTAAATGTGTCACCCACTAAATTATTAACGGCGAATACAAACTTTAAAAATTGTAAGATAGATATTAGAGAGGTATGTAATAGCCACAGGCTGTCACAACGGGCAGCTCTGTGGTGTTCATATGCATATGTGTATATATGCAATAGCAATCCAAGACAAGGAATACTGATATGAAACCAGAAAAAAAGGAAAGACCTCCAGGGAACTATTTTGTAGAAAAATTGAAATCACATGTGCCAATAAGAAGTGATATATAGGATCAGCCACTTTTAATAGATGCCACTTAGTAGTGATGCATCGGTGAACAATATGATTCAGAATGTATTATAATGTATGTCAAGAGTGGTACAAAAAGAGATCTGGTCTCTTACCCTAAGGGAAAGAATCAAGTATCTCAAGTATATTGCCAGGTTGGCGATGCCTCATTAAGGCCATTGGCAATCGAATCAAATTCAAAAATCCAACGTGCCTCCTTGTTGGATAATGCCTCAGCTGGATTAGAGGCATTTTTGACAACATCCACCACCCACCATCGTAAATCTTCCGTGGTGTGGCCATATTCCATATAGTGGCTCACTAAAGGTGAGTTGATTGCTTTGCAGCGAATCCTAGAGCGATGTTCCGTTATTCTTGTGTGGACCGGTCGTGTGGTTTTTCCAATATATTTGAGTCCACAAGGACATTCAATACAATAGATGGCCCACGGAGTCTTACAGTTTGAATAGTGACATATCTCCCAAGATTTGCCATGCACCAGGAATGTTTTGGTCCAGCCTGCAAATTTACAAATGGAACAGGAGCCACATGGAAAATGTCCCGTCAGTGGGCGAAGATCCCAACTTGTTGTAGTGGATCTCGAAGTATTTTGTGCAGAGGAAACATGAACCAGTTGGTCCTTCATATTCTTTTGTCTCTTCATTGCAAATATTGGTAATGGTTCTGCTGGTAGAGTTAGCTGAGCCACCGACCAATGTTTTTTTAAGAACTTTTTTGATAAGGAAAGTATGAGGGCTATAGGTAAGAGCGCATACTAGTCTATCGTTAGGTTTAGTATCCTTGGGTAGTAGTAAGGTGTCGCGTGGGGTAAATCTTGCCCGTTTATATGAGTTAGAAATCATTTTTTTAGGATAACCACGTTGCCAAAATTTTGTTGTCAGATTGGCTGCATGTAAATCATAGTCTGTTATGGATGTACAATTACTTCTTATTCGCAAGAATTGAGAATATGGTAAATTTTCTTTCAGGGTGAGTGGATGAAAACTGTCAAAGTGCAATAGAGTCTTGCAGTCTGTAGGCTTGGTAAAAAGAGAACAGACTAGCTGATTGGCACGATGCTGGATGAGCAAATCAAGAAAAGGAATTTGAGTGTTACTTTTGGCATGGGTAAATTTGATAGTGTGGGCATATAGCAATCATAAGGTTCTGATACGTGCACACCTGGGGATACTGAATGATTGAAAGCTTGAAGCATATTGAATACTGAACTGAAGGAACATTTGAAATCAATCAAAATGAAGCATATTGAACTCTGAACTGAACAAAACTTTATGGGCAAAGCTAATAGCTGATATAAGCCAAAAGGGAACGTGCCCATTTGAAAGTGACCTACAGAAAGAGAGCGGAAGTGTCAAAGAGCATAATAGAAAGTGGGGCAGGAACGGGACCACCACAAAATGATCTTTATGAATAGATGCAGTCCAGCAAGACCAAAGACGGGTAAGAATTGTGTGACCTGTTATGGCAAAGCCAAAAAGGCTAACCAGGAGAAGCCATGGGAGTGTAAAGCTGCACACAAAGCTATGAGGCTGAAAAGAAGACACTATGTGAATGTGAATCTATACACAGGTACAAGTACCAAAGAACCTGTCTGTGCTGAAGAGCCTAAGGCTCCTGGTTGCTCAACTTGTGACGGGTGGACCATGTGGTCTGACAACTGCGCCTAGACCAATGAGCCCTAAATGGTGAAAGTCAAAGACATTGTAAAATAAACCCAAGAAATAGCACTGTGAATGAACAGGTGAGATGTGCCAGAAGGAGGGTCTAGTGGACCTAAATTTAAGTTGAACTTTGAAAGCTTGAAACCAATACAAGTTGCTACGCTGAAGTCTTGGTGAAGGGACCCATGAGGCTTAATGAACTGTAAATATTGTATTGAGGATGGAGCTTCAAGACCCTTTTCTGTTGGAACTGTGTTATTTTGAACTTGGGGAAGGGAACCACAAGGATTGGGTGAACTGTGTAGCCTTGAACTTGGGGAAGGGAACTCTGAGGTTAGTGTGGAACTATATAATAATAATAACTTTATTGTGATATAGTTCAAAATTTGAACTTTACACAAACTTAAACATAAAACATAAGAACCCAGAAGCATAATAACATAGCCTAAACTATTGTAAACATAATAAAATACAAGCCAAATGTTATTATTGTACACAATGTCGCTGGCGAGTCCAAAATTAAGTGCAACAGACAAATACATGAATGCGGATACAAGTACAAATACAAGTACAAGTGCCATCTATACATAGCTCTCCATGGTTCCATAGCCCCATAGGTCCTTAGGCACTTGAGTCAGGAAAGAGAGCCTTAATGTGTGTCCATACCCTAAATAGGGCAAGCTGGAATGCCAAGGATTCAGAGTTGAGACATAGATCCCAGAAGGACTCCCCTGTGATAGCCTCATATCTATGTACCCATTTCCCTTAACAGGCACATGTACGTCGGCCCTAATCTAGAGCATAGGGTAAGGACATGTCTGGTTGATTCCAGAGATCCTGGACATTCACAAATTCAACAGATCCTGTGTTCCAGTGCCACCCCCAAATGTGAACCTATGACGGTGAGCACCAGGAGCTCATTTACCCAGTCTTAAAATGAGCTGACTCATTTCAGGTGCCGGGCATGTCAGCAGATAGGGTTGAGGCTTCGAAACCTGTGTATGGAATATGATACTGCCTCATATCCCTTTAGGTTGGATAGATAAGTATAATTCTTGCACCAGTCCTATCTATTCAATTCATGCTCAAAGGATTTTTTCAAGTGGATAAAAGGCATATCTTTCTTGTTGGTGTAATTCCATTCGATCTCTGCAAAGAGGGAATCATTCAGCTATTTAAAGTTTAGCCCTCGCAGGTGCCTCTCAGTGTCGTATCTGCCACCAGCCAAAGCTAGCAGTTTGCATGAGGGGACAGAGCATGCTTTTAAATAGAAAGAGCCTCTCTTGCGCAGGGCCATGTCCATCATTGAGATAAGGCCCAGCTCCAGGTGTAGATACTGCATTGAGCATGATGGACCTAACCCCAGAACTGTTAACCAGTAATGGCCCTCCAATGTATTTAGCCAATTTAGATCGTGAATCACCAAAGATTCCAGGCCATAAAGGATGGACAGGACAAAGCACTGTTGATAAAGCTTTAAAATACCAGCAATGCTATAGCCTGCTGAGCCCCTTGCAAACTTGCTGGTCTGCAGGGTGAGTAGTTTTGCTCATCATTTTTTATGATTGATTATAAGATCATAATTAGGCAGAGCGTCAAAATCCAACCCCAAATAAGGGTAGTATTGATGTGATGTGATATGATAGAAGGTGCTTTTATAAGCAGTTCCTGAAAGGCAGGCTAATGAATGTCCTTGCAGTCTAGTGTGGACGCGTACTGGGCACGAGTCCATGGTTTGTAAAGTTTAAATTCTACTTTGGTCTTTTAGTTTGACATATCGATTGCGGAATTGTCATAAACATTTTAATGATTGTTGCTGCACGTTACATATTGAGCTGCACATCCATTTGTACACAGGATGACTGTTTTGAACAAAAGAAACATTTGGTCGGAAATTTGTTGGGGATATTTTTCTATTATGGTTTCTTTTGCCATAATGGTGTCTGCTACCACTTCATAGCCTCACCCATTATTGCCTATGGCAATTGGGTTTCCTTGTTCTTGTTTATAAGCATCTTCATTGCAACCCCAAATAAGGGTAGTATTCCGTGATGTCTATCGTGCCCAGAGCAGTGTCAATACCAGAGCGGCTAGGCCCCTTTCTAGCAATGGCTACTATCGTGGTCATGTCTAGATTGATGGTTAGACCTAACTGAGATACATAGACTAGTAGCTCCTTTAGCATGCTCTTTATGCCCGATGAAGTGCAATCGAATAGTATCAGATCATCGGCATAGAGTATGACTACAATGGGCGAATCACCTAACTTCGGGGGACAGTTGGATTTTAATGCCATGCAAGGGAAATATATAGCCTTGAGCTTGGCAAAGATAATCTTGAGACTTTTGTTGAAATTTCTTGAACTTGGGGAAGGGGTGCTGAAATGGAAGCTAAGAGCTGGAAGAAGCTCTGAACCTTACGTTGATCACCATTTATTTTGTTATTGACATACCTACACATTGTTTAGCTTCATTTGTGTGGGCAAGCATAGGTTTTGGACACAGATAGACTTTTGAGTTGAACTTTCTGACTCAGACATTCCTTATTTTTGTTCAGGTAGGGAAATCCCACCTTAGCATAACACAAGTTAGGCCTTCAGCCACCCTGACATTTGATTTAATACACCATTTGATTTTCAACCTTGAATCTGTTCTCTGTGTCTTGTTTCATGATGCCTTCACAATGTTCATATTGGCCAGTTTGTGGAGGATGCTCAATTATTTTGGTGGTTTCTTTTAAGTGTTCTCCTATGTTTATATCTCTGTAGTATTCATTGTATTCTTTAGGATATTCTAGGACTTCAATCACAGATTGTACTATAGGTCATTCTACTTGTAGAGTTTCTACATTTTCTTTAAGGTCTAATAGCAAATATACTACTTTTCTACAAATATTTGAGCAACTTGGATGGATGCAATTGATCAGTTTTTCGTTGAAGACATTTTAGCTATAACTGGGTTTACTGTTTGAATTATGATGCTCTCATACAAGTTAAGTTGTTGGAGAGCTTTTGGAAGTGGGAAGATTTCTAAGTTTTTGGTGATAGCCGTGATGACATTTGGATATTGTCAAGTGTTGCATTGCATTGTCAACTACTGAGAAGTCAGTAATTTTGTATGTATTTTCTGCTGTTAGAAAGCTAAATGGAACCATTGGGACTCCTTGGGCCTCCTTACGAGTATGTAGGCAGCCATGCCCTTGACAAGGGCATGGCTGCCTCCATACCAGGTTCCAGTACCGGGTTCCTGCAATGAGGACTTACCGGGCTATTCCAACCTTGGAGGACCCGGTAAGTCCTCATTGGAAAAACCCATCCCCATTCCCATTTGAGCCCCCATAGGGGCTAATGTTTTCTAAAGTAACTGAAGTCAACTTCCGTTCCAAAATATTTAGTTTGCATGTGTTATTTTTCGCAAAGGAGCTCCTTTGGCTTTTCCAGTTAGGAGAGTCTTATTACATTTTTTTACTTCTAGAGCCCGACATTTTAAATAGTATAATCTATGGACAAGGTTTTGCATAGCTGAATGGTATGATGCTAACAATTTGATGTGATAGAAGGTGCTTTTATAAGCAGTTCCCGAAAGGCAGGCTAATTAATGTCCTTGCAGTCTAGTGTGGACGCGTACTGGGCAGGAGTCCATGGTTTGTAAAGTTTAAATTCTACTTTGGTCATAAACATTTTAATGATTGTTGCTGCACGTTACATATTGAGCTGCACATCCATTTGTACACTGGATGACTGTTTTGAACAAAAGAAACATTTGGTCGGAAATTTGTTGGGGATATTTTTCTATTATGGTTTCTTTTGCCATAATGGTGTCTGCTACCACTTCATAGCCTCACCTATTATTGCCTATGGCAATTGGGTTTCCTTGTTCTTGTTTATAAGCATCTTCATTGCAGTATGTTTCTGTGCTGCTGGTGTGAAACCATTCACCTGCACAAAAGTTACAAAAGGTACCTATATTGACATTGTGCATGTTTACAAGTAGTCTTTGAAATTTCTTGATTAATTTTGTTAGTAGTTTCATTCTGTTTAAAATTAATATGAAAAATGTTCTCTTTAGCTTAAATGTACTGTCAATCGGAGCTTGATGGATCCATATTCTGTGTTAGTGTTCAAGCGCAGAATGTGACTTCTCTGATTTCTTTATTAGATTGGTAAGAACTCTACACTGGAATTTTTTTTGAACAATTTACTTTTTTGACTGTTTATTGTGAATACATCAACATTGCTAGATATAGTGTGAGGTTCATCTTCTGGTCTATTTTCCTAACTACATATTTCTTTAGTATTATTTTTCAATGGAGGGAGCATACCTTTATTAGTGCTGACTGGTTTAGTTTGCTTTAGCGAGGTTACTAGCTCTTCTGTTGGAAAGTTTTCTATACATTGTTTTTAGTGACGGGTGGGTATATGGCTTGTCTTTATTTCTATCTGCTCTATCTTTTCTTTGTTTTCTACTGGGTTGCTTTTTAGCAGGCATTCTATTGTGTCTGTTGGAAAAAAGAAAGTGCATGTGTTTAAAGTGTCGGAACGTTTATCGGTTTGTTATTGTATAGAGATGATGTGTGTGAGAGTGCAGTTCTATAGGGTTGACAAAGACTGCTGTGTGATTGTGTACTGGGATGATATGTGCGATTGGTAAGGTTGTAAGAGAGGTTGTATAGGTGTGGTGGCTTTAAGTAAATATGATATTGAAATCAGAAGGTTTTGTGTGGAATAAGTATGTGTATGTGATGGGGAGTGGGTGATACAGTATTTATAGTACTATGTGTTGCAGAGTAGTAGTGTGAGTGAATAAGGGAGTGCTGGTGTTATTGAGTAAGGAGGAATATTATGGTGCAATGAGAAAAAACGGCTGCTGCTGTAATAGTGTGATATACTGTAGAAGTATGAGGGTTATGTGGGTGTAATTGTAAAGGGGCGAGGAAGAGTGTGTATGTGTGGTAATGTGTGTTAGCAGTTTGGAATGCAATGAGTGTGAACATTTTTGGGTTTCATTTCAGGAATCGATGACGATAGGGCTAAGCAAGAATAAAGAAATTAAATTGGGCTACAGAAGTTTTATGAGAAAACGTTGTGTTGTTATGTTGAGATGCGATTGTAAATAGTGTGACTGCAGCAAAGGAATGAGTAAGAATGTAATACAATACCGTTGAGGGGAAAATAATGATTAGGCTAATACATAAGGAAATTATGTTATTTCAAATAGAAAGACATGAATGTTATGTTAATATACATACTTTGAAGGACGTAAAGAGTTTTCTTTGCTCAGTATTTTTTGCACAATCTTTTTTTCTGTAATTGAAAATACATTTAATTGGTATATGTCTTTATGTTTAATTAGTTTTGGTAGCATAGCTTGGTATTTATTGTGGTAGGAACAGTTATTGGAAAAAGGAGTGAATAATGTGTTATGTATGGAGTACTGAAGTGTATGTTAACTATGTTGTCACTATATGTATGGTAACTCATAGCACTGGTTGGAAAACACTAGTCGATTTTATGTAAGGAAAATTGGTGCCTTTGGGATTGGCTCTTTTTAGTAGCAATTTATTGAAAGCCAAATAATGCATTAAAAGTTCCACCATCTCACTGTGTATTTGAAGTTAGGAACAGGCACATGCAAAATATTCCATCAACTGTTTTGAATGCCACTTATTGAAACAAGAAGTAATATTGTGCAACTATATGGAATGTGGTAGCAATGGCTTTAAAACGCAGTACCTTTGTATGTAGGGAAAGCTTGTGCGTTTTAATAATGTCTATTTTACCTGTATTTTAGTAAACACTATACAGTACATCGGTGCATCAGCAGCACCAATTTGTTTACATTTATGTAAAGGAAAGGAAATGCAGTTGCTCACAACTGGTATGGTACTATTAAGTGGCAGTTGATGTGAGCAGGTAGAAAATGGTGGCACAATAAGAGATCAATGGTCGGAAAACATTAAACATGTATATGTAAGGAAAATTTCTGTTAAAATGTATCTTCTTAGCAGCATTTGAAGTAATAAAAAATGCATAGGTTTATTAGGAGCCCGTTGATCTGTGCCTTTTTTTACAATTAAGAAAAATGCACTTGGAAAGGATTTCTACAAACTTGTAACTGCCACTTGGTGTAAGTAGGTGCAATATGTAGGGAATCCTGCTGCACTTTAGGGATGGCTACGTTTAATAGAATCTAAGTAAAACACTCACAATGCATATGTGTATGATAATGACTAAACATTTTTTTAATTTTGTAAAGTTAAAAAGAATGCATTTTCAGAACATTTTTATGATACAAATAACTGCCACTTGATGTGAACAGGTGGAAAATGTTACTACACCACAGCACTTTATAGCTTATCCATAGATTATCCAACAGATAAGGATGAACAGAAGTAAGTTAAATCTATTTACATGCGAGCACACATAAAAGTAGATCTTGTATGACACATCATAGATGAGTGCTGGATAAAAACCAATGCACTAGACAATCCAGCACTATCAACTACCGGTGGAAATACATTCCTGAAGGGAACCATGTTAGCTAATGCACGAATGGTATTGAGAGCGAAAAAATATGGATATACAAGAATATAAATGATATTCACCTAATTGATGTGTCATGCACACTAAACAAGAAAGAAAAACCTGGACATTCATAATTGTGTTCAAGGGCTGTTTATTTGACAAAAGACCTTTGTGACATGTATCCATGCACCAAATCAAAAGAAATTGTCAACCAGCAACGGCACATGGTCATCGTCACTCCCATCCCCTGCCTGTTGTGCATCAGCATCAGGGGTAGAGGCACATGCCTACGGCAGCAGACTTTTTGAAACATGACAGAGGTGAGTGAAATTGTTCCTACTTTATCTGGTGCATACATCTGTACCACTCTGGTACTGTCAAGGCACCTGAAATGTGCCTTCAACAAACCAAATGTCCTTTCCACATATATGCGGGTAGGACTGTGGGCATTGTTATACGCCAGCTCTGCTGGAGTTTGTGGATTCTGCACAGGGGTCATCAGCCATGTGAACTGCAGGTTTCCGGAATCACCTGCAGGGGATGAAATGTGTACATTAGGCCTAGGTTTCTTCACTGGGTGTACAAGGGATACACATCAATTCACTATGAACCATGGTCAACTATGTGTGCAATGGGTACATGCTATGTCATTGGCATATTGGTATACATCCACAATCTTTAGGGACATGCATCATCTGACCCCAACATGCAGCCTGTGTCAATGAGTAAGATGTTCTGTGGCAGGTTACATTTGCATGCATTTGGTGTTAATGGACTTGCAGCAGTGTTTGATGGGCTATGTGTATGAATATGTGAGTAATACTCGTGCTAAACAAATACAATCATGTTTCCACCTGGCCTTTGATTATGGTGTCTTCATGTCCCCCGGGTGTGCTCTGCAATGTGGTGCATCCCTTACGTCAGGATGAGGCTTCCGTCATTTCTGCCTGTTCACACACAATGTTTATTAGTAATGGGTTGTGGCTGTCTCTGTGACTGGTGGCATTTGCTACGTGGCACATTATTTAGATTTTCTGCATGCATGTAAATGGGAATTCAGTGGTCAATCTCTCAGGGAGGTTCATGGTTGTGTATTTTCCTGCTCATCTACAGTGGTTTTTTGAATGGGTTTGGCATTGATCTCACTTAGCATTCCTGTGTGGTCCCCCGGGATGATGTTGCACTTGGGTGCCAGGGTGAGAAGCAGCACTGCAACACAGACAAGGTGCATTGTGGTTGTTGTGTTTTCATATGTAATGGTGAATTCACAAATTTGTGCCCATCACTTTCTGTGTGTTCTTGTGTGGGGGACATGTTGTCATGACCACTGTGAGGGGACACAAGGTGTGCCACAAGCAGGCTCCCACCAGAACCCTGAGGGCCTTAAAACCACTGCAAAACGGCTCCTGGAGCCATTCCTGGCGCCTTTGGCACCATGCTCATATGTAGGAAGGAAGGGCTGTTCAAACTAGGTCCCATATATGTACATGGGACTTTAAATCCAACATGGAAGCACTCACACAGTCTAGTTCTAAGAACCAAGCCATGCGGTCTAATGTTTTGGGTGTGGCATGCCTGGAACTACTTTCCCTGGTACTAGTTTACCTGGGCTATATAAACCACACCCTGACTGCAGAACACGCTTCGTGTTATTCTGCAACCAGCAGCGTGATGCTCACCGTGTCCAGATCCTGATCTTCAGCATCTTCCTGTAATCCTGCAAGAACAAGAACAAGATTATTCTGTGTTACCTGAGAAAAAACCATCCAGCGCTTAGCATCTCAACTGGGCTGCAATCTGTGGAAACCAAGAGAAGAAGAAACATCACTCACCTGTGAGCACTAGCTTAAGGACTTCTGGCGAACCGGTACCACAGCTGCTGTTCGAACATTGCAACCAGCAATAACGAGAAAGGGAAAAACAATATTAGAACGCACGCTTCCAAAACATCGAATTCCATCAGGTCTTACCTGAATTCCATCGCTCTATGCCACGCTTCCATCGGAGCACCAAAAGCAACATCTGCAAAGGAAAAGAGACATATTCAGGTTCCCTTTCAATATTAAACAACCGCACATCGCTCTACTTACCTTAACGGATTCCGGGGGCCTGTTTTTCATCATGCATTCATCCACGCACAGCACCACAGCGGCCTGTGAGGAGAAGAAGAAGAAAGCACAGGTTAGCTTTAAAAGACAAAAAAGGCGCTGCGCTTCGTGCTTTCTCTTACCTAGAAAACGTGCCTCGCCATCCGGCACGCCAGCATCAAGACCTTGGCACCTGAAAAGAAGGAGATAAAGACATTAACAAGTTCCCACCATAAACAGAACAAAGACTTACAATTAACAAACCCACATGCCTACCAGCAGATTCAGGGTCACAGCAGGCCTGGGCCCAAGGAAGGCGTACTGCACCAGTGAAGCAACTCGGGCACCTCACCAACAAAAGTCAAGCGCCCCTGCACAATAAACACAGGATGGATAGCTCACCCTACAAATAACTTCTGTGATTGCAGATTCATTATTCAGCACTGGGCAACTATGCATCCATGTTCCAGATCTCAGAGCCTTCCGGACGCCCCCGGGGATATGAGGTGAGCATAACACATGTGCAGGTGTCCTTGTGTGCCACTCATGCATGGAACTGGTGCTGTGCTAGTGCTGGCTGTGTCTCCTGGTTCCTGGTGGCATGCAACGATTCCTGTATGTCTGCCACTGTAAAAACATGTATTTTGCATTATAATGTTGGCCTAAGCATGCCTGCTTTGCTCTCATTTCTGAGTTTTCATTCTGAAAGCAGTAAGAACTCACAAAGTTACTGTTTCGGAAGCTTCGCTAAAACATGCCCCTGCACAGGTATTTTGAAACCGCTGAACACATTGTTTCTCTGTAACGAAGAACCTTGAAGCAGTGGTGCGAATGTAGCTAATCTGTAAATTCGGTGCCATCCTGTCTTCCTTGACTCTTTTGTTTTCCGCCGCTAAATTCTGAATGTGCATCCAGACAATTAAAGTGAATCACAAGCCACCGCATATGTCGTTCCGAAGGATCGAGCTACTGATTAGAAATACAGACTGACCTTTTAGTCTTACAATAATATACATAAAGTAGCGCTAGGAATGCTACCTTGTGTTCGTAACATGATATACTCCTACACCCCTCTCTGCTCTGTTTCCCAGACAGTAAATTGTCTACGAAGTGATGTCAAGTGCTCTAACCCATGTTGTCATGGTAAAATGGCCACGTCTGTAGGTCTATAGGTTACAAGTCATTATCACGTGATGAGGTAGCCTGAATTCATCATGGTATTTTGAATATGTATAAAATGCATCGACTTCCCTATGTCTTAGCTCACTTTTTCCATGCCTGTGTATATGCATTGTGAAACCTGAGACTGCTCGATTGCTAATAAACTGTTGTTTATATAAATTTGCTCCACGTGACTGGTGGGACTTCATTTCTTTGCAGTAGCCTCATAATTTTGGACTAACAGAATGGCGCCCGGAAGGTGGGCTCTTCTGATCAGGACCATCTCTTACCGGGGACGGAGCGGACAGACTGAGAAGAGTATCAGGGGCCCCTGCACCTTGAGACGTGATTCCTCATCAGACTGCAGCTTGCAATCTCCGGCCGCTACACTTCGCCCAGAGGTCATGATGGCAAGATACCCAGACTAGAGGCTTATGGGAAGATGGCCAGCCACGATGATTTGGATACTTTGATGAGAGATCGCTCTTTGATTGGAATCAGGTGAGTCTGTTTCAAACTGACAGTGCCTGATTTTGATTTGTTTGGAAGATATTTATACACGTACAAATATTGGCCTGGTAGAACCGCTTGTTAAGACATGTCAGGCTTTAGTAAGTTGTCATCCTGTTGGGCAACACTTTTCTGTAGGGGAAGACAACTGAATGATTTGGAACCTAGTCAAATGGCAGCACCGACAAGGTCGCTGGCCTACAATATTTTCATAAAATATGGTAGAGGAGCTAGAGTATTCAATAGTATTTGACATTGTCAAACCAGACATGAACCAGAACTTCAGTGGCTGAAATTGCAGAGTTCTGAGATTGCAAGAATTGGGCAATTGGAATCTGTCTTGTTGCAAAAGAAAGCGAGATTGGCTGCATTTGACGTTGTTAGGGATTGGCATAAGGAAGCCACCCAACGTCTCAGAAGCAGAGAGAAGCATGCACATAAACACATTACACAGGCTGATAAAGTCTTAGCACATGATCAGCAGAAAGAAGAAGTTATGAGGAATATGGATAGGGGGTTCCAATTGGAAATACAGAAAATATACCTTTCAAAAGATTTGCATGCATCCGATGAATTGATAAATAAATTATTAAATGAGAGGACAATGTCTCCAGCCGAACCCCCTCCATATGTCTCACCAGAGTCACAAGCACCACAAGCACAACCACCATTACTTGCACCAGCTACACATTCTGATATTTTTCCTTTGCCTCCGAGTGCACACGACTTACTCCTACTTTCATTATTGACTACTTCTAGCACTCCACTGTTGCCAGATGACGATACTGCTAGCGATCAAAGAATTGTAGCCCGTAGCACAATGCCGCCTGCACGAAGGAGGGAATTACGAGATGGGGCAGAAAAGTATATAGACGGGGGTGACAAGTCAGCAACTTCGCATTCTCTATCAGACCATGGGGGTATTCCTGAACAAAAGATACTGATAGAACAAATGGATTCATACTTAGCCAAGATTTAGGGTGACCTAACTGATTCAACTATATGACAGGAATTCCAGGATTTGAATTTCTTGTCTCATACTAGAGATACCGCACTAAAAGTGTGTGATGATTTATCAAGATAATTTTCCTTCAAACATGAATTAGATTGTCTGCACCAGATAGCACTAGACAAAGGGATACGATTACCATTGTATGTGCATAAGAGATTTTTGCCTCCATCAAAAGCAGTCATCGAAGAAATGCGCAATGTACAAGAGATGCTCTTAGATGGATCTCAGATGCCTCTATCTCTCCTATCGAAGTATATGACACTTTTTGTCAATATTCTCCACCTATGCAAAGAAAGGCATTACAAGTAATGGTAGAATATTTGCAGGATGAATGTTTGAAAAAGAATTTGTGTTGTCCTGCTGACATTATGGTAATTTACAAGCGTGTGTTTTCTGCTGACATCGCGCTAACTTCGTTGTCACTCGATTTGGCTTTACTCCCTTCCATAGGGGGAGCACCTGCCACGACTATGCCGGCACATTATATTTCACAGTTTGTCCATGTTCCATTTTCACGACAGGAAGTGAATACCCTTAAACAGTCTATTCCAGACATTAGGATGAATACCATTCGATTTTATAAAGAAATAGAGTCAGTTTTGAATTTGTCAGTTTTCACCTTGGGTGACATCGACTTATTATTCCCTTTAATTTTACCGACAGATCTATGGAAGCAAATAAGGACCATAGACAATCAAGCTGGAATGGCCGATACTTGGGTTGCATTTGAATTAGCGGATAGTTCTAGGAATGCTGGAGGGAAACCGCCACAGAGCATATTAATGTTACCGAACCACATAGTAACTAAACTTAAGATTTGAGTGCCTGAAAAGAGAATCATATGGGATATTTTAACCACATGCATGCAGGGAAAGACAGAGGGAGCAACCACATTTTCAAATAGATTTGAACAACTGTCTTCAGACTTTAGTGGTCAAGACTTAATTACGGAGCCTGGGAAGAGATTGTTTGTTAACAAATTTGTTAGAGGATTATAGTCAGACATTCAGTCTCAGATCACTGCTACTGAAAGTGCATGGCAGGCTAAGTCGCAGTCAGAAGTTTAACATATGGCTCATTATTACGAACATAGGGTTAATAATGAGAAAGAGAAGATAGAAGAAAAAAGGAAATTTAAAGACTAGGGTACTTTTGCAACAGATTGCAAGGGCATCACGGGGTGGGAATACACAACCAAGAAGCCAGTTCATACCGCAGATGGGGCCCGTTCATATGAATCAATGTGCTTATTGTAGGCAAGAAGGTCACTGGAGGGCACAGTGTCCGAACCTCCACCAGAGAGCAGCAAATGGAGCGATTGGTAAAAGATCGAGGTGTGAAAATTGGTGTCATACTACCAGTATTCTGTTACAATGGCATGCCCGGTCTAAATAGGAATCAGTTTGCTCAGAATCAACCGAACCAGCCACAGGATAATAATGCAGATAATCAGGGAGGTTAGCAACAGAATAATGGTAGTATGACACCAATTTTCACTCCTATTTTACTGAATATTTCACATCTGACAATGTTTTGTTCCATTAGGACACCCCAAAGCAAAATCTGGAACCTATTTCTATTCCCGTAGATCAAAAAGGTCCCTACATAGAAATTAAAGTCGGAAATAGAGAGCATGTTTTGCTAGTAGACACCAGAGCACAGAAGTGCTCCATTGATGATCTGCGGGTTGCAGATATCCCACTGTCAGGGAATGAAAATATTTCCGTAGGGTTCTCTGGTACTCTAGTAGTAAGTCCGGTTTCTCGACCGGTGCCAATAACTTTAGGACTATTCACTGACTCATGTCAATTTTTATTGACTACAAATTGTGGTGAGAATCTGCTGGGATTAAATTTGTTTAAGAAATGGAATACAGTTATTTACTGCTCGCCAGATGAAGTGTATTTGACCATTTCACCCCAGCTGAATTCCACTTCACAATTTAGGACTTTGCCTTTACCAAGTGAATTACAACAAGTGCCTACGTATTAATGGGCAGTGAACAACAACGATGTTGGATACTAAATGTTGAACCTGTACGCACAGTATTACAATTTGGCATTACATTGGCACGTATTCCACAGTGTGATGTATCTGTTGAAGGTGAACACACACTTAAAAGTATTGTTTCAGATTTAATGCATGAAGGTGTTATTGGAGAGATTGCTGGTAGTACATGTAATAGTCCAGTTTTGCCTGTTTATAAGAAAGGTTATAATGCTTTACCCTACTGTTTTGTTATTGATCTCCATGCGATTAACAAGGTAGTTGCACCACAGTGTCACATTGTCCCTGACATTACTACCATTCTAACTATGATTCCTGCTACGGCTACACATTTATCTATAATAGATTTGAAGAACACATTTTTTTGCATATCCATTCATCCAGACAGTAGATACTTGTTTGCATTTTCTCTGGGAGGACGCTCTTTCACTTTCACACGCATACCGCAAGGATACACTGAGAGTCCTAGCATTTACAGCAGAACCCTTAAGGAACAGCTCGATATGCTTTACTTACCTTCCACTTGCACATTGATACAGTACATTGATGACCTACTTATTGCTGCAGATTCCGAGAATGGTTACAAGGAGGGCACTGTTTTGTTATTAGCGCGTCTATCTGAGCTTGGCCATAAAGCATCCTTGAACAAGTTCCAATATTGTCAACATGAGGTCACCAATTTAGGCTATCTCCTGTTGAAGGAGGGTAGATGGCTTGCACCTAAACATAAACAAAGCATCTCTGGCATGACTGTTCCAAATATGCAGAAGGAAGTTAGGGCCTTTAACGGCATGTCTTCATATTGTAGACAATGGATTCTGATTTTTTTAAACATCTAATCAAGCCAATTTTGGCATTAACTAGGAAGGATGTAGCCTTACCATTATTTTAGGATACAGATTCTCAAGAAGCTTTTGATTTGCTCAAAACCACATTATGTTCAGCACCAGTTCTGGGCACAACAAATTATAAAAAGGAGTTCATTTTATTTGTGCATGAGTGGGATGAATGCGGCTCGGCTGTTTTGACACAGGGACATGGGGGAAGAAGCAGACCGTGTGGTTATTTTTCCTCCACATTAGACCCTGTTGCATGCGCTTTGCCAAAATGTCTCAGGGCTGGAGCTGCTGCTGCGGCCTCAGTAAAAGGAAATGAGGATATGTTTTTGGGTCACTCCTTAACTGTAATGGTACCCCACTCAGTGGATGTTCTGTTAAATAGAACACAGACTCAGCATCCCACATCTGATAGGCTCACAAGGTATGAATTATTTTATTCGCACCTCATATCAAAATTAAGAGATGCTGTTCTTTGAATCCGGCTGAACTATTGCCTCCTTTGAATGAGGATTGCACTGATAATACATCCCATGACTGTCTGTATGTTACTGAACAGGATACGAAAGGCAGATTTGTTTTAAATGATACACCATTGACATCACCAGATGGAGAGCTATTCTGTGATGGCTCTTGTTTTATACTACATGCACTTCTATTTCTGCCTGAACAATCATCATGTTAGACAACATTAGGCAAGAAAATTCCACACAACTCCTGCAGCTGTGCAGATAGTTGCGTTGAATAGAGCTTGTGAGATATCCCAAGGGCTTAGTGTTAATATGTATACTGATAGTCAGTATGCCTTTGGATTAGCTCACAACTTTGGAAGATTATGGGTTGAAAGGGGATTTTTAACATCTCATGGTCCAAATATTCAGCATGGTCCCTTGATAGTGCAATTTCTATCTGCATTATCCCTTCCCAAACAATTAGCTATAATGGAATATGCAGCCCACCAGATGGTGACTGACAACATTGGAAATACCTTTGCAGACCAAACAGCTAAACAAACTGCCACTGACCCACACTCACGATTGTATGCGTTAGATTCTGCTAAATGGGTTGCTGAAACTGGGATGATGGAGGATGGCATTAGTAGTGTGAAAGAGATTCAGGCTGAGGCCACAAAGGAAGAGATTGAATCTTGGGTTTCAGGACCTGCAATGTTAGATAAGGAGGGATTTTGGGGTGATTGGGAAGAACATGGATGGAGGCTGCCCAATGCATATGTAACAGCGATAGTTACTATGGCACATGGGACAGCACACATTTACGCGAAGAGCATTTGTAAACATTTAGATGCAGTTTGTTTGGTACAACAATGACATCCCCAAAGCTGCAGAATGATTAGTTCAGAACTGTTTGTTTTGCCTACAACACAACATTGGTAAGGGTATACTAGCACCCAAAGGTAGTTTTGGACCTCCCGCCATGCCATTTGAAGTAATACACTTTGAATTCATCGAGATGGAGTGATGCCAAAACTATAATTATGTGTTAGTAGTGATATGTGCCTTTACTAAATGGGTTGAAGCTTTCCCTCTGAAGGAGAACACTGCCATGTCCACTGCAAAAGTAATTCTAAAAGAGTATTTCCCTAGATTTGCATTATCCAGAATAATTTGGTCTGATAATGGACCACATTTTATAGCGGCTATCGTACTCCAGGTATGTGAGGCACTACAAATAGATTAGAGAATTCCTTCAGTGAGGCATCCACAGAGTGTCGGTTTAGTAGAATATCATAACGGTATCCTCAAGAATAAACTTGCAAAGGTGTATGTGTCAGGTTTCGGCGGCAATCTGCTCTTGTCAGACACAAGGTCCGTCATTCTACCTACATGCATTTCCCTGTTAAGGTTTGTGATACATGCAGGCCTCTCAGGTATGGCCCTTTAAGAAGTCTCAAGCCGGGTATTTGGAAGTTGGCATGGAAACAGTGGAATCCTGCCTTCGCCTCCTGGTCCCGTTTTGCTTGTTAAACTCA
Organism: Ambystoma mexicanum; assembly: GCF_040938575.1. Classification (NCBI taxonomy): domain Eukaryota; kingdom Metazoa; phylum Chordata; class Amphibia; order Caudata; family Ambystomatidae; genus Ambystoma; species Ambystoma mexicanum. The sequence continues at coordinate 458,826,562 of NC_090941.1, read as the reverse complement.
TGTTGTACGGCTATCACGTGATCGGCTTACTTAAGCCCCTCCTCACAGTTTGTCAGTGCTTCTGAATTTTGTATTCCAGTGGCGCCGTTTTGGAAATCATTGTTTTCTGTGTTCTTTTCCCCGCTTCCTTGCTCCTGTACCCATTCCCCAGCTGTGTCTCATTCTGAACTGACTTCGGACCGCTTTTGGAACTGCTTCTGCCTCCGCCTTTGGTACCTCGCCACCCGCCTGTGAACTGACTTTGGACCGCTCTTGGAACTGCTTCTGCCTCCGCCTTTGGTACCTCGCCGCCCGCCCTGTGAATTGACTCGGACCGCTCTTTGGAACTTCTTCTGCCTTCATCCTTCGCCTGTGGAACTTTGTTCTTTACGAAACTTTGATCTTTGAACTGTTTACAGTACACAGACTAGAGACTGCCTCAGTGTACTTTAGGCGTCCTTGTGCCGTTGGTTTAGGGTTCTTTCTCTTGTGGAGTTTCTGCAGTTACCTGGAACTATTTAGGACTTTGGTGCAATACCCTTGACTCTGGATCTTTGTCATCGTATGATAGCACTGCCCCTACGGTAAGCCTCTACTGTTGTCATACCTTCTCTTGTACACCCATGTGACATAGTGGTAGTATTGTGGATTCTTGTTTCAGTAATCACCCTCATCTGATTTCATTCTTACATGAATGTCCAGCGAGGAGCTCTTACATTCAGACTAGTGGGTGGTGATGAAGTAAACTGCATTCACTGTTGTCACGAATAGCTTTGTATTAATCATTGCTTTCCTTACAGTTGGTGCGTGCCTCCTTTGGTGTCTTGGTAAGGCTCTACAACATCCATCCTATTTCCTGTGATTTCGTGGTCATCTTGCGGCATCCTATCTTTCAGCCAATCAATCACTCTGGTTGTATCCATTACCAACCAGTCTGGTAGATTGACAGGAAGAATTCTACAGCTACACTACGTGTGCAACGCGCCTCTAACAGTATGCACACAGCAAACTGAAAAGGCCTGACGCCTTACCATTAGCCTTACTGTCAATGGGGACAGCAGCTCAGTCTAGAACAGGACTTTCTCCCTACGAGATCGTCATGGGGGGACCTGCTAATATATGGAATGCACCTAGACCTAAGAAATTATGTGAAATAGAGTACCCACTATTAACTGATAACTGTGACCAATTGACTCAAAACCTGAGTTTTATTCACCAACAGCTGCTTTGCCTGAGAAATACGAAGGACCTGGTTATCGCATTTGACCCGGGGACTTTGTCTTGGTGAAGGACTTCGAGAGGAAGTCCTTCCTTGCAGCTCATTGGAAAGGACCATATCAGGTGTTACTGGCTGCTCAGACGGCCAGCATGACCACAATTGGGACCATGAGCCCACACATGAATTTATTAATAAAATCTGCACTTACCACTGAAATGTAAAAAGCATGGAAAATCTACTTTTTCAACGACCATAAAATTGCAAGGTAGCCAGGAAAATCCCCCTATCATATTGTTTAACATGACATTGGAACAAAGAGCAATTAGATTAGTGGCTCTTCAGAATAGAATGTTCTAGACATCATGTTAGCTCAATGTGGTGGTGTATGCAAAATGGTCGGGTCCACATGTTGTGTGTATGTAACTGACTCCTCCCCCACCGTGTTCCAAGTGATTAAACAATTACATATACTTAATACTGAAGTTCAAGTTCCCAAAGGGGATTGGGAAATAGAGACATGGGGCTGGCATCTGCTCAGAACCTGGGGTTGGAAAGGTTTCTCAGCACTTGCTATTATCATTGGGGTCATTCTGTTTTTCTGCTGATGCATACAATGTCTGCCCATTCTGGGTTCTGCATTAGGTCACTGCTTTTCTAGATCCCTAATGAAGCTAAGACCTGGTCCTCATATTCCTGTAAATATAACTAATGCCTTACTAATGCAAGAAGCCATGATCAAACAGCTTATGTCTATCAATATAGATGAGAGTGATGACTCTGGTTGTTATGATGATGACGATGATACATGGTCACATAATTCTAGCAATGCGTTGCCTTAGGCCAAAAGAGGGTTTGTAAAAACATATGTATTTTGCGTTATAATGTTAGAGTAAGCGCACACACATTGAACCGCATCATCACAATTTCTGAAACAGAGTTTTCATTCTGAAAGCGGTAAGAACTCACAAAGTTACTGTTTCGGAAGCTTTGCTAAAACATGCCCCTGCACAGGAATGATGAAACCGCTGAACATATTTTTTCTCTGTAACAAAGAACCTTGAAGCACTGGCATGAACGTAGCTAATCTGTAAATTAGGTGCCATCCAGTTTTCCTTGACTCTCTTGTTTTCCTCCGCTAAATTATGAATGTGGATACTGACAGTTAAAGTGAATCACAAGTCACAGCAAATGTTGTTCCGAAGGATCGAGCTACTGAGTAGGAATAAAGAATGACTTTTTAGTCGAGCAATAATATAGAAAATGTAGCACAAGGAATATTACCTTTGGTTCGGAACACAATATACTCCTACACCCCTCTCCGCTCTGTTTCCCAGACAGTAAATTGTCAACAAAGGGACATCAAGTGCTCTAACACATGTTGTCATGGTAAAATGCCCACGTATGTCGGTCTATACGTCACGAGTCATTGGGCCTCATTACACGGACGGCGGTAAGGGTTAACGGTCACCGTTAATGGCAACGGTGACCGTTAACCCTTACTGCCGTACTACGAGGTCCCTCTGCGGGTTGGAGGATTTAACGCATGTTTCTTGCAGGCGTTAAAATCCAACCCGCTAGGGGACCTCGGAGCTAATTACGGCACCGCAAAATTGCGGTGCCGTAATTAGCGCCTTCCCCAGTCCCATAGAGCCCTATGGGGCAGAAATGGGAATGGGGAAGGGCAATGGCGGAAAGGGGATTTACCGCCCCTCCAACCTTGGAATGGGGCGGTAAATCCCCTTTCCGCCAAGGCGGTGCCGGTATTTTACCGGCATGAGCCATGGCGCTAATAGCGCCATGGCTCACCGCCTACCGTGTAATGAGGCCCATTATCATGTAATGAGCTAGCCCGAATTCATGATATTCTGAATATGTATGAAATACATCAAATCCCCCATGTATTAGCTCACTTTTTCTATGCCTGTGTACATGCATTGTGAATCCTGAGACCACTTGAGTGGTGCTAATAAACTGTTGTTTATATTTGCTCCTTGTGACTGGTGTGTCTTACTTTCTGTGCAGTAGTCTCATATTTTTGGACTAACACCTCCCCTACTTTTGGTGTTCTTTAGCATGCATTTCAGGCAGGAATTGTACTCGCCCACTATCCATGTCCGTTGGTCTCAGTGCCTCTCCATGTAGGCTGCCAGTGGGCTGTCGTGCAGCTCCATCATGTCGTGGGTGGATCCTGGGTAGCGGGTGCAGCAGTGGGTGATAGGTCTGGGCTGCAGGTCATCAGCAGATTGAGAGAATGGAAATGCTTCCCATTACTGTAGGCTGCCTCATGTTCCCAGGGTGCAACCAGTGCAATATGTGTGCAGTCTAGGGCTGCAATCACGTTAGGGACTTGGGCAATGACATAGAACTGTGCCTTGACTTCGTTGACCTGTGCCTGGGTGGCGGGAAATGCAATGTGTTCATTCACATGGCACAGCAGTGCATCCAGCACCTGTCCCAGCATGGCAGTGAATGTGGACTGGGCCATACCATGCATCATGGCAACTGTGAGTTGGAAGCTGCCAGTTCCAAGGTATTATAGGACTGACACAAGCTTCACAAGTGGGGGTACAGCAGTGCTGATGGCAATCCGGCTAGCTATGTCACCTTAGATTGTGTCCAGCAACAGGATGATGGTTGCCCTGTCCAGCCTGTACTCAGATATCAAATTAGCATCAGTCAGGGTCCAGGGTGTTGGCCTGACCCTGGGGATGGCTGGCTGCCTTGCTGGGGCTGGTCTCATTCTCCTCCTCCACCCCCTGCCCTTGTGCTCCCTGTGCCCTGGGCTGGTTGTCAGGCCTTTGTAGCTCCTGGTGCAGCATGTAGAGGTCCACACCAAGGCTCCCAGCTCCCAATGGCAACATGTTGTTGAGATGGGTGTGTGGTGCATGGGTGGGTCTTTTGAAGGCCTCTTGTGTGCATTGTTTCCACCTGTGGCTTTATTGCTGTCTCCTCCCTGCTCCTAATTTCCTAATTGCAACATGGTGTTGGGAAGGGCGTGTGGGGCATGGGTTGGTCTTTTGTAGGCCTCTTGTGTGCATTGTTTCCACCTGAGGAATTGTTACTCTCACATGTGTTCTTTTACATTCAGTGATATTAGCGTTGGTTTTGCAGTGTGAGGAGTGCCAATGCTGTACTTGTGGTAGGTCTCTAATAGCGCATTTGGTTGTCTGTGCTATTACAGTCGCCTCTATTACAGATGGCTGTAAAAGCGCCTGACTGGAATTGCACCGATGGATTGCAATCGTTATGCGGGGCAGCAGTGTTGCCGGCGCTAATACTGTTAAAGCCGGATTTAAGGGCTACTGCTCAACTCGTGATGAGGCTGTGAGTGCCATCAGGGTAGTTTATGAAAAGAATCCCTCTGTCACTAAGTAACTTAAAGAGTGGAGCTTTAAACATATTAAATAAAGCAGGGGACAGACATGACCCCAGTGGAAACCCGCAATCAATTTCAAATTCTTCTGCTTTATGGTCATCAATAAAGAGTCTGGCTGTCTGATGAGACAAAAAGGATTCGATCCAGTTAGCTGCAGATGTAGAGAAGTGCGCACCATGTTTGAGCCTGGACACTAGTATTGAATGGTCCACTAAATCAAAAGCTGCAGAAAGATTGATAAGCATCAAGAGCACAGTTCCATATCCTTCTATAATTTCCAGCATTGTTTGCCTTGAGGTCCAGCAAGGCAGATTCTGTATTATGGGCCTTCTGAAAACTTTACTGTCTTTTATTCAGAATGTGGTACTTGTCCAGATAAATCCGAACCTATGCAGCACCATCCTGAATTTCTTAATAAAAACAGCACATTAGAGATGGGCCTTTAATTTGTCGGTATTTTGGGGTCCAGGAAGGATATCTTTAATAAAGGTGAAATCCATGTCTGTTTAATACAATTTGGCACAAATCCCTCCTTGAAGGACAGGTTCACAAATTTCATTTTGAGGGAACTCACTTGAGCAGGACACTCTTTCACCAGCCTTGAGGGACAAACATCACCCTTACAAAAAGTAGGCTGCAGCTGTTTTTATCAAAACCAACATTTTGGTTTTCAGAGACTGGTACACACTCAAAGAGGGGTGCATTCACTTCGACTTCCTGAGGGGTATCTAGCTGGATAATTTTACCATGTATGTCCCGTTTCACCTTCATATCATTCTGAATCTTTTTTTTTTGGAGTTAATGCCTCTTGAATGGAGTTACACCATTCTTTATCTTCACTGGTCATAATAACCAGTGGAATCAGCTTTTCCAGTTCCCTAAAGATTTTAAACTATTCTTTAGTATTTGATTTGACATTTTTTATCCATTGATCAATGGCCATTTTCTTGGCTGATGTAATCTTTTGCACTTTAGCTGCCACCAGATATTTATTTCTGCTAATTTCACTACTCTCCATCTTCTAGCCCTGAAACGCCTTACGTTTGTCTGCTTTAAGATGTTGAATATTATCCGAGTACCAACAATTGGCTCCCCTTTTCAAGATATGGCGTGTTTTTTCTGGTGCTTTAATGTTTATGGCTTTTTCAAGCATGTTTTGATAGGCCATTGTTATTTTATTAGCAGAGTCCAGTTGGGGCAGTGTGTTTAGCATAGCTTCAAAAAGTGGGGCAAGTGTTGCGACCGACAGCCGACTTGTGTGTCTCCATGTCACCATCAGCCTTTCTGGTTTGGGTTTCCTGGATCGGGGTGGACAGATAATTTTGAAGTGGATAAGCATATGGTCTGACCACATGCATGGCCTTACTTCTAACTTGTCGGTGGCAACGTTAAAACTTGCTGTAATCCAATTCAAGACTCTCCCCTTAATGTGCATTGCAATTTGCACATTGTGCTGACAACCCATATTTAACAGTATCTTTTCTGTGATAGTAGTCACCTGGTCTGATTCATCATGGTTTCCTAAATTGAAATCCCCCAGTAATATTACGCTGGACGATGGTTTAATAAACGGTGTGAGTATGTCTCCCAGAAATTCTGTAAACTCAGACATGACAATGGCTGGACGATATACTAGCACCAAGTCAATATTTGTGTTAGAGTCAATTTGAACCTTAGCATGTGATGTTTCACATGGATTTTGTATTAGGAGACATATCTTGTGAATCTGGAGGGATGATTTGTGAATCAATGCCAACCCTCCCCCTCTACCCCTGGGTTTACCTACATGATTAATGGAATACCCTACAGGAAACGTGAGTAGCAAAGCCAGACCTGCCAACTCATGTAGCCAGGTCTCTGTAATTGCACACACATCTATTGGTTGCTCCATGATATAGTCAACAATATCCATTGCATGCTTTGTCAGGGAGAGTGAATTCATGAGAAAGCACACAAATGGTACCCCCATGCTTGAAACACCAAAATGGTGGACCAATACCTGTGATTGATGGTGCCTCCCTAGTGCCACAGGTAGCTATTAGCACATACTCACACACCGGACAGGAACCGCCGAACACCGGCCTTGCAAATGCGCCACCGACAAGTTTACAAGGACTATGTGGTGCTGGGAAAGAACTACACAAAGAGACATTCCCAGCGAGGTTCAGTCCGTACACACAGCGAGGGTAAGATGATGAAATACACGGACGCAGAATGGAAATACACGGACGCAGAATGCGCATGACAGCCTGAAGGAGAAAAAAGACTGTAGTCAAGATGAGTGGCAAGGCTATGAGATTAATAAAACACAGTATTCAGTCCTTACTGTATGGAACAAAATGTCTAATAAATCAATTTGAAATACAATATGTCAGGAACACATGCACACCAACAATGTTATGTTACCAATAAGCGCTCTCACCGCACACAGGCATACATGGATGCTAGGGGCAGCCAGGCACACAATCCACAGAACGTGATGGAATCTCACAAGTAATTACAAAAGTACTTAAATTTTAATTAAAGCACACCAAACACTTCTTCAGTGTTGGCAGCTGCAAGATAACACACATACAGATGCAAAAAGAAAAAAAACCTGAAAGCAATCAACTTGATCTGCAATGAAAGAAACACTGATAGTCATACATGTTAAATAATCATGCATTTCATCACCTAGAGTAGGCGCTAAAGTCTGGGCATCACTCTTGACTCTAGATGAGGGTGTAAAGGGTGTCCTCATGCAACGCCCTGTCACTAACTCGTAGGGTGGTCTGAACCTGGCTGATTTCGATGGGCATATAGGGCTTAGGGTAGGCAATATAGCCATCCCTTTTTCAATGCTAATTTGATCTTGGCTATCCTCTCTTTCAGGAGGCCGCTGAATCTCTCACATATGTTGTGTGCTTGTGGATGATAAGCAGAAGAAAACATATGCTGCATGCTCAATAGACGTCCTATTTGTTTAAATAGCTCATTGACAAAATGTGGCCCATTATCGGACCTTAGTACTTTGCTGTCACATCCCCCTATGCCCACTGGTCTTGGTGGCATCGGGGCTGCCTTCACTACACTGGTGCCCGTGTTGTTATTACCAGTGACTTTGGTACTAGGAATTTTTCCAAGATGGTGGTGGTTACGCGCCACATGGGTTTTGTGCCTCCTACAGTTTCTGCATGCAAGATGCCTCCGACTCCTGGCGGTCATGTGACTGTGTATCAACACCGGACTCCAGCATTCCTATGCGTCGCCACTCTCTCAATGTGTTCTCCGCCCATGACGTCTCCCCCTCTCAACTCTTTTACCTGTTCCACATCCAGCACATTCCATGGGAAATCTACTTTAACCTCCATCCAAGGCTCACGAAGCCTTCGTGACTATTCACTCTCGGGAGGTGTCCCGTTACGAGCCGATATCATTACCGGCGTGCCCTTCCAAGGAAGCGCCTGCGCCGCTGAGTATTGCTACACTCCTCCAGAATCCAGGCAAGGTGGGTTTCAAGGGGTAGAGGGATCCAAGTCAGGAAGCCAGAGACGCTAGTATTTACTTTAATTTCTTACCTTCATAGAAATCACGCGTGCATCTGGGAAAAAGCCTCCTTGCTTGTTCCACTACCACTACTGTTCTTTGTCTGCTGCTTCCACTTCTACTACTGCGACCAATAGAGATCAGTTGCATTAGTATCAGGTACTTGCTACGACTTTCTTCCTTCTTTATCCTATCCCCGTCCTGATTAATTACTTACCTCTTCCCTTTATCGTATTCAATGAAACTCTGGTCTTCGCCTTAGAGGATCCCAGGAGCAGCAGCCGAAGATCCCAGCTCCATCACAGACATCGCCCCCAATTCCAGAGCCATGGTTTTCTGTCCCAGAGTGTTTCCCTGGGGGTTCTGTCTCACTCTGTACCTGTTTACCTCAGGCAGAAGGGGGTAAAGCTATCAGGGGAGTTTTTCCAGATGCCCAGGGATTGCCTTCTGAGCAGGTTAGTGGTTTTCTGTGATCCAAGGACCAATACCGCACTGATCATTACATTCACACACACACCATGTTGGAAATACTTTGGGCACTAGAAACTTTGCTGCACAAGTGGCATCAGGGTGTGCAAAAGGACCAGCTTCAATCCACCTAGAGAAAGGACACACCACCACTAATAGAGAACTGTATCCATTGCATGTCAGCAGCATATCAGCGTAATTGATATGCCAATGCTGAAACTGACCATTTGGTCGAGGTATTACTCCTCTAATTGTTCTCAGTGTTTGCCCAGCAGTAAACATCTGACACACAATGCAATTCACAACGAACTGTGCAACATCTTCCAATATATTGGGAACAAACCAGTCTTCTGCAATTTCCCTGGTTATATGCACGGGGTAATACAATTGCTTGAGTGGGACTTTCAACAATGCTGCTGGCATCACTTTCTTTGCATTGGTTTCCTGTCTCCATAGTGCTTCCATGGGGGATAATGAACACCCCCTACATTTCCATCGCTCTTGCTCATCCTGTGGGGCTCTACCCTGAATCTCTATTAGTTGCATAATTGACAGTCTATTAAACCCCTCTCATACTAGCATGTTTCCATTCCATACTTATTTAGTATTTTCCGTATCAAAACTCAAACATTCTGAACAATATGCAACTCTTCTGGCTTCTACATCTGTGCCTTTGTTTCCGTGAGAGATAAAGTCTGTTAGTTTAGCATGTGCTGTGCATTTTATGAATGCTATGGCTACTGGGAGTTGTAGTGCTTTAATGAGTCTGTCTAATAAAGATGCATGTTGCACTGGAGTGCCGCCTGCACAGAGATAACCGCTCCTTTTCCAGCATGACAGCCCTGCATGTACGGTTGAAGTCACATAGGCAGAGTTACTTTACACCATCACTTCCTGGACTTTGGGCCTGATTACGACCCCGGCGCTAAACCATGGTGCTATTAGCACCATGGTCCATGCCGGGGTCCGCCATGGTGAATTGCGGAATTACCACCCCATTCCAAGGTTGGCGGGGCGGTAATTCCCCATTCACCATGGGCACTTCCCCATTCCCATTTTTGCCCCATAGGGTTCAATGGGAATGGGGAAGGCGCTAAGTACGGTGCCGCAATTTGCGGCACCGTACTTAGCACCAAGGTCCCTTTGCGGCACCCTACTTTAACGGCTGGTAAAACCAGCCGTTAAGGTCGGGTCCCGCAAAGGGACCTCATAATCAGGCGTTAAGGGTTTAACGGCGCCGACACCTTTTACGGCGCCATTAAACCCTTAACACCAGGGTCGTAATGAGGCCCTTTGTGTTTTTTTAGCGCAACATTAAGCGCTACCAATTCTGCTGCTTGTGCTGAAACGCGAGACAGTAGTCTTGCAATTGCCACTACCTCAGATTCAACACTAGTTTGGTAAATTTTCGAACAACCATCAATAAAGAGACTCTCCCCTCCCGCTAATGCATTGTCTTTCACACAGGGTATATCATCACAGAATTCAGCATAATTTGGGCAGTCATGCACATGATCACCTTCTTCTATAGGTTCAGTTCCAAACTTGGCTGGGTTCACTGTTTTACACCTCACTACCTTAATGGCTGGGTTGGAAATCCTAACCTCATAAACTGAAGCTCTTTGTGACATCAATGTACCCTTGGGTTTCTCTAAAATGGCAAATAAGGTGTGCTCCATGTAGAGAGTCATGGAACAGCCATGGTTATACTTGTGGTTTTCTCAATTGCAGTGGCAGCAGTCAAATTGTTCACATGGAAAATGTCCTCTCATAATTGGATCTAGAATCCCACTGTAGTACGCCAAAGGTGTATACCACAATGGTGTTCTTTGTTTGAGTACTGCTGTCATTACTGACCCATTGGTATGTGAAAACAAATCAAATTCCTCGCTATAGTTGGGAATACCTAAAACTGGAGCTGTACAGATTGCTTTTTTTTTTATTCCTCAAATTCCTCCTACATTTTTCAGTCCATGCTATCTTTTCCTTATCAACTTGTGCTTTCTTAAGTACTTGCAAAAGTGGTTTGATATATCTGCTATAGTCGAACACCCTGGCTCTGCAATATTTGCATAAACTGTATTTGGCTTTGGTTTCTTTGTGGTAGCCTCAGGTCTTTCAGGTGCCACATTCTTTCCTTCATGTGAAATTAACTGGCCTATGTACAACACATCTTCCTGGAAATACTGTAGTTTCTCATTGTCTGCCTTGTAACCTTTGTTTGCCAATACAGTAATTAACTGGACAGAGGCCCTCATTACAAGTCAGGCGTTAAGGGTTTAACGACGCCTTTGGCGCCGTTAACCCTTAACGCCTGATTCACACTTTAACGCCTGCTTTTTGCAGGCGTTAAAGTCCAAGGCGCTAAGCGACCTTGGTGCTAATTACGGCACCGTAATTTACGGTGCCATAATTAGCGCCTTCCCCATCCCCATTATGCCCTATGGGGCAAAAATGGGAATGGGGAAGGGCAAATGGTGAATGGGGAATTACCGCCCACTCACCTTGGAATGGGGCGGTAATTCCGCCATCCACCATGGCGGAATCCGGCATGGACCATAGTGCTAATAGCACCATGGTCCACCGCCTGACTTGTAATGAGGGCCAGAGTCTTGTCTAAATATATCATCTGTTTCACTGCAGATTAATATGTCATCTACTAAATGAATTACCACACTCTTGAGTTCAATGTTACCTAGATTCATCTAGGGCCCGGTTATAAACTGATGGGGGTTCACAATTCTCTTGAGGTAAACAAGAATGTTTTAGTCTCTTTCGTCTGAATGTAAAGGAAGTAAGGTACTAGGTCATTGTGCAACATAATCAAGAAAAACACATTTTTCAAATGGATCACAATGAAATACTTAGCTTCAACTGGGATACTACACAATATAGTCGCAGGATTAAGAACTAATGGAAACACAGCTTCTGCAATATGATTAAGTGGGTGCAAGTCCTGGATAAATCTCCATGACCCTCCTTTAGATTTGTTTATCGGATATACCACAGTATTGCATGAGGATCCCGATGGTACTAGAATTACTTGATTCAACAGTGGTGAAATAGTCTTAAATATGCCTTCATCAGCTTCTCGAGACATTGGGCCTCATTACACGGACGGCGGTGGACCAAGATGCTATTAGCGCCTTGGTCCATGCCGGTAAAATACCGGCACCGCCTTGGTGGAAAGGGGAATTACTGCCCTATTCCAAGGTTGGTGAGGCGGTAATTCCCCATTCCCCCATTGCCCTTCCCCATTTTTGCCCCATAGGGCATAATGGGAATGGGGAAGGTGCTAATTACGGCACCGCAAATTGCGGTACCGTAATTAGCTCCCTGGTCCCTTTGCGGGTTGGTTTTTAATGCCTGCAAAAAGCAGGCGTTAAATTCTCCAACCCGCAAAGGGACCTCGTAGTAAGGCGGTAAGGGTTTACCGGTACCGGTAAAATACCAGTACCGGGAAACCCTTACCGCCTACCATGTAATAAGGCCCATTGGGTACTGCTTTGTTCATGGTAATATTGCTCCTGGCTTGAGTTTAGTTTTAACCTCTCCCATTCCCCTTAATAGGCCTACATCATATGGGCCCCTAGTGCAAAGGACACTTAGCACCTTTTCTAGGTCTTCCTAAAAGAACGCTGATCGTTGTCGCACTAGCACCATTCACTATGGGACTTCCCTTTTCTTGCTCTTTATCCAGTATGTAATGCTTATGAAAAACAGTATGTTTGTCTCTGAACATATCTTCATCTGTTACGTCAGTCAATCAGTATCCCTCCTCAAGTGCTATCACTGTCCTCAATGATCTGCCTTTGTCATCCACTCCTTCAAGTATTGCTATTTCTCCTCATGCTATAGCTGCTTCCAATTCTCTAGGAATGGTGTGCCCTTCTTCCTCATCCATAGTTACTTGCAGTCTAAATAAGAACTTATCAGGTATCCTCACAATCTTCCCTACTAATTCAGGTATCCATGTTAACAAAATGATCACCCCATATATGAAGACTTCCCCATCTACCGGGACTCCTCGTAGAGCCGCTTGCCCTGTAAACACCAGTATAATCTCTCCTATCTTTAAATATTGTATTCCTGGAATGGAGCACGCTACTCCTTGGTCAGTGAATGAAATTGTCATGTTAAGTTTCATCATTAAATCCCTTCCCAAGATGTTAACTGGCATCTGTCGTGAATATAGCAAGGGGGAAGACATGTCACATTCCCCTATCGAAACAGGTAATTTATCAGTAAAAGGAACTCAGTTTGTAGCTCTAGAGATCCCTTGAGCATTCATGGCAAAACCTGTGATTGGGTATTTTCCCTCCCTTATACAAGAGTGAGGCACCCCACTGTCTACAAGAAAAGGATTTGCTTTCTATTGTCACATCGACCTTTGGTTCCTCTTGGGGGTCTGGTGTTACACATCAAGTCGCCCTGTGAGCTGTGCTATTGACAGTACAAATTCATCCCCATCCATATGAAAGGGTGCCGTATTTTGTTGTGTTTGAATAGGTGCTTGCTGTGAATGCCCTTGCAGTGGGTGCATTTGTCCCGACCCCTGCTGTTGTGCCTGTTGTGTTTGTGGCAACTGTGTCTGATAAGATGTGTGATCCTGGGCAAAGCCCTCTCGTGCATATTGTGCAGTTGTGGATAAGCTGTCCCCCTCTTAAAGTTTGTCCATTGTGTTGCGTGTTTCCTCAGCTTCTACAAACACGCGCAATATGCCCTGTCATCCCACAATTCCAACATATTGGTTGTAGCCCTCTGGCCAACCCTACATTATATCCTCCTTGAGTATTCTGACTTCTATTCTGGACATTATGAAATCCACCTTCTCTTCCCCGGAAGCCTACACCTCTTTGATCCACTGGGTGTACATTATTTACATTTGACGTACCCATTGTTTCTGGTGTTCCTACTCCTTCTCCGCTTGCCCCTTCTGCCCCTTCTATAGCAAACTTTGTCAATTTCTTCTGAACTAACTTAGCTTCCTCAATCTTTCTATTCTTATATTTATTTTTGCTCTTCTCTAATAATAACTGGCAATGATGCACAATAGTTAACTGTATCTCAGCTCATGACGTCGCTTCGATGCCTACTTGTTTTTTCATCTGCCTCTATACCGGTCCTGGCAGTCCCTGACACAAACTATGATAAAATGGTGCCACTGTTTTTCCCACGGTTGACGCATTTCAAGCTGCCATCTCTCTTGAATATGCTGAATATAAGCAATAGGGTCTTCATCTTCTTACATTTTACTTGTCATAATTGTACCCATATCTGACGTATCAGGCTACTGCACCTTGAGAGCCCTCTAAACATCTGCCCTGCAATTATTAAATAGCGCTCCTCATGCACTGTGTGTTGTGCTGTCACACCCGCATATCCCTCTCATCTACAAATGTCATCATATCTCTCTCCAAGAATAGCTGTCAGTAGACCTTTTATGTCTCCTATGGACATCGTGTTTCTTCCTGTCATTTTCTCGGATGTGTATATCCATTTCCCAGCCACCGAAGTCAAACTAGGGTGCTTGCATTTTAGGTTATCCTTATCCATCTGAGGCCATGGAATATGGTGCATTTTTTCTCTCCCCTTCTCTAGCAAGGGGAATTGTGAGAACCCCATCCCATAGTCGGATCCCACTGTTTGCATACCTAATACAGGGGTAATCGTCCCTATTCATCTATGTGCTGGTAACAATCATAACCTACTCACATACGGTGGAGATTCTCGTCTCTCACTACACAATCGTCTTGAGGGAATCTCAGGATGTGGTATAGGATCTGGTGTCCTTTCCTTAAGGTGTTCCAGAACTGACCATCTTACCTCTTTATCCATCTGTTGACTTCCGAGGGGGACGCATATACCCTCCCTCTCTGTCTCACAACCTGACTCTCTTTCCTCTTCTGACATTGCTAGACCCCAACTAGTGTGACTATCATCCTCCTGTTCTCAATCTAAATGTACTCTACTCAAAGACAGTGCTTGGCATTCATCACTAAACATGTTTTCCTCCACATCCCATGGTTTAGGTATCAGGGATCGTTTACTGCTTCCCTGAGTCCCATACTCGCTGTCATGCTTTTTTTGCTGATATATCTTATCAATCCTTTCTGCATCATATCTTTCCTCTTCCTGTGTTACCTTACCTGTTCCTTGACTCTTTTCTCTCATCGGGAGAACGTCAGTTTTCGTGTCCCATTGCCCCTGTATTTCATTGCTTGGTCTTATTTGTTCTTTAAAAATAAGGCTGGCATCAAGACCTCGCTAGCTTCTATTCTGTTTTATCTCTCAATCCACTTCCCTTCACTTTCTTGCATCCCTTCATGCACTCTCTTAGTCTTGCCTTTGTTCTTCCCTTCTCACTTCCTGTCTATGTTCTTCTTCTTCTCTCCTTCTAGGTAATCTTTTTTCCTTCACTTTTTGTGCCCCTTCTTCCTCTCTCTTTCTTTCTCTCCTATCCCTGTCTTCTATCTCTTCCTTTCTATTGTCATACTTCCTTTTTTTCTTCTGCCTGATTGTCATCTTTTTCTTGTTCTTCTCTATGTATCTCTTCCAGTTGTTCCCTTCTTTTTCTTCCTTGCTCATTCTCCCTCAGTCTCTTTTCTCTTTCCTTATCCTTCTTTTTTCGCTAATTTTTATCATCTTTTCCCCTTATCTGCCCGATGCTTATCCCATCTAACTTGAGTAATATCTGTTTTCCAATCCATTTCTTCTGTACGTACGTTACCTCATCAGCCATATCCTTTTCTTCTTTCCATCTCTTAATTTTTCGATCTATATCTGTCGATATATTCAATCGCTTGCCTTTTTCTTCTTTATCTTGTATGATCTTATAGGCATCGTCCTTCCTTTTTCTCTCTTCTGGACTGTCATCACTACTATAAGTGAGGGGTTCACATGTTTTTTTACTCTACCCCACCGCTGCTTTTATTTCTTTTAAAGGATACACTCCCATCTCTTCGGTATCTACGCTCTTAATCTCGGGCAAAGTAAGAGGAGTTTAGGGCTCACTGCCATCCCCTTTATGCTGGTTAAGCATCTACTCCTCCTGTACTTGGTCTTCCTTCTCCCCTTGGCACATTTTCCAAAGCTCTAAAACTGATAGTCTTTTCTCTAATTTCTTTCTCATGTGTGCCGCATGCACATATGTGGGCATGTGTTGTAATACTGCTTTTGACAATGATCCCTCTTGTGGCCATGGCATGAACATTTTATCCTCTGTGCCCTTTACCCATTCTGCAGTGTACTGTTTGAGCTTAGGCGCATGTCTTGGTAATGTTTTACAAAAGTGCATGAGAGGAGTGTCCTCCATAAAGACAAGTCACAATTGACTGTCGATACTTACCAGATCGTTAATACAACTCTATCTATGTCAAGGCGTATTGCTCACCACTTTAATCTTAAAACAACAAATATGAGCAAGCACCACCAAAAGATGCTCAATCCCCTTTTGTTTTTAACAACCGATCTGTTTTCTAATTGATGCCAATAGTTTACTAGACTTTAACTCAAGACAACTTCACTCCCAACCTTCACAGCTTACCTCTCAATACTTCACACTACAAATAACACTTAAAACAATAACACAATACACATTAATAACTTTTGTGATTACCTTCCCTTTTCCCTATAATTATTTATACTAACAAGTATTCTCTCCTCGCCTACAATTATATTACCTTGCACAGGATTTAAGACATTACCTTGCACAGTCCTGACTGTGCCTATTCTGTCTCTTAATATTCTGACTTGAATTTGAACCGTCTTCTTCTTTTTCCCTTGAAATAGGATTACTTAGGTGTCCTTTAGCTACACACACTTTCCCGTTACCCAAAGATATCACAATCCCACCCTTGAAGTTGCCATTTCTCTTAGTCTACTTACATCCGTTAATAAACTTGAGGCCTTCGGTATCGACTCCTCCTCCAAACCGACCACTTCATCTTCCATCTGCAGAGCGCCCATGGAAACCCAAGCATGGATTTATTCAAAGAGGGACCTGCCCACTTTATTCATGCATGTTTATTTCTATCGGCCGCTCTCCACAGGAAACTTGACGATATTCCAGTTTATGGTGGAGGATGCCCGATCGTCTGAAACTCTGAAGTCAAACTAGTTTGGATCTGGAACCATCCGCACCATTACCATGTGAGCTTATGGCCCTTTGGAACGTTCATATGTAATGGATGGGATTCCACCAGAAGAATTCTGAGTCCAAATAATAGGACAAACTCAAGAAGGTGGCAAGTTACTCTTTTATTAGCAATTATCTAAAACAGGAGTTTACAACAAACAACAACGGACGTACTCTCAGTCTCTTAATGATTTCTACAAAAAACACACTTCATATATACTCAATTATGCATCAGAGTGACATCTTACAACATGGCAATAGTGGAAAACCTATCAGGTCGGGATTGGTTAAGGGAAACATCTATATATACAATCAAATAGGAGCTAGGATTGTTATTGGCTGTTCTTTATCAGGTAGACAACTTATGCCTACCTCCTCAAACATGTAATTTCAGAAAGACTAGTTACATTGTGTTCCATTGGTATTCTAATCTATAAGGTCCTTCGTTATAGGGACTAATACAATTGGTTGGCACACTTGTGCCATGTCTGGAACATTTGGTTAATTTAGCAGCACATAAGCCTAAACCCAGGTGCAGGGAGATAGGATATGAAGCTACCTCACCACCCAATTAGCCCAGCATCTCTCATCACCCATGGAGTTTGTCATGAAATTGTCTTTGTACTTGGGTTTACAGAGTATTCTTGTCTTGGATATGCACGGGAGTGAGGGCACTAGCTATCATGTTGGAACTCCAAGTTCAAGCTCTATTTCCATCCTTGGCTCACATGACAAGAGACCACGATCTGGTCTGTTTTGCAGTTTTTTAAATGCTCTAAATGAATTAAAAATTGACATCCGTTGAGCTCTTTCTTGAATCTTAATGGGAGAAGATTCATCCTCTGCACACTCATTCTTCTTCAGAGTAGATAGCTGACTTCAATTTCTAATATCTTGACTTCAGGCCAGACAACCTTGCCACACAGGTTCACAAGCTTCCTATTCTGCTGTGACACAGCTTTCTGTTCTGCCTTTATGGTTTTTGGCTTATTTATTTCATGATACCAATGTCCAGTTTCTGTACAATGGCGGCTTTGCCTGTATTCTATTCATGACTCATAGCTAGCCTAGACGATGACTTGATCTACCTAGCTTTCTCCAGAGTCTGTAATTTTACTGAACTCCAGTATTCTGCAGTACTTTGTGAACATGTAATTCTCTTCTTTTCTCCACGTTGATAGTTCACTCAAATCTTTACTTCGTCATTTGCCCACTATTACCCATACATTGTCTTCAATCAATATCTTGAGATGTTGTGCACACTTTGTTATGGCGTCATTAGTTCATTTTCTTTGTTCTTTCGCATATTCCTTCAGGGAGTTCCTCCTGGAGGTTGTCATCACTTTGTGGGTACATTTTATAGGGTTGTCTCAATAAGTATCTCCTTCTAAATACTTGCGGCTGTTTTGGCACGATAGCTGGTGTCAGGCAAGGCACAGTTTCATGTCTCCAATATAAAGGAGGTTGGGGGGCGGGATCTCCTGCCGATATATACATCTGCTCCTCTACAGCAGGGCAGTGAAAATTAAGATTTCTAATTACATGATTTTTAACATAAGTCACTCGTTCTTTAAATTGATGGCTGCGTTATCCTATTTGTAAAGACAAATTGGTGATTTGTTCAGCTTCTTCGTGATTAGATTTGGTTGTGGTTTCTTCTTCTACATTATGCATCATAAAGAAATGAGAAATTAATATTTATATAAGTTATGCAATTTGCTTGCTTTATAACATATATTTGTCACCGTTAGTGACTTGGTCAGCACTCATTTCATCTTTGGAGAAGTACTCCTCCAGCCACTCAAGTGTGCTTGTGTCATGGCCACTAGCCAAGGGCCACTACCTTTATCACCCAAAGCACCAGGCACATAAGAAAGTGTTCTCTGCACACTTTGTGCCCAGGGCACATGCATCCCGCCGGGCGTTGCCATTAAAAGACATTGGAGGGCACGTGCAGAAGTCTGTGGGAGGAGCAAGGTGGAGCCACAAGGCAGGGCTAAGGGGAGTGGCTGGGGCCAGGCTATTTAAGCCAGCCCCACCCGCATGCAAGCGTTTCACGTTAGTCTGCTTTCTGCAGCGCAATGCTTACCGCCGATGAAGCACCTTTACCTGTTTCCAGCTCATAATCTCAGCACGCGACTCATCAGGTTCCTGAACTTCTTCTTCTTCGCGCATCTACCTGACTCCAGCCACACCATCGCTTGAAGCACAGCTTACCTGATTCCAACACTGCATCTTCATTGCACATCGTACCTGGCTCCAACAATACCATCGCTCGACGCGGTGCTTACCTGACTCCAGCAACTCCATCGCCGGACATGCGTCTTACCTGTCTCTGCAATACCATCGCCAGCAGTGCATCGCATTTTACCTCATTCCCTTGTCATTGGAGTCGGAGCACATCCTCACCTGTTCCGAGCGTCCAGCTACGCAAGAGCCTTCTTCTTGCCCAGCATCCTCACGGATCTATCCATCTAGCAATCGCCGGCAAGTCTTCGGATCGTCGCTCCCCATCTGGTGCCGCCAGGCCATCCCTGCAATAGAAAAGAAGCACACAAGGTTAGAAACTGTATAAATACCTTACGCTTGGTCGCGCAACATATAAACATTGCGTACAACCTTGAAACCCTACTTACCATCTAAGTGGGGACTGTGCAACCCCCTCTGGGACCATCCGGACTCGCTTTCAACACTGCGACTCCGCGTGGCCATCTTCACACCTATTTGGGAGAGAAAAGACATTGCAAAAGGGTTACGGCAATAATCATTGAGCAAAGACATTGCAAAAGGATACGGACAATAATCTTGAGCAAAGACATTGCAAAAGGATACGAACAATAATCATTGTTACGAACACTTTCTCTCAAGGTGGTTCGGTCACAGACTGTCTGGGCTGCCATGCACACGGGCCAGTGACGCAACTAGGTCCATCAACGGCACCCCTGTTGAAGAGAAGCAGGACGGAGAGCTCATTCTCACAAGAAAATAGGTGAGACTATATGGGTAAACACATGCTCACCTCATTCTGGAACGAAGGGTTTAAGGGGAATCACCATTCATCCACAGAATTCTCACTGCCTCTCGTCTTCTCTCAGGGGCAGTGCCAGCAGCTAGAGCAGCCCACAACACAGCAGCTGGGGAAAGAGGCTGATCCAGGGGAGTCAAGTTCAGGGAGGGCTCCAACCGTGCCCCAACGCCCCCGCAGAGACCAGGTGAGCATAGCAGCTTGCCATTTCTGTCAAAATATTGAATGATCATATTTGCTTATGAATAATGTTTATATAATGAATGGTTACAATAAAACAAACCTAAGGTTTACTATTTTGTGAGAGATCGTTTTGCACAGTGTGGTTGCTGTGTCTCAGTTTGTATGAAGAGTTGCAGTGAACTGATGATATAAGGTATACAGTTATGCGTTGTGTTTGGTATACTCCATAATATTGTGTGCTGAATCACAAATGTATGTTTACAATTGCAGCGGTTTTATTGTATATAGATGTATACATGGGGTGTACTAAATATTGGTAATGTTGGTTTATGTATACGATAGGGTCATTAGAAGGGTACAACATATTGTTTTGTCCCCTTTGCTTTTTGGGTTATGCTCTATCTACCTGGTCTCAGACAGGTCTGTGGATGTCTTTACTGTATATGGACATAGAGCTGCTACATTGGAGGGGATATTGATTTTTAGGTGTAACTATTGAACATAGATTTTATGAACTTCTAGGTAATTAGGGTCCGCTGGTAAAACCCTATGAAATTCAGTGAATAAACTTTGTGAAAGGGACATTATGGTTGAGTTGCACTAATGAAAACCTATCAAATTCAGTGAACAAACATTGTTAAAGGGATGTTGTGGTTAAGTTGCACCAATAAAAACCTATCAAATTCAAGGGACGTTATGGTTACAAGTAAAATCAAAACCCAAGACATTTGCCAGTTATGGTAAGCTAAGCACCCATAACTGACACCACTGCAATGCACTGCTAAGACTAACACCCAGAACATCAAAGTTTTTCACAAAATGTGTATATATATATATATATATATATATGTGTGTGTCTGTGTGAAGGTATTTATGTGTATGTACATAAGGTATTTATATATTTCAAGCTTAGCTAGAAATCAAAGGAGAGCTGTACAATAAACAATGTGGAAGAGATTGGGGATGGGGGAGAATCATCCTCATTTGCTCCTTAGAGATCAGGGTCTTTAATTCATCCCTGAATCACAGGAGGGTGGGAGACATATTGATGTAAGCAGGAATATTATTCCAGAGCATGCAAGCATAGGAAGAGGAATCTTGTTTTCCATTCTTCTCCTCCTTTTACTTCTTGGATTATAGTCTGGTCCTAAAATGACCAGAGTATTCCGTGGGACACCTGCCAGTCGAGCATTGATAACAGCCAGGCGGGAGAGCACCAGGGCCCGGACAATACATCTGAAACTTGAAGCAGGGAAGAAGGGTTTAATTTGGTTTGATTCTTGCCTATGTGGAATTTTCAGATATTATCCATAAAATGGTTCAAAAGATCCTTATCTTACTCTGCAATGGCTATATGAGCTTTCAAGAAAAAAGACAACGCTTTCTGATTCTGAAGAGAAAACGGAACAGGAGGGCGTTTTATTGAATGGTAGGCCAATCTTTACTGACTATAGTTCTAACTGTAAACGTGTCTCTCAGTGAGGGATTTCCTCTAAGATTTTGAAAACTTTGTAGTGTTATCAATAAGTAGTTGTTCAAATGATTTAAGAAAGTTGTTTCGAAGTACCTCAGGCTTTCCACTCTGTCATCTTGACTTCAACATTTATGTCAAATGACTCATGGGGACGTACTGACAAATATCATCCCCACTTCCTCTCTGGTGATATTCATATCCACCTACGAAATATGGCCCAATAGAATCAATTTCCCATCATGTCAAACTGATATAAAGTCATGGGGAATTGGATAGGTCAAAACAGTTTCAAGCTTAATTGTGCTACAAATGAACAACCAGTACTTGGCATACCTACACTCGGTTGCTTCTCTATCGCCTTTGGAGAAAAAATAACCTGATAAAAAGTAAGGAATGCAAACGGGGCTTCATCTGGAATGCCATGCTGAGTCTCCATCTACAGGATGAATGCTGGAACACGTGGAAAGCTTTGACATGGAATGCCAGAACTCAAATTCATCAGATCGTTTGGAAACAGCAGTGAAATGCAGTAGATCAACAGCAACACCTTCAGAAACTAGCTGTGGATTTCCCATGTTTGATGCTTTGTGGGTTAGTTTATTGCAGGAAACAACAACTGTTCATCTCTTTTGTTTCACAACATCGCCCACATGTTTTTATTGACCTGTTCCCAATGCAATTGCTTCATTTAGATCATTCAAGGCAGAGCACAACACATGTGTCACATGATATTGCAACTAGACACATAATAAAGAACGGGAAAAGGAACGAGAAAGAGGTGTTACATACTTAAATGTTGGTGCTTGGTTTACATCAGACTCTGCACACTCTCCCAGTAGAAGACTTGATAGGATCAAGACCCAATTGGAAGGAAGATTGGCAGGAATCCACACAACATGAAATGGGTAATGCTGGTATTCCACACATGTCTTGCAATTTTAAACCTTTTGTTATTGGTGACCTTAAAACCACATTGATTAATTCGGATCAAGTGTTGGCTATAATGAGGGAATGCAAGAGAATGGACTCGGAGGGGTATGGCGTTAACGTAACCAGCGCTTCTGCAGCTGTTTCAGTAGTCATACTGTTGAGTCAAAAGGGGACATCTTCCTGTCTCTTGCCCCCTAATTGATATTCAGCAGCTTCACCAGCAAATGAAAGCAATTGGGAAAGAGGGCTTTCCTTTTCTCAAGGTTTGCATGGATCTTTGTGTAGGCATAAACATGGACATGGGAAGCATTTGTGACAAAGATAGAGTCAAGGAGGAGACTGCAGTTGTTACACAAGCGAGAGCTTGTGAATTTCATGATCGAAGTGAAGTTACACATGTGCAATCAGATCATTCTGAAGAAGTGGAAGATGATGAAGGTGGAGGTTACCCAGTATCTCTAAGTTTCTCTAAATCAGAAAACTAAGAATTAATAAACTATGGAAGTGGAGAAGTTCAGAATGAGGTTGGGGTTGCATTTAAAGAAGCACGCGTTAAGGTTCGGTCTTCAACAGAGGTCAGTAAATGAAAGATGGATGAGAGTGAGCAGTAAACAGATCCGGAATATGAGGGTGCAGCAGAAGACCAGTAATAGAGAATTCATTGTGATTCTTGTTGCCCGGGGATTCTCAAACATCTCCAAATTCAAAACATGTACATAGGGATCTTGCCAATAGGATTTCACATATGAACAACTCCAAAGACAGCATTGTCCCCGCCTACCCATTGAGTAAAGGAAATGCCAGTCAAACATGTACTCTATGGAGTATGAAGGCCAAATGCCCAACATGAATGTCTGAAACCCTCATAACTGGCAGCCCGACCACAGAGGATCCTGCGCTGGTAAGTGAATATGAAATGGTGTTGGGAAACTGTGTCAGAGACTGATTTAATGAAGAGCGTGGTGGAAGCGGGACCCAACTTGTAAGGGAACTTTTTATCTAAGGATGGGAATGGCACAATAACTGTCCAACTGTCAGGAAAACCTACAACATTTGAAGCATATACAAAATGATGTCTACATCTACTTCTGCCTTTTACCAGTATACAAGTACCAGCATTACATCTTGAATATTACATTGTAAACAACCTGCACTAGCCTTCCATCTCGAAATATTTCTAGGCACTCAAGAATAACATTTTAGCACATTTCCTGGTGTGATAAAATGCCCAAGGAATAAATCAGGCTTTCAGCCCAGTACATACACTCTGAACTGTTTGCATCCACCATCATTACTAATGTCGTGAGAGCTTTTGACAACAGTCTCACAGCCCCATTCTCCACACCTCCCATTTTGAAAACCTGTCATTCACATGTGGTGTAAAGTCAGACCCACTGAAGTCAAAAGTTAGAAAGGCCAACTACAGGTTTTCGCTTATTCCCTGTGTTGCCCATCACTTGCTTGCTCATTGCAAGACGGTCATCTCCCGGGTGTAGTCACACCTGGACTATATTCGGTTCTTTGTGTCAAAGTTGCCCGTTTAGGGCCACTCTGAAAAAAGTCTGTTTTTATACAGACCACAAAGAGGCATTCAAGTCATTCTTAACTTTGCCATACCAGATGGCCCCCACACCTGTCTGCCTCCACCGCTGTGCCTGTTATCTTCATGTCCTGCTTTCACAACACCGCCCACCCAAACCCTACATGTAGCATTTTCCCTGCTTCCCAGACTCCTCCATGCCCTTGGGCCCCACCCCCTTCCAAACCCTCCCATCTAAACCACTTACCTGTTCCAGCACCTTTCCCAGGTTTTCTGGGCCGGTTCTCCTCACCTGTGCACTCTTCCATTGGCTGACTTTTGTGGGTGGCGTTTCCTTTATATACTCTTTTGTGGTCGGGACAGGAAGTGTTGCCTATTGTCGAAAAAAAAACGTACTATTCATCTCATTAAAGCCTAATACCCCATCTTCCTTGATGGCTGAGAAACCCAGAGTGAATTACTAGATGGATGACTTGGTGAAGACAACACAGACTACACTTCCCCTCTGATCCTGCCCAACGGAAGTACAACCTTTGTCACTTCTGGCTATGAAGCCTCCTCCAACATGATCCCATGGGTGTACTTCTGACTCGTCACTATCACGAGGTATCCATCATGGCTCCACACACTCGTCCCTTCTTTTCATACTTGGATGCAGCTTCTAATGAAAATGACGTCAGAGGAAAACATGTCATACCACTCTTGCATCACAGGCACACATTTCCTCCCCATCAACGGCAAAGCAAGTGCAATGCAAGTCCTGCATCTCTGTCCGCAAGGTGTACCTGCATCGATTTCAAAGAGCGTTCTTGAACTCGGCGGTTCCAAGCAGAAGCCCTGTTTTTGCTGGGCCACACTTAATACAAGGTTTTCTCTTTTCAAACCCTTCTTTTCAATCCCATTTGCACAAAAGCCCAACATATTTGTTGACCTACATCACTATTCGTTACATGTCTGGTTGAACGTCCACTCAATTCTGAGATGGGTCTGTTTTTAGACTCATCTGATTAAAATGTGAACAGAGTATGTTATTGTAATTGCCTTTTTTAGCATTGGATTTCATACAAACTATTGACATTTCGTATGGGGTAATGGCTAAAGATATGCAGCCATTTATTCGGATCGAATTAGCTCTGAAATGCACTAAAGCATCCCTTTGCCTTCAGTGCTGCCTGCAGATTAGAAATGTGAGATTCCATTATGCGCGCTTTTTGAGTGCACATGCTAATGGGAACCAACAAAAAAAGTCATGCATACTTTCAGTTCATCAGCTTGCGAAATGTTCCTGCCTTTTCCCCAAATGCCCATTTAATAAACCGAATCAAGGCTGCTGAATACCCATGAGGAGTTATAATTTTTTAGAAAAAAAAAATCCAAGTTGATGAAGCCGAAGAATAGGTTAAGCATTTGGAGTCGTGTGTTGAATCTTTCAGAACTCGTAATGTAGTCTCTCTTCTGCTCATTTGCTGTAAATGTGGCTCCCTGGGACAGCGCGAGCAGCCCAGTGGCAGCAGGGCTCCGCGAGGGAAAGGGTTAATGTAATAACCTGCTGCCGCTGCAAAATCCGCAGGCGGGAGAACAGCTTCTCCTTCAAATGCCAATTAGCCCGGCGCATAATTAAATATCCTAAATAATGAAATATGCACGGTGTACACAGTTAAAAATACCCCAACATAAATTAGTTATCAAAAAGTTATTAATAAATAAACACTGGATGGAGACTTTGAAAGTCTGCATTGATGGCCCAAGTTTCACCTATAAAATACACCCAGAACGGAACTCCTGCTAAAGAAAGTTATGTGTCGGGAAGGGCCCTTTGGTGCACTGCAGGTAGAATGCACTAAACATGCGCCGCAAGCGGAAGTCGTTTGGTGAGAGCTGCTGCTGGTGATGGGCGTCCATGTTGTGAGGGCTGGCTAGCCCTGTGTTCCACAAAGCTCTCAACACAACACACAGGTTAATCATGATGCCACTATGTAGTAATTTTTGTAACGGTTTTTTAATTATGTTTATGAATACATGTATTGAAGACTTAGATTAAAGCATATACTACAATAAAATATGCGTTTGTCAAAGGGGCGCCACTTTGGATTTCTCTATACAGATGGCATTTCCCCATGACCACCTTTGTTAAGATACAGAAACTACAGAACAGGGAAGCAAACACAAAGGACATTATGCCTAGTCTTAAACAAATGTAAGAACAGTGTTGTTAACAGATTTTGACTCCATTAGTTTCTGAAGTGACCAACAGTACAATAGCCAGGTCGATTAGTAAGTCAATGGGCCTGATTACAAGTCTGGCTGCCTAGAAATAAGGGTGCTGGTAGCAATGTACAGGCACCCTTTCTGGAACATCAGACTATGAGTATGCCTGTGCTCCCGGCATGTCTGACCTGCCGGGAGCACCGGCCACTGCAGGCATGGTTTTCACAGAAGCTCCGGTACTGTTAGCAACGGTGCCGGTGCTTCTGTGTACCCATCACCTGAGATCCCAGGCCGCCGGGACTTGTAATATCCTGATGGCATCGGGATATCAGGTGGCGGAAACAGTGTTATGAGGTTGGCAGCAACCTCCCCGCCCCCGGTAGCAGCAGTGGGTTACCGCCAAACTCATAATGTTGCCCAATGTCTGACTGTTGTTATAGGTGTCCAGTGCCCAGAGCCTATGTTTCAGGTGCAGCAGGGCCTCCTCAGCCTTTCATCTGCCAGATCCTTTTGATCAAATTCAGTACCACTGAATTCAGGATTAGTGCCATGAAACCACAAAATATGAGGAGTGACATTTTAATAAGGATCAAAATAAACATGCCTTAGATAACTCAAATACTATTATAGATTATATACAAAATTAAAGAAGGGTGAGGCGCGCACTCCCGGTCCTGGTCAGTTTAAACCTGTTGCAAAAATTAAATAGATAGCTGGGTCACATCCCAAACGGACAAGTGTTCACATGGTTAGATCCCTTCTGCTGCAAAACAGGTACTCAGTGTTCACAGGGTTAAATCCCATCAGCTGCAGTTCTGTGGTCTGTAGTTGTTCTCCTCCAAGCGCTTTCTTATCTCAAATAATCCTCGGGGAGGCTGTGTTTTCTATAGCAGGTGTAACTAATTAGACTCTAAGGATTGTGGTAGCTGTAGTGAAACGTTTTTTTCTGTTCAGGTGACCAGCAACCGACACACCTCCAAAAGCACCAGTCCTTCCCAAATTATTATAGACTACATCCATTTGGTAATGGGTTGAAAGATTAACTTATTCTTGAATGGTATTTCTGCATAAAGAGTTTTTTACTCGGTTGACTTTGGAAGAGTTAGGGCCTGGTTTACAAAAATGTTTTAATTCCCATTGAACACGTTTTTGTGAATCAGGCCCAAAGTGTTTCATAAGTAGTTATTACCTCCTTGTCCAGGTATTCCTCATAACAGCATTTTCTCATTTCATTAAGGACTGTGATGCCGAAGATCTGGACTCTGCGTAATGAAGTTCACCAGTAAGTCATAGAGCCATTACTCCCTCGTCTGAGTCGTCCTCATCACAGTCCTCACTTAAATGAGAAAGTACTGTGGCGAAGAAGATCTGGACAAGGGGGTAGTAATTGCTTATCAAACTCTTGAGGCCTGATTTACAAAAAAAATGTCATGTGAATGTGACAAGGAAGATGCAGACTTGGTGTAATGAAGATTACCGGTTAGTAATCGTACCCAGCATAAGCATCAATGCACATCGTACAAAAGTGCAAACAGATTGACTATCCAATTGTTTACTTAGTGGAACATTATGCTATTGACGTAAGTGAACAACAAGTGCCAATAAACAACTTGTAATGCACTCTCCACAGCATGAACATGTCACACTCTTAAAAGAGTACCTTCAACTCGCTAAATGTGCTGCCATTGATAGCTCCAGGTGTATTACAGATTACATATTTAACAAATCACATATGATATCACTGTGAATCTCCCTTGAAATCTCGTGTATAAACAATGTATTTGTGCCAGAAAATGTGCATGCAGAGTTCTATGATAATTGCTCATATTGTGCTCAGTTACACCTGTGCATTATTTAGCCTTTATCATTTCTTGCTATGCCGATTTTTGGGATGTTTGGTGTACAAAATAAATGCTAAATTCACAAAGAAGTTACAGAGAGTAACTCTGCCGTAAATAATCTTCCATCAGGAGAGGGGTATGTGACTCACAAAAGAAGTTACTCAGAGTAATTCTGACATGCAACCAGAGAGGACTATGCTATTCACAGAAGAAGCTAGACAGAGTAACTTGGACATTCAGAAGAGAGGGCTATGCTACTCACAGAAGAAGGTACGCAGAGTAGCTCTGTGTTAGACGATCCTCTACACACCAGTCCACTACACATCAGAACACTGCTCACATTCCCCCAGCATCTCCTCCCACGGTTCGAGGCTCAAGTGATTCGGTGAACCCAAAGGACTGAAAACTCCGTACCAGCTTTGGTGTACGGGCTCGATTGCAACCCTTTCTGCATTGGCAATTGCCTTGGAGAACGTATAGCAGAAGGAGCGGCGTTACGTCGTCACGTCGATCACGTGATCCAGTGTGGCGTTCCTCACGTGACCTTGTTGGACGTCACATGACCCAGAGACGTCACATGACCCAGAGACACAAAGTATAAAGGTCTGAGAGACAGAACACTCATTGCTTCTCAGCTGTCTTCAGACCCTGTTTGGCGTTACGCATTGCTCCACTGTTACCATTGATCACGGAACTCTTCCTCGGACTCCTTCGGATACCCCTTTGTACCTTTGCTTGGAACTGTTTACCTGTTGCCGGATTTCGGACTTTATCCTGACTTCTCTTTGGAACATCCCTTGGTACCTTGCTGAACTCCTACGCCATTTCCCTTCTGGGGATTCAAGTCACGCCTTCTCTCCTACAGGTGGTTGATCCTACATCCACGCAAACTCACGGTTCTACTACTCTGGGACCGCTTCATCATCTGAGTCTCGAACCTCTACTAGGTTTCCTGGGTTTCCCTGACACCAGATAGGTAAGACCTTTTAGATCCTTTGGTTTACTTGATATGTACTGTGATTGCCTGGTACTTAACCTTGTTCCTTTCTGACAGCAGCATTGGTGTTCCAGAGGTTCCGTGGATCTGGGAAGTCATCTCTCACCTGTGGCCTCAAAGGTCGCACAGCGGCTTTCTATTAGTTCCCCTGTGCGTCACTTGGGGACGGAGGTCTCATCGGTCTACACGACACTCAAGTCAGAACAGACTGAGAAGCCGTTTAGTCGTGTTTGACGATGCAGGGATCCACGGATGAACCCATAGCTGCCTTAGTCCAGGCGATTACAGTATTAAGGGCAGATATGGCCGCGCAAATACAGTGATCCACCAAAGGTTAGATTCCATACAGAGTGTTCGGCATTCCCTTCCTGCAGACCCAGAGTTCGGAGATGTTAGCTCCTCAACTACACCTCCTCCCATGGCTAATACTACAGTCCCAACTCAGATGGTCCTCCCAAGCCCTTCCCCCCTGGCTGCTCCGGAACGCTATCAAGGTGACCCCAAGAAATTCAGAACCTTCGTTAATCAGTGAAAGTTACATTTCTTATGTAGACCTTTGGCCTTTCCTACTTCCACTGCTAAAGCCGCCTTCGCCCTTTCCCATTTAGCCGGGACAGCTGCCGCTTGGGCCAATCCCCTGTTGGAGGATAATAGCCCAGTCCTTTATGACTTTGATCTGTTGGCTCTAGAAATGTCTAGAGTATTTGATACCCGGCACAAGGCACAGTCTAGGGATTTGGAGTTGTTAGAATTAACTCAGGGTAGAAGGACTTTGATAGATTACATCACCCGGTTCAATCAATTAGTTGCTGAAACATCATGGCCAGAAAACAAGCGGGCGGTGGTCTTTTATAGGGGGTTGAGTAACATCATGAAAGACGCTTTAGCAGTGATCCCTTCTATGCCCACTCAGTATCAGGAACTGGTTGATCTCGCCCTGCAGGTAGACGCACGGCGATCGGAGCGTAGAGCCGAGTTGGTGTTCTCTTCCCATCCTACCCTTGCCAGTACTCCTGCTTCCAGTACAGAAGAACCTATGCAAGTGGGAGGCTTACGTAGTCCTATTACAACATCTGAGAGGGAACGTAGAAGGGCGGATAATGCATGTTTTTATTGTGGCACCACGGGACATTTTGTGAAGGCGTGTCCGCGACGTCCCAAGAAGAGCCAGGTTTTTCGGACAGCTCGACCTTAGATCCAGAGAGCAGGTCGAGTGTTCCATCATTATCTCCGGGTACCCCTCTTGCATTTGCTCATGTTCAACCCATCTCTGGAAAGGCTACTCTATGTCCCTCTACAGGCCTTCTTCATGCAGTCAAAATCATCATTGATTCAGGTGCTACTGGTAATTACATAGACATTGATTTAGCCCATTCCCTCAACCTACCTTTGGTGGTAAAAACACGACCTGAACATGTCCAAGCCGTAGACGGCTCTGCGTTAGTGTCTGGCCCCGTTAGACACCAAACGGCACCTCTTTTGTTGACCATACAAGAAATTCACACAGAGACTTTAATTTTTGATTTGATTACCACACCTCAATTCGGTATCATATTAGGGATTCCATGGTTACGTGAACACAATCCGCTGATCAATTGGCAATCAGGCACTGTGCTCTTCGAGTCCGAGATCTGTCAGAATTATTGTCTCCCGGTCCATCAAACAAATGACACACCTTCTCGGGCTTTGGGAGCCTTAGCTCAACTCACGCTGACTGTTGATGATTCAGAGATGGTGCATTCTCATACCGTTGGGGGGGGGGGTTTCTGGGATTCCAACTGAGTACAAAGCCTTCGAGTCAGTGTTCGATCGTGGCCCTTCCGAGGTACTTCCTCCACATAGGCCATATGACTGCCCAATCGAATTACTCCCTGATTCCACTATTCCTTCGGGCAGAATATATTCCCTGTCCCCTTCGGAGGAACAAGCATTGAAAGAGTATGTACAGAACGCCCTTCGTTTAGGACATATCCGTCCCTCTACTTCACCAGCAGCAAGCCCTATATTCTTTGTACCCAAGAAGGAGGGGGATTTACGTCCTTGTGTGGATTATCGGCGTCTTAACGCTATCACAAAAAAGGATAGATATCCAATCCCGTTAATCACACCTCTTCTGGAACACTTATCACATGCTTCTATATTCACCAAGCTTGATCTACGCGGCGCATACAATCTAGTGCACGTTCGCGAGGGAGACGAGTGGAAAACTGCTTTCTGTACTCATTACGGCTTGTATGAATATCTAGTCATGCCCTTCGGCCTATGTAATGCCCCAGCCACATTCCAACGATTTATGAATGACATATTCAGGGATATTCTGGATGTATACATGATTGTGTACTTGGACGACATCTTAATCTTTTCTCGTAATCTTGATGACCATGTAAAGCATGTCCGAGAAGTACTATCCCGTCTGAGAGAACATTCCTTATTCGCCAAACCTGAGAAATGTCAGTTCCATAAAACGTCTGTTGAGTTTCTGGGATTCCACATTACCCCTGGGGCGTTATCCATGAATGAAGCCAAGGTCAAAGCTGTCTTAGATTGGCCAGTACCTCAAACACTCAAGTCCTTGCAGGCCTTTTTGGGCTTCGCCAACTTTTATAGGCGCTTCATTTCTTCCTTTTCCACAATTGTTGCCCCGCTCACGGCCCTGACCAGTCCTCAGGTACCTTATCGTTGGCAAAGAGAACACCAAGAGGCTTTTGAGACTTTGAAAACCGCTTTTACTACCGCACCGGTACTCCAGCACCCCAATCCTGATCTTCCGTTCATAGTTGAGGCAGATGCCTCTTCTTTTGCTCTCGCCGCGGTATTGTCTCAAACATGTCCTACAACAGGCAAATTGCACCCAGTGGCATACCATTCCCGTAAGTTTTCCAGTACTGAAACTCATTACACCGTTACGGAGAAGGAACTCTTGGCTGTTATGGATGCCTTTCGTGTTTGGCGCCATCATCTTCTGGGGGCTAAACATCCCATCACTGTATACTCAGATCATCGGAATTTACAGGATCTGGCTGCATTGAAGTGCATTAATAGCAGACAGGTCCGATGGCATCTTTTCTTTTCCTCTTTTGATTTTCATATTATGCATCGTCCTGGCACTTCACATGGAAAAGCAGACGCCTTGTCACGTTCCCCGGAGGGGGTCGAGTTGCCAACCTTCCCTGACACTGTTCTTGGAAAGAGTCATGTGATTTGTCTCTGTACACCCTCATTGTCGTTATTAGACTCGGTCCGATCCTGGACTAGCAATCATTACGACCAGTTGCGAGAATGGGACCCCGTGTATTCTGATGGTTTGCCTTTTGTACATGAACGTCTGTTCCTTCCCACACCTGACACTCGTAATCTGGCCCTTGAGTGGTCTCATGATGCTCCCTTTAATGCCCATCCCGGTCAAGAGCGCACTTTAGATCTTCCGAAGCGCTGGTGTTGGTGGCCCTCTATGAAGCGCGATGTAGAATGTTATGTCAATTCATGTGCAGTATGTGCTCAGGCTAAACATCGGAGGGGTCGACCGGTTGGGTTGTTACTTCCGATTCCGGTACCTCCCAGGCCTTGGCATACGTTGACTATGGATTTCGTTACCGATCTCCCCAAGTCGAAAGGCTTTGACTCCATCTGGGTAGTGGTGGACACGTTCACTAAAATGGCTCGTTTTGTTCCTTGTAAAGGTATTCCTTCGGCCCCGGTCTTGGCGGACTTGTTTTTTGAACATGTGTTCATGTTATTCGGCCTCCCTTCGATCATTATATCCGATCGTGGATCACAGTTCACTTCTCGATTTTGGAGGTCGTTGACTAAATGGTTGGGCATTGATACCAGGTATTCTTCGGCCTATCATCCTGAGACCGATGGGCAGACCGAAAGGACGAATCAATCCATGGAGCAGTACCTTTGTTGCCTTATATTGCAACATCAGTCATCCTGGTTGACCGTTTTACGACTTGCTGAGTTCGCGTACAATAACACGGCTCATTCAGCTACTGGTTATTCTCCTTTTTACGCCCTCTACGGCCAACATCCCAAGGTCTTGCCGATCCCTGATGTTTCTAGTTCTTCAAATCCTGCGGCCACGACATGCCTTAGGGATCTGTCTGCTGTACATGCCAGTACGGTGGTTCATCTCACGGAAGCAAAGGCTTCTATGAAGGCCCGTGTGGATGGCAAACGTCTAGCTGCTCCTCCTCTGGTAGTGGGTTCTAGGGTCTGGTTGTCTTCACGTCATCTTCGCCTAGTGGGTTGCCGGAAATTGCTACCTTGTTTTGTCGGTCCGTATGTAATCTCTCAGGTTGTGAATCCGGTGGCTTTTCGTCTAGTGCTTCCTAGTTCTTGGCGTATCCATCCTGTGTTCCATGTCTCCCTCCTCAAACCTTGTCCCGATTCCGTCCGTCTTCGAACACCTGTTGCGCCGGTGTCCCTGACCTCTCCTGATGTCTTTGAGGTGTCGGCCATTTTAGGGTCCAGATGGTTTAGGGGTAGGCTCCAATATCTGGTAGATTGGAAGGGTTACGGCCCGGAGGAGCGTTCATGGGTTTCCGCCTTGGATCTGAACGCCCCTCGGTTGGTGGCCCGCTTCCATAAGGATCATCCGTCCTGCCCACGGGGTCGTGGCCATTGGGGGGGGGCTATGTTAGACGATCCTCTACACACCAGTCCACTACACATCAGAACACTGCTCACATTCCCCCAACATCTCCTCCCACGGTTCGAGGCTCAAGTGATTCGGTGAACCCAAAGGACCGAAAACTCCGTACCAGCTTTGGTGTACGGGGTCGATTGCAACCCTTTCTGCATTGGCAATTGCCTTGAAGAACGTATAGCAGAAGGGGCGGCGTTACGTCGTCACGTCGATCACGTGATCCAGTGTGGCGTTCCTCACGTGACCTTGTTGGACGTCACATGACCCAGAGACGTCACATGACCCAGAGACACAAAGTATAAAGGTCTGAGAGACAGAACACTCATTGCTTCTCAGCTGTCTTCAGGCCCTGTTTGGCGTTACGCATTGCTCCACTGTTACCATTGATCACGGAACTCTTCCTCGGACTCCTTCGGATACCCCTTTGTACCTTTGCTTGGAACTGTTTACCTGTTGCCGGATTTCGGACTGTATCCTGACTTCTCTTTGGAACATCCCTTGGTACCTTGCTGAACTCCTACGCCATTTCCCTTCTGGGGATTCAAGTCACGCCTTCTCTCCTACAGGTGGTTGATCCTACATCCACGCAAACTCACGGTTCTACTACTCTGGGACCGCTTCATCATCTGAGTCTCGAACCTCTACTAGGTTTCCTGGGTTTCCCTGACACCAGATAGGTAAGACCTTTTAGATCCTTTGGTTTACTTGATATGTACTGTGATTGCCTGGTACTTAACCTCTTTTCTTTCTGACAGCAGCTTCGGTGTTCCAGAGGTTCCGTGGATCTGGGAAGTCATCTCTCACCTGTGGCCTCAAAGGTCGCACAGCGGCTTTCTATTAGTTCCCCTGTGCGTCACTTGGGGACGGAGGTCTCATCGGTCTACACGACACTCAAGTCAGAACACTCTGGCATACACATGGACAAGGCTATGTGACTCGCAAAAGAAGTTACAAACAGCAATTTTGACGTGCACATGGAGGGAGCTATGCGACTCACAAAAGAAGCTATGTAGAGTCATTCTGACGTACACTTAACTTCAACCTGCAGATTGTGGGGTGTAATCAAAGGCTTTCAACCAATGGAACAAAAGAGTCCCCTGAAAAAAATGACCTGCCTGCTTTCAGAAGCCTGCAAGCTGAAAATGGGCCTATTTAGGCAGACTATGCAGGTTTCTTTCTGCAGTGGAAATACAGAGAATGCTAAAACAAAAATGTAACCTGAGTGCAGATTGGAAAAGCACCTCACATTTCTGGATGAGGCAAAGATGTAGCATTTTTCATTCAAACTGTCAACCATCAAAAGGTGGTGCACTATGAAAATTCAGACCCACTTTTCAGAAGATAAGCAAACAGCAGATAATTAAAAGTGTATTTTATTAATGACTGAAAGAAACAGCCCGCACTTTCAGCACAAAAGTAAAGTGAACCCTGATCAGTAAAACACACCGTATGCCAAAGAGCAAAGGCTGATGTTAGAAAATGCAATACGTGAGTTTGTTTCAGCAAAGGACAAAAGGTGGGTCTTGGGCCAAATTCACAAATGGTTTCCCCCACTGCAAGCTTGGTTTGTGCATCCCACACTATTTACAACTGGAATAAAATGTGGCCTGCCTGAGGCGTGTGAAATCCAAGTTTCTCTAAACCTGCTGTCTATGAGGGC
Organism: Ambystoma mexicanum; assembly: GCF_040938575.1. NCBI lineage: Eukaryota > Metazoa > Chordata > Amphibia > Caudata > Ambystomatidae > Ambystoma > Ambystoma mexicanum. The sequence continues at coordinate 458,791,352 of NC_090941.1, read as the reverse complement.
ACTTCTGTGCAGGCCAAATATTCTAGCAGGTGCATGGCTGGAATGTGGGAAGGGGGATCTCTATGTTGCCAATGCCTCCCAAACATTTACCACAGGCAGCTACCAACTTCAAACAACAAAGAGTCTCATAATAAAAAATAAAAAAAAACTCTGGCCATAGGCTGGCTAAGAGTGGCAAATGGCCTGGAGTAAGGGAAGCTCATGTTTTCACATATGAAGATTCCCTTTTAAATGGACTATTACAATTGTTGCATTTGGCCATTAACCACAAGTCACACTGATTATATGTATGTTACATTTTTTTAGATATTTTCCAGGCGAATTTTGTTGAAATAAAATTCATCCACCTGCAGTTTAGTGAATTGTAATGGCCAGCTAAAAGGTGCTCCTGGCTGTGCTGAACATGTCCTGAATTTGAGAATTGGCATGCTGGTGGAGGGTAAAATTAGGAATGTGCATAGTAAATTAGTAAATTACATGTTTCTAACTATTAAACAGTGAAAAATTACCAAACAGCCGTGCAACATGGTGCTGTTGTTTTATTGAATTCCCCAAGATTAGCTGAAGCAGAATATATATATATGTGTGAAAAAAACACAAACCCTGCAAAGCACGTCACCACAGTATTGCACAAAATCACAGAAATTAAATCCTTTCAGCAGCAAACAGTCCTTTATTGTGGATCCCTCACCAGGGACATACAAAAGGTAATTACGCGTTTCGCAAAAGCTTGTTGCTCGATCACATACATATATTATGGCAGTTACTAGTAAATCCCAAAGTTATTGAAATATAACTAGGTTTTTGCCAAAAGTTAACATAAAAACAAAATGGGATTTCAAATGGGGATTGCCATATGTCTGCTCCAGACTCCTAAACCTATCCTTAGAGTGATTTTCTTAAAGAATGTTCCAGTCCTGGTCGGCTTTTGATTCCTCTTCACTGGGCGATTTCCCTTGTGCCAATGTTGTGTATGTGACCGGGATCTTCACCCCAAGTACTATATTGCAACTGTAGCAATATGTATTTCTTATACTTTAACTTAGAACCATACTTATACAGAGTGCGCTCCATGTCAAACAAGAACCAATCTCAAATCTTCTTTTGTAAAGGATTAAAATCCAGTATATCAATTTCTGGTATTTTTTTCTATTTTTCCTTATTTTTCCAAAATAATTGTTGTTTTCATGTATTAGTTTCATACATTCAAGCAAAAACTGTATCTTGCATGTTGCTCTTGTCACATAGTTTTTCATGCATACATATTTTCTCTCTCAACACGTGTTTCTCCACAGTGTTATCTGTGGTTCATCAGGAGAGATTACTGTGTAGATCCGAAAATAAAGAGTCATCTAAGATTTGGTAGTTTTTGAAAGTTAATTCTGGGAGATTCAATTTTTCTACAAAACATTGGCACAAGTGAAATCGCCTAGTGAAGAGGAGTCAAAAGCCGACCAGCACTGGAATATTCTTTAAGAAAATTCTTCTCAAGGCTTCTCCCCCAGGCAGATTCCGTGCCACAACTAGCAATGTCAAAACTATTTGATTAAAGAGATGCAGAAGCAGAGGAGTTATTTCTGCAACATCGACAGACACCAGGGGATGTTGCATCATCCCAAACCTCCACTTCACTCAGAAATCTGTTTGAAAAACTAGAAGCAGCATCCAAAAAAGAATTGGCAAAGTGGTGGGAGATTAAAACATTAAAAATGTATATGGATGTAGGAAGGACACCCAGTGGGCTTCGGATCTGTATCTTTCCATCTTCTGAGGAAGAGGACACAGAGGCTTTACAAGAATGGGAAACATTACTCACACAAAATTCCAAAAATATGATGATCAGAATCATCAATCAGGCAGCAATGGTACATGAAAAAACACTAGAAGAAATCAAACAATTAAAAGAGATGATAGAAAAATGGAATCTCCCAGAATCAACTTTCAAAAACTACCAAATCTTAGATGACTCTATATTTTCGGTTCTACACAGTCATCTCTCCTGATGAACCACTGGCAACATTGTGGAGAAAAATGTGTTGAGAGAGAAAATATGTATGCATGAAAATCTGTGTGACAAGAGTAACATGCAAGATACAGCTATCATTAGAGTGCGGCTGGACTTGGGGGTAGAGAGAAGGGTAACTGTCCAATCCTGCTTGCGAGAATTCTTGCAAGACATCGCTCAGTATTGAAATCTTGATGGTTTCATCACTGGTATATAAAGTGGATGCACTATGAAGAAAGGAAAGAACAGCTGAAAAATGCCATCTGACAGCCACAAGGAAACACCAGAAGAAATTGCTGAGATTGTGGATGGAGATGTCTATTGCTTTGAAGGCGTAAAAGCTGACTGGGTCATATGGTGAAGAGTTGGGGACCATCCTTGAGAGTAAAGGGACCAGACCACTGCCCTGTTCACCAAGAGGGCCCTCAAATGCAGCTGGCGTTCCTAAACTTTAATCAGAGGCTTTCAATGTGAGTAGAATTAGGCCAACTGAAACCAATGGTGGACGAATCTGCTCTGCTTAAATGCTTTCCCCTCATAGTGGGCTGGGGGGGAGGCAGAAGTGTATAGATACTTAGCCTATTTAACTAAACATATTAATGTAATTAATTCCCCCTGGCAGTACACCACATGGTCAATTTTGTTGACATTTGCAATTAACAAAGCACATTTTCAGTGTACGCTAAAAGCCTGTAATTTCATTGAGTAATCCTATGGTCCAACTTCCCCTAACACAGGCCTTCAATTGGAGGTGGTCTGAACATCAACCATTCTTAAATCATTCCATAATTCTACTGTACAACTTCCCCCAAAACAGGCCATTAAGTGAAGGGGAGCTGAACATTCAAAATTCTTAATCATCCTAAAATGTTACTGTCCAACTTCCCCCAGCAAAGGTCTTTAAGTTAAGGGGGTCTGCAAATCCAAAAGTCCTAAATCATGCCAATTTTTCTGTCTGACTTCCCCAACACAGACCTTTAAGTGAGGGGGGTTTGAAAACAAACCGCTAAATCACCCTGTGTTTATTTGGGTGAAATCAGAATCGCCATATGCATTTGTAGCAATCTATAAACCAAATTACTAGCCTTTTAAGTGCGCAGGAAAATTGAAATTGCACAGCACTACAGATGCACATTACTTTTGTTCTTTGACCAGTGTGATTATTTCTTGAAGTGAAATCTGTATAATGTAAAGTATTGTGATTTGTGTTTTTGCAACCAACATGCGTGATTATTTGTGTAACAAGAAGTTTAATTGTGACCCACAAAGAAGGTGTTGCTTGTCTTTTTAGTGTGATCTCTATTATCTATATTCCAAATAAATACAAACATATTTCCTATACCCCAGCCTGGTTCTTGGCCCGCTGTGGTCACAGGGGGATAGATTAGTGTGACTCTATTTGAGTCTTCAGTAAGGCCAGTACTAAAAATGTTAAGCAAGTAATGCAGGGCTCCATGATTGGGGTTACGAAGGAACTCCCCAGGTGAAGGGTGGTCCCTACATAATGGAACAAGATGACCATGTTATTCAGATAAGAAGTTACACTGAGGAGCTCTGATATAGAACTGACGTACACCTAATTTACTCTGAGACACGTGTAAGTAAAAGGCATTCAGTGCAATGACTTTTCTAAATAGCATATCACTCTGCTGGCTTGCAGCAGGTGTAAAGCACAGTTAACGCATCCATTTGCATTGGCTACATCACTGTAACTGACACATATAGAACACATATTCAAACCTGAACTCCAACATTCTACTCTTACCCAACCCCATTACATCATAGGCATTTCATCCATCATTATTCAGGAATAACATATAAGCACAGTACAGCATTTACTTAAGTCAATACAAATAAAAACATTACTCTTTAAAAGGACTTGGAGTGGAATTCCAGTGCCATAACATTCGTTTCTTGAAAAATATATATTTTTTCATTTGTCAAAAATGTTATAGTTTTCGGGCCACTGGATGATATCATACCAGGGCGCTGTCCGCAATGTCATCAGTATGCAGATGGCATGCAGATCTATGTCTCAAGTAAGGGGTGTCATGAATGTCAGGATGGCACGGGGATCTCTGTCTCATTGAAGGGGTGTCGAGAAACTCAGGACTGCTAGTTGTTGGCATCCTTTCATGCCATATGTCAGCACTGGAGATGAACAATGACATGCTATGCACAAACCAAAATGAGCATCTACATATAGTATCGACTACCACCAGGGCTAAAGTCGAGGGTCCACGCGGGTAGACGTAGTCTGCCCACTTTTTCAGAGGGCACCTTGATATGCTAATTTCTGGTGATGCCACATTCAATTGGTTTGTTAACGAGTCCCCATGCCCGACTTTTTGTTTAGGACTTCACCCCTGACTACCACATGCAAAAAAACAGAGGAAAAATCAGCAGATTGATAACTACCATAGCAATACACGACGACCACATTACTGGGCTTAAAATGTAGCGCACCATTTTAACATTTTAAAGAAATACTTGTGAAAAGGGAACACACATTAAGTGCAAAAAACAGCGGAAAACCCAGCAGGCTGATAACTACCATAGTCATACACTGCGACAAAATTATTAGGATTCAAATGTAATGCACAGATTCAAATGTTTTACATATATACTCGGCAAAAGAGAACGTATACATTGCTAATTAATTTTTTTTTCCGGAATCCGGAACGATTTTAATGAAAAATAACATAGTTGTTGGGGACTACTCTATCCGGGGAATGATGTGAATGGTCGTGAAATCGCACATTGTGGAGATGGTGGTGCAGTGTTTGAGGGAATGTCTGTACTGTAGTGTTGGTCGTATTAGGGGCTGGCTAAGTGGAAGTAAATGTGAATTGATTCTTCAGACACAGCTTTCATTGGTTGGTGGCCCTCCCATTCTGCACATCTCCATTGCAATTCTGGGGGGCAACATAGCAAAGTTATGGTAACAGTGCAATGTAAGACCTGAGGCTTTTAAAGGGTGCCTGGGAAATGAAGTGCAGCATGAAAGCTGAAGAGGGGAGAAACAGCTTCCCGCTTTGCACTCCTTCACTTCATCCCAGCATTGCATAGAATAGCAGGGCATGCTATAATATAACATAACGTAACACTGAAAGATTAGATCATACCTTAACATGACATGTCAATATAAACAGAACATTACTTTCTGCAAAGGTGCCCTGGGATCACGTGTAGCAACTGCGAGATAAGGTGTCATTTCTCTGCAATTATTACCACCCGATTAGACATGTGGCACCACAAGAAGATGACGATAGCACAGAACCAGGATGGTGGAAGTCACCAGTCTGAGGTGGCAGAGACTGCTAGACGTCTGACGCTGATATAATGTCTTTGGACGTGGAGGCTGAAGCTGTTAAATGGTGTTTGGGGGCAATATTATCCAAGTTTAATGTGCACACATGTCCAAGACAGGAGTCAGCAATTAAGGGGAAGTACAGAGAGAACCTCCTCCGTGAGAGTGGCAAGATGCAGAGACAAGTGAGCAAGGTCTCCATTGGTTGGAGTCTTGAACCTTTATAACACTACCAACTGGTGAGCCAAGGCGGTGAAGGTAGAGGTCAACTGAGAAAGAGAGCGAGATGGTGAGAAGAAGACCACAGAGAAGGGCACGTGGCAATGTTGAGGATGAACACGGCGCTGGATCATGTGTAGAAGCTGAACAAATGTGAGGAGTAGAGGGACGAAGGCTACACCAGAGTCACAATGCCCTCGAGAATGGGCGTGTGCAGCTCAGAAGGCGAACACCAAAATAGCATTTCCAGGCATTTTACCCTAGGACCCTGAGGACTCTCCAAGAAAGTGAAGGCCATTTCTGTAGTCTCTCAGTGAGATGCTGTGTATCCCATATTAAAAGAACTGAAGACATGTTACTGTGAAGAACTGTTGCAAAAATAACAAAAACTTTTTTAAACTAAACATTTTTCAATAAAAAAATACAGATTTGTATTTTTTTTTTTTGGTGGGGTCACCCCAAGCCCTGTATTTCCCTTCATTTATTATCCCACCCCAGACCCTCCCCGCACGTTTTAACCCCACCCCATATACCTATTTAAAACAATTAGGTAGTTTTTCGTTATAAATGTTTAGATATAAATGTTGTTCACTATTTATTATTCATTTAAATCACTGCCTACCCTGTTCTGCATAGCCGGAACTGAAGGGCACATTCCTTAATCCACAGAAGTAGAGGTAGGTTAGAATATTTCTATTGTGGGAAGTCAAGTCCAGATCCCTATTCTATTACTTCCGAACAGAAGTTGTCAAGATAGGCTGCATAGTTGGATTTGAAGTCCACATTTAATATATCTGCGAAAGAGAGGCCGTGTATCAAAGTAGACGAAATTAAGTGAAGACTAATTTCATTGTATAATGTATGTCAATGTACATATGCAAGCATGTAACCATTGCGTTTTTTATTTTTAAGAAAAGCGCCCAGAAGCTTCCGGGCTGAGTGCGCTATACAAATTGCAAAATACACATAAATATATAAAATAAATTGTGAGAAGTGAAGAAAAAGAAGCTGCGAGAAAGATAAAGTCGAGAAAGGAAACCAATATTTATTAGGAAGCAAATTCCCAGATCATCAGAAGAAAGGGTCAGCGAATAACACGCCATCTATAGGAATGAGCGTCCAAGGTCCCAGGCACTGAAGAAAGGGATTAAAAGATATGTGGCCAACAACCAGCCAACTTGCTATACCTAGAAAAACTGACACAGTGAGCTTCAATACAACATTTAAAATAATACCCTGGTCTAAGATACTTACTCTGCCAATTTCCATTCAGCGTAGGCTGGATTGTATTCTCATTGGGCTGGCACGCTGTGCCAGAAGAAGGGAGCACTACTGATCATGTTCTGCGATGGCCATGCATACAGTCATGATACAGTAATGGGCAGGCATACTACTCTGATCATATGACTTGCAGGGTGAGCGATTACTGCCCTGGTCCTGTGAACTGAGTTTAGATAGTGATGAGGCGATGGCCTTACATACAGAATGGACAGCGCGATGGCACAGCATACAGTGAGGGCCCTATGATGAAGCCACATAATGTGAATAATTTGACTGGCCTACATACTATGCTTTATATTCTGATACATGACCTGGTTACAGGGTAGCCACTGTGATGATGGACTTGCATACTGTGTCGATACTGCCATTGACCGAGAAATTGGCCTGATGAACATTAAAGCACGAAAGTAAACAAAAACACAGAGCATCCTGAGATGCGGGATTCTAAGAAATCTGCAGGTCAGCATCCTATTCGTGAATGTGACCTGTGAACTTTTTGGCTGGCATGCCCAGCACAGTTTATATGCTGGCTGATCCCCTTGAATGCATTAGTGTTTGGCACAGACAGTACCCACATGATTACCTGTAGAACACTTGGCTATGAGACGCCATGTTGTCCTATCATAGTGAAATACATTTTTATACATCTATTCCTGTTTGAATGATAGATATGCAACGAGATCATTGGTTCAGGCAGCTCTGGTCCCACTTTTTCAAATAATGTAAAGAGGGGTCAGAAGGGACCCTTTTATGGATTCCATTGTATCTGTTTAAAACATCTGCTGGAGGTTGAATGCATTTTTCTCCCATAGAAAAAAGCATCCTATTTCTGACTGATGCACATTGGTGTGTGCGGAAATGTCCCCTCCATCCCCAGATTTTCAGAACTGCACGGGCATATTCAGAATGTGTGCATCACATATAATCACGTTCAGATACCATTTGTGACGAGCATATGGCTTTTTCACACGCATCCCTACACTTGTGTGCCAGAAAGCTTTGTATGTCATCCCCAAGTGACCTTACTGTGATGGGGCTGTATGCTGAGCATGTACTGCAAATACCATATGCATTGCACTTATATTACTCCGAGCCTGAACCTCGTGATGGGTCGGACCATCCTACATCTACTATTTGTATTTGTGTATTTATTGGATCTTTGTAAGGGTGTCTATATGACAAATGGTTTTTGAAGGCGCTACAAGACAAAAAAAGGGTTGGGGGGAACAAGGGATAAGGATAACACCAACGGTCCTACTAGGGCTTGTGACATTAGGATTGCACAAGTATAGTAATAATAAGTGTGAGGTAGGACGATATGCAAATTGCTAGGGTGGGAAGGGTAGTGCAAGGTAAATAGGAGAGTGTGCAAGTTAAAGGGGAGCGGAGTAGGGAGGAGGGCCACGGGGGCTAGTCCAGTGCTAAGGGGAGGTCAGGAGGGCAAAGGCCAGGGATTGTATGGGGCACAGGGGGGTGAGGCTCCACATCCTAAGTACTTGGATGGGGGTGGACTGGTCGGGAAGCTGGTGCCCTGTAGATCCCAGAGGGAACCAGGCTGCCAGTCACTGCTGCAGACAGAGCGTCTTAGCAGGGGAGGGGGAGAGGGAAGAGAGAAGAGAAAAGGAGGGTCTTGAGGAGCTTCTGGAACTTAAGGAGATCTGGCTAGAGCCTGTGAGGGGCAGGGAGAACGTTTCAGAGGAAGACTCCTGTGGAAGATAGGGCTCTACACCAGCACTCTCTGCTAAGAGAAGTGTCTGATGTGGAGAGAGTTGGAGCTAGAAGACCGAAGGGCACCACATCTGAATTAGTGCATGACCTGCAGGCCTAATTATGTGAAACTATGGGGAGATACTTAAAAGGATTATTGCTGATAATTTATCATTAAGTACCATTATCATGGCTATCTCGTCTCATACACAATGAGTATGCACCAAACTGTTGCAAATAGCAAAAGAATTGTTTGGAATGTATTTGGATTTTGATGCCATAACCGACCAACAACACATTACAATCACAATAGCCTTGGTTATTAGGTCTAATATACTGGCCAGCACAGTAGAGATGTGAAATATTGTGCACAGTTGTTGTTGCATTTCTATGGTCCAGAAATGTTTTGATTAAGTCCACACAGTTCTGCCTCTGTACCATTGTATGACTTTCTGATCTACAGCACACAAGCCTTTCTTTGGTACTCACTCATTCATAATGCCGAGTTATGTTTGCTTTTATGCTGCTCAAAATCACTGTTGTAGTTTCAATGTCCCGAAACCTTGTCCGAGACGTATTTTTGCACTGCCCAAGGCAACCAGACCTTAATATGCTGGGAAGAGTAGCATTAGCAAAGGCGAAGTAAGAGCGAGGGAAAGTGGGAAATGAATTTGCAGATGTGTGGGTGATGAGGCAGGCAATGCCTGTGTTACTATGGATGCATGTTCATGATAAAAGGACTATAGAGTATAGACGCACTATAGAAGGATTATCTTCTGGAGAGAGTCTTCAGAGAAGAATATGTGTTGAGCTCATATGCATACTGGGATTCCAATACAGTTCTGGAGTATTATAAGCTAAACATCAACAGGCCGATTCATGGAATAATTAGCGTGGCGCAAGTTGCCAAAAACGTGCGATTCGCAGTGGAATAGCGAAAAACGCAGTGAAAGTGCGAAAATCGCACGAAAAGCAGCGCACATCGATTCATGGAAGGCCGTGCGCGAGAAACCCATTGGATGTGTGCTAAAAAAGTGCGTGGCGCACGTTGGCGCACAGGCCATCTAACGGCGTGCGCCAAGTCACAGCGAAAATCGCACAGGCCACAGCAAAAATCGCACATAGCGCGGCGCACACAACAAAAGTAGGCGTAACACGGGGCGTAACACTCGGAATGGGGAACAACTTGCCAAAATGTGGGCGTCACGGGGGAAGTACAGGGTGCAAGTGCGCGGAACGCCCACACGCTCGCCTACAACACGTATTCATGGAATCGAATAGGGCAAAAAAGCGCACGGTCAAACCAGCGCACAGGCACAAACACGACCGCCACAAGAAAGCAGGCGGTAGCGTCTCTGCGCCTGTAATAAATGTGCGCCAAAAGGTGCGCCAACATATAGCACCTATATACAGCTATGATGAATGTCCTTTACTGTGGCCCTCCAGGACAAATGACGTGCAAAGGGGTACCCACAAACACGGACACCCGCTGACTGAAAAATAACGTGTGCGTGTATTCCAGGGTGCGCTGGAAGTTTCACACGCGATTTGGCAGGGTACGTGGATTTCAGGGGTGCGCGGGAAGTTCCACACGCGATTTTCCCGGGTACGTGCGCAGGAATTTCCACACGCAATTTGGCTGGGTACGTGGATCTCAGGTGTGCGCGGGAAGTCTCACACGCGATTTGGCAGGGTACGTGGATTTCAGGGGTGAGCGGGAAGTTCCACACGCGATTTGGCCGGATACGTGCGCGGGAATTTCCACACGCGACTTGGCTGGGTACGTGGATCTCAAAGGTGCGTGGGAAGTTTCACACGCGATTTGGCAGAGTACATGGATTTCAGGGGTGCGCGGGAAGTTCCACACGCGATTTGGCCGGGTACGTGCGCGGGAATTTCCACACGCGATTTGGCTGGGTACGTGGATCTCAGGGGTGCGCGGGAAGTCTCACGCACGATTTGGCAGGGTACGTGGATTTCAGGGGTGCGCGGGAAGTTCCACATGCGATTTGGCCGGGTACGTGCGCGGGAATTTCCACACGCGACTTGGCTGGGTACGTGGATCTCAGGGGTGCGCGGGAAGTTTCACACGCGATTTGGCAGGGTACGTGGATTTCAGGGGTGCGCGGGAAGTCCCACACGCGATTTGGCCGGGTACGTGCGCGGGAATTTCCACACGCGATTTGGCTGTGTGCTCCCAGGTATTCCCTGTACACCCTCCACGGCCCCTGCAGGCAGCCGACAGCAGGACTACCCTGCACACCTGCTCATGTCACCCAGCACCCCCACCCCCCAGCACTGTGGGGCACCCTCCACCAGGCCCCCGCTCATGTCCCCTATCACCCCCACCCTCCAGCAGTGCAGGGGCAGCCTCCACCAGGCCCCCACTCATGTCTACCACCACCCCCACCCCCTAGCAGTGCAGGGGCAGCACCACCAGGCCCCCACTCATGTCCCCTATCACCCCCACCCCCCAGCAGTGCAGGGGCAGCCTCCACCAGGCCCCCACTCAGGTCTCCCACCACCCCCACCCCCCAGCCACTGGGGGCAGCCTCCACCAGGCCCCCACTCATGTCCCCTATCACCCCCACCCTCCAACAGTGCAGGGGCAGCCTCCACCAGGCCCCCACTCATGTCCAATTCATGTCTCCCATCACCCCCACCCCCCAGCATCCAGGGGCACCCTCCACCAGGCCCCCACTCATGTCCCCCTGCACCCCCACCCCCCAGCATCCAGGGGCACCCTCCACCAGGCCCCCACTCATGTCCCCCTGCACCCCCACCCCCCAGCATCCAGGGGCACCCTCCACCAGGCCCCCACTCATGGCCCCCTGCACCCCCACCCCCCAGCATCCAGGGGCACCCTCCACCAGGCCCCCACTCATGGCCCCCTGTACCCCCACCCCCCAGCATCCAGGGGCACCCTCCACCAGGCCCCCACTCATGTCCCCCTGCACCCCCACCCCCCAGCATCCAGGGGCACCCTCCACCAGGCCCCCACTCATGGCCCCCTGCACCCCCACCCCCCAGCATCCAGGGGCACCCTCCACCAGGCCCCCACTCATGGCCCCCTGCACCCCCACCCCCCAGCATCCAGGGGCACCCTCCACCAGGCCCCCACTCATGTCTCCCATCACCCCACCCCCCAGCATTGCAGGGCACCCTCCACCAGGCCCCCACTCATGTCTCCCATCACCCCCACCCCCCAGCAGTGCAGGGCACCCTCCACCAGGCCCCCACTCATGTCCAACTCATGTCCCCCTGCACCCCCACCCCCCAGCATCCAGGGGCACCCTCCACCAGGCCCCCACTCATGTCTCCCACCACCCCCACCCCCCAGCAGTGCAGGGCACCCTCCACCAGGTCCCCACACATGTCCTCCTGCACCCCCACCCCCCAGCATCCAGGGGCACCCTCCACCAGGCCCCCACTCATGTGCCCTATCACCCCCACCCCCCAGCATCCAGGGGCACCCTCCACCAGGCCCCCACTCATGTCCCCCTGCACCCCCACCCCCCAGCATCCAGGGGCACCCTCCACCAGGCCCCCACTCATGGCCCCCTGCACCCCCAGCATCCAGGGGCACCCTCCACCAGGCCCCCACTCATGTCTTCCATCACCCCCACCCCCCAGCATCCAGGGGCACCCTCCACCAGGCCCCCACTCATGGCCCCCTGCACCCCCACCCCCCAGCATCCAGGGGCACCCTCCACCAGGCCCCCACTCATGTCCAACTCATGTCTCCCATCACCTCCACCCCCCAGCATCCAGGGGCACCCTCCACCAGGCCCCCACTCATGTCTCCCATCACCCCCACCCCCCAGCATCCAGGGGCACCCTCCACCAGGTCCCCACTCATGTCCCCTATCACCCCCATCCCCCAGCATCCAGGGGCACCCTCCACCAGGCCCCCACTCATGTCCCCCTGCACCCCCACCCCCCAGCATCCAGGGGCACCCTCCACCAGGCCCCCACTCATGGCCCCCTGCACCCCCACCCCCCAGCATCCAGGGGCACCCTCCACCAGGCCCCCACTCATGTCTCCCATCACCCCCACCCCCCAGCAGTGCAGGGCACCCTCCACCAGGCCCCCACTCATGTCCAACTCATGTCTCCCACCACCCCCACCCCCCAGCAGTGCAGGGGCACCCTCCACCAGGCACCCACTCATGTCTCCCATCAACCCCACCCCCCAGCATCCAGGGGCACCCTCCACCAGGCCCCACTCCTTTCTCCCATCACCCCCACCCCCCAGCATCCAGGGGCACCCTCCACCAGGCCCCCACTCATGTCCCCCTGCATCCCCACCCCCCAGCAGTGCAGGGGCAGCACCACCAGGCCCCCACTCATGTCCCCTATCACCCGCACCCCCCAGCAGTGCAGGGTCAGTCTCCACCAGGCCCCCACTCATGTCTCCCACCACCCCCACCCCCCAGCCACCGGGGGCAGCCTCCACCAGGCCCCCACTCATGTCCCCTATCACCCCCACCCCCCAGCAGTGCAGGGGCAACCTCCACCAGGCCCCCACTCATGTCTCCCATCGCCCCCACCCCCCAGCATTGCGGGGCACCCTCCACCAGGCCCCCACTCATGTCTCCCATCACCCCCACCCCCCAGCTGTGCAGGGCACCCTCCACCAGGCCCCCACTCATGTCCAACTCATGTCCCCCTGCACCCCCACCCCCCAGCATCCAGGGGCACCCTCCACCAGGCCCCCACTCATGTCTCCCTCCACCCCCACCCCCCAGCAGTGCAGGGCACCCTCCACCAGGCCCCCACACATGTCCCCTTGCACCCCCACCCCCCAGCATCCAGGGGCACCCTCCACCAGGCCCCCACTCATGTCCCCTATCACCCCCACCCCCCAGCATCCAGGGGCACCCTCCACCAGGCCCCCACTCATGTCCCCCTGCACCCCCACCCCCCAGCATCCAGGGGCACCCTCCACCAGGCCCCCACTCATGGCCCCCTGCACCCCCACCCCCCAGCATCCAGGGGCGCCCTCCATCAGGCCCCCACTCATGTCTCCCATCACCCCCACCCCCCTGCATCCAGGGGCACCTTCCACCAGGCCCCCACTCATGTCCCCCTGCACCCCCACCCCCCAGCATCCAGGGGCACCCTCCACCAGGCCCCCACTCATGGCCCCCTGCACCCCCACCCCCCAGCATCCAGGGGCACCCTCCACCAGGCCCCCACTCATGTCTCCCATCAGCCCCACCCCCCAGCATCCAGGGGCACCCTCCACCAGGCCCCCACTCATGTCCCCTATCACCCCCACCCCCCAGCATCCAGGGGCACCCTCCACCAGGCCCCCACTCATGTCCCCCTGCACCCCCACCCCCCAGCATCCAGGGGCACCCTCCACCAGGCCCCCACTCATGGCCCCCTGCACCCCCACCCCCCAGCATCCAGGGGCACCCTCCACCAGGCCCCCACTCATGTCTCCCATCACCCCCACCCCCAGCAGTGCAGGGCACCCTCCACCAGGCCCCCACTCATGTCCAACTCATGTCTCCCACCACCCCCACCCCCCAGCAGTGCAGGGGCACCCTCCGCCAGGCCCCCACTCATGTCCAACTCATGTCTCCCATCAACCCCACCCCCCAGCATCCAGGGGCACCCTCCACCAGGCCCCCACTCATGTCTCCCATCACCCCACCCCCCAGCATCCAGGGGCACCCTCCACCAGGCCCCCACTCATGTCCCCCTGCACCCCCACACCCCAGCAGTGCAGGGGAAGCACAACCAGGCCCCCACTCATGTCCCCTATCGCCGCCACCCCACAGCAGTGCAGGGGCAGCCTCCACCAGGCCCCCACTCATGTCTCTCACCACTCCCACCCCCCAGCCACCGGGGGCAGCCTCCACCAGGCCCCCACTCATGTCCCCTATCACCCCCACCCCCCAGCAGTGCAGGGGCAGCCTCCACCAGGCCCCCACTCATGTCCAACTCATGTCTCCGATCACCCCCACCCCCCAGCATCCAGGGGCACCCTCCACCAGGCCCCCACTCATGTCCCCCTGCACCCCCACCCCCCAGCATCCAGGGGCACCCTCCACCAGGCCCCCACTCATGTCCCCCTGCACCCCCACCCCACAGCATCCAGGGGCACCCTCCACCAGGCCCCCACTCATGTCCCCCTGCACCCCCACCCCACAGCATCCAGGGGCACCCTCCACCAGGCCCCCACTCATGGCCCCCTGCACCACCACCCCCCAGCATCCAGGGGCACCCTCCACCAGGCCCCCACTCATGGCCCCTATCACCCCCAACCCCCAGCAGTGCAGGGGCAGCCTCCACCAGGCCCCCACTCATGTCTACCACCACCCCCACCCCCTAGCAGTGCAGGGGCAGCACCACCAGGCCCCCACACATGTCCCCTATCACCCCCACCCCCCAGCAGTGCAGGGGCAGCCTCCACCAGGCCCCCACTCATGTCTCCCACCACCCCCACCCCCCAGCATCCAGGGGCACCCTCCACCAGGCCCCCACTCATGTCTCCCATCACCCCCACCCCCCAGCATCCAGGGGCACCCTCCACCAGGCCCCCACTCATGTCCCCCTGCACCCCCATCCCCCAGCATCCAGGGGCACCCTCCACCAGGCCCCCACTCATGGCCCCTGCACCCCCACCCCCCAGCATCCAGGGGCACCCTCCACCAGGCCCCCACTCATGTCCCCCTGCACCCCCACCCCCCAGCATCCAGGGGCACCCTCCACCAGGCCCCCACTCATGGCCCCCTGCACTCCCACCCCCCAGCATCCAGGGGCACCCTCCACCAGGCCCCCACTCAGGTCCAACTCATGTCTCCCATCACCCCCACCCCCCAGCATCCAGCGGCACCCTCCACCAGGCCCCCACTCATGTCTCCCATCACCCCCACCCCCCAGCATCCAGGGGCACCCTCCACCAGGCCCCCACTCATGTCCCCCTGCACCCCACCCCCCAGCAGTGCAGGGGCAGCCTCCACCAGGCCCCCACTCATGGCCCCCTGCACCCCCACCCCCCAGCATCCAGGGGCACCCTCCACCAGGCCCCCACTCATGTCTCCCATCACCCCCACCCCCCAGCAGTGCAGGGCACCCTCCACCAGGCCCCCACTCATGTCCCCCTGCACCCAGGTCCTCACAATCCCCAATCTTGTGCGTTATGGTCAGCCTGCACAGCCAAAAGGCCCTACCAAGTAACCCATTCACCCACATGGAAATGGAAATTACATGTTACACCCCCAATGTTCATAAAGCAAATGAACCCATGTCCGTCACACACAATGGTTGCAATTGAATGGGAAAACACCCAACATGACATGCATAAAACCAATGAGATGATACCACACAGTGAAGTATGAAAACAAAATTGTATTAAAAAAAATTGAATGCAAACGAAATGAAACAAACTACAATGGCAATGAAAAAAAGATAATATGCATGTCCGTCAAAAAAAATTAAAACTACAAATCCAAATTCAAAAAAATGTTGTCCAAAGTCACATTAAAAATAAAATCAATCCGAGAGAGAAAAATAAATGCAAAGACCATTGCTCCATGGTGAATAAATAAAAACAAAAAAATAAAACAATCCAATGAAGAACTATGTACAAAACATCCAAAGGTCCATGAGCCCAACTGAACAAAGGAAACCTACAAAAAACCCTAACTAAAATGCAACTATATACAAAAAGTGGAGCAGTGTCCGTCGACTCCAAATCATAAGAAGAAACCTAAAACTAAAGAACTATATACAAAGGCGGCGGGCAAGTCCAGCGGCTCACTCCGTGGTGTTCCGGGCCAGGGCATCATCAAACTTCTCTTCGATGTCTCGGAGGCGGTCCTGTTCCATGGCCCCGAGGGTCCGCAGGGACGACGCCATCTGCTCCTCCAACCCCCTGCGGATTGCCTCGAGGCACTCGGCCCGCCTCAGGGCCCTCCGCATGGAGTTCTCTGCCCTGACCACCGTGAGCCGCGCCTCTTCCGCCCGCCGCCGCTCTGCACCTATCTGCTGGCCCAACCGCAGCCACACGGAAGACACTTCCCGTCCTGGGTCCTCCTGCCCTCCGGCCGATGCCTGCCCCTCCGATGTTGATGGCCCCGAGCCATGATGCCTCCCACGTTGACTCTGCTGCTGCCTCCGACGCAACTGCCTCTGCCAGCACGACGGCATCCAGGCTGATGGAATCCACCGACGCCGTCGTGCACGTGCCCTGCATGATGATGCCGGCACATTCTCCATCTGCTGGGGTACAGTTGCTGTGGTGTCCACCCCTGCTGGACCTCCGACTCCCGACTGTGGCAGGGATGGGATCCCCACCGAGCTGGCTGCATTGGTCAGGGCAGGTCCACAGGGGGCCCTGGTGGCATCTGGGTCGGAAGACGGCAAGGAGAACGACTGGCGTATAGCCTCCACAGAGGAGGAGAGGGCAGCCAGATTGGCCGACACATGCAGGAAACCCCCGAACCTGGAAGATCCCAATTGGGCCACGTCGGCACAGTGCTCTTCGTGATGACGTGCGTGCTCCTCCCGGGAAGCACGCACGTCATCACGAATTGCACCCGCGCGCATCGCGACCCCAATCAGGACCTTCTCCATTCGGCCACGGGTCCCCTCGTCCACAGGTGGAGGGGAGTCAGGTGACATGGACATCCCCTCTACCTGCGGACGGGCCTGGGACGGGGCATCCCTGCTGGTGCATGGTGGTGCACTCACAGGGTCAGGGACAGCGACATGCCCCTCCACGGTGACCTGTGCTGCCTCCTGCCCCTGGCCCTGGACTGCACCACTTGCACCAGCAGGGATGCCCCCACCAGGCCCCATGTGTGCCTCAGTGGCGGCCTCCTCCTCCTCTGTGGAAACCACCAACCTGGATGGCTCCTCACCGTCTTCCGCCGTAGCAGGCCCCTGTGGGGGCTCACCCACCCCTTCCGCTGCAGCCGTGGGGGCATCCCCGCCGCCTTGCTCCACAGCGCCGTCTCCGCCCTCTTCTTCACTAGCCGCTGCGTAGAGGGAGACATAAAACACAAGCATCAGGGTACTGTACAATGGTCCCCTAGACAGGAAGCAATAGCAGATGAGTACCACTGTCAAAGTACACTTCCATCATGTCCTCCACAACACATGGGTCAGTCCAGGCAAAACACACACAGTAACAGGCATGGTGCATGCCATGGACATTTCCATACATGTCCAATGGACTCTTGAAACATACATTGATATGGAACTCACATGCATCATGCCTATCACATGCACACACTTCACCTCAGTCACATCCATCTGGCCTCATACACCCCAAACACAGCGGATACAAGGATAACTAGGCTGCATCAGTGAATCTGTGCATTGTCACACGCATGTGTCATGCATCCATGGCATTCACAAGTCACAGACACGCAGGTCAGGCACACCGACATGGCTACCATATATTTACCTGGCATCAGCACCCATCCCTCACCCCCACCCATGTCCAGGAACATAGACTGGCATGCTCTCATGTGTAAAATCTGCATAGGGCTCCCCATGTCGCATTTAAACACATGCAACGACCATGTGGTTCACACATAACTGGTCGCACATGCATTACCATGATGTCCCTGCACACATACATGCGTACATGGCCTATGTCACACATACAGGCAAGTATCAGACAACCAGCACACCGCAACATGCCCTGTCTCACACAGCAATGCTTGGCCACTTACCGCTCAACTCCAGACGGGTCTCCCTCTCAAGGATCTGGGCGTGGAGCACTGGGCGTACGCGTTCCAGGACCCTCATCTGTATGAAACTCATGCGGCCCCGGCCCCCATCCACGAGGCGCCGGGCCTTCACGAGGGTCCTGGACCTCAAGTCCTCCCAGCCCTTCTTGATCTTCTGGACGTCGCGGGTTGCCACCCCCTCCGCGTTGATGGCAACCACACAGTCGGCCCAGATCCTCTCCCGTCCTTCCTTGCTGGCGCGGGACGATCCAAAGAGGGCATCATACTGCCCCAGGACATGCTCCACCAGGACACCAACTTCGGTGGCAGTGAAGCTGGTGCCCCTCTGCCCCTCTGGCCTGGGGTTGCCACTGGTGCCAGATGTCGAAGTGCCCGACATGGCAACCCCAGAGGCAGGAGTGGGTGGGCAACTGGGTCCTGGGGCTGGGCTGTGGAGCGATGTTATCCCAGTCGGGAGTCTTCTGTTCCAGCAGGGGTGGACACAGCAACTGGACCCCTGCAGATGGCTGATGTGCAGGCACCAAATGGCAGGTGGTAGCAGGCAGGCAGGCAGGCAGGCAGCAGCAGATGGCACGTGGGAGGCTGCTCGGGGCACTGGGGGGCAGTAATTCGGCCTTCTGGGCAGGAGCGTGGTCTTCCGTGTGTTTTCGCGTGGCCAGCTTGATACGGAGTGATTTGGCACGTGAAAATCCTGCACATCAGCGTGAAATTCGAGGAAAGGCCCTTAGCGCGTAAGCGCGTCAGCACCCATACGCGATTCTATTGGACCAAAGGCACTCAGCGCGTAAGCGCGTCTGTGACGTGACCCGCACGGGTGTTTCCCTCATAGCACGTGATGACGGAGCACACGTGGAAAGACTGCACGTCAGAGTGTCATCGCGTGTAATTGGACAAAAGTGCGCCTACACGCGATTGGCCTATGTACGTGTATTTCAGGGGTGCGGGGGCACTTACACACGCGAGTACATCAGCGCACGTGTATTCCGGGGTGCGCGGGAATTTCCACATGCTATTGGCCTGGGTACTGGATATCAGGGGTGCGCGGGAAGTTTCACACGCTCGCCTACAACACGCGCAAAGAAACACGTACGCCAGTAGGAAGCAGGCATACTTCGACCCACGACGCATAAATTTGCGCGCAAAAAATGAACAAGCTCAGACGCCAGGATGAATATACCGTTCCTAGCAGCAGTGGCCGTGGGCTACCACAGGAGGAGGAGGAGGATAGTCAGGGCCAGAATTTTCACACCCAGAACCAGCCTTTTCGGGATGCCTGATGACCAGGTGTATGGGAGGTACAGGTTTCCACCACACATAATACTGGACCTGGTGAGTGAGTGGGAGGATGACCTCACATCACCCACCCTGTGCTCCCAAGCACTCACCCCCCTGGAGAAGGTCCTCAATGTACTGCACTTCTTAGCCACTGGATCATTTCAGCGGACAAGTGCCATAGTGGGTGGGGTGTCACAGGCCACGCAGTCACGCTGCCTACACCAGGTCTTGAACATCATCACTGCACGCCCATCAGTCCGCAGGCACATATACCTGCCCAGAACACCTGCAGAAAGGCATGCTGCCGCCCTGGATTTTTACGGTGTGGCACGATTCCCCAAAGTGCTAGGTGCCATCGACTGCACCCATGTGGCTCTACGTCCCCCCAGGGCATCTGAGCACATCTATAGGAACCACAAGCACTGGCATTCCATCAACGTGCAGGTAGTATGTAATGCCAAGGGAATCATCACCTCAGTATATGCCAACTATCCCGGGTCCACCCACGACAGCTTCATTTACCAAATGTCCACCCTAAGCCGGGACCTAGAAGCTGGACGGCATGGCGATACATGGCTGCTTGGTGAGTATGAATGCCACTGCACATGCATGCATGTCAGATACTGAGCAAGGTCACAACCCCACCAATGATACCCATCACCACCTCCAGAGGGGACAGTGCCTACCCTCTCAGCCCCCACATGATGACGCCAATTCGGAACCCCACCACGCCACCCGAGGTAAGATATAACACAGCCCACATTGCAACCCGGGGCATAGTGGAGCGCACATTCGGAGTGCTTAAGTCACGCTTTCGCTCCCTTGATCGTTCTGGCGGGTAGCTGTTATACGCTCCCCCAGTAGTGTGCAGGATCATAGTGGCAGCATGTGTCCTGCACAACGTTGCAACATGCCGAGGCCTGGCCGTGGACATGGTGGTGCCCCACATCCCCAACCACATGCACGCCCGCTGCGCATGGGAGGGGAAAGGGCACGGGGGGAGGCAGCCCGTACACAGCTAGTGGCTAATTACTTCACATAGAAATCACACCCCTGTGGAGTGCACACTGCCCTGGCACATACCATCTGACAATCAATGATGACTCAACCTGACACTGATCCTGAATGTCTGGAGAATCAACCGTCAAAACCATATCAGCCTGAGATTGTTCACCTGGAAGTGTTACAATGTGTGCATCCCTACCTACACAGACACCACCAATGCAGTTTCGTGAAAAAACACATTCATGCAGCTAAAATGATTACCCACTTGCAAAATGCAACATGAGGACAGTGCCATGTCACCCAACCCATCCCCAGCACCGCCACATGACACACCATGCCATGTCATGCTATGTGCGGGTAAACAAAGTAATCCCCACAACATGACACAAGTGTCACAAAGTACAGTGTCCCTAATTGAAACTCGCGACACCTGAAATGCTCACAGTAATGCAGGACCAACAACGCACTTGAGCAGGTATTTAGCAATAACACTTATCAGCTACTGACCCTCAAAACTACCATTAACATGACATTACGAATGTAAGGAATTAGTAGTCTCACCACCTGGAAATGCCTGCACTCCCACCACTTCCAACTGTACAGTGTTGCCGCCATGTAGAGTTGTAGGTGCACTGCTGCCAACATGGACTCCATCTTCAAAGTAGAGGGCCTTGTGTAGACATGAGGAAAGGACCTGCAAATTAGGAGGTAGACATGGATGATGAGTTACACATCAATGCAACATGCAGTGTACAACACAACAGCAATATGCACTAGGAATGTATACACAGTATTGACTAGACTACCCACACATGTAGTGGGAGTCCAATGTCACCATGTACGTCAATGTCACTTGGGCACACCCTTTGCAAGCCCATGGAAACGGGAAGCAGGAGGGGTGTGTGTGACAAAAACCCAAGCATCTGAACCAAATACATGACAAGCCTGCATGTGCCCAGCCACAATGCAGCGTATGCCCACGGGAGCCACACAAGGCAACACACTGTCCCAAAAAAAAAAAAAAATAAAAAAATAAAAATCAAAAATGGCCATTAATGGGCCCGGGGGGTTGGGGAGGCCACCCAGGAGGTCCGAGGACAGGGTGCACACCAAACCCCATCTGTGTGGATCTTGCGAAAAAAAAAAAACACCTCCATGGGCTCATGGCCCACACGGCTACCCTATTGTGGGAGTATCACTGCTGTCGCTATTCTCACCCTGTGCAGCTGCATCCGGAGGTGGTGGCACTATGGGACGCAGCCCACGCAAGGCCCTAGTCTGTTCCTCCATGGCTGCAAGCATGCGGGTGTGGTAGGTCTCGTTCTGGAGGATGAGTGTGCGGAGGTCCCCATGCAACAACTCACGGGATGCCCGGACCTCCGCCATAGTTGCCTGCATCTCAGCTGAGAGCGTACGGGTGAGACGCTCCAGCTGCTGTTCTGTCCTTTGGTTTGTTGAAGCCTCAAGCTCAACAAGAGTCGTCCTGAGGTGAAGGAGTTCCAGCCTCAGGGCTTCCCTGTGGCCCTGGGACTCTATGGAGATGGCTTCCTGCAGAGTCACCAGTGCCGCCCGCCTGTCCCTGTTGGACGCCAACATGTCCTCACTGTGTGACTGGCAGATGGAGTCGGTTGCCTGCTGTAGTCGCTCCATCAGCCTTTCGGGGGGGACAATGGAAGTGGCCACCCTATCCATGGCCTGAGCCATCATCTCTGATGATGCTGCCTGTTGGGTTGCCATACCGTAAATGGATTGCTCCCATGCGGTATTGCCAGGTGGCGTACGGCCACCACGTCGGTGGGCACCACACCTGTCTGGGGCAAGGCGAACTGCGCCTTGCTGTGCCGGCACTGCCTGAGGCTGCAGGACTGCATTCCCCCTCTGATCTGCTGGCCCAGGAACAGGATCAGATGTCACGGAGTGTGACCCTGCATCCGTAACCACCAAAGGCGTAGCTGCCAACACTGACATCCCCATTGAGGGTTCTGACCCTGGTGCAGGTGGGTCGGACAGAACAGAATCCCTCCCAGGAACACTCACCTGCAACGGCACGTAGGTCTCATCATCCGAATCAACACCTGAGTACAGCACGGGGGAGGTGCAGCCAGAGACACTCCTTGAGAGCATGACCTGCAGCAGTTGTGGGTTCTCACCCACCACCACACCACGTCCCTCACTGGTGGTCGGTCGGCCCTCAGACCCCTCCTGGGTCTGCACCAGCTCCACAACCCCAGCAGTATCAGGTGCGTCTTCCCCTGCAAAGACATAAAAGCAAACAAATGGAAACAGGCATTAGCACCATGGCACACAATGAGGGCTGAGAAGCAACAGAACCAGTACTTGATTGACACATGTCCCACATGACTAAAACCCTCCCATGCATGCACGCTCACTGCGTATGAAGGGTAGGCAAATGGCACACACTGATGACACCAAGATGGAAGATGAACACATTTTCTGCATGCTGCCTAGCAGTGGCATCACATATTGGCCTGTGATTGCCAGGTGAAATACACATGCCATCACACAGATGGCATGTACCATTGCTATTGAGTGAAGAAGGAGAGGAGGGCAGCACTTATTCATTCAGTCCAGTTCCCTCATGTAATAGCTTTTCTAATTCAAACAGGTCTGATTTTTCACCTGGAGCTGCCAGTCCAAAATGGTCCGATTGCACAGGGACATGTCTAAACAAATGATATCCAGGTAACAAAGTCACTCCACTTTACCATAGCCATGTCAGACATGTGACTAGAGGACTGAGAAATGCCTAGTAAAAGTGGTGGAATGCAAAAAATCTGCCTGAATGAACAGAGAAAAATAAGCAACAATGTTGTGGCAAGGTGACACTTCAAGGGCAACTGGCATGCTGTTGGGCTAGATGTCTACTGTTGGCAGAAGGGATACTGCTATGGCCAAATGCTGCTGCGCAGAATGTATTGCATGAAGCACATGGGTGACCCAAACGACTCAGGCGCACACACCCTCACCTGGCACACAAACAGAAGCCCTCACACACACACCTTGCACATGGATGACACACACATGCATGTGCACTCACCGGACAATGCCTCATAATCAGGCAGATCTCCCACGCCTTGGATCTGTTCCTCTGTGACGTAGGTCCCAGCGACTGTCTCATGTGGAGTGAGTTCCATGTCTTCTACTGGAGACTCACCTCCAGTCACTAGAGTTGCGGCATGACTTGAGGCCAGCTTATTCTTTGCCCTGCGCTTTAGGTCATTCCAGCGCTTATAGCAATCATTGGCTGTGCGCCTCAAGATTCCAAGGGCACTTAAGATGTCCGCAACGGTCTGCCAGTGTGCCTGGCATTGTGCAGGTGTGGTCTTGGATCCTGCAACAATGACCATTTCATTATCATGCGCGGACACATTCTCGACAAGTGCATTCAGTTCGGCATCCGTGAAGCTGGGCTTCCTCGACGGGCCGGACTCTGTAGCCGTGTCTGGGGCATCAGCCTGTGCCGGACGAGCACTCTTCCTCTTCCGCTTGGAAGGTGGTGGTGATCCTGAGTGTCCTACGCCGCTCTGGACACTAGGGGCAGGAGCCCTGGTGGACTCTGTATCAGGAGTGTGGGATTGCACACTCAGCATGGGAGTTGGTGCAGGCATTGGCTCAAGTGTAATGGTGTCAGGGGGAATGTCAACAGGATGGACTAGGACCGACACTGTCCTGGCTGGGTGTGTGAGAGCTGGAGTGGATGGAGCCGCAGCTGCCCCTGCAGCCTCTCCACCCTGCCTACTTGGGGCAGCAGATGACTTTGCTGCCCCTGATCCACGTGGCCTGATGACATCAACGTGCACCAGCGCACGTGTCATAGGCCTGCTGACCTGGAAGTCAGCCATGGAGTCAGCCAGGTCTGGTGCCACAATGGGCTGGTCCAACAAGGGCTGAACATGGATGGTTTCAGCCACATCAGCCTCAACCAGGGGGTGCGGGGGGGATAATGGGTGCCCTTGACTAGTCCTCCACACATGGGGGGACAGGGTCACCCTGCAAGTAACGACCACATCCCCTACCGGATCCACCATGGCCACCACTTGTGGCTCGTCCACCTTTGCCACCCTTACGGATTCCTCGCCTCCCAACCATGGCACTGATGTTAATGTGCGTATGGGAGTGGCTGTAAACTATTGTCCTGGGAAATTGGGGGTCAAAGGGGTTGGGTACCAGATGGTAATTGTACCCTAGTGCTCTAGCAAGGCTGAATGTGACCCCTGGGGAAAGATGACGGGTCACGCAACGCACAGGAAGCCCAAAAAAGGGAGATGACGTGCACACAACCCCTCCTAGACCATGTGTGCGGAAAAAAAAACCTGCACTACGCTGTGGCACCCAGTAACACAAGAATGAACGTATGCGTGTCACACGCAGCCTAGAATGACCTCTGAAGG
The DNA here is from genome assembly GCF_040938575.1 of Ambystoma mexicanum. Classification (NCBI taxonomy): domain Eukaryota; kingdom Metazoa; phylum Chordata; class Amphibia; order Caudata; family Ambystomatidae; genus Ambystoma; species Ambystoma mexicanum. The sequence goes on along the minus strand of NC_090941.1, from coordinate 458,766,425 downwards.
GGTAGGCTACACACGCGGCAAGCACAGATGTTAGATACGTGCGTGACTCACCGTCTGCCAGGAAAAAGAGCATGAAAAAGAAGCGCGTGTGCGCGTTGGCAACACCCCCGCCAAAAGAAGAATTGTACGCTGTCTGAGGAGACAGGACAACAGTAGAAGGGAACGCTGTTTGAGGGAACAGGCCCAGGAAAACCAGAAAAAGAGAAAAAAGAGAAAAAGCTGTCAGAGGTAACAGGGAGTACGAACTTGAAACGCTGTGAAGTAAATCGCGTGTGAAACGACAAGAAGTACAGATTTCACCCACTCGCTCTCCACGAAAAGCACGTACAAGGAAATGGTGTTCTACACGTACCTTTTATGCAGGCCCACACGTCCAGCGTCACTTCCAAGTATACGCGCTAGGGCCATTTCCACCAATTACACGCTTTGACACTCGGACGCGTCTTTCATTTTTTTAACACGCAACATTTCAAACGTGTGCCATATTCAACGTGCACGTGACTTCATAGACGCACATACGCTGGTGGCCTTTGGGCCAATGAATGTACAGACGTGTGCTGATGCGCATACGCGCTAAGGGCCTTTCCTCGAATTACACGCAGACGTGCTGGATTTTCACGTGCAAAATCACTCCGTATCAAGCTGGCCACGCGTTCACACACGGAAGACCACGCTCCTGTCCAGAAGGCCGAATTACTGCCCCCCAGAGCCCTGAGCACGCTCCCACCTGCCATCTGCTGCTGCCTGACTGCCTGCTGCCCACGTGCCCTGACATTTGCTGCTTGCACATCAGCCAGGGGTGCTGTTGCTGTGACCACCCCTGCTGGAACCGAAGACTCCTGACTGCTTTTCCATCGCCCCACAGCCCAGCCCCAGGACCCAGTTGCCCACCCACTCCTGCCTCTGGGGTTGCCATGTTGGGCACTGCAACATCTGGCACCAGTGGCAACCCCCGGCCAAGGAGGCAGAGGGGCACCAGCTTCACTGCCACCGAAGTTGGTGTCCTGGTGGAGCATGTCCTGGGGCAGTATGATGCCCTCTTCGGAAGGTTGCGCGCCGACAAGGAAGGACGGACTCGGATCTGGATGGACATCGTGACTGCCATCAACGCGGAGGAGGTGGCAGTCCGTGACTACGAACGTGTCAGGAAGCGCTGGGAGGACTTCAGGTCCAGGACCCCCAACAAGGCCTGGCGCCTCCTGAAGGCAGCGGATGCTAAGGGGCGCCGGGGCCACTTGTCGGAAGATCAGATGAGGGTCCTGGAACGCATATCCCCAGCGCTCCACGTCCAGGTCCTTGAGAGGCAGACCCGTCTGGAGTCGAGCGGTAAGTGTACATGCATACTGATTGTAAGCTGTGCGTGTGGTGTGCCAGGAGTGTGCAGGTTGAACATGTATTTTTATGTGGACAAGTGGGGGGGTGTACAGGGCCGTGAGGGTGACACATGCGAGGGGTCTCATATGTGACACATGGATGGTGCTTATGTGTGTGGGCTTGCATGGCACAGGATGTGGAGGAATGATTGTCAGGTGTGACATGGATGTCGATCGGAACACTGCGACAGTTGGCGGAGGTGTACACATGCATGCAAGTTTGGTGGTGTGTGTGCATGTGTAGTGTACTCCCTATGTTGCATGTGATGTGTGGATGACCTTTGGCTGCTCATGCTGTTGTATGTGAATGGATGGTGCTGGCTGTTGCAATATGGCTGTGGTATGGCTCATGTGTGCAAGTTGAAATGACATGTGTGTTGGGGATTGTGATGCCATGTCTGAGGTTTACCAATGCCACTCATGTATGACTGTCATGTGTGTATGAGTCCATTGTACAGTGCCCTGATGCCTGTGTTTTCTTTCTCCCTGTCTGCAGCGTCAACTGATGAAGAGGGCGGAGAAGGTGCTGTGGAGCACAGCGGCAGGGGTCGCACCACCAGCCGGAGACGCAAGGCCCGGATCCCCTCCCAGGTTCTGATCTCGTCGGGGAGTGAGGAGTCCGGTGCCGTGTCCCAGGCCGCAGCTGCCGAGGGGAGGTCCAAGAGGCGGAGGTTGGAGTTGGACTCCTCGGCAGCAGAAGGGGCAGCTGGGACCCCACAGGGCCCAACGGAGGAAGATGGCACGGAGTCATCCAGGTTGGGGGGGGTTTGGAGGAGGAGGAGGCCGTGCAAGCGACAGAGGCGGGGTCTGGAGGTGGGGATTCCACTGGTGCTAGTGGTGCAGTGCAGGATCAGGGACAGGAGGCAGCACAGGCCGCCGCGGAGGTGCCTGTGTGCAATCCTGTCCCTGCTCCTGTCACTGCATCATCTTGCACCAGCGGGGATGCCTACCTCCAGACCCGTTCTCAGGGAGGGGATTGGCTTACAACACCTGGCCTTCCTCTCCCTGCGGATGTGGCTATCCTGCACCAGGTTGAGCCTGTCCAGGGTGGGGTGGCGTTGCGTCAACGGGCCATGCGAGCTGACCTGCAGTCTTTTCATGATGAGTCTGCACGTCTTCTCGCATGGCTCGTTGACCGCGTTGACCCACTGGGACAGCTCACCAGGGCTGGATTCCTCCGTTTCCTGGACCTTGTTCCGACCCCCTCCTCCACGGAACCCCCTATGCCCCAGTCGTCCTCCATGCCATCTTCCCACCCATGTGTCACCTGGGTGCCCTGTGGAGCTGCCTCCGACCGTGCGACCAGGCTGGTGGACAACAGATCCCTGCCACAGTCGGGAGTCGGACGTTCAGCAGGGGTGGCCACATCAACGACTGCACCCCAGTTGGAGGAGGATGTGCAGGCACCATCGGACAGGGCACATGGACAGCAGCAGCTGCAGCAGCAGGAGGCTGTAGGTGGGAGCCACGATAGCTCGGGGCCTTCAACATCGGAGGGGCAGGCATCAGCCGGAGGGCAGGAGGATCCTGGACGGGAAGTGTCTTCCGTGTGGCAGCGGTTGGGCCACGCCATAGATGCGGAGCGGCGGCGGGCCGAAGAGGCGCGGCTCACGATGGTCAGGGCGGAGAACTCCATGCGGAGGGCCCTGAGGCGGGCCGAGTGCCTCGAGGCAATCCGCAGGGAGTTGGAGGTGAACATGTCGGCGTCCCTGCGGACCCTCGGGCCATGGAACAGGACCGCCTCCGGGACATAGACGAGGAGTTCGATGATGCCCTGGCCCGGAACACCACTAAGTGAGCCGCTGGACTGGCCCGCCGCCATTGTATATAGTTATTTAGTGATAGGTTTCCTTTATAGTTTATTTTTATTTGGAGTCGACGGACACTGCTCCACCTTTTGTATATAGTTCCATTTTAGATAGGTTTTTTGGTAGGTTTCATTTCTTCTGTTGGGATGATGGATCCTGAATACTTTGTACATAGTTGGACTTTGGATTTGGATATTTTTTTTACTATGAATATTTTTTCCCATGGAGCAATGGTTTTCTATTTCTTTTTTCCCTTCATTTCCTTTTTATGGACTTGAACTTTGGAAGAAATTTTTTTGGATTATCATTTATTGATTTTAATTTGAAAAGGGACAGCCAGCTTAATTTTGTTATTTTTTTACATGTGTATTTTGTTTAATTTTGATTGCCATTACTGTTGTTTTTAATACATTATTTGGATTTTTTCATTCTTCAATGTGTGGTTTCATCTCATTGTTTTCATGCATGTCATGATATGGGTTTTCAGGTTCACTTGCAACCATTGTGTGTGTGTGAGACACATGTGTTGATTTACATTGTTTCCATTGGAGTAGTATCATGGGCGCATGTAATACTTGGTTGTGTCTTTGGGCTGTGGTGGCTGGCCATGAGGCCCATGCTTGAGGATTGTCAGGGCCTGTGGGCAGGGGGACATGAGTGGGGGCCTGGTGGAGGCTGCCCCTGCACTGCTGGGGGGTGGGGGTGGGTGGGAGACATGAGTGGGGGCCTGGTGGGGGCTGCCCATGGTGGCTGGGGGGTGGGGGTGGTGGTAGACATGGGTGGGAGCCTGGTGGAGGGTGCCCATGGTGGCTGGGGGGTGGGGGTGGGTGGGAGACATGAGTGGGGGCCTGGTGGAGGCTGCCCCTGCACTGCTGGGGGTGGGGGTGGGTGGGAGACATGAGTGGGGGCCTGGTGGGGCCCATGGTGGCTGGGGGGTGTGGGTGGTGGTAGACATGGGTGGGAGCCTGGTGGAGGGTGCCCCTGGATGCTGGGGGTGGGGGTGAAGGGGGACATGAGTGGGGGCCTGGTGGAGGCTGCCCATGGTGGCTGGGGGGTGGGGGTGGGTGGGAGACATGAGTGGGGGCCTGGTGGAGGCTGCCCATGGTGGCTCGGGGGTGGGGGTGGTGGGAGACATGGGTGGGGGCCTGGTGGAGGGTGCCCCACACTGCTGGGAGGGTGGGGGTGGTGGGAGACATGAGTGGGGGCCTGGTGGAGGCTGCCCCTGCACTGCTGGGGGGTGGGGGTGGTGGTAGACATGGGTGGGAGCCTGGTGGGGGCTGCCCATGGTGGCTGGGGGGTGGGGGTGGGTGGAAGACATGAGTGGGGGCCTGGTGGGGGCTACCCATGGTGGCTGGGGGGTGGGGGTGGTGGTAGACATGGGTGGGAGCCTGGTGGGGGCTGCCCCACAGTGCTGGGGGGTGGGGTGGTGGTAGACATGGGTGGGAGCCTGGTGGGGGCTGCCCATGGTGGCTGGGGGGGTGGGGGTGATAGGGGACATGAGTGGGGGCCTGGTGGAGGGTGCCCCACACTGCTGGGGAGGGTGGGGGGTGGGAGACATGAGCAGGTGTGCAGGGTAGTCCCCTGTTTTGTGGGCTGCCTGCAGGGGCCGTGGAGGGTGTACAGGGAACACCTGTGAGGACCCACCCAGCCAAATCGCGTGTCATTATTCCCACGCAACCCTGTAATACACGTACCCAGCCAAATCGCGTGTGATAATTCCCGCGTACCCCTGTAATACACGTACCTTGGCTAATCGCGTGTAAAACTTCACGCGTACCCCTGTCATACACGTACCCAGCCAAATCGCGTGTGATAATTCCCGCGTACCCCTGTAATACACGTACCCTGGCTAATCGTGTGTAAAACTTCACGCGTACCCCTGTCATACACGTACCCAGCCAAATCGCGTGTGATAATTCCCGCGTACCCCTGTAATACACGTACCCTGGCTAATCGCATGTAAAACTTCCCGCGTACCCCTGATATGAACGTTACCCACTTTGCGATCCTTGTTTGGCAGCCCTGTAAACTGGTCCAGGGTTAGCGAAGCCCTTTGCGATTACTTAGCGATTTTGATGGCTTTTCCTTGCGCTAGGGCGTTCTTGGGGGCGTTACTGGCTCTGTTGCAGGGTCGCTGCGATACTCTGCACCACGGCTGGTTTGGGAGCCTAAAATCCATGAATACGCTGTGCGTGGAAATCGGTTTTGGCGCACGCGCCTGGCGCAGACAATCGCACGCGGACACTCTGCGCCAGCCGCTTGCGACACTTTTCTGCGAAATTCTATGAATTACCCTGCAAGTCAAATTTGGTTAATTAGGGGCTCAGTAGAGTGCTCAGTCATTTCTGGTAGATATGTAGGCGTAAACGAACTGCTGTGTCAATTTATAGCATTTCAAGTTACTTCCTGAATAATAATTCTTGGCTGCAAGCCAATATCGCAGGGGGCCTAACCCATGTTTAGGACATGTAAGAGACTAATGTTGTTGTTAACAAAAGGCAATGGAGTGGCATGGACAAAACAAATAAAGAAACCATGTTGAGTCTGGCTCTAGATGTAAAGTCAATAATGTTTGTTTTCTGCTACAATAAAGCCACCTCACAGCACTGCCGAGTGGGGAGAACATCTTTCGGGCTAGAAGAAAAACTGCTCCTAGGAGTAACACCAAACCCCTCTTGCCCCCATTCCCATGCAGCCAGGAATGTCCAATTCTATTGTAGGCACACATGGGTAATCCCTGGAGACACAGGCGGGTTAGCATGGATTTCAGTATGCAGGTTCCCTGCTGAGGAGCCAGCCCTCAGGCTGCTGTCTGAGCAGTGGTTGTGCCATGCCAGCAAACCTTTGAGGGTACTGGGTTCAAGAGCAAGAAGAGGGAAAGAACACATGACAGATTATATTGAATCCTCACATGTGCACATTCAATGTTGACAAGCTTGCCTGCTCATACACTAGGCACACTACAGACACTAGGCAATGATCGTCCCAGGATCATGGAATTCAGAGGAGCCTGGCTGAGGCAGTCCCTAATGGTCAGATTCTCCTCTGTAAAACACGTATACCCATAACAAGACCCAGAACAAGACAGAATGGAACTTGTTGTGATGTTGTTGGTGCGGCTTAGTATACATTAATCACCGTCTGTGAAAGTGGTAAAACGGACATTGGATTCCACGTATTATTCTTTGTACTGCCATTCTATTAGTTTTTGTTTGATACCAACTTGTCTCTCCTTCATCCATGCTCAAAGCCTACTGCATCCCCATACTCTTCCCCTCCGTTTAACCTCATTTGACGAATTTCGCTTATTCCGATGATTTGCCATTCCACCCTCACCCTTTACCTAGAGCCCTTATGTGTCTCTGCTCCTGGATATGGTTTTGCTTCTAGGCTGTATTAGTAATTGAAAGATTTGTTCCATGAATTCTCTGGAGGAAAAATGTTTCAGTGAAAATACTGTATACCTCCCCAGTGTGGTTTCTACTCCTGAATTGTGCCTGTTGAGAATTGGTTCCCGAGTCTACTCCCAAATTGAATTCCTGGCATAGAAATCTGGGTCTGCTAAGCATTTAGATCCTCCAACTCAGTGCTAAGCACTTAGATCCTCCAACTCAGTGCTAAGATCGAGCTGAGATGTCAGTTCCAAGTGACTTGTAAATCAGCGAGGGTCCACTCAACACAGGTAGGATCTGTTTTAAATATTATTTTATATATTATGTTTACCCTTCATAATGTCGTGCAGTGCTCACCATTCTTACTCTTGACGTAATAATGTTGTCCGGGCTCAACTTCACCATGGGCAGGTAGGCGCAAATCGGGGGGCACATCAATAAATACACTATATTATCCTTAATACATAACCGTACATGTACTTAAGGCATTACATGTATATGTGTAAAACACATTCGTTTCATTGCCTTTTATGTACTTACAAATGCCCACTATGCTATATTAGTCTTAATGTTTACATAATGTCTCCGGATATCCTTATATGCAGTGCACAACCTAATTGCATAACAGCATATAGCTAATACACCATCTGGCAATGCAGTGTGTGTACCAATTAAGTATTGCTTAGCAAATATGCATACAATATAAAGCACTGCATAGCATGTAATCGCAGAGCCCTCAACTCCGATCAGTTAAAATGGAAAGGCACAGGTGCATGAATACCTGCTTCTCTCTCCTTCTTTAAGCGTAGCATCCCCATATTAGCTGCCTGATTCCAACTACAATCTGAGCCCTCATGCTCCCAGTAACTCATAAACTGGCCTCGCATATGCCTCAGCATCACTCACTCAACACATTGCACTGTAACCGATACTGTTTCAGTGCCAGTCACCTCTGCAAAAAAAAAGTTTTCCTGCAATCGTATATGCAATTTAAAACGTAATGTTAAGCATGCATTTTAGGAACGTTAACACGCAACATAATGTTCCACGTCACATGGAACATAAAGTACTGTCTAGAATGCAATTGAAGCAACCCCACTGCAATTAGTGTGTGTAAGCTCAGATATTTGCATGAACAGCTACTACCCACCCCAAACATGAGCGCAGAACACCTGCATTAGCTGATTGAGTGCCTTGCCAAATTTGGTCAGCATGCCATCATTTACCTTTTCATTGACATTACAAATCATACTACACCCAACACCCAATACATGTCACTATTTAAACACAATTACAGTACTATCCATCGATGCCAAAACTAGTATTTCCATGAAATTGGAAACGTATAGTATCATGTAATGTTCACTTCCTGCAATGCAGGGCACTGTTCTTATGTATGTTCATATCACAGTCTCCAGAACTCTTAGACAGCCGGAAGCAGTTTGAAGCAACATATAATGGGAATCAGAAACTACACAAATATCGCATAACACACACAAGTAAACTGCACATGGAAACGTTTAAAACACAAGTCTTTAGTGCCCGATTATTTCTCCTCCTCTAAAGTGAAAGATGTGTAGGTGCACCCCTTGCAGAGCATCAAGTCAAACATCAACATATTAGTCTCATTTTGGCATCGTTTGATTGTGGAAATAATGCAAACTCCTCGAAAGGACCTTAACATTCACATACAGTGGCTGACTTTAACGACACACACTGATTATAATTATGTCAGTTTGCCGGTTCTGCATGGACACATAACCAATTCATCAATACACTTAAAAAGCACTGCTATTGGTTGTTAATGGAGACACCACCAGCCACTGTAAACCAGTGCTTTCATATGGGACATTGGGCCTCATTACGAGGTGGGCGGTACGGGATTACCGGCACCGTTAAGGGCACCAGTGCCGGTAATCCCTTACCAGCCTACTATAAGTTCCCTTTGCGGGTCCTTCCTTAACGCCTGCTTTTTTCAGGCGTTAAGGACAGGACCCGCAATGGGACTCTAGAGCTAATAACGGTAGCACAATTTGCGGTACCGTTATCAGCACCTTCCCATTCCCATTGAGCCCTATGGGGGCTCAAATGGGAATGGGGAATGGCCCTGGTGAATGGGGAATTACCAGTCCCGTCAACCTTGGAATGGACCGGTAATTGCTCCATTCACCAGGCCGGTGTGGGAACGAGTTTGGAGGCAGCCATGGCACTAACAGCGCCATGGCTACCTCCAACCTCGTAATGAGGCCCATTGTCTAGTTTCAAAAGGACGATTCTCCAAACTAGTGATAGAGGGATCACTTTTACTGGTAGTTTGCCCATTACAGCATATTTAAAGGACCCGCCAGTGCAATTCCCCCATTCTAGAAGCAGGACAATAATAGTCTTGCGCACACACACACATCGATGAGCAGATGTGCATGTGTCTATGTGTATGTGTGCTCCAACAGTAAAGTTCGCACATATAGTTGTGCGTACTTGTGCAGGGGTGATGCTTCAATTTCAAAATGTTTCAGCCAAAAGTGCTGCTGTTCTAAATGCATTATTCTGCGCAATAATATGCGGGGGAGACACCCGCAGCACTCCCATCATCCCCATAATATATATCTATATAACCATAACCCACCCCCCACATATAAATGCGTTGGAAATGCATTTTTAAAAATTGGCTTTTTCTGCTGCAGCTTTTTTGTTGTGAGATTTCACAGGATACAAAGGTGAGGAGGTCCATATTTGTCAGTACACCAACACATTGCTCTGCAGTGTCTTGTCCATGCAATACAACTTAAAGCGTGTGTCTGTTCTCCTTGAAACTGTGAGCACTGGATAATGCTGCCAATCCAATAACAGAGAGACTTTGCGGTAGGTACAGGATTCACAAACTCAGATGAGGCTGATAGAAATGTCTACCTTGGAAAAACAGAGGTACCACATTGTTTTGGGGAGGTCCAACCATGCAAGTCCTGAAAAGATGTAGCCAAAATTAGGTAACGAAAGCCAGGTAGTAGGTCGGGACCAAAAAAGTGCAGACTAATGGAAAGTGCAATCCACAAGAAAATTCTGGCTACAGAGCCAAAGAAGTGGGGGAAATTCCATAAAACACAGTATTTAACTCATGTTTATTCTGAGCAGAGGGTCTCTCACACTCCTGATTAATTTTGTCAAACTTCGGGTTTCACCCTAAGTAACCAAGAGTAATCCAGATGTGGAACCCTTGCTCTCTATGACTTAGAAAGGCTCAGCTTCACCTCACAGAGGTGGGCCAACAAGGCCGAAACATGTGTCCTGTCTGGGTTAAGGATAGTACTCTTGTTCATAGGAGAATTGCCTATAATTTTGGTGGTGGACTGCCCTTGTGGGTGGAACCAGAGTAATATGCAAATAAGGATTTCTCCTCAGTGAAGCGTGCATTGAGCTAGAACATGATTGTAGACCCCCCTGAGTGGAAGAAATTCCATAGAACAGGGTCTTTGATCCATGTTCGTTCATTCGTAAAACATGTTTGTAGACCCCCCTGAGTGGATGAAATTCCATAGAACAGGGTATTTGACCATTGTTAGTTCTCAGTAAAGGGACTCCCACACTCCTTTTTTAAATTTTGTAAAATACTTTTTAAATTTTGTAAGTAACCAAGGTTAATCCAGACGTGACCCCTTGCTTCCTGTGCCTTAGAGAGGCTTAGCTCCACCTCACTGAGGAGGCCCAACAAGGCCGAAACATGTGTCTGGTGTTGCTGATGGTACTCTTGTTCTGAGGAGATTGCCTGGCATTTTGGTACTGAACTGTCCTTGTGGGTGGGACCAGACAGATATGCACATGGATATGTCTCCTCTGTGAAGGGTGCAGTGAGCAAAAGCGTGGTTGTAGACCCTCCTAAGTGGAAGAAATTCCATAGAACAGGGTATTTGACCCATGTTCATTCACAGTAGACGGGCTCCCACACTCGGTTTTAACAGAGCCAAATAATGTAAACCAGGAACTCCAAAAGGGTAAAGCAGAGCAGGAGACTTGCACCATGCTACTCGTAGGCCAGACATCTATTGAGAATCATGTGGTGAATGTCCAGCCAAAAGGGTGAGTCAGACAAGAAGACCCCAGTACCAACACTTCGGACTTGGCATCCATCTTGTCTTACTACCGTATGGTGGGTCTTCCATGTAAAAGATGGCCTGCATTGCCAGGAACAGAGGAAACAGACCCAAGGCACACACATGAGTCATTTCTGACCAATAATGAAACAGTCAGGGCCTGGACTTTCTGGCACACATTCACAGGGTGGGTTTGACACTGTTGGGGTTTGATGTCTTGCATGCACGAGTTTGCCAAAGCCTGCACCCCTGATATGTAACTCCAAACACATACATGCTAGTATGTCCAACCAAGCAGTGGGGCAAGACCAGGCCCTGACCCTGCCATAATCTCCGAAAGGGTGCCCAGGCCTACCTAGCATACACCTATCTTCTGTCATTGCACACGTTTGAAGAACATTGAACACATGCACTCAAATTGTAGCGCAGCACAGTGGTGAAACGTGCCCCGGTTGTGGAAGGATCAGACGGGACAGACCCATCACATACGCATTCCCCAACGCAGGTCTGATATCACTGGCCCCTGCAACCCCCGCAGTGCGGGGGGGCCCCGCGACCACATGTTCTGGAAGGATATCCAACTTGGAGTTTTTTCAAACTTTTTTTTTTTTTACATTTTCTTTTTGAATTCACTCTGCATTTCTAAATAAATGATTTCTGTAACAGAAATAATTTCTTTACGAAGGCAGAGTGAATTCAAAAAGTCTGGTGGCTACCCCCTCCCCATGACATGAAGACCCTAGGCTGGAGGCCTCCATGTCATGAGATGGGGGAGCTCTACGACTTCAAAAATAACTAGTTTATTTTTGAAGTCACTCTGCCTTCATAAAGAAATTATTTCAGTTACGGTTCAGTTCTTAACGGAAATCATTTCTTTATGAATTCAGAGTGACTTCCAAAAGAAACAATGTATTTTTGAAGTATTATGGCTCCCCTCAACCCATGATGTGTGCGTGTGTGCGTGTGTGAGTGTATGGTGAAAGAGTGCACACAAATGTATGGGTGGCTGGGTATGCGCGTACAGTGAAATGATGCACACTTAAATGTATGGGTGGCTGCCTGGGTGTGCCTGTATGGTGAAAGTGTCCACACTTAAATGTATGGGTGGCTGCCTGGGTGTGCCTGTATGGTGAAAGTGGCCACACTTAAATGTATAGGTGACTGTCTCTGTGAGGGTATGGTGAAAGGGTGCACACTTAAATGTATCAGTGGCTGCCTGTGTGAGTGTATGGTGAAAGGGTGCACACAAATGTATGGGTGGCTGGGTGTGTGTGTACGGTGAAAGGATGCACACTTAAATGTATGGGTGGATGCCTGGGTGTGGCTGTATGGTGAAAGGGTGCACATTTAAATGTATGGGTGGCTGCCTGGTTGTGCCTGTATGGTGAAAGTGTCCACACTTAAATGTATAGGTGACTGTGTGAGGGTATGGTGAAAGGGTGCACACTTAGATGTATAGGTGGCTGCCTGTGTGAGTGTATGGTGAAAGGGTGCGCACAAATGTATGGGTGGCTGGGTGTGCGTGTGCGGTGAAAGGATACACACTTACATTTATGGGTGGCTGTCTGGGCGTGCCTGTATGGTGAAAGGGAGCACACTTAAATGTATGGGTGGCTGCCTGGGTGTGTCTGTATGGTGAAAGAGTGCACTCTTAAATATATGGATGGCTGGGTGTGCGTGTGTATATATGGTGAATGGTGTGTGCGCTTGTGTTCAGGGGTGCAACAAAACCTACATTTCAGGGGGCTAACCCATCAAATGTTGGGAGAGGCACTAACTTCACGTGTGGTGGGGAGGAGCAAACTTATTTGTGTGGGGGCATCTAACTTCTTTACGCATTTTAATGAGGCTAGTCTAGTGCAGCTTCAATGTTACAAGCAGTTAACGCTCCCGTTTAGGTCTGAAAGCACCCACTTATGGGCTGCTGTGAGAATGACTGGTCTCCTATTTCCTCTCTACCCTTCCATTCGCTCCCCTGGCATGCAAGTACTGAACCCACATCACAATTTCAATTGCTTAAAATATTTGGCATTTGAATGCAGGTACTAACAGTGAAATGTTGTACATTAGTCATTGCTGGGCGGGGCCGTTGTTAACAGCAAAACCCAGGTGCCGTTTAACATCTGTGTCCTTTTCTGTCCGGCAACTGCTCTGTAGGTCAGCCAGGTCAAGTCATCCTCATCCCATTACTTGTGTATGAGGCAGTACTTGTGTATGAGGCACTATACCTTATACACAATTACTGGGTTAAGGTAGAGGTACATGAAGGTAATGCCTGACTTGGCTACCTGTAATCTTCACTACTCCTAGTCCCACTCTTCCTCATCCCAGTACTTACCAGTGAGGCAAGGAGCCTCATACGTAAGTACTGGGACAAGGAAGAGGGACGTGGAGGTCATTCTGGCCAATGAGCTGATTTTGGATTTTGGGGTAGGGGATGCGAGGGAGAAGGGATGTGTGGGGGGGGTGGGGTTGTGCAATAAATCATAATGGTCGTCCATGTCCATGCTAAGCAGGCAGGATATGTGGTATTAGTGGCTAGAGAGGCATTCTGGTGCAGCCAGTCTAGTCATTCCTCAGTTTGGTATGACTTTTTTTTTAACTGTGCATTTCTGATAAAGCAGTTCTGCTAAGTGTAATTACCTGGCTAGACTGGCATTTGGGTTCTGCCAGTCTAGCCGTTTCTTACTGCAGCACAGTATATTTTTCTGGGCATCCCTGATAAAATGATATGTTATGATATGATAAATCATATATAACACACCTGTACACAGGTGTTTTTAGGCACGACAAGACAAGGGAAGGAAAACTGAGGGAGGACAAGACAAATTATCTTACTAAGCCTTGCGTCATTCAGATTGTGCACGTGCAAGAACGAGAAGTGCAGGGGGAAAGGGAGGGGGAAAGTGCAAGGGAGAGGGGAGGGGAAAACAGGGAAGCAATGCTCTGAGTAAGTGCTGCTAGGGCAGCGCGGCTCTGGGTAGTGCAAGGAGAACCAGGGACTGTAGGGTTACAGTTACAGCCCCTAACTGCGTAGTAGGCCTGGAGGCAGTGCAAGGGTGACTGATCAAGAAAGAGTCTGGACTCAGTGAGACAGAGGGTAGCCAAGCAACCAGTTGGTACAGTGGACAGGTAGGTCAGGTAGGTCCGCAGGGGAGGGAGAGAGAGAAAGCAGAGGAGAAGAGGACAGTTTTGAGCTGCTTCCGGAACTTCAGGTGGTCCGGCTCAAGTTTGGGAGGGTCAGGGAGGCCATTTCAGAGGGAGGCACCTGCAGGGGAGAAGGATCTACCCCCCACGCTCTGCCTGGAGAAGCATCTAACCCTTAGGGCTCGAGAAGGAAGGTATTTTGGAAGATAGCGTTGGATGTAGCGCGGATGCTAGCCCCAGAAAGCCTTGTGGACAATGAAAAGAGTCTTGAACTTGATCCTTGCAGCCACCGAGAGCCAGTGCAGAGATTTCATGGCTGGGGAGATACAGTCCCTGGACTTGAGGTGAAGGATAAGTCTTGCAGTCCTGTTCTGGATTAGTTGCAGAGTGCGGAGAGTAGAGGAAGGCAGATAGAGAAAGTGGCTGTTGCAGTAGTCCAGCCTAGAGAGAACCAAAGCTCTGGAGAGAGTGAGCTTCTGGGGGAAAGTGAGAAATGGAAGAGTCCCTTTCAGGAGGTGCAGCTGGTAGTGGGACTTCTTGGCGACGTCGGAGATGTGAGGAAAGAAAGAGAGAGTGGAGTTGAAGATGGCAGCAGGAATGAGCGAGAGAGAAGAGTAAGCTGAGGGGAGCCTGAGGGAAAGCTGAGTGTCATCCGCATAACACTCTAGGTTAGAGGAGAAGGTAGAGATCAGGTGGGTCAAAGGGGCCAAGTAGAGGTTGGAAAACCAGGGTGAGAGGATAGAGCCCTGAAGAATGTCACATGTACAGAGAGGTGGCGGAGTGAAAGGGACCAAGTTGGACCTTGGAGGGGCGGTCCAAGAGGAAGGAGGTCAGCCACTCCAGGACCTGATCCATGATGCCCAGGTTCTCACAGAGTCAATTGATCAGGATGGCATGGTTGACCATGTCGAAAGCAGAGGAAGATTCCAGGATGATGAGGACAGAAGGAATGCTGGAATCAAGGTTACAGAGCAGATCTTCACAGGTGTTCAGGAGAGCGGTTTCCGTGCCTCTAGCAGCTCTTAAGCCAGACTGATGGTCATAGAGACAACCAACAGATTCAGTCTGGAGAGGAATCTTGCAGTAGGCCAGCTTTGCTAAGAGTGTGGGAGAGGGGAAAGTTCCAGTGACAAAAGAATGATTACAGAAATCGACCAAGGCTGGATCAAGGGTGTCAATGTGGTCCTTGATGGTTCTGGAGGAGCAGGCAAGCACCTGCTTCGACGACACTTCCATAGATGGGTCTTGTCTAGAAATCTTGTCAGGTGTTAGAGAGAAAGAGGAGAAAGGAGGAGGAGAGGGAGAGATGGCCAAAGTGGGCCGAAAGAGGAAGAGGAAGAGGAAGAGGAAGAGGAGATAGTGGACAGGATGTCCTGAGTTTTAGCAGAGAAGCGAGTAGCCAAAGCTGTACAGAGGGCCCGTTGAGGGAACAGGAGAGGTAGAAACTGCAACAGGATTGGCCAGTTCCTTGCAGATTTTAAAGAGTTTGACTGTGTTGTTAGAGGCCGCAGAAGCTGGCTGGCTCTCTTCTTGATGAATCTTATTGCTTCGACTGGCATTTTGGTGCAACCAGTCTAGGTATGTCTTAATGTGGCCTGGCATGCTTTAATGTAATGTTATTATGTGTCTACACTGGTCTACATTGTGCAGCCAGTTGGACATGTTTTCATTGTGGCATGGCATTTTTAATAGCAACGCATTCATGTTCATGTGCACTGTTGGTGACTTGCATATATTGGATTGGTGTTACCCTACAAAACAATATCAAACACTGGCTTTTTGGCCAATTCTTCTCAGCAAGTGTGCTGTATACTGCATTAAAACACATATTTATATCTTTCTCTTAGTGCAGTGTGTGGCATACCCCTTCAGCAACACGTTCGTTCGTATTGCGCAAACATGGTAATCTAGGGCGGCCCAGAGTGTGGCGCGACTCGTGATTTGTTGCCAAGTTGGCGGGGGCCCTCAGCATGGCTTGCAGGGGGGCCCCCAGATCTTGTGTTACGCCACTGTCTGATATCACACTGTTGTTTTTGCCAATGCTTATTTCAGGGGCATTGAGGGGTCACCAGGGGTTGCACCTGTTTCCCCTGTGGTCTCCCTTGCTACCCCTAAAAAAAGAAAAAAATACATTTTTTGTTCTCTTTTTTTAAAGTAAATTGAGACTTCTGATCTGTAGCCAGAACAATGCGGCTCTTTGCTTCTGGAGTGGCTGATTTTCTGATAGCTATAGCCGTTAAGATAGCTCAGTGGGTTGAGCGCTTGTTGCTCTAATGTGTGTGATCTGCAGGTTGCAGGTTCGACACCCGGCAAGGTCAACTCAGCCTTTCATCCTGCTAAGATCGATAAATGTGTACCAACACAGGTTGGTTAATATTGTATGTATATTTGCTCTATTTGAAGCGCTTAAGCGTGAGTGCTATACAATAAAACATCATTATCATTTGACCTTGGACGGCTGCTTGCATTCACAATAATTTAATAATATGGACCTATACGTGCTGATAGTAATGATACATCTGGTGATCCATTCTTGTATAAATGCATATCACTTTACAGTGATATCGTAGCCATATTTTTGTAGAGTACTTAGAAACAATGCTATGTGATGCCACTTCCTGTTTTGTCAATGGGTGAAATTACGTGTTCCATCGCTTCCAGTGATGTCACTTTGGGTTGGTGTCAAATGACATCACTTCCTGTGATGTCATCAGGGTGTAAAGGGTCGTGTGAAGTCACTTCCGTTACCCCTGGCAATTTGGTGAAATGACGTTCCTAGCTTATTTGATATTGCGTGCTGGGTATTTAGTGAGTGGCCTCTGAGAGAGCAGTCTTTCAATTTCTACAGGAAAGTGTTACCTAATTTTTTTTCAAGCACCCTGTGAATGAGGTGCTTTATTCTGTTACATCGCACAGAGGAAACAAGTGAGCTATTTAATAATATTTGTTTTGGATTTTCCCCAAATACGTGGAATTCTGTTCATGTAAAGATTCCGAGTACCTCTCGATCTTTACTATTCAGAAACAAAACTGAACACAAGACTTTTTTCCTGCATGTATTTGGGTCTTTAATGTTTGGAAATGTAGCTGTCTGATCAGTGATCGGAATTGTGTTCATAACTGTTCTTGTAATAAAATAAACTCTTTCCCAAATGTGGTGCCATTGTCAAAACAAGGGTTTGTACAAATTCAAACTAAAATAAACGAATACAGTACAAATAGGTTTCTTTACAGGAAATACGCAGAAGGCTACAAAGCGAACGCATTTGAAATAACTTTAAATATTTCAAACAGAGCCATCCACTCCCTTTCATTTGATTGCCAACCCATAGATTTACCATCAGTCAGATTTAACCATAGGTGAATTGGCTAAATCATTTCATTTGGAGTAGTGCTTTTAATCCATTCTGAAAGCACATTTACATGCACAATGTAAGAATGAAATATTGTATATGCCCTAAATGTTAACGCAGTCGTGTGTACAGAATGGCAAGGGTATAGATAATGGCATTTGATGTACAGCAGCAGCGAGGTAAATAGCTTGCCAATCAATATGTGATGAGAATCCAGGTCATGTTGCTTATTGATGCGCGAGCCATTAAATTCCAAGGTTATTCTGCATATCGCATACAAATATCACAAAGTATTCTAAAAGCAATTTTGGGCGGGAACGTGATCTGAACGAGCAAGTGGTCTGCTGTCTGAAATGCCAACCGCGTGACACCATCTGTCGGAATCTCTTTTCTCCAGGCCTGCATATTAGAGATCAGGTTTGCTCAAGTCGCGTGCCCCAGCCCGGGGAGCGCGCGATGAGCAGCGGCGTTAATTGGGTCTACGCTTGACTGCTCTGCTCCCAGCAGGCAGCGTGCCCAGAGGGAGCCAGTATCCCTTCCATGCACGGCTCCTGCATGGCTAGTACTTACCCCAGCATCTGATGGTGGGAGTAGGGGTGAGGTCGTTAGGTCTCCACCGGCGGGCCTTCGCTAATGGCGCGTGCATCCTTGAGAGGGAGGAGTGGAATGGCCCTTCCATACTCAGATGGCCTTGCCTCTGGCTCCGGTTGCCTAACTAGGGGAGTCGGTAATTCCATGTTCATTAATAATAATGAGAGCATTGGGTCTAATTTGACATCTGCAGATAACTAAATGCCTGGCATCCATAATGGCTGCTTCGATTCGATTTTACTATGTAGAGTATGCTTCTTTCTGCCCATTACGCGTATTATATTTTTCTCCAGCTCACAGCTCAGCCATTATGTCTGCCGGACACAAACCCCAGTCACCAAGAACAGAAAACAGGAACCAGCAGTCTCCTCGAGCGAACCTGTTCTTTGTTTCTGTTTCTGCCAAGACACCATGTTATGTATTGTAGTATCCTAGCTGTGGGATCTTCCAGCTGGCTTAAGGGGTTATGTCAGGCCACAGTCAAATAACTTCATGTACTCTCAGACTATGGTCCTCATTGGGACCCTGGCGCTAAGTGTTTAATGGCGCCGTAAAAGGCTGCGGCGCCGTTAAACACTTAGCACCTTACTACGAGGTCCCTTTGTGGGACCCGACCTTAAAGGCTGGTCTAGACCAGCCGTTAAAGTAGGGACTCGCAAAGGGACCTTGGTGCTAAGTACGGTATCGCAATTTGCAGTACCGTACTTAGCGCCTTCCCCATTCCCATAGAGCCCTATTTGAATGGGGAAGGGCCATGGTTCAATGGGGAATTACCGCCCCGCCAATCTTGGAATGGGGTGGTAATTCCCCATTGAACCATGGCGGACCCGTTACAACACCAGCACCAACCATGGTGCTAATAGCGCCATGGTTTAGCGCCGGTGTTGTAATGAGGGCCTATGTCAGAAGGATGCCAATTAGAGTTGACCTTCCAGAAGACAGGAAATGGGACAAGAAGGTCAAGGTGCAGGTCAGCACCAAGCACTGAGGTCTCTGTGCCACACGAACAATTTAGCTACAGGCACAACCGACCCACTAAGCCGGCATACTCTATCACGCTATTCAGCAACCCATTTCTTGTTTATTAACAAGCCTTTTCTGAATGATTTTGAGTGGATGAAGTGATAACTACATAATGAATGATAGGAGAGATGGATGGCTGATTTATGAAGGGTGGCATGGGCACATGAATGGTCTGTGGCTCAGTGGACTAATGCATCCACTACAAGGGCCTATCTTTGACCTCATGGTCACAGGTTCGGATCCCAGCAGCTCCACTCAGCCCCTCATCCTACCGAGGTCGATGAAATGAGTACCATTAAGTTGGGTAACAAGCAACATATGTCATCTGTCAATAACACAAGGATGCCCCTCTGGGGGTGAACGTGTGGTCTACCAATACACATGTTATGGAGGTTACCCGATAAAAGAACCAATACACATATGATTTTTTGAAAAAAATGATATATTTATGTATGCAAAATTCAGTTCTTGGGGCTGCTACCTAAGAGTGAGGCCGTGCGTGCATCAGAAAAGCAAACTACCTTAGATGAAAGAACATGAAAATTGGTTCCAGCAGAGACAGCGCTGCATAGCTCTTGTAAACGAAATATATACCTCCTGTTTTCTTTGTAAACACTTCGTAGAGACAGAGCAGGGAATGGAGTAATCAGTAACTCATACTGAATCTATGAACACTTTGCTTTACCAATGCCGGTCTGCACTATCACAAGGTCAGTGGATTGCCAACTTGTATTTCAGGGTCCATATTACAGAAACATTGCAGAGGTACAGGTGCTTTGCTGAACATTGCCATTGTAAAAGCATTGCATTTTGTAAAGGCATTTGAATGTCAGAGGGGCTCTCGGATAATCGAATGAAAAGTAAGTAAAGGAACTCAATTATGAACCAAATCTTATAGTTGCCTCGGTCCATAACTTGGTGGCGGATCATAATCCCGCGATAACGACCCCCCCCCAGAGATCGACACAGCTATTAGCACATAGTTGTAATAGCAATGCCCGTATTTCGTGGCGAAGTAAAAACATTGCTTTAATAGGGAGGAAAGTACATCGACAAAAAAAGTTAGCAAATTGAATATGTTTATATTTTGTAGTATTCAAATAAGGTGGTCTTCATAAATTACGCATTTAAATTGCAAACATGGCTATTCTGGCGTGGGTTTAACATGAGCATGCATTAGGTGTCATGTAAAAGTGAAAGATTGTTCTATAAGACAGCGAAAGCATGTTCCAATGATTTATTTTTATTTTTTATTTAACATGCTATGGTTAATTACAACCTTATACAAAAATATTAAAATACAATATAATTATGAAAACATACATAATAGATTTCCATACAGAGTAAACGTTAAATCATGCAAATGACATTTCAATATTTCATATCAAACAATCATACAATTGCTTCATTTAAAAAAAATCTCCACATAAACTATGCAGCCCCGGTAGTTGCCAATGAGCCAGCGGCATATTTAGCAACCCAGAATTGATCAGATACAATCATGGCAAGATTATAAACCAAATCCTTACAGCCCCTGTGACAAAAAAATGATCAGCCTTTGGCATGTAGTAAGTAGCTGTCTTGCTTATTCTATAATGTTTTAGCAGAATCAACAGTTTTTACATTCATAGTGGACAGATGTCCAGGCTCCAGTGGACTCATTACAAGGAAGTGTATTAAAACAAAGACACAATAATGACCACAATTCAATGAATAATCACAAGGTTTACCTATTTTAGGACCCAGAGTGGTATAAAGTGCTTATCTTTTCTTTGTATTAAGGTAATCTAGAGCATTAATCATGTCCCATTGCGTCACCTTGTTTTTCATTTGTATGTTGCAACATGGGTACTCCTCGTCATTCAGTGGAATAGTAGGATCTATCTTCTGAAGAAAATAGTACACATTCAACCACAAGTTTCCCATCAAGGCATTCTTATGCCCTGAGCTATAACAACAGCTATAATTCCAAAGAGGCTATCATCATCAGGTGAATGCATTATTAGGTTGTACAATTCAGTGCAACAAATATTTCTCAGAGTGGAAATCGATATCATTCTAGACTGGCATTTGATAGCTCCTATAGGAAACGTATATGGCAATTTAAGTACGGGTCTCCATAGCTTGCCTTCCAATCTGTCCAACCATGTGACATCTTTCCCTTCAATTATTTCTAAGTTATGCTACTTTTATAAATCTCAATAAATCACTTTATGGAATGTCCACCTCTTTTACCAAGGTACCTTCTAATGACATTCAATTTACTAATCATTTTGCTTGGTAGAGTATTTTCATAAAAGGTAATCGTAGGTCATTATTAATGGACAACCCCAAATAGGCGTACAAATCCACCACCTCCAAATGTTCCTTATTAAACCACCACAGAAAAGTTGATCTCTTTTTACTCTGGGCACCAATAATGATCAGATTGGTCTTTTTGGTATTAATAACAAGATCATTCTTAGCAGCACAATTACGCAGAGCATCCAACAACGTTTGCAGGCCAATTGGGGTTTTATTAAAAATAACAGTGCTGACCGCATATGACAACCCTCTAATTTCCACACCACCAATATTGGAGGAAAACAGTTAAATTCATTCAGTGCTGAGTTCATATCGGCCACATACAAGTTATACAAGACAGGGGCGACTCACTCCCCAGTTTTAAACCTTTATTGGTATCTACAGAAGGGATGAGAGAGCTGCCCCTATCTAGGCGAATAAACACTGTAGTAGCAGTGTATATGGCCATTATGAAATGTAATACCAAGGGACAGATGCCCCATATCTACAGTTTGGACCATAGTTTCCACGATTAACAGAGTCAAAATCCCCATTGTGGTCTATGAAGCACAAACATAGGCGACTTTCAGGGAAGCAAGAAATGTCAGATCTCAGATAGCTGAGAGCAAACATATTATTAGATGTACTGAGACCCAATCTAAACCCAGCTTGCAGATAAGAAATTAGTTTGTTCTCAATGATCCACTCATTGATAATATTCAATAAACGGGAGGAAAAAATCTTGCAACATGTGTCAGACATGCATGAAGCCTATAGTTGGTAGGAGATGAGCGTGTACCCTTTTTATATATGAGAACCAAAAAGGAACTGTGCCAACTATTACAAAAGAAAAATACGTAAAAGCCCCAACTGATAAGCAGGTCATGGATAACAGTGTAAGTGATTTCCATCTGGCAATCACCCAAGTCGACGACTAGCATGTAGTGCACAACTGAAATCCTTATTTATTTTTGTCTAAAAGTTCTTTATTCGGAACGATACACCACTCATATCACACCCTTCTCCTGGAACCCCCCGGTCACACTGAGCCAGGAATCAGGTTGGTTTGCAAAGGAAAATATTTATTTATGTATTTAAAAATTAATCACAATATGTTTTAATGGGTACACAACAATCACCAATGGGGTGATGTAACACTGAATAATATCTTTAATACACAAGGAGTAAGTAGTGAGCAAAACAATTCAGCACATAAATTATAATACTTTTGTGTGGGTTCAGATCTGATAGCACTGTGGTTAGAGGTTCCCCCTGCACACCCCTCAACCCCCAATAGGTAATGTAAAGAGATAGGAGGAGAGAACAGGTTTCAGGAATGGCAGAATTCAAACAGAATATCAATCCCACTTCCCCCTTTCAAACACAAGAGAAAACGGAATTGACTGTAAAGATGTCAAAATGGCTTTTAAAGTTATCCTTAGACTGGACTAGGCAAAAACACCAAATATGGTCAAAATTGCTGAAAGTGTTATAATTTCTTATGGGAGCCGTTTTGGATAGTTGCATATAAACACAAGTAATCATTTAATGCCAAGAAAACATTTGAAATCTTAAAATTCAAGTCGGAAGCAATTAAAAGCAATTGGATAGATATGGATGTTAGCTACAAGCAGAAGTTAACATTTATCACAAAAACTGAGGGAGTTACAGACATTTTAGTAGAGGTCGTTTTTCGAGATAGGCGCAAGAATGGAAAACAGTAATGCAATTTTAAAAATGACAAATGGGTTGATTACACTAGAGGATGACTATGAACAAAACGAATGCCACACAGGAACAGTCACTTGATCAGGGTGACTGCCTGCTAAGGAAACTCGCCTTCTTCAGATGAGAAAGGATCAGCGCAAAGATAGTTTTAACAATACTAGTTCTGGAGAAAGATAGGATGGTTTGTAGAGAGGTTTCAGACAATGCAACGATACTCCTCACAATACAGGTTCTGAATACAAGATAGGATGGGTCTAAAATAGGGCTAAGACTATGCAAAGTACATATGCTGGTGACACAATTCTTCCTATTTATACTCACTAGATGCATTTTTAAATGGGACCGTCAGTTCTGGTCAGGGGATGGGATCTGGTTTAGGAAAGACAGCACGGCACATCCGACTGGGCAGGGTCAGCAAGGCGCTCTGGTCACAGCACGGCACGGGACTGGATCAGATCTGCCCTTCTTGGTTCTGAGATTATTTCTTTTCAGCAGGCAAGCAGTAACAACACAGCCCGGCTGTATTATGTTGCTTCCCAATAGGCTTGTGGGGTTCTGTTCTAGAATTTGAGGCCTAACTGAGAATGGTTCAGTTATGCAGTGGCCTTTTTTTCTTTGCCAAGTTCCTGGAGTCTGGAGCAAGGAAGATGTAGAGTTCAGCAGCAGGGTGCTCCGTCAGCATCAGAATAGTGAGTGAATCTGTCTGTCCTCATGTGTGGTGAGCTGTCTCTATTTATGCCATGAACTGACATATAAAGAGGGTGTGGGGGCCGGTTTAGACTAAGCTTGCCCCTTTGAAAGGTGATCGGGTCAGAGTCCACTCTCTGCCTTGATAGGAGGAGAGAAACAGAGTGTCATCTTTATGGTGCATTTTTATGAAGCTGAGAATCCACCCCTAGCCACTGGAACACAAAATCTACTTTTGGCAAAATACATATTTCCACATGTGCAAACTCTATGAAAATCACATATACAGATTACATATTTTACCTAGCAGCTACTCCTCAAAATGCCATACCTGTGGGATCTTGTCTCCGCTTTTCACAGAATGTCCCCCTTTTCACTAGGAACACAATGTCCAATTTTTAAGCAAATTTCTATAAGTGTGCGTGTTTAACATGGGAATAAGTGTATAAAGTTTCACAATTCTGGCAGAAATACATTTTGCATAAAATCAAATTTCTTGCCATTTCTGTCCAGAACATGTCACACAGTTCTAGCGCCTCTTCACCCGTGCATCCAGAAATTACATTAACAACTCTGTTGTTTTTATATTTTTCACAATTTAAAACAGTAAGTTATCAGTCTTTTTAAAAATATGTTCTTTGTCTGTATTAAGCAACACATGGTTGTTTTGCTCCTCCCCTTGGTCTCTCCCTGGAAGCCCGGAGCCATCCCCCCTGTTTGCTCCTTGCAGAGGCAATTTACAACTGTCTTCACACTTTGAATTTCCTGCGCTGCAGCTTGTCATTGTTCCTTTTGCCTCTGTAGACCAGTTTCTTTCCTTCCCTGTGTGGGATGTTTTTACCCATGCATCCGAGCCCTACCACAAAAACTGTGCATTACTGGCATTGAAAACATCATGATGGCCAGAACTTCCCAGAAAATGCACAGGGAAGTGCATGAAGAATAGGCTGCCACCCATTTTTGCCTATGTTGTGGGCACAGAAGGGCACTGCCTAAAATCACCATTGGGCTACACACAGTAGCCTGAAACCATTGCAAAAGGGACAATGCTGATTGCCAAAAAGCACCTCAGAACTGTGGGGAATTAATTTTCTTAATCCCAAAAATGGTTGCATTACCAGTACTCACCACTATCAGAAAGCCAGCGTTTTAAAACCACCAGACTTTTGTGTAAAACAGAACAAATGAAACGAAACCAGACCAAGGAAAGACTTGCTAAGAGGTGGATACAATGTAAAACTATATTCTGAAATGACTTGAAGGAAGTCATTATTTAATGTATAGGTAAACATTGTCAGTTTGATTTGAATGTAGAAAACTGGGAACAAAAAGTGACATTTAGCTGAAACCTGGCTTAATGAAACTGGATTCTGCCTGACAACTACCCCCGACAGGAGTTGAAACTGGATCAACAGCCACTCTTCCCAGGCCTAGCTGCATCCTGCTGCCCCTTGCCAAAAGGAGTTCACCTCTCTGATTAGATTAGGGGTGGAGCACTTGGGAACTGGAAGGGACAGAAATATGCAACTTCCTTGACTCAGGCAAATGTTATATTGGGGGCATCGTAAAATAGCTTCCTCTTGGGAGAAACTGGGGGGCAGCTGTGCCTCTGTGAACAAGCTGGCTTGGGGGAAGTGGATAAACCAGTTATTCCACCCTGTGATGTGGGAAGCCACACCCCTTTTTGACCAGAGCATAATTTTAAAAATATAGATAACTCATAGTGCGGACTTGTCAGAATTATATAAGTAATATCATTATTTAGGTGATTTTTCTGTGAACATTTTAAGAGGCGTTAGGACCCTGTGGTGTATTCTGGGGGGTTGCTAGCGTAAAATAGGGTCTTACTCCAAATGTCTGCATGTTAAAAATCGGACACTTCATCAATTAATGTCCATACTCCTTGCGCACATGTGTGTAATATTGGGTAAATGTCCGATATTGCAAAACCAGTTAAAAAGCGCAAAATGTTGTCATTTTTGAATGCAAGCCCCCAGGAAGATCAGAGGCGGACAAGCATGGACCATAAGGAATATATAATTTGTACATGTAATTTCAACAAATTGTGTATCTGGGAAAGATGTATTTGAATCAAATATAGATTTGTGGGCAAACTGACCAGGGGAGGATCCTCTGACCCATAAACAGACCTCATCATGATGACAATCCACTTCCTTCCCCCAATCATGGGAGAGGGGAGAATTGGGCCAATGACAAGTAGGGAGGGGCAGGCTTAGCTAGGCCCAGGCACACACCCATTTTCAAAACACATAAAAAGATACTGCTGGGACAGGTAGAGACATTCAATTCCATTTGCTGCGGAGCATGCTGACCGACGACTTCACATCCAGAGATCCAGACTTCAAATCCATCAATCTCCAGAACCTGTAGCAGAAATTAACTCCAGAATGTGTAGCAGAGAGGCCTGAATCCACAAGCTGAATCCTCTTCAGCAGGCCTCAAAACTAACCAAACTATTCAACGGGCGAGCTGTTTGAATGTTTGCAGAGAAATTTTGTAAGAACCTGTAGCAGTACCCAGAAAGCAGTGTTACATCCAGAATCCATAGAGGCTAGACCAGGAGAGCAGAGCTGACCCAGATCGCTGTGAGCAGAACCGGTGCCTGATTGACCCGCCGAGCAGACAGAACGGCAGCCAGATGTGTTGACCAGATCCGTGACGAGGCCTAGTTCAAATTTATATTGTGAGTACCTAGCAGAACTGTGCAGAACCAATCTCTTAGTTAAAATAATCTAATCCAAACTATTTTAACCTAAGTAGAACTGCCTCCTAGAAATCGTGTCATCTGTCATTTTTAAAGCTGCACAACTGTCACCTGTCAATTCTGCAGCTGCAAGCTGTCACCTGTCATTTTGAGTTTACTTTAAATCCAAAAAACTACCTTTATTTAATCGTCCGTATCTCTGGAACCGTTCGGGCTAGGAACGAAATTTAGGCTTTCCAACGAACCTAGAACCGACTTCCTACTCCCTATACTTTTCTCGTAATTGCGAGACACGCACTTGCGAAATTTACTGCGATTTGCTATTTGGCCCGATTTCTTCATCTGTAGAAATCAGCAGCTTTTTGCTTCTCTTTGCTAAAATTCGTTTGCAATCTGCTAATCATTCATAGAGTATTTTTAAAGTGAGCCTGAACTAATATAAAGTAGCCATCACCTACCCTGAATCTCTAGAGGGAATTAAAATCAGTTGGCACATTTTCCCATCCATTGCCATCACATTTAAAAGCATTTTGGGCCTGTGTTTCAAACTCCTACCTGTTTCCTCTAAGCTTGCTGGGAGGGAACTGAATTTCGTATTGTTTGATTGCATTCCTGAGAACTGTGTGCTCCTCTTTCCATCTCCTTCCATTTCTTACATTGCATAGGGGAGGGGGGTGAATTGCCAGAGAAAAAGTGATTATCTTATCTTTTGCTAAAATCATATCAAGTATTTCCGTACTGCATTTTATTCCTCATTGCTTTTCCCTTGAAACCATAAAAGTATTTTTGCTACTTTATCCATCCTATACTAACTCCTCATTGATTGTAAAGAAGTGTGCTAGTGCCAGATTACCCATTGTTGATCAACATCATATGTCTAAGTGTACTATCAGATATTAATTTATTATAAAAGTGTGATATATATATATTGTTTAATTTTTCAAATAAACCTTTTAATTTGCAAAACAAACCTACTTCTTGGCTCAGTTGGGTCAGGGGGATTCTAAGAGGGGGGTGTTATACAAGGGTTGTCATCCAGAGTACTGAACTGTATATAAAAATACATCAATAAGGGTTTTCCTCAGCATCCCAGACTAAGCATTGATTTAGCTGTAATGTTGATTGAATATTGCTTACAAAAGTGAGGGCTCATCCGGGATATTCTGGGTTAGATTTACCACTTTTGCAGATTAATACAGTGTGCCAACTGACCAGATACACATATCCGTTTAGATCACCACGCTGTTTTACACTGTGAAAGCATCCCTCAAAGTAACGCTCTAAGGAAACGGTCTGTTTTGCAAAATAAAATACAAACTTCTGTAAGTCAGGAAGGAACTCAAATTCCAGAATGACGACCTTGGTAGATATGAAAATAGCCAGAGAGCACTTCTTACATAAGCTATTAGTGAGAGGTGAGTGGACTCATCAGGACCAAACGGTCTGGTTGCAGGCAATCGCACAACAGGTCACTGAAACAGGGTCAGATATATACGGAGATCAGAGTCCTCTACATGTGGCCCTGAGTGAACTATATATGGCCCCTAAAGCCAAAGATGAACATAATAAGATTGCCAGGATAGCGGCATATTTGTATCTATATATGGGAGCCATGCAGGACAAATGTGCTGATGGCCAAGATCTGGCAAATAGGCAACAGATGGCGTTAGAGAAGGCCCGATCTGATCTGGACTCTTCTGAGCAGAGGCTGCTCAGGAGCCAGGAGCAGACAGTACATCACTAAAATAAAGGAGGATATGGGTGTGCTGCAACAGGAAAAGGCGGACAAGGATACCAGATTTCTGGCCTTGCAGAAGGAGTACCAAGAAGGTTTGGACTCCCTAATGCAGAGCCAGAAAAAGCTGGAGCAACAATTAGATTTCAATAGGGCATGTGCCGAGCAGGTAGTCACCCTGCAAAGCCACCTAGATAGGGAGAAGACAGAGAGCAATAAACTGATTTTGAAAGACCTGGATACCCAGGCAGAGTTTGATCAGGAACGCCAGAAAGCTGGTGCCTTCCAAAGGCAAAGGGACGACCTGGCGGCACAGATGCAGGCTCTTAGTCAGGAAAGGGATACCTTAGGCCAGGAAGTCTCCCACTTAAAAAGGAAAATGGAAGAAAATCACCTGGCCCTCCAGGGACTGGGTGACCTCCACAAAGAACACCAGAACTTGTTAGAGCACACCAGGAGGGTGGAGGATGCTCTGGCAAGAAAGGAGCAGGCCAATAGGGACAAAACTGAGGAGGTAACCCTCCTGCAGCAGAGACTGGCCCAGTACTCCAGGACCAATCATGATGCACAGAGAGAAAATGAGGCTCTCTGTCAGAACAATGATAGGCTCCAGCAACAGGTAGCCATGCAGGAGAGACTGATAGAGTCTAGTAAGGCCTTAACTGAGGAACTGAAAGCGCAGGCTGTTGCATTGAAACAGGAAGCAGGGGCGGATAGAGATGAGGTTCGCTGGGAAAGGGTAACGCCTGAGCATAACCTCAAGAGCCCTGGTACCAGAGGCCTTCATCTCTCCCTGTCCCTGGACTCTGCCACCCCCATGTCCCCTCACGCACATGAGCCCAGGGCCACGGAGATAGCAGATTACTATCCAGCTAGAAGTATGGGGCTCATAGGCCAGTACCTCCCAGGAAGGGATGGGCGGGCATCCGGGTATGGGCACCTAAGCACAGTGCAATTTAGTGGGGAACCCCAGGAGAGTAGGCCCATTAAGGGCATCCTGAAAACCTCTGCCCAGTTAGGTCAGTGGGGGCGGGTACCCATCAAATCCTGGCAGCAAGGAGGGATCTGAAGACTCCTCTGAGCATTACAGGACACAGGAGACCAGGTCCCCACATTCTGCCAGCCATTCCCATGCTCGCAGAATCCGGGAAAACCTGGCAGATCAGACGGGCACCTCTGGGAGCAGTGCTTCTGAGTCAGAGGATGAATGGACCAGGGTTACCCGAACCAAAAAGGCCAATAAGGCAGAATGGGCCTTGCTTAAGGACCCATTGAAACAAATAAAGGCAATAAGGAGTGTCATCACGCCTTATCATAAGAACGCCAAGTATTCTGTTTGGGAACACTTGGAGCTCTATGAGCAAATGATGGAGACTTTCCATTGGAAGGACAGCCAAAGCTGTATTCAATATGTAAAGTGGACCTTCTCACCAGAATACTCCAGTTTCTTTGCGGGGCTGGAGGATCAAAACCATTCAAGGTGGTCCACATACAGGGCGGCCATCTTGAAACATTTTTCTGTGCACAGAATTCCTCAAGAGGCTCGCAAGGCAGCCTACAATTTGCAATGTGGGGAGGATCAGGCCCCACAAGAGTTTGTGCAAGAATTAAAGCGTGCTTTTGCGCAGACCACCAGAAGGGTGCGCACGGATAGCAGAGAATTTATCAATACGTTTTTCCATGCCTTACCCAAATACATAATGACCCAGCTCGTGAGAGATTTTCATGAGAAAAGATCTTTAGACTGGGTCATTGAACAGGCTACCCGGATCTATGAGGTGCAGAAGCCCATCGAAAATAAAAATAATGCGCCGAAAAACCCCAAAACCAACAGCACCCCTGCTGCTGCCAAGGTGGCAGAGGTAAAGGTTGCCCCCGTTTTAGATTTGGAGATGGGGGGGCCTAAAAACCTGCCTGCACCAAATAATTCACAGCCCAGAAGGCCCTCGGGCCAGTCACAGACAGGGAGTCGAGGAGGTAGTCCCACAAATGGGGTCCCCCGTCCCCCTGACTATGTAGGTCCCCGCTACAAGGGAAACCGACCAATCCTGGGTTATGTGTGGACTCCTCCAGCCCACGGGGGTGGAATCCAGCCAAGCACCTGACCCGGGGAACTTCCCTCCTAACTTCCCCAAGGAGGGCAGAAATTCACCAAATCCTGGGCAGAACTTTTTCCCAAGGTATCCACCCAATTTCCAGCCCCGAAATCATCCATCCTTTTTTCCCCAATTCCCTGAGCCCAGACAACCTAATCGGGGAGAGGGGAGGCCAAGGGTGGAGGGGTACCAAAATCTTCCCAACCAGGGGTACTACCAGAGAAGTGATAGCTACCCTTCTCGGGATCAGCCCAGGGGAGAAAATAGAGCCCCGTATCAGCCTGAGCGGGTTTCACAACTTGAGCGCCAGGTCCAAAATATGGCACCAGATCTGGGTCACATACTGAGGGCTCAACATAACCCTCAGATGAGCATCCCACCGCAGAATGCCCCAAACTCTGGACCTGGTGCTCCAGAACAATGACGGGGGCAGCACCCCGATAACCCACCGGTTCCCAGGGAGGAGGCACAAGGGGAAGGGGGGTGTAAAGCCTTGGAGGAAGCTTCCTTCCAAACTTGTAAACAGCCCCTGGAAAACCAGGAACCGGAAACAAAATCTCCTGCCCCTGAAAGCCTGCCTCCCAAGGAGCAGAGGGGGGAAGGAGAAACAAAGGACCCAAACAGACCCACTTTGTGGAGGAGGTACAGGTCTTCCAATTTGAGGGAGAGGGATCCTCAGAAGATCCTGGGAAAAGGATCTTCTCCTTCAGAGATGGAGGAACTCCTCCCAAGGAGAAATAGGTCCCAAGGGATTCCAATCCAGACTGGGGAGATGTGGAGACTGAGCTACCACCGCCCATCATCTCATTCCAGAACCGACAATACCAAAATCCCTAGGGTCAAACCCATCCTGATGACTGCCTCCCAAAAGGGCGGGGCGGCCCAGAACTGGAACCAGGGGAACCCACAATGGCTCTGATCTCCAGTTGCCAACTTTTTCTTTCAGATTCCCAAGGCTCTCCACAGAATTCTGCCCAAATCTCTTCTCTCGCCATGTCCAAAACCAGAAAGTTAGCCCACCAGTTGTCCAAAAATGTGCATTATCTGTGCCCCCTGGAGGAGAAGGAGAGAAGATATTATGCCCCGGTACAAGTACAGGGACAGGGTACAATTTTGGCACTGGTGGACACTGGATCCCAACCTACCCTTCTGTCCAAAAGGGCCTTTGAGGAACTAAATGCAGGAAGGGGGAGAATTCCTCTCACCTCTCTTCCTGGACAACTGCAGAACTTTGACGGGAAGGAAATTCCCATTGAGGGGACTGCAGACTTGGACATTAAAATTGGGTGACACAAGGTGAAACACCCGGTCATAGTAGTGACTCCAGAGGGCACCCCTTGTTTACTAGGGAATGACCTCCTGAGAAGGTTGTCACCCCTAATAGATTGTGTAAACAAGGTCCTCTGGACCCAGACTAGCTGACCAATAAAATTAAAACAGAGTGTCAACCATGTTAGTTTAAACGGCACCTGCCACATGGTTGAACAAAAATCTGACCAAGTAGAATTTCACTTCCAGAACAACCAAATTCCAGACGTGACAGTAATAGCAGTAGGACAACAGACTGGTGATGGGGGGTCCTCTTTATTTCTGAAAATCAACCTTCCTTCCAGTTTAAGGTGGTATTCCACACTGGAAGGAAACACCCTGAAATTCTTTACTAATCCACAATCAGAAGCTCCCACTCCTATTGTCCAGAAAGATGTGAAATCAGCTCAGAGCCTGGCTGATATTCAGCAAATTGGAGAGCAGTTGTTCATCCCTGTTCAGTTAAATGATGGAAAGGACTCTGTTCTCGCTCGAGTGTGTGTGAACAACGGTAAGAGCTTCATCAGCGAAGCCATGTTCCGCCAACTCCCAAAAGATCCAGCCATTCCCACATTCAAACTGATAGACAAATGGGAAATGGACCTGGAAGCACCTAATTCCAAACATCTCCTGCCAAGCAGGTGTATGCTCAAAATCTCCATTGGCAACAAGAGCGTAGTCCATAATTGTTGGGTCGTGCGAGACGTCACTGCCGCCTTTTACTTAGGCAGTGACATTCTCAATCGCTTTGCCATTAGTTTGGACCTAATAAACTTCAAAGCTTGGTCCCGATTAGCGGATAATCCCATGGGCTTTGATGATCCAGAAAAAGCATTTAGGTCAGCTCAATTGCTACCTTATGCAGTTGAAATTCAGATCAAAGAGGAAGTCACCATCCCAGAAAGGACCCGACATTTCTCCCTGGAAGTGAAAGTTAAAAGAGGATAAAAATTGAAAAACCCTGATGCTTATATCCATCTAAATTTCTTCTCTCCAACAGCAAGGGTTAGGGGTAAACCCAACACCATTAGTCAACATAGAACATGACACCATTCCAATAGAGGTGGATAACAGCGACTTAAAGAGTATTACTCTAGCCATAGGCACCATTATTGGAATGGCGATTGATGACCAACATTTCTCCATTGATTTAGGAAATGAACTGTTAGGACCAATCCCCAAGGACTGTTTTGACAGTGACAGTGAGGACAATACAACACTAGACAGTATTTTCACCCGGCAAAGGGGGAACTTCCTGGTGTACACTTCTTGCCCTTATGGTAAGGAAGATGTGACTTGTGACTTCAGGAGGGATGAGGTGATTTTCCAGGTCCATGAGGGCTGCCTTTCCCACCTGAAGCCTCCAGTCCAAATCAGCACTCTGACCAGGGACTTCTCAAACCAGCTGGAGGAGGCCGCTGAGATAGCCAAACCAGAAGTCTTTCCAGGCTTCAGGCAGATGTTGGAAGAGAGAGTCAACCTAGCTGATGCCTGTGTGACTCTGGAACAGAAGCAAAAGTTGAAACAAGTTTTCTTGGATTTCCAAAGTATCTTTGCGGTAGACTCATATGACTGTGGTCGCACCGACATCCACACCACAACAATTCCCACGGACCCTGGAATGACTCCAGTGTTTGTGAAGCAATATTGCTTGCCTCTCGCATCCATGGAGTCCCTTACTGAAATAATTAAGAACCTTGAGTCCCGGGGAATAATCCGCCAAGTCCACAGCACTTTCAATAATCCGGTGCTGGGAATATTGAAGCCAAACGGCCAGTGGAGACTCTGTGCCGACCTTAGGGAGCTCAACAAACGGGTCCATACTTCCCGATGGCTTCTGCCCTACATTGACCAAGGGCCGGCCCAGATTCAGGGGTCCCAGGTATTCACTGCAATAGACCTGACCAATGGATACTGGACCGTGCCTGTCAGTAGGGAGGACCAATACAAACTGGCTTTTACCTTTAGGGGCCAGCAGTACACATGGACCCGGACTCCCTTCGAATACCTCAACTCCGGCAATGAATTCAACATTTTCCTACATAAGGCCTTGCCCGACCTGGGTGCGAGGGGTAACCTGGCTTATGTAGATGATGTCCTCATGAAAAGTTCATCTGTGGAGGAACACATAGCGGAGATCCGTTATGTTCTGACACAGTTGAGGGCCGCCGGAGCAAAACATTTCTTTCAGAAAGCACAGTGGTGTAGAACCCGTGTTAATTTCTTGGGGCATAAGATTACTCCTCAGGGTCTCTGTCCCCAAGAAAAGAAAGTGGAAGCACTCCAGAAACTGAAAGACCCCACAACTCTGCGGGAACTAAGGAGCCTCCTTGGACTAACTAATTACAGCAGAAAGTTCATTGAAGGCTACGCAGAGATCACTAGACCCCTGATTCATCTCTTGAAGGGGGGGGGTCAAGTGGGAATGGGGTCCAGAACAATCCGAGGCGGTAAGACAACTCAAAAGAAGCCTCTCACAAGCGCCTTGCCTAGCTTACCCTGTCAGAAACAAGGAGTTCTTCCTGGAGACGGGGTTCTCTAATACGTGCTTGACAGCAGTATTATACCAAAAGCATGACAAGGTCAATAAAGTAATCTCCTATGCGAGCAAAACTTTATCCTCTGTAGAGGAAAAATTCAATGATTGTGAGAAGGCACTCATGGCAACGGTGTGGGCATTGAAGAATTACCGCCCGTTTATCCAGGGGGAACACATCATAGTGGAGACTCCACACCAGCCTCTGCAATATCTCCAAAGTGACAGAATCTGGGCCGGAAATGTGAGTAATTCCCGAATTACTTCCTGGATTCTGTCAATGCAAGGCTTTCCTGTGGAGGTCAGATATGGCCAAAACAAGAAGAGTCCCCTCGCGCAAGGTCTGGCTGACTTGCATGATTGTGCCAGAGAAAACTGTCTCGAGGACGAAAGTCTAAAAATCAAGGACAACATGGAGCCATACCTTAATTCTTTGAAGAAGACAAGTGTGAGGGAATGCCCACTGTCTATGTGGATGGATGCTCTTACCATGTTGACAACGACGGGGAGAAAGAACTGGTGGCTGGCGTAGGGAATGCATGGGTGAAGGAGTTCCCAGAACCCTCCTCTGGATACAAAATTGGTCCCCGAAGTAGTCAGGTGGCAGAATTGATGGCTGTGCATCAGGCCATCCTCACTGCTGTCCAGCATCAACTCCACGAACTGGTCATAATCACAGATTCGGATTATGTACGGAACGGGTTCGTGGGGAACCATAGGCATGTTATGCGCTAATAACAAACCCCTGAAACATGGGACCTTAATCCAAACTATTGATGATATGGTCACATCGAATGGGATGACCATCTACTGGAAAAAGATCAAGGGTCATTCCAAAGTAGAGGGACCAGACAAAACTGGAAATGACTTAGCTGATCAGCTGGCCAAAACCGGGTCCATCCAAGGGGATCTAATAGAAATAGAGTCCCTGTTGGGGGAAATCCAGGTCACTGCTATCACTAGGTCCCAGACAAATGCTCACAATGATCTTTCAATTGCACAATGGAGTAAGGAGACCCCTGATGCAGATTTAATTACAGCTCAGAAGGGGGATCCAATAATTGGTAAGTTTTACCAACACATTGAGGACCCTGAGAACTTTCCCTTGACGGATACCAATTACATTGGGAAAGAGGACCTTAGAGTGTTCATGAAATGTCCAAAGATGTTCCGGATCCAAGACGGGTTGTTGGTAAGGAAATCCCAAGCTGGCCATGATCAGTGGGTGGTTCCTACCTCATTCTGAAGCCTGATGGTAAGTCACGCCCATGATGCGGCCACCGCCGGTCATAGGGGGTTTCATACAACACTTGAAATCTTAAGAGAGGTTGCATACTGGCCACACATGGGCCAGGACCTCAACCAATATTTGAAGGGTTGTCTTGTGTGTGCACAATTTCAGCCAACATCCCTCACACAACGGGCACCTCTCCAAAAGAGGGGAATGACACTCCCATGGTCAGATTTAGAAATCGACTTTGTAGGCCACGTGATTCGCTCTGCTAGGGGAAATAAGTACATGTTGACCATCACATGCTTGTTTACCAAGTGGGTGGAATGTCTCCCAGCCCCAAATTGCAAGGCAGAAACTGCAGCTGCCCTGATGATTAACCACATTTTTTCCCGTTTTGGTCTACCTCAAAGGATTGAGTCAGACAGGGGTATCCAATTCACCAGTGAAGTAATGACAAAGATGTGGGAGATACTGGGGGTTAAAAGGAAGCTACACATTGCTTACAGGCCTGCTTCTTCTGGAGCAGTAGAATGCTACAACCGGACAATCGTGAGCATCTTAAAAAGGTTTGTGGCAGATTCTGGCCCGAGTTGGGATATCTGATTACCTCTGGTCCTAATGGCCATCAGATCTACCCCTTCATCTGTAACCAAAATGTCACCATTTGAGTTGATGACGGGACACAAGATGGTGCTTCCCCAGCATTTGCTCTATAGGACCCAAGAGCAGACACTGATAAATGCCTCCACAACTCATGAGTATGTGGAGAATTTAAGGAAACACCTTCAACATGCTTTTGCCTATGCTCAGCGGAATCTAGAAAGATCAGCCAAGAACATGAAGACCCACTACAACCTGAAGACCACCCGGAAGGAATATAAGGTGGGTGATCGGGTCTATCTATACAATTTCCAAAGAAACCAGGCCAAACAGAGAACATTTTTCCCTACATGGAAGGGACCGTTTGAAATTATAGACAAGATCTCCCCTGTAGCTTATAAAATCTGCATTCCCAAAGGCAGTCTGACGGAAGGGGAAGAAAAGTGGGTACATATAAATCAGCTAAAGTGTTGCCATCCCAGGCACACTCTGCAACAACTGGAGGAATCCACTGGAATCCCAGAGGGGGCCGCTCCAGAGTAATTCAGTTCCAACCCTAAAATATTCCACATATAGCATATAAAATTCTGTGATCCTTGTATATATATATATGTTCTTGTCTCCTAATTTAAAAAAGAAAATGTATATGTTCATATCTTCTGATTCATAAAATGTATATGTTCGCCACACCATTAATAGTGGTGAAGAAATGTCTACGAATAGGTATTGCCGCTTTGCTTTATCATCCTAGGAGAGATGAAACCATGGAGACTGACCAAGGAGGACAACTGGGGACCGGGAGCAGCGACCCGAGGGGCCGGGGTACCGCACAATATTCCCATCAGGACCGGCGAGGAGAACCGATCGATCTAACCGGATGGGGGAAAAGATGCTGAACTGTGCTATCTACCGGAAGAAGATGAGGAGAACATCCCAGATCTTGCGAGTTCCATCTGTGAAGGATCAGAATGGCCATCGCAAGAAGGGGGGGCTTGTGGGGTGTTTTTACCCATGCATCCGAGCCCTACCACAAAAACTGTGCATTACTGGCATTGAAAACATCATAATGGCCAGAACTTCCCAGAAAATGCACAGGGAAATGCATGAAGAATAGGCTGCCGCCCATTTTTGCCTATGTTGTGGGCACAGAAGGGCACTGACTAAAATCACCATTGGGCTACACACAGTAGCCTGAAACCATTGCAAAAGGGGCAATGCTGATTGCCAAAAAGCAACTCAGAACTGTGGGGAATTCATTTTCTTAATCCCAAAAATGGTTGCATTACCAGTACTCACCACTGTCAGAAAGCCGACGTTTTAAAACCACCAGACTTTTGTGTAAAACTGAATAAATGAAACAAAACCAGACCAAGGAAAGACTTGCTAAGAGGTGGATACAATGTAAAACTATATTCTGAAATGACTTCAAGGAAGTAATTATTTAATGTATAGGTAAAAATTGTCAGTTTGATTTGAATGTAGAAAACTGGGAACAAAAAGTGACATTTAGCTGAAACCTGGCTTAATGAAACTGGATTCTGCCTGACAACTACCCCCGACAGGAGTTGAAACTGGATCAACAGCCACTCTTCCCAGGCCTAGCTGAATCCTGCTGCCCCTTGCCAAAAGGAGTTCACCTCTCTGATTAGATTAGGGGTGGAGCACTGGGAACTGGAAGGGACAGAACAATGCAACTTCCTTGACTCAGGCAAATGTTATATTGGGGGCGTCGTAAAATAGCTTCCTCTTGGGAGAAACTGGGGGGCAGCTGTGCCTCTGTGAACAAGCTGGCTTGGGGGAAGTGGATAAACCAGTTATTCCACCCTGTGATGTGGGAAGCCACACCCCTTTTTGACCAGAGCATAATTTTAAAAAGATAGATAACTCATATGCGGACTTGTCAGAATTATATAAGTAATATCATTATTTTTGTGATTTTTCTGTGAACATTTTAAGAGGTGTTAGGACCCTGTGGTGTATTCTGGAGGGTTGCTAGTGGAAAATAGGGTCTTACTCCAAATGTCTGCATGTTAAAAATCTGACACTTCATCAATTAATGTCCATACTCCTTGCACACATGTGTGTAATTTTGGGTAAATGTCCGATATTGCAAAACCAGTTAAAAAGCGCAAAATGTTGTCATTTTTGAATGCAAGCCCCCAGGAAGATCAGAGGCGGACAAGCATGGACCATAAGGAATATTTAATCTGTACATGTAATTTCAAAAAATTGTGTATCTGGGAAAGATGTATTTGAATCAAATATATATTTGTGGGCAAACTGACCAGGGGAGGATCCTCTGACCCATAAACAGACCTCATCATGATGACAATCCATTTCCTTCCCCCAATCATGGGAGAGTGGAGAATTGGGCCAATGACAAGTAGAGAGGGGCAGGCATAGCTAGGCCCAGACACACACCCATTTTCAAAACACATAAAAGAGACTGCTGGGACAGGTAGAGACATTCAATTCCATTTGCTGCGGAGCATGCTGACCGACGACTTCACATCCAGAGATCCAGACTTCAAATCCATCAATCTCCAGAACCTGTAGCAGAAATTAACTCCAGAATTTGTAGCAGAGAGGCCTCAATCCACCAGCTGAATCCTCTTCAGCAGGCCTCAAAACTAACCAAACTATTCAACAGCCGTGCGAGCTGTTTGAATTTTTGCCGAGAATTTTTGCAAGAACCTGTAGCAGTACCCAGAAAGCAGTGTTACATCCAGAATCCAGAGAGGCTAGACCAGCAGAGCAGGGCTGACCCAGATCGCTGTGAGCAGAACCAGTGCCTGATTGACCTGCCGAGCAGACAGAAACGCAGCCGGACGTGTTAACCAGATCCGTGACGAGGCCTTGTTCAAATTTATATTGTGAGTACCTAGCAGAACTGTGCAGAACCAATCTCTTAGTTAAAATAATCTAATCCAAACTATTTTAACCTAAGTAGAACTGCCTCCTAGAAATCGTGTCATCTGTCATTTTTAAAGCTGCACAACTGTCACCTGTCAATTCTGCAGCTGCAAGCTGTCACCTTCATTTTGAGTTTACTTTAAATCCAAAAAACTACCTTTATTTAATCGTCCGTATCTCTGGAACCGTTTGGGCTAGGAACAAAATTTAGGCTTTCCAACGAACCTAGAACCGACTTCCTACTCCCTATACTTTTCCCGTAATCGCGAGACATGCACTCGCGAAATTTACCACGATTTGCGATTTGGCCCGATTTCTTCATCTGTAGAAATCAGCAGCTTTTTGCTTCTCTTTGCTAAAATTCGTTTGCAATCTGCTAATCATTCATAGAGTATTGTTAAAGTGAGCCTGAACTAATATAAAGTAGCCATCACCTACCCTGAATCTCTAGAGGGAATTAAAATCAGTTGGCACATTTTCCCATCCATTGCCATCACATTTAAAAGCATTTTGGGCCTGTGTTTCAAACTCCTACCTGTTTCCTCTAAGCTTGCTGGGGAGGAACTAAATTTCGTATTGTATTTGATTGCATTCCTGAGAACTGTGTGCTCCTCTTTCCATCTCCTTCCATTTCTTACATTGCATAGGGGAGGGGGGTGAATTGCCAGAGAAAAAGTGATTATCTTATCTTTTGCTAAAATCATATCAAGTATTTCTGTACTGCATTTTATTCCTCATTGCTTTTCCCTTGAAACCATAAAAGTATTTGTGCTACTTTATCCATCCTATACTAACTCCTCATTGATTGTAAAGAAGTGTGCTAGTGCCAGATTACCCATTGTTGATCAACATCATATGTCTAAGTGTACTATCAGATCTTAAGTTATAGAAGTGTGATATATATATGGTTTAAAATTTCACATAAACCTTTTAATTTGCAAAACAAACCTACTTCTTGGCTCAGTGGGGTCAGGGGGATTCTAAGAGGGGGGTGTTATACAAGGGTTGTCATCCAGAGTACTGAACTGGATATAAAAATACATCAATAAGAGTTTTCCTCAGCATCCCAGAGTAGGCATTGACTTAGCTGTAGTGTTGATTGAATAACACTTACACCTGTAATTAACACTTCTCCGTGATTTCCTGCTGGGGGGGAAAGACCTTCCTATTGTGATAAAAAACTGTTATTCAAGTTCTGCAGTTTCAGCCAGGTTTAAATTAATTGTTAACTCTGTGGCCTTTTGCTTAGCACAAACAAACTTGTCTCAAATAACAGCTAGAATTCCCATCACCATCATAACAGAGTGATGCAGCATAGCAGAGCAGAAATGGGTCAATACATCCCACAGAGCCCCCCTCCCGACTTGAGTTTGACCGCCCGACAAGGGGAAGTCGGGAGATTGGGATGTTCTTTTTTCTTTGGTCCATGTGGCGAAAGTCAGCTGCTTCTCCCGTCAGTGCTGGATAGACACGCTCGCCTCGCCGGTTCTGGTTGGGAGTATGGAATGGCACTCCCGGCTCCTTGGGTCTTTCTTTCCAGTCCCCGAGTGGTCCTCCTTTGTAATTAGAATTTCTTAGTTCCAATGCTATGAGACAGAACAGAGAATGGTTATGGACATTTCTCTACTACTACTCCCCAAGGGTGTAGTGTAGCAGATGCATACATTGAATACAATTTACAATATTCCCCGGCTGTATTTACTAATGGTTTTAACAGGTGAATTCTTCTAGGTTGCCGGAATTTCCCCCTCTGGGTTTCCGGTTGGCTCCACTATTTGTCACAAAGTATGGCTGGGATGGCAACTCTTCAGCTGATTTATGTGGACCCGCTGTCATGATGCCTACCCACGGGCATCAGGACCAAACCCATCATCTCCGGAAGCAGGTATCCAGATACCTTTTAAAACCCCAACAGCCCTGCTGGGGGCTGTTTGGGTTCAGTCGTGGCGCCTTAGGCGCCAGGGTCATCATGGAAATCAGTCCTGGCGCCATAGGCGCCAGGCTCATAGACTTTACTTACCTGATGAAGACCATGCTGCTAGTGAGTCCAAGCCAACGTGAGGCCTGGATGGGAGTATTTTTCTACAGGGACTATTTTTTACTCTGGCATGGTTCTAGGGAACATCTTACCTGGAACTACTTTGGAGGCTATTTGAACCACACCTGAACAACAGCACATGCTTCACGTTTTATCTGCATCTAGCAGCGTAACGCTCACCGTGCCTGCAGTCTGCATCCAGTCTTCTGCCACGCCCGCCTCGAACCTGGAGCTCCTAAAATCAAGAGGAAAGAAAAGGACAAGATTAGAAAACAAACTTTTTCGAATTCCTCACCTGATTTCGGATCCATCTCGCCTCCAGACCTGGAAGGAACATCATTTCTGTACGCGTCACATCTCCAGCTACAGCGCTGCGCCATACTCACCAGTCCTCGCAGCATCTTCCGATTCGGCGCTGCCTCCATCATTTGTTCGCCGAACTCCGTCACCTGAGGGACAAAAGAAAACAACAAGGTGAGCCGAGAAAACCAACAAATAAAACACTTATCATCATAGACTTACCTGATTACCACCGGAGGAATTATTCTATAACTCCCCACATCTTCATGTGCCGCACCTGCAAAGGGAGAGAAAACAACACGTAAACACCGGCAACATTTACCTGACGGCCTCAGGTAATACAGACTCTTACCTGAGCGCCACCAACTGCCACGAGGGGTATCTTCTCACGATCTTAGTTGCAAGACAAGGAAGGAAGGGGGGACAAGAGTGAATCATCGGACATATTGAACCCTATGAACTTGATACCTACCGAACCTTGCCAGGAACCTCAGAGTCAATACTCTCCAGAACTCTCCCACGCCTTTAAACCAGTGAAGTAACTGGCATCAACGCGCCCCTGCAATCCACGTAGGATGTAGAGCTCATCATTTAAAAACATAAGGTGAGGTTCCTAAAAAGGGGATATCGGAGGTGACAAGAAGGGAGAACGAGAACAGTGGCAGGGGGATATCACTCATATCCACGGGTGGCTAAATCCCTTTCTCCACTTGCAGGAGAATACTTCTACGGATCAAGCAGACGAGATTAGGTGGGCCAGTCCAGACAGTCATCTCGGCACTACGCATCACGTTAGTGGAGATCGCAGCTGTCCGGGTCCGATCGACGCCCCTGTGGGAACCAGGTGAGCGTAACACCCACTTATCTTCCCCTTCTGCCAAAC
Source organism: Ambystoma mexicanum (assembly GCF_040938575.1). NCBI lineage: Eukaryota > Metazoa > Chordata > Amphibia > Caudata > Ambystomatidae > Ambystoma > Ambystoma mexicanum. Next base: position 458,724,584 of record NC_090941.1, on the reverse strand, counting down.
TCCCCTTGGGGATGCGGATTCTGTAGGTGACTGGTGAGATTCTGTCCACAATTTCAAAAGGACCCCGCCAACTTGGAAGGAATTTGCACTCTTTGGCTTGGTTCCTTTGGAAATTGTACAAGTAGACCCGGTCTCCTACTTGATATTCTTTTCTAGTTGTCTTAAGATCATAGTGGGTCTTCATACTTTCTGCAGATCTTTCTAGATTCTGCTGAGCATAGGCAAACGCATGTTGAAAGTGTTTTCTCAGATTCTCAACATACTCATGAGTTGAGGAGGCATTTATCAAGGTCTGATCTTGTGTTCTGTAGAGCAGATGCTGGGGTAGCACCATCCTTCGTCCAGTCATCAGCTCAAACAGAGACATTTCTGTTGCAGAAGAAGGAGTAGATCTGACGGCTATCAGGACAAGGGGTAATCGAATGTCCCAACTTGGCCCAGAATCTGCCACAAACTTTTTTAATATGCTCAATAGTTTTTTTATATCTCTCAACTCCACCACTAGAGGATTACCGGTAGGCAATGTGTAGTTTCCTTTTGACCCCAAGTATCTCCCACATCTTTGCCATCACTTCGCTAGTGAAGTGACTACCTTGGTCTGACTCAATCCTTTGGGGTAGTCCAAAACGCGAGAAGATGTGATTGATCATCACGGCAGCTGCTGTTTCTGCCTTGCAATTTGGGGCCAGGAGACATTCCACCCATTTAGTGTACAAGCATGTTATGATCAACATGTACTTGTTCCCCCTTTAGGAGCGAATCATGGGCCCGATAAAATCGACTTGTAAATCTGACAAGGCAGTGTCATCCACCTCTATTGGAGGGGAGCAAAGTGTGTGAGTGACGTTGGCTGAAATTGTGCACACACAAGACCCCCTTCAGGTATTGGTCGAGGTCCTGCCCCATGTGTGGCCAGTATGCAACCTCTCGCAAGATTCCTAGTGTTGTATGAAACCCCGATGACTGGCTGTGGCCACATGGGCGTGACTTAGCAACAGGGCTTGGAAGGAGGTGGAGACCACCCACTGGTCATGGCCAGCTATGGATCTCCTCACCAACAAACTTTCTTGGATGCGGAACATTTTTAGACATTTCATCAACACTCTGAGGTCCTCTTTCCGAATGTAATCGGTATCCGTCAGGGGAAAGTTCTCAGGGTCCTCAATGTGTTGATAAAACTCACCAATTATTGGATCCCCCTTTTGAGCCGTAATCAAATCAGCATCTGAGGTCACCTTACTCCATTGTGCAGTTGAGAGTTCATGGTGAGCATTTGACTGGGACCTAGTGATAGCAGTGACCTGGATTTCCCCCAACAGGGACTCGATCTCAAGTAGATCCCCTTGGATGGCTCTGGTTTTGGCCATCTGATCAGCTAGGTCATTTCCAGTTTTGTCTGGTCCCTCTACTTTAGAATGATCCTTGATCTTTTTCCAGTAGATGGTCATCCCACTCGAGGTGACCAGATCATCAATATTTTGTATTAATTTCCAATGTTTCAAAGGTTTATTATTAGCACATAGCATGCCTCTAGTTTTCCAGTTAACCAGGTGCTCCACGAACCCTTTCCGTACATAATCTGAATCAGTGATTATGACCAGTTTGTGGAGTTGGTGTTGGACAGCATTGAGGATGGCTTGATGCACAGCCATAAGCTCTGCCACTTGACTAATTCGAGGACCGATTTTGTACCCAGCGGAGGGTTCTGGGGCATCATTCACTCATGCATTCCCTACGCCGGCCACAAGTTCCTTTTCCCTGCTGTTGTCAACATGGTACGAGCACCCTTCCACATAGACAGTGGGCATTCCCGCACACTGGTCTTCTTCAAAGACTTTGTGTGGGGAATTAATGTAGGCCTCCAAGTTGTCCTTGATGTAAAGACTTTCATCCTCAAGACAGTTTTCTCTAGCACAATCATGCAAGTCAGCCAGAACTTGCGCGAGGGGACTCTACTTGTTTTGGCCATATCTGACCTCCACAGGAAAGTCTTGCATTGACAGAATCCAGGAATTCATTCGGGAATTACTCACATTTGCGGCTCGGATTCTGTCACTTTGAAGATATTGCAAATGTTGGTGTGGAGTCTCCACTTTGATGTGTTCCCCCTGGATAAACGGGCGGTAATTCTTCAACGCCCACACTGTTGCCAGGAGTGCCTTCTCACAATCGTTGAATTTTTCCTCCACAGAGGATAAAGTCTTACTCGCATAGGACATTACTTTATTGACTTTGTCTTACTTTTGATATAATACTGCAATCAAGCATGTATTTGAGAACCCTGTCTCCAAGAAGAACTCCTTGTTTTTTACAGAGTAAACTAGGCAAGGCGCTTGTGTGAGCTTCTTTTGAGTTATCTTACTGCCTCAGCTTTTTCTGGACCCCACTCCCACTTGACCCCCCCTTCAAAAGATGATCAGGGGTCTGTTGATCTCTGAGTAGTCCTCAATGAACTTTCTGCTGTAATTAGTTAGTCCAAGGAGGCTCCTTAGTTCCCGGAGAGATGTGGGGTCTTTTATTTTCTGGAGCGCTTCTACTTTCTTTTCCTGGGGACAGAGACCCTGAGGAGTTATCTCATGCCCTGAGAAATTGACACGGGTTCTGCACCACTGTGTTTTTTGGAAAGAGAGTTTTTCTCGGCAGCCCTCAACTGTGTCAGGACATAACAAATCTTGCTATGTGTTCCTCCACAGTTGATCTTTTCACTAGAACATCATCTACATAGGCCAGGTTACCATTTTCACCCAAGTCGGGCATGGCCTTATGCAGAAAGATGTTAAATTTATTGCCGGAGTTGATGTATCCGAAGGGAGTCCGGGTCAAAGTGTACAACTGCCCCCCGAAGGTAAAGGCCAGCTTGCATTGGTCCTCCCTACTGACAGTTACAGTCCAGTACCCATTGGCAAGGTCAATTGTAGTGAATACCTGTGACCCTTGGATCTGGCCTAGCCCTTGGTCAATGTAGGAAAGAGGCCATCGGGAGTGTGGACCCATATTATGAGCTCCCTTAGGTCAGCACAGAGTCTCCACTGGCCGTTAGGTTTCAAAATCCCCAGCACCGGATTATTGAAGGTGCTGTGGACTGGACTCTTTATCCCACGGGACTCAAGGTTCTTAATTATTTCAGCAAGGGATTCCATTGATGCGAGAGGCAAGCAATATTGATTCACAAACACTGGAGTCATGCCAGGGTCCGTGGGAATTGTTGTGTGGATGTCGGTGTGACCACAGTCATATGAGTCCACTGCAAAGAGATCTTGAAAATCTAAGAAAACTTGTTTCAACTTTTGCTTTTGCTCCACAGTCTCACAGGCATCAGCTAGGTTGACTCTCTCTTTCTCTCTCTTCAACCATCTGCCTGAAGCCTGGAAAGACTTCTGGTTTGGCTATCTCAGCAGCCTCCTCCAGCTGGGCGGAGAAGTCCCTGGTCAGAGTATTGACTTGGACTGATGGATTCAGGTGGGGAAGGCAGTCCTTGTGGACTTGAAAGATCGCCTCATCCCTCCTGAAGTCACAGGTCACATCTTCCTTACCATAAGGGCAGGAAGAGTACATCAGGAAAATCCCCCCATGCCGGGTGAAGATCCTGTCTGGTGTTGTGTCATTGTCGCTATCACTGTCAAAACATTCCTTGGGGATTGGTCCTAACAGTTTGTTTCCTAAATCTATGGAAAAATGTCAATCATCAACCGCCATTCTAATAATGTTGCCTGCACCCAGAGTGATACTCTTTAGGTCACTGTTATCCACCTCTATTGGAATGGTGTTGTGTTCTTTGTTGACTAGTGGTTTTGGGTTTACCCCCAAGCATTGCTGTTGGAAATAAGCATTAAGATGAACATAGGCGTCAGGATTTTTCAGTTTCTGTCCTCTTTAAATTTTTACTTCCAGTGAGAATTGTCGTGTCCATTCTGGGATGGTGACTTTCTCTCTAATCTGAATTTCAACAGCATATGGCAGCAGTTGAGCTGACCAAAATGCTTTCTCTGGGTCATCAAAGTCCATGGGATAACCTGCTAATCGGGACCAAGCTTTGAAGTTTATTAGGTCCAAACTAACGGCAAAGCGATTGAGAATGTCACTGCCTAAATAAAATGCAGCAGGGACATCTTGCACGACCCAACAATTATGGACTATGCTCTTGTTGCCTATGGAAATTTTGAGCATACACCTGCTAGGCAGGAGATGTTTGGAATTGGGTGTTTCCAGGTCCATTTCCAATTTGTCTACCAGTTTAAATGTGGGAATGGCTGGGGATTATGGGAGTATGCAGAACATGGCCTCACTGATGAAGCTCTTACCGTTGGTCACACATACTCGGGAGAGAACAAGTCCTTCCCCTCATTTAACTGAATAGGGATGAACAACTGCTCTCCAATTTTCTGGATATCAGCCAAGCTTTGAGCTGATTCCTCATCATTTTGGACTATAGGAATGGGATTTTCTGATTGTGAATTTGTATAGAATTTCAGAGTGTTTCCTTCCAGTGTGGAATGCCACCTTAAACTGGAAGGAAGGTTGATTTTCTGAAATAGAGAGGACTCCCCATCACCAGTTTGTTGTCCTACTGCAATTACTGTCAAATCTGGGATTTGGTTATTCTGGAAATTAAATTACATTTAGTCAGGTTTTTGTTCAACCATGTGGCATGTGCCATTTAAACTAACATGTTTGACATTCTGTTTTAATTTTATTGGTTGGTTAGTCTGGGTCCAGAGGACCTTGTTTACTCAATCTATGAGGGGAGACAATCTACACAGGATGTCATTCCTTAGTAAACATGGTGTGCCCTCTGGAGTCACAACTATGACCGGGTGCTTCACCTTGTGTCGCCCAATTTTAATGTCTACATCTGCAGTCCCCTCAACAGGAATTTCCTTCCCATCAAAGTTCTGAAGTTGTCCAGGAAGAGGGGTGAGTGGGATTTGGTATTTCTCCCCCACTTCCCAAATTCAGCTGATCAAAGGCCCTTTTTGACAGAAGGGTGGCTTGGGATCCATTGTCCACCAGTGCCAAAATTGTACATTGCCCTGTATTTGGACCGGGGCATACAATTGTCTCTCCTTTTCCTCAAGGAGGCAAAGATAATGCACATTTTTGGCCAATTGGTGGGTTAATTTGTTTGCTTTGGATACTGTCAGAGAGGTGATTTGGGCTGGGATTTGCTTGGGATCTTGGGAACCTGTAAGAAAAAGGTGACAGCTATATATGGGGGAAGATTTGGACTCCCCTGGTTATGATTCTGGGCTTCCCCCACCCCCCACTCCCTTTTCGGAGGCAGTCGCCCACATGGGTTTGAATAAGGGGATTCTTGTGCTGGTCATTCTGGGGTTTGATGATGGGTGGTTTTAACTCGGTCCCCACATCTACCCAGTCTGGATTTGGATCTTCTGGGACCCATTTTTCTTTGGGAAGAGTTCCCCCATCCCTGACGGAGAAGATCTTTTTCCCAGAATCCTCTGAGGACCCCTCTCCTTCAAACTAGAAGATTTGCACCTCCTCCACAAAATGGGATGTTTTAGGCTCTTTATTTCCCCTACCCTCTGTCTGTTCATTTTGTTGCAGATTTTCGGCAGCAAGAGATTTTGGTTCCGGTTCCTGGGTTTTCAGGGGCTTTCCACAAGTGGTGAAGGAAGCTTACTCTAAGGCTTTAAACCCCCTTTTGCCCCTGTGCCTCCTCCCTGGGAACTGGTGGGTTGTCGGGGTTCTTCCCCCATCATTGTTCTGCAGCACCAGACCCTGGATTTGAGGAGTTCTGAGCCGCCATGCTCATCTGAGTGTTCTGTTGAGCCCTCAGCATGCGACTCAGATCCTGTGCCATGTTCTGGACCTGTCGCTCCAGTTGGGACACCCTCTCTGGCTGGTACGGCGTCCTCTGGTCTACCCTGGGTTGATCCCGGGAAGGGTAACTATCCCTTCTCGCATATTACCCCTGGTTAGGATAGTTTGGGTACCCCTCGACCCTTGGCCTCCCCTCTCCTGGATTGGGCTGTCAGGGCTCAGGAAAGTAGGGAAAGAAAGAAGGGTTGTTTTGGGGGTTGCGGTTTGGCAGGTACCGGGGAAAGAAATTTGGTCCGGCATTTGGGGGATTACTGCCCTCCTAAGGAACGTCGGAGGGAAGTTTCCTGGGTTTCCAGTTGTCTGGTTGGATCCCCCCCCTTGGGTTGGGGGAGACCACACATAGCCCAGGATTGGTCTATTGCCCTTGTAGCATGGGCTGATGTAGTCAGGGGAGTTAGGGGTCCCAATTGTGGGGTTACCAACCCTGACTCCCGCTTTGGGATTGGCCCGAGGGCCTTCTAAATCTGGGGTTGGTCAGATTCTGAGCAGGAAGGTTTTTAGGACCCCCATCTCCGGATCTAAAATGGAGGCAACCTTCACCTCAGCCACCTTGGCAGCAGCAGGGGTGTTGGTTGGTTTGGGGCTTTTGCTAATATTATTACTTTCTAGTGGCTTCTGCACTTCATAGATGTGTGTTGCTTATTCAATGACCCACTCTAGTGATCTTTTCTCATGAAAGTGCCTCACTAGCTGGGTCATAATGTATTCAGGGAGAGCATGAAAGAAGGTGTTCACAAATTTCTTACTGTCACTGCGCACCCTTCTAGTGGTCTGTGCAAAGGCGCATTTCAATTCCTGAACAAATTCTTGTGGGGTCTGGTGTTCCCCACATTGTAGGTTGTAGGCTGCCTTGCGGGCCTCTTGAGGGTTTCTATGAATAGAAAAATGTTTCAGGATGGCCACCCTATAGGTGGACCATCTGGAATGGTTCTGATCCTCCAGCCCTGCAAAGAAGCTGGAGTACTCAGGTGAAAATGTCCACTTTGCATACTGAATACAGCTTTGGCTGTCCTTCAGGTCCAAAGTCTTCATCATCTGCTCAAATAATTCAAGTTGCTCCCAAACTGAATATTTGGCTTTTTTGTGGTAGGGCGTGATGACGCTCCTAATAGCTTTTATTTGCTTTAGGGGATCCTTGAGTAAAGCTCTCTTGACTTTGTTAGTCTTTTTAGTTCTGGTCACCCTGGTCCACTCATCCTCTGATTTAGAGACCCTGCTACCAGTGGCGGCTGTCTGATCTTCTAGACTCTCCCGGATTCTGCGAGCTTGGGAATGGCTGGCAGAATGTTGGGGCCTAGACTCTTGGGACCTGTGGTGCTCAGAAGAGTCTTCTGACTCTTCCTTGCTCCAAGGATTGGTTGAGTACCCCCCACTTTCCTAGCTGGGAAGAGGTTTTTAGTATGCTCAGTCTCATGGAATTCCCCACCAAATTTCACTGACTGATCCCTAGGTATGTTATATTTATGAGGATCCAGTTCTCTGATTCTCCCCACACTGGAGTCTCCCTGATCAGAGAAGTTGGCCCTAGCACTTGAGAACCTGTTCATAGATGCCCGCTCATCCATTTCTGGGAGGCGCTGACCTATTAGCCCCATATTTCCCATTGGGTTGAAGTCTACCATCCCTGTGGCCCTTGGTTCATATGTGGCAGTGGACATGGGGGTGGCAGAGTCCATGGAATTGAAGGGATTAACGTCTCTGATCCAGGGTTCCTGAGGTTATGCTCAGGGGTTTCCCTCTCCCATGTGACCTCATCTCTTTCAGCCCCTACTCCCTGATGACATGCAAGATTCTGACCCTTTTGTTCCTCTATTAAGGCCTTACAGGTCTCTATGAGTTGTTCCTGAATGGCTATCTGTCTATGGAGCCTGTCATTTTTTTTCACAGAGAGCTCTCTGTGCTTCCTGCCTCCATTGAGAGTATTGGGCCAATTTTTGCTCCAGGAAACTCACCTCCTGAGTTTGGTCCTTGCTGGCCTGATTATTCTTTGCCAGACATCTTCCACCCTCCTGGTATGCTCTAACAGCTTTTCATAGTCCATTTTGAGTTCACCCAGTCGCTGAAGGGCCAGGTGATTTTCTTCTAGCTTGGTTTTTAAATGGCTGACTTCCTGCCTAGGGCGCCCCTCTCTTGATTTAGAGTGCCCTTCTGTTCAGCCAGGCCGTCCCTTTATTTCCTAATGGCATATAATTTCTGGCGCTCCTCATCAAAATCTGTTTGAGTGTGGAGATCCTTCACTATTAATTTATTATTTTCCTCCTTTAGCTCATCAATCTGACTTTCTAGGGCAACTATCTGGCCTGCGCAGAATTTATTATAATTTAATTGTTGCTCCAGATTTTGTTGGCTCTGTTGCAGAGAATCCAACCTTTCTTGACACTCTTTTTGCAGTAATTTGGTATCTTGCTCTTTCTTCTCTTGCTGCAGGAGATCCAGATCTTCCTTCACTTTTGTCAGGTACTGTCTGGTTTCTCTCTCTGATTCTTGGCTCTTTTTGCTCTGCACAGTCCAGATCAGTTTCGGTTTTCTCTTTGGATTGTACTTGCTTCTTTGCCAGATCTGGGCTTTCGGCATATTTTTCCTGTATTACTCCAATATGGAGGTACAGGTAAGCCGCTATTTTGCCAATTTTACATTGCTCTTCTTTTAGTTTTGGGGCCATATACAATTCACTAAATGCCTGGTGTAATGGACCCTGGACCTGCCATGTAAATATTTATGTATTTAAAAATTAATCACAATATGTTTTAATAGGTACACAGCAATCACCAATGGGGTGATGTAACACTGAATAATATCTTTAATACATAAGGAGTAAGTAGTGAGCAAAACAATTCAGCACTGAAATAATATTTTTGTGTGGGTTCAGATCTGATAGCACTGTGGTTAGAGGTTTCCCCTGCATACCCCTCAACCCCCAATAGGTAATGTAAAGAGATAGGAGGAGAGAACAGGTTGCAGGAATGGCAGAATTCAAACAGAATATCAATCCCACTTTCCCCCTTTCAAACACAAGAGAAAACAGAATTGACTGTCAAGCTGTCAGAAGGGTTTTTAAAATTATCCTAAGAATGGACTAGGCAAAAACACCAAATATGGTCAAAATTGCTGAAATTGTTATACATTCTTATGGGAGCCGCTTTGGATAGTTGCACACAATCACAAGCAATGATTTAACACCAGGAAAACATTTTGCATTGGTGATGGATAGATATGGATGTTAGCTACAAGCAGAAGTTGAAATTTTGTTTCTATCACAGAAACTGAGGGAGTTACAGACGTTTTACTAGTGGACGTTTTTTGAGATAGGCGCAAGAATGGAAAACAGGAATGCACTTTTAAAAATGACAAATGGGTTGCTTACACCAGAGGATGACTATGAACAGAACGAAACAAATACCACACAGGAACACAGTCACTTGATCAGGGTGACTGCCTGCTAAGGAAACTCGCCTTCTTCAGATGAGAAAGGATCAGCGCAAAGATAGTTTTAACAATGCTAGTTCTGGAGAAAGATAGGATGGTTTGGAGAGAGGTTTCAGACAATGCAAAGATAGTCCTCACAATATAGGTTGTGAAGACAAGATAGAATGGATCTAATATAGGGCTAAAACTATGCAAAGTACATATGCTGGTGACACAATTCTTCCTATTTATACTCATTGGATACATTTTTAAATGGGACCGTCAGTTCTGGTCAGGGGATGGGATCTGGTTTAGGAAAGACAGCACGGCACATAGGACTGGGCAGGTGTGCAAGGCGCTCTGGTCACAGCACGGCACGAGACTGGATAGGGTCAGCAAGACGCTCTGGTCACAGCACGGCACAGGACTGGATCGGATCTGCCCTTCTTGGTTCTGAGGTTATTCCTTTTCAGCAGGCAAGCAGTAACAGCACAGCTCGGCTGTATTATGTTGCTTCCCCTTAGGCTTGTGGGGTTCTGTTCTGGAATTTGAGGCCTAGCTGAGAATGGTTCAGCTATGCAGTGGCCTTTTTTTTTCTTTGCCAAGTTTCTGGAGTCTGGAGCAAGGAATATGTAGAGTTCAGCAGCAGGGTGCTATGCCAGCATCAAGATAGTGAGTGAATCTGTCTGTCCTTATGTGTGGTGAGCTGTCTCTATGCCATGAACTGACATCATAAAGGGGGTGTGTGGGCTGGTTTAGCCTAAGCTTGCCCCTTTGAAAGGTGATTGGGTCAGAGTCTACTCTCTGCCTTGATAGGAGAGAAACAGAGTGTCATCTTTATGGTGCATTTTTATGAGGCTGAGAATCTACCCCTAGCCCCGGGAACACAAAATATACTTTTGGCAAAATACATATTTCCACATGTGCAACCTCTATGAAAATCACATATACAGATTACATATATTACCTAGCAGCTATTCCTCAAAACCCCGTAGCTGTGGGATCTTGTCTCAGTTTTTCACAGAATTTTGCCATTTTCACTAGGAACACTGTGTCAAATTTTTAAGCAAATTTCTACAAGTGTGCGTGTTTAACATGGGAATAAGTGTATACATTTTCACAATTCTGGCAGAAATACATTTTGCGAAAAATCACATTTCTTGCCATTTCTGTCCAGAACATGTCACACAGTTCTGGCACCTCTTCACCTGTGCATCCAGAAATACATTAACAACTCTGTTGTTTTTATATTTTTCACAATTTTAAACAGTAAGTTATCAGTCTTTTTTAAAATATGTTATTTGTCCATGTTAAGCAACAAATGGTTGTTTTGCCCCTTCCCTTGCTCTCTCCCTGGAAGCCCAGGAGCCATTCCCCCCTGTTTGCTGCTTGCAGAGGCCATTTACGACTGTCTTCACACTTCGAATTTCCTGAGCTGTAGCTTGTCATTGTTCCTTTTGCCTCTGTAGACCAGGTTCTCTCCTACCCTGTAATTAACACTTCTCCGTGATTTCCTGCTCAGGGGAAAGACCTTCCTTCTGTAATAAAAACCTGTTATTCAAGTTCTGCAGCTTCGGTCAGGTTTAAATTAATTGTTAACTCTGTGGCCTTTTGCTTAGCACAAACAAACTTGCTGTCTCAAATAACAGCTAGCATTCCCATTCAAGATTTTTAACCATGGGATCAAAACAGTTACAATGCCATCAGTAACAGGCCTCTTATATTGCAAAAATTTGACTTTCAGGTTATACATATTAAAGTTTAATCAGACAGGCCCCTGACAGCTGTCATCACAGTAGCCCTCTGCTGCACAGAGATTTTTTTACAGATCCACAGACAGGCCACTTTTGCTGTGGAAATCTCTTTATGCTCTCAGCTTTTCAGGACCTTGTAAATTCACAATGATTTCAGCAACAAAGAAAAAGTGATTTAAAGCAAGATTTGGAGTTTCATTTAGCAAAGCACTGCTTTTTCCTTCTGCACTCCACTTTCAATTGTTGTGGAGCCCAGTGACACATTTCAGAAGTGAGAGCTCTGTTCCACCACTGACAACATGCGTGGCAGATTTCACAGCCATCTTTTTTTGCTTTGAAAAGCGTGATTTTCAGGGGTTTTTGTGCACACAAAGGTTTTACGGCCATCTTGCTGTTTCTGGCACCATCATAACAGAGTGATGCAGCATAGCAGAGCAGAAGTGGGTCAATAAATCCCACAACAGTCAATATTTTCTACAAAATAAAAACAGCATACATACTCTTATCATTAATGTGCCGTGATACCATTAACTTCTAGAAAATTATCATCAGCTAAGTACCAAAACCTCCTGGATTCATTAGTTGTAAAGATTTTAAAAATCATTCTCCAATTAGCGATTTGTACATAATTTGTATTGAATCATAATCAGTTCTTATACTGTGTACGAAGGGTAGTCACCTTTCCCATCTTCTCTATCCCAATTAGGGCGGATGATTGCTTAATCTTACAAATACTCGTACCCAGCACATTTTTCCTAACCTGAAATGTGCTGTCATAGTTATTCACATGCCTTTTCCCCAATTCTTGCATAACCCGACAGTTTGACAAACTCATTAACATCAAATTGAGCCTATTACAAATATCCATTATATTCATAGATGCTAAATCATATGATTGCAAGGGCAACTTGGAAAATGCTGTCTGAAATCTATCCAGATTTGCATCAGACCATAAGATACTATTTCTTCCAGCATTAATTTGTACATTCGTGACCTTGAGACTCTGAAGCTGTTTTATCCCTCCATGTAGTGTAAGCTTCAGCATCATATGATACTAAGACGTTTCTGGCCTTCCACACACATTCATCCAGTCATCCATACCATTAGATGCCAGTTAGCAGTAAGAATTTAATTCTTCAAAAAACATCAAATCAGATTTGGGAGATTCCTCTAACCATCCCTCAAATGTGTCTTCGACCAGTTTACATATGGTATCAATGTGGGATCCTCCCTTTGGATAATGTACATTTTTAATGACCAGCTCCCCAGTACACCTAATCCAGAGATAGTGCCACATATCACATATTGAGATTCAGCAAATACAGTACAGCACTTCATGAACAAAAGGCAATTTCTGACCCCTGTACACAGGCCTCCTGAAGGGCGTCCAATCCCTGACTGGGTGGCCGGATTAGTTAGAACACTAAAGCCATCTACCATAATATTGCCAGTAACCCAAGATATCACAATTAAACACAGTTTTACTTCCCTAAGCGTGGTTACCTTACCCGACTGTGGTCTTCATTTTCCATGGTCCCTTAAGCTTTCAGAGCACCAAAATGCAGGATGCTTGTTACACTGTGACAATGGTAAGTGAGGTAGCTTATAACTGATATATTCTTTGCAAACCACAACATCAATGTTCATACTCAGCAATGGTGCCAAGTGGACCCTGACCATTTCCACAATAATTAGTGACACAAATTGAGTGCCCAGTCATCTTTACTATAAAGATCTGCTAACCCCTCTACTTCAATGTAAAACAAAGTAACCATATTTAATTGCAGTACCAGATGTAGCAGTTGTAATATTCTACTGCGATTGAGAAAATGACTTTCAGCAGTCGGTGAGAGTTCCAAGAATTTCATATATTTTTTCAACGTAAAATCTTTATGTTAAATTTGGGAATCATTCTGAAGCTTATTAGTGGTAGGACACACAATTTCTCTACCATATTTAATATTCACATTCTGTGCCACAATATCGACCCTCGTATTCGCCACAGCAGTCATTGATGAGGAAAATACTGTAAAAGCAAGACGAAATATCGGGGCTGTGTACCACAAAAGGAAATACACCAAACACGGGCTTATAAAGATTCACAGATCTTTATTCTACTGCGCAGTTTACAAAGAACAAAATCAGATAGCTATCTGGCCCTCAGTCCATCACAGTGAGTACCAGCCCTTCAGTGTGAGGAGTGAGAGGTACTGGACATCTGGTCATTCGCACTTTTATACAATTTAGTAATAATGTCCAGCCCCTCTGCAAGTTAATAATCCATGGTCTAGAGTTTGTGCCGAGTTCACTTATGGCTCATACAACAATATGCACACGGATTACTTCGGTTTACATTCAAACAAGTTACGATGGCAACAGTGTATTCCCAGGTTTAGCAGCAAACCTTAGCACATATCCCTTCACAATGAAGTTCAGTCAGTGTCCCCGTTCGACATTCGATTACATTGTTTTTGATGTATGTTCGCGGATGAGGCTTGTTGGTGCAGACAATCCTAAAACCACAAGTCATGTATGGCACAAGGTCTCATTACCCAGTGTAAACACTCAGCCCGCAGACAGTCTAACCATTAACTAGGGAAAAAGGTTGGGAAGGCTCGGTTACAAGTTGGAAACACAGTCCACCATTTTAGAACACAGAGTTACATTTGAACAGAAATCAAAATGGGATGGATGATCCTAAAATGGTGGCAAAGTCGATCTAAAATCGGAACTTTGCAACGTGGTTTTCTTCGCAGAGCGACTGGGCTTAGGCAAATATATATTAGAAAGGAGGCACAATATGATTTCCCGTTTAACAAACCCTCATTTTGGTTTAAGCCAAGCGCTAAACTACTTCTAGTCACTTTACGAGTAACTCCACATCTCAATGTCCATACACCCTGAATCACAATCATTAGAGATACCGATCGCCATAACGTCAGAAACAGACATTTCCTTCAACACAAATTTGTTTGTCATTTTCTCTGGTGCGCGTACCCTTTGTCCTAATGTTCCCATCGTCTGTGCACAACATCGTCCTAACACCGAACATATGCCAAGAAGACACTGTATACAGCAACAGAAAAACAACAGAATACCCAAAATAATCAGCAAGACTGAAAGTAGCTTCCATCCCCAAGATCATAGGAAGTCCCAGAACCAAGCGCTAAGATCCCAGTTTCCCTCGGGAACATGCACTTCTGAACTAAGAATGTGCAGATTTTGTATAGCCTTAAAGATGGTTGGGGAGGAATCTGGCACGAAAACGCAACAAGCGGACCCCATTAATTTACATACTCCACCACGCTCAGCCAGGATGACATCTAATGCCATCCGGTTCTGAAGTTCCACTAACCTTATCGCTTTCTGTTCTAAAGACATGTTATAGAGTATGTCAGTGGTCCGGTTGATAGTCCCCTCCAGTACTCTTGCTAGTCTTCTGATATCCTCAGAGTTCAACATTTGCCCCAAAAATGGTACAAAGGATTTAGCTACGTCACCCAGAACTTGTGATGAAGTATCGCCATTATCATCCCGCCTTGGATGAGCCTTAGAGATTTCTATGGTGTTTGCTATGAATACCCAGGTTAACAGAATTCCTAAATAACAGGTTCCCTGCCAATCCCTAGGTAGCCATGGGAAAGCTTCATTACCACAAATGAAATAGACAGGTTCACCTACATACAAAGGCCTGTCCTCACTGGTCATGTTTGCAACGTTAGTGCAGCCCTTGAAATCACCCATTGCCTGAGTACCATTCCTCTGTATGCAGAAAGAAACTGAATCGGGGCTGTGGTTAACAGTATAGGAAGGTAGAGTGGCATCCCTATTGCCTATAGGAGCCATCTTGAAAGAGGTCAAGGATTGAAAAGGACGAGACAGTCTATCAGAAGGCCTAATAGAAGCAACATTAAGCTTGTTCCTATTTGCAAAGAGTGAGCATCCCAGGGGCATAGAACTCGTTTCTTAATATCATTCAAATTCGTTCCATCAAAGTTCCCCGAGATGCTATTGTTCCATCGGCCAAAGATTAGTGCCCTTAAAGAAGCATAGCATGCAGTAGTCAGAGGTAAAGGATGAATATACCAGCCCAACCCCTTGTCTCCGTGTTGCGGTAAATGCGAGCAGACCCAACAATTAGACCGATTAAAAATGGCATGTGTGCCATTCATTATGAGTATTAAAGTGTTATTGTGGTAATTCTGTCTGTACTGAGAGTCTCTAGGAGGTAGAGTGTGCAGATGCATGTGAGGTGTAGAAGCAGTAGGTACATTTTCAGTGGGCAATAGAATTTCAAGCGGATGTACTTCTTCCAAACACCAAAATCCTAAGACATTTACTATTGTGAAGCTTGTTAACATAATCACAAGACAACAATACATTCTTAGAGACCATGCATTTGATTGTCCATTGTTACGATCGGGCACACAGTCACTTATTTGTTCCGTACGAGTCAGAGCGATTACAAGCATTGTTTCTTCAAACGAAATACTCCAGAGTTTATTTGCTGGCGATCTCCTGATCATGCATTTTCTTAGTCCTTCCCTAACCCTAGCCGACAGTATTCCTTATGTGTGAAAGAACGGGCCAAAAGACAAACCCTACGATGATCTTTCCTGGTGGCACAGCAGAACCGTGCAGTAAGTCTAGCTCCGTGGACGCAGATCGTACCTTGTGACTCCTGCTACTGCGTGATCTGTGAACAACGTATCGTTGCTTCCTGGTGGAAGTGGTGGATTTGTGACAGAACCTGACAATGGTGAAAAAGGATCTGTAGGAGAGTGTGGAGATAAAGCGGCTGTTTCCCCAGGCCCCACGGGCTCAGGGAGAGTCTCCAAAGCACTCTCAATGCTGCTCAATGCTGCGTGATCGCTGGGGGCAGTGCAGGTAGGAATTTCTGTATCTTCGGTATCGTGTGGAAAAAGGGAAGGGAATCTTCTTGACATGCGATGCATGGATCCAATGCTTTCGCCCAGTTACTCGTACGGCTGTCTTCGTGGCTAAGAGGACCTGATGAGGGCCCCTCCAACGCGGTGAGAGACAGGATGCTCTTTCGAATGATTTTATCAGCACCCAGCTACCAGGCCGAATGTTGTGACCTGGACCCTTATATTTTACTGGGAGGGCTTCTCGCACCTGTTGATAAATCAAATACAGATTTTTAGTTAACCGGTCACAGTAGTCGGAAAGAAGTACATGTTCAATGTCCCGCAAGGATTTCGGTTTAGGTAGGTTCCAAATGTTAGCTGGCCTACCCATAACCACCTCAAAAGGGGAGAGCCCAGTCTTAGTCTGTGGGGTCGTTCTCATTGATAATAACACAATCGGTAAGGCGTCCGGCCATTTCAGTTTGGTGCCGGCACACGTCTTAGCGAATTTGTTCTTTATGATCCTGTTGTGTCTCTCTACCAAACCAGCACTTTGAGCATGTCTAGCCGAATGGAACCGTTTATCGATCTGTAATCCCGCACATATCTGCAGAATTACAGCAGAAATAAAATGTGGACCATTATCCGACCAGATGACCCTTGGCAAACCAAACCTAGGAAAATATTCCTTAAGGATGGTTTTCGCCGTTGTCATTGCTGTGGCATCTTTAACAGGAAAGGCTTCAACCCATTTACTAAAGGCGCAGATAACAACCAAGACATACTTGTAATTATTGCAATGCCCCATTTCAATGAAATCAAAGTGGATGACCTCAAAGGGGACAGAAGGTGGACCAAAACTACCCCTTGGTGTCAATGTGCCCTTTCCCATATTAAGCTGTAGACAGATCATACAACTCTCAACAAAACGTTTAGCTATTTTGGAGATTTTATCATTCACCCAGACATTTTGGAACATTTTGGAAACCTTCCTCGCACAAATGTGGGTGGGCTCATGAGCCATTGCGACCATCATTGTAATGTACGCATCTGGCAACAACCATTTTCCTTCTACCTTGTCCACCCAACACCTGCCATCATCCATCCTTGCCAAACCCTCAACCCATTGTTTAGATTCTTCTAATGTGGCATCAGCTTGAATACTCTTTACAGATTCGATACCCTCATCCATAGTACAAACATTGGTGGCTTCCCTTGTAGTATACATTTCTGAATAGAGCTCAGTGGCAGTCTGTTTGGCTATATGATCAGCGAAAGCGTTCCCTTTTCCCACATCATCTATGATTTTCTGATGTGCTGTGCATTTCATGGTCGCTAACTGAGTGGGGAGTGCAAGCGCTGAGAGTAACCGTACTATCAAGGAGCCATATTGGATCTTTGTACCGTGTGAGGTCAAGAAACCTTGTTCTACCCAAAGTCTACCAAAGTTGTGAACCACCCCAAAGGCTTACTGACTATCAGTATATATATTTACTGTAAGCCCTTCGGAAAGTTTGCAAGCTCGAGTAAATGCTATAATCTCTGTGACCTGCGCAGAGTTATGCGTGATTCTCTTGGTTTCCACAATCATGCTCAATATGGTGATTGCAAAAGCAGCTGTGGATGTACCATCCGGAAGTTTGAAACAGGAGCCATCACAAAACAGATCCCCTTGTGGATTATTCAAAGGAGTATCTTTCAGGTCAATTCTGCCTTTAGTCTCTTGCTCTGTGGTGTAGAGACAGTCATGTGACTCTTTGTCACTGCAAGCAGTACCTTGCGGGAAAGGAAAAAGTTCAGCCAGATTCAATACACACAACACGGTGCGAACAAGATCAATTCATATCTTGTTAATCGTGCGGACGTGAGGTGTTGGGTTTCTGTTCTGTTTAATAGAACATCTACAGAGTGAGGTGCCATCAGGGATAAAGCATGGCCTAGGACCATACCCTCCCTCTGTTTTACAGATGCAGCAGCAGCAGCGACAGCTCTCAAACATCTTGGCAAAGCGTATGCAACAGGATGCAACAGGATCAATGGCGGAAGAAAAGTAGACGCACAGCCTATTCTTCCCTCCATGTTCCTGCGTTTATACAGCCAAAGCACATCCATCATGTTCATGCACATACAACACAAAGGCCTTTTCATAATTTGGTGTGCCCAAAACTTGTGCTGAACACAGTGCAGTCTTGAGCAGATCAAACGTTTTCTGGTGTTCCAAGTTCCACGGCATTTGCAGAGAAATGCCCTTCTTTGTCAAAGCCGCCATTGGTTGAATCGTTAACGAGAAGTTCGGGATCTGGTGTCTACAGTAAGAAGCCATTCCTATCTAGGCTCTTACTTCCTTCTGTGTATTTGGGTCAGACAAGCTAGAAAATTATTTTTATCCGTTCAGGCATCAACCTTCTTCCGTCCTTTGACAGGAGATAGCCTAAATAGGCGACCTCCTGTCAACAATACTGGAACTTTTTGAGTGAAGCTTTGTGTCCATGTTTTGCTAGGTGAATGCGAACAGATATCTGCTATCCTTGTGTATAGGAATGCTAAAGAAAGCATTCTTAAGGTCTACAACACTAAAGTGAGTAGCAGAAGCCGGAATCATGGTTAGTATTGTCGTCACATCAGACACAATAGGAAATTGTGGAGCAACAATCTTATTGATGGCTTGTAAATCAATGATGAAACGAAAAGGAATTGCATTATCGCCTTTCTTGTACACAGGCTAAATCGGACTATTGCACAAACTACCTGCAATTTCCTCAATTACCCCACAATGTACAGAATTAGAGACTATGCATTTCAAAGCTTGCTCACCATCAACCGAAATCTTATACTGAGGAATACGTGACACCTTTACTCTGTGTTTCAAAATGATCTTAACAGGCTCAATTTGCAGAACACCAACATCATTGTCATCAATTGCCCATAAACACTCCGGAACATCACTAAATTCCGGTGGCAAAGGTCTAGTCAAGAACTGAGAGACAGAAAGTTGCTGTGGTGAAATCGTCAAACGCACTCCATCCGAAGAACAATGAATTACCTCATTTAATTCCTTCAACAGATTCAACCCCAACAAATTCTCTCCACAGTTCGTAGTCAAAAGGAATGGACAGTGGTCTGTGAATGGACCCAATGTAATCGGTATCGGAGAAGAAACTGGACAAACTACTGGTGTACCAGAAAAGCCTACAGAAACATTGGTTTGCTCTGCCAGTGGAATGTTTGGAAACCGTGAATGGTCAATGGAACACTTCTGTGCTCCTGTATCTATCAAGAATAGATGTTTCCTATTTCCCAATATCATTTCAATGTAGGGACCTTTCTGATTAACGGGAATAGGCATCGGTTCCAAACCATGCTTCCGGCAATCCTAGCGAAACAGAATGTCATCAAAAGGAAGGTCTTCAGAGACATATGCAGCAGAAGGATGATCATAGATGTTTCTATTATCCACACTCAGCGCCTGATGATCCTCCGAAAAAGGCTGCGAATTTTGAGAAAACTGGCTTCTACCAGGACCCCCTTCCCCATGTTACCAAAAGTGTTATACGACCTCTGGTGGAGAATCGGGCATTGTGCTCGCCAATGAACCTCTTGTCTGCAATAAGCACATTGGTTCGCGTGAATAGGACCCAACGGCACATTACCCTGTGGATCATATTGTCCCCTAAATTGTGAATTACCCCCTCCAGGGCCTCTAACAATTTGTTGCAATAGAACTTTAGTTTTCAGGTCTCCCTTTCTGTTTTCAATTCTTTCTTTCTCATTATTGACTCGGTTTTCATAGTACTGAGCCATATGCAATACTTCAGACTGAGACTTGGCTTGCCAAGTGCTCTCAGAAGACATAATTTGTGATTGGATGTCAGGCAACAATCCACGCACACATTTGTCTACAAATAGTCGTTTTCCAGACTCTGTGCTCAAATCTTGTCCACTGAAATCCAAAAACACTTGTTCGAACCAATTAAAGAATTCGGTAGCACCCTCAGACTTCCCTTGGGCACAGGCAGTAAGTTTGTCCCAAATAATACTCCTTTCAGGAATTATGACTTTTAGTTTCATCACTATTCTGTCAGGCAAAGTCAGTATTACCTGTGGCGGTCTCTCGCCAGCTGGTCTTTCTCTATCCAGTCTAACTATATTATCCCATGTATCCCCTAACCCTGGTACACCGTCTACAGTCCTAATCTGTTTCCACAAATCAACAGGTAGGAGTACGCGAAATAACAAATCAATATCCCTCAGAGTAAATACTGATGACTGCAAGACAGATTTTATCTCTTTATAGAACCCTGTCGGATTCTTCCTAATATCGGGAATGGATTGTTTAATGGTGTTCACTTCCTGTCTTGAGAACGGGATTTGAACAAACTGCGACACATAATGTGTAGGAATGTCATAGGCAAGTGCACCTGTTCCAGCATCAGCTAGCACCTCGACTTCTGCGACAAATGTCAGCGGAACCTCTCTCATAGGGAACTGAGAGATAGGAAACTCTGAATGCTTACTGAGCAACCGAGCTAAATCGAGCAATAAAGCAGCTGAAGACGTGTCAGATGAAAAAGCTCTCTTATAGATATTCAAGAATTCTGCGGGACAGCAAATCTTTCTTTTTATGCATTCATCCTGCAGGTATTCTACCATAACCTGAATCATTTTCCTCTGCATTTCTGGCATATACTGACTATACATGTCATATACTTCTACGGGAGATATCGACATGTCTGAAATCCATCTAATCACTTCCTTTGTACAAATTCGTGTTTCCTCACTTATCGACTTACAACAAGGAAAGAACCTTTTCTGTACAAACATATCGCTGAGACTATCACCATCGATTTCTTCATTCTGTAACTTTTCCAACTCCCTTCTATACTCAAAAACCCTCTTGACGTGCTCATGTACTTTCTCCGCAGTATCTCTTGAATATGCTAAAACATTCAGATCCCTCAACCCTTGTGGGAGACCTATATCATCCAGTCTGTTCCACATTACACATAAATGAATTCCCAACCCTTCAATAAAAAGGTTTTTTCTCAGGAAAACTGTCGAGATTAGAGAGTGTGGCAAAAACATCAGCTTGTTTACCTCTCTCCATGCACTGTTTGGCCCATGCAGTCAAATCGCACTTTCTCTCTTTAGACACAGAATTATGAGTTACAATCTTTGATTCCGCTCCCTTATCAACTACAAGTGGGACAGAACCACTCGGAAGAGAAAGAGTAGACAAATCTTGTACAATCGGTAACAAAGGTGCTATCACTGGTGCAGAAGACAAATCTACCAAACCCGTAACAGTAGGCAAAGGCGAAGGTGCAAGTGGAGGAGCAACGATAGGAGAAGGAACAACAGCCGTAGGAAGAGGAACAATAGGACGAATGATAGGAGGAGCAGCAATTACTACGGGAGGAAGAACAACAGCAGGAAGAGGTAAAGCAGCAGGAATAGGTACATATGGAGGGGGCGCAGTGGTACCAGGCCTTTGTTCATTTAGAAGTTTGTCAATTAGTTCATGAGATACATGAAAGTCTTTAGATGGATACATTTTCTGAATACCAAGTTGAAAAGCCCTATCGATACTCCTAACTGACTTAGACTGTTTATTTTGATCACAAAGCAACACTTTGTGGGCTTTGGACAAATGATGGCGTGCATGTTTTTATCTACTTTTAAGTTGTTGCATAGCTTCTTTTTTCCAATTTTGTAATACATCAAATGCTGCAGGTCTAGCCTTTTTCTTTAATAATATAGACTCTAAATATTCTATACGAGGAATTTCAAAACTTCCATTGGTTGGCCACTGAAGTTCGGAAGCATGTCTAGTTTGTCTGTGCCAAATATTATTGAACACTATACTACCAATGTCGTGCTTACAGTACATAGTACACGTCGGAGACCCCTCCTGTGGCGCCGGTCGGTTAAATTCCAAAGATTGTCTGTCACTGCGGAATAACGCCCTGGAGCAGGCAGACAATTTCTTAAGCATATCAGATTCCTGGTGTTAACTGGTCAATAATTGTGCTCGTGATTACAATGCGCCAAAACAAATTATCAGGATACTTAAGAATCAGCTCATGACTCACCTGATCAAAGGACAAAGGAGGTCTGATCGGATATCTAAGGACAATCAAAGGACCCACTTGGTTGGTGATTTCAGCAAAACTGGCCGCCTCGATATATGGACCCTCGTCAAGATGCCGTCTCAGACCGCAGGCTCACCGTCCAGGGATAGGGTTGTGCAGTACTGTTGATGTATCGCTTCTCATCCAAGAAAGGGTCCCCTTTTTCGCTGTCCGATCCCGGTCCGATAGCCGTGCCAACCTTCAACGAGATGGCATCAATCTTGAGGGTCCCTATTCGGGCACCATCTGTAAAAGCAAGAGGGAATATCGAGGCTGAGTACCACAAAAGGAAATACACCAAACACAGGCTTATAAAGATTCACAGATCTTTGTTCTACTGCGCAGTTTACAAAGAACAAATATCTGGCCCTCAGTACATCAAAGTGAGTACCAGCCCTTGAGTGTGAGGAGTGAGAGTTTCTGGACATCTGGACATTCGCACTTTTATACAATTTAGTAATAATGTCCAGCCCCTCTGCAAGTTAATAATCCATGGTCTAGAGTTCGTGCCGAGTTCACTTATGGCTCGTACAACAATATGCACATGGATTACTTTGCCCAGGTTTAGCAGTAAACCTTAGCACATATCCCTTCACAATGCAGTTCAGCCAGTGTCCATTTTCGACATTTGCATTACATTGTTTTCGATGTATGTTCGTGGATGAGGCTTGTTGGTGCAGACAATCCTAAAACCACAAGTCATGTATGGGACAAGGTCTCTCCCTAAGATTAGTTCCTGCACACACATCTCAATCATGTGAAATCCTCTCTGCCAAATTCCAGATAAATAATACACAATGGGCCTCATTACGAGTCTGGCGGTAACCGCGGCGGTAAAACTGCCTGGTTACCGCCGAACTCGTATTACTATTCTGCCTCCTTGATTTCCAGAATTCCCGGGGCATTACAACCCCGGTTTTCTGGGATTCACGGAGGTGGAATCGTGTTAAACCCCATTCCCATCGAGTCCTATGGGACTCGATGGGAATGGGGATCATGGAAACACCGGCAGCATCTCGTAATGCTGCCGGTGTTTCCTCGTCCACCCGCAGGCGGGCGGTGTTAAACCCGCCAGGTCAGACCTGGCGGGAACATCACCTCCCGCCTGCAGGAGTCGGGATCAGGCGGTCTGGAAACAACGGTGGCGGCGGGTTTACCGCCACCGTTATTTCCGGACCGCCTGAGTTGTAATGAGGCGCAATCTCTTACGATCTACTTATTATATAGACCTCCTGGTCCTCTTGGCACCTTTGAGGAAGATCTGCACTACCTACTCACAAATAACCTCAAACCATCCTCGCAACTACTCCTATTAGGAGATTTTAATATAGGCTTCAACGACCAACTGGACAAAAACGCTTTAGATATAGCTAACATAATCAGTTTTTTTTAAAAAAAATGTTTATTGTAATTTTTAGTTTAGTTTACAGAAAAACAAACTTTTTATTACACAGTTACATATATCCTTTGCTTGACAGTCCATCATATTGCTGCTTGTTAGGTCTGGCCAAGACCTCGTCAGATTACTGGCAGTATGGAGTCCATATAATTTATCAGTGCACACGTCAGCCGTGTATTTGTTCCAGTGATTAAATAGCTCCACCACTCTTCTAAGTTGTTGTCTATTGGAGCATAACTTGCGAGATGTAGCTTCCTTTGGAATTTGGTAGTTGGGCATTCAATTATCAGATGTTTGGCTGATTCTACTGCATTATTGCAGAATCTGCATTGATTATCAGTGGTGTCGAGGTCGCGCCTCATCATTAGAACTGCTTTGGTCTTGTAAAGGTTAAAGCGCAGTCTCATGAATTGATTGTGATGATGTCGTGAAGGGAATCTACATAAGTACTTGGGGGTTTCATCAAGGGCGTGCAACGAAGTTCCCAGATCTTGAGTAGATGTCAACTTTTTTCGCTTTTCGTCATTCGGAATCCAATTCCAGCATCTCAATTTTATTTTGGCTCTTTGTGGCATTTTTATGACAAGCTCTTCCATCAGATCTGCAGATCACATGATAGCTAAGAGTCTTTGTTCCCTCACGCTTATTAGATCCAGCGTGTTGGTGTTGGAGCTTTCTCATTTTCCGCCATGCAGAAATGGACTTCCACAGCACTGCGCCGTATAATGACTCAATGCCCAGTTCATAGCGGATCACTGTTATTGAGAGGTTCTGTGGTAAACGTAGCACTTTTCGCCAAAATATACCCTCTAACTTACACAAGATCTCTGCAGGTATATTCCATCTACCTTCACTGCCAAACGTTATGGCCGGTACGACTTTTTGTAAGTAGAAGGAAAGTAATGATTTTAGCGTGTATTTGCCATATGCAGCATGAAGTTTCAGTCCTTTCAAGGCGAACATTGTTATTCACGTTAGCAGCTCTTGAGTCCAGTTCCATTCATGTATTGAGACGTTGAGTTGCACTCCTAGATATCGGATGGAATTTGTAGCATCTAATTTTTCATTGTTTAAGAACCAACTGAAGTTCTTTTACTTCGTGGGCATGCGCTGACAATTGACACAATCTTTGATTTCTTTGTATTTATTAGTAAGTTGTTATTATTGCAATACTTTTGAAGTGCGTCTAACGATTGTTGCAGCCCAATATGTGTGGTATCCAACAAGACAATATCGTCAGCATATGTGATCCAGGAAACGTGAAAGGGTTTTTATCTTTGGGGGGAATGTCCGTGGCTCCATTAAAGTGATGGGTAAATCTGATATGAAAAGGTTAAACAATAAAGCTGCCATTGGGCAGCCTTGTTTAACTCCCCTCTTTGTAGAAATTACATAAGATAGATCACCATTTGCGTTCAATCTTACCCGGAAGGAAGTGTTAGAATGTAGTGCCATGATAGGTTGCAGTATCTCCAGAGGACATGCCCATGATATTAATTTTCCCCATAGTTTCTGGCGGTTGATGGTATCGAAGGCTTGTTTCAAGTCTATAAAGGCAAGGAACACATTCTTGCCACTCTTCATAGATTCTAGTTTTATGGTGTTTAAGATGATCAGATTCACTTCGACGCCGACCCCCTTCGTGAAGCCTGTTTGGCGTTTATCAATTACCTTTGCCTGCTCCGCCCAGAGCGCTAGTTTCTTTTGAAGAAACGCAGCAAACACTTTTCCTATTGTATCGAGAAGCGTGATGGGACGATAATTCGTCGGATCGTTGCGGTCGCCCTTTTTGAATATGGGCACGACTATTGCCATAGTCCAGGATTCAGGTAAGGTCTTACTCACTGCGATCCTCTACGAACAATGTGGCGATGAACTTTGCCCATAGAGAACTGTTTGTTTTCAACATTACGTTGGAGATGCCATCTGGGCCAGCTGCTCTAGAGTTCTTTAGTTTCGCACATAATCATTTCAGTAGGGCTGTCTCAAAAAGTCAATAAACCCACCCATGTAAAAGGAAGAATACTGGACTGGATAGCAGTCTACAACTGCTCGTGCACCATCTCCTCTATCCTGCCTCTGTCATGGACATATCACTCTTTGGTGTCTTT
This sequence comes from Ambystoma mexicanum, assembly GCF_040938575.1. Lineage (NCBI taxonomy): Eukaryota > Metazoa > Chordata > Amphibia > Caudata > Ambystomatidae > Ambystoma > Ambystoma mexicanum. Next base: position 458,699,078 of record NC_090941.1, on the reverse strand, counting down.
CCACCTATCAACCATAAGACCCACTCCCCTAGCTCTCCCCTTGGTGGCACCATGCATTACTAGAAATAAAAAAAGTATAACAGTGGAGAAAGTAATCCCTGCTATCCTCCCTACTCTTAACGCGTTGTCTGAAAATCTTGATCCCAGTACTCTAGTTCACAAATATAATAACATTATGCTTAGTACTCTGGACAAAATTGCCCCTCTTAAATTAAGAGCCAGTAAACCACTAGCACATTTAAACAAATGGTTCACGCCACAACTTTAAAACCTTCGCACTTTGAAGAGGAAGAGTGAAACTAATTGGAGACTTTGCCCTTCTAACGAGAACAAAACCAACTTAACCGCACTCTCCTCGCATTACAAGAAGGAAGTTTGCCGGGCCAAACGCAACTCCTACGATGAGCGTATTGCCAAATCAAATTCCATTATGAGAGAACTTTTCTCCATACTGAAAGAAAGTCCCCAATAGCTATACCCACATCTGCTCCAAAGATAAATCTTGGTGTGTACACATCCAACATGCACCAGCCAATAAAATCAACATGCTCCAAAATAAAATTCATCAGAAAAAAGAAGCACTGAACTTACAATGTTTGGCAATAAAGAATTATCTGCCCACTGTATTACAAATGGCAAATAATAACACATTCCACTTCTCCAAAATGTCATTGAAGTCCTCTAACTGTAAAGGTGACATTTGCCCAGCACAACTAATAAAAGACGCTGCCAGAGAACTATCTCCATTCATTACTAAACTAATCAACTCCTCCTTTGCTACAGGCTCCATTCCCGCCAACCTCAAACAATCCTGGGTGCTCCCTCTACTTAAAAAACAGACTTTAGATCCCCTTATCCCCACTAATTACCGACCCATCACCACAGTTCCATTTCTACTCAAAATACTGGACAAAGCTGCCTATAATCAAATCCAAAAACATCTTGAACTACATAAACTCCTAGGTAATAGACAATCTGGCTTCCGCCCTTTACATGGAACGGAAACATCCTTAATCGACCTAAAATCTCAAATAGACGAGTTGAGAGACAAAGGGAAGACAGTACTTCTGCTCCTACTTGATCTCTCAGCCGCTTTTGACTTGGTGGATCATAAAGTCCTCTGTAGACACCTTGACTCTGCTGCACATTTCTCCCCAGAGGCTATTAGATGGATTGAATCCTTCCTGAGCGAGAGAACTATGTGAGTTTTCTCCCCCTCTGCAGCCGCTGACCCGACCGCCATTCTGTGTGGTGTACCGCAGGGCTCCTGTGTTTCGCCAGCCCTCTACAATATTTTCACCAAACCCCTGTTCGATGATCTGGACCTTCTGGTTGTCACATACACGAACTATGCAGACGACACACGGATTCTCCTCACGCTTTCTGGGAATCATAGTAAGGACACAGAGTTGGTGAACAAGGTATACCTTATCATTCAAGCATGGATGGCCACCCACGGACTATGCTTGAACGATGATAAGACAGAGCTGTTAATTCAGGGTTTACAGGCCAATATTAAAAAATGAGGACAGGAATTCTCTTCATTTAACATCAATGGGAATACCATTAAAGTCTCCAAGGAGGTAAAAACTGTGGGATTCTACTTGGATTCTACACTGTCCTTTGAGAAGCAGATAAAAGCCCTAAACTCATCCACGGTGTACACCTGCAAGCTACTAAGAGCAGGAAAACTTTTGCTCTCTGATGTTAGCTGCTTGATCCTGGCAAGAGCCCTAATACTCTCTAGAATTGACTATTGTAATGCCCTATACAGTGGGTCCAACAAAAATATCATCCGGAAACTACAGATATTACAAAATAATGCCTTAAGAGCTGCACTAGGCATAAATAAAATAATTCATATCTCATCCCTTAGACGCCAACATAAATGGCTTTTCATAAGTAATAGAATTCAGCTAAAGATACTGTCTCTGATCCATAAAGCTCTTAGCAATGCTGCCCCTAGTTACCTTTCAGACAAATTCCAGAGAAAAATTATTTCAAGATCAACCAGAGCGGGCAACACCAATTGCCTGGCTATACCGAGATATAGGCTCACTACTATCGGTGGCAATTGCTTCCCTGTAAATGCGGCAAAATTATGGAACACACTTCCACAAGATTTGCAAACGGACCAACCCTTGTTAGCCTTCAGGAAAAACGCAATTCGGCACATTACCTTAGCTGACCCATAGTTTCCTACCCATTCAGGTTGTGTGGAGTTATCCCTACTTAACTCCATGCTACCCGGTTACATATGTGGAACCATTTCTACCTATGAGTCTAGTTGTTACATGGGTGTGTAACCTGCTGTAATTTGTATATTTGAACACTGTATATTCTCGAAAACTCTATGTAATTACTCCAAGTCCCACATGGAGTGAACTATCCGTAATCTGTATATTTGTACATTATATATTACTGTAACTACACAGCTATACAGCTGCCATAGTCGCACACCGAACTGTGCTCCGTATCTACAGAAGCTTCTACTATATCTGTGTATATCCGTATATCTGTATATAATAACTATGTAACTATGTAAGCCTTGCATTTCCATACTGTCGCGCCCTATTACCTCCGGGTCCGGAGCGCGTAATAAGTGAATAAACAAACAAAGAGTCTGAACATTCGGCCCACAGGCAGTCTAACCATTAACTAGGGACAAAGGTCGGGAAGGCTTGGTTACAAGTTTGAAACACAGTCCACCATTTTAGAACACAGAGTTACATTTGAACAGAAATCAAAATGGTGGATGATCCTAAAATGGTGGAGAAGTCGATCTAAAATCGGAACTTTGCAATGCGGTTTTCTTCGCAGAGCGACGGGGCTTATGCCAATATATATTAGAAAGGAGGCACAATATGATTTCCCATTTAACAATACTAGAAATAATTGTGGGGTGAAATAGCCGCTGGATGCGAGAAATAAAGAGGCAAGAGTCATTGGTGTGCATGCACCTAAATGCAAGGCCTGCAAAATAATGGGGGCCAACATAAGGCCTTGAAGTAACTTAACTAAAAAGTAAAGAACATGTGCTATGTTGCAAAATATGGAAAAATGCGAACTGCCTTTCACAAAGCAAACAAAAGCACATGGCAAGGATATTTTAACTAATCCATGAAGAGCTGTACTGATATTCCATGAGCCCACAGTGCACAGTATCTTAAAAGAAATACCAGAATGGTGTGCCCAAGCAGCTGCAGTGAAACAGAATTCATTTTAGGTGTAAAATAAATAAAATGTAATTTTGGTTGTCCTCCAAAGGGACAATCTGCAAACCAAAATATTCCCCAAAACCACTAAAAGTGTGCATATGATGTTCTTATCTAACAGCTGTATGCCAGGGAGAACTGAGTAGTGACACTTATATATATAAAGAAACTGTGTGCCTTCTAAGATCTTATTTAGAAGTAAAATGTGAGTTTAAAGGCAATTTGCGGCTGAGTCCATCAAAGTTCAGTTTCTTCAGTAATGAAATTGACCCCACCATTCCTTTCCCCTTTGCTGTCCTGAAGAAAGGCCTCAGTGTCATCATCAATCAGCACTATGTCTTGTTGCCAGGGGAAGACTGTATGGAAGAAGAGCCATCTGTCTCATTGGATATTGAAGAAAGATAGGAGCGGAATCAGGGCCACACATCTCTGGGTTTGGACGTTGACAGCATTTGAGTCACCCATGCATCCTCTGTGTCAGAGGCCCAGGTAACAGCAGATAGCCACTGCGCATGTGTGGGTCCCCAGGAACGGAGCCAACACAGCAGGATGCATTTCACTGCAAGCAGCATACGTAAGCCAGCAAGCTTTCGCGATGAAGGCCAGGAAACTCATGGAAAAGGCATTTCAGTGGGTACGGAGTGAATTCATGTATGATGATCCACAGTGTTTGATCGCTGTTACCGCACAATGACTGCATATGCTGATTTTGTGTTTATTGTTTACCACTGCTCACTCTTCAATTGTAATGTCAAGCGTAACAAATAAAGTTTAAAAGAAATACATGCCTAATACAAGAAATGATATATACTCTTAGATGGGAAAGGCAGGGCCAACCAGATATAATGGGGTCTGTGCTGCTGCACTGGTTACCTCCAGGTCACAATTCACATAAAAAGTGCATTAGCTTGGTCATTAGCTCTTGAAGGGCTCAGCTAATGTTAACACGGATCCATCTACTGATGTCATGCCTGAACTGAGCAGAAGTGAAACTTAGAAAAAGGTGGGGGGTATGAGCAAATGAGTGGTGGAGCTGCCTATTGTTTAAAAGGGAAGAAATGCATTTTATTGTGTAAATTGGACAGTGTACATCACAGAATAGACATTCTAAGGTTTTACTAAAGGTGAAAGTTAACTCCTTCTCACCATATAAAAACGATTTTGGTGGGATGAACACAACTGACGTTATAAATGAAAATCTGATGTGGGCCTTCTTGTGATTCTCAGAGATGTGAACAATTGTAAAAGCATGCCTGCAATTATTAATATGACGCCTGTAAAATGGCATATTTTTCACTGATATGGTTCGTGAGAAAATTAAGAAAAACTGTATCTCTCCAAAGGAAGGACGTACAGACACTTGGCTAGTCTCATGTGATTCACTGTAAAATGTAGTTTCCACAAATGTATTCATATATGTAAAAATGTGGAGATTATCAGTACTTATCATGTTGTGAGATTTTCAAGTCCTCATGTAGACCGAGCCCACCTGTCAAAAGTGAGATGATGGAGTTCTCTCCTCCCCTAGTGTCCCAAAGCACTCCCACATCCCCTTGTCCTATCAGCACACAGGGGGGAGTGGGGTAGTGAGCATTAACCAATACCATCTGCGGGAATTATGACAAGTTAGTGATGTCATTTGCTGTATAACTAAGCCAACTGGCATCAGAGCTAGGGTTCTCCCACTAATTCCATGAGGTGATCTGCTGCCGGAATCTGGCATGACCTTCCCAGCAAAGAGAGGCCTAACCTTGCAGTAGAAGCAGGAGGCATATAGACTGATTGGGACCCTTGGAGCTAGGAGAAGAGACCTTTGACAGACCCCCTTTGGATGTCACAGCAGTGTGCCCTGATGCTCTCTAATTCCCACTTCAGGCCTCTCCTGTAAGTAGAAATACCCCAATCCATATATTGTGTATGTCCTGTATTCTTTTAGCATTGTTTTAGTTATCTCCCCCATTGAGAAATTTCATTTTCCTGCATAGATCTTTAGCATATTTCTCAAAGTAAATTAATTAATTCCCCTATTGCATTCACAGGATCTGTATTGTTGGCATTTGAAACCAACAATCTTTTTTCAGTGTGCTGTAAGCCGGTATAGTCATAAAGAGTTGCCCACAAGAGTTAATCCCAAAAAGCCCTGTTTCCATGTGTGTTCCCATTGTAAGGTGCAAAAAGAAATTGTTCCCGTGTCCATTGTTATCCTGAAAAATGAAATTGTCCCTGTGTCCATGGTGAGCCAAAATGTAATTCCCATTTGCATTTTCTTTCTCATATTGCAATTGTGTTAAGCATCCCAAAATCGATTTTCCCATTCTGTTCTTTCGATTTTCCCATTCTGTTCTGACCATTATTCTGAAGTCCTGTCTGTTCTTGTCAGGTGTAGAAAAACAAATTCCCCATATCTTTCTATCCTGTCCCATAGCAGTTGTGCGCAATAATTAAAAAACGATTTTACCGTTGTGCTCTACAAACAAATATTCCCATTAGCTTTTTGTCTCCCAAATTGCGTTTGTGAGCTAGACCCCAAATCCGGGTTTCGCACTGTGTACCCACTCCCTGCTACAGCCTTCCATTCAAAAGAGTCAATCCTAATTGATGTTTGGGGGGGTGAGGTTTCATAGAGGAATGCTTAATACATTTTCTATCGCTGTGTGTTGAATTGTTCTACTTCTGTCTTGTGATTTAAAAGGATTTCATTGTGACAGTGTATCTCTACTTTGTACTTTACAGAATTGATTTTGTTTTGTGTTGCCACAACATTGGTGGCTGATGTAATCTATTGGTGATTTCACTAAGCACTTTCTTGTGCGACACATTCATTGTACGGGTAGGACTTGGGTGTTACCGTACAATAAACCACGACAAAACTGGGGGCTCCTGCTGTGATTGGTGAAGTGTTTTCACTCATGACAGTGCAGCAAAGCAAACTATTCATTGAAGGTATTGTGTTATTTAGTGGATAGAAAGCTGTGCATTGCATTGTGAAGGTGCCTTCCAAACCTGTACCCTATGGTTTAGGGCTGTCTTTATAGATAGAAGTAATCAGTAAGTGATCATTGTGGAAAGAAACTAAGCAGGAACAGGGTTGAGATTTTGCTTTTGCATAGAGAACATATTAGGTTCAGAGCACATTTCATAATGAGCACTGTAGAAATTAACACGGCTACAAAACTCCTTCTATCCAAATTGTTATTAAGGGTGAATGGATAGGTTTATTAAGGAGCATGAAGTGTGGCAATCTGGAACGATGCAGGAGGTTACCTCTATAAATGTGGATAAGTGGCAGGATAATGGCCTGTTACATCAAGCCCTGACAGACCTTTATATGACACAGACTACCAGAGATGAGCACATTAAAAGGGCTCAGCTCACAGCATATATGTACTTCCACCAAGAGAGTGTAGCCTCCGTGCAAAACCAATCTGAGCTTTTGGATCTAGCACAGAGAAAGTTAAAGCAAGTAGAGGAAAAAGTGCAACAGAGTCAGAATTCTGAGTTAAAATTAGAAAACATTATTCAGCATCTGAAATATGGGTTAGTGGCACAGCAGCAAACACATTTAAGGCGAGAGTCCCAATTTTCTTCACTGAGAGAGGAATGTCTAGAAGGTGTTCAGAACCTGAGAGAGAGTCAACTAAAATTGAGTCAACAAGTGGTGCACAATAGAACCTGCTTAGAGGACATTTGTGCATTTCCAATACAGATTAAGCAATTGAAAGATAAGAATAGCCAATTGATCACAAGGGAGGTCAATTCCCAGGTGGAATTCGATCAGGAGCGCCAAATCTGAGTGCTATGAAATGACAGAGATATCACCTCAGCGAACAGAATAGCAAACTATGCTAGGAGAAAAGTGCCGGTTAAAGACAGATATGGAGAAAAGCAAATCATGTTTTCAGGAACTGACTGACACGATGAAAGAAAATGCAAAATTAATGGGACATGTGAGGCAAATAGAATTTGACGTAGAGCAGGCAACACAGGCCAAAAATGCACAAAGCGAGGATATTTGTCTCCTGCAAAACAAGAGGTCTGCATATTGCCAGATAATACAGGCCTCACAGAAGGAAAATGAGTCCCTTTGTGAGGAGAACAAGGGACTCAGCAGCCAAGTAGTGGCACAAAGCAAAGTAATAGAAGCTACTCAAGCTCTGATAGCAGAGCTCAATGTTCAGGCCTCTATATATCACCAAGAGATGGGGCTGAGAAAGGCAAATTCGAGAGATTGGAGAAGCAAATGTCTAGATACAAACAGGCTTTGAGGCACCCCGAACAGTTAGAGTATGGAAAGGCACACTCCGATCACAGTGTAATGACCTCCTTAGCAGGGGCCTCAAGGTAACTCTCCCCATTATATGCACTGGGCGCTGTTAACTTCATGCCTGTCAGTTTGCAAGAACAGGGAAACAGGAGGCAGCTGGAGTCAATCAGGACTAGTATAACTGAGCCAGAAGGCCAGTCTCTATCCGATATTGACGGGCATTCATATTTATCCAGGTTTAAAAATACCCTAGCAGATACTTCTGACCAGGAGGGCTCCTAGGATGAGAGGATCAGGGAGGTAGACTGGCGGACACATGAATTACAAAGGGACCATTTGGTCCGCTTTGCAAACAGAGAAGAATATGAGTTCAGGCCTCAAAACTGTATTTCGAAAACCTTTGCCCATTCAGGGAGGTGGTGGGGGTTCTCCACCACACCCAGAAGAAGGGAAGAGGAAGATGAATACTCCCCTGTGCGAAAAGGGTAGCCAAAGGGAAGTGAATCAGAGAGCCCACTGCACCACAGGAGAGAAGAGCCCAGACCCCGTCATTCTGGGAGGGATTCCCAGTCTCATGGAGGCACAGAACTCTGAGAGTAAGTGGAGTGGACCACAAATAGTTGCAGCTCTGAGTTAGAGGGTGAGTGGATTCAGGTGCAGCGGGAAAAGAAGACTGCCAAACAGAAGAGAGGTCTTCTAAATGACCCAATTCAGCAAAGAAAAGCCACCAGAAGCTTTATGACAACATATCATAAAATGATAAATACTCAGTATGGGAGCATTTGGAATGGTATGACCAGATGATGACATCATTTGGCATCAAAAATGATCACAATTCCATGGAGTTTGTCAAATGGGTATTTTCCCCGGAATACTCCAGCTTCTTTGCGTGGCTGCAGGATCAAGATCAGCAAAGATGGTCTACCTACAAGGCGGCCATCTTAAAGCACTTCTCAGTGCACAGGTACCCTCAGGAGGCCCCCAAGGCAACCTACAACCTGCAGTGCGGAGAAGACCAGGCACCTAGAGAGTTCATAGAAGAATTGAAGCAGGCATTTTCCCAGACCTCTACACGGTGTGCACCAATAGCAGGGAGTTCATTAATACTTGTTTCCATGCGCTCTCTAAGTACATAATGACCCAGCTGGTTAGGGACTTCCATGAGCAAAGGACCCTGAATTAGGTAATAGAACAGGCTACCCGGATTTATGAAGTCCAAAACCCATCCGAGAACAAAAATAGCCCCAAAACTCACAAACCATCAAACACCCTGCTGCAGCCAAGGTGGCAGAGGTGAAGAATACCCCCATTTTGGACTTAGAAATGGGGGGGGGCTAAAAATACTCCTCCCTCTAATAAGCAGAATGAGAGGCAGAGGAGACCCTCTGATTCATAATTGGGTGGTAGCCAACCAGGGTATATAACCAACTCTTCACCTGACCCTGCCACCTATATTAGCCTGAATTACAAGGTTAACAGACCCATCTTGGGGTATGTATGGATTCCCCCGGCACCATGGGGGGGTCCAATCAGGTAAGTACGGCCCCAGAAACCTCCCTCAAAACTTCCCTCGAAATGTCCCTCAAAACATCCCTCAGAACTTCCCTCAGGAGGGAAGAAATGCCCCTCTCTCCAACTTAAGCTTCTTTCCCCGATAACCTCCAAAACCCAACTTTCAGACCAATCCTCCTCTCTCTCCCTGCTTTCAGGACAATAGAGCCCCAAATCAGGGAGAAGGGAGACAAAGGATGGAGGGCTATCAGGGAAACCTCAATACCCAAGATACTCTGGGAGAAGGGACAGCTACCCTTCCAGAGAGCAGCAAAGGTATGACTCCAGACCCCCATACCAACCAGAAAAAGATGTCACAACTGGAGAGCCAGGTCCAAAGTCTGACACAAAACCTAGGTCACATGTTGAGGGCTCAGCAGAGCCCTCAAATGAACATGGCTACCCAGAACAGCTCAAAATCCGGGTCTGGCACCCCGGAATAATGACAGAGAGAAAACCCTAACAACCAACACGTTCCAGAGGAGGAGGCCCAGGGGGAAAGGGGATGCAAAGCCCTAGATGAAACGTCCTTCCTTACCGGAGAAAACCCCCTACAAACCTCTGAACCTGAACCCAGATCTCCTCCCCCGAAAAGCTGGAACCTTGGGAACAGAGGGTAAGTAGGAGAAACCAAGGGACAGAGAAAATCCATTTTGTGGAAGAGGTCTGCGTCATCCAGTTTGAAGGAGAAGAATCCCTGGAGGATTCAGGGAAGAAAATCTTCTCTTTCAGGGGTGGAGGGATCCCTTCCAAGGAAAATTGGGTCTCGAAAGACCATAACTTAAACTGGCTAAGGATGAAAACTGACCCAGAACCACCAATTCCTGAACCTCAACAATGTGACTCTGAGAACTCTGAAAGCAATGAGGTATACACCCTCCAAACCTGTTCAAGCGACTGTCTCCAGGAAAAAGAGAATTGGGGGGGAAAAGAGGTATTTTACAATCCAACAGATATCTGGATGCAAAATTTTCTTTACAGATTCTTGGACTCCGACACAGAAAACTGCCAGAGATCACACAGTGTCGGAGTTCAAACTAAAGAAATTAACCACCAACCTGGCACAAAATGCACATTTTCTTTGCCCCCTTGAGGAAAGGGAAGGGAGATGTTATGCCTCCGCAAAGGTACATAGTCAATGTGAAAAGTCAGCGCTGGTGCATACTGGATCCCAAGCCACCCTTCTGTCCAAAAAGGCATTTGACCAAATGAATTCCGGAAGGGGGGAGTGTCACCAAATTCCCCTCACACCTCTTCCTGGACAACTCTAAAACCTTGAAGGAAATTATATTTCCGTAGAGGGGACTGCAGATCTGGAGATCAAAATTGGGCGACATAGGGTGAAACACCTTGTGATAGTCATCACTCCTGAGGGCACACCTTGTCTCCTGGGGAATGACCTCCTTTAGAGGTTATCACTCCTGATTGACTGTGTGAACAAAATCCTCTGGACTCAGACTAACCAGCCAATCAAACTGAAACAAAGTTCTAATTATGTGAGTCTAAATGGCATATGCCAGACGATTGAACAACGGTCTGACCAAATAGAATTCCACTTTAGGAACAATCAAGTCCCAGACATCACTGTCGTCTCTGTAGGAGAGCAAACTGGTGATGGGAACCCTTCTCCATCTTTGAAAATCAACCTTCCTCCCAGTTTTAAGTGGCATTCCACACTGGAAGGAAATACCCTGAAATTGTATACCGATCCAAAATCTGAAGAAAACCCGAATCCCATGATAAAAGATGATGAAACATCAGCTCACAGTTTGGCTGATATCCAGAAAAAGGGTCAACAACTGTTTTTCCTCATTCAGGTAAATGAAGAGGGGGGGCAGCCTGTTCTCGCCAGAGTATGCCTGAATAATGGAAAAAGCTTCATCAGTGAAGCATTATTCAGGAAACTCCAAAAGGATAGGACCATTCCCAAATTTAAGTTGATTGATAAGTAGGAAATGGGACTGGAAATTACATATTCCAAACATCTCGTGGCTAGCTGGTGCACGCTAAAAGTGTCCATTGGCGACAAAAGCATAGAACATAATTGTTGGGTTGTGACAGATGTCTCCTAAGCATTTTACTTAAGCAGTGACATTCTCAATTGACTTTGCAATTAATTTGGACCTAATTCATTACAAAGCCTAGTCCTGACTGGGGGTAGCCCCATGGGCTTTCCCAAGACTGAGAAGGCATTTTGGTCAGCTCAATTGTTGCTGTATGCAGTTTAAGTTCAAACGGGAGAAGAGGTTACCATACCAGGACAGGTACTATAATTCACAATTCCCCTAAAAATAAAGCAAGGACAGAACCTCAAAAACCAGGATGTTTATATAAATTTGAATTATCACCTCAAAAAGCAAGGTTTGTACTTACATCTGACACCCCTAGTTGACTTAGAACACAACACCATTAGAATATTGGTGGATAAGAGCGACCCTTGAAGTATCACTTTGGGCGGAGACACCTTTATTGGAATGGAGGTTGATGCCCAACATTATTCCATTGTCTTAGGGAATGAGATCATGGGACCAATTCCAAATGACTGTCACAATTGTGCTGACGATATCCCCCCGGAAAAAGGTTTTCATCCAGCAAGGGGAGAATTTCTTGGTGTAGTCCTCCTGCACTTACGGTGGGGAGGAATTAACCTGTGACACCAGGAAGGATGAGGTGGCATTTCAAGTTAATAGTGACTACTTCCCCTTCCGGAAACCTCATATCCAGGCAAACTTCATAACAAGAGATCTCTCCACTCAACTGGAGGATACTGCCAAAGTTGCAAAATTTGAGGTGTTTCTAGGCTTTAGGTAGATGGTCGAGGAACCAATCGACATCGCCGATGCCTGTGAGACCAAGGAGCAAAAGCAGAAGCTGAAACAGGCGTTTTGAATTTTCAAGAGATCTTTGCCGTGGACTCATACGACTGCGGTTGCACCAAAATGCATTCAACCTCCATACCGACGGACCCGGGGATGGCTACTGTATTTGTGAAGCAATACTGGTTGCCTCTTGCTTCCATGGAGTCACTTCATCAGATTATAAAGAACTTAGAATTCTGTGGCATAATTTGTCCATTCACAGTACTCTGAATTACCAGGTAGTGGGGATCCTCAAATCCAACCGCCAGTGGAGACTTTGCGCAGACCTTAGGGAGTTAAATAAATGGGTCCACATGTCAAGATGGCCCCTTCTCTATATTGATCAGGGACTGGCCCAGATTCATGGGTCAAAGGTGTATACCGTTGTTGACCTGTCCATCGGTTACTGGACAGTACCCGTGAGTATGGAAGACCAGTAGAAGCTTGCCTTTACCTCGGGGGCAGCAATACACGTGGATCCAATCCCCCTTCGCATACATAAACTCTGGCAATGAATTAAACATTTTCCTGCATGAAGCCATGCCCGACTTGTGTGAAAGGGGAAACCTAGCCTATGTAGACAATGGGCCTCATTACGAGTTCGGAGGTAACCATGGCGCTATTAGTGCCATGGCTGCCTCCAAAACCTTACCGACTCCGCCCTGGTGAATGGAGCAATTACCGGTCCATTCCAAGCTTGGCGGGACCGGTAATTCCCCATTCACCAGGGCCCTTCCCCATTCCCATTTGAGCCCTTATAGGGCTCAATGGGAATGGGGAAGGCGCTAATAACGTTACTGCAAATTGCGGTACCGTTATTAGCTCTAAAGTCCCTTTGCGTGTCCTGTCCTTAACACCTGGAAAAACCAGGCGTTAAGGGAGGACCATCAAAGGGAACTTGTAGTAGGGCGGTAAGGTATTACCGGCACCGGTGCCATTACCGGTGCCTGTAATCCCTAATCGCCCACCTCATAATGAGGCCCAAAGTCTTAATTAAGAGCTGAACTGTGGGGGAACACATAGCTGAAATATGCTGTGTTCTGACCAAGTTGCAGAAAGCTGGAGCTAAACTGTCCTTTCAGAAGGCGCAGTGGTGTAAGACCTGTGTGAACTTCTTAGGGCATGAAATCACCCCTGAGGGTCTCAGTCCCCAGGTGAAAAAGGTGGGAGCCTTGTTGAGATTAAAAGACCCCACAACTCTGCGTGAACTACAAAGCCTTGTTGGACTTACTAATTATAGTAGGAAGCTCAAAGAGGACTATGCAGAGGTCAAAAGACCCTTGGTCAATTTATTAAAGGCCGGGGTCAAGTGGGAGTGGGGTCCAGAACAATCCAAGGCAGTATAACAACTAAAGAGAAGCCTTTTCCCAAGTGCCTTGTTTGGCTTACCCCATTAAAAAACAAGGAGTTCTTCTTGAAGACAGGGTTCTCAAATACTTGCTTAACAGCAGTATTATATCAAATGGACGACAAGGTCAACAAAGTAATCCTGTATGCGAGCAAGACTTTGTCCTCTGTGGAGGAAAAATTCAACAATTGTGAAAAGGCACTCCTGGCAAGAGTTTGGGCATTGAAGAATTACTGCTTGTTCATCCAGGGGGAGCACATCATTGTAGAGACTCCTCACCTGCCCTTGCAGTATCTTCAAAGTGACTGAATCTGAAAAGGGAACGGGAGTAATTCCAGAATTACTTGCAGTATTCTGTCCATAGAAAGCTTTCCTATGGAGGTCAGATATGGCCAAAACAAGAAGAGTCCCTTTGCGTAAGGTTTGGCTGACTTGCATGACTGTGCTCAAGAGAACTGCCTTGAGGACGAAAGTCTAAAGACCAAAGACAACATGGAGGTGTATCTAACTTCCCTGGACAACGTCTATGAAGAAGACACGTGCCAGGGGATACTCACAGTTTATGTGGATGGGTGCTCCTACCATGTTGATAATCATGGGAAAACGTGCCTAGTGGCTGGCTTGGGAATGCCTGGGTGAATGATGCCCCATAGCCCTCTGCTGAGTACAAGATAGGTCCCTGAAGTAGTCAGATGGCAGAGTTGATGGTGGTACATCCAGCCATCCTCACTGCTGTGCAACACCATCTCCAAGAACTGGTCATAATCACTGATAGCAATTATGTCAGGAATGGGTTTGTAGAGCACCTGATTAATTGCAAAAATCGAGGCATGCTGTGTGCAAATAACAAACCACTCAGGCGTGGGAAATTCATACAATCCATTGATGATCTGGTCACCTCTGAGGTGACTATTTACCTGAAAAAGATCAAAGGTCACGCCAAAATAGAGGGAACTGACAAAACCGGAAGTGACTTGGCTGACCAGTTGGCCAAAAGCGCAGCAACCGGGATCTCATAGAAACTGAATCCCTGTTGAGGGAAATCCAAGTCACTGCTGTCTCCAGGTCCCAAACATATGCCCAAAATTAACTCTCAACTGCCCAGTGGATTAAGGTAACCCCAGATGCTGATTTGCTTATGGTACAAACGGGGATCCGATTATTGGGAAGTTTTATCAACATATTGAAGACCCTGTGAATTTTCCTCTGACTGAATCTCATTATATCAGGAAAGAGGATTCCCGTGTGTTGATGAAGATTTCAAAACATTTCCGAATCCAAGACGGTTTGTCGGTACAGAAATCCACCTCTGGATGTGACCAGTGCGTGGTACCTACCACATTCCGAAGCCTGATGTTAAGTCAAGCCCATGACGCAGCCACAGCCAGTCATAGGGGGTTTCATACAGCTTTGTAAATTTTGCGAGAGGTCACATACTGGTGACACATGGGTCAGGACCTCTACGAATACTTGAAGGGGTGTCTTGTGTGTGCTCAGTTTCAGCCAAGTTCCCTCACACACTGAGCTCCCCTGCAGAAAAGGGGAATGACGCTGCATTGGTTGGAGTTGCAAGTCCATTTCATCAAGCCCATGATTTGCTCCTCTAGAGGAAAAAAGTACATGTTGACCGTGACATGCTTGTTTACCAAGTGGGTGGAATGTTTCCCGGTCCCAAATTGCAAGGCAGAAACAGCTGCTGCCCTAATAATCACATCTTCTCGCGTTTCGGCCTTCCGCAAAGGATTGAGTTGGACCGAGGAAGTCATTTTACCAGTGAGGTGATGACAAAGATGTGGGTGATACTTGGGGTAAAGAGAAAACTCCACATTGCCTACCGCCCAGCCTCGAGTGCGGGAGTAGAGAGGTACAATAAAAAGATTGTGGGCATCCTAAAGAAGTTTGTGGCGGAATCTTGGATAAGTTGGGACATCCGACTACCGCTTGTCCTGATGGCCATCAGGTCTAGACCAGCTTCTGCGACAACATTGTCAACATTTGAGCTCATGACTGGACGAAAAATGGTGCTACCACAGCATCTGCTCTACAGAACTCAAGAGTAGACCCTGATCAACATGTTCACGACCCATGAGTACATTGAGAATCTGCTAAAACACCTTCAGCACACTTTTGCTCATGCTCAGCGAAATCTAGAAAATTTGGCAGAGGGGATGAAAACACCCTACGACTTAAAGACCAGCAAGAAAGAGTACCAAGTAGGAGACAGTGGGCCTCATTACGAGTCAGGCGTTAAGGGGTTAACGGCGCCCTAAACGGCGCCGACCCTTAACGCCTGATTACATGGTCCCTTAGCGCCATGGTGATTTTAACGCCTGCTTTTTGCAGGCATTAAAATCCATGGCGCTAAGGGACCATGGTGCTAATTACGCCACCGTAATTTACGGTGGCGTAATTAGCGCCTTCCCCACTCCCATTGTGCCCTATGGGGCAAAAATGGGAATGGGGAAGGGTAAAATGGGAAATGGGGATTTACCGCCCCACTCCCCTTGGAATGGGGCGGTAAATCCGCCATCCACCATGGTGTAAATGTAGTTTACACCATGGTGGTAAGGGTACGACCCAGGCGGTAACTTACCACCTGGGTCGTAATGAGGCCCAGTGTCTACTTGTATAATTTTCAAAGGAAACAGACCAAGAGCGGAAGTTCTTCCCCCCTGGCGCGACACCTTTGAAATTGTGGATAAAATCTCACCTGTCGCCTATAAGATCTGCATCAATAAAGGAGAACAAATGAAAGAGACATTTGTTCACAAGAGCTATCATCCCAGACAGAACTTGTGACTCATTGAAGCAACAAGTGAGGGAAAAGCCCAGGAACTATCTGAAGAGTAAAGATACAGAATGGCACCATGGATGAAGAAAATCACACATTCACAGGGAGTAGAACAACTTGTACTCATTTTGAAGTTATTATAAACAATAAATGTAATGTTATAACATTATATCATCAAATGTTATGTGTCTCTTGTTGTTTTGTTGTCAATTATCACATCCCTACCTAAGATAATAGTTTAGTATAAAATATTTAATCTCTCCTTTCTTCTTGGCAGATTAAATAACTTCTTGCCTCTGCAGGCCAGAGGTGGAACCGCCGGAAAGGGAGGGTCCAGGACCAAAATATAAGAATTCGAAAAGAGTGGAGGGCAGACCAGAGCACCATTCCATCAGGACCAGGAAAAGAGCAAGCACGCTCTAAAAGAGATCCGTGGGATGAACCCAGGTCACGGTGAAATTTACACCCCACTCTCTCCTCGCTCCTCCCTCTGTGAAATTCATCAAAGACCCTGGAGGGGGGATTCTGTGTGCTAAAAATAGTCCCTGGATGCGAGAAATAAAGAGGCCAGAGTTAATGGTGTGCATGCACTAAATACCAGGCCTGCACAGAAATGGGGTCCGACAAAAGGCATTGCAGTAACTCAACAAAGAAAAGGTGCAAATTGCAAAATATGGAGAGATGCAAACTGACTTTCACAAAGGAAGCGTAAGACACATGGCAAGGATATTTTGACTAATCCATGAAGAGCTGTACTGATATTCCATGAATCCACAGTGCACAGTATCTTAATGGAAATACCAGCATTGTGTGTCCAAGCAGCTGTTATTTTAGATGTAACATAAATAACATGAAATTTCTTTTTTCCTCCAAAGTGACAATCTGCAAACCAAAATGTGCACCAAAACCACTAAAAGTGTGAATATGATGTTCCTATCTAAGAGCTGCAAGCACTCAAGGGACGTTATGGTTAAGTTGTGCTACTAAAAAGCAATGAAATTCTGTAAAAAAAACTTTGTTAAAAGGACGTTATGTTTAAGTTGCGCTACTAAAAACCTATGAAATTCAGTGAAAAAACTTTGTTAAAGGGACGTTATGGTTCAAAGTAAAACCGAAAACCCCCTGAAATTGGGAGTTAGTTTTAGCAGTGCACGGTGGCGGCTCGAGTTATGGTTGCTTATCTTACCATAACTGCCGAATTTCAGGGGTTTTTCGGTTTTACTTTGAACCATAACGTCCCTTTAACAAAGTTTTTTCACTGAATTTCATAGGTTTTTAGTAGCGCAACATAACCATAACGTCCCTTTAACAAAGTTTTTTTTACTGAATTTCATAGCTTTTTAGTAGCGCAACTTAACCATAACGTCCCTTTAACAAAGTTTTTTCACTGAATTTCATAGGTTTTTAGTAGCACAACTTAACCATAATATCCCTGACTTCATATATATGTAACATTGAACATACTAACCCCTTCGTAGTGATTTTCATGTCCAGGGACTACCGCCATGTCCGCGGACATATCAAAAATCTGAGCGTGGTGAATGTAAATTTAAATATTGTGCCCCATTTCCCCTTTGAAGTTGGCTCTGAAAAGAGCCGTTTTTTTTTCCTTTTTTTTTACAGATGCTTGACAGACACCTGTTATTTTGTATTTTTTTTCTTGTTTTTTTTTCTTACATTACTCCTAAAATCTTTACATAACCTTCTCCAAAGCAACCCTTACATTCCAAAATAGAAAGGCATTTCCCGTAAAAGATAAAGAAATGCCATCTTCTTTAAAATTAACAGCATTACTGGCATCAATATTCTCATTGTTACAGAAGAACATACAAGCTTTAAGCATGAAGGCACACATGCCTCGGTTGATGACACACCTAGCAATGTTTTGCTGAGGACAAAAAACTGAACTATTGTCCCATATTGCCCTAGGTAGTAATCCAGAAAAAATTACTTTCGCATTTGGAAGGATCTTCATTACGGCTTGAACCAAGCGTTACAAATCAGCCAACAAAGTAGGGGCACTGACGTTGCCCAAATGGAAAGCACCATAGAGCAAAACTACCACATGCCGACTGTTCATTGTGGCCATATCCTCACAAACTTGTACAATTCCCTGTACATTGCAATCAGGCACAGTGCTCCACACCACCTCGAGTCCTTTCACATCAAAGTTCTTTGCAACATGCCTGCATTCAGCGTACTGCTGTAAACCATGCACAAACATATCTCCGAGCACCAACACCCTGACTTTCTCCACTTCTGACATCTTCACCACACACAGTCTCTATCAACACAAATCCACAACCTCGACATCTGATTGGCTGATCCGTACAGTCTTCTTTCCATGTTGGATTTCCTGGAAAACCCCGGATGTAGCACGCCCTGTCCACGAACAACTGCGGTGTCCGCGGACGGCATCCACTTTACTCTCTGTGCCATTCCCTCATTGCATACAGCTAAGCAATCACACAATACGAATAACGTCCTCAGATCACCCCCATTTTGTGAATTTTCCAACATTTCAGGACAATTATCATTTCATTATTCAACATATTAACATTACAAATATTATACTTTCATCTTGTACTCTGCACACAATGCTATGTTTCTCCATTAGTAGCTCAGTTTACTAGATAGAATCCCATAATACAATGCTATTTATATCAATGCATCGTTCAAAGCACTAATAACGGTATGATATTTATTGCAATATCCTTGACACTTTTTTCGCAACATTATAATAAAAATCCCTAGTACACAAATTCCATGAAAAGTACATACACATGTGATGTCTTCAGTGATTTCATCAATGACATTTGCGATGTCATCTTTGATGTCCTGGGTGTTAGTCTTAGCAGTGCACGGTGGTGGCGCAAGTTATTTTTCATAGCTTACCATAACTTGCGATTTTCAGGGGTCTTTCGACTGTACTTAGAACCATAACGTCCTTTAAACAAACTTTTTTTAATATCACGCAAACAGTATACAAACATGGCGTGCAAAAAACAACTTCTCACAGATGGCTTTATACAGAATGTTGCAAAGTAAGAATGTATGCTCGTTCACAGTGAAGGTTAGCTGCTTCCGTTTTTTTCTCAGGCCCTGGAGAGGCTCACGAAGTGGACTATAAGGTTGTATTGTGTTTTGACCTTGAGAAACAGAGATTGTGATGAAATACTTCTCTTGAAGGAGTGTTGCTAAAACGTAAGAGAAGATAAGGATGACATTTCTGAAATGAAACCACTTTCATATATTATATCACTATGCGAAAGATCGTTCACACACGCGGAATCGTATTTTGGGACTACACTACTCGTAGATAATGGAAATTGCAATTGTACTGTAAGTAACCCTTTAGATTATTTTATACCAAATATAATTACAATAGCGTAGCATTAAAGACCGCACAAGTTTAACTTGTTCGTTTAAAGTGGCATAATGTGTTCTACCGCGCACTATCACCGCCGAATTGATCCCCTGTCGTTTAGAGGGATCTGAAAAAGGCAGACGACACAGGGTGGGTTAATAGAAATAATTTAACCGGCCTATAGGAGGTCAAGCGCTCTACTCGCTGTGCCACTTCACTGTAGCCTGTCAAATGGCACAGCGAGTACAACGCTCGCTTTGACATCCAAGCACAGCTTGCTAACGCAAGTTCGAATCCCGGCAAGGCCAAACTCAGCCTTTCATCCTTCCGTGGTCGATAAATGAGCACCACACACCGTGGTTAATAATAAGCACCGCTTAGATACCTCACGGTTCTTAGCGCTATATGAATGGGACAATATTATTATTTTATTATTGACATACTCTGTTGCACTATCTTCGATAGCAAATAGTTTCACGCCCTAATAAATAAAATGATGATTTTTAATGAAGATCGGCTGGTGAGACTAATTTATGTTTTTTAAAACAGGTATGTGGCCCCATTTTGCCTATGTCACGATTTACAGACTCCAGCGGATGGGGTCTTCAACTGCCAGGTGCAGGTTCAAATATGCAACTTCATGACCCTCACCATTTTATGGGACAATCGCCAAGGACCAATATGCCCTTACGCAATACTAGCGGCTACAAACAACATACCAACCAATAGGGTGGTCTAATGGCTCGTTTTTGGAGCACCCTTCTGATTATCAGAGCGACCATTTTCTGCTTTTGTCATAAACCAACAGCCTATCTACAGCAAAGGAACAACGCGTGGCTCCAAATAAACTTTTGCTGATCGACAGCAGAGACAATAGCAAATCGCTGAATATTCACTGAACATTTCATGTGAAATAAATGTACTTTACCAAATGTACAATCCTGCTGTTTACTTTTAAACCACAGTTTCATATTCCGAATTGTGGCGCACTGAGTTGTAAGCTGATCTAACACCCTCTGTACTGCAAAGGAACATCACGTGCCTCAACATGAACTTTTGCGGATCGACAACAAAGACAAATGCAAATTGCTGAATATTCTCTAAACATTTGAAGTCAAATAAATGTGCTTTACAAAATTTACAATCTTGCTGTTTGCTTTTAAATCACTGTTTCATATTCTGAATTGTGGCGCGCTGTGTTGTGACATAATATGTGTTGTCTTCCGGGTTCTGTGTAAAGTCACTTAGGACTGGAGAGGACTGGGCGCGTTTGATGACGCACCCTGTAACCTCACGGAGAGAGGCGGGGAATATGAATGCTTTGATAATATCAGGCTTAGGGGCGGGAGATATGATTTAGTGTCGCAAAAGCAAGTCAGCCAGGTCAATAGCGCCAGTCATAGGATTATCACATAATGTCAGCGCACACCAGCTGGATTTATCGTTTCTTTAGTGGACAAAAAGTCGGTTGACGCCCATAGGAAATTGTGCTATTAGCGGACAAAAGGAGTGTTCTTAAAACACTTTCACCCTGACAACGAACAATACAAACAACGTTCTCAGAACACCCCCATTTTGTGTAATTGCAACCATTTCGGACACTGCGAGTGTTCTTAGAACACATTCAACTAGACAGATTACAATACGGACAGCGTCCTGAGGACACCCCCAGTTTGTGTATTTACGAACAATTAAGTACACCGCGAGTGTTCACAGCTCATTTTTACCTTCCTTGAAAACAAAAATGACACATACTCCGTCCTCTAAACACCCCACCATTTAGTTTATTTACAAAATGTCAGAACAGCAGTGTTCTCCGCGGACAAATTGAATGCAACAAAAACGTCTAGCACATAAAAAAACAAAACATTGAACCTATCTCATTCTCCGCCACCCTCCCCAAACACTCTTACACACCAACACAGGGCACTAAATATAATTTTTTATCCACGTTTCACCGCGCTGTACGCGGTCGACAGCGAATACAAGATGGCTGGCGCCACAGAAAATCTGACGCGCTCCACGCCCCTCGCCGTCCAATCAGCGAACACGTCACATGTCCGCGGACATGACGCAAGGCCATGGGCCAATTGGGGTGCTGTCCGCAGAGTGAACAGGGAAGTCCGTCCGCGAAGCGAACACAGATATCACTAATTTTTTTGCCTTACATTTTGGTCATTTTTTAAAAAACTACTGGACGGATTTACACCAAATTTGCAAAAGCACGCTTTCGGGACCAGGCTGCGGCTCCTGCCGCAAATTTGGTGCAAATCCATCCAGCGGTTCGGGCTGTAGCCGTGCACAAGGTTTTTTCCCATTCAGTCTATGGGAAAAAAAAGTTTTGGCACCCCCCTATAACTTTTCCCCCCTGGACGAAACCTCACCAAACTTTGCAAAAAAATTTAGAGTGGGCAATATACTTTTTTTGCAAAGTTTGGTGAGGATTCGTCCAGGGGGAGCGAAGTTATAAGCCGCCCAAAAAGTGCTCTTCCTATGGAAACACCAACTTAACCATAACTACATGGCCGCTACTGTGGCCATGTATATATATATATATATATGGTCCCGTAAGCGTGCTTTTGCAAATTTGGTGTAAATCCGTCCAGTAGTTTTTTTTAAAAATGACCAAAATGTAAGGCAAAAAAATTAGTGATATCTCCGTTCGCTCCGCGGATGGAGTTCCCTGTTCGCTCCGCGGACAGCGCCCCGATTGGCATAGCGGACATGCGACGTGTTCCCTGATTGGACGGCGTGGTTTGTGAAGTGCATCAGACTTTTTGTGGCGCCCGCCATCTTGCATTCGCCGACGACCGCGGACAGCGTGGTGGTACTTGGATTAAAAATTGTATTTAGTGGAGTGTGTTTGTGTGTAAGAGTGTTTGGGGAGGGTGGGGGAGTATGAGATAGGTTCAATGTTCTGTTTTTTTATGTGCTAGACGCTTTTGTTGTGTTCGATTTGTCTGCGGACAACACGGCTGTTCTGAAATTTTCTATATAAACTAAATGGTGGGGAGTTCCGAGGACGGAGTATGGGCCTCATTACAACCCTGGCGTTGGACCATGGCGCTATTAGCACCATGGTCCATGCCGGATTCCGCCATGGTGGATGGCGGATTTACCATCCCATTCCAAGGTTGGCGGGGTGGTAAATCCCCATTCACCATGGCCCCTTCCCCATTCCCATTGTTGGCCCATAGGGCTCAATGGGAATGGGGAAGGCGCTTATTACGGCACCGTAAATTACGGTGCCGTAATTAGCACCAAGGTCCCTTAGCGGGTTGGACTTTAACGCCTGCAAAAAGCAGGCGTTAAAGTGTGAATCTGGCGTTAAGGGTTTAACGGCGCTGCAGCCTTTTACGGTGCTGTTAACCCCTTAACGCCAGGGTTGTAATGAGGCCCTATGTGTCCGTTTAGTTCGTAAGCAAGCTAAAATTGAGCTAAGAACACTCGCGGTGTCCTTAAATGTTGGTACATAAACAAAATGGGGGTGTCCTGAGGACGCTGTCCGTATTGTACTCTGGCAAGTTGAATGTGTTCTAGGAACACTCGCAGTGCTGAAATGTTTGCAATTAAACAAAATGGGGTTGTTCTGAGAACGCTTTTCATATTTTTCGTTGTCAGGTTGAAAGTGTTCTAAGAACCCTCCTTATGTCCGCTGACATTACAATTTCCTATCGGCCTTACCCAACTTTTTGTCCACTAAACAAATGATAAATCAAGCTGCTGTGCGCCGACATTATGTTATAATCCTATCACTTGCCCCATCCACCTGGCTGACCAGTTTTTGCGACACTAAATCATATCTCCCGCCCCTAAGCCTGACATTATCAAAGCATTCATATTCCCTGTCTCTCTCTGTGATGTTACAGTGTGCGTAGCCAAACGTGCCCAGTTGTCTCTAGTCCTACGCGACTTCACACAGAACCCGGAAAACAACACACATCATCTCACAACACTTTTCGGAATATGAAACTGTGATTTAAAAGCAAACCGCAAGATTGTACATTTCGTAAAGTACATTTATTTGACATCAAATGTTTAGAGAATATTCAGCGATTTGCATTTGTCTTTGCTGTCAATCCGCAAAAGTTCATCTTGACTCACGCGCTGTTCCTTTGCGCTACACAGGGTGTTGGTTTATGATAAAAGAAGCACTATGGTCGCACTGATAATCGGAAGGCTGTTCCAACAACGAGGCATTATGGATTATAAAATACTAGCATATTAAAAATGGCAGTACACGTTTAAGAAGCGACAACAGAACAACCTAATCATTGTGGGGTTTATTTAAATACTAGTGCATTTGCATGTGAATGTATGCATATGGATGTAATGAGTTTGCATCTGTGCATTCGTGCCTTTCATTACAAAAAAGGGGTGAGCTCAATGAGAGGCTATAACAACCATGCCCTCGGCAATCACCCATCATGCACCTGGTGAATTACGCAAATTAGGTTATGACGTCATTTAGCTACTTCTAGCTACTTTTATGACGCCCAATAGCTACTTTTCTTACTAAAGGAGTTGCCAAAACTGCTCCTATGCGACTTCATACAGAATCCGGAAAACAACACAGATCATCTCACAACACAGCGCACCATAATTCAGAATATGAAACTGTGATTTAAAAGCAAACAGCAAGATTGTACATTTCGTAAAGTACATTTATTTGACATCAAGGGGCCGATTCATGGAACAAACGTGCGCCGAAAATCTTTGCGCAAGCAGGCACAAGCGGAAAAAAACAGGCGCACGCGCACGCGTGCGATTCATGGAAGTCCCTGCGCGTGTTCACCTCGGGATGTGCGCCAAACCCGTGCATGGCGCACAAGTCACTGCAACATCCCGAAAGACGTGCGCGATGCGCACAGTGAAAGCGCACGACCTCGGCGCATACACCAGAAAGTGGGCGGGACACGGGGCGTAATGCGCGGAATGGGGAACAACGGGCGAAAATAAGGGCGTAACTGGGGATGTACTGCATGGAAGCAGACGGAACGCCCACACGCACTCGAACCACACGTATTCATGGAATCGAATAGGGCAAAGCCACGCACAGCCAAAGACACGCACAAGCTGAAACACGTCCGCCACACGAAGGCAGGCGGTAGAGTCCCAGCGCATCACAAAAGTGGCAACATACAGCAATTGGGCCTGTGCGAGCGGGGCACGTGTATTGCGGGGGTGCGCGGGAAGCAACACACGCGATCGAGCGGGGTACGTGTATTTCGGGGGTGCGCGGGAAGTTACACACGCGATTGAGCGGGGTATGTGTATTTTGGGGGTGCGCGGGAAGTTAAATAGGCGATTGAGCGGGGTACGTGTATTTCGGGGGTGCGCGGGAAGTTACACACGCGATTGAGCGGGGTACGTGTATTTCGGGGGTGCGCGGGAAGTTACACACGCGATTGAGCGGGGTACGTGTATTTCGGGGGTGCGCGGGAAGTTACACACACGATTGAGAGGGGTACGTGTATTTCGGGGGTGCGCGGGAAGTTACACACGCGATTGAGCGAGGTACGTGTATTTCGAGGGGGTGCGCGGAAAGTTACACACGCGATTGAGCAGGGTACGTGTATTTTGGGGGTGCGCGGGAAGTTACACACGCGATTGAGCAGGGTACGTGTATTTTGGGGGTGCGCGGGAAGTTACACACGCGATTGAGCGGGGTACGTTTATTTCGGGGGTGCGCGGGAAGTTACACACGCGATTGAGCGGGGTACATGTATTTCGGGGGTGCGTGGGAAGTTACACACGCGATTGAGCGGGGTACGTGTATTTTGGGGGTGCGCGGGAAGTCACACACGCGGTCTCATCAGGGTATGTGTATTTCGGGGTGCGGGGGAAGTATCCCAAGCAACATCAGCAGGGTACGTGTATTACAGGGGTGCGCGGGAAGTTCCACACGCAATCTCATCAGGGTACGTGTATTACAGGGGTGCGCGGGGAGCAGCACACGTGAATTGCACGTGTGGGTCCTCCCAGGTGTTCCCTCTACACCTTCCATGGCCCCTGCAGGTGGCTCACACCACAGGGGCCTACCCAGCACATGTCCTGCAGGCACCCCATCCACCATGACCATGCCCACCAGCCAACCCACATGTCAACTTGCACAACTGCCCACCAACGCATGTCCCCCTGCACCCCCAGCCACCAGGGGCACCCTCCACCAGGACCCCACCCATGTCTCCCACCACCCCCACCCCCCAGCAGTGCAGGGGCACCCACCACCAGGCCCCCACCCATGTCTCCCAGCACCCCCACCCCCCAGCCACCAGGGGCAGCCTCCACCAGGCCCCCACCCATGTCTCCCAGCACCCCCACCCCCCAGTCACCAGGGGCAGCCTCCACCAGGCCCCCACTTATGTCTCCCAGCACCCCCACCCCCAGCCATCAGGGGCACCCACCACCAGGCCCCCACCCATGTCTCCCAGCACCCCCACCCCCCAGCCACCAGGGGCAGCCTCCACCAGGCCCCCACCCATGTCTCCCACCACCCCCCAGCAGTGCAGGGGCAGCCTCCACCAGGCCCCCACCCATGTCTCCCAGCACCCCCACCCCCCAGCCACCAGCGGCAGCCTCCACCAGGCCCCCACCAATGTCTCCCACCACCCCCACCCCCCAGCAGTGCAGGGGCAGCCTCCACCAGGCCCCCACCCATGTCTCCCAGCACCCCCATCCCCCAGCCACCAGGGGCAGCCTCCACCAGGCCCCCACCCATGTCTCCCACCACCCCCACCCCCCAGCCACCAGGGGCTGCCTCCACCAGGCCCCCACCCTTTTCTCCCACCACCCCCACCCCCCAGCAGTGCAGGAGCAGCCTCCACCAGGCCCCCACCCATGTCTCCCAGCACCCCACCCCCCAGCTACCAGGGGCATCCACCACCAGGCCCACACCCATGTCTCCCACCACCCGCACCACCCAGCAGTGCAGGGGCAGCCTCCACCAGGCCCCCACCCATGTCTCCCAGCACCCCCACCCCCCCAGCCACCAGGGGCAGCCTCCACCAGGCCCCCACCCATGTCTCCCACCACCCCCACCCCCCAACAGTGCAGGGGCAGCCTCCACCAGGCCCCCACCCATGTCTCCCAGCACCCCCACCCCTCACCCCCAGGGGCAGCCTCCACCAGGCCCCCACCCATGTCTCCCAACACCCCCAGCCCCCAGCCACCAGGGGCAGCCTCCACCAGGCCCCCACCCATGTCTCCCACCACCCCCACCCCCCAGTCACCAGGGGCAGCTTCCTCCAGGCCCCCACCCATGTCTCCCAGCACCCCCACCCCCCAGCCACCAGGGGCAGCCTCCACCAGGCCCCCACCCATGTCTCCCACCACCCCCCAGCAGTGCACGGGCAGCCTCCACCAGGCCCCCACCCATGTCTCCCACCACCCCCACCCCCCAGCCACCAGGGGCAGCCTCCACCAGGCCCCCACCAATGTCTACCACCACCCCCACCCCCCAGCAGTGCAGGGGCAGCCTCCACCAGGCCCCCACCCATGTCTCCCAGCACCCCCATCCCCCAGCCACCAGGGGCAGCCTCCACCAGGCCCCCACCCATGTCTCCCACCACCCCCACCCCCCAGCCACCAGGGGCTGCCTCCACCAGGCCCCCACCCTTGTCTCCCACCACCCCCACCCCCCAGCAGTGCAGGAGCAGCCTCCACCAAGCCCCCACCCATGTCTCCCAGCACCCCACCCCCCAGCTACCAGGGGCATCCACCACCAGGCCCACACCCATGTCTCCCACCACCCCCACCACCCAGCAGTGCAGGGGCAGCCTCCACCAGGCCCCCACCCATGTCTCCCAGCACCCCTACCCCCCCAGCCACCAGGGGCAGCCTCCACCAGGCCCCCGCCCATGTCTCCCACCACCCCCACCCCCCAGCAGTGCAGGGGCAGCCTCCACCAGGCCCCCACCCATGTCTCCCAGCACCCCCACCCCCCACCCCCCAGGGGCAGCCTCCACCAGGCCCCCACCCATGTCTCCCAACACCCCCACCCCCCAGCCACCAGGGGCAGCCTCCACCAGGCCCCCACCCATGTCTCCCAGCACCCCCACCCCCCAGTCACCAGGGGCAGCTTCCTCCAGGCCCCCACCCATGTCTCCCACCACCCCCACCCCCCAGCACTGTGAGGCACCTGCCAGCAGGCCCCCACCCATGTCCAAAACATGTTCCCCACCACCCCCACCCCCCAGCCACCAGAGGCAGCCTCCACCAGGCCCCCACCCATGTCTCCCACCACCCCACCCCCCAGCCACCAGGGGCAGCTTCCACCAGGCCCCCACCCATGTCTCCCACCACCCCCACCCCCCAGCCACCAGGGGCAGCCTCCACCAGGCCCCCACCCATGTCTCCCACCACCCCCACCCCCCAGCCACCAGGGGCAGTCTCCACCAGGCCCCCACCCATGTCTCCCACCACCCCCACCCCCCAGCCACCAGGGGCAGCATCCACCAGGCCCCCACCCATGTCTCGCACCACCCCCACCCCCCAGACACCAGGGGCAGCCTCCACCAGGCCCCCACCCATGTCTAACTCATGTTCCCCACCACCCCCACCACCCAGCCACCAGGGGCAGCCTCCACCATGCCCCCACCATGTCTCCCACCACCCCCACACCCCAGCCACCAGGGGCACCCACCACCAGGCCCCCACCCAGGTCTCCCAGCAACCCCACCCCCCAGCCACCAGGGACAGCCTCCACCAGGCCCCCACCCATGTCTCCCAGCACCCCCACCCCCCACCCCCCAGGGGCAGCCTCCACCAGGCCCCCACCCATGTCTCTCACCACCCCCACCCCCCAGCCACCAGGGGCAGCCTCCACCAGGCCCCCACCCATGTCTCCCACCACCCCCACACCCCAGCCACCAGGGGCAGCCTCCACCAGGCCCCCACCCATGTCTCCCACCACCCCCACCCCCAAGTCACCAGGGGCAGCCTCCACCAGGCCCCCACCCATGTCTCCCAGCACCCCCACCCCCCAGCAGTGCAGGAGCAGCCTCCACCAGGCCCCCACCCATGTCTCCCAGCACCCCACCCCCAGCTACCAGGGGCATCCACCACCAGGCCCACACCCATGTCTCCCACCACCCCCACCACCCAGCAGTGCAGGGGCAGCCTCCACCAGGCCCCCACCCATGTCTCCCAGCACCCCCACCCCCCCAGCCACCAGGGGCAGCCTCCACCAGGCCCCCACCCATGTCTCCCACCACCCCCACCCCCCAGCAGTGCAGGGGCAGCCTCCACCAGGCCCCCACCCATGTCTCCCAGCACCCCCACCCCCCACCCCCCAGGGGCAGCCTCCACCAGGCCCCCACCCATGTCTCCCAACACCCCCACCCCCCAGCCACCAGGGGCAGCCTCCACCAGGCCCCCACCCATGTCTCCCACCACCCCCACCCCCCAGTCACCAGGGGCAGCTTCCTCCAGGCCCCCACCCATGTCTACCAGCACCCCCACCCCCCAGCCACCAGGGGCAGCCTCCACCAGGCCCCCACCCATGTCTCCCACCACCCCCCAGCAGTGCAGGGGCAGCCTCCACCAGGCCCCCACCCATGTCTCCCAGCACCCCCACCCCCCAGCCACCAGGGGCAGCCTCCACCAGGCCCCCACCAATGTCTCCCACCACCCCCACCCCCCAGCAGTGCAGGGGCAGCCTCCACCAGGCCCCCACCCATGTCTCCCAGCACCCCCATCCCCCAGCCACCAGGGGCAGCCTCCACTAGGCCCCACCCATGTCTCCCACCACCCCCACCCCCCAGCCACCAGGGGCTGCCTCCACCAGGCCCCCACCCTTGTCTCCCACCACCCCCACCCCCCAGCAGTGCAGGAGCAGCCTCCACCAGGCCCCCACCCATGTCTCCCAGCACCCCACCCCCCAGCTACCAGGGGCATCCACCACCAGGCCCCCACCCATGTCTCCCACCACCCCCACCTCCCAGTACTGTGGGGCACCTGCCAGCAGGCCCCCACCCATGTCCAACTCATGTTCCCCAGCACCCCCACCCACCAGCACTGTGGGGCACCTGCCAGCAGCCCCTCCCCCCCATGTCCAACTCATGTTCCCCACCACCCCCATCCCCCAGCACTGTGGGGCACCTGCCAGCAGGCCCCCACCCATGTCCAACTCATATTCCCCACCAACCCCCCCCAGCCACCAGGGGCAGCCTCCACCAGGCCCCCACCCATGTCTCCAAGCACACCCACCCCCCAGCCACCAGGGGCAGCCTCCACCAGGCCCCCACCCATGTCTCCCACCACCCCCACCCACCAGCAGTGCAGGGGCAGCCTCCACCAGGCCCCCACCCATGTCTCCCAGCACCCCCACCCCCCAGCCACCAGGGGCAGCCTCCACCAGGCCCCCACCCATGTCTCCCAGCACCCCACCCCCCAGTCACCAGGGGCAGCCTCCACCAGGCCCCCACATATGTCTCCCAGCACCCCCACCCCCAGCCACAAGGGGCACCCACCACCAGGCCCCCACCCATGTCTCCCACCACCCCCACCCCCCAGCAGTGCAGGGGCAGCCTCCACCAGGCCCCCACCCATGTCTCCCAGCACCCCCACCCCCCAGCCACCAGGGGCAGCCTCCACCAGGCCCCCATCCATGTCTCCCACCACCCCCACCCCCCAGCCACCAGGGGCAGCCTCTACCAGGCCCCCACCCATGTCTCCCACGACCCCCACCCCCAAGCAGTGCAGGAGCAGCCTCCACCAGGCCCTCACCCATGTCTCCCAGCTCCCCCACCCCCCAGCCACCAGGGGCACACACCGGGCCCCCACCCATGTCTCCCACCACCCCCACCACCCAGCAGTGCAGGGGCAGCCTCCACCAGGCCCCCACCCATGTCTGCCAGCACCCCCACCATCCAGCCACCAGGGGCAGCCTCCACCAGGCCCCCACCCATGTCTCACACGACCCCCACCCCCCAGCAGTGCAGGGGCAGCCTCCACCAGGCCCCCACCCATGTCTCCCAGCACCCGCACGCCCCACCCCCCAGGGGCAGCCTCCACCAGGCCCCCACCCATTTCTCCCACCACCCCCAACCCCCAGCCACCAGGGGCAGCCTCCACCAGGCCCCCACCCATGTTTCCCACCACCCCCACCCCCCAGTCACCAGGGGCAGCCTCCACCAGGCCCTCACCCATGTCGCCCACCACCCCCACCCCCCAGCACTGTGGGTCACCTGCCAGCAGGCCCCCACCCATGTCCAACTCATGTTCCCCACCACCCCCACCCCCAGCCACCAGGGGCAGCCTCCACCAGGCCCCCACCCATGTCTCCCACCACCCCCATCCCCCAGCCACCAGGGGCACCCACCACCAGGCCCCCACCCATGTCTCCCACCACCCCTACCCCCAGCCACCAGGGACAGCCTCCACCAGGCCCCCACCGATGTCTCCCACCACCCCCACCCCCAGCAGTGCAGGGGCAGCCCCCACCAGGCCCCCACCCATGTCTCCTAGCACCCCCACCCCCCAGCCACCAGTGGCAGCCTCCACCAGGCCCCCACCCATGTCTCCCACCCCCCCACCCCCCAGCAGTGCATGGGCACCCACCACCAGGCCCCCACCCATGTCTCCCAGCACCCCCACCCCCCAGCCACCAGGGGCAGCCTCCACCAGACCCCCACCCATGTCTCCCAGCACCCCCACCCCCCAGCCACCAGGGGCAGCCTCCACCAGGCCCCCACCCATGTCTCCAAGCACCCCCACCCCCCACCCCCCAGGGGCAGCCTCCACCAAGCCCCCACCCATGTCTCCCACCACCCCCACCCCCCAGCCACCAGGGACAGCCTCCACCAGGCCCCAACACATGTCTCCCACCACCCCCACCCCCCAGCCACCAGAGGCAGCCTCCACCAGGCCCCCACCCATGTCTCCCACCATCCCCACCCCCCAGTCTCCAGGGGCAGCCTCCACCAGGCCCCCACCCATGTCTCCCACCACCCCCACTCCCCCAGCAGTGCAGGGGCACCCTCCACCAGGCCCCCACCCATGTCTCCCACCACCCCCACCCCCCAGCAATGCAGGGGCACCCACCACCAGGCCCCCACCCATGTCACCCAGCACCCCCACCCCCCAGCCACCAGGGGCAGCCTCCACCAGGCCCCCACCCATTTCTCCCACCACCCCCACCCCCCAGCAGTGCAGGTGCAGCCTCCACCATGCCCCCACCCATGTCTCCCAGCACCCCCACCCCCCAGCCACCAGGGGCAGCCTCCACCAGGCCCCCACCCATGTCTCCCACCACCCCCACCCCCCAGCCACCAGGGGCGGCCTCCACCAGGCCCCCACCCATGTCTCCCACCACCCCCACCCCCCAGCACTGTGGGTCACCTGCCAGCAGGCCCCCACCCATGTCCAACTCATGTTCCCCACCACCCCCACCCCCCAGCCTCCAGGGGCAGCCTCCACCAGGCCCCCACCCATGTCTCCCACCACCCCCACCCCCCAGCCACCAGGGGCACCCACCACCAGGCCCCCACCCATGTCTCCCACCACCCCTACCCCCAGCAACCAGGGACAGCCTCCACCAGGCCCCCACCCATGTCTCCCACC
This sequence comes from Ambystoma mexicanum, assembly GCF_040938575.1. Lineage (NCBI taxonomy): Eukaryota > Metazoa > Chordata > Amphibia > Caudata > Ambystomatidae > Ambystoma > Ambystoma mexicanum. Next base: position 458,667,120 of record NC_090941.1, on the reverse strand, counting down.
ACCCCCACCCCCCAGCAGTGCAGGGGCAGCCTCCACCAGGCCCCCACCCATGTCTCCCACCCCCCCACCCCCCAGCAGTGCATGGGCACCCACCACCAGGCCCCCACCCATGTCTCCCAGCACCCCCACCCCCCAGCCACCAGGGGCAGCCTTCACCAGACCCCCACCCATGTCTCCCAGCACCCCCACCCCCCAGCCACCAGGGGCAGCCTCCACCAGGCCCCCACCCATGTCTCCAAGCACCCCCACCCCCCACCCCCCAGGGGCAGCCTCCACCAAGCCCCCACCCATGTCTCCCACCACCCCCACCCCCCAGCCACCAGGGACAGCCTCCACCAGGCCCCCACCCATGTCTCCCACCACCCCCACCCCCAGCCACCAGAGGCAGCCTCCACCAGGCCCCCACCCATGTCTCCCACCATCCCCACCCCCCAGTCTCCAGGGGCAGCCTCCACCAGGCCCCCACCCATGTCTCCCAGCACCCCCACCCCCCAGCATTGCAGGGGCACCCTCCACCAGGCCCCCACCCATGTCTCCCACCACCCCCACCCCCCAGCAGTGCAGGGGCACCCACCACCAGGCCCCCACCCATGTCACCCAGCACCCCCACCCCCCAGCCACCAGGGGCAGCCTCCACCAGGCCCCCACCCATTTCTCCCACCACCCCCACCCCCCAGCAGTGCAGGTGCAGCCTCCACCATGCCCCCACCCATGTCTCCCAGCACCCCCACCCCCCAGCCACCAGGGGCAGCCTCCACCAGGCCCCCACCCATGTCTCCCACCACCCCCACCCCCCAGCCACCAGGGGCGGCCTCCACCAGGCCCCCACCCATGTCTCCCACCACCCCAACCCCCAGAAGTGCAGGAGCAGCCTCCACCAGGCCGCCACCCATGTCTCCCACCACCCCCACCCCCCAGCAGTGCAGGGGCAGCCTCCACCAGGCCCCTGCCCATGTCTCCCAGCACCCCCACCCCCCAGCCAACAGGGGCAGCCTCCACATGTCTCCCACCACCCCCACCCCCCAGTCACCAGGGGCAGCCTCCACCAGGCCCCCACCCATGTCTCCCACCACCCCCACCCCCCAGCACTGTGGGGCACCTGCCAGCAGGCCCCCACCCATGTCCAACTCATTTTCTCCACCACCCCCACCCCCCAGCACTGTGGGGCACCTGCCAGCAGGCCCCCAGCCATGTCTCCCACCACCCCCATCCCCCAGCACTGTGGGGCACCTGCCAGCAGGCCCCCACCCATGTCTCCCACCATCCCCACCCCCCAGCACTGTGGGGCACCTGCCAGCAGGCCCCCACCCATGTCTACCACCACCCCTACCCCCCAGCACTGTGGGGCACCTGCCAGCATGCCCCCACCCATGTCCAACTCATGTTCCCCACCACCCCCACCCCCCAGCACTGTGGGGCACCTGCCAGCAGGCCCCCACCCATGTCTCCCACCACCCCCACCCCCCAGCACTGTGGGGCACCTGCCAGCAGGCCCCCACCCATGTGCAACTCATGTTCCCCAGCCAACATGTCATCACAATCTAGATCCCTGGTCCCTATGGTCAGCCTCCAAATGCAAAACACCCACCCGAGTATTGCATCCACCCACTCATAATTTGCAATTACATCACAGAACACCAATTGCAAGTTCCGAAACAAACACATTTCTCTCACATACACCCAATGGGTGTCAGTGAATCTCAAAACACATATCATGAAATGCATGAAACCAATGAGATACCACACATTGAAGTTCACCAAAAAAAATATGTATTAAAGGAAGAATAAATAGAATAAAAAAATGAAGAAACAGAAATGTGAATGTACAAAAATTAAAAGATGCATGTCCGTGAAAAAAAGCAAAACCAAAAATAAAATTCCAAAGTAATGTTGTCCAAAGTCAATGCCACAAAACAAAATCCAATGGGAAATAAAAAAGAAAGCCATTGCTCCATGGTTAAAATGTGAAAAAAAAATACAATCCAACAGTGAACTATGTACATGGGAACAAGCCAGGATCCATTATCCCAACAAAAGAAAGGAAATCTAACTACACTAACTAATAAAATAAACTATATACAAAAATGTGGCCAATGTCCGAAAGGTCCAAATAAAATCAAAACAAAAATGAAACCTAACACTACCTACATAACTATGTACAAGGGCAGCGGGCTAGTTTCACGGCTCACTTGTGGATGTCCCGGGCCAGGGCATCATCGAACTCCTCCTCAATATCCCGGAGGCCGTCCTCCTCCATGGCCCCGAGGGTCCGCCGGGCCGTCGGCGTGTCCACCTCCAAACCCCTGCGGATTGCCTCAAGGCACTCGGCCCACCTCAGGGCCCTCCGCATGGAGTTCTCCGCCCTGACCATTGTGAGCCGTGCCTCTTCCGCCCGCTGCCGCTTCGCATCTATGGCGTGGCCCAACCGCTGCCACACGGAAGACACTCTCTGTCCTGGGTCCTCCTGCCCTCCGGCCGATGCCTGCCCCTCCGATGTTGAAGGCCCCGAGCCTTCATGGCTCCCACCACGTTGCTGCTGCTGCCGTGCTTCTGCCCGTGCACTGCCTCCTGCTGCCTGCACATCCTCTGCCGGCTGGCGTGCAGTCGTAGATGTGGCCACCCCTGCTGGACGTCCGACTCCCGACTGTGGCAGGGATGCCTCTTCCACCAGCCTGGCCGCACCGTCAGAGGCAGCTCCACAGGGCACCCAGGTGACTGATGGGTGGGAAGATGGCACGGAGGATGACTGGTGCGTAGGGGGTCCAGTTGAGGAGGGGGTCGTAGCAAGCCCCATCAGACGGAGGAATCCGGCCTGGGTGACCTGTCCCAGCAGGCTGACGTGGTCAACGAGCCATTCGAGATGACGTGCAGTCTCCTCATGAAAAGACTGCAGGTCACCTTGCATGGCCCGTTGACGCAACGCCACACCAGCCACGACAGGCTCAACCCGGACCCGGATAGCCACGTCCGCAGGCAGATGAAGGCCAGTTGACGTGAGCTCATCCCCTGCCTGAAAACGGGTCTGGATGTAGGCATCCCTGCTGGTGAAAGATGATGCAGGGACAGGATCAGGGACAGGATTGCACACAGGCACCTCCGCAGCGGCCTGTGCTGCCTCCTGTACCTGGTCCTGCACTGCACCACTAGCACCAGTGGGATCCCCACCTTCAGACCCTGTCTCTGGTGCTTGCACGGCCTCCTCCTCCACCAAACCCCGCACCAACCTGGATGACTCCGTGCCATCTTCCCCTGTTGGGCCCTGTGGGGTCCCAGCTGCGCCTTCTGCTGCCGAGGAGTCCAACTCCAACCTCCGCCTCTTGGACCTCCCCCCAGCATCTGCGGCCTGGGACGCGGCACCGGACTCCTCACTCCCCGACGAGATCACAACATGGGAGGGGAGCCGGGCCTTGCGTCTCCGGCTGGCAGTGGGATCCCCGCCGCTGTGCTCCACAGCACCTTCTCCGCCCTCTTCATCAGTTGACGCTGCAGACAGGGAGAAACAAAACACAGGCATCAGGGCACTGTACAATGGACACATAAACACATGACAGTTGTACGTGAGTGGCATTGGCAAACCTCAGACATGTCATCACAATCCCCAACACACATGTCATTACAACTCGCACACATGAGCCATACCACAGCCATATCGCAACTGCCAGCACCATCCATACACATACAACAGCATGAGCAGCCAAAGGTGAGCCAGACATCACATGCCACACAGGAAGTGCACCACACATGTACACACACCACCATACTTGCATGCATGTGTACACCTCTGCCAAGTGTCGCAGTGTTCAGACGGGCATCCATGTCACATCTGCCAATCAGGTTTCCACATACCGCTGTCACATGCATCTATGTTGCATCACTGTTGCACCCTTGTCAAATACACACACATGCACATGTACACAGTGCTGATACATGCAGCCGAAAACAACATACATGCGTGACATCATGGACATGTCTACTTACATACACATTCATCCAAACATGTGTGCCCACACAACTGCATTTGGCATGCAAGCCTACACACACAAGCACCATCCATGTCTCACACATTCCAGCCCTCGCATGTGTTAGCCCCACGGCCCTGTACACCCCCACCCATACTCGACCCCATACAAACAGATGTGCAACCTGCACACTGCTGAATAATCACCACACGCACTGCTCACAATCAGGATGCATGTACACTCACCGCTCGACTCCAGACGGGTCTGCCTCTCAAGGACCTGGACGTGGAGCGCTGGGGATATGCGTTCCAGGACCCTCATCTGTTCTTCCGACAAGTGGCCCCAGCGCCCCTTGGCATCCGCTGCCTTCAAGAGGCGCCGGGCCTTGTTCAGGGTCCTGGACCTGAAGTCCTCCCAGCGCTTCTTGACATGTTGTAAGTCACGGACTGCCACCCCCTCCGCGTTGATGGCAGTCACAATGTCAGTCCAGATCCGAGTCCGTCCTTCCTTGTCGGCGCGGGAACTTGCGAAGAGGGCATCATACTGCCCCAGGACTTGCTCCACCAGGACACCAACTTCGGTGGCACTGAAGCTGGAGCCCCTCTGCCTCTCTGGCCGGGGGTTGTCAGTGGTCTCAGATGGTGTTTGCCCCGACATGACAACCCCAGAGGCAGGAGTGGGTGGGCAACTGGGTCCTGGGGCTGGGCTGTGGAGCGATGGAATCCCAGTCGGGAGTCTTCCGTTCCAGCAGGGGTGGTCACAGCAACAGCACCCCTGGCTGATGTGCAGGCAGCAAATGGCAGGGCACGTGGGCAGCAGGCAGTCAGGCAGCAGCAGATGGCAGGTGGGAGCGTGCTTGGGGCTCTGGGGGCAGTAGTTCGGCCTTCTGGGCAGGAGCGTGGTCTTCCATGTGCTTATGCGTGGCCAGCTTGATGCGGAGTGATTTGGCACGTGAAAAATCTGCACGTCAGCGTGTGATTCGAGGAAACGCCCTTAGCGCGTAAACGCGTCTGCACGCATACGCATTTTCATTGGACAGAAGGCCCCTCAAGCGCAAGTGCCCCTGTGACGTGACGCGTACAGACGTGCATGGCCATTTCAGCGCACATGAAAAACTGCACGTCCGCGTGTAATACGAGGAAAGGGCCCATGCGCGTAAGCGCGCGTGAAAAACTGCACGTCCGCGTGCAATACGAGGAAAGGGCCCATGCGCGTAAGTGCGCGTGAAAAACTGCACGTCCGCGTGCAATACGAGGAAAGGGCCCATGCGCGTAAGCGCGCGTGGAAAACTGCACGTCCGCGTGTAATACGAGGAAAGGGCCCATGCGCGTAAGTGACGTGACGCACGCGTGCGTTTCCCTCAGCACGGGTTAAAGGTGAGCGGGCCCAGCAGTTCGCTGTACGTGCCTTTCGTGGAGACCGACGTGTGTTGCTGCTTCCTGTTGTTTCGCGCGCCATCACAACTTGACAGCTATCAAGGACGTATCTCTTCTTTTGGCGGGCGTATTGGCTACGCGTGTTTTTCTGCATCGCGCTAGTCAGACGGTGAGTCGCACACGCTCTTTTTCCCACTGCGGGTGCCCCTGTGTATCGCACCCATTTTCAATGTCATAGTAGCCTGCATGTTCGTGTTACTGGGTGCCACCGCGTACTGCGGGAGGTTGTATCCACACACGTAGGCTGCAGGGTTGCGTGCACGGTTTTACTGCAGTTTTGGGGTGCCTGAGCGTTGCGTGACCCGTCACCACATCACCGGGGTCACATACAGCCTTGCAGGTGCAGGGGGGCTGTTAACATCGTGCTTCCCACCCCCTTCACCCCAATTGCCCAGGTCAATTGTGGTGTACACCTCCCATTGGCACCACTCCATCTGTGCCAGCACTACTACATCTGTGCCATGGTTGGGAGGCCACCAAAGGTGAGGGGCGCCTCAGCTGGGCGTACTCCTCGTGGCGGGCGTGGTCGGGGATGTGGCCGTGGTGACCAGGGAGTAGGGGGACTCCAGGGTGTCCAGGGCAGCCACAGAGGGGGAAGAGGCAGGGGTGCGCCACTTGAGCACAATGTTGTGCCATGTGTCGGTGCAGCCATGCCACCACCCACTGTGGTTCCGGGGGATGCAGCTCCTGCATCTGGCACTGGCACCCGTATGACCCGGCAGTCCGTTCCATCGACTGCCACGGGCCCAAGGGTAGTGGTAGCTGCAGGTGCAGCTGTGGACACCGCCACCCAGGCTCAGGGTCTTCCAGCGCAGGATGCGTTGGCACTTGAAGAGCCCTTGGTAGATCTACAACAGGCCAGGGGGGAAACCATAGGGGCACGCCGGGCTGCTCAGACCAAGACATGTGTCCCTGGGGCAGTCATGTCATCTGCTGCCCCGAACAGCCGGGTGTTGGCAAGTGCAGGGGCAGATGCACCCAACAGCGCCCCGGTTGTGAGTCTGCCAACCAGGACCATTGCGGTCAATGACCCTGCCACAGCTGATGTTGCTGCGCAGGGTCCATTAGTGGGCACCCAGCTGCCACTGACACGAGTCAGGCCTTTGGTCATCCCTCCACCTGCCACTCCCTTGGCTCAATCCACCGAACCCACTGGCCATACTGGTCAGGGCGGCATTAGCCAGCCAGGGTCTGCGCCACAGTCCAAGAGGAGGAAGGTTGCACCTGCAGCACAGGCAGGCTAGGACCCCACACACAGCCACTACCTCCTGCACGACGAGGAAGAAGCCTTTCTGTAAGCAGGAACTGGACTTCCTCGTGGACTACGTGCGGGGCCACAGCCGTGACATGCTAGTGGGTGCCAATAGTCAGACTACGGCTGCCCAACGTGACACCCACTGGAAGCATGTTGCGGAACATGTCCGTTCATTCGGCCATGAGGTGCGCACGGCGCAAGAGTGCAAAAAGCGTTGGAATGACATCAAGTGCAGCACTAAGGCCAAGCGTGCCTCAAATTACAACTTGACTCTGGTGACTGGCGGTGGGCCTGCACCAGAGGAGGAACAACTCACTCCGCATGAGGCTCTCGTTGCGGAGTTCATACCACCTGAATTGATCGAAGGAGTGGGAGAGATGCTGGACTTTGATGCCCAGTCCAGTGAGTGTTGATGCGTGTTTGTTGAGGACGTGTGTGTTTCACTTGTGGGATGTGTTGTGCATGATTGCTGCTACATGTAATGTGTACATGGTTCTGATGTGTAAGTAATGCAATGCTACCGTCATGTGGGCATGCTCCCTTGCCCCTCCTCCGCCACTCTGCACTCCAGTTCCACCTTTGCACTGGTCTGCTTCAATCTTGCCAATGTGTAGTTTCTTGTTCATGTGCCCTGTGTAGATGCTAACTTCCAGCGTAGAAACTGCCAGACATATGCCGTGTGGTACAGCCTTAGTTCTCGATGCAGGGTATCTCACTTGTACTGTGCATGGGTCAGATGTCCCGCAGGGACATGAGTGCCCATTCATGCTCCATTTGCATTGCACGCATGCCCCTATGTGTCCTTGACTGGATGATCACCGTAATATGAGTCCTTGGTTACATACATTGCCTGCCATCTCATCGGCCTCCCCATGTCAACTGTGGCTCAGTCTTGCGTTGCACACATGTTTAGGCCCTGACAATCTGTGTGGCTCACAGGCCTCAGCCTGTTCAACGGCCAATGACTCTGTCCAACTCTTGTGTCTTCTTCACACGTGGGCGGCCTCCGGAGTTTTCATCATGTGTCCTGCCCACTGTCCCAGCATCATTTGCAGTGTTGTAATTTGAATCACATTAAGCTGTTGATGCCAGTCAACACTGCCTGTCAATACACAGGTGTATGGTCAGCCTTTTGATACCATGCTAGGCATCCCTGCTTTGATACTGGGGTGGAGGGGTGCTTGGCTTCTAGACATGGTACACATTGAATGCACAATGCACGTGATGTCTGAATTTGACATTGCACTGCCTTCACATTTCCTGGCACACACCATGGAGTGCTTGTACATGTAGGTAGTGAGTGGCGTACACATTTTCTGCACTGCATAGACCCACTTCCATGGAAACTGCCACCTTTCAACAGGTCTGATCACAGAAGCTATTCAAAGTAGACCCAGCATGCATGCCAGGTCATATGTTGTGTGTCAAATGTCTGCCGGATGCCTTTTCTGTCGGTGTGTGTGTGTGTCGTGTGCTTCTGACATGTGTAGTGACCTTTTTCTCTCTATTTTTCAGGTGATGACGCAATGGAGGCAGAGGATGGTGTTGTCATGCCAGACACAGGGTTGGTAACACCACATCAACCCGGCACTAGTGGGGGTCGTGGAGTGGTAGGCCACGAAAACCCCCAAGTGCTGCACTCCATCTTGTCTCTGGCTGCCTATGAGTCCAGCCTTGATGACGACTCTGACGTCCATGTTGAGTTGGATGAGCATCAAGTCCATGTGTCAGGGGTGAGTGATTCTGATGTGGACACTCCTCTGTCTGCGAAACCTGCACTGAGGGATCAGACAGTCTTGGTTCCTCCGCCCGTGGTCGATCGGGAAGCAGGGTCACCCTCCACACCAGTCACAGATGTGCCTGGGACATCACGTCGACGGGGGCATGTAGTCGTGCAGCCGCAGGCGGTGCCAACACAGCGAGGACCCCTGGTCCTTGGGTCCCGCAGGGGTCAAGCCCGGCAACGCGGTCGCCGCGCGCAACCGCTGTATACTGAGTGGGAGCAAGACATGACTGCCAATTCCGAACGGCAGGGGGCAGCAATGGAAAACATCGCTGAGAGCATGGAGCATGTGGCCCGATCTGTGCTCCCCCCTGCTAGGCAGGTGCTTCTCCAGCAGCAGGCGGCACGGTCCACGGCCCGCTCGAACAGGCTGGGCATGGCGGCCTCAGACAGGGCATGCCAGGCTGAAATGTCGTCTCTGCGTCAAGCAATTGCTGCTCACGCAGAGGCGCACATGGATGCCCTGAGGGAGGAGTATGCTTCCTTCAGATCCACTCTGGGTGTCCTTATGATGTCCCAGAGGCAGCAGGCAGAGGAGAGGTTTGCACAGCTTGAGCGTACCATCTCGGCTGAGCTACAGGCTTGCCGGGAGGTGCAGCGGTTGTCCAGCCAGGCCATGCAGGAGGAACTCCATGTTACACATGCTACCTTGCAAGAGGAAGCACGTGTATCACGTGAGGTTCTGCATGCAGACCTATGTCACATCGCCACACAGAACCAGGCTCACCCGTCTGGCAGACTTGCTGCCGAAGAGGGGCAAGCTGCGGCTAGGCGTGGCCAGGCTACTGTGCCACGTCCTCCTTTACAGGATGAGCCAGACTCGGACGACCATCTATCTCCCACATAGGTCGTGCTGTGCAGGCGTTGAGCCCATGGAGGATTTTTTTTTTGGCTCAGCATCATCGCATGCGGATGTTGAGAAGCACCCTGTACCTCCCCCCTCCTGGGTGCCTCCCCTCCCCCCCGGGTCGTATGTGGCTATTTTTGATTTTTCTTTTAGTTTAGTTAGTTAAGTTTCTGTTTGATAGTTAGTTTAAATAGGTAATGTAGGTTTTCCATAGTTAGTGTAATTAGTTAATAGTTGAGTTAGTTTAAAATTGCTAGTCTATTGTGCTTTCATGTGACGGTGCGGTGCTTTGTGGCTTTTGAAGGCATCCACTGTCTGTTCCAGCTGGGCCCTTCATGGTTGTCTTGTGTATGTGTTTGCTGCTTGGGGTCCTTGACTCACATATGCCACTCCTGCCTCCCTTATCCATGGGCTCGCAAGGATGGTTTGGTGTTACAGAATATTACACAAGGGCTTTGGACTGTCATATCTGTGGCATTTCTGGTGCTGTGTGACTTGCGTTGACACCCCTAGTGGGGATGATTTAGGTGTCATTGTCCACTGTTCAGCTTTTGCTCGATGGGGTGGTTCATGATTAATGTGGATATTGATTGCTATGCATTGTGTAGTATGTTTCATATCTTTCCTGTACACGTGCTTGTTGCAATTCATGCTGCAGATAGTGTTCCACACTTTGGAGGTGAAAGACGGACTGATGGTGTGATTTGTGATGTGACTCTCTGACATGGTCAAGTAATGAGATGCCTGATGAGACACACACAGATGACTTTGAAGCATTAATCATGTGTTTCATGCCCTTTCTGCAGGGGGATGAGCCTCCAGAGCACCTTTGCCAGCAGACATGGCCTTTTGGACGACGGAACTCTGGACCCGTTTGTTGGTGCCCACATGCACATGTGTGCACAAGCAGAGGCACAGTGATTGCAGACCCACATCCTAGAACTGCTGACATGTTCCAAGGAACTCCAGGCAAGGTGAGCATCACAGGGGGGCCACGACACAGCAAAGCTTGCAACAGGCGAGTTGCACATGCAGGCTTAGTCACAGCACTGAGGGTGAGCTTAGACGAATATTGGTGTTGAAGCACACAATGCAGCTCAGATGTGTTTGTGGACTGATGGCTGTTGATAGTAGGGTTGTCTGGGACACATGCAGGGGCAGTGGCACATACCCTCCGGTACACCAAGGTCCATTGAGGCACTTGTATCAACCATGTAGCCTTCCGAGACATGGAAAGGGGCAGCTCACAGGGACATACAGCAAGGGACATACTCGGGTGCAGTGCATGTCTTTTCCATGTACTTCATGATAAATGCACTGCCAACTTTGTTTCGGTCATGGTGGTACGCAACTTGCTCTGTAGTCATGGCTTGCTATATGGATCTGTCTGCTTACCCAGGGAACATTGCATGTTGTGTGAATTGTGGCACATTGGTGTTCCATTTGCCACGCACCCACCAGCGGCTGACTTACTGCATTGACTGTGTATGACCCATCACAGGGGTGATGTTATATATGGGTACGAAGCATCGAGCACAGATTGTCTGTTTGTAGAGTAGTTTGTTGCTATGGGGCATGTTTGGTGTTGTGTTTTTGTGTAATTGGCACGTACAGGTTGTTGACTGTGGCTCTCTTTTCAGCATTGCAGTGCTCCTGTAACCGGACCTGAGAGTGCGCAGGCAGGAGGCCAGCACTCAAAACCAGAGCTAAGTGTCTTGTTGTTTTTCTTTCAAACTGCTCTGCATAGGCTTGCTGGGGAGGGTACTGATGCATGGATGTATGTGTGGTTCAATTTGGTATGTTTTTTCTCCCTAATCACCCGTGATCCTATGCAATTTTGAAACCTGTACCCTCTACCCGGTGTTCCTGCTTCCCGTGCCTATCCAAGCAACGTTCCCTGACCCTCTTTCCCCACTGGGGTTGCGGATGCCTGTGTAAGCCCAGAACTTGTAGGCGCCAAAACCCTAGAGGGGGTGGTTGGTTCGTACCACTCCTGAGCCTGGACTACAGAAGGCCATGACAATGATTTCCAAGTTTGTTTGGATTGTGTATGTGTTCATGCAGGTTGAACATTTTCGTGCATTCCCTAGTTTCATGTGTCATTCCTCCTCCCCTCTCCTGCCACTCATTCCAGTCATCCAGTGTGTCAACACCTGTCCCGACTATATATCCCTGAACCTCATTCCCCAGCAGGGTCTCAGGGGCCTGTGTGAGTTTGACCTTGCAGGTACCCGGGACATGGTGGGGGTGGTTGTTTCGTGACACTCCCGCGCCTGTACAGGGGACCTGTGACAGTACACATCCATTCATGGTGCATCATCCTCTGTCATGTACCACACATGTCTCACATCCTGTCGTGACATTGTTTTGTTGTGCTACCTTGGTTGTTGCATCATTGTGGTAGTACTTGGCCTTTGTGAGGTACTGCTAGGTCAAGTCATCTACTGGAGGGTGTTCGGGTTCGTTTTTATGCCTTGGATTTTGTGATTTTGGAAATGAGTGTGGATTCTGAGGGTTCAGGCATCTTTTTACACACAAGGTGGGAGATGGTGACGAAGGGTAAATGTGATCCTGTGGCCAGGTGGAATTGAGGTTTGGAGGCTCCATGACCCAGGTGCAGTTGTTCAGTGGGTCATGGTCATTTGTAAGGGGGGGGGGTTGTTGTTGATAGTTGCCTTGCCCTGCAGTGTGATGGGAACTCTGACATAGTAATGGTGGTATCCTATGTACATGTTGTGTTCTGCTGATCAATGCCTGTTCATGTGTTGTGTTTTCCTTTCAGGTGCGAGGGGATAGTTGTGGTTTGACATGCTGGGGTGTACACATGGTGGATGTTCACATGTGATGTGTAGGGAACACTGATGGTCACTTGAGTGCACATGCATATGTGGAGTGCATGTCCTTGCAGAACCACACACTTGCACTCGGATGCACTACATGTACTCCCACCCTTGCATATCCACGTGTACACTGTTTGCCTTCTGGTGCTCACTGTGTCCCGGCAGCACATGTTCTGTGACCGATTATGGATCCAGTACATGCCTAATTTGATGTTTGATGAGGTCTGTCACTTAGATGTGATGCTCAGGGTGTGCATCACACACAATGGCTGTTCACTGTGTTGTGCGCTGAGCAGTGTGATGCAGGAGTAGGACACTGCACACATGAGCTGCAGTGTTGATTTTGCAATGCATAATGTGCATGTAGACAGGCATTCATTGTGATGTTACGTCTACGACTGTTGTAATGCATTTGGAAATGACTTATTTTGGGTGGGAGATTTTGTTGGTCTGTCATTTCATCTGATTCCGGGTCAGGCATCATTGTCCGATGCCACTGTACATTTAGGACATGGCAATGTGTACCTTATCGTTACTGCGTTGGTGTATGGGTATTGCTTGCCATGTCATGTTGATGTTTGGGAGGGTTTGAGTGACATGACAGTGATGGCCATGGCCTGTTTTGCAGGTGTGTGTGATGCACACCTTGCATGTCCGGGTCATCCGCTTCTCAGAGCAACTAGCTGGGGGTAGATTTCTCTCCGCAGCAGGGCCCTCCCCCTGGAACAGACTTCCTGCCTGACTTGAACTTGAGGGGAACCATCTCCAGTTCTGGAAGCACCTCAAGACCTTCCTCTTTGCTTCTGCTTACTCTCTGCCTCTCCCTTGCAGAATTCTTCACTGGAACTGCACAGGAGCTGCAACTGGGCCACTCTCACCGACCTCGGTCCCTGGCCCAGCCACTCTCCACTTGCACTGCCTCCCTGGCAACCCCTGCACTGCAGTACTGTCTCTCTATCCCTACAGCCCTCCCTTCCCAGCACTTGTCTGCACTTACCTTGGCAGTTGCCACCAGGCGACCTATGTATTATTTTTTTGGGCTACTTCCCCTGTACTGGACTCCCCCCCACCCTTCCCCTTGCACTTTTCCCTTCCCCCTACCCCTGCACTTGCACGATCTCAATGACACCTGGCCTAGTAGTACCGTTCTCTGTGTTCCCTTGTTCCCCCCTCCCTGCATCATTGCGCCTTGGAATACTTGTGTATGGCCCATATCATGTCATATGTCATATGTGTGCCTTTTGGTCACACAGGATAGCTTGTGTTTAAGTAGCTAGGGATGCAGACGATGTGGCACTTCCATGGCAACTATCTCAGGGTGGTAGGGTTGTGACAGTTGACTGTCTCTTTGTCATCATCGATTGTCACCTGGTATGTGCCAGGCCTGTGTGCACTCCGCAGGGGTGGGAGTTTAGGTGAAAAATGTGGCCACAAGCTGGGTCCGGGCTTCCTCGCCACGTGCCCTGTCCCCTCCCATGGGCAGCGCCTGTGCCTGTGGTTGGGGATGTGGGGGCACCACCATGTCCACCGGGACGCCCTGCCGTGTTGCAACATTGTGCAGGACACATGCTGCCACAATGATCCTGCACACTACTGGTGGTGCATAGAGTAGTTGCCCACCAGAGCCTTCAAGGGAGCGGAAACGTGACTTGAGCACTCCGAATGTGCGCTCCACTATGCCCCTGGTTGCAATATGGGCGGCGTTGTATCTTACCTGGGGTGGTGTGGTGGGGTTCCGGATTGGCGTCATCATGTGGTTGCTCAGAGGGTAGGCACTGTCCCCTGGGGAGGTGATAATAGTTGAGATTATTAGGGTTTGGATATTTGTCTGTGTGTGACTTGCATGCATGTGCAAGGGCATTTGTACTGACCTAGGAGCCATGTGTCGCCATGCTGCCCAGCTTCCAGGGCCCGGCTCAGGGCGGACATTCTGTATATGAAACTGTCATGGGTGGAGCCACGGTAGTTTGCATAGACAGAGGTGATGATTCCCTTTGCATCACATACCACCTGTACATTGATGGAATGCCAGTGCTTGCGGTTTCGGTAGATGTGCTCAATGGCCCTAGGTGGACGTAGGGCCACATGGGTGCAATCTATGGCACCGAGCACTTTGGGGAAGTGTGCCACCCTGAAAAAATCCAGGACAACGGCCTGCCTTTCTGCGGGTGTTCTGGGCATGTATATGTGCCTGCGGACTGAGGGGCGCGCTGTCATGATTGCCAGTACCTGGTGTAGGCAGCGTGACTGCGTGGCCTGTGAGACCCCCCCCACTATGGCAGTGGTCCGCTGAAATGACCCAGTGGCCAAAAAATGCAGGACATTGAACAGCTTCTCCAAGGGGCTCAATGCTTGGGAGCAAAGGGTGGGGGATGTGAGGTCATCTTCCCACTCCCTGACCAGGTCTAGGATTATATGGGGTGGAAACCTATACATGCCATAGACCTGGTCGTCAGGCATCCCAAAAAGGCTTGTCCGTGGTGTGAAAATGCGTGCCCTGGCTATTCTCCTCCTCCTGCGGTGTCCCACGATCAGTGCAGCGACAAATGAGGCATTCATCGTAGCTGTATATACGCGTTTGTTGTTTGCGCGCACTTTTATGCTGTGCGCGGGGACGCCTCCACCTGCCTTTGTGTGGGCGGACGCGTTGACGCTTGTGCACGTCTTTTACCGTGCGCGGGTTTCCCAGATTCGGATACGTGATAAGACTGTAGGTCCGAGTGTCATCGCGTGTGATCGGAGGGGAGTGAGCGTACACGCGATTGGCCTGGGTAAGTGTGTTTCGGGGTGCGCGGGAAGTTCCACATGCGATTAGCCTGGGTACATGTGTTCCGAGGTGCCGGGAACTTTCACACGCGATTGGTGGAAATCCACGTGTGTTCTGTCATCACGTGCAATGAGGGAAACACCCGCGCGCGTCAAGTCACAGACGCGCTCACGCGCTAAGGGCCTTTGGTCCAATGAAATCGCATATGCTTGCTGCCGTGCATACGCGCTAAGGGCCTTTCCTCGTATTACACGCGGACGTGCAGTTTTCCACGTGCGCTTACGCGCATGGGCCCTTTCCTCGTATTACACGAGGATGTGCATATTTTCGCACGCTGAAATGGCGATGCACGTCTGTACTTGTCACGTCACAGGGGCGCTTGAGCTTGAGGGGCCTTCTGTCCAATGAAAATGCGTATGCGTGCAGACGCGCTTACGCGCTAAGGGCCTTTCCTCGAATCACACCTGGCGTGCAGATTTTTCACGTGCCAAATCACTCCGTATAAAGCTGGCCACGCGTAAGCACACGCTCCTGCCCAGAAGGCCAAACTACTGCCCCCCAGAGCCCTGAGCACGCTTCCACCTGCCATCTGCTGCTGCCTGACTGCCTGCTGCCCACGTGCCCTGCCATTTGCTGCCTGCACATCAGCCAGAGGTGCTGTTGCTGTGAACATCCCCGCTGGAACGGAAGACTCCCGACTGGGATTCCATCGCTCCACAGCCCAGCCCCAGGACCCAGTTGCCCACCCACTCCTGCCTCTGGGGTTGTCATGTCGGGGCAAACACCATCTGAGACCACTGACAACCCCCGGCCAGAGAAGCATAGGGGCACCAGCTTCAGTGCCACCGAAGTTGGTGTCCTGGTGGAGCAAGTCCTGGGGTAGTATGATGCCCTCTTCGGAAGTTCCCGCGCCGACAAGGAAGGACGGACTCGGATCTGGACTGACATTGTGACTGCCATCAACGTGGAGGGGGTGGCAGTCCGCGACTTACAACATGTCAAGAAGCGCTGGGAGGACTTCAGGTCCAGGACCCTGAACAAGGCCCGGCGCCTCTTGAAGGCAGCGGATGCCAAGGGGCGCTGGGGCCACTTGTCGGAAGAACAGATGAGGGTCCTGGAACGCATATCCCCAGCGCTCCACGTTCAGGTCCTTGAGAGGCAGACCCGTCTGGAGTCGAGCAGTGAGTGTACATGCATCCTGATTGTGAGCAGTGCGTGTGGTGATTATTCAGTAGTGTGCAGGTTGCACATCTGTTTGTATGGGGTCGAGTATGGGTGGGGGTGTACAGGGCCGTGGGGCTAACACATGCGAGGGCTGGAATGTGTGAGACATGGATGGTGCTTGTGTGTGTAGGCTTGCATGCCAAATGCAGTTGTGCGGGCACACATGTTTGGATGAATGTGTATGTAAGTAGACATGTCCGTGATGTCACACATGTATGTTGTTTTCGGCTGCATGTATCAGCACTGTTTACATGTGCATGTGTGTGTATTTGACAAGGGTGCAACAGTGATGCAACATGGATGCATGTGACAGCGGTATGTGGAAGCCTGATTGGCAGATGTGACATGGATGCCCTTCTGAACACTGCGACACTTGGCAGAGGTGTACACATGCATGCAAGTGTGGTGGTGTGTGTACATGTGTGGTGCACTTCCTGTGTTGCATGTGATGTCTGGCTCACCTTTGCCTGCTCATGCATCACGTCAACTGGCCTTCCTCTGCCTGCAGACATGGCTATCCGGGTCCGGGTTGAGCCTGTCCTGGCTGGTGTGGTGTTGCTTCAAAGGGCCATGCGAGGTGACCTGCAGTTTTTTCATGAGGAGACTGCACGTCATCTCGAATCGCTCGTTGACCACGTCAGCCTGCTGGGGCAGGTCACCCAGGCCGGATTCCTCCGTCTGATGGGGCTTGCTACGACCCCTTCCTCAACTGGACCCCCTACCCGCCAGTCGTCCTCCGTGCCATCTTCCCACCCATCAGTCACCTGGGTGCCCTGTGGAGCTGCCTCTGACGGTGCGGCCAGGCTGGTGGAGGAGGCATCCCTGCCACAGTCGGGAGTCGGACGTCCAGCAGGCGTGGCCACATCTATGACTGCACCCCAGCCGGCGGAGGATGTGCAGGCAGCAGGAGGCAGTGCACGGGCAGAGGCACAGCAGCAGCAGCAACGTGGTGGGAGCCATGAAGGCTCGGGGCCTTCAACATCGGAGGGGCAGGCATCGGCCGGAGGGCAGGAGGACCCAGGACAGAGAGTGTCTTCCGTGTGGCAGCGGTTGGGCCACACCATAGATGCGGAACGGCAGCGGGCGGAAGAGGCACGGCTCACAATGGTCAGGGCGGAGAACTCCATGCGGAGGGCCCTGAGGCGGGCCGAGTGGCTCGAGGCAATCCGCAGGGGTTTGGAGGTGGACACGTCGACGGCCCTGCGGACCCTCGGGGCCATGGAGGAGGACCGCCTCCGGGACATTGAGGAGGAGTTCGATGATGCCCTCGCCCGGGACATCCACAAGTGAGCCGTGAAACTAGCCCGCTGCCCTTGTACATAGTTATGTAGGTAGTGTTAGGCTTCATTTTTGTTTTGATTTTATTTGGACCTTTCGGACATTGGCCACATTTTTGTATATAGTTTATTTTATTAGTTAGTGTAGTTAGATAGGTTTCGTTTCTTTTGTTGGGATAATGGACCCTGGCTTGTTCCCATGTACATAGTTCACTGATGGATTGTATTTTTCTTTCACATTTTAACCATGGAGCAATGGCTTTCTTTTTTATTTCCCATTGGATTTTGTTTTGTGGACATTGACTTTGGACAACATTACTTTGGAATTTTATTTTTGGTTTTGCTTTTTTTCACGGACATGCTTCTTTTAATTTTTGTACATTCACATTTCTGTTTCTTCATTTTTGATTCTATTTATGTTTCCTTTAATACATATTTTTTTTGGTGAACTTCATTGTGTGGTATCTCATTTGTTTCATGCATTTCATGATATGTGTTTTAAAATTCACTGACACCCATTGGGTGTATGTGAGGGAAATGTGTTTGTTTCGGAACTTGCAATTGGTGTTCTGTGATGTAATTGCAAATTATGAGGGGGTGGTGGGAGACCTGGGTGGGGGCCTGGTGGAGGCTGCCCCTGGTGGCTGGGGGGTGGGGGTGGTGGGAGACACGGGTGGGGGCCTGGTGGTGGGTGCCCCTGCACTGCTGGGAGGTGGGGGGGTGGGAGACATGGGTGGGGGCCTGGTGGAGGCTGCCCCTGGTGGCTGGGGGGTGGGGGTGGTGGGGAACATGAGTTGCACATGGGTGGGGGCCTGCTGGCAGGTGCCCCACAGTGCTGGGGGGTGGGGGTGCTGGGAGACATGGGTGGGGGCCTGGTGGAGGCTGCCCCTGGTGGCTGGGGGGTGGGGGTGCTGGGAGACATGGGTGGAGGCCTGGTGGAGGCTGCCCCTGCACTGCTGGGGGGGTGGGGGTTGTGGGAGACATGGGTGGGGGCCTGGTGGAGGCTGCCCCTGGTGGCTGGGGGGTGGGGGTCGTGGGAGACATGGGTGGGGGCCTGGTGGAGGGTGCCCCTGCACTGCTGGGGGGTGGGGGTGGTGGGAGACATGGGTGGGGGCCTGGTGGAGGCTGCCCCTGGTGGCTGGGGGGTGGGGGTGGTGGGAGACATGGGTGGGGGCCTGCTGGCAGGTGCCCCACAGTGCTGGGGGGTGGGGGTGGTGGGGAACATGAGTTGGACATGGGTGGGGGCCTGCTGGCAGGTGCCCCACAGTGCTGGTGGGTGGGGGTGCTGGGGAACATGAGTTGGACATGGGTGGGGGCCTGTTGGCAGGCCCCACAGTGCTGGGGGGTGGGGGTGGTGGGAGACATGGGTGGGGGCCTGGTGGAGGCTGCCCCTGGTGGCTGGGGGGTAGGGTGCTGGGAGACATGGGTGGGGGCCTGGTGGAGGCTGCCCCTGCACTGCTGGGGGGGTGGGGGTGGTGGGAGACATGGGTGAGGGCCTGGTGGAGGCTGCCCCTGGTGGCTGGGGGGTGGGGGTGCTGGGAGACATGGGTGGGGGCCTGGTGGAGGCTGCCCCTGCACTGCTGGGGGGGTGGGGGTGGTGGGAGACATGGGTGGGGGCCTGGTGGAGGCTGCCCCTGGTGGCTGGGGGGTAGGGGTGGTGGGAGACATGGGTGGGGGCCTGGTGGAGGGTGCCCCTGCACTGCTGGGGGGTGGGGGAGGTGGGAGACAACATGGGTGGGGGCCTGCTGGCAGGTGCCCCACAATGCTGGTGGGTGGGGGTGCTGGGGAACATGAGTTGGACATGGGTGGGGGCCTGCTGGCAGGTGCCCCACAGTGCTGGGGGTGGTGGGGAACATGAGTTGGACATGGGTGGTGGCCTGCTGGCAGGTGCCCCACAGTGCTGGTGGGTGGGGGTGCTGGGGAACATGAGTTGGACATGGGTGGGGGCCTGCTGGCAGGTGCCCCACAGTGCTGGGGGTGGTGGGGAACATGAGTTGGACATGGGTGGTGGCCTGCTGGCAGGTGCCCCACAGTGCTGGGGGGTAGGGGTGGTGGGAGACATGGGTGGGGGCCTGGTGGAGGCTGCCCCTGGTGGCTGGGGGGTAGGGTGCTGGGAGACATGGTGGGGGCCTGGTGGAGGCTGCCCCTGCACTGCTGGGAGGGTGGGGGTGGTGGGAGACATGGGTGGGGGCCTGGTGGAGGCTGCCCCTGGTGGCTGGGGGTGGGGGTGGTGGGAGACATGGGTAGGGGCCTGGTGGAGGGTGCCCCTGCACTGCTGGGGGAGTGGGGGTGGTGGGAGACATGGGTGGGGGCCTGGTGGAGGCTGCCCCTGGTGGCTGGGGGGTGGGGGTGGTGGGAGACATGGGTGGGGGCCGGGTGGTGGGTGCCCCTGCACTGCTGGGGGGTGGGGGGGTGGGAGGCATGGGTGGGGGCCTGGTGGAGGCTGCCCCTGGTGGCTGGGGGGTGGGGGTGGTGGGGAACATGAGTTGGACATGGGTGGGGGCCTGCTGGCAGGTGCCCCACAGTGCTGGGGGGTGGGGGTGGTGGGAGACATGGGTGGGGGCCTGGTGGAGGCTGCCCCTGGTGGCTGGGGGGTGGGGGTGCTGGGATACATGGGTGGGGGCCTGGTGGAGGCTGCCCCTGCACTGCTGGGGGGTGGGGGTGCTGGGAGACATGGGTGGAGGCCTGGTGGTGGGTGCCCCACACTGCTGGGGGGTGGGGGTGGTGGGAGACATGGGTGGGGGCCTGGTGGAGGCTGCCCCTGGTGGCTGGGGGGTGGGGGTGCTGGGAGACATGGGTGGGGGCCTGGTGGAGGCTGCCCCTGGTGGCTGGGGGGTGGGGGTGCTGGGAGACATGGGTGGGGGCCTGGTGGAGGCTGCCCCTGGTGGCTGGGGGGTGGGGGTGCTGGGAGACATGGGTGGGGGCCTGGTGGAGGCTGCCCCTGCACTGCTGGGGGATGGGGGTGCTGGGAGACATGGGTGGGTGCCTGGTGGTGGGTGCCCCACAGTGCTGGGGGGGTGGGGGTGGTGGGAGACATGGGTGGGGGTCTGGTGGAGGCTGCCCCTGATGGCTGGGGGGTGGGGGTGCTGGAAGACATCGGTGGGGGCCTGGTGGAGGGTGCCCCTGGTGGCTGGGGGTGCAGGGGGACATGCGTTGGTGGGCAGTAGTGCAAGTTGACATGTGGGTTGGCTGGGGGTCATGGCCATGGTGGATGGCGTGCCTGCAGGACATGTGCAGGGTAGGCCCCTGTGGTGTGAGCCACCTGCAGGGGCCGTGGAGGGTGTAGAGGGAACACCTGGGAGGACCCACACGTGCAATTCATGTGTGGTGCTCCCCGCGCACCCCTGTAATACACGTACCCTGATGGAATCGCGTGTGGAACTTCCCCGCGCACCCCTGAAATGCACGTACCCTGCTCGCACGGGCCCAATCGCGTGTGGAACTTCCCGCGCACCCCTGGAATACACGTACCCTGATGGAATCGCGTGTGGAACTTCCCGCGCACCCCTGGAATACACGTACCCTGCTGATGTCGCGTTTGAAACTTCCCCCGCACCACGAAATATACGTACCCTGATGAGATTGCGTGTGGAACTTCCCGCGCACCCCTGAAATACACGTGCCCTGCTGATGTCGCGTGTGAAACTTCCCCCGCACCCCAAAATACACATACCCTGATGAGATCGCGTGTGGAACTTCCCGCGCACCATTGAAATACACGTGCCGTGCTGATGTCGCGTGTGAAACTTCCCCGCACCCCAAAATACACGTACCATGATGAGATCACGTGTGGAATTTCCCGCGCACCCCTGAAATACACGTACCCTGCTGAAATTGCGTGTGGCACTTCCCGCGCACCCCTGGGATACGCGTACCCTGCGGAAATCGCGTGTGGAACTTCCCGCGCACCGCTGAAATACGCGTACCCTGCTCGCACGGGCCCAATCGCGTGTGGAAATTCCCGCGCACCCCTGAAATACACGTACCCTGCTGAAATCGCGTATGGCACTTCCCGCGCACCCCTGAGATACGCGTACCCTGCGGAAATCGCGTGTGGAACTTCCCGCGCACTGCTGAAATACGCGTACCCTGCTCGCACGGGGCCAATAGCGTGAGGTACTTCCCGCACACCCCAGTGATACACGTAGCCCGCTTGCTGTGCTGGTACAGGGTTGGCGCAGCCCTTTGTGCTGGATTGGGTATATTGATGGCTTTTCCCTGCGCGGGAGGCGTTCTTGGGGGCGTAACTGGCGCTGCTGCAGGGTCGCTGCGCCACTGTGCGCCACGGCTGGTTTTGGTGGCTGGAATCCATGAATACGCTGTGCGCGGAAATGGATTTTAGCGCACGCGGCTGGCGCAGGGATTCGCACACCCACACTGTGCGCCAGCCGCGTGCGCCACTTGTGCGCTGAATTCTATGAATTACCCCCATATGTTTAGAGAATATTCAGCGATTTGCATTTGTCTTTGCTGTCGATCTGCAAAATTTCATCTTGAGTCACGCGCTGCTCCTTTACGTTACACAGGGTGTTGGTTTATGATAAAAGAAGGACTGTGGTAGCACTGACAATCGGGAGGCTGTTCATACAACGAGGCATTAGAACACCATAACGGTTGGTATGTTGCTTCTAGCCGCTAGTACCGCGTATCAAATTCAATAAAAAAACTTTTTTAAAGGGACGTTATGATTCAAAGTAAAACCGAAAACCCCCTGAAATTTGGCAGTTATGGTAAAATAAGCAACCATAACTTGCGCCACCGTGCACTGCTAACACTAACACCCAGGACATCAAAGATGACATCACAAATGTCATTGATGACATCACTGATGACATCAAATGGCTGGCTCTCCCTTTTTTTCCTTTACTGACATATCTAAGCCACATAGTTTTCTTCAGTAACAGTCAGAAGTAAAAATTGAAAAGGTACTATATTTGTAGACTTAGGGTCAAGTCATATCATATGAAACATATATATAGCGGAAGACACAGGCTTGAAAGAGAGCAATCCTTTCTGTGCATGAAGATAATCATTAGAGTTATCAGCATTTTCTCATAGTTTTATTTGTATTACTATATCTTCCCTGTATATGCTCATATTTGTATACATTGTACTCACACTCCTTTCCTTAGGGTTCACTGACATAATTTGATACACATACATACAGTAAGTAGCAGCTTTGAAACAGAGCAATCATTTCTCTGCATAAAGATAATCATTTAGGTTATGAACTCTTTCTACTACTACTTCTGCTTTTTTGCTTACTTCTCTGTCCCTGTATATACTAATATTTGTATGTGTTGTTGTCTCTTTGTGATTTGTCTGTATTAAGTGTAATTATGTATTAAGTGGGTTTTATTAGCTACTTATTGCACGTTTCACAGTACGCAAAACTCTAATAAGAAAGCAGTTATCATTTCATTATTCTACATGGCAAGATTATGAATATTGCACCTTCATCATGTATACTGTACACACTGCCTAAGTTTCTGCATGAGTTGCTTAATATACTGGATAGAACTTCATAATAGAATGCTATTTATATCAACGCATTGCTTAATGCAATAATTAGCTCATGATATTTATTCAAATGATCCTTGACAATTTTTGGTCAACATTATAAGAATCCCTCCTACAGAGTTTTCATGAAAGGTAAATGCACATGTGATGTCACCAGTGATGTCATCAATGACATTTGTGATGTCATCTTTGATGTCCTGGGTGTTAGTGTTAGCAGTGCACGGTGGCGCAAGTTATGGTTGCTTATCTTACCATAACTGCTGGATTTCAGGGGTTTTTCGGTTTTACTTCGAACCATAACGTCCCTTTAACAAAGTTTTTTTACTGAATTTGATAGGTTTTTAGTAGCGCAACTTAACCATAACGTCCCTTTTAACAAAGTTTTTTCATTGATATATATATATATATATATATATATATATATATATATATATATATATTACACAGCCACGGTAGTGGCTGCGTAGTTATGGTTAAGTTGCTAATCCAATAGGAAGAGCACTTTTTGGGCGGCTTATAACTTCGCTCCCCCTGGACAAATCCTCACCAAACTTTGAAAAAAAGTATATAGACCACTCTGAATTTCTTTTCAAAGTTTGGTGAGGTTTGGTCCGGGGGGGGCAAAGTTATACGGGGGGTCCCAAAATTTCTTTTTTTCCCATAGACTGAATGGGGAAAAAACTTTGCGCATGTCTACAGCCCAAATCGCTGATACACTTCCTTGTTCGCTCCGCGGACAGGAGACCGATTGGCTAATCGGCCTGCGTCATGTCCACGCACATGTGACATGTCCGCTGATTGGCTGGGATGAAGCGTGAGGTGCGTCGGATTGTTTTGATGCGCCCGCCATCTTGCATCCACGTCCGGTGTCCGCGGACATCGCGCTAAAATCATATTAAAAAACACAACATTGCACTTGTCAAACTTATCAAATAATCTCTGGGAAGGTGAGGGGTGATGAGGCTGAGATGGGATATGGCTGCAAGAAGCAAAAAACAGGTGTTTTTTTGTCGTGAAAGTCTGAACAGTTAGGATGTTCATGAACAGTCCTGTGTAGGAACGGAAGAAGAAGTGGTTGATTCCAACTTCGCCTCTGCACAAAGTACTTGAGAAGATTGTGTTTTATAAAACTCTATCAAGAGATCTGTCGGACTCACAGCACTCTGTCACACGGTAGATTTGGAGGTGTCCACAATATGTGCCTAAAGAACAGGCCAAAGAGATTGCATTTCGGCATTCAAGGGTTGGAGATGTATAATCATGGAATTGCGTGTGATTTTGTTCCGAGTACACATACATTGTCCGAAAAAAATGCCAACGTGCACTGTCCACCTAAAACAGAGCGCGTGGAATAGTTCAAATCCAGGTACAAATGATTACCATCTGTTTTCTTGATCAACAATGTGTAGAGGAGGTCCCAGACATGGCCTGCACCCCTGCCTCGCATTTCGAGGTACCAGGAACGTACTCGACAAGGTATGTGACATATGAGGAGCAGATGAACCAACAAAAAGCTGCCCTTGGACTCAGAAGAGCAACACCTGTTGAAGCACCCATAACCAGACAACCATGGGCTGCACGGTACCCTCTTAGACAACTGTACCAGCAGCTGACATGGAATGAAGAGTACCTACAGACTGTCCACGAAGAGACCCAAAGAGCCTTAATGGACAGCCAGTGGTAATGACACAAGAGCTCAGACAGACTCACGGATGAACGAAAACGACAACCAAAGATAACACGCCAGTGCGAGTAGCTATGAAAATAGATGTAATGGACACAGAGGAGGAGACGATGTTGAAACATAAGGAAACATTGCTGTGGAACAAAATGGAAGTATCCAACCAGCTAACACGTGTAAATAGACTTGGAACGCAAGAAGATTAGAAAACAATACTGCGTGCAATGCTTAGTAGAAGAATAGAGCGGCAAGCGCCACCACATATCTACCCCAATAAAGCACACTATACAAGTGAGACTCCATTTTGTAAAACAGAAGTATGCCCAGGCGGCCAGAGGCCTACCAGGCCAGGACCCTCATTAGGACCCTGGCGTTAAGGGGTTAACAGCGCCGTAAAAGGTGTCGGCGCCGTTAAACCCTTAACGTCTGATTGCGAGGTCCCTTTGCGGCTCCCGACCTTAACGGCTGGTTTGGACCAGCCATTAAACTAGGGACCCGCAAAGGGACTTTCGAGGTAATTACGGTACCGCAATTTGCGGTACCGTAATTACCGCCTTCCCCAGTCCCATTGAGCCCTATGGGGCAAAAATGGGAATGGGGAAGGGCCAATGGTAAATGGGGAATTACCACCCCGCCAACCTTGGAATGGGGCAGTATTTCCCCATTTACCATTGGCGGACCCGTTACAATACCGGCAGCAACCATGGTGCTAATAGTGCCATTGGTTACCGCCGGTGTTGTAATGAGGGCCCAGGATTCATATCCCAGCTAAAACCAGAAGGAAGAGCGGAATCGAAACTTAGCAAAGAAGCAGCTCATGCCTGGGAATTCGAGGTCAACCTAAGGAAGGGATTAGAGCGGCAACTCTGAAGAATCGATACTTCAGAGCATACCAGCCTGCCCCGTGAAGGTCAAGATAAGGGGGCCCAGGCAGGTGGCTAGGCCGAAGGAGAATTAAATACACTAAAATCTGGAAACTGAAACAGGTTCACGGTGAACAGTCACGTGACCAGCCAGGCACGAAGAGTTACCAACGTCTGATGTCACCCAGAACCAAGGATGCCATAACTTTTCCAGATAAGAGGCTACAGTTTCGAGGCCATCCTCAGCCAACTAATTGACACATAGCCCTAAAAGTACTGATTGATGGAAAGGAGGAAGGGTGAATCTCAGGGCACTAGGCACCTGGGTGTCCATTCTGCATGCTGCTAATTAAAGTGGAGATTTATGTCTAGGGGTGTACTTACCCAATCACAAAGGACCACGTAATCTAGGGTCCTATAGCTTGTAGAGCCAATAAGACGTTGTAGTTGTAGGGACGTCATTCACGAAGGATGTAGAGGGATGGGCGTAGACGCCCACCCGATAAGAGTTATCCAATTCGCATGCTCTATTACCATATACAGATATAGCACCTATACTTAAGTTACCTTTTCCAACCAATAATATTGCATGACGAACGTGTAGAGATAGACGTCAATAATGACGAGAATGTACTATAACTATTGCTGTCTGAATGAAGAATGGGGAAGTTGAAGCGAGACAGGCGATCACGACACTGTTGATTACCATTTGTTTCCCGTTTTTTGTACTTGTCATTAAATGGACTTCCTTTTGCCAAATTATTGAGTTGTCCTTATTGAGTTGTGTCGGAGTAAGAGAATCCTGCACCCCAACCTCCTCAACATGCATCTATCTCTGGTGAGCTCTGAACTATGGGCCCGTCAGAGGACGCTCCACCCTCCGGTACACTTGGTAGAAGAGGATGGTTATGACCATCAACTATTGATGAATTAATGCTAAAACACCCATAGACTGACGGCACAAAGTAACTCTAGGCCTTTGGCAATTTCAAGAGTCCTTCGCCATTCGGCTGAGTAGACTGAGAAGCTTCACGTGGACAATGATAGTCTAACTCAAAAATCTGCAGTGGGCCTGAAGGAACCTGCCTTTCAAATCATAACCCTTCTCATTCCCACGGGCAGCCGATTGGACGAAAAGACTGCAAGAGGTGGGAAAGGAGGGGCAGTGATCCCGAGGTTCCAGAGAGGAAATGATGCGAGCGGTGAGTGAAACAATAAACTCATTACTTTGGCAAATGTCTTGTAGGCATTAGAACAAGTAAGGGAAAGGTAACAGAGGGTGGGAGAGAAAAAATAAAAAATAGTCAGAAGTAGAGAAGACTGTATATATATAAGGGCTTAATGACTCGAGTATAATAGAGAAAAAAAGTGGTTACTGGGATAGACACCCAAGAGAAAAATAGTGGTTACCGGGATAGACACCCGAGAGAAAAATAGTGGTTACCGGGAGGGCACAGAGAGAAAAATAGCGGTTACCGGGAGGGCACCCGAGAGAAAAACAAGTGGTTACCGGGGGGGACACCCGAGAGAAAACGAGAAGGATACCAGGAAGGACACCTGAGATAAAAAAGTAAGAGGATTTGCCTTGTTCCTGCGCTTTAATATAGCGGTCAGAAGAAACGTGAACTCAGAGCCCACATAATGGGGTACGATTAGACTACAGTGACGACTAAAGACGGCACTAAAGGGGTTCGATTAAACTCCATGTCAGGGTATTGATTAGAAGGCAGGTATATGTGTGTCCAGCTGGTGTCTGTCTAGTCTGTCAAATGTCTGTCATGCGTGTCCTGTTATATGTCAAATGTAAAGAACTGTATCATTGATTGTTGGAAATGAAGTTTGGGTTTTACGCGATTCTGTAACTAAGAGGGAATCACCAATGGATTGATGTTCTTGAGTAAATTGATGATATAGAATTTTGGCGGGAAGGATTGGATTGGAGCTTGCGTATTTGGTGCTCACTCATACTGTTGGACGTGTTGAAATTGCATAAAATATTGTTGGTAACAAAATTTGAGAATGGAGGAGATTACCCCACTTGCCCACTTATGTAAGCAGTTGCCCAAACACGCACCCAAGCTTAAGAAATATAGCACTGAGTGGGTTAAGGGTGCAGCCCACAAGATGTGCATGCCGCAGCCACAGAATGGGTCCCTATCCAAAGCTGTCTTACAACATATGACGACTTACCTGTATGCTACATACATAGGTAAAAAATTAGAGAAACGCCTCGCTGTTCTAGAACTGTGGTAGATATTCGAACAGACGAAGGAGGAAGTACCACCTGCAGACTGGATATTAAACGTATGCACGGAGGGGGGTGAGACGCCTACCCCACCACCAGCCCCGCCTGAGCCAGAGGTCGAGGGAAGTAAGTCAGAGGGACTCTACCCACTAAGAGAACTGAAGGCAGCCACAGGGTAAAGCAACCCTGCATACTAGTCACCTACACACAGTAGTGACGCAATCAAGGGGAAGGATCAGGAAATTAATCTTACCTCCGCAGTCCCGAGGGACAAGGAGAGACGCGATGATTAAAGGAAGGACCAGGCACAGAGTTGTGCACCTCTCATTAAGGAGAGAGAGGGAAAGAAATGGAAAAGAAGGCAGAACTGATGAGATAGCATTCGCAAAAGACAAATGGATGGGAGGACAGATATTGTTGAAACTTGATGGAAAAGGAAGTGATGCTGTGAGAGAGAAAAGTCAGATCAGACACAAAGAAAGAAAAAGGAGAAGGATAAGGAAATAAGGGATGAGAAAATGAAAAGAACGGATATGCTGAGGCAAGAACAACTATATCGCGAAGAGCAAGGAATACCGCTCAGTCGCACACAATCCGCAGCCTATGAACAGTACAGGCAGAACATGCAAAGGTTGGAAGAAGAGCAAAGACTACGTGAAAAGAGAATAAAGAGATGGGAAGATGAGGAAGTTAGAAGGGCAAAGGAATGTAGAAATGAAAGAAGAAGGGAAGAAGATAAGATTACAGAAGAAGCGAGGAAGCGCAAGGAAGTCGGTGATGATAGAGAACGCAAATGTAGACAGAGGGCAAGGGATCTTGAATATTTGCATTGGGAAGTTAAAAAACCCAATCCTGTTGTAGAATGGGAAGACATCGAAGAATCTTTCCTGCGTATGACTCAGTGCCAGGCACGAGTGGGGCAAATATTGAAGATGACTTTGACAACTGAAGCATCGGGGAAATGATGATAAAATATACGATGAAATGGGGCTGGAACAAATTCTCCAAGGGGGAAGGGAAGACGAGCACTTGGAAAGCACTCAACTATATGACACTGAGGATGTCACCCAAAGTAGTGGGAGCAAGGGAGTGTCCCTGGACAGGCTAGAAATTAGTAAGAATGAAGAAGATGCAAGGAGTTGCGTGAACTGGGAACAATCAGCGTCCGACTCCGGTCGGGAGATGGAGGATGAGGCACACGAAGAAGGGAGACGGCGCGAAAAGCGGCTCCCAAGGGACCAAGGAGTACGATGGCCAGACACTAGCGAGTCTGCACCTAGAACATCGGAGTCCGCTGCGCAGCCTGGCCGACATGAGGGAACACCCCACGGTCAGAGGGGGGTGCCAGCACCTGCCTATGTAGACAGATTGGGGACATTGCCAGGTAGACGGCGATGCAGGAATGCTACCCCAGCGATAGACAGGAGAGTTATGGGGAAAGAGAAGGAAGACTGCACATTCCAATTCCTGCTGCTAGAAAAAGGGGGAGCAAGACCACAATATATTCCATGGCCACACATGGATTGAGATAACCTGAAAAACAAGCTCCCAATGCTGACTTCGGGAGCCGGGAAGTAGATTCATGAGTTAGAAAAAATGACAGGGGGTGTCACCTTAGCTATAGGGAACATTACGGGCCTCCTGATTGCCATACTTGGTGAAAGGGCAGACGATGTATGGAAATGAGCTGGGTACCCTGGGGTAACCATAATTAACACTAGCCATGATGGCGCACAGTTTAATAATTGTAGAGCATCAGCGTGGAAAGCGATACAAGTGCTCTACCCAGACACTTCCGATATGGGAGCTATAATGACTCGAAAAATAAAAGAGTCAGAGGATCCGTTGATTTATATCCAGAATTTTCAAGATGCATGGGTGCTCGAAACGCATGAATCTTGGACAAAATCTCTCCCTGTATTCTACCATATATTGTGCCAAGGGTTGCCTGAGCCGGTGCAAAAAACAGCTCAAGAAATTGGTAGGAGTAGAAGCTAAACCATGGCCCAAAATACAGTTGACAATTGCACATTACTGGAGATTGTTGCAAGAAAAGCATTGAAAAAAGGAGGCAACTCGTAAGGGTGAGGAAGCGAAGCTGGTACAAAAGAGACTCTCAAAGTATGCTCTCGAAGGAGCCATGTTGACAAGCCCGCCTGGACCGAGTGCACAACAAGCGACTAACCCATCACAGAATAACCAGGGTAGCGTAGGATTTTACCCGAGGGGAAGGGGATTTAGAGGAAGAGGATGGCAGAGTAATTAGGGAGGGTTTCAAAGTAATCCGGGAGGTTTTCAGAATAATCAAGGTGGCTTTCAAAACGTGCAGATGGGCAGTCCAGATATGCCAAATGGACAGATGGCCCGACCACCGCCGGTGTGTTGGCTGTGTGGAATGATGGGACATGTGGCACGCGCGTGCAGAAGACAAGGCATGTGGCAAAATGGCCAAGGAATGGGAACAGGCATGGTGAATCTGCCTGCCATCCCGCAACAGGGCGGTGCACAGAATCACACAGTGCAGCTGCAAGCGCCGGGCTTGCAGCAAGGTGCGCAGCAAGGGGATCAACCCTGGAACCTGGGGAACACACCACAAGGGCAAACCCAACAGGCACCACCGTAAATGCCTCAGGGAACAAACTCCGGAGGGGGAGTCAACCCTGGAAATGGAGGAAATCCACAAGTGTACAGTCAACCAAACTTATATATGCAATAGGACAGCTCACAGTGAACTCTGATGTGCTCTATCCTATCAGTGACACCTGACCCTAACAGGGAACCAAGGGTAAATGTCGTCATAGGGGGGAAAGAATATTCCTTCTTAGTTGACACGGGTGCAACACGATCGTGCATACAAGAAGGCAAGATTTCCTTGTCCGGCCAGGCCATAGATACTCAGAGTTTCACAGGAGCTCACAGCAGAGTTACCTTTACAGACAATCTACCAGTCTCTGTAGGGGATTGTGAGATGAATGTACCCTTATTATATTCATGCCAGACCCCAGTAAACATTTTGGTTCGAGACCTAATGGCAAAGTTGAATATGACAATCTCGTTTACGGAGGATGGCATAGTATGCTCCACTCCAGGAATACATTATTCAAATGTGTGCGAAATGATCAGAGCATACTCCGGACGCACAGCCATGAGAGCTATGCCATTAAAGCCAGAAGTCTTCGCATATGGCGTGTGTGTGTGTTTAAGGCGGGATTGCCAGGCCTCGCAGATAAAACCACGAGCAACCCTGATGAGATTCTATTCAGGCCAAGAATACCTATGTATGAATAGGAAGGACAAGTATTTCCCTTGACAATACTAACTGCAGCAGTGCGAGGGAAGGTAGCGTTAGTCGAAGGATATGATGATGAAGGCAGACAATGGTGTGCGATTATCGCCATTGAAGAAGGATATCAAGTGACTGACGTCACTGATGACGATATGTTCGAAGAACACCCTGACTTAGAAGATACGAGGGTGGAAGTAAGTCTCATATTCTGGGTCAAAATGAACAAACAAGAGGTACCACAGAGAATGATGTTGGAGCTGGTACGTCCAGAATACTTTGAAGATGACATGGCCCAAGTGCCTGTCTCTGTGTGGACTACGGGACCTTATGACGTAGGCCTCCTGAAGGGGGCAGGAGAAGTGAAAATTAATCTGAAACCAGGAGTAATTTTACCAAGAGCGCGACAATATCCCATGTCCAGAGAGGCAGATGAAGGGATCGCAAAGACAATTTCCGCCATGATGGATCAGGGCATCCTAGTGATGACAGAATCACCCTGTTATATGGTGATTTACCCCGTCAAGAAATCAAAGGGAGGATCTTGTTGTTTAATCTAAGATTTAAGAGCATTAAATGATATTGTTGAAGCTGAGTTCCCTCTAGTCCCTAATCCATCTAACATCCTATGCAACATATCCACCGAGAACATATATTTTACAGTGATTGACTTGAGAAATGCTTTTTTCACAATCCCGTTGCACCATGACTCACAAGATCTGACATCGTTTCCGTTCAGACAAATGCGTCTGAAGAGCACGAGATTGCCACAGGGGTATTGTGAATCCCCATCCATTTTCAACAGAGTCCTGCAAATGGACCTAAGCAATATTGCAGTAGACAGTATTATTTTGCAGTATGTGGATGACATTCTGTTCTGCAGCACCACTGAAGAGCAATGCAGGCGCGACTCTGTCCAGCTAATGACTATACTGGTTGAGAAACGATATAAAGTTGACAAGGAAAAGTTACAATACTGTCAACAAGAGGTGCTATACATAGGCCAGCTAATCTCACACGAGGGGAAAAAGGTAACCCCAGAAAGGGCTGAAGCTATCATGAACACTGCTAAGCCAATCACGATAAAGCAAATGCAGAGCTTCTTAGGCCTGTGCAATTATGTCAGAGCATGGGTCTTCGATTACAGCTCTTATACCAAGCCCTTGCTTCAGGCCCTAAAGAAGGCCCAGTCGACAAAGGAAAAGATTGAATGGACTGAGGCAATGGAGAAGGGGTTTGCAGAACTCAAGGGGGTGTTTTGTAAGGCCCCAGTTCTTGGGATTCCTAATTATGCTGAGGAATTCTACCTGTTCTCACACACTGATGGCATCGTTATGACAGCAGTGCTCGCTCAGAGAACCTCATTGGGGTATAAGCCCCTGGTGTACTACAGTGGGAGTCTGGACTCGGTTATGAGAGGCCACTTCCCATGCGAACAAAGTCTAGCTGCCACAGCGTTCGCCATAGAGAAGGCATCATCCATTGTAATGGGATGCTCCATGACGTTATACGTCGAACACTCATTATTCGCCATTCTAGAGAAACCAAAGGGCACACTGACATCTCAGAGAGCGTCTGCCTATGAGCTGATTATCTCTAACCCATTGATCAAAGTAGTTCGATGTAAAACAGTTAACGCTGCTACGTTCATAGCTAAGCCAGTCACTGAGGGAGAACCTATACACGACTGTGCAAACTATGAGGAATTCTATGATGAAATCCCCCGGGTAAAGGAAAATGCCCTGGTAAGTGGAGAGATCGTGTTCATTGACGATTCTTCAAGAATCGACCAAGAAGACGGACAAAGATACACAAGCGGGGCCGTGGTAAAACACATAGCGAATGGAGAGTTTCAAGTACTCGTCAGTGCACAAATACCATCTCACTATTCAGCACAAGCTGCAGAACCATTGGCGTTGATACTCTCCATTGAGAATCATGCAAACCAGAAAGTAACGGTGTACAGTGACTCCGCCTATGTGACGTCAACCATGCACGCAGGACTAGCACGCTGGAAAAGGAGGGGCTACCTCCGAGCGGGCGGCACGCCAGTGCAACAAGCAGCCTTATTGGACAGGCTGATAAAGGCACTACAGCTCCCAGTGGGCGTAGCGGTTGTGAAATGCGCTGCCCACACCAAAGGGACAGATTTCGTGTCACGCGGAAACCATGCAGCAAACACGGAAGCCAAGCGTATGGCATCCAAGAGTGAAACGATCATGGAAGTAGAAGTGGCACACACCCATGAGCGTATGATGGTAGCGCAAGCCACAACAGAAGCCTATAGTAATATGGGGCAGACCGAATTAATGGAGCTCCAAGGGGAGGCACCTCAGGATGAGAAGAATCTATGGAAGCATCAAGGGTGTTATTTAAACCCCTCTGATGGTTTGTGGTGGCAAGACAGCACTGGTAAACCAGTAATGCCTGTAGCCCTGCTAAAGAAAGCATTTGAGCAATTACATTACCCTTTTCACATGTCAAAAGAAAATCTCGCTGCAACGCTCGCAGAAGACTGGTTCACACCGAATTTAGTGGAGCATGTTGCATTCTGTATGGTGAACTGCATTATCTGGCAGCAATTCACAGCTGGGCACACATTAAAAGTAGTGAGAGGAGTCATGCCCTGGCCAAATGGGCCTTTTCAGCACTTACATATCGATTATGTCGACATGATTCAAGTGTGCAATGGGTACAGGTACTTAATTGAAGTGGTGTGTCCATCCTCTAGATGGATAGAAGCAGGTCCCTGTACACACCGAGACTCAACCTGTGCTGCTAAGTTCCTGGTGAGGGAAGTGTTCCCTATATGGGGGGTGTGCGAGGTAATGAGGTCAGATAACGGGGCTCACTTTGTTAATTCAGTGTTTGAACAGATCAGCTTGCTGCTTGGTATAAAGCACAAGTTCTCGTCGGCGCATCATCCAGAAGGTAATGTATCTGTGAGAGGCTCAACGGCTTGTTAAAGGAAAGGATAGCCAAGTTGAAGCTTACTCTAAAGAGGGGATGGCTGCACTGTCTGCCACTGGCATTGTATGCACTTCAGAACAAACCAGGCCCAGGCCATCATCTTACACCGCACAAGATAGTTACGGGAAGGAGAATGAGGACCCCTCTTAATCCCCGAGATAGAGCTAGATGTGATACCCAGCCAACCAGAGAGGTCTTGGGAACCGAAATGCAGGAGTACCTGAACTGCATGACATTAAGGGGCCGATTCATGGAACAAACGTGCGCCGAAAATCTACGCGCAAGCAGGCGCAAGCAGGAGCAAGCAGGCGCAAGCGGAAAAAAAGAGGCGCACGCGTGCGATTCATGGAAGTCCCTGCGCGTGTCTTCCTCGGGATGTGCGCCAAACCCGTGCATGGCGCACACTTCACTGCAACATCCCGAAAGACGTGCGCGACGCGCACAGTGAAAGCGCACAACCTCTGCGCATACACTAGAAAGTGGGCGGAACACGGGGCGTAATGCGTGGAATGGGGAACAACTTGCGAAAACAAGGGCGTAACTGGGG
This sequence comes from Ambystoma mexicanum, assembly GCF_040938575.1. Lineage (NCBI taxonomy): Eukaryota > Metazoa > Chordata > Amphibia > Caudata > Ambystomatidae > Ambystoma > Ambystoma mexicanum. The sequence goes on along the minus strand of NC_090941.1, from coordinate 458,632,623 downwards.
ATGTACTGCAGGGAAGCAGAGGGAACGCCCACACGCACCCGAACCACACGTATTCATGGAACCGAATAGGGCAAAGCCACGCACAGCGAAAGACACGCACAAGCCGATACACGTCCACCACACGAAGGCAGGCGGTAGCGTCCCTGCGCATTACAAAAGTGGCAACATACAGCAATTGTGCGAGCGGGGCACCTGTATTTCGGGGGTTCGCATGAACTTTTTACTGCGATCGGGCCTGGGGGAGCGGGCTACGTGTATTTCAGGGGTTCCCGTGAACTTTCTCACGCGATCGGGCCTGGGGGAGCGGCCTACGTGTATTTCAGGGGTTCGCGTGAACTTTCTCACACAATCGGGCCTGGGGGAGCGGGCTACGTGTATTTCAGGGGTTCGCTTGAACATTTTACCGCGATCGGGCCTGGGGGAGCAGGCTACGTGTATTTCAGGTGTTCGCGTGAACTTTCTCGCGTGAACCAACTGCAGCGATGGCGAAAAGGGTGCAGCACAACACAAAACACAACAGGAGGTGCTGAAACAGACACAGTTCAAGGTCTATGTGTGCCACTCATCTTCCCTGGTGATGCCGTGTTGGCAAGAAACCACACAAAGAAAAGGTGGGATGAGCCAAGTTTCAATGGTCCGTTCGTCGTAGAGGACTGCACTCCCTCAGCCGTCAAACTTCAAGGCAGGAGAGAGTAGACCTTCCTCAATGACATTAAACCCTATATCGGTGAGCTCCTTCTAGCTGCACCCCACTGCGGAGAAATCACAGACAACGGGGAAGAACCTCAGCACGTGCAGACGAGATCCAAGACGAGGAAGAAGGTCGCATGAGCAGCAAACTCTGTTTGAAAATTGTGGCTTTAAACTAGACATTTTGTATAAGCAAAAAAGGGGATAAGGAAATAATGGACGCTTTGTGCATCCTAGTTGCAGGGTGAAGAAGAGAATTTTGCATCTAAGCCACAACGCACTGACAATACAAACTTTCAAATCAAGCCACACCTGGGCATTGTTGAAGAAACAAGACTCTGATAGACTGTACACAAGGACTTTTCGTCAAAGGCTTAACACAGTAACCTGAAGCAACCAGCACCAAGACCTTGTTTTGCAGATCTCATGGTATCTCCCAGAAGAAATCTCACATGGGATGTACTCACCTACTTCCAGTTAGTAGTAATATCATATCCGTCACTTGTAGCGAGAGTAACCGGTGTCACAGACTTTATTCAAGATCCTGCTAACAAGAAAGTAATCTGGCAACTACTGGCTGCCATCATCGCAGAAGCCTTCGCTGAGTTGCCCGAATACAGTGAAAAGGACACAAATGCTTGCACCACAAGTAATCACAGATGAACTCACGTACACGCTATTCATAGTGCCCAGGACTCGTTGGAAGAACCACGGACACACTCATGTATATCAGAGATCCTAGAAACACTGAACATTTGAACCAACTGTGGATCAAGCTGAACTACGTGGTTGCAATCCATGCAGAAGGAAGTGCAGAGACTGTTCACGTCAAAAGAAAGGCATGTGATCCAGAAACCAGCCAAGCAGGACAAATGTCCCTGTCACCCGTGGACAGCCAACTGGCTCACAATGTCCTATTCCTCCAAGTCACTGACTATCCAGAAATGGTGGGAAGGCCTGCAGAGGTTGACGTCATCACCTTCCTGAGAGATCCAGCTAATATCGCACACATGGGAACACTCCTCCATGGCATCATGCTCCAAGTGGAGCTGTCCAACTTCCAAAGTGAGTACCTAAGGAGATTCCAGTGAAACCGTCTGTCGAGGGACAGATCCAGGGGACAGAGACACAGTTCTTCATCTTTTCACCGTGGGACAGATCGAGATGAGCAGAGAAGAGAACTTCACCGTTTTGTTTTATTTTTTTATTCTTTATTTTTATTTTTATTTTTTATTTTTATTGATTTTGAGTGATGCCATTTGTTTAATTTTTCCGCATCTAAACAGGTTCCTGCATGTCCTCAAGACTGAAGCAGATTCGGAGAGTGCATGGGGAACTTACCTATTTTGAATATGCATAATGAATGTGATTCACCAAAGGTGTTAGTCTAATCTTTCTCCATAGTCTAGTAGGAGAACTGATTCATATAACCAGAGACAATCGCCACACCGCAAGAGGGGGGACTCTTTAAAGCACTTGACACTTTTATGCAAATCTTTTGAGAAACAAGAATGGAGTAAGTGAAAATGAATTAAAACACTGACTCCTGACTCATGATCGAAATGGGGGCCCAGAACCGTAATTTCCCGCAAACAGAGGGGCGCCCCTGCTTCCCAGGAAGAAAATGCTGCCAGCTGTTGTACAGATCAATCATGTGTATATGCGTAGTAATTATAATTGTTTTTCTGTCATTAACAATCAGAACAGCATTTTTCATTGGTGCACGAAGCATCCCAATTTCAGTGCAGCCACCGGATAAGGTACACATGAGTCCCAAGAAGGCACCTAGACCATATATAGTTATTCCAGTCCCAAGAAAACCTGATGGTAAAGTAAACAAACTAAAATTGAATGTAATTAGCAGTGATTCATACACAATTAAGGTAACAAATGAAGAGAAAAGCTGGAGACAGGGTCAGTAGGAATGAATGAAAATGTAGCACTGACCACTACACGCGCACACACACTGAATGCACACGAACAAGGGCAAGTGTCAATGGCTACAGAACCTCGAACGATGGCAACAGAAAATAAGAGACTGCCTACCGAACAACCAGTTCCAGAAAATAGTGGAAGTAACCAAGAGGAATCAAGGGAAAGACCAACTAAGGAAGATATAACAAAAGCCCTCAAGAAGACAGAGACAGCTACAAGAGAATTCACTGCAAAGACAAAATGCTGATAGACTATTTGTTCCCATTTATAGCTAGAGCGAAGAAACTGTATGAGGAACTGAAAAATAGAACCACAGAGACTGTAATGACAAGCACACCAGTTCCAACACAAGGAGCATGCACCAGGCCAGAACGCGGCCATAGATTGGACAGACGGTACACAGGTGGTGGTTAAAGGAGCTCTAAGAGAGAATACAAGAGGAGAGGAAGAGAAACACAAAACCTTCTCCCACCACAGCGATACAGTTAATGAAGCCTGCTCCATGGGAAAGCATGCCTGAGAGAACCCCGGCTTGGAAAAGTAGCACTGAGGCATTTAAGGATATAGTCATAGCAAACTACAAAAGGACACTAAGAATCAAGGGGAACCCTCACAAAGATGACAATGAACTAAACGATTACCTGGATAGCACAGCACACCTAGGAAACAACATTTGGTACCAACACATGAAGGAAGTAGGAAGAAGAAAAGCTGAAGGAGAATGCTTCATCTGTGCACTTCTACCGTACAACATGGGAAAATCAAAGATCTTTGTGGCTGTAGAAATCGATGTCCCTAAAGCATACTGTATGTCACACGTAGCAATGTGCAACACCAGAGAACAGTTTATGCGGAGAGATGCCTCATTGCTATGGGCAACTGAAAAGGATTACCCCGATGAAGACGGTTACGTCCAGGATATCAAGATAAGAAACAGAGCGCATACCAAGAATCACGTGATCAGGTACGAGAAGCCAGAAACCAAGGGATCAGGAATGAGATGGGAAATAAACCCGAGACTGAACGTCCAAGGAAAGACTGCAGAAGAGGCTCAAATTTGGAAGAACAGAGGCCAAATGCAGATCTGGGGAACAGTGGTTTCCCCAAACGGATGGGAGGAAGGAGTGGTAATCTGCCGAGTTTGGATGGTCCTTGGAGCCTGCCAAGAAGCGATAGAGAACTAACAGAGGTTATGCAAACATCTATGGCCAAAGCTGGTAAAGCTGCTGACATGGGTCGAAGACAGGGGAGGACCCCTGCAAATAGTACCACTGGCAAATCTGAAACTTTGCTTCAGAAACAATGGCACAAGGAAGATGGGAGAGAATCAAAACTGCAGACAAATCTTTGAAGCCCCAGGAATGACGCAAGGGACTGCAGTTATTATGGACCATTACTTTGTGTTTGGATCCAAGGCATATATAAGACTACCAAAAAACTGGGGAGGCATATGCACACTAGTGAACGTCCACGTTCCTGAACTAGTGATCCCAAAAAGTGAACTGAGTATTGACAGTTTCCCGGAAGCAGATGCTCATCTGTGGAGATCTGTGGAACTGGTATCCCGGATGAAGAGAGAGAATTACTTTCTGCCAAATCAGAAGGAGCATTTTATGCAATCCCATATGAACACAGGCTGTTTAGCCTCACCTCAACAGTTTTTACAACACTACTCTTGCCACACATCCAAGTCGGAGTGAATGCTAAATGGTTGCAGATAACCAGATGGGAGTTATTGCAGACCATCAGCACCACCACAAAAGGATTTAACGCGATGAAAGAAGAACTGAGAGCAATCCGATTGATGACCCTCCAGAACAGATATGCACGTGACATGATCACAGCGATGGATGGAGGTATTTGCACAAAAATCAGAGAATCATGTTGCACATTTACACCTTCACATGATGAAGAAAATGGAACCTTAACAGAAGCCATAAGTATGTTGACAAACCTAAAGAACCAGATGATCGATGAAACTGATGAAGTGGATGATGATAGCTGGTTTGGAGCACTATTCTCATGGGTCCCGCAATGGATGGCAGATATATTCAAGTTTCTGGGAGCCTTACTAGTAATGATACTGCTAGGATTCTGTGTTATCAAGATAATCATCACACAGTGCCAGAAAACTGCCAAGAAAGCCATTGGGATGAAAATCATGGTCAATGTCGAACCAGATTGGAAGCCCAGAGATCTGACTGATGAAGAAATAAGAGACTTTGTGAAAGCCAGCAAATTTGCGCCAGAAGGAACAAAGTTTATGTATCCCAGGAAACGAAGGAAGTATGAAGGAAAATGGATCTATTGCAGCCCAAATGGACAATGCCAACTAATGACCTGGAACAAGGACGAGCATGTAAAAACTGCAGGAAGTTTGAAAGGCGTGATAAAAATATGGACTCCAAAGATACACACGTTCACACCATCATGTACAAACCCTGAAGATGATGAACAGGACACAGAAGAACCAAGGAAGATGAATCCAGAGGAGGAAGCAGAAGTGGTCCGTGAACCGACCAGAGGGGGGAGAGAAGAGGAGGTCCCAGACATGGCCTGCACCCCTGCCCCCCATTGTGAGGTACCAGGAACGTACTCGCCAAGGTATGTGACGTATGAGGGGCAGATGAACCAACAGGGAGCTGAACTTGGACTCTGCCCATTGCACATCAGAAGAGCAATACCTGTTGAAACACCCATAGCCAGACAACCATGGGCTGCACGCTACACTCTTAGACAACCATACCAGCAGCTGTCGTGAAATAAAGAGTACCTACAGACTGTCCACGAAGAGACCCAAAGAGCCTTAATGGACGGCCAGTGGTAATGACACGAGGGCCCGGATAGACTCATGGATGAACAAAAACGACAACCAAAGATAACACGCCAGTGCGAGTAGATATAAAAATAGATGTAATGAACACAGAGGAGGAGACGATGTTGAAACATAAGGAAATATTGCTGAGGAACAAAATGGCAAAATGGAAGTATCCAACCAGCTAACGCATGTAAATAGGCTTGGAACGCAAGAAGCTAAGAAAACGATACTGCTTGCAATGCTTAGTAGCAGAATAGAGCGGCAAACGCCAACCACATATCTACCTCAAAAAAGCACACTATACAAGTGCGACTCCATTTTGGAAAACAGAAGTATGGCCAGGCGGCCAGAGGCCTACCAGGCCAGGATTCAGAAGGAAGAGCGGAATCAAAACTTAGAAAAGAAGCAGCGCATGCCTGTGAATTCGAGGTCAACCTAAGGAAGGGAGGAGAGAGGCAACTCTGAAGAATCGAAACTTCAGAGCATACCAGCCTGCCCTGTGAAAGTCAAGATAAGGGGGCCAAGGCAGGTGGTGATGCCGAAGGAGAAATAAATATACTAAAAGCTGGAAATTGAAGCAGATTCACAGTGAACAGACATGTGACCAGCTAGGCGCGAAGAGTTACCAATGTCTGATGTCACCCAGAACCCACATAGCCCTAAAAGTACTGATTGATGGAAAGGAGGAAGGGTGAATCTCGGGGCACTAGGCACCTGGGTGTCCATTCTGCATGCTGCTAATTAAAGTGGAGATTTATGTCTAGGGGTGTAACTTACCCAATCACAAAGGACCACGTAATCTAGGGTCCTATAGTTTGCAGAGCCAATAAGATGTTGTAGTTGTCGTCTATCACAAATGATATAGAGGGATGGGTGTAGAGACCCACCCGATAAGAGTTATCCAATCCGCATGCTCTATTACAATATACAGATATAGCACCTATACTTAAGTTACCTTTTCCAACCAATAATAGTGCATGACAAACGTGTAGAGTTAGACGTCAATGATGACGAAAATGTACTATAACTATTGCTGTCTGAATGAAGAATGGGGGAGCTGAAGCGAGACAGGCAATCGCGACACTGTTGATTACCATTTGTTTCCCTGTTTTTTGTACTTGTCATTTAACTGACTTCCCTTTGCCAAACTATTGAGTTGTCCGTATTGAGTTGTGTCGGTGTAAGAGAATCATGCACCCCAAGCTCCTCAAGGTGCAGCTATCTTGTCTTATAGGTACTTGAGGGTGAGCTCTGACCTATGGGCCCATCATAGGATGCTCTGCCCTCCTGTACAAATGTTTTTAAGCAGTGTCCAAATAAAGCATCCAATTTATCTGTTAAAATGTATCCTCTTTGTTATTTTTTTTAAACTACTGCAGTTTTAACAATTGCCTTACAATCCAACAAAAGGGATGAGACCTAGGCTACATAAGTGAAGGAGTCTGTTACCTAAGCATAGGTGGGTCTATTGCTAGAAACACTTTTACCCATTTTTGTGTACCCTCTACTCCAAATGTTGGAGTAGGGCAGATTCTGTCATTGTAAAGTTTCCCTACCCCTCAGCAGCACCACGATCAACGAGCAAGGACAGCCCCCACATGTTTCCTCCTGTGCCCGTGCATCACAAGTTCTCATGGATGCGGTGAGCCAAGATGTTGCAAACTGAGAATGTATGTTCATTCTGAGTGAAGGTCACCAGCTTTGAATTTTTGCTTGCGAGCTAAGGAAGCCCGTGCATCGGACACGCAGTATAAGGTTCAATTGTTTTTTGACCTTGAGAGAAAAGCACCATTCCGAAAGGAATTGAATGAAAGGAGGGGTATAATAAAGTAAGATATGATAAGGTTATCCATTCCAAAACTGGACTACGGCACATGTAAATTCAGTTTATGAAAAATCGTTGGTGCGAATGGAGTCTGCGTTATGGTCTGAGTTACACCAATAGAATGGTAATGCCGAATATAATGTACGTTTGACTTTCAACGGTTTTATACCTGAACGAGCATCTACTTATCATTACCTGACCATTATTTCTGGGTTACATTCTACTCGTTTGTTCTGTGTGGCATATTGCAATGAAACGCAAGTATAACCTTGAGGTGTAATGTTCTTTCTACTACCCACATGGGCAGTTCAGCATTTAGATGCATGTAGACCACTACTCGGTTCTCCCAGGTTCAACGCTAATATTTCATTAAAATGCCATCTATGTGCATATCGAATTGTAGAGTCAGCTTCCGTATCCCGTTTAGAGTTGAACATACTACATAGCAATGTCCTCTGTAGCAAATTGTGTAGTACTTTCCACGTTGTTTTCTCTCTGTTGACATTGTTTCATGTCTGTGCTAATCGTTAGTTTAAATTCTATGCCAAATTAATAAGTCAATAGATAAATTGTAATAAAGATCGGCTACTGAGACACATTTCTATTATGTTTTGAAACAGGTACATCCTGCCATTCTGCGATTGTCATAGATTTCAGATGCCAACTGACGGATTCTTCAACCGACAGCTGCAGATACTTGTGAACAACTGGATATATTTGACTCTTTTTTGGGACAATCAGCAAGGGCCGATATGCCCTTACGCCTTGTTAATGATTAGGAGCAACATAACATCTGTTACAGTGGTCTAGCCCCAAGATGATGCACAAGCCCTGGAATTCACTGTGCGACCCAACCGCTTCTTTTACCCAAAACGAACACTTTGTGTACCCAAAAAAGAACAACGCGTGACTCACGATAAACATTTTTGGATTGCAAGCGATGAAACAAATTTCCAATTTGATTGAATATGGCAATAGCAGATGTTCTCGGAGCGTTTATCGTTAAATAAAAGTACTTTACAAATTGTACAGTCTTGCTGTTTCCTTTTAAAGTACGGTTTCATATTCCGAATTGTGACGTGCTGTGTTGTGAGACGATGTGTGTTGATTTCCGGGTTCTGCGTCACATCACGTAGGTGATGACTGGATGCGTTTGGCTACACTGCCCAGGAACGTCACTGAGAAAGGTGGAGAATATCACTAGGTTTGGTAATGTCAGGCTCAGGGTCGGGGCAAATGATTTAGTGCCACCAGGGCAGTTCACCTTAGGGCTATGCAGCAACAGATAAGATTAGCACAAGATGGCCCCGCCCTGCTGCCAGATTTCACATATGTACAAAAGAGGAAAACTAAGGTAAGGTGCATTGGAAATGTTTGTGCGATCGATCAACGTATGTTTAAAAACCCATGCCCAAACCCTCGGGACAATAATATTTTCTGAGCTTGCACTTGTCAAACTTGTCAAATAATCTCTGGGGAGTCAAGGGGTGATGAGGATGGGATGGGATATTTCTGACCTGATTCCAAATGTGTTTACAAAGTTTGGCGGGATTCCATCAAGAGGGGGCAAAATTAGAGGGGGGTCTCAAAATAATGTAATGGCTTATAAATAAGGTGCCATTTGACAAGTCTACACTTAATTTTGCAAACTGATAATAGATCTAGATATAAATGTTTTTGCAAAGTTTGGTGGGATTCTGTCAAGAGGGAGCAAAATTAGAGGGGGGTCCCAAAATATTGTAAATGCTTATAAATGTGGTGCCATTTGACAAATCTACGCAAAGGTTTGCAAAAAGATTATAGATCTAGATATAAATGTTTTCTTAAAGTCTGAATGGATTTTGTCAAGTGGGGGCTAGGTTATATGACGATTATATTTGCATACATATGACACTTTTGAAAAAATAAAACATGGATGGATTTCCAGCAAACATGCGTAAGGAGCATTGGCAAGGATCTACAAGCATGGTTTTAAAAATGTGCCAGTATTTTTTTTTTTTACAAGTGTCATAATGTAGCTACAAAAAACAGCGGTATACCTTTAGTAATTGAGGGGTGGCCTGTGGCCATGGGCAGTGGCCAGATTGTCTGGGTCATGGAATAAGGTCATGATCCGGACAATCTGGCTACTGGCCATGACCACAAGGGACAAAACATAGGATTAAAGTGGACATGTCCACCTGGGACTGGCTTTGTGGTGAGGTTATTCGAAATTAGGATAGATTTGAAAGGGAAGAAAAATGTGCTTGTGGTAATATGGTCATAAGGTTCTCTTTTTGCCTTCTGCAGGCTGCCATGGAAAGCGAAGAGGGGCCCTGTATGGAACCCCTGTCTTCCCTTTCCATGGTGGCCATGTTGGAAAAGGATTTTCCTTTCTACACCGGGATGCCACAGGCGTCCCGGTGTGGGAAGAAAAATCCTCTTCTTTAGTACCCCGGGTTCCTGCTATGGGAACCTAGGCTGCTAATGGCCTTCATCCCACATTTCAGGGGTTGGAATTAGCATAACACAAAATGCAAATGGAAATGTTGGAAAATCTTATTGAGTCTATGTACTTTACTGAGAAATATAAAGCAGATGGAGTCTATACTTTTTCTTTTAGTTCAATTTTTTAACTGCGATAAGGTGGTTCCTAAAGGAACATTTATTGTTTTTGGATGAATTTTATTTTTGGCAGGAGAGCTTAGAACGAAAGGTGGAGAGGGAAATGAGGGAAGAGGCACCAAACACTAATATGGAGGGGCAGGTAGACAGGGGAAAATGTTGTGCATGTGTTATTTCTAAGGTAGGGGGCAGTGTTTCTCATGTTCCTTGATTACAGCAGTGGTTGTGTCTCTTGGGGTGGAGGGATGGCATTAGCTGATTCAATTTTAAGAAAAATAGTAGCTTTGCAAAAAGTATGTACTGTGTACTAGAATGTTAATGGATGAGTAGGAATAGGTGTTGGAGCTGTGCAAGGGAAATTTTGAAGTTGAAAGTTCCTAGATCACTAGAAAATGCAGTTCCGAACTGTCCACGAAGCACAGATCTTATTGTGACGTGCGTACGGTTTCTGGGACACGTTATCATGCCGTGCACCAGCATATGGTCATGTGGCACTCGACGGAAGGTCTGCAATGAAGTCAGATGTTCATAGACATTATGGTTAAGTTGCACTAATGAAAACCAATGAAATTCAATGAAAAAAGTTTGTTAAGGGGATGTTAACGTCCCTTTAACAAAGTTTTTTCTTTGAATTTCCTAGGTTTTTATTAGTCCAACATAACCATAATGTCCCTTTAAGAAAATTTTTTCAGTGAATTTCAAAGGTTTTTATTAGTGCAACTTAACCATAACGTCCCCTTAACAAAGTTTTTTCAATATATATATATATAAATATATTCAGTGAAAAAACTTTGTTAAAGGGACGGTATGATTAAGTTGCACTACTAAAAACCTATGAAATTCAGTGAAAAAACTTTGTTAAAGGGACGTTATGGTTCCAAGTAAAACCAAAAAACTCTTGAAATTCGCCAGTTATGGTAAGCAAAGCAACCATAACTCGCGCCACCACCATACAACCAGGACATCAAAGATGACATCAATTTTTGTTTTTATTTATTTATTTACTTAATTACTTTAATTTAGACATGACATTGAGGCGCTATTACCTAGAACAGCTTACTTACAGAAATAGTGGTATTCACTGGTATATTATAAATTTCACAAGACATAGGGCCTCATTACGACCCTGGCGGTAAGGGGTTAACGCCAGCGTTAGCTGCGCCGACCCCTTACCGCCAATTACGAGGTCCCTTAGCGCCATGGCGCTTTTAACACCTGCTTTTAGCAGGTGTTAAAATCCATGGCGCTAAGGGACCATGGAGTTAATTACGCCACCGTAATTTACGGTGGCGTAATTAACGCCTTCCCCACTCCCATTATGCCCTATGGGGCAAAAATGGGAATGGGGAAGGGTAAATGGGGATTGGGGACTTACCGCCCCGCCGACCTCGGAATGGGGCGGTAAGTCCGCCAACCACCATGGCGTAAACGTAGTTTACGCCATGGTGGTAAAGTCACGGCCCAGGCGGTAACTTACCGCCTGGGTCGTAATGAGGCCCATAGTAAAGATTTTTTTTTTTGCTACAGTTAGTCATTCAATACAATTTGTTCATTAAGAACATATCATATGTACTGAACTGATGCAATGTATCTTATGTAAATAAATTAGTTTAATGGTTTTAAAGAAGGCACTGAGAATTTCAATTAAAAAAATCAATATCTAAATTAAAAACAAAGTTACTAATTTGAAGCTTTTACAATTGCAGTGAAGACCAGTCTCCTGAAAAGAAGCAGCCAAATTCGAAGAACAAAGAAGAACTAAGAAGTTAACTGTTAATTTAAGAAAAAAAGTAAATAGAATATCACCATAATATTTGTATTATTAATCAAACATACTATAACGTTAATACAAGCTATTTCGGTGCCTAAAAATAGAGATTGTGTACCATTTTGTCCAAAAATCTCCATGTCTTAAACAGCGATTTACAGCCAGAATGGCCCACAATTCCTATTTTTGGACACAAAAATTACCCAACTGAACCACTACAATTTTCATATTATAGAGCAAACGACTGTTTTAATTGTATACATTAGATTTACTATTTGTACTTTTCCACACCACTAGCTTACTTTTTTTTGTCATCTGAACCCCAGTTTAGTAACACATAAATTCAAGAATACCTATCCCTACTGGTTGTAGTTCCCAATGCACAATCACACACCATTACATACATCTTTATCATCTTACTCAAACACTCATGCACACAGCACGCATACATTCCAGAACACCCCAACCCATATCTTCTTTATTTTTTCAACAGACCCTAAAGAATGCCTACCAAAAGTCAAGTCCGTAGAAAGCAACGCAAAAGTAGAGCAAATGAAAATAAAAGTGGCCAACATAAGCATCCATCTCTAGCAGAATTTGTAAAAAAAGTTGAAACAAAACAGCTAATACAGTCATTTAGTGAAACACAAGAAGTTTCAAGTACAAAAACTTTGCCTCCTCTATCAAAATGTAAAACAAACCAAAAAACAAATAACAGAAAATCAGCTATCACTACAGATAAAACTACTTCTTCAAATTGTAATATAGAGCAAAGTAAGCATACCAAGAAAAGTATTTTAGCCAAAATGTACCGTCACAAAGTCCTTCAAAATCTTATAAAAACAGGAGAGAAATGAGGTTCAATGCTTAAAACCTATCGTAGGAAATTAATCTTAGAAGCATTGATGGACAGTGCAATTCTTCTCAAAAGAAAGTTATTTATTTTACTGTTAAACAAAATGAAACCACTAACAAAACTAATAACTAAATTACAAAAAAGACTTCTCAATAAGCGAAATGTCAAAAGAAAGTACTTCTTAAGTATCTGCGGAGGTGAATGGAATTACACTACGAGCACAGAACCATATTCTAATGAAGAAGCGTACAAACAAAAGCAAACCAATACAATTGCCATACATAGCAGTGGTTGAGGTTATGAAAAAGTGAATAATACCATAATGGAACAAGAAGTACTCCTTACAAAAATATGCCCTGAAAACTTAGAATTACCTCTCCATTCAACTGAATCAGAACTTCTAGTGTACAAATGGCCATGCACGTCAATGTGTAACATTCCCAAACAATTTTTCAAAACTTTATGCCAATTCCTCAATAAATATCTAAAAAGCAAAGACAAAATCAAAATTAAATTACTGCAAAATATGGATACCTGTCCAGTGCGCAAGTACACAGGACTACAAGGACATTCATTGGCCTGCATTACAGGACCTACTTGTAAAACCACTTTCCATGATATTAAAAGGATATGAACACATCATTCAACTATAAGAACTCTAGTCTATAAACTGTACTATGCTAAAAGTCCTGCTTTAGCACTAGCAAAGTTAAATAACATCCTTCTATATGGTACAGCAAAAGACCTACTTGAAGAAATTCACTATATCCAGAAAAAAATATTTTGGAAGTGAAAGCCATTTACAGAATGAAATAGCTTTAAACCAATTAAGCAACAATTCTAAACATGGCAACCTTTTGCTAAACACATACAAAAAAGAAATACTAAAATTTAAAAGTACATCAGCTGAAGTACCAAACTATGTATGTGTATGTTGCCGTAGAACATTTTATAAAAGTAACACAAAAACTGTAGACCTATCATACAAAATAGAAGACAATGAAGATTCTAAATGGTTTGAGTTAGCTCTCTACCTTGTAGCAGAAAACAAATACAAAATAACTGAGCCCTTAATACTTTGCATTTACTGCACTACAAAACTTGACAACAACCAAACTCCTTCACGTGCTATCACAAATAATTTGGAATTATACCCAGTACCAAAACCCCTACAACAACTTAATTTATATGGGAGCATCATAATTCAAACAGTACACACATTTCAAGCAATAATACGCCTTCAACCAAAAACAGCAAAATGACCTCCCTCTGAATTGGTAAAAGGCATTCGTGGAAAAGTAGTTTATTTACCATTAAATCTAAAAGAAAATGTGCATACTCTAGGAGTGCAACATCCAATGCAGCAATCTTTAATTATCTTAGTAAATGGAGTACCTACAAAAGACAAAAAAATATTGCAACAGCTGGTAGGTTTATATAAATTTAGACAAGCCTTCCAATATTTTAAAGAGAATAATGAATATTACAAAGAAATCAATATTGAAGAAAACTTGAAAGATACAACTGAAATAATTCAAGAAACACAAGAAGCTGGTCAATTTGATCTACTAGATCCTGCTACAATATCAAATACTTTACACCATTACACAATTCATCCTTTGCACTGTAATGACACCGTAGAAGATATACTGGAAACGTACCAAATGCATCAAACAAAAGGATCGCCAATCAGCATATGGGAAAAAAGTATAGAAGCACGTGCTTTTCCTCTACTCTTTCCTACTGGCAAAGGAGGAAGGTATGATGATAGACCTCTTCAAATATCAGCTTCAGAATACCGCTCATTACGGATGTATTTTGAAGATCCCAGATTTAGACAAAATGTGGAATACATATTCCACCTGTTCTTTGAAAGTGAGCTAGCAACTTTATGTTACGGAGTTGCACACATATTAAAATCAGGATCACACTTTCGAAATATGACAGCTACACAATTATTAGAAAAAGTGCAACAAAAGGATGAGGTTTTACAATCAAATATTACAAATCTATTAGCAAATATGCGTGGTACTAAAGAGTACTGGTTTCAACGTCATGGAGATGTATGTTGTATGATCAGAAACCTTGGCCCACCCACTTGGTTTGTTACATTAAGTTGTGCAGAATTTGCATGGGAAGATTTACATGATTTCCTACGCATATCAAATAAAAACAACACAAACATAGATATACTAACACCTGGAGAACTTTGTTCTTTGGATCCTGTTAATGTTTCAAGATATTTTCACCATCGCTTCATTGCTATGCTACATTTTATTTGTAATAAAACTGTTCCTCCCCTTCGAGTAGTGCACCACTTCTTTTGGAGAAAAGAATACCAAGCCAGAGGAGCATCACATATCCACATGCTTTTATGGATTAAAGATGCTCCTAAATTTTGTCAAGACAGTGATGCCACTCTTTTACAGTTTATTGAAAAAAATGTCACCTGTGAAATAACATCAGAAGCTACAAATAGTGATCTTCATGCACAAATTTTACAATTTCAAAGACACAAATGTGGAAAATATTGTCGTTGCAAATACAAAAACAAAGGGAAATACTACACCAAATGTCGATTTGGTTTCCCTAGACCAGTTACAAATACAGGTCAAGTGAACAACCTCATGTCTTCAGTTAGACATAGTGTTAAAGGTAAGTCACCTAAAATACATATTACATAAAAAGAAAAGAAGAAGAAAAATATATCAATGATTATAATGCAATCATTGCCCACTTATGGAATGCAAACATAGATGTGCAGTACATTGCAGACAATTCTACTGCAGTTGCACCATATGTGACAGCATACTTTACTAAAGCAGAAAAGACAGAGCTCCAAGACCTCTGGAATGACCTGTCATCAGATAAAACAGTATCTCAGAAATTATACAGCTTGGGCATACAAATGCTCACCCATAGAGAATGTGGATCATATGAAGCGGCTGATCGTTTAACTGGTACTGCATTGTATGGTAAATCTGAAAATATAGTATGGCTAAGTCTTGGTACAGCTAAATCTAGAAAAAGAGTTCTAAAATCATATGAAGATATAGAAACAATAGCCAAACATGATCCCAACAGCCAAGACATTTTAAAAAACAATTTATTGGACACATACTACCCAAACATAAGTAATACTTTGGAAAACATGTGTCTATACCACATAGCCCAAAACTGCACATACAAAAATAATATGAGACCTGATGAAAAAAAGGTAAATATAGAGTGACAAACTGTGAAGGCAGCTTAGTTAAACTCACTAAACCAAATTTTATTAATCATATCAAATTGTCATTAAAGACTCCTCAACATAAAGAAGTATATTACATGTCCCTGCTACAACTCTTCAAACCATGGAGAAAAGAAGAACAATTACTAGATAACTATGACTCATATGAGGATGATTTCAAAGCAAATGAAAGCACTATAACTGATGGAAACTTTACACAGTACAAAAAAATGTTGCACAATGAACAGCAACACGAAGAAGAACTCCAAGACCAACTAGATAAGGAAACTCCCGACAGTAGTCAACCTTCTGTAACAGGAAGCCAATAACCACTGGGAGAACCACTAATAATAAATGAGGCAGAATTAGCTATGATAGAAGTAGAAAACACCATGTGTCAGTATGAAGATAAGGAAGACTTAACTATACTACAATCAAAACTAAACAATGAGCAAAGTAGCATTTTTCAAGAAGTAACAAAACTAATTGCACATGGTGTAAAACATGAAAATAAAGAATGTTCCTGCCATAATTATAAACCTATGCTACTGTACGTCAGTGGTGAAGCTGGTTCTGGCAAAACATTCCTAATCAAAATCATTAGTTGGTTCCTTCAACAATTGACAAACAACAAACTGTCAGCTGTTATCACTGCCCCCACAGGTTTAGCTGCCTACAACATAGGTGGTGTTACATTACACCGATTTCTACTATTACCAGTAGAACACCAGAACAAATTAGACTATTACAAACTTTCTACAGAAGCTGCAATGGAATTACACAGAGTATTGAAACAAATGAAAATGCTACTAATAGATGAAGTGAGCATGGTCTCCAACCTAATGTAAGCTTTGATTCACCTCAGATTACAAGAAGTACTCAAAACAGACTATGAAGAGCTCTTTGCAGGAAAACACATTATTGTTTTTGGAGATCTGCTTCAATTAACACCAGTAAAAGGTGAGCTTATTTTTAAAACATTAGGACACAAACTCTGCCGTAAAACTGTTGGCAGCATTGGAAATGTCAACCTTTGGCAACATTTCCAATACAGAGAATTAACAGAAAACATGTGGCAATCTGCAGATCTCACTTATGCCAACATTTTAAAAAGTGTCAGAGTTGGTATACTTTCTAAAGAAGTAGAAGCAATATTGAAAACCCGGCACAATAATCCACTTTATGGCAATAATGCATGTGCTACAGATGTTATGGAACAATTAGCCCACAAAAATGTCAATTGTATGGTCTTAATGCCAACTCTTGCAAGCTGTTTCAAATTCAATGAAATCATGCTAAGTAAAGAAATGCAACCAATCATGGAAATTAGCGCCACAGACAAACTAGATGTACATGGTATGACACTACCCATGTGTGACCAAGCCACAACAAGACTAAATATTTCAGAAAAATCAATCTCAAACACAGAAGGCTTAGAAAAGATATTAAAATTATCCTTAAATTGCAGAGTAATGCTTAAACGTAACCTTGACGTGGACCAAGGACTAGTTAATGGAGCACTGGTTACAGTTGTTAGCTTTCAAACATACCCACGCGACAACACAATTCAGTTTGTCAATATACTCTTTGACAAACTTTCAGAAGTAAAAAGGATAGAACGCTCAACAGCTAGATTCCTTCTCTTCAAAGATATGTATATACGCAGAGAACAATTTTCTCTAACTCTTGCATACGCAGTCACGATTCATAGATCACAAGGTCTTACCCTAGACAAAGCAATGATAGATATTGGTAACACAGTCTTTAAAGAAGGCATGAGCTATGTAGCACTATCACGCTTACGTACACTCGATGGTCTATTTCTAATCAACTTTGATGCAAGTAAAATAAACGCTGATATTCCTTGCATTTTAGAATACAATAGACTTTGCTCACTATACACGCCCCACCTAAACACATATTATGTTCCACAAAAAGTAAAACGTTATAAAAGAAAAAAAAATGCTTTAAAGTACGCTGTTCGCTGTGGCACACATTGCAAAAACGTTTGAAAATCGTTTGTTTCCTAGGAAGACTTTTGTTTAAAGTTCCACAGACATTACATGCTGCAGAGGACTGCTTTCTGGAGGAGGACGTACTTTTCTGTGACACAGAAGTTGCCTGACCTAGAGAGTCAGTGATTGGTGTCGTGTTATTGAACCCGCCCCCTGACAGTCCCTCCCAGCAACTACAAATACCCAGGGTGCAGCGCACCTGCACGCGCACCTTTAAGTACTTTAAAGTATGCTGTTCGCTGTGGCACACGTTTCAAAAACGTTTCAAAATCGTTTGTTTCCTGGGAAGACTTTTGTTTAAAGTTCCACGGACATTACATGCTGCAGAGGACTGCTTTCTGGAGGAGGACGTACTTTTCTGTGACACAGACGTTGCCTGACCTAGGTGATTGCTTTTGGCTCTGTTCAAGCTGTTTTAAACGTTAAATGTCATCACGCCATCACGCTGTGTTAATGCACTGATTAGCTTGAATTAGCACACTTTAATGGTAACGTGCGTTTCCGTGCTAACACTGTCTCCCTTTCTCTTTGATTCCTAGAGAGTCAGTGATTGGTGTGGTGTTATTGAACCCGCCCCCTGACAGTCCCTCCCAGCAACTACAAATACCTAGGGTGCAGCGCACCTGCGCACGCACCTTTAAGTACTTTAAAGTACGCTGTTCGCTGTTAACTGAGAACGGAGAACAGTGAGCACGTATCCTAGTTCTAATTACATTTTAAGAGGTTTCTTGAGATAAAGCTTGCTTGGGTGGTGTAACGTAGTTTTGCTTATGCTTACATAGGGTTGAATTCAAAGTATTAGAACTAACAATGCTTCCTAGATCGATTATCGTGAGCGCTGAAAGTGTGCATGGTAGTATATCTCCAACACTGACTTATTGTTTGAAGTAATTGCAGAGGGGAGTGGAGGGGTAACTTCTTGTCTTGTGTCTGACGTAATAATTATTTTATGCTGCATCACCTATATACTTTAAAGTCTAATATGCCATCAAAATTGGAAACCCTTAGACTGGTACAGCGGCTAAAGTACACGCCACTTAAGGAGAAACAAAATAGTGCCAGACTGAAAAGTTTGGCGGGAGGAGCTTTGACCGCAGTGTCCTCAGATATCCGCTCCTTCTACTCAGTGAGCGCAGGAACTGTCCTTATAGCCAATGCAAATATAGAAACTGTGGCTGCTACAGATGTAAGTAATCCATTGAAGGGAGTTACTCCTGCACCCACAATGGAGGCCTTAGTGACTTCCATCCCTTTGTTGGAAACACTTAGCCCAAGTCTCATTCATACCCTACCGGATCAATTGGCGATGGCTGCAAGCCTAGGTTCTAGTGCACTGTCGATAAAAACCGCTAACACTAGTTCGGTTACAGATTTCATTGATTTGGTTGCGAACTGTTCAGCTGAGAATAATTCCTCAGCACAAAACAAAAGTTCCATTATGTTAGCTGACAGTGAGGCTAGCAGTCCTACAAAAACATTTCAGCATCAAAAAATGAAGCTATCCCTAACCACACCCCAGTGAATGCGAGAAACCCTAAAGAAGGGACTGGGGATATCAACGTATCTCACTATTCCTTACTCTCACAATCTCCTATTTTATTCCCTGCTACAGCTCCTATCACTTCACCGTTGTCAATCTCATTTTCCAAACATTCACCACTGAAAGGCTCTGATAAAAAAAAAAATCCCCTGTGATAAAGTCAGTAATGGAAGCTACATTACAGCCCACATTATTGGCCCTGAATCTGGCCCTTACTACGATGTTCAAATTGTATGAGCACATTGATGCGAAGTTAAACTCACAGACAGCCACACTCCACACTATAGCTAAAGAACAATTAGAGACTAACATAACCATACATAAGCTCTTTACACAACGCCAAACATTGCAAAAAACCTTTGAGGACAGCCAAAAATTGAAATTGACACCGCTACTTTGGCAAGCCCTAAATTGAAAGGAAAAGAGCTGAATTCACTGAAATCTGTGACCCCCCCGATTCTCCCATGATGAGATCTCAGACTCTTCAATGATTTGTGTCTGTACTCAAACTGTAAATGACAATCTGACATCGGATGATAATGCAAGTGTTAGTATGTCCACTATCAAAGAATCAACCTTTACGCCTTTAAATTCAGTAGGTACAGTTGTGGATTTTGGTATTTTTTCTAAAACTGCTAGCGCATCACGGAACCAAAATAAGGACGTAATACCCGTCAAAAAGACAAAGAATCACAAGAATCCTTCATTGCCCACTAGCACCGCATCCAAATCATTTATTAAAGGTTTAACTTGACCTAATAAACAAATTCTAGATGTAAGTGCTGCCATCAGCAAGAAATATGTGAACATCAGTAGGAAAAAAGTAAACAAAACCATAAATGATACCTTGCCTCCAGTCACTGACTCGGCACCCCGAGAGCCTTTGGATGAAATTCTAGAGGCAATAAAAACAAATGAGAACCAGACAAGCAAATATCTTACTGAAAAAGGGGCTACTCTTGCTCTAAATCAACCACTAGTGCTACCCAACCAGTGTGCCATTGACATGTCTAATATGCAGGAAAAAAGGCTTGCTGACATGGAAAGGTTAATGTTGCACTTTTTCTCTGGTCCAGGAACTGCTAATCAATCAAAAGACAATGTAATCATATCTGGTTCACAAGAGCAATCTGGTACACATTTCCAAGATGTTAACGTGTCGGAGAGAAATCTACTTACACCCATCATAAGTGAGAACACTAAAAGTCATTCTGAGCATAACACCAAAACAATTCAAAATAGCCGGCAACTTTCGAAACCTCTTCCTTCTCACACATTAATAATACAGTGTAGATCCGATATAAACCAGAGATATGATCTCAACAGGACCTCTGTTTTGAACATTCTAACTGATGTCATTTCTTTGGAGGATGTATCAACCACAGACATAGATAGGGTTGACTTTCTCCATGAAAATGATCTTACGAGTGCTAGATTATGGATACGATCAGGAGCTATTCTAAATCTTATATGGCAGGCAAAGGATGACATCTATAGCTTGGGCTTCACATTGATTTATGAATCCTATGCAAACTATAGCAGTTTAGTAGATAAGTTTGCAGGAAC
This sequence comes from Ambystoma mexicanum, assembly GCF_040938575.1. Lineage (NCBI taxonomy): Eukaryota > Metazoa > Chordata > Amphibia > Caudata > Ambystomatidae > Ambystoma > Ambystoma mexicanum. The sequence continues at coordinate 458,611,774 of NC_090941.1, read as the reverse complement.
TTTGACACCGAACCTGCAACTTTCGACCAGAAATTCCAAAAACAGAGATAACTTACAGACATCAAGTAGAGCTTACCAAAGTCGTGTGAATTCACAATATCAATGATGTTTTGAGAACTCATAGCCATTAAGAACTGATTCCATCACACCCTTATCTCTCCTATCTTGGAATACCCAAGGTCACAGCCATCTGTTTAATAGCACTTCGAGTGGATTGGATGATTTTGATATAATTGCATTACAGGAAACATGGTTAGGCACGCCTCCCGTATGGAATAACCACTCGATTGTTATTAATCCAGCCATAAATCCTGCGAAAGGTTGACCAATGGCGGGACTACTTGTGGCTGTTAAAAATTCTAGTGGTTTAACTTTGACGAATTGGGTAACTCCATGTCCATATATTCAAGTGGTCAAAATCATTGTGTCATTTTATACCATAGCACTGGTGAATATATATTGGAATCATATGGCAAACAGTGATACTTTTTTTGAACTAATGTATGCAACTATGGACATGATTGTGGCTGATATGTCAATTACATCTGTTATTATTGTGGGTGATCTCAACTTACATGATCTGTCTAAAACAAAGTCTTCGTATAATGAGACGGAACGTAGATGGGTTGAATTCATGGAAGATAGTCAAATGTTACTTCTCAATGGTTCAGCAGAAGGTGATGTACCCGCTCAGCCAACTTGCAGAAGGCAAGCCCAACATGCATCTTTGGACTATATATATGTAGATCATAACATGTTTACATGCGTAAAGAGCTTGAACATTCGGAAGCAAAATCAAAGTGACCATGAGCAGCTTATTATGTCTTGGCATTGGAACCTACCTCATACCTTACCAACATCAGATAATATGAGTGGACAAATCCACATTAATAGTGGACGAAATCTCTTGATTTGGAATCACGATAAATTACAAAGTTTCTATGACAACCTAGCAACACACTGGTCCGGTAAAAATAGGTGCGGTCCGAGAAACTGAGATAATACATCTATACTACATCTATTTGTTGAGGTGAAAACAAAAAGCAATAAACCTGTTTTCTGTCACAAACATCAATATGACCCTGAGGTCAGAACAAGAAAAACTCTTTTAAGAAAAGAAATAAGGAATCTTACAATTAATAAATCACATAATCATTTAACATTAATTAAAACTCTAACATTAATTAAAACTCTTAAAAGCAAGTACCAACATTGGATTAGGGCTCACAAAGCTCTTTTGTTACAACAGGACAGCAAAATGCTTCTTTGTGTGGTGGCTTCCAAGAACTCTCAAGCAATCTGGCACTTGCTGCATAGAACATCTTTAACATCTCAATCATCCTTACAGATAAATGCTGTCCCGGAGCTGGTATGGATGAATCATTTCTTAGAATTATATGCTGCCAAAGATGAAAGTCCATACATACCATCATATGGCAGTTTGCCCAAAGATTTGTTGGCTTTTGACATAGATGATATAAAATTCTTTATAGCAAAGCTGAGTTCTTCGAGGGCCCCGGGCCCTGATGGCCTTTCCAATGTCACCCTGAAGACATACCCTGATATATGGGCACAAATATTGTTCTTAATATATTGCGATGTTTGTGACACAAATCGAATTCCATCTAACTGGAGGAAGTCTATAATTGTGCCTTTTTTCAAAAAAGTCAATAGACAGTTACCCTCTAGTTATAGACCGATTGCTTACTGGATATTCCAGCAAAAATATTCTCGCGAATTATATTGCAACAACTTACCCTGTGGATTAACAAACATACTTTGTTTGACCCACATCAGACGGGTTTTGTCCCAGGAATGGGCACTTCCATTAACCTCATATCCATAACAGCAATTCAACAACAAATTATTAAATCAAAACAACCAATATACTTGGCGTTTGTCGACTTCAAGTCGGCTTTTGACTCTATTAGCCGATCTCTAATGTTGCAAAAGTTAACAGCGGCCGGATGTCCAGATGTTTTACTTTCCTTCATAACGCAGTTATACACAGATACGACCATACAGATCAGACTTACAACAGATGGCAAGTTGTCACTGCCTGTCCCAACATATCGAGGACTGAAACAAGGATGTGTCCTTGCCTCTACCATCTTCAATTTATTTATTGCTGACTTGGGAGTAGAATTTGCATCTGTACAGTCAGACCCTCCGAAACTTGGTGCTGCCCCACTTCCGTGGCTTTTTTTCATGCAGATGATTTGCTATTACTGTCTAAAACTGTGTTTGGATTACAGAAACTACTAACAACTCTGCAAGAATACGCCATCAAAAATCATTTAGAAATTAACATTGAAAAAACTAAGAACCTATGCTGCCTTCCGAAATCTCGGACTGAAATACAAACATCAAATGGCACCTTAATGGTAAAACACTTGGGGGCCGATTCATGGAATCGAAAATCTTCGCGCAAGCAGGCGCAAGTGTAAAAAAACAGGCGCACGCGCACACGTGCGATTCATGGAAGTCCCTCCGCATGTTCACCTCGGGATGTGCGCCAAACCAGTGCATGGCGCACAAGTCACTGCAACATCCCGAAAGGCATGCGTGACGCGCACAGTGAAAGCGCACAACCTCGGCACATACACCAGAAAGTGGGCGGGACACAGGGCGTAACGCGCGGAATGGGGAACAACGCGCGAAAATAAGGGCGTTACTGGGGATGTACTGCAGGGAAGCAGACGGAACGCCCACACGCACTCGAACCACACGTATTCATGGAATCGAATAGGGCAAAGCCACGCACAGCCAAAGACACGCACAAGATGAAACACGTCTGCCACACGAAGGCAGGCCGTAGATTCCCAGCGCAACACAAAAGTGGCAACATACAGTAATTGGGCCTGTGCGAGCGGGGCACGTGTATTGCGGGGGTGCGCGGGAAGCAACACACGCAATCGAGCGGGGTACGTGTATTTCGGGGGCGCGCGGGAAGTTACACACGCGAATGAGCGGGGTACATGTATTTCGGGGGTGCGCGGGAAGTTACACACGCGATTGAGCGGGGTACGTGTATTTCGGGGGTGCGCGGGAAGCTAAATACGTGATTGAGCGGGGTACGTGTATTTCGGGGGTACGCGGGAAGTTACACACGCGATTGAGCGAGGTACGTGTATTTCGGGGGTGCGCGGGAAGTACACACACGATTGAGTGGGGTACGTGTATTTCGGGGGTGCACGGGAAGTTACACACGCGATTGAGCGGGGTACGTGTATTTCGGGGGTGCGCGGGAAGTTACACACGCGATTGAGCGAGGTACGTGTATTTCGGGGGTGCGCGGGAAGTTATACACGCGATTGAGCGGGGTACGTGTATTTTGGGGGTGCGCGGGAAGTTAAATACGCGATTGAGCGGGGTACGTGTATTTCGGGGGTGCGCGGGAAGTTACACACGCGATTGAGCGAGGTACATGTATTTCGGGGCTGCGCGGGAAGTTACACACGCGATTGAGCGGGGTACGTGTATTTCGGGGGTGCGTGGGAAATTACACACGCGATTGAGCGGGGTACGTGTATTTCGGGGTGCGCGGGAAGTTACACACGCGATTGAGCGGGGTACGTGTATTTCGGGGGTTTACGGGAAGTCACACACGCGATCTCATCAGGGTACGTGTATTTCGGGGTGCGGGGGAAGTATCCCAGGCAACATCAGCAGGGTACGTGTATTCCAGGGGTGCACGGGAAGTTCCGCACGCAATTCCATCAGGGTACGTGTATTACAGGGGTGCGCGGGAAGTTCCACACGCAATCTCATGAGGGTACGTGTATTACAGGGGTGCGCGGGGAGCAGCACACGTGAATTGCATGTGTGGGTCCTCCCAGGTGTTCCCTCTATACCCTCCACAGCCCCTGCAGGTGGCTCACACCACAGGGGCCTACCCAGCACATGTCCTGCAGGCACCCCATCCACCATGGCCATGCCCACCAGCCAACCCACATGTCAACTTGCACTACTGCCCACCAACGCATGTCCCCCTGCACCCCCAGCCACCAGGGGCACCCTCCACCAGGCCCCCACCCATGTCTCCCAGCACCCCCACCCCCCAGCCACCAGGGGCAGCCTCCAACAGTCCCCCACCCATGTCTCCCACCACCCCCACCCCCCAGCAGTGCAGGGCCAGCCTCCACCAGGCCCCCACCCATGTCTCCCAGCACCCCCACCCCCCAGCCACCAGGGGCAGCCTCCACCAGGCCCCCACCCATGTCTCCCACCACCCCACCCCCCAGCAGTGCAGGGGCAGCCTCCATCAGGCCCCCACCCATGTCTCCCAGCACCCCCACCCCCCAGCCACCAAGGGCAGCCTCCACCAGGCCCCCACCCATGTCTCCCACCACCCCCAACCCCAACCACCAGGGGCAGCCTCCACCAGGCCCCCACCCATGTCTCCCACCACCCCCACCCCCCAGCAGTGCACGAGCAGCCTCCACCAGGCCCCCACCCATGTCTCCCAGCACCCCCACCCCCCAGCCACCAGGGGGACCCACCACCAGGCCCCCACCCATGTCTCCCACCACCCCCACCCCCCAGCAGTGCAGGAGCAGCCTCCACCAAGCCCCCACCCATGTCTCCCAGCGCCCCCACCCCCCAGCCACCAGGGGCACCCACCACCAGGCCCCCACCCATGTCTCCCACCACCCCCACCCCCCAGCAGTGCAGGTGCAGCCTCCACCAGGCCCCCACCCATGTCTCCCAGCACCCCACCCCCCAGCCACAAGGCTTGCAGCCTACACCGGGCCCCCACCCATGTCTCCCACCACCCCCACCCCCCAGTCACCAGGGGCAGCCTCCACCAGGACCACATCCATGTCTCCCACCACCCCCACCCCCCAGCACTGTGGGGCACCTGCCAGCAGGCCCCCACCCATGTCCAACTCATGTTCCCCACCACCCCCACCCCCCAGCACTGTGGGGCACCTGCCAGCAGGCCCCCACCCATGTCCAACTCATGTTCCCCACCACCCCCACCCCCCAGCACTGTGGGGCACCTGCCAGCAGGCCCCCCACCCATGTCTCCCACCGCCCCCATCTCCCAGCACTGTGGGGCACCTGCCAGCAGACCCCCACCCATGTCATCCACCACCCCCACCCCCAGCCACCAGGGGCAGCCTCCACCAGCCCCCCACCCATGTCTCCCACCACCCCCACCCCCCAGTCACCAGGGGCAGCCTCCACCAGGCCCCCACCGATGTCTCCCACCACCCCCACCCCCCAGCACTGTGGGGCACCTGCCAGCAGGCCCCCACCCATGTCCAACTCATGTTCCCCACCACCCCCACCCCCCAGCACTGTGGGGTACCTGCCAGCAGGCCCCCACCCATGTCCAACTCATGTTCCCCACCACCCCCACCCCCCAGCACTGTGGGGCACCTGCCAGCAGGCCCCCACCCATGTCCAACTCATGTTCCCCACCACCCTCACCCCCCAGCACTGTGGGGCACCTGCCAGCAGGCCCCCACCCATGTCCAACTCATGTTCCCCACCACCCCCACCCCCCAGCACTGTGGGGCACCTGCCAGCAGGCCCCCACCCATGTCCAACTCATGTTCCCCACCACCCCCACCCCCCAGCACTGTGGGGTACCTGCCAGCAGGCCCCCACCCATGTCTCCCACCACCCCCACCCCCCAGCAGTGCAGGGGCAGCCTCCACCAGGCCCCCACCCATGTCTCCAAGCACCCCCACCCCCCAGCCACCAGGGGCAGCCTCCACCAGGCCCCCACCCATGTCTCCCACCCCACCCACCCCCCAGCAGTGCAGGGGCACCCACCACCAGGCCCCCACCCATGTCTCCCAGCACCCCCACCCCCCAGCCACCAGGGGCACCCACCACCAGACCCCCACCCATGTCTCCCAGCACCCCCACCCCCCACCTCCCAGGGGCAGCCTCCACCAGGCCCCCACCCATGTCTCCCAGCACCCCCACCCCCCAGCCACCAGGGGCAGCCTCCACCAGGCCCCCCCCCATGTCTCCCACCACCCCCACCCCCCAGTCACCAGGGGCAGCCTCCACCAGGCCCCTACCCATGTCTCCCACCACCCCCACCCCCCAGCACTGTGGGGCACCTGCCAGCAGGCCCCCACCCATATCCAACTCATGTTCCCCACCACCCCCACCCCCCAGCACTGTGGGGCACCTGCCAGCAGGCCCCCACCCATGTCCAACTCATGTTCCCCAACACCCCCACACCCCAGCACTGTGGGGCACCTGCCAGCAGGCCCCCACCCATGTCCAACTCATGTTCCCCACCACCCCCACCCCCAGCACTGTGGGGCACCTGCCAGCAGGCCCCCACCCATGTCTCCCACCACCCCCACCCCCCAGCAGTGCAGGGGCAGCCTCAACCAGGCCCCCACCCATGTCTCCCAGCACCCCCACCCCCCAGCCACCAGGGGCAGACTCCACCAGGCCCCCACCCATGTCTCCCACCCGCCCACCCCCCAGAAGTGCAGGGACACCCACCACCAGGCCCCCACCCATGTCTCCCAGCACCCCCACCCCCCAGCCACCAGGGGCACCCACCACCAGGCCCCCACCCATGTCTCCCAGCACCCCCACCCCCCACCCCCCAGGGACAGCCTCCACCAGGCCCCCACCCATGTCTCCCAGCAACCCCACCCCCAGCCACCAGGGGCAGCCTCCACCAGGCCCCCACCCATGTCTCCCACCACCCCCATCCCCCAGTCACTAGGGGCAGCCTCCACCAGGCCCCCACCCATGTCTCCCACCACCCCCACCCCCAGCACTGTGGGGCACCTGCCAGCAGGCCCCCACCCATGTCCAACTCATGTTCCCCACCACCCCCACCCCCAGAACTGTGGGGCACCTGCCAGCATGCCCCCACCCATGTCCAACTCATGTTGGTTGTGGCTCCTGCGTGGTAGATTATACCTATTGTTGTGAAGGTTTTCTTACCAAGTGATATTTGACCATGTGTGAATCCAGTCAGCTTGCAGTTGTTTTTGGTACCATCTGCATTGCAACATAGAAGCATTAGTATTATGTATTTACTATGTGTTTGTATTACTAACGTGGAGCGATTATCTGAATTGCAGGTAGAGCATAATCTACCATGGTTTGCATTTTGTACAAGTCACTGAAATGGAATGGATTCACAATTTGGTATTGATATATATATGAAGCGTTCATTGGGGATTTCTTCTTGTGTCACATTGTTGCAGAGAGTGCATGTATGTTTCCACATGTATGAAATCTGAAAGATTTCATTTATAGGTATGTTTTTGTTTTCCAGTACTTGTAGTAAGTACATTAGAAATTTGTGTGGATCTTCCTGTGAATTTATAGTGAATTTCACCATTCCAGCACAGTAGTCCAATTGTTGTCTTATTCCATAAACACTATAAGTGTTGTCAGGATGGTTTGCTGCATTTCTGTGAAGTACTAACATTTGCAAACACAATGGGTCTGTACTGTGTAAGTAAATGTTGTCAACAATTGGTGGTAATTGAAATAGAATATTCATTGATACATTTGCGTAGCAACTTACACCAACTATATTTGAGAATTTAAATGGTCCAGGTAGTTCTGTATCTAACTGCTTTTTTTGGAGTTTGTCTTCCTTCTTTAAAGAAGTACCTGGTTTACTTTCCCTAATTGATTCTTTTTTGCTTGTGGTACTTGATGAAGTATTAGTTTCTTTTACTCTCTTTGGAGGATTTGCAGTGACATCCTGTTGCATTTCTGTTTGATTTATTTTTCTTTTATTACGTTTTACTTTTTGTGGAACAGAATATGTGTTTAGGTGGGGGGTGCATAGTGAGCGAAGTCTATTGTATTCTAAAATGCAAGGAATATCAGCGTTTATTTTACTTGCATCAAAGTTGATTAGAAATAGACCGTCAAGTGTACGTAAGCGTGATAGTGCTACATAGCTCATGCCTTCTTTAAAGACTGTGTTACCAATATCTATCATTGCTTTGTCTAGGGTAAGACCTTGTGATTTATGAATCGTGACTACGTATGCAAGAGTTAGAGAAAATTGTTCTCTGCGTACATACATATCTTTGAAGAGAAGGAATCTAGCTGTTGAGCGTCCTATCCTTTTTACTTCTGGAAGTTTGTCAAAGAGTATATTGATAAAGTGAATTTTGTTGTCGCGTGGGTATGTTTGAAAGCCAACATCTGTACCCTGTGCTCCATTAACTAGTCCTTGGTCCACGTCAAGGTTACGTTTAAGCATTACTCTGCAATTTAAGGATAATTTTAATATCTTTTCTAAGCCTGCTGTGTTTGAGATTGATTTTTCTAAAATATTTAGTCTTGTTGTGGCTTGGTCACACATGGGTAGTGTCATACCATGTACATCTAGTTTGTCTGTGGCGCTAATTTCCATGATTGGTTGCATTTCTTTACTTAGCATGATTTCATTAAATTTGAAACAGCTTGCAAGAGTTGGCATTAAGGCCATACAATTGACATTTTTGTGGGCTAATTGTTCCATAACATCTGTAGCACATGCATTATCACCATAAAGTGCATTAATGTGCCGGGTTTTCAATATTGCTTCTGCTTCTTTAGAAAGTATACCAACTCTGATACTTTTTAAAATGTTGGCATACGTGACATCTGCAGATTGCCACATGTTTTCTGTTAATTCTCTGTATTGGAAATGTTGCCAAAGGTTGACATTTCCAATGCTGCCAACAGTTTTACGGCAGAGTTTGTGTCCTAATGTTTTAAAAATAGGCTCACCTTTTACTGGTGTTAATTGAAGCAGATCTCCAAAAACAATAATGTGTTTTCCTGCAAAGAGCTCTTCATAGTCTGTTTTGAGTACTTCTTGTAATCTGAGGTGAATCAAAGCTACCATCAGGTTGGAGACCATGCTCACTTCATCTATTAGTAGCATTTTCATTTCTTTCAATACTCTGCGTAATTCCATTGCAACTTCTGCAGAAAGTTTGTAATAGTCTAATTTGTTCTGGTGTTCTACTGGTAATAGTAGTAATCGGTGTAATGTAACACCACCTATGTTGTAGACAGCTAAACCTGTGGGGGCAGTGACAACAGCTGACAGTTTGTTGTTTGTCAATTGTTGAAGGAACCAACTAATGATTTTGATTAGGAATGTTTTGCCAGAACCAGCTTCACCACTGACGTACAGTAGCATAGGTTTATAATTATGGCAGGAACATTCTTTATTTTCATGTTTTACACCATGTGCAATTAGTTTTGTTACTTCTTGAAAAATGCTACTTTGCTCATTGTTTAGTTTTATTGTAGTATAGTTAAGTCTTCCTTATCTTCATACTGACACATGGTGTTTTCTACTTCTATCATAGCTAATTCTGCCTAATTTATTATTAGTGGTTCTCCCAGTGGTTCTTGGCTTCCTGTTACAGAAGGTTGACTACTGTCAAGAGTGTCCTTATCTAGTTGGGCTTGGAGTTCTTCTTCGTGTTGCTGTTCATTGTGCAACATTTTTTTGTACTGTGTATAGTTTACATCAGTTATAGTGCTTTCATTTGCTTTGAAAGCATCCTCATATGAGTCATAGTTATCTAGTAATTGTTCTTCTTTTCTCCATGGTTTGAAGAGTTATAGCAGGGACATGTACTATACTTCTTTATGTTGAGGAGTCTTTAATGACAATTTGATGTGATTAATTAAATTTGGTTTAGTGAGTTTAACTAAGCTGCCTTCACAGTTTGTCACTCTATATTTACCTTTTTTTCATCAGGTTTCATATTATTTTTGTATGTGTAGTTTTGGGCTATGTGGTATAGACACATGTTTTCCAAAGTATTACTTCTGTTTGGGTAGTATGTGTCCAATAAATTGTTTTTTAAAATGTCTTGGCTGTTGGGATCATGTTTGGCTATTGTTTCTATATCTTCATATGATTTTAGAACTCTTTTTCTAGATCTAGCTGGACCAAGACTTAGCCATACTATATTTTCAGATTTACCATACAATGCAGTACCAGTTTAACGATCAGCTGCTTCATATGATCCACATCTCTATGGGTGAACATTTTAATGCCCAAGCTGTATATTTTCTGAGATACAGTTTTATCTGATGACAGGTCATGCCAGAGGTCTTGGAGCTCTGTTTTTTCTGCTTTAGTTAAGTATGCTGTGACATATCGTGCAACTGCAGTAGAATTGTCTGCAATGTACTGCACATCTATGTTTGCATTCCATAAGTGCGCAATGATTGCATTATAATCATTGATATATTTTTCTTCTTCTTTTCTTTTTATGTAATATGTATTTTTAGGTGACTTTAACACTATGTCCAACTGAAGACATGAGGTTGTTCACTTGACCTGTATTTGTAACTGGTCTAGGGAAACCAAATCGGCATTTGGTGTAGTATTTCCCTTTGTTTTTGTATTTGCGACGACAATATTTTCCACATTTGTGTCTTTGAAATTGTAAAATTTGTGCATGAAGATCACTATTTGTGGCTTCTGATGGAATTTCACAAGTGACATATTTTTCAATAAACTGTAAAACAGTGGCATCACTGTCTTGACCAAATTTAGGAGCATCTTTAATCCATAAAAGCATGTGGATATGTGGTGCTCCTCTGGCTTGGTATTCTTTTCTCCAAAAGAAGTGTTGCACTTCTCCAAGGGGAGGAACAGTTTTATTACAAATAAAATGTAGCATAACAATGAAGCGATGGTGAAAATATCTTGAAACATTAACAGGACCCAAAGGACAAAGTTTTCCAGGTGTTAGTATATCTAAGTTTGTTTTGTTTTTATTTGATATGCGTAGGAAATCATGTAAATCTTCCCATGCATATTCTGCACAACTTAATGTAACAAACCAATTGGGTGGACCAAGTTTTCTGATCATACAACGTACATCTCCATGACGTTGAAACCAATACTCTTTAGTACCACGCATATTTGCTAATAGATTTGTAATATTTGATTGTAAAACCTCATCCTTTTGTTGCACTTTTTCTAATAATTGTGTAGCTGTCATATTTTGAAAGTGTGATCCTGATTTTAATATGTGTGCAACTCCATAACATAAAGTTGCTAGTTCACTTTCAAAGAGTAGGTGTAATATGTATTCCACATTTTGTCTAAATCTGGGATCTTCAGAATACATCCGTAATGAGTGGTATTCTGAAGCTGATATTTGAATAAGTCTATCATCATACCTTCCTCATTTGCCAGTAGTAAAGAATAGATGAAAAGCACATGCTTCTATACTTTTTTCCCATATGCTGTTTGCCGATCCTTTTGTTTGACGCATTTGGTAAGTTTCCAGTACATCTTCTACGGTGTCATTACAGTGCAAAGGATGAATTGTATAATGGTCTAAAGTATTTGATATTGTAGCAGGATCTAGTAGCTCAAATTGACCAGCTTCTTGTGTTTCTTGAATTATTTCAGTTGTATCTTTGAAGTTTTCTTTAATATTAATTTCTTTGTAATATTCATTATTCTCTTTAAGATATTGGAAGGCTTGTCTAACTTTATATAAATCTACCAGCTGTTGCCATATTTTTTGTCTTTTGTAGGTACTCCATTTACTAAGATAATTAAAGATTGCTGCATTGGATGTTGCACTCCTAGAGTATGCACATTTTCTTTTAGCTCTAATGGTAAATAAACTACTTTTCCACAAATGCCTTTTATCAATTCAGAGGGAGGTAATTTTGCTATTTTTGGTTGAAGGCGTATTATTGCTTGAAATGGGTGTACTGTTTGAATTATGATGCTCTCATATAAATTAAGTTGTTGTAGGGGTTTTGGTACTGGGTATAATTCCAAATTATTTGTGATAGCACGTGAAGGAGTTTGGTTGTTGTCAAGTTTTGTAGTGGAGTAACTGCAAAGTATTAAGGGGTCAGTTATTTCATATTTGTTTTCTGCTACAAGGTAGAAAGCTAATTCAAACCATTTAGAATCTTCATTGTCTTCTATTTTGTATGATAGGTCTACAGTTTTTCTGTTACTTTTATAAAAAGTTCTACGGCAACATACACATACATGGTTTGGTACTTCAGCTGATGTACTTTTAAATTTTAGTATTTCTTTTTTGTATGTGTTTAGCAAAAGTTTGCCATGTGTAGAATTGTTGCTTAATTGGTTTAAAGATATTTCATTCTGTAAATGGCTACCATTCCAAAATATTTCTTCTGGATATAGTGAATTTCTTCAAGTAGGTCTTTTGCTGTACCATGTAGAAGGATGTTATTTAACTTTGCTAGTGCTAAAGCAGGCCTTTTAGCATAGTACAGTTTATAGACTAGAGTTCTTATAGTTTAATGATGTGTTGATATCCTTTTGATATCATGGAAAGTGGTTTTACAAGTAGGTCCTGTAATGCAGGCCAATGAATGTCCTTGTAGTCCTGTGTACTTGCGCACTGGACAGGTATCCATATTTTGCAGTAATTTACTTTTGATTTTGTCTTTGCTTTTTACATATTTAATGAGGAATTGGCGTAAAGATTTGAAACATTGTTTGGGAATGTTACACATTGACGTGCACGGCCATTTGTACACTAGACGTTCTGATTCAGTTGAATGGAGGGGTAATTCTAGGTTTTCAAGGCATATTTTTGTAAGGAGTACTTCTTGTTCCATTATGGTATTATTCACTTTTTCATAACCTCGACCACTGCTATGTATGGCAATTGTATTTGTTTGCTTTTGTTTGTACGCTTCTTCATTAAAATATGGTTCTGTGCTCGTAGTGTGATTCCATTCACCTCTGCAGATACTTAAGAAGTTCTTTCTGTTGACATTTCGCTTATTGAGAAGTCTTTTTTGTAATTTAGTTATTAGTTTTGTTAGTGGTTTCATTTTGTTTAAGAGTAAAATAAATAACTTTCTTTTGAGAAGATTTGCACTGTCCATCAACGCTTCTAAGATTAATTTCCTACGATAGGTTTTAAGCATTGAACCTGATTTCTCTCCTGTTTTTATAAGATTTTGAAGGACTTTGTGACGGTACATTTTGGCTAAAATACTTTTCTTGGTATGCTTACTTTGCTCTATATTAAAATTTGAAGAAGTAGTTTTATCTGTAGTGTAGCTGATTTTCTGTTAATTGTTTTTTGGTTTGTTTTACATTTTGATAGAGGAGGCAAAGTTTTTGTACTTGAAACTTCTTGTGTTTCACTAAATGACTGTATTAGTTGTTTTGTTTCAACTTTTTTTTACAAATTCTGCTAGAGATAGATGCTTATGTTGGACACTTTTATTTTCATTTGCTCTACTTTTGCGTTGCTTTCTACGGTCTTGACTTTTGGTTGGCATTCTTTAGGGTCTGTTGAAAAAAATAAAGAAGATATGGGTTGGGGTGTTCTGCAATGTATGCGTGCTGTGTGCATGAGTGTTTGAGTAAGATGATAAAGATGTATGTAATGGTGTGTGATTGTGCATTGGGAACTACAACTAGTAGGGATAGGTATTCTTGAATTTATGTGTTACTAAACTGGGGTTCAGATGACAAAAAAAAGTAAGCTAGTGGTGTGGAAAAGTACAAATAGTAAATCTAATGTATACAATTAAAACAGTTGTTTGTTCTATAATATGAAAATTGTAGCGGTTCAGTTGGGTAATTTGTGTGTCCAAAAATAGGAATTTGTGGGCCATACTGGCTGTAAATCGCTGTTTAAGACATGGAGATTTTTGGACAAAATGGTACACAATCTCTATTTTTAGGCACTGAAATAGCTTGTATTAACGTTATAGTATGTTTGATTAATAATACAAATATTATGGTGATAGTCTACTTACTTTTTTTCTTAAATTAACAGGTAACTTCTTAGTTCTTCTTTGTTCTTCAAATTCGGCTGCTTCTTTTCAGGAGACTGGTCTTCACTGCAATTGTAAAAGCTTCAAATTAGTAACTTTGTTTGTATATAGCACTGTTTTTAATTTAGATATTGATTATTTTAATTGAAATCCTCAGTGCCTTCCTTAAAACCATTAAACTAATTTATTTACATAAAATACATTGCATCAGTTCAGTACATATGATATGTTCTTAATGAACAAATTGTATTGAATGACTAACTGTAGCAACAAAAAAATATCTTTACTATGTCTTGTGAAATGTATAATATACCAGTGAATACCACTATTTCTGTAAGTAAGCTGTTCTAGGTAATAGCGCCTCAATGTCATGTCTAAATTAAAGTAATTAAGTAAATAAATAAATAAAAACAAAAAAATATGAAATTGTATAAGTATTTTCTTAAAGATTTAAACATAGATTGTGCTTGCATGCAATTTTGTTTGAATATATGTAGTCTATCTATTTCATTGAGAATTTCTTAGTTTAACATGATTTGAGTGTGTGTGTATAAAGAAAGTAAATAGTATAAAGGTTTATAAGTGATAGTTGATTTTAGGAAATTGAAAAAAATACAGTAAATTCATTTTACAGATTACACAAGCTAAAAGTCTGTTTGAAAATGTGTTCATCTACTGTACAGAAAATCTGCATACCTGAAGTTTGTGTTCATGCATATGGATATGCATGGAGCTGCAAGTAGAAATCTTGGAGACTTGTACAGTATTTCTGGTAGATGGTGCTTGCCAATGATATGACACTTGTACTCAGAGAGATTCACAGTACATTTGCAGTGCTGATCTATGATGATGCAGTTAGATCTAGAGGTCTTGAATGTGATTGGTGCATGGTCATGTGATTTTTATAGCTACATCCAATGAGGGAATGGCAGAGAGAGTGAAGTGGAAATGGTAGAAGGGCTGTTCATGTTACGATATGTCCGCGGACATGGCGGTAGTTTGCGGACATCGGGAGTTACATCGGTGGATTTTTGGGTTCAGAAGTCATGCAAATGAGAATAAGCACTTAAAGCGATTGGTCAGGAAAGTTTAGTGGGTGTGTTGTGCCAGGAGAGAGTTTCTCAGATACTCTTTTTGCTGAGAGAACAAAAGATAGCTATGGCTGTGTGTTTCAGAAAACCGATTTTTTGGATTTTGGGAGATTCGTGGATACATTGGTTGAAGGTGCATGCACAAAGCTGTGGAGTAGCTGTAGATCTTGGATTCCCACATGTGGAAGTACACTGGCATGGAGTACGTGGAATGAAGTGGTTGGATTTGCTACCTCTCTGTGCTACTTTGGAGACAGAGCAACATCCAGACATAATTGTAATTCATTGTGGAGGGAACCGTTTAGGACATGTGACTGGAATTTTCTTGCCATTTGCTATTAAAGAAGGACTTGGGAAGGTTATGGACATGTTTCCTAATTCTCAAGTGATATTTTCACAGATTGCGCAGAGACAAATGTGGTTTTGTTTTTCTTCATTTGGTCCACAAATGGAAAAAGCAAGGTGCAATGTTAATAAGGCTGTTTGTGCCTTTCTAAGAGATTTTGGCATGTCCTCTTTTCACAATGAAAATATTATGTTTCGTAGTACATACATTTTTCGCAGAGATGGAGTCCATCTAACTTATGCTGGCAATCAGATTTTTCTGAGAAATGTACAAAATGCATTGCGACCTTTTTTGGAATTACAACAACCATTTTGAAGTAGGTGTTAAGCATTTATAATTGTTGACTTACAAACACCACCCAAAGGCTCTTTTTAGAGCCACCACTTCTTCCCAGAGAAAATTGCAATGTTTGTGATGGGGTAGCAACCCAATTTTTTAAATGTTCACGAACTGTCCGCGGACTTCTAAAAAATACAAAGGGCCCTGCTTCATTTATTTTCACTTCTATTTTTTAACTGTGAAAGGTGGCTCTGAAAAGAGCCTTATTTTTTTTTTTTGATTTTTGATATTTTGTATTTTTTTTGTTTTTTTATACACGACACACTAGGAGAGGAGGGGAAAGGAAGGTAAAGGGGAGGGACACCAACCACAGGGATAAGAAAGGGCGAGCTGAGAGAGTAAGATGTAGAGTGGGTTTTATTTGGGTAGTGAGCAGATCCTCTCGTGCTCTGAGACGATAGTCTCAAAAGCACTTCGAAGTCACTCCACCCTGCAGAGCACTGTGTCACAGTACATACATACAACTGTGACCCTCGAAAGGTAAGGGTCATCAGCATTCTGTATGGCCTGTGAGGCAGCTTGAGGAAGATGCTGTCCCACAGAGGTGGTCCTTGTGGTGACAGGATCAGAAACAGAGGATGAAGTAGAGGAAATCAACCTGCTACGTTCTTCGCAAGGTACAACCCTGCGAATAGCCCCAGAGTGAAATGACCTCAGGTGTCGCTTCATAGTAGTGGTCCCAAAGCTATATTTACTGTGCTTCCCGCGACTGAGTATCATTTTGCACTCATTGCAGGTAACACAGTTCGCACGAGCCTTAGGAACATTACTATGAATGGTAAATAACCGCCACACCCAAGAATCATGCCTAGTGCGGGTAGTAGGGTTTTCCTCTACCTCATTCTCATCATCCTCTTCTTCCTCCTCTGCATCTTCACTCCTTTTCCCCTCTTCAGGCCCTTGGGGAGGTGGTGGTGGTGGAGGGGGTGGGGTGGTGCTGAAGCAGGTGCAGCACCAGGTGGCAGTTCTGCAGCCAGGGATGCCATCTCGATGGTGTAATCAGCAAGTTGCTGGAGAAATAGCTGTGCTCTGAAGAATAGCCAGAAACACAATGAGAATAAGCTCTAGAGCGTGGTCTTTTATAGGGGTGCTTGTGTGCGGGACGATGGGCATGCGTGCTGTCCGCGGACAGATCGAACACAAAAAAAAGTTTGAAAAATTTCAAAAGGTATGTAGAAACTCAGGATTACTATTTGGGACTTGTGCCATGGTGAGATTTTATTGAAAAATATTATGGATTAATTGAAAATCTACTTTTAATTTGTTCGGGGACCCGAACAGTGTCCGCATTCAGAACACGCGATCAGCGTGGGCGCGGTCATATGATCCGTTCTCGAACAAGTCCGCGAAAGAAGCGCATGTCCGCAGGACACCAAATGCACAGAGATTGGCTAGCGCATGCGCGTTGATGTTCTACGGACACTGTTTGGGTCCTGAACTAATTAAAATTGCAACACACGTGAAACGAAAATTTCAGGACACTGCGTGTGTTCTTAGAACAGTTTAAATTTGCTGGCGAACAGTAAGGACAGATATAGTGTTCTTCAGGACACGTTCAATTTCGTATATGTACGAACATTTCAGGACACCAATTGTGTTCTTAGAATATTTTCAACTTGCTAGCGAACAGTACGGACAGGTATAGTGTTCTTTAAGACATCTCCATTTTCGTTTAATTACAAACAATTCAGGACACTGCGTGTGGCCTTAGAACAGTTTGAACTTGCTAGCGATCACTACAGACAGATATAGTGTTCTTTAGGACACTTTATTTTTCTTTTTTACGAACATTTCAGGACACCGTGTGTGTTCTTAGAATTGTTTGATCTTGCTAGCGAACAGTAAGAACAGGTATAGTGTTCTTCAGGACACCTCCATTTTCGTTTATTTACAAATTTTTCAGAACACCTGCACTGTCCACGGACACCTACATTGTTTTTAAAACAAAAAAAACGAAACTATGTGCAACACAATATAAAAATTAAACTTTATTTAACATATATTAATAATTTATGACAGAGAAGGTGAGGCAGAAACAGAAACAAAAACAGGAGAATTAGGGGTTTCATCATGATTGTTATTAGGTGAAGAAGGGATGGAAGTCTCATCAAAACGTTTTGGGTTATGGAGAGGGTTTGGGGATAATTGACTGGGATATGGTGAGGAGGGACAAGTACATGTGGGGAAATGGTACGAGGTTTTTGGTTTAAAATGATCTTCCACAAAAGTTTTCAAATTATTAAAATTAGTCAACAATAAATCCATGTTTTCTTCTATACTGTGAAAAGTGTTATCCATAACAGGTTTTTCTGAAGTATTTTCTATTTTGGTATGCTCTGTACAAAGAACAAATATATATATATGTTAAATGTATACAAAATAATAATAATTAAATGGTTTATATTATAAAGTGTTTACCATTAGTTTCACAATCTTGTGACATTTCTTCATGTGGGAAATGTTCCTCTAGCCATTCCAGAGTACTAGACATTTCTGTGAGAGAAAAAAAAAAGATCATATATTTTTTTATCTAATACATAAAGTTTATAATAAAATTAAGTACACTTACTATTTCAGGTAAGATATGTCCTATGTACTCAGTGGGTCTGCTCTTGTTCTGAGTTCTGTTGTGTTTGTGAGGTAATTATGTTGGAAGCCAACTTATTTTCTTGTGGTATATTCCATTTTAGAACATAGTGCATTTAAATGAATGGTTAGTGTTTTGTATATATGGGTTACATTTCTTATGTATTAGTACATATAATGTGTTTGTGTGCTTTTTTTTTATTTGTTAAATGATCCTATATTATGATATAACAATCAAACATACCCCCCCAGAGTTTTTTAGGTAGTGGTACTGTTCTTCGAACATGTCCGCGAACATTAAATGAGTTTGCGGACATCAAGTACAGTAGAAGAGATTCAGTCAGTTCCATATGATATGTATATAAAGTGAAAGTCATTATTGTTAAGTTGCACTACTAAAAACCTATGAAAGTCAGTGAAAAAACTTTGTTAAAGGGACGTTATGGTTAAGTTGCGCTACTAAAAACCTATGAAATTCAGTGAAAAAACTTTGTTAAAGGGACGTTATGATTAAGTTACGCTACTAAAAACCTATGAAATTCAGTGAAAAAACTTTCTTAAAGGGACGTTATGGTTAAGTTGCGCTACTAAAAACCTATGAAATTCAGTGAAAAAACGTTCTTAAAGGGACGTTATGGTTCCAAGTAAAACCGAAAAACCCTTGAAATTCGCCAGTTATGATAAGCTAAGCAACCATAACTCGCGCCACCACCGTGCACTGCTAAGACTAACACCCAGGACATCAAACATGACATCACAAATGTCATTGATGACATCACTGATGACATCACATGTCTGGCTCACTCTTTTTTCTTTTGCTGACATATCTAGGCCACATGGTTTTCTTCAGTAACAGTCAGAAACTAAAAATGTTATTTTATTTGTAGAAATATCCTTCAAGTAGGTTCTTACAGTAATTCCCTTAGAGTCCAGTCACATCATATGAAACATATACATAGGGGAAGACAGTAACTTGAAAGACAGCAATCCTTTTTGTGCATAAAGATAATCAATAGACTTATCAGCACTTTCTGATAGTTCTGTTGTTTTTTTATGGCTGTACTTTCCCTGTATATGGTCATATGTGTATACATTGTACTCACACTACTTTCCTTAGGGTCGAATCACATCAAGTGAAACATATACATACGGTAAGTAGCAGCTTTGAAACAGCAATCATTTATTTGCATGAAAATAATCAGTTAGGTTATGAATTGTTTCTGCTACTACTTGTGCTTTTTTGCTAACTTCACTTTCCCTGTATATACCCATATTGGTATGTGTTCTTGTCTCTTTGTGTTTTGTCTATAGTAAAGCAATTATGTAATACATGTTTTGTATTAGCTACTTGTTACATATTTCACAGTACACAAAAATCTATTAAGAAAACAATTATCATTTCATTATTCAACATATTAACATTACAAATATTATACCTTAATCTTGTACGCTGCACACAATGCTATGCTTCTGCATGAGTAGCTTAGTATACTGATTGGAACCCCATAATAGAATGCTATTTATATCAATGCATCTTTCAATGCACTAATTAGGGTATGATATTTATTGCAATGATCCTTGACACTTTTTTCGCAACATTATAATAAGAATCCCTTGTACACATATTTCATGAAAAGTACATACACATGTGATGTCATCAGTGATGTCATCAATAACATTCGTGATGTCATCTTTGATGTCCTGGGTGTTAGTCTTAGCAGTGCACGGTGGTGGCGCGAGTTATGGTTGCTTAGCTTACCATAACTGGCGAATTTCAAGGGTTTTTCGGTTTTACTTGGAACCATAATGTCCCTTTAACAAAGTTTTTTCACTGAATTTATAAATATATATATGTATGTATATATATATATATATATATATATATATATATATATATATATATATATATATATATATATGTATATATTCAATCTGTGTGCCTTATGAGAGCTTATCTAAATCAAATTGTGAGTTTAAAGGCTGAGTGCATGAAAGTTCATTTTTTTCAGTAATGAAACTGATCCCAGCATTATTTTCCCTTTTGCTGTCCTGAAGACAAGGCTCTGTGTCATCATCATCAATCACCACTGTGGGCCTCATCGCGAGTTGGGCGGCTATTAGCATTACCGTCAAACTCCCGGCGCTATTAGAGCCAGATCACGGGTTTGGCAGAACGGTTAGTGCCCATTCCCCATAGGGCCCAATGGGGAATTTTTGTGCTGTTACTGCCAGCTCAGAGCTGGGGGGAAATCCACCAAGGCTGTGATTTGGCAGACCCTTAAATGAGGCGGTAATAGCATTACCACTGCATTTAAGGGTTACCGCCAAACTCGTGATGAGGCCCTATGTCTTAAAAATACAAGCCTAATAAAAGAAATAATATACTCTTAGTTGGGAAAGGCAGGGCCAACCAGATAAGATTGGGTCTGTTCTGCCACACTGGTGACCTCCAGGTCACAAGTCACGTAAAAAGTGCATTAGCTTGGTCATTAGCTCTTGAAGCCCTGAGCTAATGTAAACACAGATCCATCTACTGACATCATGCCTGAACAGAGCAAAGTGAAAGTTAAAATAGGCAGGAGGTCTGAGCAAATGAGTGGTGGAGCTGCCAATTTTTTAAAAGGGGAGAAATGCATTTTATAGTGTAAATTGGACAGTTTACATTGCAAAATAGAAATTCTAAGGTTTTATAAAAGGTGAAAGTTAACCCCTTCTCACCATATAAAAACAATTTTTGTGGGATAAACACAACTGCAGTTATAAATGAAAATGTGACTTGGGCCTTCTTGTGATTCTCAGAGATGTGAACATTTGTAAAAGTATGCCGGTAATTATTAATATGACACCTGAAAAATGGCATATTTTTTACTGATATGGCTCCTGAGAAAATGAAGAAAAACTGCTTCTCTGCAAGGAAGGACGTACAGACACTTGGCTAGTCTCATGTGATTTGCTGTAAAATGTAGTTTTGTAAAAATGTATTCATATGTTTCAAAATGTGGAGATTAATGGTACTTATCATGTGGTGAGATTTTCAAGTCCTCAAGTAGATAGAGCCCACTTGTCGAAAGTGAGATGATGGAGTTCTCTCCTCCCCTAGTGTCCCAAAGCTCTCCCACATTCCCTTGTCCTATCAGCACACAGGCGTGGGGGTGGGATAGTGAGCATTAACTAATCCCATCTGCGGGAATTGTGACATGTTTGTGAAGTCATTTGCCCTATAACTAAGCCAACTGACCTCAGAGCTAGGGTTCTCCCACTAATTCCATGAGTTGACATGCTGCCGAAATCTGGCGTGACCATCCCAGTAGAGAGAGGCCTAACCTTGCAATGGAGCCTGAAGACACAGAGATTGATTGGGACCCTTGGAGCCAGGAGAAGGGACCTTTGACTGACCCCCTTTGGCTGCCCCAGCAGTATGCCCTGATGCTCTCTGATGTCCAGTCTAGACCTCTCGGTGAGTAGAAATACCCCAAGCCATAACTTTTGTATGCCCTGTGTTCTTTCAGCATTGTTTTAGTTATCTCCCCATTGAAAAAAACCTGTTTATGTTTAGATCCTTAGCATATTTCTCAAAGTAAATTAATTAATTCCCCTATTGAATTCATGAGATCTGTATTCTTGGCATTCCAAATCAACAATCTTTTTCCAGTGTGTTATGAGCTGCTATAGTCATACAGAGTGGCCCAAAAGAGTTAATCCCAAAAAGCCCCATTTCCATTTGTGTTCCCATTGTAAGGTGCAAAATAAAATTGTCCCTGTGTCCACTGTGATCTGCAAAACACAAAATTGTCACTGTCTCCATTGTGAGCCAAAAACGAATTCCCATTTGCATTTTCTTTCTCATATTGCAATTGTGCCAAGCATCCCAAAATCGATTTTCCCATTCCGTTCTGACAATAATCCTGAAGTCCTATTTGTTCTTGTCAGTTATAGAAAAATGAATTCCCCATTTTTTTTATACTGTCCCATAGCAGTTGTGCTCAATAATTAAAATCCAATTTTACTGTTGTGCTCTCCAAACTAATTTTCCCATTACCTTTTTGTCTCCTAAATTGTGCCGTGAGCTAGACCCCAAATCCGGTTTTCCCACTGTGTTACCACTTCCTTCCACAGCCTTCCATTCAAAAATGTCAAGCCTAATTGATGTTTGGGGAGTGAGGGTTGCTGGGTGTTGAATTGTTTTTCTTCTGTCTTGTGATTTAAAAGGAATTCATTGTGACAGTGTATCTTTATGTTGTACTTTACAGATGTTATTTTGTTTTGTGTTGCCACAACATTGGTGGCTGATGTAATCTATTGGTGATTTCGCTAAATAAATAAATTAATAAATATCTTTAATACAGACTGGCCTGGTTCCTAATCCATTGTGGCACCGCACATTTGTATGCGAGACGGTTGGAGGCAGTATCAAAAAAGAACCTACTAGAAAATCCAAATCACTTTCTTCTTCAACACAATCATTGTGGGGGAAAGAGCTCCCTGACATGGGTGTTACCGTACAATAAACTGCGACAAAATGTATCTGCTACACACTTTATCTTATTTTCTTGGTTAGTGCCAGGAAAAGTATGTATCTTATCCATACAGCCTTGTTTCTCTTTGATCCATTTATTGATAGGGCCATCATCCTTCTCCACCACCAAACGCTTGTTAGCTGCGGGTTTAGGAGCTGAAGTCACTTCATACCTATTACCCACCAAAGTACAGACAATATCATCCGAGATTGTTTCATCCAGGTATCCACTATTTTTCCTAGATGGTTTCATCGTGGATTCCCTTTCATTATTTAATTTCTTTTTGGGCCATTTTTGTTATGTTTTTCGATAGGATCTCTTACTTTTCGCAGGTAGAAATCCCCAATATAGAATCTTCACTGCTATCAAGCGCTACCTTATCGGTCATTGAGATGTTATCAATTTCAATAACACCCTCTAATTGAGGAACCCCTGATGGAACCTGCAAGTTTTCCAAGACCACAGCCAAGCGATCACTTACAGAAGCATCAATGTATGTGGTCTGACTCTTGTCTGGATCAGCCATTTTGGCATGATTACTATTACATAAAATTAGATCCACAATTTTTGCCATTATAGCCTTAAGGTTGTGATGTTCCCACATGATTGATGAGCAAATATCAAAAACAGCTTCAAGCATAGCTGCAATTGTCACAGGTTTATTAGTGGAACAATTCAGATCCTCCATCCTGGCTTGACATCAATCATGATTTTCATCCCTATGACTTTCTTCGCAGTTTTCTGGCATTGCAAGATTATTATCTTGATGACAAAAAATCCTAATTATATGATCAATAGCACGGCTCCCAGAAAATTGAATATGTCTGCCATCCATTGTGGGACCCACGAGAATAGTGATCCAAACCAGCTGTCATCCTCAACTTCGTCAGTTTCGTCGATCATCTGGTTTTGTAGCTTTGTCAGCATACCTATGGCTTCTGTTCAGTTTTCCTCGTCGTGAGAAGGTATAAATGTGCAACATGATTCTCCAATTTTTGCACACACTCCTCCATCCATAGCTGTGATCATGTCAAGTACATATCTGTTCTGGAGAGTCATCAGTCGGATGGCTCTTAACTCTTCCTTGATTGCATTGAAGCATTTTATTGTCGTGTTGATGGTTTGCAGGAATTCCCATCTGGTTATCTGCAACCATTTAGTGTTTACCCCAACTTGAATTCTTGGCATAAAAATTGTTGTGAACACTGATGAGGTGAGGCTAAACAGCCTGTGTTCACATGGGATTGCATGAAATGCTTCTTCGGATTTGGCGGAAAAGTAATTTTCTCTCTTCAGTCGATTTATCAGTTCCACAGATCTCCTCTTCCTCAGGTGAGCATCTGCTTTCGAGAAACTGTCAATGTTCAGGTCGCTTTTCAGGATTACTAATGCTGGAACATGGACATTCACTATTGTGCATATGCCTCCCCAGTTTTTCGGCAGTCTGATGTATGCTTTGGGTCTGCATGCCCAATAATGAGCCATAATTACTGCAGTTCCGTGATCCATTCCTGGAGCATCAAAAATGTGTCCGCATTTCTGATTCTCTCCCATCATTCTTGTGCCATTGTTCCTGAAGGACAAATTCGGACTTTCTAATGGCACTATCTGCAAGGGTGCCCTCTGTCTTCGACCCATGTCATTAGTTTTGCAAGTTTTGGCCATACTGGCTTGCACAGTCTTTGTGAGTTTTCGATGGTTTCGTTGCAGGCTCCGAGGACCATCCATGCTTGGCAGATAACTACTCCTCGCTCCCATCCGTTTGGTGAAAGTACTGTTCCCCAAATCTACATTTGGCCTCTGTTTTTCCAAATTTGAGCCTCTTCTGTAGTTTTCCCTTGGATGTTCAGTCTCGGGTTTACTTCCCATCTTATTCCTGCTCCTTTAACTTCAGGTTTTTGGTACCTGTTCACATGATTCCTAGTATGAGCTCCGTTTCTTGTTTTAATGTCCTGGACATAATCATCTTCATCGGGATAAGCAGTTTCAGTTTCCCATATCAATGAGGCATCACTTCCCATTAACTGGCCTCTGGTCTTGCACATTGCTATATGTGAGAGACAGTGTGCTGTCTAGACATCAATTTCTACAGCTACGAAGATCTTGGACTTCCCCATGCTGTACGGTAGAAGTGCACAAACAAAGCTTTCTCCTTCTGAATTTCGTCTTCCAACTTCTTTCATGTGCTGGTACCAAATGTTGTTTCCCAGATGTGCTGTGCTGTCCAGGTAGTCGTTTAGTTCATTGCCATCTTCATGCATGCTTCTCTTGATTCTTAAGGTTTTCCGGTAGTTCGCTATAACTGCATCTCTGAATGCCTATCTATGGCTTTTTCCTGCTGGAGGATCTTCAGGTACCCCGGTCCATGGTGCAGGTCTGCCCATCTGCACCATTTGAGTGGACAAGAGTCTGGCAGCTATTTCCCGGTCCTCATGCATCTTTTCTCTGCTACGTGCAAATGCCCATGCCAACCATCCTGACACTGGTCCGGTATATGGTTGTATTATAGACCTGGTACTTGTCCCTTGTGTTAGAACATGTGTGCTTGTCAATACAGTCTCTGCTGTTTTGTTCTTCATTTCCTCTTGTAGTTTCCTCGCTCTGGCTATGTATGGGAATAATGAGTCTACTATCAGTTGTGTCCATGCAAAGAGTTTATCCGAGTTGGCTTTTGTTTTCTGAAGAGTTTCGGATTTGACTGCTTCTTTTGGTCTTTCTCTTAGTTATTCTTGTTTTCTCACACTATCTTCTGTGAAGGGTTTGATGGCAGGCATTCCAGTCTCATCTTCTCTGCTGCTTTCGTTTGTGGTTCTGCGGTCATTGACACTAGGCCTGTTTTGTGTGCATTCAGCGTGTGTGTGCATGTAGTTGTCAGTGTTTTTTCTTCATTCATTTCATGCCGACCCTGTCGCCGGCTTTCCTGCTCATTTTTTACCATAAGTGTGTGTATATCACTGTTAATCACGTTCATTTCAAGTTCATTTACTCTACCAACAGATTTTCTAGGGACTGGAATGACTATATAAGGTCTGGGTGCTTTTGTGGGTTTCATGCGTGTATCATCAGGTGGGTGCACTGAAATTGGAACGCTTCGTGCACCAACAAAGAATGCAGTTCTTATTGTTAATGACAGTAAAATAATTATAAATACAATGCCTAAGTACATTATAGTTCGATATGTTAGGCAACAGCATTTCCTTCCAGAGAAGCAGGGGTGTCTCTCTGCTTGTCGGAGGACCAGGTTGCTGCTCAGGACCCCCATCTCGATCATTTGCCAAATGACAATGTTATTATTACCTTAACCAAAATCGTCGTTCGAGTTCTTTGGCAAAAGTGTCAAGTGCTTCACAGGTGTCCCCCCTCCTGCGAGTGGCAATTGTCTCTTATTTCAGGATACAGTTCCTTTGCTAGACTATGGGAAGAAAACAACAAATAAAATAATACTTCAGCAAGTCCCTTTACTGTGCATGTTCAAAGTAGGTAAGCTCCCAGTCCACCCCTCAAATCTGCTTCAGTCCTGAGGACATAATGGACACTGATCAGTATGAAGAAATAGGGAAAAATAACAAGTATAACAAGTGAAGTTCTTGAATCTGCTCCTTCGATGTGTCCCTCGGCGGAAGGCCTTTTTAAAATCTCCTCAGATAATCTCTTTGATGGGTGGAAAGTTCCACTTTGAGTATGATTCCATGCAGGAGCATTCCCTTCTGTGCGACATTAGCTGGATCTCTGATGAAGGTGAGGACGTCAATCTCGATAGGTCTCCCCACCAGCTCTGGAAAGTCATTGACTAGGCGATAAAGGACATTGTGCACCAATCTGCTATCTTCTGGTGACAGGGACATCTGTCTTGCTGGGTTCAAGATTATATGTTATTTCCTTGGTGTAAACAATGTCTGCACTGTCCGGTCGCATGGAGTGCGACCAAAATGATTATCTTATTCAAGAGATGGCTCAAATGTTCTGTATTTGCTGGATCTCGAAGAAATGTGAGTCTGTCTGTTGTTCTCCCAATGAGAGTTGGACTACCTTATATGAAGTCCATACTGCAAACCCTTACATGTGAATGCATTGTCAGTGTTCAGGGGTGATAGGGGTCTCGGGAAGATAGAGCAGGGGCAACGTGCTCGCCTTGGAAGCAAGACGACAGAGAGCAATACAGGTTTGATCCCCTTGTCCGTGCTTAGAAACACCTGGGTATAAAGGATGTTATAAATAACATATCATAATAAGTACCAACATCTCCCTTCTAATTGCCCCTTTTTACATGGGACGTGAGGTGCATTAATTGCCCTGCACAGTAATCATTGTGAATCAAGAAGGGCTATCATAAACTTCGAATCCATGTTTGCACCCTCAAACCCACCTAAAGCAATGAAAACCACCATCACATTTATTTGGAATGATATTGCATTTTTACTGTTAACAGAGTGAACATATAAAAACTGCAGTGACAATCTTATATCCTTCTTCTGAATGTGTGGCATTACCCCGATTATCCATTGTGCAGAACTGGTTGGCTGTCCAAAGAATTCAACATTCTCATTACTACATATGGAAAGTAAGAACTGAAAAAAAAATGTAGATGAAGAATTGTTTAATTAAAATGTTCGATTGCTCCCTACTGTGCAGCATTGCGATATAGTGCTGACCCACCCACACAGCATCGGTTCCCCGATGAATCAAGGAGCGGCCTGTTCTCTATATTTACACTGCGCAGCCAGCTCAAAACCTAATGTATCAAGCAACAGCAATCTCATGCTTTGTCCAATCTCTTTCGCAGCCTTCAAAGGGCATGGACAAATGAGCATTGCCTGGAACACTTTGTGAAGTATGCGTACCAAAACAAATCGGATACATCACTTAAACCACCATGGAAATTAGTGCATATCGTAACAAGTGACTCCAGGCTTTTTGGGGGTAGAGGGGCGAGAAACACATGAATATCAAGACTCATTAGTTATGAATGGGAACCATTGGAACTTGTATCTGAAATATTACACACAGATTTCCATTCAGAAGCATCTAAATGAAAAAGCATATGTGTACATGTACTTGAGAAGGAACGGAGTGCTTCAAACTGCAGCACTGTACAGAAAGCCATACGCAGGCAGAGAGTGGGCGCTGTACAGTAGTTGGCATTGGAAAGGTCTGGTAGGGTGCAGGATGGCACATGGACATGTTGGTGTAGGGGTATTGGAAACATAAAAAGGTACAGGACAGCCAGGCAGAAGATACATATATTTGGTGTGCTGTTAAAGCATTTACAATACTTAAAACACAAACAGTTGGCTTCGGTTCAAGATTGGATTGAGAGAAAAGTGAGGTTTTGATGTTCGACTCCTGGGCCTCTTCTAGAATAATCTTAAACCGTGTCCTAGCCTGAAGGCGCTTGAGCTCATTTGGCAAAGCTTTCCAGTTGTGGTGGGCCTGGAAGGTGAATGAATTAAAACAGGGTGGATAAAGGTGGAGAGGGTCGAGGGAGGGAGTGCAGCAGAGAGGAGTGGGATATAGAGTCTACCAGGTGGGGGCACTCTGCATGTCCAGGGAGGTATTTAAAGAGGGAGGGATTTTGCAAGGAAAGCTACCCTGTGTGGAGGCAGTGTGGAAATACATGACCCCCATGGCAATTTGAAGTGTGTGCGGGTGGTTAAGGACTTGATTGACAGGGGAAAATGATTTGAGAGCGAGTCCCATGAGGAAGCTGAACAGGACACAACTTGAGATTTAGTGGAGTGATAGGTAAAGTGTGCACAGATTTTTTAAATGTTCAGGAGGTGGAGTCTTGAAGCTGTAGCAGTCATGGTAGTGGAATGATGAAATGTGGAGCCACTGTTGAAGAGGGGTGCATGGCAACAGGTCAGAAATAAAATCACTTATGCCTTTGATGTGTTAGACCTCAGGGAGCACAACACCATTCAGTGGCGAATGGCAGCAAGAAAGTGAATAATACGAGAAGATGGGTTAAAAGTCAAGGGCGAGAAGGACAGGAAGAAGTAATTACTTTCAGCAAAAGACAGTAAAGGAAACAAAATAAGGATGTCAATTTGGAAATAGGGGAGGTTTATAGTGTGAAGTGAAGGGGGCAAGAAACAATCTTTAAAAGCCACCCACTGAAAGGGAAGCAGTGGAAGAAGGTATACAAAACGAGAGAAGTATATTTAACAGTGTTTATTGAAGCAAAAATAATAAGGAAAATGTGTGTTTAAATAGACATAGGGGAGTGCCATTTCCATCTATTGTCTGTTATAGATTTGAGTTTGTCACCGTGCCCGTTTGCTGATAGTTTGAATGCTAAACTTTCAGCAGATTTGGAAAGACAGAGTGATAGGTAAGGATAGATGTTTGCATTCGCAGATGGTTGCTTCAGGGTGAGTTGAAAAGTGAGCAATGGGGCCAGTGAATGGTTAAGGAGAAAGGATTAGTGGGACAAAATCCTTAATTATGCGCAGAGAAAGGATGCCGGATCAGAAAATGGGCCACAGTTCAGTGGCAGAGTTTGGAGGAAAAGTAATACATGAGATGACGGTGCAATGGGGCTGAGTGCACACCCTCTACAAGACCCCTGGCCCATCTCCCTCTTCCTCTCCGAGTGGTCCGACCTCATCTCTTCCCTTCTTGCCTCCACCTCCAAGATTCTCCTCTCTCTTCTGAGACTACAATATACACCTTGACTCTCCTGATTCAGCCACTAGACTCTTCTGCAGCCTTTGTGACTTTCTTTCCTTCACCATTCTTCCCTCTGGTGCAACACACTCAGCCGGACACACCTTTGATGCTCTCATCTAAGCGGACATCCCCATCTCCAATCCTCTCAGTACACCTCTTTCCTGGTCTGACCATGCTCTCCTGTTATCTCACCAGGATCAATCAGTTTCCTGGCTAAGCCTCTGCCTGCACCGCCAGTCTCTGTCTCCTACATTCGACTGATGAAGCGAGTGTCAGTTGCTTCTTTTTCTGCCATTTTCATTCACCCCCTCCCACTTCTGCCGCTGTTAAGATGGATTTCTGAACTCTGACTTGGTGGACAGAAGTTCAGAAGGCCAGCATAGTTTCTTGGAACAGGGTGACCTTCTGGACAAGCCAGAACCAATCAAGGTAGCACTGGTGGCGGTCAAGAGTAGGTCTCAGGACGTTTGAGGGTGATCGAAAGCCCAAAATGAGCACACACAGTAAACAACACTACAAATTACTCTCAGTCAGGTGTATATATCAAAAATACATATACATTTATTAAAGGCCTTTTAAAAACACAAAGACAATATCAGCAGTAATAACTCAACTAACATAATCCTACTATCAAACATATACACAGTTACCAATGGCCTAAAGGATTAGCACACAGTACGAGTCCACAACCAGTGAAGAAAGGGAGCATACAGTGCAAATATACTTTAGGCAGTCCTTCACCTATCAGACCCTAACTGAGAGGCAGTGCAATCCCTAAGAAGAGTGGAGCCTTATGCTCAAAAGTACTTTCAGATGCAGATATAAGCGATCATGCGGTTGGGCAAAAACGGGTCTACCTCGATAAAGAAGAGTGGCCTTCAGGTTACACTTGTGAATAAAAATTGATGGATGTGCCAGGGGCCACAGGTAAGGGTTAAAAGTACTCACTGACCCAAGGTGCATCCCGGACCAAACTTCAGCAGTCAAGTCCACTTTGGTTGCGGGTTCAAATGCTGCAATTGTGCGGTTCTGTGGCTTTCAGCAGCTGATTTCCAGGGATGATTTTGTGGCAGAACAGTGGCAATTTCTCCACTCCTGATGAAGGGATCAGCTCGAATCCACTGTAGCTCGATTCAGGGCACAGCAGCAGTGCACCCTTGAAGTTTGCCACCACGGCTGGGCGACACGGTGACTGCGTGAACTCGCGTTGAGACGTACTCTCCTGGTCCAAACGCGGTAAACATGATATGAACCAAAAGAAAGGGTTACAAATATATAAAAATAACAGCTGCACCAGCTCTGTCCAAGGCACATTTGTACTTCTACTGAAAAATCCTTTGAGGATGTCTAGGGCCTTAAAAATGAAAGTAAGACCTCAGTGCACTGTACTGTAAGGTACTTTGTGCACTGGTAACATGTTGCTAAAAATTAGCAACAAAGTGAAAGACTAAGGGAAACAAAGTCTCCCAGTACTGACTATCTTTAAGGGCATGTCAGTTTCCCCATAACAAAGTGAGCAAAAACCCAGCCGAGTACAGCAGAAGGCTGGGCTCCACTGGCAAAAGTCAGGCTAGGATGGTCAGACAACAGCAAAAAAGTTGGGGAGTTCAAAACTGGAGGCAAAATTACACATACATTGAAATCTTTCCTAACACTTATCCCGCCCAGACCAAGGACAAGGGGAACTAATCCACCCTTGGATGAGCTTCTTGTTCAGGCCAGTTAAACAATCTGGACAACCCATCAGCATTGTTATGTTGAACGCCTGGCCTATGCTCAATAGTGAAGTCAACCCCTTTCAGTCTTATGGACCACCTGAGCAACTTAGGACTCTCTCCCTTCATGTTCATCAGCCAATTTAAGGGCTTATGGTCAGTTTGCACAGTGAGGTGGGTCCCACAGAGGTAAGGCCTCAGCTTCATTAGGTGCCACACAACCGAGAAATATTCTTTCTCCACTGTGGACCATCTGAGCTCTCTGTCCTTAAGCTGGTGACTGATGAAACCAATAGGGTGTTCCTTACCTTTCTCATCTACTTGTGATAGTACAGCTCCTATCCCAGTGTCAGAGGCAACTGTCTGCACAATAAAAGGTATTTGGTAACCAAGGGCCCTGAGAATAGGGGCCTGGCACAAGGAGTCTTTTAGGCCATTGAAGCCCTTCTCACAATCGTCAGACCAATAGACCTTCTTGGGTTTCATTGGAGTTGTGAGAACAGTCAGAGAGACAACTATGATGCCATAGTCTGCCATAAAGTTTCTGTAGGGCCCTGTGAGTCCATAAAAGGCTATTACCTGGGTTTGTGTTGTGGGGGGTAGGCCAGTCTTGTACTGCTTGTACTTTACTATGTAGCGACTGTATCATCCCTCCACCTACTTCATGCCCAAGGTGGACCAGTGAGCATGACCAATCTGGAATAGTCTGGCCTTTATAGTCAAGTGGCCCTTCTTCTGAAGAGCCTGCAATACAACTCTGAGGTGTTTCACATGATCCTCCCAGGTGGCACTGAAAACTACTATATCATCCAGATATGCTAGACAGAATTCATCCAACCCATTAAGGACATGATTCTCAGAAGTCTAGGCAGAGAGCACAGGGCAGAGGCTGTCTCTCCCTGTATGTAAGTAGATATAAGGGAGATTCCGGAGACAATGCTAGCAAATAACAGATTAAAGGTACATACCAAGCTGTTAGTTGAAACAGGAATTCAAAGGAACTGCAGGAGCAGGCTGTAAACAAAGAGACAGAGAAAAGGCAAAGTCAAGCAAGTACACTGGGCAACACGGATTGATCAGAAATAAGGGTGTACTGGAATATGATAAGGGGTCTCCAGGGATTAAGGAATGCCCTTGGGATAGGTACCAGCAGA
The DNA here is from genome assembly GCF_040938575.1 of Ambystoma mexicanum. Taxonomy (NCBI): domain Eukaryota; kingdom Metazoa; phylum Chordata; class Amphibia; order Caudata; family Ambystomatidae; genus Ambystoma; species Ambystoma mexicanum. The sequence goes on along the minus strand of NC_090941.1, from coordinate 458,579,593 downwards.
TTACTCTTAACAACAGTCATATAGCAACGTCATGACTTGGGCGTGCCGAAGAAACTGTTGTACTCAGTGCAATGGTAAAACTGAAAGACCATATACTGAGGCTGTTACGACTTCAACGGACTACTTGAAGACAACAGAAGTCTTCCCTTATCTGATCTGAACGGAGACCAACCCAGGGTCACACTGTAAAACGGATTCAAGTGGAGACACTACAGTGGACCAAGATGTATACAAGTAGAAAGCAGTGTTGGAAAAAATAACCAGGTACAGGACAGGATATCAGAAGTTGGAACAGGCAGGAAGCAAGGCAAGGAGCCCAGAGGAACAGAGCAGAAGGCAGAGGAGTGCGGTAAGGCTGCCAGATAAGGAAGCCCAGAGGAGAATGGCAGAAGGTAGTGGAGTACGGTAGAGCCGTCAGGCAGGTGCCCAAAGGAGCAGGGCATAAAGCAGCGGAGTGTGACAGAGCCGCCAGGTGGGAGCCCAGAGGAGCAGGGCGGAAGGCAGCGGAGTATGGCAGAGCCGTCAAATTGGAGCCCAGAGGAGCAGGGCGGAAGGAAGCGGAGTACGGCAGAGCCATCAGGTGGGAGTCCAGAGTAGCAGGGTGGAAGGCAGCGGAGTGCGGCAGAGCCATCAGGTGGAAGCCCAGAGGAGCAGGGCAGAAGGCAGCAGAGTGCGGCAGAGCCGTCAGGTGGGAGCCCAGAGGAGCAGGACGGAAGGCAGCGGAGTGCGGCAGAGCCACCAGATAGGAGCCCAGAGGAGCAGGGCCGAAGGCAGCGGAGTGTGGCAGAGCCGCCAGGTGGGAGCCCAGAGGAACAGGGCAAAAGGCTGCAGCAGAATGGAGAGGGAGCTGCAAGCATAAACAGGAACAGCAAATCAAAAGGCCAAAATAGGATATCCAGGAAAGGTAAAAAACTGGTAACAGGAGCACCAACACGAACTCCCAGAGAAAGCAGTTGACTGACAACTGCTTCTGTCCAGAGTGAACTTATAAAGGCCCTTCCAGCCAACAGGCCAGCAAGGGGGATCTGATTGCAGACGCTGACAGCTGTGTTCAATTAAGTCCAGCCCTGGCTTCAGTAGCCTGCAGCAGCAGCAGCAGTGGATTCTAATCAAGTGCTCTCCAGCTCTCTGTAGCCGAGCCTGCAGTAGCTTGGAACAGGTGAATGCAATCAGGCCCTCCGCAGCTCTTAGTATCTTGCTGCAAACACATGTATTTAATGTGCCTCCTCCAGCCCTCTTTCTTTTGGACAGCCTACATGTCCCAGAATGCATCTGCTGGTTTAATCCAAAATCCATAATGGAACATGGAATTAGATTAGTCCAGAACTGCAGCGGTAAAACAAGGAAATAAAGGATTAGGTGCATGTAAAGGTGCTGGGAGGCAGGCGAGCAGAATCGTGACAGTATGCCCTCTTCACAGGGCCCCACCTGGTGCCCCAAAAGAAGACATAGTCCATTGTGTCTTTCAAGCAGTAGGAAGAGTAAGGGTTGAAGCACTAAAGTCAAAATGATTGCCCAGGTAAAGGTTTTATATTCCTTCAGTGTAGTACTTCGATCAGAAAATACAAAGGGGTGATTGTTCTTCACAACCCTACCAAACGACTCACAAGGTACATCGGTACGTAAGGTGGGTGTGCAGTTAAACAGAATTGTAGACTGAAGAGCTTTAGAGGATACAGCAATAGAAACTGGCACAGACACAGTAATTGCTGGTTTCAGGTTGTTTTTTGGATGCAGCGGTTGTGACTCAGAATGCAAAGAAAATGTTTTACCTTCAGATGGCTGTGGCATGACTGAACTATCTTGGTGACTTTCAGAAAGGATAAGTTTATTCTTTGTCACAGAGAGTTGATATTCTGATGGCATTACTAATCCAGTAGGTGGACTTTGGCATTGAGCCGTGGATAGCACACTCATGTAATTGGTTACAGGCTCGCAGTGTTCAAGTACTTGGGAAGGAGATACTGCTGACTGAAAGGCTAGCGGAGGCTTGTTCAAAATCCTTTCACTGACAGGGAGTGCAGGTATCTCCTTCCACTGGTTTAAATGTTCAAGCAGCATAACACTAACAATGGTACTGTTCATAAGGTCTTGAAACACTAAATCCATATTTTCACTGAAGGAGATGCTTTTGCATTCAAGGTAATCTTCATTCATTTCTTGTGATTTCATTTCGATTATGGGCATTTGGATTACTTCGGGTGTTGAAGTGGACACTGGGATAAAAATGGATGCACAGTCTTGATTCAAGTCACAGGCATGAGCAAGCATTGAAACACAGTCTTTGAAAGAGAGGGTTGTTGGACTGGTAATCTTTTCGGATACTGCAGTAATTGTGGGGTTGTAAACACTAGAAAAGTCAATTGTATTGCCGTCGGTGTGCAAACAGTGCTGGAAACTGGTGTTGGAACCAGAGAAGGAGTTTGGGTCGAGAACAGAATTGGAGTAGGACTATGGTTAGGCTCCTGGAAACAATGGTGTACCGAGTCTGCAGAAGTGTCAGAAAATATAGCAGAGGTAGACTCAGCAGGAGATAGAAGAGGTCTTTCAATGGAGTCACCGAGTGAGGTACAGGAGGACCGGTCTTCACCAAATAGATCATAGTTTGGGAAAACCTGGCTGGCATCTCGAACAGAATGAGAAGAGCACACCAAGTTAACCTTCAACTGGTAAGCATATTCCTGCTTCAATCTTTCTATTTGCTCCAATGTTCCTTCCTTTAGCTTATGCAACTCATTAGGAACCCAAATGTCATCAATAATTAAAGAGAGAATGTCTGGTTCATGGTGACATGGGTTATCTGAAGATGAAATGTATCCCTCTCTTACGTTTAGCCAATACAGGATGCCATAGTCATCATATAAACCCATGGATTGCCTCTTTAGAGCAAATAGCTGTTTCTGGATACTGTCCAAATCAAAGACATCCTCGAGGGACTTAGCTGGTCTTTCTTTAACATAATGTTTATTGGTAGAAGGCTCAGGATCTGCTGTTATCTTAGCATAAGACTCTGAGGTTTCAGAGCAAATCTGTGGAACAGAACCAAGTCTAGAGGCATGAGTGGCATTGTGTTTGTCAGGATAATGCATGGCACCAACATAAAGCGTCTTAGAATCTTGCTTCATGATGACAGTCCTAACACACTGAATAGTGACCGGACAATACTTCACAGGTTCACTTGAACAGTACACAGTAGGAAGACTTTTCACAGAGGTATACATTGAAGCCTCCCAATTAGCCGTTGACTTGGAGGGGCATGCCAAGGACTGAGTGAAATACCTATTTTTTTCCTGTAACTGTTCTGCGTTCATCAAATCGGGATTAGCAGAAAACACAGAGTTCCATCCCGGAGTACTTGGTTTGGCAGAAAATATGTGAAAAAAAATTGGCACGGATATACCCATTCTCTTTGAGGATGGTAGCTTCATTATGGGTAAAAGTCTCAAGTAACTGGGTGCTGGTAGTTTGCTGGGAGAATTTAGGGGCTCGCCAAGGGTTCTTGTCTTTCTTCACAGGTATCTTGGATCGAACAAGCATTGGCCCAAGAATCAAAACGTTATTTTTGGTCAGTCAATCTCTCAGAAGTCTAGGTGGAGAGCACAGGGCAGAGGCTGTCTCTCCCTGTATGTAAGTAGATATAATGGAGATTCCAGAGACAATGCTAGCAAATAACAGATTAAAGGTACATACCAAGCTGGTAGTTGAAACAGGAATTCACAGGAACTGCAGGAGCAGGCTGTAAACAAAGAGACAGAGAAAAGGCAAAGACAAGCAAGTACACTGGGCAACACGGATTGATCAGAAATAAGGGTGTACTGGAATATGATAAGGGATCTCCAGGGATTAAGGAAAGCTCTTAACAACAGTCATACAGCAACGTCATGACTTGGGCGTGCCGAAGAAACTGTTGTACTCAGTGCAAGGGTAAAACTGAAAGACCATATACTGAGGCAGGTACGACTTCAACGGACTACTTGAAGGCAACAGAAGTCTTCCCTTATCTGATCTGAATGGAGACCAACCCAGGGTCACACTGTAAAACGGATTCAATTGGAGACACTACAGTGGACCAAGATGTATAGAAGTAGAAAGAAGTGTTGGAAGAAATAACCAGGTACAGGACAGGATAGGATATCAGAAGTTGGAACAGGCAGGAAGCAAGTCAAGGAGCCCAGAGGAACAGAGCAGAAGGCAGAGGAGTGTGGTAAGGCTGCCAGACAAGGAAGCCCAGAGGAGAATGGCAGAAGGTAGTGGAGTGCGGTAGAGTGGTCAGCCAGGAGCCCAAAGGAGCAGGGCGTAAGGCAGCGGAGGGTGACAGAGCCGCCAGGTGGGAGCCCAGTGGAGCAGGGCGGAAGGCAGGGGAGTACGGCAGAGCCGTCAGGCGGGAGCCCAGAGGAGCAGGGCGGAAGGCAGCGGAGTACGGCAGAGCTGTCAGGTGGGAGCCCAGAGGAGCAGGGTGGAAGGCAGCGGAGTGCGGCAGAGCCGCCAGGTAGGAGCCCAGAGGAGCAAGGCGGAAGGCAGCGGAGTGCGGCAGAGCCATCAGGTGGGAGCCCAGAGGAGCAGGGCAGAAGGCAGCAGAGTGCGGCAGAGCCGTCAGGTAGGAGCCCAGAGGAGCAGGGCGGAAGGCAGCGGAGTGCGGCAGAGCCACCAGGTAGGAGCCCAGAGGAGCAGGGCCGAAGGCAGCAGAGTGTGGCAGAGCCGCCAGGTGGGGGCCCAGAAGAACAGGGCAAAAGGCTGCAGCATAATGGAGAGGGAGCTGCAAGCATAAACAGGAACAGAAAATCAAAAGGCCAAAAGAGGATATCCAGGAAAGGTAAAAAAAACTGGTAACAGGAGCACCAGCACGAACTCCCAGAGAAAGCAGTTGACTGACAACTGCTTCTGTTCAGAGTGAGTTTATAAAGGCCCTCCCAGCCAGCAGGCCAGCAGGGTGGAGCTGATTGCAGACTCTGGCAGCTGTGTTCAATTAAGTCCAGCCCTGGCTTCAGTAGCCTGCAGCAGTAGCAGCAGTGGATTCTAATCAAGTGCTCTCCAGCTCTCTGTAGCCGAGTCTGCAGTAGCTTGGAACAGGTGAATGCAATCAGGCCCTGTGCAGCTCTTAGTAGCTTGCTGCAAACAAATGTATTTAATGTGCCTCCTCCATCCCTCTGCCTTTTGGACAGCCTACATGTCCCAGAATGCATCTGCTGGTTTAATCCAAAATCCGGAATGGAACATGCAATTAAATTAGTCCAGAACTGCAGCGGTAAAACAAGGAAATAAAGGATTAGGCTCATGTAAAGATGCTGGGAGGCAGACGAGCAGAATCGTGACAATGATTCACAAGCCGCTGAAAAGTGGCAGGTGTATTCTTGAACCCAAAAGGCATTACCCTGAACTGGTAAAGACCCTCTGGAGTTGATGATGCTGTCTTCTCCTTGGCATGTTCTGCTAGGGATATTTGCCAATACCCTGCAGTGAGGTCCAACATGCTGAGTTACTTGGAGGCTCCCAAAGTATCCACCAGCTCCTTAGTTCTAGGCAAGGGGTGTACATCAGTCTTGTTGACAGCATTCAGAGCCATGTAATCCACACTGAACCTCAACTCAGAGGAACTTGCTTTTGGAACCAAAACCACAGGGCTGGACCAAGAACTGCTGGAGGGTTCATTCACCCCAAGATCTAACATCTTATTGACCTCTGTCTTGATATATACGATCTCACCTTATCCAACATCCTGCATCCCCTACCTTTGGTAGGTACACTATCTCCAGTGTCAATGTCATGTTTGCACCAAGATGTCAAACCAGGAGCTAGGGAAAACAAGGGGGAGAATTGTCTCAGCAAATTTCTCACCTCATATTGTTGAACAGAAGTCAGGTGAGGGACCACATGGACACCTTCAATGGAGCTGTCTGAAGGTCTGCCCAGGAACAGATCAGGAATAAGTTCTGACTCTTCCTCCTCCACATCTGAAGCCAACAGCAGTGCAGCTATTTCAACTCTTCGAATGAAAGCCTTCAGACTACTTTTGGAGCTTGTCTAGCCCTTCCTGTTCCATTAAATAGTTAACCTCACCAAGTGACTCCACCATTGTGTGGGGACTAACCATGTATCCTGTAAAGCTATAGGCCTTGTAGGGTTCATGATCAGGACACGCTGACCCGTTGTGAAGTTGATCAAGGTAGCCTTCTGGTCATACCAATGTTTAACCAGAGCTTGCCCAGCCTTCAACTTTTCAATAGCCTGACCCATCAGGATATTGATATGGATATTTTATTTCTATCGCACTCATACACAAGTGTTTCAGGAGGACCATCTTCTTCCTTAGACCTAGCACATAATCTATTACATTGGTAGTGACAGGGGGAGTAGGGATCTCCCACCTCTCCTTGACAATTGCTAAGGGTCCCCTTACAGTGTGACCAAAAAGAAGCTCGAAGGGGCTGAAGCTAAGACCCTCCTAAGGTACCTCTCTGTAGGCAAACACCAAGCATGGTAAAAGAAGATCCCACTTTCTTCTTCAGGGTTCTTCCAGAGGCCCTATTATGCTTTTGAGAGGTATATTAAACCTCTCAAACAAGCCATTGGTTTGGGGGTGATATGCTGAGGAAAAATGTGTAAGTTACCCAACACTCCTTCCACATAGCTTGAATATAATTGTATATAAGATTGCTGCTCCTATCAGACACAACTTCTTTAGGAAAGCCAACCCTAGTAAATATGTCAAGTAATGTTTTTTCAACTGACTAGGCAGTCACAGTTTTCAATGGGATGGCCTCAGGATACCTGGTGGCATGGTCGATCAGCACCAGGATAAACCTATTGCCTGAGGACTTTTGTGGGTCAAGGGGACCAACAATGTCAATCCCCACCCTTCTAAATGGTACCCCCAAAACTGGGAGTGGTATCATAGGAGCTTGGATTCTTGTGCCACTTTTCCCAGATAACTGGCATGTGGCACATCTGCTGCAGTCACTTTCTAATGGCACCCCCATCTTAGGCCAATAGTAGTGCATGGTTAATCTTTGCTTAGTTCTCTTGATGCCAATGTGACCAGCAAGGGGGCTGCATGCACCAGTTGCAAGAGGAAGGGTCTTACATGAAGGAGAACCATCAACCTCCTATCTTCTCAGTCTGTAGACTATGTGGGCTCATTGTAGAGGAACCACCTTCCAAATAAATCATGTGCTTCTCAGGAGGCTCACACTCAAGTTGGTTGCAGGCCTGTTCCCTTAGGCCTTCCAAAGATAGGCACTCACATTGGCCCTTAATGCACTCCATCCTATCAGGACCACCTTCCACCAACAAACTCTGGAGTTCAGGAGTGTCATGTGGATTGAGAATTTCAGGCAACACCTCTTCCTTGTCAAGTTCAGGTGTTTGACCAACTACCTCCACTTCAGTGGTGGGTGAGTTAGGGGGACTATTCGCTTTCCCTCTTTTTGACTTCTTTAGCCTTGGTTCCCCCTTTGGCTTGGCGTTGGTCTTGGCCAATGCAGCTCTTGTTGGTGACCTTGTGCATGGTCTCTCTGCTATGTCACCCACAAGATCTAATTATCTGAGATCATTCCCCAGCAGAACCTTACCTGGGACTTGCCTCTGTATGCTCACTGGAATCCTGACCATTTTATCATTTATATTAAGATTTACAGGCATTACTGGCAACTTGAGAGAGGGACCATCAGCTAACTTGGTGAGCATCAAAGTCGCTCTGGCAAGTTCCTCTGGATCTACCAAGGTAGAATCCACCACAGTTCTTCTGGCCCCACTTTCTCTAAGGGCAGGAGTGTCTACTCCATTGATCAGCACACTGGGCCTCATTATAAGTATGGCAGTACAGTAACAATGGCACATGTTATAAATGCCTTATCATATCATATCATATCATTTGAAGGGAAGGATAAAATGACTCATTCTGACATTACAAATCAATCCTTTCTGGAAACCGCCCCTGTCTTTCTAGATGGAGAGGTTACCCTGGTGGCCCTTTCCCATCCCCAGTTTCATGATGAAACGTCTAATGATCTCTGATCAACGCAACTCCAGCAATACCCCATATGTGGTGCTCGCGCCATTGGGGAATTGGAGTTGCTCACGTTGATCCTGGCAGAATTAAGTCTTCGCACTTCCTGCCTGCATGACTTTCTATACTGAATGTGCAAACTTTTAATAGCCATAGTAACGAGAGCCACTGCTTGTGGAAATACACTTGGGGACGTGATTTGGTATACAGGAACCATCTATTACTGATCTGCCTTCAGTACGGTCTCCATCCAGTCCCTCTCTAAAAATGTGAACTCATAATGTCCCCATCGCAATCGTACCAGAGTTGTTAATCTCCGATCCATTAGTGTTGGCTCCTTTAATATCAAAAACAAAAAACTAAGAACAAAAAACAATTCCAAAATTTGCTTCCCTCCTTGTATAAAGGCGGGAAGAAAAGTCAAGGAAACATTGGAGATCCCTTGTCGCAGAGGAAACAGGGGACTTGGCAGAATTTGGGGTGGGACTGGATGTTGAGTCCGAGCCTGAAGGGATTATTAACCAGGGGTCAGGTGTCCTCGCGGAAAACACTATTATAGAAGAAATGACCCTCAAAGGGGTGGCAAACAAAAAAGGTCACAAAAACAAAAAAAACAATAATAAACAATAAGAATAAAAATCTTTTCCCAGGGGGGATGTCGGAAAAGTGCAAACTGCAATCTATATCCGGGTTTAGAGAGATCCAACAAATGGGGAAGGAGATGTATAGATTATTTGCCAAGAAATCCAGTATATTGTCAGGTCCATCTACCCACATAATTTCTTTAATAGAAAAGACTGTATCAAAAAATGACATGCAAATTGGGCCTACAATGTTTGGAGAGGTATTCAAATAACAGATGGAGGCTGCCAAGGGTTCGAAAAAGACACACAGTGTCCTAAGGTACCGCCCATTGTAATTGCATCATGCGCCCCTGAAGTTTTGCAGGTTTTGATTGCGACTGAATGCAGGGACGAGAAGCAAAATGCGAAACCCCCAGTGAAAACTGACGCCCTTGTGGCTTTTGATCAGATCAACCATTGCAGAAATGATCCACCAACACCCATGTTCTCAGGGTCCCTCCTTGCTCCCCTCCTTTGTTATTTCTAATTGTCTAGGTGAGGAGGTCACGGAAATGTTTGAAAGGGAGACCCATGCAATTAAAGTTCTGCTCCCAGTTAGGGGTTTCAGTGAGTTACAGAGTGGGAATGTGTGGGCGGAGCTCCTTGAAGAAAAGCTTGGTGATAAAAAGATGAATGAGAAAATATCTTACCAATTAACAGCGGAAGGACAGGTGGGAAAATCCCCCCACTCTGTATTCCAGAGTAATTTAAATTCTGTTCAGTGGCGCCAATCCGCATTTCCCGACAATCTGAGTATTCTACTTTATTACCTGATTGATTACGGGGACCCCCCCATCATTGAATTGGGAACGTGTTTTGGAACTCCTTAACAAGATTCCCTCCCTAAGATTCTTATCTTCTGCAGATCTAAAACTAATTGATTTTATTCATCCAACTCGTTATGAGCATGCCAGAAAAGTATTTCATTCCTGCCTGGTATCTGACGCCGTCCTCCTGGATGCTTTGCAGTTCAATCGGCTGGGGCATGACATCCTGATTTTCAGTCTGCGTCTTGCACTGTCAAATTTTGAAGAGAAAAAGTTTGTCCAACCGTGGGAGACCCAGGAAGGGGCTGGTCATATGACGGATGAAAGGGGTGCCTCAAATTATGATGATGTACAAAGCTGGAGATGGTTAGACTTATCATTAAACGATTCTATATCCCAGTTAAAATCCTTGAAAGAAGAATTTGAACCACATTAATTAGTTTCTTGGAATTCGAGGGGTATGTCACACCTTTCCGCATCCGGTCAACTTTGATTGAAGTTAAAAATGTGTAACGTAGCATGTATTCAGGAGTCATGGATGACCTCAGAGTTTCACATAGATGGTTTTGAGTGCAAACACCAAGTTGCAAAAAGGAGAATCAGGGATCGCCATATGGTGGGCTCCTAATTGCGATAAAGAATGGAGAGGTAATCACGATCCTGGAATCTATAGATATTTTAACGGGAGTCCTGGCAGCTGTTCTGGAGATGAAAAGTGCCACTTGTACTTCCAACATCCTTGTTTTAAATATATACTGGAATCTGGTTGCTGACCTACCTCCCTTCTACCATCAAAAGGATCAACAAAAGTATCACTGATCTGACACTGAGATACAATGGGCTACATATGGCGATGGTAGGTGATTTTAAAGCTGATATGCCGTATTGTCAAGGGGTGCAGGATAGTCTAGGCTCTGTCATAGTGCTGAATACTGAAAGTAAACAGACAATTGCAGGGGCATGTGTGGGTATGACAAGGAAACGTGTTCAGGGGTATATATGGTTTAATTTGTTTACAATTTGGGGTCTCTTGCATGCAAATGTAATTCAGAACCTACATCTTGATCCCGTACCTGGTCTGATGGAATCAGGGTTTCCACCATCAACCATATATTCTTGTCCCAAAGATTATAAGATGCTTGTAACAAATTCAACATCTTAGATACAAACCACTGGATCTTAGTGGTTTCGATCAAGGTTGAGCGTGTTATTACTCCAGCAAGCCAGTACCTTTCCTCCTTGGAAGTAAATTCATCTATAAATAGAATCAGATGACCTTGATGGGAATGTGGGAAGGCTGAATGTGGTCTTTCTTTCAGATTTTCATTAAAAAACCCTTGAAAGTGGACGTCAGCTTTTGTCATCTGCTGCCTTTCCCGTGTATCTAAACTCGATGATTACTAACACCTTCAAAGTAAGGGTAGGTTTGCCTTGCAGGTCGGTCTGATCAAATGTCTATGACCCTCTTGTTAGTCAATACAAAAATGTATGTAAAAGAGAGATTTGCAGGGTCTTGAATAGCCTCCTAGATTGGGAAACAAAAGCTGTGAGAACTCGTAGCCTAAAGCAGTCCCTGAAAAATTGGCTAGAGGGCCATAGGGCACAAATGCTTCAAGGAGACAATGAAGCTATGTTGATTGCTCTTAAATTTGGCTCCTCAAGGAAATTCTGGCGCTTGATGAACTTAAAAGAGTTGCCTCAAATTTCAGAACAATCCAATCGTATATCAGAGGATGTTTGGGCAGGCTATTTTGGCTGCTTATATGCCGAGAAACATCATATGACTAATAAAATTGTTGCATTAAGGTTGCAACCAGGGGATTGTACTTTTACGATATCTGACATTGAAACCAAAATAAAGTACTCAAGCTCTTCTAGAGCATGTGGCCCGAATGGATTGGCCAATGTTATTCTGAAGGCCCACCCTGAGCTGTGCGATTAATCGTTATCAATGCTGTTTTCTGATATTATGGTACACAGGCTAATTCCGAAATCTTGGCATGTTTCATATATAATTTCTGTCTACAAGAAAGGAGACAGAAGTCTTACAGCAAATTACCACCCCATAGCCCTGATGGACGTTGAATCAAAGATCTTTGCGGGATTAGTCCTTAAACATCTTGTGGATTGGTCAGAATCCAACTGCATTCTGTCAAACAGGCAATTTAGCTTTCGCAAGGCTATGGGGACGGAGATTGCTGTCTATTGTTCACCTTAATGCAAGAAAAAGCCAATAAGAAGGAATCTACTCCAACATACATCGCCGCAATCAACCTGTCCCTTGCATTCGATCTTGTTGACAGAGTATTGTTATGGTCGAAACTCCTGTCTGTGGGGATTCTACTTGGAATTCTAAGTATACTGGTTCATTTGCATGAATGTTCCATGGTGCAGTTTAGACTTAACATAGAGGTACAACTATCATCTCAGATAAAAACTATGAATGGCCTACACCAAGGAAGTATTTTTGCTCCTACACTTTTTAAATTGTACGTGTCAGTCGCCGGTCAGTGCCTAGATTCCGCCTCTTTGATCTCTCCTAAAATTGAGACACTGAAAATAAATTGGTGCGCATACGCCGATGATTTTTTACTGATCGATAGTACACCTATAGGCCTTCAGCACCTACTCAAAGCCTCTGTAATGACATAATGACCAATGAACTATTGATTAACAAGAAGGAATCCATGATCACGTGTCTCAGTAACCGATCAAAACAGACCCCATTCAGTTGTTTTCTGTAGAATCACAAATTTGCGAAAATGACACTAGGAAAACATATCTGTATTGGAATTGTATATTGGAACAGTCAGCATATTTTATTCTACAAATGAGAAAGGTTGAGCAGAAGTACTCAAAATGTTCTATTCTACCCTTGATTAGTTTCTATAAGTTAAACGTCATTCATAAGCTCTGTTATTGGCATGAATGGTTTCCATTTCATCTGCAATTTGACCTACAGAAGATTGAGGCACAAATCTGGTGATCAATGCTGTTCTGCCTACCGAAATGTATTCCTTTGGTAGCCTTGCAATATGAACTGGGTTTACAATCTCTGGGGAGTTTGGTCGACTGGAAAAGAATCGCCCTGTACAGAAAATTAATTTCGGTGAAGGGGAATAGAATATATGCTGACTTGGGTGTCAAACTAAAAACTGGGAAGCCAGAGTCTTCGTGGCTGTTCTCCTTGAAAGAATTGTGCTTTTTAGCATTGAGGAATATCAGGGCTTCGCATAAAGATCTCCTGTCAAACCCTGTCCGAGTAAAGCGTATGCTACAAAACTTAGACTGGACAAATATCATGGGTTATGTGCGTAAATCTACGATATACAATCAATTGGTCTCTAATTGGAAGCCCTTGGGTAACCCAGAATCATATCTGCTAAGATTCCCAGATGCTAAATGGCGAAATGCATATTTGCGCTTTCGCTTTAATGCTTTAATGTTTTATTAACAGGTGAAATAATTGAATGCAGGGATGCCAACGAGGTGGGGGGAATGTGCTATGTCAAATTTGTCAAAGTAAGGAAGCCAAGGAATCTCTTAGGCATCTTCTTTTGGACTGCAAAATAACTAGCTTGAAACGGTTGAGCTACTTTGGGAAATTTGTATCAAACACTGAGCGAGTTTTTCTCAGATATAATTTGGTGGGATATATTGCATGGAAAATCTGTTGCACTAAATTGGCACTGATAAGATTTCTTTCTGAAGTATGTGGTCTAATCATAATTTGAGATTGTATCCTGCCTAGCTGAGATTACTGTCCGGTTCTCCGATAATTGGATCCAGGCTTTTGTTATAGTAAAAAAAGTATATATATATATATATATATATATATATATATATATGTATATATATATATATATATATATATATATATATTTTTTTTTTTTTTTTTCTGGATTCGTTTCATTTCAGTCAGGTGGCCTCATATCCAGCAATTTTGTCACTGTGCCAAAGCCTGTCCTATTAGGTTGCTTACAAAACAGCTCACTTGTGTAACGTGGAATAGTAATGCGTTTAAAATGTTGCTTTAATGGTGTACTTAGTTGATTTGTATTCTTTTTTGTTATTTTACTCCACAACTCTGTATGTACAGTTAATGTCTTTTTTGCTTGTTTTGTAAATAGGAAAGGATATATCAATTGTTAATTGATTCGTTTTGATTTTAATGTTTTTTAAAGGTTTTCTTTTTTGCTGTGCAAACCAAAACAAATAAAGAAAATGAATTAAGTCATTAACTCTCTGAAGACTGCTTTAAACAAAAAAAACACTGGCAGGCAATTCAAATGCAAAGTTTGATGGTAAGTCTTGATTAAAGCGAGCTCAAAGAGTTCCCATGAGGAAGTGTTTTGGGTGTGGAGGGGCAGGAACTGGGTGGGAAAGTCCATGAGGATTAGCACAGCCATGGGCAGTCACTGGGTGGGCAAATAACCAAACAACACGTACAAGCTGTGTGTCCCTCCGCATATGCCATTTCTTCCTGTCTGTATTCTAATGCAACAGTTTTGGCATATGGGTGTCACAGTAGCCCAAACTTAAACGCATCTATCCCCCAAGAACACCAGTCCTCCTAATAAACAGCAATAGCCAGCGGTGGCTGATTAATTTTCTAACTGCAGGGTCATAAAATATTTCCCCTGAAATATGCAGGAGCGACCGAGGACTTGCCACCTGTTAACATCACGCCACATGTTGCCACCGGCCATTGGCCAAGATGATGTCACAGGAAGTTACATTTCATGTTTTGTTTTACCCAAATGAGACACTGAAGGAAAAAGAATGGGTAACGGACCAAATGGTGTGCACTATGTCTTGCCCCAAATGCTTTTGCTATGGGCCAGCAGCGTCGCCCCAATCACAGAATAGGTGCACACATAAACACCAAAAGATTAGATAATTGCAGCAAATGTGTGGCCGGCGTTCGCGCTTAATCCCTTGAATCATCCTAATGATTCTATAGTAGCTAGAAGTCCAAAAAGTCACAATGTCAGTGATATCCGATTAAACAGAGATGTCTTTATTCCAAGTAGGATGGCAGCCTATCCTGATAACAGTTCTCACTCAGACACGTGGAGGAACACTGCATGCGCCACTAGGATTTAACCCACATATATCTCGCTCATGATGCACCCATCTATTTTTCACTTGTAAGCATTCGAAAACGGCCGGATAGCCACTATTGATCGTATCTACTTACAACTTGTCAAATGGGACATACAGACCTGTATGCCTTGAAAACGACGCAAGTCAAACACGTGCCGCCTGCCATTACTTGGAATGAAGACATCTCTGATTTATTGGATATCACTGACATTCTAACTTTTTGGACTTCTAGCTACTATAGAATCATTAGGATTCAAGGGCTTAAGCGCGAACGCCGGCCACACATTTGCTGCTTTTACCCAAATGAAGTGACAATGTAGATATAAAATTAGAAACCATCTCCAGTACCGGTCAGCTTAGTAACTTAGTAAAATAACAAAACATCTAAAGCAGGTACGTTTCTTGTGTTATCTACTATGTAATACAAAGTGAGCTGCCATGAACAATGTAAGATCACTATGGGGTGGCTGGTGCATTTTAAAAGACGAGTAGCATAACACAACATATACCTGTTCCACACCTGGCAAATGCATCATAGTCCATGGATACCGCCGCCACAGCCTGTGTATTAGAAACCCCCAGTGAAGAGCAACATATCACGAACAAGAACAACCGCTTTCGTTCATAAACACAAACAGAAACTGTGCCGAATGCCATACGGTTGAGGCACTGCCATAGAGTGGGCACTAATAAAACGTACTCAAGGCCACGCAAAGTAACGAGGTAACCAGTGTGCCAAGCATATGATAGATGCCAGCTTAAGGATAATAATGCCTCAGTAAATTAACAACTCACTGATAAATGTAAAAAGGTCCAATCAATGGGCCTCATTACACGGATGGCGGTAGGTATTTAACGTTACCAGTAATGGAATACCGGTAACGTTAAATGCCCATGCGGATTACGACCCAGCTCACCGCCATTAGCGGCACCGCTAATTACGGTGCCACTAATAGCGGTCAGTCCGCGTGCGCGCGACCCGCCAACCCGTAAATAACGGCATGCCGGTAATAGCACACCATCACAAGGCCAGTGCACACGGCAATAGTGCCATGGTAAATACCCCAAAACCCCTTACCGGCATGGCGGCAATACCGCCATCGCGAACCACCCGTTAAAAGAACTAAGCAGTGTCAACACCTGCCACAGGTGGCCAAAATCAGCACAGCTGGAGGCAATGGAGACTGTGGCTGCTCAAAAGAAGCACACCACACCCCTTCCCACACCAAGATGGTTCCAATACTGGCAGCATTACATGGCCTGGAGGACCTGATTGCAGCGCTGCTGCTACAACAACAGGCTGCACAGAGGAGAGGCAGGAGGAGGAGGAGGGCCAGACAGGCACAGCAAGCACCACCACGCCACCTAATCATACCACAGAGGCACCCACCAATTCCCCGGATCAGAGCAAGTCCATTTAACCTAACACCTGATTAGATACACACCCTGTACCATCTGGACCGGGACACCATCACCAGCATCGTGGACATGATACACAACGAGATTGTGAGCCTCATAGATATCCGAACTGCCATCCCCCCTCTACACAAGGTGGTGACAGTGCTCCACTTCCTAGCCACAGGAACCTACCAGCATACAGTGGGGCAGATGCATGGCATCTCCCAACCAGTATTCTCACGCATACTGAACCAGGTACTCGATGCCCTCCTGAAGCATGCACCCGAACACATATCCATGCCACGGATTCCCCAGGAGATTGCAAACACCAAAGTTGGCTTCTATTCACTGGCAGGCATCCCAAGTTGCATTAGGGCCATCGACTGTACACATGTGGAATTGGTCGTCCCACATCACAATGAAGTAGTCTACCGAAACAGGAAGCAATTCCACTCCATCAATGTCCAAATGGTATGTGACACAAACAAGATAATCACACATTGCTGTGCCCGATTTCCAGGATCTACCCATGATTCCATGGTCCTGCGGAACTCAACTATCCCCCGCTACATGGAGTGACAAATGGGACAACATTCGTGGCTACTTGGTGAGTTCCATGCTAAGCACATGGCAGTGTGATTGGGGGGTGGGTAGATAGATACTCCAACTGGGTGTGCATTGGGGGGGTAGATAGATACTCCAACTGGGTGTGCATTGGGGGGGATAGATAGATACTCCAACTGGGTGTGCATTGAGGGGGGGGCGTAGATAGATACTCCAACTGGGTGTAGCCTGTAGTCCGTCGCCCAAATGCACGTACAGATGTACGCCAATGGGCATCTGTGAGGGCAGCAACGTACTTGGGATGAACGGACATGCAAGTATATGCCACATGACAGAGCTGACAACCCAAATCTGGTGACATCAAACATCAATCCTCATCCACATTGCACGACACTCCACGCCACGAAATACACAAATGTCATCCATGCCGCCAACATAGTCATGCAGCATTCCTACAGTACAACATCAACAATGCATTGTGCCCTTGGATGCATGCAGCGGTATACCCCCTAGCTATGGCAATGCACCACAAACCCATGGCACCACTGAAGCGTTGCTTCTCAGCATGGCAACAGCAATGTCGGAAGGACAGTACACCACCAGTGTGGTACCAAATATGCCTGCCCACAGGGACACCAATGACCTGGCCTCACCCAGGACATGGCAGTCACTGTTGGAGGCATCCATGGGGCATGTCTACTTGCATGCTTGTGCTCACCTTTGCACAAAGCAGTCACACAGACCATATTCATTGATGCAGTTCAATGTGTACATGAATCAAAATGATAGGCCAAAGTATGTGACATGAACAGGCCGCACATGTGTCAAAAAGTAACAGGAACCCATTCCTCCCCCCATCTAGGTGATGTCGGCTATCCCCTGAAGAGGTGGCTCCTCACACCTGTACGGAACCCACAGAACAAGCACGAAGAAGAATACAATCAAGCACATACCCGTACCCGCCTCGTCATCGAGCAGACTTTCGGACTGCTGAAGTCACGGTTTAGGTGCATTAGCAGGTCTGGTGGCGCCCTCCTGTATGGCCATGAGAAGGTTGCAAAGATCACCGCGGCATGTGTCATGCTGCACAATATGTGTATGAGACGGAATGTGCCAATGCCCCCTGACATTGAAATGGAGGCACCTGATAAGGATGATGACGGGGATGAGGATGGAGGTGAAGGGGATGCAGGTCATGCAAGAGGGGATGGCCAGGAGGGACGTGCTGTGAGGCAGCATTTGATTAACCAAATATTCAGAGTGACATGTAGTCATACTGTCACCTGTATATGGCTGGTGATGCACTGGTGTCTGTTTGTTAGCTCACAATGGACCTTGCCGTCAATAAATTGATCACAGACAATGAAGGAGTCAAGACCTGTGTTTTGCTCAAACAACAGTCTATTAATGAACAGAAAAAGGAAAATGTGCAAGGCCCCAACCATCCCACCACCCTCCCCCCCACAACTGTCCCATCACACCCTTCCCCCCACCCCCCACAACTGTCCCATCACACCCTTCCCCCCACCCCCCACAACTGTCCCATCACACCCTTCCCCACACCCCCCACAACTGTCCCATCACACCCTTCCCCCACCACCCACAACTGTCCCATCACACCCTTCCCCCCACTCCCCACAACTGTCCATCACATCCCCCCCCCCAACTGTCCCTCATGAGTCTCCAACAATGTATGTGTCCAGGCATGCACAGAGGCCAATGGACATTCACGCCCTATTGTTCATTGCCAGGGCCAGCATTTGGGGGCTGGCTGGAGGTGCGCCTGGTGGTGCGTGTAGAGCATCTGATTGGGCTTGTCTGCCGCGAACTGGTGGTCGAAGAGGTGGCAGACTGTCCAGGTGGAAATTGGCGCTCCATAGTATCTGCGATGCGTGTTAGCACCTCCCGGACGTGTATCAGCTCCCTACACAGCTGTCTGTGCACGACTCCATTCCCTCCCTGGAGTGCCTGGATGTCTCCCCGAGGTCAGCCCTGAGACGGGCAACCTCCTCCACATGTTGACCTACGAGGTCTGTGAGAGCCTGCTGGTGCTGGATGACGCTGGCCAGGTCAGGGGAAGTGGCAGCCTGTGGTGGTGTGTCTGCTGCGCATCCTGATACTGGCTGGTGTGCAGATACCGCCTCTGTGGGGCTACTAAAGGCCTCCATAGACTCGTGAACGGTGACGTGCGAGCAAGGTGTGTGTAGGGGTGATTGCTCGGGGGTTACAGCAGGGCTTGGGGTGTGCATCGGCAGATCGATTTCCATGGGCTCATCCACGTCGGACAATGGGGCAATGGCTGCTGCCTCCCCTGCCGAACTGGCAGCAGCTGAGGGTGGACCCTAGGTGGCAGTGATTTGGGGGGGGGAGTGGACCTCCAGAGGCTGCGGCAGTAGGGTTTTGCGTGGCACTGGCAGTGGCGCGCAGGAGTTGTTTTGGGTGCTGCAATAGGGGCCTTGGCCTTTTTCCACCTGATGTTGTTGGTGCGTCCCCGCTGGGCTGTGGCCTTTTCTTCTTTTGCACAGGGGGTGCCTGGGGTGCTCCCTCGCTGTCTGTATGCGACCCTATCGGGGACAAGAAGGGGGATGTCATTGGTTATGGTCGCAAGTACTCAATGCAGGCTACATCATGAATTCATTTGGGGCCGTTTGAACTTCATTGTGGATGAAGCAGGTGAGGTGTCATTTCAGTGCCTCATCCATGCAGTGTTGCGTGTGGCACTTGGCTCTGTTGATGTATGCATGTGTGTGTGCTGGGGTCTGGCGCTGACATGCGCAGGGTGGGATGCATGTGTGGATGCCGGGCCATCCATGCAGTGATCCAGGGCTGCCATTTGTGGGGACTTGTACATTCACATTGCATGCTTGCATCAGTGCACTTACCTCCATCAGAAGTGTCCGGCACGCCGTGCTCCATCCTCCCGACTCCCTCATAACATTCTACCCCGATGAGGTTTGCACATGTTTCGTCCCACTCCTTCAGCTTGATCGGTGACCCTGATCCTCCAGCGGTGGCAGTCTTGTGGTTCTCGGACAGGATCATCCTGACCCAGAGTCTCAGGTCATCCCATCGTTTTCTGCACTCGCGTACAGTGCGCGTGCTGGTGCCTACAGCACTCACCTTTGTTACCCCACCGCATGTCATTTGCGAAGATCACTTCTGCATTGTCCGCTAAGGTTTGAGTCAGCATCACTAACTCCTCGGTGGAGAACTTCTACTTTTGCTGGCGGTCTGTTGTTTTTTTTTAATGCCTTGGGCATGGTGACATTGTAGCAATGGGTCTCAGGCAGCAAGGTAACACGAACAGGTCCAGGGGGCAGAGGATGGCAATGGATTGTGTTTTTAAAGATGGCCGCCGTGCTCTTTTCCGTTCCTGTGCGATGATGCTATTTCCGGTTCCGGCATTTAACGGTCACCGCTATTAGCGGTGGCCGCTATTTGCACGATGCGTCAAGGCGGAGTCGCTATTTGCACTGTGGTGGAAGGCGGTAAGTGACTTTTGGGGGAGATTAGCGGCAAGGCTGGAGGGGCATTACAGGCATGGCGCAAAGCTCGTGTCCGCGTACTCGTTAAGGGCGCCGTGCCGGTAATTTGTGGATTTTACCGCACAACGTGTAATATTATATCATGTGCAGTGCAATCAAAAAACGAGCAATGTGGTGTCCTCTTTTTTTAGGGGCTTGTTGGGAGAGGTTTAGAAACATGTTTAAACAACCAGGGTCCACAACAAACTACCTGCTAATGTCGTATTTGGCTGCAAAATTAGCATCGCACCTAGAGCAAGAGAAAGGTGAAAAATCGTCTTTCCAAACATATATAAAGACTATGAGGTCGGAATTTACCAAAAAATATCCGTTTCTATTTTTTTAACACATGTTAAAACATGGACATCAGGAGTGATGTCCATACAGATAAAAAATATATATATATACAATAGAACAGACAAAACAAACTGGTATTTTTTACCATCCAAAGAGGAAACTTATCTATATCTACAGAGTGATGTTAGAAACTAGTGGGTGAATTTTTGCACATTTCCTTTGTAAGCGATATTCAATCAATACTACAGCTAAGTCAATGCCTAGTCTGGGATGCTGAGGAAAACCCTTATTGATGTATTTTTATATCCAGTTCAGTACTCTGGATGACAACCCTTGTATAACACCCCCCTCTTAGAATCCCCCTGACCCCACTGAGCCAAGAAGTAGGTTTGTTTTGCAAATTAAAGGGTTTATTTGGACAATTCAACAATATATATCTATCACACTTTATAAATAAATTGATAACTGATATCACACTTCAGAATATGACCGTGATCAACAATGGATAATGTTACAGGGGTACACTGATTTGGTTACTTAGGAGTAGTGTAGAGGATGAGGTAGCAGAAAATGCTTGATGGTTTCAAGGAAATGCAAGGTGGAATAAAATGCAGTACGGAAATAACTTGTTATGATTTTAGCAAAAGGTAATATGATCACTTTTTCTTTTGACAATTCGCTCCCCCCCTATGCAATACAAGAAATGGAAGGAGAGCACACAGTCTTCAAGAATCCCAACAAATCACACTTTATAATGCAATACACAGTTCCAGTTCCCCCAGCAAGCTTAGAGAAAACAGGGATGAGTTTTAAACACAGGCGAATTACTTTAATGTGGTTTGCAAGGAAGTGAAAAGGTACTAAAATTGCTTTTAATTCCCTCTAGAGGTTCAGGGTAGGTGATGGCAACTTTATATTAGTTCAGGCTCACTTTAACAATACTCTATAAATGATTAGCAGATTGCAAATGAATTTTAGCAAAGAGAAGCAAAAAGCTGCTGATTTCTACAGATGAAGAAATCGGGCCAGATCGCAAATCGCGGTAAATTTCGCGAGTGCGTGTCTCGCGATTACGGAAAAAGTATAGGGAGTAGGAAGTCGTTTCTATGGGCCTCGTCACGGATCTGGTCAACTGGACTGGACTTCGGTTCTCTCTGCTCGGTGGGTCAATCAGGCACCGGTTTTGCTCACAGCGGTTTGGGTCTCTCTGGATCTCTGGTCTGGTCTCTGGCATTTGTTCTTGGCAAAGAATTCAAACAGCTCGCCCGGCTGTGGAATAGTTTGCAAATGATTTTAAGGATGCTTAGGCCTGCTGAGAAGAGTTCTCAGTTTGTGGGTTTAGGCCCTTGCTTTAAGTTCTGAAGTAAAGTTCTGGTCTTTGGAGATTGATGGATGTGAAGTCTGGTGTCTCCCGGCAGAGCGTCCCGCAGAAAATGGAATTGAATGTCTACCTTTCCCAGCAGTCTCTTTTTATGTGTTTTAAAAAGTGGGTGGAGAGGCTAGCATCCCTAAGCCTGCCCCTCTCTTGATTTGATAAGTCAATAGATTCTTTGGTCCCTGATTTGGGAAGGGATAGTAGGGTGCAAAGGAGGTTTTGAGGCCTTGCGCTGGTATGTCCCCATTATCTTCTTCCAATTCTGTGGATGGCACAGTTCAGCATCTTTTCCTCCACCCTGTTGGATCGATCGGTTCTCCTCCTGATGGGAATATTGGGCGGTACCCCGGGCCCCTCGGGTCTCTGCTCCCGGTCCCCCGATCGTCCTCGTTGGCCAGTCTCCAGGTTTTCTTTATCCTAGGACGACAAAGGAAAGCAGCAATACCTATTCGTAGACATTTCTTCCCCACCATTGATATAGTGGGGTGGCATATACATTTTATAGTCAAAGCATTTGCGTTCTTATTTTAACAAAAAACAAGATACAATTATAAGACATTTTTTTTCCCAAATCATAATATTTTAGAGACTATATGTGGGATATTTTAGGGTTGGAATTGAATTACTCTGGGGCGGTCCCCTCTGGTATTGCAGAGGGCTCCTCCAGTTGTTGCAGAGTGTGCCTGGGATGGCAACACTTTAGCTGATTTATATGTACCCACTTGTCTTCCCCCTCTGCCGAACTGCCTTTGGGGATGCGGATCTTGTATGCAACAGGGGAGATCTTGTCTATAATTTCAAACGGTCCCTTCCATGTAGGCAAGAATTTTCCCTGTTTGGCCTGGATCCTTTGGAAATTGTATAGGTAGACGCAATCCCCCACAGTATATTCCTTCTTGGTGGTCTTCAGGTCGTAGTGGGTTTTCATGCTATCAGCTGATCTTTCTAGATTCCGCTGAGCATAGGCAAAAGCATGCTGAAGGTGTTTCCTTAAATTCTCCACATACTCATGAGTTGTGGAGGCATTTATCAACGTTTGCTCTTGGGTTCTGTAGAGCAAATGCTGAGGAAGCACCACCTTGCGTCCCGTCATCAACTCAAATGGTGACATTTTGGTTGCAGATGAAGGGGCAGATCTGATGGCCATTAGGACCAGAGGTAATCGGATATCCCAAATTGGCCCAGAATCCGCCACAAACTTTTTTAATATGCTCACAATGGTTCGGTTGTATCTCTCCACTGCTCCAGAAGAAGCTGGCCTGTAAGCAATGTGTAGCTTTCTTTTGACCCCCAGTATCTCCCACATCTTTGTCATTACTTTACTGGTGAAGTGGCTACCCATGTCTGACTCAATCCTTTGAGGTAGACCAAAACGGGAAAAGATGTGGTTAATCATCAGGGCAGCTGCTGTTTCTGCCTTGCAGTTTGGGGCTGGGAGACATTCCACCCACTTGGTAAACAAGCATGTAACGGTCAACATGTACTTGTTTCCTCTAGACGAGCGAATCACGGGGCCTACAAAGTCGATTTGCAAATCTGACCATGGCAGTGTCATCCCCCTCTTTTGGAGAGGCGCACGGTGTGTGAGGGATGATGGCTGAAATTGTGCACACACAAGACACCCCTTCAAGTATTGGTCGAGGTCCTGCCCCATGTGTGGCCAGTATGCAACCTCTCTTAAGATTTGCAGTTTTGTGTGAAACCCCCTATGACCGGCGGTGGCCGCATCATGTGCGTGACTTAACATCAGGCTTTGGAATGAGGTAGGGACCACCCACTGATCCTGGCCAGCTTGGGATTTCCTTACCAACAAACCGTCTTGGATTCGGAACCTTTTTGGACATTTCATCAACACTCTTAGGTCCTCTTTCCCAATGTAATCGGTATCCGTCAGGGGAAAGTTCTCCGGGTCCTCAAGGTGTTGGTAAAACTTACCAATAATTGGATCCCCCTTCTGAGCTGTAATTAAATCAGCATCAGGGGTCTCCTTACTCCATTGTGCAGTTGAAAGATCATTATAAGCATTTGTCTGTGACCTAGTGATAGCAGTGACCTGGATTTCCCCCAATGCCTATCTCTATTAGATCCCCTTGGATGGCCCCGGTTTTGGCCAGCTGATCAGCTAAGTCATTTCCAGTTTTGTCTGGTCCCTCTACTTTGGAATGACCCTTGATCTTTTTCCAGTCAATGGTCATCCCATTCGAGGTGACCAGATCATCAATGTTTTGGATTAACTTCCCATGTTTCAAGGGTTTGTTATTAGCACATAACATGCCTCTGGTTTTCCAATTAACCAGGTGCTCCACGAACCTGTTCCGTACATAATCCGAGTCTGTGATTATGACCAGTTCGTCGAGTTGATGTTGGGCAGCGGTGAGGATGGCCTGATGCACAGACATCAACTCTCCCATCTGACTACTTCGGGGACCAATTTTGTATCCAGCGGAGGGTTCTGGGGACTCATTCACCCATGCATTCCCTACGCCGGCCACCAGTTCTTTCTCCCCGTTGTTGTCAACATGGTATGAGCATCCATCCACATAGACAGTGAGCATTCCCTCACACTTGTCTTCTTCAAAGACTTTGTGTGGGGAATTAAGGTATGCCTCCATGTTGTCCTTGATTTTTAGACTTTCGTCCTCGAGACAGTTTTCTCTGGCACAATCATGCAAGTCAGCCAGACCTTGCGCGAGGGGACTCTTCTTGTTTTGGCCATATCTGACCTCCACAGGAAAGCCTTGCATTGACAGAATCCAGGAAGTAATTCGGGAATTACTCACATTTCCGGCCCGGATTCTGTCACTTTGCAGATATTGCAGAGGCTGGTGTGGAGTCTCCACTATGATGTGTTCCCCCTGGATCAAAGGGCGGTAATTCTTCAATGCCCACACCGTTGCCAGGAGTGCCTTCTCACAATCGTTGAATTTTTCCTCCACAGAGGATAAAGTTTTGCTCGCATAGGAGATTACTTTATTGACCTTGTCATGCTTTTGGTATGATAATGCCGTCAAGCACATATTAGAGAACCCTCTCTCCAGGAAGAACTCCTTGTTTCTGACAGGGTAAGCTAGGCAAGGCGCTTGTGGGAGGCTTCTCTTGAGTTGTCTTACTGCCTCGGATTGTTCTGGACCCCATTCCCACTTGACCCTCCCTTCAAGAGATGAATCATGGTCTGGTGATCTCTGCGTAGCCCTCAATGAACTTTCTGCTGTAATTAGTCAGTCCAAGGAGGCTCCTTAGTTCCCGCAAAGTTGTGGGATCCTTCAGTTTCTGAAGTGCTTCCACTTTTTTTCCTGGGGACAGAGACCCTGAGGAGTAATCTCATGCCCCAAGAAATTAACACGAGTTCTACACCACAGTGCTTTCTGAAAGGAAAGTTTTGCTCCGGCGGCCCTCAACTGTGTCAGAACATAATGGATCTCCGCTATGTGTTCCTCCATAGATGAACTTTTGATGAGGACATCATCTACATAAGCCAGGTTACCCCTCGCACCCAGGTCGGGCATGGCCTTATGTAGGAAAATGTTGAATTCATTGCCGGAGTTAAGGTATCCGAAGGGAGTCCGGGTCCATGTGTACTGCTGGCCCCCAAACGTAAAAGCCAGTTTGTATTGGTCCTCCCTACTGACAGGCATGGTCCAGTATCCATTGGTCAGGTCTATTGCTGTGAATACCTGTGACCCCTGAATCTGGGCCAGCCCTTGGTCAATGTAGGGCAGAGGCCATCGGGAAGTATGGACCCGTTTGTTGAGCTCCCTACGGTCGGCGCAGAGTCTCCACTGGCCGTTTGGCTTCAATATTCCCAGCACCGGATTATTGAAGGTGCTGTGTACTGGACAGTTTATTCCCCGGGACTCAAGGTTCTTAATTATTTCAGTAAGGGACTCCATGGATGCGAGAGGCAAACGATATTGCTTCACAAACACTGGAGCCATTCCAGGGTCCATGGGAATTGTTGTTGTGTGGATGTCGGTGCGACCACAGTCACATGAGTC
Organism: Ambystoma mexicanum; assembly: GCF_040938575.1. Lineage (NCBI taxonomy): Eukaryota > Metazoa > Chordata > Amphibia > Caudata > Ambystomatidae > Ambystoma > Ambystoma mexicanum. The sequence continues at coordinate 458,553,939 of NC_090941.1, read as the reverse complement.
TACCGCAAAGAGATCTTGGAAATACAAGAAAACTTGTTTCAACTTTTGCTTCTGTTCCAGAGTCACACTGGCATCAGCTAGGTTGACTCTCTCTTCCACCATCTGCCTGAAGCCTGGAAAGACTTCTGGTTTGGCTACCTCAGTGGCCTCCTCCAGCTGGGTGGAGAAGTCCCTGGTCAGAGTGCTGATTTGGACTGGAGGCTTCAGGTGGGAAAGGCAGCCCTCATGGACCTGGAAAATCACCTCATCCCTCCTGAAGTCACAAGTCACATCTTCCTTACCATAAAGGCAAGAAGTGTACACCAGGAAGTTCCCCCCATGCCGGGTGAAAATCCTGTCGGGTGTTGTATTGTCCTCACTGTCACTGTCAAAACAGTCCTTGGGGATTGGTCCTAACAGTTCATTTCCTAAATCAATGGAGAAATGTCAGTCATCACCCGCCATTCCAATAATGGTGCCTGCGGCTAGAGTAATACTCCGTAAATCGCTGTTATCCACCTCTATTGGAATGGTGTCATGTTCTATGTTGACAAATGGTGTTGGGTTTACCCCCAACCCTTGCTGTTGGAGAGAAGCATTTAGATGCATATAAGCATCATGGTTTTTCAATTTTTGTCCTGTTTTAACTTTCACTTCCAGGGAGAATTGTCGGGTCCTTTCTGGGATGGTGACTTCCTCTATGATCTGAATTTCAACTGCATAAGGTAGCAATTGAGCTGACCTAAATGCTTTTTCTGGATCATCAAAGCCCATGGGATTATCCGCTAATCAGGAAAAAGCTTTGAAGTTTATTAGGTCCAAACTAATGGCAAAGTGATTGAGAATGTCACTGCCTAAGTAAAAGGCGGCAGTGACGTCTTGCATGACCCAACAATTATGAACTATGCTCTTGTTGCCAATGGAGATTTTGAGCATACACCTGCTTGGCAGGAGATGTTTGGAATTAGGTGCTTCCAGGTCCATTTCCCATCTGTCTATCAGTTTGAATGTGGGAATGGCTGGATCTTTTGGGAGTTGGCGGAACATGGCTTCGCTAATGAAGCTCTTACCGTTGTTCACACACACTCGAGCGAGAACAGAGTCCTTCCCATCATCTAACTGAACAGGGATGAACAACTGCTCTCCAATTTGCTGAATATCAGCCAGGCTCTGAGCTGATTTCACATCTTTCTGGACTATCGGAGTGGGAGTTTCTGATTGTGGATTAGTAAAGAATTTCAGGGTGTTTCCTTCCAATGTGGAATACCACCTTAAACTGGAAGGAAGGTTGATTTTCAGAAATAGAGAGGACCCCCCACCACCAGTCTGTTGTCCTACTGCTATTACTGTCACGTCTGGAATTTGGCTATTCTGGAAGTGAAATTCTACTTGGTCAGATTTTTGTTCAACCATGTGGCATGTGCCGTTTAAACTAACATGGTTGACACTCTGTTTTAATTTTATTGGTCGGCTAGTCTGGGTCCAGAGGACCTTGTTTACGCACTCTATTAGGGGTGATAGCCTTCTCACGAGGTCATTCCCTATTAAACAAGGGGTGCCCTCTGGAGTCACTACTATGACCGGGTGTTTCACCTTGTGTCGCCCAATTTTGATGTCCAAATCTGCAGTCCCCTCGACAGGAATTTCCTTCCCGTCAAAGTTCTGCAGTTGTCCAGGAAGAGGGGTGAGAGGAATACGGTAATTCTTCCCCCTTCCTGCATTTAGTTCATCAAAGGCACTTTTGGACAGAAGGGTAGCTTGGGATCCAGTGTCCCCCAGTGCCAAAATTGTACCCTGCCCCTGTACTTGTACCGGGGCATAATATCTTCCCTCCTTCTCCTCAAGGGGGCACAGATAATGCACATTTTTGGACAATTGGTGGGCTAACTTTCGGGTTTTGGACATTGCTAGCGAAGAGATTTGGGCAGAATTCTGTGGAGAGCCTTGGGAATCTGAAAGAAAAAGTTGGCAACTGGAGATCAGAGCCATTGTGGGTTCCCCTGGTTCCGGTTCTGGGCCGCCCCCCCCCTTTTTGGAGGCCGTCACCAGGATGGGTTTGAATGAGGGGATTTTGGTATTGTCTGTTCTGGGTGGGCGGCGGTAGCTCAGTCTCCACATCTCCTCAGTCTGAATTGGCATCCCTTGGGACCCATTTTTCCTTGGGAGGAGTTCCCCCATCTCTAAAGGAGAAGATCCTTTCCCCAGGATCCTCTGGGGATCCCTCTCCCTCAAATTAGAAGATCTGTACCTCCTCCACAAACTGGGCCTGTTTGGGTCCTTTGTTTCTCCTACCCCCCCTCTGCTCCTTGGGAGGCAGGCTTTCAGGGGTAGGAGATTTTGTTTCCGGTTCCTGGTTTTCCAGGGGCTGTTTACAAGTTGGGAAGGAAGCTTCCTCCAAGGCTTTACACCCCCCTTTCCCTTGTGCCTCCTCCCTGGGAACCGGTGGGTTATCGGGGTGCTGCCCCCGTCATTGTTCTGGAGCACCAGGTCCAGAGTTTGGGGCATTCTGCGGTGGCATGCTCATCTGAGGGTTCTGTTGAGCCTTCAGTATGTGACCCAGCTCCCGTGCCATATTTTGGACCTGGCGCTCAAGTTGTGAAACCCGCTCAGGCTGATAGGGGGCTCTATTTTCTCCCCTGGGCTGATCCCGGGAAGGGTAGCAATCCCTTCTCTGGTAATACCCCGGATTGGGAAGATTTGGGTACCCCTCCACCCTTGGCCTCCCCTCTCCCAGATTAGGTTGTCTGGGCTCAGGGAATTGGGGAAAGAAGGATGGATGATTTTGTGGCTGGAAATTGGGTGGATACCTGGGGAAAAAGTTCTGCCCAGGATTTGGTGAATTTCTGCCCTCCTGGGGGACGTTAGGAGGGAAGTTCCCTGGGTCAGGTGCTTGGCTGGATCCCCCCCCTTGGGCTGGAGGAGTCCACACATAACCCAGGATGGGTCGGATTCCCTTGTAGCAGGCACTGACATAATCAGGGGAGTGAGTGACCCCATTTGTGGGACTACCTCCTTGGCTCATTGTCTGTGACTGGCCCGAGGGCCTTCTGGGCTTGGCATTATTAGGTGCAGGTAGGTTTTTAGGCCCCCCGATCTCCAAATCCAAAATGGGGGTGACCTTTACCTCTGCCACCTTGGCAGCAGCAAGGGTGCTGTTGGTTTTGGGGTTTTTCTGCGCATTACTTTTATTTTCTATGGGCTTCTGCACCTCATAGATCCGGGTAGCCTGTTCAATGACCCAGTCTAGTGACCTCTTCTCGTGAAAATCTCTCACTAGCTGGGTCATGATGTATTTGGGCAAGGCATGGAAAAAAGTATTGACAAATTCTCTGCTGTCCGTGCACACCCTTCTGGTGGTCTGCGCAAAGGCACGCTTCAATTCTTGCACAAATTCTTTTGGGGCCTGATCCTCCCCACACTGTAAATTGTAGGCTGCCTTGCGATCCTCTTGGGGATTTCTGTGAACAGGAAAATGTTTCAAGATGGCCGCCCTGTAGGTGGACCATCTTGAATGGTTTTGGTCCTCCAGCCCCGCAAAGAAACTGGAGTATTCTGGTGAGAAGGTCCATTTGACATACTGGATGCAGCTACTGCTGTCCTTCAAATGGAAAGTCTCCATCATTTGTTCATAGAGCTCCAAGTGTTCCCAAACAGAATACTTGGCATTCTTATGATAAGGCGTGATAACACTCCTTATTGCCTTTATTTGTTTCAATGGGTCCTTAAGCAAGGCCCTTTTTGCCTTATTGGCCTTTTTGGTTCGGGTAACCCTGGTCCATTCATCCTCTGACTCAGAAGCACTGCTCCCAGAGGTGCCCGTCTGATCTTCCAGGTTTTCCCGGATTCTGTGAGCCTGGGAATGGCTGGCAGAATGTGGGCACCTGGTCTCCTGTGTCCTGTAATGCTCAGAGGAGTCTTCAGATCCCTCCTTGCTGTCAGGATTTGATGGGTACCCCCCCACTGACCTAACTGGGCAGAGGTTTTCAGGATACCCTTAATGGGCCTACTCTCCTGGGGTTCCCCACTAAATTGCACTGTGCTTGGGTGCCCATACCCGGATGCCCGCCCATCCATTCCTGGGAGGTACTGGCCTATGAGCTCCATACTTCTAGCTGGATAGTAATCTGCCATCCCCGCGGCCCTGGGCTCATGTGCGCGAGGGGACATGGGGGTGGCAGAGTCCAGGGAATGGGAGAGATGAAGGCCTCTGGTACTAGGGCTCCTGAGGTTATGCTCAGGAGTTTCTCTTTTCCAGCGAACCTCATCTCTATCTGCCCCTGTTCCCTGTTGCAATTCAAGAGCCTGCGCTTTCAGTTCCTCAGTTAAGGCCTTACTAGACTCCATCAGTCTCTCCTGCATGGCTACCTGTTGCTGGAGCCTATCATTGTGCTGACAGAGATCCTCATTTTCTCTCTGTGCCTCCTGATTGGTCCTGGAGTACTGGGCCAGTCTCTGCTGCAGGAGGGTTACCTCCTCAGTCCCATCCCTACTGGCCTGCTCCTTTCTTGCCAGAGCCTCCTCCACCCTCCTGGTGTGATCTAGCAAGCCCCGATGCTCTTTTTGGAGGTCACCCAGCCCGTGGAGGGCCAAGTGATTTTCTTCAATTTTTCTTTTTAAATGGCAGACTTCCTGGCCTAAGGTATCCCTTTCCTGACCCAGAGCCTGCATTTGTGATGCCGGGTCGTCCCTCTGCCTTTGAAAGGCACCAGCTTTCTGGCGTTCTTCATCAAACTCTGCCTGGGTATCCAGGTCTTTCAAAATCAATTTATTGCTTTCCTCTTTCTCTCTGTCTAGTTGGATTTGCAGGGTGGCTACCTACTCTGTGCATGCCCTGTTGAAATTGATCTGTTGCTCCAGATTTTTCTGGCTCTGCAGTAAGGAGTCCAAACTGTCTTGGTGCTCCTTCTGCAAAGCCAGAATTCTGGTATTCTGGTCTGTCTTTTCCTGTTTCAGTATATCCATGTCCTCTCTTATTTTAATGATATACTGCCTACTATCATTTTCTGACTCCTGACTCCTCTGCAGCCTCTGCTCAGAAGAGACCAGGTCAGATTGGGCCTTTTCTAACGCCATCTGTTGCCTATTTGCCAGATCTTGGCCTTCCCTGATTTGGGAAGGGATAGTGTGTCAGAGTGATGTCATTTTTATGACCTGCAGAAATGACACTCCCTGGTCAATGTGCACACAAACCTATTCCTGATCCAAATGCATATTTCCCAGGTACACAGTTGTTTGACATCACATACACACATCATATATTACTAAAGATAGTCCCTGTCCCGACTCTGGCGTTTCTAGGAGCTTGCTTTAAAAAATGGCAACTTATTTTCGATTTTAGTGGGTTTTGCAACATTGGTTTTTCATCAAAAATTATACAAAGGAACATTTCCCTTCCACATATATCCCAGTAACTTGCCATGTCTCTAGCTTAAACACATTGTCTACAATAATCATAATTAACGGGGTTTTGCCCCAGAACATGGTACTATTGGAGTTTGGACTCAAATCGTGAGGGCATTTTTAAAACTAAGACTCTCAAAGTTGTACATTCCTGTCATTTGTTTACAATAAATTATCACTGTTTCTATAAACTATATATTTGTTGCAATTCAACTCCAAAGGGTTTGGGTCCGCCTCCAGAAGTCTGGGTGGGTCAGTGTCTCCCCTTGCTGGCAGAGGGCTGTTGACAGGAAACACTCAAAATTAACATACCCCATTCAACAGAAAGAGCCTTTTGTGTGGGCTCCAGCAGGCTGCCTGGAAGTCTCTCCTCAATCAATCAACAGGGTCATGTAATACCCTGCCTCCTAGTGTGGGAATCTCTGAGGTGTTAAGGTTTCCCAGCCTCTTGGCCTCTGGGAACAGCAGGTGGCTAGATTTTCAATTAACCCACAAGCTTTGAAGTCCCTGCCCCTCTTGCAACTCCTAAATACAGTTTCCCTGTCAGAGTTTAGACCGCTAGCGCCACCTTGGGGAATTTGTCGGTACTGCATCCATTTTTGAGTTGTCTTGAATTACTGCATTTCAATAGAGTGGTCTTTTGCTTGATAGTATAGGGCCCTTGCTTAACATTGTTTTGATGGCATCCTTACAGTAGAGCGGTGATGTGGAACCCCCCACAAGAAGGTTGTATCTTTGGAGTGGTCTCGTGCCAACTGTGCAGTTCTCCTATTCTGGCGTGAATGTGGGCGGCGATAGCTCATCCCCACATCCACCCAGTCTATTGATTTAGTTTGTTCTGGGAAAGAATTATGGGCGGCGACAGCTCATCCCCACATCTACCCAGTCTATTGATTCAACACGGGTCAAAACCCTTGACACTTTACACAAAGCAAAAACGCCCATTAGAAAAGTGTCGACTTTAACAATATCGGTTTCCAGCCTTGATACGGTAGCTACTAGTTCAGGGTCGATAGTAGATTTGTTTCTTTCCCGTTAAGGCTTTCATCAGGACACATGTGATCCAAGGCAAAAAATAACAGGAAGAATTAGATAAGCTCGAAAAAAAAGATGAAGGACAAATCAATAATTCCAGATTTAAAATCCGCCTTACAAAAAATGAATGAGGACATTTCTAAATTCAAAACTTTTACTTTAGACAAAAAAATCTGGAAGTTGAAAAAAGACATTTCAAACTATAAAGAAGAAGCCACATACCCATACTTGGTGCCTGTTTTTTTTCAACTGTACAACAACAATCAAACAGGCTGGAAAGGACAGATTAATTCCAGACCCCAGAGGAACAGAAAGTTAGTCACTTTCTCAAACTCCTCAAATAGTAGTGTTTCTGATACTACTACCCCGAATAATCCCAACACCAGCGGGAACAATCCCCCGCAAAGGGGAAAGTTTTTTCAACGGCCAGGGAATTGGGGCAAGAACAGACAGTGGGGCAACCATGCAATGCGGACCCGACAATGGATCCCCCCGCAGCAGTGGTAAAAGCAGTCAACCCCATTTTCAACCTTAGCACGCATGTGCTATCAAAAATTGAGGAAACTGTCTTGACAAAAGGTCTTTCCTTCATTCCATTATGCAGGGCTGATGTCTTTCAGACAGAAATTGAAATGCAGAATGTTTTCCGCCTTATTAGGTTAAAATATTTCTTCCATGATAAAGACAACCCAAAAACTATGGATGACAATTATTCAGGAAAAAAACCTCCTTCTTCCTTCACACCAATGCAAACGATGGTATCCCCAGAAATGTTGGCATTCGAAAATAAAATCCTGAGAGATATGAAATTCCTATGTGCCAATAAGAACAGGTACAAAGATAACCTCTCAAAAGCAGAATGACTGGCCCTAAAAAACTTGGAGAACAATCACCTCTTTGTTATAATCCAGCTGACAGGGTGGGGGCATTGTTCTATGGGATACCCTTCTGTATAAAACTGAAGCTGAAAAACAATTGTTGGATGTAAATGTTTACAAACAAATCCATTCTGATCCAACTGTCAAAATCATGGAAGAAATAGTAAGCCTTATGACACATGCACATGAAGAGGGATGGATCAATGATGAGGAAAAACTATTTTTGATCAACATACAACCAGTGACAAAGGCATTTTATTGCCTCCCCAAGATTCATAAAAACTCCATCACACCTCCAGGACGCCCCATTGTGTCAGCAATAGGCTCATTACTTGAGCCCTTATCAACATATACAGATGCGTTTTTGAGACCTTTTGTTAAGAAAATAAAGCCTTTTGTACAGGATTCTACATCTATGATAAATATTCTAGATGCATTGACCATTGAGACTCAAGATATTTTTGTCACCCTTTATGTAGTATCCTTGTATACTAATATCCCCCAGATGAAATGCATTAAAGTAATGCTTGAATTGTTGGAGACTAGGGAGAAAAATAATCCTCCCCCAGCCTTTATTGCAGAATGCATTCACCTTGCTCTCACTAAAAATGTCTTCATATATAATAACACCTATTTTCGGCAACTCTATGGCACAAGTATGGGGGCGACGTTCGCTACGGACTCCTTTGAGAATCACCATATATATGCCAATATCAATCCATATTTGGCAAACATCCAAGCCTGGAATCGTTACATAGACGATATTTTTACGATCTGGCGTGGCACTAGTGAAGATTTGAAAGCTTTCAACATGTGGCTGAATAACCAGGAGCTAACAATCAATTTTACCTGTGAGACACATAGTGAAAAAAATTGCTTTCTTAGACCTCCTTATTTACCGTATGCCGAATAAATCCATCGGCACCAGTCTTTTCAAGAAACCCACCCAAAAAGATACCCTTTTGCAATTCAACAGCTGGCATCCCCAAGCACTAAGAGAAAATGTGCCCTTTGGGCAGTTTTTGCATATCAGGCGCAACTGCACCGATATACAAGACTATAAATTGCACAGTGACTCTTTAAAACAGGACCTGAAAGACAGAGGTTACCCATCACACATCATAAGAAGAGCCTATAGAAAGGCAAATAATATACAGAGAGGGGAATGCCTTCAAAAACAAACAAAAACTGCTCTTGACAAAATCACATGTGTTTCATCCTTTACTCCCATCAGTAATGATTTGAGGAAGTCTATTTTAAAAAATTGGAAGATGATCAACACCGAATCTTTCAACATACTCCCTCCCCGTTTTGCTTTCAAAAGACTGCAAAACCTTGGTGATAAATTGGTTCATACATACCCACAACAACGAGATGTGACGAATACACAATCTACATTATGGGATCTCCAACCGGTCACAGGTCACTATAGATGTGGCAAATGTCTAATGTGCAAATTTACAAAAAATCTCAAATCAATTGACCTTAAGGGCAAAATCTGGCAGCTAAAATCCTATACTAATTGTGCTACCAAATGGGTGATATTATTGCATCATTTGCCCATGTGGCCTTTGGTACATTGGAAAAACAAAAAGAGCCATCCATACTAGAATAGGTGAACATCGATCCTGTATCAAAAATGGCACAACAGACAAACCTTTGGTGAAACACTATAAAAAAATGAAACACAGCCATGATGATCTCTTTTGGTGTGTTTTACAAACTTTGGGTCCACATCCTTGTGGCGGTGATATAGATTTGAAGCTCCGCAGACTGGAACAAAAATGGATCTATGATCTGGATTCAGTGAATAAGGGTCTTAATCTGTACATCGAATGGAACCTGTTTTTGCGAAAATAATTCCCTTGTGTCTCTAGTCAAGCGTTCTCACACTAATTATGTATCCATCATACTGACACACTTATTTGAGTAGCTAACACTCAACCTTTGTCGGTGCTACATTTTAGGAACCCACAAATCATGCTGCCACCTTTGGGTATGTGATTTATTGCACATAATATCAGATGCGTAATACCCATACATATGGGCACCCCGATAAATGCATTTTTCTTTTGCACACTTGAACCAGGGTGCATCACTTGTGGTGAAACAAGCATTCACTTTTTTCCCCAGGTCATTTCTAAAGTCAAGTATCAGTTGTTCGCATCCGAACCATTTTTGTGTTCAGGTCCTTCCCATTTATGAGGTTTATATCGGCGGGCACTTTTTCATCAGGCAGGGTGGCCGTCTGCTGCTAAGCATTTCCACCTAAATCACGGGTAGTTCTGAGCTGCGTTTGTAGTTTCTCTTTAACAAACGGAACTAAGTCATGCAGCACGCGCTCACATGACTAGTACTTTAATACTAGATCACGTGTTGCCCTTGCCGACAAACGCTGATTTACTCGCTACGGAGACGCCGACAAAGAAACAGCAAACTGCTGTGTCTGCCACCCTCAATCTCCCAAGTAAGCCTGGAAACTGTTAGTTTTGCTACATTTGTTTAGCTAGCTACTCCTGGTTGCTCCACGTTACAGGCTGGTCTCTCCAATAGCTTTTCCCTCCTGTTCCCTCAGGTCAACCGGGAAACCGGTACACAATCTAGAAGCAGATGCGGTTTCACCCACCGCTAACTGCCATCTTTGCACTCTCCGGTCTGAATCACCAAGGACTTATGCCTTGATATCGCTGCTTTTGCTTGATTGGTATGCAACATTCACCTACCTGTCTCCGCTATAGGTAGGCTTCCACAATTATTTAATAAATAGAGTCAAGATACAAAAAATAAAATCAGGCTACAATTCCTAAAGTGGTTATACTTGTTTTCTCCCCCCAGTTAAATGCACAGAAGACTTATGCTTTGTGTCTTGGCCATTATACATGGCCCTTTGAAGCAAAAGAATTAAGATTGCTGACATTGGTCAGTATCAAAAGTTACAGTCTCATTCTGTAAATGTTTGTTTACTGAACTGATATGCATAGAAGGGTTTAAGTCACTCAATCCCTTCTCTCTTTCCTCCCCTTCCTTCCCCCCTCCCTTTCCCTTCCTTTCCTCCCTCACCATGTTTGGGCACAATTTTTAAAAATGCCATGAGCTGTTTGTTAGTGGAATGAAATAAGATGACAAATAATGGTTGTCACATGTACCTAATTTAGGTTTTTTCTTGAGCTTGTTTATAAACAAACTAGCATGTTGATGCGTATAAAGATTCTATTCTTTGGCTGTTTAATATATAGACTGTCACCTAACATGAAAGGACTACAATTTCTTTGATTCTTTGAATATGGTCAGTAGAAAATGTTCTTTATGTGTTTTTTTAGTATTGCTGGTTATAAATGAATATAGACCATCAACACGACATCTAAAAAACTTCCCTATTTGGATCACAAGTGTCCTGATGAAAGCCTTAACGGGAAAGACACAAATCTACTATCGACCCTGAATTGTGGGGTACTAGTAGCTACCGTATCAAGGCTGGAAACAGATATTGTTACTGTCGACACTTTGCTAATGGGCGTTTTTGCTTTGTGTAAAGAAATGTGCAAAAATTCACCCACTAGTTACTAACATCACTCTGTAGATATAGGATAAATTTCCTCTTTGGATGGTAAAACAATACCAGTTTGTTTTGTCTGTTCTATATATATTTTTTATCTCATGGACATCACTCCTTATGTCAAAGTTTTATCATGTGTTAAAAAATAAAAACGGATTTTTTTTGGTAAATTCCGACCTCATCGTCTTTATATATGTTTGGAAAGACGATTTTTCACCTTTCTCTTGTTCTAGGTGCGATGCTAATTTTGCAGCCAAATACGACATTAGCAGGTAGTTTGTTGTGGGCCCTGGTTGTTTAAACTTATATCATGTGTATTCTGAAAATATTTTACACTCAGTATTGTCACAATTGGAGACATGTAGTGTGCATGTTAGATATGTAGTGACACTGTGCTTAATTGGAAAAAAAATGAGAGGTGCCATGCCCTGGCTTCTGAGCACACACATCTCAATCACATAAACAGGTCAATTCTTGTTTCTGTCAGAGACTTTTTATGGGAGGACAAAAGGGACACTAGCCCAGGGCCCCCACCTTGGAGGGGGCCCTACAAGGGGGCCTGATCTCAAAAAGTAAGATTCCACAGTTCACCAGACTTAAATAGCACGTTTCATGATATTTTATGGCATGCTGCTGAGGTTCTAAGCCCATTGCCTGTCTGTTTTGACAAGTACATTCTGCCTTGATCAATTCATCATGTAATGCATTCTGTGTTCACTGTGGTATACATAGTTTGTGTCTTCCTAACGGCACAACTCTGTTGCAGTCTTTCCTTCCTGTGGGAATTATGTTTATCAGGTGCAATAGCTAAAGTTGAAATGCATATTAATAAATTAAATGCCACAATCGTTTAGAAGTTAGCTCAGTTTGTCAAGCACTCATTGCAGAGATTTGTGTTCATATGCAAGATTAGAATAGCACCTTCCAGCAAAGCTGGCTGAGCCTTACGTATGTGTGATGTTTATATACCTACCTGCATATGTACTTGGTTTTATAGCATAACAGGTGCTATTATCAGCAATGCACCTGCACCAGATAGGGGTTGCTGTAAAAACGCACATATCATCTGTATGGTGAAGGTCTAGAAATTGGTTTGATCAGAAGGGGTGTTGTAAAACCTAGCAATCACCTTCAACGATGAGCATAAACTGTTAGTCCAAGAGGTGATTAAGTATCCAAATTCAAGACTGTGGAACAAAAGCGTTCATGCTTGTATCCTGGCTTTGTCAGCAGACGATACAGTGATCCTGGTCAAATCATCTAATATATTTGACATTACTGTCCTGTCTTATGTGAGGTTTGCATTCTTGCATGCAGTGGCATTATTTAGCCCATTACTTGATCATTCTTCTTATGTAGGCATTAGACAGAAGAGAGCAGACAAGATGTTGCAGGCCTCGAGCAAGCATAGGCACGTTTAAAAATGACAATGTCACAAGCCATTGTTTTGGAAGTATTTAAAGCTTTAAAATACAAACGAAAACCCCAGATTAAATATGTTAAATCTCAACGATTGGTATGCCGGTACTTATATACTTCCCTTTATGATGGAGAGAATGAATCTAGAATCATTCCCATTTTGCGTAACACCGTTCTATAATATTTTGTTTTTACAAATGGTCATGTTTGGTAATGTGATTTGTGTACTTTCCTAGTCGGCTTTATAAAATGAGATTGTTTTAGTTCATGATAAGAACTGGAAAAGAAAGTGTTCAAATGCAGAAATAGTGGAGTTGGCACAAATCCACTCCTTAGCCAATGTGGGATCCTGGGCATCTCATTTAATCTTGTATTGCCTAACCTCTAAAATTGCCAGTCCCTAAACCGTTCAAAATTGTCAGCCCTTCAGAGTGATTTCCTTCTCAGGGTATGATCTTCATAAAAACCTCACTCATAGGTTGTCTCGGGATGATAGCTCAGCAGCAAACGGCTAGCCTTGAAAACCAGACGACACAGAGCAATACAGGTTTGATCCCTATCCGCGCTTAGAAACCTCTGGGTATTAAGCGCGTTATAAATATCATATCAAGTGTTCCTTCCACTATAATAGTGAGCATTGCTATATTGCACACTACAGCACTTGTTCCTTTGATCTCTAATGGCAACACCATTTGAAAACCATATCCCCCATCGTATCTCAGTCAGTCTGGATACAGACACCTTCCTGGTGGTTCCCAGTCAATTGGTCGAAAAAATTTGGTCGACAGGACAATTGGTCGACACCATTTGGTCGAATGCCAAATGGTCGAATTTTTTTTTTTTTTTTTACACTTTTTTTTTTTTTTTTTTGGGGGGGTCCCCCCCCCAACCCCCTTTTTTTCTATTTTTTTTTTTTCGACACACGAAAACCCACAAAACACATATATATATATAAAAAAAAAAAAATTCGACCATTTGGCATTCGACCAAATGGTGTCGACCAAATGTCCTGTCGACCAGTTTGCTGACGACCAATTGACTGGACACCCTTCCTGGTAGCTTCTAATCTGCATCCACTATCCATGCCATGGTATGTGTAGCTTTTGTCTTCCTTCCAATTGGTCTCTTCTATCCATGCTTGAGCACTTTTGCATTCTGTGAGGGAGCTAACGCGAGTTCTCTGTTACGTTATGTTATTTGGCATTAATATAGCGCTCTATATAGCGCTCCATCTATTCTAGGTTACGTATACCTTTAACATATGGTCCTGCATTAATATTGCAGGCTGCATACCTTCGTGGATGCTATTGATAAAAAGTATTCTGGATCAATACTAGAACAGAAGTAACCTCTTCGTAGACTGCTAATGTTGGCCTTCAAATGCTACTTGTTTATTATTCTGATTAGAGCAAGAATGAAGAGGCTAAGGGGACTTAAAGGGACTAAACATGCTTATTTTGAATGCTGCGAAGCGGCATATTAACCTATAGGTTGTGATCAGGACGAGAGGGTGATACCAGATATTCTTCATCAATTAATTCCTTTGGTTTGGTTGAAGAGGCCCTAAAGATGTCCGTTGTCCAAGGCCCCAAAAGTGGTTAAGATGTCACTGCCCCTACTTAAAGCCCAATAACTCCAAATAATTGAAAAACATGTGTGCCAAAAAACCACCAACCTTCCTACACACTCAGTGAGTATCATAGTATTTTGCTTTGATTGCCTGCAGTTACACATCGCAGGCTAATACAACATAAAAAGGATCCTCTGCTGCACAAGTCTGAGGTTCAAGTCAGATTTAATTTTGGCGACATTCAAGTATGCCTCAGACCAAAACCTGGGAATAGCCTCCCAACATGTACCCACATAGCAGATCAGTGTAATAGATAGCATTCAACACATATTTTCAAGACATTTTTCAAGACATTTGCAGTACACTTTGGTACTTTTATATATGTATACCAATTCTCAAAAGCTCTTTTTGCGGTGCATGGTGACGCTCTAGAGTGGTAGACCCCATTTTAGATGAGTGGATCCAACATGGAAGTTTTTAATAAATGTTCATGGGATTGTCCAACAGTCAAAAGACCCCTCCTTAGCTGCATAATCAGATATGTGGTAATGTGTGAATATCTTCGGATCCACAATCAGCCAATCACATTGTATTGTATTTTTCATTAGCCTATCCAATTGAAGCTTTTCATTTCAAAATGTGGCTCTGTGGATTAAACTTTCAAAATACACATGAGTAAACATTCTCGTTTAAAAAAAATATATTTAAAAAAGAAACGCTTGACAGAGTTTCACTTAACCAAGTAAAGCACTGGAGTTGGCCCATAAACCAGCTGCTCCAGAAAGTTGGATGGACGCCTAAACAGAGTATTTGTCTATAGATAGTAAATAGAGTAAATAGTCCCTATGAGAATGGTAAAGGGAAATGCAAATTGGACACTCTTTAGCTCCAGCCCTTTACAGAGAACTTAATGAAGAATGTTCAAGAGGCTTTCAATGGGGCATGTATACTTTGTTGCCTAGTTTCCTTAGAAGCATCAAACAGCACCAAAATTATAAACATCTCAAAATTTAAAGATACATTCTTTTGTAATGTTTATACAATAAAAAAAAGTAAATGGTTTACCGTGAACCCTTCTATTACATAGCCACTCTAGTCAAATCACACTCTGTCCTATCTCTCTGCCGGGTTTTCATCACACTATGGACCCCAGACAGAGACTGCTATTGGCCCCTCCCTCTGTTAGAGTTATTATTTGTTTTTAGGCATTTGGCATATAATATTGTTCTACGTATAAACCACGTTTTTGTTAATGACATTAAGCCATACTCCAGTCTTAATGCTTTTACTGGTACTGCGTTGGATAGATTCATTACTGTGCGTAGTAGTTTTCCTTCGAGTTTATCCAACCAGCTACCAGTAGGGTCTCTCCACCACTCGCCCATCAGCAATTGAGGTGTCTGATGGAGACCATATCACAAAAGCACTGCCTAGAGCCAAGTGTTGGGGTGAAAAGAAAATCTGGCCAATTCATGGAATTAATGTGCGCTGAAATTCTTTCAGCGCAAGCATGCAAAAGCGTGCGAATCGCAGTGCCAGTGCGAAAATCGCTGTGAAACCCGCGCACCGCGATTCAAGAAAGTCCGTGCGCGTGGAAATCCATGGATGTGCTCTGAAATCCTGTTCGGCGCACGCTGGCGCACATGCCTTCAAACAGCGTGCGCTAAGCGCACATAGCGCGGCGCACACAACAAAACTAGGCGTAACACGGGGCGTGACACGTGGAATGGGGAACAACGCGTGAAAATGTGGGCGTCATGGGGGAAGTACAGGAGGCAGGAGGAACGCCCACACGCTTGCCTACAACACGTATTCATGGAATAGAATAGGGCAAACCAGTGCATGGGCAAAGACGCGCACAGGCCTAAACACATCTGCCACACGAAGGCAGGCGGTAGCATCCCCAATTATGAAAAAAATGTGCGCTAACAAAAAGCACGTACATACAGCTATGATGAATGTCCCATACTGTGTCCCTCTAGGACAAATGACGTGCAAAGGGGTACGCGACAAACACAGACACTCGCTGTGTGAAAAATAGCATGTGCGTGTATTTCGGGGGTGCGTGGGAAGCTTCACACGCGATAGGCCTTGGGCGAGCGGGGTACTTGTATAACTGGGGTTCGCGTGAAGTCTCACACGCAAATGGATCCGGGTAAGTGTATTTCTGGGGTTCGTGTGAAGTTTCACCCGCGATTGGCCCTGTGCGAGTGGGGAACATGTATTTCTGGGGTTCGCGTGAAGTTTCACACCCGATAGGGCTTGGGAGAGCGGGGTACTTATATAACTGGGATTCACATGAAGTCTCACACGCGATTGGATCCGGGTACGTGTATTTCGGGGGTGCGCGGGAAGTTTCACATGCGATAGGCCCTGTGCCAGTGGGATACGTGTAAAACTGGGGTTTGGGTGGCGTTTCATACGCGATTGGCCCTGTGCGAGTGGGGTACGTGTATTCCTGGGGTTCGCGGGAAGTCTCACACGCGATTTCAGCAGGGTACGTGTATTTCGGGGGTGCCGGGGAGTCCTACACGTGAATTGGCAGTGTGGGTCCTCCCAGGTGTTCCCTCTACACCCTCCACGGCCCCTGCAGGCAGCCCACACCACAGGGGACTACCCTGCACCCCTGGTCTTGTCCCGCAGGCAGCCCATACACCATGGCATGACCCCCAGCCAAGCCACATGTCAGCTTGCACTACTGATCAAGAACGCATGACCCCCTGCACCCCCACCCCCCAGCAGTGCAGGGCACCTGCCAGCAGGTCCCCACCCATGTCCCCCAGCACCCCCACCCCCCAGCAGTGCAGGGCACCTGCCAGCAGGCCCCCACACATGTCCCCTAGCTCCCCCAGCCCCCAGCAGTGCAGGGCACCTGCCAGCAGGCCCCCACTCATGTCCCACTCATGTCCCCCAGCACCCCCACCACCCAGCAGTGCAGGGCACCTGCCAGCAGGCCCCCTTACATGTCCCCTTGCACCCCCACCCCCCAGCAGTGCAGGGCACCTGCCAGCAGGCCCCCACACATGTCCCCTAGCTCCCCCAGCCCCCAGCAGTGCAGGGCACCTGCCAGCAGGCCCCCACTTATGTCCCACACATGTCCCCCAGCACCCCCACCCCCCAGCAGTGCAGGGCACCTGCCAGCAGGCCCCCACACATGTCCCCAGCACTCCCACCCCCGCAGTGCAGGGCACCTGCCAGCAGGCCTGCACTCATGTCCCCCAGCCCTCCCACCCCCCTCAGCATTGACAGGCACCTGCCAGTAGGCCCCCACTCATGTCCCACACATGTCCCCTTGCACCCCCACCCCCCAGCAGTGCAGGGCACCTGCCAGCAGGCCCCCACTCATGTCCCACACATGTCCCCCAGCACCCCCACCCCCAGCAGTGCAGGGCACCTGCTAGCAGGCCCCCACTCATCTCCCGCTCATGTCCCCCAGCACCCCCACCACCCAGCAGTGCAGGGCACCTGCCAGCAGGACCCCACTCATGTCCCCCAGCCCCCCACCCACCCAGCATTGACAGGCACCTGCCAGCAGGCCCCGACACATGTTCCCCAGCACCCCCACCCCCTGCAGTGCAGGGCACCTGCCAGCAGGCCCCCACTCATGTCCCCCAGCACTCCACCCCCCAGCATTGCAGGGTACCTGCCAGCTGGCCCCCACACATGTCCCCCAGCACCCCCACCCCCCAGCAGTGCAGGGCACCTGCCAGCAGGCCCCCACACATGTCCCCCTGCTCCCCCACCCCCCAGCAGTGCAGGGCACCTGCCAGCAGGCCCCCACTCATGTTCCACTCATGTCCCCCTGCACCCCCACCCCCCAGCAGTGCAGGGCACCTGCCAGCAGGCCCCCACTCATGTCTCCCAGCTCCCCACCCCCCCAGCATTGACAGGCACCTGCCAGTAGGCCCCCACTCATGTCCCACACATGTCCCCTTGCACCCCCACCCCCCAGCAGTGCAGGGCACCTGCCAGCAGGCCCCCACTCATGTCCCACACATGTCCCCCAGCACCCCCCACCCCCCAGCAGTGCAGGGCACCTGCCAGCAGGCCCCCACCCATGTCCCACTCATGTCCCCCAGCACCCCCACCCCCCACCAGTGCAGGCCCCAACACATGTCCCCCAGCACCCCCACCCCCCAGCAGTGCAGGGCACCTGTCAGCAGGCCCCCACTCATGTCCCACACATGTCCCCTTGCACCCCCACCCCCCAGCAGTGCAGGGCACCTGCCAGCAGGCCCCCACTCATGTCCCACACATGTCCCCTTGCACCCCCACGCCCCAGCAGTGGAATGCCGATCTCATCACACAAACCAAAAGTCAACTAAATACATCAAATGTCCATCACACACATACACTGGTTGGCATTGCTTGTGTAAATCCACATTTTCACATGCATCAACCCAATGAGCAAATCCCACACATGGAACTAAAAAATTAAAATGTACATACAATCAAAAA
Source organism: Ambystoma mexicanum (assembly GCF_040938575.1). NCBI lineage: Eukaryota > Metazoa > Chordata > Amphibia > Caudata > Ambystomatidae > Ambystoma > Ambystoma mexicanum. The sequence continues at coordinate 458,535,644 of NC_090941.1, read as the reverse complement.
TGAAATGAAAGCATAACAAAATATGAAACATAAAATGAAAAGCATGTGAAAAAGATGATTGAATGAAAATGATAACCAATCCAAAAACATTACAAAGAAAAACAGTCCAAAGTCACCCTCCAACAACGCGAATACAAAGGAAATGTAAAAGAAAATCTCCATTGCTTAATGTTCATAATAAAAAAATCCACGTGGATTTCCATTGCTCTGTACGTGCTTTCCGTGGAATGCGGTGCGTGTGTTTTCCAGGCATTGGGGTTCACACACTATTACTTCACAGCGGGTGGGTGTTGGCTATGCGTTCTTCTACACGCAAGGCAGATGGTGAGTGGTAGCCCCCTCGCCCAGGCCCAATCGCGTGTAAAACTTCCTGCGCACCCCAGAAATACACGTACCTCGCTCGCCCAAGGACTATCGCGTGTGAACCGACAAGAAGTACAGATTTCACCCACTCGCTCTCCACGAAAATCACGTACAAGTAAATGGCATCCTACACGTACCTTTTAAACCGGCCCACACGTACACTTCACTTACGCGTGTACGCACCCTTTCCTCCAATTACATGCCATGACACTCGGACGTGCAGTTTTTCCACGTGTGCTCTGTCATCTCGTGCTATGAGGGAAACACCTGCGCGCGTCACGTCACAGACGCGCTTACGCACTAAGGGCCTTTGGTCCAATGAAATCGCATACGTGTGCTGATGCGCATATGCGCTAAGGGCCTTTCCTCGAATTACACGTTGACGTGCACTTTTTTCACCTGCCTAATCACTCCGTATCAAGCTGGCCACGCGAAAACACATGGAAGACCACGCTCCTGCCCTGAAGGCCATTTTCCTGCCCCCCAGACCCTTGAGCACGCTCCCACCTGCCATCTGCTGCTGCCTGACTGCCTGCTGCCCACATGCCCTGCTATTTTGTGCCTGCACATCAGCCATCTGCAGGGGTCCAGTTGCTGTGTCCACCCCTGCTGGAACAGAAGACTCCCGACTGGGATACCATCGCTCCACAGCCCAGCCCCAGGATACAGTTGTCCACCCACGCCTGCCTCGGGGGTCACCATATCGGGGCAAACACCATCTGAGACCACTGGCGACCCCTAGCCAGAGGGGAAGAGGGCCACCAGCTTCAGTCAGAAGAAAGTTGGTGTCCTGGTGGAGCATGTCCTGGGGCATTATGATGCCCTCTTCGGAACATCACGCGCCAACAAGGAAGGACGGGATAGGATCTGGGATGACGTTGTGGTTGCCATCAACGCGGAGGGGGTGGCAACCCGCAACATCAAGCAAGTCAAGAAGCGCTGGCAGGACTTGAGGTCCAGGACCCTCATAAAGGCCTGGCGCCTCGTGGAGGGGGCCGGGGCAGCATGAGTACCATCCAGATGAGGGTCCTGGAATGCGTAGGCCCAGCACTCCACGCCCAGACCCTTCGGAAGCAGACTTGTCTGGAGTTGAGCGGCAAGTGGCCAAGCATTGCTGTGTGAGACAGGGCATGTTGCAGGGTGCTGGTTGTCTGATACTTGCCTATATGTGTGACATAGGCCATGTACGTATGTGTGTGTGCAGGGACATCATGGTCATGCATGTGAGACCAGTAATGTGTGAACCACATGGTTGGTGCATGTGTTACAATGCAACATGCGGAGCAGCATGCGGAATGCACACATTAATGCATGCCTGTCTCTGTTATTGGACATGGATGGGGTGTGAGAGATGGGTGCTGCTGTCATGGACATGTGTGGTGTCCATGTTTGTGTGTCTGACTTGCGTGACTGTGACTTGTAAATGCCATGGATGCATGACACATGTCTGTGACAATGTTCAGATTCACTGATGCAGCCTACTCATCCTTGTATCCACTGTGTCTGGGCTGTACGAGGCCAGATGGATGAAACTACGGTGAAGTGTGTGCATGTGATGGGCATGACCCATGATGCATGTGAGTTTCAAACCAGCATTGTATGTTTCATGAGTCCCTTGGACATGTATGCTAATGTTCATAGCATGCGCCATGCCTGTTACTGCATGTGTTTTGCCTGCACAGACCCATGTGTTGTGGAGGGCCATGATGGAAGTGATCTTTGACAGTGCCACTCATCTGCTATTGCTTCTTGTCTAGGGGACCATTGTACAGTACCCTGATGCTTGTGTTCTATGTCTCCCTCAACATAGCGGCAAATGATGAAGAGGGCGGAGACGGCGCTGTGGAGCAAAGCGGCGGGGATGCCCCCACCAGCTGGCGACGCAAGGCCCAGTCACCCTAACAGAAATTACCATCGTCCGGGAGTGAGGGGAATGGTGCTGCGTCTGCCACTACGGCTGCAGCAGAAGGGGTGGGTGAGCCCCCACAGGGACTTGCAACGGCAGAAGACGGTGTGGAGCCATACAGGTTGGTGGTTTCCACAGAGGAAGAGGAGGCCGCTACTGAGCCGCACATGGGGCCTGGTGGGGGTGGTACCACTGGTGCAAGTGGTGCAGTCCAGGGGCAGGGGCAGGAGGCAGCACAGGTCGCCGTGGAGGGGCCTGTGCATGTCACTGCCCGTGACACTGTGACTGCACCACCATGCACCAGCAGGGATGCCCCATCCCAGGCCCGTCCGCAGGTAGGGGGATGTCCATGTCATCTGACACTCCTCTACCTGCGGACGAGGGGACCCCTGACCATATGGAGAAGGTCCTGATTGGTGTAACGTTGCGCACGCCTAACATTCGTGATGACGTGCGTTTTTCCCGGGGGGAGCACGCATGTCATCACGAAGAGCACCGTGCCAACGTGGCCCAGTTGGGAGTGTCCATGGTCGGGGGTTTTGTACATGTGTCAGCCACTCTGGCGTCCCTCTCCTCCTCTGTGGAGACTATGCGCCAGTCGTTCTCCATGCCGTCTTCCGGGCCAGATGCCACCAGGGCCCCCTGTGGACCTGCCCTGACCAATGCAGCCAGCTCAGTGGGGATCCCATCCCTGCCACAGTCGGGAGTCGGAGGTCCAGCAGGGTTGGACACCCCAGCAACTGGACCCCAGCAGATGGAGGATGTGCCGGCATCATCGGGCAGGGCACGTGCACGACGGCGTCGGTGGATTCCATCAGCCTGGATGCCGTCGTGCTGGCAGAGGCAGTTTCGTCGGAGGCAGCAGCAGGCTCAACGTGGGAGGCATCATGGCTCGGGGCCATCTACATCAGAAGGGCAGGCATCAGCCGGAGGGCAGGAGGACCCTGGAATGGGAGTGTCTTCCTTGTGGCAGCAGTTGGGCCAGCGGATAGGTGCGGAGCAGTGGCGGGCGGAGGAGGCACGGCTCACAATGGTCAGGGCGGAGAACTCCATGCGCAGGGCGCTGAAGCGGGCTGAGTGCCTCGAGGGAATTTGCAGGGAGTTCGAGGTGGACATGGCGTTATCCCTGCGAGACCTCGGGGCCAGTGAACAGACCCGCCTCCGAGACATTGAACAGGAGTTCGATGATGCCCTGGCCCATGGCATCAACAAGTGAGCCGTTGGACTTGCCCGCCGCCATTGTATTTAGTTCATTAGTGTTAAGTTTCATTTATTTTTTCTTTCATTTGGGGCGCATGGACTATGCCCCACATTTTTGTATATAGTTATTAATTAGGTAAGTTTCATGTAGGTTTCATTTATGTCGTTGGGCTCATGGACCCTGGATTTGCTATTTGTACATAGTTTTACAGTGGATTTTTCTCCTTCATCTTATTTTTTTTTCACCATGGAGCAATGGATATTACGCTTTTCTTTCCCTTTGGATTTGCTTTGTTGGACGGTGACTTTGGACACATTTTCATTTGGATTAATTTGGATTCTCATTTTATTTATTTATTTATCATTTTTTGGGACATGCTGCATTTTGATTATTATTGCCATTATTGTGTGTTTTGATTTCATTCCCTTCATTTTGACTTGAATACATTTTTGTTTCTTACTTCAATGTGTGGTCTTCTCTCATTCGTTTCATGCATGTCACAATGTGGGTTTTCTCAGTCATGTGTTGCCATTGTGTGGGTCTGACAGACTTGTACTCATGCGTATACTGCTTATTTATTTATTTATTTTATTTATTGCATTTATTACTCGCCCAAACCCTTGGGTACCACGGCGATGTTACAGACAGCTTGGTTAAAACATTTCTTGGACTTTGCCAATCGGGCGCAGTGCATGTGAATACAAAATAATCATACACGAAGACATTAAATGCAGGGATTTAGTACAATGATATTTCCTGAAGCATGGAGGGGGATATTTTAGTCTTGGTTAAATAGCCACGTTTTCAGGGATTTCTTGAAACCTGAGAATGTTTGCTCATTTTTGATGGGGAGGGGAAGAGTGTTCCAATATGTGGGTGCGAGGTATTGGAAACTACTGCCTCCTGCCTTGGTTGTCTTGTAGCGGGGGATAGCTAGGAATAATTGACTGTTAGATCTGAGGGGCCTCTTAGATACTTTTCTGGTGATGGCGTGGTTGAGGTAGATGGGGACACATGAGTGGATGCATTTGAATGTGACGCACAGAGCTTTGAATGTGACCCTGGCTTTGATGGGGAGCCAGTGATGGTTTCTTCTAATATTTGAGATATGATCTGACTTCCTTATTCCAAGGGCCGCCCGAAGGGCTTTATTTTGGATAAGCTGTAGTTTGTTTAGATTGGCTTTTGAGGTACCCAGGTAGAGTACGTTGCAGTAGTCGAGCCTGGATAAGATTAAAGCTCTTGCCAGCGTGATACAATTGGTGGGTGTCAAGAATTGGCGACTGAGAGCAATAAGTTTTGCGGTGTAAGAAGTAGAGGAAGAGAGGGCGTTGATGTGCTTGGTCATGGTGAGGTTGGCATCAAGGTAGACACCTAGTGTTTTCACTTGTTTGAGTACTGTTATGTTTGTGCCATCAATGTTGATGGATGAGTAATCAGGATGTAATGCTTCTATTTTGGATTGGGAGCCCACAATGAGAACCTCAGTCTTCTCATCATTGAGACAGAGGCTATTTAGTGCCATCCAATTTTGGATTATGGCATATATTTTGTTGATAGTGTCGGTGTCTTGAGTGTAGTCTCCCGATAAGGGGATGAGGATCTGGGTGTCATCTGCAAAGTTGGTGTAGATGACACCCATGTCGTCTAGCGCTGAGAAGAGGAGTTTAGTGTATGCATTGTATAATGTTGGTGAGAGACAGGAACCTTGGGGGACACCAATGGGTACTATGATGGGGTTGGCGGCTTGTTTACTTATGGCGACCCTGGAGGTGCGGTCAGCAAGAAAGGATTTGATCCAGGTAATAGCTTCGGTGGAGAAGTTGAAGTCTTTCACTAGTGTGGCGCACAGTTTATTATGGTCTACTAAATCAAACGCTGCGGAGAGATCGAGTAGGAGGAGGATGCAGAGTTTCCCTGAGTCTCTGATGGTATCCATCTGGATTTTTAAGTCAAGGAGCGCCGTTTCTGTGCTATGGTTAGGGCGGAAGCCTGATTGCCTCGTGCCAAGGAGGTGGTTTTGTTCGAGGTGAGTTTGGACTTGGTTGTATGCTAATTTATCCAATATTTTGAGGAGAAATGGGACAGTTGTTATTGGCCTGTAATTAGTGGGCACAGTGGAGTCTAGGGTAGGTTTTTTCAGGAGAGGGGTGACCCAGGCTTCTTTAATACTAGCTGGTACTAGGTTAGTATTGAAGGAAGCGTTGACGAAGTTGGTGATAATGGGGGTGAGGGTGTGAGCGCAGGATTTGACTACTGATGCGGGGACAGAATCGCCTTTGCAGTTGGAGGCTTTCAGTTTGGCGATGGTGTCAAACACTACATTTTGGGATACTGGTGTGAAATGGAATGGGGCGCTAGTGAATTCCTGATGTGGTCGATTTAGGTTAAGGAGGGCAGGTTTGTTGGCTAGTGATTGTTTTTTGGAAGTGATTTTTATTTGGAGTAGTTCAATTTTGGCTGTTAGTGCGTCTTGTATAGTGGTGCACCATTCCTTACTGGGGATGGTTGGGTTTATGGCTGGAGTGGGGTTTTCCAATTCTTTTAGAATGGCAAATAATTCCTTGGTATCTGAAGTAGCATTGCTGATCCTATTATTATACGCATTAGATTTGTAGGTAATAGTAGCTGTTTTATAGGTTTTGTTTATTTCTTGGTAGGCTTTTTCTGCCTCTGCAGTAGGATGCTTTCTGTAGGCATGTTCACACGCGCGTTTGGTTCTTCTGAGAGCGATAAGATCATCATTGAACCAGAAGCTAGATCGCTTGTCTGAGCGTTTTGCCTTGGTGGTGAGCGGTGCTATAGCATTAATGGTTGCAGTGAGGCAGTTGTGATATATGTCTGCTAGGAGGCAGGGGTTGTCACTGGTGATCGAGGTAGAAGCTAGAAGTTTTGAAAGAGGAGGCGTGAAGTTTTCTGGCGTGAGTTTGCGGGCGTTTCTAGTTTCATAGGTAATCACAGTTTTAGGTTTCTTTTGTGTGGGTTCGGAGGGATTGATTGTAAATACAATGTTATGGTGATCGGTCCAAGTAAGAGGGGAGATGACCTCAATGGTTACGGGGGTATTAAGGGAGAGGATCCAATCAAGAGTCCTGCCTTTGATATGTGTGGGTGCATTAACTAGTTGGCTGAAACCCATGTCCTTCAGGGCGGAGTGCAGTGATTCTGCTTTGGCATCTTGGCTGTCATTGAAACCTAGGTTAAGGTCACCCAGGATGATGTATTTTGAGCTAGGTTTTATTAGTGGAGCTAATAGCAACGGAATTTCAATCTCTGGGTGGTTGTTGTGGCTAGGTGCTCTATAAATTACTATTAAATTAATAGTAGTTTTTGCATTTATGGGAAATTTTACGAGTAGTGTTTCATACCCTTCAATACTTTCAATGGGACAAGATCTAAGCTGTAATTTAGTCTTGGCTATAATAGCAACACCGCCTCCTTGTGAGTGGGTCCTATCTGTTCTGAATATGGTGTAGTCGGATGGGATTGCCAGAGTTAGTAGTGGACCTGATGCTTGATGGAGCCAGGACTCTGTGACTACTAGTATGTCGAGCTGTGATTCCATAATGAGGTCGTGAACTTCCATAGCATGCGCCCCTAAGGAGCGGGCATTGATAAGCGCTCCTTTAAAGGTGGATAGTAATTTATTGGGGGTGTCCAGAGCTGGTTTGGAAGTAGTGTTGGGTTTCTGGCTAGGAGTATGATTTTGATGAGGGGGAGGTACTCTGGGCTTAATTTGTTTGGGAGGTGTGTGTTCATATTTGACTGGGTTGGGGTGGTTGAAGGTGCGAGACCTTAATCGGAAGTGTCTTGCTACACCTGTCACGGGGTTAGAGAATTTTTTGGTATGGCTGTGGTAAGGTGACTCTGCTGTGGGCAATACATGTGAGATTGGATCAGGGCTGATATCATGCTGCTTGATGGTATTCAGATAGGTCCTGGGAGTAAGACTTGCGCTGTTTGGGAATGGGGGAGTAGAGGAAAGGAACGGTGTAGGACATGGGATAGGGTGATGCCGGGGGCATGCCGGCTTGCTGAGACCGTTATTATGGGGCCAGTAGTAGTGGGCCAAGCAGGGTGTGTGGTTGGGGAGAATGCAGAACGGGAACATGATGAGGGGCAACCAAGTTTGCATATTGGATTAGTGTCAGGGCGAGCTGCAACCATAAGGCACAGTGCTAACTCCTCAAAGTGGTCTGTATGCGACCAAAAGGCACAATACAGCAGTCTAATGTAGTCTGTAGGTGATCCTGGGCACAATACAGCAGTCTAATGTGGTCTGTAGGCGACCAAAGGGCACAATACAGCAATCTAATGTGGTCTGTAGGCGACCAAAGGGCACAATACAGCAGTCTAATGTGGTCTGTAGGCGACCAAAGGGCGCAATACAGCAATCTAATGTGGTCTGTAGGCGACCAAAGGGCACAATACAGCAGTCTAATGTGGTCTGTAGGCGACCAAAAGGCACAATACAGCAGTCTAATGTGGTCTGTAGGCGACCAAAGGGCGCAATACAGCAGTCTAATGTGGTCTGTAGGCGACCAAAGGGCACAAATCAGCAGGCTAATGTGGTCTGTAGGCGACCAAAGGGCACAATACAGCAGTCTAATGTAGTCTGTAGGTGACCAAAGGGCACAATACAGCAGTCTAATGTGGTCTGTAGGCGACCAAAGGGCACAATACAGCAGTCTAATGTGGTCTGTAGGCGACCAAAGGGCACAATACAGCAGTCTAATGTGGTCTGTAGGCGACCAAAGGGCACAATACAGCAGTCTAATGTGGTTTGTAGACGACCAAAGGGCACAATACAGCAGTCTAATGTGGTCTGTAGGTGACCAAAGGGCACAATACAGCAGTCTAATATGGTCTGTAGGCGACCAGTATTAGAGACCGTGAGCACATTTCAGTAGAAGGGGTTAAAATTACAAGCATACAGTAGTGTCTCCAGTGCTGGCATGTACTTACAGTACGTTTTCATTGTCCGAGTGGTAGTCTATCGGTTTGAGAGTAGTAAAAATGTGCAGGGGGGGTGGCCACGCCACGCTTCCATGCGCGTAAACAGGCGCAGGAACAGGCCTTTGTATGGCCTTCGGGCTGGCCGCCGGCGAATCCGCCTACCGGCGGATCCAGCTGATGTAATTGAGGCTCAGCCTCGGTTTCGCGCCGTGCCCGGCATGGGCGAGTCAGGCACCGTATGGGGACAGGGTCAGGCAGGCCCTGTCCGTGTTGCTCGCTAGGAGCCTGGATCCTCTGCTGGGCTGGGGGGGCTCCTGCCCTCACCCCTCGACGAAGAAAGATGGAATGGGGGGATCTGGGGCGCAGGAACAGGCCTTTGTATGGCCTTCGGGCTGGCCGCCGGCGAATCCGCCTGCCGGCGGATCCAGCTGATGTAATTGAGGCTCAGCCTCGGTTTCGTGCCGCACCCGGCATGGGCGAGTCAGGCGCCGTATGGGGACAGGGTCAGGCAGGCCCTGTCCGTGTTGCTCGCTAGGAGCCTGGATCCTCTGCTGGGCTGGGGGGGCTCCTGCCCTCACCCCTCGACGAAGAAAGATGGAATGGGGGGATCTGGGGCGCAGGAACAGGCCTTTGTATGGCCTTCGGGCTGGCCGCCGGCGAATCCGCCTGCCGGCGGATCCAGCTGATGTAATTGAGGCTCGGTTTCGCGCCGCGCCCGGCATGGGCGAGTCAGGCGCCGTATGGGGACAGGGTCAGGCAGGCCCTGTCCCTGTTGCTCGCTAGGAGCCTGGATCCTCTGCTGGGCTGGGGGGGCTCCTGCCCTCACCCCTCGATGAAGAAAGATGGAATGGGGGATCTATCATTTAATGGGGATTTCAATTTGGAGTGGATGTAAAGCTTGGTTGGGTGTTTAGACTGGGGTGGCGTGGGGTGGGATTTGGCTGGCCATAAGAGCCAGGGATCTGGATTGTGATGACATGTTGGCTGGGGGACATGAGTGGGGGCCTGCTGGCAGGTGCCCCTCACTGCTGGGGGGTGGGGAGGCTGGGGCACATGAGTGGGGGCCTGCTGGCAGGTGCCCCTCACTGCTGGGGGGTGGGGGTGCTGGGGAACATGTGTTGGGGCCTGCTGGCAGGTGCCTGTCAATGCTGGGGGGTGGGGGGGCTGGGGGACATGAGTGGGGGCCTGCTGGCAGGTGCCCCTCACTGCAGGGGGGTGGGGGTGCTGGGGGCATGAGTGGGGGCCTGCTAGCAGGTGCCTTTCAATGCTAGGGGTGTGGGGGGGCTGGGGGACATGAGTGGGGGCCTGCTGGCAGGTGCCCCTTACTGCTGGGGGGTGGGAGTGCTGGGGGACATGAGTGGGGGCCTGCTGGCAGGTGCCCCTCACTGCTGGGGGGTGGGGGTGCTGGGGGACATGAGTGGGTGCCTGCTGGCAGGTGCCCCTTACTGCTGGGGGGTCGGGGTGCTGGGGGACATGAGTGGGGGCCTGCTGGCAGGTGCCCCTCACTGCTGGGGGGTGGGGGTGCTGGGGACATATGTCGGGGCCTGCTGGCAGGTGCCTGTCAATGCTGGGGGTGTGGGGGGCTAGGGGACATGAGTGGGGGCCTGCTGGCAGGTGCCCCTCACTGCTGGGGGGTGAGGGTGCTGGGGGACATGAGTGGGGACCTGCTGGCAGGTGCCCCTTACTGCTGGGGAGTGGGGGTGCTGGGGGACATGAGTGGGGGCCTGCTGGCAGATGCCCCTCACTGCTGGGGGGTGGGGGTGCTGGGGGACATGTGTTGGGGCCTGCTGGCAGGTGCCTGTCAATGCTGGGGGGTGGGGGTGCTGGGGGACATTAGTGGGGGCCTGCTGGCAGGTGCCCCTCACTGCTGGGGGTGGGGGTGCAGGGGGACATGAGTGGGGGCCTGCTGGCAGGTGCCCCTCACTGCTGGGGGGTGGGGGTGCTGGGGGACATGTGTCGGGGCATGCTGGAAGGTGCCTGTCAATGATGGGGGGGTGGAGGTGCAGGGGGACATGAGTGTGGGCCTGCTGGCAGGTGCCCCTCACTGCTGGGGGGTGGGGGTGCTGGGAGGCATGAGTTGGTGATCATATTGCAACGTGACATGTGGCTTGGCTGGGGGGCATGCCCATGGTGGATGGGCTGCCTGCGGGAAATGACCAGGGGTGCAGGGTAGTCCCCTGTGGTGTGGGCTGCCTGCAGGGGCCATGGAGGGGGTAGAGGGGACTCCTGGGAGGACCCACACTGCCAATTCACGTGTAAGACTCCCCGCGCACCCCCAAAATACGCGTTCCCCACACTGACAGCAAAATCGCGTGTGAAACTTCATGCGCAGCCCAGTAATACACGTACCCTGCTCCAATCGCGTGTGAAACTTCCCGCGCACCCCCGAAATACACGTACCCAGGCCAATCGCGTGTAAAACTTCCCGTGCACCCCTGAAATACACGTATCCAGGCCAATCGCATGTGAAACTTCCTGCGCACCCCTGAAATACACGTACCCAGCCCAATCGCGTGTGAAACTTCCCACGCACCCCATCGCGTGTGAAACTTCCCACGCACCCCTGAAATACACGTACCCAGGCCAATCGCGTGTGAAACTTCCCGCGCACCCCTGAAATACAAGTACCCAGCCCAATTGTGTGTGAAACTTCCCGCGCACCCCTGAAATACACGTACCAAGTCCAATCGTGTGTGAAACTTCCCGCGCACCCCTGAAATACACGTACCCAGCCCAATCGTGTGTGAAACTTCCTGCGCACCCCTGAAATACACGTACCCAGCCCAATCCCATGTGAAACTTCCCGCGCACCCCTGAAATACACGTACCCAGGCCAATCCCGTGTGAAACTTCCCGCGCACCCCTGAAATACACGTACCCAGGCCAATCGCGTGTGAAACTTCCTGCGCACCCCTGAAATACATGTAACCAGGCCAATCGCATTTGAAACTTCCCGCGCACCCCTGAAATACATGTACCCAGGCCAATCGCATGTGAAACTTCCGGCGCACCCCTGAAATACACGTACCCAGGCCAATCGTGTGTGAAACTTACCACGCACTCCTGAAATACACGTACTCAGGCCAATCACGTGTGAAACTTACCGCGCACCCCTGAAATACACTTACCCAGGCCAATCGCATGTGAAAATTCCCACGCACCCCTGAAATACACGTACCCAGGCCAATCGCATGTGAAACTTCCCGCGCACCCCTGAAATACACGTACCCAGACGAATCACGTGTGAAACTTCCCGCGCACCCCCATGATACACGTACCCCACTCGCACAGGCCCTTTCGCATGTGAAAGTTCCCGCAAACACCGTAATACACATACCCTGCTGAAATCGCGTGTGAAACTTCCCGCGAACTCCAGTAATACACGTACCCCACTCGCACAGGCCCTTTCGCGTGTGAAAGTTCACGCGCACCCCAGTAATACACGTTCCCCGCTTGGCGTTTGCTGTTTGGCAGCCCTGTAAACTGGTCCAGGGTTAGCGCAGCCCTTTGCGCTGAATTGGGAATTTTGATGGCTTTTCCTTGCGCGAGGGCGTTCTTGGGGGCGTAACTGGCGCTGCTGCAGGGTCGCTGCGCCACTCTGCGCCACCGCTGGTTTTGGAGGCTAAAATCCATGAATACGCTGTACGCGGAAATCGATTTTAGCGCACGCGGCTGGCGCAGACATTCGCACGCACACACTGTGCGCCAGCTGCATGCACCACTTTTGTGCGAAATTCTATGAATTACCCTGTATTTGTTCCCAACAGAAGGGAAGCTGTTGTGGGCTTTTAACATATTGTGAGGGCTCTGCCTGGGGACAGTTTATTTTAAATATTAGTAGCATCTTGTACATGGGGTGCAGTTATTTCTTCTGCATTCTTCTGCTCTCCTGCTTGTCAGATCCCATCCACTGTTTGCCGGGCTTGCCGATTGCAGGTCTGCGCGGAGGTGCTGCCCATATCTCCTAGCTTTCACCACGGCAACCCTAGAAAAGTGTGCATAATCCCACTGCTGATAAGAGTGTAAATTCTAAGCGCAATAGTAAGTTCCAGTTTCATTCTTGCCTACCATTTCTCTTTATGATCATGAAGTTGATCCTTACAGTGCCCGCATCATGCCCACTAGAGGTTCTCTTTCCTATATATGGCATTATGTGATTTAACAATAACAGCACACAGTCCAGTGCCTGATACTTCCAAGTTTGATGGAAAGTGTTTGATTGTTTGGGGTTCTAATAGAGCTGTTTATATGTAGAGTTGTGAATCTCCGGCACAATGTCCACCAGCACTATATGAAAGCAGGTTACAAAGAATACAACTTCCCATCTTCGTGATGTGTCCACAAATTGAGCTGTGTAGCATTATACATTGTTGTTCTTTCTGTTGCATTATTGCAGGATGTTTCACAAGTATATAGAGTGCATAAAGGTATAGAACTGATTTAATGGAGCGTTTTGCAATGGGGGCTGGAGGTTGGTGTGGCCAACACCTAATGTTTTCATTGAAAAATATAATTCAGAAAGAGTAAAATGCTGTCTAATAGTGTGCTCTTATGAAGTCAATGCAAATACAATCTGTTTACAATCCCACGGATAAACTGATGACGTAAAACTTAACCCAACACCCAAGGAAATCTCACAAGCCATAAACACGTGAGGCGCTTGTATAAAATATTCCAACCCAAGTAGTGGTCATTGTTTTAACACAGTTTCAAATATGTATATGACAAAAAACAATTTGCAACTCATACGTTGATTGGTAACATAATTGTTTTCCCCTAAGTATTTCCATAATACTACATTTTCTGAAAATTCTCTAAGCTCATTATTGTGCTCTCCTTTATCTTGCCTCTCTTCCTCTCCTTCCCTCACTGTGCTCTGAGGAGGTCCAAGAGTAGTGCAAGCTCTGAAAAAAATCTATCAATAAAGATTGCCATCACATTCCTGCTCCCAACTCCCGTTTTCCAACTTCCCTATCTTCTGCCTTCCCTATCTTCTATTTTCATAAATCGTTTATTCCTCTCAAATTCACTCCTCCATCTTTGATATTCCCCCCAACCCTTTCAAATTGCACTGGAGTGGTGTGAGTGGTTCAACAAAGAACCTAGTAGAACATCACATGCCACTTATACATATTTTGAAGAGTAAACATGTGTTAACCTTTCGTATTGAATCCATTTGGAGAAACCTACCATGTGACCCTGGAAAGCATTGCACAGTTCATCCCTGCCTGACAAAGCAAGGTCTGGTTCCCATGTGCATGGACTTGAGCTAATTCAAGTTTCCCTTTGCATCTAATGAGCTGCGTGAAGCCAAGTTTATAGTTGAATTTGAGTAGAACAAAGGAGAATGCACCCTTTCCTCTGAATAGCTGCTCAGTGTTGCACACACAAGTCCGAAAGAAGGTTTCACAAAAATAATGGCCTTCATGATGGCATTTAATAAGAGGTTATCCCCCAGCAGGGCACCGCTGTGTGCGGACGAGCTGAAATGGACTTTCTTAGGCAGAGTTTTTGATGCAGACCTGGCAGAAAGATGAATTGTGAGACCGTTTGTTGTAAGCATCTTTTCTGTTTGAACAAAGACTGTGTCAATGCAAAGGGGAGCATAGTTCTCGTTCAGTCTCACAGAGCCAGGTTTTGTCCAGGCCTCTCTTTGTATCCTTCAGCTAAGTTGGAAAGAAGGCAAAGCACTCAATGCAAGAGCGGCCATTTTGGGAATCTATCTCCACATTTGTTCTGTTGCAATTAAAACGTGAAAAGTATTTCTCAAGGAAATCTGGTATAAATAAACAAGAAATACGTGGCGATGTGCAAATAGTTTAGGTAAAATTTATGAAAGGTGTTTATTTAAACCAAAGTGGCTTATTGATATGATAGGTTATTTATGACGCTCTTAATACTCAGAGGTTTCTAAGCGTGTACCCGGGGGATCGAACCTGTGTTGTTTCGCATCGCCTTGCTTCCCAGGCGAGCCTGTTGCCTCCTGTGCATATGTGTTATCAACTCTTTCATTTATCTTATAGGCTTATAAGGTTAGGTTTTATATATTGTTGAAGACAACTCTGTATTCATAAGTAGGGGTATACAAAGTTGTGGGACTTATCTTAACTGAAGTCATGTTATGTATGCTAAAAGTACTTATATAGCGCACCTTCACCAACGGAATTGGTCCTCAGGCGTTCAAATCTTTGCAATCTTCTAGAAATGACTATAGATTAAAATCCAGTCAATTGGCGTAGTCGTACTATTTACGTAGATTTGGGCGATTTTAGAGTAAGTGGTGCTCTGATGGTGCTGCTTTTCCCCCGCTGAAAATGGCTGTAATTTTAGAAGAACCTGACTACTGCAGTGGTGAGCGGAAGAATCTAAAGGAATCATTTTGTCAGCTGTGTGATACCTGCATATTTTCATAGTAAAACACAGCTAATTAATAAATACAATATGTTATGACGGTTTATTATTCATATATTTAAATAAAAAATTGGAAGGGATACATGGTAGCAGTGAAGGAGGTTATGACCACAAATATGTTTATATAATTGTATCTTGTCTTTGCAATGTATGATTTGTTTGTCAGTTCACAGTGCACTAAACACAATACAACAGAGAAAACAGAGTACGTGTACATATGGGAGGAGCTCGACAGCGTGCAGTATTGCTGGGTCTATACCGATATGGTAAATCTCGAGAAGACTCTCAATGTTATATCCCCTGTGATGAACTACATAACTAGATGAACTACATAATTTTTCAAGGCCAGCCATTTTTCCCCAATTTTTTCCAAGATAATTTCTGCATAATACGATGGTGTTGGATATGAGATTGAAGGCTTTGGAAAAGTCAACAAAGTAACAATACAGGGTTTTACAGGTTTGTTAATATACTCCCCAATAAAGAATTTGAGGGTGCAGATGTTAGTAGTGGTGCTATATGCTTTCCTGAAGCCTGTCTGAAATTGTCTAAAGAGATTTTTGTTTTTTGCCCAAGTTCTCAGTTCGTCCAAGATGATGCTCGAGAATATTTTCTGGCTGGCATCCATCATAGCCAAAAGGCGATAGTTGAAAGGTTCCAACCTATCGCCTTTTTTGGTTATAGGCACCAGCACTGATTTAAGCCAGCTTGCGGGTATACATCCTGTTAGTTCAACATAGGCGTATAGAATTTTCAGAATTTTGGCCCATAACTCGGGGTGCCCCTTAAGGACTAGGTTTGGGATGTCATCTGGCATCCCAAACCTAGTTCTTAAGGGACATGAATCCTTACATTTTAAGATAATATTCACCAGGGTGTCCCCTTCTGTATCGAGCCTAGTGTGGTAGTAATTTTCGTTTGGAGGATCATTAATGAAATAGAGAAGAGAAGTGTCATTGTATAAATCTTGTATATGTTTAAACTAATTCTCCTGGGAGATGGGATTCAATTCTACCGGCGCTGTTGACCTGCAGAAATTGTTATAGCAAGCCCATAACTGGCGTGAGTTGTTTGTTTTTAGCCAGGCAAAATGTTTTAGCCAGTTTGAGTTGCTAGTGGACATTTTATGTTGCGGCAGCCAGTTTTTATACTGTGCGGCCAATATGGCCTTGGTTTTCCTTTGGATTTAACATGTGGTTCACTTTAATGTCAGCCTGGACCCTTCGTAGTGTCTGCTTCTTTTCATCTATTTTGGAATTGAAGGAAGCATTGTGCTTCGTAGTATCATTATTAGTTCCCCTATTGCTATACATACAGGCGTTTTGGCCAAATATTGTTATAAAATGCCCCAAGTCCCAATTGGTCTGTCTCAAGACGCTGGCAATGCATTCATGATCTTGTAGTAAAAAAGCATTTGTTACTTTTATGTTTTTTGAAGACCAATGTAGTCTATTCCCCTGTATGTTGGAAGTAATATCCAATTTTCTAGACAAACCTATCAATTGTGTCTTTATATCAATTGACTAAGTTAATGCTGCATGGTCACTGATATTGTTGAATGTCATAATTACTAGACCACATCTTTGTTTCAGGATTGAATCAGTGATGACGTAATCATTATGTTATTTTACTATGCCATTTGTCCAGGCGCAGGTGGTAGGGCCTGTTTTTTTACAAGAAATCTATGATATGATAAATTGTAAAAACCAATAAGTCGTGACCCGTGACAATTTATCTCAGACCTGGGACCAGATTACATCAACTTTGCACCGTTGCAAGTGCAAAGTTGCATAGTATTAGCACTAGGATAAAGTTTGCCCTATTTTTAAAAACACTATGACATATTTGAAAACATTTGCACCATGACAAATGCAGTTTGGCATGGCTTAAGCACCAGGGAAAAAATGTCACTCAGACAAAAAAGATACATTTTCACTGCATTATTGCAACACGGAAAAGTTTGCCCTAGTGCTAATATGGAATGGTATTAGCACTAGGGCAAACTTTGCACTGGTAAGAAAACGCTTCAAAATGTATCTTTTGTGCACTATGGCAATTTTTGCCCTGGTGCTGATACCCTGCCAAACTGCACTTGTAAAGTTGAAATAGTTTTCTTATATGTCCCACTGTTTTCAGAAATAGGGCAAACTTTGCCCTAGTGCTAATACCGTGTATTTTTGCACTTGAACTGGTGCAAGTTTCACTAATCTTACCCCTGGTGGGGCTAGGCTGGTGGAGATTTTTTTTATTGTAATCTCCTGTAATTATGGTGTACCCACTCAGGGAGAATGCATACCATTGTAGAATAACATTTTTTACAAGGATACGGTGGAAGCCGTCCTTAAGGGGCTTCAAAAGTCCTGATAGGACATAGAGGGAAAGTAGGTGCTTAGGAAACTGTGTCAGAGAATGTTGAGACTTTACCCTGACAGCCAACCCACCGTTTGCACTGCCCCTATTGGACGGTGCTACAGTGTTCAGATGGTCTGAAAACCATCTATTTCAAACTCTCCAGTGCACCATGTCTCCTTTAAAATAGAATATCTGTTAATCCTATCATCTTTACCCCCGCCGGGTGAGACAGAAAGGAACGATACCCACAAGTGTTCCAACTTAGCCATTTTAGGCTGTCTGCCTTGGATACAAATCAATTAGCTCTATTTGTCGCACGTTCTGGCTTCCAGTATTCTACTACTTGGCCCCTGTTCATTCCAAGTTCACTGTTTGCTTGAAGAGCACGTAATGTCGCTCGTTCCGAGGCTTGAGTATCCTCTGAGCATGAACCATTTTTCGACGTTTTGGATGAAGCCTCGGGAAGACATTTTTTCTTTGCCTTGTGGAAAATTATCATGGAAAGGCCCAATTGCTTAAGAGATCCAGCATGTGCCTTGAGTAGAGCAGCGATCAGTGGAAAGGAAAATTCCACAAGGGCCCAGTTTTTAGGGCTGCCCACTCTCGGCAACTCAATTTTCAATATGTCAGATGAAATTATCATTTCGAAATAAGGTAGCTTCTTGAACTTGTGTAGTAGCCTAGTCCTATTTAAAAAAGGGGCTGCAATCAGTCACGGTTCTTTCTTCCACTATAATTCATTTCCCCAGGTTTATGGTAACACAAAGGGGTGTAGCCAGATTGTCAATTGATTAACTTATGTCGGCTTAGCAGTTAGGCTCAAAATATTGGAGGGCTATTTGCTCGCTAGAGCTAATTGCGGACGCACCAGATAAACATTTACAAGAAGGTTGCTTAGAACAGCAGCATCTTGCTTCGATGTCCTGGTTTGCAAGATTGGTGTTTGAGTAGGTGTGTCGGTTTTAGCCACCGTCTTTGTGCCAATATGTCCATTCAATTGGCAGTTGTTTATGACCATATATTTCTTCATGTGGGTCTGCCTTTTGGTTTCAAATATTTGTTGACCTATTTTCTCTGCTCGTTTAGCCATTACTTTTTTTTTTCTGTCGCTACTTTTGTCAAATGTTACCAATTTAGCCATTTTCTTTTTGCCCGTTTTTGTCGTGTCAGTGTTTTGACTCTCTGGAGGTCTGGCTGGATATGTATGTCCTCACAATTCCTGTTAGCAAATACATCTTCGGTGTTGTGGATAAAAGGGCATGGTGCAAATGAGTAAAAAATGCAATCCTCCATCAGATGGTGAAGACGGTAGTTTGCACTGTTTCTTCTTCAGATTTTTTTCAGCCAATTTCTTTTCTGCTGGTTTTGAGAGCAGCAATATTTTATTCCATTTCATGGATTATGTCGAAGAGTTTTGTTAGGAGTGTTTTGACCCTCAGTTGGTCCTTGGCAACTGTGGTTAATACAGTTGAGAAGGTGTCTACTTTGGCAAGAATGACGTCGATGTTTTTAGGCACAATGGTATCCATACGCCAAGCCTAGTCTTCACTTAAGACGTTGGTTACTTTGCTCGCGTAAGTTGATTCGTAGAGTTCTGATGAATCCAAGGTTGAAACTAGAGCAGCCAAGTCAGGCGAATTAGACAGATTCATGTCTCAAATATCCTCCTCATAATTTTTCGTAATTATTTCTTGTTCGCAACCCAATGAGGCGCACTATCAGCCCCACCACCTTTTTAGTAAAAAAATATTATTGCCTATTGTGTGGGAGGGTGTTTGGTCAAGTGATTCAATAGAGGAGATCGATGAGGATCTACTTTTGTTGTCTGGCTTGGTGTCTGGCTTGGTGGAAAAGAAGCCTGTAATTGCTGTTTGCATGTCATTTGGTATTTTGTTTACCATTTATTTAGCCGGTGTAGGCTTCCAAGCTGTAACTTGCTTATTAATGGTGCCTGTTGTACGAGTATTTGCACTACATAGTGTCGGTTTTTGGGTAGTGTGATGTTTCATTTGTACAGATGTGAGACTTTTTGTAACCTGAGGAATCGTTAGTTAAGTAGGGCATGTGTATAACAAGCGTATATCTAAGTATTTAGTACCAACTCAAGTTGTCCTCACAATGGTCATGCATAATGTGCGAGCAGGTTTGAAAGGAGAAGTGATCATATACAACACTGACTCACCACTGCGTAGATGCCAGCAAGGATGGCGCTGGCAGCCGGAAAGTTGTAGTCCACTTGGTAGGCCATTTGGTATCTTTGTCCCCCACAGTCCGACTGGCCAGACTGCCAGATTGGACACTCGCCACACTCTCCATGACTTGCTCCATAGGATGCCGGTGCTTTTAAGCAATAGCTCCTTCTCCAAAATGTAAAGAGCAGAGACAGACTCTGCAGCAACTCCTGCCAGACGGCACACTCACTACAATCTCTGCAATTCACTCCGCATGATGCTGGTGCTTTTGAGCAATAGCTCCTCCTCCAAAAAGTAAAGAGCAGGGACAGATTCTGCAGCAACTCGTGCCAGACTGCACACTCGCCACACTCTCCACGACTCAAGTGTGCGCGAGATGCTGCTGCTTATCTCCTCCTCAAAAAAGTAAAGAGCAGAGACAGACTCTGCAGCAACTCCTGACAGACTGCACACTCACCACACTCTCTGCCAACCCATTGCACAGTTCACAGCAATATCTGGGTCCGCCACATCAAAAGTGATATAATCTGCAAATCTTGTCTTTTAGACTACCTTCATATTGCATTCTGGTACTTGTAGTCCTGCATCTATAATGTGAGAAAGAGCAACACAATCTGGAAGAATGCAAGATTAAATGTACTAAAAATTGCTTGAAGTACAGAACAAGACTTACAAAAATGTATTGCAAGCTGTTTAATAGCTAATGTGTTTCTTGTTTTGGGTGACTAGTATCAGTCTGTGCGCTCTACCCCTGGTTTAGTTTATTAGGTATTCTTTGTAACTGACCTGTCCACAATTAGTTGGGGGTCAGTGGCTGCCTAGCTCAGTAGGGACCCATATTCACCAGTCGGTCTGATTGTTACAGAAGGTGTTTTTGTTTCCATTGAGCCTTTGCTCTTGGGTTTCAGGTGTCCCCACAGGTTTATGAATTATATAATATCTTGTGAGGTACACACTTATTAATGTTTTTTTTTTAATATAGTTTGAACACTTTATTTTGTGTATTTTGCATTCATATTATCCACATAAGTTAAAACACTTTGGGCCTCATCACGACTTTGGTGGTAACCCTTAAATCCGGCGGTCGCGCTATTACCGCCGGATTTAAGGGTCTGCCAAATCAGGACTTCGGCGGATTTCACCCCAGCTCTTGGCTGGGGGGAAAGCAGCCGAAAATGTGCGCTATTACCGCCGGCGGGAGATCTGACGGCGGTAAGAGCGCAAATTTTCCCCATTGAGCCCAATGGGGAATGGGGCATTCCCGAATAGGCTCAATGAGGAATGGGGAATTACATTACCGCCAAACTCGTGATCCGGCGCTATTAGCGCTGGGGAGTTCGGCGGTAGTGCTAATACCGCCGGCGGTAATACCACCGGCGTTACTGCCAAAGTCGTAATCAGGCCCTTAGTGCTTACTTCATTTTGTTCCAAAAATATCAGCATCACACAAGTTATTTCACTTTGCGTATTGCTTTGTGACATTAATTGTGACTTTTCTGGTGATTGGTGCGTTATTTCTTATATAAAACATTAGTGCTATTGAAAAATGGTTTGTTCATTTACAAAAAACATCTGTGGCAACATTTCTCTGCTGTTTTACCCTTTCTTGGGCTTTGTCAAGGCACATTCTTTACTTAGTGTTGTGTTTCAGTCTTGTATTTACACTTTACATTTCAGTGCATACATTGCAATTACGTGACACACGTCAATGCTACATAGGCTTGTAGATATATACATCAGATTGTTTTCATTTATTCTTTTTTCTTTTTCTTTGCGAGAGAAAAAACTTCAGTGGGTCTGAGGAGTCAAGATTGGGAGAGGTTTGGTTGGTCTGGGATGCTAGCGCGCAGCAGGAGGCACCAAGCAGTCATATTGTGGTTATTCGTAGATGCTTTCCTTGATGGTTTTGCGTTCAAATTCATATGTCTTTTGTTGGCCGCAGTTCCTTTTGGCCCTGGTGCATTCTCCTATTGGAATGTTGTTCATGGTGTTCTGGAGGTGACAGCTTTCAGTTTTCTTTCTGTACATTCTTGTCTTCAACTTTCCTTCTTCTATGTAGATATATAGGCCCAAAAATGTTCCCTCTGTTTTACTTGTTTTAATCATGAATTCTAACCCAAAGTTGTTTTTGTTGAGGTACTCACAATATTCCATCATTTCTGTCTGACTTCCATTCCATATTATGAAAATGTTGTCAATGTATCTCTGCTACT
The DNA here is from genome assembly GCF_040938575.1 of Ambystoma mexicanum. NCBI lineage: Eukaryota > Metazoa > Chordata > Amphibia > Caudata > Ambystomatidae > Ambystoma > Ambystoma mexicanum. The sequence continues at coordinate 458,514,050 of NC_090941.1, read as the reverse complement.
TGAGCACTTTATGTGATAGTTCTGGGTTTTGTTTGGCGTGTTTACTTTCAAATTCACCTACAAATAGGTTGGCCATGGAGGTGCGAAGCATGTGCCCATGGCTATGCCCTTTGTTTGTTGATAGAAGTTATCTTTGAAGATGAAGATGTTTCCCTCAAGTACGAAGGTTAGTAGTTCTTGTATCATCTCAATGAACATTAGATGTGAGGCTGATGTGTTTTCGTAAACATAGTCGATAGTTCTAATTGCCAGTTTGTGGTCGATGCACGTGTAGGGTGCGTTCACATCCATTGTTACAAGTAGGTATTCCTGATTCCATGCAGTTCCACTGAGGATTTCTAGGATGTGCATCATGTCACGAGTGTATGATTCGATTTGTATATACTTCTGGGTTTATGATTCTGTCGATATATTTTGACACGTTTTCTGTCAGCCATCCTATTCCACTGACAATTGGTCTGACGTCTGGCAGCATGTCATAGTCCTTGTGGACCTTTGGCTTGAAATATGTGTTGGGGATCCTAGGTTTGCCATTGCTCATGAAGGAATTTTCTTTATCTGTTATCATCTGTTTTCTGTGCCATTTGTTGATCAGTACATGTAGTTCTTTGATGCTTTTCGTTATTGGGCTTTTTTGGAATATTGTGTAGCATCCTGGTGTTGCTAGGCGTTTGCTGGCCATTGTTATGTAGTCTTGTTTATTTAGGATCACAATATTGCCTCCTTTGTATGCCTCTTTTATAATTACGTCTTCTTCTGCTTTAAGTTTGTTCAGTGCCAATTTTTCATGTTTGGTCACGTTGCCGTTCCTGCGCATTTTGTATTTTATCTCTTGTTGTTTCTATATCTTTTGCTACAACTTTATGTAAGGCATTGATGCAGTTGCAGTGTTGTATGATGGGGATACATCTTGACCTTGGCTTTAGGCCACTCTCCCTTAATGCGCTGTGGTGTATTCCAAGGTGGTCTAGTAGGTCTTTTTCAGGTATCTCATTGTCTTACTCCAGCAATAGTAACATTCTGGTGTTGGTAAGGTTTTTTATTGTCAATTCACTTTTAGGGAAGTTGAAGGTTTCTTCTTCTCTCCTTGTTTCTATGTTGTGGAAGAACTTCTTCAGTTTCACTTTTCTTACAAATTCGCAAGTGCCAATTTGGAGGTTGGTATAGTCTGGATCAATACTTGGTGCAAAGGAAAGTCCTTTGTTTATTCCGCTTATCTCGGTTTCAGTCAGGATTTTGGTAGATAGATTCATTACTAAGTTTGTTGTTGTTCTCTTATTTCCTTCCTGCATTCTGATTGGGTTTTTATTCCTTGTCTGTCTCCTCTTCTCCTCTCCTCCTATTCTTCCTCTTCTTCCTCTTCCTCGGTTGCCCCTGCAGTGGGTGGAGTTGTTTGTCCAGTACTTGCCGTTGGGTTGTTTTGTACTAGTGGATTTCGAAATCTTGCTTGCTTGTTGTTTGTCGCTCTGTTTCCTTCGTGGTAGCATCTTATTTCCCCTAAAAAAACTTTTTGGGGTGGTCCTTGGTCTCCCAAGGTTTCAATCATGCTGTTGTTCTCACTTTCCCCTTCCGAGCTTACTGGTGATGTGCCAGGTGTGCTCTCCCTTGAGGTGCTCTTCTGTTTCTCATCATATTTGTGTTGGAACATATAGACTTGATCCTGTCTATAGTCTTTGTCATCTCTAGATGTTTTCCTTGCTTTCCTTAGCTTGATTTCATCCTGGTGTTGGGTTAGTATTCCGTGCAATGTTTTATAGTTTTTCTTTTTAGTTTCATCTGGTGCATACATTTCTTGGACTTCTTTTTCAACTTTCTCTATTTCTTTTTCGATTCTCTTATGCTCCCGACTGGCATGTTCCGCTAGTAGTTCCACCATTTTGGTCAAGCTTCCATTCAGTTTGTCGACCCATTCTTCAGCTAGGTCCTTGTCCTCTTCATTATGAAAATTGGGAAAGATTAGGATTCATAGGCCATGTGATACTGGTTTGTTTTTAAGATAGTTCAGCATTGTTGCCTTTTCTTAGTATTTGTTGATAAATTTGTCTCTTAAGGATTCGGTTGTATTTGTTCGGCTCTTGAAGGCGTTTTCTGTGCTTCTTCAAAGGGAGAAGAGGGCTCTGGTGTCCTGGAACCTATTTATTCTGTAGGTTGTCATTTTGTATTTGTTGGTGGCTGCACTGACTGATAGGGTTGTAGTTAATGTTTTTCTTGTTTTGGGTGACTAGTATCAGTCTGTGCGCTCTACCCTTCATTTAGTTTATTAGGTATTCTTTGTAACTGACCTGTCCACAATTAGTTGGAGGGTCAGTGGCTGCATGGCTCAGTAGGGACTGATATTCACCAGTCGGACCAATCATCAGAAAACTCACAATTAATGTCACAAAGGTACACGCTAAATGAAATAACTTGTGTGATACTGATATTTGTGGAACAAAACAGAGTAAGCACTAAGTGATTTAACTTATGTGGATAATATGAATGAAAAATACACTAAATAAAGTGTTCAACCTATATTCAAAAAAACACTAACAAGTGTGTACCTCACAAGTTATTATATAATTCAGAAACCTGTGAGAACACCTGAAACCCAAGCGCAAAGGCTCAATAGAAAAAAAAAACACCTTCTCTTTACTATTGTAGGGGAGCAATGGCCGCAAGGCCCTCCTCACCTACAGCTTCCTCCCCAGGTGGGGACCATGACTCGGTGGGCGCCCCCTCATGCCACCCGGGCCCAGGTGGAGGAGGGTTCACCCGCCGACGACATTGCCCACACGCACCCTGTCTTTGCATTTACCAAAAATTAAGTTAGGCCTAGACGCCATCTTGCCTAGCAAACATGGTGTGAGTTCAGCACACTGTAACGAGGCCCCCACCTTTGGAGGGCCTTTCATGCATCTCTGTCGCCTCAGCAGCCCTGACAGATCCGCTGCGAGTGCGTTCCCATGAGAAAGTCGGAGATGAGCTAAACCCGAGATGCCAACACGGCAACATTATATTAGTAACAATGTGATATTGCACCCCGTATGACCCGGACCGCAAGGCCGGGGTAGCGAGGAAAAAAGCTGAAGCATCACTATCTGAAGAAGGTAGAAAACAATTCAAGTATTGGTATCAATGAACTACCTCTGTTTAAAATGTGAATAAGCCATAAAAATGTAACGTTATATGATATCCCTCCAGGTCTGGACTAATGCTGCTATAACCACGGAGAAAGATGTTGACCAAACGTGTAACCTCTATCTGTAAAAGTGTTTTTCAATAGTATGTAGAAACTTGAACTCATATATGTTTTTTAATTCACCCAAAGCGGCGAGCATCAATCTCTGTAGGCCATAACCTAGATATCCCTCGTATAACGTCTAATGTACATACAATACGCACACAATGTAGTGAATATAATGTTAGGTAATGAAAAGATACTGGAACCGACTGTATTAAAGAAATGTGTAACGAAATTGAAGTATATATATGTGTGTCTAAATAACGTCAAAATAAGGCAGAACAGTATAAAACTTCTGCATTCACTGATCAGCAACGCACGAGGAAAATACCTTTGTGGACATATGCAAGGCCATTCCCTCTCCCACCTCACCAAGCCTGCCAGATAAAAAAGCTAAGACTTGTGCCGCGCTCCCTCACCTCCCCCAACCAAGCTGGCGTTACTTCAGAGAGTCAGAGGCCCCGGCGCCGCAACCAAGGCCACAGCCCACCACCTGTGTTATTTACAGCACGGTAATAAACCCACGGATGAACCCACTGATCTACCAGCACCCTCTCATAAATCCCACGAACCCCCCAAGAATCCTGACCCCGTGTAAGGACGACCCCCATCATTGGGACAAGACACAGAGACCCATCTATATAATAACTTCTAACGCAGCAGACAGACATGTATCATTCGGCCCAGGCCCCAGAGCCCCGTCCCGCGACCTAAAATACCGGTCCATAGGACACAGGTAAATCTCACCCCAACCGACAACCACCAGACCTCTCACGAGGTGCATTCCTCATGTGTTGTGTTTATTTTATAAGATAAGCTGCTGAAGCGATTTATTAACGAACTTAAATGTCATTTTCTGAATAACTGCAGTGTGCATGGCCTAGGGCAAATGAGACAGGAAAGGTATTCGTCATTGTCACAGGCTGCCCCAGCACATCAACACCGCACGGATGACCTCAAGCCGGCCTGCCAGGCCCAACCCAACCCACGAGGCTGACCAGTGACGTCGTCCCGCCAGGACCAACCCCGCTGCAGCAACACCTATAGTTAGTCGACGCCACCCAATCCCAATTGACTTGTGCCCCCTATAGTGTTTAGGTGGTGATGACGTTTTTTGTATTAGAAATACGCCTGTCTTTGCTATTGTCAGGCAGAGCGCTCTCGTAGGTTGCAGAGTTCTTTGCATGCCTTATTCTTGGATAAACTCCCACTTACGCTCACCCGCACTCTGTCTTGGCCTTATTCCCACTACGGGAGAGTCCCTTATTGTCTCTCATTGCGGGGAGGATCGTGCTGAATTGGGGGCGCTTCCCTTCAGTGGTGACCCCGATAGCGTGATATCTCCAAACTATTTTTCCTAACTCCTTCTTAACGACCCCCTTGTGGCACGAGAATCTCCGGTCGAGAAGGGATACGCACGGTGAGCCGTCTCCGGGAGGCCGCCCGCCAACGGCGACCGGCACAATAAGAAGTGCGCACTCAATGAGAAAGGGTACGGGATCCCGATTGGAAAAAAATCCCCTTTGAGTGCCGCTCGCCGGAGCCAGGGGCTGACCGTTGAGTTACCGGTAACGCCGCCTGGACGGACCCAGTTTCGGAGAGTATCGGTTCAAGACGGGCACGTGAGTACCGAGTGCGAGTGATCGTCAAGGGGAAAAGGAGGGGAATTGGGAATAAAAGAACGGGGAAAGGTAGAGGGGGAGAATTGCGGAGGTCTACTAAAGACGGGTCTTGAAACTTTCTTTATTCTTTCTTTGCATATGGCCATTAGGAGTAAGAAATAAGTGACGTGGTAGAAGTGACGGAAACCTAGCTCCGAAAGGGGGTGGAAGGCGGCGCCGCATAGTGCTATCTAGACTAGTACTGGGAATATATGAAGAAGTGAGAAATAAGTTATTGGTGTCTAGCAAAAGGAGACACCGGGAATATTTTTTAGTGATTGTGCTCTCTCTCTCTATTTCTTCTTTTTCCATTTCCACGGGGTAGGGGGCGAAAATGAGAAGGGTATAAAGAAGTTAGAACATCTTAAAAAGTGGGGACTCAGTAGTGGCACGTACAGACGTGAACATAGTAACCTTAGCAGGAAAACAGGGACAGCTGGCTAGGGAGGAAAGGGAGGAGAAAGACAAAAGTGTGAGTGGAAAGCATTGTGAAGGGTGCGCGCACCGTACGAGTGTTAGAGACGAACGGGTGGCCGCGAGGTGGTGTCAGAGAGTGTGGCCATAACCAGTACTTGATCAATTACAAGTGAGATCACATAAGAGTGCCTGGGAATGGGAAGGAAATGAGATATGGTGAGTGAGAAGAGATTTGTGCAGTGAATAACAGTGGGTGATAATTTTGAGAGGTCCGCTCTTGTCTGTGCCATAAAGGTATACATACGCATATTTACACCTAATAAACAGTAACGAAGGCGAACGCGGTAGCGCTAGCGATTTAGAGGATGGGGGCTGAAACTCCCTTGTCACACATTTGTAAGAGCTTGCCGGGATATGCTGAACGCATAAATAAATATCATGATCAATGGTTAACAGAATTGAAAGGGGAGGGGTTGCCCCAGATTTGGCCAGAAGGAGGGTCTTTTGACAAAAGCGTTCTTGATATGGTATGTACATGTATTCGCCTCAAGTATAAGGGAAAACAATGGCAGAATAGGAAGGAGATATTAGATCTTTGGAGATTGTTTGAGGAAGTACCCCCACCCAAAACTCCAGCTCCAAATATTGATTTACCTTCCACCACAGACAATCCACTAATGATCCCGCGAGAAGAAAAAGAACAGTTAAGTACAGAACAGCCTGCGGAAGTGGTTATGTTGTACCCAATATTACCTAAACCAGCCCCTGCAGCAGGATATAGCGACCCGATTTATGTGCCTCCCCCTTCGACCAGCACGCCACAAAGACCAACTGCACCCCCACCATACGAAAACACCAGAGAGCGCGCTCAGGGAGGCACACAGAGGGTGGATATAGAGAAGTTAACGAGTGACTTAGAGTCGAGGCTTACAGTGGCAAGAGATGAACTCTCAAGAATAAAAGACATATGTGAACGCACAGCATGCGCCCCCACACAATCTGGACGCACGTCTAGAGCGTCGAGCGAAAATAGACAAATTGAGGAGGGATGGAAAAAGGGGGAAATACTGTTCAGAATTGAGGAAGAACCGACCAGAATAATAGAAGTGGGGACAGCAGAAGGAAGTGTTGGTGACGTCTCACGAGAGAGAGGGATCAGAGAGGATTTGTTATGTGATGTCAGAGGAGGGGGGGATGAGAGTGATAGATTGAGCATGGCAGTAGGAGGAGAAGGCGAGGAGCTAGATGGTGCATGTTCACTGGGGACTATAGAAGATGAATGGATGGGACGACTAAGAAATAGGGTGGGGAAGATGGCGTCATTAGAGTCAGCAGTGACTAAGGAAAAGGAAGCTGCAACGGCAAAAGGGAAATTACAACTCCCATTACTCCACCGGGGGGGTGGGAGGCCAAACTATATACCGTGGGCTCAGATGGACAAGGCTAATTTAATGAAATTACTACCACAGCTGTCAGGAGGGGCAAGCAAGTGGATATATGCATTTGAGAAACATACCGCTGGTATACCGCTGGCAGTAGGCGATGTGAAAAGCCTACTAGTGTCCGCAGTAGGGGATCAGGCGGACAGAGTGTGGGCTAAAGCGGGTTTTCCAGCTGTAACTTTAGAGTGTGATCGCCATGATGGGGCTTCTTTTAACACCGTGCGAGCAAGGGTGTGGGACGCACTGCGGGAAACCTTCCCAGATACCCCTGATTTGCAGTCAGTAATGCAATGTACTATGAATGACGGGGAGGACGCTATGGATTACATTCTCCGGGTGCAGGAGATGTGGAGAGCGGAAACGGGTACGCCCTGGCACCAATCCACGTCTCTATTTTACTTCATCATTAAGAGAGGGCTCCCAAAGGAAGTGCAAAAGGCACTAGATAAAATAGCAGGTGTTGAGGCAAAAGGCTGGCCGGAGATCCAAAGCATAATAGTACACCATTGTAAACGGATCAAGGAAAGAGAGAGGGAAGTAGCACAGAAAAGGTTGGCGGATGAGGCGAAGTTGGTGCAATCAAAATTGGTGAAGGTCGCAGCAGCGGTAGCGGGACTCCCACTCATACGGGAGGGAGAGGAAGGAGAGGAGGGGCAAATAGCAATACAAGGAAGAATAGCAGCGAATTGGGCAGGACAAGGGCAACGACAGTGGACAGAGCAGGAGCAGAACGGAGGTCCAACGTGGCAAGAGTGGGCCCCAAGAGGAGGAAGAGGTGGGTACAGGGGTCGAAGAGGAGGACAAGGGTACGGAGGAATGGGAGGAAATGGGTGGCAGGGTCCCAGAGGTCCACAGGGGAGCTGCTGGAACTGTGGGAGATGGGGGCATTACTCAAGAGAATGTAGGAGCAGACAAAACAACGGTTTCCAAGAGATAGAACAGTACGGACACCCCCATCCAGGAAGCCCCTACGGCCTCCCCATGGGACAATACCAGCAACCAGACAATGTAGTACAAAGGAGTAACGCACAACTACACGGACATCAGTACCGAACACAGACCAGCCCACAAAATAATGACAATGTGCACTACACGCCTGGTAACACTTTCGCCACAGTAGCTAATGGGGCACCCGCCCCCGCACCTTACAGTGGAGTGTCAGTGGTTTCGGGGAACATTTTCGATCAAGGGGGGGGCAATGAGACACCCCGCATAGGACAGCCCACAGAGAGCACTTGCGTGTCCAGTACTGTCTACGACCCACAATGCATCAGAGGAACCATTGATAGGAGCGCAGATAGGAGACAAGCAATTCATATTCATGGTGGATTCGGGAGCGGAGAAATCATGCATTAGAGAGGGCCGGTTCCCGTTATCTAATAGAACGTTAGAGACGCAGGGGTTCTCTGGGGCTGTAATTGAAGTTCCTTACACAGAGGTATTGGATGTGACAGTGGGGGGGAAAACAGTGAAAGCACCCTTACTGTACTATGAAAACTCTCCCATCAACTTACTGGGGAGAGATCTCTTGAGCAAACTAAACATGACAATATCATTCACAGGGAGCGGCATCGTATGTTCAACGCCAGGCATATGCCCCCTCCGTATATTAGCAGTAATACACGGCCACACAATCATGAAAGAGATCAGAGGGGTACCAAGAAATGAGGAGATGTTTGTTGAAGGTATGAGAACATTGGCTCTCATAGTACCAGAACTAAAAAGGGTGGAGTGGAGGATCCCAGCAGAATTCCTTTTCCGTCCCATAGCAAGCCCTGACACTGCTCTTGGGGCAGTACTATCGTTGGATTTGCATGCAATACATGTATCAGCAAACAGAATATGTGTGATTGGTATTGACATGGAAGGGTGTGAGTGGCGGACAGTATTGTGTACAAATGCAAATATCCCGCTGAGAGAGCTCTCGGACGAGGAGCTGTTTTCTGACACTGAGGGAGATGGTGAAGTAGTGATGGAACTGGCAATGCCCTGCGACATTGTAGTTACAGCCAGACAAACTAAGGTTGAACTAATGGCGGTAGTAGGAGCACCGCACACATTTTTTGATGAAGACATGAGGTCAGTACCCACTAACTTATGGACTAATGGCCCCCACGATGTAGGGTTGCTGCATGAAGTTCAGCCTGTGGTGATAAAAGTAAAACAGGGAGCAATACTACCCCGGGTGAAACAATATCCACTGTCGCGAGAAGCAGAAGAAGGGATCAGAGAGACAATAGATGCACTGCTAGCACAGGGTATAATAGTGCCCTCAAACTCCCCATGCAACACATGCATTTACCCAATCAAAAAGGCGAAGGGGGGTTCATGGAGGATGATACAAGATTTACGCCCACTGAACGATGTGGTAATGAAGGAGTTCCCTTTAGTCCCGAACCCGGCGACAATACTGTGCAACATTCCAAAAATAGCATCACACTTCACAGTAATTGACTTAAAAAATGCATTTTTTTCGATTCCCTTAGCAGAAGAGAGCAGGTACTTGACAGCATTTACATTGGGAGGAAGGAGGTTCGAACACTGCAGACTACCACAAGGATATTGCGAGAGCCCAAGCATATTTAACAGGGTACTACATGAAGATCTGGGGAATTTGTCTGTAGAAAGCACAGTGATTCAGTACGTTGATGATTTATTGGTTTGTGCACAGACTGAGGAAGAGTGCAGACAGGACTCGATAACACTCTTGACATTATTGGCCAATAAAGGGTACAAGGTGGACAAGGGGAAGTTACAATACTGTGCATGCCTCTGTGATGAATGTGGCTGGGTTCACTGTTTTACATCTTACTATATGGATGTTAGCGCTGGACAGTATTAACTCAGGTATGACATTGCGTACACTAAGGGGTACGATACCAAAACCAAGTGGCCCATTCAGAGAGCTCCACATTGATTATGTAGACATGGGAGAAAGGTGTAACGGGGCTCGATACATGATCGTGGTTGTATGTCCATTTTCGAGGTGGGTGGAGGCAGGACCATGTGCCCGCCCTGACGCGAAGGGCGCCGCGAAGTTCCCAGTGCGGGAAGTGTTTCCGCGCTGGGGAATTTGCGACGTTATTCGCTCAGATAACGGGACACATTTTGTTAATGAATTATTTAAAGAAGTGACTACATTATTGGGAATAAAGCACAAATTATGTTCGATTTATCATCCTCAAAGTAATGGCGTCGTGGAAAAGATAAATGGCCTGTTAAAAAGCAGATTATCAAAACTTTGTTTTTCCCTTAAAAAGACTTGGATGTACTGCCTGCCTTTGGCCTTGTTTGAACTACGAAACCAGCCAAGTAAGGATCACCATTTGTCCCCGCACGAGATCGTCACGGGAAGAAGAATGCATACAGCGCATTCGCCTCTCCGTGAGCGTTCTGATGCACACAGAAGCGCAGCTATATTGGGGGAGGAGTTCACAGAATATCTGCGAAAACTGACACGGGCAGCGCGCGTAATTGCAAAGCAACTAGCCCCCCCCTCGACAAGAGAGGAGGGAAACGCGACTGAACCAAACAGGTTGCCGGAAAAACCACTACAGCTAATGCCTGGTGACCTTATATATGTTAGAAGTTTTGTGCGGAGGTGGAACGCACCACGTTTCCATGGCCCCTATGAGGTAGTGTTTTGCACGCCTACAGCAGTAAAGGTTAAGGGCCTGCGATATTGGGTGCATTTGACAGATGTACGTAAAGCTTACAGCGCTGCGGAGAGTGAGGTGCAGGACGAGGCACAGGCAACAGCGGACGATGAAGTTGTGCGGAATGAATGATTGGAATATTGTGTGCATTATGAGATGAACAGCGAACACAATTAGCGCGCAACAAATGTCCTGGACTAAAACATGTACATATGTATATGGAAATTTTCTTTTTATTACAATTTTTGAAAGTTTTGCGTGGGGTTCTTTTTTCCTCTCCTGTGCTCTTTAAGAAGTTTTTTTATTATTGTTGTTTTTAAACTGTCATGTTTTTTATTATTTATATATATATATAGTAATGTACGAATAATGATGCTTGAAAGGCTACCTTGTCTGTCAACACACCCCCTCCCTCACCCAACCCTATATTTTATCACCGAAACGTTACAACGTGGAAATGTTTACATGTTTGTATTTAATAAACTCTTGTGTCTCAAACAGGATTTATCATGGCATCGAATGGGCAGCCTGCAACTAATAGATATGTTAGATTTAGAGAAATGTTAGTGGCTAGATTAACATATTAATTTGAATGTGGTTTATCAATGTGTGCTATCGTGTTCTTCATCTCAATGTTTTGTCTGGTATTACACTGGGTTATAGCGTTCATCTCTACCGAGATGAACGAGGGGGGAGGGGGGAACAACACCACCCTTGCCCCTGGAACGAAAACAATTCCGACTGTAGGTATCAAAGAAGGTGATTTCTTGATCTGGGATGGATCACACTTTGTGTGGGGTTACTATACTACACCACCCACTGCTGTCCTGTCACAATCAAGAACCAAAAATTTAAACAATGACACAATGTCCCAACCTGGAACATACAACAACCGCACGATCCCTCCCGCCCCAATTTCAAACAACGATCTCTTGTTTATTAAGGAGGATGGAAAAGTGATTATGATGACAGAACACAAGTCCCTATATGAAGAATTAGAAAATGGGGGTGGGAGGGAGGAAGGGGGGCCTGGTTCTTCACCTACTATAACGAGAAGGTACAGAAGAAGGGAGAAAAGTAGGCGGAGAAGAGAGACTGGTGGAAAAGGGTATGATGAGTATTATGGGCTAGGGTTAGACAAAATGGAAGACCCACGACACCCTCACCAAGCAAATAAATGGTATGCAGATATGAGCACAACAGCCAAACAGACAACCAATGAGAGCTGTTATGTCTGCTCACTTATCCCCCATGCATCAGGCACACCTAAAGTATTGTTGCCACGAGAATTGCCCATTGTGGATGCCCAGTGTCTCCTTCATCTCACGCTGTGTAGAATAAAGAACACTTTCCAAGCACACGATGTCTCTTTCAGAATGCTACAGAACAACAAAACGTGCTATTCGCAAGCGTCTGGAGTGATCTGTCTTAAAGAACCTTTCTTTGCAATACAAGGGACACTGTTTTCCGAAAACAAATGGAAAGACGAAGAAGTGCTGTGCAAGGCAGAAGCACTGAAAGGTGTCCAACCGGACAAGTTGCGGTGGATGGAAAGAACGTGCTTGCCAATATGGAAAGAACACATCCCTAAACTAACATGGGTAACAGCGATGGAGAAACCCTTTAAGCTACAAAGTGAAATACAAAACGAACTATGTTTCAAGGGAGAAGGAAAAATGGCAATGGGAACGAACAAGAACTGTAACAAAACTCTCACCATCCCAGATATGAAAAAAGGGACAGCAGCACTAATGGACACCTACTGGGTATGCGGAAACAAGGCGTACCTGCATCTTCCCCAATCATGGAGTGGTAGCTGCTCAATGGCCACTTTGCACTCAACACTAATGGTGATTCCAGAAAGCCATATTGACAGAAGTAACATGATGAAAGAAGGCTTGAACCAGAATGCAGCTTCTCCAACTACACAAGCGCACCTTTATGTCCTGTCCTCCGGAGGGAAGGGAGAAGAGCTCTCAAGGAACAAGCGAGCCTCGAACTACATATCACAAGCATCATCTGATTTATTGGCACAGATTCCAGACAGGTATCGCCTGTTCAGCTCCGTGGAAACATTCTTTGCTTCGCTAGTATCAAGTGTCCAAGCAAGAGCAAATGCAAAATGGCTCCAGATCACACGGTGGGAACTGATCCAGTTGGCCAATGACACTGAAGAAGGGTTTAACATAATAAAGGTGGAACTACGAGCTCTGCGATTAATGACCATGCAGAACAGGTATGTTCTAGACCTGTTAACAGCAATCGATGGAGGTGTTTGCCGAAAAATAGGAAGTGCGTGCTGCACGTTCGTACCTTCTGAAGACGCAGAAAATGGGTCCCTGTCCCACGTTATTGAAGCAGTACATAACCTGGGCGAGAAGATGAAAATGGAAGGTGGAGCTGAGGATAGCTCGTGGTTCGACAATATCTTTTCTTGGGTTCCCTCATGGCTTGGAGTGACAATGAAGTTCCTGATACCAATAGTGGTGATCATTCTCGTAATGTTCTGCCTGTGCCAGGTGGGCCTCCGATGTTGTGCTAATGCAGTTCCTAACGGCGCAATGATGATGGTGACAATGGGCAACTCCGGTGGCACAATTAAAGCAACACAAGAAGTACATGTGCAGACAGGAGCAGACAACACCCCCAGGTATCAGTTAGTGCCTATGTGCCGTGATAAGTACATAGTAGATAAACTATGGCACACCACTATCAAAGAACCACGAGACGTAGAATTGGAATGGTATGAGGAGGTCTGGGTAGATCTGGAAGAAACTGGCGACTGTATATATTTAACATGTACACCAGACGAGTATGCTAGGAGAGGTGAGAGTTTAAGGGGGGTGTGCAGAGCATGGATGCCTATAAAAGGAACCCCTGCATGGGATGGTGCAGTGTTAGAGGAACAAGAATGTAGAAGATTGGAAGAGCTAAAGAAATTCGTTACTTTAAGTAACGAAAGGGGGGAAATGTAGGGGAGCAATGGCCGCAAGGCCCTCCTCACCTACAGCTTCCTCCCCAGGCGGGGACCATGACTCGGTGGGCGCCCCCTCATGCCACCCGGGCCCAGGTGGAGGAGGGTTCACCCGCCGACGACATTGCCCACACGCACCCTGTCTTTGCATTTACCAAAAATTAAGTTAGGCCTAGACGCCATCTTGCCTAGCAAACATGGTGTGAGTTCAGCACACTGTAACGAGGCCCCCACCTTTGGAGGGCCTTTCATGCATCTCTGTCGCCTCAGCAGCCCTGACAGATCCGCTGCGAGTGCGTTCCCATGAGAAAGTCGGAGATGAGCTAAACCCGAGATGCCAACACGGCAACATTATATTAGTAACAATGTGATATTGCACCCCGTATGACCCGGACCGCAAGGCCGGGGTAGCGAGGAAAAAAGCTGAAGCATCACTATCTGAAGAAGGTAGAAAACAATTCAAGTATTGGTATCAATGAACTACCTCTGTTTAAAATGTGAATAAGCCATAAAAATGTAACGTTATATGATATCCCTCCAGGTCTGGACTAATGCTGCTATAACCACGGAGAAAGATGTTGACCAAACGTGTAACCTCTATCTGTAAAAGTGTTTTTCAATAGTATGTAGAAACTTGAACTCATATATGTTTTTTAATTCACCCAAAGCGGCGAGCATCAATCTCTGTAGGCCATAACCTAGATATCCCTCGTATAACGTCTAATGTACATACAATACGCACACAATGTAGTGAATATAATGTTAGGTAATGAAAAGATACTGGAACCGACTGTATTAAAGAAATGTGTAACGAAATTGAAGTATATATATGTGTGTCTAAATAACGTCAAAATAAGGCAGAACAGTATAAAACTTCTGCATTCACTGATCAGCAACGCACGAGGAAAATACCTTTGTGGACATATGCAAGGCCATTCCCTCTCCCACCTCACCAAGCCTGCCAGATAAAAAAGCTAAGACTTGTGCCGCGCTCCCTCACCTCCCCCAACCAAGCTGGCGTTACTTCAGAGAGTCAGAGGCCCCGGCGCCGTAACCAAGGCCACAGCCCACCACCTGTGTTATTTACAGCACGGTAATAAACCCACGGATGAACCCACTGATCTACCAGCACCCTCTCATAAATCCCACGAACCCCCCAAGAATCCTGACCCCGTGTAAGGACGACCCCCATCATTGGGACAAGACACAGAGACCCATCTATATAATAACTTCTAACGCAGCAGACAGACATGTATCATTCGGCCCAGGCCCCAGAGCCCCGTCCCGCGACCTAAAATACCGGTCCATAGGACACAGGTAAATCTCACCCCAACCGACAACCACCAGACCTCTCACGAGGTGCATTCCTCATGTGTTGTGTTTATTTTATAAGATAAGCTGCTGAAGCGATTTATTAACGAACTTAAATGTCATTTTCTGAATAACTGCAGTGTGCATGGCCTAGGGCAAATGAGACAGGAAAGGTATTCGTCATTGTCACAGGCTGCCCCAGCACATCAACACCGCACGGATGACCTCAAGCCGGCCTGCCAGGCCCAACCCAACCCACGAGGCTGACCAGTGACGTCGTCCCGCCAGGACCAACCCCGCTGCAGCAACACCTATAGTTAGTCGACGCCACCCAATCCCAATTGACTTGTGCCCCCTATAGTGTTTAGGTGGTGATGACGTTTTTTGTATTAGAAATACGCCTGTCTTTGCTATTGTCAGGCAGAGCGCTCTCGTAGGTTGCAGAGTTCTTTGCATGCCTTATTCTTGGATAAACTCCCACTTACGCTCACCCGCACTCTGTCTTGGCCTTATTCCCACTACGGGAGAGTCCCTTATTGTCTCTCATTGCGGGGAGGATCGTGCTGAATTGGGGGCGCTTCCCTTCACTATCCAATGCTTCCCATTTGTAATTTTGTAATAAGAGATACTCACATGTAGATTACGGTTACACAGCAAAAACAAAACACCTTTACTAGACAAAGTGGAGTGGGTTCATCCTATAAAACCAGGTTTACATATGTGTAGCTCTCCAGAGATCTTTGGAGCAGAAATCTAAGTGCAACCTATACGTAGATGTTTGAATTAATGCTTCCACGACTGATAAAAATTAGTAAGACTTAGTTGGTTGTTTGTCATACCAATTATTGGCAATATATATGCTGTAGAGAGTAATACACAAAAAAGTATTTTTCTTATTAATATTGTCATGCTGTGTATCATATGAAGCTGTTCCTGGCATATTTAATATGATGTAAGGTAATGTTATGTAATATGGCATTTGTATAGCACCTAGTGCCATTGGTATAGCTTCAAGCGCTGTAGGTGAACACCTTTAGAGAACCAACGTCTGAGGTATGAGAAATTGGTAAGAGGATTTTTGAATGTGTGTGTGCATTTTATGCAATTGGCTAAGTCCCTACTAGCAACCCAATGAGAAATGGCTTGTGGTTGGATGCTGTGATGGTCTGTTTGGAGAGTATCCAAGTTAAGGAGACTGATTATGCGCCCAGCTGGAGAACATTTGTATGGCAGCACTTAGCTGCATTCTAGTGGCTGAGGTGATGTGGGATATGAAATCAAAAAGTGGATGATTGCTGATGTTTGCGGGTGGGCGGCAGTGCCTTGGTAGGGATACAGCTATCTTCCATTGAAATGAAGTGTGATACGTACTTGTGATTCATGGCTGATTCCTTGCTTCGATGATGGAGTTCAGGTCCTGCGGGTCTACGGGAATCCTTTCTGTGCGTGCTCAGTACTTTCTAGAAGTCTCATCATGCGATTTATCGATGTCCCTGCCTTCCTGTCTGGGGGTGAGGTTTCACCTGTGAGGCAGATTATGTCAGTCAAAGCTCAGATGGGAGGAGCCAGGTCTTGAATGCCTTCGGAAAGGGAGGTGATTCTCTATGCAGCAGATGCTAAAAGGGATAGTGTTCCATATTGTGGGTGCTTAGATGGAGAAAGAGGATCCCTATTATGGTTGATTTGGTGGAAGGGATGAAAAGGAGGAGAGCTGTGCCTGATCACATGTTTCTGGTGAGTCTGTAGGGTTTGAGTATGTGTTGCATATATTGAAGACCTGTGTTGTGTAGAGCACAGTGGGTGATGCACATAGCTTTGAAGGTGGACCTTCGCCCGACAAGCAGCCAGTGCAGGACACAGAGGGTGCTGTGGTGTGCTCTCTAGTGCCTAAGGCCACGAGGAGCCTAGCTGCAGTGTTTTGAACCCATTGGAGCTTTCTGAGTTGAGATGCAAGGGAGCCCAGTTATAGGGTTTTAGCATAGACTAGGCGAGAGAGGATGATGGTCATGATTGCAGCAACACTGTGAGGGTAGGTGAGGTAGGGGAAGATGCATCAGAAAATGCATAGGTGTAGCTAGTAGGATTTGACACAGAGTTGATGTGATGTGATAGTGTCAGATCTGCGTCCATGGTGCATCCAAGGTTGTTTACTGTGTTGAAGATAAAGGAGGGAGGGCCTAGGCAGGACAGCCAATGGGTGGGTTGGGGGAAGAGGGCAGCCTTCCTGCATATCATGATTTCGGATTTTCTAGGGTTGAGAAGGAGGTCTTTAGCCGTCATACAGTGGCCAATTTCTGTGAGTTATGAAGTGAGGTTGGGGAGAGGTTGAGGTGTCCTTTGGAATCTAGAAGATGATATGCATGTCATCTGCACAGTTCTAGCAAGACCTGCAGTGTGAACAGATAATTGTGGGGAGGGTGCTGAGGTAGGGGCTCAGGTAGAGGTTAAAGAGCAGGGGTGATAGAGAGGTGGCCTGTGATACTCCGTTGGTGACAGGGCATGGAGTCGAGTAGAAGTGAGGCATGTGTGTAATTTGGGATCTGTTGGAGAGGGAGGAGGATATCCACTTCAATGCTGCATCTCAAATTCAGTGGGAGTGGAGTCTGTCTGTGAGGGTGCAGTGGCCAATGGTGTCATAGGCCAACAGGGGGTTGAGATGGATTAGGGTGGCACAACCTTCCGAATGTGATGTTCTTTCTGAGATCATCTCAGATGTATACCAGGCACAATTCAGTTCCTCAAAGAGGAATGAAGCCAGGCTGGGTGGGCTCAAAAAGGAGGTTAGAGTAAGTGAAAAGGCAGAGCTGGGTGTAGACTGTTTAGTCAATTAGTTTGGCTTTTAATTGGTTATTTGAGATGGGTCTGTAGTTGGATTTTAGAACGGGATCAAGGTTTAGCAGATGTTTGATGTAAGATGTCTTCAAAACTGTTGGGAACATGCCTCACATGAGGAATGTGCTAATGATAAATCTTGCAATGCTTCCGGCACAGGTTGAGGAAAGGATATCTTTTAGAAGAGCTGGAGGGCTGGGATCTCCAGGGGATCCCAAGACACAGCTGCTGGCTAGTAGTTTAAGTAATCAGGATGGGAGATAGGAGAGAAGAAAGAGATGAGAGGACAGGTGGTGACTGGGTCTCTGAGCGTGTAGGTGGGTGCAAGGGAGCGGGGTGGAAGCAATGCTAATTTAGAGCATATGGTGTGGTTTCTTTCCAAAGCTATGTTGTGGAAGAGGTCAGAGAGAGTATCACAGAGTGCTTGGGTGTGGGACAAGAGGGAGGATGTGAAAATAGAGGCATTGAATTCTGAGATAACCTTGATGAGTTCCCTAGTGGTGTTAGGGGCCTTGAAGATTCTGTTCCAGTGAAAAGATGTTTTGGCCTTCCAAATGTCTACCCTATAGGTTTTGATCTGTTAGCCATATGAAGTTCTATTCTAAGGTAAAGGGACAGCCTGCAATCTGTGTTCAAGGATGTGATTTTGGGTTTTAAGTACTGGAATCCTAAAGTCAAGGGTGGTGTGATTAGGATCTTCTATATTTGTGGTCTGAGTGAATTATATTCACCTTCGTTATATATCCTATTCATAGGACCAGGACATCTTATATATAGAATATTGGGATTGGTGATGATTCCACTGCAAACTTCTTTTCATAGCAGAAGCAATCAAGCACAGTTGGGTGAGAGGTGAGGCTTTCAGACTACTTGGTCCTATCCTATTGAAATTTCAACAATAATAGAGTATGGAATACCTGATTATATTGTCATTTCTAGGCTGCCAGGGACATGTCACTTACCTCCTTGAATGCCACTTTCTGAAAATTGAGTCAATTGGGACCATAGAGATTTTGAGGTACATGTCTGTGTATATATGTACAATCTGACAATTGGTTCTTTCATTTTAATATTTGTTTGAGCCAAGTGGCGAATAGTATTGATTTACTGTAACTGTTGTTGACTACCCATAAGCCATGTTGAGAAATTGACCATAAGCATTTTTTGTTGAATTTGTGTGTGAATATTACTATTGATCTCCATAAACAATTATCTTTTCTTTAATTATTTGTAGATATAATATCTTACCAAGACCCCGGATGAAGAGATAATTTCTCGAAATGGGTTGGGTCAACAGAATACATTTATCTTTTTTAATACTAATGTCCACTTCAGATGTGTGAATTTATATTGAAATGTCACATGACTAAATGATGATTATTTACCAAACAGATTAATAGACCCAGTAGATTTGAGAGATTTCTTACTAAGAACTTGTCTATCCACTGGCCTGTGAAAGTGTGAAGGGGACGGGAGTCGACGTTGACGTTCAGGACATGTTGATGTTCAGTCCATGTGCCATGTTCGTTTTTTGTGCAGCATGTTTCAGTCACTTAATGGCTTCAGCACATTTGAGAAAATGTCCAAGAAAGATTGTTTGATTGTGCTCTCTTCTTGTGAATGAACTTAAGTAAACTGTGACATTACCATTTTCCATATTTGGAGTGGAGTGATGAAAAAAAGTTTTTTTTTAATTCCCTTTAAAATGCTTTAATAAACACTTTTGAACTGTATACAGTATTAATACATTTTAAAGGAATAACCAACATATCGAACATTTTGCTTCAGACACTTTTCCAAATGTTGCCTCGTTCTAGTACCTACTTTAGTGAATCGGGTGAGCATCAGTAAATGAGGGTGTCTATGGAGTACATTGTTTGCATCCAAACATAGACTACAATCTTGCCACCAGACATATGAGGAATCCATGCAAAATTTGGAAGCAGTGGGTTCATCGGTGTGGATTTGTATAGCCGGACAAACATACACACACGCAAACAACATTTTTTTTGCATATAAGATTTTTGCATCCAAACATAGACTACGATCTTGCTCCAGACAAAAGAGGGATTCATGCACAATTTGGTAGACTTGTGTTCAATGATGTGGATTTGTATAGACGGACAAACATAAACACGTACAGACATACATACATTCAGCTTTATATATAAAGATGGCATAGCTGGCGGCTGTGTTAAACTTGTCATTGTTCTTGTAGTGGTGCTATGTGTGCTAATTATAGTTGCATGCTGCACAGCAACACATATACTACAGATGTCTGCACAAAATGCAACATTTATTTCATCTACACAAACCTTGCGTTATCCCCAGAGTATTTGCAGGAGGAGAAGATGTTTCAGTTAATGCCTATGGAACACCTGATGTTCGTGTTCCCTCAGAGTCCTAAACAGACTCTATGAAAGGGGCTTCTTCTTCTTCTGTCATTTTAATTTAATTTGTGATGCAAATGCCCTTTGAAGTTCTCTTGCTCCGCACGATTCCTACCTTCCCCAGTTGGACATTTTAATGATACAGGAGTTCCCAATTTTCTCTCTCTCTCTCTCTCTCTCTCTCTCTCTCTCTGTCTCTCTCTCTCTCTCTCTCTCAGGGCCCACTTTAAAATGTGTTCCCTCATAGTTCAAAGTGACTTTGCACGGCCGACAGAATCAAGGTTTGTGTCGGCCAGGCAAAGTCACTTTTCAGCAGTGCAAAGTCACTTTCAACCGTGCAAAAAAATGCCATGAATTGGGCCCACCGTGTTTTTTTGTAAAACTACCTATTAAATATTTGTCCCTTTGCTTTGCACCAATTATGTGTCGGTTAATGTTCCAAAAGAATAATCTGATGCGGTCATTACCATGCCACATGTGATAATTCTTCATATCGACCTCCTTGCAAGAAATCCACCAGTTCTGTAATAACAGAGCAGAGTTCCAGAACTAATTTTGAATCCCTGCAAGCATTATTTTGATTGTAAAGCCTTATTTTAAGTGCTTGTAGAATCTACAGGCAGTTAGGTCCCTGGTAGCCTAGCTTGTGGACCTGAGTGAAGCAAAGGCACATAACTGTCTGTATTGCATTGGCGGCAGGTGTAATAATGATATCTGCACCTAGTTGCATGGCCGACTGCTAGTTGTGGACCCTCATTTAAAATGAAAGAAACATGACAACTGAGGAAATGACGCTCGGAAGTTATGTGTTATAAGTCCCTTTTTGCTTTCTGACATGGGATGATGAGCACGCATGGACTAGGACTAATAGGCGGCGGGTTTAGGCGAGCGGGCAGTGCAGAGGTAAGTATGAGGAAGTGGAGTTTTGTGAAGAGTGATGGCTGGATTTCTGAGCTCAAGGTTGGCCGGGATGTTGGTCACAGATGTTGGCCATACCACTAAATATTCTTCGAAATGCATAAATCCTGATTGGCTTTCAGAAGTTGTAAGTTCTACTGAAAATGCGACTTCTAAAAATCTCTTCCACCTTTACTTTGGGTAAGGAATTCAATTGTATTTTGTTGCAACGCATACTGCTGCTGTTTTTATTTGTAAATACACACAACGTTAACTTCTAACCTCTTTGTGCATTACGTGAAAAGCTGGTGAGAAGGTGCAAATGGGAAAAGCTCACACAGTCACCACCTTTGAATGCCCCAGAGAAAAGCTTTGTTTCACGCATTGAAGGGAATTTCATTGTATTGAAGGGACTTGTTTATGTTTCCCATCAGGACAAGAAACACATTATTAAAAGTATGGGGAGATTTCAAAATTGGAACCTCCACCTCCTACAATCATCATTGCTGGATGCAGTAGTTCCAGGAATTTCACGAGGCCAGTGGTGGACTGGCCTACGGGGAACTCTGGCAATCTCCTGGTACGACTCTGCTCCCTGGGCCTCTTTTTGTGTGGTAACCTATTTTATTTCCAAATGTTCTCATGGGAAAATTGTTGGGCTTGCTGAAAATGTGTAATATGGAGCCTCTTAGAAAATTATTTCCAGGGCCTTTTTTGGATCCCAGTCCACCTCCTCACCAGCTCCATCATGGGATGGGGAGGGGGGTTAAAACAGGTAGCATTAACGCATGCACCTATTTATACCTTTACAACCAGACTCATAATTAGGCCCTATAATTAGGCCTTAGGGTACTACACTCACAGCAGTCTTTTAACTACATCAACTCCCAGTTCCTAATATGCAGTTCCTGTATCCGATAAATAGTGTATCTTAGGTGACCACCCTGTTCCTCTGAGCGTGATTTACAGACTGCTGTAAATAATATGCAGCCTGAGAAGTGTATGCCCACGTAAACTAGTGGCCACAAATCTGAAATACAGGACAGTTCTGCAGATGGTTTATCACCAGAAAAAAAAAAGATGTCCGGAGTTTGCAAAGGTAGAATCATGCAGAACTAGCGAAACATGAACACTCTCCCTTAACCCCACAATTATGGCCTCCACTGAAAACTGATCCAGCAAATCTTAATAAATACACTGTAGACTATAAACAATGGGACGGATTAACCACTTACATGTAGAGTAAAGAAACGTTCTTGACAGTGATTTTTACAAAAACGCAATTTTAAAGATATCCTTTTATAATAATAATAATATTTCCTTAATACTGCAGTCTCCATTATAGTACTATAAACCAAATTAAATGTTCAGCATGCACCTTAAAATGATCAGGACTATTTCATAAGATGTGGACAGGGCCCATTGAGAAGATGCGGACAGACGCAAAGGGGAAGATGTGGACAGGCACCATTGGAAAGAGGTGGACAGGCGCCAATGGGAAGATGTGGACAGGCACCATTGGGAAGATGTGGACAGGCGCCAATGGGAAGATTTCGACAGGTCCCAATCGGGAAGATGTGGACAGGACCCATTGGGAAGGTGTGGACAGGCGCCATTGGGAAGATGTGGACAGGCGCCAATGGGAAGATGTGGACAGGACCCATTGGGAAGATGTGGACAGGCGCCAATGGGAAGATGTGGACAGGAGCCATTGGGAAGATGTGGACAGGCACCATTGGGAAGATGTGGACAGGCACCATTGGGAAGATGTGGACAGGCACCATTGGGAAGATGTGGACAGGCGCCAATGGGAAGATTTCGACAGGTCCCAATCGGGAAGATGTGGACAGGACCCATTGGGAAGATGTGGACAGGCACCATTGGGAAGATGTGGACAGGCGCCAATGGGAAGATCTGGACAGTACCTATTGGGAAGATGTGGGCAGGCGCCAATGGGAAGATGTGGACAGGAGCCATTGGGAAGATGTGGATAGGCGCTATCGGGAAGATGTGGATAGGGTCCATCAGGAAGAGGTGGACAGGCGCCATTGAGAGGATGTGGACAGGCACCAAAGGGAAGATGTGACAGGCGTCATTGGGAAGATGTGGACAGGGCCCATTTGGAAGATGTGGACAGGCGCCAATGGAAAGATGTGGGCAGGGCCCATTGGGAAGATGTGGACAGGGCCATTGGGAAGATGTGGACAGGCGCCAATGGAAAGATTTGGACAGGCGCTAATGGGAAGATGTGGACAGGTGCCAATGGGTAGATGTGGACAGGGACCATCGGGAAGATGTGGACAGGGCCCATCGGGAAGATGTGGAAAGGCGCAAATGGGAACACGTGGACTGGAACCAATTTGTCTCAGATCTGTATGAAATACCTTAAATTTGATTCACAAAGCCTTAAACTGGAGCAAATTGTGAATAGCATTTGCACATAGCATCTTTTAGATGTTCCTAGCATCTGCAGATGTGCTCCAGTCCAGGGGTTTCTGATTGTAATATAAGGTAGCAGGCTCATATCTGAACTACCAGCTGACACCTCCTCAATTTCTCCCATGCAGATCATTGTGTATTACCGCCTCTATCACAGACCGGAAGATCCGATACTTGGTACTGAAGATGTCACATTCTTGGAACATTGTAGCATGAATCATCAGAGCCACCTGAAGAAACATATAGAGAAATGTAAATTGGGTTGGCCATGATTAAATGCAGCAGCAAGTGTAGTCACACGCACTCCTAAACTGATACAACACTCTGTAAACTAAACTTGCTTCCAAATGCGTCTCGAGCCTATTGGGCTGAAAGACACCATGGCATATCCTCTCATAAGCTTTGAAAGCAGTGGGCATCTACCTAATTGCAGAAAGACGTCAATGGGAGGAAGGATGTCACTCACAAGCTCCCAATTGCAGAAACTACCAGCAAATCTTAGAAGCACTGTCAATCTCTTCGGCAACAGAACAATTATTCCGCATAACAACCTTTATCGGACTAATGAGCATCCTTTTTGAACTATGCACTGTCCTTCGTTTTGCTGGCGTGAGCACCTCCGTGTTATAGTGTTTTATGTATGGGATGCAGGACCCACCAGAGTACGTTATTAGCAGTGCTTATCTTGTCATAAAGACAGGGACTAAACATTTTCTAGCACTCTTGTGGGACATTGGAATAGCAGATCTCCACCCACTGCTTCTCCACCAGGTAGTTGAGGTTTCAATTAAAAATCCTACAGACATATTGTGGGTAATGAGTGCACTTATGTCGGAAGCCGTGTGATTTACGAAAAACAATAAACGTAACATCAAATGACATAACATACTGCTTCTGTCTTGAAAAGAGAGACAACGGGCGGATTATGAGTTTGGCATAAGGGGTAAAACAGCCAGTACTTTTGTATACCGGATTTTTTACTGTCCCACACAATCGGAGGTGCAGATCGCCAGCGAAAACACCAGACAGAATGTGCAAAAAAACCGACAGAAAGTGTGCGGTGTAATGTATGTGAAATACATGGCATACTACATGCAGAAAACACTGGATGCGGAGACCATGATGTAACCGCTGCTATAAATATGGGATGATTTCAACTTCATAATGAAGGTAAAATAAGACATGAAACACCTCAAAATGTTTACCTCCTTCAAAAAGTAGGGGGTAATGGCAGTCAGGTGAGAGAAACCTAAAACAGATGCATGCCATTCCTGATGGAAGGGCAGAAAAGGCCAAACCAAATATCCCACACCGCCCACCATAGTGCAGCACTGCCACTGTACCTTGGGAGCTGTACCTACTGGGTGAGGACAGGACACATGAAGCAATCGAGTGACAGGTGGGCATTACAAGGAAGGAGGCGTGGCCGGAAGCCATCCACACCCACAGTCAGGCCTACACATGGAGCGTAACTGACTCCTAGATCCTTTCCAATATGTCGTTTGGACATTTTCAGCATCATTTATGCACTGCAGCTCACAATTTCCAAACAGTATTTCATGCTAATACAGGGCCAAACACAGGGCTCAATGGACATGGCTCTTTAAGCTGAAATGAGGGAGTGTTTAGTGAGGCAGGTTATGCACAGGAATGCCTGGTGATTGGGGTTATGTACAAGGAGTGGCCGGTGAAGAGCGGTTATGCACTTTGAGTGTCTGGTAATGGGTGGGTGGGTTATGGACAGCAAGTGCCTGGTGACGCGGTGTAGGTGCTATGCACTTTGGCAGAGACACAAAACTCCCTATCTCCAGTTAGTATGTACTCCCCAACACATAACCATACATGAGTCATGTCTGTAAAATAAGACCAATGGAAGCATTCACAACTTACCTACTACCTTATAGGTGATGCAGGATATCCCCTCCTGCCATGGCTCTTGAGACCCTGTGAGAAACCCTCAGAGGCCAGAGAAGTGATGGCACAATGAAGCCCAATTTAAAATATGCAGCAATATCAAGCACACGTGTATACCTCTCAAAGCAAGGTCCTGGTGCCTCCAGAGAACCAGTGCAGCCCTGTTATATGTGCCACGGAAGGTTGCACAGATTGCCATTACATGTTCCATGCCCCATATCTGTGAATAAAGCACCATGTGCTGATGCACCACATTTGAACTTTCAACCTGACAGTGATGAGGACAATGATGTGGAGAAACCACCAGCAGGATGTCCTCAGTGGGATGAGCGAAGAAAGATGGATTATGAGCCAGCGATTGGCGGAAGCACTATTTATTAATGTCCTAGAAGTGTACCAGAGACAGAGTGGGCACATAACAGAACACCCCTCACATCATCTAGAAAAAAACACATGCATGCACCAATAGAGTCGAACAGAACTGCTTAAAGCTGGACCATCAACACGAGAAACATGCTTGATAACCTGCCACAACCTGCCAACACT
The DNA here is from genome assembly GCF_040938575.1 of Ambystoma mexicanum. NCBI lineage: Eukaryota > Metazoa > Chordata > Amphibia > Caudata > Ambystomatidae > Ambystoma > Ambystoma mexicanum. The sequence goes on along the minus strand of NC_090941.1, from coordinate 458,488,351 downwards.
TGTGTATAGGTGCCATACAAATGTCCAATAAATAAATGTCAGATAATATATGGAATCCCTGCATTAGTTATCTCCCTCATGTGCTGGCTTTGAAGTGTTATGGCTCTCACAGAGACACCGATTTGTCTTCCCAAGAGCGTCACATGATAACCCAATACTTTGGCCTTCCATGTAAATGCCTTTCTTGTGTGCTGCAGCACATTCAGATGCTGCATTGATGGCTCTCCACCTCAACAGACCAATTGATGATGGTCGTGTGTTCTGGCTCAATGGAGTTATCCAACGTGACAGACTTTCCCATCCTGCGTGACATATCGTTTGGCATGGATGTGTGGAATTTTGTGTAGAAGTGACGTGCTGATGCTCATCAGATAGGTCATGATGCTCTGTGGACCACACATTTGAACTGAACTTGGTCTCATTTGGTGTCATTGATGCCTACATATATAGGTTTCAGTTGTGGGGTGCGGGTCCACATCTATGTAGTAATCAGATACGTCCAGTTTTGGCCATCAGGTGGTCCACAATCCTGGGTGCTTCATAGGCAATCACTGCTTCTAATACACCGAGATCCTGGTAAGTGAACTTGTGTTTTCTCAGGTGTCCATCCACTCCCTTTCCTCTGGTTCCTGCAACTGGTCATTTTCCCTGGATGGAGTACCCTGGACACAGTGGATTGTAAGCCTGTGATGGAAGCCTAGTGGTGTACTTTTGTGTGGATGCCCATTACTTCTGCTTCCGATATCAGCATTTTATCATGCATTGTAGCACTTGCGACACTACTGGATGTGGTGCCGGTATTTTTTAGTACCTGGTATCTACCATTATCACACTGTTGGTGGCAAATGCCTAAAAATGTAGAATGCCAGAAATGAACTCACGTCGTAATCATACTGACCAGACTGTGAATTATCGGGTGTCTAACCACCAAACTCGTAATCAGGTACTAAATGATACATTGCTTCCTAATTCTTTAGGAGGCGTGTAAAACATTTTCACCACCTATCTACAGAAAATACAAAGCGTTTTGCTCCTAAAGTAAAGAGATGGACAAATGCTGAAAAATCGTCACTTAACTGATGACTTCTCCTTTAAATCAATGCAGAAATATCTTCTTTTATTGGCTGACATTCAGCACACACACTCCTCCTTGGCAGTGGCTTCTTCCCTGTCATTGACACTTTGGTGGTACTTCTGGCTGATGACTATCCTGTTATTGTCCTCTCTGTGCTGGGTACCCCTATGCCCAGCTTATAGCAGTGACGACAATGCAGCACTTCGCACATTCATTTGCTGCATATATTTAAGATTAATTTAGATGGCAACCTGGTATGCACCTCTATATTGGCATACCCCATGCAATTCGAAAAGAGACCCATTTTAGTAGTGAACTATATATGCTCACTGGGTGCCCTCACCAGCAGAGGCAGAGCAGCACAATAATGTATGCTATGTGCCAACTCTAACACTGACACTTGCACATATGCTTATGGGTGCCAAGCTGGCCACTGAACTAGTTAGCTGATCATGGTACCACTGCTATCTGGTTGCCTCCCCCTGGCTGCGGCACTGGTGGCTGTTTTTACAGTAGTGAGTTGACACCAAAGTCAGGCAGGCTGAAGAGAGCAGTGTGCAGGCATGGCCAGCATGAGTGCCAAGCGCTGAGATCTTCCAGCTCATTGTTATTCATGAAAATTGACAACCAGCACAGCAGTGCTGCCATAGCACTTCAAGTTCATGAATAAGAGTAAGCTGGAGAATGTTCTCCTGAGGGAAGGTTGGAGGGAGGTTTCCCGGTGCAGTTAATTACCTGATTGGGCCACCCCCCTGGGCTGGTGGAGTGTATACATACACCAGGATTGTTTTGGTACCCTTATACCTAGGACTTACATAGGTGGCAGGGTCAGGATAATATTTGTTCTGGACCCATGCCTGACTCTCATCCGATTGGGCTTGGATGGGGGGGTACCTTCTGCCTTCTATTTTGCTTGTTGGCAGGAGGAGTATAATTAGGTCGCCCTGTCTCCAGGTTCAAAGGAGGGGTCATTGTCACCTCTGCCACCTTTGCAGCAGTAGGGGTGTTAGATGGCTCTGGGGTTTCAAGGGTGTTATTACTCTCAGGTGGCTTCTGGACCTCATATATCCTGGTGGCACTTTCAATTACCCCATCCAGGATCCTGTGTTCATGAGAATCATGCACCAACTGAGTTATAATGTATTTGGGGAGTGCATGAATATAAGTGGTCACAAACTCCCTACTATGGGTGTTCACCCCCCGGGAAGTCTGACCAAATTTACGCTTTAACTCCTGCACAAACTCTGAAGGCGCCTGATCCTCCCCACATTGCAAATAACATGCAGTCTTACAGGCCTGTCGTGGGTCTGTATGTACAGAGACATTTTTTTTAAATGTCTGCCTTATAGGTGGACCATTTATAATGAACCTGGTCCTCCAGCCCAGCAAAGAAACTGGAGTACTCAGATCTGCAATGATGCTATCATTTGCTCATAAAGTTCCAAGTGCTCCCACACTGAATACTTGGCATTCTTATGGTATGGGGTCAGGAAGGTCTTTATGGCCTTGATCTGTTTGATTGGGTCCTTAACAAAGCCCTTTCTCTGTTTTGCTGACCTGACTAATAACTGTTATTTAGACTCCATCCCCTGTTCTCTCAGCACTCCCTATCATTGTAAGATTGTGTAAGATTAGGAATATCTCCCAGAATCATAGGATCTGGACTCCTCTCGCCTGGACCACACAGGGGGCCTCATTACAACTCAGGCGGTAAGGGGTTTACGGCGGCGTAAACAGCGCCGACCCTTACCACCTGAGTACGAGGTCCCTTAGCGCCATGGAGGTTTTAACACCTGCTTTTAGCAGGTGTTAAAATCCATGGCGCTAAGGGACCATGGAGTTAATTACGCCACCGTAATTTACGGTGGCGTAATTAACGCCTTCCCCACTCCCATTATGCCCTATGGGGCAAAATGGGAATGGGGAAGGGAAAATGGGAAAATGGGGATTTACTGCCCCGCCAAGGTTGGAATGGGGCGGTAAATCCGCCAACCACCATGGCATAAACGTAGTTTACGCCATGGTGGTAAAGTCACGGCCTAGGCGGTAACTTACCGCCTGGGTCGTAATGAGGCCCAGGGTCACTTTCCCTTTTTAGGGCCCGGATAAAACAGTTTTTTCATCCCTCCTTCCAAGGAGTCTTGGGAAATCCCCTCCCACTCCCCTGAATGTATTGAGGTTTTTAGTATGCCCTTCCTGGCTGGCACTTGGGGCTTTCTCCTCCAGCGAAGCGGTTGAGGTGGTTTCTTTGTAGTATCGTCTTGAGCCAATATAACTCCCTGATTATCTCATCAGAGATATTTTCATGGTCTGAAACACTCACAAGATTCCGTTGAGTCTCCCAGGACATGCTGGCCTGGCCCCCTTCCCTTTTGTGTGGTAGAGATGAATATTCATCAATATCAGACAAGAACTGGCCTTCTGGATCAGTTTGCTAGGCCTGGGTAAGTCCAACTGCTTCATGTTTCCCTGTTCTTTATCGGTGGCATGCCTGAGGTCAGTTTCCATTGGCACATGGGTAATCGTGGACATCTTGCCTGAGGACCCTAATAGGAGGGGTGTCTCTCCTTGATCTGAAGGGCCTACACCATACCCTGGTTGGACAGGGTGCCACAAGGCCTGTTTAAATTTCTTTTTTTCTTTTTTTATTATTTGTATTTAATCAAACATAGATTTTTACAAAATTAGAAGATACTATGAATCAATCAAACACTATCTCTGTGTTACAGCAAAGTTTCTTTTCAAGTCATCTTCACATTAACAAAGTTAAGATTCATCTTAAAATTAATTTTAAAGTGGCTTGTGTCGAAGCTATTGGATCAAGCAAGTTACAGTTGGTACTGGCTCTAATCACAGACAGACAGAGTCAAGTCATGGTGGTTTGACTAAGGGGGAAATTTATATGCTGCATAATTTAGTTGGTCGCAAGTAGCCACTTTGCTGAATTGCCGCTGATCAATCTAGGCCAACATGTCGGCTCATCCATCAACACAAAGTCTGAGAGAGTGTTTTTCAAGTAACGCGATCTGATCTGTGGATTGGCTGGGCAATGGAAAAGCAAATGTCTACAACAAAGATTAGTTGCTGCGTGGCCTCTGATGGCCAAGATTTCATTCGTAGGAAGCAAGTTGAGTCTGGCTCGCAGGAGGAGATCTCTTCCGTGTTTACTTGGGAATTTTTTATTGAAACTCTGGAGCTCATTTAATTTTTTTGTGTTGGGTGGCAGATGAGCAGTCAATTTGTTTTTGTCGGCTGCTTCAATCGTAGATATCCAATCTTGCTCCTTTCTTTTTTTTGGGATTCTACCTGGGTTACTGAATAAGGTATCTTTGTCGCACACAATACAGTCCAGAGCGGTGATGTTTGAATTTCGCCAGATGAGAAGCTTTTTGCATCACAAGACCTCTAGTTCTTAATTGATCAAGTTGTAAATGGAAGGTGCAGAGGCCATCCGCCACTTTCGATAAAGCATCAACTTGCTGGATTTGACTGTTCCTTGAAAATAGAGCAAACTTAGTTCACGCCGTATGGACGCTACTGGGGTGGAATTGGGCAAGTCGAAAACCTTTCTCCAAAATAGAGCTTCAAGTTTTGGCCAAATTTCTTGTGGGATGTTTGGCATTGCATCTTCCCCATTAATCAGTGTTGGGACCACCTTCTTTTTTATAAAACTTTAACCCTGGAACCAAAGAGAAGCGGCCACATTTTTTGTCTATGGCTTTAACTTGTGCTGCCAGTTTGATTGTTTTAGATCTGAAAGACACTTGCAGAGCAGTTTCATGTTGAGTGCTGTTGAGCATGACCCCCACGTATTTAATTCTTGTACTTTTTCAATACAGTTGCCATCCAGTCTAAGCCGAGACTTTTCGTGTTTTCTCTTTCGGATTTCTAGGATCATAAACTTTGTCTTTTGTTAGTTTATTTCAAGATTATTTGACTGGATGTGTTGCTGAAGGTTGTTTAGCTGATGTTGAAGACTGATAGGAGTATGGTCGAGGAGAACAAGGTAGTCAGCGTACAGTAAATGGGAAATAGCGGTTTTGTGTAGTTTTGGAGGAAATGCCCTTACAGCTGCTTCCGACTCCTTGAGATCTCCCACATATGCTAAGAAGAGCACTGCAGCTAATGGACACCCTTGCTTCACACCTCTTGCCATTGGAATAAGTGATGATAGGACCCCTTTTTGATCTAATTGCACTCCCATGGTAGTATCAGTATAGAGTGCCTTCATGGTATATTTTTCAATTTCATTTATAAAACACTCACACCGACTTCTCTCAGTCCTTATTTCCTGTTGTTTTCCTGCTGGCTTTTTAATTATGACCTGAACCACTAATCAACCCTTCATTTTCTGTAATTCCTCCTGAAATTCTTCATTTTCATCCTGGTAGACTTGAATTATGCATGCATATTCTTTTCGCTTGTCTTTTAAAAAACAAATCTCTTTTTCCTGCGCACCCCTACAATTTGCTGCCTGAGACAGGTCAGCTTCTGCTTGCTTCACACGCTCTGCAAGTTCCATCTTCTCTTGCCTCATGCTGGTCATTTCCTGAGAATCTGGCTGAGCCTTTTTTGCATCCATGTTCCCTATTAATGCATCTTGGTCTTTACTCATTTGTACATTCTGTTGCTTCAGAATATTTAAATTCTGAAGCATTTTGCCAAACTCCCATTGTGAGTCCATCTCTTTGATGATGAACTGATGGTTTTCCCTTTCTAATTCCCTAAATTGTTGTTTGAGGACCATAATGTCCTCTAACAGTCCTCTACTATGAGCAGTCTGGTCATTAATTTTGCATTGGAGGTGGCTCACAGTTTCTGCACTCTCTTCACATGTGTCTTTTCAGCACAGCCAACTCTGTCTCTCACTCTGCATTGGCTTGTAGGTGGGTTTTCATCTCATTTTGTAATTGTTCAATGAGGTTTTGCTTGGTCTTCTGACTGTCAGATTTCTTTCTGGGCCTGTTTATATTTCTCAGTGTGCCTCTGCGTTCTTGTTCAGCACATCCCAACAACCTCTTACCTAAATATCCCCCTGAACCCGAATTTCCAAAATACTCCTCCTCTTTCTCCCCAATTAATGGATAATAGATCCCTGAACCAGGGTGAAGGGAGACACAAGATGGAAAATTATGGGGCAATGGTCCAGTACCCGAGCAACACCGGGAGAAGGGACAGTTACTCTTTTCGAGAGCAGCAGAGGTATAACTCGAGACCTCTCTATAACCCAGAAAAACTCTCTTAGCTGGAGCGAAAGGCCCAGCAACTGATGGACGATCTGGGCCACATGCTGAGGACTCAGTCCAACCCTCACCCCAACCCTGATCCCCAAAATTCCCAACACCCAGGTCTGATGCCCCGGTGAAGTGAAATGAAGGGTACAAATGTTCAACAAGCCACAGGTTCCTGAGCAGGGGCACCCGGATGGGGGGAGCTGCCAAGCCCTAGAGGAAGCTTCCTTTCTCACCCAGACAGAACCCCTAGAAACCTCTCAGTCTGAAAGTGACTCTTCTTCCCCTGGAAAGTTAGAACCCAAAGAGCAAAGCATAAGTAAGAGAGGCAAAAGATAAATCTGCTTTGAGGAGGAATTTAGGATATTACCCTTTGAAAAAGAATAGTCCCTAGAGGATTCAGATAAGCAAACTTTCTCTTTCAGGAATAGGGGCATCCCTTCCAAAGAAAAATGGGTCCCAAAAGACACTGAGTTGGAGGGGTATGTATGGTGACCGACCCAGAAAAAGAAACTATTCAACCCCAAAAATGTGAGCAAGACAAGGCAGAAATGGAGGAGGTGTCCTTCCCCCAAACAGGTTCTGATAACTGTCTCCCGGTAAAGGGAGACAGCAAAGAATCAGGGGAGAAGGAGCATCCCCCAATTCCACCCATTGTTAGTTGTAACATTTTCCTTACAGAGTTGGCGTTGAATATCAAGAAAATGACTGCCGGGCTGGAAAATAACTCTCACTTTCTTTGCAACCTGGAGGAGAAGGAAGGCAGATTTTATGCTCCGGTCAAGGTGCAGCGTCTGTGTGCATTTTCAACCTCCTGTCCAAAAAGGCATTTGACTAACTAAACTCAGGACGGGGGAGGGTCACCAAATTCCCCTCACACCACTTCCTGGACAACTCCAAAAGTTCAACCGCAATTACCTTTCCACCGAAGAGACTGCAGATCTGGAAATAAAAATTGGGTGACATTGATTAAAACATCTGGTGATAGTCGTGGCTCCAGTTGGCCCTCTTTATTTTACTGGGGGATGATCTACTAAGGAAGTTACCACCTTTGATCAACTGTTTAAACAAGGTCCTCTGGACACAGGCTAACTGGATGATAAAACTAAAAATGAGTACCAATTATGTCAGCATGAATGATACCTGTCATTTAATTGACCAAGGCTCAGAAAAAGTAGAATTCCATTTTAAGAATAACTGGGTCCCAGACATCACCGTCACTTCTATAGGAGAACAAACTGGTGATGGGCACCCTTCTCCATTCTTGAAAATAAACCTTCCAAAAAAAAGATGATGAAGAACCAGCCCAAAGTCTGATGAACATTCAGAAAAATGGTGAACAGTTGTTTTTCCCCATTCAGATAAATTAGGGGGCGGACTCTGTGCTTGCCAGAGTATGCCTGAATAATGGAATAAGCTTAATTGGCAAAGGATTATTCAGGAAACTCCCAAACGATCAGACCATTCCCACATTTAAATTGATTGATAAATGGGAAGTAGGTCTGGAAATAACAAACTCCAAGCATCTCCTGCCTAGCAGTGTATGCTAAACATTTCCATTGGCAACAAAAGCATAGAAGATCATTGTTGGGTCATAAGAGATGTCCTTTCCACCTTTTATTGAGGCAGTGACATTCTCAACCGATTCGCAATTAATTTTGGACTTAAACAATAATAAAGCCTGGTCACCACTGGGTGATAACCCCACAGGCTTTGACAACACTGAAAGAGCATTCCGGTCAGCTTAGTTGCTGCCTTAGGTGGTTGAGGTTGAAGTGCGAGAAGAGGTTGCCATTCCAGGACAGATGCAACAATTCACTATTCCCCTCCAAATTAAACGAGGACAGAATCTTAAACATCAGGATGCCTATTTAGATTTGAATACCCATCTCCAACATCAAGCTTTGGCTTTAGAGTCGACACCTCTTGTAGATCTATAACACAACACCATTTGAATACTGGTGGAAAACGGCGACCTTTGAAGTTTCACTTAGGGCACAGGCACCTTTAATGGAATGGCGGTTGATGCCCAACATTATTCTATTGATTTAGGTAATGAAATCATTGGACCAATCCCAAATTACTGTTTTGACATCAGTAACGGTTTTCTTCCAGAAACGTTTTTTTCCAGGCAATGGGGGGAATACCCTGGTGAACGCCTCCTATCCTTACGTGGTGGAAGAGGTGACCTTTGACATCAGAAGAGAGGAGGTTGTATTCAAATTTGAGGGACACTACCTCGAATCCCTGAAACCTCCAGTCCAGGTTAACACCATAAAAAGAGCTCTCTCCACCCAACTGGAGGATACCACTGAAATTGCCAAGACCAAGGTCTTTCTATGTTTCAAGCAGATGGTCGAAGAACATATCAATCTTGCTAATGCCTGTGAGACCGAGGAGCAAAGACAAAAGCTGAAACTATTCTTCCTGAAATTCCAGGATATTCTTTGAGTGGACTCATATGACTGTGGACGAACATCTATTCATTCAACCAACATACCCACGGATCATGGGATGACTCCAGTATTTGTTAAGCAATACTGCTTACCTTTTGCGTCACAGAGATTAAGAACTGGAATCCCATCTGATAATTTGTCTGATCCACAATACCTTTAACAACCCGGTACTGGGCATACTCAAACCAAATGGCCAATGTAGGTTATGTGCAGACCTGAGGGAGTTGAACAATCAGGTCCACATGTCAAGATGGCCACTTCTCTACATCGATCAAGGGCTAGCACAGATTCCAGGGTCATAGGTGTACACCACCATTGATTTGACCAATGGCTACTGGAGAGTACCCAAGAGTACGGAAGTCTAATACAAGCTGGTCTTTACCTTCGGGGGGGGGGCAGCAATAGACATGGACCTGAACCACCTTTGGATACATAAACTAAGGCAATGAGTTCAACATCTTTCTGCATAAGACCATGCATGATTTTGGTGAAAGGGGAAACCTGAACTATGGAGATGATGTTCTGATCAAGAGCTCAACTGTGGAGGAACATATAGCAGAAATCTGCTAAATTTTAACACAGTTGCAGAAAACCGGAGCAAATCTGTCCTTTCAGAAGGCACAGTGGTGCAAGACCCTGGGGAACTTCTAAGGACACAAGAGCACCTCTAAGGGTCTTAATCCCCTGGCAAAGAAGGTGGAAGCCTCAATGAAATGATAAGACCCTACTACTCTGTGAGAATAAAGAAGCCTTCTTGGACTCACTAATTACAATAGAAAGTCCATTGAATACTACACAAAGGTCACTCGACCCTTAGTCCATTTGTTAAAGGCTGGAGTCAAGTGGGAGTGGGGTCTGGAACAATCTGAGGCAGTTAAACAACTGAAAAGAAGACTTTCCCAGGATCCATGTTTGTCTTACCCATAAAGAACAATGGGTTCTTCTTGGAGATGGGGTTCTCAGGTACTTACCTGACAGCGTTAATGTACCAAAAGCATGACAATGTCAACAAAGTCATCATGTACAAAAGAAAAACTGTGTCTTCTGAGGAGGAACATTTCAGTGAGTGTGAAAATGCGCTCCTGGCCATGGCATGGACATTGAAAAATTATTGCCTATTCATCCAGGGGATAACTTCATCATTGAGACTCTTTATCAACCCTTGGAATATTTACAAAATGACAGAACCTGGTGAGGAACATCAGTAATTCCAGAATTACTTCCTGGATCTGTCCATGCAAATGCTTTCCTGCAGAGGTCAGATATGGCCAAAACAAGAAGAGTCCCCTAGCGCAAGCTTTGGTGGACTTGCATGAGTGCGCTCAAGAAAACTGTCTCAAGGACGAAAGTCTAATGACCAACAACAATATGGAGGTGCACTTAACTTCCCCGCACAAGCTTTATGAAGAAGACATGTGCCGGGGTTACCCACAGTGTATGTGGATGTGTGTTCCCACCATGTTTATAACAACAGGGAAAAATAACAAGTAGTTGGCATTGTGAATGCCTGGGTGATTGAAACCGCAGAGTCTACCTTTGGTTACAGAATAGGACCCCAAATTAGTCAGATGGCAGAGTTGATGGCCATTTATCAATCCATCCTCACTGCAGTGTACCACCAACTCAAAGAACTGGTCATAAGGACTGGCTCCGATTATGTGTGGAATGGGTTCATGGAGCACCTGATTAACTGGAAGAATCAATGCATGCTTTGTGCCAACAATAAACCATTAAAGCATGGCAAAGTGATCCAGTCAACTGATAATCTGGTGACCTCTAATGAGATGACCATCTATTTTAAGAAAATAAGAGGTAATTCCAAAACAGAGGAGCCAGATAAGATTGAGAATGACCTGGCTGACAAGCTGGCTAAAAACAAAGCTTTGCAGGGGGATTTCATAGAAACGGAATCTGGGTGAAAGCCAAGTCACCAGTCACCAGGTCACAAACACGTACCAACAGTGAACTTTTGACTGTCCAGTGGAGTAAAGATGTCCCAGATGCAGATTTGATCACTGCACATAAAGAGGACCCGATCATTGGGAAATGTTATTGACACATTGAAGACCCTGTGAGTTTCCCTCTAACAGAATCGGATTATGCTGGTAAAGAGGATCTCTGTGTGTTGATGACGTTTTCAAAGATATTCCAGATTTAAGACAGTTTGTTGGTACGGAAAACCTAATCTGGATGTGACCAGTGGGTGTTACCTACCTCATTCCAAAGCCTGATTTTGAACCATGCCCATGACACGACCACTGCCGGTCATAGGGAGTTTCATACGACATTGGAAATCTTGCGCGAGGTTGCCTACTGGCCACAAATGGGCCAGGACCTCCACATTTAGCTTAAGGTGTGTGTTGTGTGTGCTCAGTTCCAACCCAGTTCACTCACAAACAGAGCTCCCCTACAAAAAAAGGGAATTATACTGTGTTGGTCAGATTTGCAAGAACATTTCATCAGGGCAGTGATTCGCTCCTTTAGAGGCAACCAGTACATGTTGACTTTAACATGCTTGTTCACAAAGTGGGTAGAATGTCTTCCTACACCAAATTCTAAGGTGGAGACAGCTGCTGTAATAATGATCAACCACATCTTCTCTCATTTCGGCTTCCTGCAAAGGATTGAGTCAGACGGGGGAAGCCATTTTACCAGTGAGGTGATGCCAAAGATGTGGGAGATTCAAGGGGTAAAACGAAAACTCCACATTGCCTAGCGCCCAGCCTCGAGCGGGGCCGTGGGGTAGAGAGATACACAAAGGACATTGAAAGCATCTTAAAGAAGTTTGTGGCAGATTGTGGATCCAGTTGGGATATGTGAGTACTGCCTGTCCTGATTGCTATTAGGTCTACATCATCTTTTGCAACTAAAATGTCTCAATTTGAGCTTATGACTGGAAGAAAATGGTGTTACCTCAGCATCTGCTCTACAGAACTCAGGAGAAGACACTGATCAATGTGTCCGCCACTCTTGAGCACATTGAAAATGTAAGGAAGTACCTCCAGCATGATTTTGCTTATGCTCAGCAGAATTTAGAAAAGTCAGCTGAAGGGATGTGAACATGTCCATTTGTCCCAGGAGGATAGCTCAGCAGCAGCGTGCTCGACTTGGAAACAAGATGACACGGAGCAACACAGGTTCGATCCCTGGGTCCGCGCTTAGAAACCTCTGGGTATTAAGCGCGTTATAAATAACCTATCATATCATATCATGTTATGATCTTAAGAACACAAAGAAGGAGTATGAGGAAGGTGACAAGGTTTAGGTAGATTTGAAATTGTAGATAACATATCAACTGTTGTTTATAAGATCTGTATCCCCAAAGGAGAACAGACAGAAGAAAAATGGGTATACATCAATCAGTTGACAGCTGTCATCCAAGACAAGCTTTATGACTGATTGAGGAGCCCAATGAAGGTCGAGCTGGGGAAACATCTGAGTAATGAGAGAAAACAAGGAAAACCCCAGATGGAGCACACATTAAATATATACAATGAAAAAGGTCATAACGTAAAAAATGAAATGTCTATTGAAATTGTTATCCATATATGTTTGTTCTCTACAATTGTTCTATGTGTTTATAATTGTAATTGTTCTTTTATAATGTGCTTAATACCAAAGATTGGTTTCTAAGCGCAGGATCGGGATTTAAACTTGTTTTGCGCTGCGTTGTCTTGCTTCCAAGTCAAATGCGTTGCCCCAGAGCTAACCACCCAATCAAATATTGTGTCTTTAATTCTCTGTACCATTTCCGAGGGAATAGGTTTAGTACCAAATATCGTACCTCTCTTTTTCTTCCTCTTTCTACATAGTTAACCTCCTTCCATTCCAGCCTGGGGCAGGAGTGGAGTCAGGGGAGGACCCCAGGGACCAAAGAGAGCAGGGGGTTCCATCCCATAACCAAAACAAACAAGAATACTGAACTGGAGGCCAGAGCGCACACCTCCTAAGGAAAGGAAATGAGCCAGGACGGGCTCCAAAAGTTTTTTTAAAAAAAATGAGTTTGGAGGAACACCCCACTCTCCTCTACTCTTTCCCGTGAATGATCAGTTTCAAAGAGATGTGGGGGGGGTGTGGGGTTTAATGACCACCAAAATTACATAAATGACAGGCTTGGTGAGGCCTCGGATTTGAAATTCATTGTTCTAATGGGAAAATACACACTGACATATACATGTCAGCCCAAACCTTGACACGGAGAAAGATCCTTGTGAGTGAACATATGTGTCTTACTGAAGATGACACAAGGAGCAGTGTATTTAGGAAAGTGTGTGTCTTTCTGCAGTTGAAACAAAGAATATGCTGACAATTTATCAGATTTCTGATTGGAAAGGCACATTGCAGGCTGGGAGATAAATGCAGCATTTTCATTGAAACTGCCACACATCGAAATGCAGTGCACTATAACAATTCAGAGCACAAAGTGTGCCTCACTTGCGAAATATAAAACTATGTTAGAATCTTTCATTTCAGGTGACTAAAACCCACCTTGCAATAAAAAAAAACAGACTTCATGTAAATACATTTGGGAGTGATCAAAATGAGCAGCAGTCTTTTAACTTTCAGCTTGTCACATTGATAAAATGAGCTGCAGGAAAGAAGCAATGAACATATTAGTAAAAACAGCATTGAACCACAACAGAAAGCTGCAAACTGCTTAGATATGTCAGATGCAGCACTAAGAAAAGAAGGCCACAAATGAAAAGGCTTTTTTGCTTCAGACACTACATGTGAATCGCCTTGAAAATAGACAAATGCTACTTGTTGTTGGTCTGATTCTGAAGTGCCTTCCTGGCACCTTATCTGGAAAGGAAATCTCTGTGAAGCTGAGGCATACCAAGTATTCACTATGGACCAGCTAAACAAAGACCTGGTGGGTAATAATGCTTGAAAATACCTAGTCTTAAATCAAAAATGTGGTCCACTTAAGATTACAGAAACAAAAAGGGAGATGCAAGCAGGCCTCTTGATGTCAGAGGCCATCGGGTGAATGATAAGAATCTCCCCAGCCCATCAACCCTCAAGAGAAGAAAGGTTGATGGGTTTATTTCAGGCTGAACTAAAAATTATGCTGCAAGCAGAGCTGGGAGTAACATTTCAAGAGAAATTAAACCTATATGGAGAGATAGGAGTTGCATACATGTTGAGGATTTCCTATAAGTTTAAATTGACTATTATAACTGGTGATCTTCTCAGCAACAATATGTCACAGCAAATTCATTCTGGGGTCATTTTAAGAAGCTAGTGACGATCTCTGAGTGAAGTGACCATACCCTGATCTGTTCAAAGATGAACCTGGCTGTCTACCCCGAGTGCCCCAAAACAGAGGTCCAATGTAAGTAGTACTGACCTGTTTAAATACTAGTGTGTGGGGAATATGCTTGCCTTAAGATCCTCCCTGCATAGTGGGTGAGGGGCAAATTGTTTAGGCCCTTAGCATATTTGACTGTATATTCATTCAATTAACTCCCAAAGAGATTCACGCATGGGGAGCTTGGAAGAGTTTGAAACTTCCACCTGCTCTCCTGGCCCGAACAATCGTATAGTCACAAAAAGTATTTGGGATGTCCTGGCCACAAAAACAAAATGTTGAATTGTGACCATCCACAAACCTTTCCTTTAAACCGAAAAAGGTGTTTGTTCCATTCCCAAAGCTTGCCTTTAAAAGCAAAAGTTCATTGTCACCAGAACAAAATTCCTGATTGTCACCACTCCTTAAACATTGTATTTAAACAGAAAGGTATTTTGCCACCAAAATTAAATTCCCTATTTTCACCATTCCTTAATCATTGTGTTTAAACAGAGGGATGCCCTCAGTCCCAAATGAAGTTCCTAAACTATCCCCACTTCCTAGACATGGTCTTTAAACACATGGGTGCTGCATATCACTGATGGATGGGTTTTTGGTGCTGGGGAGAGAGGAACTTTGCAAAGTGAATCTTACGTAATTTCCAATGAACAACATACACTCTTCCCTGAGAGTGTGTAAGTGACCCTGCTAGCAGTACAACTTTAGATTGTTTTGGGGTGAAAAGGAACCAGGGTGTGATTTACCCCGTATATTTCCTCACGTCTGTGTTCCAAAACTGCAAGCATATTAAAGTGTGCAGGCCATTAAACAAAGGGTTGCATGTCCCTTCTGTAAAGTGTTCTCATGTTAAAACTGCTATGTTTTCACTCTAAACTTTATCAAGTACGATTTACCAGTTTTGTAATTGAGGCTTTGTTGTCTGCCACAATGAAAAAGTTTGCATGTGTGTCAAGTAAAGTTATTATTCATTGAGCTTAAAGATTACATAACTATATATTCTTCCTATTACCCCAGCCTGGTTCTTGGCTCCCTGTTTGCACGGAGGGGAGGGAGAGCTATGTGGCGCTATTTGAGTCATAGGGTGTTTTGAGTCCCAATCAATGATGTGTTATGCGCTCTCTTAAGGGGGAGGCGGGCAGGAACTCACTAGGTTAAGCAGGGTTTCCCAATTTATCATTAGAGAATGAAGCAATCGCCCAGAGGTACAGTTTCCCGTCCCATGTAAAACTAGAGAAGATATAAAGGGGTAATATCAGCCTGTATTTCCTCACCACGCTGCTCTTTCAGAGGACCAGTGGCATCACTGGGGGGATGTCCTAAAACTTACAGTCAAGGACACTACACAAGGCCCTCAATTTGATCCTTACATTTTCAAGGCAACATGTAGCCGTGCTCTCTGATGCATACAGAAGGGCATCCATAAGAGTGCACTTTATGGCATTTCGCTGGGTGCTGTGCCCTTAACTGAACGGCTGTGTCAGTCATATGCCAGGCAGCTACAGAACTCTTGATCACATGACGCTTTTTTCATCCAAAGATGGAAGAGGATAGCCCATTAAAAACACCTACTCAGCCCTTACCCCATTAGTAGATGAGAGCAACATTGTAATGCAGCACATATACACATCTGGGATCCTATTGAGTGTACATTTGGAATACTCAAGTCACTCTTCAGGTACCTGGACAATATGGGTGAGTACTACTTTGTGACTCATAATAAAGATCTGCCTAGATTTGTGTCTAAGTCCATCCACCCCACATGATGTAGTTGATGGACAAATGGAAGCAGCAGCTGGATAAAGGGGTGGCCTAGCGGTGATATATGTCACCTGACCTGAGCAGGCATGCATACTGGACAGGCCATCTGTGGGTTTTGCGTATGTAAGATGACATTTTTAGGCCACTTGGCAGGAACTATGTTTGACATGCAAGTGTCCTCAGACGTGTGGCAAACATATAAGATGCCAAAGGCCATCCCGGGCCCTGTTCAGAGTAGGAACACATGGAAATAGAATGGTCAGGGTAAATTGTGTGAAGCAATTGATGACTTAACAAAGTTTTAGGAGCAACTTCATATTTTCACATAGGCATCACATGGCATTATCACTGAAGAGATTGGGCATTGAACCACCTCTGACATTATTAGGGAAACAATCTTCCCCCTGGGCACATGTGTTTCTACAGAACACAAAATGCATATATTGGCCTTCACATCAGACTTTCTAATTAAGAAAACATAAAATGATAGTCAAACCCTGAAATTCACAAACGAACCAAATATGGAACTAGTTCTGTCACGTTTTGTCACTTGTGCACATCTCGTATGAGTATTTGAAAGAATGTATTCCTACCTGTCTAGGCCATACTCTCTTGAATGTTTGGCAGATGGTCTGAATTAACATGTGCCAATGCTCTTTGGGTTAGTTCCTGGGGAACTGAACTACAAATCATGGACGGAGGTCATTTGCGCAATGCTGCTACTGTTTCCTTCAAATGAAATATCAAGTAAGTATACCATGCCTTGTAGCCAATGGACCCTTCTGCGATCCTTCAGAGCTGACGACGTGAGTGTTTTTACTGTGCTAATAATAATAATAATTTGGCATTTATATAGCGCTAGGAACCCTGAGCGCTGTTTATTATTACCCACTGTGTGTGGTGCTCATTTATCGAGCTCGGAAGGATGAAAGGCTGAGTTTGGCCGTGCCGGGATTCGAACCTGCGTTATCAGGCTCTGCACGATGCCAAAGCGAGTGCTCTACTCGCTGTGCCACTTGACCAGCAATTAGGGCTGCCCTATTGATCAGCTGCTATAGGGCAGCTACGAGCAGCTGATTAACTACAGTATTGGACCTGAGCTGTTTGTGGGTCAAGAACAAACAAAGAGAGCTTATAACTATTGGTGATATGTCCTGAGTATTGGAGACATGAATCAGAACTCAGACAGGGGTTATTGTGCACGATAAGCCACCCTTCACTGGATACATCTCAAACGTATGATTTGTCTAACTGTGGCTTTGTGAACCTTCTTTCTGTTTTGGAACTTTTGATGGAGGTGCTGTGTAGCAGTCTGGGCCTATGAGTGTACGTGCATTTCTTCATAGTGGTTTAAGGTGTGAGGGATGTCTTGATGTGTCAGTCGTTTTGTATATAATGTGGGTGGAGGTGCTCTGAGTGGCTGCATTTCTGTATGTAGGGTTTCTGGTTGTTGCTGGGGTATTCTGTGTTAGACTGCATCTCTGGAATATCTGTTTTTAGGACTGTGACTAATGGGTGATTAATGTTTGCAAAAAAAGATGTGGGCTTGATCCTGACTTGGGTGGTAGCCCTTAAATGCGGCTGCAATCGCGGGTTTGGCTTGTTTATCCCCAGCTCATAGCTTGTGGTAACCACGCCGGAAATATGCCAATTGGGTCCAATTGGGTCCAATTGGGTCCAAAGGGGGAATGGGGAGTAACGGTTAGCGCCCAACCCATGATAAGGCATTAATACCGCTTGACCAGTGGGCGTTAGCGCAAATAAAGTTGACGATATTCCAGCCGGGAAACCACCCAACTCGTGATGAAGCCCATGTACAGATAATGTCAAACACAAAAGGGATTTTTGCAACAATACTGGGAATGTTTGTGTGTGCGCTTGTGTGAATGTTTGGGTGCATGATTGTGTGTGTGTGTTTGGATTTCAATATGTTGCCCATATTTTTCCAGGCATTAACGTATGTGTCATGCCAACATGTAAGCTCCATCCCCAAACATTAGCCACATACACACATTTCTCCATTGCATACATGTTATGTTTTTGAATTTCACAATTTTCTTTTTACATTGTGTGTGTGTGTATGTGTGTGTGTGTGTGTGTGTGTGGTTTAACTGCTCCCTTGTGCAATGAAGTCTCTAACCGGACACCTAGTGTGAAGTTTGTAGAAGCTACGGGGATGGGTGCTGCCACCCACAAATGGATGCTTGGCCAGATGGCAGAGCATGGAGGACCCTCTAGCTTAATGCACCATGCTCCACTCATATAAAAGGGGATTGCCACATGGATTCCAGTGTTTGGCATATTTCTTTAGGAGGGACCCACTAACCTGTCAAATAGCTGTGAAGTCTCTAGACCTATGTACAGTGTACAGTGCATACCAGCAGGGTAAGGAACCCATCCCCACCAACGCAGTTTTCCTTTAAAATGTGACTTGCCATAGTAGAACACTAACATTGCAAATAACGAGTTGAGTTCAGTGTCATGAGTCCAGGAGTGCAGGTGTCAGGGGCACCCAGATATCATGTATGAATTACTGTGTCGCAGTGACTTTGCAGACTTAAGAGCAACTTCATGCTAGAAAGCACGTGTTCTCACCCCGAATTGCCGGTGATACTCTGGGGCAATGTCAGTAGCAGGTACAAAATGGAAGGCAGCCTTGATAAAGGATCAATCAACCTTATGTGTCCAGGATGTGCAGGGCTAATAGAGTTGCAGAGAAGCTGCAAACCCCATCCAACCCAGCAATGCCATTTCAGAAATCATGTTCACAACGATGTGGATTTTGATGGATTGGTGTTTGGAAACTACTATGGTGGTAATTTGGTGCAGTGCACAAGCTTAGTAACATGACGTAGCATAACTTATCCCACAGTCACTTTGACTTCCATTGTGTTCTTGCACCATGCTGTCCAATTGCAATGCGTGTCTCACTATAATCCTTCTCCTGACACATTGGCGTGACACTCTCATTTTTTCACTAACCTCCCGTCACTAACACTCTCTTCTTCCATGTTTACTCTACATGCAGACTAACTATGCTACTCACACATGGGAATTGTAAAGTACCTCCTTAAATCTACCAAACAACATAACTCTACAACTACACAACTTATATTACTGAATGCATCCTAGCAACACAGGCATATAAGGCTGCCAACCAGTCACAAACGACTCACTACCCTCAACACAGACCACCTGGAAACTGATGTGCACAAAGTACCCAGGTACATTTGAACAACATGCATCAAATAAGCAGCAACGCAAGCTTGCATTTTCCCTTTCTCTTCACTAACCAAACCCAGCCCCCCTCTTTCCGACCCGCTGAGTGCCTGAAGATTATGAAAATGACAACGTTGCATGGTATGAACCCCAGTAGCATAACATATTACTGAACTGGCTCGAAGACAGGGGTCTTTTGGATGCAACAAAAGGTCTCTTTACATTATCTGAATAGTTAATAGACATTGGACTGAATGTTCTCTTATGGGTTTTTGGGTTGTTTTCCCATTATTTCACCCTCAGATGTCAAAGGCTTTGCCTCCTTGGAAAATACGTCAGAAATGATGTAAAGGAAACTGAAGCACATTTATTTTTAAATATATGGTTTATGCAAACGACTTTCAATTCTAAAGGTTATGTTGTTTATCACTGACATTTTGAAAAACAAGAGGTGATGGCTGGAATGTTTAGAATTAATCCTTACCTCTGACAATGTCTCTGGGTAACCCTCCGGACCATGGTTCTTCACCTGCCAAGCCGTTACAGAAAGGAGAAAGGCCATATGCAAATCAGGCTTGGTCCCACCCCCAAAAGGGGCAGTCCAGCCCGACCTGCTAGGTCACATCCCTCCTGCAAGAGACCACAAGCATAAGTGACATCTTATACAATTGGAAAAACCTGTACCCCTTATTTATTTATTTATTTATTTATTATTATTTTTTTAATCCCAAAGTCCCAATGCATAAAGATTTGCAGTGATGACAGTCAGGAGATAACACAAGCATCTCGGTTATGCTCTTGCTGACTACTCGTGACTGATTCATAAAGCCAACACTGGAGCAAATCCAGAGCTGCCTGGAGCATCTCCGAGATGCCCTTGAGCCACACATTGCCAATCGCATGTGCACACAATCACCTGCAAGAGTCTCCCGATGTGCTCCTGTTTTAGGAGAAGCCCAGGACAACTCTTGCCCTGATCCAGCGCAAATCTTCATGGACCAGGCTGTATTTTTCTGAAACATGTTTTCTTCTAATTCCTGATGAGCCATAGCAGCTGCTGCTGACCACATTACTGATTTTAGTGCACGCTTCTCAGCAATACTGAGAGTTATGAAATTGTTTGTTTTTATTGTTGGAAAATCGATAGAATAATCTGACGATAAACCACATGCAGATCCGTGAAGTGCCTTTTCTTTCTTCTGAATTAAAAGCTATCGATCTAGAATGCTTTTATAAATAGCCACTACATATACCTATCATCAGAATCGGCTGCCATATTTCTCTTGTAGTTATTTAAATATGCTAGGATCAGGCCATAGACTAGGAGGGACACACACGTGAAGAAACCGAGCAAGTGGCTCGCAGTTATCAACTGAAGATGGCATCTACTTTAAGAGACATGATACAGGGGATGGGCTGAGGCAGCCTCAAGTGTTAAATTAGGCAAATGCCCATATTATTTAATGCCTGTTTCAGCGGGTGACAGAATTTGGCACTAACACAAATCACCCAAATCTTGGTCGATTTGTGATCTAACAAAGCACTAAACATTTTGTTGATTCGGCCTGAAAAGTCTCGACCAGGAAGATGCCATGGGGGAGGGGCCAGGAACTGAATAATAGCCCTCTCACACAAACTACTCTAAAAATAGTATATCTTCTATTGCCAGTGACCGTGGGGATGATGAAAAAAAACACTTGTGATCTGACCTGCGCTTGCCCTTCCATGCCCCAATGAAAGGAACTTCCATAGACAGGTAGGACATGTTGTATAATGTATTTGTTTTTTGTTGAATTCTCCCCAAAAACAATAGACATAGAAAATATACAATTCCAAGCACACATATCTGAGCAGCCGGCAGTGTCCACATAGGCTTTATATCCCACTGCAAGTTTGTGGTGGCAATGAAGGGCACCGTTGACTGGTACAACCTTTGCCAGTGTTCTGAATTTCCAAGGGGATGCTGAGTGTTGCAAATGTGAAAGTCGTTTTTCAGGAGTGCTCAGGGAGGAGAAAAGAAAGGTTCTGGACACCATCGGTACTGCGTAGATAGCAGAGAAATGGAGCACATGTGTTGATTGCATGTCAAGACTTGGTGAAGTAAGGGAACAATTTCATAGGCATCCAAGTCATTAATTGACAGTAACGGGATTACTGTCAATATTCCCGCTCCGCCATACTACAAGTATGACCCTGGAGTGGAGGATTTTCCTCCTGCATCATGCTGTATGTAAATCCACCAACTCTCTGTCGAACAATTGGCACAATCGGTGGAATTACCACAGCAGAATTACTGCCATGATAATTCAGCCACTAAAAGCCCCCTAGAGTCCTTTGGAGTCATAAAAAATGGGGATTTACACCACCACCGCCACCGCCACCTGTAATCTGATGGTAATTCCTCTGGAACAAGTGAGGGTAACGGTAATCAGTTAGGTGGTATTCCTGTGGATTTACTTCGGGAAAACCGCACAACTCGTATTGAAGTCCATTATCTTTTTATGGATGCAATTGAATATGCGTGAGTACACAGTGGTAGGGACACCTTCCTAGTTTCTATATGGCAAGCACTTGCACTAATAACCGAACAGCAATATCAAAATAAGAACGTGAACACATGTAAAAGCAATAAAACAATAGTTAAGATAATCAGAGACGCATGTAGTACACTCATTGCGTATAAGACTAAAAACACAGAAGGCTCTGCCAGGCACTTCTGCCCATGGTGTCGGACATGAAACAGTAACCAACACAATCAATACACCATGCTACAGTTGAAATGTCTATCATGACACTTGACAGCCTTATAACACAATATCACAATGCACATCTACACTATGAAACGCCATGTTCCATTTTCTTGCAAAGAGGACGTACCAGGCTAGAGAAGACCATGACTTGTGATGTCCTAGTCTCTCATCATTGATACGCACAATATTAGACCCTGATAGGCGTATATATCCATCATTAACTTTCTGTTACAAAATTACCACTGCTCTGCGGGAGTACAAGGATGATTAGTGGCTGAAGTTCCTACTCAGGCCAACACCACTATTAAAACACCAGCGATCTAAATCATGGATGTGAAACAGGCAGGGCCTGACAGGTATACCCCCTTCTCCTCATTTGGTAATGTGGGCAGACGGCGAGCTATATTCTTCTGGAGGGGTGTGAGCTGGTACAGAAGCAACGTAAACAATAATATGGTGATACCAACATAAAAGGATGTCCAGCAAAGGTCTATAAAAATAGGATATTTATTCAAACTAACACAAATGCACACAACTAATAAATAAACATTATTGTCCCACCCCCGTAAGGGAAAACACAGAACAAGCAGACTTCAGGATAAAGGGGTACTCAGCGTTCTTAGACAGGGTACTCAGGCAAAGGTTTCAGCAGGAAAATAACAGAGTTATTCGATATGGATTTCTAAAAATAGAAAATAGTGCTTACAAGTCACTGGGAACCTTTAAGGCGGACCAGTGGACAAGGCTTCTTCAAATAACTTTCAGTTTTTGTCCTATATTGTAATTGTAATTGGTTATTTATAATGCACTTAATACCCAGAGGTTTCTAAGCAGGGACCTGAGGATTGAACCTGTGTTGTTTCACATTGTCCTGCTTCCAGAGCGCCTAGCTCCTGAGCTATCCTCCTGAGACATGTTATTTCAGAGTGTAACCAGTTGCCTGGGTGCTTTTCACAGCACTGACATCTTGTGGGAAATGGAAGGTGATGGTGAATCAGTGGCAGTGGAAAACTCAGCAACCTCAGATGCATAGAAGCACAGACTTGCTTTTGGCATTGCACAGGCTTTACTGGCTCAACATAAAATTGGAGTACTGCACCAGTGACAGCTTGGAGCTCAAAGTAGCTGGTAACCAGACAAGTGTTGTCAGTTTTGGGATGCTAGTAGACTTGCTACTCTCAGACCTGAAGGCAGCAGAGTTTTGATGTTGGTACCGAGCGAAAGTTGGAGATGCAGATACATTCGAGCTTCAAAGTCAGAGATTACTCATTGACTCATTGGCAGTTACCTTGCAGCAGATTGGACAGCTTTCAAGATACCCACATAGGGTTGAAAGCAGTTCAAAGATGCATGGGGAGCCAGCAGTCACTTCCATGGTTTGTGGTTGCTTGGAGATCCAATCCAAGGTATCTGGTGCAAGCAAGATGAGCGCTTTCATCTGCCTTTCCAAATGAGGAAGGTTTGTAAGGATCACTTGGATGGTCCTGACACCACCAGTGAGCATGATCCCGGGTACCAGTGTCCCAGTTACAGTAGGCCTTCTCCATCCAGCTAGTTATCCTAGTTAGGCCATTTGGATGGTTAGGGCGACACGCTTTTCTCTTCCTTGTAACTCCTGTATTTAGCTCTCTAGCAGAGGACTTTCGAGTTAATAGTTCTCCTAATCAGTTTCCAGTGAATCCTTCTTCTAAAGTATTCAAAATGTTAATCAACTAAGGGGATGGTCTCTCCAATTTAGAAAGGCAAGATGCTACAGTGGATTGGTCCAGAGCAAGCCTGCATTAAAGGTCCAATCCAGGCTCTGTAAAAAAGTGTTCTTTGACTTCTCATGTCATACTCTGAGTACCTTTTCTGTGTCTTGTCCTCTTTGGACTAAACCTCTCCCCTGGGTTACCCTTACTCTATCCCTTTCCTCTGTCTTCCTACTTCAAAGGACTAGAGTACTCAGCACCCTGGTGTGAGATGGCCATTGCCATGACAGGATTGTATTGGAGCACTGTTCCTTGGAAGATGGTGTCAACCTTCCCCAGGTGGTTTAAAGATAAGCTTCCAGTCCTCTACTCATCATGGTTATTGTAGTTACACCCTACCCAGTCAGCTAATTCACACCAGTCATAAAACGTCACTGCTCACCAACCTGACATTGATATAACATCCAATGTTTGTGGCTTTATCATTCTGTAAACTCAGTAGCCACCATGCCATAACCAGACATGTTTTATATTTTGATGTTAATAAATGCCACCAGGTTCCTGGGGCGCACAATTATAATATTTTGACCTAGTGGTGCAGACAGTTAAAAAGCCACTTCTGCCTGTTTGAACTTTGAGTTCCAGCAGCTGTGTCAGGAATGCACATGTGACCATTGAACCTGTCCTGCTGCCGCAATTGGACCGTTGCTGGGGATGTCAGGAGAAGCAAGGTACATTTGTGCATTATGCTTTTCGGCATTAAGCATCATGAAATGTATGTCTTTAGCATATCTCACTTTCAGAAACAATTACCTGCATCTTTTTTTTTTAATTAAAAAAAAAAAATCTCAGGTTATTTTATTATTAAAAATAGAAAAAAAGCTTAGGTATTTCACCCTCACTGATGGGATTCCATCACACGTCTTGTTATACAATTGACCTTATAAGTGCACCACACATATGATGCACGGGATCCTTCACCACAAAATCCAGCTGTGGCATTCGGGAACCACCAGTGGAACTGTTCAATTGTGTATAACTGCTATCAACCAAAGACAATTGTGCGGTTATAATCAGGCGCTGAGCTCATAATCTCAGCACATGATTTATGATGTTGAATTATTGTGAATACAATGGACGTAGTTATGACAGGGTTGCTTTGGGGGTCATAATGTTATTCAGTAGCCCATTCAGCATCTGTCTGCGGCCAAACACTTGCGTGACATCACCTGAAGCACGGGAAGCCTTCACCCATGCTGCAAGACAGCGCATGTTTAAAAAACAAATTAAACAACTCTACAGCAATACAGACATTTGCCGTCTTTGTTTGCACATTCATAGGGTGTGGAGCAAAGAGTATACTTGGGAGCCAACCAGGTGAGATGGGGCTTCTCTATTAAAACACTCCCTCCTTTGAGGTCATTGCAGTTGAGGGCATTTGGCTGATATATACCCTGAAAAAATACATATCGAATGCATGTTTTGTCTTATTTTAATCTAGTGGGAAGTGAGCTATGTCACAAGACAGAAGAGTGGGTTCCCATTGTGCTTAAATAGTGTAAAGCACCTCCCCACACTGCATTATAGTCGCTCCTATTCACTTACCTACGCGATATTAGCAAACGCTGCCAGGTTGGTTACATACAATATAACAATGTATTGGTTTTGCTTAAAAATTGGTTTGATAAACATTGCGGGTATGGTTCCAGCAGTCTAGCACTGCCGCGCATTTCCTTATGTTTCCTCTCTATATGGCAGGTGCATAAACTTTAGGAGAGGCCTAGCCGGGATTGGGTAACAAGTGGGGCCTGAAGCTAATGCAGTGGGGCCCACTGCAGTGTTATTAACATCTGGAAATACCCACACAGCGCTGCTGAATGTGTATTTACAGATTTTGGGTGGTCCTTGCCCGCTCATGCCCTACCCTGTCTACGCCATACAGATGCGGGTGTGATGGTTTACCCAGGTATGGTAGATCATTTGTTTATCTCTGTTCCATGTTCTAAAAAACAGTAGGCACCGTGTTCCTTTGTTCTAACATGAAATATGGACATATGTTTATTTTAACAGAAGTGTTTCCACCCCAGCTACGCAATGGGCATCTCGTTATTGTCTGTTGCCTCAGGAAGACCTTCTGAGAATACCTGTAAGGAATAAAAAATGTCAGGCTCTGTTAAAAATAATACTCTCCTTCCAGGATTTGATGGAGTTTGATAACGGGAGCCATTGTACCGCGGGGATATTATGTATACACACTAATTTGTTGTCAGGAGTGTGTACAGATCAAATCTTTGGATAAGCATTACAAAGATGCTTAGAATGGAAATGGGCAGGCAAGAAGTGACTTACATGCATGTGTAGAGGTAGAAGCAGAAATTGTGCATTATATGTAAGTGTCCTTCTATTTTTTAAATGAGTTGTAAAAAAATATGTTTTAAATGTTGACTTTTTAGATCTTGCTTTAGAACTTAGAAAATAAGCTTAGGGAATGTGCTGTAGTTTAATATGTGTGCGAGCCTGGTATATTGGGTGAGTAGCCTCCCTATTATAGAAGGGGGATAGTGCATATCCTTTTTTGTAGTATTTCACTGTGCATCAATTAAATTACCACAGACATAGAGCCATGTATGTATCACTTGTATAATACATGTTTGCAGTTACAATCGTATAACCCACTCAGCTATGTGCATTGAAAAACAATGTCACACACACCCTTGTACAGTTTATGTAATAATTATTTGATTTGATCGTTTATACTGCAAATGTATACCAAGCGCAGTGGGGCACTTTGCAACGTGTGGAAGCCAGTGTTTGGCATAGAGATGTTGGACAGTAGCACAGTACATTTGGTGGAAATGCAGAAAAACATGGATGAAGTGATGTGGGAGCTATCGATGCAAAAAGACACATTGGGCCTCATTCAGAGACTGGTGGTAGTCATGGCGCTATTTGCGCCATGACTGCCACCAATAACGGGTCCGGTACCGGTGTAGGTCAATGGGCAATTACTGGTGTAGTCCGACTCTGGCGGGACTAGTAAATTCCCATTGAACATGCCATTCCCCATTCCCATTTGAGCCCCCATAAGGCTCAAATAGGAATGGGGAGGGCGCTAATAACGGGCTCGCGACTTGCAAGCCCGTTATTAGCGCCCTGGTCCCTTAACAGGACCGGTAAGGGACGTGTGGTCAGACCACACGTCCCTTACGGTTCCCGCTAAGGGACCTCGGAATTGGGCAGTAGGGGATTACCGGCACCGGTCTCCTTACCAGTGCCGGTAATCCGTTACCACCCACCTTGTAATGACCCCCATTGTTTGTGTTTTGTGGATAGCGGTGGGTCTTGAGGGGCCTTTCCGAGCCTACAGATCGAGTTCCAGAGGGTCAGGATGTGGCAGGAGATGGACGGTTTGAGGGGCCTTCTCATTTGCTGTCTAACTTTGACTCCAACACAAAATATACAGTAGCTATTTAATTCTAAAATATGTATACCTAGATCTCAGTCCCTACGGATACATTACTTGCCCTATGTGTGAATAACTCATACCCCCCAGTATAGCATACCCATGCCTAGTTGGCGATGTTGTGCCGCCTACAAGGAGTATGTGAATTCTTGCCCTCAACTCTCTCACTACTTTCCTAAACTCTGGTAGTGGATGCACAAATCTTGGAGGTCGGTGTCTTCGTTTATTGGTACCGCCTCCAATCTATGTGTCTTATATTTGAAAACTATATATGTTGTG
The DNA here is from genome assembly GCF_040938575.1 of Ambystoma mexicanum. Lineage (NCBI taxonomy): Eukaryota > Metazoa > Chordata > Amphibia > Caudata > Ambystomatidae > Ambystoma > Ambystoma mexicanum. Next base: position 458,461,118 of record NC_090941.1, on the reverse strand, counting down.
ACCCAGCCGGGTCAGAACACCAGCTAAACAGAACTGTTTCTTTCAACAAGTAAAATAACTTCATATTATTTTGAACATAAAAAATGATGAAATCTAATTTTTCAAGCCCATTCCTCAAGTTAGTGTAGGGTCTTGGAGTTGTGGTCATCAACCTAGCAACTCTATATAAAAGTCAACCGGTTTCAGCGGATCTTATAACTAGCCGCCTTCTTCAGGACAGAGAATGTTGAATTCTCATTGGCACCATGATTTCTTCACATGTATCCACATCTTCAAGGATTTGTGGGAGGTGCTTCGGATTGCCCACGGGCATTTGGCTTGTGTCCCGATCCCTATAGGGTTACAAAAAGGCCAGGGGGAAATTAAAAATGCGGGGAAGGTCAAAGGATGTAGGAACAGTCTCTTAGATTGAAAGAATATTACCTTTGATTTCGCTTTATATTATTAGGTCTTGGCGGGTGCCACTATGTTCTTGGTGTCTTCCTGCGTTGGTGACCTATGAAAAAGGTAACTTGGTATGTCTTATACTTCACCAGATATTGTGTATATCTATTTTTGGCATTTAAGTTACTCGTAATTCTGAAAAAATGCCTGTCAGGTAGGGGTCCCACGACTCAGGCTCTGAGGCAGATGTAGCTGGGTACTGGATGTCTACTGTCTCCAATCTCCTCCATGCGTTCCTAGTGGTTATCCCTGTAGAGTTAAACCACAGGACAGTATAATATCTATAATATCTATTGTGCTGGGGGATCACACTGTAAATAGCAGCGGAGATGGAATGTAACTCCAGTCACTCATGTGTATTATAGTCTCTCAGTATGGTTAGTGGTATCAATGCCCAGCCATTCTACAGCGCCAGTGCCCGCCCAATGCTAATCACCGGTTTTCCCATGTAGCTAGCGTGCGTGTGATGCCTTTTTCTGGACATAACAATCAAAGTGAGAAAATAATGCACGCCATTTCATACCATGTGCATTTTCTATTCATACCGCTCGTTAAGCGGTGCCAAAATCACTCGAGCAATGATCTAGTAGTGGCCAGTTAAATCGATCCGGTCTATGAGTTATTTGAAACGTATAGTAGACGGAGGCCGTAATTATAACTTCTGGTCACGATTCCAAATGTGAACAGTCCAGAATCTCTTACCTCTGAATTGCGGGGTAATCTCTCTCATAAGGTGGTTGTTCGTAAATCGGCCACATTTGCGTCCGCCATCTTTATTATTTCATAAACAGACGATGGCCGTATTAGATCACCAGTGAGAGCAAAACTACTACAATCCTCCAAGGCTGATGGGAAATGTAGTTGCATCGCTATTCTAAGCCCAATGAGTTGTTCCATTACGTGTTGACTCTATCAGTGCATACCTTTGTATAGATTACCAGCATTGCGAATGGGGCTGGGAGCACAAGAAAGTGTCTTTTGAGGGTGCAGAGTGTGTGTATACTACAACCCTGTGGTGTCACAGATTAATACATACAACACATGAACCCACAAGGCCATCATCTGGGTGTAAGCACACCACATATTATTTCTTGTGGTGAGTTCTGGATTTGGATTTTGCATAGAACAGACAATAAACGCATGGCTCTTATCTATTCTCGTAGTGTAATAATGATTTTCATCTATTGTAGTTGTTAAAACTATGACATTTCACTGTTATGGGCATAATAGCCCCACGTATTTGGTAAAGATGCGTAGCTCCTATGTCTTCAAGCTCTATGCAGGGTTTTTTTTAAATTTGTTTGAGGCTGTGGCATTATTACTGCTGGAGATAGAGTTACCCAGTATCTCAGGTTAATGCCGATTCTTTGGTTAACACAGTTACTGCCTAGTTTATTTCGTTAGATATAGTGCCACCCAGGGTTTCAGCAAGAATGGTGGCTATAGGTCAAATTCAAACGCCAGTTGTGTGAATCATGTTTTTGGAAAAAGGATTGTGCACCAGGTTATTCACTGCACAGCCAGGGTTTGCCAGCAGATTTCTTCATTTAAGCCGGTCTTGTGGCTTTGAAGTCTAAAAATCCACATTTGTTCCCTTCGCAAAAGCATTGCTAATATATTTCCTCCTCTTTTAGGTACTGACACTTTCTCTAAGATGGTCCATGTTAACTCATTTTCTGAATGTCATTTTTTCATGTAGTGCTCCACGAGTGGGGCAGTGCATCTTTTAGTTCTGATATTCGATCTGTGTTTGCAAATGCGGGTTTTTATGGTTCTTGTGGTCATTCCAATGTACCTCATATTGGAAGGGCAGCAAATTTGGTACACCACATTGGTTGTATTACAGTTAGTGAAGGTCCTCTGTTCCCACAGGTATTTCCACCTGATATCTATTGTGATTGTGCGTTTTGTGAATTGGCACACTGAACAATTCCCACAAGGGGCGTGTCTCACCATTCTTGGTGTATTTCAGAGGGTGTTAGTCTCTGGGGGTTTCATTTCTTGGTAGGTGTGTGTGAGTCTATCCCTAAGATTTCTCCTTCTTTTTATTGCAAGAAGAGGTTCTGGTAGAGTATTGTCATCATCTACATTGAGTAGGTGACATGATTTTTGAATTTCCTTTTTGAGAAGATTGACCATAGGTGAGTGTCTAAAGACTGCTGTGATTACATCCGCTCTCCTTTCTCTTTTCACGTGCTGTGTGAGGGTGACAGATCTAGGTATGTTCCTGGCCCTTTTACGGGCTGGTCTTATAATTTTCTGAGGATACCTCCTTTCCTTCAGATTGGATGTCAGTATTTGTGCTTGTATATCATATTCTTCTTTGGTGGTGGAATACCTCCTCAATCGCAGAAGAACTTGTAGAAGGCATTCTGGCCAATCCCTAGATTCTAGGAGTTGAACAACAGGCTGCCATAGCCACAAAGGGTGATGATTGGAACGAACTATAGATCCTTCGGAAAAAACTCATAAGAACCGAGTTACACGGGGCCATTATGACGGAATATCTACGGGCACATATTGCCCCAAATGGCCTGATTATTAGAATTGAGCCAAGAATCTTCCTAGAAGAATTACAATTTAGGAAAGACTGGAGTTTCATAGCAAACAAATGCACACGAGATTGGATCATTCTAATAATAAACACTGCTAAAAACGTGTCAGAAAGATTGATGAAAATAATTGGGAAACAAGACACCCTTGCCACCAAGATGATAGTAGGAGACTATCTAAAACACATGGCAGCCTTAGATGCAACAATTAAGGAGTGTAAGGAACTGAACCTCAATAAGAAAGTCATTAAATTGAAAAAGGACATTGTGGCATTTTCCCACGATAAAAAAAATCCATATACCACCAATGAATACTATGAGGAAGTAGAAAAGAACACCAATGTCCTGAATAATAATGGCCCTATGAGAGGTAGACGGTTTCAATCAAAGAATAGACCAAGACCAGGCAACTGGAATTTCTCAAGTGGGAGTTCCGATGAAGATACAGGTAGATCGAACAAAACACTACGTTTTGAGGATCAAGAACAAAATCGAGGGGGGGAAACACAGGTTTTTCAGGCCGCACAAGGACGCGGCAGACCCAGAGGGTGGTGGCAAGACCAGTCCCCTATAGTCACCAGGAACCGCGGCAAAGGGTGGTACGACCAACACCAACCCCAAGATTAAGATCTAATCTAGAGAATCTAGTGAGAGAATCTCTAGTTGTGAATCTTTCAGACATAATACTGACACAAGATCAACTGCAGGTACTGGAGAAGGGGCTCTCATTTGTACCCACAGCAGTACATGACCCCTTCCAAACCAGAATACAATTGACCCAACTGATGAGAAAAATTTGGCTCAAACAATATTTTGCTAAAAATACTCATGAGACAGTACGAGATGTTACACAACTACACAACAAATAAACCTTCTACCCCCCTCCACATGCAATAACAGCAGAATCTTTGACCTTCAAGAAAATCATTTTGAAGAAACTTGAGACTATTGAGATGGAGCAACGGACATACTATAATAATATGACCAAGAAAGAGAGAATAGCCCGGTCCGAATTAAGATCTAATGATAAGATCATAATAAAGTCTGCTGATAAAGGGGGAGCAATCGTCATCATGAACAAAATAGATTACGATAAAATGGTGAATGTCTTAGTTGAAGACGTAAACACATACAGAAAACTGGGGAGTGATCCGACAGAAAGATTAAGAAACCTGATCAACCCCATTATTGAGGAAGCGGACGCAGAAGGCCATATTAGTGCCAAACAAGCAGAATTTTTAAGTCCCAAACATCCGAAATGTCCCGCATTCTACGCACTCCCTAAAATTCACAAAGGGATCTTGCCACCACCAGGGAGGCCGATAGTATCGGGTATTGGCTCTATCAATACCCGAACCTCTGTCACAGTTTGCTGACTTTTTTCTCAAAGATGAGGTCTTAAAGATGCGATCTTACATAAAAGATACAACAGCAGTTCCTGTGTACCTTGAAAATCTCACCTTAGATAATCCAGACCTATTCATTGTCACTATGGACATAGAATCACTATACTCCAAGATTCCTCAACAAGAAACTTTGAGAGTGATTGAAAAGGTCCTGACAGAGAAAATAGACAATTTAGACATGCCGATCAATCTGATTCTACAACCAGCAGAGATCGCGCTCACCAGAAACTATTTCCTAAAAGAAGACACATATTATGAGCAAATAGCCGGGACAGCTATGTGAGCGACATTTGCTCCCACTTTGGCTAACCTATATGTTGCCTCCTTTGAAGAGAAATACATACACCCTGCGAACAATCCTTTTTTGAAACATATTGTCAGTTGGCGTCGTTATATTGACGACATCCTCATGTTTTTTGAAGGAGATCACAATACCCTTACAAATTTCATCACATGGCTCTTATGGTCATATGAAGAACATAGGTTTACATGTTCTGTGTTTACTCCTTAAAGCATGAGTCTAATTCAACTTACACTAGTTAGCAGAACTCCATCGGGTGAAATGAGGTGAGATGAGAGTGGCTACACTGCATAACATTTGTTGAAGTTGAAGGCAGGTCAGGATTACAGAGAGTTGTTTGGTTTATTCTTTTTAATGTGAGAGGGAGGGTGTTTATTTTATTCATTGAACATTTGTATGGCGCCTATACAGCAAAATGTGTTCCAAGGTGCCACAAGACAGAAAGAGGGGAATGGGGGGGGCAGGGGAGAAAACAACAATAATGGTCCTACTAGGCCTTGTGACATTTGGATTGAACATGTGCAGTATCAAGAAGTGCAGGGGGAGGGGCAGATCAGGACAAAAGGATGGAATACGTTGAGGATGGAGAAGTGCAGCAGGGAGGGGGCTCGAGGGGTTGGGCAAGTGCTAAGGGGAGCCCAGGAGGGCAAGTGCCAAGGGGATCAGCGTAGCCAGTGGGAGGATGGGGGAGGACCAACCTAAGTAGGCTAGTCAGGGAGGGTGTCCAAGGCAAGTGCTGATAGGAAGAGGTGCGGGGGTCGAAGGAGGACCTGAGCCCAATAAGACTAATAAGGGATAAAGGGAACCAGTTGCAGCAGCAGGAGAATAGCAGGGAAGGGGGAGAGAGAAGGAGGAGGAGAAAAGGAAGGTCTTTAGAAGCTTCTGGAACTTAAGGAGATCCGGCTCAAGTCAGAGAGGGGCATGGAGGGCGTTCCAGAGAGAAGCTTCAGCCGAAGAAAGAGATCCACCCCCCACTCTCTGCTTGGAGAAATACCTGGCCTGCAGAGAGTTGGAGCTAAACGACCAAAGGACTCTAGCAGGGAGGTACTTAGGATGAGAGAGTTGGATGTAACGAGGTTCCTTGTCCCAGAAAGCCATGTTGATAATGCAGAGGGTCTTGAATTTGATTGTTGCAACCATCGAGAGCCAGTGGAGAGAAATTAGGGCTGGAGAGATGTGGTCCTGGGCATGAGGCCAAGGATACGTCTTGCAGTCCTATTCTGGATTAGTTGAAGAGGGTCGAGGGAGGAAAGAGGCAGATTAAGGAAGGGGCTGTTGCAGTAATCCAGCCTGGATAGAACCAGAGCTCTGGAGACATTGAGTTTCTGGGGGAAGGTGAGGAACAGGAGAACGCCTCTTAGGAGATGAAGAAAATGGGCCTTCTTGGCAAGGTCAGCAATATAAGGTGAGCATGTGGGAGAGTCAAAGATGACACCCACATTTTTAGCCTCACATGAGGGTGAGGGAGGGGGCCCAGGGAGGGTGGCCAGAATGTAGGAGAGAAAGAGGGGGTAGGCGTCCTAATGAGAAGGATCACAGTCTTACTGGTGTTAAGACAGAGATTGTTAGCAGCAAATCAGGCCTGAATAGCAGCCAGACAGTCAGGAATGAGAGGAAGTAGAGGAGGAGGGTTGCTTAAAGGAGAGCTGTGTGTCATCAGAAAAACACTGGAAATGAGGCGAAAAGGTGAAGAACAGGTAGGCAAGAGAGGCAAGGTAAATGTTGAAAAGCCACGGCGGGAGGATAGAGCCCTGAGGGACACTGCAAGTCATGAGTGAGGTAGAGGAGAGAAAAGTGTCCAGTTTGGCGACTGAATAGATTGTTATGAGTTAGAGAGGGTTGTATTGGAGAAGAATTGGATTCATGTGAGTTGTGATGAATGGTTTGGAGGAGGTCCTCGACAGATTGTTGTAGTCTAGGTTGGCTGGTGGTTAGGCAGTAATGTCAGTGAGTATTTTTGAGAGATAAACTGGTGGCGGTGTGCTGATTTGTGAATTAGTCTGGGTGACAAATTGAGTTCTGGGGTTAAGTCAACAGTTTCACTACTGGTGGTGATTTTTTACAGAATTTTGTAAGTTTCTATCTATTCTAGATAAGCAAGTGTTGTGTTGTGATTTTCTGCTGGTGCCTCAGTATAAGCAAAGCTAAAACATTCTGATGAGGACTGGAGGAATAATCTGAGGTGTCTCTGTGGGTTCATGGTTGTTGGAATTAGTAATCATATGAAATTAATCATTCTCTTTGTGAAATCATCATAAAGCAATTTCCAAAGTGTAACATTCAGAAAGCTGCAAGGTATCTGCTATTGGAGAGCAAGATATCTAAGTAGAAGGAACCATCTAGTCATTTGAAGGAGTTCTGCTTTGCCCACTGCTATGTGTGGTGTTAGCAAGTGGTGGTTCGACTATTAACACCCCAAACCGTTATACACATACTAATAGCAATACACCATGACTGGCACCTCATGTAATGCCAAAGTAACAGAATATGTGGATCGTTCTTTCCACCATTGATAGCAACATCTAGCAACATCATGTGAGGGGTCAGAAATGGACACAAAGATAACGTTTTCTCAAGGTTTGCCATTTATTAAATGAAAAAGGTTGGGATAAACGCCTATCCTGATGAGGATGACCCTACCTAGCAAACTAAACTAAAAAAAGATGACATAGTGTCCAGATGTTTCTGGCCCTCACACTAATACATACCACAAAAAACAAATTGAATATTTGGCTGTTTTCAATGCACCACAATTGAAAAAGAGTTCAAACATTTGGGTTTTTGAAAGTATTCCTTGTGACCATGGTCGGATTCCCTTCCCTTGGATCAATGCAGGAATACCCTTTGGAAGTTCTAATTCAACAATGTTCTGTTCAGTTCAATACAACAGATCTTTTTCTTAAAAATGTAAATGTCTCCTTCATAAACACTTGTTCCGCACATCATAGCAATGGGTGTCTTTCCCAATATCCTTCTTTCTAAAACAAAAATGTCTTTCTATCAAAATATAAGTACATAAATCAAAGCAATTATCAGCATATCACATTCATTCTTCAAATGAACAAACTTTTGTCAGAATAGCACAGCAACTACTTCTGGTAATGCTACACTTGTTCTTCAAGTGAAATGCTGTTAATAAGTTCTTTTCATTAAAACATTTTGCCACAAATACAACATCTTCTTTCCTGGTTCCACCTGCCAGGTCTAACTACTATTGGTTCCTTTAGTGGTTTACGCGCCTGCCAGGATTAAACACCTACAACTACAATTATGTTCCAAGATTCTTCCTACCTGTATCCAATGGTTGAACACTGTCCGCCTCTTTTTATAGTCTCTTGACTCTTGGTAATACGGGTTACAGGTCTACCCCAGTTGGTGTCCCAGATAAGGGGAGCTGCACCCGTGTTGCCTTAGTAATCTTCCTTTGCAGACTCTTGGCTGTTGGCAATGTGGGTTATATGTTTCCCCAGTTGGTGTCCCCAAAAAGGGAATTTACGCCTGTGTTGCCTTTCATCGCCTCCTTTATAGCCTCTTGGCTTTTGGCAATGTGGGTTACAGATTCCCCCAAACGGTGTTCAATATAAGGGCAATTGCACCTTTGTTGCCTTTGTTCTGCTCCTTTGTAGCCTTTTGGCAGTTGTCAATGTGGGTTACAGGTTTTGCCCAATCAGTGTTACATATAAGGGGAATTGCGCCCTTGTATAGCTTTATTTGTTCACTATCAGAAGTAGTGGTTTCTGCTAACTGTTCTATTCGGAGCACCCCGGGTTACCTTCAGCTTTAGGCCAGCTCACTGGACTTCTTTGGTGTCTCCTTTTCCCTTGCATGTGCTCTGGCAGACATTCGATCTTCTTTCTGCTTTCCGCCTTCTTACGCATTAATCCTGCGATCTGCACAGCTTTTCTGGAGCTCAAACAGCTCCATCAGTCCGCCTGCACACTGAGCCTCCCTTCTAAGGATGGGAGCATGTCTCCCTTTCGACTGAGCTTTTCTTCCGAATACCGCTTCCCACTGCGCTTACTCTGCCATGCCACCGGCCTTCAAATCTCACGTCGGCATCAGCAGGTGTTCTCCTGTCTGCTTCTGTGACCAATGCAGCTTTCAGTTCTGCCTCTGTCTCAACTGCTTCTTCTGAACCCTCCTCTCCTTCTTCCTTCAGTGGCGTCTCATTCCTGGGTTTAAATGTCCCGCTCAGGTGTTGTGGTCTATAACAACGAGACTTCACTTTCTGGTTTACGGCTTTGTTGATCCTTACTAGCTCTGGGCCCCTCTTCTTCATCCCAGTACTAAGGACATTATGGCTCCTGAAGGCCATAATGGTTTTAGCGTTTTGATGTTCAATTATTTTGGATTGCTTTGTGAAATTACTATTGTTAGAGTTAGGAGAATGTCTATAAAAGGTTTGTGTTTTAACATTGGGTTTTGAAACTCTATTAAAGACATACTCATGATAATTAGAGGATGATGTATTTAATTCTTGAACCCTCAAAGTATACACCTTATTTTGATTAGATGATTTTTCACAACATGTTCTTTGGGTCTTTTTATAAGAGGGACTTCTACAATGACAGCATGCCACATATTTATGGGTCTCATCCTCATAAGAAGATGAACACTGCATATCTCCCAAAGGAGTCATCACATCACCTTGACAGCCACCTCCTCCCATGTGATCCTCCCTCATGTTACCACCCCCAGGGTTGAGGGCAAAGCCAATATAAAAAGCATTCCTATATGGTGTTGGGCAACCAATTGTGTAGCCAGCAATAAAATGATTTATCTTGTGGCAGGAGAATTTTAAAGTTAAAAATAGAACACCCCCACTGCCAACCCCAAGGCAAGTGAAGGCCTTAGGCCTTCACTTGTCCATTCCCAAAACCCCCATGTCCTCTTACAATCCTACCACAATCCTGTTCCTTAATTTGAAAAATAAATAAATCCAAAGCCCACTCATAACCAGCCAAGCCCGCCAGGGCCCGCCCTTCCCAGGCTCTGATTGCTGCTGCTGGGCGTCTGGTAACCTGTAAAAGCAGCACCAAGCAAAACCGGGAAGTGAAGCGAGGGAAGCCCACCTGCATCCTACCACAACACTAAGTAGAATCCTGCCACCCTCGCCAAGTAAGTGAAGGCCTTAGGCCTAAACATGTCCATTCCCAAACCCCAAACCTTAAAATCCAAAGCCCAATCCTCACCCACCGACCCTGCCCCAGACCGCCATTCCCAGGCCCTGATTGGTGCTGCTTGGGGTCATATAACTCGGAAAAACAGCACCAAGCAAAACAGGAAGCGAAGTGTGGGAAGCCCAATTGCTCCCCGTCACAATGCTAAGAAGAGCCCTACTGCACCCCCAGGTAAGTGAAGGCCTTAGGCCTAAACTTGGCCTTTCCCGAACCCCCACAGTCCTTAGACTGTTATGGGAGGATAGCTCAGCGGCAACGTCCTCGCCTTAGAAGCAAGATGAGAGGGAGCAACACAGGTTCAATCCCCGGGTCTGCACTTAGAAACCTCTGGTATTAAGCACGTTATGAGTAACCTATCATATCATACCATACACCGCTACCACGATTCCTTCCCTTAATGAAAAATAGCGGTACCAAGCAAAACAGCAAAGTGAAGTGAGGGAATCCCACTTGCTTCCTGCCGCAAAGCTAAGAAGACCCCCAGCACCCTCCCCTAGGTAAGTTAAGGCCATAGACCTAACCTTGTACATTGCAAATCCCTCACCCCTCCTTACACCCCTATAATGATCCCTCCCTTTACTTTTGAAAAATAAGCAAATCCAAACCGTACTCCCCACCCACCAACCCTGCTCTAGCTTGCCCTTCCCTGGCTCTGACTGGTGCTGCTATGGGTCACCTGACCCGTAACAGCTGCACCAAGCAAACAAGGGGAGGGAAGCGAGGGAACCCCAATTTCTTCCCACCGCCTCAATAAGAAGAAACCCACCTCTCACACCCAGGTAAGTGAAGGCCTTAGACCTAAACCTGTACATTTTCAAAACTGCCACCTCTCCCTTACAGCGCTACCACAATTAATTCCCTTAATGAAAAACAAAACAAAAAACAAATCTAATGCCCATTCCCCAGACCCCAATCCTGCTTGTGTTTCCATGTAGAGAGGACCTGGCCTAGCAGTTCGGGCAAGGCTGCTCTCATTGGTGGCAGTACCTGACTGATTTGCATATGGCAGGGCCCTTTTTGCAATGGCACAGACAGGCTAAAATATGGTGGTGTGCAAGATTGCCCAGAACAATGCCAGTGGTTCAGCTTAATTCAAAACGTTCCACCCATCACTTTTTGGGTTTTAAGGTGAAGGCCATAGTCCTTAAATATTTGATTTGCATACTACTCACCTCCCTTACATCCCAACCCAGATCCCTTCCCTTCATTTGAAAAACAAAAACAAAGGCCACTCCCCACCGACCTACACAACCCCAGCCCATTTTACCGAGGTCCTGATTGGTGCAGCTGGGGGTAACCAGACCAGGAACAGCAGCACCAAGCAAAGCAGAGAATCGAAGTGAGGGAAGCCCACTTGCATCCCACTGCAATGCTAAGAAGACCCCTGTCGCCAACAGCCCCAGTTAAGTGAACACTTTGGGACTAAACTTGTCCATTGCCAAATCGCCACCCCCTTAAATCCCTATCACGATTCTTTATGTTAACGGGAAAAAAAAACTTAGAGCCCACTCCCAGCCACGGACACGCACCCAGTCTGCCCTTCCCAGGCCCTGATTGGTGCTGCTGGGGGTCACGTCACCCAGAACAGCAGCACCAAGGAAAATAGGGAAGTGAAGCGCGCAAAGCCCACTTGCTGCCCAATGTAACACTAAGAAGACCCTGGCTTCCCACCAACAGGTAAGTAAAGGCTTTAGGCATAAACCTGTCCATTCTCATACCCAACTCCCTTACACCACCACCACAAACCTTTCCCTTAATTAAAAAAGAAAATCCAAAGCCCACTCCCAGATTTCGACCATACCATTGTCCACGCTTCCTAGGCCAGATTTTTGCTGCTGGTGTCACAGGACCCGGAACATCAGCACCAAGCAAAGAAGGGAAGTAATGTGAGGGAAGCACACTTGCTTTCTAATGGAATGCTAAGAAGACCCCTGCCTCCCAACCTCAGGTATGTAAAGGCCGTAGGCCTAAACTTGTCCATTTACATACGCCCAACTCCCTTACACCCATACCCTGATCCCTTCACTTAATTAAAAAAACAAATATCCAAAGCCCACTTCCCACCCACTGACCTTGTCAAAGACAGCTCTTCAAAGGCCCTGATGGTGCTGCATGGGATCAAGTGATCCGGAAAAGCAGCACCAAGCAAAACATGAAGCAAAGCGGGGAAGTCCACTTGCTTCCAACTACAATTCAATGTAGACCTTTGCCACTGACCCCCAGGTAAGTGAATGCCTTAGGACTAAACTTGTCCACTCCCAACTCACCCACGCCCCATTACACCAGTCCCATGATGCATATAATTAATTTTTTAAAAAAATCAAAGCCCATTCCCCACCCACTGATCCTGCTCCAGACCACGCTCCCAGGCCCTGACTGGTACTGCTGGGGGTTACCTGTCCCAGGAAAGAAGCACCAAGCAAAACAGGGAAGCAAACCGAGGGAAGCCCACTTGCTTTCTGCCTCAGTTCTAAGAAGACGTCTGCTGCCATCCCACAGGTAAGTGAAGGCCTTAGGCCTAAACTTGGCCAATGCAAACACCCCACCCCCTTACACCACTACCACAATCGTTTACATTAATAACAAAAAATGCAGAGCCCACTCCCATCCACCAACCCTGCCACAGCCCGCCCTTCCCAGACCCTCATTGGTGGTGCCGGGGTCACGTCACCCGGAATATTAGCACCAAGCAAAACAGGGAAGCAAAGCAAGGGAAGCCATCTTGCATTGTACAACAACACTAAGAAGCCCCCCACCACTAACCCCCAGATAAGTGAAAGCCTTTGGCCTAAACCTATACATTCCCAATTACACCCTACATGCCTTTCCATAATTGAAATAAAGAAATAATCCAAAGCCCACTACCTCCCACGGACCCAGCCACAGACCACTTTTCCCAGGTCCGGGTTGGTGCTGCTATGGGTCATGTAACCCCAAAAAACAGAACCAAGCAAAATGAGAATCAAATGCATGTATGCCCAATTGCTTCCTAACACCCACCATCTGGTAATTGAAGGTCTTAGGTCAAAGCTTGTCCATTCCCATCCGCCATCCCCCATCTCCCAATACAGCTTGAACCCCTACATCGATACATTCTCTTAATTAAACAAAAACAAAAAAACAATTCCAAAGCCCATTTACCCACCCACCGACCCTACCCCAGACTGCCCTTACCAGGTCCTGATTGGTGCTGCTGAGGCTCCTGTGACCCAGCAAAGTAGCACCAAGCAAAACAGGTAAGTGACGTGAGGGAAGTCAACTTGCTTCCTGCCGCAATACTAAAAAGAAAACCGCTGTCCTCCCCCAGGAAAGTGAATTCGTTAGGCCTAAATGTGTCCATTGCCAACCCAAATCCCCTTAGACCTATACCCTTCCCTTAATTAAAAAATCCAAAGACCACACCCCACCCACCAAACGTGTACCACTCTCCCTTCCAGTGCCGTGATTGGTGCTGCTGGGGGTCATGTGACCCAGGAACAGCAGCACCAAACAAAACAGGGAAGTGAAGCAAGTCCACTTTCATCCTGCAGCAACACAACAAAGACCCCTGCTACCGACCCCCAGGTAAGTGAAGGCCTCGAACCTAAATGTGTCTATTGTCAAACCTCCACCCACCTTACAGCTCTACCATTATCATTTTGCTTAATTAGAAAAGAAAAACAACGCGCACTCCTCACCCAATGACCCTGCCCCAACCCACCCTTCCCAGGCCCTCATTGGTATTGCAGGGGGGCCACATGACCCGGAAAAGCAGCACCAAGCAAAACAGGGAATAGATGTGAGGTAAGCCCACGTGTATCGCAACACAACGCTAAACTAACTATTTATTTACTGCGTTATAGTAGAAAATATGACTTTTCACTGTTACATTACACACAACAACATTACGATTGACAGTAATTTGTACAATAACAGGTAAAATAAATTAATTGTTTTCTTATAAAACCTACATTTTGGAGCACTTTCAAGACTTCAATAGTAAGACATACTTCGTGTCCAGCTATCAATCTCTCCCAGAAAGATTCCAAGGACAATCAGTCTGCTTTATCATCAAACTGACTAAGCAGATTGGATCTCGTCACCATGGAGCCCCTACAATTGATAATTATATGTTTTTGGGACTGCTTTGTCATCTCATCACAAAGAGAGCAAATGTTGACACAACCCGGAGACTTATCCTGAATCGAAGGGATTCCACCCGTACAAATTAAATTTAGTCAGAACCTAAAATATTCTGACCAAAATTTTGAATTTGGAAAATGTCTTATGGACAAAGATCTTGAAATTTTCAATCTACGCATCACTGTTATAGTTTGAATCCAGTTCTATCGAACCAAAGCCACCTTAACACCCACAGCGTTAGTAATTAGATCAGTCACTACTTGATCACTCTGTAGCAGGATTTTGATTACGTATTTCTCCAACTGAACTAAAACTGGACTCAATCCCTTTTTTAACTGGGAATCAATATCTTCGTACAGAGAGTTCCCCTGAGGCACCACTATACATCTATATAGTGAGATGATTTACCAATCAGTTTACATCTGTAGAGATTGTAACCCTAGCTCATACCTCATACTTGGCATTGGGAGGCTCTGAAGGAGACTCAGAATCTTCCTCCATATCCTCCCCTCTATTCTAGCCAGTTCATTACTTGGGATTGGAGCTTTATATCCATTCCATTAAGTTGCAATGGAACAACCTTATGTATGTATAAATCTTACCAAAGGAAGTATTGAGCATTTACAATAGGTACTACACAGTCTTTTCATTTGACATACCAGCTGTCCCAATATATCCTCTACTTCAGGTTGAAACTGAGTAAATGTTGGAAAGGGATTCATCTTAAAAACTAAATAAACAACTTCTTTTGCCTGGGGCACTAATTGATCTAACAGCGTCCACTTGAAATTTGGAGTGGACTTCAAAGGGCTCTTGAAAGTTACAATTTTCGATTTAGCTGGACTTATTTGGACACCATTTTTATAGCATAATCACCAAGAGCACTTAATAGTCACTATAGGCCTATCAGTGTATAGTCAAGAAGGACTATATTGTTCGCATAGGCAATCCGATTTATGGGCTGGAGACCAATCACAGGACTGAATAGAGATAAGTCAGCAAGGTAAAGATTAAAGAGGAAGGGGGCAATGAAACACCCTTGCCTCACCCCTCTCCCAGTTGGCAACAAGAGCAGACAGGTCACCCTGCGTATTTAATATTACTCGCAGGTTGGAGTCCTTGTGCAAGATCACTATTATTGCTAGTAGGGATTTTGACCGACCCCATGCATCCATGACCAAAGACAGTACCGATTAATCGTGTGAAAGGCCATTTAGAAATCTATCAAATCCTCATATAATATGGGGCCACCCTTCATCAAAGACTTCATTGCCACAATAGACATTAGTAGGCCATTGAGTGAGGTAGATAGGCCCTTTCTAAAACCCATTTACTTCTTTTCATAGAATGTTTTTAACTATAGCATATTGTGGTTGTGTTACCACCACCAATGACCACCAATGGCTCGAATGGATTTGCATCTAGCAAATAACTCTTCGGAGAGGAATAAGTAATCTATGGTTGAGCCAGCAGAGCCCTCCTTCAAAGTTAACGGTGGTGGAGTATCTCCCTGGACATTTCCATTAGCAATTACAAAATTCCAAGCCGAGAAAAAAGTCAACCATTTCCTACCATTTACAGCGGGCTTTTGGTATGTTTGGACTATGTAATGGACTTCTAAATGGGCGTTTTAAGACACTCGAAAACGCAAATGAAAACTAGAATATTTCAGGGGTAAGTAAACTAAGGTTATCAAATTTTGGTGGCGTTTCCCCTTACTTATCAACTGAAGACAGCGGGTCATTCTTCTTTTATTGCTTAAGTATTTGAATATATGCCCAGCTACATAGCGCCTTAATCCACTATTTTATATGAGCTATATACATGAATGGATATATGCTAGCTCAGATGTTAGCTCAGAAAGCATATCACTTCGGAAAAGCGTTCCCCTTCTAAAGAGATTATGCATATTGCTATGCATTCATGCATCTAGTGCCTTGCTGTAAGGTAGGTTAAATGACATCTAAGCTCTTCCAAGCGCTACAAGCTGAAAATAACATTAAGCAATAAAGTACATGCATGTGCATGCACTAATCAATCAAGAAATAGCTAATCAAACAATAGAAAGGACTACTTTACCCTTTCAAGTTGCATGTTATCTATCTGATTCTTACTAGGCGTCAGCCTCAAGTAGTCAACGCCTTCACTTATGGTCTATGAGCTCAGATATGGCTTGAAGGTGCAGATTTCCTGCATTAGCTGCTTCATTTATTGCCCTTATGTAGGGTCGTCTGCACAAAAATCCATGTCACATGTACGTTTCACTCTTAAGGTTCAAGATTTGACAGAGCGGTCTGCGACTCTGGTCATGTATACTCCATAATACTGTATCTTTTGATGTATGTGATTTTAACAATCAGATCTATTGTCAAGAGATGTGCATCTTTTGATTTATTTCACATGTCTGGATGTACAATTGGATGTGGACCCAGAAGCAGCATTTGCACCTTTCACAAATGTTCATCTAGTAAAAGAGATTGTATAAAAGGGTCATGGAGAGCTATCTGCTGAGATCAAGGAGCAGAAAGAGGTTCAAGGGGTTTGGCCATCAATGTTGTAATGCACCATGTCATTGAAGAAGAAAATAAATCAGCACCCCCAAAGATCACTGCCCATGGCTCTCAGTCTTCCTTCAATATAACCTGGACCATTATCTTGAAAATGGCACAAAGCCTATCCACTCCTTCTCTCAACACCCTGCCCACCCCATTTGCCTGTTGAAACCCCTCACACCAAACCAAAACTCCAGAAGGCCTCTGCCCTTAACAGCACTGCCTATGACAGGTAACCCTGCACCACTACTCCGCTCTTTATGGGAAGTGTGTACTGTGCAACAAGGTGCTAATATTCATCAAACAAATCCTTAAGGTAATGATGTGCAATAGACCAACAAATATGCATATGCCACTAGTAGGACAGGGTGGACAATACCGTACCCCCTAAGCTCAAGCACCTTTACATCAGCGCCTTATTGAATAAAAAAAAACACAGTTTACAAGGCAAGACAGCTATTCAATCAACAGTCTTCCAAATTCTAATGGAGCTTATCTGAAGGGCATGACTATTTTCCCCTTCCTCCTATTTTCAATATCTCTCCTGCGTTAGGAAGTGTTTTCATCACAACATATTTATCCATATCTAAAAAGTAAAGAGAAATAGCATTGCTTGGTCACAATCTATTCTCATACGTGTCAAATGTACCAACATTATATATAACCAATGTCAAATAAAATTATGCACTTACTGATTTAATTTACAAAAAGTTTATGGATCCAGTTGGTTCTTCTAAGTCACTCATCCGAACCCTAAACCACAACAAACAGTGAAAGAAAGACCCATTACTTGTCAAGCTAACTGCAATGTGTCTACAGCTACTGTAGAAATAAAAGACAAAAGACAATTTGTAATCACACCCTCAGATAAAGCAAAAAGAGGGTGAGAACTTTGGACAGATCTACTTTGTTGGAGAATGCATGTAACACAACCAAACCCTCCAGACTGTCTGTGTTACATCTTTCAGTTAGCAGAGCAATGCCATCAAAAAGCTTATTTAAAAAAATGGCATTCGCTCCAACTTAATAATCCTGATTTGGAACCCCCTCTTTTTGCTTTTAAGAAAGGGAAAAATCTAAAACAGCATTTGATATCCGCTGATAGAGTGGTGACTAAACCATCTTCTAAGATAAGATCATTTTTGGGCCTCCTCCCTGTGAAGGGGCACTACCATGTAGGAGATGTATGGCTTGTACATTTTCACGGACTAAATTAAACATTGATCTAAGATTAGAACAAAAAACATCTTGGCTCAACTAGTGGAACATTATGCACTCGCTGGACATAATGAGTATAATATGACATCGTGGGCCATTGATAAGATTAATGGTACAGAACAGAGTAGTACGGACCAGCTCCTAGAATCAAGAGAGCAACACCGGATGTACACTTTGGATACATTTAGATGAGGTCTGAACTAACAAGATGAGTGGAGCCCCCTGGGGTTGTTGTAACTTCCTGGTACCCTCTGTGCCAGTTAACTCATATTGATGTCATTTTGTCATGCAGTAGGGCACATTACATCGGCACCTGTGAGGTTTTTACTATAATGCCTATCAAAAACCCTGTATTCCATTGTGTTCCAACTGAATTGTACATTTTGGATACATTTAAGATCATGACAGCAGGGGTATTGGGCCCCCGAGATGTTCTAATTTTTGTATTTGTTTTCACTTTTGCTATTGAAAATGACATGTTATGTTATGTTAATTATTTTTATAGAGTGCATGTACGCTGAAGCATCTTGTCGCTAAGGTAGACCTGACGGATTAGAACCCAACTGATAACAAGATAAAATATTAGCACAGATACGTTTTTAACAGCCGACGAAAAACAAGGAGATTTTTTGTAGCCCTAAGTGGAGCCGGCAGAGAATTCCGCAATTTAACGTCCACTACAGAAAAGGAGCAGCCGCCTACCCGCTCAAGCTGATAGCAAAGAATCACACGAAGACAGGAGACCTTGGAATGCAGATCACGGGAGGGCACATAGGAACAAAATTGGAAATATTCTGCCCCCAACGCATGGAAAGCCCGATGCACTATCACCAGTGATTTGAATTGGACTTGTTGAAGAACTGGGAGCCAGTGCAGTGATCGAAGAACAGTAGAAATGTGGGCACCACATGGGGTACCAGTGCAGATGCATGCAGTGTAGATTTGGAGAAGCTGCAGATGATGAAAGGGATACAGAAGCTGGGCCAGGAAAAAGGAGTTGCAATAATCCAGCCGACTGAGGACCAGAGAAGCTGTTACTAGGGGCCTCAGTTGGACAGGAAGAAAAGGAAGAACCTTGTAAAGTACTCACAGTTGGAAGAATCCTACTTTACAGACAGCCCCAACTTGGCCATCCATCGAAACAGAGGCATAAAGAATCACTCCCAGATTCTTTACCTCTGATACAGGAGAGGGACATATTAAATCTTTGCTTATTGAAACATGGAAATGTGTTTTACCTATAGGTATACAGATTATATTTGCTCTGAGAATTTTGTGAATTTATTATCTTAGTTCACTTTATGTTGATTGAATAACTTTGCATACCCATATGGAAATGTATTATGACTCTGTAGGTTTTTCTTACCTCCGCCAATTGTCATACGATGCAGTTGGCTTTGGCACGTGATGCCGCGTGCACTTGATGCTTCATCCTGACCGGTGGGCCTTGTTGTTTTTTCTTGGACCAAGGGGTTTTCCTTTGCAGCCCCCAGTGTTTACGTTTGTATCACGTGACATATGTCACGTGATACAGTGGCCCAGTTAGAGTGAGCAGCCAGTATTGGGTTCTTCCCCTGCTGTCACTTATATTACATCGTGTCACATGATGGTTTCTCTCGGTTACCACTGCAACCCGGAAATACGGTCCTGGCAGTAAGGAACTCATGTTGGCAAGAAGTAAAGACAGACACAATAGATCACAGTTCAATGGTGTTTATTTAACTGTATGCAAGGGTGAGAAAAACACCTAATATAAACCTAAAGCTAAGCTGGGAGCAAGCAACGACCATCAAATAATAATAAGGCAGTCCTAGTAACATCTTGTCAAATAAAGAAGTGCCTATACTAATATAAAAACCTATTGCTAATCCTTACCACTAAGTTACAAAAGAGTGTTGGATAAAAAAAAGTCAGAAAAAAAGAAGTGTTCTCAAAACAATAAATCAGGATAGTATGGCTGGGTCTCCCTTTCCCACATTTGAAGCATGGGTCAAGGCGGTACTCCTGAGCACAACACACTCCTGGGACTCTCCAGCATGAAGATCACAATTCCAGTTCAATGTTACCAGAACCTTCAGAGGCTGTCTCTTTTCTACAAAGTATCTCACCTTAAAAGGCCTGATGGATCAAAACAACCAACAAACAAAGGTTCCTTCAGTAATCTTGCATCTTGGGCGATTGTCTCTTCACCCCTTGGATCTCCCTCTGCCGGGCTCGGATCCTTCTTGCAACTTGGGCCTCCCTCCCTTGAGTTCACTCCGACCTTTCAAATGCAGCTTGCAATATTCAAGAGCCTTAATGTCTTTTTAAACAACTTTTCACTGTGGACAACCCTCAGCCGTGTTCACTCTTGTCGACACAATGTTCATGGGTGTAATACTCTTCACCCCAACTCACCGGCATCCTTCAGCTGGGTTCACGTTTGCCAATTACACAGTTCACTTTGCTTTTATCACAATACGGGATTCATTCTCATTAGCTTTTCTCTTGGCATCCATTTGTCGGGTTCACATAGCCATCTTTAACACAGTTCATGATTTGCTCATTTTCATCAGAAAGCGTTTGATTCCCATCTCCTAGCTTTCTTTCGGCATCCCTATGTCGGGTTCACAGTTTCCTTATTCCATAGTTTACAATCTTATCAGAAAGCAGGGTCTCCCTTCCCCTAGCTTTCTCTTGGCAGTGTGTCAGAGATTTGACATGACCCTTGTAGGACCACTCTGACATCTCATGCCACCCTTTCCGAGGGCCTCCTGGTACTTGCAGTTTCAAAACATAACAAAGGGGGCCAGCGAGAGTCCTTTGAATGAGCACTCCTGTGATGCCTGAACATTCAGCAGCTGGCTCTTGTCTGGGCTTTTCCAAAAGTTCAAACACACACGCACACGTTATTTTCTTCTCAAGCTCCTTGCATTCACATAATGTTGCCACTTACAACCTTGGGCTCAACACAGTTCAGTTTGCTATCAGCTTCCTCTGACTCACCATCTTTTTTGAACCCGTTGGCTTGTCTTGCTTCTGAAGTCAAGGACAGTACCATTATAGCCAGCATGCCTCACCACCTGTGCTATCCATACGGGTGGCCCCCATGCACCGTTGACATCCATTCCTCCACACGCCTGCTGTAACTCCTGGTTTTATGATTTCCCTTTCGGAGTCTTCGCGGCTCTGGGTTGAAAAGGGGAAGGGGTGTTCCCCCTTCATCTCCAGGTCTCGCTGCCTTTCTCCTCTATTTGAACTGCTGGTTTGGTATAGCTGTTTCCTCGTGAATTTGGCCTTGCTCATAGTGTGCTCTCGTGCTCTGCCCTTTATCCCTCTGGAGAAGGTAAAGGGCTGTCAGGTGTGCATGGTTACTGTCAGTTTACTAACCCATGTTTTGGGACATGTTAGGTAAACGGCTCTGGTGTTAGTCCATTGTCTGTTACGGGGTGAGAAATTGTTTGTGTTGTAAAGGTAAGATTTGTAGGGTTGGTGAAATGAATAGGGGGGACTGTGGGAACGGTAATGTTCTGTCACGGCAGACAGGGAATTTGAAAAATAATAACCAGGGAGATGTGGAGAGCAATGACTGGGAGTGTTCAGGTAGGAAACAGGAAAGCAGGGATTCTGGGAGATGTGATCTCTGAATGCAACAGAGTTTGAGCTTCTAGGAGATGTATCAGATGTGAAAGGGTTGTTGGATACAGGTAAGGTAGATTCTTTGGGTGGAAGGGAGGTAGATATAGAACAATCTACAAAGGCCTCAGGGACTTCGCCATTTTTGCCTTTGTCCCTGGTATAATACAGCGTCTCATCTGGGGTATTCACCTGAGCATAACCCCGGGTTCCCTTACCCAGGTTATCCTCCATCGCTCGCCTGCCCCCAGGGTTGGGATCTGAGAGCACCAGCCTTTCCCTGGCCACCTGCATAAGGGATTCTCAAGGTTTATTTGGGAGAATAACCTCATATTTCTCACATGACCCACTCCATATCATTTATAAACAAAGGGTTTCAGAAAAGGGTATATCGGCGTCTCAAATGCTGTTTTACTTTCTGGACCATTATTTAGGCTGACTTTTATTGTGCTTCACATTTGTCTGTGCACACCATTGTATCAGTTGATTGTTGGACTTACCAAACAGTGATTTTCAGGTAATCATTGGATTCTCTGTCTTTCCTATATTATTAGGGAATATTTGGTGTTTTTCACCACGCACATTGGGATGCATAGAATCTTGACTTTCACTGTCTGGGTCCTTCTGAGATTGTGCATATTGAAAGACCAAAGAAATATCGAGGCTTGGTACCACAAAATGAAATACGCCAATCACGGGTAAAAAGATACAAGTATATTTATTTCTGTACAGATTCAAAGGCAAAATCAGATTGCTATATGGGCGCCCAACACCTCGCACTGTGTACCAGCAGACACCATGAGGGGAGTGAGTGCTGGGTATCCCAAAACATGCTCTATTTATATACCATCCCAGTCATTGTCCAGCCCTTCTCCAAACGAATAACTTACATACAAGGGTTCATGCCCAGTTCATATGACAAATATGAGAATATTGTTTAGCACATTTAACATATTTACTTGTCCATGAAGATTCAATGGTGATGTTGGTTCTCCAGCTTAAAGTAAGTCCAGATACAAGAATGAACACAAAGAGTTTTCTGCCAAAGCACACGGTTTTAGTTGTTTTGCATTCTGTTCCGTTGTTTGAATTAGGATGAGGCTGTGGGTGCAGACAACACTTAGATTGCTGCAGCCGAAAACACAGTTTACCATTTTAGGACAGAAAGTAGGAGTTAGAATCAAAATGGCAGATGGTTCTAAGATGGCAGTGAAGTTTACTTCTATTCAAAGCATTTTAAGCGCAGTTTTCTGTACAATGTGAATGTGCTTAGGCCAATGTCCATAACCAGACGGTATTATGCAACTATGGTTTAACAAACCCTCCTTTTGGCCAAGCCAAGAGCATTACTCAAACATTTGTATTATTCAAAACCCTTTGCATCAATGTCCGTACATCCTGAATCGCATTCTTCATAGACTTCAATCGCATTATCTCTTTGATGGTAATATCCTGCATTACTAAGACATTGGTAGCTTTGTCAGGCATATGTATCTTAGGTCCAAGTGTACCTATTGTTTGTGCACAACATCCTCCTATCATAGAACATATGACAGAGAGGCATTGTATATAGCAACAACAAAGCAGTATAATAGCAAGAATAGCAAGAATTATAATAAGAACTGCAAAGATTTTCCCACCCATGATCGCAACAAGTACCAGAACCAAGCACTACGATTCCAGTTTCCCTCTGGGACATGTACTTGCCACAAACAAAATTAACCAGATCTCCTACATACAAAGGTCTGTCCTCACTGTTTAGATTTGCAATCTTAGTACAACCCTTAAATATACCCATTGGCTGAGAACCTTCTCTTTGTATGCAGAAAGGAACATAGTTGGGACTATGATTGATAGTATAGGAAGGAGGCATGGCATCCTGGTTTCCTACGGGAGACATCTTAAAGGAAATAAGTGATTGAAAAGGTCTAGAGAGTCTATCAGAAGGCCTAATAGATGCAACATTGATCTTGCTCCTATTCGGAAAGAGAGAACATCCAGAGGTGTTAAGACTCGCTTTTCAAATTCATTTAGATTAGTCCTGTCAAAGTCCCTGAAATACTATCATTCCAATGGCCAAAAAATAGTGCCCTAAGCGAGGCACAGCATGTAGTAGTTAAGGAAAGGCAGTGAATATACCAGCCCAGTCCCTTTTCCCCTTGTGGTGACAAATGTGAACACACCCAGCAATTTGTTTTGTTCAGAATCACATGGGTTGCATTCATGCTCATCAGAAGAGTGTTATTATGGTAACCCTTTCTATGTTGGAAGTCTCAAGGAGGAAGAGTCTGCAGATGCACGAAGGGTGACGACACAGTGGGGATTTTTTTCCATGGGTAACAGAATATCAAGCGGATGCTCTTTTTCCAAGTACCAAAAACCAAGTGTAAATATAATGATTAAACAAGTTACTATTGTGACCGGCAAACAGTGGTTCCTCAGGGATCATGACCTTCGATGGACAGATTATTCATAAGAGAAGTGACCATTATTTTTTTCAGTACAAGTGGGTTTAGGAATGGGCATTGTCAGAGTCCATTTAGAAGCCTCTCTGTTAGGCTCTTTTAGTTCATCCGTTGGTGGCTCCTGACCTCGTGGCCTATCTTGCTTGAAGGTAACTTTGCCGGTCCATGCCTCTTATTTATTTTTCAGTAGAAGAGTGATGAGGGACTAGCTCAATTATGGTTTCTTGTAGGCATAGCCGATGCTGTGCTGTAAGTGCCGTTTCTCGGCCGCAGATCGTACCTCAAGACTCCAGGTACGGTGTGATCTGCGAACAGAGTGTCATCATTTCCTGAAGGAAATGATGAAGCAGAAGCAAGGTTGCTCAACGGAGAAGGAAAATTCAAAGAAGAACTTGAAGACAAAGCAGCAGTCTCCCTTGTCCCCACGGGCTCAGGAAGAATTTCCACAGACAAGGCAGCATCAAAGTGCACAATCTCCTTCTCATCTCCTTTATCATGGGCCAGAGGAAAAGGAATGTTCCTGACATATGTTGTGTCAAACCAATGTTTTTTCCCTGCCACTCGTATGGCGGTCTGTGTGGCCAAGAGGACTTGATGCAATCCTCTCCAGCGAGGTGCGAGACAGGAAGCTCTTTCGAATGCTTTCACGAGCACCCAGTCACCAGGTTGGAGTTGATGACCTGGACCCTCGTATTTTACTGAGAGGCTTCTCGCACCTGTTGATGAATTAAATACAAGTTTTGAGTTAACTGGTCACAGAAGACAAAAAGAAGCAAATTCTCCACATTCTTTAATAACTTGGGTTTCGGTAGATTCCAAATATTGGCTGGTCTCCCCATGACAAACTCATAAGGAGAGAACCCTGTCTTTGATTGTGCGGTTGTCCGCATTGATAATAAAGCTATTGGTAAGGCATCTGGCCATTTCAAGTTATTATTTACACAGACTTTTGCTATCTTGTTCTTTAGTATGCCGTATGGCATTCTACAAATCCGGCACTCTGAGCATGTCTGGCTAAATGGAACAGTTTATCGATTTACAATCCTGCGCATACTTGCAGGATAACAGCAGTGATAAAATGTGGTCCATTGTACGACCAAATGACTCTTGGTAAACCAAACCTAGGAAAATGGTTCAGCATGGTTTTTGCCATCGTCATTGCTGTGGCATCTCTTGGAGGAAAAGCTTTGACCCATTTACTGAAGGCATAGATGACTACCAATACATATTTGAAATTCTGACAACGCTCCATTTCGATAAAGTCAAAGTGTATGACCACAAAAGGCATAGAGAGGGGACCAAAACTACCCTTTGGTGTCGATGTACCTTTCCCACCGTTATGCTGGACCAAAAGCTCTCTTTGGAATATTTACATTAACCCAGTCAGGTTCTAACAATTTACAAATCTTTTTGGCACATATGTGAGTTGGACCATGAGCCATCGTATCCATAGTGACATAAGCATCGGGCAGAATCCATTTTTGTTTTTCATTATCCACCCAACAACCTTCATCATCTAAACTTGCTGGACCCTCAGCCCACTGTTTAAGTTTGTCTGGAGTGGCATCAGCCTGAACTTCTTTTATGCAACTAATTCCTACATCTACCACACAAGTGTTAGTGACCCCATTTGTCACATACATTTTGGAATGCAAATCGGTGGCAGTCTGTTTGGCTATTCTGTTTGGGTATTCTGTGAGAAAAAGCATTTATTTTTCCCACATCGTCCGTTACTTTCTGGTGTGCTGCGCACTTCATTATTGCTAACTGAGTAGGAAGCGCAAGTGCTGAAAGTAGCCGAACTATTAGATTGCCATGCTGCATCTTAGTTCCATGCGAGGTCAAGAAACCTCTCTCTGCCCATAATCGATCAAAATTGTGAAATACCCCAAAGGCATACTTGCTGGCCATAAATATATTCACACTAAGCCATTCAGAAAGTTCACAAGCTCTGGTCAACGCAATCTCTGCGGCCTGCTTAGAATTATGCAGAATTCTTTTAGTTTCCACTATAGTGCTTAAAGTGATGATTGTGGAAGCAGCAGTGGATGTATCATCCGGAAGTTTGAAGCAGGAGCCCTCACAAAACAGCTCTCCTTGTGGATTCTTTAAAGGTGTATTACTTAGGTCAATTCTGCCCTTAGTTTCTCGTTCTGTGGTATAGAAGCAGTCATGTGACATTTTGTCACTGCAATCAATTTCTTGCGGAAGAGGCAATAGTTCGCCCGGATTTAATGAGCAACATCTCTTAATTTGGATATGCGGTGCAAATAGAATCAGCTTGTTCCTTGTTAGTCATGCTGATGTGAGATGTTGCGTCTGTGTTCTGTTTAATAGAATGTCTACAAAGTGAGGTACGATCATGGTTAAGGAGTGACCCAGAACCATACCCTCACTTGGTTTTACAGATGCAGCTTCAGCAACAACAGCTCTCAAATATCTCATCAAAGCGCATGCAACAGGTTCTAACGTGGAGGAAAAATAACCGCACGGTCTATTTTTGCCCCCATGTTCCAGAGTCAACACAGCCAAAGCGCATCCATCATATTCATGCACATACAACACAAAGGCCTTTTCGTAATTTGGTGTGCCCAAAACAGGCACGGAACACAAGGCAGCCTTGAGGAGATCAAAGCTTTCTGGCAATCCATGTTGCAAGGTAAAGGCAAATAAATACCCTTCTTTGTCAATGCCAACATAGGTTTTATCATTAATGAAAAGTTTGGGATCCACTGTCTACAGTATGAAGCCATACCTATCAAGGCTCTGACCTCTTTCTGTGTATTTGGGACAGACATGCTAGAGATGCTTCGTATCCATTCAGGTGTCAGTCTTCTCGCCTTCTTCAACAGGAGGTAGCCTAGATAGGCGACATCCTGTTGACAATACTGTAAAGATTTTAACAAAGCCTAATGTCCATGTTCTGTTAAATGAATAAGCAGCAACACAGTGCCCTCCTTGCAAGCAACCTCAGAGTCAGCAGGCAGAAGTAGATCAACAACATACTGCAACAACATGCTGGTGGAAGGCAACTCAAGTAAATGTAAATGAGTGTCATGATGCCTACCCCCGGGCATCCAGACCAAGTCCAGCCACCCAAGAAGCAGGCATCATGTTACCCAGAGAAAGCCCAGCACCCCTTGTTAGGGGCTATATGGGTACAGTCCTGGCACCTATGGTGCCAGGCTCATATGGGGGAACAGTCCTGGTGCCATAGGCTCCAGGCTCATATGTTAAAACCTACCTGATGCAGACCATGCTGCAAGAGATCCAAGCCCATGTGAGGCTTGGAAGGGACTACTTTACCTAGGGATATTTTGTTACTCGGGTGAGGTTGTGGAGGAATACTTACCTGGAACTACTTTGAAGGCTATTTAAACCACACCCGAAGGGCAGCACACGCTTCGCGTTATTCTGCATCCTGCAGCGTAACGCTCACCGTGCCTGCAGTCAGCATCCAGCCTCGTGCCACGCCCACCTCGAGTCCAGAGCGCCTAGAAAGAAGGGAAAGAAGAAGAAAGGTTAGAACATGAACATTATTGGGTTTCTTACCTGATTCCGGATTCATCGCACCTTTGAACGAGAAAGAAACTTTATTTTAAACATGTTGCATCGCCAGTAGCAGCGCCGTGCCATACTCACCGTTCCTCGCAGCATCTCTACGATCTGGCGCTGTCTTCATCATTATGTTGCCGCATTCCAACACCTAAGAGGGACAAGAAAACAACAAGGTGAGCCGAGGGGAATCAAACAAGAACAATCTCTTGCCACCATATACTTACCTGATTTTACCGCCGGAGGTATAATTCACCAGCATGCCAAATCTTCTTACGCCGCACCTGTAAGAAAAGAGAAAGTAGCGAGTTAAACTTTGGCATCATTTAACGGACAGTGTGGGATAGCGCAGACTCTTACCTGAATGCTTTCAGCTGCCACAGAACTATCTTCTTTTGGGTCTAAGCTGCAGATAAACAAAGGAATTGGACAAGAGTGATTATTCAGAAATGTTTTAACTCTCAAGAACTATATACTTACGGTACGCCGCCAGGAATTTTGGAGCCAAGATTTGTCTAGAACTCTTCCAATATCCTCAAGCCAGTGAAGTAACTGGCCATCAACGCGCCCCTGCGTTCCTCGCAGGATGGAGAGCTCATCATTCAAAAATATAAGGTGAGCTTTGTGAACGGGGATCAGAGATGTGATAAATGGAGACGCAGTGAGGGGCTACTACTCAAATCCACGGGTGGCTAATTCCCTTTCTCTGCCTTTAGGAGACTACTTCTACGGGTCAAGCATACAAAGCTAGGTGGGCCTGTCCAGTCTGTCATCTCTGCACTACGCATCACGTTGGTGGAGACCGTGGCTGTCCAGTTCCGCCCGACACCCCAGTGGGAACCAGGTGAGCGTAACAATGAGCATCCCCCCAGGGTGAAGGCAAACAAATATCTACGGTCAACAT
The DNA here is from genome assembly GCF_040938575.1 of Ambystoma mexicanum. Lineage (NCBI taxonomy): Eukaryota > Metazoa > Chordata > Amphibia > Caudata > Ambystomatidae > Ambystoma > Ambystoma mexicanum. The sequence goes on along the minus strand of NC_090941.1, from coordinate 458,432,804 downwards.
GTACATGGATACTGAAGAAGGCATTGTTTAAATCCACAACACTAAAATGAGTAGCTGAGGCTACAATCAATGTCAATTTCTTATATACTGGTAGGATCGGATTATTACACTATTACACACACTCCCTGTCATTTCCTCAATCACTCCTCGATGTAAAAAATCAGAAATAATACTCTTCAAAGCTTGTTCACCATCAACCGCAATCTTATATTGCGGAATATGCAGTAATTTATCACCCGGTTTCAATACATTTTTAACTGGATCAGTTTGCAAAATACCTACATCATTGTCATTGACTGGCCATAGACATGTTGGAACCTTATTCAATTCAGGTGGTAAAGGTCTAGACAAAAACTGTGGAACTGAGGCTTGTTGAGGCAAAATCGTTAAATGCACTCCATCCGGAGAACAGTAAATTACAGCATTCAATTCTTTCAACAAATTTAACCCGAACAAATTTTCGCCACAATTTGTCATTAAAAGAAATGGATACAAATCAGTAAATGGCCCCAGTGAAATCTGTACCGGCTTTGAGACTGGACTAACCACTGGCGTACCAGAGAAACCTACAGAAATGTTGTTCTGCCCTGACAGGGGAATATCCGGGACCCGTGAATTATCAATAAGACACTTCTGTGCTCTTTTATCTATCAAAAATAGATGCTTCCTATTCACCACCTGCATCTTAACATAGGCCCTTTCTGATCGACGGGAATAGGTACTGGTTCCAGACTCCGCTTCATGCTCTCCTAGCAGAATAGTATATTATCAAATGCAAGATCTTCAGAAAAATAGACAGTCAAAGGATTATCGAAAATGTTCCCACTATTAACAATATGTTGCTGACTATCTTGTGAAGATGACTGTTGATTCTGAGCGATATGACTTCTACCATGACCCCCCCATCCTAGGACAGCCTCTGGATTGTCTACCCATGGTACCATACATGTTATTTGATCCTACTGAAGGATCAGGCATTGTGCTCGCCAATGACCTTTTTGTCTGCAATAGGCACATTGGTTCATGTGTACAGGACCCAGTTCTGCATTACTCTGTGGTGTAAATTGGCCTCTAAACTGTGTATTCCCACCTCTGGATCCTCTAACTATTTGCTGCAACAATACTTTGGTTTTCAAGTTTCCCTTCTTCTTTTCTAACTTCTCCTTTTCAGTATTAACCCTATTCTCATAGTACTGAGCCATATGTAATACTTTAGACTGCGATTTTGCTTGGCAAGCGCTTTCGGAAGTCATAATTTTTGATTGGATTTCAGGCAACAATCCACACACAAACTTGTCTACACACAGCACTTTCGCTGACTCTGTACCTAAGTCCTGACCATTGAAATCTGAAAATATTTGTTTGAATTGTAAGTGACTCCAATTCAGCACTCCAACTAAGTCAATGCCTAGTCTGGGATGCCCAAAGGAAGCCCTTATTTATATATATTTTGTGACAAGTTCATAAATCTGTATGATAAACCCATATATAACGCCCCTCTCTTTGAATCCCCCTGACCTCACTGAGCCAAGAAGTAGGTTTGTTTTGCAAATTAAAAGGTATATTGGAAAGATTAAACAATATATATATATATATATATATATATATATATATATATATATATATATATATATATATCACACTTTTATGAATAAATTAATATTTGATAGCACACTTATGAATATAATGTTGATCACCAATGGGTAATGTCACATTAGCACAATTCTTTAATTACTTAGGAGTTGGTATAGAAAGGATAAGGTAGCAGAGAATACTTTTATAGTTTCAAGGAAAAGCAATGATGGAAAGAATGCAGCACAGAAATAAACTGATATGGTTTCAACAAGAGATAATACGATCACTTTTCCCCTTGTGGCAATTCACTCCTCCCCTTATGCAATATAAAGAGATGGAAAGAAGAGCACACAGTTCTCAGGAATACAATCAAAAGCCAATTCAGTTCCAGTTCTCCCCTAGCAAGCCTAGAGCAACCGGTATGCTTTTAAACAGGCAAAATACTTTTAAATGTGATTTGCAATGAAGTGAAAAATATGCTAAAAACCATTTCAATTCCCTATAAGAGATTCAGGGTAGGTGACAGCTACTTTGAATTAGTTCAGGTCAACACTAGCAATGATTCAGGAATGATTATCATAGTAAACGAAATTCAGCAGTTGCAAGCAAGAAACAGCTTTTTTTTTACAAGTGGTGAAATGGAGTCAAATTGCAATACGCGGCACTTTTTCCGAATTTGTCGATCGCGATTACGGAAAAATCGCTTGTAGGACATACGGTTCAAAAGATACGGATGCTTTTGTGGAGGTAGATTTTCAGAATGAAGTCAAGATTTCAGAATGACAATTTCGCTTTCACAGCTTTGAAATCACAGAATGGATACACGATTTCTTATGCAGTTCTGACTAGGTGGAAATGGGTTGAATTAGATTATTTTAAACTAAGAGATTGGTTCTGCACAGTTCTGGCTGGATACTCACACTATAAATTTGAAATAGACTGTCAAGATCTGGTCAACAGGTTTAGACTGGACTTCTGGCAGGTGGTTCTGAAGTCACAGCTATCTGGGACAGCTCTGCTCTGCTGGTCTGGATCTCTGGTTCTGGCAAAAGTTCTTGCCACTGCACAGCGGTCTGGTCTGGTCTGCTATCGGCACTGCACAGCGGTCTGGTCCGCTATTGGCGCTGCACAGCGGTCTGGTCTGGGTCTGACGGGTTCTGGGTACAGCTCTGCTTTCTGGGTCTGGCTCTGGCAAAAGTTCTATCCAGAAGCAAAACAGATCGCCCGGCTGTTGAGAATCAGGTTGCAAAAGATTTTGAGGCTGGCTGAAAAGGATTCAGTTTGTGGTTCAGGCCCCTCTGCTTTAAGTTCTGGAGTCTGGATTCTAAGTTCTGGTCTCTGGATATTGCCTGGATTGGAAGTCGTCCGTCAAAGTGCTTCGCAAGAAATCAGTTTGCAGTGGAAAGTGAATGTCCCTATCCGGGTCTCAGTGGCTCTTTTTATGTCTTTTGCAAATGGGTCGGAAGGCTAACTTTCTATGCCCAGCCCTCTGAGGATTATCTGTCGCCTGACTGGAGAACTGAGCTGTGAGTCAGAGTGATGCTACCATTTTACAATCTATTGAAGAAACACCCCTTTGCTTTTACTTAGAAAATGATTTTTTCATAACAAACAGGTTTCCCAGATACACACGTGGTTTTTAATACATGTACACATCACAGATGAATTTAAGACAGTTCTCTGTTCAAGCCCCATGTTCCTGCAAGCTTGGGTTCAGAAACAACAACATTTTACGCTTTTAGTAGGTTTTACCATAGTCGGTTCTGCATCAAATTTTACACAGACATGCACCCCCTCCCTGAGCATATTACTTTAAGTTATCATGTTTCTAGCATAAACCCAGTGTCTACAATATGAATAAACGGCAGGGTTCTGTCTCAGAACATCACACAGAGTTGAGCTTAGTCTCAAATTGTGGGTACATTTTTCATATTAAGGATCTCCAAATTGTACATTTTTGTCAGCTTGATACAATATTTTATAAGCAATTTAATAAAACATACATTTGCCCTTAATGGAATTCACATCTGAGTCTGGTCCACCCCCAGAAGCTTGGCTTGACTCAGAGATCAGATGTCTTGTTTCTCCCAGGGCAGTGTTGACAGCTCACACCCAAAATCAGCATATTCTGTTCAATAGAAAGAGTCTATTGTTCCTTTCTTCCAGGCTGCAGGGAAATTCTCCTCCCCTCTTAATTTACATGTCAAGGCGATATCCTGTGCTGTTGGTGGTAAGAGCAGGTGTGAATGCTTCCCATGGACACAGGCCTCTTGAACTTTTAATTAAATCAGACAGCCTTCTGGTATGGGGCCTGGGAAAAGTAGGTGTTAAGACTTCTCATTGACCAGCAAGCCTTTGAAGTCTCAGCTAACTCAGGTTCATTTTCAGCTCCTGAAATACAGGTCTCCTGTCAGAGTTTAGATCGCAAGCGCCGGTTAGTGACAAGCACCGGTACTGCACCCATTTTTGGGAGCTGTCCTGAATTAATACATATCAAAAAGGGGATTTTACTTGATAGCATATGATTCTTGCTAACATTGTATTGATGTTGATTCTGCAGTAGAGTAATGTAGAACACCCAACCAGAAGTTGGATTTTTTTGTTTGGTGGTTTCGTGCCCATGATTTTAGCAATTTTTGACATCAATTAAAACAGATTTTGAACAGCACCATACTCCTTTGCACTGATTTCGCTCTGTGTGCAGCCAAAGGATAGGGTCTGGCAATGGTCTCCTGTGTTAACTCTCTTGCAATGTTTGAAATAGGCATTTTGAGCTTGCATTTAGAGAAACAAAGGTGATTTCAAAGTGCTTTTTGAGCTAACAGGCCCTGCTGTTTTTCCTTTGGCACCACGTTTCACTCATGGCACTTCTGGCCCATCACGCTCGCATTGGTGGGTGGCAGGTCAGGCGACCATTTTAGTGTGCGTGAAACCTGCATGGTTTTCCTGGATTCTGGTGCAAATAGGGGCTTTTCAGCCATCTTGGATTTTCTAAGCCCACAGCACCAAATGTTGTAGCATAATAACTCGAACATGGGTCAATACACCTGACAAGCCCTCCCCCCCGGCTGCGGTTTGATTTCGAGTCGAGGAGGAGTCGGGTGCAAAGGATGTTTTGATCCACGTGAAGAGGGTCATCTGCTTTTTCTCCTTGGTGCTGGATCATCTGGTTCTCCCAACTGGTTCTGACTGGGAGTATTGGGCGGTACATGGGCCCCTCAGATCTTTGCTCCTGGTCCCTGGGTCACCCTCCCTGGGCAGTCTCCGTGGTTTATCTCTCTCTCTTCTCACCTAGGATGGCAAAGCAAAAGCAGCAGAAAAATATTTGTAGACCTTTCCCCACCACTATTAATGTAGTGGGGTGAACATATACATTTTATAAATCAGGAGACATTTGCATTCTTATCATATATTTTATAGACTACAGGTGGGATATTTTAGGGATGGAAATGTATTGATCTGGAGTGGCCCACTCTGGGATTGTAGAGGACTCCTCCAGTTGCTGCAGAGTGTGCTTGGGATGGCAACACTTTAGCTGATTTATATGGACCCACTTGTCTTCCCCTTCCACCAAACTGCCTTTGGGGATGCGGATCTTGTAGGCGACTGGGGAGATCTTGTCTACAATTTCAAAAGGTCCCTTCCATGTAGGCAGAGATTTCCGCTGTTTGGCCTGGTTCCTTTGGAAATTGTATAGGTAGACCCGGTCTCCCACATTGCATTCTTTCCTAGTAGTCTTCAAATCATAGTGAGACTTCATGCTATCGGCTGATCTTTCTAGGTTTTACTGAGCAGGCAAAAGCATGCTGAAGGTGTTTCCTTAAATTTTCAACATACTCATGAGTTGTGGAGGCATTAATCAATGTCTGCTCTTGGGTCCTGTAGAGCAAATGCTGGAGAAGCACCATCCTGCATCCAGTCATCAGCTCAAATGGTGACATTTTATTTGCAGATGAAGGGGTAGACCTGATGGCCATTAGGATAAGAGGTAATCGAATATCCCAACTTGTCCCAGAATGTGCCACAAACTTTTTTTAAGATGCTCACAATGGTTCGGTTGTAACGTTCTACTGCACCAGAAGAGGCTGGTCGGTAAGCAATATGTAGCTTCCTTTTAACCTCAAGTATCTCCCACATCTTCTTCATTATTTCGCTAATGAAATGGCTACCTCTGTCTGACTCAATCCTTTGGGGTAGACCAAAACGCGAAAAGATGTGGTTGATCATCAGGGCAGCTGCTGTTTCTGCCTTGCAGTTTGGGGCCGGGAGACATTCCGCCCATTTAGTAAATAAGCATGTCACCATCAACATGTACTTATTTCCCCTAGAGGAGCGAATAACGGGGCCTATGAAGTCGACTTGCAAATTTGACCATGGCAGTGTCATCCCCCTCTTTTGGAGAGGCGCACTGTGTGTGAGGGATGTTGGCTGAAATTGTGCACACACAAGACACCCCTTCAAGTATTGGTCGAGGTCCTGCCTCATGTGTGGCCAGTATGCAACCTCTCTTAAGATGTCAAGTTTTGTATGACACCACCTATGACTGGCGGTGGCCGCATCATGGGCGTGACTTAACATCAGGCTTCGGAATGAGGTAGGGACCACCCACTGATCATGGCCAGCCTGGGATTTCATCACCAACAAACCGTCTTGGATTCAGAACTTTTTTGGACATTTCATCAACACTCTGAGGTCCTCTTTCCCAATGTAATTGGTATACATCAGGGGAAAGTTCTCAGGGTCCTCAATGTGTTGGTAAAACTTACAAATCATTGGATCCCCCTTCTGAGCGGTAATCAAATCAGCATCTGGGGTCTCCTTACTCCATTGTGCAGTTGAAAGATCATTGTGAGCATTTATCTGGGACCTAGTGATAGCAGTGACCTGGATTTCGCCCAAAAGGGACTCAATCTCTATTAGATTGCCTTGGATGGCCCCAGTCATCTCCGGTCATCATGACCCCGGTCATCATTTCCAGATTTGTCTGGTCCCTCTACTTTGGAATGACCCTTGATCTTTTTCCAGTAGATGGTCATCCCGTTCGAGGTGACCAGATCCTCAATGTTTTGGATTAACTTCCCATGTTTAAAGGGTTTGTTATAAGCACATAACATGCCTCTGGTTTTCCAATTAACTAAGTGCTCTATGAACCCGTTCAGTACATAATCTGAATCTGTGATTATGACCAGTTTGTGGAGTTGATGTTGGACAGCAGTGAGGATGGCTTGATGCACAGCCATCAACTCTGCCACCTGACTACTTTGGGGACCAATCTTGTACCCAGCGGAGGGTTCTGGGGACTCATTCACCCATGCATTCCCTACGCCAGCCACAAGTTCTTTTTCCCCGTTGTTGTCAACATAGTAAGAGCATCCGTCCACATAGACAGAGGGCAATCCCTCACACTTGTCTTCTTCAAAGACTTTGTGGGGGGAATCAAGGTATGCCTCCACGTTGTCCTTGATTTTTAGACTTTCGTCCTCGAGACAGTTTTCTCTGGCACAATCATGCAAGTCAGCCAGACCTTGCGCAAGGGGACTCTTCTTGTTTTGGCCATATCTGACCTCCACAGGAAAGCCTTGCATTGATAGAATCCAGGAAGTAATTCGGAAATTACTCACTTTTCCGGCCCGGATTCTGTCACTTTGTAGATATTGCAGAGGCAGGTGTGGAGTTTCCACTATGATGTTTTCCCCCTGGATAAACGGGTGGTAATTCTTCAATGCCCACACCGTTGCCAGGAGTTCCTTCTCACAATCGTTGAATTTTTCCTCCCCAGAGGATGAAGTTTTGCTCGCATAGAAGATTACTTTATTGACCTTGTCATGCCTTTGATATAATACTGCAGTCAAGCATGTATTAGAGAACCCTGTCTCCAAGAAAAACTCCTTGTTTCTGACAGTGTAAGCTAGGCAAGGCGCTTGAGAGAGGATTCTTTTGAGCTGTCTTACTGCCTCAGATTGTTCTGGACCCCATTCCCACCTGACCCCCCCTTTCAAGAGATGAATCAGGGGTCGGGTGATCTCTGCGTAGCCCTCAATGAACTTTCTGCTGTAATTAGTCAGTCCAAGGAGGCTCCTTAGTTCCCGCAGAGTTGTGGGGTCTTTCATTTTCTGGAGTGCTTCCACTTTCTTTTCCTATGGACAGAGACCCTGAGGAGTAATCTCATGCCCCAAGAAATTAACACGGGTTCTACACCACTGTGCTTTCTGAAAGGAAAGTTTTGCTCCGGCGGCCCTCAACTGTGTCAGAACATAATGGATCTCCGCTATGTGTTCCTCCACAGTTGAGCTTTTGATGAGGACATCATCTACATAAACCAGGTTACCCCTCGCACCCAGGTCTGGCATGGCCTTGTGTAGGAAAATGTTGAATTAATTGCAGGAGTTGAGGTATCCGAAGGGAGTCCGGGTCCATGTGTACTGCTGGCCCCCAAAGATAAAAGCCAGTTTGTATTGGTCCTCCCTACTGACAGGCACAGTCCAGTATCCATTGGTCAGGTCTATTGCAGTGAATATCTGTGACCCTTGGATCTGGGCCAGCCCTTGGTCAATGTAGGGAAGAGGCCATCGGGAAGTATGGACCCATTTGTTAAGCTCCCTAAGGTCGGCACAGAGTCTCCACTGGCCGTTTGGCTTCAATATTCCCAGCACTGGATTATTGAAGGTGCTGTGGACTGGACGGATTATCCCCCGGGACTCAAGGTTCTTAATTATGTCAGTAAGGATGCGAGAGGCAAGCAATATTGCTTCACAAACACTGGAGTCATGTCAGGGTCCGTGGGAATTGTTGCTGTGTGGATGTCGGTGCGACCACAGTCATATGGGTCTACCGCAAAGAGATCTTGGAAATACAAGAAAACTTGTTTCAACTTTTGCTTCTGCTCCAGAGTCACACATGCATCAGATAGGTTGACTCTCTCTTCAACCATCTGCCTGAAGCCTGGAAAGACTTCTGGTTTTGCTTTCTCACCGGCCTCCTCCAGCTGGGTGGAGAAATCCCTGGTCAGAGTGCTGATTTGGACTGGAGGCTCCAGGTGGGAAAGGCAGCCCTCATGGACATGGAAAATCACCTCATCCCCTCTGAAGTCACAAGTCACATCTTCCTTATCATAAGGGCAGGAAGTGTACACCAGGAAGTTCCCCCCCATGCCGGGTAAAGATCCTGCCTGGTGTTGTGTTGTCATCTCTGTCACTGTCAAAACAGTCCTTGGGGATTGGTCCTAACAGTACATTTCCTAAATCAATGGAAAAATGTCGGTCATCAACCGCCATTCCAATAATGGTGCCTGCGGCTAGAGTTTAAGTCGCTATTATCCACCTCTATTGGAATGGTGTCATGTTCTAGATTGACTAATGGTGTTGGGTTTACCCACAACTCTTGCTGTTGGACAGAAGCATTTAGATGAATATAAGCATCAGGGTTTTTCAATTTTTGTCCTCTTTTAACTTTCACTTCCAGGGAGAATTGTCGGGTCCTTTCTGGGATGGTGACTTTCTCTTTAATCTGAATTTCAACTGCATAATTTAGCAACTGAGCTGACCTAAATGCTTTTTCTGGATCATCAAAGCCCATTGGATTATCTGCTAACTGGGACCAAGCTTTGAAGTTTATTAGGTCCAAATTTATGGCAAAGCGATTGAGAATGTCACTGCCTAAGTAAAAGGCGTCAGTGACGTCTCGCACGACTCAAAAAGTATGGACTATGCTCTTGTTGCTAATGGAGATTTTGAGCATACACCTGCTTGGCAGGAGATGTTTAGAAAGGGTGTTTCCAGATCCATTTCCCATTTGTCCATCAGTTTGAATGTGGGAATGGCTGGATCTTTTCGGAGTTGGCGGAACATGGCTTTGCTGATGAAGCTCTTACCGTTGTTCACACACACTCGGGCAAGAACAGAGTCCTTCACATCCTTCCCATCCTCTCCAATTTGCTAAATATCCGCCAGACTCTTAGTTGATTTCACATCTTTCTGGACTATTGGAGTGGGACTGTCTGATTGTGGATTAGTAAAGAATTTCAGAGTGTTTCCTTCCAGTGTGGAATACCACCTTAAACTGGAAGGAAGGTTGATTTTCAGAAATAGAGAGGCCCCTACATCACCAGTCTGTTGTCCTACTGCTATTACTGTCAAGTCTGGAATTTGGTTGTTCTGAAAGTGAAATTCTACTTGGTCAGATTTTTGTTCAACCATGTGGCATGTGCCGTTTAAACTAACATGGTTGACACTCTGTTTTAATTTTATTGGTCGGCTATTCTGGTTCCAAAGGACCTTGTTTACACAATCTATTAGGGGTGACAACCTTCTCAGGAGGTCATTCTCTAGTAAACAAGCGGTGCCCTTTGGAGTCACTACTATGACCGGGTGTTTCACCTTATGTCGCCCAATTTTAATGTCCAAATCTGCAGTCCCCTCTATGGGAATTTCCTTCCTGTCAAAGTTCGGAAGTTGTCCAGGAAGAGAGGTGAGAGGAATACGGTAATTCTCCCCCGTTCCTGCATTTAGTTTGTCAAATGCTCTTTTGGACAGAAGGGTAGCTTGGGATCCAGTGTCCACCAGTGCCAGAATTGTACCCTGCCCCTGTACTTGTACCGAAGCATAGTATCTTCCCACCTTCTCCTCAAGATGGGCACAGATAATGCAAATTTTGTGGACAACTGGTGGGCTACTTTTCTGGTTTTGGACATGCAAAGAGAAGAGATTTGGGCAGAATTCTGTGGAGAGTCTTGGGAATCTGACAGAAAAAGTTGGCACCTAGCAATGGGAGAAATTTTGGGTTCCCCTGGTTCCGGTTCTGGGCCGCCTCCCCCTTTTTGGAGGCAGTCACCAGAATGGGTTTGAACCAGGGGATTTTGATGCTGTTGGTTCTGGGATGAGATGATGGGTGGTGCTAGCTCAGTCCCCACATCTACCCAGTCTGTCTGTGAATCCCTTAGGACCCATTTTTCCTAGGGAGGAGTTCTCCCGTCTCTGAAGGAGAAGATCCTTTTCCCAGGATCCTCTGAGGATCCGTCTCCCTCAAATTGGAAGATCTGTACCTCCTCCTCAAAGTGAGTCTGTTTGGGTCCTTTGTTTCTCCTACCTCCTCTCTGCTCCTTGGGTGGCAGACTTTCAGGGGTAGGAGATTTTGTTTCCGGTTCCTGGGTTTCCAGGGGCTGTTTACAAGTGGGGTATGATGCTTCCTCCAAGGCTTTACACCCCCCCCTTGCCCTTGTGCCTCCTCCCTGGGAACCAGTGGGTTATCGGGGTGCTGCCCCCATCATTGTTCTGGAGCACCAGGCCCAGAGTTTGGGGCCTTCTGCGCCGGCATGCTCATCTGGGGGTTCTGCTGAGCCCTCAGCATGCAACCCAGCTCCTGTGCCATATTTTGGACCTGGCGCTCTAACTGAAACCCGCTCAGGCTGATATGGGGTTCTGTTTTCTCCCCTGGTCTGATCCCAGGAAGGGGAGCTATCCCTTCTCTAGTAGTACCCTGGGTTGGGAAGATTTGGGTACCCCTCCACCCTTGGCCTCCCCTCTCCCGGATTAGGTGGTCTGGGCTCAGGGAAGTGGGGAAAGAAGAATGGATGATTTTGGGGCTGGAAGTTGGGTGGATACCTGGGGGAAAAGTTCTGCCCAGGATTTGGGGAATTTCTACCCTCCTGTGGGAAGTCAGGAGGGAAGTTCCCTGGGTTAGGTACTTGTCTGGATCCCCCCCCTTGGGCTGGAGGGGTCCACAAATAACCCAAGATGGGTCGGTTTCCCTTGTAGCGGGGACTTACATAATCAGGGGAGTGAGGGATCCCATTTGTGGGACTACCTCCTTGACTCCCTGTCTGTGACTGGCCGGAGGGCCTTCTTGGCTTGGAATTATTCTGTGCAGGCAAGTTATTAGGCCCCTGCATCTTCAAATCTAAAACGGGGGCAACCTTTACCTCTGCCACCTTGGCAGCAGCAGGGGTGCTGGTCGGTTTGGGGCTTTTCTGCGCATTACATTTATTTTCTATGGGCTTCTGCACCTCATAGATTCGGGTGGCCTGTTCAATGACCCAGTCTAGTGACCTATTCTCATGAAAATCTCTCACTAGCTGGGTCATGATGTATTTGGGCAAGGCATGGAAAAAAGTATTAACAAATTCTTTGCTGTCCATGCGCACCCTTTTGGTAGTCTGCGCAAAGGCACGCTTCAACTCCTGCACAAATTCTTGTGGAGCCTGATCCTCCCCACATTGCAAATTGTAGGCTGCCCTGCGATCCTCTTGGGGGTTCCGGTGAATAGAAAAATGTTTCAAGATGGCCGACCTATATGTGGACCATCTTGAATTGTTTTGGCCCTCCAACCCCGCAAAGAAACTGGAGTATTCTGGGGAGAATGTCCATTTGAAGTACTGCATGCAGCTACTGCTGTCTTTCAAATGGAAAGTCTCCATCATTTGCTCAAAGAGCTCCAAGTTTTCCCACACAGAATACTTGACGTTCTTGTGATAAGGCGTGATGACACTCCTTATTGCCTTAATTTGTTTTAAGGGGTCCTTAAGCAAGGCACTTTTTGCCTTATTGGCCTTCTTGGTTCGGGTAACCCTGGTCCATTCATCCTCTGACTCAGAAGCACTGCTCCCAGAGGTGCCTGTCTGATCTTCCAGGTTTTCCTGACTTCTGTGAGCCTGGGAATGGCCTGCAGAATGTGGGAACCTAGTCTCTTGTGTCCTGGGACGCACGGAGCAGTCTTCAGATTCCTCTTTGCTGCCTGGATTTGATGGGTATCCCCCCACTGACCTTATTTGGCAGAGGTTTTCAGAATGCCCTTAGAGGGCCTACTCTCCTGGGGTTCCCCACTAAATTGCACTGTACTTGGGTGCCCAGACCCGGATGCCCGCACATCCATTCCTGGGAGGTACTGGCCTTTGAGCCCCATACTTTTGGCTGGATAGTAATCTGCCATCCCCGTGGCCCTGGGCTCATGTGCGCCATGGGACATGGGGGTGGCAGAGACCAAGAACTGGGAGAGATGAAGGCCTCTGGTACTAGGGCTCCTGAGGTTATGCTCAGGTGTTTCCCTTTCCCAGCAAACCTCATCTCTGTCAGCCCCTGATCCCTGTTGCCACGCCAGAGCCTGTGCATTCAGTTCCTCAATCAAGGCCTTACTAGACTCTATCAGTCTCTCCTGCATGGCTACCTGTTGCTGGAGCCTATCATTGTGCTGGCAGAGAGCCTCATTCTCTCTCTGTGCTTCTCGGTTAGTCTTGGAGTACTGGGCCAGTCTTTGCTGCAGGAGGGTTACCTCCTTGGTGCCGTCCCTACTGGCCTGCTCCTTTCTTGCCAGAGCATCTTCTACTCTCTTTGTGTGCTCTAACAAGTTCTGATGCTCTTTTTGGAGGTCACCCAGTCCCTGGAGGGCCAGGTGATTTTCTTCCATTTTCTTTTTTAAGTGGCAGACTTCCTGGCCTAAGGTATCCCTTTCCTGAGTAAGAGCCTGCCTCTGTGCCGCCAGGTCGTCCCTCTGCCTTTGAAGGGCACCACCTTTCTGGCGCTCCTCATCAAACTCTGCCTGGATATCCAGGTCTTTCAAAATCAGTTTATTGCTCTCTGCCTTTTCCCTATCTAGGTGGCTTTGCAGGGTGACTACCTGCTCTGCGCATGCCCTGTTGAAGTCCAGTTGTTTCTCCAGCTTTTTCTGGCTGTGCAGTAGGGAGTCCAAACCTTCTTGGTACTCCTTCTGCAAGGCCAGAAATCTGGTATCCTGGTCTTCCTTTTCCTGTTGCAGGATACCCATATCCTCTTTTATTTTAATGAGATACTGTCTACTCTCATTTTCTGACTCCTGGCACCTGTGCAGCCTCTGCTCAGAAGAGACCAGGTCAGATTGGGCCTTCTCTAATGCCATCTGTTGCCTATTTGCCAGATCTTGGCCTTCAGCACCTTTGTCCTGATGGCTCCCATATATAAATATAAATATGCCGCTATGCTGGCAATCTTGCCGTGCTCATTTTTAGCTTTAGGGGCCATATATAGTTCACTCAGGGCCACATGTAAGGGACCCTGATCTCTCCATATATCTGACCCTGTTGCAGTGATCTGGGGTGCGATTGCCTGCAACCACCCCGTCTGGTCCTGTTTCCGCCCATTTGCCTCTCACAAATAGCTTATGTAAGAGGTGCTCTCTGGCTATTTTGATATCTACCAAGGTCGTCATTCTGGAAATTGATTTCCTTCCTTATTTACAGAAGTTTGTATTTTGCTAAACAGACCGTCTCCTTAGAGCGTCATTTTTTTGAGGGGTGCTTTTACAGTGTAACACAGCGTGGTGATCCAACAGGATTTATGTATCCTGTCAGTTAGCACAGTGCATTAAGCTGCACAAGTGGTAGATCTAATCCAGACGTCCCGGCTCGAGCCCCCACTCTGTAAGTGACTCCAATTCAGCACTCCAACTAAGTCAATGCCTAGTCTGGGATGCCCAAGGGAAGCCCTTATTTATATATTTTTGTGACAATTTCATAAATCTGGATGATAAACCCTTATATAACACCCCTCTCTTTGAATCCCCCTGACCTCACTGAGCCAAGAAGTAGGTTTGTTTGCAAATTAAAAGGTTTATTGGAAAGATTAAACTATATATATATATATCACACTTTTATGAATAAATTAATATTTGATAGCACACTTATGAATATAATGTTGATCAACAATGGGTAATGTCACAGTAGCACAATTCTTTAATTACTTAGGAGTTGGTATAGGTAGGATAATGTAGCAGAGAATACATGTATGGTTTCAAGGAAAAGCAATGATGGAAATAATGCAGCACAAAAATAAACTGATATGGTTTCAACAAGAGATAATACGATCATGTTTCCCCTTGTGGCAATTCACTCCCCCCCTTATGCAATATAAAGAGATGGAAAGAAGAGCACACAGTTCTCAGGAATACAATCAGAAGGCAATTCAGTTCCAGTTACCCCCTAGCAAGCCTAGAGCAACCAGTATGCTTTTAAACAGGCAAAAATACTTTTAAATGTGATTTGCAATGAAGTGAAAAATATGCTAAAAATGATTTCAATTCCCTATAGGAGATTCAGGGTAGGTGACAGCTACTTTGAATTCGATCAGGTCAACACTAGCAATGATTCAGGAATGATTATCAGAGTGAAACAAAATTCAGCAGTTGCAAGCAAGAAGCAGCTATTTTTTTACAAGTGGTGAAATGGAGTCAAATTGCAATTTGCAGCACTTTTTCCGAGTGCGTCGATCGCGACTATGGAAAAACTATAAGGAGTTTGGATGTCGTATTAGGTTTGTTGGAAAGCATAGGTTCTTCGCTCCTAGGACACATGGTTCAAAAGATAAGGACGTTTTTGTGGAGGTAGATTTTCAGAATGAAGTCAAGATTTCAGAATGACAATTTCGCTTTCACAGCTTTGAAATCACAGAATGGACACACAATTTCTTATGCAGTTCTGGCTAGGTGGAAATTGGTTGAATTAGATTATTTTAAACTAAGAGATTGGTTCTGCACAGTTCTGGCTGGATACTCACACTATAAATTTGAAATAGACTGTCAAGATCTGGTCAACAGGTTTAGACTGGACCTCTAGTGGGTGGTTCTGAAGGCACAGCTATCTGGGTCAGCTCTGCTCTTCTGGTCTGGATCTCTGGCTCTGGCAAAAGTTCTTGCCACTGCACAGCGGTCTGGTCTGGTCTGCTATCGGCACTGCACAGTCTTGGAACAAGGACTTTTGTTCACTTGAGGAACACCCTGAGCAACATGTCCCTAACCCATGTTCAAGAACACCCACTGAAAGAAAACATGAAGAACAAACTAAGATTTGTTATTGTCAACCAAACTCTATGTTAGCACATAGGATTAGAGATGTATATGATGCTGAGAGGAGGAAAATCACTTGACGAATACAGACTGTAGATGAGACAGAAAGGAAGAACTTTGACACTACACTGGGGAAGTCCTACGGCAGCGTCATAAATCTTGGAGGTAGAGACCTTAGTGAGAGGAGAACCAGAGAGGTTCAAATCAGCTGGCAGAGAGATGCTCAGAGTGGACGCCTAGTGTCTGATGTTGAAAAAGATGCTTCTACTACATAGGGAGGAGGGATGAGATGCAGTAGACAGATTCAAGATGTCTTGAAACAGAGCGAGTAACAAATGGTGGTATGACCGTATCACGGTGGACCTGGGAGTCCATAAAGGACACCAACGCCACTTTCATAAGGGCATCGCAGAGCAAGACAATTGACGGGGGAGAGAAAATTCAACCTGACATCCGAGGAAGAGGGTCCCAGATTTGTAGAAATCCCGGTGACGTTATCACTGAACACTACAGGTAACAGGGAGACTGGGAGACCTGGACGGGGGGCTGAAAATAACAACTGGAACACTCATACTCGTCCCTTTGAAGATAGACTATCAAGAATACATGAGGAGAGTGAGAATCATCACTGGAGGGTTCATACTCATCCCAGTCGAGACCAAGTGTCAAGAGTATGCAAGGAGAGTGAGAATCACTATTGGAATGCTCATACTCCTCCCCGTCAAAAGACAAATTATCAAGCATATACTAGCAGAGCGAGAACCCTTACTGGAATTTTCATACTAATCCCAGTCAAGATAAATTGTCCAGAATACATGAGGAGAGTGAGAATCATTACTGGAAGGTTCACACTCATCCCAGTCACAATGTATTATGTAGAGTGAACAAAATACAAGATAATCATTATTTGAATGTGTAAACTCATCCCAGCCAAGATAAAAAGTGGACATTCTTAAGTTTTATTAAAGAGACAGGAACTGAATTGTCCCATGGAAGGAAAGGGATAATCCAAAATGGGATCAAACAAGAAGAGAATGGAAGGGAAAGAAATAACAAGTGAGTTAACGAGACTGTTGAGTCCTTGAAGAACCCAGTATCCGAACTGTATGATTTGATAAAAGTAGTTACTACCTAAGAATACTTTATTGAGCTGAACTTGGTGAGCAACCAGCTAACAGGAGAAAGGAGTCATTCTTCTGTGCCTTAGTTGTTCTTATAGTGTTAGGGTCAGGATAGGTTCATTTGAAAGTGGACCGAACTTGGATTGGGACTCTAACTGATGACTGTGGGGCACCTTAGTTTGTTTTGTTAGGTAGGTAACAATCTTAGCCTACGGAATGTTAGGAGTTTTCACCTTGCATTTAACAAACTACAACAGTTATATGGAAAACAAGAGTCTGTGGACTTCTTCTGACCCAGCACACAGTCCAGTTAAATTCTTTAACTTTGGAGTTGGTGGGAGTGGACTCCCGTGCTTTTAACCCATAGTCATCTGAAAACTAGGTTTCTATTATAAGGAGCATGTTGGTTCCTCCTTCGCTAAATGTTTAGTGAATTTCCATTCTGTGTTTAGAGGTTGAGCAGGTATTGATCAGCCTGGCATGAATCATGTCTTCTGACTCTGGATGGTGTGTCAGTGGAATTGAATGGACTGCAATTCCTCCAGTATCCAAGTTGTCAGATGGTTGATTAGTCATTGGGTTGGGCAGTAGCGTTATACTTGATGTTCCGTTGTTAAACGTGTTCAATAGGTTTCAGGTGAGGTTCGTTATTTCATTTGATTCTAGGAAGAAAGTGCTCGCGTGTGGTCTTTGGTGATAAAAGGAGTGCATAGGTTGAGGTATGATGTTAAGTTCATGTGGTTTCTTGCATTTGTGAATTGGCCATAGTTTCCAAGTTGGTATTCTAAAATTGTATTCTTGAGTTGGTTATGTGTAAGGTTGGCTGTGGGTTTTCCAAGGTTCTGGTTCTATTAATCATGTATTAATTTTCCAGATTTGTATCTCATGGTGTGTTCCATCAAGGGCCCTTAGCGTGTTGGTAGGTGGAAAGGGAATGTAAAACAAAGCAGGTTTTGAACATGGTGAGAAGTTTTCTGAGCCAAGGGATGCGCGAGCCATTGTTGCTTGGTACTGCATATGTGAACCAGTCAGTGGATGATTGGGCTGTGTCTCTATGTTGCTGTTTGGAACAAAGGCTGAGTATCCTTCTTACATGTGGTAGTTGGGGCAATATGTACTGACAAAAACAAAAACTATCTACCACTGGACTTTACTACTAATCATATTTAAGATCCAATGTCCTATTCATAGAGACTTAAGTCAATTGCCCCATTACCACCATCATGTTATGACACTCAGAGGAAATATGTTAGAACATTATTTATTGAAATGTCAACAGTCCAACCAAAATTAATACAAAATAAGAGCAATTTGATAAAAAGTATAGAAAAATAAAGAATCCGAGAGTAGCATCCAATCAAGGGACAGAACCTTGCATAATTACTACTTGAATTTGAAAAGAAAGTGTAACAAGAACAGAAGACACGAAAAGTGTGATAGGCCCATTTTTGGCATATTTTGAAAGGGACCCAAACATCAGGATAGTTGAAGAAAAAAGCATGTAAGCTAAGTGTCAAAAACCTGCAGAAAGATTGCTTGAATGTTTTACTTTTGGATTCTCCTAAACATCACACAGTTTTTGCTTTTAGTGGAACCATAATGCACCAAATTAGTAATTAATTTGATGGATTATACATTCTCAAATTTTAATTTTTCCTTGACATCACCTAAAATGCAATTGAGAACAATAATATAATAATCTGGTCATTCATTGACTTGTTTTTTTTCCATCTATTTACTCCTTGGCATCACCTGGGATGCCCTAATTCTGCATTGCTTATGAGTCATTTAATAGGATCTGTTGCTGTTGCACCTGTAGGATAGTTCCCTTCTGACTCGGCTACTCTTCCTTGGGAGTCCCATTGCTACATTGCTGGGGGTCATACACTGAAACAACTTAAACATGCTCATGCTCACGATGATATGCTTTTGTAGGATTGCCGTTACCTGAGGGTGACTGTATGCATGTAAAGATCTAATACACTGCAGTGCACTTTTATTCTAAGGAAGTGTGGAATGTGAAATGGCGGCAGTCATTTGGTTTGTCTCTGAATTTAGTGATACCTGGATGTGAAGCATAATAGGACACAGTATACAGCACAGCAATGCAGTTTTTTTGTGATGTCTATATATGAACACAAAAATCAGGGTTAAAAATGTCAAGTTGCAACTCACCAGCCAGACAGAAAAAGTCACCAATGTATTTGCCAAATCCACACAGCAAACAACACCCCACTTGCCAAGAGTCAACCACCATCTGCCAATGTCTAGCTTTGAGTGCAAATGTTGAGCCTTGCAAAGAGTATACTTAGAAAAAATAAAGCATGCACATTCAGAGATAGCTGTTTGACAGATTGTAAAATGATGCAAGGCTTTCCGTTATGGGTATCTAGTTGTGTGCAAGATGGAGCACAATATGTGGCAATGTACCCTGAAAGAGGCATGCATTTATGAAACACAGTAGTATAGAACATGGAAAAACTCAATGTGCCATGTAAAGATAACCAGATATATGTACAATGTAATGGGCAATCATAGTGGCACCCAGATATGAAACACCACAATATATAAAAAGAACATTCAGATATGAAACACAGCAGAATAAAAAGGGAACTAACAAATGTGCCTTCCCAGGGATGTCCCGATATGGAAGACAACAGAGCAAAATATGTAGCAAAATATGCAGCAATATTTCAAATCAATGCAGTACGCTTGCTTAGGAATATTTAGATGTGAGACGTAAAATAATGTAAGGCTTTAGTTAGGAATAGAAAGGTGTGAGCAACATGGAGCATTACATGTGGTGATGCCCATCCACAGAACACCTCGATATCAAACACAATGATTTGTAAAAAATGCAATTCAATCCATTATTTTAGGGATATCCTAGTTGTAAGTATACAGCAATGCCCTTTCACAGTGACACCTAGATATGTGGGATATGTTTAACCATCTGTAGACAAAAGAGGACTGGGGATTGTTTTTAAACCTCAGGCCAGGACCATGCCCCTAACCCAAATCTGAAAATATTACCAAAGAGATCCTGCTACCTCACTCTCTCCCCTCTTAAATGAGGGAAATACTCATAATGAACCCTTGAGGATGCGCAACATCACAGGACAACCAAATTACATGTTTGAACCCATGGTATTAGAAAGAAAATATATATTTTATTATTTTATTTTGTCATATCCTGCTCTTAAAAATTGTATAACCTACTTAGGTGTACAATATTGTTTTTTAAAAAGATGATTGCTCAAATTCATTAACATCATAAAGAACAGAAAATTAACACAACACAGTTATTGAAAAAAGGGGAAAAAGGAAGAAAAAAGTGAAAGGATCAGTATTTGAACTTAAACCACCTAAATACACTAAAACAATCCTATACCTTAATTGTATCACTTATAAAAACAACCTTTACAGAATCGGCAAATAAACAAGAGAAAAATAATGCACTGAGATTTCATAAAAACACATTAAGAAACCACTGTACAAATCAAAGAAAAGCTGTCTAGTGATTTATCCTAATATTTGATAACAAGGTTACTCAGTAATTTTAATAAATACAAGCTCTAAATGCTCTATTTTGAACGTGTCCGTAATCACACAGTATCGTTAACCCGACATGTTTCATTCCCTAGGTATATATATCTTTTCAAGGGAAATTCTTCAGGGGTTGTTGCTTCACAATTCAGATGGCGCATCATTGGCCAGACTTGTATAGTGTTGGTTCTCTGAAAAAAGTATTTGTTTGACCGGAGTTGCAGCTCTCGAGGGATTCCTTCTAGTTATGACTTAACTATAACCTGATGGAAAAGAGGAGGAGAGGAATAAACACACCGTTCAAAGTCAGTTGTGTTAGGCTCAGGGCTTACTCTGAACACTCATCTCTACCTAAGTGTCTCATTAACTAGGTGAGCCTTACCACACTTCAAACTTGTAGAATTGCAAGTGAAGTAGATTGCGCTTCTGATAAATATAGTGCTGGTTCCCTGGGGCGGGGAGAAAAAGGAAAATGGCACATGTTCAGTGTTCGGTCCGTAGAGATAGGACGCATTTAACAATGTTCTTTTTTTTTCAAAACGTAACATTACTCTATAAGAAGCCTATGCTGTTAAATCGGTGCGGCAAGGTCCCTCTGCATATATCTGCTATAAGCTACACTTGCGCCCTAATGGCATTGTCACGGTAGACTCGCAATTGGCCATGATGTGGGCTTAAAATCTAATGATTAACTCTGCTATTCAAGAATAGTTATGCCCAGGGCCGACCCAGATATTCGAACGGGTCTCAGAAGAATATTCAATGGCATCCTATGCTGTTACCAACATTAACTATTTAATTCAAAACATCTCTATGACCACGCTCTACAGGCATTTCTCATTTGTAAGTGCGGGTGGAAAAGGTCAATGGTCATAATGTGTAGAAAATGTTTAATTGTCATACCTGGATGGTGAAAATGGCAGAAGAATGGAAGGAGGGTGGCCTTGATGGAGTCTTCCTATTGGTCCCTATTGGGCATATTGCAAATAACCGAGGTTTCAGTTTGATTCCTCTAGGCTAACTCTTATATCAGGCTTCTTGGGTATAGCTGTTGTACAAAAATAAACAAAAATCGGTTTTGTGTTGTCTCTAAAATGTACTCTATCAGTGTCATGCCTGGTTTTTGGGGCTTCTGCCTACAAACTGTAATGCAAAAACCACCACACTTTTAACCTTTAGCAAAAATGACACAGCTATTTACGAGCACCATAAACTGTTGCTAGAGAGTCACGTTTGTTATGGAAGTTGCACTATTTCTAAATTGGCACACAGCTCACAGAATACTCTGCCGTACTCCATACTCGCGTCTGATCCATCTTCATAACATAATTGGCACAATGCAGTGTTTAAGAACTGACTACTCTTGATGCGGGCACTACATACAGTATACAAACGGGCTTACACCGGCATATACGCTGGTCAATTACAAATGTACTTCTGTCCTTTAATGTATAGACACACGTGGGTCCATGGTGCTAATGTGTACAGTTAAAAACATTATTATGTCACTCGGCATGGACGAAAATGCGTGAAGTATAGCTTCTTACCTTTCCAGCAAGGTGCCGTTTAAACAAGCTCACAGCATTCTCTGCCATACTCCATACTCGCGGTCAGATCCATATTCATAACATTCTCTTACTCCCTGCCAGAGGATCTACTCTAGCAGCCGGAGGTGGACCTCACATGACTGCCGTGAGTATTTGAACACTAGAAAGCGTTCTGAGAAGTATGTTATTGTGTGCCTTGTGTAATTCCATTGGGGAGTCAAAAAACTGACCATTCAGGTGTAGGTCATATTAGGGCAGGCGCGATTGAAGAACCCACAGTATCCAGATTCGTCAATGGTATTAAATAATGGGGGACAATATATGCGTACTTGTGTTGCATAGTATTATTACGTTCTTATAAATACATACAACATTGATGCTAATTAGCTGTTAGGCACTTGTCATTCCTCAAGAAATATGTTTCCTCAAGAAAACATTTTTAACCATGCCAATGCACCCCACTGCACCCCTTTGCCAATGGGGAAAGAATCAGTAAAAAATGAATGTGCTAACCCCTGTGCGCAGAAAAATCTGCAAAACTGCGCACGGTTCACCATCACAAAAGGCTGCACACCCCTGCCACACACAGTCAAAGTTGGGGTAAAAAAGAGAACTCACTGCAGGAGAATGCCAGTGGGTGCTGTTACATGTAACATGAAGCAAGGCCACAGAAGTGGGCTAAAAACTGAAAATGTCTTTTAAAATGCAGCTTCCCCAACCAATTGCAACTGTGAGGACTAGGGCAGGTGTAGGGGCAGTGGAGGTGGTAGTTGTCCTTGTAGTGGGTGCAGGTGGGAGGAGGGAGGAAGGGAGGCTGTGAGGCATCCTGCTAGATATTCCAGGCATGTTCTCCATCCCTTTTGCAGGACTGTGGTCCAAGGATGGAGAACAGCCCGGAAACTACATTTCCTAGTAGGCCGTGTGCAACATGATCCTGCTGGAGTGAAGGCTGCTACACCACTGGCTGCGCCCACATGAATGCGCATACTTGAGCTGCGCCCAAGGATCGCTGCTCGCAATCCTGACCGGCACAGAGGAAAGACATGCTTTTGCAGAGATTCTGTTGGGAGGCCTACACGGGGCACCGGGCCACCAGCAGACACACCCCAGGCCCTGCGTACCTTCTCCGATAAGTAAAGTCCTAGTTATACGCATGCAGACTGTTTTTCTGCATGGAAGGGATCCATTGCTTCTGGACATCGTGGCTACTATCTAATCGTATTCCGGAGCTGCGAACAAGACAGAGAAGGAATGAATGGTGCTCTCTCATTAACCCAGCATGAGAACTGGCCTAATACTCTCTGCATGTGTTTCTGGGGGCATTTCTGTTGCATGCAGTCAGGTGCCATGATCGCGTTGCAAGGAGTAACTGAACGCTAGGAAATTAACCCTAAAAAGTCCACGTTCTTGAATGTGTACCAATACTGACATTTCTCTTGCTCCTTTCAGGGGCAAACAAAGCGGGGAGATGGCGCAACAGCCAGATAACACGAAAAGGCCAGAAAAGACATAGACCTCAAGCAGAAATTAAGCTAAGTGTTTTTATGTGTTTCACTTGTTTATGGGGATACGGGTAATGCAATGATCTGATTTAACTGCATGAAGTTAATGCAGAGTCTAACACTTACATGACTTAATGTGGGTTACATGTTATGCCTTACATGACTTAATGTGAGGTAAGAGTTAAGGGACACCAAGTAAGAATTGTGTGCACAGGTGCACACGTATAGTGCAATGCGTATTGTTCAGTGTCCTGGTTAAGGGGCTCCAGCACAAAGGTCCCCATTTATCTTTGGGAATACTGTGTGAATGTGATGAGCACAAAGGTGTAAGGGCATGGCTCTCCATGTTCCAGGAGCAGGAGCCGAGGAGCATTGGTCCCTAATTTCCCCCTACCTATACACAACACCTCCCTAACCCTCTTTCTGGTGTTCCTAAATCTCCCTTGCCTCTCCACTCAATGGACCCTAACCCTCTTTCTCCAAAGGGACACAGTGGTCTGTAGTTGAACTCTCCCAGGTGCCAAGACCCAACGGAGAGGGAGGTGTTTGTGCTGCCTCTGTGCCAGGAAGGAACAAGATCTGACAGCAACCTTCAAAGTGCTGTTTTGGAGCTGAATTAAGGCATTTTCCATGTGAACAATTGGAATTAAAAATGTGTTGAAATCACAGATCATCCATTGTGGTCAGAGAAATCAGGCCTTACTGACTGACAGCAGCTAAGAAAGCTTGTTCATGAAAAACCAGTCCAGCAACAGTTTCTTTCAGTTCCACAGGAAAAGTGTGATTAAAAGTGGCAACATATAATAATTTCAGCTTTGCAGAGAAAACTCCAAGCAAAGGCTGAATACTTATTTCCAGACTACAGATAATATAAAGGACAGAAATGGTGCTGAGTAGATGTGTATGCTGCAAAGGAAACTCTGATGTAAAATACTCAGTTTAAATATGATTTTTCCATGAAGAAATTGCAAAATTCACCTGTGTAAAAGCATTTTATTGTGAAAATTCCTTTAATTGTCAACATCCCATATAAACTCTGTTCATTTTATATCATTTAAATTAAAGATTTTAGGTAATCTTAAAGTAACCCAGTTTGGAGTTAGCTGGTTAAATCTGATTGGCCAGTGCCCAGCCTGGGAAAGTTGACACTTGATGTTTACACTAGGCTGCTACAGGAAGGCTTAATTGATGCTGGAGGTTCTTGCATATTGACAACAATGAACTCATCAGACTTTCGTTTCTGGCTTAACCAAGGACAATGGCAGGAAACTTCCCTCTACACCCCACCCTGATCAAAGGAATGTGAGAGCTGTTGCCAGTTGAATGAACGTAAAAAAAAAAAACATATCTGTTGTTTAAAATGCCTATTTATGATTAAGTTTTGAAAACCTTTATCTTTGCCCCATGAAGGAGGACAAATCTAAAAATTGGTAGTTGTAAATCTAATTGTATGCTCTTACTTTGAAGACGTTAGTGAACATGTACTACATAAGGGACCAAAGTTATATGAAAACCCTAATTGTAGCAAATCTATTAATGCTGCAAGTCTAATATTGTATACCCATGCTCTAGTGATAATCGCCCAGATATGTACTGAATTAGAAATTGTTAGGCCAAACTGTTATGATTAAAATTGATAAAATTACAAAGAACGACAAAGACAGCTCTCACAGAGATGGGAATTGGACATATGGATAACTCAACAAATATATAATGTATGTGTCCAATTTTAGTAGAGGGCATATTTGTAGAAATGTGCATTTGTGCAAAAGTTAAATTGTGGTTCAACTCAATGTGGGAGTTCCTAAATCCCATCATACATATGACAGCTCTTTTCTGACTTCCAACCAGAACAAGACTAGGGCCTTTGATCACTCACAGCCGTAGGGGTGTGGTTTGAAATTCTGCCCGTACCATAAACTTTGTGATGTCACTTGGCAGGATAAATATTGGAACTTCACCACACATAGACACACACTGCTTCCTGACCAAATTCTGATTGCTGCGCAGCTCTTTGTTCCTGACTTCTTCATCTTGTTCCTGACGTCTTCATCTTGTCCTGATCCAGATTACTTTGCAATACTAAGGCCCCGCATTTGCTGAACTCTTTTCAGCTAGGCCCAGATCCAACCATCCCAAACTTCAGGGAAATTAATTCTGATCCAGTCTGGCTTGTTGCCATTAAGGCTTGCCTGCTGAAACTCGCTATCCCCTTAATCTACCATGTCCAGTGACCAGAAGGGGCAATCCAATCCAATCCAAATCCAGTCTAAGGTGCCAGCCAAATTGACCACAACCGCACAGCTGATCCAATTCCTCCAGAAGTGCCTTTCTACCGGTAGACTCAATCCGATGACCAGAACCCTGACAGTCCAATCTTATTTTACACTGGATTATAAGTATAAACAGGAACCATAGTAATCCATAGTATATTTGCATTAACCGATTCCAATCTCAACCTATGCCATCTTTAACTTCAGAACCCTAATATTGTCAGAACCATTCTTGCGCTGATTTTTCCCATTTTGTTTCACAAAACCATAACCTATTAGTGATTTGGTTTAAATAAAGTAATTCCCATACAGAATGGAAACCAGAGTATCACACGTGAAGAGTTACAAGCGGCCGTGTGTAACTGTGGAGATTCACAGGTGGCATTCTCTTTTTCATAGTCATTAGTATAGTTTAAATAAACCCAATATGTCATTGTTAAAACCACATTTCTGCTGTTCTCTGCCCTATTTTTTTCAAAAACGCCTCTCACTAAAACTTCCATAACTTCTTCAATTTTATAGCTAGAGACTTCATTTCGACTCTCAGTTAAACCTAAGACCTATAGCTACATTCACAACCATTTGCGGAACAGTGTATTTGACCTGTTTTTATTAGAAATCGCATAGTGAAATTTTACTGCAAATTCACATTTTGCAAACGTTTTACACGTGTCTTTTTCTTTTCGTTTTTCTTAGCTCCCATTATGATATAAAGTGTGTACTGTTGCTTATATTGTAGTTTATGTTTGTTGTAACCTGTTTAGTATTGCTCCCATAGGAATTGTTATCAATTTAAATATTTTTGCACACTTTGCATTGTTCACAAGGCCATTTCCAACTGTCAGTTTTTAAAAGTGTCCCAGTTCCAAAAACATTTTCTCTCTTGTTTGGGAGGGAAGATAATATTCAAACGCTCTATTCTGTTCTTCATTCCTAAATACTGGCTGCTTATTTACATCTGTGTAGAATTGCTCATTGGTGAATTAAGAACTTTGCAGGGGGAATCTTAACTTAAAGATTGTCTTTTCACAAGCCAAAACTGTTGTTTCCCTGTGTTTTATCTTCTGTGCTGCTTCAAATTGAATTCAATTGCTTTACTTATTTTCTGATTTGTATTGTCACCACTTGGTGATTGCTGCCATATATATATATATATATATATATATATACATATATATATATATATATATATATATATATATATATATATATATTACATTTTGTGGTTGATTTCAATTTTAAATAAATAAATACATATTTACCTTTATAAACCAGCCTGATTCCTGGTCCACTGTGGCCTGGGAGGTATTTTGAGATGGGTGTGATATGAGTGGTATATCAGCCAGAATATTGAACTTACAGACATAATAAATGCGTTTTTAATCTGTGCATTACATGCTAGGCGAGACCCATTCGTGTGCCGGATAAAAATTCTTAACAGATATGAGGCACAATATTTTATGAACTGAAGCAATTCAGTGAATTATCTTAGGGACTCATGGGTGTGAGTACACTGCGATTCAGTGATATCATGGTGACACCAGATACAAAGCACAGAGGTATTCACAGTTTAAGGATGTAATGTGCCAGCCTAGTGATGGCACACAGCTCACAGAATACTCTGCCGTACTCCATACTCGCGTCTGATCCATCTTCATAACATAATTGGCACAATGCAGTGTTTAAGAACTGACTACTCTTGGTGCGGGCACTACATACAGTATACAAACGGGCTTACACCGGCATATACGCTGGTCAATTACAAATTACAAATGTACTTCTGTCCTTTAATGTATAGACACACGTGGGTCCATGGTGCTAATGTGTACAGTTAAAAACATTATTATGTCACTCGGCATGGACGAAAATGCGTGAAGTATAGCTTCTTACCTTTCCAGCAAGGTGCCGTTTAAACAAGCTCACAGCATTCTCTGCCATACTCCATACTCGCGGTCAGATCCATATTCATAACATTCTCTTACTCCCTGCCAGAGGATCTACTCTAGCAGCCGGAGGTGGACCTCACATGACTGCCGTGAGTATTTGAACACTAGAAAGCGTTCTGAGAAGTATGTTATTGTGTGCCTTGTGTAATTCCATTGGGGAGTCAAAAAACTGACCATTCAGGTGTAGGTCATATTAGGGCAGGCGCGATTGAAGAACCCACAGTATCCAGATTCGTCAATGGTATTAAATAATGGGGGACAATATATGCGTACTTGTGTTGCATAGTATTATTACGTTCTTATAAATACATACAACATTGATGCTAATTAGCTGTTAGGCACTTGTCATTCCTCAAGAAATATGTTTCCTCAAGAAAACATTTTTAACCATGCCAATGCACCCCACTGCACCCCTTTGCCAATGGGGAAAGAATCAGTAAAAAATGAATGTGCTAACCCCTGTGCGCAGAAAAATCTGCAAAACTGCGCACGGTTCACCATCACAAAAGGCTGCACACCCCTGCCACACACAGTCAAAGTTGGGGTAAAAAAGAGAACTCACTGCAGGAGAATGCCAGTGGGTGCTGTTACATGTAACATGAAGCAAGGCCACAGAAGTGGGCTAAAAACTGAAAATGTCTTTTAAAATGCAGCTTCCCCAACCAATTGCAACTGTGAGGACTAGGGCAGGTGTAGGGGCAGTGGAGGTGGTAGTTGTCCTTGTAGTGGGTGCAGGTGGGAGGAGGGAGGAAGGGAGGCTGTGAGGCATCCTGCTAGATATTCCAGGCATGTTCTCCATCCCTTTTGCAGGACTGTGGTCCAAGGATGGAGAACAGCCCGGAAACTACATTTCCTAGTAGGCCGTGTGCAACATGATCCTGCTGGAGTGAAGGCTGCTACACCACTGGCTGCGCCCACATGAATGCGCATACTTGAGCTGTGCCCAAGGATCGCTGCTCGCAATCCTGACCGGCACAGAGGAAAGACATGCTTTTGCAGAGATTCTGTTGGGAGGCCTACACGGGGCACCGGGCCACCAGCAGACACACCCCAGGCCCTGCATACCTTCTCCGATAAGTAAAGTCCTAGTTATACGCATGCAGACTGTTTTTCTGCATGGAAGGGATCCATTGCTTCTGGACATCGTGGCTACTATCTAATCGTATTCCGGAGCTGCGAACAAGACAGAGAAGGAATGAATGGTGCTCTCTCATTAACCCAGCATGAGAACTGGCCTAATACTCTCTGCATGTGTTTCTGGGGGCATTTCTGTTGCATGCAGTCAGGTGCCATGATCGCGTTGCAAGGAGTAACTGAACGCTAGGAAATTAACCCTAAAAAGTCCACGTTCTTGAATGTGTACCAATACTGACATTTCTCTTGCTCCTTTCAGGGGCAAACAAAGCGGGGAGATGGCGCAACAGCCAGATAACACGAAAAGGCCAGAAAAGACATAGACCTCAAGCAGAAATTAAGCTAAGTGTTTTTATGTGTTTCACTTGTTTATGGGGATACGGGTAATGCAATGATCTGATTTAACTGCATGAAGTTAATGCAGAGTCTAACACTTACATGACTTAATGTGGGTTACATGTTATGCCTTACATGACTTAATGTGAGGTAAGAGTTAAGGGACACCAAGTAAGAATTGTGTGCACAGGTGCACACGTATAGTGCAATGCGTATTGTTCAGTGTCCTGGTTAAGGGGCTCCAGCACAAAGGTCCCCATTTATCTTTGGGAATACTGTGTGAATGTGATGAGCACAAAGGTGTAAGGGCATGGCTCTCCATGTTCCAGGAGCAGGAGCCGAGGAGCATTGGTCCCTAATTTCCCCCTACCTATACACAACACCTCCCTAACCCTCTTTCTGGTGTTCCTAAATCTCCCTTGCCTCTCCACTCAATGGACCCTAACCCTCTTTCCCCAAAGGGACACAGTGGTCTGTAGTTGAACTCTCCCAGGTGCCAAGACCCAACGGAGAGGGAGGTGTTTGTGCTGCCTCTGTGCCAGGAAGGAACAAGATCTGACAGCAACCTTCAAAGTGCTGTTTTGGAGCTGAATTAAGGCATTTTCCATGTGAACAATTGGAATTAAAAATGTG
Source organism: Ambystoma mexicanum (assembly GCF_040938575.1). Classification (NCBI taxonomy): domain Eukaryota; kingdom Metazoa; phylum Chordata; class Amphibia; order Caudata; family Ambystomatidae; genus Ambystoma; species Ambystoma mexicanum. The sequence goes on along the minus strand of NC_090941.1, from coordinate 458,403,385 downwards.
TTGAAATCACAGATCATCCATTGTGGTCAGAGAAATCAGGCCTTACTGACTGACAGCAGCTAAGAAAGCTTGTTCATGAAAAACCAGTCCAGCAACAGTTTCTTTCAGTTCCACAGGAAAAGTGTGATTAAAAGTGGCAACATATAATAATTTCAGCTTTGCAGAGAAAACTCCAAGCAAAGGCTGAATACTTATTTCCAGACTACAGATAATATAAAGGACAGAAATGGTGCTGAGTAGATGTGTATGCTGCAAAGGAAACTCTGATGTAAAATACTCAGTTTAAATATGATTTTTCCATGAAGAAATTGCAAAATTCACCTGTGTAAAAGCATTTTTTTGTGAAAATTCCTTTAATTGTCAACATCCCATATAATCTCTGTTCATTTTATATCATTTAAATTAAAGATTTTAGGTAATCTTAAAGTAACCCAGTTTGGAGTTAGCTGGTTAAATCTGATTGGACAGTGCCCAGCCTGGGAAAGTTGACACTTGATGTTTACACTAGGCTGCTACAGGAAGGCTTAATTGATGCTGGAGGTTCTTGCATATTGACAACAATGAACTCATCAGACTTTCGTTTCTGGCTTAACCAAGGACAATGGCAGGAAACTTCCCTCTACACCCCACCCTGATCAAAGGAATGTGAGAGCTGTTGCCAGTTGAATGAACGTAAAAAAAAAAAAACATATCTGTTGTTTAAAATGCCTATTTATGATTAAGTTTTGAAAACCTTTATCTTTGCCCCATGAAGGAGGACAAATCTAAAAATTGGTAGTTGTAAATCTAATTGTATGCTCTTACTTTGAAGACGTTAGTGAACATGTACTACATAAGGGACCAAAGTTATATGAAAACCCTAATTGTAGCAAATCTATTAATGCTGCAAGTCTAATATTGTATACCCATGCTCTAGTGATAATCGCCCAGATATGTACTGAATTAGAAATTGTTAGGCCAAACTGTTATGATTAAAATTGATAAAATTACAAAGAACGACAAAGACAGCTCTCACAGAGATGGGAATTGGACATATGGATAACTCAACAAATATATAATGTATGTGTCCAATTTTAGTAGAGGGCATATTTGTAGAAATGTGCATTTGTGCAAAAGTTAAATTGTGGTTCAAATAAATGTGGGAGTTCCTAAATCCCATCATACATATGATAGCTCTTTTCTGACTTCCAACCAGAACAAGACTAGGGCCTTTGATCACTCACAGCCGTAGGGGTGTGGTTTGAAATTCTGCCCGTACCATAAACTTTGTGATGTCACTTGGCAGGATAAATATTGGAACTTCACCACACATAGACACACACTGCTTCCTGACCAAATTCTGATTGCTGCGCAGCTCTTTGTTCCTGACTTCTTCATCTTGTTCCTGACGTCTTCATCTTGTCCTGATCCAGATTACTTTGCAATACTAAGGCCCCGCATTTGCTGAACTCTTTTCAGCTAGGCCCAGATCCAACCATCCCAAACTTCAGGGAAATTAATTCTGATCCAGTCTGGCTTGTTGCCATTAAGGCTTGCCTGCTGAAACTCGCTATCCCCTTAATCTACCATGTCCAGTGACCAGAAGGGGCAGTCCAATCCAATCCAAATCCAGTCTTAGGTGCCAGCCAAATTGACCACAACCGCACAGCTGATCCAATTCCTCCAGAAGTGCCTTTCTACCGGTAGACTCAATCCGATGACCAGAACCCTGACAGTCCAATCTTATTTTACACTGGATTATAAGTATAAACAGGAACCATAGTAATCCATAGTATATTTGCATTAACCGATTCCAATCTCAACCTATGCCATCTTTAACTTCAGAACCCTAATATTGTCAGAACCATTCTTGCGCTGATTTTTCCCATTTTGTTTCACAAAACCATAACCTATTAGTGATTTGGTTTAAATAAAGTAATTCCCATACAGAATGGAAACCAGAGTATCACACGTGAAGAGTTACAAGCGGCCGTGTGTAACTGTGGAGATTCACAGGTGGCATTCTCTTTTTCATAGTCATTAGTATAGTTTAAATAAACCCAATATGTCATTGTTAAAACCACATTTCTGCTGTTCTCTGCCCTATTTTTTTCAAAAACGCCTCTCACTAAAACTTCCATAACTTCTTCAATTTTATAGCTAGAGACTTCATTTCGACTCTCCGTTAAACCTAAGACCTATAGCTACATTCACAACCATTTGCGGAACAGTGTATTTGACCTGTTTTTATTAGAAATCGCATAGTGAAATTTTACTGCAAATTCACATTTTGCAAACATTTTACACGTGTCTTTTTCTTTTCGTTTTTCTTAGCTCCCATTATGATATAAAGTGTGTACTGTTGCTTATATTGTAGTTTATGTTTGTTGTAACCTGTTTAGTATTGCTCCCATAGGAATTGTTATCAATTTAAATATTTTTGCACACTTTGCATTGTTCACAAGGCCATTTCCAACTGTCAGTTTTTAAAGGTGTCCCAGTTCCAAAAACCTTTTCTCTCTTGTTTGGGAGGGAAGATAATATTCAAACGCTCTATTCTGTTCTTCATTCCTAAATACTGGCTGCTTATTTACATCTGTGTAGAATTGCTCATTGGTGAATTAAGAACTTTGCAGGGGGAATCTTAACTTAAAGATTGTCTTTTCACAAGCCAAAACTGTTGTTTCCCTGTGTTTTATCTTCTGTGCTGCTTCAAATTGAATTCAATTGCTTTACTTATTTTCTGATTTGTATTGTCACCACTTGGTGATTGCTGCCATATATATATATATGTATATATATATATATATTGTCAATTCTACCTTCATATATATTACATTTGTGGTTGATTTCAATTTTAAATAAATAAATACATATTTACCTTTATAAACCAGCCTGATTCCTGGTCCACTGTGGCCTGGGAGGTATTTTGAGATGGGTGTGATATGAGTGGTATATCAGCCAGAATATTGAACCTACAGACATAATAAATGCGTTTTTAATCTGTGCATTACATGCTAGGCGAGACCCATTCGTGTGCCGGATAAAAATTCTTAACAGATATGAGGCACAATATTTTATGAACTGAAGCAATTCAGTGAATTATCTTAGGGACTCATGGGTGTGAGTACACTGCGATTCAGTGATATCATGGTGACACCAGATACAAAGCACAGAGGTATTCACAGTTTAAGGATGTAATGTGCCAGCCTAGTGATGTCCGGACAAGAAACAGAACAGTGTATAAAATGGACAAATCAAATCTCCATTCCAGGAACACCCAGACGTGGGACACAACAGGGAACAATATATAGCTATGCAATGTCCATTTCGAGGGATGTCTTATATGAGACAGTCCGCAAAACAATGTTTGGCTTTAGTTAGAGATATCTAGGAGTGAGCAATATGGAGCTTGAAGTGTAGCAATGCATCATCAGAGAGACACCCATATATGAACAGTTCAATGCCCCTTCACATATCATGCAGATATCAAATACCAATGTATATGGAATTAATATTTGAAACATTAACTTAGGGATATCTATAAACAGTACTGTTTGTGACACCAACCAAATCAGCATCTGCCATCATTACAATACTGGTTTACACATTATCAGCTTGGGGATTCCTAAAGTATTGAAAATTGATAATTGGCCACACTATAATCGCCATGAATTCAGAAAGTTCATGAAATACATACGGTTCATGCACACAAATATGACTCCCATTGTCACAAATGTCTTTAATAAATCGTACTGTCTCCAGGAAGAGTCAAAGATTTGTTTTGTTTTGCTTTTAAATTTCAGTGTAAGGCATGTCAACTTCTCTTTTCATCATGGATAGATTACCAAGCTGGTAATCAGGGCCACAGGGGGCTTGCTAAGGGCTGGCCCTAAGTCCCACATATAAAATGAACCATTCCCTCTCTAACTCAGGCATTCCTACTCCCCAAGTGAGTATGTACTGATTGCTTTTCCCTACTATTCTGGCTTGTCCAAGAAGGAGGGCTTAAAGGGAAATGCCTTCTCTGTCTAAGCTCCCAAAAGGACTTCTAGACAGCCCCTACACTATCAATTATGTTAGTTCTAAAGGGATTGTGGGGTTGTGCCTCACACATACTCAAGTCCTCAGTCAATCTTCGTATTTCCTCCCTGTGATGTTCCTCTGCCTATGTCTCTCTATTGCTCACCCATATCTCCTCCTTCTCTCCTGCCTCATACTCCACCCATCATCTCTCCTCACACTCCCTCATGCATCCTTCTCTATCCATTTAATGTTCCTCTCTCTGTCTCTCACTCTTCTGTTTTCCTCCTTCCAATCTTACTCAACACTACTGTTCCTTCTCTGCACCCCTATTACTTTTGCCTCAATACTAACTCCTCCTCAGACTATTACTCTATCCACACTACTACTACTCTCCCCTCTCTGCATTAGTACTACTCTCCACATACCACTCATGACACCACTTGTCTCACTTCTCATTACAGCTTTTCTCCTCATCCCTAATCAGGATATGGTCCTGTTCATTCTTCCAGTGATATAGTGCCCTGCTCACTCTCCCAAAACACTCACACTGTTCTCACACATGCTCACTACTCTTCTCCATCCCAGTCATCACACCACACTCCTACACCCCTCTATATCGTTACTCTCTCACACCACCCACTCCCTCTCATTGCACTGACTCCTCTCACTGCCCTATTCCTATCTTCAACTCTTCCCTCACTAGTATCATCACATTCACAATCACCCTCTGACTCACTGCTTCTCTCTCACAAACTAGTACCACTCTCACACAAATACCTCAAATTGAACACTGTCCATGCTCCTCTGCACCGGCCTTCCTTCCTTCCTCCACCTGGTCTCTTGGATGTTCTCTGTCTCAACCTCCTCTGCACTAACCCAAACAAATCACACTCTGCTGTTCCTTCTGTCCCCTTTCATACTTAGTTCCTGATGGTTCTGTACCCACCACCTCCCCTTCCATTGGCTGAAGCTCTCATCTGACTCTGAACCAATCGGTTCCTGTCTAGATTGCACAGGTAAGAAGCTTTAAAAAATCATCTAAGTCCCTCCATCTTTTCGAGCATGGTCACAAACAGTGTTTCAGAGGCCCAGGCTGCTCATCCTCCCTGAGGCCTTTCTCAAGTGTAGATGAGTTATATTGGTAATTCAGTTTGGAGAGTGCCTATCTGTTCCTCCTCACTCACAGTACATTTTCCGATGCCCCCATATAAGTTCCAAACCAGGCTCTACCGACGAATCAGGGTAAATGAAGGGTGAGTCCCCCTTGTCTGCATTTTCTGGCTGATTCCCGAATTATGCCCAAAGATATAGAGCTTGCTGGGGCTGACACTAGTAAAGTGGCTCATCCAGGCTGCTGCAGCATCCCAGCATCATCGTCACTTCCACCACTTCTCATGGCGACATGCACTGTGAAAAGCTATCTGTGGAATCTTCTCAGTGCTTTTGTTGGGAAAGTGCTTCATCCCCAGGGGCAAAGCTTGATTCCTACAGTGAGGAGCAGTTATGTTTACTTTTCTCCTCTTGGTCCTGATCTGTGAATCACATGGTATCCCACCGGTGTTGGCTGACTGTTTCTCCCTTCTGTTGCTGGATAGGAGTGGGGGAGATCTCCCCTAGCAAGGCCCAGCTGTTGTGCATGGCTGGATTAAACACAGAAAATAAATGGTATGGCATCCTGGTCTGGTTTCTTAGGGCTTGTGTGAAACGCCCCAAGCTGTTCATCTGCAGATATTATGTTAACATTATTGTGGTTTTATATAGCACATGCTAATACCCGATGGTGTCAAGGCACTGTAGAGTCAAAGGAGCATCACAAATTGAACAGGCAGCATTGAGGAGTCAAAACAGTGAGTAATGGGGTAAGTGGAGGAAAGAAGGTGCTTGATTTTGATTCAGAGGAAGGGTTTAAGATGCTTCTGAAAATGAAGGATCAAACAGAAGATCTGTTTCCACCATGATCTTTCATTTGCTGGGGCACAATAGTTGTATGGGTTGTGGACTTTGCCACATTTTCCCAGGGGGATCTTTGAATGGGTGGACAAGCCTGCTTGGTTAATGCATGGAAGGACATTCCAGGAATCCGTTCGGTAGTGAGATTACCCAGACTGAGTTTGGCTTTAAGACTGGCTTCTGCTGTTTTGCTCTCATCTTCTCTGGGCTTTGGCTGACCTCTGCATCAGAGTGTGGATGGAATCCCACAATGGCACCTTGTGTGACAGGGGGGCCTTAGTAACTTGCAGAGTCTCCAGGAAGATCCAAGGGCTTTATTAACCAAAATGTGAATGTATGGTGTATCAACTGATTTTTCATCTGTAGACAGCTTGATCCATATAAAAGCAGAAAGATGATTCAATGGAATGTACCAGGCTGGAAGGGAGGGTGGAAGGGGATCAATAAGAGCTGTCGTTTAGCTCTACCTCTTCTAGGAATGGCTCGTCCTTAACACCTAGGTCCACACACCCTGCACACCCCACCCTACCTGAGACTTAGTGATCTGTTCCCACCTGTTTTCCCCAGTTTGCTTATAGATCCCTTGCTGCCATTGCCCAGCCTCACCTACCCCTGTTAGCTCCCCGCTCATGTTTTCTCTGCTTCCCTCACTGAGTTCTTCCCCCTATGATTGTAAAGCACTCCATTGCTTCCTAAAACTAGGTCCATGCTCAATAAATACCCTAATAATAAAACTAATACTCTCTCCTCCAAACACTATTAGTACTACTTCCACACTATTAATACTCCCCCCTCTCCATACTACTTGTCCCCCACAACACTCACTACACCCATCTTCTCACCAGTCCTCTCATTTCTCGAGGCACCCCTCTCATCATCCCCACTCTGGAATATGGTGCTATGTTCACCCATGCAGGGACATAGTGTCCTGTTCACTTTCCAAGTACACTCACTCTCACTAATCTCACAATCCACTCACTTGTATCATGCACCCTTCTCCTAACACCCCACTGTTACGCCCCTCTATACTATCATTACACTCTTTCAATTCCCACCTCTTCTCACTCTTCCTCCTCCACTCCTATTTCGCACTCTTCTCTCACTACTACCCCCACCATCACAAACTCTCTCTTATTTACTGCTTCACTCTCCTGAACTGGTACCATGCACCCTCACAAATACTTAACCTTACACAATGCCTGAGTGATCCACCTCTATGCTCCACTGCTCTGTTATTCCTCTGACCTGATATCTTTTTCTGTCTCCAGCTCCACTGACCTCACCCAAATAACCCTCTGTCTTACCTTCTGTCTCCTTTTATGCTATGGTCCTGCTGGTTTGTTCTCCCCCTCCACTTCCTGTGGCTGCAACGCTCATTCACGTGACTCCTTGAACCAATTGGTGCATGTCTTTTCCCCAGGAGCTGGATTACAAAGGTGAGAGGCTTTAGCCCCTCTCTTGGTCTTTGATTAACATGCTTTTGGATGCAGTCTCTGGTGTGAAAACAGTGGTATGGCGTCCTTTCGCTGACACACGTTTTTATGACAGGTGTTTTTGCTGTGGGAGTTTTTACAAAAACCTTCATCACATGTGTTGGGGGAGGTGGGAAAGGGCAAATAACGTGTTTTGGGGGAACTAAAAATTTGTAAAATGAAGTGGGTTTGGGGGGAGACCAGCCCAAAAACGAAAAAAAAAAATCAATTACGTTTTTCATAAAAACTCCTGTGGCAAAACACCTGTCGTAAAAATGCGTGTGGGCAAAATGACATGGAACCATAACAGCCAGGAGCTAAGACTGCATGTTCTCCCTGTGCCTTTTTTAAGTTGTTGAGTTTTGATGCCAATTTGTTTTTGGAAGGGTTTCTTTGTCTCTCCTATTCCCATGCTGTCTCTCCTCACTTCCAGTTCGTTTTTAGCTGCCCCACTTCTAGTATTATCTTTCAGGGCGTTTGATGACTCATTTATATTTGACAGGGAAATTCCAAGTGCATTTCCTTCCTATTCTTGATTCCATCAAAATAAAAGAGGTGATGGCTGGAATGTTTAGACTTAATTTTAACCTCTGGCATCACTCTGGGCTTCTGCACCAGACAATAAGGCATATTCCAAGTGTGCTGGTCCAGTAAAAATTCTCGAAAAGATGCCGGTAATACCAGCTCAAGCATTTTTACCAGACCGGCACACGCCGAGTTTGCCGATTGGGGCTATCATCTGCTGGCAGGCCTGACCTGCCGGTAATTCAGGCCCCTATAGAACTTACCGCACTTACCGGCACCCATAATACATTATATATTTATAAATATTTCTATAGTACAAACCTGGGGTCGATATAGCCAGTAATTCCAAACACATATAAAAATTAGTGCTTGCAGAAAAATAAAAAAAACACTAGTAAGAGAGACGTCTCTTCATTGAAGTTTACTGAAATTGTTTACTATATGTACTACTATTGTTACTTGTCTGCACACACTATGTTTGGCAGAGTTAATGAAAGTATGGTGATTTAATATGTGAGATTTTGTGGCAGAACTAAGAATGATCTAAGGTGGAAATGAAAACGAGTGAGACAAGGTGGGAATAAGTAGGCTGGGATGAGTTGGTAGTCATGGATGATCTAGGATTAGTGGGGGTTGGCAGAGGTGAGCTGTTGAGGGTGGTTTGGTGAAGTAGGTACGAATGTGGCAGGATGGGTGGGCGAAATGTGGCTATGAAAATGTGGCTGGAGATGGATGAGGTGTGGAATGTGGGGATAGTGTTTGTGGTTAATACTGAGATGGACTAGGAAGGGTGGGATAGGCAGAGGTGAATAAGGGTGGGTTGTTCAGGATCGGAATGGGTGCGGTATGGTGCGTATGGAGCTGGGTGGGCAGGATTAATGCAGGAATGGTGTGGGTAGATAGGGGTGATGTGGAGATGTGTGGGTGCAGGGGGGTGAGGTTGGAGTGTGTGGGGATTGAGAGGGGAATGGCATAGAGTAATGAGGTAGATTCAGCATAGAGAGCGGTAAGAAAAAGTGTGTCGGGTTAGAGAATGAAAAGAAAGCATTTGGGTGGAGCGGTGTGAAGCAGGGAAGAACAGGTTCAAGGGTAGAGAGTTGATTGGGGGCTGGTTGGGTTGGGCCAGTAGAGTGGGAGACATGGTGTTAAAGTGGAGTGTGTTAGAGTGTGGTTTAGATGGGTGATGTTGAGTGGTGGTGTGGAGTGGTGGTGTGGAGATGTAGGTTTTTATGGATGTATAGAGTGGTGCTGACATGTGCTGTAGTGGTGTTGAGGTGTGAGTGTGGATATTGAATGATTGGGGTCTGGTGTGGAATGAAGGGTTGGACTGGTGTGAAGTGGTGGTGTGGATTGCTGGTGGTTGTGGGCGGTTGGGGATGTGGAGTTGTGTTTTGGTGTTGAGTGGTTTTGTTACACATAGGGTCTGGTCCGACCTCCCAAGTTCGAAGGGTTTATCCCATAAAGAATGCTATTTACATCAGGTTTCCCTGTTCTGGCAGCGTTGGCGGTTGCTGGGAAAATGAAGATGTTTACGGCTCGTCACGTGACACATCAGCTGATTACAACACGCTCTGGCAAACAAGTGCATAATCACAAGACACGTCTTCTCTCATATAAATGACTCTGTGTACTCAGGTACGGCGTTTCTAATTAGCTTTTTTCACCTTTTCGTACGGATTGCTGTTGATTCCTTCCTGAAATTGATCCCGGTCTTTCTTACCAACCATTCTTTGGCTGACCCATGTCTGGCCTTGGTACTGTCCGCCTATTGCTGACCCAGAATAACTTACTGACCTCCTTGATTTCCTTCCTGGATTTTCCTTGGGTTTACGGACCAATCACGGTGGTGCATTCCACTGCACCTCTTCTTGTGAGCTGTTCCCGTAAGCCGTTCTGCAGCTCTATGTGGTGCCTCCATTTTTCTGCAATACCGTTGGAGGACCAGTACCTACTCGGTGCTGCGGCTGAATTCCCCATATGGTACCGGCGTAAGTCTGCAGCTGTGTTTGGCATCCAATAGCTGTTTGACATTGAGGCTCTCTGCAAACTCCAGCACCTCCCCGAGGCTAGGGTAACTTTTACTAATGCTGGTACGCATTTTGCTTGCTTCGTTCTACTTGAAGCCACGTATTCCGTTACGTCTTTTCTTTCCTCCAGTAAGCTCAGAGTTTGGCTTGTGTTCCTCTGCATACTGATACTCAACCTCCTGTCTAACCTCTTTATCTGAACTTTGAGCCATTCAGGTTACCTCGGAACTTACTTTGATCCTGTGCAATTCCGAACGGTTTGCTGCCCATTGCACTACCCCGGACCTAGTTGCGACCCTCATGCCGCCCGGGGAGCTACCCTATACTAACCTTCCTCTTTATTATTTTCTCCTGTCGTTGTTTCATCTTTGGGAGTTTCTATTCTAACCTAGGGGTAAGACATTCTATACTTGTATCCCTTACAGTACTTATCAGTCCTATTAGTCAACTAATAGTCATGTCCTCTCTCTCCAGGATTCCTCCTTAGTCCAGTTGCAATTATCCTTTAGGTAGTTACTGTACCTATAGATTATGTATGCTACTTGGTATATACTGGTGTTAACTCCTTGTATTTTCCTTTCAGGTTGGTGTGGCGGTGTGGGTATCCCCGTTCTTTTGGGGAATCTACCGCCCTGCCTGTCTTGTATGCACAGCAGGGTGGTCTATTGGCAAAAAGAGTTTCCTCAATTAGAGGGAGTACGGTCTGAGACACCCTCCTCAAAAGTGGGTGGTCTCAGCAATGACTGAAGTTCTTGATTCCTGAGCAATTTCTTCTGAACAACGCCCCAGCCTGCCTACACGGTGGTGGGTAACAGGTGTGTTGGTGTGAATTGTTGTTGGTATGCAGTGGGGCTGCTGTGTGATATGGTATGGAGATGGGACATAGTGGTGGTGTAGAGTCAAGGTGTGAAGTAAGTGGGCTGTAGAATGGTGGGAGTGTAGAATAGTTATGTGGAGTGATTAGGGTATGTAGTGGTGGTGTGGGGTGTGGTGTTGTGGTGGCATGGAGTTGTGGAGCAAAGTGTGGTGTGCTGAGTTGTGGTGGTGTGGGTTTGGGTTGTGGTGGTGTGGATTCATGGAGTGTGCTATTGTGAGGTGGAATGATATGGTGGGGTGGTGGTGTGTGTTGTGTGGAATAAGGATATGTAGCTGGGGTGTGAAGAAGGAGTGTGTGAAAGACCAAAGAAATATCGAGGATTAGTACCACAAAATGAAATACACCAATCACTGGTTCAAAGATACAAGTATCTTTATTTCTGTACAGATTCAAAGGCAAAATCAGATAGCTATCTGGGCTCCCAACACCTTGCCGTGTGTACCAGTAGACACCGTGAGGGGAGTGAGTGCTGGACATCACAAAGCTCACATTATTTATACTCTTTTCCCCAGTCCCGGTTACATTGTCCAGCCCCTCTTCAAGTTGCTTAGTTGCTTTAGTTCATGCCTGGTTCACATGGCAAATACAGCAATGTTGTTTTCAGGTTGAAGACATGATTCTTTACACACAGAATATAATGACAATAAACTTTGTTCTGTTCGGCCATGTAGATTTTTCCTTGTTTTTGAGCTTAAAGTAAGTCTAGTTTAAAGAGATGAACACAAAGGGTTTCTGCCAAATCACACAGTTTTAGTTAATTAGCATTCTGTTTTGTGGTTTCAATGAGGACGAAGCTGTGGGTGCAGACAACACATACATTGCAGTTCATCTTGGCTACAAGGTTTATTTGCACAAAACAAACATTCTGCTTCAGGCTTTAGGCAGCCTCAGCATGTTGACATAGTCCAAAGTTCATTTAGCTCAGCTGAAGCTGGAAAACACATAGTCCAGTTTGAGACAGAAACAGGAACTAATCAAAATGGCAGATAATTAAAAAAGTTTTGGTTTTGGTCAATTCTATTCAGGGCATTTTAGACACGGTTTTCTGCACAATGTGAGTGTGCTTAGGCCAATGTTCATAATCAGACGGTATTATGCAGATATGGTTTAACAAACCCTCTTTTTGGCCTAAGCCAAGAGCATTACTCAAACATTTGCATTATTCAAAACCCATTAATCAATGTCCGTACATCCCGGATCGTATTCTTCAAAAACATCAATCGGCATTAACTCTTTGATGGTAACATCCTGCATTACTAAGGCATTGGTAGCTTTTTCAGGAATATGTATCTCAGGTCTTAGTGTACCTATTGTTTGTGCACAACATCCTCCTATCATAGAACATATGACAGGGAGACACTGTATACAGCAACAACAAAACAGTATAATACCAAGAATTATCATAAGGACTGCAAAGATTTTCCAACCCCATGATCGCAACAAGTCCCAGAACCAAGTACTTATATTCCAGTTATCCTCTGGGACATGTACTTCAGTACTCAAGGTATGTAGATTTTGGTGTGCCTTGAATGTAGTAGGGGAGGAGTTGGGTACAAAAAAACAACATGCAGATCTCACCATTCTGCATACCCCACCACATTCAGCTAGAAGGATGTCTAACACCATTCTACTTTAGAGGGATACTAACCTAATTGCCTTTTGCTCTAGCGTCATGTTGTACAAAATGTCTGTGGTCTTATTGAATGTCTTTTCCAGTACCCTTGCTAATCTTCAGATATCCTCAGAATTCATTATCTGTCCCGAGAATGGCACAAATGATTTTGCTACATCACTCAAGACTTGTGAAGGTGTATCACCATTCTCATCCTGCCTGGAACGAGCTTAAGAGATTTCAACGGTGGTAGCAACATATATGCCTGGCACCAATATACCTAAGTAGCCAATACCGTGCCAATCTCTGGGTCAGTGTTCCCTCTAAGCTGTGCGCATGTGCGCTTGCCCAGCTTCCTTCTGGGTGCCGCTCAGAAGATTTTTAGCAGCACACATAGACAATTCTCACCTCTTCAAAAATATTTAATGAGGCACAAGCCACAGCAATTAATTGAAATTAGCTTTCTCATAAAATAAGCAACTAGTCTTGATATTTTGCTAATTTGCATTGCACTGCTATGCAAGGGTGACCGTAAACACCTAAAATCCCTAACAGCAAAATACACACATAAGAGGTAAAGAAATAATATGAAAAACTGGCTCCAAGAACAGAAGAATCTAACCTGCACACATTAACCAAATAATGTTCCCTCCCCACCCATGACTCCTAAGCTTGATTCTACCAAACTTTGATATTATGACTCCTAACTTCTGCCCCAGAACAGATTAGGATAGTACCAGACAACCTGGACTCCTCCTCTCTTGGCTCTGCGAAAGGTTAGCAGATGTGTACGTACATCCACTTGTTTTATGTTTGTTGTAATATGAATAATTTTCACGTGCCAGAATTTCTGTTACTCATTGTGCCTTACCAAAAGCGTCACCCACACAATAAAATCAAACTACCAGCTAAAATATTGGATACTGACTAAGTAAGCAGGCTACCTGGATGTGTAACCTTATCCCATACTTCCTCTTCTTAGTACATACATCGTGCAAGTTCTTTGAAGCGGCCCCCTTGCGGGTTAACGCATTATAAAACTAAAATATTAATTTGCCCTGTAAGGATTTTGAGAAGACAAATGTGGTGCTCAGTATCTCCAACTTTAGCACTGCTAACATTACACTATAGGTGGTGAGCAACATTGCAATATCATTTACTTTGCCTACACGGGATAATGGGTATGGACTATGCCTGGGATTACTCTCCATAGTATCAGGGCACCGGATATTCAGACAGGAGAATGCCTTCCTTTGGGCATAGACCGTCACACATTATATGGTAACTTGCTGCTATGTAAAACAGTTTCACTGAGAACTGTGTAATCCTACACAATGATATGAGGGTAGGGTATGTTGCAAACAATCCTGTATGCACTGCAAAAGAATGGCAGATTCATGACATTCTTAAAATGCACATAATATGTTGAATATTAAATGTGCCTTGCTTGCAAAGTATTGTGGGTCCTCCCCCTCAGCCTCAGAATGGATTCGTTTTGGACCTTTAAAGCCAAAATGAAGAGCTGGCTCTTCGATAAGAAACACTAAGGGTCTGCTAACACGCCGTCAATAATGTTGTGCCTGCTCAATCTCTCTGTATGTATCTCTGTTATACTAGACTAACTTTCTTACATGTACTGTTTCAACCTCCGACCTGGCTGTAACAATCAGTCGACCTACATTTATTGTTATTGTGGTATTGTAAATTCTCCTATATGCCTGTAACACTCGCTCCAGTTCTAGCGCCCAGTTACCTCAGGGTTCGGTGCGCGGTACAAATAAACTAAACTAAACTGGGTCTGCAAATATCCCAGTGAGTGTTTACTGCTACAATCCCTCACTTTTTACAGTGCTCTATCAACTAGTGTTGGAGGCGAGCACAGGGGCCAGGGAAGGGTATGGGTGGAAGAGCACTCCTTCCGGGTGATGAACAAAGCAGCAAATTTCAAAAACCAAGTCAGACGTTTCGGCAGTATACTGAAGGAAATGTGTTGCTTGTTTGCTAAAGAAAAGGAAATTCTAGTATCTGTCTAGACAACAGCACCTTTGTTTTCTTTCTATGCTCAGCTGATGAGGGCTTTTCAATATAACCATGTGCTCTGTATCGTCTCTAGCATCTCCCTGCATCTTATTTAACTCAAAGTATTACAGAAGAGGGATCCATAGTTACAGAAGAAGGGACTTAATGGGCTTCGTTACGAGTTTGGAGGTAGCCATGGTGCTTTTAGCACCATGGCTGCCTCCAACCCGGGCTCCATTACCGGGTTCCTGCAATGAGGACTTACCGGGTCATTCTGACATAGGAGGACCCGGTAATACCGCCTTGCAAGAACCATTCCCCATTCCCATTTGAGCCCCGATAGGGCTCAATGGGATTGGGGAGAGAGGTAATAATGGACACATTACAACTGGCCAGTTATTACCTCCCTCTTCTCCTCGCGGGACCCGGAAAGGACGCCTGGTTTTACCAGGCATCCTCACAGGTTCCCGCAAAGGGAACCTCCTAATCGGCGCTCCCGTAATGAAGGGTGCCGGTCCCGTACCGGCACCCTTCATTACGGGAGCGCCACCCTTGTAATGTTGTATCTCTTGAGATTTGATGCCATTAACTTAAAAGGCGTATATATGTGATTTTATTACACAGAGATCCACAATAAACCTCAATAACGCTCTTGTTTAATTTGTCTAGGCTCTGGTGTGGAATGGTGACCAAAACTATAGACTATATTATGTTCCCTGTCATTCCACTTTCTATGTCAGGGTTACAAGCAAGGCTCTAATCCGATTTTGCTCCCTACATGTAGTCAAATGATTTTTCGGGGAGTAAAAAAGTAATATGCGTTGCCACTAGGGATACTTTCTGCTTATTAAAAGATGTTCTTCCTCTTAAAATTCCTGTTGAGATCAGGCATTCATATTATTAGATTCCTTCCTATGTCACTGCTCTGCTGCTGGTCTCTAATTCGGGAAAAATATCATCAGAGCTTTGTGGGTTGAAGAAACAAAATGTTCATTGTTTCTCATTTTTTGTTGGGCACATTTTCATTTTTAGGGAGTAAAAACTGATGGTGTATATGTCTCTTAGCTATAAGGACGGTTTTATCACTGCCCAAAGGACAACATAATGTGGATAGTAAGCAGAGGCACAGGAATATTTAATCATCATATTCTGAGCTGCAGTTATTCTGATTCAATTATCATCCTTACACAAATGATTAGACTCATGTTCTCCTGGTTCTTCAATTACTTCATTAAAGTGGTACTTGAACTCCTATCAGCATGTTTTTTGACACATTGCTTTTAATTGCCACTAATCCATCAGCACATGTTGTATTCTGTCTGAATTTCTTGACAGCCACATCCGTTTTTGGCAAGAGATATTTGTGTTTTGTAATGCACATGAGTGATTTTCCAGTGGCATAAAACGTTTGCAAGGTACTGTGGCAGATGTTGAAGTCTTGGACTGGTTGATGAGTTTTCTGTTTAATCACATATGACATTCTATTTTAGCCTATGTGTTTGGAAAAAGTGTAAGATATGTCAAGAATTGCAGTGGCTGGGAAGAGGACATTTCTTTCCAAACTCTCTACTGCGACGGTAGTTCACTAAATACGCATGCTCACAAAGTGGCTTACCTCATTAGTCAGTTGCGCACATGGAAAATAATGTGCGCACAACAGCAAACCAGTACCGCACATAGAGAAAAATAATTGGAGGGAACATTGCTCTGGGTAACCATGCATATGCCTCATTGCCGCAAACAAAGTAAACAGGGTCTCCTACATACAAAGGTATTTCCTCACTGGTTAGATTCACAATGCTAGTACAACCCTGTAATGTACCCATTGGCCAAGAACCTTTTCTTTGTATGCTGAAAGGAACAGAGTTGGGACTATGATTGATAGTATAGGAAGGAGGCATGGCATCCCGGTTGCCTATGGGAGCCATTTTGAAGGAAATAAATGATTGAAAAGGTCTAGAGAGTCTATCAGAAGGCTTTATAGAAGCAACATTGAGCTTGCTCCTATTCGCAAAGAGAGAACATCCCAGAGGTGTTAAGACTCGCTTTTCAAATTCCCATTAAAATTCCCAGTAATACTATTGTTCCAACAACCAAAGAATAAGGCTCTAAGTGAGGCATAGCAGGCAGTGGTTAAAGGAAGAGGATGAATATACCAACCCAATCCCTTTTCCCCATGTTGCAGCAAATGTGAACACAACCAGCAATTAGTTTTGTTC
Organism: Ambystoma mexicanum; assembly: GCF_040938575.1. Lineage (NCBI taxonomy): Eukaryota > Metazoa > Chordata > Amphibia > Caudata > Ambystomatidae > Ambystoma > Ambystoma mexicanum. The sequence goes on along the minus strand of NC_090941.1, from coordinate 458,386,679 downwards.
AGAATCGCATGGGTAGTGTTCATAATCATTAAGAGGGTATTATTATGGTAGCCCTTTCTATGTTGGCAGTCTCGAGGAGGAAGAGTGTGCAGATGCATGAAGGGTGTAGACACAGTGGGGATTTTTGCAGTGGGTAGCAAAATATCAAACAGATACACTTTTTAGGTACAAAAACCCAAATGTAAATGCAATTATTAAACAAATTACTATTGTGACCAGCAAGCATTGCGTCCTCAGGGCCCATGACCTTTGATGTGCAGATTCATCATTAAACAAGTGAACAACATCTTTTTCTGTACGAGTGGATTTAAGAATGGGCATTGTTTCTCAGAGTCCATCCAGAAACCTCTCTGTTAGGCTGTTTTAGTTAATCTGTCGGTGGCCCCTGGCCACTTGACTTATGTCCATTGTAGGTGGCTTTGTCAGTCCCTTCCTCTTATATGATGCTGCAGAGGAATGACAGGGCACTGACTCAACAATGATTTCCTTATAGGTACAGCCAATGCTGTACTGTAAGTTCAGGTTTGTGGTCGCAGATCGTAATTTGAGACTCCAGGTACGGTGTAACCCGTGAATAGAATGCCGTTGTTTCCTAATAGAAATGATGAAGTGGAAGCAAGAATGCTCAATTGTGAAGAAAAATTCGAAGAACTTGAAGACAAAGCAACAGTCCTCCCAAGCCCCACGTGCTCAGGAAGGATTTCTATAGACAAGACAGGCTTGTTGTGAGCATCAAAGTGAACATTCTCCTTCTCCTCTACTTTGTCGTGGGGCAGAGGAAAAGGATTCTTCTTGGCATGCGTTGTGTGTGTCCAATGTTTCTTCCCTGCCACTCACATGGCTGTTACGCTCACCTGGCTCCCACACGGGCGTCGATCTGAACTGGACAGCTGCGGTCTCCACCAATGTGACGCGTAGTGCCGAGATGACGGACTGGACTGGCCCACCTAGCTTCGTTTGCTTAGCCCGTAGGAATATTCTTCTGCAAATGGAGAAAGGGAATTAACCACCCGTGGAGTTGAGCGTTAACCCCCCCCACTCCCGCTGTTCTCCTTTGATGGTTTGGAAAGATGAGCTCTCCATCCTGCATTGAGCGCAGGGGTGCGTAGATAACCAGTTGCTTCACTGGCTCGAAGGAATTGGTGAGTTCCAGAACAATGTTGACTCTGAGATTCCCGGCAAGACGCCGTAAGTATGTAGTTCGTAAGAGTTAAAATGTCTGACTTTCACTCTTGTCCGATTCCTTGCAGGTTGCAGCTTGACCCTAGCAAAGAGTTCCTCGTGGTAACTGTTAATATTCAGGTATGGATTTGTATTATCCAACACAGTTCGATAAAATAATGTCAAAATGTAACCTGTTGCTTTCTCCTTTATTCAGGCTCTGAGAGAAAGTATGAAGTCTCGGGGAATAATGCCTCTGGCGGTAGAATCAGGTAAGTCTGTTGTGGTGAGGAGGTTTCCCATTGTTTGTCCCTTTGTTTCACCTTGCTTCACCTTGCTGTCCTTTTGTTTCCCCTTAGGGGCCCGGGTTCGGCAAGGATGCAGTGGAAGCTTACCCGGTGGCAAAATCAGGTAAGTCTATGGGGGGTAACTAATATTGCCTCTGTATTCCCTTGGCTCACCTTGCTATCCTTGTCTTCACCTTAGGTGCCGGAGTGCGGCGGGAACATGCAGAAGGATGCAGTGGAATGTGAAGATGCTGCAAAGGCCGGTGAGTTCAGCGTGGCGCTGCAGCAGGCGAGGCGACGAGCATAAAATGACGAATGGAACCGTTTATCGATCTGTAATCCCGCACATACTTGCAGGATAACAGCAGTGATACAATGTGGTCCTTTGTCTGACCAAATAAATCTTGACAATCCAAACCTAGGAAAATATTCCTTTCTTATGGTTTTCGCCGGTGTCATTGCTGTGGCATCTTTTAAAGGGAAGGCTTCAACCCATTTAATAAAGACGCAAATGACTACCAAAACATATGTATAATTCTGACAACGCTCCATCTCAATAAAGTCAAAGTGAATTACCTGAAAAGGCACATGGGGGGGGGGGCAAAACGACCCTTTGGTGTGAATGTACCTTTCCCAACATTATGCTTTAAGCATATCATGCAATTTTGGACAAAACGCTCAGCAGTTTTTGGAATGTTTACATTAACCTAGACGGGTTCTAACAGTTTGCAAATCTTTTTGGCACATATGTGAGTTGGACTGTGTGCCATCGTAACCATAGCGGTGACATAAGCATTGGGTAGCATCAATTTTTGCTTTTCATTATCTACCCAACAACCCTCATCATCTAAACTTGCTGGACCCTCAGCCCACTGTTTAATTTCATCTGGAGTAGCGTCCGCCTGAATTTCTTTTATACAACCAATTCCTACATCTATCACACAAGTGTTAGTGACCTCTTTTGTTAATTCTATCAAATACATTTTGGAATGCAAATCGGTGGCAGTCTGCTTGGCTTTTCTGTCAGCGAAAGCCTTTCCTTGTCCCACATCGTCCGTTATTTTCCGGTGTGCTGCACACTTCATTATGCTGAGTAGGAAGCGCAAGTGCTGAAAGTAACCAAACTATTAGAGTGTCATGCTGTTTCTTAGTTCCATGCGAGGTCAAGAAACCTCTCTCAGCCCATAGTCGACCAAAGTTGTGCAGTACTCCAAAGGCATATTGGCTGTCTGTAAATATATTTATATTAAGGCCTTTGGAAATTTCACAGGCTCGTGTCAACGCAATAATCTCTGCGACCTGCGCAGAATTATGCAGAATTCTTTTGGTTTCCACAATGGTGCTTAATGTAGTAATTGCGTAAGGAGCAGTGGATGTACCATCTAGAGGTTTGAAGCAGGAGCCATCGCAAAACAGCTCCTGGGGTGGATATTTTAAAGGTGTATCGCTTAGATCAATTCTGCCCTTAGTCTCTTGTTATGTGGTGTAGAGGCAGTTATGTGACATTTTGTCACTGCAATCAATTTCTTGCGGAAGAGGTAATAGTTTGGCCGTATTTAATGATCAACATCTCTTAATTTGGATATGCAGTGCCAATAAAATCAGTTTGTACCTTGTTAGTTGTGCTGATGTGAGATGTTGTGTCTACGTTCTGTTTAATAGAACGTCTAAAGAGTGAGGTACCATCACGGTTAAAGAGTGACCCGGAACCATACCCTCACTTTGTTTTACAGATGCAGTGGCAGCAGCAACAGCTCTCAAACATCTCAGCAAAGCGCATGCAACAGGGTCTAACGTGGAGGAAAAATAACATGTGGAGTGTTGTTGTGGTTGGATGTGTAGTGGCAGTGTGGCTGTGTAGAGTGGAAACATGAAGTGGATGAATGGGGTGAGTCGAATGGTGGTGTGAGGACACTGTGAGGAGAGGGTTGATGTGGTGTTGTTATGTGGTAAAGTGGAAGGTGTCAGAATGGTGTAGATTGGTGAGGTGATGTGTAGCGGGGTGTGGATTGGGGGTGTGGTTGTGTTGAGTGTTGATGTGTGGTGGACTGGTGGAACAGTGATGTGCAGTGGGGATGTTGTGGTAATGGGCGAGTGTCTAAACTAGTATGGTGTGGAATATGTGAGGTGGGGCAGTGTGTAAAGTGTTGGTGTTGGGTGATATGGGGTTGGTGTGTGGAGCCGTGGTGTTGTGGGGCAGTATTAATCCCAAGTCACCTTCAAAAGAATCCAAGCCTGCTTCCTATTCAAAAAGCTCAAAAACCAGCCACACGGTGGTAGAAACTGGTTAGGAATAAAGATACATACATTTGAAGAAGTTATGACTCATTAAAACACAATGCACACATGACAATTGTTACAACTTACAAATGTTCATAACAGGGGTGTTGCTAGGTGTGGAAAAGACCCGGGGCTACGCTGATGTCGGAACTGTCGGGACTGGGGACTAGCTAGCCTTTTGGTTGTAGCTCCTGAGATTCTATCCAGGGCTACAACCAAAAGACCAGGGGCTATAGCTCCCTTATCGCCCCCCCCCCTAGTAACGCCTCTGGTTCATAAAGAGGTTGCAGGACATTCTGACAACAGCAATGGAGGTACATTTGGCTAAAGTAGGTTGCTGAATGAAACATATTAACTGTGAAATGGTTGTGCTCTCACTGTGGTTCTAGGTGAAGGCTAAAATAAATAAATGCCTTGGTGGTTACCTTTCTGTATTGGAATGTCGACTGCTAAATTATTTCTCTGGAGGGCATCTGTATGTTGTCAGTAATACTGCACCTGCACCCTTCTCCATATTATCTATTTCCTGCTATGGCTGAAAGTCTGTAGTTCTACTGATGGTCAATAGCTGCCTTCATGAAGAAATCACTTGAGCTCACATCAGGGAAGTTATATTGCCCTGATTAAATGAAGTGCCATTGGCAGCGATGTCATTATAGCTGAATATCTTCCACTCTGAAAATGTACAAAGATCTGTAGAGGGAGTGACTCACAGCAGATCTCGTGTGATTAGAAGTATGAGAAATGTACATTTAAGGCACAATGATCAGCATATAAACAATGTAATCAGTGAGTAAATAAATCACCCTGATTCTGTAAATAAATCAGAAATGACAAAGGCAAGGGGGACAAACAGAACAATGTGATTTAAGAAAATATAGGAACTTCTTAATGGAGAAGAAAACGTGGATTATAAGATATACGGCTCTCATTCTAGAACAATGTATTCATTGAAATTGACGTGTTCATTATTTAATGCATGTAAGGTACATTTCATTGCATGTGTCTAATTTAATTTGTTGATTTTGCAAAAGGCATTCTGTAGCCATAACACAATAAATACAAATAGAATAAATAAACCAGGTGGTTTAGTAGCATAACATAGAGAAAGGCATTTTGGGAACATTAGAATGACCGCAGAATTTTACATATGTAACATGTTTGTGATAATGATGCAAGCATGAAACGCTCATGACCAGCTAATGCACATGGAACTATCTGATCATTTTATTTAGCAGAACCCTAATACTGACAGCAAATCACAAGGCACTCATTTGGCCTGCTTTGGCTGTTGGATATGGGCCTCTGTTATGCATGAACAGAGGAGAACTTTTGAGAAAGCGGTGTGAAGCGTTGTGGGAAAACGTTAATTCATGTTCCCAATTTTCTCTAAAAAGGCACGTGATAGTTCACGTGAGCCTCCTCATTTCCCTATCAATCAGTCTCCTAACTTAACCTCCTGAAAGCGTTCACACTCATGGAGACACAGCTCAGCACTGATTGGTGCCTTGAAATACTCTACAGTCAGCACAATTCACAGACAACTAACAAACCAACCATCTTTTTAGTGCATTAGTGTGCTCACTCCATGTTGTTGCCACTGTGCCGTGGTTGAACACTGCACGGGATTTGAAGTGTGAATACTTGGCGAGACTTCTGTTAATTGCTCTGAGATTTCTTTTGCAGCTGGGAGCTGATAGTTCATCAACCAAGCCACACTAGATGGACAGCTTCTTTTGATGATAGTCAGATGGTCACTTTCATAGGCTGAGCAACGATCAGTAAAACACAACACACAGCCGGGCAAAGTTATAAGTGCCGTGCTGCCTACACGTAATTCTTCGCAGCACTTCACAGCCTCCCCTTCCATGGCATACCTGCAGTTGGTCTCCCTTCTCAGCTCCAACATGCAAAGCCTACTTCCCTTTGGGAGGAATTACTACACTGTAGTTCTGCCAAACGTGAGTTGTACTGTCTTCTTGACTACTTGAATGAAAAGCAGGGTGTGGCTTCAACCTTACAACAAGCACTGGCAGAGACAAGTGTTTTGTCTTTTGTGTATGAACGTATCATTTATTTATGTAACTCCCCTGCACCTCCTGTACAATCTTCCACAGTAACTGTCTTGTCTCATCATGCATGGTCTGTCTTTGTGTATTTGTCTTAGCTCCTCTATGCCTTCAGGCTTTCGGCGCTTTATAAATAGATAAATAAATACGTAAATAGACATTTGGCAGGCATTGCCATAATTGTTGCATGGCACCCCTGCAAGGGGCCATGGTATTGTCCAGTGTGCTGTGTCATGGTCTCATGGTTAACCATGTGACCATCTTAATAAAAGGTCCGAGCCGCTTCCGGCTCGGCAGTCCTACCAACGAGACTCCGTGGTGTGTGTGTTCTTGTGTCGGCGCCATGGTGGCGCCCCACCACGTGTGCTAGGCCCACGGACGGGGCCCAGCTCCAGGACGGTGCCCCTGCCAGGCAACGCCGTCCGGACGGTGCCCCTGCCGGGCAACACCGTCCATGTGTGTTTCCCTGGCCCTGTGAGTCGGGCCAGGGTGGCGACCCCGGCCTGGGTGCCCCCAGAGCCGGGGCCGCGGTGAGCCGGTTGCCAGCTGGCCATGTGGGGAGCTCCGGTGTCCCGGAGGGGGCGGGATGAGCCCCCACCCCCAACCGAAGCGGCGTAACCGCCGCACCTGTGTGTGCCTCGTCGGGTGCCACCCGACCCGAGCATGGGGCTGCCCGGTGATCCGGAGCAGCCCCCAACAATGGCGACGAGGACCGGGCCCTGCGTGCCCTGGAAGAGTTTGGTGTGGCGGGCCCATCCACATCTGGGCCCGCGCAGGAGAAATGGCGTGGTGGGCCCGCGCGAGACGAGTACATCGGTGGCGAGCTGCATACCCGTCCCCTGAGGGGGACGGAAGGAGTCTGTGGCGTCGGCCGCGTGGGGTGACTGCGTCCCTTGCCCACCATGGAGGCGGCCTCTCCCCAGCGTCGGAGAGGTGAAAGAGGTGCCTGTGTCGGCGGCCGCCAGGAGGGGTGCGGCGTTGGCCAGCATGTGGAGAGTGGCCTGCCCCCACCACCACCAACAGGAGGGAGGATGCCGGTTCCCCTCCCCAAGGAGAGCAAAAGCGCCCGTGGCGTGGCCGCAACGTGGAGGCGCTGGCCCATCCGCGACCCGCGGAGGGGAGGTGCGGCTGACATCGCCGCGGAAAAAGGGAAGGAGGCGGGCCCAACACCAGCCTGGCCCGCAGAAGCAGAGGAGGAGGGTCCTCCCCGCGAGGGGAATGGCCCCCCACAAAGAAACTCTGGCGGTCGGCAGTCGGAACCGCAATACGGTGCCAGGCGGCTTCCCTGCGGCCCCCTCCGTGAGGAGATGAGCGGCATCCGCCGCAATGGTGAGGTGGGCTGCCCCTCCCCGCGACCGGGCTGCGAGGCATGTTGGCGGCGCCCACCGCAGAGGAGGAGTGAAACGAGTGGCCGCCGAACAACTGAGACGGCCCCGAGGAGATTGCCTTGCGGCGTCAGCCGCGAGAGGGGGATGCGCTGCCCCTCCCCCCATCCCGCAAGGCAATAAGGAGCTGCTCCCCACCTGTGTGGAGGAGGATCGGCGGCGTTGGCCGCGCGAGCGGATGCCCCCCTCTTCCATCTGAGGGAGACTGCTCTGCGGCCTCAGCCGCAACGGAAAGACAGGAAGTGGCGGGCTCTACTTCAACGGGTCCCGCAAGAAGGTACAAGGGGCGGGCCCGAGTTCGAAAGGGCCCACAACAAGGATGCAGGCCCAAATCCAACTCGGCCTGCAATGGGCAAAATGGAGGAGCCTCTGCCCCACCCATGAGGAGGGGGATTGCCGGCGGCGTCGGCCGCACTGGGTTGGCGAAGTTGACCGCCTGAAGCTGCCCCCTCGCCCATCTGGGGGAGGAATGCCCGCAGCCTCGACTGCAACAAGGGAGGCGCTGCCCCTCCCTCAACCATGACACGGAGGGGAACCGCCTGCCATTACCCCAACAGAAGCCGGGCCCATCCCAATCCGGGCCCACGAGGCAAAAAGAGGGGAGTGGATGCGGGCCCAACACAAACCGGGCCTGCAATGGAAAAGAAGAAGCGGAGCAACGGGCCTGCTGCCAAGGTGCCGGTCGATCATCTCAGGCGCTCCAGACTATGGACTTGGCCGATGTGGCCCCTGGGCCTCCCCAGGTGCGGCTTTGCCGGTGTTTGTGTGACTGTGTTGTAACTGTCCTAAATGAACTCTGGTGAGGGTGCAAGCTGGTTTCCGGCGACTCCATACGGAAGATGGACATCATGAGTGACATTCCCCGGAAGACTGTGAGCCGGCAGACACGGACTTGCTTAAAATGGCCCGGTTAGTGGGTAATGTTGTGTGGTGCACACCTGTAGACTCGGAGTGCTTTATGTGGTGCCAGTAGCCCCCAGTGGTGCTGTTTAGTGACATGAGAGCCACTCACCCAGGTTAATAAAGGGTGTGCAAAGTAGTAGAGTGGCTCAAATAGTAGTAGTTGTGGTTAGGTGGGGATTTTGGGGTTTTTCGTTTTGTTGTTATGAAAAAGGAGGAGTGTTGCATGGCGCCCCTGCAAGGGGCCATGGTATTGTCCAGTGTGCTGTGGCATGGTCACATGGTTACCCATGTGACCATCTTAATAAAAGGTCCGAGCCGCTTCCGGCTCGGCAGTCCTACCAACGAGACTCCGTGGTGTGTGTGTTCTTGTGTCGGCGCCATGGTGGCGCCCCACCACGTGTGCTGGGCCCACGGGCGGGGCCCAGCTCCAGGACGGTGCCCCTGCCGGGCAACGCCGTCCATGTGTGTTTCCCTGGCCCTGTGAGTCGGGCCAGGGTGGCGACCCCGGCCTGGGTGCCCCCAGAGCCGGGGCCGCGGTGAGCCGGTTGCCAGCTGGCCATGTGGGGAGCTCCAGTGTCCCGGAGCGGGTGGGATGAGCCCCGACCCCCAACCGAGGCGGCGTAACCGCCGCACCTGTGTGTGCCTCGTCGGGTGCCACCCGACCCGAGCATGGGGCTGCCCGGTGATCCGGAGCAGCCCCCAACAATAATGGACTCTGCCTATGAGGTGGTGACAGCTGGTAAATGGTGTGAGTAGAGTATATATTATGCAAGTGCCTGACACGTGGCTAGCTGTCAAAACTCCTGTATTTGCCCAACTTTGTTTTTAAACAGAATTCAGTGCAAAGAACCAATGCAAAGTCATACATTGTGTTTATAAATCAAGTGCCTGATGTCACACTTGGTTAAGTGATTTCCAGCTGGAAGTAAGCCATGAAATTGCGAAGACTGCTTAGTGATAGCAAATGAATGCCCTTAAAAGCACAGAGGTAGCTCAAAGAGAAGCCAACATGGTGTATGTTTGGTGGTGTTGGAGGGGTTACTAGGTGGGAATGGCCATATGTATTAGCATGGCCATGTGTGGTCAAAGGTTTGATAAAAAGCCAAACATTGCCCACATGGCCTGTGTCCCATCTCAGGTCCCTCTTAGCTATACTCCTTTATCAATAGTTCTGGCAGCTACAGTGTTTGTCTTTTAAGTGGTTCTAAGCGCACTTAAAAGGCAAAACTGTAATGGAGGTTTTCGTATACTACAAAGAGTCCGATGTCCAATCAGAAAGTTGCTTGTTTTTGGAAATCACTGACTAAGAGGGGTATTTCAGTGTGGCCCACCTGTGTGATGGCAGTCCCACACTATAGACATATCCATATGTCCACAGCGACAATGCTGGTTGCCTTGAGGCAATGCAGTAACTCACAATCCTTAAGCAGGCACATGCACCTGCCCTGTGAAATAAAGTGTTGCTTTCGGCAAAGCGCCTCACTTAAAGTAAGATTCTCTGAAATCTGTTTCATGTGTACTTAGGTGCATGTACATGCACTATGCTTGTTTACAGTAAGTCTCGAACACTATCAAAAAATGGAGCGACAGTACAAGATCCATCTTTTAGAGAAGGTGCAGCCTCATTCTGAGAAGAGGGTGGGCTTTTGGTCCCGTGCGGTAGGCATAGCGTTTTCGCGTGATGATTCATCACTAAACCATGAGTCTCGATCTGAATGCGAATAAAGGGTTTATGTGTCGAGTTCATCAAACTAACCAGAGCCATCTCTGCAGACTCATCAGGTTCATGCAGCCAATCAGAGGCCCGGAATGTTCTTTAGAAGTGTGGCCTGCAATCTATGGCGCTGCTCACTTCCTGTTCCTTTCTGGGCTTCCCCAAGCTGTGGGGGAAGGAACACAAAGGGCAGGCTCACATTAGGAGGGTGCTTGGAGGGATTTTAGGGCTTTGGATCAGTGTTTTCAGGAAGTTGGAGGAGTTTTATCTGCATGGTTTTGGTCTTTTATGTCGACAACTTTTGTAGCCCTCGGTCTCGGTGTTTGTTCAGTGTGTAATAGTGTATTGTGTTAGTCTCCTCATACAAAACAAGCGTTTTCCTCTTGTGACTTTTCCCTTCTAAGTACCCTTAGAAAATGTAAAAACAAGTCTCCTACACGTAATCCTATCCCCAAAATGAAACAAAAAAACGAAACATATGTTGACAATTTCCCAATTTCCCCAGATGTGTTTGTTATGTACTGGTGTTTGTATAGTGTAGAATAGCATTATATTAACTGCACCTGTCCGAGCTTCTCAATTGGTGCCATGGTGCTAGTGGCAAAGGAAAGTATGGCCAGGAGTGATTGGGCTGGTGTGCCACCGGCAACGCCTGTTTTACGGAAGAACCCTCAATGCTACATAATGAGGCATTGATGGACCGTGTGCCTTCAGTGTGACTGTCCATTAACTGGGCGAGATGGACCATGTACCAGTGGTTGCCAACCTGTGGAGGCATGTGGAGCTCTATCATTCTTCTCTCCTACAGAGCTTTGTGCAGGGAGGACGGAATGAGGATGTAATGAGGGAGGGATTTGCCTCGGGTGTACACTCCATATACGCGAGAATGGCAGCAGCCTGTGAGAGGGTTGAAAAGCATTAGAAATGCTCTGAGGGAAAAAAAAATATGAGAACGTCAGTGAGCTGCTGATCCTGTGGAAGAGCCTGAGTACCTTAGTGGGTGGTAGCACCCTGTGGGAGACCCCAACAACCTTACTTTGTGACTTGTCCTTCGGGAGACCCCAATAACCTTACCTGATGGCTTCAGCCTGTAAAAGCGCCTAAGCACCTTAGCTGATGGCTGCATGCTGTGGGAGAACGACAGAACCTTAGTGGGTGGCTACATCCTGTGAACGGGCATGAGAATGCCGTAGGGCAGCTTTAATCTCTGGGAGAACAAAAACACACTTTGTGGGTGGCTTTGCCCTGTGCAAGAGCTGGAGAACATTAACGAGTGGCTGTGTCCAGTGAATAACTCAAGAACCTTTACTGGCCGGGTGTGTCTTGTGGGAGGATAGGAACACCCTAGTGGATGACTGCTCACTTTGAAAGAGCCTGTTAACTTTAGTGGGTGGCTGCAGCCTCGGGGGAGAACATAAGCATGTTTGACAAGTGGTGTGATCATGGGGCAATACTTGGATTCAGAAACATTTACTCACACAATCACCCATGGCATGTGTAAAACAGCAACCTGCCAGGGCCTCTCAGTCACAACCACTACTACTGCTATTCATTTCCTAACTATACACAGCCCATATAACAACACTTCTCCACATTTCAGTGTCTGACATGTACTGGGTAACAAATCATCATCATCTGAGCTAGGGTGTGGCCATGCATTGCTGATGTTCATTTTCTGCAGTGAAGTGATTGTTCATTTTAATAAAGGTCAATTTGTCAACATGTGGCACTGGGAGGCATCCACTGCAGTTAGAGACAATAGTACCAGCCACACTCAACATTTTCTCAGATCTGCACACTGCCAGGGGAGCAGCTTAACAACTTAGCGATTCAGCCGCAACTTGCACAAAATGCCACTGGTCAGATAGACCATGTATGGTAAGAATACTGTAATCAGTGATCGTCCCATCACAAGTGTGGAGTATTTAGTGGATCAAGCATTTGTGTGACTGATGCTCGGCTGGCTGTTCCTGTTGATGACCTGTTTATTCAAGTTGCCTGAGCCACCTAGGAGGGTGTCCCACAGAGTCTCCTCCCTATTGGCTGCACCTGCACTGCTCACACAGCGCTCAACAGGTGTCACTGATGTACTGCATATTCATGCCATCATTCATGTGCTTGACATTCCTGCTGTACTTGACACAATTTGGTTTGCTTGGTGTTCTTCTTGCTGCCTGTGTCCCTTCTCCAGTTGATGTTGCAAGTGCTGCAGCAAAGAATCCCTGCACATTGTTATCTTCTTTTTAATGGCTGATGTGGGCCTTGCTCCCCTCAGACATGCAGCTGAAAAGCAGACACTTTTACTTTGAAAAGTGAATCCCCAATGGAAGCCAGCAGGTACATAATATAACCTATATATCCAACTAACCGTGGATTGTCAGGCAAGCTTGACAGTGGTACCACCATAAGGCGTGTCTCTTTGGCAACACCTGGAAGGCAGGGGCCCATGGCCTCTTGGTCAGGTTGAGATTAAGCAGATAACCCATTGGGAGATCCTCACTCAGTGATGCTGTGTGAAGGCTAACCTGTCTGATGGTCTCCTCAGAAGGTCGCTGCACAGAGCAGATAATGTGCAGCCACTTCCACTAATACAGCTTTAGAAATGCTCTTTCTAGAGCTCTGTTTTGAGTGTTGTAGTAGTCTGCAATGGCATTGCACTGCTCATGTCCCTTCTAAAATATGCAAAGTAGAGTTACCACAGCTGGCCACTGTGGTATTCACGTTGTGGAGTGGCAATTTGTGATGAACCTGCATTTGGCACAGTGTATTTTAGATATGTGTAGCCCTGTTTAAATCAGAGCAGATCTTCTTGGACTAAGAAACCCTGTATTCCACAGACTCGCATTTGCTGATAAAGCATGTCACATGAGGCGAAGGAAATATGCAAAATCAGGGATGTGCGTTGTCTTGCCAATTTGCCAGACAGCAAGGACATTTGTTCTATTTTCTGATGCAATAAACCCACATGCAAACTATGAGGTATTTTCCAATCTGCCCCACTTTCTCAAATTCTCCAAAATATAACCCCCAGTGTTTTCTGCCCTGAATCTCTTATATGAGCAAGATACCCTGCAACCGATTTCCAAATGTTTGCAGTTCCCTTTTTACTCTGTGATCCCCTCTGATGCCTGAGGAAGGAAAAGACATCCAGGGCCTCATTACACGGAAGGCGGTAATGGTTAACGGCCACCGTTAATGGTAACGGTGACCGTTAACCATTACCGCCTTACTACGAGGTCCCTTAGCGGGTTGGTGCTTTAACGCCTGCTTTTTGCAGGCGTTAAAAACCAACCCGCTAAGGGACCTCAGAGCTAATTACGGCACCGCAAAATTGCGGTGCCGTAATTAGCGCCTTCCCCATTCCCATAGAGCCCTATGGGGCAGAAATGGGAATGGGGAAGGGCAATGGCGGAAGGGGGATTTACCGCCCCACCAACCTTGGAATGGGGCGGTAAATCCCCTTTCCGCCAAGGCGATGCCGGTAATTTACCGGCATGGTCCAGGGTGCTAATAGCACCCTGGATCACCGCCTTCCGTGTAATGAGGCCCCCAGTGTGTAGAAAGGCCATGTAGTCAATGCTCTAACCACTGGGCCACATATCCATGCTGAAGGGGACATTTTACCCAGGACCACTATGACAGCCCACCCTAATGTACCCATAGCTTCATTACACAATGGGCCTCATTACACGTTAGGCGGTAAACCATCGTGCTGTTAGCACCATGGTTGCCGCCGGTACCATACCGGTACCACCATGGAGAAAAGGGGAATTACCACCCTATTCCAAGGTTGGCGGGGCGGTAATTCCCCCTTGCTCCATGGCCCTTCCCCATTCCCATTTTTGCCCCATAGGGCTCAATGGGAATGGGGAAGGGGCTAATTACGGTACCGCAAATTGCGGTACCGTAATTAGCACGAAGGTCCCTTTGTGGGTCCCAACTTTAACGGCTGGTCTACAACAGCCGTTAAGGTCGGGTCCCGCAAAGGGATCTCGTAGTAAGGCAGTAAGGGTTTACCGATACCGGTGCGCTTACTGGTACCGGTAAACCCTTACTGCCTACCGTGTAATGAGGACCAATGTCAGTACTGCTTTTTGAATGAAAAGACATCAGCAGGGATCTTCCAAGCAGTGATCGACTATTCCCATAAACTGCCAGAATCTGTGTTTTCCACAATAGAGGTGGGCAAGATATCTATTACCAATGTTAGCGTCAAGCAGGTGCTGTCTGTCTGGGGACATTTGACTTTTTTGGACATACTTAAACACTTCCATAACACTGCCCTTACACAATGGATGATCACTGCTGTCCTCATTCAAAGTACAAGGGATAGGGTTTGCTGTGCCACTTGAAAGCACTGACACAGCTGCAGTATTGTCAGGGGTCATTTTCTAGACTGGCGGTGGTATGATGCTTGTATTATGGTATGTAGACAGATGCACCTCATATCTTTTGACGTATGATGTTATGTGGACAGATCTGCCTCATATCTTTTGACGTCTTCCAATTTCTGTGATTTGTACCACAGCATATGGCGATGTATTGCCAATTTTGTTCCTGGCTTCTCACAGCACGGTGTTTTCCAGCAGTTTATGTAAGTATTCCAGATTCCATTGCTGTTTGTCCTCTGCATTGTACTGCCACTCTTTCAACTTTCACGGTACACTAGCACATAGGTTGGGTTCATGTGGTTGGAATAGTGCCAATGCTGCTGGTGTGCTGGGTGCCACCTCCTGATTTGCTGTGCTTTCTGATCTGTGACAGCAAGACTGTTTCTTAAAGAGTCGATAAACAGGTAGGGGCACGCTTCTATTAAAACCACCGCATCTGCAATGTCATTCCCAACTTTCACCTCAGTGTCACAGCTTTCAACAGCAATTCTTGTTCCAGTCTAGACCATGATGGAGCATGATCTTTGTCCTGAACGACTTTCTTCTTGTCATCATCATTACCATACGGCCTATCACTGGATGGGGAGGGGAGGGGCGAAGATAGAATGATGGGATTTTCAATCTCCACCCACTTTTCTAGTACTCTGTGTGTTTTCTCTAGCTGATCTCTAGATAAGATGCCCCTGCACCCCCTTTCTGACCCTCAGATAGTGAATGGAACTGAATGTTTAACCTCCTATGTTGGTTTTAGTGTATGTTCATCATTGTGGTGCAATACCTCGGGTATTGTGTGTATTTTGGTGTACTGCACATGGACCACCTAGTGACTTGTGAAAGGGGTATTTCACATGAGTTGGCTAATACCTTTAACCGACGACATGAAATGTTGACATACCCAGTGCACACAGCAAGTGCTGCTGCATGTGTCAGAGCTCTCCAACAACCTCTAGCTTTTCTGGGTGCAGGCACATTGTTCCAATGTTTCCAAAAGTGTGTCACCTACCTCCCCTGCTCTGTGGTGCTGCCTTACAGCAAAATCCCAAAATACGGTCTCGGGGTGTCAGGGTGCCCAGGCTCCTCTTGCACCTCGACACAGGTGTCAAGAAATGGCACCTATTTCGCTTGCTTACTTCAAGAGACGGACAATGGATGGTGTGTCATCCACCTCCTCAAATCACTGATGCTACCTACCAGCAGATCAGATTAGAGAATCTCTTGTGCAAGCTGCCCTTAGTGATGTTTTGCTGGTAGTCTCCTTTCCTCAGTTGTCAACTGATTGAACGTGTTTTTGTTCACTTACTGAAGATGGTCACTGTCAATGGTGTAATGATCCTCTCTGAATCTCCACTGCTTTCTACCAGCAAATCTAGCTGGGCATGCCTCACCCACAATCAGCTCTGTTTTGTTGTTCTTCCCTCTCCTCCACCCCTAATGTGTCACCCTATGGCATGTGCCTCGTCCACTCTGTCCCAAATATGGACACTGGGCCTCATTACACGGATGGCGGTAAGGGTTTACCGGTACCGGTATTTTACCGGTACCGGTAAAACCTTACCGCCTTACTACGAGGTCCCTTTGCGGGTTGGAGAATTTAACGCCTGCTTTTTGCAGGCGTTAAAAACCAACCCGCAAAGGGACCAGGGAGCTAATTACGGTACCACAATTTGCGGTGCCGTAATTAGCACCTCCCCCATTCCCATTATGCCCTATGGGGCAAAAATGGGACTGGGGAAGGGCAATGGGGGAAGGGGTAATTACCACCCCACCAACCTTGGAAAGGGCGGTAATTCCCCTTTCCACCAAGGCAGTACCGGTATTTTACCGGCATGGACCAAGGTGCTAATAGCACCTTGGTCCACCGCCGTCCGTGTAATGAGGCCCACTGACAGGTATGCCTCTCCCTCAAGCTGCACTCAGAGATCCCCTGATGCCACAGCTCCTCCTCCAAGATGTTAACCAATGTCAAGTTTCTCCACCACTCAGCTCAAGAGAATGACACAGTCTGGTGTGTGCCTCTTCTCCCTAAATCTATGCCGCTTTAACCCTCATAATCGAGTTAGCATGTCTCTCCTTAAAGCTGTCCTTACCTTTGCCAGGTTCATGTCTCTCCTACTCCCGGGTTTCCACAGATGTCAAATATTCCTTCCACTTACTTCAAGCCGAAAGACACTGACTGGTATGTTGCATGCCTCCCCAAAACTCTGGTGATGGCATTGCTGCTGTTTGCACACTCCAAATCACTGAGTGTGCCACACAGTGCTGTGGAAGAAAAGCCAACCCTAAATGGCTCTTTTTGATTGGGCTATAGACACTCACTACCTCCTTCCTACAACGACTCTCATGTCCAGTTTATTAAACTAGTCCTAAATATCCTAAACCTGCCTCCAGCAACGACGTCCTGCCTGTCTGAAAGGTGGATGACACTGATGAGGAGCTCCAACTAAGTGTCACCCTTTAAGCCATGTGGGTGAACTGCAGAAAAATCTTGCAGAAAAACAATTGTCCGAGTTTCATCCGAATATGAATTTGTGTGGGAAAGTTCATCCAGGCCTGTGTTGACTGGTTGAATAAAGCAGCATTGCTAATAACTTCTATAATCCATATTGAGGATTGATGTAACAGCATGTGTAGAGCCCATGCTGGTCTGCTGGTGGCTTTAAATAGCTCCTCAGCTCTTCATGGGAAGGTAGCAACTACCCCTTGGAGAGTTGGCAGTATCAAAATAAATTGATCTGTTAAATAATTTAACAACACCTTGCAAACATCTTCCCTGTTAAAATGTGAAGCCATTGTATTCTATATTTCTATGTGCTTTTTTCTATCAGTTATGCTTCAGAAATTTTAATAAATACGTAATTCCAAGCATTAAAAAAAAAAACATTTATTTTGCACTGCAGGCCTAGAGGGCTCTTTTATTTTCTCCAACGCAAACCAAATCAAGCCCAGAGCAATCACCTCGCCTCGCGTCTGCCGAATAGAACTGTTGTGTTTAAAACTTCCCCATGTTTCAAAGGTTATCAGGAAATTAAAACATTGGTAGGCGGCTGGAGATAATACGTTTTCCTGGCAAGGCTTGTAAAGAACACATTAAGAAAAGCTATTATAGTAAAACCCTCATGTTCCGAAACTGATTAATTTTGGACAAATTGCGCATCGTCTAGAAAACTGTGGAAGCACAGGCGCGGGTCCTGCGCCAGTTGCTCCAGATGAATTCGAAATTTGATAGGTGTTAATTAAGCCCACGTGACACGGTTTTTTAACCCCACAGGCTTACGTGAAAGAAATTGCACTGATATGGCTGTCGTTGACGTAAAACACTGTATGGAAATATAACTGGCCTTTTTAAAATAGTATATGAAAAGTTTGTGTTTTTGATATTGTTTGCATCGCCTCAGATGCCAAAGGTGTGAGCATTCAGTTGCGTATTGTAAATGTACATTCTCGCACTTTCTTCTGTACTTCATAAATGGTTAATGTTAAAACAAAAAACAAAAAAAAAACATGATAAGGTGGGAGTACAAATTGCAAAACAAAACAAGTTTGAGATATTTATGAGACTATCCGTACATGGGGCATCATTACGAGTTTGGAGATATTTCAGAGTTAAATCCTCTGAAATACGACCAGGTTGATTTACAGTTACCACCACTTGGTACTGTGGATTTACCACAGGATTACATGTGGAAGTATGTGGTGTAAATCCACATTTTCCGGAGTCCATAGGACTCCATTGGGGTTTTTTGGCAGAATTACCACTGGTGGAATTACAAGTGGTAATCCTGCAGATTGTTTGGTGTTGAGTGGGAAGATTAACCTCCAGGGTTCTGCTGGGGGTAAATCCTCCACTTAACACCAAAACTCATAATTTGGCATAGTGGTAAAATGGAAGATAACTCAGTTATCTCCAATTTTACCACTTATTGCCATACTCGTAATGAGGCCCAAGTGTATATTCAGTCTGTTGATACCGAAAGTACACTTGTGAAATTTAAAGAAGGGGAGACAAATGCAAAATAACTGTATTTCTGGAAATTATTTTGGGCAAGAAAATGCAAAAATGGAGATGACAAGCAAAATCTCTGGGGTAGCAGAAGATACATTAAACAATCATTGCCCCCTGTGACTTCATGTGACATCATAAATTCATTGATCACATTCACAAGAAATTGTCTGGGCCTCATTACGAGTCCGGCAGTAACCATGATGGAAAAACCAGCAGGCTACTACCGGACCCGTATGACCATTCCGCCACCGTGATTCCCGGAATCACTGGGGCATTACGACCCCAGTGACCCGGGAATTCCGGAGGCGGAATTCTGTAAATCCCCATTCCCATGGAGTCACATAGGACTCCATGGGGATGGGACAATGGAAACACTGGTTCCGTCTATAACGGAGCCGGTGTTTCCATTTGCGCCTGCAGGCAGGTGGCGTTACTCCCGCCAGGTCAGACCCGGCGCGATTGACACATCCCACCTGCAGGACTCTGAATCAACTGGTCCGGAAAGAACGGCGGCAGCGTTTATACTGCCACCGTTCTTTCCGGACCGGCAGGGTCGTAATGAGGCCCTATGTTTCATTAAACAGATTTTATTAAAAACCTTAGGCTCAAGAGTGTTAATAATCATTGATTAAAATCAGACACAAGTGCAGAGCCACCAAAGCAAGCAATAGAGCTGTAGTCAGATTGGTTACATTGCAGGGGTTTCAAGCGGAAACAAAAAGGGAGCGATTGCGGGCCATAGGTAAAATGGCGTTCCTTTGCAGCAGGTGAGAACCACTAATAAAAAACATGGCAAGTAAATGTGCTTGCCACACTCAAATCCATCATTGGGGGATAACACAGAACCTATTAAAAAGAGACGCGGGCCGGAGTAATGGTTGAGATAGTTTTATCACATCTATTCGTCACTTGGACAACTCTGCTATTGAGTTTATTTTCTCGATGAAAGAGTTGCTGAAAATTCTTCTAAATATGAGGAGTGTGCAGTATCGCTGGAGCATCCATCATCTCAGCAGCGCTGACGGCCATCTCTTCCTTAATGCCCCGGCTCTGAAACCAGTCCGGCTCCTTCTTCACTGTTTCAAAAGGGGCTACACTTGGAGTCATAGGGTTCCGTTTGGAGACGTATTTGCTGTTTGTTTTTGTGTTTGTGGTGAGCATTTGTCGAAGTGCAGCTTTGGCACGCTTTGCTGTGTCTAAATATTAGATGTTATTCAGTTATTGAATTATTTATTTCTTTTTCTGTTTTGTTGAGAGTGATTCTTCCCTTCCCCTCACCCCCAGGTATCAAAATTCTGTGGAAGAATAGTGGGCAGGGATATAAAGAGGGGCTTTATCGGTATCACGTGAAAATTGTGCCAACTAAAATATAGTCAGTAAAAAAGCTTGTGGTGAAAATGCCTTTGCAGTGAAAAAGTCACAAAGCAAAATGTAAACGAAAATGAAGTTGGAAAAGAGACAAAACATGAAACACTGTTAGAGTATGCATTAAGGTTCAAGAGGGTGTGGGGAGCTTGTGATTGCCTGGTTTAGTGTTAGGTTAGGGGTTATGGTAAGGCTAGAGGTTAGGGTTAAACATTTTGGTTATAATTAGGGAAGGGTTAAGGTCAGATTGTTGTGGAGGACTGGTGATGTTGGGGTTTGGTTAGGGGTTGGAGTAGAGTAAGGGGAAGGGTGTGTGGTAAAATAGGGGTTAGGGTAAGACTTGGTTTAGGAGAAAGGGTTTGGGTTAGAGTTAAAGAAAGTGATGGGACGTTGGGGAGGGCTGGTGATGTTGGGGTAGGATACGGTTTAGGATAAACCTAGGGGTTAAGATAGAGTATGTATTACGTTAATTGTTAGAGTCCGAGTTAGGGTAAGGATAAGGTTAGCGTAAGAGCAAGGGTTTGGCTTAAGGTAAGGGCTATGGAATTTGTCGGGGACTAGTCATGTGGTTGGAGTTAGGGTCACTATTCATTTTTTTTAAAACTTCTTTTTATTGGCAGAGTTATCAAAGTACGGTGGTTACAGTAGTCAATCGACATTTTCTCGCGAGATAGAGATACATTACATTTGGACAGCTTCATTGCTCATGTTGAGTGAGGTGCTAGGATGGCATTGATCATTGCGATGAGACAGTTACCAGGATTGCTTTTACAACTTGCACAAAGCCACTGGTCAGAAGGAAGGGCCGCCAGGTATGATGAAAATTCAGCCCAGGCATTTATGGGGCGGGAAGTGGGAGGTAGGGAGCACAGGTAAAATACTTCACAGCTCTGGGTGCAGGTTAGTGCTAACAACCAGGTTTTAGGACAGAGTAGGGAAGCATGCTTCCATTTCAACAGTATGCATCTCTTGGCAATCACACGTCCCGTGTTTACAAATGAGCGGAGACCTTTTTTGGGAAGGTTGTTACACAAGCCAAATATTGCCCACACTTGGGAGCATTCAAGGGAGACATCTACCACAGCAGAGATGGTTTGTAATACATTGTCCCAGCATGTACCCAGTTGACTGCAGGACCAGAACATATGCATTCGTTCAGCAGGGCTAAGACGGCACCTAGGGCAGGACTGCTCCACCTCCTGGGAGATGTTGGTAAGATTTTCTGGGGTGTAATATAGTTTGTTTAACAGTTTGTATTGTAAGCATCTGAATCTGAAATTCAAGGAGACGTGTTTAGTATGTGCACACATGCGTTCCCATTGGGTATCAGTTAGTTCCATCCCAAAGTCCTCGGACCAGCCCTGGCGTATTGGGAGAGACGAAGTGGAATGTTTATTCACAAGCGTTTTGTGGAGCATTGACAGAATGTGGCGACTCCTGATGGAGTTGGAAATAAGTGCCAACACGGCGGTCTCAGAGGGCTCTGCAGGATACGATGGCCACTGCGAGTGCACAACCGCCCGTAGTCTATAACATTGCATAAACTGAATTTCAGGGCCAGTATGTTGTCAGCGCCATGTCAGTGCAGTGATACATTTACCATCCACAAAAAGGTCATCCGCAGCTCTGTAGCCGAGGCATTTCCACTGCACGACTAGTGCGGCATCCCAGGTAGGTCCCAGCCCAGGGAATCTCCTGAAAGTTAGCCATTTGTAGTAGGGGTGAGTCGAGTCACTGCACAAGAAGCTAGGTCACCAGGCAAGCACTGTGTAAGACACAATGGGTTAAACTGGCATTTGTCCTTATATCTACCATTCAACATGAGTGTCCTGAGGTCTGGCTCTCCTGCTGCCAGGTGTGCAAGCTTGACGTGTGGAGGCTGGGATTCTTCACCATACCAGTATGAAGCAGATTGGGCCTGTGCAGTCAGCTAGTATAACTCAAGATCAGGAGCCATAAAGCCCCCCTTGTCATATGGGGCGGCCCTGTCAACCCACTTTTTCCAGACTGCACCGGCATGCCACAGAAACTGAGCACAGAGTACATGAAGCCTTGAAAAGAAGAGTCTACCCGGCCACACCGGGTAATTGGCAAATATATACAATAGTTTTGGTACCAGCACCATCTTTACAAGGGACAATTTCCCTGCCATTGTGAAAGAGGGGGCCTGCCATTTTCCCAGCCTGCTCGCCACGTAGTCTTCCATGGCTCCATTGTCATCCTTAAAGAAGGAGGATGTCACACCGGAGATCCACACTCCTAGGTATTTTATCCCATTAGGGGACCAGCGAAGAGGGTACCACCCAGATGATTGCTTAGTGCTTCTAGTTACAGGGAACATTTCTGACTTAGAGTGGTTTATTGTGTACTCAGAGAACTGACCGAGCCAGACAATGTTCTGGAGGACAGTTTCCAGATTCATTTGAAGATCCCTTATATATAAAAGGACATCATCCGAATAGAGTGAGACTATTTCAGGTAGTCTGCTGAGGCGGATTCCATTATATCCATGGTGAGCACCTGACGGGTGCCTCTGTCAAGCTGGAAGGGTTTGGATTTGGAGGAGTTAACCAAGACTCTAGTAGAGGGATTTGTGTATAGTAGTTTCATAAAGTGTCGCATTTCTGGGCCGATACCCATCTCCACAAGTACTACCCATAGGTTTTCCCATGTGACCATGTTGAACGCCTTCTGAGTGTCCAGCATTACTGCCATCACCTCAGCTGCCGTGTCCATTCTAGCCATGACATCAAATATGCGTCTAATGTTCAAAGAAGTTTATCTACGCAGGACAAAGATTATCTGATCTTTGTGGATCAGGTGAGGCATCAGTGGGAGGAGCCTGTTGGAGAGAACTTTGGCATACATATTTGTACCAGCATTCATGAGGGAGAGAGGCCTATAAGAGCCACATTCATTACTCGGTTTGTCAGGCTTAAGCAGGATAGTAACGTTAGGCTCTCATTGGGATGGTGGCAGGATGGAGTTGTGAAGTGCCTCAGCCCAGACCTCCAGGAGCCGAGGAACGAGCAGGGATCCGTGTTCTTGATAAAAATCCTGAGTCCATCGGGACCCGGGGCCTTGCCCTTGGGCAGGTTGGAAACCATTACAAGGTTCTCCTCCATGGACAGATGTGCCTCCAGGGCCTCCCTGGCCTGGATGCTCAAACACTCAGAGACAGTCCCTTCAACAGAAACTGAATAATCTGATGACTGTGTTGTTGGTCAGATGTATAAATAGATTTATTTAAATCGCAGAATACTTTAAGGATCTCCTGATCAGACCAGTGGGAATTCCCTAGTGTGTCTTTAATACAGTCCACCTAGGTATAACCATTTTCGGATTTAGCCAGTCTAGCCAGTGTCCTACCCAGTATTTCACTTTCATCATATTTCCTAGCAGCTTGCAGTCTGGAGAAGTAACACACTTTGCGAAGGGCGTGCGCTTCAGATTTTTCCAGCTCTGATCGAGTTTGTTCCAGCACCTGCGGATTGGGGTGATCAGAGTATTCCAGCTCCAGGGATTTGAGTTTGGCCTCTGACCCCTGGAGGTTGTTTCTGATGTACTTCAAGACCCCAGCTTCTCTAGATATCGACATTCCCCAGATAAATATCTTGAAGGCCTCCCATTGTATACCCGCAGATGTAGCTCCTGCCTCATTGCACGCAAAATGTGTCTCGATGTTTGCTTGAATCCCTGCTTTAAAAATGATGTCCGCAAGTGCCTCAGATTTGAATCGCCAAGCATTACCCCATCCGGAAGATCTGTATTCAGAGTAAGTATTACTGGGGAGTGGTCAGAGAGGGTACAGGGATATATCCAAGTATCCTGAACCCTACTCATCAAGGTGTTAGATATCAGAAAAGTGTCAATGCGTAAGGAGCTGTCGTGCACGGATGAATAGAAATTGTATTGCCTCTCATGAGGATTTAAGGTGCACCAGGCATCTCCCAATTCCAGGTTTTCCATATGGGAGAGAAGCTACTGAGCTGCCCGGGATCTGGCTCTGGGGGCCACACCAGATCTGTCCATAGTTTGATCAAGGATTAGATTCATGCCCCCCCATACAACCGGGACACCAAGGAAACCATTGGGGATGTATGCTACTGTATCAAAAAGTTCAGGCAAATCTATGTTGGGGGCAAATGTGTTGACCAGCAGGAGTTCAGTTCCATCAATGGAGCACTGTAAGACCACATACCGCCTTCTGGGATATACATAATTATTTTTAAGGAGAAATCTCACCGATTTATGAATTAGCGTAATGATCCGCCTAGATTGAGTTGAATACGATGTAAAAATTTTGTTTGCTCCCTACGCTGGTGCAATACCTTTGGGTGTCCCCTCATTTGCATGGGTCTCTTGCAGTAATAGAACATTGATGCTTTGCCTGTTAACATTGGCCATTATCTTACGTGATTTTGTAAAGTTTCCCAGCCCCCTTACTTTCCAGTTCATCCCTTTTTTAGATCCACTATTAAGAATAATCAAATTTTCGAAGTGTGTCTCAGACTACCTGATATACAATCCATATCTACAGCAGTAGAGCTTCGCAACTCTGCACTCTGCTGACAATTAGTTTTCAAGGTTATCCCCCATAATCACTTCTTGAGCACAACAGGCTCTCAAACTTTTGGAGAGAACAACCAAGCCCCCTCCCTCCCCACCTCCCCACCAGGAGCCCCCACCCCCCAACTGGGCCGTAAATACACAACATAACCCAACCTAGATCAAGCAGCTGCTGCTACGTTGTACACCACCACTAGATTCGAGGATCGTATGTTGAAATATGCCAGAGGTGGGAATAGGCTAACTCACAGGTGCTATGTACTCATTGTGCAAAAAGAAAAAAAAGGAGGCATTTGCAGAGAGTGTCGATGTGCCCATTCAGCCTGGCAGTTGGTCGTTCTCGATCGCTCCCTCGTGGTCTGGGACTGGTATTTGGGCCTCTATGAACTTCATAGCTTCGTCCGGTACTCTGAAGAAATACAGTTTGCCACGGAACTGAAATTTCAAGCGGGCCAGGAAAAGCATTGCGTATTGTATCTCTCGGGCCCGCAGTCATTTTTTGACACCTACAAATTAGCATCTCTCGTTTTGGACTGAGAGTGAAAAATCTGCAAAGATATGGATTGTTTGAGAGTCCAGTCTGAGTTCCTTCTTTTCCCTGGTGAGTCTCAGTATGCGGTCCCTGCCACAAAAGCTGAGGATCTTTGCATTTATGGGGCAAGGGAAGTTTCCGGGTTTGGGTTTAGGGTCGAGAGCTCTGTGAGCATGTTCCACTGCGATTAAGGGTGAGAGGACCAGTCCGTTCAGGAATTCCTTGAGAAGACTTTCCACTGCTTGTTCCATGCCCCCCAACAGAGCGTACTTCAGGAACCCTACAATGTGAATATAATTCCTCCTGGAACGCGATTCAAGGTCATCGCATTTGTTTTCTACATATCACATCTCCTTCGCCAGGGATGTGACTGTATTTTGGAGACCCTGCATGGTGTCCTCTGTCACGCCGATCCTCGTCTCCACCTAAGTGATTTGAACAGATTCTTTAGCAAGCTGTTATCACATGGATGCCACATTGGCAGTTATGTCTTCCAGCTTTTCGTGGACAACCTCAAACCACAAGGCCATGGCCTCCATCATATTTGTTAGGTCCTGGGGTGATGCCACGACTGGGTTGGCTGGTCTGGACCCGGGGATTGAAAGGTCCAGGAGTTTCTCATGAGGCAACCTTCGTAAATGTGTCCATGGTTCCCATTTTCTTCCCCCCACTGCGAGTGCCCCTGGTCATGGTGGTCAAGTAAGGTATGAACCACCCAGTGGATAGTACCAAAATCATTCAGCAGGAGGCCAGACTATCTGCAGGCGCCAACCCAGTTTAGTTGAGCACCCCGATTGCTTGTCAGTAGATGCCCCAGGCCGTTCCACTCCTGTAGACAGTCAGAGCGATTTGCATTGTGACACAGGTGAGTAGGGGGTTAACGATGGCACACAGGTTCAAGGGCTCCCCCACAGCACTGGACGTGGCCCAGCACTTATTGCAGCCATATTAGGTCAAGATTAGAGCCGGCTCCTGGGGAGGCCCAGGACCTCCCTCAGAGATCGATGCATGGGGAACCAACAGGAGGCAGGCTGGGAGGAGGAGAGGATGGGGAATAAAGGCCTAAAGGTGCCCCCGGTCTCCTGGGACCTGTAGTGGCCACCTTCTGAAATGGGGTGAGTGGTGGGTTATGTATCAGTCCAGGGTCAGGATGGGCCACTCAGCAAGCCCCCCAGGCAGGGAAGGAGGCAGTATGTAGGGTGTTTGGTGGACCCCCCTGCGAGCAAGATTGGGGGCTAATGGACAAGCGGCCTCTGGGTGGGGGTCACTCACCACCTACATGGCCCAGGTCCGTTACAGTAGGAGTCCAGAGCAGTCTGGGTCTGGTGTGGTGTATCACAGCCCTGGCGCACGTGAGGCGGTGTGCCCACAAGCGTTGGTGCTGGTGCAGTTGATGTGAGGGTCCTAGCACCTGCTGTGGCAGGGACACTGCCCTGTTTAGGGCCGCAGCCTGAGGCGGTCAGAAGTGTCAGTAGCCAGTGCCCCTGGGTGGGGGATCTGCCACGGTTGATATTCATGGTTGGTGGAGTGCAGCAATGCACCCCCACGGGTCTAATGTGGCCACCACAGGGAGCATACTGCACTGCTGCCAGCTTGAGCGAGGGGCAGGGGTCTAGGTGTAGACTGACCTCCAGCAGCCGCCGCAGCACAAAGCTCCCGGTGACAATATGGAGCACAGAACCGGGGGGAGGAGGAGGGCCATACGGCCACATGGGTCCTGCAGCGTCTCACAACTATCAAGCTCGAGGGATAGCGCCGGCTCCTCCCAGGCCGCCACCACAGGATCCGAAGATGGCACAGCAGGACCATTCCAGTCCGATTTCAGTCAGGATTGGGGGTGAATATTCCCTGACCATTGGGTCTTGGCAGATAAGTTGTTAGGCATAATTTGCAGTTTCAATGCCTCTTCGTAAGGGTTTCATCGCAGTGCGCACAGAGCTCTTCCTTTATGCCCCCCACTATTCATTTTCGGATTGTTAAGATCAGTGTGTATAGGCCCATATTACCAAATCACTTTGAATGCAAGCAGACGTCCATGACAAAATGATAATGATGTGTTATTATATAGCACTTACGCTTAATCGCTTCATATAGAAAAAATATACACCCAATATCACCCAACCTGTGTTGGTACTCATTTATCGACCTCAGAAGGATGAAAGGCTGAGTTGAGGTGTTTAAGAATAGACTAAATCAGTGACTCACCCCCTGAAGTGTGCCTGAAATAAACCTTTAATGAGCCTAGCAATTGTTGTATAGAATTCCAGAAAGACACATTATTTAGTATTCCTATTCTTTCTTATTTAGGGTCAGTGCTGAAAGTGTTAGACTTGTGGCGCTTCTGTTATTTTTCTTCTTTTTTAAGGGGCCTGAAAAAAAAATCGAGCCACTCCAGAAGTAAAGAGACAGGTGGTGCTGGCCACAGCCCAGGAGATTGCATAACAAATAAAGTTTGCAAGGAAGTCCACAGAGGTCACAGTTGCGACCTCTGGCGACCCCTAAATGACGTCCCTGAGTGGAGACTAGCCTGCCTTGGTGCTGACAGTGTGGACAAGCCTTCTTATAGTATCATTACTACCATTATGTGCAGAACAAACATGGATATCTTATTGCATGAGGATACTGACATCCATTGGTTCAGCCACCATGCATATGTTTGGACACAAACGGCATGAACATGTTACTTTTTTATGCTGGCTAGAATACATGCATGTTTTTTGTTTAAATACATTATGCCAATGCTTTGGACAATGATCCTTTACACTGTTTCTGACATGGTGTCTACTGTGTTACCACTTAAAACCAATTGTAAACTGTGTGGTTTTTTTACTCAATTTTTTACTGAAATGTTGCTGTAAAATGCACAATTTCTACCCATTATTTAAAAAATAAATCTGAGGGGAGACCCTCCCTGGACACAGCTTAATAGTTTGAAGCTCAATAGCTGTGCTTGGTCTCTCGCACACATGCATGAGACATATGCCTTCTTCTCCAATTTTAAAAACTGACCAGCCATCACTGGACATCAGTATATTGAAGAAATATTCAATTTCCATTTGTGAACACATGATGAACTTAATTTAAATGTATAGTCAATACAAAATTCTCTTCAGTTACATTAATGTTAATTATAGGTATTAATTTAAAAAATAAAATAAAACAAAACTAAATCAAAAAGTCAACAAATAACGTAGCCGCTCAAACACCACTTCATAGCCCCAGCTGTGAACGCACATGTTTTCATTTATGGTGTTTTGGCTATCGTAGCATTGCGATCACTAAAACCTACTGCATGATGGACATTACACTATGTAGTGTTCATCAATGCAATATTTTGCTCCAGTGCCATCTCTCTGCTTACCGCATTGTTGTTATTGGCAACGTCAAAAAGAAAAGCGCCTGCAATATTTTAAATGTAGAAATAATAGATGTCATGGTTTTGCCATACGTCTTGTTATCAGTGCAGTCGGAGTGATGTCATTGATGTCATTTGTAATGTTATATGTGATGTCATCAGTAATGCCAGGGATTATTTTATATGTGACATCATGTGGTGCTGGAGTTAGGTTTGTCCTTAAATGGAGAATTTCTAGAGTTTTGCTGCATTAACCTCTAACGACAAAGACACTTCAACTAATGTTTTTCACTGAGGTTCTGTAGATGCGTTTCCATACCATCTATCCTCATCATCACTCAAACTCACATTTTATTTGTGCTATTTCTTGGATTTTCTTATATTTTACAGTTTCTAATCTATAATTCCAAGGTGGTTCCCATTGTCAATCAAACTCCCTTCAGTTCTCCAATTCTCCTCTGCCTTTTGGAGAGCATTTGGTCTCTCTCGCCAATACATATTGTTAGGGAGAATTCTCCAAATTGGCTAATTTCCCTTACCTACTGAGTCCCTCAGCAGATTTGCTGGATTTCTAGGGTTTATTGTTTTCACCTAATAAGAGTGTGAGCCTTTTTCCCACTCTTACATGTGTTTTGCTGTGTGTGTTTTAACATTTTTGTGTTCATAGACTGTGGATTCTCACCTACTCCAAAGGCATCATCTTGTTACTGTGTGTTAAACAGCACCTTCAGCGCAGTAACACAGGGTTGTCTTTTAGACTTCCCAACTCAGACTCCATTTTGTGGGTCTCAATACTGTCTCCCAGAACATGTAAAGTTGCCATTGACTTTATTATTCTCTTTTAAATCCACAGACCCAGTGCAAACTATCTTACATAAAGTACTGGAAAGGGTTAATACTTATCCCTTTTTGTCTGTTTCTCTTTGAGCATTGTTTTGCTCCCTATTCATCAAGACTTGGCTGGTGGCAGTGGGAACTACTCTATGTTTCCTACCGCGGTTGACTTAAATAACTTTGGTATTGTTTTAGGCTATCTTGGTAGCCTCGAACTTAAACCCGCTAGACCATATACATTTTTATATGGTTCCGGCTTGGTTTATTTGCCATTTCTTTTTGAAAATGTCTTTCTCATGTTTTACTCCGTGTGCCAAACCAGGGTTGGTTCCTTTGTTCACTGTCTCTTCGCGGGCTTCTACGCAGAAGCCCTCCTGTTGACGAGGAGAGGTAATTACTGATGGGCCCATTGGTCAGCGCTCACCCTTGAAAACTTGTAATACAAGATAGCTGCACCATGCGAGGACAGAGTGCAGGATTCACATACTCCGCCAAAGTTCAATATTCAGGACTCAATAAATTGGCAAAGGGAAGTCCGTTTAATGATACATATATCTGCGAATGGAAATCAGCAGCATCATGAACACCTGCCTCACCCGACTTCCCCGAACTTCAGTACAACAGCCTCCTTTATGGGCAAACTTTGTCATCATTGGCATCTACTTCCATAAAAAATCATCATGCAGCATAATTGGTTAGGAAAGGTAACTTAAGTATAGGTGTTATATCTGTATATGGAAATAAAGCAATTGGATTGGATAACTCTTATCGGGTGGGCGTCTATGCCCATCCCTCTACAACACACGTGATTGACATCAATACAAGTATGACGTCTCATTGGTTACAGTGTCTATAGGACCCTAGATTACATGGTCCCTTGTGATTGGGCAAGTTACACCCCTAGACATAAATCTCCACTTTAATTAGCAGCATGCAGAATAGACACCCAGGTGCCTAATGTCCCAAGATTCACCCTTCCTCCTTTCC
This sequence comes from Ambystoma mexicanum, assembly GCF_040938575.1. Classification (NCBI taxonomy): domain Eukaryota; kingdom Metazoa; phylum Chordata; class Amphibia; order Caudata; family Ambystomatidae; genus Ambystoma; species Ambystoma mexicanum. The sequence goes on along the minus strand of NC_090941.1, from coordinate 458,356,844 downwards.
ATCAATCAATGTTTTAGGGCTATGTGTCAATTAGTTGGCTGGGTATGGCCTCGGATCTGTAGTCTCTTATCAGGAAAAGTTATGGCATCCTCGGGTTCTGGAGGACATCAGGCGGTGGTACGTCTTCACGCCTGGCTGGTCACGTGCTAGTTCACCGTGAATCTGCTTTACTTTTCCATCTTTTTGTGTATTTAATTCTGTGTTCGCTTGGCCACCTGCATGGTACTCTCTTATCTTGACATTCACGGGCAGGCTGGCATGCTCTGAAGCTCGAGTCTCGTGAGCTCATGCTCACCTCCCTTCTCTGGTTGACCTCGATTTCCCCGGCATGAGCCTCTCTTTGCTAAGTTTCGATCCTGCTTCTTCCCTGGCCTCTGTTAGGTTTTGAAACTCGGCCTGCTAGGCCTCTGGCTGCCTGGGTACACTTCTGCTTTCACGAAATGGAGTTGCACGTGTACATTGTGCTGTATTGAGGTAGATATATGGTTGGCGTTTGCCGCTCTATTCTTCCACTAAGCATTGCAGGCAGTATCGATTTCTGAGCATCTTGCGTTTCAAGCTTATTTACAAACATTCGAGAGGGCGGTTGCGTCCATCTTGTCTCATGGCAACGTTTCCTTAAATTTTAACTTTATCTCTCCTCTCTGTCCATTACATTTATTCTAGCAGTCACTGGTACGGGCATGCTAGCTTTCAGTAGCCACTTCTGGTTGTTCTCAGGGCTGCCAAGGCCCTTAGTCTATTTCCATTGGCCTTCCATTAAGGCCTTCAGGGTTTCCTAGTGGACAGTCTGTAAATACTCATCGTTTCGTACCAATGGCAGGTACGGTTGTCTGATTGGGTACCGTACAGCCCAGGGCTGTCTGGTTATGGGCACTTCAACAGGTACAGATCTTCTAACATACACAGGGCAGAGGCCCACTGCAGCTCTCTGTTGGTTCAGCTGCTCCTTGTACGTCACATATCTTTGCGAGTACTTTGCTGGCATCTAGAAATGTGGAGCAGGGGTGCAGGTCATGTCTGGGACCTCCTCTACACTCCCCCCTCTGGTCGGTTCATCAACCACTTCTGCTTCCTCTTTTGTATTCAGCGTCTTTGACTCCTCAGAATCTTGTTCATCGTCTTTAGGACTGGTACATTATGGTGTGAACATGTGCATCTTAGGAGTCCATATCTTTATCACCCCCTTCAAGCTTCCTGCAGTTTTCAAATGCTCATCTTTGTTCCAGGTCATCAACTGGCATTGTCCATTTGGACTGCAGTAAATCCATTTGCCTTCATACCTTTTTCGAATCTTGGGATAAGTGAATTTAGTTCCCTCTGGTGCAAATTCACTGGCCTTCACAAAAGTCCTTTATTTCTTCATCTGACAGGTCTCTGGGTTTCCAGCCTGGCTCAACATCGACCATCATTTTCATCCCAATGGCTCTCTTTGCAGTTTGCTGGCATTGAGTGATGTTTATCTTGATAACACAGAATCCTAGCAGTACCATGGCTAGCAAGGCTCCCAGGACTTGAATATATCAGCCATCCATTGCGGGACCCATGAGAATAGGTTCCCAAACCAACTGTCATCATCCACTTTGTCCGTTTCATCAGTCATCTGTTTTTTTAAAGTTGTCAACATGCTTATGGCCTCTGTGAGGGTTCTATTTTCCTCATCATGCAATGGTATAAATGTGCAACATGATTCTCCGATTGTTGCACAGACACCTCCATCCATTGCTGTGATCATGTCAAGCACATATATGTTCTGGAGGGTCATCAGTCTAACCGCTCTCAGCTCTTTTTTGATCGCATTGAATCCTTTTATTGTGGCGTTGATGGTCTGCAGTAACTCCCATCTGGTTATCTGCAACCATTTAGCATTCACTCCAATTTGGATATGTGGCAGGAGCATTGTGGTGAATACTGTTGAAGTGAGGCTGAACAGCCTGTGTTCGTATGGAATCGCATAGAATGCTTCTTCTGATTTGGCAGAAAAGTAGTTTTCTCTCTTCATTCTGGATATCAGTTCCACAGACCTCCTTTTCCTCGGGTGAGCATCTGCTTTCAGGAAACTGTCCAAATTCAGTTCATTTTTTGGAATCACTAGTGATGGAACATGGACGTTCACCAGTGTGCATATGTCTCCCCAGTTTCTCAGTAGTCTTATGTAGGCCTTTGATCCACATGCCCAATGATGGTCCATTAGGACTGCGGTTCCTTGTGCCATTCCTGGGGCTTCATATATTCGCCCACAGTTTTGGTTCTCCCCCATTTTCCTTGTGCCATTACTTCTGAAGCACAGTTTCGGGTTTTCCAGCGATACTATCTGCAAGGGTGCTCCTCTATCTTTGACCCATGTCAACAGCTTTACCAATTTCGGCCATAGTGGTTTACATAGTCTTTGTGAGTTTTCTATTGCTTCTTGGCAGGCTCCAAGGACCATCCAAGCTCGGGAGATTACCACTCCTTCTTCCCATCCTTCTTCCCATCCATTAGGGGAAACTACTGATCCCCAGATCTGCATTTGTCCCCGGTTCCTCCATATTTGAGCTTCTTCTGCCGTTTTTCCTTGGACGTTCAGTCTTGAGTTTATTTCCCACCTTATTCCTGATCCTTTGATGTCAGGTTTTTCATATCTAATAACGTGATTCTTGGTGTGCGCCCTGTTTCTTGTTTTGATGTCCTGGACAAACCCGTCTTCATCAGGGTAGTCCTTTTCGTTGGCCCATATCAATGAGGCGTCTTTTTCCCATAAATTGTCCTCTGGTGTTGCACATTGTCATGTGTGACATACGGTGTGCTGTGGGGACATCTACTTCTGCAGCCACGAAGATCTTGGACTTTCCCATGCTGTATGGCAGGAGTGCACAGACGAAACATTCTCCTTCTGATTGCCTTCGTCCAACTTCCTTCATGTGCTGATACCATATGTTGTTTCCAAGATGGGCTGTGCTGTCCAAGTAGTCGTTTAGTTCATGGTCCGTTTCATATGGGCTTCTCTTGATTCTTAACGGTTTTCTGTAGTTAACCATCACTATGTCTCTGAATGCGTCTGTACTGCTTTTTCGTTCAGGCAGATTCTCAGGTAGCATCCTTGGAGGGGCAGGTATCATCTCCTGTCCTGCATTACTGGGGGGAGGTTTTATGCTTCTTTTCCTTCCCTCCTGCATTCTTTTGTAGACCTCCTCCCACCACATGTGGCTTACCAGCCTTCCAACTTGGCGGTGTTGTAAGCTCGGTCGTTATTTCTGGTGTTGGAGCAGGTGTGCTCGTTATCACAGTTGCTGCAGTTTTCTCGCTCAGCTCCTCATGTAGTTTCTTTGCTCTTAGTATGAGCGGAAACACATACTTGACTACCGCATGTGTCTTCCCCATAAGTTCTTTTGTGGCCTCCTCTGTCGTCTTGAGGGATTTTGTCATGCCATCTGTGTCTTGTTGCTCGCTTGGTTCTCTGTTCTCTGGAGCTGTTCCTTTCACAGGTATCTTTTTGTTTTCTGTCGGTTCGGCCTGGGGTCTCACAGCCATTGACACTTGCCCTTGCTCGTGTGCACTCAGTGTGTGGGTGCGTGCTGTGGACAGAGCTATGTTATCATTCATTCCGTACTGACCCTGTCTCCAGCTTTTCTCATCATTCATAATTTCAGGTGCATCCATATCACTGCTAATTAAATTCAACTGTAAATCATTTGCTTTATCATCAATTTTTCTTGGAACAGGGATGACAATATAAGGTCTGGGTGCCTTTGTGGGGCCCAGACGCTCATTACCTGGTGGATGCACAGAGATTGGGATGCTTCGTGCACCAATAAAAAATGCAGTTCTAATAGTTAAAGATAAAAATACTACAATAATCACTATACAAATACATATGATTGACTTGAAGGACAGTTTGCAGCACCTCCTTCCAGGAAAGCGGGGGTGCCCATTCACTGGTGGCAACACTAAATTACTGTTTTGTGCCCCCCTCTCGAACAAGTCCATAGTCAATAGTTTATTTCTTTTCTTATCTTGATTTCATTACTTGAAAAGTTCAGCAAACACTAAAGTGCCGGGTAAGTTTAATGTCCCCCCTCTTGCGAGTGATGACGGAAGTCTCTAGTTTTGGAGTACAGATCCTTTGCTAGACTATGGAAAAAGGTTAGACTACCGTTTTTAGCACATCACATTCTTCCTGCATTTGTGTATACAACGCATTCCCAGGGCACCTTCCCAATTCGTCTTGGCCCTGAGGACATGCAGGAATTTTTTCGCAGAGACACCATAAAAATGGATTTGTTACAAATCACGCATAGATATACCATTTAAAAAATAAAAACAAAAATAAAAATACAAATGAACATATGAGGAGGTACTCCACTGCGAGAGAGTATGAACACGAAAAAGAAAAAAATAGAACAAGATGTTGTTATCCTTGTTTCTGCTCTTCTCGACCTGTCCTATGTTGAAAGCATGAAGAACTGTGTCTTTGTTTTCTTGCTTTGTCCCCAGCTGGGGATGATGAAAAGGATTATTTTGGAATGCCCTCTTCTAAGGCTCTTCTTAGCAGTGGATGTCCATAGTTGCTCCTTAGTTGTGATGCAATAGCCCTTAGGAGTCTGTTTAATTGGGCAGTCTTTGATGGATCTTTAAGAAAGGTGGGTATGTCGACATTGCTGGGTCTGCCCACTAGTTCCGGGAAGTTTTCGATGAGATGAAAGAAAACTCGAAAAGCGTAGCGACTGTCTGCGGGTGTTAATGACATGTGTTCAGGGTCTTTGGCTCTGAAGTCACAGGCCTTTCTTTCAGTGCTATCAGTTCTTCCCCTTTGATCTGTCTCTTATCCAATAGTCTCACTGAAATTTCCTCAGGAATTCTTGCTGGAAATTGGACAGCTCCACTTGGAGGAGTGCGCCCATGTGTGGGATGTTGGCTGGATTCCTAAGAAAGGTGATGATGTCCACATCCGCAGGTCTCCCCACTATTTCCGGATAGTCTGTGACTAATCAAAGCAAAACGTTGTGTGCCAGCCGTGTATCTTCAGGTGATAGGGGCATTTGCCTCATTCGCAGGGTCCTGATCACAGTCCCTTCTTTTGATGCAAACAAGTTTTGCACTTTCCTGCTGCGTGAGTTGCAACCATGTGAGGAAGTAATTGTTTTCTGGATCTCTGATGAAGGATAGGGTGTCAGCGGTTCTTCCAACGAGTCCTGGATACTCTTCTATGATCCGGAAGAACAACGTATAGGTGATCTCGTCAATGATAACCTGTGGTTGAGGCATCTGTGTCTCTTCCACTGTGTTCGCGCAGTGTGATTAAAGTTTTTGTTATGACTGTCAGTAGATGTCAGATTATTTTCTTGTTCGCAGGGTCTTGAATGAATTCAGTAACGCTGGCTTCTCTGCCTATAAGTTCTTCACTAGAACTCTGTTCCCTGGGAAGACAGAGGGTACATTAAGGCTGAGAGTTGTGTCTTCATCAGCACTATCTGTTGTGATTCGTGCTGTGTTATCCCCTTTCTGCCATCGCTGCAGCTAGCCTGAAATGATAGAGGTGCTGGCTATGAGACAGTCAAGGTACACCTTCATTCCTGCTCCCAGAACCTCCCTAGTAGATTGGGCATCACATATGGCTCTATCTCGGGGGGTAAGAGGGGTTCTCATTCTCCTCCCAGTGACCACTTCGTGTGGCGTAAGATGATGGTCAGAGCCTGGTTGGTTCCGAAGAGCATACAATGCCAGTGGTAGGCAGTGCATCCATCCCTTTCTTAATGTGAGTTTCAACTTGGCTACCCTTTCCTTAAGCAAGCCATTGATTCGTTCACCTATCCCATTTCCTTCTGGATGATAAGCCGACAAGAACTTGCGCTTTATACCAAGCAACAAGCTAATCTGTTCGAACACTGTATTCACAAAATGAGGCCCATTGTCTGATCTCATAACCTCACACACCCCCCATCTAGGGAAGACCTCCCTCACCAGGAATTTAGCAGCACAGGCAGCATCAGGGTGCGTACAGGGACCTGCTTCTACCCACCTGGAGAAGGGACACACCACCACAAGTAAATACCTGTACCCATTACACACCTGGATCATATTGACATAATCGATGTGTAGGTGCTGGAAAGGTCAATTTGGTCTAGGGATGACTCCTCTCACTACCTTTAATATGTGCCCAGAGGTGAATTGTTGGCAGATAATGCAATTTACCATAAAGAATGCCACATGCTCTGCTAAATTCGGTATAAACCAGTGTCCGGCGAGAGTTGCAGTAAGATTTTCTCTCGACAGGTGTAAAGTGTAGTGGAGCTGTTCTAGAGCTACCTTTAGAAGGGCGAAAGGCATTACTGGTTTACCAGTGCTGTCTTGCCTCCACAATCCATCTGAGGGGTTTAAAGAACACCCTTGACACTTCCATTCATTTTTCTCCTCCTTAGGTGCCTCCCCCTGGAGCTCCATTAACTGTGACTGCCCCATATTGCTATAAGCCTCTGGTGTGGCTCGTGCTACCATCATTCTTTCATGGGTATGTGCCACCTCCACGTCCATGATTGTTTCAGTTTTGGATGCCATACGTTTGGCTTCCGTGTCTGTTTCGTGATTTCCACGTGACACGAAATCTGTCCCCCTGGTATGTGCGGCGCATTTAATGACTGCAATGCCCACTGGGAGCTGTAGTGCTTTGATCAGCCTGTCCAATAAGGCTGCGTGTTGCACTGGCATGCCGTCTGCTAGGAGGTAGCCCCTCCTTTTCCAGCATACTAATCCTGCGTGTACCGTCGACGTCACATAGGCGGAGCCGCTGTACACTGTTACTTCCTGGTCTGCATGGTTCTCAATGGCGAGTATCAGTGCCACTAGCTCTGCAGCCTGCGCTGAATAATGAGATGGTATTTGTGCACTGACAAGTACTCGGAACTCTCCATTTGCCATGTGTTTGATTACATTCACGCCTGTATATCTTTGTCCATCTTCTTGGTCGATTCTTGAAGACCCGTCAATAAAGACGATCTCTCCACCTGCCAGGGCATTTTCCTTTACCCTGGGGATCTCATCATAGAATTCCTCATAGTTCGCACAGTCATGCACAGGTTCTCGCTCTGTAACTGGCTCAGCTATAAACATAGCAGGGTTCACAGTTTTACATTGCACTATTTTGATCGATCGGTTAGAGATGATCCCCTCATAGGCTGATGCTCTCTGAGAAGTCAGCGTGCCCTTTGGCTTTTCCAGTATGGCAAATAATGAGTGCTCAACATATAGGGTCATGGAGCACCCCATCACAATGGATGACGCCTTCTCAATGGCAAACATGGCAGCAGCTAGATTTTGTTTGCATGGGAAGTAGCCCTTCATGACCGGTTCCAGACTCCCACTGTAATATGCTAGGGGTTTATACCCCAGTGAGTTTCGCTGCGTGAGCACTGCCATCATAAAATTGCCATTGGTATGAGATTACAGATAGAATTCCTAAGCATAATTAGGAATGTCGAGAACTGGGGCCTTACAAATTGCCCCCTTAAGTTCTGTGAACCCTTTCTCCATTCCTTCATTCCATTCAAACTCTTCTCGTGTCACCTGGGCCTTTTTAAGGGCCTGCAACAAAGGCTTGGTATATGAGCTGTAGTCAAAGATCCATGCTCTGACATAGTTGCACAGGCCTAGGAAGCTTTGCATTTGTTTTATTGTGCGCGGCTTGGCCGTGTTCATGATAGCCTCGGATGGATTTGGGACTAAAGGGAACTCGGTTTCGACTATGTCGTTTAGGGCTCGTAAATCCTGGATTAAAAGCCAGGAACCTCCCTTTGATTTCTTGACAGGATAAATCACTTTGTTGCAAGGTGGTTCTGACGTCACTAGGATGCCCTGCTCCATCATGGCAGAGATTGTCTTTGCAATCCCTTCATCTGCCTCTCTGGACATGGGATACTGTCGTGCTCATGGAAGAATAACTCCTGGTTTCAATTTAATTTTTACTTCGCCAGGCCCCTTCAGGAGACTTACATCATAGTGCCCTGTAGTCCATACTTTGGCAGGCACTAGGCCCATGTCATCATCAAAGTATTCGGGGTGTACCAATGCTAAAATCATTCTCTGTGGTACCTCACTCTTGATCATTTTGACCCAAAATATGAGACTCACTTCCACCCGTGTCTCTTCTAGGTCAGGGTGTTCCTCGAACAGATCGTCATCGGTGACGTCAGTCACTCGATACCCTTCTTCTATGGCAACAATCGCACACCATGGTCTGCCCTCGTTGTCATATCCTTCAACTAACACTACCTTTCCTCGCACCGCGGCAGAGTGTATCACTAAGGGAAATACTTGTCCCTCCTCTTCGTGCATGGGTATTCTTGGCCTGAATAGAAATTCATCAGGGGTTCTCATAGGTTTCTCTGCGAGGCCTGGCAATCTCACCATAAGCACTCGTAAACCGTATGCAAGGACTTCTGGCTCCAGTGGTACAGCCCTCATAGCTGCACATCCACAGTACACTCTGATCATTTCGCACACATTTGCATAATGCATTCCGGGGGTGGAGCACACTATGCCATCCTCAGTGAACGAGATGGTCCTGTTCAACTTCGTCATCAAATACCGACCAATGATTTTCACCGGGGACTGACGCGAATACAATAAAGGTACATTCATGTCGCACTCTCCAACTGAGACTGGGAGTGCATCAGTAAAGGGAACTCTGCTATGAGTTCCAGTAAAACTCTGGGTGTCTATTGCCTCGCCGGACAAGGAGAAATTGCCTTCTCGTATGCACGAGCATGTTGCACCCGTGTCAACTAAGAAGGAATATTCTTTCCCCCCTATGGTGACTTTTACCCTAGGTTCCCTGTGAGGGTCTGGTGTCACTGATAGGATAGAACACATCAGAGTCCCCTGTGAGCGTCCTATTTCATGTATAGGTTCGGTCCATTGTATACCTGTGGGTTTCTTCCATCTGAATTAGTGCCCGGAGCCACTTGCGGCAGTACCTGCTGGGGTTGTCCCTGCGGCACATTCCCCATGTTCTGTGGCTGGACTACTTGCTGCGCACCTTGCTGTGAACTAGGTGCCTGCTGCTGCACAGTATAGTTTTGTGCATTGCCTTGTTGTGGGGTACTAGGTTGATTCACCATGCCTGCCCCCATCCCTTGGTTGTTTTGCCACATGCTTCTGCATATGCGCGCCATATGTCCTGTCATTCCACATAGCCAGCACGCTGGCGGTGGTCGGGTCATGTGTCCATCTGGCATGCTTGGACGGCCCATCTGTGCATTCTGAACACCGCGTTGAACATTTTGATAACCTCCTTGGTTATCTCGAAACCCTCCCCGATTACTCTGCCATCCTCTTCCTCCAAAACCTCTCCCTCCTGGGTAAAATCCCATGTTACCCTGATTGGTCTGTGGCGGTTCAGTTGCACGTTGTGCACTCGAATCGACTGGGCTTGTCAACATGGCTCCCTCGAGAGCGTATTTTGAGAGCTTCCTTTGCACTAGCTTCACCTCCTCTCCCTTACGTGTTGCCTCTTTCTTCTGATTCTTTTCTTGCAACAATCTACAATAATGTGCAATCGTCAATTGGATTTCGGCCCATGGTTTAGCTTCTACTCCTACCAATTTTTTTAGCTGTTTTTGCACCGGTTCTGGTAACCCTTGGCACAATATATGGTAGAATACAGGGATAAATTTCGTCCAAGATTCATGCATTTCGAGTACCCACGGGTCTTGAAAATTTTGGATATAATGCAACGGATACTCTGACTCTTTCATTTTACGAGTCATTATAGCTCCCATATCTGATGTGTCTGGATATAATATGCGCAGCGCTTTCCACACTGCTGCCCTACAGTTATTAAATGGTGCTCCGTCATGAGTGGTATTAGTTATGATCACTACAGGGTAGCCTGCCCTTTTCCACACATCATCTGCTCTTTCGCCAAGTGACACCCCTTGTCATTTTTGCTAACTCATGTATCCACTTCCCAGCCCCCGACGTCAGCATGGGAAGTTTATTTTTAAGATTCTCACGGTCCATGTGCAGCCAAGGAATATACTGCGGTCTTGCTCCCCCTTTCTCTAATAGCGGTAATTGGAATGCACAGTCCTCTCTATCTTTCTGGTCTTTTCCGGGTGGCGTTTCTACCTTGCCGCCTGCCTGGTAATGCTCTTAGCCTGTCTGCATAGGCAGGGGTTGATGCCCCCCTCTGACCGTGGGGTGTCTCTTTATGTCGGTTGGACTGTCCAGCAGACTTCGGTGTCCTACTTGTGGACCCGCTAGCATCTGACCATCGTACCTCTCGGTTCCCTGGGTGCTGCTTTTCGCACCGTCTCCCTTTGTCATACACTGTTTCTTCCGTTTCCCCTTCGCAGTCAGACTCTGAATACTCCCAGTTCACAAAGCTTCTTGCATCATCTTTGTTCTGCTCGACTTCGAGTCTATCTAGGGACAGTCCCCTACTCCCACTACTTTGGGTGACATCTTCAGTGTCATACAGCTGGGTGCTCTCCAAACACTCATCTTCCCTTCCCGCTTGGGAGATTCGTTCCAGGCCCATCTCATCATATATTTTATCAATCGCTTCCCCGATGCTTCTGGTGTCGAAGTCATCATCAATTCCTGTCCCGCTTGTGTGATGCTGAAAATGCATCTGAGGGACAGGGCCTCTGAATCCTTGTCCTTTTATTGCTTTTTACCGTGTGTTCTGTTATGCTTTCTGCCCCGGAGTCCATGTGGGACTCCTGGCAGTGCAGCTCTCTCTTTTGGTTTGGTGAACAGACCCATGGGATACCCTTATGGCACCCATGGGTAGGGGTGCAACCCTGTGCCCCTAGTGTATGTTTTTGGGCACCTGTGGGTGGCCCCAGAGCAGGGTATGGGCTGGTGGCAGCTTCGTGCTGAAATAGACAGGTGCTCCGGGTGTCCTCCATTTTGGGATACCCAGGCCCTGCCATTGGGATCTGTTGATTCCTGATAGGAAACAAGATGGCCCCTGTGGCCTCTTGCTTTCTATTGCCTGTTATCTTGTTTTCCCAAAGTCCTGGGAAGCCCTGTCTCTGTCCCTTCCCCCTGACTGGCTGTTGGGTGGAAGTTCCATATATGGTGTTGTTGTGAAGGCCCAGCTAGACTGACTGGAGCCTTCCCAGTGACTGTATGTTGTGGGTACCTCCTGTGGGTGGGACCTGGGTGAATGGAGTGTGTGACCAATATACACTCCTTGTTGTGGTTGTCTGGTTTCTGGCATGAGAGACAAAGACTGAGACAGCCATGCCCGAAACTGGCCTGAATGCAGTGTGTAGTGTTGAATGGCTGGGTACTTGTCCCAATCCACATTCCTTGTTGTGAGTGCCTGGAAGGGAGGAGTGTGGCCTGAATGCACTGTGTGCCTGATTGGCTGACTGACTGCATGAATGACCTTCTGTATGATTGGCTGCTGATTGTGTACCCGCAGTGTGGATGAGAGGCAGGATAGTATATCTGGGGACCTCTCACCACTGGTAAGGTGTTCAGAAGCAGCCAGGTGTTCAGGAACGTTCAGGAACGTTCAGAAGCATCCTGGAGTGGAGTCTCCACTCTAAGAGTAACTGGAACTGCTGATCCTCGACGTCCAGCTGGAAGAAGAAGACTTGCGGTGGCATTGGCTTCGACCGATCCGAAGGCTGACGAAATCGTCAAAGACTGACCCGAGAGAGGACCTGGTAAGGCGCCCTCTTCTCGTGCTCCAAGGGACCATCGAGCACCGCTCCATCTTCGCCGAAGCGCCCTGGAAGACAGACCCTCGAAAGGCTGTCGACCCAAGACGGGACCGCCGAGGAGATCGAAGTGAAGCACCCGGACATCGACGCCGTCGAAGTCCATTGCCGTCGACCAGGGTTCGCAGGTTTGTGTAACCACTGGAGGCCTGTCGAAGTTGTGTTGCCCAGCCGTGGGAACCACTTGACGCCGTGCCGCCGACGACCGGAGCCGTCCGCTCCATTGCCTAAGAACATTCAATCGAAGGACTCTCTCGACCGCATCGTCGACCACTTATCCTGCCGGAGAAAGTCGAGGACGACCAACGCGCCGAGGAGAAACCTGCCGGTGGGTTTCCCGCCACCCGAAGACCCCAAAGACTCGAACGACTCGACGCCCTTGCTGGGCCTCCGTCTCTACAATCTTTGCGGTCCAGAACTATTGACACCGAGGTGCCCCGCACGCCTCTGCCTTGCAGGACGCCGACGCTCCGACGACGACGAGCACCGCTCGGACGAAGCTGCCGCCTCATCAACACCGTTCTACCTCGTTTGTCGACGGACGTTCGACGCCCCGTGCCTCCCGCTTGAAAGGGAAGGCATTCAAGAAGGGCCGTCGATTCCCCGTCGCCGAACAGCGAGTTCCTCGACGTTTGTCGACGCCTCTTCAAGGAACTCGACTCCACCAGGTACATTGGGGGGTGAAAACATTATTGGAGGGGATAAGACTTGCAGAGCAATACATGGACTGGGCGTGCGCTACATCTTGGTTTTACAGGTTGCCCAGGTGGGGGGATCTCCACACAGAACTGTGCCTAGTGGTAGGGGCCAGTATTCTGCCTATTGCTCAACCATCTTATTTTCTCTACTCTTTCTATTGCTGGTTTCACTCTATTGATCTGCGTGCCATTATTACAGTATTGTTGATGCACTTTACTAGGATCTAATACAAAGGGTGGTACCACTTTAGAGTTGCATATATTTGCCATTGTTGATTTTTCCGGAGTACAACGTGAGTTATTATGATAAGTGTACATAACCTTGAATAATGATTATATAAAGACTGTGTTCTAACCAATACAGAGTGTGGATATTCCTTTGTGGGGGCTTGGGGACTACACTGTACTTAAGAACCAGCCTGCATCACCTCCTGAGAAGCTAGGCCTTGATTGCTCGACCATTGCTACCATATAGAGAATCTTGGCTGGGGTCTTCTGTGCCTCTCCTCTACCATATAGGGAGCAGAAGTACAGACACCCCCCACCGGTCGTTGAGGCCCCCCTCTCTCACAGCTTGTACCTGGTACCGCATCGTTTGCAGGGAAGAACTCTTCTATGTCTTCCCAGTCTACAACAGGATTGGGTTTTTTCACTTCCCGCTGCAAATTTTCCAAATCTCTTTTTTTGCGTTTACGCTCTGCTTCCTTATCCATTTCTCTTTGCTTCTTTGTTTCTTCTCTAGCCTTATATACTTCCCTCATCCGTTCATTTCTACGTTCCTTTGCCCTTCTATTTTCCTCATCTTCTTTCTTCTTCACTTTCCTTTCGTGCACTCTCCTTTCTTCCTCCAACTTTAGCATGTTCTGCCTGTACTTTTCATAGGCTGTATATTGTGTGCGACTGAGCGGTATACCTTGCTCTTCGAGATATAGTTGTTCTCGCCTCAACCTATCCTTCTTTCTTGCCTTCTCGTTCCTTATGTCCACTTCCTTCTCTCTTTCCTTTCTTTGCGCCTCACCTGACCGTTCACTCGGCCTTGCACCATCACTTCCTTTTCCATCTAATTTCAAGAGTATCTGCCCTCCCATCCATTCGTCCTTTGCAAATGTTGCCTCATCGGTTCCTTTCCGCTTCTTTCCCTCTCCCTCTCTCTATCGAGAGGTGCACTTGTTTGTGCCTGGTCCTCCTTTCCTCACCTCGCCTCTCTTTGTCCCACTGGATCGTGGAGGCCGTGTCGATTTCCTGTTCCTTCTCTTTCATCTCATCACTGCTACACGCAGGTGACTCATATGCAGGGTTGCTATACCATGTGGCTGCCTTCAGTTCTCTTAGTGGGTACAGATCCTCTGACTTACTTTCTTCAGTAACTGGTTCCGGCGGGGCAGGTGGCGCGGTAGGCATCTCACCCACCACTGTACATATGTTTAATATCCAATCTGCGGGGGGCTCTTCTTCCTTCACTTGTTCAAACATTTTCCATAGCTCGAGAACAGCAAGGCGTTTCTCGAGCTTCTTCCCGCTATATGTGAATGCAAGAAGGTAGTCATATGCTGTAAAACAGCCTTTGACAATGATCCATTTTGGGGCCATGGCATAAACGTTTTATTTGCGGTGCCCTTAACCCATTCTTGACTATATTTCTTCAGTTTTGTAGCATGCTTTGGCAACTGCTTGCACAAATGTGCGAGTGGGGTAATTTCTTCCATTCTCACTTTCGTCACTAACAGTAATCGCAAAGTGTTCCAATGTTACGCTATTATGAGCGAGCACCACATACGCAAGCTCTAATCCAATATTTCTGCAAATTTATACCAACAATACTCAAAATGCATCAATTCAGTGGCGATTCCTTCTCATTTACAGAATCGCGTAAAGCAAAAATGCATTGCCATTAATTTGGTAACACAATTATTCCACATTCAGCATACACAGGACATATATGACAGACACTTGACAGACTAGACAGACACCAGCTGGTCATAGATATACCTGCCTTCTAATTAATACCCCGACATGGGATTTGAACTACCCCATTATGACGTCTTTAAACGTCATCGTAGCCTAGCGTCCCCCTCTGTGGGCTCTGGGTTCAAGTTCCTCTGACCACTCTTTAAAGCACAAGAACAGGGAGAATTTTACAGTTTTTCTCTTGGGTGCCCTCCCGGTATCTCTTACAGTTTTTGTCTCGGGTGCCCTCCCGGTATCCCTTACCATTTTTCTCTCAGGTGCCCCCCTGGTATCTTTTACAGTTTTGATATCAAGTGCCCAGGTCTTTACCCCATATATATTTGTACAGTCTTTCCTACTTCTAGCTATATTATTTTTCTCCGCCACCCACCATTACCTTTCCCCTTCTTACTCTAAGGCCTATAAGACTTTTGCCAACATACGAGTTTTCGTCATTTCACTCACCGATCGTCACTTTTCCTCTCTGGAATTTCAGGATCACCGCCCCTTCCTCTTCCAGTTCTTATGGTTTTCGTCCGATCCGCTGCCTGTGGGAATGAGAAGGGTTATGCTTGTAAAAGCAGATTCCTTCAGACCCACTGCAGATTTTTGTGAATAATTACACTATCATTGTCCACGGGGAGCTTCTCAGCCTACTCAGCCGGAATAGCGAAGGGACTCGTGATGTAACCGAAGGCCCAGAGTTACTTTATCTATAATCGATGGCCGAAACCATCCTCTGCTACCAAGTGTTGACGAGGAGAGGTAATTACTGACGGGCCCATTGGTCAGCACTCACCCTCGAAAACTTGTAATACAAGATAGCTGCACCATGCGAGGACAGAGTGCAGGATTCACATACTCCGGCAAGTTTCAATAATCAGGACTCAATAAATTGGCAAAGGGATGTCCGTTTAATGATACATACATCAGCAAATGGAAATCAGCAGCATCGCAAACACCTGCCTCACCCCGACTTCCCCGAACTTCAGTACAACAGCCTCTTTTATGGACAAACTTCATCATCATTGACATCTACTTCCATAAAAAATCATCATGTAGCATAATTGGTTAGGAAAGGTAACTTAAGTATAGGTGTTATATCTGTATATGGAAATAAAGCAATTGGATTGGATAACTCTTATCGGGTGGGCGTCTATGCCCATCCCTCTACAACACACGTGATTGACGTCACTACAAGTACAACGGCTCATTGGTTACAGTGTGTATAGGACCCTAGATTACATGGTTCCTTGTGATTGGGCAAGTTACACCCCTAAACATAAATCTCCACTTTAATTAGCAGCATGCAGAATAGACACCCTGGTGCCTAGTGTCCCAAGATTCACCCTTCCTCCTTTCCATCAATCAGTGTTTTAGGGCGATGTGTCAATTAGTTGGCTGGGTATGGCCTCAGATAGGTAGTCTCTTATTAGGAAAAGTCAGGGCATCCCCGGGTTCTGGATGACATCGGGCGGTGATACATCTTCGCGCCTGGCTGGTCACATGCCAGTTCACCGTGAATCTGCTTTAGTTTTCCATCTTTTTATGTATTTAATTCTGTGTTCGCTTGGCCACATGCATGGGCCTCTCTTATCTTGACCTTCACGGGCGGGCTGGCATGCTCTGAAGCTGGAGTCTCGTGAGTTCATGCTCACCTCCCTTCTCTGGTTGACCTCGATTTCCCCGGCATGAGCCTCTCTTTGCTAAATTTCGATCTTGCTTCTTCCCTGGCCTCTGTTTGGTTTCGAGACTCGGCCTGTTAGGCCTCTGGCCGCCTGGGTACACTTCTGCTTTCATAAAAATGGAGTCGCATGTCTATATTGTGCTGTATTGAGGTAGATATATGGTTGCCGCTTGCCGCTCTATTCTTCTACTAAGCATTGCAGGCAGTGTCAATTTCTGAGCATCTTGCCTTTCAAGCTTATTTACACACATTCAATAGGGCGGTTGCTTCCATCTTGTCTCATGGCAACATTTCCTTACGTTTTAACTTTATCCCTCCTTTCTGTCCATTACATTTATTCTAGCAGTCACTGGTACCGGCATGCTAGCTTTCAGTAGCCACTTCTGGTTGTTCTCGGGCTGCCTAGGCCCTTAGTCTATTTCCATTGGCCTTCCATTAAGGCCTTCGGGGTTTCCTCGTGGACAGTCTGTAAATACTTGTCGTTTCGTACCAATGGCAGGTACGGTTGTCTGATTGGGTACCGTGCAGCCCAGGGCTGTCTGGTTATGGGCACTTCAACAGGTACTGATCTTCTAATGTACACAGGGCAGAGGCCCACTGCAGCTCTCTGTTGGTTCAGCTGCTCCTCGTACGTCACATAGTACTTTGCTGGCATCTCGAAATGTGGAGCAGGGGTGCAGGCCATGTCTGTGACCTCCTCTACACTCCTTAGGCGCCTGAAAGTCTGGGTAGGCAGGATGTGAGGGAGGGGTTTTAGGAACCCTGCCACGGGGTCCCTTGGTAACCCAAGTCGCACTCCTGCTTGATTGGCTAGGTGACTGTCCCGGCGGGACAGCTACCGTGCTGTGTGATTGACAGCCAGGCTGTGCGAATGAGGGAAAACTGCATAAAAGGCAGGTTCTGGGTCTGGAAAGGCAGAATCGCCACTAGAATGAAAGAACCAATGAGGAGCTGACAGAAGAGGACCCCTAAAAAGACTGAACCGCCTGGTGAAGCCCTGCTGCAGGTCTGATTCTTCAAGCTCCAACGACAGAGAAGATCTACCAGGAATCTTCTTCCCCTGAGTTGGTGGGACCAACCAGTTTGTCCAAACTGCAAGCCAGGACTCCCTCCTCTGGTCGAATTTGCTGTACAGAGCTACAATGAAACAGATAGCCAGGAAGGTCAGACCCTGCTTGGGTTTTAAGGAGTGCACCTTTTATTTGTTGCTTTGCTCTGCTGCCGGTTTCTTCCCTGGGCAGTGCAGGACCCTCCAGTCTTCCTACTTCGTTTCAGTCCGACAGTCGCTTCAGGAACCGTGAGCCTGCAGCACCTGCCAGGAACGTCTGCCTCAGCTACAGCTTCTCCGCTACAGGTACTGTGCAAATCCAGTTGTTTGTTTCGTCCAACCACGGTGGAGGTGTGTGAAACCTTTCACCAATCTGAGGGCTTGTCCTTCTCTTCTCTTTAAACTAACTTTTCTGCTGACCAACTTCTTCCAGAACTCTTGGCAAAAACTTAACTGCGAACTACCCTGAACTGTGTGGTCTTGAGCAAAAGACTTTTGTCCTATTGACTTTGGCCCTAAGCCTTTTTGATTTGATTACCTCACTGTAGTTCCTCTGTTTAGATTGCCCTGCTTACTTACCTGTCGGTGCTTCTCAATTATTACCTAACTTTGCCTTTCCCTCCCTTTTTAAATTATTGGAGTGTCATTTTGCTCATACTTCACTTTGAGCTTAACTTGTCCAAAATCTATTGGGAGTGGTGTGGTGTATTATGAGTGTGATTTTTCAACTGCTTTACTTTAGTGAGATGTTATACAACCGATGTGTAAATAAATGTATATTCTTTTATTCAGAAACCTTGAGTCAGTGTTTGTTTGAATCACAGTAATTGCTGCCCTTTGTGTAACTATTGGTACTACTCACTTGCTCTTGAGATAAGTCTTTCATTCATTTTTTTGGATGAAATGTTTTGCCTCTTAAAACATCTGTCTAGTGTGTTTAGGTACAACATTGTGTACAGGTCGTTCAGTTGACTACTTAACCCTTAGAAATCATGTTAGCAGCAGACCAGATTCAGCATCCCAATTGAATTGTACACTTGAGTAGCTTGGTTGCAATTTCAATATCTCTGGCACCAGCAAGTGATTTCATAGCAAGGAGTCACCAATAAGATTAGAATGCAAGCATTCTGAAGTAAGTAAATATGGCGGAACACCACATACTTCAACCCATATCAATATTAATGCAGCAGGATGCTGAAGAGCCAGGGCACCATCATACACTGTCACGAGGATTGTCCTAAAATCGATGATTGCATTGAAAATCATGAACATAAAAAAGATTAGTGCATGGTTGTATGTGTACATCTTGAATCAAAAAAGTTGAATCTCAAATTCTTATACTTCTATATATTAAATAGCATATACAAGAACATTGAAAATGTTAAATTGCCATGTAATTGTTTATTTGAATGCATAATGGTTCCAGGGTTGGACTGGGGCATACAATTGTCTCGGGCACCAATGCAAAAATGGCCCACAGTTGCAAATGGCAATTTATTACTTTTGTGTCAGACTGTTTGAATAGTACGCAAGGGACCTTTATTTATAACATGTAATGCAAATTGTGCAATTTAAAGAATATTTATTCAGCAACGATGGTCAAAAGTACTAGCCGCATAGGGAAGTAACTCACCAAACTGGTCCGCATTATCCAAAAAGTGCCCCATTTGACCCAAAAAACTGTCCCACACCAGTATTTTGCGTTTTTGGTTTGGGCATTGCCTTATTGGACAGTCTGAGCCTGAACAGTTCATATAATAGTTTTCCTGCTTATCTCTAACGCTGAACTTTTTTTTAGCATACTTTTTAATTGAGGAGGGAGTCCAAGCCAGCCACTGTAATGCTTTTACCCTCAACTAAGCCCTATCCACAAATACTGTGCCAGAATACCTCACCACTCTTCCTATTTCCCTAGGCATTACAGATTTGTTTGTAAATTAAGAAGGGGAGCATGCATTCTCCTCAAGGGGTACCAGTAAATTCAAAATACAGGTTAAGAGTCATACGGAGTCATTGTGTTAAGACAGGCACTCTTGAAAATAGACATTCTTTAGGTTTAAAGCCTGTACTTGTACATCCAAACGGCATTTTAAAAGCCTACATACCGTATTGGGTATTTTTGAAATTTCAGATGCTGTGTAGCTTGTGAGAACGTGATGCCCAGCATGTAGTGCCCTAATTGAATCCCATGCTTCTATGAATTACAAATCCCTTTATTTTGTATGGTAACATTCATACAACTCCCCCTGCCCTTGTCAACTTATTTTTCTCACTCACTGTCACAAGAAAGCAAGCAGAGAAATGATGTCGCAGATAAATGCCTGCCTATTGTAAATATAGTAGCTATGTTTTAAATATTCTGTATAATTTCTTTAGACCTCCAGCCATTGTTAGACATGCACATTGATTGCTCAGGACTGCTAGAAGGGTCATTCGCAGTCAAGACATTTGTGAGAGGCAGGGTGAACTGTTACATCCTCCTCAAGATGGACAACAAATCAGTGATGAGAATGATCAATCATCTGGGAGGTTAAATGTCCAGAACCCTATTAGAATTAGCAAAAGACTTCTGGCACTACTGAGAGGAGGATATCTGTAACGGCGGAATACCTCCCAGAAGCACAGAACGTAGTGGCTGACTGGAACTCCCAGTGTCTGCGAGACTCCAGTGATTGGATGCTCAGCAGGGAGACCGTTGTGAGTTTAGTGAGGCTATGGGGACCTCTAGACATTGATCTATTTGCCTCCAGGTTGAACGCAATGACTAACAGATATTTTCAGCTAGAGGTTGGAACCGTGCAGTACACATTCACACCATTTCTGATGCTGATGCTGATGAGGGTGTTAGCAAAGATACACAGGGAGAAAGCAGATGCAGTGATTGTAGCACCCGCCTGGAAGTCACAAGCGTGCTTTGCAAATTTGATGGAATGAAGAGCTCCTGACAGACCCAACTGGTCTTTATCACCCTCTGAGGATTACAGAGGGTTTAACCTGCTAGTTTGCAGGTTATCGAGCGTGGTTGGCACTTGCCAGGAATTTCAGAGCAGGGTCCCCCGTTTATCAAAGACTCATGGGCCCTTTCTAGGCTCAGGAGCTATAATGCTGCATGGAACCAGTGGGAAGACTGGTGAGTGCAGCACAGTATTCATCCCATGTCATCCCCTGTAGAACAAGTCATACATTTCCTGGATGCACTTCCAGAAGATGGTAAAGCGTTCAGAACTTTAGGGATTAACAGATCGATTATTTCGGCAGGACCTAACCACATGGATGCAATGCCAGTGGGGGATCACCCTTCAGTGGTTCAGCTACTTTGAGGAGTGAAGCACTGCAAGCCGCCTCTACCAAAGTATGTACATCTATGGGACGTCAGCGTGGTGTTGAATCTATTTGTCAGGTAGCCCGCCGAACAATGAACTGTCTATGTTTAAGCTATCAGGGAAACTAGCGATGCTGCTTTGCCTGGTATCTTGCAGTAGAGTGTCTGATGTCAAGGCGCTAGAAGTAGACAGGAGGATGTATTATCCAGAAGGTGTAGCATTTAATGTCACAAAGAGGATGACAGGTGGTGCAACATTATATTGTAGCCTTATCTATCAGAGCAGACAAAACTATGCCTGGCCAACCGTATTAAAGAATACAAATGGAAGACAGAAGAAATTAGACCACTAGGTGTAACACCACTGTTAAAAGCACAATAGCTAGATTTGTGCTAGAAATCTTGATGCAGGGATGTATTGATATTTTGTTATTATGGGTACATTCAGTGAGAGGAACTCTGACTTTCAAGGCATTCACGGCAGGCATTAATCTCCAAGATTTCTTGAAGTCAGCAGATTGGTTGAACAATTTTATCTTTAGGACATTCTAGTTCACACTGATTTTAACAGTGACATCTACAGTGGTTCAGAGCTTTGAACAAGCATAATGCTTGCCTCCGGTCACGACATAGAATGAATATTACCCAGGCTTACAGAACAGGGAGCCTTGATTCTATTAAAGACACAGAGGTGGGCATTATGCCTCCCAAACTATGTGGCATATAGTCATAGAAGAGTACATGAACAGATTGCTCTGTTTTACAAACATGTATGAATATTTACTGCTCTAAATTTTACTTTCATCATCATGCATGTGAGAAACAGAAGAATGGATGATGTATTCACAGCCCAAGGATGAAGAGGACCGGTTGATGGTTGGTTGTTTCATGGGACTTAAAGATGCATCGGTTGCATTTGGAGTTCAGAGCATCATGAAGTGTGGCAAGGGTCTCAGTTGCCTAAAGAGACTGTTGCTTGATTATGCCAGTTTTAGAGCATTAAAAGACGAGGAAGGGACCTACACAGGAAGTGACCACGAGGACCAGAAGGAAAGAGAAGGATCATGAGAACTACCGAACAGATGGGACTGATAGGGATTGGTAGTTCAGTTTGATTGATTTTCAATAACAAGACATATATTCGGATAAAAGATACGTTCTGAAACTGCTGAAGAGTGAAAGTAATAGAAGTTGAAGCATAATGCTTGCCCCTGTGTCTTTAATAGAATCAACACTCCATGTGCTGTAAGCCTGGGTATTCTTTATTCTCCATTCTGAAATGCATGATTTTATGTTGTATGTATTTTTCACTTGACATTTTGTGCATGCTATTTTTCCTTTTTATATATTTAATAGTTACCAAAACATAGACATACTTATCCAATAATGAGTAGGAACTGGAGCAATGATTATGACAGTATTTATTATAGACTTTGCATTTTAGTTGAAAGCTGTGTAAATACACTGCTTCCTGTAAAAAATAGGATTTCAGGAAAGGAGGCTACACTTTTTCACATTCACTGAATATAATTTACCAATTATGAAACATTAGATATCAGTTGAACATGAATCACATTGAGAGCTGAGTCATATTATCCATCTGCTACTCTCAAATTCTGCTGACAAGAGTTTCCCCAAAAGGAAATTTTAGGAGCAATGATCCTTATTTATGATTTGTACAAAAGGCATATGTCAACACCCCTTAGTCTGCAATCTTTTTTGGTCATCTAGAAGCATAGAACAAGAAAACAGGAGACTGAGAGGCATGCCTTAGTGTGGCAGTATAGGTCTTCAGATATTTCATAACACATCATTTTTAAATATGCATTATTGGGATATAAAATAGTTATGGTATCACATTCTGGTAATCAAATGGGGATTAATGCCTGCTTTTCAAATGCAGAGATTTTTCATCGGACACTTTAGTAAATATATTTAATACTCAGCCACTTTCAATGTGGCTTATAAACCTTCAAGCGTTAATGCCTGTTTCCACGGGCAATACAGGTGGTTATATGCTTTGAAGTCTGCCTTACAGGCCCACGCATGGTGAGGGAACACAAGAAAGGTTCAAAGGACATAACTGCTTGGTTTACCTAAAGGAGAAGGCAGTGATGATATGGCATGGTATTTGGCCAAACATTCAGGGAAAATCATAAGAACAATGCTGGGATATGGCCACCAAGCAAGAGACCCTCATCATTCTTGTACTGATGGTCCTTTTCCCTATCAGTGATTGGGATGGTGGTGAGGGCCCATTTCAGATCACAGCAAAGTAAGAGCTGGGAAATGGGCATGGCGATTCCCTGGCAAGGGTGGAATCAGTGGCCATGGGAGAGCAAGTGCCCGTTAGGAGATTGCAGGAAATGTGAATAATGCAGTAGGCAATGTGATGAATCTGGACATGTCATCACTTTCCCGGGGAAAGTCTCTACCCATGTGGCCAGGGAAAGGCAGAAACTGCCTGATCCTGAAACTGGGGGTGGCCATCTGAGGGCGGACCACATGGGGGGAGATGGACGTTGTGGGTCTGGAGAGACATTGCCAGATGAGAGATGGTATTCCCCTTTCCCCTAGAAGCTGATGACCCCTCTCACTACCACAGACCTTCAAGACATACTGTAATATTGCATTAGAATGCCCAATGATGACTAATATCAAAACTCGGAGACATCCCCCTTTACACTCAGAACATGACCCCCACAATCTCCCATATATGTATGGCTTATTGTAGTGTAGACTCAGTTCATCCACCGTACACCAATAATAGAACTCTTTCTAACATCTTCTGTAAAGACACTGAGGTGAAGAAGAGCCTGGGAGCAAAACAGAGCATAGAACTGGAGATGTGCTCTAGTTGTTTGTGGAGTCCAGGATGTGGCCCAATGTTTAAAAGCAGGAAGCCACAAGATTGCAGGAAAGATTCCCTTCACCCCGATGTGGGTCGGGAAGTGGAGAGAAGCCAAGCTGTTAGCCGGGCAGTCGAGCACAGAGACTCCAGATGAGAGCAGAGAAATCTCCCTAGCTCAGGATGGGTTCCCGGAGAGTGAATCGCCTCTGAGGGCAGAGGAGATGCCAAACTGAGGTGCTAGGCAATGGATAAGCTTCATGCTGGCAAGTGAAGCCAGAGCGTCAGGCAGAGCTGCACGCACCGCAACGAGAAGTCGGACATGGAGAAGGACCCAAAAGACAACAGGAAAGCCCAGGAAGCCATCACAAAGCTGGTGAGCCCGAATTGGAGGGTTGGGACACAGGGTTGTGCTCTGGGAACATATTACTCACCGAAAGTGGGGAACAAAATCCCACGGGTTGCATAGTAACGGTTCTGACTAGTCCAAGTGCTTGGGGAAGTTAAAGGACAAGTACACAGAAGTCAATAACAGTGAAGGACTATAAGAAAGAGGTACATTGGAAAGAGGCATATCACCTTTGTGTCTTTTATGGTGATGAAGATTGTGAAATACCTGGAAGGGGAGTAAACTGGGAAGTGTGATTGTAAGTCTGGCACAAACACCCAAATACAGACAACATTGTAAAGTCCTGGCAGGAGAGTAAACAAGGCAGTGCATTGTGAGTCTGGGACCCACACCCAAATACATAGAACACTGTAAACACCAGGCAGGAGAGTAAAACAGGCAATGGATTGTGAGTCAAATATGGCGAACAATGAAAAGTTTGCGGGAGGGTATACCAGGCAGCCTATGGGAAGTTGAAAACCCAAGAGAAGGCAACAACACCTGCTGTGCTGGAAAGGTGAAGAAAGTGAGGAAAGCACAGAATATAGAAGAACCCAGTGAGGGTGTGGAATCCAGGGGAAGGGAGCCATATCCCCTGAACTGGTTAATGACATATGCTGTGAAAAGAACTGTGACTTTAAGCTAAGAAGAAGCTGAGAAACTCAGGGGAAGGGAAGCCCCCCTCCTGAAGATTGTGGAACTTAGATCATTTGTTTGTTTATACACATTTTTTGGAACTTCCTATAGGAACATTGGAACAGTCACAGATGACGATCTGAAAGACTTCATCCCTTTACACATTTTTTTTTAGTTTTGCGTGTAAGGGTCAGGATAGAATTTTGGACACAGGACAGAGAACTCTTTATTTTTCGGCATTCGGACACTGACATCCTTTATTTTCATTGAGGGAGGGAAACCCCTCTTAGTGATAAGGCGAGACAGATTTTTCTAAACCCTTCTTTTACTTTAATAAACGTCTGCAGCAATCATCACAATGCCACTGTATCTGAGTCCTACTCCTGAGTCATTACAGCAACCAAAGTAATGTGGGAATTGTGTGAGCATGTGCGGGGGTGGGTGTTCTGCATGAGTGGGCACCCCTTGTTGCTCAATGCTTCACAACGTTTAAATTGGGTTTTGTGTTCCTGTAGCCAAAATACCCTCACTTGCACTGTGAGGTATTGACGTACAAACATGGATGGCTTCTAGGTTGGTGTAACACAGGAGTTTGGAAAGACCTTGTGTGAGTAATTCACATATTCTTTATATACATTCCAATCTCATATACATTTTAAGGAGTGCGTATAAAAAAATCGACAGGGATTTCCATAAAAGGAACGTTTTATTTCACAGACACAGGCTCTTTCAAATAAACATAAAATATTGTAGTTCGGGAGGATATCTTGCGCTCACACCATACACATGATCTTTATTCATAAAGTCACTCCAAGTGCTCCTTCAATATGAATGTTTTTAATTCTTCTAGAGAAAAACACAGCCGACACGTGTTTCGACCACCGGTCGTTCTCAAGGCTGTACAAAATTACACATTCATTCAATATATACATTTTTCAAAAACCATACCATATTGTGTCACATGTCAGGTCAGGATGATGGAAAATTCACGGCATAATCAAGAATTTCAATTGGTGTTTAAAGAAAAAAAAACATACATTTAAGACCACGAAGTAGTGTCTCAATCAAAATATGTCTGTTTGACCAACAAAAATAGACACAGTTATTATCTGTATTCCACAATTAGATCCACTAATATATTCATTATCAAATTACATTAAACTGAGTCAGCATAAAAACAATTAGACTGCAATATATAAACTTCATGCATGGTTATTTACTCCAAAATAAGAAAATTGTACCCACACACCTTGTGAAGCCATTCCAACATGACCAAAATGTGAGTTGCCAAATTAAAGGTATACATGTGTCTTAAATCTTCTTAGTGCTTTGTTAAACAGTGTTACTATAATCGATGCTTACTCCATGTACACTCCCTATATCTCTTAAATTTGATATCTCAATGTCAAATGATCACACTTGATCTTATGTTGAAAATTCAGAGTTCCAATCCTATATAGAGAAAACCTTGAATTAGTGTACTTTAGTATGTAGAACTGAAATGCCATAAACTATATTCATAAATGATTGGAAATGCTCACCCACCTGTACGGATGAGTCTATTGAGTCAAATGAAAATTGGAAATTCCCGTAGTTTTATAATTGTGAGTTCTAGGCTCCAAAATTCAAAAATCACCTACAAAAAACACAATGGGCTCAACTTAGTACAAGTATCTATGAGTCCCATCTCTTTTACTTCATTCACTTGCTCTGGTAATCTAATTAATAGGCTCCAATCTGTACCATTATATCAAAATAATCACCTCCCTCAAACTATGTTTTTCCTTTATCAGACAAAAAATATATGTGTAATGAGTTCATCTTGATCCTAGTATCAAAAAACCATCACCTTCTTTAAACCACTTGTTGACACTATCACAATCTATCACTTTCCCCACAACAGTTAAATTGAGACACAATAAACAGACCCTTTCCCTCTCAAAATTGGCAATTGCTTATACATACCATTTACTGGGCTTGATCCCAATCTATGTTCATCTAGCTTCACAAAAGGGAGGGGTCCCACGCATTACTGCCTCCTTTTTAAATGTTAAATGCGAGCGAAAAAGCGGGCAACATCGCGGTGACGTCACGGCACGCGATGACGTCATATTCTCGTGGTCGCGATGACGTCACGCGTACTTGTACGCGAGACGTCACACGCACGTTAGTTGTAAACAAAAATTAGCTTTTTTTTATATTTGAAAAAATATATATTTAAAAATACCCAATTATCATACGCGGTATATCTTACAGCCCATCACTTCAATTCCCAAATTATTATGTGTTAGCCTATATCTGCCTTACATGAGATATATTTAAAAAATATACCAAATTTTCCATCATTCTGACCTGACATGTGACACAATATGGTATGGTTTTTGAAAAATGTATATATTGAATGAATGTGTAATTTTGTACAGCCTTGAGAACGACCGGTGGTCGAAACACGTGTCGGCTGTGTTTTTCTCTAGAAGAATTAAAAACATTCATATTGAAGGAACACTTGGAGTGACTTTATGAATAATGATGTTGGACTTGTAAAAATTTAAAACTTAGATCAAGTGTATGGTGTGAGCGCAAGATATACTCCCGAATTACAATCTTTTCTGTTTACTTGCTACAAGCTCTGTGGGAAGCTTGAGGGAAGATTATTACTTGCTGCCGACCTTTCTTTTAGGTTTTAAGAGTGGTAAATAGCGCACGCAATCCAATAGCGATTCCACAAAGAAACCGCTAGCCTCTTTCAAATAAAGTCCATGCATTTTGGTCCTGGGGACCATCTTCAGGGACCAACTTCTACAGAAAAATTAAAAAAGCAACTTGTAAATAAAAAATATATTGAGATATTCTTTCATATCATTGCTATGTTTTGACAAAATAAATGTTCTTTACCTGACTGTTAGTCTTTCTTTTTGTGTGTTCAACTCTTATTTAAGGTTTTCAGAAGGTAAGGCAGATTGTTGATCTAGGGTTTGTCCACAGGACATAAGATCTGTCGTTTACACCTACAATGTCAGCTTAATGTCAATATAGTTCATGTTGTAATTATAATAACTTGTAGGCATTTTTTCATATGTCACATTCAATGCATACCTTTATAGGTCTGACTTATGGTTTTTCAGAAGTTGTGATTCTCATCTCACGTGCCCTTAGAAGGACAGCATTTATATCAGCTTACTTTTATAATGTCAAACATTCTGCTTTTTCCCTTCCCGTTTGCTGCTTACCTATTGATTTTCTGTTTTCAAGCTGGCCGGAACACGTGGATTGCGGAAAAGCAGATCCCTGTGGCCGGCTCAGCATTATTTTGAAAAAAGTTGCCAGCCAGTGAATGTGTGAGACCGGTGATGTCATCGCTTGCTGTCCAGCGGGATCCATGTTCATATTGGCTAAAATTGCTTAGAAGGCCTGGACCCTTATTGGCCCTCAGGTTTCTAACATCATTACCTGGTTTCTAATTACGAGAACAATCACTATTGTCTTAACACTTTGATAAATGGTTGAGAATCACAATGCCATCATGATGACATTATTTAAAAAATAATACTTTGACCTTCAGGGTTTTAAACTCTAGGGGTAATTCATAGAATTCAGCGCACAAGTGGCGCATGCGGCTGGCACACAATGTGCGCTTGCGAAAACCTGCGCCAGTCACGTGCGCTAAAATACATTTCCGCGCACAGCGTATTCATGGATTCCAGCCACCAAAACCAGCCGTGGCGCACAGTGGCGCAGCGACCCTGCAGCAGCGCCAGTTACGCCCCCAAGAACGCCCCTTGCGCAGGGAAAAGCCATCAAAATCCCCAATCCAGCGCAAAGGGCTGCGCTAACCCTGTAACAGCACGGCAAGCGGGGAACGGGTATCACTGGGGATCGTGGGAAGTTTCACAAGCGATTGGCCCTGTGCGAGCGGGGTACGTGTATTACTGGGGTGCGCAGGGAGTTTCACACGCGATTTCAGCAGGGTACGAGTATTGCTGGGGTGCGCGGGAAGTTTCACACGCGATTTCAGCTGGGTACGTGTATCACTGGGGATCACGGGAAGTTTCACATGCGATTGGCCCTGTGCGAGCAGGGTACGTGTATTACTGGGGTGCGTGGGAAGTTTCACACGCGATTTCAGCTGGGTACGTGTATTACTGGGGTGCGCGGGAAGTTCCACACACGATTGGCCCTGTGCGAGCGGGGTACCTGTATTACTGGGGTGCGCGGGAAGTTTCACATGCAATTTCAGCTGGGTACGTGTATTACTGGGGTGTGCGGGAAGTGCCACACGCGATTGGCCCTGTGCGAGCGGGGTACATGCATTACTGGGGTGCGCGGGAAGTTTCACACGCAATTTCAGCTGGGTACGTGTATTACTGGGGTGCCGGGGAGTCCCACACGTGATTTGGCAGTGTGGGTCCTCCCAGGTGTTCCCTGTACACCCTCCACAGCCCCTGCAGGCAGCCCACACCACAGGGGACCACCCTGCATCCCTGGTCATGTCCCGCAGGAAGCCCACCCAACATGGCCATGCCCCCCAGCAAAGGCACGTCTCCTTGCACAACTGAACACCAACTCATGTCCCCTTGCACCCCCACCCCCCAGCATTGCGAGGCACCTGCCAGCAGGCCCCCACTCATGTCCCACTCATGTCCCCCTGCACCCCCACCCCCCAGCATTGCGAGGCACCTGCCAGCAGGCCCCCACTCATGTCCCACTCATGTTCCCCTGCACTCCCACCCCCCAGCATTGCGAGGCACCTGCCAGCAGGCCCCCACTCATGTCCCACTCATGTCCCCCTGCACCGCCACCCCCCAGCATGGCGAGGCACCTGCCAGCAGGCCCCCACTCATGTCCCACTCATGTCCCCCTGCACCCCCACCCCCCAGCATTGCGAGGCACCTGCCAGCAGGCCCCCACTCATGTCCCACTCATGTCCCCCTGCACCACCAACCCCCAGCATTGCGAGGCACCTGCCAGCAGGCCCCCACTCATGTCCCACTCATGTCCCCCTGCACCACCCACACCCAGCATTGCGAGGCACCTGCCAGCAGGCCCCCACTCATGTCCCACTCATGTCCCCCTGCACCCCCACCCCCCAGCATTGCGAGGCACCTGCCAGCAGGCCCCCACTCATGTCCCACTCATGTCCCCCTGCACCCCCACCCCCCAGCATTGCGAGGCACCTGCCAGCAGGCCCCCACTCATGTCCCACTCATGTCCCCCTGCACTCCCACCCCCCAGCATTGCGAGGCACCTGCCAGCAGGCCCCCACTCATGTCCCACTCATGTCCCACTGCACCCCCACCCCCCAGCATTGCGAGGCACCTGCCAGCAGGCCCCCACTCATGTCCCACTCATGTCCCCCTGCACTCCCACCCCCCAGCATTGCGAGGCACCTGCCAGCAGGCCCCCACTCATGTCCCCCAACCAACACGTCATCACAATCTAGATCCCTGGCCCTTATGGGCAGCCTCCACATGCCAAACACCCACCCAAGTATTGCATCCACCCACTCAGAATTGCCAATTACATGATACAACCCCAATGGCAAGTATGTAAATGAACACATGTCCCTCACATACACACAATGGGTGTAAGTGAATGTCAAAACCCATATCATGACATGCATGAAACCAATGATATGATACTACACATTGAAGTTTGATGAAAAAAATGTATTAAAAGCAACATAAATGGGATTAAAAATAAACAAACGACAATGGGAATTAAAAACAAAAAAGCAGCATGTCCATAAAATAATGAAAAACCACAAATCATAATCCAAAGGAAAGGTGTCCAAAGTCACAGTTCAAAAAAGTACATCTAAGGGAAAAACAAAACCAAAAACCATTGCTCCATGGGTAAATCAAAAAAAAAAAACATAATCCAACAGTCAACTATATACAGATAAACAATCCAGGTTCCATGATCCCAACTGAAGAAAGAAACCTATCTAAAAATACTACCTAATAAAAAAAACTATATACAAAAATATTGGCCATTGTCCAAAAGGTCCAAAATCAAGAAAAAAGCAAAGGAAACCTAACACTAACTACATAACTATTTACAAGGGCAGCGGGCCAGTCCAACGGCTCACTGGATGTTGTCATGGGCCAGGGCATCATCGAACTCCTGTTCAATGGTTTGGAGGCGGGCATGTTCCCTGGCCCGAGGTCTCGCAGGGATAAAGCAGTGTCCATCTCCAACTCCCTGCGAAGACCCTCGAGGCACTCAGCCCGCCTCAGCGCCCTCCGCATGGAGTTCTCCGCCCTGACCATTGTGAGCCGTTCCTCCTCTGCCCGCTGCCGCTCCGCACCTATCTGCTGGCCCAACTGCTCCCACATGGAAGCCACTCCCATTCCAGGGTTCTCCTGCCCTCCGGCCGATGCCTGCACCCCTGAAGTTGATGGCCCCGAGCCATGATGCCTCCCTCGTCGAGCCTGCCGCTGCCTCCAACGCAACTGCCTGTGCCAGCACGACGGCATCCAGGCTGATGGAATCCACTGACGCCATTGTGCACGTGCCCTGCCCGATGATGCCGTCACATCCTCCATCTGCTGGGGTCCAGTTGCTTGTGTGTCCACCCCTGCTGGACCTCCGACTCCCGACTGTGGCAGGGATGAGATCCCCACCGAGTTGGCTGCATTGGTCGGGGCAGGTCCACAGGGGGCCCTGGTGGCATCTGGGCCGGAAGACGGCATGGAGAACGACTGGCGCATAGACTCCACAGAGGAGGAGAGGGTGGCCAAAGTGCCCGACACATGTACAAGACCCCCGACTACGACCGCTCCCAACTGGGCCACGTTGGCACGGTGCTCTTCGTGATGACGTGCGTGCTCCCCCCGGGAAGCACGCACCTCATCACAAATGACACCCGTGCGCAATGCGACACCAATCAAGACCTTCTCCATACGGCCAGGGGTCCCCTCGTCCGCAGGTGGAGGGGAGTCAGATGACATGGACATCCCCCCTACCTGCGGACGGGCCTGGGATGGGGCATCCCTGCTGGTGCATGGTGGTGCAGTCACAGTGTCAGTGACAGTGACATGCACAGGCACCTCCACAGCGACCTGTGCTGTCTCCTGCCCCTGCCCCTGGACTGCACCACTTGCACCAGCAGGGATGCCCCCACCAGGCCCCATGTGCGGCTCAGTAGCAGCCTCCTTCTCCTCTGTGGAAACCACCAACCTGGATGGCTCCACACCGTCTTCTGCCATTGCAAGCCCCTGTGGGGGCTCACCCACCCCTTCCGCTGCAGCCGTGGGGGCATCCCCTCCGCTTTGCTCCACACCGCCGTCTCCGCCCTCTTCTTCACTTTGCGCTGTGTAGAGGGCGACATAGAACACAAGCATCAGGGGACTGTACAATGGTCCCCTAGACAGGAAGCAATAGCAGATGAGTGGCACTGTCAAAGATCACTTCCATCATGTCCCTCCACAACACATGGGTCAGTGCAGGCAACACACATGCATTAACAGGCATGGCGCATGCTATGGACATAAGCAAACATGTCCAAGGGACTCTTGAAACATACAATGTTGTTTTTGAACTCACATGCATCATGGGTCATGCCTATCACATTCACACACTTCACCGTACTTTCCTCCATCTGGACTCGTACACCCCAGACACAGTGGATGCAAGGATAGCTAGGCTGCATCAGTGAATATGAACATTGACACAGACATGTGTCATGCATCCATGGCATTCACAAGTCACAGACACGCAGGTCAGACACACAGACATGGACACCATACATGTACATGGCATCATCACCCATCCCTCACCCCCACCCATGTCCAGGAACAGAGACTGGCATGCTCTCATGTGTCCATTCCGCATATGGCTCCCCATGTAGCATATAAACACATACACCAACCGTGTACTGGTCTCACATGCATGACCATGATGTCCCTGCACACACACACGCGTACATGGCCTATGTCACACATACAGGCAAGTATCAGACAACCTGCACACTGCAACATGCCCTGTCTCACACAGCAATGCCTGGCCACTTACCGCTCAACTCCAGACGGGTCTGCCTCTCAAGAACCTGGACGTGGAGCGCTGGGGATATGTGTTCCAGGACCCTCATCTGATCTTCCGACAAGTGGCCCCGGCCCCCTTCAAGAGGTGCCGGGCCTTGTTGAGGGTCCTGGACCTGAAGTCCTCCCAGCGCTTCTTGACATGATGTAATAGTCGGACTGCGACCCCCTCCGCGTTGATGGCAGTCACGGTGTCCGTCCAGATCCTGTCCCGTCCATCCTTGTCGGCGCGTGATGATCCGAAGAGGGCATCATAATGCCCCAGGACATGCTCCACCAGGACACCAACTTCCTTCTGACTGAAGCTGGTGGCCCTCTGCCCCTCTGGCTGGGGGTCGCCAGTGGTCTCGGATGGTGTTTGCCCTGACATGGCGACCCCCGAGGCAGGCATGGGTGGGCAACTGTGTCCTGGGGCTGGGCTGTGGAGCGATGGTATCCCAGTCGGGAGTCTTATGTTCCAGCAATGGTGGACACAGCAACTGGACCCCTGCAGATGGCTGATGTGCAGGCACCAAATGGCAGGGCACGGTGGCAGCAGGCAGGCAGGCAGGCAGGCAGCAGCAGATGGCTCGTGGGAGGCTGCTCGTGACTCTGAGGGGCAGTAATTCAGCCTTTTGGGCAGGAGCGTGGTCTTCTGTGTGCTTACGCGTGGCCAGCTTGATACGGAGTGATTTGACACGTGAAAATTCTGCACATCAGTGTGTAATTCGAGGAAAGGCCCTTAGCGCGTAAGCGCGTCTGCATGCATACGCGATTTCATTGGACAGAAGGCCCTTCAAGCGCAAGCGTCTCTGTGACGTGACGCGTGCAGGCGTGCATGGGCGTTTCAGCACGCATGAAAAACTGCACGTTCGCGTGGAAATGCGTGTAATCCGAGGAAAGGGCCCATGCGCGTAAGTGACGTGACGTGCACGGGTGTTTCCCTCAGCATGGGTTAAAGGTGAGCGGGGGCAGCAGTTCGCTGTACGTGCCTTTCGTGGAGACCGACGTGTGTTGCTGCTTCCTGTTGCATCACAACTTCACAGCTATCAAGGACGTATCTCTTCTTTTGGCGGGGGTATTGGCTACGCGTGTTTTTCTGCATCGCGCTAGTCAGACGGTGAGTCGCACACACTATTTTTCCCACTGCGGGTGCCCATGTGTATCGCACCCATTTTCGAGGTCATAGTAGCCTGCGTGTCCCACGCGTACGTGTTATTCGTGTTACTGGGTGCCACCGCGTACTGCGGGAGGTTGATTCCATGCACGTAGGCTGCAGGGTTGCGTGCAAGGTTTTACTGCAGTTTTGGGGTGCCTGAGCGTTGCGTGACTACATCACCGGGGTCACATACAGCCTTGCAGGTGCAGGGGGCTGTTAACATCTTGCTTCCCACCCCTTTCACCCCAATTGCCCAAGTCAATTGTGGTGTACACCTCCCATTGGCACTTCTCCATCTGTGCCGGCACTACTACATATGTGCCATGGTTGGGAGGACACCAAAGGTGAGGGGCGCCTCAGCTGGACGTACTCCTCGTGGCGGGCGTGGTCGGGGACGTGGCCATGGTGAGCAGGGAGTAGGGGGACTCCAAGGTGTCCAGGGCGGCCACAGAGGGGGAAGAGGCAGGGGTGCGCCACTTGAGCACAATGTTGTGCCATGTGTCGGTGCAGTCATGCCACCGCCCCTTGTGGTTCCGGGGGATGCAGCTTCTGCATCTGGCACTGGAGCCCGTGTGACCCGGCAGTCCGTTCCATTGACTGCCACGGGCCCAAGGGTAGTGGTAGCTGCAGGTGCAGCTGTGGACACCGCCACCCAGGCTCAGGGTCTGCCAGCGCAGGCTGCGTTTGCACTTGAGGAGCCCTTGGTAGATTTCCAACAGGCCAGCAGGGAAACCATAGGGGCAGGCAGGGCTGCTCAGACCAAGACACATGTCCCTGGGGCATTTATGTCATCTGCTGCCCCGCACAGCCGGGTGTTGGCAAGTGCAGGGGCAGATGCACCCAACAACACCCGGTTGTGAGTCTGCCAACCAGGACCGTTGTGGTCAATTACACTGCCACAGCGGATGTTGCTAGCAGGGTCCATTAGAGGGCACCCAGATGCCACTGACACAAGTGAGGCCTTTGGACGTCCCTCCACATGCCACTCCCTTGGCTCAATCCACTGGCCATACTGGTCAGGGCAGCATTAGGCAGCCAGGGTCTGCGCCACAGTCCGAGAGGAGGAAGGTTGCACCTGCAGCACAGGCTGGGACCCCACACACAGCCACGACCTCCTGCACGTCGAGGAAGAAGCCTTTCTGCAAGCAGGAACTGGACTTCCTGGTGGACTACGTGCGGGGCCACAGCCGTGACATGCTAGTGGGTGCGAATAGTCAGACTATGGGTGCCCACCGTGACACCCACTGGAAGCATCTTGCGGAACATGTCAGTTCATTCGGCCATGAGGTGCGCACGGCGCAAGAGTGCAAAAAGCGTTGGAATGACCTCAAACGCAGCACTAAGGCTAAGCGTGCCTCTAATTACAACTTGACTCTGGTGACTGGCGGTGGGCCTGCACCAGAGGAGGAAGAGCTCACTCGACATGAGGCACTCGTTGCGGAGTTCATACCACCTGAATTGGTCGAAGGAGTGGGAGAGATGCTGGACTTTGATGCCCAGTCCAGTGAGTGTTGATGCGTGTTTGTTGAGGACGTGTGTGTTTCACTTGTGGGATGTGTTGTGCATGATTGCCACTACATGTGACGTGTACATGGTTCTGATGTGTAAGTAATGCAAGGCTTCCGTGATGCATGTCTGCTCTGCTGGATGGTGGACATGTGGTGCAGACGGGGACTGTCCGCATCACCACTATTGCACCCTACTGACATGCTGGTTACAAGTATGCCCCTCCAGTCCATGTTCCAGCTCACTGGCCTTTATGCATGTGGCGTGGGGTGACCTTCCTCTCAGCCCAGGCACAATGTCATTGCATGACTGACGTGCAGGTCTCCTCTGCCTGCATGCGGGGCCTCCATGTAGGCATGCTCCCTTGCCCCTCCTCCGCCACTCTGCACCCCAGTTCCACCTTTGCACTGGTCTGCTTGAATCTTACCAATGTGTACTTTCCTGTTCATGCGTCCTGTGTAGATGCTAACTTCCAGCGTACAATCTGCCAGACATATGCCGTGTGGTACAGCCTTAGTACTTGATGCAGGGTATCTCACTTGTACTGTGCATAGGTCAGATGTCCCGCAGGGACGTGAGTGCCCATTCATGCTCCATATGCATTGCACGCATGCCCCTATTTGTCCTTGACTGGATGATCACTGTAATACAAGTCCTGGGTGACATACATTGCATGGCATCTCATCAGCCTTCCCATGTCAACTGTGGCTCAGTACTGCGTGGCACACATGTTTAGGGTCTGGAAATCTGTGTGGCTCACAGGCCTCAGCCTGTTTAATGGCCAATGACTCTGTCCAACTGTTGTAGTGTCTTCTTCACACGTGGGCGGCCTCCAGAGTTTTCATCATGTGTCCTGCTTACTGTCCCATCATCATTTTCAGTGTTGTCACTTAAATCACATTAAGCTGTTGATGCCAGTCAACACTCCCTGTCAATACACAGGTGTATGGTCAGCCTTTTGAGACCATGCTAGGCATCCCTGCTTTTGTACTTGGGTGGAGGGGTGCTTGGCTTGTAGATATGCTACACATTGAATGCACAGTGCACGTGATGCCTGAATTTCACCTTGCACTGCCTTCACATTTCCTGACACACATCATGGAGTCCTTGTACATGTAGGTAGTGAGTGGCGTACACATTTTCTGCACTGCATAGACCCACTTCCATGGAAACTGCCACCTTTCAACAGGTCTGATCACAGAAGCAATTCAAAGTTGACCCAGCATGCAGGCAAGGTTATATGTTGTGTGTCACATGTCTGCCTGATGTGTTTGTTGTCGGTGTGTGTGTGTTGTGTGCTTCTGACATGTGTAGTGACCTCTTTTCTCTCTATTTTTCAGGTGATGACGCAATGGAGGTGGAGGATGGTGTTGTCATGCCAGACACAGGGTTGTTACCACTACATCAACCCGGCACAAGTGGGGGTCGTGGGGTGGTAGGCCACGAAAACCCCCAAGTGCTACAGTCCATCTTGTCTCTGGCTGCCTATGAGTCCAGCCTTGATGACGACTCTGACGTCCATGTCGAGATGATGAGCATCAAGTCCATGTGTCAGGGGTGAGTGATTCTGATGTGGACACTCCTCTGTCCGTGACACCTGCACTGAGGGATCAGACAGTCTTGGTTCCTCCGCCCGTGGTGGATCGGGATGCAGGGTCACCCCCCACACCAGTCACTGGTGCCTGGGACATCACGTCGACGGGGGCATGTAGTCGTGCAGCCGCGGGCGGTGCCAACACAGCGAGGACACCCGGTCCTTGGGTCCCGCAGGGGTCAAGCCCAGCCCGCAGTATACTGAGTGGGAGCAAGACATGACTGCCAATTCAGAACGGCGCGGGGCAGCAATGGAGAAGATCGCTGAGAGCATGGAGCGTGTGGTCCGATCTGTGCTCCCCCCTGCTAGGCAGGTGCTTCTCCAGCAGCAGGCGGCACGGTCCATGGCCCGCTCGCTCAGGCTGGGCATGGCGGCCTCTGACAGGGCACGCCAGGCTGAAATGTCGTCTCTGCATCAAGCAATTGCTGCTCACGCAGAGGCACACATTGATGCCCTGAGGGAGGAGTATGCTTCCCTCAAATCCACTCTGGGTGTCCTTATGATGTCCCAGAGGCAGCGGGCAGAGGAGAGGTTTGGACAGCTTGAGCGTACCATCTAGGCTGAGCTACAGGCTTGCCGGGAGGTGCAGCGGTTGTCCAGCCAGGCCTTGCAGGAGGAACTCTGTGTTACACGTGCTACCTTGCAAGAGGAAGCACGTGTATCACGTGAGGTTCTGCATGCAGACCTACGTCACATCGCCACACAGAACCAGGCTCACCCGTCCGGCAG
The DNA here is from genome assembly GCF_040938575.1 of Ambystoma mexicanum. Classification (NCBI taxonomy): domain Eukaryota; kingdom Metazoa; phylum Chordata; class Amphibia; order Caudata; family Ambystomatidae; genus Ambystoma; species Ambystoma mexicanum. The sequence goes on along the minus strand of NC_090941.1, from coordinate 458,319,553 downwards.
ACTTGCTGCTGACGAGGGGCAAGCTGCGGCTAGGCGTGGCCAGACTACTGTGCCACGTCCTCCTTTCCAGGATGAGCCAGACTCGGACGACCATCTATCTCCCACATAGGTAGGGCTGTGCAGGCGTTGAGCCCATGGAGGTTTTTTTTTGGCTCAGCATCATCGTATGTGGGTGTTGAGCAGCACCCTGTACCTCCCCCCTCCTGGGTGCCTCCCCCCCGGGTCGTATGTGGCCATTTTTGATTTTTCTTTTAGTTTAGTTAGTTAAGTTTCTGTTTGATAGTTAGTTTAATTAGGTAATGTAGGTTTTTCATAGTTAGTGTAATTAGTTAATATAGTTTAAAAATGCTTGTCTATTGTGCTTTTATGTGACGGTGCAGTGCTTTGTGCCTTTTGAAGGCATCCACTGTCTGTTCCAGCTGGGCCCTTCAGGCTTGTCTTGTGTATGTGCTCGCTGCTTGGGGTCCTTGACTCACATATGCCACTCCTGCCTCCCTTATCAATGGGCTCGCAAGGATGGTTCGGTGTGACAGCCTATTACACAAGGGCTTTGGACTGTCATATCTGTGGCATGTCTGGTGCTGTGTAACTTGTGTTGACACCCCAAGAAGGGATGATTGCGGTGTTATTGACCGCTGTTGAGCTTTTGCTAGATGGGGTGTTTCATGATTATTGTGTACATTCATTGCTATGCATTGTGTAGTATGTTTCTTATCTTTACTGTACACGTGCTTGTTGCAATTCATGCCGTAGATAGTGTGTTCCACACTTTGGATGTGAAAGACGGACTGATGGTGTGATTTCTGATGTAAGTCTCTGACATGGTCCAGTAATGAGATGCCTGAAGAGACACACACAGATGACTTTAAAGCATTAATCATGTGTTTCATGCCCTTTCTGCAGGGGGATGAGCCTCCAGACCACCTTTGCCAGCAGACATGGCCCATTGGACGTCTGAATTCTGGAAACGTTTGTTGGTGCCCACATGCACATGTGTGCACAAGCAGAGGCACAGGGATTGCAGACCTACATCCTAGAACTGCTGACATGTTCCAAGGAACTCCAGGCAAGGTGAGCAGCACAGGGGGGCCACAACACAGCAAAGCTTGCACCAGGCCAGTTGCACATGCAGGCTTAGTAACAGCACTGAGGGTGAGCTTGGAAGAATATTGGTGTTGAAGCACACAATACAGCTCAGATGTGTTGGTGGACTGATGGCTGTTGATTGTAAGGTTGTCTGGGGCACCTGCAGGGGCAGTGGCACATACCCTCTGGTACACCAAGGTCCATTGAGGCACTTGTATCAACCATGTAGCCTTCCGAGACATGGAAAGGGGCAGCTCACAGGGACATACATCAAGGGACATACTCGGGTGCAGTGCATTTCATTTCCATGTACATTTTGAAACATGCACTGCCTACTTTGTTTTGGTCATGGTGGAACACGACTTGTTCTGAAGTCATGCCTTGCTATATGGGTCTGTCTGCTTACCCAGGGAACATTGCATGTTGTGTGAATTGTGACACATTGGTGTTCCATTTGCCACGCACCCACCGGCGGCTGACTTACTGCATTGACTGTGTATGACCCATCACAGGGGTAATGTTACATATGGGTACGAAGCATCTACACCAGATTGTCTGTTTGTAGAGTAGTTTGTTGCTATGGGGCATATTTGGTGGTGTGTTTTTGTGTTATGGGCATGGACAGATTATTAACTGTGGCTCTCTTTGCAGCATTGAAGTGATCCTGTAACCGGACCTGAGAGTGCGCAGGCAGGAGGCCAGCACTCAAAACCAGAGCTAAGTGTCTTTTTGTTTTTCTTTCAAACTGCTCTGCATAGGCTTGCTGGGGGGTGCACTAATGCATGGATGAATGTGTAATTCAATTTGGTATGTTTTTTTTCCCCTAATCACCCGGAGTCCTATCAAATTTTAAACCCTGAACCCTCTACCCGATGTTCCTGCTTCCCGTACCTATCCAAGCAACATTCCCTAACCCTCTTTCCCCGCTGGGGTTGCGGATGCCTGTGTAAGCCCCAAACTTGCAGGCACCAAAACCCTAGCGGGGGTGGTTGGTCCGTTCCACTCCTAAGCCTGGACTACGGAAGGCCATGACAATGATGTCCAAGTTTGTTCGGATTGTGTATGTGTTCATGCAGGTAGTACATTTTCGTGCAATCCCTACTTTCATGTGTCATTCCTCCTCCCCTCTCCTGCCACCCATTCCAGTTATCCAGTGTGCCAACACCTGTCCCGACTGCATATCCCTGACCCTCCTTCCCCACCAGGGTCTCAGAGGCCTGTGTGAGATTGACCTTGCAGTCACCCGGGCCACGGTGGGGTGGTTGTTTCGTGCCACTCCTGCGCCTGTACACAGGACCTGTGACAGTGCACATCCGTTCATGGTGCATCATTATATGTTATGTACCACACATGGTTCACATCCTGTTGTGACATTGTTTTACTGTGCTACCTTGGTTGTTACATCATTGTGGCAGTAATTGGCCTTTGTGAGGTACTGCTACGTCAAGTCATCTACTGGAGGGTGTTCTGGTTCATTTTTCTGGCTTGGATTTTGTGATTTTGCAAATGAGGGTGGACTCTGAGGGTGCAGGCACCTTTTTACACACAAGGTGGGAGATGGTGACGAAGGGGAAGGGTGTTCCTGTGGCCAGGTGAAATTGAGGGGTGAAGGCTCCATGACCCAGGTGCAGTTGTTCAGTGGGTCATGGTCATTTGTGAGGGACGGGGGGGTTGTTGTTGATAGTTGGCTTGCCCTGCAGTGTGATGGGAACCCTGACATTGTAATTGTGGTATCCTATGTACATGTTGTGTTCTGCTGATCAATGCCTGTTCATATGTTGTGTTTACCTTTCAGGTGTGAGGGGATAGTTGTGGTTTGACATGCTGGGGTGTACACATGATGAATGTTCACATGTGATGTTTAGAGGACACTGATGGTCACTTGATTGCACATGCATATGTTGAGTGCATGTCTTTACTGACCCACTCACTTGCACTATGATGCACTACATGTACAACCACCCTTGCATATCCACGTGTACACTCTGTTTGCTTTCTGGTGCCCACTGTGTCCCTGCAGCACATGTTCTGTGACCAATTATGGATCCTGTACATGCCTAATTTGCTTTTTGATGTGGTTTGTCGCTTAGATGTGATGCTCAGGGTGTGCATCACACACAATGGCTGTTCACTGTGCTGTGCGCTGAGCAGTGTGTTGCAGGAGTTGGACACAGCGCACAGAAGCTGCAGTGTTGATTTTGCAATGCACAATGTGCTTGTAGACAGGCATTCATTGTTATGTTACGTCTACAACTTTTGTAATGCATTTGGGAATGACTTATTTTGGGTGGGAGGTTGTTGGTCAGTCATTTCATCTGATTCCATGTCAGGCATCATTGTCTGATGCCACTGTACATTTTTGACATGGCAATGTGTACCTTGTTGGTACTGTGTTGGTGTATGGGTATTGCTTGACATGTCATGTTGTGGTTTGGGAGGGTTTGAGTGACATAACAGTGATGGTCATGGCCTGTTTTGCAGGTGTGTGTGATTCACACCTTGCATGTCAGGGTCATCTGCTTCTCAAAGCAACTAGCTGGGGCTAGATCTCTCTCCACGGCAGGGGCTTCCCTCTGGAACAGCCTTCTTGCCTCACTGGAACTTGAGGAGAACCATCTCCAGTTCCGGAAGCACCTCAAGACCTTCCTCTTTGCTTCTCCTTTCTCTCTCCCTCTCTCTTGCAAAATTCTTCACTGGAACTGCACTGGATCTGCAACTAGGCCGCTCTCACCAACCTCGGTCCCTGGCCCAGCCACTCTCCACTTGCACTGCCTCCCTGCCAACCCCTGCACTGCGAGACTGTCTCTCTATCCCTACAGCCCCCTCTTCCCAGCACTTGTCTGCACTTACCTTTGCAGTTGCCCCCAGCTGGCCGATTTATTTGTTTTTTAGTCTACTTACCCTGTACTGCACTCCCCCCCTCCCCTTCCCCTTCCACTTTTCCCTTCCCCCTACCCCTGCACTTGCGCAATCTAAATGACACCTGGCCTAGTAGTATCGTTGTCTGTCTTCCCTTGTTCCCCCCTCCCTGCCTCATTGCACCTTGAAATACTTGTGTATAGGCACGTTACAAATGCCATATCATGTCATGTCATATGTGTGCCTTTTGGTCACACAGGATAGCTTGTTTTTAAGTAGCTAGGGATGCAGACAATGTGGCACTTCCATGGCAACTATCTCAGGGTGGTAGGGTTGTGACAGTTGAATGACTATTTGTCATCATCGATTGTCACCTGGTATGTGCCAGGCCTGTGTGCACTCCGCAGGGGTGGGAGTTTAGGTGAAAAATGTGGCCACAAGCTGGGTCCGGGCTTCCTCGCCACGTGCTCTGTCCCCTCCCATGGGCAGCGCCTGTGCCTGTGGTTGGGGATGTGGGGGCACCACCATGTCTACCGATACACCCTGCCGTGTTGCAACATTGTGCAGGACACGTGCTGCCACAATGATCATGCACACTACTGGGGGTGCATAGAGTAGCTGCCCGCCAGAGTGGTCAAGGGAGCGGAAACGTGACTTGAGCACTCCGAATGTGCGCTCCACTGTGGCCCTGGTTGCAATATGGGCGGCGTTGTATCTTACCTGGGGTGGTGTGGTGGGGTTCCGGATTTGTGTCATCATGTGGTTGCTCAGAGGGTAGGCACTGTCCCCTGGGGAGGTGTAAATGGTTGTGATTATTGGTGTTTGTGTATTTGTGTGTGTGTGTGTGTGTGTGACATGCATGCATGTGCAAGGACATTTGTACTCACCTAGGAGCCATGCTGCCCAGCTTCCAGGGCCCGGCTCAGGGCAGACATTCTGTATATGAAACTGTCATGGGTGGAGCCAGGGTAGTTTGCATAGACAGAGGTGATGATTCCCTTTGCATCGCATACCACCTGTACATTGATGGAATGCCAGTGCGTGCGGTTTCGGTAGATGTGCTCAGTGACCCTAGGTGGACGTAGGGCCACATGCGTGCAATCTATGGCACTGAGCACTTTGGGGAAGTGTGCCACCCTGAAAAAATCCAGGACAGCGGCCTGCCATTCTGCGGGTGTTCTGGGCATGTATATGTGCCTGCGGACTGAGGGGCGCGCTGTCATGATTGCCAGTAACTGGTGTAGGCAGCGTGACTGCGTGGCCTGTGAGACCCCCCCCCACTATGGCAGTAGTCCGCTGAAATGACCCAGTGGCCAAGAAATGCAGGACATTGAGCACCTTCTCCAAGGGGCTCAATGCTTGGGAGGAAAGGGTGGGGGATGTAAGGTCATCTTCCCACTCCCTGACCAGGTCTAGGATGATATGGGGTGGAAACCTTTACCTGCCATAGACCTCGTCGTCAGGCATCCCAAAAAGGCTTGTCCGTGGTGCAAAAATGCGTGCCCTGGCTATTCTCCTCCTCCTGTGGTGTCGCACGATCAGTGCTGCGACAAATGGGGCATTCATCGTAGCTGTATATACGTGTTTGTTGTTTGCACGCACTTTTATACTGTGCGCGGGGACGCTTCCGCCTGCCTTCGTGTGGCGGACGCGTTGACGCCTGTGTGCATCTTTTGCCGTGTGCGGGTTTCCCGTATTCGAATCCATGAATACGGGTTGTTCGCGTGCGTGTGGGCATTCCGTGTAGTTCCCTGTATTACTTCCCCAGTTACGCCTTCTTTTTCACACATTATTCCCCATTCCGCGTGTTATGCCCATTGTTCCGCCCACTTTGGTTGTGTGCGCCGCGCTATGTGCGCTTTTGCTGTGTGCGTAGCGCAAGCCGTGTGTGCCCGCATGCGCCATGGCAGGATTTGGCGCACGGACAGCGGGAAACACGCGCAGCGTCTTCCTTGAATCGCACGCTTGTGCGTGCACTGGGTTTCTCACGCTTGCGCTACCTTGCGCCCGCTTGCGCTGGGATTTTCGGCGCACGTTCGCTCCATGAATCGACCCCTAAGACTCCAGAAGTGGTGGCGTTTCAGTCATGGGAGCCTGAAGTTTACTTAATACTAAACTTGGAAATGTGTGTCAAATTTAAAGAACAAAATTATGTGTGTCCAGGTAAACCGTTTGTTCCTGAGGCCACAGATGCTATTTGTGGTTTGAAATCTGACCCAAGTATATCAGAAGGATGTGAAGTGATCATTAGGAATATGGGGAGTGAAGAACTGGCACAGGCTAAGATGGTCAGAGGTAAATGGTTGGTCAGCACCTATTTAAAGAACATGACAATAGTACATTTGAATCATGGAACATATGTGGTTAAACAGGTGAAATATAATGTTTTTTACTTACAGGTTCCGAAGGATACAATTGTGTCAATTGGAGGGTTAACATTGTTTCACGTGACAAATGATATTTGGGAAAGCCAAGTGGAAAATATCGATTTTTTTCAAAGGGACACATTTCCAATAGATCCGGATGTGGAGTTTTTATTGGATCATAAAGAAAAACATGTAATGAAAATGAATCTGAGAAAAAACAATATTACAGTTAGTAACCTGGGTATAATGGAGGTGGAAAGATTGAATTGGGGAACATGGGGGGAACGTTCAATAGTGGGTTTAGCTGTCCTGGTGCTAATCATGGGTGGATGGTTGATTGTGCTATCAGTAAAAATGAAAATGTTGCTAATCTTAGTAACTACGTCAGGAAGAGAAAGATATCCCAATATGCATACATTTTAAAAGAAGAACGGGGGGCAAGTTGTTTTTTTCCAATTGGCTTGGATCGTAGCCAAATTAAAAAAAAAAAGGAGGGAATATGTAAGATTATTTAGCATTTCTTTTTCATGCAGTACCACTGCATGGGTTTGGTCCATTGCTATAATGCGGTACAGCAAGGCATGTGTTGCCAGTGTGACATGGACATGTAAATGAAAACAGGTTATTCAGACAATAACATCTAAAATGCAAATAATTTTTTTTTCACAGTTAAAAGCATATTTTTTTTCTCACCTGAAATTCCTCTGTTGCAGGAGACACATTTGAGGATTAATGAACTAACCTCATTAACAATACTAACATGATTCTAAATCATTAATAATATAATGTGTTCTCCAGTGCAAAATGAAATGGAAAAGACAGGCTCTGAAAGTCATTTTAAACGTGCATCCAGATTTTTTCTCTTTGCTTCTATCTGTGCCCTGTCCACGGTATTTGCAGGAAGCAAAGACTCGAATAAGCAGGAAATCAGTTTTGTTACAGTTGCAACTGTATAAGCCAAGCCATTGTTGAAAGTAAGAGTATAGGACATGATGGATTTTTATTGGATGCACGTCACATTAAGGGAGGTAACAACAGTTTTCCTGTAGAATCTCGGGGAAGAAAAGAGTTAGAAGACATTTTTACACAGCTCGGAGAAAGACCTGGCTGGTGGCTGGGGAGTTTCCTGATTGAAAAAGCAGATCCCAGTGCACTGCTGCAGAGACTGCGAATTCCAGTCAATAAGCCCCGGTTTGAGTGACGGCAGATGCTCGTCCTTGCTGGGGTGCTTTAAGAGGGAGCATTGAGCCACTTCCAGAAGGCGACCAGCCGAAGAATTTCACATGCTGGACAGGCTTGGTAATTATATTGCAGAGTGCGGGGGCAGTGTGTATGTGTGCAAAACTATTCAGTCAGAGTAGAAGAGGGAATTCCAGTGTTTTATCAACATGTTTAATGTTGCAAATTGAATATGTTCTCGCCGCTCTCTTCTCATTTTGTTACAGATAATGTTGTTACTGTGCAATTTCCATTTATTTCTGTAAAAAGAGTAAGATCGTGTTGAAATGGAATTTTTTATAATACACAAAAATATCTGAAAGCAGACGGGTAGTGTGTTTTATTTTTCTCTTTTCTTTGTGCATCTACCATTACAGTACTGATAATATGGGAAGATGTTTAGACAGTGCAATTGTCATTTTTAAGGTAGCTAAAAATAAGACTTGGCGGTAGCTGTGTGCTCAATTCCATTCAGTATATAAGTGTGTGTGTTTTCTGAACGGAACATAATGATAACATAATGAAATAGCCTGCTGCTGGAGGTACATGAGTGAGCAGAAAGAGAGGCCCTGGACATAGTTTACTGATGTAGATAAATTGATGATGAATACCACTTGTTGGCTCGCTGTCGTAGATAAGTCAGTGAGAACAGCCCATGGTGGCACTCCAAATGAAAATGTGGTGTTCCTGAAATGTAAGCCTGAGGCCTCTCTAGTAATCACACGAACAAACTAAACAAAAATAAGGGGTTCTGGATATTGGGGCCACATATAAAACAAAGGAATTATGCTCACCAGAAATACCACCAATAACGCCTACCAACATAATGTATACCACTAAATGTATCTGTGTGCTGAAATAATGTATGTATACTGTAGTCCTATACCCCAAATCTAATCTGAATGCAAAGAGTGATTATTACTGAATTATTTTCATTTTGGCGGTAAGAAAATACCGCTAGGCCGTAAATCTATACAAAATACCCAACAGGGACGTAGCTCCCTGACTTGGGTATGACTGTGTAATAAATCGAAATGTTCAGTCATGAATTTCTTACAATAAAATCATCCAGATCTCAAGCCCTTCCTCTGAAATGAGGAATGTCCCAAATATTTATGCATGCATGCCTGTTGTTTAATTTAGAATATATCAAGTGCTATATGAAAAACAAGTGGAATTTAAAATATTGCATGTTAAAACACTGTTACCCTTACCACCACAGTCATAATTAGGCCTGTGATATTTTAAATACCTCATATTTAAAGAAAACAACCTACTTGTAAGTTTTGAGCACATGTTTTTTTTTTTTATGGAATGAAATGCATACAAGGTACTAGTTGGGGTAAATAATCATATTACACCAATATTTACAATGATCAACTTTGGATAGGGTGAACATCAATAGCCTACATACGTTCATATGTCTATAGTGGTAGGGCTTGTTATTCCTGAAAAATGCATCCTTATATAAACAAATGGCACAATCAATCTGAACAATTTGAATATACAAGCACAGTTATACAGAAATATGTGGATTTATTTGTCTGCTACTTAGGCAACAAAAAAAATATGTTTAACATTAATAGACAACTGTGACACCAAATTGGAATATTAAATGAACAGCTCAACAAGTTGGTTGAGTACCTGGATTTATAACTGGATTCATAATACATGTGCACCCTCACATGTATGATACAGCTCCAGCATGTCTCTGTCGACATAACTTAATAACAACATTCCTTAGGGAGAGAATTCAAAATCAATGCCCTGATTCATGTGTGCAGTAGATACATCTCTTGGTGATTCACATAGAGTGTCAACAATTGAATAGCCAATTCATGGAGTGTAAAACATATAACAAATTAAAGGAGTGTAATCAATATCAATTATTGTATAAAATTCAAAGGGATGCCCAAATAATCCACAAACTGCTTCACTGCATCAGCTTGACAGGTGAATGCATTCTTAGGAATAACATAAACTGGAGGGAAATTGAAGAAATTATATTCCTGAGATGGACCACTGAAACAGTAACAACTAAAAGATAAAATCAAAAAGCTAATATTGCAACCAAAATTTCAAAATGATTAAGATATTAGCAAAAAAGGGATGTTTATTACCTTGATGGTTGTGTGTTGTGGGGATAAGAAATATGTCCTCCTCTCTTCTTCAAATAATTAGAGAACTAACAATCTATCACCTAAAACATGAAACCACTATAATTGTTAGTGGACAATGAGTGGAGATTATTCTTATTATTAAAAACAGACAATCAAGTACAGAATGGTAATGACTGAGTTGTTATCTGCTTTAGATGATTAGATGTACAGCCCTCACAACTACATTGATACTATTCTATAAACAACACGTTATAGTGAAACTAATAACCCCCACCCAGAGGTTGATCTAAAGAAGGTGTTTCATAGACTAAATCTGACAAGATTCAATTATGACAAAGGGAAGCATATGGTTGAGACAGCACAGGACCAATACATCAAATTGAGCACTACACCAATTACAGCACAGGGCATGGAGTGCTCAAATCTCTCATATTATTCATTGCTCCTTTGATTTGTAACTTGAATAATGAATGTATTGTTTGACATGGCCAACCAGATTCTATAAAAAAAAGCAATGATCACCTAGATACCCAATTTGGGGAATGACTCTACATGTTGTTTCAACTAGAGACTTAATATTACTGTTAAACATAGAACTAAAAATACTAGTTGTGTGTTCTAACTACGCAAAATAGGTCTGATGGAGCCAATCTCAGACCAGGCATGCACCTCCCTGCAGGAAAGCCAAGGCTGTTTTATTGTATGCAGTTTACAAGTTCTAATTATATTCAAGAGAGAGTACCCAGTGGACATCCTCATCCTCTCCAGCTCAATCCCCCAACTGACACTCTCAGAACCTTCGCTCATCAACATTCTCCGTAGCTGTTTAACATAGTCCTGCACCCATATTTTAACTGCATCCATGAATGAACAGTAGAACCAGACACAGATTACACCCACAAGATACAACATAATACTGCTCACTTTGAGATTGAATTAAGTTTTGAACTTGCAATCAAGGTGACTTAATATCAAAAAGGATTGTGAGTTTAGACACTGAAAATGTTTTTGATTATGTGATTTGGAAATATTGGACACATGCCTATCACACTCTAGATTTAGTATAATATTTATTATGATGATTTTAAAACATGTTCTAAAGGGATAGATACAGGAATAATGTTATTGTTGGAAAAGAGTACAAGACAGGGATGTCCGCTATCCCCTGTATTTAATGTATCTATGGACCCATTGGTAGAGTACTTTATAGCCTTTATTTTACTCTTCAGGTTTAGTTAGCTTGTCACCCCCAAGGCCCTCTGCCATGAGCAACCCCTTATGTACGAGGATCTACCTGAGATAAAACACAGAAGAGGCATGGATGATTCAATGAAGTGGATCTACAAGGCATATTATCCGAATTATTGGTGCATCCAAGGACAGGCATGTGGTGAACAATCTTTCAGCCTGGATTTTGGTAAAAGAAAAGGCATCAGTTTTGATTTAGTGCTCTTCTGATGAATGGCCCCTTCTAGAATGAAGATTTCAGCCGAAAGACTCAAAAACCTTGTTTACATTTTTGGGTTGATTACAGGGCAGTGACTCTCTGACCATCTCAAGCCTTCATGCTTCGTGATGTGCCCAATCCCTATAAGTAGCTATGGACTTTGCCTGGTGATCACGCTTATCATATTTTCAAGCCGAAGCACAGATACCTAGCAATTAGATCTCCCTAAAGGCTGCAGAATTGAATGTATGTAATGTCAGCTTTACAGCATGAAGGAAGGGGGATTTCATCAAGTGATTCTGCATGCTCATTTTCAGCGATGGCAGCACTCTCTCAATGGAAGAAAGCCCCAGTCTAACAGACTTCAAGATTCCCCCTCCATGCCAATGCAGACACTCCTAGTGCACACCTACATGGCCTCCCTGAGTATGGATACGAGCAGGACAGACACTGCACTAATAAAAAATGACATTCCTGAAAGACAAATCTGACAAGGCAAGTGTCTTAAACCTCCAGGCAATCCACTCAAGGCAGTACATGGGAAACGAAACAATTATGTTTGCTTGACAGATTATCAGAAATGCTCCAGGTGCCATGAGCAATTAAAAAACACAGCTGGTGGCATTGTAGATGATAGCATGAAAGTGCCACAGATGGCCACAGTAACACATACTCTCTTAAAGATGGTTCAAAGTTTATTTTCATTTTTCAGGCTTGGCTCACTAAGGGCCGTTCTTTTATCTCTCCTTTTCCGTGGGATTTTACCTACTTAGCCCAGGCATCCGTAAATCCCAAAGTGGTCACTAGACATCTGTAACCCTTACTGTCTATGATCTGACTGACTGACTGACTGTGGCATACAAGCATCATGTTTTAAAATGCCTCTGAAGCCTCACCACCTCCTCCAATGTGGGTCTGATGGGGTTTTGCAATGGTGGCACGTGAAAGACATAATCAGTTCCAAAATGTGTAAGTGCATGAGCTTTGAACGCAGAACTGCCTGAGTCTTTCAATGGTGACCTGTAAACCACATAATCAGTCTTACATTTTTATGTGAATGTGGCCTTTGAACGCAGGCCCACCAGAGCTCTGCAAGGTTGGCTCACACTGACCACAGTCTCTCTACAAATTCTTAGGTGCATAGTTTGCAATCTCCAGGTTGCCGGTTCACAGTGCTCACCACTCTTCTGCTGCCTTGTTCCTCTTTGCCAGCTCTCTCACTGGTGGATCATGTGTCTCCTCCTTCGCTGGAAGGATTCTAGATTTTGAAGCCCGACTGGAGACAGGAAAAGATACTAGCCAATATTTCATATGACAGGTACGGGTGATAACAAGCGGTACTTGACATTTTTAGCCAGACACATGTAGAAGGGATAGTGACTGAGGCCCATCCAAGCCCCACACCCCATCTGTGGAGCAAGACTGGCTCTGGCAAACACCTTCGTACACCTCCTGCCACAGGTTGAGAGGGGTCACCCTCCCCACTTTACAAGGTCAGGTCCCTGAACCTCTCACAGCAGATATATCCTGGAGTGCATGTTGCGTACCAAGTAGGAGAAGGAATACATACATTTATCTGGGTGCAATATGCTCCACACATGACCAAGTTCCCTGGGTTACAAACAATTATTGATTTCAAATGCAGAGCAAGAGAACAGTCTTGGTGAGTAGTTCAGTTTACCCCTGGACAGATCCAAGGTTGTGTCACAGTCACTGATCCGAACAATATGAGTACCAGCAAATTATGATATTTGCCTTTGAGGCTAAGAAAGAAATCTGTTTTGTCTACATTTGGGACATACACATTCAGTAGGGGTAGGTAGATCGTTGGGAGAGTCCCAGAGAAAATTACTAACCTTCAATAACTATCTAGCTCTACTCTTGTATTATATTTTATTTTTTTAAGAGCAGGCCTAGCTCGAGAACAGCAGGGCACTGTACAGGGTGTATTGGACTGCTCTGTTACATAATAAAAGAAAAAGGCAGGAAAGGTAATCTGATAGGATCTCTAAGATTGACAGATTATCAGAAATGCCACATGGAATACAATTAATCAGCATGCAATATATAATTAGTGTTCAGTATCCAAACTGAAGGGAAGAATCAATGGCCACCCATTTGGCCAAGAGACATACACACACAATAACCTTGTACTAGCTACACCGAAAGAGTCACAGTAGAACAACAGAGATAAAAACACAAAAAGTGTAGAGGTCAGCCAGTTTCAGCATATACCCAGAGCCCTCCCACCTAGGGGCAGACAGCTGGAAGCCTATAAAGATATAAAGATATGCCAGTGCATCACTGGGAGTCTGGAAGTAATATATCTTATTCAAGTGATGACTTTGCTGTATACAGCATGGTGTTGCTTCTTGTTATGCTGCCTGGAACAGATGGAAATGTCTGAACTTCCATGATTGTGTTGTTGCGATCATTACAAATTGTAGTCTGAAGTAGTTCTGAAGAAGAAGGGATCAATGTGTCCTTTTTCCAACAACTTGCAGGCCTGCAAATTTATCCTGCGGCCCTCCGAGCAACTGACACTTACATGCATTACAATACAACTAGAGTAGATTGTTATTTTCTCCTTTCATCAATCTTTGATGTTGGCAGAGATTATAGAAACATGAATCACTAACTTGTCCACTGCTACAATACACCAGTTAAATGAAGGTATTTCAGTAGGACTACATTCTACACACGTTTTGATCATTCAAGGTTACTGAGGGTCGATTCATGGAGCAAACGTGCGCCGAAAATCCCAGCGCAAGCAGGCGCAAGGTGGCGCAAGCGTGAGAAACCCAGCGCACGCGTGCGATTCAAGGAAGACGCTGAGCGTGTTTCCCGCTGTCCGTGCGCCAAATCCTGCCATGGCGCACGCGGGCAATCACGGCATGCGCAACGCTCACAGCAAAAGCGCACATAGTGCGCCGCACACAACCAAAGTGGGCGGAACAGTGGGCGTAACAAGCGGAATGGGGAATAACGTGTGAAAAAGAAGGCGTAACTGGGGAAGTACTGCAGGGAACTACACGGAACGCCCACACGCACGCGAACAACCCGTATTCATGGGTTCGAATACGGGAAACCCGCACACGGCAAAAGACGCACACAGGCGTCAACGCATCCGCCACACGAAGGCAGGCGGAAGCGTCCCCGCGCACAGTATAGAAGTGCGCGCAAACAACAAACACGTATATACAGCTACGATGAATGCCCCATTTGTCGCAGCACTGATCGTGGGACACCGCAGAAGGAGGAGAATAGCCAGGGCACGCATTTTCGCACCACAGACAAGCCTTTTTGGGATGCCTGACGACCAGGTCTACGGCAGGTATAGGTTTCCACCCCATATCATCGTAGACCTGGTCAGGGAGTGGGAAGATGACCTTAGATCCCCCACCCTTTGCTCCCAAGCATTGAGCCCCTTGGAGAAGGTGCTCAATGTCCTGCATTTCTTGGCCACTGGGTCATTCCAGCGGACTACTGCCATAGTGGGGGGGGTCTCACAGGCCACGCAGTCACGCTGCCTACACCAGGTACTGGCAATCATGACAGCGCGCCCCTCAGTCCGCAGGCACATATACATGGCCAGAACACCCGCAGAAAGGCAGGCAGTTGACCTGGATTTTTTCAGGGTGGCACACTTCCCCAAAGTGCTCAGTGCCATAGATTGCACACATGTGGCCCTACGTCCACCTAGGGCCACTGAGCACATCTACCGAAACCACACGCACTGGCATTCCATCAATGTACAGGTGGTATGCGATGCAAAGGGAATCATCACCTCTGTCTATACAAACTACCCTGGCTCCACCCAAGACAGTTTCATATACAGAATGTCCCCCCTGAGCTGGGCCCTGGAACCTGGGCAGCATGGCGACACCTGGCTCCTAGGTGAGTACAAATGCCCTTGCACATGCATGCATGTCACACACATACACACATATACACAAACCCCAATAATCACAACAATTTACACCTCCACAGGGGACAGTGCCTACCCTCTGAGCAACCACATGATGACGCCAATCCGGAACCCCACCACACCACCCCAGGTAAGATACAACGCCACCCATATTGCAACCAGGGCCAAAGTGGAGCGCACATTCGAAGTGCTCAAGTCACGTTTCCGCTCCCTTGACCGCTCTGGCGGACAGCTACTCTATGCACCCCCAGTAGTGTGCAGGATCATTCTGGCAGCATGTGTCCTGGACATTGTTCCAACACGGCAGGGCGTACCGGTGGACATGGTGGTGCCCCCACATCCCCAACCACAGGCACAGGTGCTGCCCATGGGAGGGGACAGGGCACGTGGCGAGGAAGCCCGGACCCAGCTTGTGGCCACATTTTTCACCTAAACTCCCACCCCTGCGGAGTGCAAACAGGCCTGGCACATACCAGGTGACAATCGATGATGACATAGAGACAGTCAACTGTCACAACCTTACCACCCTGAGATAGTTGCCATGGAAGTGGCACATTGTCTGCATCCCTAGCTACTTAAACACAAGCTATCCTGTGTGACCAAAAGGAACACATATGACATATGACATGACATGACATGACATGGCATTTGTAACGTGCCTATACACAAGTGTTTCAAGGTGCGACGAGGAAGGGAGGGGGGAACAAGGCAAGACAGACAACGATACTACTAGGCCAGGTGTCATTTAGATTGTGCAAGTGCAGGGGTAGGGGGAAGGGAAAAGTGCAAGGGGAAGGGGACGGGGGGAGTGCAGTACAGTGTAAGTAGAATAAAAAACAAATAAATAGGCCAGCTGATGGCAACTGCAAAGGTAAGTGCAGACAAGTGCTGGGAAGGGGGGGCTGTAGGGATAGAGAGACAGTCCCGTAGTGCAGGGGTTGCCAGGGAGGCAGTGCAAGTGGAGAGTGGCTGGACCAGGGACCGAGGTCGGTGAGAGTGGCCCAGTTGCAGATCCAGTGCTGTTTCAGTGAACAATTTAGCAAGGGAGAGGGAGAGAGAAAGCAGAAGCAAAGAGGAAGGTTTTGAGGTGCTTCCGGAACCGCAGATGGTTCTCCTCAAGTTCCAGGGAGGCAGGAAGGCTGTTCCAGAGGGAAGCCCCTGCAGCGGAGAGAGATCTACCCCCGGCTAGTTGCTTTGAGAAGCAGATGACCCTGACATGCAAGGTGTGAATCACACACACCTGCAAAACAGGCCATGACCATCACTGTTATGTCACTCAAACCCTCCCAAACCACAACATGACATGTCAAGCAATACCCATACACCAACACAGTACCAACAAGGTACACATTGCCATGTCAAAAATTTAAAGTGGCATCAGACAATGATGCCTGACATGGAATCAGATGAAATGACTGACCAACAACCTCCCACCCCAAATAAGTCATTCCCAAATGCATTACAAAAGTTGTAGACGTAACATAAAAATGAATGCCTGTCTACATGCACATTGTGCATTGCAAAATCAACACTGCAGCTTCTGTGTGCTGTGTCCAACTCCTGCAACACACTGCTCAGCGCACAGCACAGTGAACAGCCATTGTGTGTGATGCACACCCTGAGCATCACATCTAAGCGACAAACCACATCAAAAACTCAAATTAGGCATGAACAGGATCCATAATTGGTAACATAACATGTGCTGCAAGGACACAGTGGGCACCAGAAGGCAAACAGAGTGTACACGTGGATATGCAAGGGTGGTTGTACATGTAGTCCATCATAGCGCAAGTGTGTGGGTCAGTAAGGACTTGCACTCAACATATGCATGTGCAATCAAGTGACCATCAGTGAGTGTCCTCTACACATCACATGTGAACATTCACCATTTGTACACCCCAGCATGTCAAACCACAACTATCCCCTCACACCTGAATGGTAAACACAACACATGAACAGGCATTGATCAGCAGAACACAACATGTACATAGGATACCACAATTACAATGTCAGGGTTCCCATCACACTGGAGGGCAAGGCAACTATCAACATCAACCCCCCCTCCCTCACAAATGACCATGACCCACTGAACAACTGCACCTGGATCATGGAGCCTTCAACCCTCAATTTCACCTGGCCACAGGATCACCCTTCCCATTCGTCACCATCTCCCACCTTGTGTGTAAAAAGGTGTCTGCACCCTCAGAGTTCACCCTCATTTGCAAAATCACAAAATCCAAGCCAGAAAAACGAACCAGAACACCCTCCAGTAGATGACTTGACGTAGCAGTACCTCACAAAGGCCAAGTACTACCACAATGATGTAACAACCAAGGTAGCACAGTAAAACAATGTCACAACAGGATGTGAACCATGTGTCGTACATAACATAGAATGATGCACCATGAACGGATGTGTACTGTCACAGGTCCCGTGTACAGGCGCAGGAGTGGCAAGAAACAACCACCCCCACCGTGTCCCGGGTGCCTGCAAGGTCAAACTCACACAGGCCTCTGAGACCCTGGTGGGGAAGGAGGATCAGGGATAAGCAGTCGCGACAGGTGTTGGCACACTGGATAACTGGAATGAGTGGCAGGAGAGGGGAGGAGGAATGACCAATGAAAGTAGGGAATGCACAAAAATGTACTACCTGCATGAACACATGCACAATCCGAACAAACTTGGACATCATTGTCATGGCCTTCTGTAGTCCAGGTTTAGGAGTGGCATGAACCAACCACACCCTCTAGGGTTTTGGCGCCTGCAAGTTTGGGGCTTACACAGGCATCCGCAACCCCAGCGGGGAAAGAGGGTTAGTGAACGTTGCTTGGATAGGTACGGGAATCAGGAACACCGGGTAGAGGGTACAGGTTTTAAAATTGGATAGGACTCCGGGTGATTAGGGGAAAACAAACATACCAAATTGAATTACACATTCATCCATGCATTAGTGCACCCCCCAGCAAGCCTATGCAGAGCAGTTTGAAAGAAAAACAACAAGACACTTAGCTCTGGTTTTGAGTGTTGGCCTCCTGCCTGCGCACTCTCAGGTCCGGTTACAGGAGCACTGCAATGCTGCAAAGAGAGCCACAGTTAATAATCTGTCCGTGCCCATAACACAAAAACACACCACCAAACATGCCCCATAGCAACAAACTACTCTACAAACAGACAATCTGGTGTAGATGCTTCGTACCCATATGTAACATTCCCCCTGTGATGGGTCATACACAGTCAATGCAGTAAGTCAGCCGCTGGTGGGTGCGTTGCAAATGGAACACCAATGTGTCACAATTCACACAACATGCAATGTTCCCTGGGTAAGCAGACAGACCCATATAGCAAGGCATGACTTCAGTACAAGTCGTGTTCCACCATGACCAAAACAAAGTAGGCAGTGCATGTATCAAAATGTACATGCAAATGAAATGCACTGCATCCGAGTATGTCCCTTGCTGTATGTCCCTGTGAGCTGCCCCTTTCCATGTCTCGGAAGGCTACATGGTTGATACAAGTGCCTCAATGGACCTTGGTGTACCGGAGGGTATGTGCCACTGCCCCTGCAGGTGTCCCAGACAACCTTACAATCAACAGCCATCAGTCCACCAACACATCTGAGCTGCATTGTGTGCTTCAACACCAATATTCGTCCAAGCTCACCCTCAGTGCTATAATTAAGCCTGCATGTGCAACTCGCTTGGTGCACGCTTTGCTGTGTTGTGGCCCCCCTGTGCTGCTCATCTTGCCTGGAGTTCCTTGGAGCACGTCAGCAGTTCTAGGATGTAGGTCTGCAATCCCTGTGCCTCTGCTTGTGCACACATGTGCATGTGGGCACCAACAAACGTGTCCAGAATTCAGATGTCCAATGGGCAATGTCTGCTGGCAAAGGTGCTCTGGAGGCTCATCCCCCTGCAGAAAGGGCATGAAACACATGATTAATGCTTTAAAGTCATCTGTGTGTGTCTCTTCAGGCATCTCATTACTGAACCATGTCAGAGACTTACATCCGAAATCACACCATCAGTCCGTCTTTCACATCCAAAGTGTGGAACACACTATCTACGGCATGAATTGCAACAAGCACATGTACAGTAAAGCTAAGAAACATACTACACAATGCATAGCAATGAATGTACACATTAATCATGAAACACCCAATCTAGCAAAAGCTGAACAGTGGTCAATAACACTGCAATCATCCCAACTAGGGGTGTCAACATACGTCACACAGCACCAGACATGCCACAGATATGACAGTCCAAGGCCCTTGTGTAATAGGCTGTCACACCGAACCATCCTTGCGAGCCCATGGATAAGGGAGGCAGGAGTGGCACATGTGAGTCAAGGACCCCAAGCAGCAAACACATACACAAGACAAGCCTGAAGGGCCCAGCTCGAACAGACAGTGGATGTCTTCAAAAGCCACAAAGCACCACACTGTCACATGAAAGCACAATAGACAAGCTATTTTAAACTATATTAACTAATTACACTAACTATGAAAAACCTACAGTACCTAAATAAACTAACTATCAAACAGAAACTTAACTAACTAAACTAAAAGAAAAATCAAAAATGGCCACATACGACCTGGGGGGGAGGGGAGGCACCCAGGAGTGGGGAGGTACAGGGTGCTGCTCAACACCCACATGCGATGATGCTGAGCCAAAAAAAAAACCTCCATGGGCTCAACGCCTGCACAGCCCGACCTATGTGGGAGATAGATGGTCGTCCGAGTCTGGCTCATCCTGGAAAGAAGGACGTGGCACAGTAGCCTGGCCATGCCTAGCCGCAGCTTTCCCCTCGTCGCCAGCAAGTCTGCCGGATGGGTGAGCCTGGTTCTGTGTGGCGATGTGACGTATGTCTGCATGCAGAACCTCACGTGATACACGTGCTTCCTTTTGCATGGTAGCACGTGTAACACGGAGTTCTTCCTGCAAGGCCTGGCTGGACAACCACTGCACCTCCCGGCAAGCCTGTAGCTCAACTGAGATGGTACGCTCAAGCTGTGCAAACCTGTCCTCTGCCTGCTGCCTCTGGGACATCATAAGGACACCCAGAGTGGATTTGAGGGAAGCATACTCCTCCCTCAGGGCATCCATGTGCTCCTCTGCGTGAGCAGCAATTGCTTGACGCAGAGACGACATTTCAGCCTGGCGTGCCCTGTCTGAGGCCACCATGCCCAGCCTGAGCAAGAGGGCCGTCTGCTGCTGGAGAAGCACCTGCCAAGTAGGGGGGAGCACAGATTGGGCCACATGCTCCATGCTCTCAGCGATGTTCTCCATTGCTGCCCCTTGCCGTTCTGAATTGGCAGTCATGTCTTGCTCCCACTCAGTATACTGCGGTTGCGCGCGGCGACCGCATTGCCGGGCTTGACCCCTGCGGGACCCAAGGACCGGAGGTCCTCACTGTGTTGGCACCGCCCACGGCTGCACGACTACATGCCCCCGTCGACGTGATGTCCCAGGCACATCAGGACTGGTGTGGAGGTTGACCCTGCGTCCCGATCCACCACGGGCGGAGGAACCAAGACTGTCTGATCCCTCAGTGCAGGTGTCACGGACAGAGGAGTGTCCACATCAGAATCACTCACCCCTGACACATGGACTTGATGCTCATCCAACTCAACATGGACGTCAGAGTCGTCATCAAGGCTGGACTCATAGGCAGCCAGAGACAAGATGGACTTTAGCACTTGGGGGTTTTCGTGGCCTACCACCCCACGACCCCCACTAGTTCCGGGTTGATGTAGTGGTAACAACCCTGTGTCTGGCATGACAACACCATCCTCTGCCTCCATTGCGTCATAACCTGAAAAATAGAGAGAAAAAAGGTCACTACACATGTCAGAAGCACACAACACACACACACCAACAACAAACGCATCAGGCAGACATGTGACACACAACATATAACCTGGCATGCATGCTGGGTCAACTTTGAATTGCTTCTGTGATCAGACCTGTTGAAAGGTGGCAGTTTCCATGCAAGTGGGTCTATGCAGTGCAGAAAATGTGTACGCCACTCACTACCTACATGTACAAGGACTCCATGGTGTGTGTCAGGAAATGTGAAGGCAGTGCAAGGTCAAATTCAGGCATCACGTGCATTGTGCATTCAATGTGTACCATATCTAGAAGCCAAGCACCCCTCCACCCAAGTACAAAAGCAGGGATGCCTAACATGGTATAAAAAGGCTGACCATACACCTGTGTATTGACAGGCAGTGTTGACTGGCATCAACAGCTTAATGTGATTCAAGTGACAACTCTCCAAATGATGATGGGACAGTAAGCAGGACACATGATGAAAACTCTGGAGGCTGCCCATGTGTGAAGAAGACACAACAACAGTTGGACAGAGTCATTGGCCATTGAACAGGCTGAGGCCTGTGAGCCACACAGATTGTCAGACCCTAAACATGTGTGCAACGCAGTACTGACCCACAGTTGACATGGGAAGGCTGATGAGATGCCATGCAATGTATGTCACCCAAGACTTGTATTACAGTGATCATCCAGTCAAGGACACAGAGGGGCATGCATGCAATGCACATGGAGCATGAATGGGCACTCATGTCCCTGCGGGACATCTGACCTATGCACAGTACAAGTGAGATACCCTGCATCAAGTACTAAGGCTGTACCACACGGCATATGTCTGGCAGATTGTACGCTGGAAGTTAGCATCTACACAGGACGCATGAACAGGAAAGTACACATTGGCAAGATTGAAGCAGACCAGTGCAAAGGTGGAACTGGGGTGCAGAGTGGCGGAGGAGGGGCAAGGGAGCATGCCTACATGGAGGCCCCGCATGCAGGCAGAGGAGACCTGTACGTCAGTCATGCAATGACATTGTGCCTGGGCTGAGAGGAAGGTCACCCCACGCCACATGCAGAAAGGCCAGTGAGCTGGAACATGGACTGGAGGGGCATACTTGTAACCAGCATGTCAGTAGGGTGCAATAGTGGTGATGCGGACAGTCCCCGTCTGCTCCACATGTCCACCATCCAGCAGAGCAGATATGCATCATGGAAGCATTGCATTACTTACACATCAGAACCATGTACACGTCACATGTAGTGGCAATCATGCACAACACATCCCACAAGTGAAACACACACGTCCTCAACAAACACGCATCAACACTCACTGGACTGGGCATCAAAGTCCAGCATCTCTCCCACTCCTTCGACCAATTCAGGTGGTTGAACTCCGCAACGAGTGTCTCATGCGGAGTGAGCTCTTCCTCCTCTGGTGCAGGCCCACCGGCAGTCACCAGAGTCAAGTTGTAATTAGAGGCACGCTTAGCCTTAGTGCTGCGTTTGATGTCATTCCAACGCTTTTTGCACTCTTGCGCCGTGCGCACCTCATGGCCGAATGAACTGACATGTTCCGCAACATGCTTTCAGTGGGTGTCACGTTGGGCAGCCGCAGTCTGACTATTGGCACCCACTAGCATGTCACGGCTGTGGCCCCGCACGTAGCCCACGAGGAAGTCCAGTTCCTGCTTGCAGAAAGGCTTCTTCCTCGACGTGCAGGAGGTCGTGGCTGTGTGTGGGGTCCCAGCCTGTGCTGCAGGTGCAACCTTCCTCCTCTTGGACTGTGGCGCAGACCCTGGCTGGCTAATGCCGCCCTGACCAGTATGGCCAGTGGGTTTGGTGGATTGAGCCAAGGGAGTGGCAGGTGGAGGGACGATCAAAGGCCTGACTTGTGTCAGTGGCATATGGGTGCCCTCTAATGGACCCTGCGCAGCAACATCAGCTGTGGCAGGGTCATTGACCGCAACGGTCCTGGTTGGCAGACTCACAACCGGGGTGTTGTTGGGTGCATCTGCCCCTGCACTTGCCAACACCCGGCTGTTCAGGGCAGCAGATGACATAACTGCCCCAGGGACATGTGTCTTGGTCTGAGCAGCCCTGCCTGCCCCTATGGTTTCCCTCCTGGCCTGTTGGAAATCTACCAAGGGCTCCTCAAGTGGCAACGCAGCCTGCGCTGGCATACCCTGAGCCTGGGTGGCGGTGTCCACAGCTGCACCTGCAGCTACCACTACCCTTGGGCCCGTGGCAGTCGATGGAATGGACTGCCGGGTCACACAGGTGCCAGTGCCAGATGCTGAAGCTGCACCCACCAGAACCACAGGGTGTGGTGGCATGACTGCACCGACACATGGCACAACATTGTGCTCAAGTGGCGCACCCCTGCCTCTTCCCCCTCTGTGGCCGCCCTGGACACCCTGGAGTCCCCCTACTCCCTGGTCACCACGGCCATGTCCCCGACCACGCCTGCCACAAGGAGTTTGCCCAGCTGAGGCGCCCCTCACCTTTGGTGTCCTCCCAACCATGGCACAGATGTAGTAGTGCCGGCACAGATGGAGTAGTGCCATTGGGAGGTGTACACCACAATTGATCTGGGCAATTGGAGTGAAGGGGGTGGGATCTAGATTGTGATGACATGTTGGCTGGGGGACATGTGTGGGGGCCTGGTGGAGGGTGCCCCTGAATGGTGAGGGGTGGGAGTGCAGGGAGACAGGAGTGGGGGCCTGGTGGAGGGTGCCCCTGACTGGTGGGTGGTGGGGGTGCAGGGAGACAGGAGTGGGGGCCTGGTGGAGGGTGCCTTGCACTGCTGGGGGTGGGGGTGCTGGGAGACATGTGTGGGGGCCTGGTGGATGGTGCCCTGCACTGCTGGGGGTTGGGGGTGCTGGGAGACATGCATTGTTGATCAGTAGTGCAAGGTGACATGTGGCTTGGCTGGGGGGCATGCCCATGGTGGATGGGCTGCCTGCGGGACATGAGCAGGGGTGCAGGGTAGTCCCCCGTGGTGTGGGCTGCCTGCAGGGGCCGTGGAGGTTGTAGAGCGAACACCTGGGAGGACCCACACGGCCAATTCACGTGTAGTACTCCACGGAACCCCTGAAATACACGTACCCTGCTGAAATCGCGTGTGAAACTTCCCGCGCACCCCGAAATACACGTACCCAGGACATTTGCATGTGGAACTTCCCGCGCACCCCTGAAATACAAGTACCCAGCTGAAATCGCGTGTGAAACTTCCTGCGCACCCCAGTAATACACGTACCCCGCTCGCACGGGGCCAATCGCATGTGGAACTTCCCACGTCCCCTGAAATACACGTACCCTGATGGAATCGCGTGTGGAACTTCCCGCGCACTCCTGATAAACACATACCCTGATGGAATCACGTGTGGAACTTCCCGCGCACCCCTGAAATACACGTACCCTGCTGAATTCGCGTGTGTAACTTCCCACGCACCCCGAAATACACATACCCAGGACATTCGCGTGTGGAACTTCCCGCGCACCCCTGGAATACACGTACCTAGCTGAAATCGCGTGTTAAACTTCCCGCGCACCCCTGATATACACGTACCCTAATGGAATCGCGTGTGGAACTTCCCGTGCACCCCTGAAATACATGTACCCTGCTGAATTTGTGTGTGTAACTTCCCGCGCACCCCGAAATACACGTACCCAGGACATTTGCATGTGGAACTTCCCGCGCACCCCTGGAATACACGTACCCTGCTGAAATCGAGTGTGAAACTTCCCGCGTACCCCTGATATACACATACCCTGATGTAATCGCGTGTGGAACTTCCCGCGCACTCCTGAAATACACGTACCCTGATGGAATCGCGTGTGAAACTTCCCGCGCATCCCTGAAATACACGTACCCTGCTGAATTTGCGTGTGAAACTTCCCGTGCACCCCAGTAATACACGTACCGCGCTCGCACAGGGCCAATCGCGTGTGAAACTTCCTGTGCACCCCAGTAATACACGTACCCAGCTGAAATCATGTGAGAAACTTCCCCCGCACCCCAGTGATACACGTACCCTGCTTGCCGTGCTGGTACAGGGTTAGCGGAGCCCTTTGCGCTGGATTGGGGATTTTGATGGCTTTTCCCTGCGCAAGGGGCGTTCTTGGGGGCGTAACTGGCGCTGCTGCAGGCTTGCTGCGCCACTGTGCACCACGGCTGGTTTTGGTGGCTGGAATCCATGAATACGCTGTGCGCGGTAATGTATTTTAGCGCACGCGGCTGGCGCAGGGATTTGCACGCTCACACTGAGTGCCAGCCGCGTGCGCCACTTGTGCGCTGAATTCTATGAATTACCCCCTTTATCTTAATAAATTTGTCCTCTTGCCAAAACCCCACTTTGTGTACCCACTTGATTTGATAAATAAATTCAGGAGCTACATATGGAATGCATAGTAAAAAACCAATCTCCAACCTTTCCAGGTCCACATATAATGGCATTGCATTACCCATTTCAAATGCAATTTTTACCTGTAACACATCAATTTCCCTCCTGGTCAATCTTTCTATCATTTGATGAATAATATCCTGCGAAACAAAATACAAGGGAATATGTCCTTGAATCAATTGTGAAACTGCAGTTTGAACTTCTCTCATATAATGTGTTAATAGTCTATCAACAGGACTCATTATATTCAATATTTCATTTAAAGTTCTGTCATGCTTAATAATTAGCTTAGTCGCCCGTTGCATCACATCCGCTTGTTCATTTAGAATGATTGCAGTTTCATTTATGAATCTTATTTGTTCATCCAATCCCCCTCTAATCCCATCTAATGTTTTTTGTATTATTTCTAGGTCAACACTCAGTTGTTGCGCTTTAGTACTCAGCGTTCCTACCGAAATGGCATTGGCTGTTGATATTGTGGTACCTATTATGGCTCCAACTATAGATATTACCAATGATATCGCGAGCATCACCGATCCTCTTTTTCTTCTCCTCTTCTTAATGTCTGCTGAATTCCCAAATGTTTTTTCCAATTGCATCAATATATCTCTTATTGACTGCTTAGAGTCCTCTTTTCTTGTTTCCAACCACTCTTTAGTCTGTTCAATCTTAATTCCGGTATGGTTCAAATGTTTTTCAATCAAAATCTCAGGATTCAATGGTATGTAGATATTCTGGAAAATCATCCTTCTATCACTCATGATGAATCCTGCTGCCTCTTCTACCGCAATACCAGATGCTGGTCCAGGTTCAATGACAACCTGTGCTTCTGAATTTTTGAAGATCCCTCCGAATATCATCATCATTAACCATATTGTTGGTGTCATCTTCAATGCTGATCGCTTTGCAGCCTTGGTCTCCGCCCCCCTTAGGGGCTTTTCCGGAATCCGTCACGTGGGCTCCAGGACTCCATCGTCTCCCGTGACCTCCGGTACAAATATGTTAATATTCTAAATCAAATAGAAAAGAAACAGATTAAGTATATAGCACAATACTAACTTCACCCTTTTGCCAAAAATAAAACATGCTTTGTAAAACATTTTGCCCTTTTTCTTTCGCCTTCTGAAAATAAGCACATGTTAAAAAGAAAACAAGCATACATAAAACAACATTCAATATTTAATGCATTTTCATTCTGCACACCAACTCCATAAACTTCAGCTTCTATTTTTTTTATATTATATATATATATATATATTTACATATATTACAGTGTTTATGTGCCATTATAATAAACCATCTTTATTTAACTTCTCTGTCACTGCCTCCTGACTGTACCCATTTATTTTACCTTTTTGTGTTTAAGGGACTTTATCTGTTTCTACACGCTCCAGATTTTTTATCTCATGTCTTGGATGACATGGCTTGATTCGGTTTACATGCACAAACTGTTCTGTTGCTGTTTCACCTTCAGTCTTTAAAATTTTATAAACTACAGGAGAGACTTTATCTATAATTCGGAATGGCCCCTGCCAGGCTGCTAGGAATTTGGAATTGTTCAGTTTACTTTTTCCAAGATGAAATTTATACACCTGATCCCCTACACAATATTCCTTTACTGTTGACTTTTTATCATAATTTGTTTTAGCACTGTCAGCAGCCCTTTCCAGATTTCTCTGTACAAAAGCAAATGCATGTTGTAAATGCTTCCTCAGCTCATCAATGTATTCATGAACTGTAGATGCGCTTGCAAGTGTTTGCTCATGTGCTTTGTATAGCAGGTGTTGCGGCAACACCATTTTCCTACCTGTCAAGACCTCATGTGGGCTAATACCTGTTGCTTTGGCAGGAGTTGAACTGATTGCTATCAAAACCACCGGTAAACGTAAATCCCAGCTAGAACCTGCTTCAGCTACAAATTTCTTTAAAATGTCCACAACAGACCTATTACCCCATTCAATTCCACCTGAAGAAGCTACCCGATATGTGATATGTAGTTTCCTTTTCACACCCAGTATTTTCCATACTTTGCTCATTAGAGCACTTGTGAAATGACTTCCTCTGTCTGACTCAATTCTTTGTGGTAACCCAAACCTTGAGAACACATGATTCACTAGCAATGTGGCTGCTGTTTGCGCACTACAATCTGGTGCAGGAATACATTCAATCCACTTCGACATCAAACATACCACACTCAAAATATAACGGTTTCCTCTGCTCGACCTTTTTAAAGGCCCTACCTACATAGTCTATTTTCAAATCTGACCATGGATGGGTTAGGCCTCTTTTCATTAGTGGAGCTCTGTGCATTGGTGAAGCAGGTTTAAATTGGGCACATACTAGACATCCTCTAGTATATAATTCCACATCTTGGGACATATGTGGCCAGTAAGCATAATCTTTTAGTATTTCCAATGTTTTTTGTGAACCTCTGTGGCCTGTAGTTATGGCATCATGTGCATGGTGTAGCATTAGCCCTCTAAATGAAAGGGGTACCACCCATTGTATCTGTCCTGTTATGGACTCTCTAACCATGAGTCCATCCTGTAGTCTAATTCGTTTTTTATTCTTTAATAGCACCCTCAATTCCTCTTTTCCCACACAATCATTTTCTGTTAAAAGGTTTTGTCCAGGATCTATCAAATGGTTATAATAGATTCCCAAAATTCGATCATTCTTTTGTGCCTCAATCAAATCTTGGTCTGGAGTGTTGCAACTCCATTGTACCACTGATTGTTCTGTCTCCTTTGGTGCTTTAGATCGTGTTACTGCATCTATCTGTATTTCACCCAGTAAATGTTCAATAGGTAGCAATTCTCCCATCACAGCCCCAATTTTAGCCAGGTGGTCTGCCTTATCATTCCCCTCTTTATCCTGTCCTGGAGTTTTTAAATGCCCACGAATGTTTCTCCACTATATTGTCAAATTATTTTCTGACACCAATTTGTCTATGGCTTGTATCATTTTTCCACGCTTAAGTGGCTTTTTGTTGTATGTAATCATGCCTCTCGCTTTCCATACATTATGGTAAATTGCTTTCTGCCCAATACTGATTTTCAGCATGCATCTGCCTGCAATTCGGTTTTCAAAGTCTGAAAAAAACATATTGGTTTTCAATCCTAAATTTCGGGATCTCCTCCCTCTCCATAATTTTTTGCAACAATTTCTCTTTAATGAAGCTCCTCTCCTGTTCAAGCGCTAAAGTGGCTTTTATTGTTTTAAAACAGTCATTCATACCAACATGAACCCATGGCTTTCAGCAAGAGTGGTAATGTGTTTTTCTGAATCTGTTTTAGGAGCAATATTCTGTTTGAATGTCTTCTCTTTTAAATAACAACATAAAGTGTGCTCATCTATGGCAGTCTGCCATTTTTTCCTTGGGTCCAAGTATATTTGTACAGGTAGTTTTTCATTGTCGCTCTGCATTTTGTCTTGACACATTAATATAACAGTGACACTAGGTATGCAACTATTCTGGAGATATACCTCCACACCATCATTTGTTTTGGCAACGGTGTGACATTCATTTATGTTGCTGTTTTGTGATTTTATTTTCTTAGGTCTCAATGGTTTTTTGGTTAAGGACCACAGCACTCCATTCACCCCATCTATGAGAGGAGACAATCTTTTCAGGCAATCTGTCCCCATCAGAAATGGAATTTCACAAATAGTTGTGATCAATACCTCTTGTTTCATTCTGTGCTTACCTATTTTTATGTCAACCTCAGTTACACCTATGATGGGCACCTCCTCCTCATTCAAGTTATGCACTGGACCTTGATTTTCCTTCACTGTGATCTGATTCTGTGGGGATCTCCCTTCATTGATACTCTTTACCAGCTCCTTGGACATAATTGTGGCCTGTGCGCCAGTGTCAATCATTGCAAATGTTTGGCATTTTTCTTCTACAGTGATGGGAGCATAATACCTGTCCTCAACTTCCTCTAATACACATAAGAAGTGTGAATTCTTACTGATTTCAGGACTCACCTTTCTCAGGCCTTTTTCACTTTTGGCTAAGCACATTGGTAAATGGAAAGACATGTTTCCCTCCTTTTTACCCATTTCTGCGCGAGAGACTTTATTCATTTCTCCATGTTCAGAGGTGTTTTGGAGTGTGGCCACTGTTCGCCTATCCATCCAGGTATCATCAGGGACAACATTACAATCTTCCAACTGAACATGTGTAACAACATCCTTCAGCAATTGGTCATTGTTTCATTCTGTGCATTTCTGATCGTTTAGTATGGTATCAGCCCTCTTAACTTCTTCAAAAATATGTGGCTCAAAGAATACTTCAGGTGATTGGCATGTACCCTCCTTTGGAGTATTTCCTTTTTCTACCTGTGTTCGGTCATTGTTTTGACTGCCCAGGAAAGAAATTATATCATCCTCACTAACTCCCTGTTTACTGGTATTCCCCACGCATGAGTCATTTTTCTTAAATCTGTCTCTTTGTTCTTTTGGAATTTCAG
Organism: Ambystoma mexicanum; assembly: GCF_040938575.1. Classification (NCBI taxonomy): domain Eukaryota; kingdom Metazoa; phylum Chordata; class Amphibia; order Caudata; family Ambystomatidae; genus Ambystoma; species Ambystoma mexicanum. The sequence continues at coordinate 458,289,829 of NC_090941.1, read as the reverse complement.
GTTTTCTTATTTCATTTGTATAAATCTCTAATGTTTGATTTAACTCTAGGTTAAACCGTACCTCTCTTTCAGAAGTATTTGCACTTTCTGTTACATGTTCACTTACTGGCATATTCACTTTTATATCATTTGACATCTCACAGTCATTATGCGAAATTACATCAGAGCAATCTGTCTTTTCGGCGCTGTAGGTACCCTGAGTACTTAGTCACTTTTCAGAAGAAGCCCCCGGTCATTGCTATGGCCATCAGCCCCCTCCTTTGATGACTGTTTTTGTGCTGTACAAAGCTTCCCTATTTGTTCAGCTAACATTTTCACTTGGGCCTCAAGGCACTGGAATCTTTCCATCTCTCTAGAATCCTCTCTCTGTGGCCTAGATCGATATTGATTGCTTTCTCCCTGATTGGATCTATTCTGATACCTTTTAGGTGAGTGATTTCTATTGGGATAGTTTCTGAACTCTTGATTCATTTGTGGAGGGGAGCAGGGTGCACCAATCCTTTGGTTGTAATCCCCTGGTTTGGAATCATTGTACTGACGTGGAGTATAATTCATGTTCTGTCTCATGTCTTGTCTCTCATGTTGTGGGTACTAGCCCCTATGTTGATTCCCATTATCAGCAAATCGATCCACATATCCGGGTCTATCCTGATTACCATATATCATGGTGTTGGGATCAAATCTGCTCTGTGTCCCCAATGTCTGGTAGGGACCATCATTTCTTTGATCTTGATTTTGTCTCTGATTATGGTTCATACCTGACATATCAGCCTGCCCGGGGCCTATCTCCTAAATACCTAGGACTGATGTAGCTCTCCCTATTACTAGGATCATGTGATTGAAACATTAGTGCAGAGTGTGATGACCTTTGTTGATTAACCCTTTGTTCAGGTGCCGAATTATTTTTACCTGGACTTTGAGCAGACTCAAGGGACATCTTGGCTGACCTGATTTCCATCACTGTTGCTGAGGGTTCTTAAGATTTAGGTCTAGTATCTTTCATTTTATCACTTTCTTTACCCTGACAATAGAGTACCTCATATAGTTTTGTGCTTTGATGCACAATCCACTCAAGGGACTTGTCACAATCAAATTCACGAACCAATTGGGATATGATGGGCCTCATTCCGAGTATGGCGCTAACCAATGGCGCTATTAACGCCTTGGTTGACGCCGTACCCGGACCGGCAGCGCCTTGGTGGATGGCGGAATTACCGCCCCATTCCAAGGTCGGCGGGGCGGTAATTCCCCATTCACCAAGGCTCGTCCCCATTCCCAAATGAGCCCCCATAGGGCTCAATGGGAATGGGGAAGATGCAAATAACGGTGACCGTTCATTACGGTCACCGTTATTGGCTTGGAGGCCCCTTTGCGCCCTCGACTTTAACACCTGCTCAAAGCAGGCGTTAAGGGCGAGGGCGCAAAGGGAACTCGCAGTATGGCGGTAAGGGATTACCGCCACCGGTCTCGTTACTGGTGGCCGCTATCCCTTACCGCCATACTCGGAATGAGGCCCGATGTCTTTCTGTAGCCCATAGAAGTAGGTGGTTTTAAATTCATTAGAATTGGGGTCAAAAGATACATCAAAGCGAAAAAATGCTCTTTTTAAGTCTTGTAAAAACTGGCGAGGGCATGTATTAGGCCCAGCAGTAAGTGTTAAAGCAACTTTCTTTGCCTCCTGTAATGACTGGAAAGGAGAAAAATGACGCCTAATTTCTTTTTCAAACTCCACCCATGTCATATTCTGCTGTTCATTTAATCCCCTTATGATGCTGGCCGTCGGAGCATCTAATGTTAAATGAAAATATTGTCTGTACTGTTCCTTAGGTATTTGGAGTGCTTTAAAAATGTCATGAACCGCTTCTAAGTGATCCTCAATGCAGCATTCCCCTCCTTTTTTAAATGGTTTGATCGGAGCTTTAATAGATTTCATTATTTGTATGGGGCTACTTGTTGCAATGCATGGAATTGCACTACTTGGTGACTCAAACCTGGTTCCAGGTGTATGGGATTGCTGGCAGGCCCCAATGGGAGAATCAAATCCCCCAAGGGTGCTGCAAGCAAGTTTTCAGTCACTGGCCCAGTCACTGGAGCAGTAGCTCTTTGGGTAAAAATATAATTCACCTCCACTCCATTGAATGTAGTATCCTGCTGCCTCTCCTGGGACCTGGGAATGCACATTTGCTGTTCTAAGTCCTTGCACATTTTAGGGAGCCTGTTTGCTTCATTTTGCAGATAGTTGTTTTCATCACTCATTTTATTTATTACCTCCTGCATGTCGCACATTTGTATTTGACATTCATTGAATTCTTTGTTTCTCTTGTCTCTTTCTTGAATCTTTTTAACCATTTCTTGCTCTGTACCTTGGAGATCACTTTCTTTTTCAAAATTTTCTTTTTGTAAAATCTGCATTTCTGAAACAATCTCATGTTTATCCTGTCTAATGTAGTACACTAAGGCTTTTAAGTGTACCAATTCTTGCTCACTATTCTCACATTGTTCCTTGCTTTTGGACAACTGAGCATCAAAATCTCTGCATTTTAATTGCATGTCTTTTTGGCATCCTTCTAATTCTGTTCTTAACATCTCCTCTTTTTTACTTGCCCCATCTAAGTCAGTCTTTAACCTGTTAATTAGCTGGGTATCATTTTCTTGCATTCGCAGGGACCTATTCAAAATAAACCATATCTTGGCGCATAGCCGTATTAAACAGACTTTCTCTGCACTTTTATCGGCTGCATTCAATAACCTTGCAAGGCAGACCTGAATTATGCTGCCTTCTGCAAAAATATTGTGTAGTTTTTCTTTCTGCACCTCACCCTGAATGAGGTCATGCCATTCTGAGGTACTGTTTGATGACCACGTCTCATGTGCAAAGAACTTTGCCTCTAAATATTGCACTAGGTCTGAGAATCTGGTTTCCCTTTGTGACATTCTGAAATTCGTTTTTGGTGATACACTGTTATTATGAAATGGGTTCCCTTTAATGTACAGATGGCAGTGTGAGACACACATGCCACGCCCAATAGGTGATCTATGATCATTTTCCCGGCCTGCAACGCACCATAAATATGTTGGGTATTTTGCATAGATTTGGGGCCTAGCAGTATTTTCTTACCGCCAAAATGAAAAATATTCAGTAATAATCACTCTTTGCATTCAGATTAGATTTGGTATATAGTACTACAGTATACATACATTATTTCAGCACACAGATACATTTAGTGGTATACATTATGTTGGTAGGCGTTATTGGTGGTATTTCTGGTGAGCACAATCCCCTTATTTTTGTTTAGTTTGTTCGTGTGATCACTAGAGAGGCCTCAGGCTTACATTTCAGGACCACCACATTTTCATTTGGAGTGCCACCATGGGCTGTTCTCACTGACTTATCTACAACAGCGAACTAACATGTGGTATTCATCACCAATTTATCTACATCAGTGAACTATGTCCAGGGCCTCTCTTTCTGCTGACTCATGTACCTCCAGCAGCAGGCTATTTCATTATGTTATTATTATGTTCCGTTCAGAAAACACACACACTTATATACTGAATGGAATTGTGCACACAGCTACCACCAAGTCTTATTTTTAGCTACCTTAAAAATGACAATTGCACTGTCTAAACATCTTCCCATATTAGCAGTACTGTAATGGTAGATGCACAAAGAAAAGAGAAAAATAAAACACACTACCCGTCTGCTTTCAGATATTTTTGTGCATTATAAAAAATTGCATTTCAACACGATCTTACTCTTTTTACAGAAATAAATGGAAATTGCACAGTAACAACATTATCTGTAACAAAATGAGAAGAGAGCGGCGAGAACATATTCAATTTGCAACATTAAACATGTTGATAAAACACTGTAATTCCCTCTACTACTCTGACTGAATAGTTTCGCCACATACACACTGCCCCCACACTCTGCAATATAATTACCAAGCCTGTCCAGCATGTGAAATTCTTCGGCTGGTTGCCTTCTGGAAGTGGCTCAATGCTCCCTCTTAAAGCACCCCAGCAAGGACGAGCATCTGCCGTCACTCAAACTGGGGCTTATTGACTGGAATCCCCAGTCTCTGCAGAAGTGCACTGGGATCTGTTTTTTCAATCAGGAAACTCCCCAGCCACCAGCCAGGTCTTTCTCCGAGCTGTGTAAAAGTCTTCTAACTCTTTTCTTCCCTAAGATTCTACAGGAAAACTCTTGTTACCTCCCTTAATGTGACGTGCAGCCAATAAAAATCCATCATGTCCTATACTCCTACTTTCAACAATGGCTTGGCTTATACAGTTGCAACTGTAACAAAACTGATTTCCTGCTTATTCGAGTCTTTGCTTCCTGCAAATACTGTGGACAGAGCACAGATAGAAGCAAAGAGAAAAAAATCTGGATGCACGTTTAAAATGACTTTCAGAGCCTGTCTTTTCCATCTCATTTTGCACTGGAGAACACATGTGTCCTCATTACGAGTCAGGCGGGGACCATGGTGCTATTAGCACCATGGTCCATGCCGGATTCCGCCATGGTGGATGGCGGAATTACCGCCCCATTCCAAGGTGAGTGGGGCGGTAATTCCCCATTCACCATTTGCCCTTCCCAATTCCCATTTTTGCCCCATAGGGCATAATGGGGATGGGGAAGGCGCTAATTACGGCACCTTAAATTACGGTGCCCTAATTAGCACCAAGGTCGCTTAGTGCCTTGGACTTTAACGCCTGCAAAAAGCAGGCGTGAAAGTGTGAATCAGGCGTTAAGGGTTAACGCACCGACGGCGCCATTAAACCCTTAACGCCTGACTTGTAATGAGGGCCATTATATTATTAATGATTTAGAATCATGTTAGTATTGTTAATGAGGTTAGTTCATTAATCCTCAAATGTGTCTCCTGCAACAGAGGAATTTCAGGTGAGAAAAAAAAAATATGCTTTTAACTCTGAAAAATAAATATTTGCATTTTAGATGTAGAAATCGTTTTTGACTGAATAGCCTGTTTTCATTTACATGTCCATGTCACACTGGCAACTCATGCCTTGCTGTACCGCATTATAGCAATGCACCAAACCTATGCAGTGGTGCTGCATGAAAAAAAAATGCTAAATAATCTTACATCCCCATAATGAATGTGGCGCATAATGAATCGCTTTTGTTTATTTCAGGTTATTTTTTATAAGGCCTCCAACTGGTCTCACAATCAACCCCAACAAATACCCAGTACCACAATGGATTAGGAACCAGGGCGTGTATGTTAAGAATATATGTATTAATTAATTTATTTAGCCAAATATCACAAATGGATTACATCAGCCACCAATGTTGTGGCAACACAAACACATAATGGGCCTTACTATGTCCATGCCGGTCCGGTAACAACAGTTCCAGTAAGCCTACCAGCACCGTTGATTCCAGACTGGCATAGATTGTTTGTTTATTGTTTGTTTGTTTATTGATGTATATAGCGCACCGAACCTGGAGGTATCTGGACGCATTACAAGAACATTTCAAGTATTCCAGTTACAAATGGTTGCAGTAGTTATGTACAAAAATACACCACAGGAACAGAGAGTATGATACAAATGAAGTTACAATACAGTAATTTACATAGTAGAAGACAGTGTGTTGAAATGATAGGAAATCCGAAGATATCCCAAGGATGCCAGATTTTCTTAGTAGACAGCCAACCTTTGGTGTTTTTCTTGAAACTGTGGAAAGACTGGTATGATCGCAGAGAGGAGGGCAGGGCATTCCATAGCTGGGCCAGCCATAACAGGAAATCTGCTACCACCTGCTTTTTTTTCAGGCAGAAGGAGTTATCGGTCCATGTAGGATGTGTTGATTTTTTTTGGGACTATTTTATCGCTTAGGTATTGCGGGGCAGTATTGTTGAGACATTTGCAGGTGAGGGAGACTGTTTTGAACTGAATTCTATCCCTGATAGAGCCATTTGTTCTTTTGGCTAGCCTCCGAGATGTGTTGTCTGAACTCTAAGGACCCTTCTAAGTGCATTCTTTTGGAGTATTTGAAGTTTATTGATAATGTATTTGCTAGCACCTAGGTACAGGGCATTGCAAAGATCAATTTTGGAAAGGATTAAGGCTCTCACTAAGGTGATGCAGCGCTCGATGGAGAGGAAATGTTTACAAGCCTGAAGCAGTGTACAGGTGTAAACTGTGGCAGAGGCTGTAGCATTTACTTGTTTGTATAGATTAGGAGCTGATTCTAGGTAGAAAACTAATGTTTTTTCCTCCTTTGCCACTTTTGATGCCAATGCCGTCAATATTGAAGGATGTTTATTTGTTGCTGAGTTTGTTGAGGTTAGCCAGAGCTCCTAGGATCAGGAGTTCCATCTTATTTTCAGGCACAAGTCGTAGGATGCCCTCTATGCCTGAATGATTATATAGATTTTGTTCACTAGGGCCAAGTCTGCCTCGTAGTCACAAGTGAGGGCTATGAGGATCTGGGTGTCATCTGCAAAGTTTGTGTAGGTGACACCCAGATAATCATGGTCATCCAATAGTGGGTTAGTGAAGATAGTGTACATCGTAGGTGATACACAAGATCCTTGGGGTACTCTGCATGTTGTAGTTGAAGGGTCTGCTGAGGCCGAAGGAGAGAAAACTCTCATTGACCAGTTAGGCAGAAACAATTGGATCCATGTTGCGGCTTCTTGGGAGAAATGAGCAGCAGTGGAAAAGTGTTTACACAGCACTTTATGATCCACCGGATCAAAATTGGCTGAGAAATCTTAGTAATAAGAGAGCATGTTTCCTATTGTCTTTAAGTTCATCAATTTGATTCTTAAGATCAATCAGAGCTGTTTCTGTACCATGTTGTGGTCTAAAACCTAAATTCAGAAGCCCTAATAGGTTATCAGTCTCCAGGTATGCTTGAATTTGGAGCTAAGCTGCTTTGTCTATAATCTTAAGTAGATACGGGACTGTTGCCAGTAGTTCGTTGGGATAGTTGGGTCCAAGGCAGGTTTTTTTTTTAAAGTGGCAAGACCCAAGCATCCTTAAGATTAGTGGGGACACTGTAAGTTTGGAATGAGGCATTAATTCGTTTAGTGATGAAGGGAACCAGGTCACTGGCAGCTTCTTTAATTATCTGGGCTGGCCAGGTATCTCCCTGGCATCTTGAAGGCTTAAGTGAGGCAATGATATTTTCTAACTCTAAGGTCGAGACTTGGGAACATTTAAACTGCTGAAACAGTTTAGAGGAATATTCTTGGGATCTGTGATGGGTACCTATTTTGGTACGGTTCAACTTTTTATAAGAGATTTTGTTTTGGAGAGGGCCATTTTGTTGGAGAGTGCATTTTGGATATTGGTGCACCATGCTTTATTCTTCGTGCAATTGTCCTCAGGTGGGATAGGGGCTTCCATTTCTCTTAGGATAACAAAGAGTTCCTTGGTGCTAGAACTAGCTTCATTAATCCTATCTTTATAAGTCTCACGTTTAGTAAGCAGTATGTTAGCTTTATATTTGGTTGAGATTTCCAGCAGGTTATGTTTATTCTTCTTGGTAGGTAGGTTCTTCCACAGGACTTCCAGTTTCTTTTTATCTGCCTGCAGGGCTTTTAGTCAGGGTGTAAATCACAAGTTCAGCTTGGGCTCTAGGATAGCCTCTGCACATTTTGAGCTGTGCAGAAATAATTCAAACTGTTAACCTGTAATTTGGCACAGAGACCCAGCATGAGATGGATCACTTCATAAGTGGGTTACAGCCCAGAGAAAAAGCTATTTGTGCTTCTGTTCATTCTCAGGCAAGGATTTCCCACTGTGCTGGCTAATTATGATTCACTTCCTGTACTCACACTAGGTGAGTACCGGAATCCAGAGGTGGGCCTCTTGCTATTTGCGCCGGGAGCAGAAACTGCACCTCACACACGATTCCTCATGGGTGGATCAGAATGATATTTACATACATATATATTATCTCCTGGTATGAAGAAGAGAGCTAAACAATGATGGAGATCCTGCTGGGTACATCACAGCCTAAAGAACACACTATTTAAGCTTTTGTTCATTCTTAGTAGAAGGTGTATCATTCCATGGGCTTTTATAATGTGAATTTTTGGAGAGGAGGACTTCCGAGGAGGAATGTTTTGTGTTGGTCGAACCTCTTAAATTCAATTTCGATTGTATGTGAACATAGTACAACCTACAGATCCTGCCACAATGTAGCCAAGCTCCAGTAAGCAGAGTGAGTTTTGTTTTACAGGCAGCCGATACTTAAGCGAGAGGATAATCTGGATCCATCTGATATGCAATATGATAATCAGAATGCAATATGTTGGATGTATCCGACGTGGGAACGTTCTGGCCATAATTACACACAGTATAACTCCACGGTGAGCCTGATATACAAAGGTGGCATAGTCCCATTGAAAAATGATTTGTAAATCAGGCCCTGAGGACTTGCTACATAGAAGTAGTAGTTCAACATGGAATTGAATTGCAGCACTGCTCTCTACCAGTGGCAGTGATGAAAAAGTTCATGCGGCTTATGTCAATACCATAAACGCCAACACATATCTTATAAAAAATATGTGCTACTTGAAGCTATAAGCACAAACAGAGACTTTGGACTTTGAAATAACAGGCTCTTTATCTGTTATGTCTACATTAATTTTGGGGCATGCTGGGTAATTTACTTGTAGCTATAGAGACAAGTGTTTAGCATGGAAGGTTAGATGATGCCAATGTATCTTACAACCATGCCTTAATTACTAGTGTGTATTCGTTCTTTTGTCAATTATGTTTAATTTATGATTATAACTGATAGTTTGAACGCTGGTACATTAACCCTCAGAGCTATTCAACCCGCTCATAGACCCTTGGTGAGACAGTCCACAATTGGCAGCGATTAGTATGCAGGCTCAAGGCCCCTGTTTAATGGTGCAATCAGTGGTGTTTTACAGCTTCCTGAAGTTTCAATGATCTCGTCGGTGTCTGATTGCATCATGGAGATAATTCCATATCTGATTAGCACTTGATTATCATCGCTGTGTTATTTCTTTCTTTGATGAAATTTACCTTGAGCACCTGCTTGATGCACCGAGGCTATTCTGCTTCTCTCCTTTCTAATATATGCTGCTAATCACTGGCTTGTTCTGTATTGAAGAGTATGTCTAGCCGAATGGAGGGGATTGTTTAAATGTATGCGTGTATCTTGAAGTTTTGAAATGAAAAACATAAAATGTCCTTTTGGAAAACAAGTCATATCTAGGGGTGCTAGTAAATGGCCACAAACATGGGGTGCATTTATCGACATGTTATCAAATGAAACTGTTATGAGTTGGGTATACACATGAATATATTTAAAGTGAGATGTAGGATTCACCATAATAGCAACTTGCCGTTGTATACTACATGCATAGAGAATTCGGGGGAAAGTCATTCAGACTCCCGTGTTTTTACATTGATGGTTCTGTATAGGGGAGATTAGAAAGGGGTACATAGTGGAAGCATTTCGACTGTACACGTTTGTATATCGGAATGGTAAGGCATACTATGCACTGAATGTTAGGTATAGTGGGTTGTCAACCCTCTGCTGAGGTACCATCTGGTTACAGGTTTAACCTGTAGACCCGGACTCCACCTGGGGTTCAAACCTCTCTTATAGGAGCAGTGTGAGGGCTTGGTTATAGACTCTGCCCTGTAAGCAGGGCCGTTGTTTGCCGTTTCACTATTTAATAATATCTCTGTGGAGAAATCCCTATTGCCAATTAACAGCCATTGCCTAGCCTGTTGTTAGAATGTGTGTCTTGTTATCTTTTTCGGAATGCATAAATGCTCAGGGAAATGTATTTTGTTGCAAAGTGTAGCCTTCAGCTTGTCTATTAGCATTCGGAGCCTCTTCTATCATCTCTGTTTTAAGGCCAAAACCAGCTTAAATGTAGAACTTCTAGACCCTATTTAGATATATGTATATGTGTGAAGTATATACAATACCGGGCACTCACCTTTATGTTCCTCCCTTCATTTCAGATGAGGTGGAGTGCAGTTGCTAATTTGTAAAAAAAAAAAAGTACAAAAAATGGCAGGCCTCAAGTAATTTCTAGCAGGCATGTGCCATGGCGGGGCCACATTTCAGCAGCCACTGCTGCCACCCCTCCCACTGCCACCCTGCACATGTGGGCTTGAAGCTGCAACTACCACTGGCTGAATGGGGCTGATGGATGCACTGCCCATGACAGGTTTGTGATTTAAAAGGAAACATAACTTTAAATCAAACACTAACTGCTTCTTTAAACATATCAACATTGTCATAATTTTCCTCTTACTCCATAGTTGGAAAGTGGAGCATTTTGAACCCCTACCTACAGAATATGGAGCCAAAGTGATTTCTTCCCATAGTAAAGCGATTCCTTCCGATAGTAAAGTGATGGACACATGAAGACAGAATCAACATTGAACTGATGACCTTTTCTCTCAAACACTGCTGCAAGATCATCTTCTAAAAGTCGGTGCTCAGCAGAGTCAGCCCTCCTTGGCAGTGGCCTTTTGCCCGGCTTTGCCCATGGGATATTGCTGCTGGCTGGGAATGGTGTCCTTGTTGCTGCCCTCTCTGTCCTGCGAATGACACAGGCGTCTATGCAGCGCCGATCACAGTCGCATGACTGCATGTTTTGAGACTGTGGGTCAGCAGCATGACACTCGCCTGCTCATCTGCACATCCAAAGCGGGACGCATACCTACCAGAAGAGAAAGGGAGAGTGCCCAGCTTAGCACGCATCTACATGTACCCCATGAATATCCCCGCATGCAGAGGTGTCACGTGCCAGCCATACCACTGACACTGGCACATATGCTTGTCTGTGGCCAACTTCCTGCTGAACGAGTTTGCTTCATTTGGTAATGCGTCTGCCTGGCTCCCACCCACACACACCCCTTAGCCAGCCACATTGCTGCAGTAGCGGAGAAGTGCCAGTGTCTGGAGCAGTGTGGGGTGATGGGTTGAATGGGCGCCCAGGGCTGTCACCGCCTGGTTCATTGTTATTCCTGAAAATGGATGATCAGCAAAGCAGTGGCCATCTGGCTCATCAGGTCTATGAACAAGAATGAGCTGGCCTGGGGGTTGCAGGGTGAAGTAGTCCACGCCAACCCTTTGTTTTGTGACTACGACTGACCGACAGTCGCCAATACCCCACATCATGATACAACTGAGCCCGACACATTAATAAGTAGAGGTGCTCAAAAATATGTCCTGGGGAAAAGCCCTGGCAAGCAGCCCCAAAAAATGAAGCACAGAAGGTACATATTAATGTGTACTTCAAGAGCACTGTAATCCTTACATCCACCTGAAGTGTCAGGGCTATGACTGGTAATCGCAATTGTAAGAGTTTTTTTGCAAATGCAAACGCAGTCGCAAACGGAATGACAGGATCTTTTCATATCTGAATTCCTGATCCTATTTGTACGAATCCAATCATTATGTGGTAGCATTGCGACCTTCAGATACACTTCTGAAGGCTTAAGCACGTTTCCTCACTCTCCTCCTACCACCTCCCTCCCTCCCTCCCTCTCTGCCCGGCTCTTCCTCTGGCCCTTCCGCAGCCACCCCTCCTCCCTCCTTCTCTGACTTTCCCCTTTTTTCTGCTGACGAGGTTTCCAGACAAGTCTGATCTATGAAAGTCTCGTCTAAACAGGTTCACCCCTGTTCCTCCAAAACTATTAAGGACCACATTGACTCCCTGGCTCCTGCCCTGGCTGACTTTTGCAACCACTCCTTCGCCTCTGGAGTCTTCCCATCTCCCCTTAAGCACTCCCTTGTGCACCCTCTTCTTAAGAAACCCTCTTCTGACCCCTCCTGCCTGGCTAACTATCGTCCAATCTCCATCACTCCCTTCCTGGGCAAGCTCCTGGAGAAACTGGCCATCTCCCAGCTTAACCTCCATGCTGAATCTGTTGGCAGTCTTCATGACCATCAATCTGGCTTCAGAGCTGCCAGAAGCACGGAAACTGCTCTCCTGAAAATCCGTGAGGACCTGCTCTTGAACCTCGACTCCACCACTCTGTGTGTTCTCATTCTGCTCGATCTCTCTTCTGCCTTTGACACTGTCAACCATGCCATCCTGCTCAACCGTCTACGTGATAACCTGGGTATCACTGGTCAGGCTCTGGCATGGCTGACCTCTTTCCTCTCCAATCGACCCTCCCAGGTCCAACTCGGGTCCTTCCTTTCTGACATCTTTTTCTCCAACTGTGGTGTCCCCCAGGGATCTAATCTCTCCCCCTGGCTGTTCAACCAGTATCTGGCACTCCGTGCCCACCGCATCACCGCTCTCTGCCCCAACTTTCAGTGCTATGAGGACGATACCCAGCTCATTTTCAGGCTACCCTCGGCCTCCTCCTCTCTCTCCCTCATCTCTGACTGTCTGTCTGCTATCCAGGAATGGTGTGCCGCCAATGACCTCTGCCTTAATGCTAGTAAGACTGAGATTCTGCTCATCGGCACACCCACTCCCTCCTTCCCTGCAGCTCTCTGGCCGGCCTCTCTTGGCCCTCTTCCTGCTCCTACCTGCAAGGCAAAAAACCTCGGGGTTATCTTCGACTCCACACTCTCCTTCTCTCCTCATATATCTGACGTCTCTAAGAAGTCACACTACCAGCTGCACCTCCTTAGAGGTATTCTTCCCTTCTTCTCCTTCCCCCAGAAGCTCGCAGTCTCCTGAGCCCTGGTTCTCTCAAAGCTGGACTACTGTAACAGCCTCTATCTTAATCTGCCTGCCTCCACACTCCGCCCTCTGCAACTCCTCCAGAACAGAATTGCGAGACTTGCCTTGGCCTCAAGCCCAGGGACTGTATCTCTCCAGGACTGAAATCTCTACACTGGCTCCCAGTGGCTGCGAGGATAAAGTTCAAAACCCTCTGCATTGTCCACAAGGCCTTCTGGGGCCTGGGGCCTAAATACCTTCAACTCTCTCTTCCTAAATATCTTCCTTCCCGAGCCCTTCGCTCATCCGTCTCCAACGCCCTCAGGGTCAGCCGCTTCTCGAAGCAATGAGCTGGGGGTAGATCTCTCTCCGCGGCAGGGGCCTCCCTCTGGAACAGCCTTCCTGCCCCCCTGAAACTTGAGGAGAACCATCTCCAGTACCGGAAGCACCTCAAAACCTTCCTCTTTGCTTCTGCTTTCTCTCTCCCTCTCCCCTGCTAATTCTTCACTGAAACTGCACTGAATCTGCAACTGGGCCACTCTCACCGACCTCGGTCCTGGGCCCAGCCACTCTCCACTTTCACTGCCTCCCTGGCAACTCCTGCACTGCGGGACTGTCTCTGTATCCCTACAGCCCCCCCTTCCCAGCACTTGTTCTGCACTTACCTTGCACTTGCCACCAGCTGGCCCTTTTATTTATTTATCTACTTACCTTGTACTGCACTTCCCCCCTCCCCTTCCCCATGCACCTCTCCCTTCCCCCTACCCCTGCACTTGCACGATCTGAATGAAGCAGATCATTATTGGTGAATGCCGGTGTGGTTGGCAATTTATGACCACCCATCACTCTCTGGTTGATAACAATTTGATAGAAAAAAAAGAAAACTCGATTTATTGGAACAGCCTTTTGGAATGATCCATTCTGGGCCGTTCCCTGACTCTCCCCAGAAGGCAGAAAATGCAGAGGTAGTCGTTGACCACATTCTCTCCGCAGTCCAGCCTAGATTTCTTTTGGGCGGGGGAGTTACTTTCCCAGGCCATTTACTAGACAACATGCCTCATCTACCAAACTTTCACCTAACGCATCTTGCTGAGCAATGCATACACCACACCCCATCTGCAAGACACTGGCGTGATCCTTCTCGGACCTCCCACAGAAGCTACAGCATAAACAACCTCACAATGCCAGGATAGCTCTTAAATTTCCCTTTCAAACCACGTACCCCAACTATCCTCACATGTCATTGGCTCTCAGTAGAGCACCACATTGGAAAGCTCGGTGCATCATGTATTCAACCTTTTTGCATTCAAGGCCTGCGTTTCCCGCACACCGATTAAAGACCTGGTTTTGAAAGACAGATAGTATAATCAGAATAACCCTATCATCTAGTGAGTTGCAAAGCCCACCTTCTAAGGTGTGGTGGTAAACCTTGCTCTAACTTGGCAGCTGATCTTTGGAGGTCTTTGTAGCAGTAAATGTTCAGGTTCTGCAAAATTGTGTTAAACCGGTTGCACCCACCCATGTAATGTTCTAGATCTACTTGTTGTTCTGATTGGCAGTATGCACGGTTAACGCAGAGTTGTTTCTTTGTGCAATACATATAACGAACAGAACATGAATTTACCCTTAAAGTAACTTGGGATATGAAGTATGTCCTTTTAATGAGATTGTACTTTTGTAGGTTTGGTTGACTGATATTTGAATATCAAGCTCTCTGCAGTGCACTAATGGGTGGAGCACTTTCAGGTATCACTTATATGGAAGCAAAATAGGACTGCCAATAGAAGAGAGGAATGCCTGAGAGCTGGGGCCCTCTGAGATAACCACTTGTTTGTTGTAGCTTCTTGGGGCAGCCTTCCTTTCAGTCATGGGGTTGGTGTTTCTGTTCTGCCAACATTGATAGTGTGCTACTTGACTATAGGGTGTGGATGTTTCTTTTAAGAACAGAGCAATGTGATGTCATCTTTTAGGTTCACATGCAAGGGTGTTGCTAGATCTGAAAACGATCTGGGGCTACTCTAATGTTGGGACCGGTGGGACTGGGGGCTAGCTAGCCTTTTGGTTGTAGTCCCTGATATTCTATCCGGGGCTACAACCAAAAGACCCGGGGCTATAGCCCCCTAAAACCTGACCACCCCTAGCAATTCCTCTGTTCACAGGGCATTTGTCATCAGGAAAAGGTGATTTGGTAGCTGCATTTAAGAATGATCTGCTTGCTGTGAATGGGGACGGCAGTGAGTGAACCTTTTTATGAGATTACTCCAATGGGGCCTCCGGATATGTAGTGCTTTCTGCAGGGGTCTGCATTAAAAAAGAGGGTTCAAGCAGAATGCAATCTTCCCATATTTGTTGTTGGAAGGCTGTTTCTAGCCAGGAATAACAATGTCTAGACAGATGATGCAATAATCACCCTACTTTGCAACCCATATCTAGCTGGTACACAAGGTGCCCCCTCGACCCCTCCCCTCTCCCCTACTATATCAGCTGCCTCAAACTTTTGGCTCTCCAGATGGGTTGACTACAAATTCTGTCAACCCTAGCCAGCATGGACAATGTGAAAGGATCATGGAAGTTGTAGTCCAAAATATCTGGAGAGCCAAAGTGTGCAGACTCCTGCTCTGTAAAATGAAGGGGTAGGCACACATGCAGTGTTTTCAAGAGGCTCTAAGAGGTGTGTGCAGGCATCTGACCCCAGGCTCCACACCTGAAAGTTGGGCCAATGTCATGATAGTATGCAAGAATGCAGTGATGGCTGCATGATACACAGCCAGCCGCTCCACCAAACAGAATGAGTGTTGGGGGCAAAGCTGTGAGATTGCTTTCAGATACATAATCGCCAAAAGTGACTCGGAGTCGGGGTATGTGATGAGTGTTGCCAGCATTCTTAACCTTAGCCAAAAAGCTCAAGTACTGTGTCAGGAATCAAGAACCGTGTCTTTGTACTCCAAGCCTGGCCCAGTGCTAGGAAACATGCACTGAGGACACCATGCATGGCCGTGGAGCCCTCTTCCTATCCTGCCAAGAGACAGTGCTTCCACGGGCAGCAAGGAACCTCTGGCATCAAACTTAGGGCATCAATACCCATAGCCTGCCAGTAGTAAATGGGCAGAGTTGTGATACTGCTTCTAATATAACTCTAACCCTTAAGTGCTTATCCACGGTTGAAGCGCATCATGAGTAAAAGGTCCATCCCTTAGAGTGTAGCATGGGCTCAAAGTGGCATAACTCATCTCTGTGGTTCTATAAGCAGACTTGTTTTAGGACCATGCATAACCACCACACATAACCGAGTTCTATTTCTGCACTCTCACTAAGATTCAAAGGTTTCTCTATCCTGCACTGAGGGACTGCCTGAGCATTCCGGCAACCCAGATGCCTTTGGGACAGATATCGTCCAGTGGGATACAATAGAAAGTGTAGATCCTTATCCCGGGTGTGACACATTGGGGGTCATTACGAGTTAGGCGTTAAGGGGTTAACGGCGCCTGTAAAGGTGCCAGCGCCGTCAACCCCTTAACGCCTCATTACGAGTCTGCTCACAGGAACCCACTAAGGGCACCTGGTTTTACCTGGTTTTGCCAGGTGCCCTTAGCGGGTCCCGCGAGCAGACCAGGGTGCTAACAACGAGCCTGTTATTAATGGGCCCGTTGTTAGCATCCTCCCCATTCCCATGGAGCCCTATGGGGGCTTGAATAAGAATGGAGAGGTACTGGGTCCGGGTTCCTTAAATGAGGAATTACCGGGTCCTCCAAAGTTGGAATGGCGCCGGTAATTCCTCATTTAAGGAACCCGGACCAGGTACCCGTAAAGGGGGTAGGCATGCCGCTAATACCCCCTAACTCGTAATGACCCCCATTGACACTTATCACACAATTCACTCTCAGAAAATGGTGAGAAGGAATGTGAGGGCATAGCTGGGGGTAGAAGAGTGAGTAATGCGTTGTCATACAAAGTCAGTATAAATAGGTATAGGCTGAAAATGCAGACAATACAATGCAGAGTGGGCTTTTACTGCATATTCAGCTGTTTGCAAAATACCAACTCCCATTACACTGAACAAGGGGAACAGGGGTTGCGGGGGTGTCCCCCTCTCCCCTTGTTTGGTGTAGTGGCTCAGGGGTTGCGTGGGTGCCCCCCCCCCCCTCTATTCCATGGTTAGCAGGGGACAATATATTTTTTAAAAAAGGAAAAAAAGAAAAAAAGGACCCTGCAGAGCCAATCCCGACCCACGTTAGTGGAAGCGTAATGACGCCGCCGTGACAGAGGGGATTCGGCAGCGCACACACAGAAGATAAGTAGGGAAGGAAAGGGGAGGAGGAGGTGGGGATGCAGGCAAAGGTGATCTATGTGATCACTCTGCCTCGCAGTTATTGTAATCCGCATTGTTTTTGGCAACATTTTCGGCAGCGCAGTGATCACATAGAGACTATAAATACAGATTTGGAATTACTCTTACCACACATCAAATGTTCAAGTGAGGACATTTGTAATTAAACAGTAAAGGTTTATATCCAGCAAGAGGATTGGGGAGTAGTTTATTGACGTAAGATTTTATTTTTTCTGTGTGCTTTTTTAAACAGCAATGAGCAGGACGTCCAATGGCCACCTTCTTTTCCGACTCAGGTATGTTTGTGTGCACTGATATTTATAATAGGAAATAGTTCAGACAAAGTGCTGAGTGTTTAGGTCGACAGTTCCAGATACCTCTTCTTGCTGTTATGTATGGGCAGGTAGCTAGTGAATGGCATGCAGCAGTAAGGGACAGCCTGCCTTTTAAGTAGTTCATATTTTTCCTGCCCCCTTATCTCCGTGGACACTTCAGGCTGCTGTGCATTAGAAACGTCAGGTGCACGCAGCTGGCATCCGAGATCAGCCCCATCAATTCCCATGTCCAGGCGCTGTACTCTGTGCTGGACTTTGGATCAAGAGTGGGCTGGGGGCTTCACCTTCGCCATGCAAGGAAGGAGAGGAGAGAGGAGTGGCCCTGAGTGACACAGATCACAGCAACTGGGCTGAATTGACAGCAGTCCAGCGCTCCCATCTGGAAGTCTGCCACATGGTAGTGATTGTAACTCCTTAATGTTCAATGACGAGTCAGGGGACATGGAGTACCATTATACACATGCTTTATACAATACTTCGGGGTTCTGATCCTCTATGAGCCTGCACTACTGTACCAAATGCAGGGACACCTTCCGTGTGGAACCTCAACATTCTTTATAGGTGTGTGAGTCACCAGAGGTCAGAAGGAGTAGCATAGCTGGGTGACTTCCTGTAGAGAGTAGAGACAGTCTTCTGGCAATGCGCCTGGATAGCTCCACTGCTAGAAGAGTCTGAATGCCCCCTCATGCTTCAGCCTGCATTCTCTCGGCCAGAAGTCCAGAAACTTCCAGCAACTGAATCAGATATACAGCCGCCTGGAGCCAATGAGGTGAGGACTGAATAACTGGCTACCCTGAGTCGATAGCTCATGAGTAAAAGTATGGTCATAGCCATTCATCCTTCTGAGGATGAGAAATACAATGCCATTTAAAACAAATGGGTAATCTTAGCACATGTTAGTACAATGCTTAAAGGCTGGAGGAGTCTGGCATGAAGTGGTGTATACGAGCACAATTATTATGGTTACTGGCCCTCGAGTCTGGTTGTAGGGCACACTCTGCATCCCAAATACAGAGGTAGCAATACTACATTTTGTAAACTATGATCCTGTGGTTTGCCTCATCTGAAGTCCTGTAGCCTCAAGTGAAGGCTAGGCCTCCTTGAGTGAATCCCCCACGCCCCCGACACCCCCCTCTGCCTGTAGCCACCTGTATTTGCCTCCATGAAAAAACTCTAGTTCCCTTAGGAACTGCAGATTAAGTCAATAGAAATGTGTAGAGATATAAACAAGCTTCTCATTGCCTATTCCTCTTCATGCTTAGGGATTTGAAACAGACCTTGGGCCTCATTCCGAGTCGGGCGGTAAGGGTTAACGGTCACCGGTAACGAGACCGGTGCCGTTAAACCCTTACCGCCCTATTCCGAGTTCCCTTTGCGGGTTGAAATTTAACACCTGCTTTTTGCAGGCGTTAAAAAACCAACCCGCAAAGGGACCTTGGAGCTAATTACGGCACCGTAATTTACGGTGCCGTAATTAGCACCTTCCCCATTCCCATTGAGCCCTATGGGGCAAAAATGGAAATGGGGAAGGGCCCATGGTGAATGGGGAATTACCGACCCCGCCAACCTTGGAATGGGGCGGTAATTCCGCCATTCACCATGGCGGAGTCGGAAAGATAACGGCGTCAACCAAGGCGCTAATAGCGCCTTGGTTAACGCCAGGGTCGGAATGAGGCCCCTTCAAGTGGGCTCTGCGTTTGCCTTTCATAGACAGAACATACATATTATGCTTCTGTATTATATTATATTAACCCATACATTGCATGAACCACAGTTGGAGTAGCTGAGGTGCAAAGATACTAATCTCTACATCTGGACTTTTTCAGTTTAACATGATCAGTTCACTGACGTATTTACTGAGGACTTTTCATGTATGGCTTCATTAAGAAATACAACCGCAAACCTGCTCCAAACAGGCCGCACATTTTAGGATTAGGGCTCACAAAAGGCACCCTGTTCTCTGTGTCCATTTGCTCACATAACTGGCTGTGTTCTCCATTGGAGGGTGGCAGCCGTTAATGTTTATAATGTCGTACAACATATTGTACCCCTTAGCTGACCCTATGGGAAGCCCCCTGTAAATCCATTACCAAGCCCAACACAGAGGCATTCTTTCCTGTGAGTATGGGATACAGTTGTTGTGTATGGATATGACCAGTTCCTGCATTTGGGAGTAAGGGCTACTCTTGTCAGAAACGGGCATGACTTTTTAGTGAATCTGAGAATTATGTTTGTGTTCACCCTCACCTACACATGGAAAGACATCCCAGGAAGAAGAGAAGAGAAGTTGAATGCGGCAGCCCCAGTGAATGGATGGCTATAAAGAATGTGCATGAATTTGTGTTCGCGTCAGATTGGGAGCTGACGTTGACATATCCACCAATATTTCATCTTATATCTGCATGATTACCTTGTCGAATCAGGGGTGAATGCGGGCAATCAGATACATATGCCAACCTAAAGAGGGATTGTGAGGGAGTTCTGGTCATTGCTGACTCTTCCAAGACTTGTTCTGATTGTGAACCGTTGCCTAGTATCTGTAGACAGCACATCCGCTGACCAGAGGAAATCTGCGGAATTTCCATCCCTTCCCCTATCCCTGAAGTCATATTTGGGGTAAACCATTAAGGATCCCCTGCTTCAATCTTATGAGGGCCCAAAGTCTTTTGTGCAAGTGGTTGTAAACATCTGAAGACGCCTGACTGTGCACTTCCCTGGACTCAGATTGCCTTTAGAAAGTTAACCAAGTGGGTCCTTTTGGATGGTAGGACAGGTGTGTGTGTGTGTGTGTGTGTGTGTGTGTGTGTGTGTGTGTGTGTGTATGTGTGTGTGTGTGGTGTGCACACACAGGGCCTGGTTACCTGTGTGGATCATTTGCTAATGCAAACCATCAGCATGGGCAATCTGTTTCTCTCATTTGCATGGGGTGTTCCATGCTGTACAAATAAACAATGTACTGCTTCAATAGGGGGTCATATTATAAAGACCCCTGAGCGCACCTTTCAGAAAGAGGCCTGCCATTCCAACAAATACTTTAATCATCAGTTTACCTTTTCAAAAAGAGGTCTGCCAGCCCCCCAATCACATGAATCCTCCGTGTATCTCCTTCCTGCCTGCCTGGTGCCAACATTGTGCCACCGACCCATGTGGCCTCGAGGTGCCCCATTGACTGCCATATGCCTGGGCCTTCTTCAAAATGGCCGCCGGATGTAACACAGTGTGCTCATTCACACCATCTGCGACCTGTATGCTGCTGGATTGGTCTTTGTGAGCCTCTAATCACATCAGGCCTGGGAGCCGGCAGGCAATGTCGGCGCCCTCTAAGGGCCACCTACAAGGCCTGAGGCTTCCCTGGCTGGGGCTTTATCCTTTTCCTCAATGCCTAGTAGCAACATCGTGCCACCAACCCTTGTGGCGTCGAGGAGCTCCAATGACTGCCATCCACCTGGGCCTTCTTCAACATGGCCGCCGGGTGTAACGCACTTTGCTGATGCACACCATCTGCATCCTGCATGCTGCCGAATTCTTCTTTGTGAGCCTCTAATCACACCTGGGCCTGGGAGTCGCCAGGTGATGCCGCCCCCCTCTAAGGGAAATCTACAACAGCTGAGGCTTACCCTGTCTGGGCGTGTCTGGGGATGGAGGGGTCCCGCTCCCTGCCCACCGCTCGCATCCTTGAGTTTATGCTTTTCCAGACTCCTGCATTTCTCTGACGCGGTAAGCCTCCTCACTCTCTCTGGCCTCACCTGCCTCATCTACTTCATGGCACCACTCTAACTTCTCCTCCAAATTCCCTTCTAAGTACCTAATCTGAGTGCACCTTCCAATCCCTCCGCCTCGCAGCCTGCAATATCTCCAGTCTGCAATATCTCCTTCCCTGCTCCCTCTTCCATGACGCTCCTCTCACTGGCCTGCACACCACTACAGACTTGGCATTCATCACATCCTCTATTCATATTTGGCTGCAATGACTATGTCTGTCCTTTCCATGCCTCGCCACAATATTTTCTATCTGCATTGACAACTGAGCTCTAATGTTTCACTTTGCATTCACCTGAATGCTGCCTTGAATCTGAGCCTCCCACCCTTCTTGGATATTCAATTAGGTTTGCTCTTGAAACGCTGTTTCCTTTCAACTTGCCTGTTTTCCTGCACTCAGCTTTAGTTTCTCACCTGCCTAATCTGACCATTGGCTCCTGGTGGCTGCAAGGATCAAAATCAAGACCCTCTGCATCATCCTCAAGGCCTTCTGGTGCCTGGGACTCACTACATCCCACTCTCTCACCCTAAATACATTCCTGTCTGAGCCTTTCGGTCCTCTAGCTCCAACTCTCTGCAGATCAGACTTGTTTCCAAGCAGAGAGTGGGGGGCATTGTAGGTCTCTCTCTTAGGCAGGTGCTTCCCCCTGGAATGGCATCCCTATCCCTCTCAGACTTGAGCCAGATCACTTAAAATTCCAGAAGCTTCTGAAGACCTTGCTCTTCTCTACCTTCTTCCCTCTCACCTTCCCCTGCTAATGTCCAACTGCCTCAGCGACTGGCGACCTGGTCTCTCATGAGCCACACAGACCACCAGGCCCCCTCTGACCACTCCTTTCCCTCTCGCCCTCCTTGTTAATTCCCCCCTGCTGCTGCGACTGGTGGCCTGGTTTCCTCATGATCCTGTGTCAAAACAGAAAGGAGGGCAAGGTCAGAAGAATCTACCTGCTGACCAACGACCAATACAATCTTGACTGAATCATCCCATTGGTGGGTGGGCACAGAATTATCACCAATACTGCAGCTTAAATTTTATTTTGAGTGCAGTTAGTGTATCAATACACTGCAATTTTTCAACAAAACTGCAATTTTTCAAAGAAACATAGGACATTCAACATTTAAAACATACAGAGTGTAGTACCTGAGTTCTAACATTCAAATGGTGAGTATTTGAGCAACCAAGTTCTTATGTTTGTACGTTCTCTACAGCGTCCTTGGAAAGAAGCTAGAGAATTTAGTGGAGTCATAATCAGGTAAATTGCCCTTCAAGTGTGGGCACAATCAAGAGTTGAACAACAACATATATCACATGTCAACACAACAGCGTTTCGGCCATTTTGTGGGGAGCTGGATGAGCTCTAATGGTGTAGGCCTTCATCAGGACGAGAGTTTCAGGGGGTGGAGTGTCCTATGTTGTCAGTTGGAAAGAAACAGACAGAGAGTGTGTCAAGATAAGGTTGGTCGAGAGAAACTAGCAGTAGATGTGTAAATTAATATTCAACAAAGCGGATGCCAGTGCTTACCGGGTCCGATGAGCAGAGTGGCTCAAAAAAGTGGAAGTGTCCAATTCAACTTCAGTAACACGGAAAAGCCATCTTGCAAGACATGTGGTCATACCTATTGGGGATGAGGTAAAGTTCAGTAACTTGTTCCGGCGCATCGCCATAGCCTATAGTGAATATTGGGCTAGACGAAGGTGAGGGTCATCATAGTGGTGCTATCAAATTGACCTTGTGTGTGGCCCCATTGTGAGGATCTACAGTGGTGCCGTGTTTAAAAAGGGAGCAGGGCTCCGTGCGGTCTCTAAAAGACCAGGTGGAAGTGCATCCCAGGTGTGTTTAGGGCAGCCTGAGTCACTGTGTTGGTACATGTTGAGAACGCCTCATGACCCTGGTAATGGTATGAGGAGCGTGCTGCTTGACGAAAATGCTCGGTGAGGATGGCCCTTCCGAGTGGAAACCATTCCGAGTGAAAAAGCAACATGCAGTCAAGCACTGCATGCACCCGTATATCGTGCTGCGTAGTGTGGGTTGTTACTAATGATGGTACATGCAGTGCTGGTGGGGTGAGGGATACAATTAGCCCCGTGTACTAAATGGGGGAGAAAGAAGCAAGGGTGCCATGTTATCTATTACAGATATGTGGGGTGTCAATCCATGGTGTGTATCCCGCTGGATGGGATTTGCGCGATGAGGCTTACCTAGAGCGTGTGCGAAGTGCTGCCGACCGATGTGATGTCGGCGGTGCAGTGTCCTCTGAATGGAACTGCTGCGAATGCGTGCAGGCAAAGGCGTCCTTTACATTCAGGGTGGTGGCCATGATGAGTGGTGCCTAAGTCAATGCCTGTGTCAGGCATGGGCACGGTATCCACAATGGGGAAAATGTCAAATTTGAGTCGGAAAATGAGTCGGGTAGTTCCGTTAGTTAATTAAAAATGACACAACATGTCAAACCATGCCTGATGCTGGTTACGAGCAGGCAATCAACACGGGCACAATGTGGTTGTGCCCAGGTGGTGAATGTCAACAAGTCATGAATCCGAAAGTGTAAGCTCCTGGTGTTATGTCATAGTGTTTGTCAATAAAAACACAGGAGTGCATGGTCAGGCTGGATGGGAGTGTAGGATGCCTCTTGGGTGCTAGTGGTCAATGCAAGCACTGTATATGGTGAAACTGTGCATGGGTGTGGTGTATGCACAATAGTCACATCCCCGAGGGGTGTAATCTCGGTTGTGCGCAGTCCAAGGCTGTGGGGCCTAGTGTGCAACCAAGCTTATATATTACACTGTATTCACAGGAAGTCATACTAGTAGTAGTGCATGGGCATGTAGTAGTCATGTTTTACAGGCAGGTACACTGAGATCGGACCAACATTCTGTCTGCGGTTTTACAACATATTACAGAAAATGTTTCCACTCTACAGTTATGTTTAAACCTTCTCTCACAGTGCATAATTTGTGGAGCCACTTCTGTTCTAATCTGGTCAGGGTTTTATCAACGTCTCCACCCCTTTTGGTGGTGCTCACTTTCGTTATAACACACCACTTTAGGTCCATGTTGGTGTGGTTTTTCTTGACGTAGTGTTCAACTAATGGTTTGTCTGGCACCTTGTTTTTGATGCATGATCGGAGTTCGCCGATTCTGGTCTTCACTGCTCTCATGGTCTTCCCGACGTATAACAAGCCACAAGGGCATTCAATTGTGTATACCACTTGCTTTGTGTTGCAGTTTGTGTGATCTTGCAAAGTCCATGAGACATTGTGAAAACAAAATCAAAAATATCGCGGCTGAGTACCCCAAAAGGAAATACACCGAACACGGGCTACAAAGGAACATACAAAGTACTTTATTTTATACTGAATCCAGTTACAAAAACAGAGCAAAGTCAGATAGCTATCGGCCCTCAGTACAACACAACGAACTCCAGCATGGTTCAGTGTGTTCAGTGAGAGACGTTGTACATTAGAATGCATTCGCTTTTTATACACTTGGTGGGCACAATTCCCAGCCCCACTTCGGGTTAATATTCCACTTAATACATCACCGATCTAGGGTTCGTGCCAAGTCTCGAACAACCGCATATAACTGGTTTGCCTTTAATACTTGTATCAACAAGCCTATGCAATAACTGTGTATTCTAAGATTTTCCATGCAGGCCTTCTCAAACATGAATACAATGTAGTTAAACAGATGTCCTACGTTCAGTATTTGAATACATTGTTTCAACATATGCTCGTGGATTAGTTTCATTGCACGAGTAATCCTTCTACACACAGGTCAACGACGGACAAGGTCTCAGTTC
This sequence comes from Ambystoma mexicanum, assembly GCF_040938575.1. Lineage (NCBI taxonomy): Eukaryota > Metazoa > Chordata > Amphibia > Caudata > Ambystomatidae > Ambystoma > Ambystoma mexicanum. Next base: position 458,264,948 of record NC_090941.1, on the reverse strand, counting down.
ACAAACTACCTCAACAAGTGGCCTGCAGGCAAGTTACATATTAGCTATGTAGAGAGGTCAAGACGGCCATGTTGTATTCTGAAATGACATCGTCCACCATTTTAACTCACAGGGTGACTTTTACAAAGCGAATCCTAAAATGGCGTTTTGACCTAAAATGGCGGCTTACATTGATTTAAGGTCAGGACCTTGCAACACAGATTCTTTCGCAAGTGACTTTCGAACAGCTTGGCGTAGGCCAATATTCATATATTTATTGCAATAGTAGGCACAATATGATTTCTCTTTTGACAAACACTCTTTTTGGCCTATGCCAAGTGCTAAAAACTACTTTGGATCTTCTTGCAAATAACTCCATGCATCATCATCCATGCACCCTAAATCACTATCGGAAATATCTATTGCCATTAGGTCATTTGCTAAAATATCTTTCAACACATATTCTTTGGAAGTTTTATCCGATGCATACACTGTATGTCCTATTGAACCTATCGCTTGTGCGCAACATCCCCCTAGCTTCGAACACATACCAGGTAGACACTGAATACAGCAACAAAGAAACAACAGGATTCCCAAAATAATTAGCAAGACCGAGAGTACCTTCCAACCCCAAGATCGCAAGAAGTCCCAGAACCAAGCACTTAGATCCCAGTTTCCCTCGGGAACATGCACTTCGGAACTAAGGACGTGCAGATTCTGTATTGCCTTGAAGATAGTTGGGGAGGAATCTGGTGCGAAAACACAGCAAGCGGACCCCACTAATTTACACACTCCACCACGCTCAGCCAGAATGACATCTAATGCCATTCGGTTTTGAAGTGCTACTAATCTTATCACCTTTTGTTCTAACGTCATATTATAGAGTATGTGCGTGGTCCAGTTGATGGCTCTCTCCAGTACTCTCGCTAGTTTTCTGATATCTTCTGAATTCGCTATCTGCCCCCAAAATGGCACAACTGATTTAGCTATATCTCCCAAGATTTGTGCTGGGGTGTCACCATTCTCATCCTGCCGTGGACGAGCCTTCGAAACTTCTCTTGTATTAGCTATACACACCCCAGGTAACAGGATCCCTAAATAACAGGTTGCCTACCAATCCCTGGGCAACCATGGGAATGCTACATTACCGCAGACAAAGTAGACAGGTTTGCCTACATACAAAGGTCTGCTTTCCCCAGTCAAATTTGCAATGCTGGCACAACCTAGAAAATTTCCCATCGACTGAGTTCCCTTCCTCTGTATGCAAAAAGAAACTGAATCGGGGCAATGGTTAACAGTGTAAGAAGGAGGCACGGCATTCTTATTGCCTATTGGAGCCATCTTAAAGGAAATCAAATATTGGAAAGGACGAGACAGTTTATCAGGCCTAATAGAAGCAACATTCGGTTTACTCCTGTTTGCGAAAAGCGAGCATCCCAGGGGAGTCAAAACATGTTTCTCAAAACTATTCAAATTGGTGACATCAAAGTTCCCTGAGATGCTATCATTCCACCGGCCACAGAACAGTGCTCTAAGAGAAGCATAGCAAGCAGTTGTCAACGGTAAAGGATGAATATACCAACCTAGCCCCTTATCCCCGTGTTGCGGTAAGTGTGAGCAGATCCAACAGTTAGATTTATAAAAAATGGCATGCGTAGCATTCATGAGTATTATTGTGGTACCTTTGTCTGTACTGAGAATCCCTGGGGGATAGAGTATGCAAATGTACAAAGGGAGTAGGAACAATAGGGGCACTTTCAGTAGGCAACAAAAGTTCTAAAGAATGAGTTTCCTCAAGGTACCACAATCCTAAGGCAGAGACTATTAAAAACCCAAATATCATTATAAAAATACAGCAATACATTTTCGGGCCCAGGCATTTAGTCCATTGTCCCGGTTGGTCACCCCCTTATTTACAAGTCCCATACGAGCGGTAGCGGTAGCAGGTATCGTAGTCTTCAAATGGATACCCCAAAATTCGTTGCTGGCGACCTCCCGGTCGAGCGAATTCTCAGTCCTTCCACAATGCTAGCCAACAGAATCCCCTTTCTCAAATTTGGCCAAAAACAAGCCCTCGATGATCCTTTTCTTCTTCAAATGCACAGCCGAACTGTGCCATAAGTCTATCAGATGCACAGCAAAACTGTGCTGTAAGTCTATCAGATGCACAGCAAATCCGTGCCGTAAGTCTATTTTTGTGGTCGTAGATTGTACCTTACTTTTCCCGGAGTTGATTGACAATATGTCATCACTTCCTGCTGGAAGCAACGTGTCGGAAGCAAGTGAAGGTGCTGAATTCGAAATAGCAGTTTCCGGATGCAAAATTTGTGGAGAGTGTGGAGACAAAATGGCAGCTTCCCCAAGCTTCACAGGCTCAGAGAAATTCTCTGACACACTCTCAGTGCTACTTACTGCTTTGGGATCATTGGTTTCAGTGTCAGCGAGGGGTTCTGTTTCTTCTGTAACGTGTGGCACAGGGTGAGGAAGTTTCTTGATGTGGTATACCTGGATCCAGTTCTTTCTCCCAGCGACCCGCACCGCTGTCTGGGTGACCAACAGGACTTGGAATGGCCCACGCCAGCGAGGCGCGAGGCAAGAGGAGCGTTCAAACAATTTGACGAGCACCCAACTTTCAGGCCGTATGCTGTGGCCCGGGCCCTCGTATAGCACAGGTAAAGCTTCTCGTACCTGGTGATAAATCAAATACAGGTTTTTAGTCAACTGGCTACAATAATCCGAAAGTAATACATTTTCAACATTTCTTAATGAGTTACATTTAGGAAGGTTCCAAATATTGGCAGGTCTCCCTATTACCACCTCAAATGGAGAGAGCCCAGTCTTAGTTTGAGGGGTTGTGCGCATAGATAACAATACGATCAGAAAGGCGTCCGGCCATTTTAGTTTGGTGCCAGCACACATTTTAGCGAGCTTGTTCTTGATGATATCGTTGTGTCTTTCTACTAGCCCGGCGCTCTGAGCATGTCTGGCTGAATTGGAACCATTTGTCAATTCGTAATGCCGTACATATCTGCAGAATTACAGCAGCGACAAAATGTGGACCATTGTCCGACCAGATAACTCTTGGCAAACCGAACCGCGGGAAGTATTCTTTTAACATGATTTTTGCAGTAGTCATAGCTGTAGCATCTTTAACAGGGAAAGCCTCAACCCATTTACTAAAAGCACACATAACCACCAGTACATATTTCTTATTATCGCATCGTTCCATTTCAATAGAATCAAAGTGGATCACTTCAAAGGGGACAGAGGGTGGCCCAAAACTACCCCTTGGAGTTACTGTCCCCTTTACCACGTTGTGTTGCAGGCAAATCATGCACTCCCGAACGTAGCGCTGGGCAATTTTCAAAATGTTGTCATTTACCCAAACTTTCTCCAACATTTTTGTCATCTTCTGGGCACATACATGTGTAAGACCATGGGCCATGATGACCATCATCATGACATACGCGTCAGGGAGTAGCCATTTCCCTTCTACTATGTCCACCCAACACCCGTCATTGTCAATTTTCCCCAAGCCTTCAGCCCACCTTTTGGATTCTTCTAAAGTGGCATCAGCTTGGATATCCTGTACAGACCCAACACCCTCATCCATTGCATAAACATCTATAGACTCCCTTGAAACATACATCTCCGTAAAGAGATCAGTAGCAGTTTGCCTAGCTATCTGATCAGCGAAAGCATTCTCTTTCCCTATATCATCTGTAATCTTGCGATGTGCTGCACATTTCATAACTGCTAACTGAATAGGGAGCGCAAGCGCTGAGAATAGTTGTACTATTAGGGAGCCATGTTGAATTTTGGTGCCATGCGAAGTTAGGAACCCCCTCTCTGACCAAAGTCTCCCAAAGTTGTGTACCACCCCAAAGGCATACTGACTATCAGTATATATATATTTACTGCAAGCCCTTCGGAAAGTTCACAAGCTCGGGTCAATGCTATAATCTCTGCAGCCTGCACAGAATTATGCATGATTCTCTTAGTTTCCACAACCGTGCTCAATGTAGTGATCGCATAAGCAGCTGTGGATGTATCATCCGGAAGTTTGAAGCAGGAGCCATCACAAAACAGCTCTCCTTGTGGATTATCCAAGGGAGTATCTTTCAAATCAATTCTAACCTTTGTCTCTTGTTCAGTGGTATACAAACAATCATGTGGCACTTCATCGCCGCAAGTAGTATCTTGCGGGAAAGGTAGGAGTTCAGCCGGATTAAGAACACAACACCTCTTAATTTGAATGTGAGGAGCAAACAAGATCAATTCATATCTTGTCAACCGTGCAGAAGTAAGGTGTTGCGTTTGAGTTCAGCTCAGTAGAACATCTACAGAGTGAGGCACCATCAGGGTTAGATCAGGGCCTAGGACCATTCCCTCACTCTGTTTTACAGACGCAGCAGCAGCAGCGACAGCTCGCAAACTTCTTGGCAAAGCGCATGCTACAGGATCAAGGGCGGAAGAAAAGTAACCGCACGGCCTAGTCTTCCCTCCATGTTCCTGCGTTAATACAGCCAAAGCACATCCATCACATTCATGCACAAACAACACAAAGGCCTTTTCATAGTTTGGTGTGCCCAAAACTGGTGCAGAGCATAATGCAGTCTTTAGCAAGTCAAACGATTGCTGGTGTACCGCGTTCCATGGCAATGGCGAAGAAATGCCCTTCTTTGTCAAGGCCAACCTCGGTTTGATCACTAGTGAAAAATGTGGGATCCACAACCTACAGTAAGAAGCCATACCTATCAAGGCTCTAACTTCCTTCTGTGTATTTGGGACAGACATGCTAGAAATGTGTTTTATTCTTTCATGTGTCAATCTTCTTCCCCCCTTTGACAGGAGATAGCCTAAATAGGCGACCTCCTCACAACAATATTGACATTTTTTAAGCGAAGCTTTGTGACCATGCTTAGCTAGATGGATAAGCAATAACACAGTGCCCTCCTTACAGGCACTCCCAGAGTTAGCTGCTAGAAGCAAATCATCAACGTAAAGTACAGGGAGAGGGCAATTCAAGGGTATCAAGTTGTTCTTTCAAAGCCCTACTATAAAAGCTAGGACTCTCTGTGTACCCTTGGGATGCACGAGTAATAGTGAACGAGCATCCCCCTGAACGCGAACAAATATCTACTATCCTTATGTATAGGAATACTAAAGAAAGCATTCTTCAGGTCCACAACACTAAAGTAAATAGCTGTAGCTGGAATCACGGTTAAGATTGTTGTTACATCAGGCACAATTGGAAACTGTGGTGCCACGACTTTATTAATGGCACGTAAATCAATTATGAAACGGAATGGAATTGCATTATTGCCTTTCTTGTACATGGGTAAAATTGGACTGTTACACAAACTTCCTGAAATTTCTTCAATCACCCTGCGATGCACAAAATTGGAAACAATGCATTTCAAAGCTTGCTTGCTCGCCCTCAACTGAAATCTTATACTGGGGAATGCGTGGCAGCTCATTTCCATGTTTCAAAACTATCTTGACAGGTTCAATCTGTAAAACACTGACATCATTGTCGTTGACAGCCCACAAGCTCTCTGGTATATCAATGAATTCTGGAGGCAAAGGTCTAGTCAAGAATTGCGAGACAGAAAATTGCTGTGGTGAAATCGTCAAACGTACTCCATCAGGAGAAGAATAAATCACTGCATTTAATTCTTTCAACAGATTCATCCCCAGCAAGTTCTCTCTGCAACCCGAAGTCAACAGAAATGGACAATGGTCTGTAAAGGGACCCAAAGAAATAGGTACCAGCTAAGAAACCGAACAAACAACTGGTGTACCAGAAAACCCTACAGAAACATTGGTTTGCCCTGACAGTGGAATGTTTGGAACCCGTGGATGATCAATGGAACACTTCTGTGCTCCAGTGTCTATCAAAAACTGATGTTTCCTATTTCCCACCACCATTTCAACATAGGGACCTTTCTAATTGACGGGAATAGGAGTAGGTTCCAAACCCTGCTTCGGGCAATCCTAACGAAACAGAATATCATCAAAAGTTAGCTCTTCAGATAAATATGCAGCGGAAGGAAGATAAAATATGTTCCTGGTGTCCACACTCGGAGATTGATTGTCCTGTGAAAAAGGTTGCTGAGGGTCCTGTGTAAACTGACCTCTACCAGGGCCCCCTACACCCTGGCGACCTCTGGATCGCCTACCCATATTTAAACATTTTTCTCAGGAAATGTATCCATATTACAAAGTGTGGCAAAAAAACACTAGCTTGATCATCCTTCTCCATACAATGCTTAGCCCATGCAATTAACGCACGTTTCTTCTCTGGTGGCACAGTATTGCGAGTAACAACCTTTGACCCTGCACCTCGATCGATTACAAGTGGCTCAGGACCACTTGGAAGAGAGGGAGCAGGCAAATTCGATGGAGGTACTGTAACCGGTGTGATAAAAAGAGGTGGGGGAGCTGGAGAAAGGGGAACATTAGGAGGAGCAAGAACAACAGGAACAACAACAGGTGGAGCAGGAATAACAGGAGGAAGAGGCAAAGCAGCAGGAAGAGGAACATACAGAGGTGGTGCAGAAGCACCAGGCCTTCGTTCATTTAATAATTTGTCTATAAACTCATCAGAAACATGAAGATCTTTAGAAGGATAGATTTTCTGAATACCGAGTGAGAAAGCCATATCCATATTTCTAGTCGATTCAGAATGTTTATCTTGGTCATACAATAGTGCTTTTTCGGCGTTCGTCTAGTGACGGCGCGCATGCTTCTCTCTACTTTTAAGTTGTTGCAACACTTCTTTTTTCCAATTCTGCAAAACATCAAATGCTGCAGGTATAGCCTTTTTCTTTAATAGAATTAACTCTAAATACTCAATACGAGGGATTTCAAAACTACCATTGATTGGCCACTGAAGTTCGGAGGCATGTCTGGTTTGTCTGTGCCAAATGTCATTAAATACTATACTTCCAATGCCATGCTTACAGTACATAGTACATGCCGGCGACCCCTCCTATGGTGCCGTATGGCTAAATTCCAAAGATTGTCTACCAGTGCGGAATAATGCCCTAAAGAAGGTAGACAATTTCCCAGGCATATCTCAAATTCTTGGTGTTACCTGGTCAATAATTGTGTCTGCAAATACAATGCGCCAAAATTCAAATTGTCAGGATTAAATTAAGAATCGGGTCACGACTCACCTGACCAAACCTAAGGAGGTCCTATCGGATTTCAAAGAACTTACCTAACTAATCTTGCCTCGTGTATGGTGATTTCGTCAAATCTGCCCGCCTCGATAAGTGGACCCTCGGCAAGATGCCGTCTCAGACCACACGCTTATCGCCCAAGGATCGGGTCGTGCAGCGCTGCTGAGGTGTCACGTCTCGTTCAGTGGGGCCCCTTATGTCACACCGTCCGATAGCGTGCGTCAACCTTCAACAATCTGGCATCAATCTTGAGGGTCCCTATTCGGGTGCCAACTGTGAAAACAAAATCAAAAATATCGAGGCTGAGTACACCAAAAGGAAATACACCGAACACGGGTTACAAAAGAACTTACAAAGTACTTTATTTTATACTTAATCCAGTTACAAAAACAGAGCAAAGTCAGATAGCTATCGGCCCTCAGTACAACACAACAAACTCCAGCGTGGTTCAGTGTGTTCAGTGAGAGACGTTGTACATTAGAATGCATTCGCTTTTATACACTTGGTGGGCATGATGCCCAGCCCCACTTCTGGTTAATATTCCACTTAATACATCACCGATCTAGGGTTCGTGCCAAGTCTCGAACAACCGTATATAACTGGTTTGCCTATAATACATGTATGAACAAGCCTTTGCAATAACTGTGTATTCTAAGATTTTCCATGCAGGCCTTCTCAAACATTAATACAATGTAGTTAAACAGATGTCCTACGTTCAGTATTTGAATACATTGTTTCAACATATGCTCGTGGATTAGTTTCATTGCACGAGTAATTCTTCTACACACAGGTCAACGAAGGACAAGGTCTCAGTTCACGACCTCAACAAGTGGCCTGCAGGCAAGTTACATATTAGCTATGTACAGAGGTCAAGACAGCCATGTTGTATTCTGGAATTACATCGTCCACCATTTTAACTCACAGGGTGACTTTTACAAAGCAAATCCTAAAATGAAGGATTCTTTCGCAAGCGACTTTCGAGCAGCTTGGCGTAGGCCAATATTCATATATTTATTGCAATAGGAGGCACGATATGATTTCTCTTTTGACAACATCATTGTGTGTGAAAACTTTGGTGGTCTCTGTGAACTGGCAGGCTGTGCATTTCCCACAGCGATAGTGGCCTTGTACTGGCGGCAGATTCCAAAGAGTGTTGGGTTGTTTGGGTGGTTCCAGGAAAGTGTTTACCAGTAACTCCTTTATGTTGCGGTTCTTCTTGAATGCAAAATGTGGCACTTTCTGGAGGGATCCAGTGTTTTTGATGAGCGACCAGTGTTGCTTGATGTTTTTTTTTTTAATCAGATTGCTTAGGGGACTTTAGGTCGTCACGCAGACCAGCCTGTCCAGTTTTCTTTTGGGGGCTTTGGTGAGGCACACCGTACGGTCAGTGTTTGCTGCTCGTTTGCTTGCATGTCTGACAGATTTCCTTGGCGACCCCCGTCTAGCAGACGGTTCTGTAGATCTGTGGCATGTTTCTCATATGTGTCAGGACTGGTGCAGTTTTTCCTGATCCTCAAGAACTGCCCGTAGGGCAGGTTATACTTCAAACTTTCTGGATGGTAGCTTCCGAAATGTAGCAAGGTATTACGATTGGTGGGCTTGCGGAATAGTTCAGTTTGCAGGTGATCCCTGACCTGTAGATGTCAAGATCAAGGAAATCAATGGCATGAAAGTCCCAATTCATGGTGAATTTGATATGTGGATTGCACTGGTTAAGCCATTGCTGGAATGCGGCCAGGTCCTGTTGGTTCTCCCGCCAGATCAGCAGCACATCGTCAATGTATCTTTTTCAAAGTTTGATGTTGTCTTTGTAGGGATTCATTGCTGCCGTGAGGTTTTCGGTGTTATAATGTGCCATGTACAAGTTGGCAATATCCGGGGCAAAGGTGGCCCCCATGCTGACCCCTTTGACTTGCTTGTACAATTGGTCTTTGAACAGAAAGAAATTCTCTGTCATGGCCAGTCTCACGCACTCTAGTATGAAGTTGGTTGGTACGGCTTTGGTGTTGTTTCTTTTGTCTAGAAACAGTCTGAGTACCTCTAGGGCTTCTTGTTGCGGGATCAACGTGTAGACGGCCTCGACGTCTAAGGTGGCTAAGATGTAATCTTGTTCCATGTTGATTGTTCTCAGTATCAGGATGGTGTCAGTGCTATCTTTGAGGTAGGAGTTAGTTTGGTTTACAACGGGTTTGAGAAAGAAGTCTGTGTAGACTGACAGGGGTTCAAAGATAGAGTCACATGCCTATACAATCGGTCTACCAGGAGGATTTTGTAGGCTTTTGTGAATCTTTGGTAGTATATAGAATGCTGGAATCCGTGGGTGAGCTTTATTTAGAAAAAGATGTTCATCGCCGCAGATCCAGGCTTCTTGTCGTGCGTGGTCAGTGAGGATGAGAATTTCATCTTGTAGACTCTTGGTGGGGCCAACTGGCAGGGGCCGGTAAGCGTTGGTATCGCTTAACAAACGCAGACATTCCTGGTCGTAGTCTGTGGTATTTTAGATGACTATGCCGTCCCCTTTGTCCGCAGGTTTAATGGTGATTTTGCAGTTTTCTCTTAATGAATGTAGTGCAATTCTTTCTTCTGTCTGCAGATTATCTGCGTAGTAGTTGTGTTGTGAGAGTCCCTTCTTGGCTGCCTTGGTGACCATTTTCTCATAGGTCTCAAATTTGCAAGGAATGGTGTGTGGTGGCGTCATGAAAGTGGATTTCGTTTTGAGTCCGGTTATGTTGTCTTTGTCCTATTTGGGTCGCTCTGTGTCGGTTTGGGAATGTTCCGGTAGGTATATTTCAAAGAAGTATTTTAAAGGAATGTTCCGGTTGAAACGTTTAAGTTCAACCTCTGTGTTGAAGGCGTGAGCCTTGTCCGCTGGTACAAAAGACAAACCTTTCTCCAGCAGATTTTGTTCCACGTGTGAGGTTATGTGGTTGGATAAGTTGAAGATCGGAATCCTCTCTGATGTCCTTGGTTTTGGTACCACTGTCGAGTTCTCATTTGCTGGCCCTGTGCTGTTGGTCTTCTTTTGGGGCGTCCTCGTTGAATGCCCTGGTGAAAAAAAGGTTGTTGTTGTTGTTGGTTCCCGGTCCTCCAGAGATGCTGCCACTGCTGCTGGACGAGGTGCCTGAGAAGGTTACTCCTCTATTTCTTCTGTTGTAGTTTACTTGTTGTTGTAGTTCAGTGTAATGTTGTCCCTTAGGTAGGGATAGGTCTTTTCTTCAGCATAATTCTGCAGAGCCTTCTTGAATTTCTGAGCCTTTCTTTCGATGGTTATTGCCTTGAATTTTTTCTCTGCTTCTAGAAGTTCGGCTCCTTGCTTTTTGCATTCGTCATCTGCCGTGTCTATGACCAGTATCAGCCAGTCGCGGCTAGAAGCAGAGAAGAAATTCCAAGACAATGCCACAATACAAGAAGCCAAGGCAAAACTAGAAAAACTAGAAGCTGAAATCGACAAATTCAAGGCAATAACCATTGAAAGAAAGGCTCAGAAAATCAAGAAGGATCTGCAAAATTATGCTGAAGAAAAGACCTATCCGTACCTACGGGACAACTATTACACTGAACTACAACAACAAGGAAACACTGTTGTGTTGACATGTGATATATGTTGTTGTTCAACTCTTGATTGTGCCCACACTTGAAGGGCAATTTACCTGATTATTACTCGGCTAAATTCTCTAGCTTCCTTCCCAAAGAAGATATAGAGAACGTACAAACATAAGAACTTGGTTGCTCAAATACTTCCCATTTGAATGTTAGAACTCAGGAACTGCATTCTGTATGTCTTAAATGTTGAATGTCCTATGTTTCTTTGAAAAATTGCAGTTTTGTTGAAAAATTGCAGTGTATTGATACACTAACTTCACTCAAAATAAAATTCAAGCTGCAGTACACAGATTTTGTGATAATTCTGTGCCCACCCACCAATGGGGTGATTTAGTCAAGATTGTATTGGTCGTTGGTCAGCAGGTAGATTCTCCTGACCGTGCTCACCTTTCTGTTTTGACATTACTGTACCCACCTGGGCAGAGCAAGGCAGTAACCAGGCACCCTTAAATATATTATTTCCTCATGATGCCTACAGGGCACAAGGCCCTCTGACCAGTCTATACCAGCACCTCCCCCATACCAGCACTGCCCCTCTCGGCCTCCTCCCCAGATTGCCGGGTGGGTTGGCTTCCCTCCTGCCTGAATCGATGATGGTCCTCCCCTATCATCCTCTGGCACTTGTCACTTGGTGGCCTGGGCATTCCTCCCATGTCTGGTCCACACCCCCATTCTCGCACTTAGCCAGTGGTGCACACCTGGCCTCCCCTGCCCTTGCCCCTGCATGTGCTCCCCCCCAGTACTTACCTAGGCCTTGGGCTTTCCACCCCACACCCTCTTCCCAGCTATCCCATCCAACCCCCCTGCACTTCTTGTTACTGCACTTGCACAATCCGAATGTCACAAGGCTTAGTAGGACCATTATTTTTGTGTATCTCCTTTGTTTCCCTCCCCTCTTTTGCCTTGTGGAACTCGGAAACACCTTTTGCTGTATAGTGCGCCTTATAAATGCTCAATAATAAATACATTTAAAAAAGCTAAGCTTGTGTGGCTCAAGCCACGGAATGCTTTGACTGAAACTGCCCTTGTTGACCTCAAAAGACAGATTGATGACATCAAGGACAAAAACAAAGCAGCTATCCTACTCCTCCTAGACCTCTCAGCAGCCTTTGACCTGGTTGACCACAAAATACTCTGCAACCACCTCTCTTCTGCTGCCCACCTCTCACCTTCTGCTGTCACGTGGATACAATCCTTCCTAGCCAACAGAACCATGAGAGTTTTCTCATCTGTGGCTGCAGCAGACCGCATCCCCATCACATGCGGTGTCCCACAAGGGTCCTGCGGCTCCTCTACACTCTATAACATCTTTACAAAGCCTCTCTTTGACAAACTGGACCATCTGGGTGTCACCTATACCAATTACGCAGATGACACCCAGATACTCCTCACCATCGCTGGCAACTACAACACTGACGCCACCAGGATTAACGTAATCTTGGCCATCATGCAGGCGTGGATGGCCACACGGCCTCTGCCTGAATGATGAGAAGACCGAGCTCCTCCTGGTCGGGTCCCCCAATAACCTACAGAAACTCAGCCCCGATTATTCCAACTTCATCATAGATAGCAACATCATTCCAGTTGTGAATAATGTGAAAACCCTAGCCTCCTACCTTGACGCCAATACCAACCTTTCCAAACAAGTTAATATGACCGCCTCAGCTACCACCTACACTGGAAAATTAATCAGGGCTTGTAGACCTTTTCTATCTACAAACAGCTGCCTCATTCTGGTGAGGGCCCTCATACAATCGAAGCTTGACTATTGCAACAGCCTCTACCTTGGTGCCAACCAAGCTATTATCAAGAAACTTCAGATCCTCCAGAAATATGCGCTGAGAGCAGCATTAAACATTCCCAGGAGAGAGCACATCTCCCACATAAGAATATCTTGCAAATGATTATCTATTCAACAAAAAATCGACCTGAAAACCCTCTGCCTCACCTATAAAGCCTTAAACCACCTAGCCGCCCAGTACCTCACCAACAAACTCTCCCTTAAACCAAACACAAGAATCACCAGATCATCCAATACTCTCTGCCTCACCGTGCCTAGATTCTCCGCCAAAAGAGTTGGGGGCTCGAGCTTTACTGTCATCGCCCCTCAACTCTGGAACACCCTGCCACTGAGTATTAAACTGACCAAATCCTTCCAATTGTTCAGAAGACTAGTCATTAGTTGGCTTCTGGAGAAGGCAATCCTCAGATAGACTAAGATCAGTACCAACTGTATATATTGTACATACTCCGAAATGTTTCCTACTTCCTGCCTGAACATACTATATATGGCATATTAACGCCACAATTGTATAACTGCTTATATACTGTAATCATGTAACCTGTCCTTAAGCGCCCATTTACCTCTAGGTCTGGAGCGCTATACTAAATAAAACAAACAAAAAAACAAACAAACAAACAAATGAGTATGTCATATCTGGGGGTATTAAATCAGTGCAATTTTATATAAATGTCCAGGACATAACACACTCTAAATTATTTGTACCATCGTATAGCACTGCATTATGTCGGACATCATTTATTTGGAGTTGTAAACGCTGCCTGCCATGCAAGCATGGCTGCCTGTGTTTACAATGGATCCCTATGCGGTCCGCCTACTTTATGCTGGTGGACCCCATAGAGACCTACAGCATGCATTTGTGCAGGCATTAAAATCCGTGCAGGCACAAATGCTGTAGTATTCTATGGCAGAGAGCAAGGGAGTGGCAGAAACGCAAGTTGAATTCTGCCCCTGCTCTCCACCATACAAATGAATACAAATGAGCTGTGGCATCAATGGAAGGCGTGAATGTCTTATGGAAGTCTTTTACAGCTTCATTGACGTTATTCCACAATGGAAGATGAGCTGCCTTATGTTATACCACTACTACACAATGCTGACATTGCCTCCAAAATGCTCTGGCGTCCTTCCCACTGAGCGGCTTTCTGCTGTTCTAACATAACAGAAGTTGCCTGCACGTGCACGCACGCTTCACCTTTTGCCACCTTTGACCAAATAAAACCGATGGCTTGAGTTTATTTACTCGTTTTGATGTTTTTTTGACATGCATGTTTTTCTACTTCTTTTATTTCATCTTGGTGGACACCCAGGCTAACATGAGCACCACCATTTTGTGAACTTCCAGTGTTCCATAATTGGGAGGAAAAAAGGCAGCCCAGAGCCAACTAGTCCATTCAGATAAAGATTAGAGTCAGGGTTCCCCTCTGCAAACTGACTGGCTTGCCGCTGGCAGGCTTGTGTCGGCCAGCGGAACTTCAGAGCATATTAGGGCCCGGCTGGAGACGCCACACTGCCTACCTGCAGCACACAGCAGAAACACACAACCCCGAGTTAGCCTGTAGGGAATTTGCATTCATCCGGGCAGGCATTTCGTGCTCTGGCTTCTTATAAGTGCATGTCTGCCCAGATATGACGAGCTGTTATGAAGCACTGACTGTTTTGTGCCAAGGTGCACAGCTTAACGAGGGGAACACACGGCCACGACATGTGGCTAACGTGCGCTTTGCAAGCTCGTATCTTGGCAGCGCCATCTCAGCTCCTCATCCTTTCGAGGCCGTTCGATTGACCACGTTTAAACGGGGTAAAATTTCACAGCACTTTTGTATTATTAACCCTACAACAATAGACTCATTAAATGACCCCATTTTAAAACATGATTACTTCTAACACGAATCACTCTTGTGTGCTCAGGGAAAAGAACAAGCATTGCTTGTGACTTTTTCTTGCTATATTTGTTGAGCATGAATGTGTTGTCTTGTGGGTATCAGGTGATATTATCCCCATAAATAATGTTGCCATATATATGGTCACCAGGAACCAGCATAGGCAACATTATTTATGGGGTAACTAGGAGCAGGGGTTGCAGGGGTGTCCCCCGCTCCCTTTAAAAAAGATATGGGGGTTGCAGGGGTGTCACCGCAGGTTCCATGGGGTAATATTGCTGCAAAAAAAGGGCGCCATTCTTATATGGCGAATCTTTTGCGGGGATATTATGACATGGAACTGTCTTGTGGCCATTGTTATGTGCTGACGGCTATCTTGAAAGTACTTAAGAATAGGACCATGGAAAAAGTGCTTCTGTCCGCTCTTTACTGTGCTGCAGCAGTATTTCCATATGAAAATGAAACTACAGGTGGAAAGAAAGGACTGTCACTATTGTCCAGTGGCATGGCCAGATGTAGTGCCCTCACCACCTTCTTAAAGGGTTTCTAGTTTAAAAAAGGTAAGAATGGTTACTCTTGTGGGGCAGGCACTTCAGACTAAGTGCCTCCCAGAAATAACACACTGACGCAGTGTTTGAGTTACTGGGACTCACACCTGTGCCTGGGCATGCCCCAACTTTACTTTCTATGCTGACGCTGGGTGCTCCCTGTCCTCAGCAGAGTCCAGCATCACAACATCCCTCCCAAACTGTCCCTGGGGCTTCCTTCCTGGCTGTCCGGGATACCTGCGCACGACAAATGGTCCCTCTTCTGGCTCAGACTCGGTCAGGTCAGTCCTGCAATGTCGATCCATCTCACAAATCTTCGATATCCTAGGCTCGTCACAGGCCTTCGTCTCTCCTAGGTCCTCCCTTGGACTTGCTTGGACCAGCAGAACCAACTGCAGTTTCGGATGAGGGATTTGGTGCCCCTCTCTGACATCACCATCAAGCCCTGCATCCATGTCACCACCCATAAGGCAGACATAGCTTGTGACGGGGATTCCTCATGTGTGTCCCCAACTTCCAGAGGTGTTTCGGCAAGGCATCTTCTGCTTGGCACCCTGGCATTGACCTTTTGTTGGGTGGAATATTACAGTCTGGACACGGCAGGACCAACCCCATTGAAGCATGCTCCAGGATTAGTTATCGCTCTTTCTCCCCTTAGAAGCTCTCTGCAGGGTCTACCCTCTTTGTGGCATGTGGTGACGTCTTGTATTAAGTCTGAGCCTTCTCCAACAGCTGTTAATTGTCCTGGGCAAAGTGGAAGACTTTGCTGAGGGTCCACATGAACTGCTCGACATCCCCATTGGCCCTTGGTCAACATGGTCTGATGCAGCATCCTTCACTCAATGGAACAGGACCACATAGGCAACAAACAATTCTTCAAAGACATGAAGTACGGCATCCACAAAACGTACCATGGGATGTCGGGAGAACTAGTTCAACGCATCTAGGAAATGTCTCGAATGAGGCACAGTCCCAAAATCCAGACTAAGAGCCTTCCATTGCTTTGTGGCTCTTTCCGGGGCCTCAATGGGTTGTGCTTTGGTAACGGGTCTAGCCGCTTGGTACCAAACACATCTCTCATGGACACTCTCCACCTTGGCCTCCAAGTCAGGAAACCATACCTTCTCCCTGAGGCATGCCTTGCTTTTGCTTGCCCTCTGGTCATCAACATTACCCATGACCCATGACCAGCAACCGCTGTTGTAGATCCAGTGGGATGGCCAGCTGGGAGACCCGAAGGGGTACCCCAGGTCGATTGACATATTGCTTCTCACTTTCCACAGACCCTGAGGAAATGCCTGCAATGCATTAGTCCGGTGATGGGTTTTGGCCAAGAACACCTTCCATTGCTCCACCTGCAAGAGGACCAGGAGCTCCTGTAAGCCTTCATCATAGCACTTGGGCACTGAAATATCAGTTGCAGACATGGAATTCGGAATTGCAGCCCAGGTAATCATGTTAACAAGACCTTACTCATCCCCGTCCACATTCTCACAACACTCTGTGAGCAGTAGAGGATACCACGACATGTAATTGGCCGGGTTGTCCAGCCCAGTTATGACCAGGAGCATCACTCCATACTCCTGGAGCTGTAACAGCCACCATTCCAGTCTGAAGGGAGGATGCACTGTCAACCCGATCATAATGGGTGCAGTGGCTTTTGATCATTAAACAAGGTCATGGGGTGGTCGTACATCTACAGGTGTAAATGCTGACGCATCCGCAGTATCTCAAGCACCTCTCTCTATCTGTTAGTACCTGTACTCTATAATGGTGAGAGAATTGCTTAAGTGACAGGCCACCTGTCATCCTGTGGGTCAACCTGCAGGAGTACAGCCCCAAATCCCACCGGACTGGCATAGCCCACCAGCTCTGTGGCACGAGATAAGTTGAAGTACACCATGGACGTTTCTGCAACCAGGACTGCCTTGATGTTGTCGAACCCATCCTGCTCTACCTCGCCCCACTTCCAGTCCTAGTTCTTCTTCGCAAGGATCCTGAGTGGTTCCCTCAACCCGGCCAGATTTGCAATGAACCGTCCGCAAAGGTTCACCATTCCCCAAATAGCTCTGCACCCTCAACTGGGCCATGGGAGCAGCCACTTTCTTGATGTCTCGAACATTGGCAGGGTCTGGAGAGAGACACTTTTCATAAAAAAGATGAAACCAAAACAATCCTCACTGGACTGGAGGAAATTGCACCTCTTATTGGGTATCAGTCCATGCTGCACAAGGCATTGAGGTACTGCCGCCAACCATACCATGTGCTCCTTTTGTGACGCTGAAAAAATCAGGACACTGTTGCTGATGTGCTGGCCTCCTGAGAGCTCCACCAGCAGCCCTCTTACTTTGTGCTGGAACAACTCTGCCACAGAGGGCATCCCAAAGCTGAGCCACGTACAGCAAAACAGCCTGACATGAGATGAAAATGTAGTAATGGGGATGGTGTCTTTCAGGTTGATTGTCAAAAATCACCTTGCAGATCATACTGGGTTGTTGTACAGGGTGGGCATGGGGTAACACTCTCGATGGATCATCCTCTTGGGGAGTCGTATGTCCACTCAAATTCGTACTTCATCAGGGCTCTTTGGTTTGCTGGCTACCACAAGGGCATGGGGGTATTCACCCACTAAATGATACCCTCCTACTATATTATGTCCAATTCCTCCTCAATCTTCTTCTGCATGTGAAAGGGGATTCTTCGATGATGCAGAGACACTGGTTGGACCGATGGGTATACATGCAGCCTCACCTCCTAGCCCTTGAGGAAACCCACACAATCAAACTCTGTCAGGAGCCCATCAATGTCAGTCTGTGTACACTTGGTATGCAAAGAGCATAAGGCGAAGTCGCAAAGGAGAGTGTCCAGAGCCACTGGCATCACATAGAACACTGCTGGAACCGACACCACCTTGTCCAGCACCCTAGCATGGAACAGACCATCCGACGGCAATGGTTAAGACTCACCATATGTGTAAATCCTGATAAGCGGGGTGAGCATGATTTACAGAATTATGAAGAGGGTATTACGTTCATATATGTGTCAGTGTCGATAAGGAACTGCACTGTTTCAAACAGGATGAACATGGAGCATCTGGGCTGCCATCATCTTCCTTGTGCTCAAACGCAGATGGCCGAGAGAAAGAATGCACCCTCAAAGTCTGCTGCCCCATCGTGCTGGGACAACACTGATGCATGGTCATTATCCAGGGCAGCCACCGGCATGGACGTGATGAAGGTGTTGGTGGGCAGCTGGGCTAGGGAATCAGACATGGGGCACCACATAGCCTGGCAAAATGGTTGGGTTTCTCACAATGACTGTACTTTAGCCCCCATGTGGCATGACCCCGCTGCACGTATCACAAGACTTGTTCTACTTGTCAGTGCGTTTGGTCTGAATCCTTCAGTTGTGTGGTTTTGCTAGGTTTTTTGAGATGACAGCATGCGTTACTTAGTCTTGACGCCACCTTCATGTGAGCTGCCCTAGATGCCACCAGCTTTTGCAACCTGCCCAAAGCTAGAATCCACGGCAAGGGGATGTCTGACTCATTCAGGATTTGATGATGCAACATTGAGGACACACAGTGCTGGATGATCTTTGCCCTTATTTCATCAGTCTCATCCTAAAGCCGGCAGGAAACTGCAAGGTGTCTGAGGGAGCCATGGTAAGCATCCAGCAACTCCGAAAGATCCTGATGGCCTTAGTCCTGGTTCACCATCGGTCTTAAATATGCTTCGATCTGAGCGTGATCTGCAGGTCACAGGTTCCAATCCCGGGCAAGACCAACTCAGCCTTTCATCCTTCCGAGGTCGATAAATGAATACCAATTTTGGTTGGGTGATATTGTAGGTAAATATGTGCTCTGTAAAGCGCTTTGGATTAAGGCTCTATATAAATAACACATCATTGTCATTATCATTCAAACAAGTCATCCATGGTTGGTAGCATTTTAAAGATCTGGTGCACCTCGCTCACCACATGGTCTGTTTCCCTTGTGGTCGTGAAAGACATTTCAATCCTTTTGACCCACATGTTCCACCTGTGGCCCATCATAGCTGGAGCCTCTGTTACGTCAAATGATGCCTCTGGGTTCCTGGCAAAAACACTGGGTTGTCCTCCTGGAGAATTTCCGTTTGTGCCCATGTGGAAGGGAACCTGATGATGGGGTCCATGACGAAGAAGACACCTTGTCCTTTCATTGCCCATGGTCACACCCTACCCTTCCACTGGTCATGTGAGGGCGTACCACCGGGTCCAACGACACAAGAACCCCCCTAAGGCTGCCAGCTGGCACCACTGATGCACCCTGAAACTCCTGGGCAGTAGATTCAGGCTGCACTCTCCATGCCATTCCTTTTTTGCTTCACGGGTCTCAGCGGCACGAGCACCCATGAACGGGCTGCAAACTGGGTCTCCCGGACTCTGGAGGACGTTGCCTCATCTTGGTTGACAGGCGTATGGTGTATGTACACCTACTTTGAAACCTTTCAAAGGTGTGTCCGTCCCAGGCACCACACACGGGAGTAGCAGGGACACACCCTAGAAACCCAACCCCTCACGCTTTTCTGTCCCTGTTCGAAGAGCAAGAGCTGGCAGGGAGATCCTCATGTTGTAGCAGTGACCCAGACAATGAAGGCACAGTGCCCTCATGCATTATCCAGACTTGCAGCATGCCCATCCGTGTGGGCTTTCTGTCACCTAGGAGCCAAAAGGGACCTGGCTCCATCCGCCACCCACGGGCAACCTCCGGATCCACTAGTGCCAGAGATTCGACCGGGTTGCACCAAACACAAATTTGCAATCTGGTGCAGCCAGCAGAACAGCGTGGTGAGGGCAAACGGCCCTCCGCCTACCTCCTCGCCAGTTGTTGTGGGGAAGTGTTCCGGATTCGGAGCCTCCCTGAAATAAAACAGTGACACAGTGATTGAGTTACTGAAACTCACACACATGCCTGGGCGTGCATCAAATTTATTTTCCACGCTGAATCTGGGTGAGCCCTGTCATCAGGGGCGTCCCACGTCAAAACAGTGACCAACTCCACTGCCTTTGCACTACACCAAAAACCATGTAAGACAATGGAGGTCATTGCGACCTTGGCGGTAGGGGGTTAATGGGGCCGGTAGAGCTGCTGGCCCCGTTAACCCCCTACCGCCGCATTACGAGGTTTGCTCATGGGACCGGTAAGGACGCTTGGTTTTACCAGGCATCCTTAGCCGGTCCCGCGAGCAGACCAGCATGCTAACAACGGGCCCGTTGTTAGAATGCTCCCCATTCCCATTGAGTCCTATGGGGGCTCGAATGGGAATGGGGATGGGTTCCTGGAATGGGGAAATACCGGGCGCTCCAAGGTCGAAATGGCTTGGTATTTCCCCATTTCAGGAACCCGGACCCGGTACCCGGAATGGGGGAAGCCATGCCCCAAAGGTGAACCCATAAGCAAAAGCCAGTCTTTTTTTTTTAAATATCCAACCAATTTCCCTTTCACAGCTTCAGCAACCTGATTAGTGAAGCATTCTCAAGTGTTTGGATGGAATGCAAGCCAACTGGATCAGATAAAGATTATTGCAGAACCCCCCCCCCCACCCAGACATATTAAAGCCATGCACCTTCTGATAGATAGAGATTAAAAATGTGTTGTCAATCCATCTTTGACATTTGTGATAATCCATAAATGCCTTGACCACTTAACTGCCAAGGCCGTGAATGCCCACATCCTCAGCATTCCATATGGGATGTCTAAGACATAGACATCTGAGCCCTAAAGAACTGCCCATCACTGCTCCTGGAATGGAATTCCTGCCATAGGCAAGTGATCAAACGAGCCGTAATTTTGCCCGTGCTGAACAAACCTATGTGAACAGAGCCCAGCAATTAGCGACCAGGATTATGACCACCCTTCCCTAGAAAATTGCTTGAAAGGGCAGGAAAGAGGTAGCTTTGATGCTTAATTGGGCCACATTAGCCTTTTAACTTTAATCAAGCAGGCTTTCACCCTTGGATGAGTCAATGGTCACCACGGAAATAGGTGGTATCAGAAGATTGAGGGTGTCAGCAGTGCCATGTTTTGTCAAGATCTGTCAGCAGCTTTTGGCACGATTGAGCAGGCCATTTTGGCTGTGTGGGTTGCTCAAGGCTGGAATTCACAAATTAGCCACGGACTGGATGAAGTCCTTTCTGTCACCTAGAATGCAGACAGTTTTTCTTCCTCCTTATTGGTGAACACGTCAAGGGACACCCTGCGTGTGGTGTATACCACTGTGAAAAGTTTTTACCCCTGCTTTTAAATGTCTACATTCGTCGACTGGATGGACGCATCGAATGCTTGGATTGTTATGAATGCAAATGACACCCAAGTCCACCTCAAATTTGAAGGGGCTCTGGAAGCAGTAACAGAAAACCTAAAACATTGTGTAATAAAAGTGACAACCAATTGAATGCATGTCATCCCACATCGATTTTTGTAACGCGATATATTTAGGTCTGCCAAAGCACCTTATATTATGCCTCCAGCATATTAAAAAATCATGAGTATGTATTGTCTTTTCTATGAAAAGTGATCAGACGTTTTCTCATTAGAACTTGTTTCTCTTCAGTGGTTATAAGCGGACAATAGGATTGATCCTTAGATCTCTGTGCATTGGGCGCTGAGCATACGATGGCATGGGTCCATCTTTACTGACAAATAGATTTCTTAGGCCTAGTTGTTCATTATGTTTGGCATTTTGTAGTTGTGCATAGTACCCACCTGTTACCGGCAGCACAAGGGGACCAGGGGGTATATTTTCATACACTCATAATAACAAGCTAACCTATTTAATTTGCTTAAGAGTGCTTTAACATGAGTGCAATAGCTTTTGGCTATCAACATGCCTGTTCTACCAAAACATTCAAGGTAGATGCCATTTTCATGGTGTTGTCTTCAGATCACAGTTTACACAGGAAAATGGTATGTTTGTCTTAATAGTGCCAGATGAATTCTGCAGTCTATAAACATATTAACCTGAACTAACCTATTAATTCTGATTCAGAACCATTCCTCTTACTACACTTCACTCCCTTTGCTGGAGTTGCAGCACTCATTTTCTTGTTGGTATTCCTCGATTTTCCTAGTCTCATCTTTCTTCTCTTGTAATAAACGAAAATGGTGCATTATCGTCAGCTGTACCTCAGCCCAAGGCATTCGGTTCCATCCCACTTTTTTCTTCATTTGTCTCTGCACTGGCTCAGGCAACCCCTGACATGTATAAAATGTGCTAAAATAATGCCTCTGTTTTTTCCCATGGCTCGCGAGTTTCAAGTTGCCATTTCTCCTGAATATCCAGAATGTAAGCAATAGGCTCTTCATCTTCCTTCATCTTACGTCTGTCTTATAATTGCACCCATATCTGATGTATTGGGGTACTGTACCCTAAGAGCCCTCCACACGTCTGTTCTACAATTATTAAATGGCGCTCCGTCATGCGCTGTGTTTTGTGCTGTCACGCTTGAATACCCTGCTCTCCTCCATAGGTCATCAGCCCTTTCCCCAAGAATAACTGCCAGGAGACCCTTTATGTCCCCGATGGCCAGCGTGTTTCTGCCTGTCATTTTGTCTAATTCATATATCCATTTCCCAGCACTCGAAGTCAAACTCAGGAGCTTACAGCTTACACCTTAAATTATCATTGTCCATCTGCAGCCATGTGATATACTGTGGTCTTGCACCCCTTTTTCCAATAAGCTAAACTGTGTGAACCCAGTCGGATCCTACTATTGGTCTATCCATACGATTGTCCCTGTCTGTCTGTCTCCTTTCGGTAACGACCTTAACCTGCTCACATAGGGCAGCCATTCTCCCTTCTCACTATACGATCATCCTCAGGGACACTCTGGATATGCTATGGGATCTGGCGTCCTATCCGCAGTTTGGTCATGATTCAACCCTCATACTTCTTTCTCCATTTGCAGGCTTCCTTCAGGGGTGCATGTGCTCCCTCCTACTACCCGAAGACTAGATTCTCTTTCCTCGTCTGACATATATTATCCCCAACTAGTGTGACTATTCTCTTCCTCACCTTTGTCTAGGTTTATTCTGCTTAAGGACAGTGCTCTATTTGTGACTGAATGGAATTTCTTCTTCGCTTCATAATTGAAATGCTAGGGATTGGTCCCACTTCCCTCGAATTCCATACTTGCTACCTACCTTTAATTCTTGATAGACCTTATCAATCTTTTCTCCGATGCTCACTGCATCAAAAATGTCTTCTCCAAATACTACTCTAGATGCAGTTGGTATTGCTTCCTTCATCAGGGGAATCTCTTATATTCTGTCCCATTATATTTCTGTGCTTGGCCCTACTGTTTGTTTATGAATGAGACTGGTATCAAGACCCGCTGTCTTCTTCTTCATTCTATTTCTTCATCTAGTTCTCTTCACTTTCTCACATCCTTTCTAATTCTTTCTTGCTCTTGCCTTCAATCTTCTCTCCTTACTCCTTCCCTTATTTCCTCTTCTTCCCTTCATCTCTTAGTCTTTGTCCTTCCTCCTCCATTTTCTTCCTTTCTTTTCTATCCCTAGCTTCTATTGCTCTCTGTCTATTATCATACTTTCTTTGTTATTTTGCCTGTTCTTCTTTTTCTCTTGCTCCTCCTGTTATAGTTGTTCTTTTTGCTCCCTACTGTTCCTTTTCTGCTCATCTTCTTTTAATCTCTTCTCTCGTTCTTTGTCTTTTCTTTCTTGTTTGCCCTTCTCTTCTCTTTGCCTAACTTCCTCGATGCTTTTCCCATCTATTTTAAGTAATACCTGTCCTCCCATCCATTCATTCTGCACGAGCGCTTTCTCATCAGCTTTAGCCTTCTCTCCTTTCCATCTCTTAATCTTCCTGTCTATTTCTGTCAACAAATTTGACCGCTCACTGCTTTCTTCTTTGTCTTATATGGTCTTATAGATCTCTTCTTTCCTTTTATTCTCCTCTGGACTATCATCGCTACCATAAGCTGGGGGTTTGTATCTCGGATTACTATACCCAGTTGCAGCTTTCATTTCCTTTAAAGGGTACAACCCTATTTCTTCTGTACTAGCGCCTTTTACTTCAGGCGAGGTAAGGGAAGCTGAAGGCTCAACACCTTCCTCCTTTGGCTTCCTAAGCATCCACTCCTCAGGTGGAGGGACTTCCCTTTTTTCTCATACATTTGCCAGAGCTCTAAAATCGCTAATCTTTTCTCTAACTTCTTCCATGTGTATGCTGTGTGCATTTATGTGGTCATGTGTTGCAATACCACTTTTGACAATGATCCCCCTTGTGGCCATGGCATGAACATTTTATCTGCCATGCCTTTCACCCTTTCTTCACTATACTGTTTGAGCTTGGGCATATGCTTTGTTAATGTTTTCCATAAGTGTATCAGAGGAGTGGCTCCCATAATGACAAGTCTCAATTAACTGTCAATACTTACCAGATTTATGAAATAACCTTTATACTTTTGCTTAAATCACCACTTTTTCAACACCTTTAAAACAACAAATATGAGCACACACCATCAATCCCCACTCAAGCCTCTTATTTCTTAATTAGCTATCTCTACCTTTTAATTGGTACCAAGACTTTGCTGGGCTTTCTCACTATTTCTCCTCAACTTTTTGAATTACTTCACAACTTCTATCGCTCTTCGATATTTTTGTTCAACAAACAACATACAGACTAGTATACATTACACATGAATAAACACTGTGATCACCTTTTTCTCTCTCTCCTTTGCTTTATACCCTGTACAAGGTTTAAGACGCCACCTTTACGTAAACCTGTTTATGCATTATATGTTTCTGTTATACCCCCGCTGGGACTTGACATGTCTCCTTCTAAAACTCCTTTGAGCCCGGACTCTAGGCACTACCTTTTCTTCACACAATATTTCCTGTTACTTAAAATGTATCAAAATCCCATCCCCTTTGTTTGCCATTCCCCTTAGTCTACTCATCATTCATTCATTAATCAACTTGAGGTCTTTGTATCGACTCCTCCTCCAATCCAACCAGTTCGCATTCCGTCAGCAGAGCACCCATGGAAACCGAGCAGGGATTTCTTCAAAGGGGGACAGTGTCTCGTTCTACTGGCAAGTTTATTTCTGTTGGTCGCTCTCCATTGGAAACCATGTGATCTTCCGGATAATGGCGGAGGATGCCCGATCATCCGTAAATCTGCAGACAAACTAGTTTGGATCTTTTCCAACCATCCGAACCACTAAAACATGAGCATATGGCCCTTTGGATATCGTGCATCCAGTGGATGGGGATGCAGAATAACTATGACACCAAACAATCGTACCAACTCATGAAGATGGCAAAGGTGCTGTTTTATTAACAATCTTGTAAAATAAGGAGTTACAACAGACATCAACGGACGTTTGCTTGAGCTTTCAATGCATTTCTCATAAAAAAAAAACATCATTTTATGCAGAAAATACATCAGACGTGACATCATACTATGTGGAAAATGAGAAAAATCTATGAGGGATTATGATGGGGTCAAGGGTAACAACTAAGTATACTTTCTATATGGGCTGGGATTGTGATTGGTCATCTACTGTCAGGTGGACAACTTATGACTACCTCTAAAACATGTCATCTTCAACACTATTAAGTGCACAGTACATCATTGGTCTTCAATTTTGTTTATGGTCTTTGCATCCAATATTTTCCATCAAGGGTCATTTCCATCGAAAATTTTGCATCAAAAATATTTGCATCAAATGCATTTTCTTTCTTTTCTTTTTTAATGGGGGTCCCCCATAACCCCCTGTTTTTTTACCCTTTAAAACCCACCAAAAAAATGAACCCTTTACCCTTTAAAAGCATGCAATCGATGCATATTTTTTCAATGCAATTCCCTCGATGGACAGTAATTCGATGGAAAGTCCATTGATGGACTCACCAGATACCCTTCAAATTATAAAGCACCTTCGTTTTATGGCCCTCTATAATTGGTTGGCCCGCTCGTGCCATGTCTGGAACATTCTGTTCACTTAGCAGCACTTAAGCTCAGACCCAGGTGCCAAGAGGTGGACTTGACTTTACTTCCCACCCAATTATCCCAACAACTCTCATTAGCCAAGCCTTCTGCCATTAGGAGACTTTTTGAACTTGACCTTGCAAAGTATTCTTGTCTCTGTCAATATATGGTAGTGAGAGCATGCACTATCATTGTTCTAGGACTCCATGCTCAACTCTATTTCCATCCTTGGATCACATGACAGCATAACACAATTTGGTCTATTTTGCAGCATTTAAATGTCTTATATGAATAAAACCTGGCAAGCTTGGTATTCTCTCTTTGCATCTTAGCAAGGGATGATTCAGCTTCTCACGTTCAGCGCCTTCAAGTACAGATAACCGACCTTGGCAGTTTCAGCTTTGACACCAGGCCAGACAGCCTTGCCATGCTGATCTACGATCTCAGCTTATTCTTTCTGCGACACAGCTCTCGGCCTTTCTTCTCCATGGGTCTGAGCTTACTAAACTTCATCAGACCAATGTCCAGTTTCTATAAAATGGCAGCTTTGCCTGCAGTCTATTCACTATGTATAGCTAGCTTCTATGATCAGGTAGTCTACTTGCATTACAGCATCTGTACAGCTATTGAACAGCTTGCATTTTCTGCCGTGTTTCGCACACGTGCAATCTTCTTTTCACATATGAAAGTTTACTCAATTCTTAACGTTCTCATCAGTTTCTGTAAGATCCATACATTCTCTTCAGTCAGTATCCTCAGGGTGTCACGCTTGTCTCTTGTGATGTCACTGGCTTCTCTCTTTTGCTCTTTTTCATATTCCTTCAGGGAGTTCCTCCCCCAGATTGTCCTCTCTTCAGGGATACATTTGATAGGATTTTCTTAATGGATACCTTCTTTCGAATACTCTCAGGCTTCCATCATATGGGAGGCAGGGGCTGGAATTTCATGCAGAGGCATGCAGCTGCACCTCTACAAAAGGCTGAGTTGGCCTTGCTCGGATTCGAACCTGCAAATCACACACACATCACAGTAGCGAGCGCTCAGCCCACTGAGCTAGCTTACCAGGCTATAGTAAAAAACAGAAATTACATGCCTGAATGTTCTCAACGTCAGAAAGCAAATAACAGTCTGCAGTGGATGCAATTAAACTGGTAACTGAGATGTAACAGGAGGCCAGTTCATCTGAAGGTCTGGTGCAAAGTTGGCCACATGTCTTTGCTCTTAAAGCATGATAGCATGTTTACATATTGATTTCCGATTAGAACTACAGAGTCTACCATCTCAGTCGATATCCCTGCTTGCAGCAACGTTATAGATTGTAATTAACTGACTTGCTCTCTTCAATGGGAGCCATCACCTGGTGAATAGCATGCGTTCCACCAGAGATCCCATTCAGACTAGTCCTAGGGATTCCCTTCAGATTGTTGATATCATACATGCAGATTGTTTATTTCATAGATGCAGTAATGATAGACACTTTGGGGAACTCCTTCTCAAGATCCATTGCATATGCACAGTGAATCCTCATTTTCATCATCGAAAGAATAATTCCAGGAGCTCCCCTTTCTGTCCGTCTGTCCACCCGTCTGTCTGTCTATCTGTCCGTCCGTCTATCTGTCTCTCTCTCTCTCTCTCTCTCTCTCTCTCTCTCTCTCTCTCTCTCTCTCTCTCTCTATCTCTTATATTGTGCCACTTGCCCACAGGCCTCAGGGCGCTCACAAGACAGACAAACAAAGAACAAAGAATTGAAATCAGCAGATTGTTTTCATCAGGGGGAGCGGAAACAGAGTTTATAAGGGTATACACGTTTCCTATATCAAACAGAAAGGTAAGATGTTTCTTAAATTTTGCTGTCGATAAACAACATTTGAGTTCTAGTGGTAGGGCATTCCAAAGGGCAGGTACTACACTCTTGTACTTCTGAAACCTTTTACAAATACAATGTAATGGAATGTAAAGTGGTCTTATAATGTTGGCTTTGTTGCTCATGGCTCTAGAAGAAAGAATGGCAGGGTGTGTTCGTCGAATAGCGGAAGGCAGGTGCAGAAACCTTTGGTGCTGATGGATGCGGGCGGCGTACCTGTTACCTGTGTGTCTATATGAAAACCACTATGTTGTTTGCGGTTCGTATTGACCGGGCAGGTTAGTCATATGGGCAGCCCCCGGATTGTGGAGTGTAAAAATCAACAGCGTGTTTGTTGATAGAAGATGGATAGGGTCTGAATCTGTTAAGTATGCTAGAAGTAGGAGGTCATCTGTAGGAGTTACTAGTCAGGATTTAGTTGAGTGATGAGGGGATGGAGAGTGGGTGTGAGGGTGTTGTCACTTCCTGGCTCTTGGTTATAGATTTTGCTGAGATTAAAGGTGCGGACCAGTACCACTCAGGAGAGATTCCATGAAGCTGCATGTTCCCAATGCAATCATGAAATATCATGTGTGGAAAGGCGGTATGCCCGCATGCGGGTGTCTAGCCCACTAGGAAATAAAGCTGAGAGGGCCCTGATGTTTCAGACGCTCCATGTGTTCTTGGGCAGAGCCTGACAATTCCAGTTGGACATCTCACATTGGGGGCATAAACATGGCTGACTTGCCTATAGACGGAGGAACTCCCAGTGGTTATGATTGATTCAAACCTTTTCAGACAGCAGGGTGTTGTTTTCAAGCATACACGAGAATTGAGGGAACGTATAGCCATATTGAAGTAAACGTTCGCAATCAGAAAACTGCCAGTCGAGAAACAAAATACCCATGGATACTTTCTGAATGAAAGAAAGGCTATGTACGGATTTCTTCAGTAACATACAATCCCTGATTGTTCTTTGTCAAGCAGAGAAAGCAGTTTTTGTTTAGAGCACATTTTTGATCCAAATGGTTACCCGTAGATTTCAGGCCACATAGCATCAGGGAGAGAAATGCAGCACTTTCCTGAACATTCTCTCCCTTCCTCGTGGCCTCCTTGCTGGATGTGATAAAGAGATTATTCTCTCGTCTGTATTGAAATTGTTGCGGCCGATTGAGTTTCCCGGGCACTGCACACATGCAAAGTGGATGTGGAAACCTTCCCTTCGCACTTACTCTCAGAGAGTAACCCCACAGAAGAAGACCGGCGATGATCTTATTAATTCAGACCTAGATAGAGAGGCCCAGACGGGGGGAGATAACGGGATTGCATCGAATCGGTGCTTTGGCTCGAGGTTAATGCTCTCCTGCAATCACTGCCTTGATAAAGAGGATGAGTTTTGCTCGCGTGACGGACAGCTCGGCCTCGCTACTTTCTCCAGAAGACTTTAATCCTCATCTCCGGGAGTTGAAAAGGTTTTATATTCTTCCTGTTTTACCTCAAAGATGGGGTGGGGGGGGGAGGGCGGTGGCTCAGAACGAGAAGAGGCTGACAGAACCAGTGACCCTCCGCAGCTTAGAGAAGAGGGGCAGTGAAGCGAACCGGGGACAAAAGTCAGTCTGTTCCTGGGAATAATGGCAGGAGGAGAACGAGAATGGCCAGAGATCGTGCCTGTCGCCATTGGAAAGTAATTAGAAATCTGGCGGGCTCACGGGGACAGCTTGCGAACATGGACAGCACAAAACGGGGGCACGACGAGATGAGCCCAGGCGCACATAAAGGAGACCCTCCCTCACGGAAAGGGTTTAGTTATATGTGGGGGTTTTATTCATGAGTTGTTAAACCATTTTGGGTTTTTTTTGTTAAGCAAATCGGTTTATCCTAGTGACCTCTCCTTGCTTTATTTCAGTTGCCAGATGGCAAGACATACATTCCTAATATCCAGAGCCAGCCACCCTCTTTCTTTGTGGTAGAGACACGCATCAGTGTGCCCGGCGCAACCCAGCCACACAAGCGTCACGTGTGTGGAAATATGACTGGAAATGGAGTCACGGGTCGGAATGGAATTCTGAAAAATGGCGGCTGTGCTGGCAGGCGGCGGCGTCGCCTTGTCACTCAGAGCCGGGCATAGCCAGACTCGGAGGTTTACACTCTAGTAATCGCGGCATGCGGAAGGGGATTGCAATACAGCAGTGACAATTGCAGAGGCGGGCACATCTGTGCGACAAGGGCATTTGATATTATGAAAACAGGTCTGATCGGAGCTTAATTCTGTTCCCCAAACAAACGAGTTTGGCAGCTGTTTATTCTCACCAAATGAAACAGGGCGAACGGAAGGATTTGTACTGTGCGTGTGTGTGTGTGCGTGTGTGTGACCACTGTGTCATTATGTTTGTGGAGGCATCCAAATGCCATCTGTTCCACACAGATCAGGTAAGACATAACTCCAAACTTGCACTACGTTTTTTTTTAAAGGCACGGCAATAAGTGTGCAGGCACCTTTTGTACGGCACAACAGTGAATATGTTGTAAGTTTCCCTTTTCTTTCTTGTGGTGTAATGGATGTGTGAGTGAATTCATGTCATGCCTTTCCATAAAACCAACTGCCAACCACACGTCATGTTAAGCAACATTGGTAAAGTGCGACTCCCATTTCAAGGCCCCGAAGTGCTGAGATAATGTGCACTAACTTTACATCATGTAATCAAGTGGAACATTCTATACCACAGAAAATGATCACAGCAAAGTTGACTATGTTAGTAATACGAATAATTGATTAGGTGTCTGGTTGGAAAAGGCCATGCATTGGGTGTTGCATTCAAGTTATGGTATGATGTTAGGAGGTGTGCGGTGCACTGCTGCCATCTGCATGCTCCGCAGGAGCTGTGGTGAATTTGGACCATAATGGAATAATGGGAGTTTTTTCTTAGGAGGGTAGAGGAAATGTCACATTGCGATGCTTAATGTTGATGATGAAGATCGGAATTCCCCTGCGCTCTACATGCTCTACATGCGTGACAGTTTTCTAGGTGTGATATTCTGTGAGCCTCAAGAGTTTTGGGTCCAAAGAGGAGACCTTATGCTTGCAATGGCAGTGCTGGGGATATCTGTTGGGGTAAGAGATGTAGAGTTGTGTTGTTTCGAGTCTGGGCAGAAGGCCTTTTAAAGGCACATTTTGGTGGCTAGGTTGAGTTTGATTGTGGTTAGTAAGGGGGAGGAGTGCATAGTTAATCGATAGGGCAGTGGCTGGTCCTGCAGATTTTCTGTATCAAGTGAAATCTCACAACGCCACTGTTGGTTACGTTGTGTGGTAAGTTGTTAGGCTTCCTTGTTGTTGTAGCAAGCTCTTGTTGGGTTTCTTATATTAAAGGAAATGGGCAAGGTAGTCACTTGGACTTTTAGCAGTGCATGCAGGTGTTGTATTCTGTTGATTGGTGTTATTTGAGAGGTGTGGTATTCCCTTAGGGTGTGTCTGCAAAGGGATGTTGGCTGATTCCACTAGTTATTCTGCACTGATTCGTTTCTGTTGGTTATGCACTGAAATGCCAGATTTTGTAGACCTTTCCTAAATTTGAAGTTTTCTTGTAATGTGTGGTTTTCTCTTGGTAGCATGCTCTTGTCCACCATCGTGGAAATGGCAGCGCCTCTGTGTCCTTCTCTGCAGATTCTCCTGGTTTTTATAGCACATGATTTCTGGGTGGTATATCTCTAGTTGGTTCATAAAGTGAGATTGTCCTTCACATTTCTGCTTCCCGCCCATGGAGTATCTGTGAGTGATGTAGAGTGAATTGATTTGTTTTTTTTTTTTTACAGGAAACCAATATAATGCTCTTAGTGCTGGAGTTATGTTACCTCCTGTTGAGCCTGAGTGGAAGTCTAGCCAGGGGAGGACTGGCAACATTTGTCCTGGGGGCAAGTTTACTTTTCTGGCCCGTAGTGCAATGGGCCCAGCCCACAGTGCAGATGCATCAAGTTCCAGAACAAGTAATCTCAAAAACAAATTCTCCTTCTTCCACACATTCGTAAGTATGTATAGTTGACATCATTGACATTACTTTCCTTTTATGTTTTTCATTACATTTTTTGGGGTTCTTAGAGAGCTGGACTGCTGGAAATTCTCTCACTTATCAAACGTAGTACAATTATTTCACCAGGATAATATAATTGGTGAAGTGAGGAAGCTGGGATTTGAGCACAGTTTTCTATGTGTTACAGTTTGTAATTTGACAGCAGGCTACATCTCCTCCCATCCCATGTCATTTTTAGTTTTAGAACAATGTAAAGAGGTGGTGAAGCTTGAGAATTTGTTGGTAGAGCAGAGCCATTTCAGAAAAAAGGGGGTCTGGAGTTTGTAAAGGTGCCGAAGTAGGACTCTGCACAGTGGTGGCATAGTGGTTGGCAAAAACCTTTATTCAAAAGGTAAATTAAAGAAAACCCTATCTTGTCCAATTTATACGAGGGGTGTCCCTTCCTCAACTAAAATGCTAATGGACTTTTCAGGATGTCCAAAGTAAAATGTCCTATGTCCTATGTCAGAATCCCTAACACTATAAACTAAACTGAAAAAGTAGTTGTTTTCTTTGGTCCAGGAGAGTGATCCTTTTCTTCTGGATAGGGGATCAAAAACCTTTACTATATAAGGTTGAGAGTTTTAAAAGTAAAGTGCAAATGAACTTGGTTGGGGAATGCCAGTTATATGTCTTATTTTTGCTTTTTGTAGGTCGCCTAACCAAAAGAACAATTTATTTTGGCCGATTTTAGGCAGCATACAAAAAGCGAAAATACCAAGTTGCTTCCCCCCACCCAACCACCCCCCACTCTCGCTTGCCAGATTTTTATGAAATCGGGGGGGTTTAACCCATGAACCACCTTCCCTCAGCCCACGCCCCGTCCTCCCCAAAGAAGAACAAAACAAACACAGACACACAACACACAGAGAGACACACACATATATATATAATTAACCATACTGCCACAATGCTGCTTCTGGGTCCTGGTCAGCCTGTCAGCCCCTGCGCACACTTGTGTACAGCAGGGGCATGGCAGTTTGATTTAAAAAGACCGTTCTGTGCAAGCACAGAGCAGTCTTTCTAAATCATTCTTTGATATAATCGATTTTTTCAAAACAGTTATATCACTTATAACCAGAATGCCTTTCTTCCCCTGGCCTTTCTCAGGCATTTGTGGCAATTCAACAACTTGGCCTTTCTCACGCTTGTACGGTAGTTCTACAACTGATGGTGGAATGTCTTGCTTTCACTGGCCTTTCGCAGGCTTGGACTGTGTGTTGGTACCAGACCCCTGTTGACAAATGTTGTTCACTCTCCTGCAAGGTACTGTGCCAAGGAAGATGGATTGAACTTCTCTTCCTATGTGGTTGAAGATCTCAGATCCCCACGTTATCTTCTGAATCCGGTGTAACTGGTTCACTACCCTGCCAGATATTCCATTGGCTCACTCTCCTTGCAACCACCTCTGTCCCGCTGTATGGGGCCCAGACCCTGGTTCTTCTCAGGTCATTACTGCTTTCCCCAACAAAACTGTTGCCTTCGAGTTCATTGTCGGGTCTCCGTTGCAGATATGGAGCGCTCCTGCAGCTCTATTCAGTTTCCCACATCTTCTCTTTCTCACATGCTCTATTCGTACTGTAGTGGGTCCACTGTGATGGGTCCCCCACCCTAGTACTGGGCTTCTCACCAGGTAAGGTGTGTCCTGGTTGCTCCATTCTGTTTCCTACATCCATTCTCATTCACAGGCTCTTCTAACCTGCTGGGATTAAGGCTGGGAGGTTTCAGTCTCTCTCCATAAACACATGGTTGGGTGGTCTACCGCCGCTCTCCTCCTGTTCCTTCAGCTCTCTCCTCTGTCTGCTGTCTGATGACTGCTGAACGACCTGGGACATCGCCTTTGCATCCCTTTGCCATCCTCCACTTCGCCCCAAGCTGAACTCTTTCCGTTTTTATCACTGTATCTGCTTTATGTAAGAGGATTCAATTCAACACTACAGCTAAGTCAATGCCTAGTCTGGGATACTGAATGGAAACCCTTATTGATATATCTTTATGTCCAGTTCATGAGTTCTGGATGACTACCCCTATATAACACCCCTCTCTTAGAATCCCCCTGACCCCACTGAGCCAAGAAGTAGTTCTGTTTTGCAAGTTTAAAAGGTTAATTTGAGAATTTAAACAATATATATATATCACACTTTATAATAAATTAATATCTGATAGTACACTTAGACATATGATGTTGATCAACAATGGGTAATCTGGCACAAGCACACTTCTTTACAATCAATGAGGAGTTAGTATAGGATGGCTAAAGTAGCAAAACTACTTTTATGATTACAA
Source organism: Ambystoma mexicanum (assembly GCF_040938575.1). NCBI lineage: Eukaryota > Metazoa > Chordata > Amphibia > Caudata > Ambystomatidae > Ambystoma > Ambystoma mexicanum. Next base: position 458,230,766 of record NC_090941.1, on the reverse strand, counting down.
GGGAAAAGCAATGAGGAATAAAATGCAGTACAGAAATACTTGATATGATTTTAGCAAAAGATAAAATAATCACTTTTTCTCTGGCAATTCACCCCCCTCCCCTATGCAATGTAAGAAATGGAAGGAGATGGAAAGAGGAGCACACAGTTCTCAGGAATGCAATCAAAGACAATACGAAATTCAATTCCCACACCAGCAAGCTTAGAGAAAACAGGTATGAGTTTTAAAACACAGGCCCAAGTGCTTTGAATGTGGTGGCAATGAAGTGAGAAATATGCTGAAAATGCTTTTAATTCCCTTTATTAGGTTCAGGGTGAGTGAGAGATACTTGGGATGAGTGCAGGCTCACTTTAGCAATGATTCAGAGATGGTGATTAAGAGGCAAACAAATTTTTAGCAAGGAAAGAAATGACTGCTGATGGTTACACGTGGCTGGATTTTTAACCAAATCGCAAATCGCGGTAAAATTCGCGAGTGCGTGAATCGTGATTACGGCAAATATGATTCTAGGCTTGTTGAAAAGCTGAGATTCTAAGCTTTCAGAGGAAAGTTAAACCAAGTTCGTAGCCCAAACGGTTCCAGAGATATGAACGATCTTGTAAAGGTCGTTTTTCGGATTTAAAGTAAACTCAAAATGACAGGTGACAGCTTTGCAGCTGCAGAATTGACAAGTGACAGTGGTGCAGCATTACAAAATGACAAGTGACAACTTCTAGGAGGCAGTTCTGGTTAGATTAAAATAGATTGAATTATATTACTTTAAACTAAGAGATTTGGTTTTTGCCCCGTCCTAGCTGTACTCACAATATATTTGGAAGAACTGGGTCTCGTCACGGATCTGATCAATCAGGCTAGCGGTACTTCACAGCGATCTGGTCTCTGGGTCTGCGGTTCTGCACGGTCTGGTCTGGTCGGGTCTGGCACCGGTCTGGTCTGTCCGGATACAGCGGTCTCTGCACGGCTCCTGGATCTCTGCACTGGTCCTGGCAAAAGTTCTTGGCAAGGGATTCAAGCAGCTCGCCCGGCTGTGAGTAGCTTGCAATGATTTGAGGCCTGCTGCAGAGAACTCAGCTTGTGGTTTTAGGCCTCTGATTTAGGTTCTAAAGTATAAGTTCTAGGTTCTGGAGTATGTAGCTGGAGTTAGTCTGGAACTGGTATCTCCTGGATGTTGTGTGGTCCAGCAAAACGCTCCGCAGCAACTGGATTTGAATGTCTCTACCTGTCCCAGCAGTCTCTTTTTATGTGTTTTGAAAATGGGTGTGTGCCTGGGTCTAGCTAATCCTGCCCCTCTCTACTTGTCATTGGCCCAATTCTCCCCTCTCCCATGATTGGGGGAAGGAAATGTGAGTCAGAGTGATGCTGTAGGTTTTATGCGTCAGAGGATCCTCCCCTGGTCAGTTTCCACACAAATCTATATTTGACCCAAATACATATTGCACAGATACGCAGTTGTTTAAAATTACATGCACCCATCACATATCACATGAGGTATACTCTGTTCAAACTCTGCTTTTCCTGGGGGCTTGCATTCAGAAATGGCAACATTTTGCGCTTTTTAACTGGTTTTGCAATATTGGTTTTTGATTAAAATTTATACAAATGTACACCCTCCTACTACACATATCTCAGTAACTTTCCATTTGTCTAGCTTAAATACAGTGTCTGTGGTGTCAATAAATAGCGGGGTTTTGCCCCAGAACATCACACAAATTGGAGTTTGGGCTTGAATTGTAGGCAAAGTTTCCATTTTAAGGTTCCCCACATTTCACATTTCTGTCATCCGGTTAACAAGAGTTATCAGTGTTTCTGTAAAATATATAGTTTGCTTTCAATTCAGTTCTCAGAGTGTTGGAGTTCGCCTCCAAGACTTGGGTGGGTCACTGATCACATGTCTCTTCTGCTGGGAGCTCTTTGTGTACAGTCAACAGTCAACATCAGCATATTCTATTCAAGTGCAAGAGCCTATTGTGTGGTCTCTGGGAGGCTGAGGTCAGCAGAACAGGGAGCCACTTTGCATTTGGTTAGTATGACCATGTGATTTCCTGGGCTTCCTGAGGTGAGAAGGGTTCCCATCCTTTTGGCCTGTAAATTAAATCAGATTGGCTTCTGGGAACAGCATGTGGTTAAGATTTTAATTAACTCCCAGCCTTTGATGTAAAGGCCTCTCCTGCAACTCCTGACATGCAGTTTCCCTGTCAGAGTTTAGACCGCTCGCGCCGCCTTGAGGTATTTATCGGTACTGCATCCATTTTTTGGATCAGTCTTGAATGAATGCATTCCAAACAAGAGATTTTACATGGAAGTATATTATCCAGGTTCAGCACATGGCACTGGTGTGGTTCTGCAGTAAAATAATTTTGTGCCCGTTGAAGGAATGAATTCCCAATAGTTGTGGGTTGCTTTTGGCAATCAGCATTGCCCCTTTTGCAATGGTTTCAGGCTACTGTGTTTAGCCCAATGGTGGTTTTAGGCAGTGCCCTTCTGTGCCCATAACATCAACAAAAATGGGTGGCAAGTTAGGCAACCATTTTGGTGTGCGCACAAACTGCGTGGTTCTCCTGGATTCTGGCACACATTGGGGTTTTTTTGGGCACCTTGGATTTTCTAAGCCCACAGCACCAAATGTTGCAGCATGATAGCTCAAACGTGGGTCAGGACACCCAACATTTAAGTGGTTCCTGTTTTCTAGACCGCTCATTTTGGTTCTGCAGTCCATGCGGTAGGGCTCTGCAGTGCTTCCTCATTGCAGTGATTTTCCATATAAGTTCTTTCAACTCCTGTCTACTCTTCCTTGTCTCAGTCGCTATCTCAGTAGCTTTACGAAAGCATATGCAAGAGGATGTTAGGGATAGAGAGAGTGGGGTTGAAGGAGAGGTGTGGGTGTGTGTGTATGCTGCATTCTCCCTGAATAGTCGTCACAGGGGTTCCCCCCTATGAGATTGTCCTGCTGATTACCACCCTCAGCGGGACTATCGGGTAGTGGCCTAACCTCCTTTGCTTCATGGGAAGGGGCTACCTGTATAGAAGCAGCAACGACATCCTGGGATTCATCACAGTTTGCTCTAAGAGACAAGCATGAGCAGGCATGGCAAAAGACCCATACCTGGCTTCCTGCCTCCCAGTCCACAAAACAAAACCCACACCTGCACCATGTGTTCCCACCCCCCAAAACAAAAGACCCACACTTGTCATCCTGCCTCCTCACCAGCATCCTTAACATAGATTGTTAAAATGATTTATTGAGTAACACTATAGAGTATAAACCCATATGAAGGAGCCTTTCTCTACAGATAGTTAAGGAAAATATAAGGCACGGTGATGAAAAAGCATTTGCTCCGAATCGCATAATGCATGAAGTGTGAAAAGTGGGGATTTGAGCCCGGTCCTCCTGGTTCCACAGTTTAAAATTCAGAAACCAGGGGATACTTCATCTTCTCTGATTCCATCTTCAATATTAGGAACAAAAAAATGCATTCAGCAAATGTGTTATTCAGTGACTAAACTAGCATACTGTTCAATTAATTTGGTTTTCAAAGCACCAATGTATCTACAAGGGGGAAGCCTATTAATCATCTGTATTCTGAGGCAAATATTTCTGAGAAACAGATGAAGATTATAATTATAATAAAAACATACCAAAATTATTCAAAAAACAAAGTCAAATGATAAAGCAACCTGTACAAATATATGGGAAGTAATAATTAAAACATATGTTTATGAAGCAAGTATGCATCACTTAGAAAATGAAAGGGGGTTAAGCCAGTCCCACAATGTGGTGCAGTGGCATGCATGTCAGACAGAAATCTCAGCAACAGTCAACCTACTGACCTATCATTACAGATGTGTACCTCTGTCTCATTTAGCCTATTTTCCCTACCCATCATCCTCCAGTGACCTTCCTTTGCTTGACATTCTCAATGACCCTGTTTCTTACACTTATCTTCCAGACATTCATTCCCCTTTTGCTTCATCCTAATTCAATAGTCTTCCCTTACCTTGCACACACCTCCTTCCCCTGCCCACATTGCTCTGTCACCAATTCCTTGCCACTCACCCCATTTACTTGTCCATCACACCATGCCCATTCCTTGCCCCTCACCACCTTCAATTGCCCTGGTTTGACAGTGTATTACTTTGATTTGCCATACAGCTTCTGCCACACAGAACAAGAAGCTGTGGTCGTGGTCTTGATGGAAATTATTGCTATGAGGTCTGCAATTGGAGAATGCAAAATGAAAGACAGCAAGGAGATATGCCTTTTTGTGCTCACAAGTTGCACTTTCTTGGAAACTCAGCTGCATATTTTAATTCGTGGAAGCCGAGAGAACTGCAAGGGGAATGCCCTTGGACCAGGCATTGGAGAGGGAGCAAGAGCGACCCAATATATTTATGTGTGTTACCAAATAAGGTGGAGAATGTGTGTGTGTGTGTGTGTGTGTGTGTGTGTGTGTTTTTGTTTATGTATTTGTGACTGTGTAAATTATAGGATGTATCTATGTTAATGTGAATTTGTATATATCTGGATCTGGTCTTGATTTGCATGTGTATTTTATGTTAGTCACATAAGAAAATAGTGTTCTGGACAAGACAGTGAAAAATTATCACAGACATAGGGGGACATTCATAGTTGGATGGTAACAGTACAATCATCAGTATTTGGCAAATATCGTTGATTTTACCATCCACCCAATTCAGTGTCTGATCAAATACCATTGATGGTATTCCATGGGAATATGGCAATGGTATTTTAGGCTGACATTTTGCAGAACATCCATCTGTTTTTACCTCCACCTTTAAGGTGGAGTTAAAAATCCAAAACCACATTTTTAAAACCTTTATTTTTACTGTACATAACAGAAGTACAGGTATTTCCCTTCAACAGAGTGACACATGTTTTTACAAATGTCCATTTTGAGGGAGTAAAAATGTATGCTTCTCCAAACGCCTCCTCTCACCACCATACCCATGTGATGCATAAAAGGGGCAGTATTTACTCTTTTGTGCATACAGAAAATTAACAGTAGTGACATGAGCCACAAATTTACAAACGCCATTTCTTACTTCGCATTGCAGCTGAAAATGGCTGGAAAAAAATGTTAAAAACACATTTTTACATTACCGCCACCAGAGGTGGTATTTCTGAATTATCACTGGAGGTATTCCAGAAATGCCACCTCTGCTGGTGTACATTTTGAGTAGGGCAGACTTCCAGGAATACCATGGTCAAAGCTGTTAACATTTGTGATTAATCCTCTGGAGTCATCACTAAACCCAAGCTTAAAGTCTCCTCCCATGTGACCAGGGGAAGGCAGCCTTTGATTGATCCTAATCCTGGGGGTGGTAACGTGAGGGAGGATCACATAGGAGGAGACAGTTATTAAGAGGAAGTGGTGACTCCTCTTGGAGAGGTGCAGTATTCATCCTCTTCTAAAAATGAAAGTCCCATAATACCTAAATAGCTAATAACATGATGTCAATGTATAAATCCCTCTCTGAGAACTATTCAAAACACAGATCATTAAATGTTTGCGCAAGAGCATACAACTGGTACATTAAGGGGTTCAGGAAGTAAATATAACAACTTCTAATTGTTATGATTCCTACTTATATAAAGGTCATAAACCCAAGTGTAAATCACCAACTCTTTTTACAACCTACCATAAAGTTGACAATTCTCAGTTCACAAATTTGTTTAAGAAAACTAAATGTAAAAAGACCAAAAACATAACAGACTTCAGAAACAACCATGCCTGTGGTACTGGGACAAGTAAGAGAGGCCATGAAGCTTAGTGAGCAGTCTAGTTGCTATGACAAGAAGCACACGAGTTGGACATCAAAAAGCCAGAATGAGTTTCAGGTGTATAAAAGAGAGGCAGAACCAGTAGCAGAAGCAGTGTCAGTGGCAGAGGAAGAGGCAGAGACAGTAGCAAATCTGAATGCGGGAGACACTGTGGAGGCAGAGGAAGCTCCTGCTGAGGCGGACGCGGGAGAAGTCGCATGGCCGTGCAGAGGGAGCTCAGCTGGAAACGGCTTTCAGAAATGCTACATTATGTGAGAAATGAGCTCCCAACTTGTCATTGCCCAATCTGGTAGAAAAATCAAGCCGGAGGCTTCACAGAGCTGTCAGAGCTCACCTGGAGGTCTGAGCAGGCTGTGACAATCAGACCGGAGCTAACAGCAGTTTAAGCAGACCTGAAGCAATCCGCCACAACACACGTGAGTTGGTAGGAGATGCTGAGAAAGACCAGTGAGTTGGCCTGAGATGCCAGGTGACCCCGGGGTGCTCCGCAAGAGACTCTTAAGAAAAACAAATGATTTTGAAGGATCTATTTGATCACTGCGACCACATATAATTGCAATGGCGAAAATGCCGATTATTTCTTCTTTTTTTATTAAACCCCCTTTACACTGCATAGATATGTGGGGGCAGACCCCCACAACATCCCCCATATTACTATAATATCCCATGCCCTGCCACATATATGTGTGGTCTAAAGGGGGTGTTTAAAAAAAATAAGTCGGGCATTTCAGCCGTCACAATTGTGAGAGCGACATTTTGGGCCATTTCCATTTTGAATACCGAACAAATGAAATAAGACAGAGAGGGGTATGACTTCTCAGATAAGGGATACCTATTGGGGAATAATTGTATCCCGCATTGCCAGAAGCAATGAGGCCTCAGAAGGAAGATACAAGGACAACCAGGGCACAACTCTCCTGATAAGGGACACCAATTGGGATATAATTGTAACCCTTATTTCCAGCAGTCAAGAGGTTGCATGAAAGTAATCCAAAGACTGCAGGAGCCCAACACTCCTCATATGAGATTTCAATGGGGAGAAGCTTGTCACCTGAAGTACCCACATCCAAGAGCCTATAGAAGAAGAATACAGGGACAACAAGCATACAAATTCCATTTCATGAAATACCAATCTGGGGAGAGCTGTAACCCATACTGTCAAGAGTCAAGACACTTTGAAGAGAAGCAGTTATTGTTCAAATCTCTTTACATGAAATGGTGCTGTGGAGAATCTTGTAACAATCATTACCAATGAAAACCATTGTAGTTGTAGGAGTTTTTTTATCCTAACAAGCGAGTACACCAGGAAAGGGACCCACACCAGAGAGTCCTGGCAGGTGAGTGTACCAGGAAAGAAGAAGATAATTTAAAGCACAGTGGATATGGTAAAAAGGTGTGTTGGAAAGAACTTGATAATTCTATCACCGTTCTTGATGAACTGTTGGGTTGCTGAAGATACTTATTTTGCAAATCTGACAAAAGAGCTTCCTTTGAAGAAATATGATGTGCTAATATTTGCTTGTCCTCTTGAAGAGAACAATTATCTTGGTTTATGAACTTGTGTTTGAAGGGAGAGACATTTACTTTGCCAAGCAAGAGACTGTGGAAAATAACAGTTGTTTTGAATTGTGACCAAGAATTTGTGAAAGAGACATTTCTTGTCAAAGAGAAGAATCCAGTGAATGGAAAATATTTTTGGTGCTACGTTGAATAGAACTTTGTTGTTTCACAGAACCTTATTTGAACTGAGCCTTGCTCAAGGTATTGCAGACTTGATACAGGGGAAGGAGTTCAAACCGGGTTACTTTCTAAAACCTTTGAGTTTGAATTGGTATACTATATTGTGGAAATAAAATTAGTCACACATTCCTTGTATTATTTTGTTGTATGTATTAGTGTGAGGGTCAGATACTTGTTTGACACAAGGTCAATTCTCTGTACGTTTAGGTTGCCATGCAGAGCCATCCTTGGTAGGGGAAAGATAGGCATTTATCTAATCCCTTTGTATTTATTAAAATGGAAATTTTTGAGAAAACAAAACCTTTGTGCCTGTCTCGCATTCCTGACCCTCACACACTCTTCAGCAGTATTAAACAATCCACCCAACTCTGAATAACCCTCTTAGTTTGTAGATATCTAACAATTAATACTTGTATATTACATCTTTCTATGTAGCACACACAGTTCAACAGCCATTTCTATAACCATTATGTAAGTGACATCCATGGGTGCTGTTCAGGGTTCTATTAAACTTGTTTTGTATGAACATACAGGTGATCAAGAAATTCACCAGAATATAGGGGAAGCGTTTGTAAAGCATCCAACTGAGGACTAACTCTATCAAGATAAGGACCCTTACTTCCTTGGCAAGTAGGAGCCATGATAAGCTGCAGTGGTGTGCAGAGCAGTGGTGCCAACATTAACCATCCAGGGTCACCTAAGCTGTTATATAAATGCATGTAGTGTCACTGGGTGGTATGAACATGCCCCTGCAGCCTAGACACCACTCCCTCTCATTGTGGAGGTCCATGTGTGGGGGCCATCCAGGCCCATTTACAACGTTGCTGAAATCAAGAAAGATGCCTCTACCCATTTATACAACATCTGAGCAGGCTTTGCAGCACTCTTTTCCTTTGTGGCAGGCTAGATTCTGAAGGATTTCATCTTTTTTTTATATATTTGTTTTACCTTTTAGAGCTCTGGCATATGGGGCAACAGCCCATCCATCCTGGGGCCAATTGGACCTTTCCCCCATTGCCAGTCTGGCCCTGAATCTAGTCACTCTGTTTTGGATTCATTGTAGTTTTGTTTTTAAGTAGTTTCACATACCTAGATACATGTTGTTTGCATAATTGATTCTTGCGAGAATCAGAGCTATGAGGGCCAACATCCTTTGTGGTAAAGTGAGATTGGGCACAATGGGTTTGATCCAGCGCAGTTGATAGAAGCACTTTTTTACCTATTGCATTGTCTTGGGGGTTCCAGCGGTTTTGTCTGGGTTTAGTTTAAGGTTGTTAGCCATCATCCATTTGCTTAATTGTGTGAGAGAGCTGCTGAGGTTCATGCTGGAGACCTTGTCGCTGATCAGTTTGTTGGTGATTTGAGTGTTGTTTGCATAGTTGTAACAGGTGAACCCATATGTTTTGTTAATTTTCATCAGTGAGGCCATAATGACAGAGAGTGTTGATCCTTGGGGGATTAGACATCTAGTGATCCATGGGTAAGAGCTGAAAGGCGGACACCATGTGATTTCTGTCCTGTTTGTCAAGAAGGATTGCATATATTGTAAATGGTTGCTATGCAGCACAGTTTCTTCCAGCCTTCTGATTAGTGTGTTATGGTAGGCAGTGGGCTATCTAATAGCTTATTAGACCCCACATGCTCCACGAATTGGCTCTATACATAGCTTTCTAGAATTGTTTTTTTTTATTTAAATGTATTTATTTTTTGTATTATTTCTTTTTTTTGGTATGGTATGTCTGAGATAAGTCTGCAATTGGAGGCTTCTTATGTGTATCCAGCTGTGTTCTACCAGTGATTTGATGTAGGCAGTCCTAAATGCAAATTGTATGATTCCTGTTTGGAATGAGTAGTACATGAGTGTGCAAAACTGGAGTCAGTTGAGGACTTATTTGTAGCTATCTGCAGGTCAGGGGTCAATCAGAGAGCTGAATTTGTTGCTTAGTTTCGCCGTTTTGTTTGTTGTCCAGTTCAAAGGGCAGTTTAAAATCCGTTCATTGGAATGGCTGTGCAATTACAGTAGTTGTCATTGACTGGGATATTACGGTTTCTTCCCTTGCTTACTGCTGCACCGATTGCCTGCTGTATGTCTTATACATTATTTCTGAAGTTGTTGGTGATATCTTTACACAGTGTTTGTGTAGTGGTCTACTGCAGGACACAGGGGGCCTATTTCACAGAGCATATTCCTATGAGAAAGCACCATTATAAAAATCTTCTGTAAATTAGGCCCAGGGTGTATCATTTCATTAACGGTTTGGTAAAGTTGTTTCTCTGGATGAGTGGCCGTGCAGGCTTGTACAGAGTAGAAACGTGTCTTTGCTTTTAGTATTTCTGTGTTTTAGCAACGAATCTGTCCTTGGTTTTAGTGTAGTCTTCATTTTATTCTAGTTTTCCATTCCTTTTTGTTTGTCACTAGATGCGTTGTGAACCATATTGCTGCTGTTGTCTTTTTTTCAGAAAGGGTTATGCAGTTTAAGGGTGGGAGAATGTTTAGGGCACCAGGTAGCCAATTCTCTGGTGTCGCTATTTCATCAACTTCTAATAACTTTCCACATTCTTCATGGTAGTCATTGTGCCTATTTTGAGTGTCAAGAGATCACGCATTGGTGAGTTCATTAGGTGGTTGTTCCATACCGAAATGGGGCGAGGTTGTCATCAGGCCTTCTTCACAGATCATTTTTCTGCTTCTGTGGCCTGCAACACATGCTGCTCCTTTGTATATTGTATGCCGTGCAAACTGACTATGTTGGTGCTCAGATCTCTTGGTGTTAACTCGGCTCCTCAAAGCAAATGTTGATATCTCCCACTATGGATGGGTGTTTGTTTTCTATGGTAACGTTCGCAGTTACGTTTGAGAGGTTTTCTGCACAGGCTGGGTTGTATGAGAACGTTCTGTAAACAAGTAGGAAGGAAAGGTTGATTTGATGGTTGAATCCAAGCTCCATCAGGAAACCTTCACTGTCTGGTGGTCTGGAAGGTTTGAAGTTTTAATTTTGAAGTATTAGTGCCATGGTGATGCCTCCTACTCTTTTACCAGTTCTGTTGACTTTTAAGAGTTTAAAGATATTGGGGGTGTATTCATGCCCTATTTCTTTGTAGTCATCTGCAACCCTATTCACGGTTTATATTAGGAAGAGTTTGTCAGTTCCTTCTCTGCTAATGACTTCTTGAGTCAACAGGTTGCGTTTAGAGTTGGAATGGGTTTTAATCAGGCTGCAACGTATTTTGAGTACAATATCTGGGTCCCATGTTGTCATTGGCTGGACTTAATGTTCCCTGTCTCCGAGATGCACATCATGGTCTGGTTTGATGTATGGTTGGTTGTGATGGTTGACAAACAAGACTGGTAGGTTATGAGTTGGGTCTTTTATTTTGTGTTTTGTCTTATGGATTGTGACTGCTGGTCAGTGTTTGGTGATGAAAAATGCTATTGTGGCTGAGGGTGCTCCTTCGGGCCAAGCAGTCTCAGACATCCATATCATGATAGCAAGTCATGCTTCCGTGGCCAGAGGTTATTTCTGTCATTAAATCACATTCCTGGTCAGCGTGGGGATTTTCTGGGTTCTGTTTCTTGTCCTCATATTGTGGCTTTCATTTCAGGTTATCTAGTTAAGGTTTGTAAAGTACATGAGTCATGTTGGTTAATTTCCTTCTGACTCGACAGTCTTTTCCCAGGTGTCCTGTTTTGTTGAGTACAGCCTTACTAATCACTTGTTTTCGAGGGAGCTACTGATTGTTCCCGGGATGTTGGGATCAGAACAGAGTAGGATGCAGTGTGATATGCCTTGACCTGCGAACCCCTATATATAGAGCACAGTCTAGTACCACTGGGTATGCTTTACCTGCACATACCATTGTGCAGAACAAAATATAGTACTTTGCAAAGCTCTTTACCCTGCAACACCAAGAAACAGAAACAATGTAATGTAGTGCAGTGCAATTTTGCTCTGGGAATACCTAGATAGAGCACACCATTTAGTGCAATGCAATAACCTTTGCTCCACACGTAGATGTGGAGCAAAATATACTATAATGCACTAGGCTTTGGTCTGGGTTACCAAACACAGAACTCAATGGTACAGTGCAGTGCACTTTACACTGGGCATAGCTAGATACAAATAAAAATAAACAATTGTATTCTCTTATTGCACTTCATGCTGGAGTGCAGTCTCTAAGCATGGGACTGGGTTTCAAACCTGTGCTGCTTAGCGTTGTCTTGCAAGACACACACAATGCCCCTGAGCTATCCTCCCAGCAAAGATACAGAACAAATTATAGAACAATGAACAATACTTTGGTCTGGTCAACCAGATGCAGAACACACTATAGAACAGTGCAATACACTATGGTCTGAAGCACCTTTATGCAAAAGACAATATAGAGCAGTGCTGTACGCTTTGCTCTGCGGCACCCACTTGTGGAACAAAGTGTAGAAAAGTGCAGCATGCTTTGGACATGGGTACTAGATGCAGAACACTATATGGTGCAAACCACTTGGGTCTGAGGCATGAAGGTGCAGAAAACAATTTGGAAATTTTAAATATCTTATGTAATGTAACGCAAATGGACTTCTCCAGCCCCCTTATGCCACTATTGGTGGACATGCTGCTCTTGGCCCTGTAAGAAAGGGGGGGGAATCAGTGGGACAGTGGGAGAGGCAGATGAGAATCCTAGGGTGTTGATGGGTGGGTACAAATTGTCTGAAGTATACTGTTCCTGTCTGCCAATTTGCATTCAATAGGTTGGGTGGAGAAGCTTGAGAGTATGTACTCCATATGGAAGAACCCAAAATACTGACAGACTACAGCACTTTCAATTTAGGTAGCTACTGATGTGGGCAAGTGTGATAGGGATAAAGAGGAGAGCTTGGTCATGGTTTGGTTAGTGCTGAACATCTTGGAGAGGAGTTGGTTAGTCAGGGGATGGGGGAGTAGGCCTTAAAAGGCAAATTAACATGAAACCCTGCACTCCCTCCACCGACCTCTTGCAGACGGGTCTCCTTACACCCGCTCACATTGCAATTGTCAATCCTCCCCATCTCTTTCTCTCCGTCTCTCCGTCTCTCTCTCTCTCTCTCTCTCTCTCTCTCTCTCTCTCTCTCTCTCTCTCTCTCTTTCGCTCTCTCTCTCTCTCTTTCTATCAAATAGATACAAAACAAGCATCTGCAAGCTGCCAGGTGAGGGGCATGGGGCAGTATGGAAACTCCACTCATTTACCACAAGCTACTTGCTAAGGATTATTGGAGGCAAGAAACTGTGTTTGAAAGAAAGCAACTTGAACATTAATGTGCCACAGGTAACCAGTTCACATTTCTTAGTAGGCTGGTTGGCATGCTGAGAGATGCCTGAAAGCAGCCTTTCTTATGCTCAGTTGCTCTGCTCAATAATCTGATAGACATGCTGCCCTTCAATGTCAGGGCTCGTCTTGGGCAGGACAAGAAGGCATTTTTGTAGGCATTGGGCAGGTGTTCATGGCAGGGGCCAGAATCCCTGCTCGTTGTAGTATGGGCAGGGGCCAGTATCCTTGCTCATTCCTCCCAGGGGTCTCCCCTGCTTTCTCCCTTAAGCCCTAAAACTCTCCTGGCACAGGCCAAAATTACATTCCCAAATGCCCAATTAATCCAAGTTTTGAGGTGACACCAGGAATCCGGTATCAAAATACTTTGTGACTAAAAGAGGAACATAAAAGCATCAAAGGTGGCATGCGGAGCCCTCAAAAGTGCAGCACCTCTACCTTTAGGTGGTGCAGCAGATGCAGAAAGGTGAAGAGCAGCATGCTGGCAGTGACAGAAATGGGGATTTGGGTGGGTGGGCTTTTGGGTGCGGGATAGGATGGACATTCCAATAACACTGCAATTAAGAGTTTGAGGTCCTTCTCATACCTTGCTAGGTAAGGTTTTCTGGCCCATGTCCCTGAAGGTCTTTGTGCCAAGTCTAAATGATGGTACCGGGGGGCTGGGGGGGGGGCTATGCTTTATTAATGCAGATATCAAGGGCTGCTCCCAGGGTAGAGAGGGGCTGTCAGAGATGAACATGTGCACTAGATGTGCGCTTTTTCCCACAGGGGGTCTCACACATCCTGTAAAAGTACTGTCTCACTCATTAAGTGCTATTTACACTACAGAAGTGTTGAAAGGGCAGATAGGCTGCCTTTATACAGCAAGTAGGGCGCTTTCGGAAATATGCTCTTGCGTTTACAGCGTTTACACAAGTTGGTATGATGTCTGATGAAGAATGTCAGAGAATTGCATTGGCGTAGTTTGGAGCCGGTTACAAAAGCTATGAAAAAGACATGTTTTGGACAAGTGGGCTCCCTCTGATTGCCTGTTAATTTTCTACTTTTCTTGTGCCGCCTGGGCTCTTCATTTAGTAGGGAAGCGTTGCTGTTTGAGGCTTGAGCATGTATGGTACAGTATATGCAATTCAGGGCGATTGTTCTGTTGCCTGAGGTTTGACCATGTACGGTGAAGGCCGTGTGATTTATGGAAGGTATCTCTGCTGTCTGAAGCTTTTTAACGAACGGTATGAGCAGTGTATGGGGGATGGCGGTGGTGTCCAGCGCCTACCCATGAGTGGTGCAGGAGATGTGATTTAGGAGCATAGTTCTACTGTCTAAAGCACATGCATTTAAGTAATTGATTATGACAATTCAGGATAGTTCTGTTCTCAAAGGGCTGACCATGGACAATTCAGGGAATGTGATTTAGGGTGTATCCCTCCTGTCAGCTCCCTGACCATGTATAATGTAGGACACATGCTTTAGGAGCATCGTTCCCCAGTGGTAATCTGTTGCATTATCCCCAGCTTCCTTTGCCATGTCCCTATACCCCATAAGTAACCCATTTCATTGCCCTGGCCTCACTATGCCTTGTCCCAGTATCCCATTAGTACTCAATTTCCCCAGGCTCCCACTTCCTTCTCCCCATGCCTTAGTCATAGTCTGTTGCATTTACCCGCCTTCCTGTTCCTCATCTCATTGTCTCGTACGTAATCTGTTATATTACCCGGCCTCCGTCTTTCTCATCTCAGTACCCCATTCATGATTCATTCAATTACCCTCAACTCCCTCTTCCTTGCCCCAATACCCCTTTACCCCAACCTCACTATTCCTCATCCCAGTACCCCATTACCGTGCATCACTTTCCCTTGTCACAATATCCCTTTTGGGGCACTTAGATGCATAGAACAACATACAACAGTTCAATATGCTTTGGTCTCTGCATCTAGATGCAGAACACAATATGACACATTATACTAAAGTTTGATCTGTGACAGAATTGCAGAAAAGAAAACAGAACAGTACAGTACTCTTTGGACTGGGACACCTAGTTGCAGAACACAATGCGGAACTATACAATGCATTTTGGTCTGGTGCACTTTGATGTAGAACATATCATAGAACTGTGCAAATATATTTGGTCTCGGGCACCTAGATACAGAAACAATATGAAGCAATGCACTATGTGTTGGTCTGGGGCACTTAGCTGCAGAACGCAGTATAGAATAGTGCAATGCCCGAGAAGCAAGACCCCACTTCTAGCAAGCACTTAAACGAGATGAGAAGGAGAGTATTCCTCAGGACAGCTGAAACATGGGTTGGAATTGGGTAGGTCATGTGAGAAAGGTGTTGCTATTCCTTACCCGTCCATAGTATGTGTAATTGTTGAAGTGCTGGGGCACCTGGCAAACAGGCGAGGAGGAGGCATTTTCCTTTGCAGGCTGCCTGCACAAGGCTGCACTGGAGATGCGCAAGTTGTAGGGCAGTTGGAGGGTCACGTGGCCCACAGATTCGATTTGGCTCCTTGGGAAGCTGGGATTGGATAGGGGAAGGAGGAGCAAAATTGTGCAGGGTAAAGTAGGCAAAGGGCTTTTGGTCATGGATTGCTTGGAGAAGAAAGGCATAGGGGAAGGGGGCTTGGGCTCAAAATTGGGCAGGAAGAAAAAAGGCACAATGCTTTAAAAATGTCAAAACTCCACAAAAACAATGCCTTTTACCTCAGGGCATTGTGCTGGTGGAGTGGGCCTGGAGAGAAATATGGGGTAGCAAAGATTCCTGTAGTGTCTTTTGACCCTCAAATCCATTTTAGTTCCTCGGGAAGACTGCAAAGTCTATCGGGAGGATATAGTATAAGGAAAGGGAGGGATTAGTGCTGAAATTCAGCAGAGAAAAGGCAGCAACATCCTTCAACAATCCCAGAAGGGCAACACTCGCCTTGTGGCTGCAGAGAAATTCAGGGCAGCAAAGATCACTGGAGGGTCTTTTGACCCTCATTTCCAGTCCAGATACTTCAGAAGGCTTCAAGGGATAAAGGGAGTTTGTTTTGTCGGCTTGGATGCATACGTTTTCACATATGAGCATGATCTATCCAGTCAATTTAGACATGATGCATGTTGTAGGAAAGATGCATTTGTGGTGGGCGAGTTGTTATCAAACCTAGTGCAATTGATTATAGCCGTGGGTTTTGCAAATACATGAATGCAATTCAATTAGGGCTGTACCGAATAGCATATTTAGTATTTGGGCGAATACCGAATAGTTGGTCAACTATTCGGCCGAAGCCGAATATGAAGCCGAATAGTTGCTTAATTTAATAAATCATGTTCCAAACTTCAAAAAACACACTTAATAAAAAAAAACAAATAAAGCACAATTTTAAATGCATTCTATACTTTTATTTCTCTTCATTGTAATTAATATAGCATCTTTATTTAAAGCATAAAAGCCAGAAATAAAGCAGTTTTAAACAAAATGAAGGGAGCAAATGTACAGACGATTGTTGCATATTCAGTGCCAGTTAAAGTAGGAGGCTTCACAAATGCTAAAGGACTGCCTTTGTGAATCAGATGCATTGCATTCTCTATCCAGTTGCAAAGTCGATGCGGTTGAGTTTCGAAACTTCTTTGCAGCTCACATAGAAATGTATATAATGTTTCATGTATGCTCATGCAGGACTAAAGTCAAGAGGAAATATGAAATGCGTGAACTCCATCTCACAAATATTCACCCCACCCAAACAAATGCTGCTCACTTTTCACTTATCTTAGCCACTCCTTCTCGCCAATACACAAACCTATGCAACTTATCATTCCTAATAAAATATTAGATAATGTTAAAATCAGGACTCAAGTCCTTAAAAAAAGAATTTGGGGGACTATGACGTACGCAATGGGAAGTGACATGACATGAACTGAAAGTATCTATGCACATTTCTTTCAGTTTGTCTTTTCCAACTGAAAAAAGTGCTCATTGCATATAAAGATTCGCCAAAAGAAAAGATGTTCCTTTATTTTTGCAGGCTAAGTATAAAAGATGAGCACCTTTTATGTCTAAAAATCTGTAACAAAACATGCCCTAAAGAGCAGATTACAATATAAGATATTTTTCGGCTGTGTGATAGCAATTTGTCTGGTCTAATTCTGTTCAGTTTTGCAAACTGAAGTCTATATTTGCCTTTCTGACTTCATGTTGCATTGTATTCTAATGAGAATGTCAAAGTATTCGGCAAGAGCCGCATAGTAAGAAACAATTCGGCCGGAGCCGAATAGCTCTTTTTCAGGCAGAATTCGACCGAATACATACTCGAAACCGAAGTTCGGTACACCCCTAAATTCAATAGATTCAAACGACTTGCAAACACTGGTGTTCCTTTAATGGATTGTCCACAAGAGCCAGCGAAGAGCATGAATTCTTTTTACACACGCACACACACACACATTGCGTGCACACACACATATGCCGCGGGTGCGTGCACACACACACACACATGCGCGCACACACACACACACATGCGCGCACATGCAAACATACACACACACATAGACTCTCACACACCTAATGCAACATTTCCTTTGAACCAAAAGGCGGTTGCTACACATATATTCATTTCAAAATGCTTGCCATTGGGACTCAAGTCTAAACAAGTATTTTCCACAAGACCACCCTCAGTTTAATCCTTACCATTGACATTGGACACGGGATGAATACATTGTATTGATATTTTTCTTAACTCGGTACAGTACACTTGTACCATTGTCCCTCTGTCACATACCCTCATAATGTTACTACCGCCTCCTAACCACCAGGTCTTCTGTCTCATTCGTTAGTTCCATCTGTCTTGTTAAGCGCTCGGCAATTCTAATGCTCCGCCCACTGTATGGCCTTTTTGCTATTGTTTTTCGTCTAAAAACTATGTTCTTTCGTATAAATAAATGCCATTTAAAAGTATAAAATAGGTGTTTTGTTGGCCAGGACAAATGCTACGGATAAGTAGAATAGTGGAGGCAGAGCTTGTACATGCTTGCGAATATTGTGAATACACGGAAATTAAAACAGTGACTCCTTAAGCACCCCAATATATTTATTAACCAAGCTCATATTTTTTGCTGACATTCTTGGTGAGTCCATATGGTTGTTTTTTTCTGATAGTCCCACTAAATGTGTGTCACGATGCGCACTGTACAGGTTAACTAGCCTGAAATACTGTGACTGGGAGAGTCGATGCATTGAAGACGTGCAACTTTATTATTTATCACCGGCATGTGTTGGCCCCCGAGGGGTACATTGTCTTATCTCTTCACTCACTGATAAGTGCTGTCAAATTACTCATGTGAGATCATGTCACCATGCTGAGCGACGCCACTGGCGGGAATTACCAGTGTTGTCAGGGGAGAAGCGGCAAGGCACAGCAGTACGTCCCTGAGAACATTCACATGTTATTATTATTTGTTGTTTAAATCCAGAAAGAGGATGTTTTTTGTAATCTTGGTAGGCTACTCTGCCTAATGACATTGTTTGGTGTCGGCTAGTGTATATCTCACACGTTCTTAAATAAAAGCTTTCAGGGGAAAAGAATCGAAGAAGGTCCCACGATAGGCCCAGTTAATAAATAGCTACCACACACCTGCCTGAGTGTAGGTAAGAGTGAGCCATTACAGGTTAGAACGCGCAAGTGGGCGTGAATTCTCTCTAGCACCAGTGGCTGAGCCAACTGCCCAAAGGATCCAAAAGTGTTGAGTGAACTTGTGAGTGCAGCTCTGTTAGGTAGAATGGAGCTCATTTTACAGAACAGAAATCTAAAGAGTTAAAGTTGAGTAAGGCTTTCACACATCCGATTCCTGTCATGTCTCAATTTCATGCATTTGGATGGCAGAGAGGAGGGGCAGATTGTAAGTTACGATTCCATCGCTCTCTTCCGCTCCATCATGCAAATACGGCAGCATTTGTACCGGCATGGATGTTCATGCCGGCGCAAATGCTGTGGATTTCTATGGAGTCTGTCTGCTTTTCACGCAAGCAAAAAGCCAGCAAAGTCCATAGGAATCCATTGTAAATGCTGCCTGCCATGCATTTGTCGCCTCTGTTTACTTCGGTATCTGGTCATTGCATCGAAATCCATACCATCGAATGCATTTGCTTTGAATTTTTTACATCTAAACATGTGCATCATATTCATGTTTTTGGGGGGTAAAGGATTCATTTCTGTTTAGGTGAATTTTTAAGGGTAAAAAACGGGGGCTTTGGCCCACCCAAAAAAAGAAACAAAAATGCATTTGATGCACATTTTTTAGATGGAAACAATTTTATGCAAAGGCACCTCAATGCAAGGGATTCAATGCAAAGACCATAAACCATTTACTTCACTTGCACAGCCAAGTGCAAAAGTGTGGCGTACAAGCATGCACACTGCCTTTTTACTCACCCCTTTTGAACTCCGCCAGTTCACACACACGTGCAACGGAAGAGGTACTAGCTGCCAATTTACAGGGACCTCTTAGATGAGCACCATTGTCGCCCTAATCAGTTGCCAATAACACCCTCCTAGGTACCAAAAAACAAGCCCTTCCCTTTTCAGTCTGTGCACTCTACACAGCCTCTATTTTAACAGCCGTGTCCCTTCCGAATCTCAGACATAAGAAATGTCCCTCAAAGCAGTAACACACGAGTCACTGCTCCCCTTAAAAATGGCGACATTTTTGCCAGTGACACACACGGATATTTACTCTAAAGGCCATGCCTTCCCCTGCCCCCCAGCCCATCCCGCTAGCCTACAATTACACCTCAGGTAAAGTCGAATCTTCACGCAGGTGACGGCAATTAAATTGCAGGGTCAGGTACACCCTTCGTGGTGAATTGCATGAGTGAATCCGATATCCAAGTAGTGTGGAGAGCCACGGCATTTCCAAGCATTGTAATCTGGCTTTCAGGTGGCTCCTTGCCCCAGCCTTCTGCAATGCATCTGGTACAAAGAGTTCAGCATTTACCCGCCAATGTTCAGGTCTGCTTTCTTGTGCTGTGTGAAACGGCTGCCGAGTCACCTACCATCCAATACAAACGGCCATTGGTGTCATTGATACATTGCGGTGTGCGGTCCGTCCGTATAGCGCACAATACCCAGAAATGGCTCTCTTGTCACTGTGGTCCTACTGCACCTTCTGAGAAAGGAAGCTTTGAATTTTGCTCTCAATACCGTTACTGACGTCATGGTCCTAAGGGAACCAGTCCACTAATATCCCATCGTGTTGGACACATTCACTAATGCCACTCAGTACAATCTTCCCAGGATACACGTGGCTTTACTTTCTCTTACTTCTGTTGTTAGAATTTTGAAACAAAAATAACGAGGACTCTGCCAAAAAAACATGACGTTTTGTGTAAGCAAAAGCAAACAGTTTGTGAAGGCAAGCTTTCAAAAAGATGTAAGTGTCATGGAGATGAATGGAAAAGGAAAACCGTCTTAAACTCGACTGCCAATACAAAGCAATGGATTAAGTGTTCATTCTGGTAAAATAGCTCCGGGGGTCAAGCACTTGTTGCTGACAACTTTGTGTGAGCTGTATGTTGCAAGATTACACACGTCATATGGGTTACTAACAGTCGCATATACAATGTTCTATGTACATAGCTATATAAAAGACACATTTTCCATCATATTTTAAGCTTTTTGGTTGCATTTATATGCCCCATACTGATAGCAGTGATGTCCTAGCTAGTGACTGCTTTGCTCAAGGTCCCTGCAAGTCCAGTACCTGAAATGACACGTGATAGAGAGGGGGTGATGCTTGCCGGCATTTGTGACTAGTCACCCATAGCCTCATTCCAAGAATGATGCTCTTCAAAATCTGTTTACTTTGCTGGCTGCCAAGTTGTCCCCACTAAGGCACCTCCGCAAATTGAACGTCTCATCATTAACTTGCAGGCCACTGTTATCATGCAGGATATTGCGGTGGTGCTGGAGATCGGCTTTGAGGACTGTGGGTGAGATGAGGGGGAACTGGGACCGCTGTCCTGTTGCATGCAGTACCGGGGCAGAAATGACAGGTGAGGTTGAGAGATCCACTGTTAGACTCGGTGCAGACCGAGGAAAAAGTGGAATGTACTCCTGCTGAGGTTAAAACACTGAGGGCAAGTGAGAGTGGAGTGGGAAAGAGAGAGAGAGAACCACTACCATCATAGCCAGCATTTGAAGTGGACACTGTCTGCCCTAAGCCGCAAAGAAGCTAAGCCCTGCCCCCATATGGAAAAGACGATGGAAGACCCATTGGCAGACACATCACCAGATAAAGGGCAAGAGCAGCAAATCCAGTGCAAAGAGTCGAAGAAGTCCAAGGAGTAAAGCGATTGATCGAGTGGAGAGAAGGGCCCAAAGCATCTTGGAGAAGAAGCACAATCGTGAAGGCATTATTTGGGTAAACAAAAGCAACACACTGGAATCCTGCTATAAGGGGACACCATGGGCCTCATTACGACCCAGGCGGTAAGTTACCGCCTGGGTCGTACCTTTACCACCATGGCGTAAACTACGTTTATGCCATGGTGGTTGGCGGACTTACCGCCCCATTCCGAGGTGAGTGGGGCGGTAAGTCCCCATTAACCCATTTACCCTTCCCCATTCCCATTTTTGCCCCATAGGGCATAATGGGAGTGGGGAAGGCGTTAATTACGCCACCGTAAATTACGGTGGCGTAATTAACAACAAGGTCCCTTAGCGCCATGGATTTTAACACCTGCTAAAAGCAGGTGTTAAAACCTCCATGGCGCTAAGGGACCTCGGAATCAGGCGGTAAGGGTCGGCGCTGTTTACGCCGCCGTAAACCCCTTACCGCCTGGGTCCTAATGAGGCCTCATGTCCCAGTTTCCAGAGTGAAACGAAGAAACTACATGCTGAGCAACTGCTATTGCTGGGACATTGAGTTCAAGATCCTAAAGCTACAAAAAAAATGCACACTGAGAATGTGTGGCATTCTGGGATTCTGGGCCTCATTAGGACCCAGGCGGTAAGGGGTTTACGGCGGCGTAAACAGCGCCGACCCTTACCGCCTGATTCCGAGGTCCCTTAGTGCCATGGAGGTTTTAACACCTGCTTTTAGCAGGTGTTAAAATCCATGGCGCTAAGGGACCTTGTTGTTAATTACGCCACCATAATTTACGGTGGCGTAATTAACGCCTTCCCCACTCCCATTATGCCCTATGGGGCAAAAATGGGAATGGGGAAGGGTAAATGGGTTAATGGGGACTTACCGCCCCACTCACCTCAGAATGGGGCGGTAAGTCCGCCAACCACCATGGCGTAAACGTAGTTTACGCCATGGTGGTAAAGGTACGACCCAGGCGGTAACTTACCGCCTGGGTCGTAATGAGGCCCTCTGAGTCCAAGATCTGAGAGCAAACTAAAGAAAGTACAAGCTGACAAATAGTCCACGTTTCTAGACCTAATGAAAGAAATAATAGACTGAAAACCCACTGTATACTAGATCACTGAAACTAAGATCGCACAGCAAACTGGAGAACTGATTCCAAGAAAACATCCATTAATAAACCACTGTTGTTTGTGGGGACCACACATCCATATCCCCACACAAACAGAGAAAACCCATCACAGAATACGTATTGCAGGCTGGGAGATGTAGTTCTACTTTGCAGCAAGAACCAGCCACATGACACAATCATCCAACCATTTACTGCTCAAGATCCAGCAAGGTTTCCTAGTCAACCAACCATTAACTGCTCAAGAACCAGCAAGGTTTCCTAATCAAGCAACCATTAACTGCTCAAGAACCAGCAAGGTTTCCTAGTCAACCAACCATTAACTGCTCAAGAACCAGCAACGTTTCCTAATCAAGCAACCATTAACTGCTCAAGAACCAGCAAGGTTTCCTAATCAAGCAACAATTAACTGCTCAAGAACCAGCAAGGTTTCCTAATCAAGCAACCATTAACTGCTCTGTGACTAAGTCCAATTTCACAGAACCCATTCTAAAAATCCAAGCTGACAAACGTATCCCAGTCCTCTGTCACCCTTTCCTCAAGAATGTCACGAGACACATTCTCCAGAAGAATAAACAGGAAAGGAGCAGGTAGAATTGGCCAGTGCATATTACAACACAGGAACAATCTATCATTCCAAAACATATGCAGCAGCTAACAGAACTAGCCCTAACGGGTATACCTATACACAGACGGCTGTATTGATCTGTGTATATTCTTATTCAATAGGTTGAAAAAGTCAGCTTCGTGGTAAAGACACATCAGGCCAATGTCATTACACACTTTGTAAATATAAATCCCAACAGCTATGAACACAGTTGAGGCATGGGGTTGAACCACGCACATTTGCCTCCACATTGCTAGGGCTTCTCTGCATTAGATGCCTAGACTATGTGTGCTTATATTGTTTGGCCCTGTAATATTATTGGTAGATGCTTGTAAAATACATATGTCATGCTCTGAATATATGTATCCCATTATACATTTTGCTGAGTGGTTGTTCACATCGTGTTTCAGGTAAGTTTACAAGCGCATGGTAGTAAGGTGGTGTGTTTATTGTGGTGATGTCAAGACACCACATTGGGCGTTCTACGGACACAAGTGGAACTACATCCATTCAGCAATCACACGCATTGCTCCTCACATGGCAACACGTGCATGAATGCCTCAACCAGGTGCCATTGGATTTGCGGGTCACGTGTCAGTATTCCTCTGTAGGAAAATAATTTCATTCTTCATGTCAGAGTTGGGTTGGTGCCACCGAAGCATGTTCAACACAACTCGGTTATTGGTCCGTGAACGTGCTCTAGAAGGAGACCACTGACCAACTCATGATCAAGCTGGGAAGGATCTGGAGCTGCAAATTAATATTAGGTATGAGAGAGCAAATCTTGGCAAGCAGATAAAGCTCCAGAACAGAGAAATCACAAACATAGACACGGTACACATGCACTCATTCCTTTTGAACGTGCTTATGCAGTGCAGAAGGTGTCACTGTAGTTGTGACATATGATGCAGTGGAGAGACACCTCATATACACTCATTCCTTTTGAACTTGCTTATGCAATGCAGAAGGTGTCCCAGCAGTTGGGTTTATACTTTCATGTGTTGGCTGACTACGGAAAAACATTAGCTATTTAAGTGTCTTTGTATATTGAAAGGAACTGCAGAAAAATATGTCAAATGAAAAATCAATGAGCAAAGCTCAAAAAAGTAATGGTTCTGTGTGACGAAATTTAAGTCAGTTGCTCAGGCAATAAGGTTCATGTTAGAGCTTTTTCAAGCTTTTGTAGCTGAGAAATTATTTCATGTCTGTTGCCAGGATTTGCACCAATACTTTGTGTACTTTCATTTTGAGAGACCTAAGGGAGATTCTAGACAAGACTGACAATTTTGTAGAGAACTCTGTCCCCGGAAATCCCCAAAGGGACTCAGTGCAAAGCCAAACCTACATGCTCTGCAGATTGGAATTCCAATATTTATTCATTTATTACATTTATTTACATATACCGGGAGGAACAATGCTCTTTTGATCACAAAAGAACTTACAATAGACAAGTATTGGGATTTGATGTGAAGGAGTGAGCTTATTGC
This sequence comes from Ambystoma mexicanum, assembly GCF_040938575.1. Classification (NCBI taxonomy): domain Eukaryota; kingdom Metazoa; phylum Chordata; class Amphibia; order Caudata; family Ambystomatidae; genus Ambystoma; species Ambystoma mexicanum. The sequence continues at coordinate 458,206,366 of NC_090941.1, read as the reverse complement.
AATGGGATGAGTTTGAGTGACATTCTGACAAAGTTGTGTGTGGTATTAAATGGAACCATCAACGGCGACAATAGATGGGTGAACATACATAGATTAAGGACAACCAACATTAGACATTTTTAAATGAAGGTAGGTGGCACAGCCAGCTGTGTGTAGGGATGTGACCATGATGGTTGAAGTGCTAGAGTGGAGGCAGTAAAAAGCGAGGGACAGAGAAAGCATAGAAGGAAGGGGGAAATGTTAGCTTGAAGGCAGATTCAAGGTAGATTAAGAGGGTAACTCGGAGGCGAGGAGGTCAGCTTTTAGTTTGGTTTTGAACAGATTGGTGTGGACTGTTTCTCAGATGGCCGGGGAAAGAGAATTACATGCAAGTGGAGCAAGAAGAGAGAAAGAGCGGAATCGAGAGGACGCACAGGGAGGGTGAAGTGCTACAAGGGTAATCAAGGAGGCAAAACAGAGATGATGAGATGTCTTGTAGAGTTGGATAGATGAGGAAAGATACAATGGTGCTTTTCTGTGGATAGATTTGTGTACCAGGAGATGAAATTTAAATCTGGCCCTGTTTTGCATCATCAGCCATCCAGCCTGGTGACTGTACAAGGAAGTAGGTGTGAAGTGAGAGAGATCAAAGAGAGCCCTGGTATCAAAGTTAATGATCTTGTTAAGAGGACAGAACGCATAGTTGGGTAGAGCAAAGAGGATGCTGGCAGAGTAGTCAGGTTTAGAGAATACATTAGTCATTAAGAGCTGCTTGGTGCTGTTGAAAGGAAGGCAGTGCCTGATTTACCTAATATTTAGCTGGTTGAGGTGAACCACTGTTGCAGTTTTGGAGATGAAAGTAGAGAAAGTTTGGGAAGGTTATAGATGACACCAAGTCTTCCAGCTGAAGAATAGTAGGGTAGAGTGTGAGGTGGGAACAGGATAGGCAGTGGAAGAGATGAGAAAGAGTATTTGGCAGGGAAGAAAATCACCTTTGTTTTGGTTGAATTTAAAATCAGAGAGTGCAAATCCATCCAATAACATATGGTAGAGAGACAGTTTGAAATTTTGATTGAGAAATCAGAGGACAGTTCAGGAAAACAGAAGAAGAATTGGGTGTCATCTGAAATGAGTTGGTATGAGAATCCACAGGAGGAGATTAGTTCCCCAAAGGCAGAGGTGTAGAGTGTAAAGAGGAGAGGATCCAATACAGAGCCTTGTGGAACACCGACAGTTAGGGGAGTGAGTGGAGAGGTGTTGTGGCTTCACGAGACAGAGAATTTGTGAGGTGCCAGGTAGCATCCAAACCAGGCAAGGACTCAATCGCAAATCCCAAGAAAAAAGAGAGTATTAAGGAGATCAGAGCAATCAACAGTGTCAAAGGCAGCAGCCAGGTCTAGGAGAATTAGGATAGATAACAGGTTAGAGTGCTTAGCAGAGGAGATTAAGTTGTTTACTTTCATGAGAGCAGTTTCCGCGGAGTGACAGGAGTGAAAACCTTGCTTTTAGCGGGTCTTGAAGGTTGTGAATGTCTAAGAAATTGGTAAGATTGTTGAACATAACCCTTTTGAGCACTTTAGAGAAGTGTGGAATGAGAGTCCCAGGGTGAAAGTTAGCTGGTAGATTTGGGTAAGTGCTTTGATTTATTAAGGGAGGGATGACCGTGGTCCTTGTGAAAATAGAGGGAAGACATGCAGAGTCTAAGGACTCATTGAAGAGTTCAGCGAGATGAGAGGCAACTAAAGGGGAAATAAGCTTGACTAGCTGAGAAGCAAGAGTGTCTGATGGGGCAAAAGAGGGGTTAGATAGGCCTTCAGTATTAGCATGACTAAAGTGGGAGATAGAGGCAGAGGACGATGGTAGAATAGGTGGATTGTACAATTTAGGAAAAGGGAATGTGAGGAAGGTAAGAGAGATAAGGTAAGAGAGATAGCATTTCAGGTCCTCATCTAAGTGGGTATGCCTCCAATTGCAAAGGAGGCAACACATTTTTGTGTGGAGAGAGCATATCAATGGGGTGACTCATGGCTGAGGATGCTGAGACTTAGGGGTGAATGTTTGCAGTTGGAAGTTAGAGGTAAATGAGTCATATAGTAGGGATTTGGAAGCTGGTGAAGGCAGTGTGCGTGGTAGAGGCATTCGGTGTGAAGGGGGAGAATGAGAACTGTAGGTCTGAGAGAAAGGCAAGAATGGCAGAAGGTATACATGTCCTTTTAGTAATAGGTAGGGCAAGTGGCGAGGAGAGGTCAGAGGCTGAAAACAAGATGGTGGTGGAAACAATGGAGAGATTAGATAGGGATGGTGTGACTGTAGTATCAGTGCCCGAGAGAGAGGTGGAGAAGAATAATAGATCCAAAGTTTTACCCCGGGAGTTGGTAGTTAGGTTACTGATAGAGTGGAGAGGTGGTCATTTAGAAAAGACGGCAGTTCAGATTTCTGAGAAGTGGTTGGAGAGGGAAGGTTAAGGTCACCTTAAGAGAATGAGGTGATGTTTAGTGGAAAGAGAATCAAGGAGTTGCCAAAGGTCAACAAAGAATGGTCCAATGGTACCAGGAGGGTGACAAAGGGAGATTATGTGAACCGAGTGAGGCAGAGCAAAAGTAGAGATGGTGAATTTAAAAGAGATAGCAGAGGATGTGACATTGGAGATTTGTGAGGCATTGAGGTGGGAAGAGGTGGGAAGAGAGTAAGTGTCTGGTGCCTCCACATTTGCCAGCCAGACAATGAGAGTGAATGAAGCATATTTTAGAATCATGTAGGGCTGCAAGGTTGACAGTGTCAGATGGAGAATTCCAGGTTTCAGTGATAGCACAGAAGTCTAGTACAAGAGAGCTGTCATGAACGTAGTCAGTGATAAAGGAGGTTTTGTTGGATACAGACTGAATATTACAGAGTGCAGTGTTTAGTTGATGCAGTGAGGAAGAGTAGAGAAGTTGAGTCTCAGCGGAAGAGGGTTGAGGTGGATAGATGTTAGGGGAGGTGTAGTTAGCTTTTTGGCTTTGTCTGTTGGAAGTAGGAGGTACAAAAGGGTTACAGCAGTGAGAGTTTCAAGGTGTGAGCTTTATGATAGGGATATGATAGGAGGAAGTTGTAGCATGATGGAGAAAGCACAGGGGTAGGTGAGTAGGAAGAGCAGTGAGAGCAGAAGGAGCCAATGCATTGTAGTTGAGTACTGCAGTGTGGAGAGACAGCACAGTAAATAGCAAGATGGCAGTACTCACAGGTGCAGCAAGGAGTACAGCAAAAGCAAATTCTCATAGGCAGAGAGGCCAAGTGGCTGGTTATTGGCTGCACTTGACCCTTAAATGGGACGTCCCTGGCTGGACACCCATGGTGAGTTCAGAAGTGATCACACACAATCTTGTCACCTGATCACCTAGTCCATCAGTGGTTGGTCTCTGATGTTGTCCCCGGTGTTGCTGTGATGAGACGATTTTTTCTTGATTGGTGTTCCCAGAGGAGTCTCTTGTGGCCTTCAGTTGGAGTGTGGGCTGACACAAAATGACCGCAGGAAGTGAGGACACTGTTCCCAGATGGCCATAGGAAGTGATATCACTGACATATGATGACCACAGGAAGTTATATCACTGATCCAAGAAGGCCACTGGGTGTGATATCACCAATACAAGATGGCTACAGGAAGGAATCTCTCCGATCCAAGATGGCTGCAGGAAGTGATGTTACAGACAGAAAGTGAAGCCACAAACCAGATGTGATCACGCACGCTCTTGCCACTTGATTGCCTAGTCCTTTAGTGGTTGGTCTCTGATTTTGGCCCTGGTGTTGCTGGGATGAGGCACTTTCGTCTTAATTGGTGTTCCCAGAGGAGTCTCTTGCGACCTTCAGTTGGAGTGTGGGCTGACAGAAAATAATGAGCACAGGAAGTGAGAACACTGATCCAAGATGGCCACAAGAAGTGATAATACTGATAATGATGGCCACAGAGGAGATGCAGAAGCAGATCGAAATGAAACAAAGGCATAAAGGAAACTTGAAGGAGCATGGTGGAAAATGGGGGTTCATCAGAAAAATTCTTGAGCATTAGTTGGATAACCCATAATTCCCAGACGTGTTGTGATTTTAGCTCCACTGATCACAAAAGTTAAGATCCTAATTGTACCAAACAAGGAAAAGCATTGCCACAAAAGACAACACCATATCAATCAACTTGTCTAATTTGATCTTTAACATGGCTATAGGTGTATTTGGACCCAGAAATAGCATCAACTTTGATGGATTATGTTCCAGAAATAAGGGAGGGTTGGAATTTGGAAGAAATACATTTAAGTGAAAGGAGAACAATCAGACTTTACCATATAAAAATAAAACTGTTCAGGAAGGACAGGAATGGGTTACATTAAATGAGTCATGTTTGCTTTAGCATTTTCACATTAATGATTATATCTTGCAGTTAACAAAAATGTGATTGGAACTAACAATAGCATCACTATGACGCATATAAATTCTATGCCATCCCATCTCAATTTTTAATAAACAGATCATGATGTATTTTGTTTTGTTTTAGACCAGATAAAGCTTGGTTTTGCAAAATCAGATACATGTGAGCTATTCACTAGTCTTGGACAAATCTGTGAAACCGAAGGTCATTCTCCAAGTTAACAAAACTTTGTTTAAGAATTGCCATGATAGAAATGCTACTGACATTGATTTGTTACCACAAGCTAAGAACCTTGTGTCATTGAGCTAGCGAATCCATCTGCCCTCTAATGGGCAGGTCTCATGGCTCAGAATATATATCCATACAGAGCCTAGCCTATAAAGAACAAAAACAGTCAATAATAGTGGTAAACTGCAAATTACTGACAACCAAATATTGTGTCACGGCCCAAAACTGTTTATGTAATCCAGTCATTGCCTTATTCAGAAGCTTATAAAATGCAAAATGAATTGTAATACATGTTAAAAAGGAGTGTGGGAGCCTATCTACTTCGAACAAACATTGGTCAAATACCCTGTTCTATGGAATTTCTTCTACTCAGGTGGGTCTACAACCACGTTCTAGCGTACTGCACCCTTCACAGAGGAGAAATAACCATTTGGATAATAGTCTTTGTCCCACCCACTTGGGCAGTCCAGTATCGAAATGCTAGGCAAATCTTCTATGAATAAGAGAACCATTAGCAACCCCAGACACGTGTTTCGGCCTAGTCAGGCCTCATCAGTGAACAAGGGGTCCGCATCTGGATTAGCCAGGGTTACTTAGTGTGAGACCCAAAGATGTACAACCGGTGCTGCTGTGTGTTCCGTGTCTGCAGTTTAAAGTACTTTGGAAAAACTTGGCTGAATCCCGGAGTCTCTTTTTAGTTTTTACTGGATGAGGAGAAGGCAGAACAGCACAAGCCCATAAAACCCTATTTAGGGCGTGAAGCACAGTGGTGTGCTGGTGTGTGTTCCATTTTCCCGGGGGCTCAGGTGGAGGAGACTACTGCGAGCAGAGCTGAGTACAATCAATCCCTGGTACGCCCCTGCGAGCCACAATTATTATAATTAAATAATTAAATTGTTCTTGGAGGATGTTTAGCTGAGCTCGGCAGTGTAGTACTTGAGCAGCTGCTCACTACTAACAGAAGTCTTTGTAAGTACTAGTCTGAAACACTAAAGGCTTGCTGAGGCAGCTGCTTTTTTGTAGATACGGATTACTAAATTAGTGGTTTCTACGGAGTGAAAAGTTGGGAACAGCTACTTTACAGCAACAGCAAAACTGAAAAAGAGCAGAGTGGCTCGAGGGGGCGTGGACCCGCTTTCATTTGCCTTTATGACATTTAAAGATACTATACCCTATTAAGGGAAGGTTCTGATACAGAATTGCGCACCTTATTTTCCAATTAGGTTTATGCTTTTAAAGTGTGAGTAAAATCAGGGCTGACTGTTGGTCTCTAGGGCCTTTGAACCCAGTCACTGGTATAAAGGAGAAGGGGGAGGAGACAAAGCTGAATTATTTTTTACGTAACTTATCAATTGTGGATATTATCTTCTACTGTAAAGAAAAAAGGAGGGGTGAGGCGCGCACTCCAATTCCTGGCCAATATACTACCTGAAAAAAAGAAAAATAATAAATGGGTTGAATCCCAAAGTGTCCAATTCACTGGGTTAGATCTCAGCTGTTGCAAAAATATTCACAGGGTTAGATCCCAATTGTTGCACAAATATTCACAGGGCTGGATCCCTTATGCTGCATTTGGGCTGCTGTTCTCCTCCTATTTTTTCTTTCTTCAGGTAATTTAATTGGATTCACCTGAAAAGCAAGGCAACACAGACTCCCTGAAGAGTGTTGGGACACAAAAGCACTAGGAGGAGGAGAACAGCAGCAGAAATGCAGCAGAAGGGATCCAACCCTGTGAATATTTTGGCAGCAATTGGGATCTAACCCAGTGAATTGGACACTTTTGGGATTTAACCCAGCTATATATATTTTTTCTTTCTTCGGGTAGTATATCGGCCAGAAATTGGAGTGCGCGCCTCACCCACCTTTTTTTACATGTAATCTGTGGAGATCTGGACTCCAGAGGCTGCAGCATGGGGGATATTTTGCCCTACAGTGGAGAACCATAGTTATGGTTTTCCCCCCTGCCCCGGCTAAGGGTAAGATGTGTGCTCCTGGAGGGGAGTCTTTCCTTGGTCACCTGAACTGAACAAACAATTTTTCACTACAGCTCCCGTAATCCTTAGAGACCGCATTAGCAATTTAATTGGATTCACCTGAAAAGCAAGGCAACACAGCCTCCCTGAAGAGTGTTTGGACACGAAAGCGCTAGGAGGAGGAGAACAGCAGCAGAAATGCAGCAGAAGGGATCCAACCCTGTGAATATTTTGGCAGCAATTGGGATCTAACCCAGTGAATTGGACACTTTTGGGATTTAACCCAGTTATATATATTTTTTCTTTCTATATTGGCCAGGAATTGGAGTGCGCACCTCACCCACCTTTTTTTACATGTAATCTGTGGAGATCCAGACTCCAGAGGCTGCAGCACTGGGGATATTTTTCCCTACAGTGGAGAACCATAGTTATGGTTTTCCTCCCTCCCCCTGCTAAGGGTTAGATGTGTGCTCCTGGAGGGGAGTCTTTCCTTGGTCACCTGAACTGAACAAACAATTTTTCACTACAGCTCCCATAATCCTTAGAGACTGCATTAGCAATTTAATTGGATTCACCTGAAAAGCAAGGCAACACAGCCTGCCTGAAGAGTGTTGGGACACGAAAGCGCTAGGAGGAGGAGAACAGCAGCAGAAATGCAGCAGAAGGGATCCAACCCTGTGAATATTTTGGCAGCAATTGGGATCTAACCCAGTGAATTGGACACTTTTGGGATTTAACTAAGTTATATATATTTTTTCTTTCTTCAGGTAGTATATTGGCCAGGAATTGGAGTGCGAGCCTCACCCACCTTTTTTTACATATTATCTTCTACTGCCCTTCATGTGGGGTGACTGCAGGCCACTGTGCCTTTGAACCCCGGTCTACTAACTCCTAAATGCTGTGAGCATTAATATATGGAATTTTAAATTGCAGATACTGGCTTTTATTTTTATCCACGTGGGGTGACTGTGGGCCGTTCGGACCTTTGAACCCTGGTTTACCATCCCTCAAGTGTGGAGACATTTATTTTTTATGGAATTTTTAAATTGTGGTGTCTGTCTTCTATTGTCTTTTATGTGGGGTGACTGCAGGCCTCTTGCGCCTTTGAACCCCGTTTCTATTAATCCAGCAAGTGATTTGGACACAAGTGTGACTTTCAAGTTTAAATATAGGTTATTTGGAGCCAATGGTGATATATTGTGCTTTGCTGTAAATGGGAGTAACATTGAGAAGTATGGGCTTGAGTGTAGAGCCTGTTATAACTCAACAAAGCAATGATGATCCCATGGAAATTCAGGAAAGGGAATATGTTTCGGACCTGGAACAGATAAATCATCCTCCCACCCCCAGTTAAGCACGGTAGGGACCCTTTTTGTTAAGAGTGATGAAGCAAAAAAGATTTAACTCCAGGGTTGAACATGTTATTTGAAGTTCACGAGCCTGCACCACTTTTATTAACTAAAAAGATGGACCCCGTTTTGGGGGTCATAGGTAATATCAATTAAATCCTGAGTAATATTGAAGGAAGTATAGTGTGTGATGATATGATTCAGGAGGGAGACTTAGTTTCTGATGTGTCCATCTTGGTGCGAGCCATTTCACATGAGTTGGGCAAATGGGTGAGGCTGTCTCTGGATTTTAAAACCACCAATGGTCCATTCCAGAATCCTCTGCTCGGGATTTAGGCCTTACAGAAATAATGCTGCACCAACAAATAGAAAAAGACCCACTAAAAATTGATGCTGCCTGTTCTCCGCTTCAGACGCCCACTATGATAGATCAAAATGTGCATGAATCGATTCTAAATAATCATCAGACAAGGGTGACTCTAGGGAGAAAGGGCTGGGTTGCAGTAGTTGTCTGACGACCAGACTCCAGAGGTGGCGGGTCAAGCTGGGAGGGGTGAGGATCCACCAACAGTGGTTGATGATTTGTCCTTCCCAATTCTTACCAGGCTCCTTGAACTCCCTCAACTTTGAAATACATAACCTTAGACAGATTTTGAGGGAATTGGTGGGGAAGGTCCATTTTTTGGAAGGATATATAATTGCTATTACTAACCAAAATGCAATGTTCGTTAAAAAGGAAGCAGCTGATGTGGAGGTCGAGCCCTGGCGAAGTTTGGTAATAGATAAGGAGGTGGTGATGGACTTGGATAAACACCTGGGTGATAAAGGACCAGTGTCAGCACATGGAAATAACGACAGATGTCTGACTCTCGCCAGTCCTCATTTTAGGGATGGACCCTGACTTGGTAAATGTAATGGTATGTAGTAATCCAAAGGTGCCAGTGTAGTCAGCCAGAGGCCCGATGATTAAAGAAAAATTAGTCCCACAAAAGAAAAAACAGATAAACTGTAAGTTTCCACCCAAACAAAATAATATTGGATCCCATACATTTTGGGCTAAATTAAGAGCAGTGGTTGACAAACAAATGGCTATAGACATGGCAGATTTTGAGCAAAAGAAAAGAGATTTCTTTAAGTGTAAGAAAGCCAAGGGCTCAAATGAGCCTGTGAGGGACCAAGTGTATTGGTCGGGGTCACTAATAGATGACAACAGTGTACATGTTACTAAGCCATCGGAGGATAGTCCATCAATTGGCTTAAGTAAATTTCAGTTTACCCGACAGAGGGGGAGACTAAGGATAAGGTAAGGAGGCTAGAGGATCAGGTTAGTGTGGTAATAACAGACCAAATAACTGGGCAAGGGGATGGGAAATACTGTGTTCTAAAGGATACTGTCCCAACACCATTGTTGGGCACAACACAGTCTAAACCAGTGGAGGTGGTAAAAGGTAAGATGTTGGCGCAGTTGGTGGAAGAAAAAGATAAATTGTGCGCAATAATCTCAAGACCGGTTTTATTGGTTGATCGACCTCGGGTTGAGGAGAATCAAGATGTGCATTGTGAAATACCTTGCCTCCATCTCGTATAATAGAAGAACACAGCTCAGGTTTTCCAAAAAGCAAACATTTGCTGACAGTGTTCCCTTGCATACTGACATTAAGGGTGAGACACCCAGTACACAGTAGAGAATACCTCATGGAACCCCTCACAAAAGACAAGCTCAGGAGGAACAGATTTGTATCAACCTGAGCCAGCTTTTCAGAGTTGCCATAGGTACCCATTCAATGAGCACTATATTCTGTCTCTGATGTATGAAATCCCTAATTTGAGGCTGATAAATACAGGTGACATCAGCATTGTTGAATTCCTGCATGTAGATTGCTTAGATTTAGTTACACTTTACTTAAGGTCACAAATTATTAAAAATTGCATTTTGGCTGAACATTTTTGCTTTTTATGACTGGAATTTGAAGTAGCAGATGCAGGAACCTCAACCATGTCTAGATCAGCTTCAAGTCACCAAGGAAAGGAAGGCAAAGATGGTGGGTTGTATTCTGGCCGACAAGTTGAAGTGTGCACTCTATGGAGATACAGCCAAAAGGCCTCACAAAATTACATAAATGATGGTTGGAGACAAGTCCAAGAGCTGAGGGGTGATGAGGGAGCAAGGACCGGTTATGAATCCTGATTCTCAAAATGGGTAGTGGCCTCCTTGAAGTCTAGAGGCTTCATTAACATGAGGAATAATCAGGATTTGTTTGTATCCTTTGACATTGTTTGACTATAGAAAATCTTGCTCCTAGATGCTCTGATTACAGAAGGTTTTGACTTAGTGCATATTGAAGCACTGTGAGGTACAAGAGGGAGGCCATATGGTGGGGTTCTGACAGCAATAAAGCAGAACCAGGGTTTGTCTATCCACAAAATCGACTGTGGTAGGAAAGACATGTTGGTATCCTTGTTGGAATGACAGGTGCCGGGTGAAGGTACAATTAGTAAATGCATTGTGGTAAATGTTTACTTGAATCCTAAAAGAAATCAGTTGTAGGATGCTCTCACTGCCCTTTCTTTCACTTTCTTATGGGAACAACCTGAAGAAGGTGCTTCATTAATTGTTCTGGGTGAGTTTAATGCAGAATGCCTGGATGACCCTTGGTGCCTAGCAACAAATAAGTTAAGAACTTCTACGGAAGCATGGAATAGGGGTAAGATGGTCCGTCAAGACTTAGAGGAATGGGACCTCTCAATGCTGAATGGATCATTCCCAGGGGACATATTGCCCAGTTTCACATGGCATAATGGTTTTTGGAAATCTACCTTAGATTATGTCTTTGTTTTTGACCCTGCAATCAAATGTGTTTGTATGGTGTCAGCTACTGTCCAGTTTGTTTGAGAGTATTTTACTTAAAAGGGAGTTCCCTGAAACCTGGTCAGCGGCATTCATGGTCCTGATATTTTAAGGTGGGTACAGGTCATCAACATTATTTTATAGACTGATATCGTTACTGGATGCATCCAAATCAATTTTTGCCAAAAATATCTTAAGGGATTTGCAAACTTGGGCAAGTGATGCTGATTGCCTGGACCTTTTCCAGACAGGTTTCAGGAAGGGCATGGAAATCTCCATGAACACTTTTGTTTTGGCACTGCTTTGTGGCCAGGCAAAGGCTCAAGGGAAGCCAGTATATTTGGCTTTTCTTGATATTAGCAAAGCCTTCGACCATGTTAATAGGGTGGCACTATGGAAGAGCCCATTTGATAATTGCTCCCACTCACAGGGATTTTGGAGGCTCTCCATTTGGCCACAAAGATTAAAGTGACACTAGATGCCCACGGATCCAATAAGTGCTGGTTAGAGACAAAACAGCGGTTTGTGCCAAGGTTTGCATACAGGCGCCTTTCCTCTTTTCTTTTGTTTTTATATTAAGGGGATAATAGCTTGTTGGACCTCATTAAGGTCCACCCCCCCCCAAGGTTAGTGGAGATTAAAATACAGCACCTTATGTATGCAGATGACATTGTCATCTGCAACATGACTCCAATCGGCCTACAGAGAACTCTCCATGCGGAGGGGGATTTCTTGGGCAATTTGGACCTCTCAATAAACACAGAAACACAGAAACACAGAAACATCAAAAGTGTTCGTGTTGAATCAGGGGTGGTCCAAATGGAGAAACATTACCTGGAATTTGAGGGGATGCTGCCTGGAGGTAGTTAATAAATATAAGTATATGGGGTCCTTCGGATATGACCAAATGGGAGGAATGGCTCATCAATCGACCTAAAGGCAGGGTTTATGGCAGCGACAAGTCAGCTCCTGCAGTTTGATTTCAAATTTGTCAAATTGTCATTCCTACCGGTTATTTAAACGGCAAACTGTCCCAAAATTAATTTTTAGGTTGCAAACGAGTGATGAAGTAATATCCTGGTCAAAATTGGAGGCAAAATTATGGAGAGGAATCCTGCACCTGCCAACATCAATTCTGTTGGTGGGGATACTGTATGGACGAGGGCAGCTCCCTATTCAGACTTTAATTGGCTGGGGGAAGCTGCACATTTTTTAAAGTATGTTGTCCCATCCAGCTGCTTCTATTAATGTGAGTCTAAATGAGGCTTGGCACAAAGGTTCATGTAAGGTTTTGATGGAATGGGGAACTTATTGTCTGCAATTGTTGGCAAAAATAGAGGACTCAGCACAAGACCTTATTGTGACTACACACGGAGTGAAGCAGAAACTCTTTAGCTTTATGTGGATTCGCTTGAGAGAGGACTTGATGAACTACCAGTGTTTTGGTAAACAATTAAGAGATACCACAATGTTGCTGCATATTTAAAAAAACACCTGTCGAGGTTTTTCAGGACACAAATGCTGAGATTAAAGCTACATTTATTGCCAACTAAAAAAAGTTGTGTGCAGGCGGACAAAGCTAGCCAGGGAACAGAGACTTTGTCAACATTGTGCCCAAGAGGTAGAGACTCTAAAACATACATGTGCGCAATGTCCGGCTTTGTGCGTCCTAAGGGGCTATGTTACTCAATTGACCAACAAAATAATGGAAGAGGACCTGTGGATCAGAATGTTAAACACTAATGACATGTCATTGACAACAAGGTTTTTAGAGTTCTCTCAATGTTTTAAAAAGTCATTTTAAGATAGGTATGGTTTAAAATGTTATTTAGAGTAGTACTCATGTTGATCTGATGAATTTTAGTTATTTAGAAAAATCTTTGTGGAAAATAATGTGTTTAAGTTTTTGTGGATTTGTTGAATTTGAATTTGTGAGAATGTGTGAAAAGTTCAAATTGTTATGGAAATACACAATAAAGAACGAAACAGGTCCAGAGAGCAGGACAGCACGGGCAGAGACCTCCATGTCCCAATAGCCAGTGCATGAATGACTTTACCTTTTCCATAGCACTCCATTCCAGACCCCAAAGTTCCCATGGCCTCCATGTACACTTCTTAGTGTATATGCAGACCAAACTCAGTCATTTAAGCTTGTGACCACCTAATGGACCTTTCCATCAATGCCGATTTTAGCTCACATTGAAACTGCATGACCAGATATGATGGAAACAAGGAGTGTGGGCGCTTGTTGTTACTGAATTTACCATGTAGAGCAGTGCACAGCCTGCAGTGTGACTAAAGTGCACCACCACATCTGACACACAACGTGGGTGATTAGCCAACAGCTCCTCTTCGATGTATACCTAGAGGTATCATGCACGCAGTAACCTTCTTTTCCTACCGTCCCCAACTTCACACCCTGTGAATATGTGTGAAGTTCAAGTGCATTATGTTTTCTTATGTTAAAAAATTATATATTTGTATTTATTTTGGGGTTTTGTACTTTGCAACATGCAGAGATAACTGCTTCAGTGTGATGGGAAAGGGGGTAGGAGGACATACAAATGAACCATGATTGCAGGGAGGTGAGGGGTTACCAATTTTCTGGGTATGCAAAAAGAGAGCAAGAGGGAAGAAAGAGGAGGAACAGGGAAGGTTGGGAGAAGATGATTTTGGGAATGTCACAGATACAACATGTCTGAAGTCATCAATCCCGAGCCTCCAGCGTGACATCAAGTAGGATTAATAGTAAGTCAGTTTCTGGGTGAATATCAGGCTCAATCTCGTGGGTTTGAAAGTCAAAGTGCTGAGAGGTTGGCTTGATCATATTTAGGAGATTTAGTTGGTGGCCGATCACCAGCTAATAGTGTAAGATCTTTTAGTGAAATACTTCCATGACAAAGAGCAACTCAGGTCTTTCCTGAATCAGTACTGGTTGGGCTGGAGTCTAAGAGTTGGTAAAAGGTAATTTCACTGTAATAGACACATAACACTGAATGCTCCCTCTCTGCACACGATTAACCTTGGGAATACTCAGGAGGCTGGTGCCACAGGTTGTCAAGCTTCCATGTGTTGGATAATGGATAGATTTGTTAAGAAGGCTGGTGGAGCTGAAATGCCAGTCATCCAGTGGACTAAGCATTGGTGTTTGAAAGCCTTCCTCTGTCCTACAGGGAAACCCACAGAGACTCCTGTGGCCGCCTGCAGAGATGGTGCCTCCAATATCATTGAGGCTGCTCTATTTTGTTCTGCTTGTACATGTTTTATGAAGTACTTGGAGATGCCCATCTACAAGTGTTACAGTAGAAAAATCAGGAGCTGATAAGGCCCGAAAATTGCTTTCAGATAGTTCAAGTTAAAAAACGTCATAACCTGAGGAGATGTAAATAAGTGCTCTGGGTGATTCCTTCAATTTGTTAATTGTGGAGAGATTAGAGTAAATATGATTCTCAAGCTGTTCACAGATGATCCAGGAGTGGATGGAATACACAATTATCTTGGACAGTGGAAGCGGACGTTGATGCTGGGAATTAGGCCTCTGTGCGTCACCCAGTCTTGAAATTTGTCACATTGTGACATTATGGTGTTGGGCTAGATTCTTATCAAGATAATTTTAGTTTTGTGACTTGTCCACAAACATCTGGAAAGGGGTCCCAAATGATTCTGCATGCCTCAACTATACGTTGTAAAGTCACAGTTACAATGCATAACCTTGGACCAAAATTGCTTGCTCAAGGAGATCCCTGCTATAGAAATATCTAAAGCAACAACATCATCCATGGTTTGGTCTCTGTTGTGAGTGGCTCAAATGGGGTAGCCCCAATTGTTCATAAACTTGTAAAAGTCACACAAATGTTTATAAGCAAGGTCTTCGTGGTGAAGATTGAGGTCTCCATCTATGACAATCTTTTCTGATATGCTGATGCTCTGTTCCACCAGGTTGAGCCAATCTTCAGTGTTATTCGGGTTGTAGCCTGGGACTCAGTATGTTTTCGGTATTGCGACATACATATTGAGGTTCATGTAACGTAAGTCTCTGATGTTCTATTGATCATCCATAAACGTCTGAGGACAAGATGCTGCAGATGTGGGGCACTAGTAAAATTAGGCGCTGTACCTTCCTTATTAAAGGATTCTACATATCTGGATTACCTTGTAACCAGGAGGAGAGAGAACAACAAACAACACAGTTCAACTGCCATTAAACCATGTTTCTTTGATTGCCAGAGTAGTTGGTTTGTTGAGCTCTGTAATGCTGCATTTCTATTAACTGATTAGCTATTGACGAAGCCAAACATTCAGCCATTTTCGTTTTTTGGTAGTGTGTGTGGGGAAATCGGTAGATGTGGTGGATGCACTAGCTGATCAGTAGAGAATTGAAACTATCTGATGGATCTTGGTATGCTGAAGGAATGAGATTTATTGGGTTGGCTTCATGGAGGATTGACAGTTTTAGTTGTAATGGTCCAGGTAGGGGTAATCTGTATTTTTTGGCTGAGCTGAGGGTTGGTCTTATTGCTGTATACAAACTTGGGGAGCTTTTCTGACCACACTCTTAAACCTCCGCGACCCTTCGTATGTCAAAAATGAAAAAAGGGGTTCCGCACACATCTATTTCTGCGCCACAGGAAGTATCACTGAAAACATGTTTTTTGCATTTTCTTGCATTATTTTGCATGCTTTTTTATTTTTGGTTAAAGCCCATGTTGATAACACGTGTTTCGGCACTCTTAGTGTGCCTTTTTCAAATCTGGGCAATAGATTCTCTACAGGTTGCTATTACAAGCCGAACAACAACACATAAATGTAATTTGCGTGATTATTTACAGTGCGAAAGAAAGCATATTTATCAAAAAATAATTTCCATCAGTTATCACAGTGCAAAGTAAAGCATGTTTAACATCATAAATTTCCATCATGAAAATAAAAGTTACCACATATCATCATGACGACCTTTTGTCGGGTTGATACATACGTAATGGTAAGTATTCCGAGGGAGATGGGAAAGGCAGAGAGAAAACTACAGTCCCCATGATGCTCTGGGAGAAGAATATGCACGTGACCCTATTGTATACATACAGGCCTATTTCTTGTTTCCACCAGAGCATGAAAAGAGCTTCTTTTTTATTATTGGGAACTACAGTCCCCATGATGCCCTGGGAAAAGGACATGCACGTGACCCCATTGTATACATACAGGCCTATTTCTTGTTTCCACCGGAGCATAAAAAGAGCTCCTTTTTATTATAATTGATGCCCAAGCCGCAGCATTAGTGCTGACAAAAACCTGCACGTCAAAATGTAATACATACTGCAACTGTTCTTGTGAAACAACGTGACACGGATCATTAGAGGTAATGTATCCCAACCCATGGCCGACGGCAGGGTGACAATGAAAATTAAAGCAGGACAAACTGGTTGCCATGGCAACAGTATACATACTTCCCACTCCAAACGAAGCAAACTCCTAGTAAGACACGACGCGTGATGCCGGAACCATGATATTCTAGGTAAGCCCTAACGCCAGGGAGAGACCACCCATTTTAATTCCCAATCATGTTAAGATCTGTACACGGGAGAAGGCGGTCATAGTGGGCCGCAGTATTCTGGGTACGGTAAACTGCGTGCGTACAGAACTTTTGTTAGTAAGCTTAATTTTACATGCGCACAGCGAAAAGGCGTTCTCAGTCGGCAGCTGTGCTTTCTATCTGTTAGATTTCGTCAAAAACGTAACTGCATTAAAACACCGCAGTGGTCATGGCAAAACGAAAATAATGACCTGGAAAGGATTTAAGTATGCACCAGTTTAAAACAGATTTTCAGAAAAAAGCAAATGCATTGTTTCGCGTAGTTTTAAGTCTACAAACAATATAATGACAATCCGGGAGTGTACGAAGGAATACTAACCCATTCCCCAAATTATATCTTTTCACTTTTACAAGTATGAACATCGCTTATGAGTCTGATGGGACGCCTGTTTCATATGCACAAACTACGTTATTAGAGAGACTTTGAACACCATGAGATAGGTAAGCCCTATTTGGAGAACATTTGTATTTAATCACATTACTAGACAAATGGAACTTTCAAAGCTAAGTAGCGCTAACTCTACTCTTATATGTTGTTGTTTTTCTTTCCTTCTCTTTCCTTATTCATTTCTACCACAATGTCCCTCCCTGCCTTATCCTTTTCTCTCTGCCTTTCCCATCTCCCTCGGAATACTTACCATTACGTATGTATCAACCCTACAACTGGTCGTCATGATGGTATGTGGTAACTTTTATTTTCATGATGGAAATTTATGATGTAAAACATGCTTTACTTTGCACTTTGATAACTGATGGAAATTATTTTTTGATAAATATGCTTTCTTTCGCACTGTAAATAATCACGCAAATTATATATATGTGATGTTGTTCGACTTGTAATAGCAACCTATAGAGAATCTATTTCCCAGATTTGAAAAAGGCACACTAAGAGTGCCGAAATACGTGTTATCAACATGGGCTTTAACCAAAAATAAAAAAGCATGCAAAATAATGCAAGAAAATGCAAAAAACAAGTTTTGAGTGATACTTCCTGTGGCGCAGAAATAGATGTGTGTGGAACCCCCTTTTTTCATTGGTTGTATTGCTGTCACTAGGTTTTGGTGAATTGGTGCAGGTGCAAGTTTTGGCCTCCCCACTGGTCTGAAGCATCTGGGACGGTGTTGGGTTTCCTTGTGGAAGTGGTGTTTTAACCATGTGGTTAAACTGTTGAGTGAAGGAAGGGAGCATCTGCTGGCTGACCAGTGCAAGATTTGCGCCATTCATATGGATGTTTATTGCCTGTTTTCTTACCCTCTGAGGTCTTTGGTAATGATCAATTGAAAACCACCTTAAATGGTGAAACAGAACTCAAAATCCACTCAACAAATTTGGAAGAGCAACAAAAGACAGAGACAGCTTATCACACAGGAGCGCAATAAGATAACTGGCAGCATGTCAAAGACTAATTACAAATTAACACCCACCTCCGATGGATGAATCCGATCCTATATACCCGTTATGGTGCCGCCAATGGGCCTCTTATTGAATGCCTCATGTGGTCTTGAAATATAAAGTCCTCTGAAGATTTGCATCTGCTCACTTCCCACTGTACATTTTGAATGTCCATTGCAGCTGCTGATTCTTTCGGTCAAATAACCAAAGTACTCCTTCAGTGTCCCATCTTGTAGGCTGCCTGCTGGAAGTCCTATTTGCCGCTTTACCAACACAAAGCACTCTGGGTAGTTCCATTTACAAATGATAATCACACCTCTGTCCTGCATATTGGTGCTAGTGTTGACCCTGAACCTCATATTGCTGCCAAGGCCCACCTAACACTGCTTACTGATGGCAGGGCCCACCTCCTAAGGTTTGCAACTTTTTTAATGTGCCAACAACCCTGGTGGAGGTGGCCACATAAAAGCGTTCTGGGTTACCATTGTTCTATTGTTTTGTTCATTGTTTAAGTATATTCAACAGGAATAATGATTCATATCCCACCAGTGGCCTCTGTAAATCAGTGTAGCAATGGTGGATGAAGAGGCAGTCAGTGATGTAAAGGCCAGAGTTAGCACAAATGTTGATATCCTCAAATTCAGGGTTTTCCAAAATGAAAATGACGAGGTGAATTTTTGGGAGAAAATCAAGGGGACGGGCATCTGTACCCTTTCAGGTTAGAATCAATTGGTTCATTAGTACAATATTTATTGTGGGTGGAAATATATAGGCCCAAACATACACCTTTTTTGAAGACGTTTTTTGACATATTTGGAGACAACCAATGGCATAACCAACATTTTTTTGATGGCAATGAATGGGGGGAACAATACAATTGTTCGGTGGGGGTCAGTCGGAATACCAAAGCACTTTCAGATGATAATAAATGGGGCCAACAAGACCCCTTCTAGTTGCAAATCAAAGGAGTCAATAGGAACTTGCATGCAAAACTCATTAGGGTCAGCAGAACACATTTAGGTGAAAGTAAATTAGGTTAATAGGACATTTATCTGATGACAATCAACGTGGTCCACGATATGCATTTTAGCTGCAAATCAATTGGGTCAACATGAAACATTTTAGGAGCAAATTCGTAGGGGCCAGCAGATCATTATTTAGACAACACCTTATGGGGTGAACTGGACATCTTGTTAAGCAATCAGTGGACCAATCAGTCACATTTTCTGTAATAATCAATGAGGTCCAAAGGAAACTTTTTGGTGGAAACCAAAGCAATCAATCAGATACATTTAAGGTAAATGTAAGTGGGATTAACGGGAAACTCTATCAGTGAAAATTATTGGGATCAACTGGATACTTTTTTGGCAAAAATCAATGTTGTGTATGAACATTTTCTGGAGACAATCAAGGGGGTCAACAGTACACTTTGTTGTCAATGTATGAGTTAGTAAAACAATTGCCACAGATTCAGTTGAATAATTCACTCAGGTTAATATGGTTCAAGAGGAAGAGCTTTTAAATGGCCACTTAGACATTTTATTAAGTAGTCATGTTTTGGGGAGGCGACTCATGGGAAGTTCATGAATAAATTACTTGCAATTTTGGTGGAGCCTCCCATGCCATGTGTAGCTACTTTGGAGGTGCATGAGGCTAGCGTTGAGTGGTGGGCAAGCTGGCAAACAGGTGTCACAGATTGCCAACTTCTCTTCATCAACTGCTTGGGCTGGAAGGCATAACTCTCTATAACTCCCTGGAGCATGGGCCTTGGGAAATGTACCAATCGCCATCCACTTCTCTATGGTGCTGAATACTCACCTACCTCCAGGAATGCAAGATGGATGGAGCATATATGTGTGAATCTCTTCAGCTGAAGCCCCAGCGCTACAGTTCTAAGGACCCTTCTAGTTGAATCACCGACTGTTTCCCCTTAAGGGAGGTAGACCATGTGGAGTGTCGGATTTGTCAAAGTTATGTTCTTTACCTGATTGTAATTAAAGAATATAATGATCATTGTCCTTATAAATATCGAGGCAGTCAATATCAGTGGAAGAGCTGAACATTACTGTGGTATCTCATTCAGGCTTCTGGTATAGGTTTGCTAGTGCACGATCATAATCACATTATTAATTTAAATATGAGGATACTCAGTGTTAATACTGGCATCCATAAGGTGTGTAATGCAGTACCCTAAGCTAGCCCTGGGAATGTGTGGGAAAGATCTTATTATTACCCTCTCTTGGTCCCTGACAGACTCCACATGGTGCAAAGTACCCTCTCCCTAATTGATGTGCAACAAAATATACAACCTAGCATCACCAAGAGGTGTCATACCAAACTGAAGGCTGTGAAACTGCCCGTCATAGATGCTATGGTGTGTGTTCCTCTTTGACCTGCATGAAATGTCCACACAGGTTCAGAGAGGCACAGATAGAAAAATCAAAGATAGTGCACTGGCGTCTTAAAGCTGCAGTCCAGCTGGCTCAATTACACATTGGAAAACATGCTAGACCTAAGGTGAGAAAGCAATCACAGTCTAGCCAATGAAATGGCCATAAAGGTAAGGTTACACACATACAGACCCTACACTTCTGACCATTCCTTGAGGGGATACAGTAATGTATGTAAGGAATACCCTAGGAGGGTGAGTTGTGGGTATTTGAAGAAGCTTGTGGCGGGAGTTTGGTGTAGGTTGACAATTTATGAATAAGGGTGTAGAAGGAGTACATGGGGAAAAGGCTTGAGACCAGAGGGGGGTGAATGGTCAGCAGGTGGTGGAAGGAGAGAGATATGAAATGAAACATCAGGAGCAGGTTTGAGAAAGGTATCAAGAGGCAGATGGAGAAATATATGAGGAATGGCCAAAGAGAGACTTTGGGGGTGGCAGAGGGAGGCATTTGGAGTTGGCTGGATGAAGAGGGCATGTAAAGCCAAAGAAAGGGGTATGGGAGAAACCCTAATTAGAAGTGGTCAAGTAAACAGTGAGAGGATGAACAAGCACATGTACAACCATGAAATGTGATTGAGGTGAAATATTTGAATTAATCATAACCACTGGCAATAGCTCAGGACATTGGTTTTCAAAAAACTTGTTGTGCAATTACAGAAGCTGGAAATACTGTATGAAAACCATGACTGACTTGATCCCAAAAGGGTCAGTATAAAAGTGCAAAGTCACATCCCAAACATGGTTCAACCTCATTGTGCATCATCCATGAGTAGCATTATAGGATTCTGGCTACAGCATGCTAAGGGCTAACCTGTGGCCACATTCCACCCACTTGGGATGACTTTGCAACATCAAACAGAGATGGTTGGAAAATCTTTAAATTAATCATAAAGCATAGCAATTCTGGACAGCCTTCCAAACCCTCATTTCTCAGCCTGCTTTGCCATTACAGAAGGAATGGCATACATACTATCAGGCTTGGGCCCACGCCAAAAGCAGCAGCTTAGACCACACATCTCTACCCATTATATTGCTGTTGGTGTACATGTTCATAGTGCGGTTTTATGAACATTAACATCAATAGGAGAGTCCACTTTGTTTTTCTGTAGAATCAATGAAATATTCTAAATGGAGAGCTATTTAAGCTTAATGAATAGGAGACCAGTTATGGTGATATCTGTTTTTAGGATGGCGTCACCAACGAGGGTGTACGCATCATTCTTCATCATAGTGTTTTCTTTTGCCAACCTTGTACACATTATCAGAAGAAATGTATTCTGGAAATGTGATAGTTGAGCTTGGAGGACCAGGACCGGTTTTGGCCAGTGGAATGTGCACATGTTGAGCTGATTGGTCAGAGAACCCCGTGTTGAGAGTGTACAGGCAAGGAGTCAAGGAAAAGGAGGCCCACAGGTGTTACAACAAATATAACATATTCAGTCTAAAGACACACATGGCTTCATGGGATCAGCCACTCAAACCATGTCTTGTTTAATACCCAATGTTTGTATCTGTAAAATGTTCACCTACCAATCTATTAGATATTACCCACCTCACTTAGAAGGTTGCTATGTCAGTATGTCACAAGCCATAGGTGCCTTAACGAGTTTAACTGAATTGTGTGTGTGTGTTTGTGCGCACGCGTGTTTGTGTGTTTGTGTGCGTGCAGAATGAGGAAACCAACTGCATGAAACCTTAATGCAGCGTTGATCTTAAAGATGTGTCGATCTGCAATTACTGCTATTTTTAGATAACCCAAAAGCTAGATTCCTCTACTGTCACCTAAGCCAATAGTGGAGTTGTTCTTCATTGATTTTTACTATGATATATCCCTCTGTGGGCTGCCTTCACTGCATATTCATGGAGGGCAGCATCACTCTAGTGGTCCATTGTCAAACTGTACTGTGGAGGTGGACAAAAGAGGGGGTATCTGTAAAATTGGTGTTTTAGAGTGGAAGAGGGGCATTCACTACATGAGGGGGTAACAGTTTGTTCCTTAGGGCCTTCGATTGGACCAGGGTCAACCCTGCATATATATAAACTAGCACAGTATATAACCACAAACGCGTGACACACTCTTCAACAGCATAATGTGCTCAGTGACACACCAATGCACAAGTAAAAGTGTAAAACATGTTCACTCAAGTAAGATGCACTTAGATTAGGCTTCACTGGAACCGAAGTCTTGCATGCTTTGGAATACATGTACTAAGGGGAGACAACACAGGCCCCGAAATTGTACACACCTCAGAAAACACACACAGAGGTTATGTTAGGGCATCATGTGCTTTATGTACTTTGTGTACACTTCTTTTTATTTCATCTTAGCCAATGAATGTCAGAGAGCTGTCAGCAGCAATCCACAGGAAGGAAGTCCCGAACCCCTGTGAGACGTGTCATATCTTCCGAGATCATGTTCGTATTTTGGGACTATGCTTAAACCACACACTAATCAAGAATCATATCACGCAGTAGAAAAACCAGTGCAGTAATTGAGGTTACTCCCTGCACTGGTTCTGAGTCTCCTGCAGAATATCTGGCATTGCCAGTGCTCCCAGCATCAGTGTCAGAGAAGAAGAGATTGTGCAAAAACAACTCAGTCCATCCAGGTCAGAATTTACAACCAAGACAATTTCCGATGAACAATGTCTAAAAGCAATTAGTCCTAGCAGTGTATGATGGACAGTCATGATTCTATTAATGGCACAGAGGAAGGTACTATGCACTTGTCTTTCCTTTATTTTAAGATCAGCAAGATCAAATGGTAAAACTCGAAACCTGTATTTCACACTATTGAGGTGACCATGCCCCTCCCTACTTCTAGTTTCCACAAATCCTTTCTCATGGGTCGATAGAAATCCTAGTCCTGTCCACCACACTTCCTCTTTTCTTGTGTTATTTTAATATTTGGGATGCATTGACCCACTAGGCTCTGCCCTGCGACATCACTTTGTGCTGGTGGCACCAGAACCAACAAAATGGGCACACAAAGCCCTATGCGCGCTAAACCTCTGACAATTGCGCGGTGAAAGCAGAAAGTTGGTTGCCAATCTACGTTGCCTGTGTCAGTGGTGGAACAGGAGACCACACTGATAAAACCTGTCATTGGGCTGCCCACAGAGTGAAATGGAAACTACCTGAAAGGCACTGCTTCATTGCAAGGAAACCCAGAAATGCTCTGAAATCCATTTTTCCTTGGTTGTTGAAACTACAAAATAATGATTCCAAGCATCAGAAAATATCCAACATCCTTGCTGGGTGTTACTCATCACTTTATTTAAAGAATCCACATAATCACACAATGGGCCTCATTACGACCCGTGCGTAATGGGTTAACAGGTTCCGCTAATGGATGCGGACCCGTTAACACCATTCCACACGATTACGAGGTCCCCTCGCGGGACACGGTAAGGACACATGGCAAAACCGTTATTCCCATTCCGCCTGATTACAAGGTCCCCTCACAGGACCCTTTACCAGGCGTCCTTACCGGGTCCCGCAAGGGGAGCAGGGAGCTAACAATGGGCCGGGTTATAATCAGCCCATTGTTAGCTCCCTCTCCCATTCGCATTGAGCCCTATGGGGGCTCAAATGGGAATGGGGAAGGTCCGGGCCCGGGTTCCCTGAGGGAGGAATTACTGGGCCCTCCGAACTCAGAATGGCCCGGTAATTCCCCATTCAGGGAACCCGGTAAAGGAGCCTGGTTTGGCAGCAGCCATGGAGCTAATAGCTCCAAACTTGCCGCCAAACTCATAATGAGGCCCAATGTCAGGAAAAGCAGATTCCATCACAAGAATATCCACATTAAAAAGTGTGCTGGCCTTTAAAATCTGTCAGAAATGGGCGCAGTATCGCTGGCCTCCTGTGTGACAGCTCTCAGTTAATTACATTGGAAGCTTAACTTGTGCAGTTAAAATCACATGGTTGAAATTAAGTGACTTGCTATCAAAAACAATATAGGTTGCAACTATTTAATCTTTATGTATAAAAAGACTGGAATTAGAGTTGTTTGCCTGTTTTGAAAAAGTAAGTTTATTTTCATCAATGAAAAATTTAAACAAAGTGGATTTTTAAAGTCAACCTCTGATGCCAGTCACAGAACTTCAAAGCAAATTCCACAGAGTGCCCCAAACAAAAGGCACCTTCCTCCTGCTCTCTGCCCCAGGAACTCCCATTCAGGTGTTAATGGAGAGGGGAGGAGATTTTGGCCTGTTGCTCTGGGAGAGACAAAAGACTCCCTTGGCTGAAAAGAATATGCAGATGCGAGTGTCAACAGAAACTCCTGCCAGAGGAAAGAGGCAGGGATTGCTCTTGACCCACCAAAACTTTGGGGGCGGGGACGGACAGTTATGTGTATTCTTAAAGCACAAGAAAGTATATTTTTGAAAAGGACTAACATAGGACTGTGCAAAATTGTAAAAATGTGTAAATGACAGTATTGTTAAGATGAAAATTCTGGTAACGTTTTAATACTACTCAGAACTCTGTGCTATGTTCAGTGACATGACTACAGAATTTGTGGTTTTGTAGCAATTGTGGTGATGCCAGAAATGTGAAACTTCACATGATTATGCCCAGATATCATGTGCACATATGTGTAAAAATGTGAACAAATCTGACATTGGGTACCGGACCAAAAGTGCGAAAAAATGCAAAATCTAGGCCCAAGCTCTCACCGAGACCGGGTAAGATGAATACTTGCTCCAACAAATATCTGATATAAATATGCTATTGGTAATAAGGTTGCAAAATTGTAAATATGTCTTGTATAAAAAATAGATTTCATGTGCAGAAACAGAGGGGAGGTTCTCCCTGGATCATAAAATACAGCGTCATCATGACACTCTGTTTCATTCTCAAATCAGGGGAGAGGAAATACCATAACCAATAGAATATCTAGGGGGTGTGCCTAGTAGAAGTCAGCATACCCACCTTTTTGGAAAATACATAAATAGAGATAGCTTAGGACCTAGAGACACACACATTCACCCATCATCCGATTGCTGGCGGAGCACTTTGCAAGAGAAATCCATATTCCAGACTCCAGAACTTTGAAAGCAGAAAGGCCCAGTTCCAAAGCTGAACCCTTCTCAGATTGGCCTTTTAAAATCCTGAAACCTGATATGACCCCAGATCTCCAAGGGGAACAAGAAAAGAACAGCCTGGCTGAGCTGTGCTGCTTTCTTGCTAAGAATTCTTGCCAGAATCCAGAGAGCCAACCCAGTAGAGCAGAGCTGTGACCAGATAGCTGTAAACCAGAACCAACCTGTCAGATCCAGTCCAATTCCGCCGTGCAGTGTCCAGAGTGCCGTGCTGAGTGCAGAACCAGAGCGCCTTGATTCCAGTCCGGTGTGCTAGCAGAATTCCAGTCCAGAAATCTTTGACCAGATCCCTGACGTTCCATTCCAAACAGTGGTAGTGAGTATTGTAAGAGGATTCAATTCAACACTACAGCTAAGTCAACGCCTAGTCTATAATACTGAATGAAAACCCTTATTGATATATCTTTATGTCCAGTTCATGCGTTCTGGATGACTACCCCTATATAACACCCCTCTCTTGGAATCCTCCTGACCCCACTGAGCCAAGAAGTAGTTCTGTTTTGCAAGTTAAAAGGTTTATTTGATAATTTAAACAATAGATATAGATATCACGCTTTATAGTAAATTAATAATTGAATATCACACTTAATCTGATATGATAAATATTAACAACGGAGAATCTGGCACTAGCACACTTCTTTATAATCACTAATGAGTTGACATGAAATGGATAAGATAGCACACTGGTAAATAGGAACAAAAGAAGAAGGTGGTAAAGAATGCTTTATGTAAGCTCAGGTGGATGCACTATTCAATGAATGCAGTACAGAAAATACTCAATATGATTTCAACCAAACAATGTAATCACTTTTCTCTGGCTATTCACTCCCCCCCCTTTATGGGATGCAAGGAAATGGGAGGAAAGCACACAGTTCTCAGAAATGCAATCAATGTAATTCAGTTCAATCCCCCCCAAGCACGCTTAAAGAAAACAGATAGGAGTTTTGAAAACACAGGCCCAAATACTTTTATATGTGCTAGCAATGGATGAGAAATATGCTGGAAATGCTTTTAATTCCCTTTCAGAGGTTCAGGGTGAGTGATATCTAGTTAATATTAGCTCAGGCTCACTCTTGCAATGATTCAGGGATAGTTTTTATGAGGCAAACGATTTTATGGCAAATGGAAGGCAAGCAGCAGCTGATTTTGATATGAGCGATTTAGTAAAGGTCGTTTTTGGTTTTGCAAATTTTAAACGCAGCACTTTTTCAGTTTTAAAAATGATGGCAGGATAACACAATTGCTAAGCTGCAGTTCTACTTAGATTAAAAATGGATTGAATTATATGATTTTAACTAAGAGATGTGTGCTGAGTTTTGCTGAGTACTCACAAGAGATTTTAAACAGGAAGGCGGCTTTGTCACGATCTGGTCAACAGGTCTGGACTTCGGACGGTCTCTGGGCACAGCGTCTGGTCTCTGGAACTGCTAACATGGGTCTGGGTCAGCTCTGCTCTCTCTCTGGGTACAGCACTGCTTCTGGATTCTGGAGATTGAGGGATTTGAAGTCTCTGTTTATCTTGGAGTCTAAGTGTTGGCTCTTTGAAAAGTTGATGGAGGTAAGTATGAATTTTCCGGCAGAGCTTCCAGCTGCAAATGGATTTGAAAGTCCCTATCTGTCCTGTCTCTCTGCTTTTATGTGTTTTTAAAATGGGTGTGTGTGAGCAGCATCACTAGCCAGCCCCTCTCCACTTCTAATTGGTCAAACTTCCATTTCTCACTTGATTGGGGGAGCTAGGTTGTGTCAGAGTGATGTCATTTTACAGCCTGCAGAAAGTCCACCCCTCCTGTCAACTTACACACAAATCTAGATTTGAACCAAATACATATTTCATAACTACACAGTGGCTTGAAATTACATGCACCCATCACATATCACAGGAGGTATACCCTGTTCAAACTCTGCTCTTCCTGGGGGCTTGCATTCAGAAATGGCACTTATTTCACTTTTTAACTGACTTTGCAATTTCTGACATTAACCCAATTTTACACACATGTGCGCAAGGAGTATGGACATTAACTGATGAAGTTTCAGATTTTTAACATGCATACATTTAGAGTAATATCCACTTTTCCGCTAAAACCCCCCTGAACATACCACCGGTTCTAAAAACCTCTTAAACTGTGGGCAGAAAAATCACAAGAATTATGGTATCATTTATAAAATTTTCACATGTCCGCTCTATGAATGATCCATCTTTTTAAAGTTATGTTCTGGCTCCAAAGGGGTGTGGTTTACCCTCAGCACAAGGTTGAATTTCTGGTTTTTCCAGTTCTGCCAAGCCAGCTTGCTCTCACAGGCAGTGCTCCTCCCCTTTCCTCAGGAGGAAGCCACTTTTTACGACCATTTACGACTCCTGCCATAAACCATTTGCCTGGGTGAAGGGGGTTACATTGTTCAGAGCTCCTGTATTCTGTAGGGGGCTCCCCTTAATTCAATTATCAGAGAGATGGTATATCCTTAGTGTGGCCAGCAAAAGGCAGATAGGCCTGGGAACACATTTGTGACTCAAGTTTCACTCCTGATGGGGGTAGCTGTCAAGCAAAATCAAGTTCCTTAAGCCAGACTTTCAGCTAACTGTCATGTTTTTCTGTTGCTTTTTAAATTAACTTGCAATTTTACACATGCAGCTAGAATGCTGATTCTAAGTGCAAAACTATGACATTTCAACAGTTACAAAGGCATGTGACACCAAACATAGGTCACTCATTTAATCTAAACATTTTCGATTTTAGTGTCTTTAAATCCAGTGCAACTTAAACTGCTGACTCCATAGCAGTTTTGTTATAAGCATTGTTTTGGGCTCTTCATTTCCCAGATTTTGTAGGCACACAACACTCCATTCTACCAAATGTCTGCTGGTGTCCAGTGAGTTTTTAGATGTGTTGCAATGTTTAAAATAGACATTTTGAGCCTGCCTTCAGAGAAACACAGGCTGGTTTTAAAGCGCTTTGAAGCTAACCGGCGCTACTGTTTTTCCTTTGGCAACCCATTTCCCTCATGGCAACCCGGCCTATCATTCTCGCACTGGTGGGTGGCAAGTGAGGCAACCATTTTGGTGTGCGCACAAACTGCGCAGCTTTCCTGGATTTCGGCGCACATGTTGGTTTTCCGCCATCTTGAATTTTCTAAGCCCACAGCACCAAATGTTGTAGCATGATAGCTTAAACGTGGGTCAGGACACCCAACAAGCCCCCCCACGCGACTGCACTTTGAATTTGAGTCGATGGGGAGTCGTGTGCACAAGGGTTTTGACCCACGCACCGGTCTGTCCGCATAATCTTCTTCCAATTCTGCAAATGGCACAGCTCAGCATCTTCTTCTCCATCCGGTACTGATCGATCGGTTCTCCTCGCCGGTCCTGATGGGAGTATTGGGCGGTACACAGGGCCCATCGCGTCTCTGCTCCCGGTCTCCGGATCGTCCTCCTTGGCCCGTCTCCAGGTTTTCTTTCTCCTAGGACGACAAAGGAAGAGTGGCAATACCTACTCATAGACGTTTTTCCACCACTGTTGAGATAGTGGGGCAGCATATGCATTTCATCATCACGAAACATTACATTCTTATTTTGAAAAAAAAAACAGTATAACTAAGAGACAGTTTCATGCAAATCACAATATTTTAGAGACTAGATGTGGTATGTTTTATGATTGGAACTGAATTAGTCCGAGACAGTACCCGCTAGGATTCCAGAGGATTCCTCCAGTTGTTGCAGAGCGTGCCTGGGATGGCAACACTTCAACTGGTTTATGTGGACCCACTTGTCTTCCCCCGCTGCCAAAGGACCTTTGGGGATGTGGATTTTGTAGGCCACAGGGGAGATCTTGTCGATGATCTCAAAGGGTCCTTTCCATGTAGGCAAAAATTTGCGCTGCTTGGCCTGGTTCCTTTGGAAGTTGTATAGATAGACCCGGTCTCCCACCTGATATTCCTTCCTGGAAGTTTTCAGGTCATAATGGGTCTTCATGCTATCAGCCGATCTTTCTAGATTCCGCTGAGCGTAAGCAAAAGCATGTTGGAGGTGTTTCCTTAAATTCTCCACATACTCATGAGTAGTGGAGGCATTTATCAGTGTCTGCTTTTGGGTCCTATAGAGCAAATGCTGAGGAAGCACCATCTTGCGTCCAGTCATCAACTCAAATGGTGACATTTTGGTTGCAGATGAAGGGGTAGATCTGATGGCCATTAGGACCAGAGGTAATCGGATATCCCAACTTGGCCCAGAATCTGCCACAAACTTCTTTAATATGCTCACAATGGTTCGGTTATATCTCTCTACTGCCCCAGAAGAAGCTGGTCTATAAGCAATATGCAGCTTTCTCTTGACCCCCAGCATCTCCCACATCTTTGTCATTACTTCACTGGTGAAGTGGCTACCTCTGTCTGACTCAATCCTTTGAGGTAGACCAAAACGGGAAAAGATGTGGTTAATCATCAAGGCAGCTGCAGTTTCTGCCTTGCAATTTGGGGCTGGGAGACATTCCACCCACTTGGTAAACAAGCATGTCACAGTCAACATGTACTTATTCCCCCTAGCCGAGCGAATCACAGGGCCTACAAAGTCGATTTGTAATTCTGACCAAGGCAGGGTCATTCCCCTCTTTTGGAGAGGCGCACGGTGCGTGAGGGATGATGGCTGAAATTGTGCACACACAAGACACCCCTTCAAGTATTGGTCGAGGTCCTGCCCCATGTGTGGCCAGTATGCAACCTCTCTTAAGATTTCCAATGTTGTGTGAAACCCCCTGTGACCGGCAGTGGCCGCATCATGGGCGTGACTTAACATCAGGCTTCGGAATGAGGTAGGAACCACCCACTGATCGTGGCCAGCTTTGGATTTCCTTACCAGCAAACCGTCTTGGATTCGGAACATTTTTGGACATTTCATCAACACTCTTAGGTCCTCTTTCCCAATATAATCGGTATCCGTCAGGGGAAAGTTCTCAGGGTCCTCAAGGTGCTGGTAAAATTTACCAATTATTGGATCCCCCTTCTGAGCAGTAATCAAATCAGCATCAGGGGTCTCCTTACTCCATTGTGCAATTGAAAGGTCGTTGTGAGCATTTGTCTGGGACCTAGTGATAGCAGTGACCTGGATTTCCCCCAACAGGGACTCAATCTCAATTACATCCCCTTGGATGGCCCCAGTTTTGGCCAGCTGATCAGCTAAGTCATTTCCAGTTTTGTCTGGTCCCTCTACTTTGGAATGACCCTTGATCTTTTTCCAATAGATGGTCATCTCATTCGAGGTGACCAGATCATCAATGTTTTGGATCAACTTCCCATGTTTCAAGGGTTTGTTGTTAGCACATAACATGCCTCTGGTTTTCCAATTAACCAGGTGCTCCACGAACCCGTTCCGTACATAATCCGAATCTGTGATTATGACCAGTTCATGGAGTTGATGCTGGACAGCAGTGAGGATGGCCTGATGCACAGCCATCAATTCTGCCACCTGACTACTTCGGGGACCAATTTTGTATCCAGCGGAGGGTTCTGGGGACTCATTCACCCATGCATTCCCTACACCAGCCACTAGTTCTTTCTCCCCGTTGTTGTCAACATGGTAAGAGCATCCATCCACATAGACAGTGGGCATTCCCTCACACTTGTCTTCTTCAAAGACTTTGTGGGGGGAATTAAGGTATGCCTCCATGTTGTCCTTTATTTTTAGACTTTCGTCCTCGAGACAGTTTTCTCTGGCACAATCATGCAAGTCAGCCAGACCTTGCGCGAGGGGACTCTTCTTGTTTTGGCCATATCTGACCTCCACGGGAAAGCCTTGCATTGACAGAATCCAGGAAGTAATTCGGGAATTACTCACATTTCCGGCCCGGATTCTGTCACTTTGGAGATATTGCAGAGGCTGGTGTGGAGTCTCCACTATGATGTGTTCCCCCTGGATAAACGGGCGGTAATTCTTCAATACCCACACCGTTGCCAGGAGTGCCTTCTCACAATCGTTGAATTTTTCCTCCACAGAGGATAAAGTTTTGCTCGCATAGGAGATTACTTTATTGACCTTGTCATGCTTTTGGTATAAAACTGCCGTCAAGCACGTATTAGAGAACCCCGTCTCCAGGAAGAACTCCTTGTTTCTGACAGGGTAAGCTAGGCAAGGCGCTTGTGAGAGGCTTCTTTTGAGTTGTTTTACTGCCTCGGCTTGTTCTGGACCCCATTCCCACTTGACCCCCCCCCTTCAGGAGATGAATCAGGGGTCTGGTAATCTCTGCGTAGCCCTCAATGATTTTTCTGCTGTAATTAGTCAGTCCAAGGAGGCTCCTTAGTTCTCGCAGAGTTGTGGGGTCTTTCAGTTTCTGAAGTGCTTCCACTTTCTTTTCCTGGGGACAGAGACCCTGAGGAGTAATCTCATGCCCCAAGAAATTAACACGGGTTCTACACCACTGTGCTTTCTGAAAGGAAAGTTTTGCTCCGGCGGCCCTCAACTGTGTTAGAACATAACGGATCTCCGCTATGTGTTCCTCAACAGTTGAGCTTTTGATGAGGACATCATCTACATAAGCCAGGTTACCCCTCGCACCCAGGTCGGGCATGGCCTTATGTAGGAAAATATTGAACTCATTACCGGAGTTGAGGTATCCGAAGGGAGTCCGGGTCCATGTGTACTGCTGGCCCCCAAAGGTAAAAGCCAGCTTGTATTGGTCCTCCCTACTGACAGGCACAGTCCAGTATCCATTGGTCAGGTCTATTGCTGTGAATACCTGTGACCCCTGGATCTGGGCCAGCCCTTGGTCAATGTAGGGCAGAGGCCATCGGGAAGTATGGACCCGTTTGTTGAGCTCCCTGAGGTCAGCACAGAGTCTCCACTGGCCGTTCGGCTTCAATATTCCCAGCACCGGATTATTGAAGGTGCTGTGGACTGGACGGATTATTCCCCGGGACTCAAGGTTCTTAATTATTTCAGTAAGGGACTCCATGGATGCGAGAGGCAAGCGATATTGCTTCACAAATACTGGGGTCATGCCAGGGTCCGTGGGGATTGTTGTTGTGTGGATGTCAGTGCGACCACAGTCATATGAGTCTACCGCAAAGAGATCTTGGAAATCCAAGAAAACTCGTTTCAACTTTTGCTTTTGTTCCAGAGTCACACAGGCATCAGCTAGGTTGACTCTCTCTTCCACCATCTGCCTGAAGCCTGGAAAGACTTCTGGTCTGGCTATCTCCGCGGCCTCCTCCAGCTGGGTGGAGAAGTCCCTGGTCAGAGTGCTGATTTGGACCGGAGGCTTCAGGTGGGAAAGGCAGCCCTCATGGACCTGGAAAATCACCTCATCCCTCCTGAAGTCACAAGTCACATCTTCCTTACCATAGGGGCAAGAAGTGTACACCAGGAAGTTCCCCCCATGCCGGGTAAAAATCCTGTCTGGTGTTGTATGGTCCTCACTGTCACTGTCAAAACAGTCCTTGGGGATTGGTCCTAACAGTTCATTACCTAAATCAATGGAAAAATGTCGGTCATCAACCGCCATTCCAACAATGGTGCCTGCGGCTAGAGTAATACTCTTTAAGTCGCTGTTATCCACCTTTATTGGAATGGTGTCATGTTCTATGTTGACTAATGGAGTTGGGTTTACCCCCAACCCTTGCTGTTGGAGAGAAGCATTTAGATGTATGTAAGCATCAGGGTTTTGCAAATATTGTCCTCTTTTAACTTTCACTTCCAGGGAGAATTGTCGGGTCCTTTCTGGGATGGTGACTTCCTCTTTAATCTGAATTTTAACTGCATAAGGTAGCAATTGGGCTGACCTAAATGCTTTTTCTGGATCATCAAAGCCCATGGGATTATCCGCTAATCGGGACCAAGCTTTGAAGTTTATTAGGTCCAAACTAATGGCAAAGCGATTGAGAATGTCACTGCCTAAGTAAAAGGCGGCAGGGACGTCTCGCACGACCCAACAATTGTGGACTATGCTCTTGTTGCCAATGGAGATTTTGAGCATACACCTGCTTGGCAGGAGATGTTTGGAATTAGGTGCTTCCAGGTCCATTTCCCATTTGTCTATCAGTTTGAAGGTGGGAATGGCTGGATCTTTTGGGAGTTGGCGGAACATGGCTTCGCTGATGAAGCTCTTACCGTTGTTCACACACACTCGAGCGAGAACAGAGTCCTTCCCATCATTTAACTGGACAGGGATGAACAACTGCTCTCCAATTTGCTGAATATCAGCCAGGCTCTGAGCTGATTTCACATCTTCCTGGACTATAGAAGTGGTAGTTTCTGATTGTGGATTAGTATAGAATTTCAGAGTGTTTCCTTCCAGTGTGGAATACCACCTTAAACTGGAAGGAAGGTTGATTTTCAGAAATAGAGAGGACCCCCCATCACCAGTCTGTTGTCCTACTGCTATTACTGTCACGTCTGGAATTTGGCTATTCTGGAAGTGAAATTCTACTTGGTCAGATTTTTGTTCAACCATGTGGCAGGTGCCGTTTAAACTAACATGGTTGACACTCTGTTTTAATTTTATTGGTCGGCTAGTCTGGGTCCAGAGGACCTTGTTTACGCAATCTATTAGGGGTGACAACCTTCTCAGGAGGTCATTCCCTAGTAAACAAGGGGTGCCCTCTGGAGACACTACTATGACCGGGTGTTTCAACTTGTGTCGCCCGATCTTAATGTCCAAGTCTGCAGTCCCCTCAACGGGAATTTCCTTCCCGTCAAAGTTCTGGAGTTGCCCAGGAAGAGAGGTGAGAGGAATTTGGTAATTCTCTCCCCTTCCTGCATTCAGTTCGTCAAAGGCCCTTCTGGACAGAAGGGTAGCTTGAGATCCCGTGTCCACCAGTGCCAAAATTGTACCCTGCCCCTGTACTTGTACCGGGGCATAGTATCTTCCCTCCTTCTCCTCAAGGGGGCACAGATAATGCACATTTTTGGACAACTGGTGGGCTAACTTTCTGGTTTTGGACATTGCAAGCGAAAAGATTTGGGCAGAATTCTGTGGAGAGCCTTGGGAATCTGAAAGAAAAAGTTGGCAGCTGGAGATCAGAGCCATTGTGGGTTCCCCTGGCTCCGGTTCCGGGCTGCCCCCCCCTTTTTGGAGGCAGTCACCAGGATGGGTTTGAACCAGGGGATTTTCTTGCTGTTGGTTCTGGGATGAGATGGTGGGCGGCGGTAGCTCAGTCTCCACATCTCCCCAGTCTGGATTTGCATCCCTAGGGACCCATTTTTCTTTGGGAGGAGTTCCCCCCTCTCTGAAGGAGAAGATCCTTTTCCCAGGATCCTCTGGGGATCCCTCTCCCTCAAATTGGAAGACCTGTACCTCCTCCTCAAACTGAGTCTGTTTGGGTCTTTTTTTTCTCCTACCCCCCCTCTGCTCCTTAGGAGGCAGACTTTCAGGGGCAAGAGATTTTGTTTCCGGTTCCTGGGTTTCCAGGGGCTGTTTACAAGTGAGGAAGGAAGCTTCCTCCAAGGCTTTACACCCCCCTTCCCTTTGTGCCTCCTCCCTGGGAACCGGTGAGTTATCGGGGTGCTGCCCCCGTCATTGTTCTGGGGCACCAGGTCCAGAGTTGGGTGCGTTCTGCGCCGGCACGCCCATCTGGGGGTTCTGCTGAGCCCTCAGTATGTGACCCAGATCCCGCGCCATGTTTTGAACCTGGCGCTCTAACTGGGAAACCCGCTCAGGCTGATACGGGGCCCTGTTTTCTCCCCTTGGCTGATCCCGGGAAGGGTAGCTGTCCCTCCTCTGGTAATACCCCGGGTTGGGAAGATTTGGGTACCCCTCCACCCTTGGCCTCCCCTCTCCCGGATTCAGTGGTCTGGGCTCAGGGAATTGGGGAAAGAAGGATGGATGGTTTTGGGGCTGAAAGTCGGGTGGATATCTGGGGAAAAAGTTCTGCCCAGGATTTGGAGAATTTCTGCCCTCCGGTGGGAAGTTAGGAGGGAGGTTCCCTGGGTTAGGTGCTTGGCTGGATCCCCCCCTTGGGCTGGAGGAGTCCACACATAACCCAGGATGGGTCGATTTCCCTTGTAACGGGGACTTACATAATCAGGAGAGCGAGGGACCCCATTTGTGGGGCTGCCTCCTTGGCTCCCTGTCTGTGACTGACCCGAGGACCTCCTGGGCCTAGCATTATTAGGTGCAGGTAGGTTTTTAGGCCCCCCCATCTCCAAATCCAAAACGCGGGTGACCTTTACCTCTGCCACCTTGGCAGCAGCAGGGGTGCTGTTGGCTTTGGGGTTTTTCTGGGCATTACTTTTGCTATCTACCGGTTTCTGCACCTCATAGATCCGGGTAGCCTGTCCAATGACCCAGTCTAAAGATCTTTTCTCGTGAAAATCCCTCACGAGCTGGGTCATGATATATTTGGGCAAGGCATGGAAAAACGTATTAATAAATTCTCTGCTATCCGTGCGCACCCTTCTTGTGGTCTGTGCAAAAGCACGCTTTAACTCCTGCACAAATTCTTGTGGGGCCTGATCCTCCCCACATTGCAAATTGTAGGCTGCCTTGCGAGCCTCTTGAGGATTTCTGTGAACAGAAAAATGTTTCAAGATGGCCGCCTTATAGGCGGACCATCTTAAATGATTTTGGTCCTCCAGCCCCGCAAAGAAACTGGAGTATTCCGGGGAGAAGGTCCACTTTACATATTGAATACAGCTTTGGCTGTCCTTCAAATGGAAAGTCTCCATCATTTGTTCAAACAACTCTAAGTGCTCCCAAACAGAATACTTAGCGTTCTTATGGTAAGGCGTGATGACGCTCCTGATCGCCTTAATCTGCTTTAAGGGGTCCTTAAGCAAGGCCCTTTTTGCCTTATTGGCCTTTTTGGTTCGGGTAACCCTTGTCCATTCGTCCTCGGACTCAGAGGCACTGCTCCCAGAGGTTCCCGTCTGTTCTTCCAGGTTTTCCCGGATTCTGCGAGCCTGGGAACGGCTGGCAGAATGTGGGGACCTGGTCTCCTGTGTCCTGAGCAGTTCAGAGGAGTCTTCAGATTCCTCCTTGCTGCCAGGATTTGATGGGTACCCCCTCCACTGACCTAACTGGGCAGAGGTTTTCAGGATGCCCTTAATGGGCCTACTCTCCCGGGGTTCCCCACTGAATTGCACCATGCTTGGGTGCCCATGCCCAGATGCCCGCCCATCCATTCCTGGGAGGTACTGGCCTATGAGCCCCATGCTTCTGGCTGGATAGTAATCTGCCATCCCTGTGGCCCGGTGCTCATGTGCGCCAGGGGACATGGGGGTGGCAGAGTCCAGGGACTGAGAAAGATAAAGGCCTCTGGTATTAGGGCTCCTGAGGTTATGCTCCTGAGTTTCCCTTTCCCAGCGAACCTGGTCTCTATCCGCCTCTGCTCCCTGTTGCAATGCAAGAGCCTGCATTTGTGCCTTCAGTTCCTCAGTTAAGGCCTTACTAGACTCTATCAGTCTCTCCTGCATCGCTACCTGTTGTTGGAGTCTATCATTGCGCTGGCAGAGAGCCTCATTCTCTCTCTGTGTTTCCTGATTGGTCCTGGAGCACTGGGCCAGTCTTTGCTGCAGGAGGGTTACCTCCTGAGCTGTGTCCCTATTGGCCTGCTCCTTTCTTGCTAGAGCATCCTCCACCCTCCTGGTGTGCTCTAACAAGTTCTGGTGTTCTTTTTGGAGGTCACCCAGTCCCTGGTGGGCCAGGTGATTTTCTTCCATTTTCCTTTTTAAATGGCAGACTTCCTGGCCTAAGGCGTCTCTTTCCTGACTAAGAGCCTGCATTTGTGCCGCCAGGTCGTCCCTCTGCCTTTGAAAGGCACCAGCTTTCTGCCGTTCTTCATCAAACTCTGCCTGGGTATCCAGGTCTTTCAAAATCAGCTTGTTGCTCTCTACCTTCACTCTATCTAGATGACTTTGCAGGGTGGCTACCTGCTCCGTGCATGCCCTGTTAAAGTCTAATTGTTGCTCCAGCTTTTTCTGGCTCTGCAGTAAGGAGTCCAAACTGTCTTGGTGCTCCTTCTGTAGGGCCAGAAATCTGGTATCCTGGTCAGCCTTTTCCTGTTGCAGTATATCCATATCCTCCTTTATTTTAGTGATGTACCGTCTGCTGTCATTTTCTGACTCCTGGCTCCTCTGCAGCCTCTGCTCAGAAGAGACCAGGTCAGATTGGACCTTCTCTAACACCATCTGTTGCCTATTTGCCAGATTTTGGCTTTCAGCACATCTATCCTGCATGTCTCCCATACATAGGTACAGGTATGCTGCTATCCTGGCAATCTTATTGTGTTCCTCTTTGGCTTTAGGAGCCATATATAGTTCACTCAGGGCCACATGTAAGGGACCCTGATCTCTATATATATCTGACCCTGTTTCAGTGACCTGTTGTGTGATGGCCTGCAACCACGCATCCTGGCCCTGTTCGGTCCATTCACCTCTCACAAATAGCTTATGCAAGAGGTGCTCTCTGGCTATTTTCATATCTACCAAGGTCGTCATTCTAGAGATTGGTCTCTGTCCTGACTTACAGAAGTTAGTATTTTATTTTTGCAGAACAGAACTTTTCTTGGAGTGTCCCTTTTGAGGAATGCTTCACAGCGTAATGCAGCGTGGTGATCCGACTGGATGTATGTATCCCGTCAGTTAGCACACTGTATTAAGCTGCACAAGTGGTATTCTAACCCAAACGTCCGGCCCGAGCCCCCAATTTGTAAGAGGATTCAATTCAACACTACAGCTAAGTCAACGCCTAGTCTATAATACTGAATGAAAACCCTTATTGATATATCTTTATGTCCAGTTAATGCGTTCTGGATGACTACCCCTATATAACACCCCTCTCTTGGAATCCTCCTGACCCCACTGAGCCAAGAAGTAGTTCTGTTTTGCAAGTTAAAAGGTTTATTTGATAATTTAAACAATAGATATAGATATCACGCTTTATAGTAAATTAATAATTGAATATCACACTTAATCTGATATGATAAATATTAACAACGGAGAATCTGGCACTAGCACACTTCTTTATAATCACTAATGAGTTGACATGAAATGGATAAGATAGCACACTGGTAAATAGGAACAAAAGAAGAAGGTGGTAAAGAATGCTTTATGTAAGCTCAGGTGGATGCACTATTCAATGAATGCAGTACAGAAAATACTCAATATGATTTCAACCAAACAATGTAATCACTTTTCTCTGGCTATTCACTCCCCCCCCTTTATGGGATGCAAGGAAATGGGAGGAAAGCACACAGTTCTCAGAAATGCAATCAATGTAATTCAGTTCAATCCCCCCCAAGCACGCTTAAAGAAAACAGATAGGAGTTTTGAAAACACACGCCCAAATACTTTTATATGTGCTAGCAATGGATGAGAAATATGCTGGAAATGCTTTTAATTCCCTTTCAGAGGTTCAGGGTGAGTGATATCTAGTTAATATTAGCTCAGGCTCACTCTTGCAATGATTCAGGGATAGTTTTTATGAGGCAAACGATTTTCTGGCAAATGGAAGGCAAGCAGCAGCTGATTTTTACACGTGAAGAAATTTGCAAATCGCGGTAAAATTCGCGAATTCGCCGAGCGCTATTACAGAGGAACTACTAGGACTATCGCTATCGTTTTGGGGTCCTAAGAAAGCCTAGGATCTCAGCTTCCAGATGAAAGTTACTGCAAGTCTCTAAGACAAACGGTCGTGGAGATATGAGCGATTTAGTAAAGGTCGTTATTGGTTTTGCAAATTTTAAACGCAGCACTTTTTCAGTTTTAAAAATGATGGCAGGATAACACAATTGCTAAGCTGCAGTTCTACTTAGATTAAAAATGGATTGAATTATATGATTTTAACTAAGAGATGTGTGCTGAGTTTTGCTGAGTACTCACAAGAGATTTTAAACAGGAAGGCGGCTTTGTCACGATCTGGTCAACAGGTCTGGACTTCGGACGGTCTCTGGGCACAGCGTCTGGTCTCTGGAACTGCTAACATGGGTCTGGGTCAGCTCTGCTCTCTCTCTGGGTACAGCACTGCTTCTGGATTCTGGAGATTGAGGGATTTGAAGTCTCTGTTTATCTTGGAGTCTAAGTGTTGGCTCTTTGAAAGTTGATGGAGGTAAGTATGAATTTTCCGGCAGAGCTTCCAGCTGCAAATGGATTTGAAAGTCCCTATCTGTCCTGTCTCTCTGCTTTTATGTGTTTTTAAAATGGGTGTGTGTGAGCAGCATCACTAGCCAGCCCCTCTCCACTTCTAATTGGTCAAACTTCCATTTCTCACTTGATTGGGGGAGCTAGGTTGTGTCAGAGTGATGTCATTTTACAGCCTGCAGAAAGTCCACTCCTCCTGTCAACTTACACACAAATCTAGATTTGAACCAAATACATATTTCATAACTACACAGTGGTTTGAAATTACATGCACCCATCACATATCACAGGAGGTATACCCTGTTCAAACTCTGCTCTTCCTGGGGGCTTGCATTCAGAAATGGCACTTATTTCACTTTTTAACTGACTTTGCAATTTCTGACATTAACCCAATTTTACACACATGTGCGCAAGGAGTATGGACATTAACTGATGAAGTTTCAGATTTTTAACATGCATACATTTAGAGTAATATCCACTTTTCCGCTAAAACCCCCCTGAACATACCACCGGTTCTAAAAACCTCTTAAACTGTGGGCAGAAAAATCACAAGAATTATGGTATCATTTATAAAATTTTCACATGTCCGCTCTATGAATGATCCATCTTTTTAAAGTTATGTTCTGGCTCCAAAGGGGTGTGGTTTACCCTCAGCACAAGGTTGAATTTCTGGTTTTTCCAGTTCTGCCAAGCCAGCTTGCTCTCACAGGCAGTGCTCCTCCCCTTTCCTCAGGAGGAAGCCACTTTTTACGACCATTTACGACTCCTGCCATAAACCATCTGCCTGGGTGAAGGGGGTTACATTGTTCAGAGCTCCTGTATTCTGTAGGGGGCTCCCCTTAATTCAATTATCAGAGAGATGGTATATCCTTAGTGTGGCCAGCAAAAGGCAGATAGGCCTGGGAACACAGTTGTGACTCAAGTTTCACTCCTGATGGGGGTAGCTGTCAAGCAAAATCAAGTTCCTTAAGCCAGACTTTCAGCTAACTGTCATGTTTTTCTGTTGCTTTTTAAATTAACTTGCAATTTTACACATGCAGCTAGAATGCTGATTCTAAGTGCAAAACTATGACATTTCAACAGTTACAAAGGCATGTGACACCAAACATAGGTCACTCATTTAATCTAAACATTTTCGATTTTAGTGTCTTTAAATCCAGTGCAACTTAAACTGCTGACTCCATAGCAGTTTTGTTATAAGCATTGTTTTGGGCTCTTCATTTCCCAGATTTTGTAGGCACACAACACTCCATTCTACCAAATGTCTGCTGGTGTCCAGTGAGTTTTTAGATGTGTTGCAATGTTTAAAATAGACATTTTGAGCCTGCCTTCAGAGAAACACAGGGTGGTTTTAAAGCGCTTTGAAGCTAACCGGCGCTACTGTTTTTCCTTTGGCAACCCATTTCCCTCATGGCAACCCGGCCTATCATTCTCGCACTGGTGGGTGGCAAGTGAGGCAACCATTTTGGTGTGCGCACAAACTGCGCAGCTTTCCTGGATTTCGGCGCACATGTGGGTTTTCCGCCATCTTGAATTTTCTAAGCCCACAGCACCAAATGTTGTAGCATGATAGCTTAAACGTGGGTCAGGACACCCAACAGTATCCATACCATAGGATTGTCCCTAGCATATGTATTATTCATAAGTCATCCCTATCCAAACCCATTCAGTATATCCAGAACTGCATTGTAGAAAATGTTTGATCTTACCTAAATCTTTCTCTCATCCCTATAGTCCTTTTGTAATAGTAGTGTTAAAATCATCTTGCGCTAATATATTTGCTGAAGGAAGGCAAGCGTCTCAGCGGGCAAAAACCATCCAGAGTCGTCACTGGGCTGGTGGCTGTGCTGTCATGTAGTTTGTGGCTTCAGTCTCCCTAGCGTAAGAAACCTTGTTTGTAATTTTAAAAAGCGCAACCTTGTTTTACAAATTTTGACTCATTCTGAAAAAAAAAGACCTCCACAAAAACCTTCATAACTTCTTCACTGTGTAAAAGATTGCCACAAATTTTTCGTTTGGCTCAAATCTATCACGTGTGAAACATCTGTGCATTGCATCTGACCTCAGAATTAAGTTTTCAACCTGCTAGTTACTCAATAATCATTGATAGTGTTTATCTGAAACCATACCAAGCGGCTCCCACTAGTATTGAAACCATTGTAGTGAAATAAATCCATTTTCAGTGTTTTTTACCATCCATTCAAAGCCACATTCAAAACCATTTTGACAAGTTTCAATCATTCCTGCTTTTCTCTGTGTTTGCTGGGGGAAATTGGGATTGATACTGTGTTGTTGAATTCTGTCTTCCTGAAACCTGTTTTCTCTCCTTCCATCTCTTTATACTGCATATTGGGGGGATTAAGTAGTGTACAGGGGAAAGAGTAATCACATTGAATTTTGATTGAACACACCCCAAAGTATTATTCTGTGCTGCATTATTTTTCCTATCATACTCCTTCTGATTAAAGAGATTTATTGTGACATCACCCCATTGGTGATCATTGTATAAACCATTAAATAGTGTGATATATATATTGTGAAAATACCTAAAATAAATCTTTTTAACTTAGCAAAACAGCCTGCTTCCTGGTTCAGTGTGACCGGGGGGGGGGATTCAAAGAGAGGGGCGTGATATAAGGGTACATCATACAGAAATAAAGGAACTTATAGACATAAATAAATAATTAAGGGTTTCAATTGTGCATCCCACGCTAGGCACTGACCTAGGTGAAGTGCCGGGTCGAAATCACTTACAAACAATTCAGTTAAAGTTATGCGTTAACTTGATGGGATGGATTTCTGAGAAAGCCATATTTAAGTATTTGCTTTGTGTTCAACACATTCATCAGGGCAGTCATCCATTTGTAGGTTTGTGGATTTCAATGTTGTTGATTTCTGCTAGTTTGTTCAGATATGGCATATTTTTAAGTTTTCTTCACTTCCCTTTGGTGTTTAGTCAGCCCATTGCTGTTCTTCGAGATTCATGGATCCTTTTTTATGTTTATGCAATGCAAAAGGTATCTGGTTGTTCATATATTTTGACGATAATCTTATTATGCTCAAATCTTCAGCTTGAGCCCATCATCACATCCAATCAATATGAAGATGAATTTAGGAGAAATAGAACATTGTCAAGCACAGAAACACCAGTTCCTGGGCTTCATAGTCAACTGTGTCACCTTCATTCTACCAATTCCAGAGGAAATAGATTCGGCCCCTGTCACTGCTCCATTTCTTTGCAGGTTTCTTGCTGTGGAGTGTGCAGGCATTTTTTAAGGTGCAGAATACAGCCCCTATACATTCCTGAAGCCAATCCCTGTCTCTGCAGAATGGCAGAAGGAGCTGGCACCAACAAGGCTAAGCAGCATCTCTGGCTAGGTGCAGGCACCACTGTTGTGGGAGTTCATAGACGTTCTGCTGTACTTTGCTCCGTCATTGGGTAGACTTCAGTCAGAGGATGCAGCAAGATACGGCAACACGGAAAGACCTTGAAGTGAACATCTCGGCTGATGTAGATGCAGACTGATTGTCAAGGTGCATCTTGTGGGACATCAGCCAATTACATCACCAGACTTCTGGTCAGAGCATGGCATCTGGATGATAAAGGAGAGTGGGTCTGGTTGCATCTGCTGGTGGAGACTGAGTGTGGGTTATCTGGGTGCATTGATGGTATGCATCCAATAGTATTCAGATGCCCAAACTCCTAATGGAGCTACCACCCTTGCTTCTATCTTCCTGCTGGCACCACTGCCAACAGGACTATGGCCATACCAAGTTCCACAGCAATTGCATCTCCTACTACCAGCACCATTTCCTTAGCAAAAGTGAGTCAATCCTTGGCCCCTTCTAAAAGGAAGTTAGCCAACACGTCCTGGGTTTGACATTTTTCAAAAACAAAGTGTGGTAACCTTTGCATTACAGTTAACGCAATCTGCAGGGAAAAGAGTGTGAGCCATTGGAAGGAGTTTGGCATTCGAAGTCTGTGGACAATGGGCCCAATGCAGCCACACCAATCCGTGGGGTCACAAGGACCACAGGCTAAGGCGGTATAGACACATAAACAACTGAAAATAGAGCAAGCAGTTCTATCCCCTAAACCGAGAGCTTTCTCTGAAATCCACACCTTACAAATTGCTGG
The DNA here is from genome assembly GCF_040938575.1 of Ambystoma mexicanum. Lineage (NCBI taxonomy): Eukaryota > Metazoa > Chordata > Amphibia > Caudata > Ambystomatidae > Ambystoma > Ambystoma mexicanum. The sequence continues at coordinate 458,162,863 of NC_090941.1, read as the reverse complement.
GTGTTCTGTAACCTTTACTAGGCACAAACACAAAGGCCCAATTATTAATTGTCATGCATCCGGAGCTTTATTAGTTGCACTCTGGACATCCTTTGCTACACGTGGGTGTAAATTAACTATTGACCACGTAAAACAGCTGGACCTGAACCCTCTCGATGACAAGACATTATAATTTCAAGTTGGCCAAAATCTCGATCCTGAACCCCTTTGGAAAATGTTTTCTGACAGTAGAAAGAGTCAGGAATGTGTTGATTTCGTGTGCCAAGTGATAGGTAGAAGACAGGACATACCATTCGACTGTTGCTTTGCTAGAGCTCCACACGGCACAATACGACATCATAGGGATCTTCAAATGGAGCCGGCAGTGCACACAATTCGCCACACTAACAGCATATGTTGCAGTGTTCAAACATCTCATTTAGATCACAGCTCTCTTAGCCCAATCGCAAGGTCTAGACACAATTGCAAGCGCTGATGCCTTAGGAGTGAGAGGCAGCACACTATGATCGCCATGTTTAGAATGTAGAAATTGCACAACCGTTTGCTGAATGTTGAGCTAATGCGATGGTTTGTGGAAGGGGATTGCGTGTGGGTTCTGACACCTCATGGAATGGAGAAAACGTTATGCATGCAATAGCTGAATGCACACAGCTCCCTGTGCCTTGTTTCGTGCATTGCCTACATCTCACTGTACTAGACTATTTAAATAAAAACAGCTGTGAAGTATTGAGGTTAATGTGCATGTCAATTTAATTAATTAACAATATTTGACAACATGCCTCATACTGGGGACCAATCTGTAAGTGTCGGACCGGGATTCGGACCTATACTGCTCTGTGTTGTCTTGTTTTCAAGACAAGCGCAGTGCCCCTAAGCTATCTTCATGTCTTGATTCCAAACAATTCCTTTATGCCCACTCCCAGATCCTGAGTAAATTGTATAAGGAAGGGGGCATTCCCATCATGGCCGCACGCAGGAGGTCCTGATAAGATGGAGCGCAAGCATGTGTATACTGAACCATCCCCTTCACAAGTAAAAAACCATCACGTGATGCAGGAGAGAGGGTAGGGAAGCAATATCCCTGATTCCACTGCAGTGGAGCGTAGTTCAGATACTCAGGACCAATACTGGCACCAATTGCATATGTAACACAAGTGGTTAGTGGTATATTAGCATAAGGAGACAAGCTGCATATCTGATATGTGTGGAACATGACCGGCTGCAGCACATGATCACTTTCAGAACATTTCAATGATGATGTGGAATGTCTCTCTCTGGCAGAGAATGTGCAGAGAGCATAGAGGCACGTGGCCTGTCTGGAGTGCATGTCTTATGTTTGTGGCACAGTTAAACCTTGCAATCGATACATGTATGCCACATTCACACGCCAGTGACATGGCAAGTACTAGTGTTGGACCATTGAAAAGGTTTTTGAGAGTTCAGAACCTGAAGACCAAACAACTGAGAAAGTTTGATGCCCTCAATTTCAACCAATGGAAAGATGCCTGCTGGAGCCAGTAGAAGAGAATGATTACCACCACTGCACTGGCTGCAAAGCAAAGAACTGCACTTTGTGCGACCAGGTAGTTACTATTCTGGATACATATCTGTAACTTAATTTGGCTACCGATCGTTAAGTTACAAATTATATCATTTTCTATTTAATGAGATTACCTGGCACACTTACATTCAAGTATTTTTTGTCCAAGGTTTCATATCTCAAAAGTAGTTCATATTTCAATTATGCAAAATAATTATATAGTCTTTTGGCATTAAATATCTTATTGTATCGAAATATCAAACTGTCTGTATCTGATCATCTTGAATAACTCAATTACATTTGGAGAATCAATTATTTAACAATTCACTGGCATGCATGTTACTTCATGTAGCTGCTATCAATAAGTGTTGATGTTTTGCATGTGGCATGACAAACCTTCCTCCTATCAACCACCAGAGCAAATGCACGAGCAACATACATCTCTTTGGTTTTCTTTCTGAGGGTTTGAAGTAGTCGAATGAGGCAGACGTGATTATAAACCGTAAGTTTATTCTTCAGTTACATATCATGAACCCACCAGCAGCACTGCGTCCCTCTGTCCAGCCTCGCCTCAACTCACATTTCAACTCACATTTCCCCTCACATTCCATATTCCATACCAGCATGCTCACTCCTTGCATGCCAGACCTCATAGGACAGCTGCACTGCTGTGCCAGGATACTGCATATTGGTCCCATCTTTTTCAAAGTCTCTTAAAAGAGAGCAGTTACTGTTGCATTTCTTTTATTTCATTTTATACATCTAATTGAACCACTTATAATGATCTAAATGCTCATTATGTTACAGATGCCTAATATCGTTAACATTACGTATATTCTACTTGCTGTAGAGCAACTAGATCTGTTGGTTGCAAGGAAGGTGACAGCAAAGTGACATCAGTGTTGCATGGTGTCAACTCATGGCAGTTATTCAGGTTTTTCTTCTCACTATTCATGAATCTGCTTTTGTTTTAAAGAACCTCATGCATCTTCCTGTGTCTTTGTTTGTATTGACTTCCAACTACTGCAAGTGCTTAGTGAAAACATGGGCGACATGACCATGCACATTTGATTTAAAAAACAAAGCATGTCATCATCTGTTCTGATTTTTTCAGTTCATAGACACCATTATGAAGACAATCTTCACTCTGCCTTTCCAAATATTAGCTTTATGAGGAGATAATGTAAAACACTCGGTGCTTACGAGGTTGTGGTTAAGTGGCAATCATTTACGGTGGTATGGGCTATTGAAATTGTTCCTGAATGTAAGGTCCAAGAATGGAAAGTGAAGAAGATAAGTCAATCCGTGTGTTGCAGCACCGGGAGGCATGGCACTGATTAGCAATCTGGCTTATATAGTCAATACAGTGCATTTTATGTGGTATCACACATCATATATTTAGTAACGATTTCTGAGCATAACATTCTCTTGCAAAATGCTCCTGGTAAAGTTTTAGGTTTGCTCTCTTTCCATTTCACATAATACAAGCGAAAGTCCATGGCTCAAAAAATTAATGATTACATCGGGTCCAATCAAGGGCTGTTGTGAGATGGTCACACGCAGAGGGTACACATGTTCTATTTTATATGACCCCTGTCTTAACTTGATTTGGTTCGGATCGAGCCTCCTTTAGGTCCATTATCTTCAAATATTAACACATTGCATAATTTAGGCCTCTAGGGGTTTTTATCTTTTTAGCACTCTTGCTGTTTTTTATGGACTAAGATCCATTAATTCCAGGTTTATTTTGGGATTTAGACCGTTTAGGTTTTACTCTGTGGTAGTGAACTGCAATCTTTTCATCTGTGAATGGTTCCTTTCTTTGTTTTTGTATATGATTGCCTTTTCACGTTCCAACTCATGCAGGTCAATGCCGAGGGTCTCTACTTAGGTTCCTTTTAAGGTATTTTGACTTATAAGTTTACACCTGGCTGGTCCATTGTATGCTAAGTCAAAGCTGATGTATTTTTTTAAGGGGATGTGAATGACAGTGATTGATTATTATGGTAGTCATATTGTAAAGTGTGTTTTGTCCACTTTCTGCAAAGGCACTTCTCTTGTTGATGGCAGTGAGCTCTCTAAACCCTTGCCTGATTGGTGATTGGGTTTGCTGCAGAATGTTACAGTTTGAAGATCCTCTCAGTTTCTTACTGCCTCATTCTTTTTTGTATTCCTTTCCTTAACAGATGAAACTTTGAGGTTTCTCCTCAGGCGCTGTTGCTATTCACACAATGGGTGCATGCCTTACGCTAAGCTAGATCCTCTGTGCACTTCCCTTGTAAGAGTGTCCTTATTCTACTGCCATTTGGCATTGTTCGTCTTCTGAAATCTTTCTCTTGGAGGACGTTTTTGATATGGCTATTACTGGTCATAGAGGGGTTGCTTTGCCATTGCTGCAGTTATTATATCAAGTTATTTGTCTTTTAGGCTCCACACATCACTGCAATGTCCTTAAAGTGCGGAACCTTTTCTGTCTAGAAGGACATTGTGACCCCGCTCAAGGTGGAAACTGGACCATGGTCTCTAGGGTGGAACGAAAGTGGAGTATGGTGATTAGTTGTCATCTGTAGTGCACTGATTGACAAACCAACTGCTTTGGCTTAATAATAAAGTTTAGGACGTCTTGGAGGTCTTCTCAAAATTCAAATGTCTAGGTAATCATTTAATGTTGTCTGGTGTTCAGATTGTAAGTCAGGACCTAGTTTCCCCTAGTCTAGCAAGGTTTCATTTTGTTATCGGTGGCTACATTTAGCTTAAGATAAGTTCCATAGGGAGTCCTGTTTGGAAGAAGTTGTCGCTAGGGAAATTAGTAGGCATTAGATACATTGTATTGTCTGCACTGTGTTGCTCATTGGTTTACCCTATTGCACTGTCATAGCTGGGAAATTAGCAAGGGCTGGAACTCTGTCTATGACATGCCTTTCAGTTAGAGAGGAGACTGTCGGAGGCCGGTGGTTTTCTTGGACTTCCAGGCAGTGGCTTTAGCAACTCTGCAGCTCCCAGTTGGTTCCCACTCTGTCTCAGACAGAATTCACATGTTCATGGATTTGAGTTCAGTCTCTAAGGGCCACTATTCTATATTGGCATATGTTAACCATGTATATTACATTATAAATGATGAAGCAAAAAAACTGTTCATGCTTGTTTTGATTATCTCTAGAAGGATTCCGGCTTGGGATGTCCTCATAGAGTAAGGACTTTGACAAGGGAGATGGACATGTAGGAAATTGACTTATTGATTACCAGTAATCTTCATTACGCTAACTCCAGTTCTTCCTTGTCACAGACCCTGGTATCCCTCTGGAGACCGATTGTGGCTTTAAGCAGCCTGATAATCAAACAGGAAGTGAAGGTGAGTCAGAGGTACTTTCATACCCAGCTTAGGGGAGGAGTTAAGAAAATAAATGGGAAGAGCAAATCATGTTTGGGGGGTTTGTGAAGCACCTGTCTCCTGCGTGAGCACTCACCTCTTCCAATAAGGACTGTAATGAGGAAGAGCTAATCTTGGAGTAATGAAGATTATTACCGCATCAACAACACATAAAGATCACCCACAGCACTCGAGGCCTCGCCTGATCCGATACTAGCACCGAACCCCAGCACTAGGTATATACCGAGCTGAAGCTGCCAACAGCACACCACTTCTCCCACTCTCCTTCTCCCCTCCTCCCGACTAACCCTAACCATCGTTCCTGTTTACAGATCCGCCAGAGCGCCTGGGGACCAATTCCATTTGTGACAGTGTGCTATACAAGTACCTTTAACATAACATTAAGTAATCAGGCCTTAATTTAGGGACATTTATGAAAAAGAACTGGATGCACATTTTGGTCAAATGGGTCTCAAATAGTGCAATTTAATGCTCTGAGGGTTAATGACATCAGTCAGAAATTCCAGTCCTACAAAGCATTTGCTCAACAAACAGCCTACATTTTCGCACAATATTGGCGCACAATACTCACATCATCCAGCCAGTTGCTTGGACGGATGTAAGTCTTTGCTTCTTCTGCATTCACTTCGCCATACATTCACTTTGTCACATTTACCTCTTCATACCTTTACTTCTTCTGACTTTCACGTCTTCATTAAAGGGGAAGACTCCCTGTACCCCCCTCTTTTGTCACCCATATTCTTCCCACTAACTCCCCCTTGACTCTGAACATAATCTTAAGAGCTAAAATTACCATTTCCATTGCCACCTTAACAATGTGAAGCTGAAGGCGAAGAGAAGGCATGACGGCAAGGCATGAAGATGTAAATATCTTACGAAGTAAATGTCCAAGAAGAAAGTGTAAAAGACGTTTGCCGTTTTTACACAAAGTAAAGGAGGGCTACTGCTTGGCAATGTCCTCATTGCCCCATAAGACAGTCTGTGCCTTGTGAAAATGCATTGCAGAGAGTAGTCTTAACACAACCCTGTCTGCATTTCACAGTCTGCAATGAAAATTGATCCTTGTCATCGTACTACGTAAGTTGTTCATGCAGTCCTTGTCAGTGTGGTTATCGTTTCGCATCATCATTTACACATGGCTGTTTTCTTGCTACATTGCACTTAGACCAGAGGTGGCCAAGAGGACTCTACCATTTTTTAAATGTTTTTTTTATTGATTCACATTGCAGGCTGTGAGCATGAATGTTTAATGGTCAGCTGAGTTAGTATTTGACTGAAGACAGACAAGATGTGCCGAAATGAAATGTCAAAAAACAAAGGCAGAAGTAAGCTTGAATGCAAAAATGGACATGGGAACCTGACAGGGCGCCATGAAAATAATCAGGCAAGCATGAGCTTAACCACAGTTATTTTACATTACTACCCTTGAAATTGGTGGAAATTAAATATATTAATTCACAGTCACTGGACCTTTAAACTTGCCACTGCAAATGCACTCCTTGCAACCACATGGGTGCAGGGCAGACCGCAGCACTTTTCAGCCATGTAGGTACAGTTTGTGGGTGTTTGCTGCAGGTCAAACTCCTACATGTGCAGGAGAGGATATGGCTAGCGCCCCTTGCCACCGCTCTGAATTGCGGAACTTGCAAGCCAGGTTAGGCAGGCAGAGGATTTTGGGGGTACATTGCCACCTGGCACTCTCTGCTAACATCATTTTGTGAAGTTACCCAAAAGACCATACGACCTTGGAAAACGATCTATGTTATTTCAAGGTACTTTTCAAAAATATAAATATACCAGGCAGATATGAAACACTATTTAGCAAAAGAGATGAGTGGGCACATAGGGCCTGATTCACAGAAGCGTTTCCTTTGGAATTGTGCCACTCATAAACCACTTCTTTGAATCAGGCCCATCATGTGTGACATGCTATCTCAAACATACTACTAGACCCCAGGCTCGGACTGGCCTGTAGGCAATAGTGCAATGCTCGAACCAAAAATGCACAATACTGGTGTGGGACAGTTCTTTTGGTCAACGTGGGCATATTTTGGTCAAACTGGGCCAGTTTCATGAGCTACTATGCAGCAGGTAGTTTTGACCGGTATACCGTAATTTCATCGACGGGCTTTTCATTGCGGGGTTTTTTGCCGCGATTTTTTTTTTTTTAAAAAAACGATTTCTTTTGGGGGTTAAAAATAAAATAAATTTGGTGTGTGTCTAGGGGAATATTAAAATAATTAAACGGATGGGGGATTTGGGGTGTAACCACCCCAAAAAAAAAACATCAATGTTTTTAAAAAAAAAATCCGCAGCAAAAAACCCTGCGATGAAAAGTCTGTCGATGAAATCACATAGAACCGTTTTGACCAGTGTTTGCTGAATATTCTTTAAAATGTACAATTTGCATCACATTTTATGAAAAGAACTCCCCCTTGGGTACTATTCAAAGAGTCTGTCACAAAAGGAACAATTGCTATATGCAACTGTGGGCCACATTGTCATTGGTACCGAACAATGTTATGCCCCAGTCCGACCCTGCTAGACCGTAAAGCAGATCTTACAATCAAGGATTTCTCCTAAAACAGGCACACTTTGTCAGTTGTCCAGCGCCTTGCTGCAGGGCCTTGCTGCTTGGACATAAAGTATGTCTCACGCAGTAATGATAATTAATTTGTCAAGTAGCACCGAGGCTCATACATCTGAAAGTGTTCAAAAGAGACATTATTTGTACTCAACTCAATGGCATGCATGTTATTAACCTCAGAAGAATCAAAAAATACATGTCCCAGTCTGGTAACCTGGATTCGAACCTGTTGTCTGCAAGGTTCACAGTTTGATGAGCATCTGGTGCACTATTCATCCGAGATATCACGCTGGATTATCCAGTAGACTAATGGCGCATCCTTGCTTAGTTGCCATTGGTAACATTGGCGCTGTTGCTCGAGATTACTAAACACTGCACATATTCAATAGGTGGACATTCCAAACCCCTCCTGCAGCAATCCCGATGATCTGTTTGCGGCCAGACAGAGCCCCCTTCATAAGGCGGGGTTCTTGCTGATGAGGAGCTCTTTTCCAGGGATCATCAGAGAAACCTACTAGAGCTTATTTTATGTTTTTTGGTACATTCCAACGAGGGGACAATGTGCGTTTATACATAGTTGCAAACCACTCCCCTCTGTGCAATTTTAATTATTTGCACTAGGAAGTGCTAAAAATAGGGATAAGCAAAATGTAGAATTGCCTTTACACCTGCTTTAAGCACTCGGGAGTGCAAACTTGAGTAAAATCCCCCCTGCCATTTAAGCACGCCAGGCAGCATTTATAATGGGCTCTGCTCGCTTTTTGTGGGTATAAAAGACAGTGGATGCAATAGAAAATCACTGGTGTTAGCGAGCACGAAAACACCCTGATGGCATAGAACCCAGTGGGTTATTTGTGGTGGCAGAGGGCAGAAAAGAGACGGAAACATAACTCCTGTTACATTCCCCCTCCAATAATAACAAGCATTACTCAGAGCATGAACAAATGCTTTAAGGCAGGCGTAGCATCTTTACACCTGTCTTTCACACCTATGTAATGTTCCAGAGAAGGAAACAGGAAGCCCAGTGCATTCCTATCCCGCCATACAAACAGGAATCAGGCCCGAGTCAGTCCAACTGAGCACAGGTCTAGGCCAGTCCTCCAGCCTATAGTGATTTTGAAGCATAGTAGAGGGGTGGGCAATGTGATGAGATTTTGAACTGTGCAGTGCTGGCAGATACCCAGGGGTGGACTGGCCTATAGGGAACTCTTGAGATTTCCTGCTACATCCCTGTACACTGGGCCTCCTTTGAGTCGAATTTTCACATTTTCTCGCAGGAAAAGGGTTGGTCTTGCGGGAAAATATGTGACATGGTGCCACTTCGAATATTATTTCCAGGGGCTCTTTTGATTTGCAGTCCACCCCTGCAGATAGTCTGCCCTCGTGGACGGAAGATGTGATAATCCAGGATGTGCCAAATGAACCTATTGTTTGGTACACTCAGTCACCCATCTTAAATTTTGGCTTGGCTTCCTGTTCTGTCGTCAGAATCACTCAGATGAGGGTTGACTTCTTGGAGCAGGCTCCCCATGGCCCTTTAGCCTGGAAACCGCTGTGCGCAGATAGTTGAAATAACCCAACCTCTATGGCAGTCTGCAGTGAAATGGCTTGTTTGACATGTTTTACTTATTCCCAGCAGCTGTCCCTATTTACCAGGAGGCTTTGCCAGAGACAGAACATGGAAAAAAGTATTTAGTGAATCATGTTTTTAATAGAGTTGGATGGAAGTTTGTGCAATTGAACTGTCACCAAAAATAAATGAGCCTCACATACAAGCCTCTGCAGAACAGCGTGGAGCAGCATACTAAACGGAAACCCTGTAATGGATGGGTTCACATTTCAGAATTTTTCCACAGCGAAACCATTTGTTTTGCTGCATCGTGAAATAACTCATTCTCCCAACAAAGCCGTTGTTTTCAAAGTGTTAAACATATGCTCTGAAAATTAGTGAGGGAATGGCCGGCGTGTTTATAATTAGGGTTACTGATGCTGAAAACCAGAGAAAGCACCAGAGGGATCGATGGGAAATAAAACCTCTTGCCTGATACATTGGAGCAGTGAAACAAAATGGAAAAGCATAATGATATAGCATGGGCATAAGAGGTTGCAAAGGAATGTCATGGTACAAAGAACATTATCGTAAGTCATTCAGACTGGTACGCCATCTGAAAGCTAATATAATACAGAAAATGCGATCCATTCCACATTCCTTTTCGGTAAATACACTATCACCCACCATCACATGTGGTGGAGTGACGTATTTCACCATTGTATGTACAGAATACAATTATCACGGTGGGAGGTTGGTGCGAGTGGGGCTGAAAGAGCAAGGCGTGTAGTTTAGAAGGGCCGGCAGAGGTTGTTAATGAGTGTAGGGCTACCTGGGGTTGGAACCTTGAACAAGGAACATACTACTAGTTCTGAGCAGTTATAATGCTTTATTGAGAGGATTCCCTCAACACAGGGAATTCCTTCACTCCCCAATCTAGGTGCCACACAATACACGGTTAATGACAGTTCTTTATTCAGCCCTATTTCCAATGCATCTAATACCCCATGGTTCCCTCCCGCTGAGCTACCAATGAGCCAAGAGCCAGGCTGGTCTACAGGAAATACATTTATATTTATTTGAATTAGATGTTAATTAAATAACACTAAAATATCAAAAACCACTTTATCCGTGGCACAACACAATAAACTTCTCTCAACATAGATAAATCACACAAGTTGGTGGGGAAGAACACAAATCACAATTCTTCAGTTTCTACAGATTTCAATTCAATAAATAATCAATCTGGTCAATAAACAAAAACAATTACTTATGATATGATAGATTATTTATAACACACTTTATACCCAGAGGTTTCTAAGCACCGACCTGAGGATTGAGCTTTTGTTGCTTCGTGTCGTCTTGCTTCCAAGTCGAGGACATTGCCGCTGAGCTATCCTCCCGAGACTATCACATGCAGTACAATTTCGATTTTCCTGCGCGCTTAAAGGCTAGCAGTTTGGCCTATAGTTTGGTACAAATGCATATGGCAATTATGATTTCACCCACACATTTGGTTTAAAATAAACAGATGGTGATTTAGCAGTTTGTTTTGATACCCCCACCCCCTCACTGAAAGGTCTGTGTTGGGGAAGTTGGTCTGAAAAATTGGGATGATTGAAGAATCTTGGATTTCAGACCCTCCTCCACTTAAAGGCCTGTGTTGGGGAAGCTGGATGGTAAACATTGGGATGATTTGAACATTTTGCATTTCAGATCCCTCTCAATTGATGGCCTGTGTTGAGGAACCTGGACGAAAAGATTGCCCAATTAACTTACAGACTATAGCATTCAGCGCATACTGGGAAGGACCCTTGTTAATTTAGAATTTTAAAAATCCCCCTGTGGTGTTCCGCAAAGGGGAGTTAATGAAATAAATATTTGTTTGTAAAATAGGAGAAGAATCAACACGGTTTTCCCTCTCCCCGCCCACTATAGAGGGGAATGATTTAGGGTTGCAAAGGGTTCATGTCTACTTACATTGAAAGCCTCTCTTTAAAGCTCAGGAAATCCAGCTGCATTTCAAGACCCTCTTGGAGGATAGAGCAGGGTTCTGGTCACTCCACTCTCAGGAATGGTTCCCAGCTATTCACCATAATGTCCGACCAGCTTTTAGGCCTCCCAGTAAGAGACAGCAGCAATAGACAGCTCTACCCAGATGCAATTTCAGCAAAATCTCCTTTTGGTGTTTCCTGGCAGCTGCTAGATTATAGTTTTCAGCAACTCTCTAATGGTAATCTTAGGAGCTTGTTTATTTTCCTTATAATGCATCCACTTTCTATAACAGTGATGAGACCATCAACTTTACTATCGTGGGGGGTACCCTGCAAGAGTTCCCACAAATAGAATTGGACAGTTACCCTTTGCTCTCCTCCCAAATCCAGCCTCTCTCTAACAATTGGTTTAGGAGTCTGGAACAGACATTTGGCAACTTTCCTTTGAAATCCCCTTTTGTTTTCTTGTCAAAATTCGGCTAAAAATAGTTATGTGTCAAAAATTTTGTGATTTACTATTAACTGCCATAATCTATATATATTCCACTTCAGCTAATCAGAGGGAATTTAATAAAACAACTGACGGTTTTGAACCATGTTGCATGTCCGTTTGACAATTTTCCACAGTTTTTTACAAAACGCATAATCGCTAGGAACCTGATATTTATTCCCCACATACCTACTTTTACACCAACTGTTTGCCAACTCTTACATCTGGAAGTACAACATCCCAGCCGGAACACCTTTTAACTCACCATTACAATTGTCTAAGTTGCAGGTGGATGAATTTTATATCACCAAAATCGCCTGGAAATTATGTAAAAATTGACACATCAATTAAGGAAATCCAATGTATGGTTTCTGAGAAAAAGCCTGAAGTTATAATAGTCCTTTTAAATTAATAGTAAATATTTAGGTTAATTCAAATACGGGCTCTGCTTCCTCCAAGAGATTTTTCTCTCTCGGCCAGTGTTTTTATTAGTCTCCTTGTGTTTGAAGTTTGTTGCAGATCGTAAATACCTGGGATGCACTGGCCAGTGCCATTTGTCCTGCCCCAAGCTGGGCTTTCAGAGACACCAAGTCTAGGGGCACATTGTTTTAAACACTCTTAACAGCCCCACTGTATTGCAGTTGTAAACGGTTGAGATGCACAAACCAGGCTGGCAGTGGGGGAAGCTATTTGTGAATTTTGCCCATTGAACTCAACTGAAATTAACTCACCTACTGCATTTTTTGACATCAGCCTTCAATGATTGACATACTGTGTGTTTATCTGATAAGGGTTCATTTTGCTTTTGCATCAATGGATTTCTTCATTCTTTTCACACAGCATTGCTATTCTTTTTAAAGATAGCAGCTGAAAGTGCAGGACTGTTTCTTTCAATCGTTATTAAAGTACACTTTTAATTATCAGCTGTTTGTTTTTCTGCTGCAAAGTGGGTCTGAATTGTCAAAGTGCACACACTTTTTATGGGTGACAGTTTCCGTGAAAAAAATGCTGCATTTATTTCTCAGTCCACAATGTGATGCGCATTTGCAATCTGTATTTGCATTACATTTTTGATTTAGCCTTCTCTGGATTTCCCTTGCAGAAAGACACCTGCATAGTATGCTTCAGGCCTACAGGAAGATTTCATGGGCATTTCTTTTCAAATGTTTACCGGTATTGTGCATGTGATGCATAATATACATTACTTTTTGTCAACACTATGGGCCTCATTACGGGTTTGGCAGTAGCCATGCCGCAATTGGCAGCATGGCTGCCTCAAAAACCGGTTCCGGGTTCCCTGAATGGGGAATTACCGGGCCATTCCAAGTTTGGAGGGCCCGGTAATTCCTCCCTCAGGGTACCTAGGCCCGGACCTTTTCCATTCCCATTTGAGCCCCCAATGGGCTCAATGGGAATGGGAGAGGGAGCTAACAACAGGCCGATTACGACCGGCCCATTGTTAGCTCCCTGGTCTCCTTGCGGGACCCGGTAAGGACGCCTGGTTTTACCAGGCGTCCTTACCGGATCCTGTGAGGGGACCTCATAATCAGGCGGAATGGGAATAACGGGTCCGCACCCATTAGCGGACCCCATTAACCCATTCCGCCTCACTTGTAATGAGGCCCTATGTCTTTTCCCTGACATCTTTAGGTTGGCAGGGAAAAATGTTTCACATGTCTTGCTTTAGCTTGCAAAGTTGAGTCGATGAGTAGGCACCGCTTCTTTCTTGTATCCCATATTTAACAATCCTCTTTAAACTTTGAGGTCTTTATTTTCAATCTGTCCATGGGGTGCAGCCCACCAATTAATGCCACAGAGTAAGGCACTGTGTGTACGTGCGAGAGAGGGACCAAGGCTAATTAGCCTTCGGGGAGGGCCACACACCGTATTACCCACCAGGGGTTTTAATATAAGTCGTCAAACCTTCGTAATTTTATATAGTTGTGATGATTCACTTAAGAACTTGTTCTTCAAGTTGATAGGTTATAAAGGTTTTATTCATTGCTGAATACAATTATTAGCAAAATGTGAGTCTTGGCCTATGCATTTCAGATGCTAAATCCTTCATAAGGGCCTTTTGTTCTCGCCTAATCAAAATTATCCATGTGAATATACATATACAGATATTAGTGACCATTAAAATAAAGATGTAATCACATATCGAGAATAAGCCACAGAGATTTTCAACCATAAATGCAAATACCGTAGTGTGCAAATGGCGGAGTGTGGAGGCAGAGTGTGGAGTCTGCTGGAGTGGACCCAGTGTTTTTTCTCTTTCTACTGCTGAGGAGGAGCCAGCCAACCTTACTTAATACACAACAGGCCGCGGAGCGGGCAGAGGAGTGTGGAGGCAGAGTGTGGAGCTTGCTAGAGTGGACACAGTGTTTTTTCTCTTTCTACTGCTGAGGAGGAGCCAGCCAACCATACTTAATACACAACAGGCCGCGGAGTGTGGAGGCATAGTGTGGAGTCTGCTGGAATCCGCGGGATACGCGGAAAAAGGGGAAAAACCCAGGTAAGAAAAACCCTGTTATTCACCACTGGACACAAGGCCCCCTGCCTATTTACACACTCACACGCCCTCCCCCCCTTTGCCTCCCTCCAAGGCTGCTGTAGCGAAATTATTCGCACCTAATCATATAAACCTGAAAATTGAATCCCAATAAAGTTCCGGAACAGACTGTAGGCGGGTGGGGACTGCGGGAGAACTCCTTTGACCAACTCGCCCCTGAAGCCTGAAGCCTGAATCCCTGAAGCCTGAAAGCCTGAATCCCCCCCCTTCTCCCCTCATCCTTCGTCCTAATACATCCAGAACACGGTACTGTCTCACCCGCGTGGCTGCTGTTCTCAACGCCGTGACCGCCGGTTACTAGACCTGGGGAGAGGGCGGGACGTTCCCCGGGGAGTGACGGAGAGCGCGAGCCGGAGAACTGGACTCGGTGGTGGAAGGTTGCTGAACCGGCGATTCGACTCCATTTGCAGCACCTGTCTGTTGATCAGCTGTGCACACTGCGAGGACCTGAAGCTGCAGGCCCGCCCCAGACGGGTGGAGCGCCGGGGGCGTCTATGCGTTACCGAGCGCTGAGTCTTTAGAGCTGGAGCGAGTGTCTACAGCCTCAATCTTGCATAAGTGAAGCAGGGGAATAATAAGTTAGAACGGTCTGACACAAATGTCAGAATTCCAAGAGAAAAGCATAATCATACCCCATCCGAATACAAGACAACAAACAAAAAAAATGGAAGATAAACGCACACCAGTTCACAACTCTCCACAGCTAAATGGGACAGATAAATTAAATAAGGCAATGAATAACTCTGTGCAACATGACAGTGAAACACTCTGCACTGTAAATGATTTAAAAATACAGGCAAATAAACAACTCAAAATTAAGACTGAAGAAAACTCTGTAAATCCGACCCCTTTGACTGTACCACAGGATCATACTACAAATAATAATCCTATACTGACCAGGATGAATGGAAATCATCTAAATGCAAACACCTTGTGCATAAAGGATCTATCTGAAACCACAAATAAAAATGAAGGCCGGTATCCATCAGAAAAAACAGAATTTGAGGGCGAGCATAAGGAATTAAACAACCTTGATCCACAATGTAAGAAGGAGCAAATTCAAACCTGCTCACCAGGTCTAAAGATGCAGAAAGAAAAAGCAATGAATGCCCAACTTCAATGAAAAAACCAATATAAAAGCCTAAAAAAAATGGACTTCACCGCTAAGAGTTTTTGGCCAATTAATCCAAAGCGAATGGAGCAATTATCTCTAGACTTGACAGAGATTGAAGCATTAATGGAACTTCAAGAAAAAAACAGAACGAATAAACAAAGAAGAAACCATGCTCATAATCCTAGATTGGGAACGGAGATAGATACTCTATCAGATTCTACAGCTACCGACAAATATAGTTTTCTGAACACTGGCCCAACGAAAGAAAAATTTGCACAAAAGAACGTGATTAATCACTGTACATGCACGACCAGTAAGAATGAACCTCAAGAATCAATAGCAACTAACATGGTCGACTTCTAAAACATGTTAATAGCAGTTACCTCGCAGACAATGATCCCGTACATAAAGCTGCAAGAATTATACACAAAAACAGCGCAAGAAAATACCAAACTCCTAAACTCTTTGCATGATAAACAAATAAGATTAGAAGAATTCACAATCAAACTTACTGATCGTCTTAAAATCGAAGCTGAAACAAGCTACAATTGGCAACAACGCTTGACTGATATTGCAAGTCAAGATAGAAGTGACAAAGCTCAATTAATTGAAGCACTAATTGCCGCCTCGACCCCAACAAAAAGAAAACTCAAATAGAAGCGACTGCTCATCCAAAAGAAATATCTAATTCTGATGGAGAAAAAAACTCTCAAACTTTAAATCAGAAAAAGAAGCCAAGTATGCAAAAAAAAGAAGAAATGCTAAGATTAAACGGTACATCTAAACAAGAAATACTATTAATTGATTTAACATCTATCACGCCGTTAAATGAGAAAGCAAAAACTATTTCGTCCATGAACGGAGGAAATCCAGAAGAAACCACCCCAAAACCAAAGCAAAATATAATGAACCAGAACTACAGTATTTTCGAACAACAGTCAAAAATATTCCTCCACCAATGAAAATAAAAATGACAAAGAACCGAGATAAAAAGCAGCAAAAGGGTTCAAGAGCTTTTTTAAGGAACTTAATGCATAATGCTAACGAGGCAAAAAAAATAAACTGATAAAGTCAAAACAAATTCTGACGAACAAAAAAAAGATGAGGGATTGACAAAGAAAAAAGAACAGAACTTAAGATCTCAACAAAATCCTAAGCCAACTAATGAAACATCAAATTCTGAAGATTCGCTAGAGGAAAGCGCTGGAAATACTGAATCCCTAATGAATCTGTCAATTTATTCTGATCAAGACGACGAAGAGCAAGAGCCTAGGAAATCCCTGGAACCAAGACAGGATGAAGATCACTCAAGTGAGGCATCCATGATTGTACTAGACTGCTATGAAGAAACAGCAGCTGGATCCAAGAGATTTCTGGAACTGTCTCTCGAAGAAATCTCACACGATGAAATCAGTTTCATCATGCTTGTATCTCCTTTAACACCCTCAAAGGAACTGTCTTATCAACAAATTGCAATACGTCGTGAACAAGATCAGAATAGCAATGAGAATACAAGCTTTAACAAACAAAATCGATCTATCATTTATCCTCAATTTCTTCATCCATGTGAAAGAATACAGCGTTATGTATTAAAATTACAAAGAAGAGAAAACAGAAATACAAAATTGATCTAGAACAGAACAAATACATTGCGTTTGATCCATGCAATACCAAAATTAAGATCGATATCTAGTAAAGATCTAAAAACAATTGAATTCATCGACGAAAGCAATCTTGATAAAATCTGGATTCATTGCGATACAGCCAAAACTCTGAGGAAAATAGAATCTTTCAAAAAGATTTAAATCACCTAGATTTCGAGTTGAGCATAGAAGAATGTGAGGACCATACTCAAGAAGATTCATACAATGCAAATAATAATGGAACTACAGGCAAGTACTCAGAGACCAGCTGCTGCAAAAATTTAGAAAATAGTGTGAATCAAATAACTGAAAAAAACACACTTAAAGAAAATAACATTACATGCAATATTTCTACAAATGAGAAAGATAGGCGGATTGGAAAATACAATAAGAGAGAATTACAACAAACGCCTTTTTGGAGAGACTATGAATCTACGATGACCAACAGCGAAAATCAAAATGAAAAATCCAAATAACAACGAACCACAGTGAATAACACGTTGGCGATTTGCTGCTCATGGAATACACGCGGACACCTACATCTATTCCACAAAGAAAACACAGCCCTAAATACAACCAATATAATCTGCCTGCAAAAGACTTGGCTAATGGAGCCTCCCATTTGTGAAAGTTATACCACACAAACCAATCCAGCAGCAGCCAGGAAAATAGGAAGACCCTCTGCAGGCCTTCTTACTCTAATAAGCCATGACCTGCCATATGAAGTTATAGAATACACAAATATTGAATGGTGGTCCCAAAACACAATTCCTAAGAAGAGAAACACCTTGAATCAACTGGGAAATACGATTGACTGCCATCTTAACGGAAACTATCTAGGTATCATCAACATATACTGGAATCCCAGGAAGCAAGAAGATGAATATGTCATTGACACGGTTCTATCTGCAATTGATACCAACTCAGAAAAATATGAAGGCATTGAGCAAATCATATGTGGAGATTTTAATTTCCACATATTCGATGAAGCCGGAAATATTAGAAGATCATCTCCTAGAACCCCGAACCCGGAGATGGTCAAGTGAAATAAGGCAAAGGGATTTTGACCGAATAGATGTATTACAGGGAAATACGACGATTCCAACCCACACTTGGTCATGCGGGAAAAGAAAATCAATAATAGATTATGTATACACGACGAAAGGGATAGCCAAAAATATCATAGAGGGAGAAAATATCCCTACAAACTTAAGCGACCACTGTATGCTGAAACGAACCTGGGAAATAACTGGTTTGGCACCGAGAAGAATAAACACCTTGCCATTAGATTTAAACTCTCGAACGAATCACCTCAGAATAAATCAAAATGATCTAGAAAATTTGACAACTAATTTTGTGGCCTCGGAACTTGATGAAATGTCTAAACTAAATTATGGATGGCTACTCAAGCAATTTCAACTGACGATCGTACCCAAAAAATGCCATCAACAAATGCACAAAAATCCTTATAACGAGTCGATCGCTAGAAAAAAAAGGAACTAAGGAAAGCAGTGAAAATGGCAACAAAGGAACACATGGGTAAAAGCAGAATGGAAACAGTTCATAATGCCAAACAAAAATACAAAAATTGGTTAAAAAATGCAAAAATGCTACGTGAGCAAGCAAACGCTGAGACAATGATGGCAGCAATCAAAAATCAGAACACGAGACGCTTATGGGAATTTCTTAAACCTAACCCCCATGCAAAGGAGAATATGATAGTTGATGTCACTTTACTGAGTTATATAAGGAAAGGAAAAACCATGAGAATGAAAAAGAGAGTATAAAGGAAACAAGATGGAATTTGGTCTATGAGATCGTTGATCTAGAAAATTCGATAAAAAAAATTGAACGTTTCTAGAGTACTGGTCCAGATGGACTATCAAACGCGATACTGAAAAAGAATCCACAAATCTGGGATAAATTTTGCAACGCAATTTTCAAGTTAATCAATAAGACCAAAAGTATACCGACATCGTGGCAGCTGGCAACTATAATCCCTATATTTAAACAGGGATCAACCAAAAACCCTATGAACTATCGCCCATTGGCACTTTTGGACCCCTTGGGAACATTTTTTGCCAACCATCTACTCACTAAGCTCAATGCTTGGTCACAGCAAACGAAACATCAAGCAATCAGACAAACAGGCTTTATTCGAAAAATTGGTACAGGTATTCATTTATTAATACTGAATATGTTAAAACATGAAGCAATAAAGTCAAGAATGCAAACTTATGTTGCATATGTGGACCTTTGTTTAGTGTTCGATAAAATCAACAGACACCTATTATGGAAAAAACTTGAGAACTGGGGCTGCCCCAATGACATGTTATCACCTATAAAACGACTATACTCAAACACCAAAATTCAGGTGAGAATGTCAACTGACGGGATAGTGTCCAACAAAATTAACACTTATCACAGGCTAAAACAAGGTTGCCCACAAGCTGTCGCTTTATTTAACTTGTTCACGTCAGACTATGAAGAAAGCATTCATATCCCATGCATCAACCCTCCAAAGCTAAATAATAACGCAATCTCGTGTTTGATATATGCAGATGCCATAATACTTCTAGCTAAATCACCACGTAGGCTACAAATTGCTCTGGATAGAACACAAGTATACATGAAACACAATGAATTGTCGATAAACATAAAAACTAAGACCATGACACTAACTCAGAAAAACCATAAGAAGCAAAAACTCAAGTACTCTATATTCAGAAACAAAAATTGGAGCAAGTATCACATACAAATACTTAGGCATCTGGATAAATCAATCTCTGACTGAAATAATTTGGGAAAATCATTTAAAATCCAAAGCCAAAGCATTGGCCAGACAAGGTCTTATGATTCATAGAAAATTTGGGAAATTTTCCATCAAAACAGTGCTATCATTTTATAAACCGAAAGTTACCGCCATATTAACATATGGAAGTGAAACGATGATCAACATAGACAGAAAAATATGGACACAAGTGGAGGCCATTTATTTGGCGAAAAACTCTTTCCTTTCCACAATCTACCCCGATGCCTCAAATACGATACGAACTTGGCTTGCACTCATTAAACTCAATTGTCATATTGAAAACCCTCGATATATATAGAAAGTTGGAAAATGAAGACAAGATAGCAACTTTGGACATATTTAAAGCATCGACCATAGAGTCAAACAACACAGTTTTGACAAAATGGAGAGAGGCAGTGGAGAACATTTGCGCAGAAAAAGGAATTCCATTAGATATGCTAATCCAAAGACCACAGCATACTAAAAAGTTACTATCGAGACTCGACTGGAACCCACAATAAAAAAGAACAAATATAAGCTCAACTTCACATGTGGTGGCGAAATTAGAGCAATAAACCAGTTACCACACTACCTAAATCTATTCCCTGACTGCCAAATAAGAGATATGTTCCTTCGTTTTAGGATGAACCTATTACCAATGTGACAAATTCTGGGAAAAAGAAACTCTGCCTTGGATTACAATACCAGCTGCAGATTCTGCCAAAGGAGCGAGATAACTGAAACTATTCGTCACGTGATAATGGAATGTGATGCATTAAACCAGAAAAGACAAATACTCAGCCAAAGGTACGCTGCAGCACCTCACGAATTGGAAACGGAAGAACGCTGGAGTGACATTTTGATGGAAAATAATAGAAAGATGGTGACTGCAATCATTCATTTCTGGAAAGAGATAATCTGAGAGACAATTGCATCCATGGACTAACACAATTATGAACATTTTAATGTGACAGATATATTTTTAAATAGTATGCGATAATGTATACATGTAAAGGTTTAGGAAATAAATCGAAAACATAAACAAAAATAAAAAAATAACGTAGTTGTGTAGGGAATTCATCATCACATAAATGTATAATACAAATAATATTCATGTTATGCAGGGTACCCACAAGACGTGCATGTAGATTTAACACAAAGGATAAGAAAGGAAACATGAGTCAAGCAGTCACAGTATGTATGTGCTAAGTATATTATACTTTGTTGGTTAGTTCGATCAGGACAGGCAGTGAGCAACCTCTAAAAGTCAATCATGCTTGTGCATCCTATGCAACCGGACTTATACAAGTGCGTCCAACGTAGGGCTCATTGCCAGTTAGTATTCTCCTATTGTTGCATTTGACGTTCTAAAATTATTTTGTGTGTCCTCTAGGGTTAATGTGTACAAAAATCATCATTGCATAATGCTATTGTGATGTTCATATTGTGAATAGCGCATATCGTCTCCTTATATCTTGTGAAGGTTTTCTGGTGTTGCAGCTTATGAATCTGACCTGTAGTCGTGCAAACGTGGTTCACAGCGCATGCTCCGATCGGATGCTCTATTGAGGAAAGCAACATTCAGATGTTAGTTATGGTGGTATAAGATATCTCGTCTCTAGGCATCTGTTTATCTGGGGTGTTTACCTTCTGTATGTTTCCAAGTATTCATACATTGGCGCGCACAGCAGCAGTCAAGCAGGACTGTCGTGCCTGCTGGGTTTGTACCATAGCGTTGTAATGGTAATCGTGTAATAGCAAGCCTGACAAGATGGCCGTCCTGTGGTGACATGGGTGGCCATGTTAGGTCAGGAATGTCTGAAATACTAATTTGACATATGTTGATAATACAGTGATCAGACTAATACACGTTCTGATGCCTTGATCTGTGTGAGGATACTGTGCATACCATTAAACATATATATCTATAACCTGATAGAGTTTGTGGTATGTATGTCGATCTCCATGTTGGTAAGTCAAATCTGCATGATTCTCTGAGCCGCTAGTAACTAGTGCTTTGACTTCAATTAGAAACATATAGTTGCTATACCCTGATCTGTTAAAATTTAAAAAGTGAAATCTTATCTAAAAGAACTCCTAGTGACCAAGCCGTGTGGTATACTCCTGTGTGCTGCTCATTTATTCTGCTCCTAAATTATTTCCACTCTGTCATCATAACCCTCCTAATTCTGAACATAATCATGAAGGTTAATTAGCAAGTGTCACTAATTAAACCTGAAACATATCCACTCTGTCCTTGCAAATGCTCCTAATCCTGAACATAATCATTAAGATTAGTTTGCAAATGACCTTATGGTTACACTCTTGGGGGCCGATTCATGGAACAAACGTGCGCCGAAAATCTTCGCGCAAGCAGGCGCAAGCAGGCGCAAGCAGGCGCAAGCGGAAAAAAACAGGCGCACGCGCACGCATGCGATTCATGGAAGTCCCTGCGCGTGTTTACCACGGGATGTGCGCCAAACCCGTGCATGGCGCACACGTCACTGCAACATCCCAAAAGACGTGCGCGATGCGCACAGTGAAAGCGCACAACCTCGGCGCATACACCAGAAAGTGGGTGGAACACGGGGCGTAACGCGCGGAATGGGGAACAACTCGCAAAAACAAGGGCGTAACTGGGGATGTACTGCAGGGAAGCAGACGGAACGCCCACACGCACCCGAACCACACGTATTCATGGAATCGAATAGGGCAAAGCCACGCACAGCGAAAGACACGCACAAGCCGATACACGTCCGCCACACGAAGGCAGGCGGTAGCGTCCCTGCGCATTACAAAAGTGGCAACATACAGCAATTGTGCGAGCGGGGCACGTGTATTTCGGGGTTGCGCGGGAAGTTACACACGCGATTGAGCGGGATACGTGTATTCCGGGGGTTCGCGGGAAGTCACACACGCGATCTGGCCTGGGGGAGCGTGCTACGTGTATTTCAGGGGTTCGCGTGAAGTTTCTCACGCGATTGGGCCTGGGGGAGCGGGCTATGTGTATTTCAGGGGTTTGTGTGAAGATTCTCACGCGATCGGGCCTGGGGGAGCGGGCTACGTGTATTTCAGGGGTTCGCGTGAACTTTCTCACGCGATCGGGCCTGGGGGAGCGGGGTACATGTATTTCAGGGGTTCGCGTGAAGTTTCTCACGCGATCGGGCCTGGGGGAGCGGGGTACGTGTATTTCAGGGGTTCGCGTGAAGTTTCTCATGCTATCGGGCCTGGGGGAGCGGGCTACGTGTATTTCAGGGGTTCGCGTGAACTTTCTCACGCGATCGGGCCTGGGGGAGCGGGGTACCACTCACCGTCTGCCTTGCATGTAGAAGAACGCGTAGCCAACACCCGCTGTGAAGTAATAGCGTGTGAACCCCAACGGATGGAAAACACATGCACCGCACGAAAAGCACGTACAGAACATAAATGCACGCGGGATCACCAAGCCCTGCCAGGGCAACGCCCGTGCGCAAAACGTCACAGACGCGCTTACGCTGTAAGGGCCTTTGGTCCAATGAAATCGCGTACACGTGCTGACGCGCTTACGCGCTAAGGGCCTTTCCTCGATTTTCACGCTGACGTGCAGGATTTTCACGTGCCAAATTACTTCGTATCAAGCTGGCCACGCGAAAACACACGGAAGACCACGCTCCTGCCCAGAAGGCCGAATCACTGCCCCCCAGTGCCCCGAGCAGCCTCCCACGTGCCATCTGCTGCTGCCTGCCTGCCTGCCTGCCTGCTGCCACCGTGCCCTGCCATTTGGTACCTGCACATCAGCCATCTGCAGGGGTCCAGTTGCTGTGTCCACCCCTGCTGGTACAGAAGACGCCCGACTCGAATAACATCGCTCCACAGCCCAGCCCCAGGACCCAGTTGCCCACCCACTCCTGCCCCTGGGGTTGCCATGTCGGGCACATCCACATCTGACCCCAGTGGCAACCCCCGGCCAGAGGGGCAGAGGGGCACCCGCTTCACTGCCACCGAAGTTGGTGTCCTGGTGGAGCAAGTCCTGGGGCAGTATGATGCCCTCTTCGGATCGTCCCGCGCCAACAGGGAAGGACGGGAGAGGATCTGGGCCGACTGTGTGGTTGCCATCAACGCAGAGGGGGTGGCAACCTGCACCATCCAGAAGGTCAAGAAGCGCTGGGAGGACTTGAGGTCCAGGACCCTCATGAAGGCCCGGCGCCTCGTGGAGGGGGGCCGGGGCCGCATGAGTACCATCCAGTTGAGGGTCCTGGAACGCGCACACCCAGCGCTCCACGCCCAGGTCCTTGAGAGAGAGACCCGTCTGGAGTTGAGCGGTAAGTGGCCAAGCATTGCTGTGTGAGACAGGGCATGTTGCAGTGTGCTGGTTGTCTGATACTTGCCTGCATGTGTGACATAGGCCATGTACGCATGTATGTGTGCAGGGACATCATGGGAATGCATGTGCGACCTGTAATGTGTGAACCGCACGGTTGTTGCATGTGTTTGAATGCGACATGGGGAGCCCTGTGCAGATTGCACACATGAGAGCATGGCAGTCTCTGTTCCTGGACATGGGTGGGGGCGAGGGATGGATGCTGATGCCAGATACATATGTGGTATCCATGTGTGTGTGCCTGACCTGCGTGTCTGTGACTTGTGAGTGCCATGGATGCATGACACATGTCTGTGACAATGTACAGATTCACTGATGCAGCCTAGTCATCCTTGTATGCACTGTGATTGGGGTGTACGGGGCCAGATGGATGTGACTGAGGTGAAGTGTGTGCATGTGATAGGCATGACCCATGATGCATGTGAGTCCCATTACATTGTATGATTCGAGAGTCCATTGGACATGCATTGAAATGTCCATGGCACGCACCATGACTGTCACTGTGTGTGTTTTGCCTGGACTGACACATGTGTTGTGGTGTGACATGATGGAAGTGTACTTTGACAGTGGTACTCATCTGCTATTGCTTCCTGTCTAGGGGACCATTGTACAGTACCCTGATGCTTGTGTTCTATGTCTCCCTCTACGCAGCGGCTAGTGAAGGAGAGGGCGGAGACGGCGCTGTGGAGCAAGGCGGCGGGGATGCCCCACGGCTGCAGCGGAAGGGGTGGGTGAGCCCCCACAGGGGCCTGCTACGGCGGTAGACGGCGAGGAGCCATCCAGGTTGGTGGTTTCCACAGAGGAGGAGGAGGCCGCCACTGAGGCGCACATGGGGCCTGGTGGGGGCATCCCTGCTGGTGCAAGTGGTGCAGTCCAGGGGCAGGGGCAGGAGGCAGCACAGGTCACCGTGGAGGGGCCTGTGCATGTCGCTGTCCCTGAACCTGTGGGTGCACCACCTTGCACCAGCAGGGATGCCCCGTCCCAGGCCCATCCGCAGGTAGAGGGGATGTCCATGTCATCTGACTCCCCTCCACCTGCGGACGAGGGGACCCCTGGCCGTGTGGAGAAGGTCCTGATTGGAGTCGCGATGTGCACGGCTGTGATTCGTGATGCCGTGCGTGCTTCCCAGGAGGAGCACGCACGTCATCACGAAGAGCACCGTGCCGACGTGGCCCAATTGAGATCGGCCATGTTCGGGGGTTTCCTGCATGTGTCGGCCAATCTGGCGGCCCTCTCCTCCTCTGTGGAGACTATACGCCAGTCGTTCTCCTTGCCGTCTTCCGGCCCAGATGCCACCAGGGCCCCCTGTGGACCTGCCCTGACCAATGCAGCCAGCTCGGTGGGGATCCCATCCCTGCCACAGTCGGGAGTCAGAGGTCCAGCAGGGGTGGACAACACAGCAACTGGACCCCAGCAGATGGAGGATGTGACGGCATCATCGGGCAGGGCACGTGCACGACGGCGTCGGTGGTTTCCATCATCCTGGATGCCGTCGTGCTGGCAGAGGCAGTGGCGTCGGAGGCAGCAGCAGGCTCGACGTGGGAGGCATCATGGCTCGGGGCCATCAAGATCAGAGGGGCAGGCATCGGCCGGAGGGCAGGAGAACCCTGGGATGGTAGTGTCTTCCGTGTGGGAGCAGTTGGTCCAGCGGATAGGTGCGGAGCGGCAGCGGGCGGAAGAGGAGCGGCTCACCATGGTCAAGGCGGAGTTCTCCATGCGTCGGGCGTTGAGGCGGGCTGAGTGCCTCGAGGAAGCTCGCAGGGAGTTTGAGGTGAACATGGGGTTATCCCTGCGAGACCTCGGGGCCAGGACAGAGTCCCGCCTCCAGGACATCGACATGGAGTTCGATGATGCCCTGGCCGGCAACATCACAGAGTGAGCCGCAGGACTTGCCCGCTGCCATTGTATATAGTTCTTTAATTAGTTAGTGTTAGGTTTCCTTTATTTTTTTAGATTTTTTTGGACCGCTCGGACAATGGCCACTTTTCTGTATATAGTTTTTTTATTAGGTAGTAGTAGGTTTCATTTATAGTGTTGGGCTCATGGACCCTGGAATATTCTTGTGTATAGTTGGATTTTTTAAAATACATTTTTTTGATTCATATTTGTGTTCACCATGAGGCAATGGTTTTTCCTTATTTTTTTTCACCATGATTTTGCTTTGGACAACATTAGTTTTTGGATTCCTTTGTTTTTTGGATTTTTACATTACTTATCGGACATGGACAATTTATTTTGGTATCCCCATTGTTGTATGTTTGATTAGTTTACTTCATTTTCTTCGAGAATACATGTTTTTATAACTTTCTTTTGTGGTATATTCTCATTGGTTTCATGCATGTCATGATATGGGTTTTGACATTCACTTGCACCCATTGTGTATGTGTGTGTGACGGACATGTGTTCATTTACATACTTGCCATTGGGGTTGTATCATATAATTGCATTTGCTATGTGGGTGGATGCAATCCTTGGCTGGGTGTTTGTGCTGGGTATGCTGCCCATTACTGCCATGATTGTGTATTGTCAGGACCTGGGGGCAGGGGGACATGGTTGGGGGCCTGCTGGCAGGTGCCCCACAGTGCTGGGGGGTGGGGGTGCAAGGGGACATGAGTGGGGGCCTGCTGGCAGGTGCCCCACAGTGCTGGGGGGTGGGGGTGGTGGGAGACATGAGTTGGACATGGGTGGGGGCCTGCTGGCAGGTGCCCCACAGTGCTGGGGGTTGGGGGTGCAAGGGGACATGAGTGGGACATGAGTGGGGGCCTGCTGGCAGGTGCCCCACAGTGCTGGGGGGTGAGGGTGCAAGGGGACATGAGTTGGACATGGGTGGGGGCCTGCTGGCAGGTGCCCCACAGTGCTGGGGGGTGGGGGTGGTGGGAGACATGGGTGGGGGCCTGGTGGAGGCTGCCCCTGGTGACTGGGGGGGGTGGGGGTGGTGGGAGACATGGGTGGGGGCCTGGTGGAGGCTGCCCCTGGTGACTGGGGGGGTGGGGGTGGTGGGAGACATGGGTGGGGGCCTGGTGGAGGCTGCCCCTGGTGACTGGGGGGGTGGGGGTGGTGGGAGACATGGGTGGGGGCCTGGTGGAGGCTGCCCCTGGTGACTGGGGGGGGTGGGGGTGCTGGGAGACATGGGTGGGGGCCTGCTGGCAGGTGCCCCGTAATGCTGGGGGTGGGGGTGCAAGGGGACATGAGTTGGTGATCATTGGTGCAAGGAGACATGTGCCTTTGCTGGGGGGCATGCCCATGTTGAGTGGGCTGCCTGCGGGACATGACCAGGGATGCAGGGTAGTCCCCTGTGGTGTGGGCTGCCTGCAGGGGCCGTGGAGGGTGTACAGGGAACACCTGGGAGGACCCACACTGGCAAATCACATGTAGGACTCCCCGGCACCCCTGAAATACACGTACCCTGCTGAAATCGCGTGTAAAACTTCGTGCGCACCCCTGTAATACCCGCACGCAGCCCATTGGCGTGTAAAACTTTGCGCGCACCCCTTTAATACCCGCACGCAGCCCAATCGCATGTGAAACTTTGCGCGCACCCCTGAAATACCCGCACGCAGCCCAATCGCGTGTGGAACTTCCCACGCACCCCTGAAATACACGCGCCCAGGCCAATCGCGTGTGGAACTTCCCGCGCACCCCTGAAATACACGCGCCCAGGCCAATCGCGTGTGGAACTTCCCACGCACCCCTGAAATACACGCGCCCAGGCCAATCGCGTGTGGAACTTCCCGTGCACCCCTGAAATACACGCGCCCAGGCCAATCGCGTGTGAAACTTCCCGCGCACCCCTGAAATACACGGGCCCAGGCCAATCGCGTGTGGAACTTCCCGCGCACCCCTGAAATACACGCACCCAGGCCAATCGCGTGTGGAACTTCCCGCGCACCCCTGAAATACACGCGCCCAGGCCAATCGCGTGTGGAACTTCCCGCGCACCCCTGAAATACACGCGCCCAGGCCAATCGCGTATGGAACTTCTCACGCACCCCTGAAATACACGTAGCCCGCTCCCCCAGGCCCGATCGCGTGAGAAACTTCACGCGAACCCCTGAAATACACGTAGCCCGCTCCCCCAGGCCCGATCGCGTGAGAAACTTCACGCGAACCCCTGAAATACACGTAGCCCGCTCCCCCAGGCCCGATCGCGTGAGAAAGTTCACGCGAACCCCTGAAATACAAGTAGCACGGTCCCCCAGGCCCGAACGCGTGAAAAAGTTCACGCGAACCCCTGAAATACACGTAGCACGCTCCCCCAGGCCCGATCGCATGAAAAAGTTTACGCGAACCCCTGAAATACACGTAGCACGCTCCCCCAGGCCCGATCGCATGAGAAACTTCACGCGAACCCCTGAAATACACGTAGCACGCTCCCCCAGGCCCGATCGCGTGAGAAACTTCACGCGAACCCCTGAAATACACGTAGCCCGCTCCCCCAGGCCCGATCGCGTGAGAAACTTCACGTGAACCCCTGAAATACACGTAGCCCTGAAATACACGTAGCCCGCTTGCTGTGCTGGTACAGGGTTAGCGCAGCCCTTTGCGCTGGATTGGGGATTTTGATGGCTTTTCCCTGCGCGGAAGGCGTTCTTGGGGGCGTAACTGGCGCTGCTGCAAGGTCGCTGCGCCACTGTGCGCCACGGCTGGTTTTGGTGGCTGGAATCCATGAATACGCTGTGCGCGGAAATGGGTTTTGGCGCACGCGGCTGGCGCAGGGATTCGCACGCGCACACTGTGCGCCAGCCGCGTGCGCCACTTGTGCGCTGAATTCTATGAATTACCCCCTTGGTGTATTAGTAAAAATTAAAGAAAATGGTCTTGTCAATAGACATTCTTAATGAACCCATCGTGCAAATAGAGACCTAATTGGATCTCATAGCTACTGTTCCTGTCTAGGGACTATCACGTGTGTTGAAATATATATGTGTATATACCCTGATCTCGCAGCAGAAATAGTTACACTCTTCTTGTGTTAGTAAAAATGGTAGAAAATGATCATGTAAAAGGCTGCCATTAGTAAACCTATTGTGAAAATAGAGACATACATGCATCTCATAGCTGCTATATGTGACTAGGGATTATAAAGTGTGGTTAAATATATATGTCCTGTCATTATTCTATGCATACTGTGGATCCACTAGTCAGGGTGCAGGATGTTCACATGGCTGTTCTGATCTGCCCCTTACTGTGTTAGTGTTCTAGCAGTCCCTGATCTGGAGGGATATTCCTGTGTACTATTCTTTTATCTCCTTAGTGTCTCATGTCTACAAAAAAAGGGTAACAAAAACAGTTGAGTTCCCACTCCTCAGTCATTCCGTTTGGCACATGTGTGTCCAAGTGGTCAATAAAATACACTTCTTGTTGTTGTCTCCTATTCTTTATGTCTTGTTGTCTTGTTGGTAATCTTGTCTTGTTATTTTTTCTAGCACCTGAAATTTTAATTGAGCAACGCTGTGGTTCTTTTCCATAAAGTTGCTTGCTACTGATGAGTTAGCATTTTCATTTCTAACACATGACTTATGTTCATTCATACGTATTCAGATTTTCCTTCTTATTTCACCCATGTAGTAGATGCTGGACTGGCCTCCTATGCAGTATACTGTATTATCAGTGTTACATGTTGCAACCTTTCTGAGTCTGATCTTTTCTCCTGTAATTAGGTGTGATACAATTCTGCTTCTAATTATGTTGTTACAGTTACCGCAACTGAGGCAAGGAAAGGTACCTTGTCTGCTGTTCATTGTCACCTTTCGTCTTTCTTTCCTTGTATTCATCAGCAAGTCTCTCAGGTTACTAATTCTTTGGTATGCAAATACTGGTTGTGACGAAAATAGTTCTTTGGTACTGTTGTCGCAGTATTTGCCAGTGTTTTTTTGATACATCTTTTAATTTGGGTGCTTTGAGTGGAGAATGTTGAGACATACACCACTGTGGGTGCTTGGGGCTTAGGTTTGGTTTATAAAAGACTCTGCCTTGATCTCGTGTGCACTTTGTCAGTTGCCTTCTGTAACTCTTCCTCCAGATATCCTCAGTCTTGAAGCTTTTTATGTAGTTTTTCCAATTCATTTTGACACTCTGGTGGGTCACTAATTATCCTTTTCAATCTTAACATTTGCCAGTATGGTAGATTCCTGAGGGTATTTTGTGGGTGGAAGCTCATTCTGTGCAGTAAATTGTGACGATCCGTTGGTTTGGTAAATAGAGACATTGTGATATGCAAATTGGCTGACCTTAAACTTGACATCCAGGTAATGAATATCTGGATCCACTACTTCCTCATGAATTTAATTGTATGATCAATCGTGTTGATATATATCAGAAATTGAGTAAGAGCTGCTTTGGTTCCGTGCCATATACCAAAGATATCATCAATGTATCTGACACACGTCTTAATGTTGTCTTGCTATTGTGAGTTGTCTAGAATATGGATTCTCTCGAATAAATAGAATTCCTTCTCTTATTTAAAGTAATAGTTAACAGAAATAAATGCCAATGAGGTCATGATAAACTTCTTTGCTGCTCCAATATCACTTTCCTGAAGTAAAAGCCATTCCACGGCTTCTTGACCTAAGTCATGCAGGATGCTGGTGTAGAGATTGCTCACCTCTATTGTGAAGAAAATTATCATCACTTGTAAGTGTGATCTTTTCCAAGATGTTAAGAAAATGAGTACTGTTTTTCACATAAGTGCATGTTTGCTGAATGAGTGGTTGCAAGAAATAGTCAATATACGTTCCTAATGGCTGTAGGATCCGGCCTGTAGCTACAACTATTGGTCGACCTGATGGATTAGTCAGACTATTATGGATTTTTGGAATTATGTAAAAGTGTGAAATTTGCGGTTGTTTGTTCTGCAAGAATGCTTTGGTCTTATATGAGATGAATCCAATATCTTCTGCTTTTTGTAATAACCCTTCCAAATCATTCATAATGTCATTAGCTGGGTCATGATCTATTTTGGCATACACTGCATTGTTGTCTAATTGTCGTCTGCATTCCTTTTTGTAATCCTCAACGATGAGAAGAACCAGTGCTCCTCCTTTATCTGCTGATCCTATGTTAATACTCTCATATGTATGAGGGTTTGAATAATAGACATTTCACCTATGCTCAAGTTGTTATTTCTGGGTTTACCAAAGTGGATCTTTTTGAGATCCACAAGCACCATTTTCTCAAATATCTCGATTGCTGGTACACTGATAGGTGCCACAAAGTTGTTTTTGGGTTTGAATTCGACAAATTCTGTTGGAAACATTACTCTATTATCCTGAGGTGGTAGTTCAGCAAAAAATACCTTTAGCTTCAGTTTACGGACACGTTTGTGTAATTCCACTTTGTTATTGGACATATTTGTGCTGTAGTTTGGTACAAATTTGAAGCCATTTTTTTGTGTATTACTTTCTTGTTTGGTTAGTATTCTGTTTGAGATGTAAACTACTAGTTCATTTTGTCTGGAACCTTGTCATCATTCTCTGGCTTTTGCCTTTTCTCCCCTCCTCGCTCTTTTCACCTATAGCTGCTTCCTAAATAAGGTCTTGAGTCTCCTGCTTCACTGGTGCTAGTTTGTCCTGCCCATGTGCTTGTTCTTTCAGTGTTCGGAGCAGATGCTTGATGGTTGGTATCACCTCTAGTTGAGTGGGTGTCTGCGCTGCTGCTATCTGATATTGGGTTATTGGTCCTGGGAAAATGAAATTGATATTTATCCGCCCATGTATAAACTTTGTCATTTAAGTAATCAGACTTATGACAGCAAAATGTTCTGATTTTCTGCACTTCAAGATCTATTTTTTAGCCTTTTAGGTGTTTGTTATGTCTGCCAGGATATCAGTAAATGTCTCAGCATCTGTTAGTGCAGTAATCTCTGCAGTAAGATCTTGACTCTCGTTCTCCAAAGTCTCAAAAGTTCTGTGATTGTGAGTAATATCAAATAAAGAGAACACTTCTTTAAGATCTATTCCAACTTTCTTATGAAGTCCTTATTCTCCTTACCCAATGCAGGTCTCAGCGGGATTCTGAGCCCTCATGGTATTCGTAGAGCTCTGTAGTAACGACCCAGGGTTACTGCATGGAATTTCCTGTTTATTGAATTTTGTATAGTATACTCCAATTGTTTGATCACATGTTTGCAACACACTTGCAAAGTGTTTTTCATGTGAAAGGGACCTTTGAATGTGTTCTGCCTTTGTGAATTAAACATTCTGCTTTTCCTTTTGTAATGACATATAGGCCTTTTTCACATGGCTCTTCAGTTCCGTTGGTTTGGGGCCTTCGATTACACTCGACACAGCAGTGACTGGTGAATCTCTAAAGCAGCAGGGCGTACATATTTTCCACAATTGGTGCAAGCAAACCAAGAGAGCTATAAAGGTTTGTGTGGTTAGCCCCCCAAAAAATTTAAATTTTCCAACCCAAATGTTGAGTATTTTGAGTGAAATGAGAATTAAAAAAGCCAGTAATTCACTTGCCTTACGTGTGATGGTTTCCAATACTTTAAAACTACGACCCATAAATAAATAAATTAACTGCGTGTGCCATGTTTGAAAGAGTATATAGGAGCATTTCACCACAGGAGAATAATGGGTGTGCCAATCAGAACAATTGGTGCCTGTTAGATTCACTGGAGGCACAATGCAAACAATTTAGTGACATATTACTGAAAAATTATGCATCCACCACACCCGGAAATGTGC
Organism: Ambystoma mexicanum; assembly: GCF_040938575.1. NCBI lineage: Eukaryota > Metazoa > Chordata > Amphibia > Caudata > Ambystomatidae > Ambystoma > Ambystoma mexicanum. Next base: position 458,130,142 of record NC_090941.1, on the reverse strand, counting down.
TGATAGAAAATCAACTGGCAACAGGAATTGCAGAGGGAGATGTATTATTTAATGTGCATCATTGCTATTTGCTATAAAATACAATCAGAATTAGCTGCTAAACTGCTGCCACCACATGCTGCCTTCTTCAAAATAACTGTACTTTGAAGTGCTGTGCAAATAATCAAGGATGCTTTTAGTATCCTCGGGCATGATGACATGTCTGAGGCCGAAAAAAGAAAAAAAAAAAAAAAAAAAAAAAAAAAAATATTCCACTCTGCTGCATATATTAGGATGCCGAAGGCTAGTGCTGCTCAAATAAAACATGTTCCTCTGAAATATGCCAGAATTCAGCTCAATGTGCCAAATTATCAGCTTAAACATTGACATCCCAAATTCCACATTGCCAAGCCAGAGTAAAACGACTCCAGCTAATCAGATATTAGCATATTCATGTCAGAGACAACCGTTCTGTGTCAGTGTTGTACCAGTTAAGCATATTGTTGTGCTTATTTTCCACAAGGCCCACCAGAAAATACGCATCCCACTTTTCCAGTTGCGGTGCATAGGACACCAGGTAGAAGTGCAATGCACAAACGTGTAGGTGGAGAGGCAGGTAAAATGGTGGAGGCGGGGAATGGGATGGAAGTGTGGGGATCTGCGAGAGAAGAGGTGGACATTCCATGCAATCAGGAGTTGTCGAGGGAAAGTGCAAAGGGTGTAGGTGAAAAGGGAAAGTGAAAAGGGGGTGGTGAAAGAGTGACCTTGCGATGTCTGCCTTCAACTGGAAGCCCTCAGCAAAGTCAACCTTTTGTGAGCAATCTAGAGACCTAGATCACAGTATTCAAGGGCATACAGGAAATGCTTTGCCAATATCACACTGTTTTCAACTATAAGCCTGCCCATGGTACCTTCATATTGCTGTCGTATGCCACTATTGAGCAGAATCAGCTTTGCATGCCTAGGATGCATGCTAAGCCAAGTTTCATATGCTCAGCACCAGCTTTGCACGACCAGATTCAGTTTCACATGCTCAGAGCCATCCTCATGTATCCCAGTGCCATCCCCATTTGCCCATGTTTTGAATGCTGGAATCAGCATCTCATGGCCAATATCATCCTTGTCTCACACCCAGGATCGCTGTTGTCACACATCACCAGGGACATTTACGTTGCATGCCTACTATCAGCCTCCAATGCTCAGCAGCAGGGTCAAATCACATGTCTAGTATGAGGTTCATAATATCTGCCCAGGAACACATGCCCAAAAACACTAATTTGATTTTTGCTATCTATACGAAATGTCTTTCACCAATGTCCAAAATACCTTTAACTGTATACGCTTATTTGTCTGGTGTTAGAGCTGTGGTGAAAGATACATATAAAGCTATATCATTGTTTGATATATTGGCAGATGAGAACGTACATTACATTGCCAAAACACAATGTGATGTCATTTTATATTTCCACTTCGTTTGCACTGGGCCTGCAATTGTAGGACATTTTTGGCTTGAGAGATTCACCCACAACGTATGGTGGGCCTTGGCTAGAAAGCTCTTTCTTCCCAGCTGGGAAGCTTTGGCACCTCTTCTAGTGGAAAAAGACATATCTCCTCAGTAGGAACACAATCATTGGAGTCCTTTTGATATGAAGCAGACAGGCGATCGAAGAACAGTGTTGCTTGAGAGGACCTTCACACTGGAGTCGGGGTCAGCCACCTTGGATTTACCAGAACCCCCTCTTCCTTCCTGAGATTTCTCCAAATTTGCTGCAGCCAAAGCACTCTGGGATTTGTGATGTCATCTTTGATGTCCTGGGGGTTAGTCGTAGCAGTGCACAGTGGTCGTGTGAGTTATGGTTGCTTAGCTTACCATAACTGGTAAATTTCTGAGGTTTTTCGGTTTTACTTGTAACCATAACGTTCCTTTATCAAAGTTTTTTCATTGAATTTCATTGCTTTTTATTAGTGCAACTTAACATAACGTCCCTTTAACAATGTTTTTTCAGTGATTAGTACCTGGCGAGTGCTCTATCAGAATGAAACAAGCATTCTTATTGGCACTCGTTGGGGCATTACCGGGCCAGGAATCCATTGGCTGGGATTCCATTGCCATTGTTCCCGGCGGGGTGTGTGGCAGCCCCTCAGCCAAAGAGAAGGCTCAAAGAGGAGTTATCCCCGCTCCGAGTCGCCACACAGATGAGAAGCTGCCTTTGCCCCCGGCCAGGGACTCAGTTATGTGTTTTTTTTCCCTTTTCTCCAACCCCCCCCTCCCTCCGCACCCCACTTATCTTCTGCCTCCTTTGCCCATGGCAGGCGGCGTGGCAACCTCCATCCACGTAAAGGCTCAGAGCTGAGCCATTCCCTCTCCGAGTCTCCACACGGTTGGAGGCTGCCTTCGTCCCTGGCAGGGGATTCAGGTACATCTATTTTTTTGTTTTCTTTTCCCTCCCTCTCCCCCATCTCCCCCGCCCTCCCAACAGCACTTACCTTCTTCTCTGTCGTCTTTCGGAGCGCACGTGCTGGGAACACCTGTTCCTAGCGCGTCTGCTCCCGATGGCCACCATGGAAAGGGAAAACGAGCTCCATTTTCCCTTTCCTGGGGGCCATTTTCTTGGACTTTTATTTTTCTTTCCTGAAACGTCACAGCACATGATCTTGCGGGCCGGGGTACTGATATATATATATATATATATATATATATATATATATATATATATATATATATATATATATACTTTGTTAAGGGGACGTTATTGTTAAGTTGCACTACTAAAAACCTGTGAAATTCAGTAAAAAAACGTTGTTATAGGGACGTTATGGTTAAGTTGCGCTACTTAAAACGTATGAAATTCAGTAAAAAAACGTTGTTAAACGGACGTTATGGTTCCAAGTAAAATCGAAAAACCCCTGAAATTCGCCAATTATGGTAAGCTAAGCAACCATAACTCGCGCCACCACAGTGCACTGCTAAGACTATCACCCAGGACATCAAAGATGACATCACAAATGTCATTGATGACATCACTGATGACAACACAAGTGCATTTACTTTTCATGAAAATTCTGTACAAGGGATTCTTATTATAATGTTGACAAAAAGTGTCAAGGATAATTTGAATAGATATCATATGCTAATTAGTGCATTAGGCAATGCATTGATATAAATAGCATTCTATTATGAAGTTCTATCCAGTATACTAAGCTACTCATGTAGAAACATAGGTATTGTATGCAAATTGGTGTTGAGTCATTGGTGCAGAGTCGTGGGATACGTGGTTTGTACAGCTTTGGTACGACATCCATGAAGCGACACCTAACTTCGTTCCACAGTGCGGAGATTCACAAGGTTGTACTTTGTGATGAACGTAGTAGGTTGAGTTCCTCCACAGCATCCTCCGTTTCCACTCCTCTCACCACAACAGACACTCCTGTGGGAGAGCGCATCCCTCCAGCTGCTTCACAGGCCATTTGCGATGCTGTTGACCCTTACCTTTCGAGAGTCACAATATTGTATATGTACTGCGACGCAGTAATCTGCAGGGGGGAGAGTCTTCGAAGTGCTTTCGAGACGACGGTCACGTACCACCAGAAGACCTGCTACCTACCTAAATAAGGCCCACCCTACATCTTCCTTTCTCCACCTGTCCTTTCTTTTCCCCGTGGTTGTTGTCCCTTCCTTACCCTCCTTTCTCTTCCTCTCCTAGTTTGTCGTGTGTAAAAAAACAAAAAGAATATAAAACAACAAAAATCCCCCCCAAAAAAAGCCTCTATTCAGAGCCGCCTTTCTCAGTTTAAAAATAGAACTACCAAATAAACAGTCCGTGGACAGTCCTAGGACAGATAACATTTTGGGGTGCTGCTCTAGCAAAACCAATGCACTTTTCTCTGGGAGTAAGTGGTGGCTCTGAAAAGAGCCTTTTGGTGGTGTTTTGTGTGTTTGAAAAAGTTGGCTTCGTCAATATCTAATGAAAAATAGATGACAATAATTCCAAAAAAGGTTGCAATGCATTTTGTACATTTCTAAGAAAAATGTGATTGCCAGCATATGTAAGTTGGACTCCATGTGCCTCATTAGGAATTTGGAGGTAACCATGGCTCTAATAGCGCCATGGCTGCCTCCAAACCCTTACCAACTCCGCCCTGGTTAATGGAGCTATTACCGCCCCATTCCAAGGTTGGCAGTGGCGGTAATTCCCCATTCACCAGGTCCCTTTCCCATTCCCATTTGAGCCCCCATAGGGCTCAATGGGAATAGGGAAGGCGCTAATAACGGTACCGCAATTTGCGGTACCGTTTTTAGCTCCAAAGTCCCTTTGCGGGTCCCGTCCTTAACACCTGGAAAAACCAGGTGTTAAGGGAGGAACCGCAAAGGGAACTCGTAGTAGGGCGGTAAGGGATTACCGGCACCGGTGCCCTTACCGGTGCCGGTAATCCCTTACTGCCCACCGTGTAATGAGGCCCCATCTCTGTGAAAAATGAATGTGCTACGAAACATAATATTTTCATTGTGAAAAGAAGACAAACCAACAACTCTTAGAAAGGCACAAACAGCCTTATTGACATTGTGACTTGCTTTCTCCATTTGTGGACCAAATGAAGAAGAACGCAGCCACATTTGTCTTTGCGCAATACGAGAAAAAATTACTTGGGGATTTGGAAACATGTCCATGACCTTCTCAAGTCCTTCTTTCATTGCAAATTGCAAAGAAATTCCAGACACATGTTCTAAACTGTTCCCTCCACAATGAATTATAATTATGTCAGGATGACGCTCTGTCTGTGAAGTAGCAAAGAGAGGTACCAAGTCCAGCCACTTAATTCCATGCACTCCATGCCAGTACACTTCCACATGAGGGAATCCAAGATATGCATATACAGCACAACGTTCTGCACGCACCTCCAACCAATGTATCCATGAGTCTCCCAAAATCCAGATAATCTGTTTTCGAAAACACACAGCCATAGCTATCTGTTCTCGTTGTTACAGAAAAAAACATACCAGCTCATAGCATGAAATCACGCATGCCTTGATTGATTGCATACCTAGCAATGTTTTGCTGAGGACAAAAACAGAACTATTGTCCCATATTGCTCTAGGTAGTAATCCAGAAAAAATTACTTTTGCATTTGGAAGGATGTTGATTACTGCTTGAACCAACTGTTCCAAATCTGCCAACAAAGTAGGGGAACTCACGTAGCCCAAATAGAAAGTACCATAGTGCAAAACTACCAGATGGGGACTGTTCATCCTATGCATATCTCTACAGACTTGGAGAATTGCCTCTACATTGCAGTCAGTCACAGCAGTCCACACCACCTCCACTCCTCTAACATCGAAATTGTTTGCCACATGCCTGCATTGAGAATACTGCTGTAAACCATGGACAAACATATCTCAGAGCACCAACACCCTGACTTTCTCCACCTCTGCCATCTTCACTACACACACTCTCTTTCTACACAAATCAAGAACGTCAACATCTGATTGGCTGATCCCTACAGTCCCCTTTCCATGCTGGATTTGCTGGAAAACCCTGTATGTGGCACGCCCTACCCGCGGACAGACGCGTTGTCCGCGCGGCACGTAACTCTTAGCCAGCCCATCTACACTTTCCACATCACTCTCGGTTCCATTCCCTCATTGGATACAGCTAAGCAGTCACACAACCATCCACCAATCACATCCAAGACCTCTACATCTAACTCCATCATCAGAGTTCCGCACTTCAAATGTACTATTGATCACTCTGAATACAAGTCTCATATCATTGGAAAGCACCTACTACAAAAACTACTGTACAAGTCTCTCCAAGATTTCTACATACAGCTCCATGCATATCCACATGCATGATTACAAAATTCAGGTATGGATATTTTATTCAGAGTACATGCACAACTCTTATGATTCCATATAAACAGAGTAATGCCACAAAATCTGCATAGCCAATACCTACATGTCAACGCTCCCGATTTAAGCGCGAGACTCCCGATTTTTCATTGAAAAATCACACTATTTTTTACTGTCTCCCGCATAACCTACACATACATACCAGCCCTACTGATTAACGCGCGAGACTCTCGATTTTTTATTGAAAAATTTCACAATTTTTTACTGTCTCCTCCCTAAATTGATTCTAATCCCAATGCATTCCTATGAGAAAAATAAATGTTCCCGATTGGTGTGGTGTAATCTCCCTCTCAGGTGCTCCCGATTGTTCGCATGTCTAGTTATAATATGAAATTATTCAAATTTTTCCCCTCTACTATAATGAACTATCACTTCCAAACCTCTCTGCTATCTACAACACAGCTGTAAAAAACAAGTGAGTTTCATGAACTTAAAATTCTACTCATTTGCAAACCATGTTGAACTAACATACTGTAAATAACATATAAAGGCTGCACATAGTCAAATGAAATGCATGCATACACCATGTTCAGATATCAAACAAGAATACTACCACAAAAACATAAAAATCAACGTGTACATTAACATCAGTGCTATAAACACACACAATTACTAACTTCTTCCTTTTACAATTGCAGTGAAGACCACTCTCCTGAAAGTCAGCAGCATCTAAACTACAAACAACATATCCGAAGAAACCTGCTAATTCCACAAAAAAAGTAAGTACAATACTACCTTTATATTCTTACTGTTCCTCAAAGACACTTGGCCTTATTACGACCCAGGCGCTAATGGGTTAACGGCGCCGTAAAAGGCTGCGGCGCCGTTAACCTAGAGACCTAGGTTAAAAGGGACCTTGGTGCTAAGTACGGTGCCGCAATTTGCGGCACCGTACTTAGCGCCTTCCCCATTCCCATTGAGCCCTATGGGGCAAAAATGGGAATGGGGAAGGGCGCATGGTGAATGGAGAATTACCGCCCCGCCAACCTTGGAATGGGGCTGTAATTCCGCCATTCACCATGGCGGACCCCGGCATGGACCAGCGCTGGGTCGTAATCACTAATACTGGGCCTCATTACGACCCTGGCGGTAAGGGGTTAACGCCAGCGTTAGCTGCGCCGACCCCTTACCGCCAACTACGAGGTCCCTTAGCGCCATGGCGCTTTTAACACCTGCTTTTAGCAGGTGTTAAAATCCATGGCGCTAAGGGACCATGGAGTTAATTACGCCACCGTAATTTACGGTGGCGTAATTAACGCCTTCCCCTCTCCCATTATGCCCTATGGGGCAAAAATGGGAATGGGGAAGGGTAAATGGGGATTGGGGACTTACCGCCCCGCCGACCTCGGAATGGGGCGGTAAGTCCGCCAACCACCATGGCGTAAACGTAGTTTACGCCATGGTGGTAAAGTCACGGCCCAGGCGGTAACTTACCGCCTGGGTCGTAATGAGGCCCACTGTGTGGTTCATTCATGTAATTTGTGCACCAAAAAAACATCGATTTCTGAACCATTCTGCCCACAAATCCCCATCTATTAAACAGAGATTAGCAGGCAGAATGGCAGACAAATCCCCGTTTTGTTTGGAACACAAATAACATACTGAACCCTTAGAATGTTTTTACTACAAAACAAATAACTGTTTTAATTTTATACCATTACGATTACTATTAATGCTTCTCCTCACCACTAGCTCACTTTCTACTCTCATCTGAACTGCAGTATAGTAACATACAAACCAAAGACTAGCCTTCCCAACTCATTGTAACTGCCCAATGCACATTCACACACCACCACATACATCTTTCCCATCAAACTCATACACGGATGCACACAGCACACATACATTGCAAAACAGACCAGCCCATACCTTCTTTTTTTTCAACAGACCCCAAAGAATGCCTACCAAAAAGCAAGTCCATAGAAAGCAATGCAGAAATCGAGCAAATGAAAATAAAAGTATCCAAAATAAGCATCCATCTCTACCAGAGTTTGTACAAAACATTCACACAAAACAGCTAATGCAGTCATTTAGCGAAACAAAAGAAGCTTCTAGTACAGAAACTTTGCCTCCTCTATCAAAATGTAAAACGAAAAAGAACATGCTTAACAAGAATTTGGCAACCACTACTGCTACAACTGCTCCTATAAATCTTTATATGCTAGCAAGTAACCATACCAAAAAAAGTATTTTAGCAAAAATGTTCCACCACAGAGTCCTTCAGAATCTTATAAAAACAGGAGCGAAATCATGCACAACCCTTAAAACCTATTGTAGAAAATTAATCCTAGAAGCTCTCGTAGACAGTACAATCCTTCTCAAAAGGAAGTTATTTATTTTAGTTTTAAACAGGATGAAACCACTAACAAAACTAAGTACTAAACTACAAAAAAACCTCAATAAACGCAATGTCAACAAAAATAACTTCTTAAATATCTGTGAAGGTGAATGGAGTCACACCACGACCACAGAACCATATTTTAATGAAGAAGCATACAAACAAAACCAAACAAACACAATTGCCATCCATAGCAGTGGACGAAGTTATGAAAAAATTAATAATACTGTCATGGAACAAGAAACACTGCTTACAAAAATATCCCCAGAAAACTCAGAATTTCCTCTCCATTCGACTGAACTAGAACGTCCAGTATACAAATGGCCATGCACGTCAATGTGTAACATTCCCAACAACTTTTTCAAATCTTTACGCCAGTTCCTCAATCAGTATGTGAAAGGTAAAGACAAAATCAAAATGAAAGTGCTCCAAATTATGGATACCTGTCCAGTGCGCAAACACACAGGACTACAAGGACATTCATTAGCCTGCATTTCAGGACCTATTTGCAAAAGCACCTTCAATGATATCAAAATGATATCAACACATCATTCAACTGTAGGAAATCTAGCCTGTAAAATGTACTATGCTAAAAGTCCTGCTTTAGAACTAACCAATTTAAATAACACTCTTCTACATGGTACACCCAAAGACCTACAAGAAGAAATTGAACGTATCCAGAGAAAATATTTTGGAAGTGAAAGCCACTTATGAAATGCAATAGATTTAGAACAGACTAGCAACAATTCTGCACATGGCAACCTTCTACTACACACATACAAAAAAGAAATACTAAAATTTAAAAGTACATCCGCTGAAGTACCAAACAATGTGTGTGTGTGTGTGTGTGTTGCCGCAGAACTTTTTACAAAAGTAACACAAAAACTATAGACGTAACATACAAAATAAAAGACAATGAAGATTCCAAATTATTTGAATTAGCTCTCTACCTTTTAGCAGAAAACAAATACAAAATAAGTGACCCCTTAATGCTTTGCAGTTACTGCACTACAAAACTTGACAACAACCAAACTCCTTCACATGCTATCACAAATAACTTAGAATTATTCCCACTACCAAAACCCCTACAACAACTCAAATTTATATGAGAGCATCATAATTCAAACAGTACACCCATTTCAAGCAATAATACACCTTCAACCAAAAACAGCAAAATTACCTCCCTCTGAATTGGTGAAAGCCATTCATGGCAAAGTAGTTTCTTTACCATTAGATCCGACAGAAACTTTGCACACTCTAGGAGTACAACGTCCAATAGAGAAATCTTTAATTGTCTTAGTAAATGGTGTACCAACATAAGAAAAAAAAATTTGGCAACAACTCGTGGATTTACATAAAGTTAGACAAGCCTTGCAATATCTAAAAGACAATAATGAATACTACAAAGAAATAAATATTGAAGAAAACTTAAGGAAAACAACTGAAATAATTCAAGACTCAGCAGAAACTGGTCAATTTGAACTTCTGGATCCAGCTGCAGTATCCAATATTTTAGACCATTATATAATTCATCCATTACACTCTAATGACTGCACAGATGATGCACTAGAAATGTACCAAATGTGCCAAACCAAAGAATCACCAATGAGCATATAGGAAAAAAGTATAGAAGCACATGCTTTTCCTCTACTATTTCCTACTGGCAAAGGAGGAAGGTACGATGATAGACCTACTCAGATAACAACATCAGAATACCGCTCATTACGAATGTATTCTGAAGATCCCAGATTTAGACAAAATGTGGAATACATATTCCACCTACTCTTTGAAAGTGTACTAGCAACTCTATGTTACGGAGTTGCACACATATTGAAATCGGGAACCCACTTTCAAAATATGTCAGCTACGCAATTAATACAAAAAGTGCAAGAAAAAGATGAGGTTTTACAATCAAGCATTACAAATCTATTTGCAAACATGTGTGGTACGAAAGAATACTAGTTCTGACGTCACAGAGATGTACGTTGTATGATCAGAATCCTTGTACCACCCACTTAGTTTGTTACATTAAGTTGTGCAGAATATGCATGGGAAGATTTACACGATTTCCTACGCATATCAAACAAAAACAAAACAAACATAGATATACTAACACCTGGAGAACTTTGTTCTCTAGATCCTGTTAATGTTTCAAGATATTTCCACCATCGTTTTATTGCTATGCTACACTTTATTTGTAATAAAACTGTTCCTCCCCTCTGAGAAGTGCAACACTTCTTTAGGAGAAAAGAATACCAAGCCAGAGGAGCACCACATATCCACATGCTTTTATGGATTAAAGATGCTCCTAAATTTGGTCAGGACAGTGATGCCACTGTTTTGCAGTTCATCCAAAAATATGTCACTTGAGAAATCTCTTCACAAATGAGACATAGTGACCTTCATGCACAAATTGTACAATTTCAAAGACACAAATGTGGCAAATACTGTTGTCGCAAATACAAAAACAAAGGGAAATACTACGCCAAATGCCGATTTGGTTTCCCTGGACCAGTTACAGAAACAGGTGAAGTGAACAACTTCATGCCTTCAGTTAGACATAGTTTTAAAGGTAAATCATCTCAGAACACGTATTACATAAAAAGAACAGAGGAATCAAAATATATCAATGATTACAATGCAATCATTGCCCTCTTGTGGAATGCAAACATAGATGTGCAGTACATTGCAGACAATTCCACTGCTCTCTCATAGAGATTGTGGCGCCTACAAAGCTGCAGATCGTTTGACCGGTACTGCTTTGTATGGAAAATCTGAAAATATAGTATGGCTAGGTCTTGGTCCTGCTAAATCTAGAAAAAGAGTTCTCAAATCATATGAGGACATAGAAACAATAGCAAATGATCCCAACAGCCAAGACATTTTGAAAAACAATTTACTAGACACATACTACCTGAACAGGAGTACAACTTTGGAAACCATGTGTCTATACCACATAGCCCAAAAGTTTGCATACAAAAATAATATAAAGCCCAATGGAAAAAATGTAGATATAGAGTGACAGATTGTGAAGGCAGCTTAGTGAAACTTACCAAACAAAGCTTAATTAATCATATCAAATTGTCATTAAAAACTCCTCAACAGAAAGAACTATATTACATGTCCCTGCTACAACTTTTTAAACCATGGAGAAAAGAAGAAGAGATACTAGATAACTATGACTGCTATGAAGACGCTTTCAAAGCAAATGAAAGCACTATCACCGATGTGAACTTTACGCAGTACAATACAATGTTGCACAATGAACAGAAACACGAAGAAGAACTCCAGGCCCAACTAGATAAGGACCCTTCCGACAATAGTCAACCTTCTGTAAAAGGAATCCAAGAACCACTGGGACAGCCACTAATAGCAAATGAGGCAGAATTAGCTATGACAGAAGTAGAAAACACCATGTGTCACTATGAAGAAGATACAGAAGACTTAACTGTACTACAATCAAAACTTAACAAAGACCAGCGCACCATTTTTGAAGAAGTAACAAAAGAAATTGCACATGGTGTACAGCACGGAAATAAAGAATGTACCTGCCAAAATTACAAACCTATACTGCTATACATCAGTGGTGAAGCTGGTTCAGGAAAAACATTCTTAATCAAAATCATCAGCAAGTTCCTTCAACATTTGACAAACAATAAACTGTCAGCTGTTGTAACTGCCCCCACAGGTTCAGCTGCCTACAACATAGGCGGTGTCACTTTACACCGATTACTACTCCTTCCACTAGAACACCAAAACAAATTAGATTATTACAAACTTTCTACAGAAGCTGCAATGGAACTACGCAGATTATTAAAACATATGAAAATGCTACTAATAGATGAAGTGAGCATGGTCTCCAACCTAATGTTGGCTTTGATTCACCTCAGATTGCAAGAAGTACTTAAAACAAACTACGAAGAACTCTTTGGAGGAAAACACATTATTGTTTTCAGAGATCTTCTTCAATTGACACCAGTGAAAGGTGAACCTATTTTTAAAACCTTAGGACACAAACTATGCCATAAAACTATTGGCAGCATAGGAAATGTCAACCTTTGGCAACATTTCCAATACAAAGAATTAACAGAAAACATGTGCCAATCTGCAGACCTCACCTACGCCATCATTTTAAAAAGTATTAGAGTTGGTGTACTATCTCAAGAAGCAGAAACAATATTAAAAATCCGGAATATCCATGCACTTTATGGTGGTAACTCATGTGCTACTGATGTTATGGAACAATTAGCGCAGAAAAATGTCAATTGTATGGCCTTAATGCCAACTCTTGCAAGCTGTCCAAATTCAATGAAACAATGTTAAAAAAATAAATGCAACCAATAATTGAAATTTGCTCCACGGACAAACTGGACGTACATGGTATTACACTACCAATGTGTCAACAAGACTAAATACCTTAGAAAATTCTATCTCCAACACAGCTGGCTTGGAGAAAATAATAAAATTATCCTTAAACTGTAGAGTAATGCTTAAACGTAACCTTGATGTGGAGCAAGGACTAGTTAATGGGGCACTGGGTACAGTTGTTTGCTTTCAAACATACCCACTTGACAACAACATTCAGTTTGTCAATATTCTCTTCGACAAACTTTCATAAGTAAAAAGGGTAGCGCGCTCAACAGCTCGATTCCTTCTCTTCAAAGAAATGTATGTACGCAGAGAACAATTTTCTCTACCCCTTGCATATGCAGTCACCATTCATAAATCCCAAGGTCTTACCCTAGAAAAAGCATTGATAGATATTGGGAACACAGTATTTAAAGAAGGCATGAGCTACGTAGCACTATCACGCTTACGTACACTTGATGGTCTATTTCTAATCAACTTTGATGCAAGTAAAGTCAACACTGATATTACTTGCATTCTAGAATACAATAGACTACGTACACTATACACCCCCCATCTAAAAGCATATCCTGTTCCACAAAAAGCAAAACGTTGTAAAAGAAAACTAATTCAAACTGAAATGCAACAGAATCTGACTGGAAATCCTCCAAAGAGAGTAAAAGAAGCTGATAATTCATCATTTACCATAAGTAAAGAAGAACCTATTAGTCAAAGTAACTCAGGTACTTCTTCAAAAAACCAACACACACTACGAAAAAATGACTTGGACACAGAACTATCTGGTCCATTCCAATTTTCAAATGTAACTGGTGTAAGTTGTTACACAAATGTAGCAATGAACATTCTATTTCAATTGCCACCAATTGTTAACAACATTTACTTACACAGTACAGACCAATTGTGTTTGCAAATGTTAGTCCTTCATAGAAACGCAAAAAACAATCCTGACAGCACGTATAGTGTTCACGGAATAAGACAAGAATTGGATTACTGTGCTGGAATGGTGAAATTCACTATAAACTCACAAGAAGATCCACAAGAATGTTTTAATGTACTTACTACAAGTATTGGAAAACAAAAACATACCTATAAATGAAATCTTCCAGATTTCATACATGTGGAAACATACCTGCACTCTCTGCAACAATGTTACACAAGAAGAAATCCCTAACGAGCGCTTCGTGTATGTATCTATACCAAATTGTGAATCCATTCCATTTCAGCAACTTGTACAACATGCAAACCATGGCAGATTATGTACTACCTGCAATTCAGATAATCGCTCCACCTTACTAATACAAACACATAGGCCCTCATTACGACCCTGGCGGAAGGGGTATTACGCCAGCGTAATGCATGGCGTACCCTCCCGCCTTACTACGAGTTCCCGTAGCGCCATGGCGGTTTTCACGCCTGGTTTTTCCGGGCGGAAAAATCCATGGCGCTACGGGACCTGTTGTTAATTACGCCACCGTAATTTACGGTGGCGTAATTAACGCCTTCCCCACTCCCGTTATACCCTATGGGGCAAAAATGGGAATGGGGAAGGGTAAATGGGGATTGGGGACTTACCGCCCCGCCAAGGTCGGAATGGGGTGGTAAGTCCGCCAACCCCCATGGCGGAGTTGGCAGCTCTGCGCCATGGTCCATGGTGCAAATTGCACCATGGACCTCCGCCAGGGTCGTAATGAGGGCCATAGTAAATACTTAATACTAATGTTTCTACGTTACAATGCAGATGGTACCAAAAACAACTGCAAACTGACTGGATTCACACATGGTCAAGTATCACTTGGTAAGAAAACCTTCACAACAATAGGTATAATCTACCCTGCAGGCGCCACAACCAATGCATGTCACTACACTGCATATATAAAAAAGAAATGTGGATGGTTTGAATGTAATGATAGTACCATTACTCTAAAGCAGAGATTACCAGCAAATCTTACAAACGCTTATTTAATCTTCTTAAAACCAAAATGTAATAATTAATCTGTACTTCAGCATTAACAAAAATTCAATGAAAAAAATATAAACAGTTAGAATACGCCAACAGGTATCTAACTAGCCCAAGATTCTATAACAACCAAAGAGATAAATGAATACCACTACATTGTAATAAAAAATTGAGAGTTAGAATACGCCAACAGGTATCTAACTGCTTCAAAAATCTGCAACAAGATCTATGGGTGTGATATGCAGCTGTGGTTGCGGCCAGGGCCTATAGTCTTGGGTGCATGTCCTATAACAACCAAACAGATAAATAAATATCACTAAATTAAAAAAAAACTAATAATTACAGTTAGAATACACCAACAGGTATCTAACTGCTTCAGAAATCTGCAACAAAAATGTGGATGGTTCGAATGTAATGATAGTACCATTACTCTAAAGCAGAGATTAGCAGTAAAATTTACAAACACTCATTTAATCTTCTTAAAACCAAAATTTAATAACTAATCTGTACTTCAACATTAACAAAAATGCAATTAAAAAAACTATAAACAGTTAGAATAATCCAACAGGTATCTAACTAGCCCAAGTTTCTATAACAACCAAAGAGATAAATGAATACCACTAAATTGTAACAAAAAATAGACAGTTAGAATACGCCAACAGGTATCTAACTGCTTCAGAAATCTGCAACAATCCAACAGATAGAACATTAACCAGAAACAAGAAGTAAACCCTGAAAAGAAACAGACAAATAGACTGTAGCATAACAAAAAAATGTTTTTTTAATCCAACAAGGATTTTTTTTTTCCCACAGACCCAATGATTTTAAAAACAAACACAGAAACTGAGCCAAATGCACAGTACACTGGTTTGTAAACCATATATGAGGGTAAAAAAAAAACTGAAATATCTATTATGCAATGTAATAAGTCTTTATAAAATACATACACTAACATGCTCTTTTCTTTTATCACAGAAATTGAAAAAGAATACTTTCTCCAGGTACCATCTCATGTTAAAAATGTATCGAATCTCAACAAATCAAGTAGTAAGTATAATTGAAACCATTTGATTCGCAAAAGCACAACAACTAACGTCTATCCCGATCCAAAATGGCAACCAGGAGGCGTACGCAGCGTCTGGAGCATGGTGACATCTTCACGTAGCGTCGCGATGCTCCAGATGCAACATTTAGAGCAGCCATTTTGGGGGGATGCATCGGACAATCGAATCCGATGCATCTCCCCAAAATCGTGCCAGAATCGAGCAGGATAACAGCCGTAAGGAACCCAGGTGAGCCAACAAAGCCAATGCCATACAGGAAAATTATATATCTCAGCTAGAGAAATGCTATTTATATTTTTTACACAAAAAATTTTCATTTTTGCTACTTTATAGAGCACGAGTGGTGAATTGCTAAACCAGCCATACTTGACTATGCAGGCAACAAAGGAATGCATCTAGGAAACGCATCACATTTTCAAGCATAGCACAAGTAAGTAAAATTGTCTATGTAATTAATCAATGACATTGGACATTTAATGAAAGCAGGACTTACACAAACTAGGGCCATATAAAACTTTTTTCTCTTGTTCCCCTTTTCCGTAGAACAATTGCATTAATGGCAACACAGACAGTGTTCTCATAAATAAAAGCTACCTAAATCCCTCCTGAAGAACCATGCAAAACATATCATGGTGAAACATGGTGAAACACGTGTAGAGGGTGTTAGCTCATACAACTAACCACATTATTGAACGTAAACAAAGGAAAATCTTTTTTCTTCATAAAGTAAGAAATGTGAATGAAAATGAATCTGCATTTTTCAAACATCGGTAAATAATGAAAACAAATGGAATTAATTAATTGAAAAATTGGGGGAAAAAAGCATAAAAAAATGGAATGAAATAATTCTGTATAATTTTCTTTTTGAATACAATTCTGATTTGGAGCGCAACAAGTGGAGTCTTTGTGGTTCTTCTCTCTTTACATACCATTTGATAGATATTCTAATCTATAGGTGTGATCTATGGCTGTGATATGGTGCAGAGCTTGTGGTCAGGACCTAGAGTCTTCGGTGTATAGCCTACAGCCAACATACTTCACCCATGCACCCTGCCACACCCACCGCAACACATTACACCCATAGTAGCTTATAACTTCGGTCTTGGGAACACTGTGGCCACAACTCCGAAACATATCACATCCATACACAACACCCGAAGGCCATGCACCCAAGACTCTAGGCCCTGGCCGCAACCACCGCAGCATATCACACCCATAGATCACACCCATAGAATCAAACATTTTTAACTATAATCACACCCATATAATCAAACATTTTTAACTAGGCCTCATGGCATTTTTTATGCCCGCGGACACCTTGGGTGTCCTTAGAACAGTTTCAACTTGCCTGCGAACAATACAGACAGGTATAGTGTCCTCAGGACACCTCCATTTTCATTTATTTGTGGACATCCCGGACACTGCGTGTGTTCTTAGAACAGTTTCTACTTGCCTACGAACAATACGGACAGGTATAGTGTCCTTAGGACACCCCCATTTTCGTTTCATTGTGGACATCCCGGACACCGTGTGTATTCTTAGAACAGTTGAACTTGCCCACGAACAGTATGGACAGTTATAGTATCCTTAGGACATCCTCATATGGGTCGAATGCGGACATCGAGGACATTGCGGCTGTCCGCGTACACAACGAACACAACAGCAGTGCCTACTACCTAAATAGATACAATATTTGAACCATCTCATAGCCGCCCACCATCCCCAGACAGTCTTACAGACCAACATACTTGCCAAAATTGTATTTCCCCCCCCATTTGTCACTGTGCTGTCCGCGGACGTCCGCGGATACAAGATGGTGGGCGTTTCCGGAAATCTGACACATGCCACGTTCTCCACCATCCAATCAACGAACACGGTGCATGTCCGCAGACATGACGCAAGTCGATTAGCCAATCAGGACACTGTGCGCGGAGCGAACAGGGAAGTGTGTCCGCGGACCGAACATAGATATCACAAATTTTTTTGGACACCTACTTTTTGGTCATTTTTTAAAAAACTACTGGTCGGACCATGCCGCTGCTCCTGCCGCAAATTTGGTGAAAATCCGTCCAGCGGTTTGGGCTGTAAGCGTGAGCAAAGTTTTTTCCTCAGTCAATCTATGGGAAATAAAGACGTTTTGGGACCCTCCCCTATAACTTTGCCCCCCCTGGACCAAACCTCACCAAACTTTGCAAAACAATTCAGAGTGGGTCATATACTTATACTTATATATCTATATTATACAGCACACGGTAGCGGCCGTGTAGTTATGGTTAAATTGCTAAACTCATAGGAAGAACACTTTTTCGGCAGCCTATAACTTCGCTCCCCCCGGAGGAATCCTCACCAAACTTTGCAAAACAAGTATATGGCTGGCTCGGAATTTCTTCACCAAGTTGGGTGAGATTTCGTGCAGGGGGGGCAAAGTTATAGGGGGTCCCAAACAATTTTTTTTCCATAGACTGAATGGCCAAAACTTTGCGCACAGCTACAGCCTGAACGGCTGGATGGATTTGCACCAAATTTGCGGCGGGGGCTTGGTTCAGAAAGTGTGCTTTTGTGTGTTTGGTGGGAATCTGATCAGTACATTTGTTGCAAACAACTGAAATGTACGTCTCTAAGAATTAATGATATCTGGGTGTGATGCTGGAAATGCATCAGAGGGACAGGGCCTCTGAATCCTTGTCCTTTACTGCTTTTTATCGTGTGTTCTGTCATGTTTTCTGCCCAGGAGTCCATGTGGGACTCCTGGCAGTGCAGCTCTCTCTTTTGGTTTGGTGAACAGACCCATGGGATACCCTTATGGCACCCATGGGTAGGGGTACAACCCTGTGCCCCTAGTGTATGTTTTTGGGCACCTGTGGGTGGCCCACAGAGCAGGGTATGGGCTGGTGGCAGCTCCATGCTGAATTTGACAGGTGCTCTGGGTGTCCTCCATTTTGGGATACCCAGGCCCTGCCATTGGAGTCAGTTGATTCCTGATAGGAAACAAGATGGCCCCTGTGGCCTCTTGCTTTCTATTGCCTGTTACCTTGTTTTCCCAAAGTCCTGGGAAGCCCTGACTCTGTCCCTTCCCCCTGACTGGCTGTTGGGTGGAAGTTCCATATATGGTGTTGTTGTGAAGGTCCAGCTAGACTGAGTGGAGCCTTCCCAGTGACTGTATGTTGTGGGTACCTCCTGTGGGTGGGACCTGGGTGAATGGAGTGTGTGACCAATATACACTCCTTGTTGTGGTTGTCTGGTTTCTGGCATGAGAGACAAAGACTGAGACAGCCCTGCCCGAAACTGGCCTGAATGCAGTGTGTAGTGTTGAATGGCTGGGTACGAGTAACTGGAACTGCTGATCCTCGACGCCCAGCTGGAAGAAGAAGACTTGCTGTTGCACTTGCTTCGACCGATCTGAAAGCTGCCGAATTTGTCGAGGACTGACCCGAGAGAGGACCTGGTAAGGCGCCCTCTTCCCGTGCTCCGAGGGATCATCGAGCACCGCTACATCTTTGCCGAAGCGCCCTGGAAGTCAGACCTTCGAAAGGCTGCCGACCCGAGACGGGACCGCCGAGGAGATCGAAGTGAAGCACCCGGACATCGCCGCCGTCGAAGTCCATTGCCGTCGACCAGGGTTCGCAGGTCTGTGTAACCGCTGGAGGCCCGTCGAAGTTGTGTTGCCCAGCCGTGGGAACCACTTGACGCCGCGCCGCCGACGACCGGAGCCGTCCGCTCCTTGCCTAAGAACATTTGAATCGAAGGACTCCCTGGTCCGCACCGTCGACCGCTTTATCCTGCCGGAGAAAGTCGAGGACGACCAACGCGCCGAGGAGAAACCTGCCGGTGGGTTTTCCGCCACCCGAAGACCACAAAGACTCGAACGACTCGACGCCCTTGCTGGGCCCCCGTCTCCACAATCTTTGCGGTCCAGAACAATTGTCATCGAGGTGCCCCGCATGCCTCTGCCTTGCAGGACGCCAACGCTCCGTCGTCGACGAGCACCGCTTGGATCGAAGCTGCCGCCTCATCGACGCCGTTCTACCCTGTTCGTCGACGGACGTTCGACGCCCCGTGTCTCCCGCTTGAAAGGGAAGGCATTCAAGAAGGGCCGTCGATTCCCCGCTGCCGAACGCCGAGTTCCTCGACGCTTCTCGACGCCTCTCGACGATATGTGACTCCCGCTTGAAAGGGGGTCGCTCAAGAAGGATCTGTCGACGCCTCTTCGAAGAACTCGACTCCACCAGGTACATTGGGGGGGTAAAAACATTATAGGAGGGAATAAGACTTACAGAACAATATATGGACTGGGCTTGTGCTATATCTTTATTTTACAGGTTGCCCAGGTGGGGGGATCTCCACACAGAACTGTGTCTAGTGGTAGGGGCCAGTATTCTGCCTATTGCTCAACCATCTTATTTTCTCTCCTCTCTCTATTGCTGGTTTCACTCTATTGATCTGTGTGACATTGTTACAGTATTGTTGATGCATTTTAATGAGATCTAATACAAAGGGTGGTACCAATTTAGAATTGTATATATTTGCCATTGTTGATTTTCCTAAGTACAAAGTGAGTTATTATGATAAGTGTACATAACCTTGAATATTGATTATATAAAGACTGTGTTCTAACCAATACAGTGTGTGGACATTCCTTTGTGGGGGCTTGGGGACTACACTGTACTTAAGAACCAGCCTGCATCACCTCCTGAGAAGCTAGGCCTTGATTGCTCATCCATTGCTACCGTAATAGAGAATCTTGGCTGGGGTCTTCTGTGCCTCTCTTCTACCATATAGAGAGCAGAAGTACAGACACCCCCTACCAGTCTTTACAGCTGGTGGCAGCGGTGGGATGCTTATGGTTTTAAGAATCAGTGTATAACCGTGCCACTTACAAAATATCTGCACTTTATTAAATTAAGGTTTAGTTGTGTACAAGATAACTGCATTACAAACAATGGAGTCTATTGCAAATGGCAAATTGACTCGGATGAGCTTGGAGGCTCTCCAGAGTGCTTGTGAAGCCAGGGAGTTAGACTTTGTGGATAAGTCTAGGGCTGAGCTGATAGCTGCCCTGGTGGACTACCAGACTGATAGTGAAACTCTTGATGAGGGGGGGAATGCAACCAATGAGGACTCTGTCCCTGGGGTTTCTGCTGAATCTGTTTCTGGGAATGCCGCCATTCCTGCTGCCTCTGTTCCAAACCCCAGCAATTCCTTGGAGCTTGAGTTATTAAGGATGAAATTGGCCTTTGAATACCGCAAGTTGGAAATAGATGCTGAACTTAAGAAAGAGGAGTTGGCTCAACAAGTGGATCTCAAGAATAGGGATCTTGAACTCAAGAGCCAGGACACTGAATGTCAGAGAATCCAGCTAGAGAAAGCTAGAGTGGAGACTTCAGCTAAAACCAGTGAGAGTGTCAGGTCCCCAGCCACCAAGTTTATGAAAGATTTGGTTGGTGTATTTGTGGAGGGTTCAGATATCCTCCAATGGATTGAAGCGTTTGAAATGGCTTGTGCGATTCATGATGTTGATAAAAGAGATTGGGCTAAGTGTTTGTTAAGCAGAGTGCCTCAAACTGGATATGACTGTATTCTGAAGCTGAGTGTGGACGAAAGGGGTCAGTATGAGTGTATGAAGTCTGCTTTGATTGCCAAGTTTGGCAAGACACCTACCCAATACCTTAGAAGGTTCAGGGATTTTAAGAAAAGAGAGAATGTGTCTTGGGTTGACTGGGTGAGTGCTGCGCACATGAACATGATGGGGTGGATCGATGGGTACAAGGTTAAGACTTTTGTTGAATTGTCCCACCTCTTGTTTTTTGAGCATTTTTCTGAAGCCTGTTCACCAGAGCTGCGTCAGTATGTGGCTGACCAGAACATTTTGGACCCCTTTAAGCTGGCAAGGTTGGCTGACAAGTGGGTCTCCCACCGGGTGTCCCCTAAGGACTCCAGTGGGAAGGACAAGGACAAAGAAAAGGGGGCCTCTCAGAAGGCTGAGGAGTCCCACAAGCAGTCACAGTCAGGTAAACCTAAACCTTCCTCTCCCAAGACCCAAAAATCTAGTGGGGATAAGTCATCTGTGGGTGGGAATAAGAGTAGTGGTCCACCTGCTGCAAAGCAGGCTCCCAGTGGTTCCAGTACCGTACCCCGCACTCCTGGCGCTTGTTGGGACTGTGGGGCTCTGGATCACAAAAGGGGTGACTCCAAGTGTAAAGGTAAGGCACTTGGAGTACAGGCTGTCAGCCTGACCTACCCTTACCCCGTGTCTGAGGTGGAGGCCGCTGTCCTCCCCTTCTCTACCGGGATCACATTTGGTGCTCCAGTAGAGACTTCCTTAGTGTCCCTTGGGGCCTGGGACCAGTATGCATAAGTACTGGCGACTATCCCACAGAACACCCGTAGGTTTTTGAGAAGTGTCCTCTTGAATGGCCAGCCTTCTACTGGTTTGAGAGACACTGGGGCAAGCATGACAGTGGTGGACAGGACCCTGCTCAAGCCAGAGGACTATGTAGGTGCTCCTCTGAGAACCACCAGGTTAGCTGGTGGGCCTCCCAAATTATCGCCTGTAGTGTTAGTCACACTCATGATTGGAGACAAGACAGCAAAGCTTCCTGTCCTGGTTCAGGACAATGTCCCTGCTAACATTCTGTTAGGAAATGATCTAGTAGAGTTAGGGTTGATCTCGGATGGTCTTCCCATGACTGCTGCTGCAGTCACTAGGTCACAGATGACACCGGGTCTGGCTGTGGGTCAGGTACCCGAGCCAAAGGCGAGGCCTAAGGCAAGAAGAAGGAAGACCAAGAAGGCCACCTCTGTGGAGGGAACACCTTCTCTTCCTGCGGTTCCGACAGCACCCATCGGGATCCATGCTCCGGACGGGCTGGGTCCAGTGGAAAACCCAAACTCAACTCCTGTGGGAGAAGAGACAGAAGACTCTCCTGTGGGAGAGGTTCTCAACCCGGAGGATCATCCCGACCTTCAATGCTTGTTAGCTGAAGGGGGACCCTCCCGGGCAGACTTCTGTAAGGGACAGAGAGAGTGCCACTCTCTCGAGGGACTGAGGAAACAGGCCCTGTCCCAGGCACAAGGAGAAGTGCCTAGGACATTCCGGATTTATTGGGAGTGTGAGCTCCTTGTTAGTGAGCCCACTAAGCCTGAACCTGGTGCCCTCAAGAGGTTGGTGGTACCCCAGGTTTACAGGTCCTTCCTACTGCAGTTGGCGCATGAGGTGCCCTTGGCTGGTCATCTTGGGACCAAGAATACTAAGCAGAGGCTCTCTGCCCATTTCTACTGGCCACGGATGGGAGTAGAGGTGGAGTCCCACTGCAGGACCTGCCCAACTTGTCAGTTGTCTGGCAAGACTGGAGGCAAGGTCATTGCCCCACTGCAGCCATTGCCAGTGGTTGGCACACCATTTGAGAGGGTGGGCATCGACATCGTCGGTCCCCTTGACCCTCCCACTTCAGGTGGACATTGGTTCATCCTGGTCTTGGTAGACCATGCCACCAGGTACCCTGAGGCAATACCCCTTCGGACTGTTACTGCCAAGGTGGTTGCCAGGGCTCTCCTGGGCATTTTCACCCGTGTTGGATTCCCCAAGGAGGTTGTCTCTGACAGAGGATCCAACTTCATGTCTAGTTACATGAAAACCATGTGGAAAGAGTGCGGGGTAACCTACAAGTTCTCCACCTCTTACCACCCCCAGACCAATGGTCTGGTTGAGAGATTTAATAAAACTCTCAAGGGCATGCTAGGGGCTTTGGAAGAACCCCTAAGGAGGAAATGGGATCTCCTCCTGCCATGCCTGCTGTTTGCTTACAGAGAGGTACCTCAAGAGGGTGTTGGTTTCAGCCCCTTTGAGTTACTCTTTGGACATCCCGTGAGGGGGCCCCTCGCCTTGATCCGAGAAGGCTTGGAAGCCACCCCTCCCGGTCCCGCCAAGCAAGTGGGGGACTATGTGTTAGGCCTCAGACGGAGGATGACACAGATGATGGGTCAGGCGACAGCAAATCTCAAGGCCAGCCAGGAATTGAATAAGTACTGGCATGACCTTAAAGCCTCGCAAGTGGATTGGACTCCGGGACAGGAAATCCTTGTGATGGAGCCTACCAAGCCTAGAGCTTTGGCAGACAAGTGGACTGGACCCTTCAGGATCATCTCCAAGATGGGCGAAGTCAATTATCTGGTTGACATGCGAGCCTCTGGGGTAGCCCCTCAGGTATTCCATGTCAACAGGCTCAAGCCTTTCCACCGGCGAGCAGAAGTCTCATGTCTCTTGCTAGCTTCAGGGCAAGAAGAGGATGAGAGTGAGCCCCTTCCTGATTTGCTGCACAGCGACCCTCAGGATGGCTCAGTGGAGGGAGTACATCTCTCTCCGAATTTGACAACAGAGCAACAGAGGGCCTGCAGGGCTTTGCTCCAACAGTATGCCTCTCTGTTTTCACTGACGCCAGGCCTTACACCGTGGTGTAGGCATGAAATTGACACTGGTGACAGTGTGCCTGTCAAAAGCAGGTGCTACCGTATGTCAGATACCGTCAAGAACCACATCCAGGCTGAGGTCGCCAAGATGTTGGATCTGGGTGTTATTGAACCCTCAACCAGTCCCTGGTCCAGTCCAGTGGTCCTTGTCCCCAAGGCAAGTTCCCAGGCGGGTACCAAGGATTGGAGGTTCTGTGTGGACTACCGAGGAGTCAATGCCGTCACCAAAACTGACGCGCACCCATTGCCCAGGGCTGATGAGCTCGTGGACACCATAGGTGCTGCCAAATTTGTGAGCACCTTTGACCTTACCTCAGGCTATTGGCAAATAGCTCTGATGAACCATGCCAAGGAAAAGACGGCCTTCTCAACACCTGAGGGACTCTATCAGTTTAGGGTCATGCCTTTTGGGTTGAAGAATGCCCCTGCCACCTTCCAGAGATTGGTCAACCACGCGCTCAGTGGGCTGGAAGCCTTTTGTGTGGCTTACTTAGATGACATTGCCGTCTACAGTTCCACCTGGGAAGAGCATTTGACACATCTGGATAAGGTGTTGCAGGCCTTGAAAAGGGCTAACCTCACTATCAAGGCCACCAAGTGCCAGATAGCTCAGGGGAAAGTTACCTATCTTGGTCATGAGGTAGGAGGGGGTCAAATCCAACCTCTCTCCAGTAAAGTACAGGATGTACAGAACTGGGAGACTCCCACTACTCAAACCCAGGTGAGAGCCTTTTTGGGCCTCACTGGGTACTATCGCAATTTCATGCCAGACTATGGAACCATAGCTGCACCCCTGACAGCTCTAACTTCACCCACACAGCCTAGGAAGGTTAATTGGACCGAAGACTGTCAGAGGGCCTTTGATGGCTTGAAAGAAAGTATGTGTAGGGCACTTGTGTTGTGTGCGCCTGACTACAGCCGACCCTTTATCGTCCAGACGGATGCCTGCGACACCGGAATTGGAGCTGTCTTGTCCCAGTTAGATGACAAAGGGAGAGAACATCCTATCATATTCATCAGTAGACAACTCAAGGGTAGAGAACTCAGGTGGGCTACTGTTGAAAAGGAGTGTTTTAGTATAGTTTGGAGCCTTAGGCGTTTTAGGCCCTACCTTACGGGGTCTACCTTCAAGGTCCAAACAGATCATAAGCCCCTGAAGTGGCTTATGCAGATGAAGGGGGAGAATCCGAAATTGCTCAGGTGGTCCATTAGCCTGCAAGGGCTAGACTTCACCATAGAGCACAGACCAGGGAAGAGTCACGATAATGCAGATGGCCTTTCCAGAAGGTATGTTGACCGTCTGGATGAGGGTGTCTATCCCGTGGGAGATTAGACACCCTCCACCTCAGTCTGGGGGGGGCGACTGTGATGCTGGAAATGCATCAGAGGGACAGTGCCTCTGAATCCTTGTCCTTTACTGCTTTTTATCGTGTTTTCTGTCATGTTTTCTGCCCAGGAGTCCATGTGGGACTCCTGGCAGTGCAGCTCTCTCTTTTGGTTTGGTGAACAGACCCATGGGATGCCCTTATGGCACCCATGGGTAGGGGTACAACCCTGTGCCCCTAGTGTATGTTTTTGGACACCTGTGGGTGGCCCACAGAGCAGGGTATGGGCTGGTGGCAGCTCCATGCTGAATTTGACAGGTGCTCTGGGTGTCCTCCATTTTGGGATACCCAGGCCCTGCCATTGGAGTCAGTTGATTCCTGATAGGAAACAAGATGGCCCCTGTGGCCTCTTGCTTTCTATTGCCTGTTACCTTGTTTTCCCAAAGTCCTGGGAAGCCCTGACTCTGTCCCTTCCCCCTGACTGGCTGTTGGGTGGAAGTTCCATATATGGTGTTGTTGTGAAGGCCCAGCTAGACTGACTGGAGCCTTCCCAGTGACTGTATGTTGTGGGTACCTCCTGTGGGTGGGACCTGGGTGAATGGAGTGTGTGACCAATATACACTCCTTGTTGTGGTTGTCTGGTTTCTGGCATGAGAGACAAAGACTGAGACAGCCCTGCCCGAAACTGGCCTGAATGCAGTGTGTAGTGTTGAATGGCTGGGTACTTGTCCCAATCCACATTCCTTGTTGTGAGTGTCTGAAAGGGAGGAGTGTGGCCTGAATGCACTGTGTGCCTGATTGGCTGACTGACTGCATGAATGCCCCTCTGTATGATTGGCTGCTGAGTGTGTGCCAGCAGTGTGGATGAGAGACAGAATAGTATATCTGGGGACCTCTCACCACTGGTAATTGTTCAGAAGAGTTCAGAAGCTGAGTCTCCACTCTAAGAGTAACTGGAACTGCTGATCCTCGACGCCCAGCTGGAAGAAGAAGACTTGCTGTTGCACTTGCTTCGACCGATCTGAAAGCTGCCGAATTCGTCGAGGACTGACCCGAGAGAGGACCTGGTAAGGCGCCCTCTTCCCGTGCTCCGAGGGATCATCGAGCACCGCTACATCTTCGCCGAAGCGCCCTGGAAGTCAGACCTTCGAAAGGCTGCCGACCCGAGACGGGACCGCCGAGGAGATCGAAGTGAAGCACCCGGACATCGCCGCCGTCGAAGTCCATTGCCGTCGACCAGGGTTCGCAGGTCTGTGTAACCGCTGGAGGCCCGTCGAAGTTGTGTTGCCCAGCCGTGGGAACCACTTGACGCCGCGCCGCAGACGACCGGAGCCGTCCGCTCCTTGCCTAAGAACATTTGAATCGAAGGACTCCCTGGTCCGCACCGTCGACCGCTTTATCCTGCCGGAGAAAGTCGAGGACGACCAACGCGCCGAGGAGAAACCTGCCGGTGGGTTTCCCGCCACCCGAAGACCACAAAGACTCGAACGACTCGACGCCCTTGCTGGGCCCCCGTCTCCACAATCTTTGCGGTCCAGAACAATTGTCATCGAGGTGCCCCGCACGCCTCTGCCTTGCAGGACGCCAACGCTCCGTCGTCGACGAGCACCGCTTGGATCGAAGCTGCCGCCTCATCGACGCCATTCTACCCTGTTCGTCGACGGACGTTCGACGCCCCGTGTCTCCCGCTTGAAAGGGAAGGCATTCAAGAAGGGCCGTCGATTCCCCGCCGCCGAACGCCGAGTTCCTCGACGCTTCTCAACGCCTCTCGACGATACGTGACTCCCGCTTGAAAGGGGGTCGCTCAAGAAGGATCTGTCGACGCCTCTTCGAAGAACTCGACTCCACCAGGTACATTGGGGGCGGGGGTAAAAACATTATAGGAGGGAATAAGACTTACAGAACAATATATGGACTGGGCTTGTGCTATATCTTTATTTTACAGGTTGCCCAGGTGGGGGGATCTCCACACAGAACTGTGTCTAGTGGTAGGGGCCAGTATTCTGCCTATTGCTCAACCATCTTATTTTCTCTCCTCTCTCTATTGCTGGTTTCACTCTTTTGATCTGTGTGACATTGTTACAGTATTGTTGATGCACTTTAATGAGATCTAATACAAAGGGTGGTACCACTTTAGAATTGTATATATTTGCCATTGTTGATTTTCCTAAGTACAAAGTGAGTTATTATGATAAGTGTACATAACCTTGAATATTGATTATATAAAGACTGTGTTCTAACCAATACAGTGTGTGGACATTCCTTTGTGGGGGCTTGGGGACTACACTGTACTTAAGAACCAGCCTGCATCACCTCCTGAGAAGCTAGGCCTTGATTGCTCGTCCATTGCTACCGTAATAGAGAATCTTGGCTGGGGTCTTCTGTGCCTCTCTTCTACCATATAGAGAGCAGAAGTACAGACACCCCCTACCAGTCTTTACACTGGGTCCGCTCTGTGGACCCATTTCCCTGTTCGCTCCGCGGACAGAATTGTCATTGGCTTGCGGAACGGCGTGCTGTCGGAGAACTTTGGACATGGCCGGTGGTTAGCTGGAGGGAAGCGTGCTGTGCATCAACATTTTCTGGATAACACCGCCATGGTGTATCAGAGGACAGTGCATCAGCGAAAGGGTCTGGAAAATATACCGGATGCCATGTGTTGGCGGCAAGAAGAGAGGGAAAGGTTGGGGGAGTGCGAAATGGTTCATGTGACATATGTAAATAGGTGGAAAAAGACGGAGGAGTGCGTGCAGTATTTGTGCGTATTGCGCCACTTCACGGGTACCTAGACAGGTGACTACTTTGTGTGGTGATTGGAGGCAACTGTCTTAACGGCCTGATAGCTTGTGCTGCGACCTGTTTGCGGCAACCTCTTTCCATGGTGAGTGGTGGCAGGTGACTTTCAGGAGGGGAGTGAATTGCACATGACATAGGTTGGGTTTGAGCGAGGGTGGCTGTGCTCTGCGGATGGATTGCCATAGTTGGGCACATGGTGGCCTGCATGGGTGCATGAAGTAGCATTGGGTCTGTTGATGGATTAAAGTACTGGGCGCGGCCAAAGGCCGTAGGCGGTAGGGCATGCGCTCAAGAGTCTAGGGCTTCAGCACACCTACCGCAGCAATGCATGTCTGACTCTGCACCCGGTGAAGGGTGGTGCTTGCATAGTGTGATGTGTGCAGATTGGTTGGAGTAGGGCCAATGTTGCGAAGAGTATGTGGGTAGGTTGTCAGTGACACAGTATTTTGTGAATGGAAGTGGGTATGCCCATAGTATGTGAATGAAAGTGCACAGGCGTGCAGAAGACAGTGTTCTCTTTCTACATTATGGTAACTGTTGCAATTTTTTGCTGCATAGCTCCACGGCACTGCGCAGGTTGGCTATGAGTGCTGGTGGCAGTGGTGAGCTGCCTTGCGTGTATGTTTGATTTTGCATGTGAGGTCACTGTTAGAACATGATAAAGTTGTTCATGTGTGGTTGGAGGTGGTGCAGTGAAAAGTCACGCAGTGTGGGCACTGGGTGCAGTGTTTGTGTACTGTCAGTATGGAAGAGGGTATGGTTGAAGTGCATCTTATATGTGCTTGGATAGTGTGCTGTGTGCAGATTGCTTGGAGTAAGGGCAATGTTGTGAACATTTTGTGGTTAGGTTGGCAGTGATACAATACTTTCTCTGAGCGGAAGTGGGTAAGACCATAGTATGTGAATGGAAGGGCATAGGGGTGCCGGAGACAGCGTAATGTTTGTTGATTATGGTAACTGTTGCATTTTACGCTGTGTAGCTCCTTTGCAGTGCAGAGATTGGGTAGGAGTGTTGGTGCCAGTGGTGCGTATGTGCATAGTGGTAGTTGGCGACATGCTGACATACATGGTTGCATCACGGTGCAGGGAATGTGTGCAAGGAGCACACCTAATGTAGCAATGCAGGTTTGACAGTGCATCAGGCACAGGGTGGTGATCTTTGGAGAATGGGTGTGGAGCACATTGTAGATTTGCTACAGCAGTACAAGTTAGTTGAAAAGCATGTCTTGTGCGTTCTATGGTTGTGGTGATATTTGCAACATGCTACAGTATTTGGTGTATGGCAGGAGATGGTACAGTGAGAAGTTGTGCAGTGTGGCCACAGGGTGCACTGTTTATATAATGTGAATATGGAAGAGGGTATGGTTGAAGTGCAGCTTATATGTGCTTGGTTACTCTGATGTGTGCAGATTTATTAAAGTAGGCCCAATGTTGTGAAGATGTTGTGCTTAGGTTGCCAGTGACACAATACTTTGTGAATGGCAGTGGGTAAGGGTGCTGCAGGCTGTGGTATGTTTGTGGATTCTGCTAATTGTGACACGTTTTCATGATGGGTGTTTTATGCTGCGGGGGAGTTGGGTAGAAGTGCTGCTACATATGTTCCGTTTGTGCATAATGTTAGCTGCCCACATGATTGCATGCATGGATCCATAGTGTTGTGGTGGGTGTGGGCAAGGCTGCACTGTTGTGTGCATGGCCAAAGGTGTGCTGGGTGCGCCTCTGGATCTTTGCTTTGGAATCAAACGGAACGTGCACTGAGAGTGTTTAACGGTAAATATGGAGTGGTGTACAGAAATGATAGCGTGCAATGCAGAGGTTTTGTATGTGATTTCTGCATGCATGTTTGAAAATTTGACAGCACCCAATGATGGAGTGCTGCAAAAATGCCAATGCAAAGGGAAGAAGTATTGTGTCTGCTTTACTGGGCCTTGGCCCTCACTGTAGATGGGAAAGCCCACATGCCACATCCTGCCATTATGAGCATGGTGACCAAGAAAATGGAATTGTGGGAAATAGGCAATTAGGTGTTTAGGGTGTGGTTGACCAGAAGGGGCAGTACCATTTCTTCCCAATACTGTTTCGTGAGGTTGGTCTAGATGGAGAGGCGCACAGCGCTTATCGTCAGTGTTACCTTTGTGTGCCATCTGCACAGGTGTTGTATGCAAAGAGGCTTCACTGGTAATTTCGGGTTGGAAGGAGTGGACGCTTTCTGGGGCTGTCAGGGTGACTGCAGTTTCGGTGGGATGGTTATGCTTTGCCGGTATGTGGCACCCGTCACAATTGTAGACTTTATTGTGGTGCACTATGGAAGTCTACATTTGGGTTACATGTTGTGTGGACGTTTAATCCGTCACCTGAAGAGGTTGCTGAACACAGTGATTCAGATATTTCCTACTGTCAACGTTGTTCTCTCATGCATAACACCAAGAGGAGTATGGGCCCATGCTGGTGTAATTTTTCACCAGCCAGAGGTCGGAAGGTATGTTATAAACAAAAGCATGTGTGAATGTATGCATGCTACTAGCATGTTCTCCACCCACTATGATAACATGAGGTCGCAAAATATGCAGTGGTTCCGTAGAAATGGCATTTATTTGAGCATATGAGAAGGGTGCCGTACACAAAGATTGAACCTTTTGAATTGTTTGTTCCTGACTGTTATTGAAGAAAAGCACCTTGCCTACTTATGTCAGTGAACAAAAAAGAGGGAGCCATACATGTGATGTCATCAGTGATGTCATCAATGAGATTTGTGGTGGCATCTTTGATGTCATGGGTGTTAGTCCTTGCAGTGCACACTGGTGGAGTGAGTTATGGTTGCTTAGCTTAACATAACTGTCGAATTTCAGAGGTTTTTCGATTTTACCTGCAACCATAACGTCCCTATAACAAGGTTTTTCTGTTGTATTTCATAGGTTTTTGCTAGTGCAACATAACCATAACGTCCCTTTAACAATGTTTTTTGTTAGTGTATATATATATATATATATATATATATATATATATATATATATATATATATATATATATATATATATATATATATATACTTGTAGGAAGGGAAGGCTGGAGGCTAGAGGACGTTTGCCTTGGGGATGCTGGATTGAATCCTGTGGTTGCTTTGGAGGCGTATCCTTTGGGTGTCCATGGGATGCACCTTCTAGCAGGTTGATGGTGGCTTCCAGCTAAGTGTTGGTGGAATTTAGCTGCTGTATACCCAAGCTTGTCTACTGGTCTATGGAATGGCCACTAATTATGGCCTTGAAGGAGCCACAGTGTGGTCGGTGGTCAAGAGCAGATTAAACTATTCAATATACCTCCATGCTGGAAATTCTACAAGAAAGTATGACTGCCCGCTGGAGACTGCAGCCAGAGCCACAGTTTTAATTCAGATGCGCAAGATGGACCAGTCGATGTTTATTGAGACTGGCATTTGCAGCAGGAGACCTTATGTTGGGAAACCATGGGTGATATTCGGAGGTGCTAACAGAGGAACAATTCTCTCTGGAAACATTGGTGATTGGGTTGATTGCCCATTGAAGGGAATGGGGTTTTGTGGGAGCACCTCATTCATCACATCGCTATCCAGCCCCCGACCCATGCCCATTTCCTACCACCAAACGTCTTGCTCTTTGCCAGTAAAACCACTGGTTTTACTGTTTATTTCCATTCCACGTCCCAACTGCTTTTCAATAGTAGGGCTACCAAAAATATTGTGATTTGTTGGGAACTTTGCAAATAAAATCATTATTTTCTGTGCATCCACTCTATCAGATATAATACCCCACCAATATTTTGCATGTGTATAAAAGGTCCTGCCTCAAACCGAGATTGTGCAAATTCTACCAAATGCTGGAAATGTATGACCATTGGGCCTGTTTCAAACACTAACTCTAACAAGTGTTCATTTCCAAAACCTGTTGTACATCTAATGTATAAAATAATGTACACCAGGAATATGAAGTATGCTCTGTTGATTTATTGTCATGAATATTGTTTTACATTTTACAAATCGTTGCATTTTGTGGTTTTAAAATTGATTAAGTTCTGCCTAAAACTATCCTTGATGACTGCTTGATGACTGCTGATTCAAAATGTTGTCTGACTGCCAAAATCCAGATTCAGGGAAGGACATTATGGGCATCAAGAGTCAGGGAAGGATATTAGGGGCATGCTTTACTGACATATTTTATTGCATCATCACATATCAGAACATATTGCAGAATATTGCAGAAAAAAAGACAAGAGAGAGAGAGAGAGAGAGAGAGAGAGAGAGAGAGGGCAGAAAGAGACTGACACTTACATACTGTGGAGTAATAAAACTTAGTGAATGCAAGATGTACTCTACCATTTGCAATCTCTCTTAGCAGGATGATGCTACCAACATAACGTAAACAAGTTCCCTGAACAGTAATGAATGCAAAATGAATACAAGAGAGAGTTTTTGAAGTTCACTAGCGGATGGACAGTACGGTACAGGACATAGCACGACGAATAATGAGCACGTTGTTTTTCCATGACCACTTAACAGGTTTGGGGCTAGCATTATGGGGCGATTGGGGGTGTTCACATTGGTGAAACGAGCAGCCTTGCAAGCCCTCGATTATCGTTTC
This sequence comes from Ambystoma mexicanum, assembly GCF_040938575.1. Lineage (NCBI taxonomy): Eukaryota > Metazoa > Chordata > Amphibia > Caudata > Ambystomatidae > Ambystoma > Ambystoma mexicanum. The sequence continues at coordinate 458,097,328 of NC_090941.1, read as the reverse complement.
ACTTTGGTTCGTTTTTTTAAATTTCCTATCGACATTACATCATAGAAAACCCACAAATAAAATCACATAATTCATACAAACATCCGATTCATAGCTTGCTCGATCTAATACCGTAGGTAAGAAACCTGTGTTTCAGATAAAGGGTCTGAACAGAGGTTGGGCGGAGTGGTAAAAATGCAACAGTAACGCTATTATCGCTGCATTTCCTCTCTGTCCAATACCGAGTTTGGGCGGAAAGCTGGAGATTTATCTCCAGCTCTGCGCTGGAGGTAAAACTCCAGCTTTCTGCCCATTTTCATCATAACTACTCCCGGCGCTATTACCGCCAGCTGTATTAGTGCCAAAAGTCTCCAGAGAGTCCTATGCACTCTGTGAAAAATGTGGCATTACTGCCTTACAACTACTCAGGATCCATCGCTAATAGCACCGGACTAGGCAACGGTAATGCTAATAGTGTTGGCAGTATCCGACTGTTGGAATACTGCCAAGGCTATGATGAGGCCCAAAGTCTCCTGAGATCAAGGTAGAGAAGCAGATAAGAAAGAAGTGTATTTCATTTTCTCTTTGAAACATATAATAACGACATCTATCAGTATTGCTATTGTCCCAATGGCGTAAGTGTGCTGCTAGAGGAAGGGTACTGTGAGAAATCTGAGGCTGTTCTCACTCCTAACCCCCTGGATCCCCTGTGCAGGTAGCCAGTGAAAGGCCATTGCTTTTGGATCCTAACTCTGGGGGCGGAGAAGCAAGGGAGGATCAACTGGGTGGAGGGTCCTTGAGGATTGGGAGTGGCATGACCCCAGGCCATACATGGTATAATAATGATGACCAACCTAACCTTCCCCTGACATTGATGGGTTATTTTATGTCAGCTCCCCTTAATTCCCCATATGGGATACTTCATGGTACTGAGACGAGGAAGAAGCAGATGAGAGTAATGAACACCATACACTCTCATCACTCTAGTACTGAGACAAAGAAGAGGCAACTGAGAGCAATGAACACCACACACTTTCACCACTGTGGTACTGAGACAAGGAAGATGCCTGTAAGTTGGTGTTAAGGCCAGGCATGTCAGCCTAATTATGGTCAGCCAAAGCTGAATGGGAAAACACACCTGCAACCTGTTGGTAGGTTGCAGGTGTATAAAAGGAGGAGGAAAAGCAACACAATGAGCTGCAGTGCTGTGTGAGAGGCTCAGAACTGTGCTGGAAGGAAGTAGAGCTGCTGGAAGGTACTGCCATGGAGAGGTCGGAGGTGTACAGTATAGCGAGATACTGAAGACTGCCAGGGGAGTTGTCCTGAAACAGCCTGGCGTAGGAGCTCCATGGAGCGGACTGGCAGCTGATAAGGGAGACGGATGAAAAGGCTGCCCCTTTCCCTTTCACGCTATGAGACCGGTACATTTCTGTAATGTCATAAAGCTGGTACGCGATGTGCGAGTGAATGAACATTTAAATTGGTTCTGAAATACCTGGTAACTAGCAGCGGAGTGGTCGTGTGCGTTAACAAAGACCGTTTTTAAAGGTCTCTGCACCTAGGCCTTTTTCCATTGTTGAACTTCAAAGAACTAGAAAGACTTTGGGCCACATTACAACTCTGCCGGTAGCTGTGCTGGCAAAAACGGCACGGCTGCCACCGGAGTTGCATTTTTACCGGCAAACGTGAAGGGGCAAGAACCGGGTCATGCCGAGTACAGCAGACACGGTAATAGCCCATTCTCCAGTGCCGGCAATAAGGCACTCCCCATCCCCATTCGGCCCCAAAGGGCTGACTGGGAATGGGGAGCCCGGATGCACCGGCAATATTCAGAATGGGGCCGGTGCATCCGACATGCTGTGCTTGCGGTTGCCGCTCTGCCCGCCAGGTCAGACGTGCCGGGCTGACAGGCGCCCGCGAGCACAGCTCGTATTATCGCAGTCCGGGAACTTCGGTACCGGTAAGCATGCGGTACCGTAGTTCCCAGACCGCCATGCTTATAATGAGGCCCTTTGTATCAGAGTGGCCACTTTTCCGAGAATGGAAGTCTCTGATTGTTGGGATATTTTCATAAAATGAAAGGTGCCAATACTTCAGAGTGGACTGAATGAAAACACCAACAGAAGTTAAATCAATGTTCAGAGAAAACTTAATAATTGTGAAAGGGACATATATTTCATAGCGGGCTGAATAAAACCAAGAACATTAACCAAGTCAATGGGCCTCATTACAAGTACACCGGTCCGGAGTTAACGGCGGCGGTAAAACCAAACCGGCACCGTTTCCACATCCGCCTAATCATGACCCGCGGCCCCGGAAATAGCACCTCCTCAAACCACCACCATGCAGTTAAGGGTCCCGTAAAGTCCACCTGCACAGAAACCCTTAACATGACGTTAAACAGTGCCTGCTGAACAGAATCAGGGCACAGGTGCACCAAATCAGCCCAGCTGGACCCAGAAGCACACTGGGAGCCCACAAAAGGGCCACACCCAGCCCAACACAACACAGAACCATGCAGGCAGCAGCTCTAGTAGCACTTGGACTGGGCCTACTCAACCAACAGGCAGCACTGCACAGGATGGCAGTAATGGTGCACATGCATCACCCCCCTCCCATCTACCAAATAGACAGCGGATACCAAACATCACAAAGGAAGACATGACAGGTCATCACAGTGTGCCTGTACACACCCTGCCACAGCCCATCCAGTCACTGTCCCATACACCTTGTGCCACTGCAGACACCCACCCACAAATTGAACACTGCCCTCCCAATGCACGAGATGCCTGTAAATGAGACGTCGTGAATTGACTACTTCAGTACAGTGGAGTCACTCTGCCATGTGTGCACATCACTGCACTATGACATACTCACAATCCAATGTCACCCGCAGGGCACAGTACACATGCACATAAATGTGTAGGCCAATATCCAGTTGGGGACATCCACTGTGATGCCCAATGAACACTTCAAACCACTGCATAGCACATATGCATGAATGAACAATGATACAAGATAGCACAGCATCAGATTAAGACATGATACCACAAACACTGACATGTCCCCCCATCTTCATCCCATGTAGGTGATGTTGGATATGCACTCACGCCATGGATGATGACACCTGTACAGAGACCAAGGAACAGGCATGACGAGGCATACAATAGGGCACATGTCCGCACACGTGGAATGATTGAGAGGACATTCGGACTGCTGAAGGCCCGTTTCCGCTGTCTGAGCAGATCTGGGGGATCACTGCTGTACAGCCCAGTGAAGACGGATAAAATCACGCTCGTATGTGCCATGCTGCACAATCTGTGCCTGCGCAGGAACATCCCAATGCCCCCAGACGCAGATGAAGAAGATGGGGATGGAGATGGGGATGGGGATGGGATGGCACCACCTCCCCCTGGGGGTGCACGTGATGGCCAAAGAGCACGGGATGAGCTGATTCACATTTACTTTTGAGACACAGCACATTCACAGCAATGCATAGAGTGATGACAATAAATGATTTGTTGTACTGAAAATGAAATGATAGATGTCCACACATGTATGTTTTGCTTTCAAATGATGATATATTGATGAATTCACAACAGGGAAGGAGGTGAACTGGTTAGGGAAGCTGTACACCCGAGCCCACCCACCACCCAAACGTACCCACCCCCACCCAGGCCCCAATGTTCAAACACCCAAAACAACCTCCCCCACCACCCAAACGTACCCATCCCCACCCAGGCCCCAATTTTCAAACACCCAAAACAACCTCCCCCACTACCCAAACGTACCCACCAACACACCCTTCAAGTCCACGTGTTTCCTGTAGTGCCCCACACACATATCATCACTTCCGTGTGCGTTTCTGTGCCTGTGCATCCTTGCCCGAGAGCCCCGTTAGCCGACTTGAGCACCTCCTTGGACTGGCAGTAGTGGAGCTTGATGGGGTGGTGGTATTTGATGGCACAGAATCCGGTATGGATGGAATCCGTGCAAGATTTTCCTGTTGCCCAATCAACATGGCCTCAATGAGCCTGGAGGTGTTGTCGTTACCCTCCCACACATGGCGTGCCAGCGTGACTATTGTGCTTGCAAAGCGTCCAATAGACCTTGAGAGGCGACACACTGACGTGCTATAGCACTCCCTCTGCAGCCTAGATTCTTCAAGCTGCCTCTCCACCAGCTGGCTGAGGGTTGCCTGCTGCTCCTCCATCCGCTGCATGCGGGAATTCAGCTCTGCCATGGATGGGGTGGGTGACCTCATGGGACTTCTGAGTGAAGTGGGGCTAAACTCCAGATGAATGGAAGGAACCCAGGTCATCAAAGGTGGGCATCGCCCCCTTTGGCCCAGTATCAGAGTGCTCTACCGGGGCACTGTTGTCACTACAGGCCGCCTCCTCTGCAGTGCAGCTGCCTTCTGTGTTGGTTTGGGTGGGCATGGTGGGTTCCCGTGGCACCCGTCTTGCCTCAGGCAGCATGGAGACGGTTGGGATGTTGGTGGTGGTGGCCGGCACATCTGTTGCAGTTGGTAGTGGGGGCTGAGATGCCGAACTGCTGGCAGCATCCACTTGTGTGGGGGTGGTGGCTTAGGCACGTGCCGGTGCTGATTGCCTGGCCTGTTGTGCAGTGTCACTGTCACTGGATACAGCTGTGGGGACACAGAGGATATGCAATTAGTGTTGTGGTGGTGGCTGATGGGTGCATCACATGCATCATACAGGTTGGTCATTGTATAGTGTTCGTTACATGCATCTGATTACTTGGGGTATGCATTGTTGTGATATTGGGTGCCATACGGATCTTGATGGGTCCTTTGGGCCAGTCATGCACTGCCTGGGTTTGGGGGGTATTAATGGGCCCTTTGGGCCAGTCATGCACTGCCTGGGGGTGGGGGGTATTAATGGGTCGTTTGGGCCAGTCATGCACTGCCTGGGGGGGGTTATTAATGGGTCCTTTGGGCCAGTCATGCACTGCCTGGGGGGGGGGGGTTATTAATGGGTCCTTTGGGCCAGTCATGCACTGCCTGGGGGGGGTTATTAATGGGTCCTTTGGGCCAGTCATGCACTGCCTGGGGGGGGGGGGTTATTAATGGGTCCTTTGGGCCAGTCATGCACTGCCTGGGGGGGGTTATTAATGGGTCCTTTGGGCCAGTCATGCACTGCCTGGGGGGGGGGTTATTAATGGGTCCTTTGGCACTGTAATGCCATCATCATATTCTGTTATGGCATTCATGTTTGACCACTTACCAGCATCTGCAGGTGGACTCACTCCTGCCTCAGCCTCCCCGATCCCATGAATGCCCTCAAGGTGGAGGACACTGCTGCAACGCTCCTCCCATGCTTGCAGCCTCAGTGGGGAAGGGGGTCCTCCACCTGTCCCACTGCTGCGTTGGCGGTGTGTGGAGATGAGGTTACGAACCCTCAGCCTGAGGTCGCCCCACCGCTTGTGGCAGTCCTTGATGCTCCTCACTGTCACGCCCACAGCGGTGCACTTGCGTGCTGCTTCTGCCCACACTTCCTTCCTCCGCTGCTGTGTGGCACGCCGTTGATCAGCACTGAACAGCATCTCTGCATGCTCCACTATGTGCTCCACGAGCACAGTTAGCTCCGCCTCACTGAAGCGCTGTTTGCGCTGCCTCTGCGCTGGAATCCTGGCAGACATGCTGGTGGTCCCTTTTGCCTTGTCACAGTATGGATTGTGCTTGTGCTGACTCTGGATGGCAATGGATTGTGCTTTATATGATGGCCGCCTCTCTGTTTCCGGTTTTTGGCGATCATGGTATTTCCGTTTCCGTGGCGACGGAGGTGGACATGGGTTTTGCGCTACTTGTGGCAGTGCTATATCCATTTCCGTTGCTTTTTCCGTGACGGCGGTAACAACGTTTCCGCGTCCGTGTGGTGCGCGCGACCGACAGCACGTAATCGGACGGTCTTTCCGCAACCTTGCGGACACAGAGACTTTATTACCGTCGTCACGGAATCACCACGATCCGAAGCTGCCCGGTTGTAATGAGGCCCAAAGTCCAGATGATACTGATTTGGATGCAGATGTTATAATTGAGCAGAAAAATCACTGCATATTACATATTGGACACTATTGAACCTTCTAAGTTGAATACATCACTGAATATTGGTTCCATTAAATACATGAGATCCTGAAAATAGCTTTACAGCATGAAGAAAATAAGTGAGCCTGCATGGGCCAAAAGAAGTGAACCTGCATGGGCCAAAAGAAGCATAAAGAAATGATCAAAGGCCCTTTTCCTTTTGTGTGGTTTCAGCTACGATGGAATATAAGTCTTGGGGAAGGGAACCCTGAGACTTTATTACCTTTTCTTTTTAGTTTTGAACTACAGTGAAATACAAGTACTGGAACTTCCTTTTGTGCTTTACACTGTGACAAATGTGAGACTTTCTTGTGGTACTGTTTTATACTTGGGGAAGGGAGCTGAAGGAAATCTGCGAGCTGGAAGAAGCCCAGAACTCTTTGTTGAACACTGTTTCTTTTGACTGTTACATCCCCACACATTGGTTTGTTGTAGTTGTGAGGGAAAGGATACGTTTTTAACACATACGGTCCTTCAAGTTGAACTCTTGAATCAGACTTTTCATTCAGATAGTTAGGCATTCATCCTGACATTTCATTTAATAAACATTCTTTTGTTCAACTTGATATCTCTTCTCTGTGTCATATTGTATAGATGCCTTCATAGTACCAGATCTGAATTTCATAGAAAGGAGTCTAAACATTCTTGGGTTCAAAATATCCAGACATTTCTCATATCCCAGTGTAGATTTTTTTTATTCCAATACAGGCTTAACATTGCTGAGCTTTGCATTTTAGCAACCAGCATCTCATCCTCATAATGTTGGCATTTCAATGTTATTAAAGCTTTAGTTTTTTTATCGATATACTCTAGTTTGGAGCACAATACTCGATTACCGGAGGTAACCATGGGTTTCCTGATGTGCAAAAGCCAGAAGGAGCTTTTCCCTTCCAGGGTCGGGCTGGGACAAGAAATAGGCCCATGCAGCCAAATAAAAGTGGCCCACCCTTCGCTTCAAAAAAGTGGCCCACCCCTCGACTCACAAACCTTGTTCTCTGATGAAATTACCCCAAAGTGACATCCCGGGAAGCAATGAAACAAAACCTTTCACCCCTTGACAAAACAGGAAGTGGCATCAAATAGCATTGGTCCTAAGTACACTAAATTATTGTGAATCCAAGCAGACGTCTGAGGCCAAATGATAATAAGTTACTGTATAGCACTTAAGCTTGAGCTCCTTTTTTATAGAACAAATATGCATACAATATCACCCAACCTGTGTTGGCACTCATTTATCGACCTAAGAAGGATGAAAGGCTTTTTGAAAAAAAAAAATGAAAAAAAGAAAATGTGAAAAAAAATGAACATTGCTTTTACATTTTTTTTTTTCCAAACCAGCCCAGGCTTAGCCAGAAACCGGCCCCCACTCCGTAGGGATGATTTCGGCCCGCCCACGGGCCAAAAGGCAGAGGGGGCAATTCAACCCTGGTCCCTCCATCTTGTGACCGAACATGTTAATGTTAATGTTAAAGGATATTTGTACCGCTCACTATCACCACCGGAGTGGTCCCCTGGCACTCTAGCGGCTCTGAAAAGGGAAGGGGGGTGGCTGGGTTAGTGGGAATAAGCTGGAAAAGTGCAAGAGAGCAGTGATGTGATGTAAAATAGCTTGAATTAGATTATTTTAACTAAGAGATTGGTTCTGCACAGTTCTGCTAGGTACTCACAATATAAATGAACTAGGCCTTGTCACGGATCTGGTCAACACGTCCGGCGGCGGTTCTGTCTGCTAGGCGGGTCAATCAGGCACCGGTTCTGCTCACAGCGATCCGGATCTCTGGTTCTGCTCACAGCGGTCTGGGTCAGCTCTGCTCTGCTGGTCTAGCCTCTCTGGATACAGCGGCCTCTGGTTCTGGATACTGCTCTGCTTTCCGGTCCGGATCAAGTGGATTCTGGATGTAACACTGCTTTCTGGGTACTGGCAAAAGTTCTTGGCAAAATAATTCAGACAGCTCGCCCGGCTGTGGAATAGTTTGCAAATGATTTTAATGATGCTGAGGCCTGCTGAGAAGAGTTCTCAGTTTGTGGGTTTAGGCCCTTGCTTTAAGTTCTGAAGTAAATTTCTGGTCTCTGAAGATTGATGGATGTGAAGTCTGGAGTCTCCCGGCAGAGCGTCCCGCAGAAATTTGAAATTAATGTCTACCTGTCCCAGCAGTCTCTTTTTCGGTGTTTTGGAAGTGGGTGTGTGCGTGGCATAACTGAGCCTGCCCCTCTCTACTTGTCATTGGCCCAATTCTCCCCTCTCCCATGATTGGGGGAAGGAAATGGATTGTCATCATGATGAGGTCTGTTTATGGGTCAGATGATCCTCCCCTGGTCAATTTGCCCACAAATCTATATTTGATTCAAATACATATTTCCCAGATACACAATTTGTTGAAATTACATGTACACATTATATATTCCTTATGGTCCATGCTTGTCCGCCTCTGATCTTCCTGGGGGCTTGCATTCAAAAATGACAACATTTTGTGCTTTTTGACTGGTTTACCAATATCGGACATTTACCAAAAATTACACACATGTGCGCAAGGAGTATGGACATTAATTGATGAAGTGTCAGATTTTTAACATGCAGACATTTGAAGTAAGACCCTATTTTCCGCTAGCAACCCCCCAGCATACACCACAGGGCCCTAACACCTCTTAAAACGTGCACAGAAAAATCACAAGAATAATGATATTACTTATATAATTTTGAACAGTCCGCACTATGAGTTATCTATCTTTTTAACTTATGCCCTGGTCAAAAAGGGGTATGGCTTCCCACATCACATGGTGGAAGAACTGGTTTATCCACTTCCCCCAAGCTCAGCTGGCTCTCACAGGCACTTCTCCTCCCACTTCTCCCAAAATGAAGCCACTTTACGGCCCCCCCAATATAACATTTGCCTGAGTCCATTGTTCAGTTTCCTGCAGTCCCCAGGTAATTCAATCAGAGAGGTGTCAACTCCTTTTGGTGGGGAAGCAGGATGCAGCTAGGCCTGGGAAGAGTGGCTGAGCAGGTTTCTCCTGTCGGGGGTAGTTGTCAGGCAGAATTCAGCTAAATGTCACTTTAGTTCCCAGTTTAAATCAAACTTACAATTTTTACCTATATTTTAAATAATTACTTCCTTCAAATCATTTCAGAATATAGTTTTACATTGTATCCACCTCTTAGCAAGTCTTTCCTTGGTCTGGTTTGGGTTCCTCTGTTCAGTTTTACACAAAAGTCTGGTGGTTTTAAATAGTGGTGAGTACCGGTATTGCAACCATTTTTGGGATTAAGAAAATGAATTCCCCACAGTTCTGAGTTGCTTTTTGGCAATCAGCATTGCCATTCCCAATGGTTTCAGGCTACTCTGTGTGTAGCCCAATGGTGGTTTTAGGCAGTGCCCTCCTGTGCTCACAACATAGGCAAAAATGGGTGGCAGCCTATTCTTCATGTTTTCCCTGTGCACTCTCTGGGGAGTTCTGGCCATCATGATGTTTTCCATGCCAGTACTGCACAGTTTTATGGTAGGGCTTGGATGCATGGGTAAAAACATCACACAAGCCCCCCCTCTTGCGATGGCCATTCTGTCCTTTCACTGATGGAACTCGCAAGATCTGGGATGTTCACCTCCTCTTCTTCCAATTCCATAGATGGCACAGTTCAGCATCTTTTCCTCCCTCCAGTCGATCAATCAGTTCTCCTTGCTGGTCCTGATGGGAGGATTGGGTGGTACCCCGGGCCCCTCGGATCTTCGCTCCCGGTCCCCAGGTCGTCCTCCTTGGTCAGTCTCCATGGTTTCCTCTCTCCTAGGATGATAAAGCAAAAGCGGCAATACACATTCCTAGACATTTTTCCACCACTATTAATGGTGTGGCGAACATTTACATTTTATACATCCGAATGCATTTTGCAGTCTGGTTTTAAAAACAATATATAACAGGGAACATTTGCATTACGTTTCTATATTTTTGATATGTGGAATATTTTAGAGTTTGAACTGACTTACTCTGGAGCGGCCCCCTCTGGTATTGCAGAGGACTCCTCCAGTTGCTGCAGGGTGTGCCTGGGATGGCAACACTTTAACTGATTTATATGTACCCACTTGTCTTCCCCCTCTGCAGAATTGCCTTTGGGGATGCGGATCTTGTACGCTACAGGGGAGATCTTGTCTATAATTTCAAACGGTCCCTTCCATGTAGGCAAACATTTTCGCTGTTTGGCCTGGTTCCTTTGGAAATTGTATAGATAGACCCGGTCCCCCACAGTATATTCCTTCCTGGTGGTCTTCAGGTCGTAGTGCGTTTTCATACTCTCAGCTGATCTTTCTAGATTCCGCTGAGCATAGGCAAAAGCATGCTGAAGGTGTTTCCTTAAATTCTCTACATACTCGTGAGTTATGGAGGCATTTATCAGTGTCTGCTCTTGGGTCCTGTAGAGCAGATGCTGTGGAAGCACCATCTTGCGTCCGGTCATCAGCTCAAATGGTGACATTTTGGTTGCAGATGACGGGGTAGATCTGATGGCCATTAGGACCAGAGGTAATCGGATAGCCCAATTTGGCCCAGAATCCGCCACAAACTTTTTTAATATGCTCACAATTGTCAGGTTGTAGCATTCTACTGCACCAGAAGAAGCTGACCTGTAAGCAATGTGTAGCTTCCTTTTCACCCCCAGTATCTCCCACATTTTGTCATTACTTCACTGGTGAAGTGGCTACCCCTGTCTGACTCAATCCTTTGAGGTAGACCAAACCGAGAGAAGATGTGGTTAATCATCAGGGCAGCTGCTGTTTCTGCCTTGCAATTTGGGGCTGGGAGACATTCCACCCACTTGGTAAACAAGCATGTCACCGTCAACATGTACTTATTCCCCCTAGCTGAGCGAATCACGGGGCCTACAAAGTCGATTTACAAATCTGACCATGGCAGTGTCATCCCCCTCTTTTGGAGAGGCGCACGGTGTGTGAGGGATGATGCCTGAAATTGTGCGCACACACAAGACACCCCTTCAAGTATTGGTCGAGGTCTTGCCCCATGTGTGGCCAGTATGCAACCTCTCTTACGATTTCCAGTGTTGTGTGAAACCCCCTATGACCAGCGGTGGCCGCATCATGGGCGTGACTTAACATCAGGCTTCGGAATGAGGTAGGGACCACCCACTGATCATGGCCAGCTTGGGATTTCCTTACCAACAACCCGTCTTGGATTCGGAACCTTTTTGGACATTTCATCAACACTCTTAGGTCCTCTTTCCCAATGTAATCGGTATCCGTCAGGGGAAAGTTCTCAGGGTCTTCAATGTGTTGGTAAAACTTACCAATTATTGGATCCCCCTTCTGAGCTGTAATCAAATCAGCATCAGGGGTCTCCTTACTCCATTGTGCAGTTGAAAGATCATTGTGAGCATTTGTCTGGGACCTGGTGATATCAGTGACCTGGATTTCCCCCAACAGGGACTCTATTTCGATTAGATCCCCTTGGATGGCCCCGGTTTTGGCCAGCTGATCAGCTAAGTCATTTCCAGTTTTGTCTGGTCCCTCTACTTTGGAATGACCCTTGATCTTTTTCCAATAGATGGTCATCCCATTCAAGGTGACCAGATCATCACTGTTTTGGATCAACTTCCCATGTTTCAAGGGTTTGTTGTTAGCACATAACATGCCTCTGGTCTTCCAATTAACCAGGTGCTCCACGAACCCTTTCCGTACATAATCCGAATCTGTGATTATGACCAGTTCCTGGAGTTGATGTTGGACAGCAGTGAGGATGGCCTGATGCACAGCCATCAATTCTGCCACCTGACTACTTCAGGGACCAATTTTGTATCCAGCGGAGGGTTCTGGGGACTCATTCACCCATGCATTCCCTACGCCGGCCACCAGTTCTTTCTCCCCGTTGTTGTCAACATGGTACGAGCATCCATCCACATAGACAGTGGGCATTCACTCACACTTGTCTTCTTCAAAGACTTTGTGTGGGGAATTGAGGTATGCCTCCATGTTGTCCTTGATTTTTAGACTTTCGTCCTCGAGACAGTTTTCTCTGGCACAATCATGCAAGTCAGCAAGAGGGGACTCTTCTTGTTTTGGCCATATCTGACCTCCACAGGAAAGCCTTGCATTGACAGGATCCAGGAAGTAATTCGGGAATTACTCACATTTCCGGCCCGGATTCTGTCACTTTGGAGATATTGCAGAGGCTGGTGTGGAGTCTCCACTATGATGTGTTCCCCCTGGATAAACGGGCGGTAATTCTTGAATGCCCACACTGTTGCCAGGAGTGCCTTCTCACAATCATTGAATTTTTCCTCCACCGAGGATAAAGTTTTGCTCGCATAGGAGATTACTTTATTGACCTTGTCATGCTTTTGGTATAATACTGCTGTCAAGCACGTATTAGAGAACCCTGTCTCCAGGAAGAACTCCTTGTTTCTGACAGGGTAAGCTAGGCAAGGCGCTTGTGAGAGGCTTCTTTTGAGTTGTCTTACTGCCTTTGGCTTGTTCTGGACCCCATTCCCACTTGACCCCCCCCTTCAGGAGATGAATCAGGGGTCTAGTGATCTCTGCGTAGCCCTCAATTAACTTTCTGCTGTAATTAGTCAGTCCAAGGAGGCTCCTTAGTTCCCACAGAGTTGTGGGATCCTTCAGTTTCTGGAGTGCTTCCACTTTCTTTTCTTGGGGACAGAGACCCTGAGGAGTAATCTCATGCCCCAAGAAATTAACAAGGGTTCTACACCACTGTGCTTTCTGAAAGGAAAGTTTTGCTCCGGCGGCCCTCGAATGCATCAGAACATAATGGATCTCCGCTATGTGTTCCTCCACAGATGAACTTTTGATGAGGACATCATCTACATAAGCCAGGTTACCCCTTGCACCCAGGTCGGGCATGGCCTTATGTAGGAAAATGTTGAATTCATTGCCGGAGTTGAGGAATCCAAAGGGAGTCCGGGTCCATGTGTACTGCTGGCCCCCAAAGGTAAAAGCCAGTTTGTATTGGTCCTCCCTACTGACAGGCACGGTCCAGTATCCATTGGTCAGGTCTATTGCTGTGAATACCTGTGACCACTGAATCTTGGCCAGCCCTTGGTCAATGTAGGGCAGAGGCCATCGGGAAGTATGGACCCGTTTGTTGAGCTCCCTAAGGTCGGCGCAGAGTCTCCACTGGCCGTTTGGCTTCAATATTCCCAGCACCGGATTATTGAAGGTGCTGTGTACTGGACGGATTATTCCCCGGGACTCAAGGTTCTTAATTATTTCAGTAAGGGACTCCATGGATGTGAGAGGCAAACGATATTGCTTCACAAACACTGGAGTCATTCCAGGGTCCGTGGGAATTGTTGTGGTGTGGATGTTGGTGCAACCACAGTCATATGAGTCTACCGCAAAGAGATCTTGGAAATCCAAGAAAACTTGTTTCAACTTTTGCTTCTGTTCCAGAGTCACGCAGGCATCAGCTAGGTTAACTCTCTCTTCCACCATCTGCCTGAAGCCTGGAAAGACTTCTGGTTTGGCTATCTCAGCGGCCTCCTCCAGCTGGGTGGAGAAGTCCCTGGTCAGAGTGCTGATTTGGACTGGAGGCTTCAGGTGGGAAAGGCAGCCCTCATGAACCTGGAAAATCACCTCGTCCCCTCTGAAGTCACAAGTCACATCTTCCTTACCATAAGGGCAGGAAGTGTACACCAGGAAGTTCCCCCCATGCCGGGTGAAAATCCTGTCTGGTGTTGTATTGTCCTCACTGTCACTGTCAAAACAGTCCTTGGGGATCAGTCCTAACAGTTCATTTCCTAAATCAATGGAGAAATGTCGGTCATCAACTGCCATTCCAATAATGGTGCCTGCGGCTAGAGTAATACTCTTTAAGTCGCTGTTATCCACCTCTATTGGAATGGTGTCATGTTCTATGTTGACTAATGGAGTTGGATTTCCCCCAACCCTTGCTGTTGGAGAGAAGCATTTAGATGTATATAAGCATCAGGGTTTTTCAATTTTTGTCCTCTTTCAACGTTCACTTCCAGGGAGAATTGTCGGGTCCTTTCTGGGATGGTGACTTCCTCTTTAATCTGAATTTCAACTGCATATGGTAGCAATTGAGCTGACCTAAATGCTTTTTCTGGATCATCAAAGCCCATGGGATTATCCGCTAATCGGGACCAAGCTTTGAAGTTTATTAGGTCCAAACTAATGGCGAAGCGATTGAGAATGTCACTGCCTAAGTAAAAGGCGGCAGTGACGTCTCGCACGACCCAACAATTATGGACTATGCTCTTGTTGCCAATGGAGATTTTGAGCATACACCTGCTTGGCAGGAGATGTTTGGAATTAGGTGCTTCCAGGTCCATTACCCTTTTGTCTAGCAGTTTGAATGTGGGAATGGCTGTCTCTTTTGGGAGTTGGCGGAACATGGCTTCGCTGATGAAGCTCTTACCGTTGTTCACACACACTCGAGCGAGAACAGAGTCCTTCTCATCATTTAACTGAACAGGGATGAACAACTGCTTTCCAATTTGCTGAATATCAGCCAGGCTCTGAGCTGATTTCACATCTTTCTGGACTATAGGAGTGGGAGTGTCTGATTGTGGATTGGTAAAGAATTTCAAAGCGTTTCCTTCCAGTGTGGAATACCACCTTAAACTGGAAGGAAGGTTGATTTTCAGAAATAGAGAGGACCCCCCACCACCAGTCTGTTGTCCTAATGCTATTACTGTCACGTCTGGAATTTGGTTGTTCTGGAAGTGAAATTCTAGTTGGTCAGATTTTTGTTCAACCATGTGGCAGGTGCCGTTTAAACTAACATGGTTGACACTCTGTTTTAATTTTATTGGTCGGCTAGTCTGGGTCCAGAGGACCTTGTTTACGCAATCTATTAGGGGTGACAACCTTCTCAGGAGGTCGTTCCCTAGTAAACAAGGGGTGCCCTCTGGAGTCACTACTATGACCGGGTGTTTCACTTTGTGTCGCCCAATTTTGATGTCCAAATCTGCAGTCCCCTCGACAGGAATTTCCTTCCCGTCAAACTTCTGCAGTTGTCCAGGAAGAGAGGTGAGAGGAATACGGTAATTCTCCCCCCTTCCTGCATTTAGTTCATCAAAGGCCCTTTTGGACAGAAGGGTAGCTTGGGATCCAGTGTCCACCAGTGCCGAAATTGTACCCTGCCCCTGTACTTGTACCGGGGCATAATATCTTCCCTCCTTCTCCTCAAGGGGGCACAGATAATGCACATTTTTGGACAACTGGTGGGCTAACTTTCTGGTTTTGGACATTGCTAGCGAAGAGATTTGGGCAGAATTCTGTGGATAGCCTGGGGAATCTGAAAGAAAAAGTTGGCAACTGGAAATGGTTTCGGGTTCTGGGCCGCCCCCCCCCCCCTTTTTGGAGGCAGTCATCAGGATGGGTTTGACCCATGGGATTTTGGTATTGTCGGTTCTGGGATGAGATGATGGGCGGCGGTAGCTCAGTCTCCACATCTCCCCAGTCTGAATTGGCATCCCTTGGGACCCATTTTTCCTTGGGAGGAGTTCCCCCATCTTTGAAGGAGAAGATCCTTTTCCCAGGATCTTCTGAGGATCCCTCTCCCTCAAATTGGAAGACCTGTACCTCCTCCACAAAATGGGTCTGCTTGGGTCCTTTGTTTCTCCTACCTCCTCTCTGCTCCTTGGGAGGCAGGCTTTCAGGGGCAGGAGATTTTGTTTCCGGTTCCTGGTTTTCCAGGGGCTGTTTACAAGTTGGGAAGGAAGCTTCCTCCAAGGCTTTACACCCCCCTTCCCCTTGTGCCTCCTCCCTGGGAACCGGTGGGTTATCGGGGTGCTGCCCCCGTCATTGTTCTGGAGCACCAGGTCCAGAGTTTGGGGCATTCTGCGGTGGCATGCTCATCTGAGGGTTCTGTTGAGCCCTCAGTATGTGACCCAGATCCCGTGCCATATTTTGGACCTGGCGCTCAAGTTGGGAAACCCGCTCAGGTTGATACGGGGTTCTGTTTTCTCCCCTGGGCTGATCCCGGGAAGGGTAGCTATCCCTTCTCTGGTAGTACCCCTGGTTGGGAAGATTTGGGTACCCCTCCAGCCTTGGCCTCCCCTCTCCTGGATTAGGTTGTCTGGGCTCAGGGAATTGGGGAAAGAAGGATGGATGATTTTGGGGCTGGAAGTTGGGTGGATACCTGGGGAAAAAATTCTGCCCAGGGTTTGGTGAATTTCTGCCCTCCTGGGGGAAGTTAGGAGGGAAATTCCCTGGGTTAGGTGCTTGGCCTGATCCCCCCCCTTGGGCTGGAGGAGTCCACATATAACCCAGGATGGGTCGGTTTCCCTTGTAGCGGTGACATACATAATCAGGGGAGTGAGGGACCCCATTTGTGGGACTACCTCCTTGACTCCCTGCCTGTGACTGGCCCGAGGGCCTCCTGGTGTTAGAGTTATTTGGTGCAGGCAGGATTTTAGGCCTTCCCATCTCCAAATCTAAAACGGGGGCAACCTTTACCTCTGCCACCTTAGCAGCAGCAGAGATGCTGTTGGTTTTGGGGTTTTTCTGCGCATTATTTTTATTTTCGATGGGCTTCTGCACCTCATAGATCCGGGTAGCCTGTTCAATGACCCAGTCTAAAGATCTTTTCTCATGAAAATCTCTCACGAGCTGGGTCATTATGTATTTGGGTAAGGCATGGAAAAACGTATTGATAAATTCTCTGCTATCCGTGCGCACCCTTCTGGTGGTCTGCGCAAAAGCACGCCCTAATTCTTGCACAAACTCTTGTGGGGCCTGATCCTCCCCACATTGCAGATTGTAGGCTGCCTTGCAAGCCTCTTGAGGATTTCTGTGCACAGAAAAATGTTTCAAGATGGCCGCCCTGTATGTGGACCACCTTGAATGGTTTTGATCCTCCAGCCCTGCAAAGAAACTGGAGTATTCTGGTGAGAAGGTCCATTTGACATACTGGATGCAGCTACTGCTGTCCTTCAAATGGAAAGTCTCCATCATTTGCTCATAGAGCTCCAAGTGTTCCCAAACAGAATACTTGGCATTCTCATGATAAGGCGTGATGACACTCCTTATTGCCTTTATTTGTTTCAATGGGTCCTTAAGCAAGGCCCTTTTTGCCTTATTGGCCTTTTTGGTTCGGGTCACCCTGGTCCATTCATCCTCTGACTCCGAAGCACTGCTCCCAGAGGTGCCCGTCTGATCTTCCAGGTTTTCCCGGATTCTGCGAGCCTGGGAATAGCTGGCAGAATGTGGGGACCTGGTCTCCTGTGTCCTGTGACGCTCAGAGGAGTCTTCAGATCCCTCCTTGCTACCAGGATTTGATGGGTACCCCCCCCATTGACCTAACTGGGCAGAGGTTTTCAGGATGCCCTTAGTGGGCCTACTCTCCTGGGGTTCCCCACTAAATTGCACTGTGCTTGGGTGCCCATACCCGGATGCCCACCCCTCCATTCCTGGGAGGTACTGGCCTATGAGCCCCATACTTCTAGCTGGATAGTAATCTGCCATCCCTGTGGCCCTGGGCTCATGTGCGCGAGGGGACATGAGGGTGGCAGAGTCCAGGGACTGGGAGAGATGAAGGCCTCTGCTACTAGGGCTCCTGAGGTTATGCTCAGGAGTTTCTCTTTCCCAGCAAACCTCATCTCTATCCGCCCCTGTTCCCTGTTGCAATGCAAGAGCCTGCTCTTTCAGTTCCTCAGTTAAGGCCTTACTAGACTCTATCAGTCTCTCCTGCATCGCTACCTGTTGCTGGAGCCTATCATTGTGCTGGCAGAGAGCCTCATTCTCTCTCTGTGCCTCCTGATTGGTCCTGGAGTACTGGGCCAGTCTTTGCTACAGGAGGGTTACCTCCTGAGCTGTGTCCCTATTGGCCTGCTCCTTTCTTGCCAGAGCATCCTCCACCCTCCTGGTGTGCTCTAACAAGTTCTGGTGTTCTTTTTGGAGGTCACCCCGTCCCTGGAGGGCCAGGTGATTTTCTTCCATTTTCCTTTTTAAGTGGCAGACTTCCTGGCCTAAGGTATCCCTTGCCTGACTAAGAGCCTGCATCTGTGCCGCCAGGTCGTCCCTTTGCCTTTGGAAGGCACCAGCTTTCTGGCGCTCCTGGTCAAACTCTGCCTGGGTATCCAGGTCTTTCAAAATCAGTTTATTGCTCTCTGCCTTCTCCCTATCTAGGTGGCTTTGCAGGGTGACTACCTGCTCAGCACATGCCCTATTGAAGTCTAACTGTTGCTCCAGCTTTTTCTGGCTCTGCAGTAGGGAGTCCAAACCTTCTTGGTACTCCTTCTGCATGGCCAGAAATCTGGTATCCTGGTCAGCCTTTTCCTGTTGCTGCACATCCATATCCTCCTTTATTTTAGTGATGTACCGTCTGCTGTCCTTTTCTGACTCCTGGCTCCTGAGCAGCCTCTGCTCAGAAGAGTCCAGATCAGATTGGGCCTTCTCTAACGCCATCTGTTGCCTATTTGCCAGATCTTGGCCTTCAGCACATTTGTCCTGCATGGAACCCATATATAGGTACAAATATGCCGCTATCCTGGCAATCTTATTATGTTCATCTTTGGCTTTAGGGGCCATATAGAGTTCACTCAGTCCCACATGTAGGGGACCCTGATCTCTCCATTTATCTGACCCTGTTTCAGTGACCTGTTGCGCGATTGCCTGCAACCAGACTGTTTGGTCCTGATGAGTGCACTCACCTCTCACAAATAGCTTATATAAGAAGTGCTCTCTGGCTATTTTGATGTCTACCAGTGTCGTCATTCTGGAATTTGAGTTCCTTCCTGACTTACAGAAGTTTGTATTTTATTTTTGCAAAACAGACCGTTTCCTTAGAGCGTTCCTTTGAGGAGTGCTTTACAGCGTAACACAGTGTGGTGATCCGACCGGATGTATGTCTCCTGTCAGTTAGCACACTGTATTAATCTGCACAAGTGATAGATCTAACCCAGAATCTCCAGCTACGACCCCCCACTTTGTTAAGCGGCTTCACTTCAACACTACAGCTAAGTCAATGCCTAGTCTGGGATGCTGAGGGAAACCATTATTGATATATTTTTAGGTCCAGTTCATGTACTCTGGATGACAACCCTTATATAACACCCCTCTCTCAGAATCTCCCTGACCCCACTGAGCCAAGAAGTAGACTGTTTTGCAAATCTAAAAGGTTTATTTGAGAAATATAAACAATATATATATATTTATTATATATATATATATATATATATATATATATATATATATATATATATATATATATATATATATATATATATATATATATATATATATCACACTTCCATAAATAAATTGATAATGGATATTACACTTGTGAATATGAGCAGTAATCAGCAAGACGTAACTTATGAATAGGAACAGAAGAATAAGGTGGGAAAGAATGCTTTATATGGTTCAAGGAAACGCAATGATGAATGAAATGCAGTACAGAAAATAACTTGATATGGCTTCAACAAAAGACAATGTAATCACTTTTCCCCTGGTGGCAATTCACCCCCCCTATATGCAATGCAAGGAGATGGAAGTAACACACACAGTCTTCGGGAATACAATCAAATACAATACGGAATTCAGTTCCCCCCCCCAGCAAGCTTAGAGGAAACAGGCAGAAGTTTGAAACACAGGCCCAAAATGCTTTTAAATGTGATGGCAATGGATGGGAAAATGTGCTAACTGATTTTAATTCCCTCTAGAGATTCAGGGTGAGTGAGAGATGCTTGTTGGTATTAGTTCAGGCTCACTTTAGCAATGCTCTATGAGTTATTACCAGGCTGCAAACGGATTTTTAACAAAGGAAAGAATGGAGCTGCTATTTTGACAAGTGGAGAAATTGAGCCAAAATCGCAAATCGCGGTAAATTTCGCGAGTGCGTAAATCGCGATTGCGGAAAAAGTATAGGGAGTAGGAAGTCGGTTCTAGGTTCGTTGGAAAGCCTAGAATCACAGCTTTAAAATGAAAAAATTTGTTCCTAGCCCAAACGGTTCCAGAGATACAGACGATTTAATAAAGGTAGATTTTCAGATTTAAAGTAAAACTCAAAATGACAGGTTTTGCAGCTGCAGAATTGAAAGGTGACAGTTGTGCAGCTTTAAAAATGACAGATGACACGATTTCTAGGAGGCAGTTCTACTTAGGTTAAAATAGCTTGAATTAGATTATTTTAACTAAGAGATTGGTTCTGCACAGTTCTGCTAGGTACTCACAATATAAATTTGAACTAGGCCTCGTCACGGATCTGGTCAACACGTCCGGCGGCGGTTCTGTCTGCTCGGCGGGTCAATCAGGCACCGGTTCTGCTCACAGCGATCCGGATCTCTCGTTCTGCTCACAGCAGTCTGGGTCAGCTCTGCTCTGCTGGTCTAGCCTCTCTGGATACAGCGGCCTCTGGTTCTGGATACTGCTCTGCTTTCCGGTCCGGATCAAGTGGATTCTGGATGTAACACTGCTTTCTGGGTACTGGCAAAAGTTCTTGGCAAAATAATTCAGACAGCTCGCCCGGCTGTGGAATAGTTTGCAAATGATTTTAATGATGCTGAGGCCTGCTGAGAAGCGTTCTCAGTTTGTGGGTTTAGGCCCTTGCTTTAAGTTCTGAAGTAAATTTCTGGTCTCTGAAGATTGATGGATGTGAAGTCTGGAGTCTCCCGGCAGAGCGTCCCGCAGAAAATGGAATTGAATGTCTACCTGTCCCAGCAGTCTCTTTTTATGTGTTTTGGAAGTGGGTGTGTGTGTGTGGCATAACTGAGCCTGCCCCTCTCTACTTGTCATTGGCCCAATTCTCCCCTCTCCCATGATTGGGGGAAGGAAATGGATTGTCATCATGATGAGGTCTGTTTATGGGTCAGAGGATCCTCCCCTGGTCAATTTGCCCACAAATCTATATTTCATTCAAATACATATTTCCCAGATACACAATTTGTTGAAATGACATGTACACATTATATATTCCTTATGGTCCATGCTTGTCCGCCTCTGATCTTCCTGGGGGCTTGCATTCAAAAATGACAACATTTTGCGCTTTTTGACTGGTTTACCAATATCGGACATTTACCAAAAATTACACACATGTGCGCAAGGAGTATGGACATTCATTGATGAAGTGTCAGATTTTTAACATGCAAACATTTGGAGTAAGACCCTATTTTCCTCTAGCAACCCCCCAGCATACACCACAGGGTCCTAACACCTCTTAAAACGTGTACAGAAAAATCACAAGAATAATGATATTACTTATATCATTTTGATCAGTCCGCACTATGAGTTATCTATCTTTTTAACTTATGCCCCGGTCAAAAAGGGGTGTGGCTTCCCACATCACATGGTGGAAGAACTGGTTTATCCACTTCCCCCAAGTTCAGCTGGCTCTCACAGGCACTTCTCCTCCCACTTCTCCCAAGAGGAAGCCACTTTACGGCCCCCCAATATAACATTTGCCTGAGTCCATTGTTCAGTTTCCTGCAGCCCCCAGGTAATTCAATCAGAGAGGTGTCAACTCCTTTTGGTGGGGAAGCAGGATTCAGCTAGGCCTGCGAAGAGTGGCTGAGCAGGTTTCTCCTGTTGGGGGTAGTTGTCAGGCAGAATTCAGCTAAATGTCACTTTAGTTCCCAGTTTAAATCAAACTTACAATTTTTACCTATACATTAAATAATTACTTCCTTCAAATCATTTCAGAATATAGTTTTACATTGTATCCACCTCTTAGCAAGTCTTTCCTTGGTCTGGTTTGGGTTCCTCTGTTCAGTTTTATACAAAAGTCTGGTGGTTTTAAATAGTGGGGAGTACCGGTATTGCAACCATTTTTGGGATTAAGAAAATGAATTCCCCACAGTTCTGAGTTGCTTTTTGGCAATCAGCATTGCCATTCCCAATGGTTTCAGGCTACTCTATGTGTAGCCCAATGGTGGTTTTAGGCAGTGCCCTCCTGTGCTCACAACATAGGCAAAAATGGGTGGCAGCCTATTCTTCATGTTTTCCCTGTGCACTCTCTGGGGAGTTCTGGCCATCATGATGTTTTCCATGCCAGTACTGCACAGTTTTATGGTAGGGCTTGGATGCATGGGTAAAAACATCCCACATGCCGCGACCCAGGCTAAAGTTGAGAATTCCATCTAAGTGTGGCACATGCTAACATTCACATTTCTATCTATGTGCGACGCAGGCTAAAGTTGAGAATTCCATCTATGTGTGGCACATGCTGACTTTCACGTTTCTATCTAGATGCGACGCAGGCTCAAATTAAGAATTCCATCTAAGTGTGGCACATGCTAACATTAATCATCATATCTAGATGTGACGCAGGCTAAAGTTGAAAATTCCATCTAAGTTTGGACATGCTGACTTTCACATTTATATTTAGGTGTGACGCAGGCTCAAATTAAGAATTCCATCTAAGTTTGGCACATGCTAACTTTCACGTTTCTATCTAGATGCGACGCAGGCTCAAATTAAGAATTACATCTAAGTGTGGCACATGCTAACATTCATCATCCTATCTATATGTGACGCAGGCTAAAGTTGAAAATTCCATCTAAGTTTGGCACATATGACTTTCACATTTATATTTAGGTGTGACGCAGGCTCAAATTAAGAATTCCATCTAAGTTTGGCACATGCTAACTTTCACGTTTCTATCTAGATGCGACACATGCTCAAATTAAGAATTCCATCTAAGTGTGGCACATGCTAACATTCATCAGCCTATCTAGATGTGACGCAGGCTAAAGTTGAGAATTCCATCTAAGTTTGGCACATGCTAACTTTCACGTTTCTATCTAGATGCGACACAGGCTCAAATTAAGAATTCCATCTAAGTGTGGCACATGCTAACATTCATCATACTTTCTAGATGTGACGCAGGCTAAAGTTGAGAATTCCATCTAAGTGTGGCACATGCTAACATTCACATTTCTATCTATGTGCGACGGAGGCTAAAGTTGAGAGTTCCATCTAAGTGTGGCACATGCTAACATTCATCATCCTATCTAGATGTAACGGAGGCTCAAGTTTGAGAATTTCATGGCACACGCTGACTTTCACCTTTCTATCTATGTGCGACGCACATGCTAACATTCACATTTCTATCTATGTGCGATGTAGGTTAAAGTTGAGGATTCCATCTAAGTGTGATACATGCTAACTTTCACATTTCTATCTTTGTGCGACACACATGCTAACATTCACATTTCTATCTATGTGCGTGCGACGCAGGCTAAAGTTGAGAATTCCATCTAAGTGTGGCACATGCTAACTTTCACATTTCTATCAAGATGCGACGCTGGCTAAAGTTACATTTCCATCTAAGTCCATCTAAGTTTGGCGCATGCTAACAGCCACAATCCTATCTAGAAGCGACATAGGCCAATCTTCACAGTTCTCTCTAGGTTTGGCACTAATTAACATTGGCCAATTATGTTGGTATGAAATATGAGGCAATATTTGTAGTCCAGCCATGAATAGATTTAGACTGGTGGTCACAAATCTCTAAGTATGCATAGGTCTATGGCAGTATGCGTTTTGACAAGGTAAGGTAGAGTGGCAGGGGCTTTCTGGAATAGAGTAATTGCTCTACACCCCACCCATGCCACACTCACAGTTTTTGTTGGTGTCTGTTGACTGCTGGCTTCATTGGCTTCCCCTGCGGGCACCTGCAGGCACATCTTGGAGCCGCCAATGTAGGAGCCGCCCTTTGCCTTGGGCCCTTAGCCGCAGGTGCTGCCGGGCAGAGGGCTGCCCCGCGGAGGCCAGGTATGTCTATCGGGTGGCCAATCACGGTGGGGGTGGGCTGGTTGGGAGGCGGGAGGAGGTGGGGAAGCATGGGAATCACAGAGGGGGAGAGAGAGGGGACAGGGCTGCACTCGGGCAGCACAGATGGTGAACTCACTTAAAAAAACAGGCCCAAAGCAGTCCCGGGGCCTTACACTCACCTGATGTGGATCTCAGAGTGGCGAGGCAGCGAGGCAGCTGGTCGCTAGGCCTGCACTCACCTTGCTGGCAATAGCCAATCAGGGTGGGGGTGGGCGGATTGGTCGGCGGGAGGAGGTGGGAAAGTATGGGAATCACAGAGGGGGAGAGAGAGGGGACAGGGCTGCACTCGGGCAGCGCAGATGATAAACTCATTTAAAAAACGGGCCCAAAGCAGTCCTGGGGCCTTACCACTCACCTGGCCTGGATCTCGAGAGTGGCGAGGCAGTGAGGTAGCCAGTGGCTAGTCCTGCACTCGCCTTGCTGGCAATAGCCAATCACGGTGGGGGTGGGCGGGTTGGGAGGCAGGAAAGCACGGGAATCACAGAGGGGGAGAGAGAGGGGACAGGGCTGCACTCGGGCAGCGCAGATGGTGAACTCACTTAGAAAACGGGCCCAAAGCAGTCCCGGGGCCTTACCACTCACTTGGCCTGCATCCCTTTATTTGGTTAATGTAGGTGTCCTCCAAAGTTTAGCCCAGTACAGTCGCAGTTTGACCACTTCTAAGTGGTTTTAGTGCCTATATTAAGCTCAGTTAACACTGGTATTGTTGGGGTGGAAGTAGAAAGCTCTGAGATGTTCTGTAAGAAACGGTTCTGTCACAACTAGTTAGCTAATATCCACTTGACCCCATAATTCAGCTCCATAAAGAGCTGCCTGCTGTGCTTGAAGTTGATAGGCTTCAATCGACACTTTCATGGCACATCCACCATAGTCTCTAGAGAATTTGGCAATTGCACCATCATATCTTTTCAGGGCTACATTAGCTTTTTCTACATGATCTCGCCAAGATCCATTTGAAGCCACTCTCAACCCAAGATAATCATAGGAATTGACTTGTTGAATGCTTTCAACATTAAGAAGGTTATTTACGCTAGGTTTGTTCTTCCTTTTCCTAGTTATTACCATGAGTTTGGTTTTACATACATTAACCTGTAGCCCATTTTCTTTACAGCACTCTTGGAAGACAAGAAACTATTTGACCAGGCCTCTCGGGTGTCTGAGAGGCCAACAAAGGGTTGTCCGCAAACATCAGGGTGGGGCACCACCTAATGTTGGACATCCATAGAGTATAGTATAGTCTGATGAACACCTGGTTGATGAAAGCCTAAACAATATAGAGGCCAGGATGCATCCCTGGCACACTCCGTTCGTTATGAGGAACGTCTGGCTTGTTTCTCCCCCAACTCCCCATCTAACTGCCATTTGATTCTTACTACATGAAGGTCGAATAGCTTCCACAATGGGCCCGGAACATCGAGTTTAATTAAACACTCCCACAATCCACTACGAGGCACACAGTCAAATGCAGTTCTCAGATCAATCAACGTCACATAGAGGTTCATTTTTCTGTGAACAACCTATTTTTAGTAGTAGCACCATTACACTTACCTGGATCTTTAGTTGCATTGTTGCGGTGAGAACGCATAGCTTCCAATGATGTAGTAGCCTTAGTTTTGGACAGTGCCTGATAATCAGGAGGGGCACACTGGCCCCTATCATTGATTTGGAAGGTTTTAATCTCTGGACGAAGCATACTTAAAAGTATACACAGGGATAAGTCCTAAGATCGATAGATAGCAGGCTCTCCACCAAGAATGGATTGTTAAGATCAATACATATGAAGTCTTTATTAGTGGCATCTAGGGCTCGGTAAGGGGCACAACTCAAAATGTCTTTGCAAATAATTGAACAGCAGCCTCTTTCAGCTCTTGTCCAGTGGATCGCCTTATTAAGAAGGGATGCTTTAGTTTTTCCGTAACATCCTTTTAGTGTTGGTAGGTTTACCATGTAAATGGAATCAGCATCACACTTATTCCTTGGTCTTTGCGGGATCATAGTATCACCTTCCTTGTTTATCCGAGAGGTGTTTTCATCGCTGGGCATGCATCTTGCAGACGTTCTTTGCCTACATTGTCAATGAGTAGTCCAATATTGTGAGCAACAGTGGTACATCAGGGTATTGCCTGGGAATTTGAATACACTGTGGCCTTTTCCAGGCTTCTGATACCTCGCTATACTAATTGCTATATCTAACAGTTGGCAATGCTGAAAGTGAGGTGGGAACAGGTGGGGTGTTCTTTATGTGTCAAAGCAATTAAGCCTTGTACAGTACCCCTTATTTTTCTTCATTTTGAGGTGGGGGGTGACGTGAAGAAATGGATGCATGTTCTTGCTGCATCTGTTCTGCATAATGGGAGGGAGGGGATGCATTCCAATGCATTGTGATGTGGCCTTCTCCCTTCATAAAGGACAGGCACACCACTAGTAGGAGCTGAGAGCTGTCATGTACCCACAACCCTCAGCAATCTCTCGTCCATGTATGGACAGAGGAATTGCATTTTTTAAAGAGGAAACACAACACTAGTTTGTTTTGAAATTGAGACCCCTGAAGAGACCTGTTTGATGCTCCTGGATGCTGGTTGGTTATACGAAATTACTGTTGCTGTGTTTACAGTGCATGAGAAAGGACATGCTGCTATTCTCTTTCATATGATCAGCACAGACATGTTTCTGTGTGACATCGTATTGTGTAAATCTTAGAGCAGAAATGTCAAAATGGATCAGTCAGTACTGAGACCAGGGATTCAAGAACGTTGCCTGCTCTACAAATGCAACATTAAGCCTAGATAGTAATAGTTGATGCCTGCATTACACTTCTCTCAGGATGTTTTGGGCTACGACTCCAATTACCCCCTCACCATTGACCATGATGGCTGACTCTGAAGGGAGCTCTAGTCAAAATCATGTAAATATCTAAGACTTAAGATGTATAGATATTTGATTAATCTAGTGCCAAGAAAACCCCTCACTAATAATAGGGTGCGTGTTTTTTGAATTCAGGTACACTGTTGAATTCTGAACACTGTGGTCTGATAACAATGAGTAGCAGAGTATTCCACTATTCTGCTAGTCTGAGCCACTATTATCATTTTGTCTTTCAGTGTTGTCTACCCCAGAATTCAGCACGCTACAAATAGAGACTGTGGGGCCGATTCATGGAACAAACGTGCGCCGAAAATCTTCGCGCAAGCAGGCGCAAGCAGGCGCAAGCAGGCGCAAGCGGAAAAAAACAGGCGCACGCGCACACTTGCAATTCATGGAAGTCCCTGCGCGTGTACACCCCGGGATGTGCGCCAAACCCGTGCATGGCGCACAAGTCACTGCAACATCCCGAAAGGTGTGCGCGACGCGCACAGTGAAAGCGCACAACCTCGGCGCATACACCAGAAAGTGGGCGGGACACGGGGCGTAACGCGCGGAATGGGGAACAACGCGCGAAAATAAGGGCGTAACTGGGGATGTACTGCAGGGAAGCAGACGGAACACCCACACGCACTCGAACCACACGTATTCATGGAATCGAATAGGGCAAAGCCACGCACAGCCAAAGACACGCAAGCTGAAACACGTCCGCCACACGAAGGCAGGCGGTAGCGTCCCTGCGCATTACAAAAGTGGCAACATACAGCAATTGGGCCTGTGCGAGCGGGCTACGTGTATTTCAGGGGTTCGCGTGAACTTTTTCATGCGATCGGGCCTGGGGGAGCGGGCTATGTGTATTTCAGGGGTTGGCGTAGAACTTTTTCACGCGATCGGGCCTGGGGGAGCGGGCTACGTGTATTTCAGGGGTTCGCGTGAACTTTTTCACGCGATCGGGCCTGGGGGAGCGGGCTACGTGTATTTCAGGGGTTGGCGTGAAGTTTTTCACGCGATCGGGCCTGGAGGAGCGGGCTACGTGTATTTCAGGGGTTCGCGTGAAGTTTTTCACGCGATCGGGCCTGGGTGAGCGGGCTACGTGTATTTCAGGGGTTCGCGTGAAGTTTCTCACGCGATCGGGCCTGGGGGAGCGGGCTACGTGTATTTCAGTGTTTCGCGTGAAGTTTCTCACGCGATCGGGCCTGGGGGAGCGGGCTACGTGTATTTCAGGGGTTCGCGTGAAGTTTTTCACGCGATTGGGCCTGGGGGAGCGGGGTACCACTCACCGTCTGGCTTGCGTGTAGAAGAACGCGTAGCCAACACCCGCTGTGAAGTAATAGCGTGTGAACCCCAACGGATGGAAAACACACGCACCACACGAAAAGCACGTACAGAGCAGTTCAAAGGCACACGGG
This sequence comes from Ambystoma mexicanum, assembly GCF_040938575.1. Taxonomy (NCBI): domain Eukaryota; kingdom Metazoa; phylum Chordata; class Amphibia; order Caudata; family Ambystomatidae; genus Ambystoma; species Ambystoma mexicanum. The sequence goes on along the minus strand of NC_090941.1, from coordinate 458,069,216 downwards.
ATCTCCAAGCCCTGCCAGGGCAACGCCCATGCGCGAAACTACACAGACGCGCTTACGCTGTAAGGGCCTTTGGTCCAATGAAATCGCGTACGCGTGCTGACGCGCTTAGGCGCTAAGGGCCTTTCCTCGAATATCACGCTAACGTGCAGGATTTTCACGTGCCAAATCACTCCGTATCAAGTTGGCCATGAGAAACACACGGAAGACCACGCTCCTGCCCAGAAGGCCGAATTACTGCCCCCCAGTGCCCCGAGCAGCCTCCCACGTGCCATCTGCTGCTGCCTGCCTGCCTGCCTGCCTGCTGCCACCGTGCCCTGCCATTTGGTGCCTGCACATCAGCCATCTGCAGGGGTCCAGTTGCTGTGTCCACCCCTGCTGGAACAGAAGACTCCCGACTCGGATAACATCGCTCCACAGCCCAGCCCCAGGACCCAGTTGCCCACCCACTCCTGTCCCTGGGGTTGCCATGTCGGGCACATTAACATCTGGCACCAGTGGCAACCCCCGGCCAGAGGGGCACCAGCTTCACGGCCACCGAAGTTGGTGTCCTGGTGGAGCAAGTCCTGGGGCAGTATGATGCCCTCTTCGGATCGTCCCGCGCCAACAAGGAAGGATGGGAGAGGATCTGGGCCGACTGTGTGGTTGCCATCAACGCGGAGGGGGTGGCAACCCGCACCATCCAGAAGGTCAAGAAGCGCTGGGAGGACTTGAGGTCCAGGACCCTCATAAAGACCCGGCGCCTCGTGGAGGGGGGCCGGGGCCGCATGAGTTCCATCCAGATGAGGGTCCTGGAACGCGTACACCCAGCGCTCCACGCCCAGGTCCTTGAGAGGGAGACCCGTCTGGAGTTGAGCGGTAAGTGGCCAAGCATTGCTGTGTGAGACAGGGCATGTTGCAGTGTGCTGGTTGTCTGATACTTGCCTGTATGTGTGACATAGGCCATGTACGCATGTACGTGTGCAGGGACATCATGGTAATGCATGTGCGACCAGTAATGTGTGAACCGCACGGTTGTTGCATGTGTTTAGATGCGACATGGGGAGCCCTTTGCAGATTGTACACATGAGAGCATGGCAGTCTCTGTTCCTGGACATGGGTGGGGGTGAGGGATGGGTGCTGATGCCAAGTACATATATGGTATGCATGTCTGTGTGCCTGACCTGCGTGTCTGTGACTTGTGAATGCAATGGATGCATGACACATGTCTGTGACAATGTACAGATTCACTGATGCAGCCTAGTCATCCTTGTATCCACTGTGATTGGGGTGTACGGGGCCAGATGGATGTGACTGAGGTGAAGTGTGTGCATGTGATAGGCATGACCCATGATGCATGTGAGTTCCATTACATTGTATGTTACGAGAGTCCATTGGACATGTATGGAAATGTCCATGGCATGCACCATGACTGTCACTGTGTGTGTTTTGCCTGGACTGACACATGTGTTGTGGAGGGACATGATGGAAGTGTACTTTGACAGTGGCACTCATCTGCTATTGCTTCCTGTCTAGGGGATCATTGTACAGTACCCTGATGCTTGTGTTCTATGTCTCCCTCTACGCAGCAGCTAGTGAAGAAGAGGGCGGAGACGGCGCTGTGGAGCAAGGCGGCGGGGATGCCCCCACGGCTGCAGCGGAAGGGGTGGGTGAGCCCCCACAGGGGCCTGCTATGGCGGAAGACAGTGAAGAGCCATCCAGGTTGGTGGTTTCCACAGAGGAGGAGGAGGACGCCACTGAGGCGCACATGGGGCCTGGTGGGGGCATCCCTGCTGGTGCAAGTGGTGCAGTCCAGGGGCAGGAGGCAGCACAGGTCACCGTGGAGGGGCCTGTGCATGTCGCTGTCCCTGACCCTGTGGGTGCACCACCATGCACCAGCAGGGATGCCCCGTCCCAGGCCCGTCCGCAGGTAGAGGGGATGTCCATGTCATCTGACTCCCCTCCACCTGTGGACGAGGGGACCCCTGGCCGTATGGAGAAGGTCCTGATTGGGGTCGCGATGCGCACGGCTGTGATTCGTGATGCTGTGCGTGCTTCTCAGGAGGAGCACGCACGTCATCACGAAGAGCACCGTGCCGATGTGGCCCAATTGGGATCGTCCATGTTCGGGGGTTTCCTGCATGTGTCGGCCAATCTGGCGGCCCTCTCCTCCTCTGTGGAGACTATACGCCAGTCGTTCTCCTTGCCGTCTTCCGGCCCAGATGCCACCAGGCCCCCCTGTGGACCTGCCCTGACCAATGCAGCCAGCTCGGTGGGGATCCCATCCCTGCCACAGTCGGGAGTCGGAGGTCCAGCAGGGGTGGACACCACAGCAACTGTACCCCAGCAGATGGAGGATGTGCCGGCATCATCAGGCAGGGCACGTGCACGACGGCGTTGGTGGATTCCATCAGCCTGGATGCCGTCGTGCTGGCAGAGGCAGTTGCGTCGGAGGCAGCAGCAGAGTCAACATGGGAGGCATCATGGCTCGGGGCCATCAACATCGGAGGGGCAGGCATCGGCCGGAGGGCAGGAGGACCCAGGACAGGAAGTGTCTTCCGTGTGGCTGCGGTTGGGCCAGCAGATAGGTGCGGAGCGGCGGCGGGCGGAAGAGGCGCGGCTCACGATGGTCAGGGCGGAGAACTCCATGCGGAGGGCCCTGAGGCGGGCAGAGTGCCTCGAGGCAATCCGCAGGGGGTTGGAGGAGCAGATGGCGTCGTCCCTGCGGACCCTCGGGGCCATGGAACAGGACCACCTCCGGGACATAGACGAGGAGTTTGATGATGCCCTGGCCCGGAACACCACGGAGTGAGCCGCTGGACTTGCCCGTCGCCTTTGTATATAGTTCTTTAGTTTTAGGTTTCATTTGTTTCTTCTTATGATTTGGAGTCGACGGACACAGCTCCACTTTTTGTATATAGTTGCATTTTAGTTAGGGTATTTTGTAGGTTTCCTTTGTTCAGTTGGGCTCATGGACCCTTGGATGTTTTGTACATAGTTCTTCATTGGATTGTTTTATATTTTTATTTTTGATTTATTCTCCATGGAGCAATGGTCTTTGCATTTATTTTTATCTCTTGGATTGATTTTATTTTTAATGTGACTTTGAACAACATTTTTTTGGATTTGGATTTGTAGTTTTGATTTTTTTGGACGGACATGCAGCTTATCTTTTTTTCATTGCCATTGTAGTTTGTTTCATTTCATTTGCATTCAATTTTTTTAATACAATTTTGTTTTCATACTTCACTGTGTGGTATCATCTCATTGGTTTCATGCATGTCATGTTGGGTGTTTTCCCATTCATTTGCAACCATTGTGTGTGACGGACATGGGTTCATTTGCTTTATGAACATTGGGGGTGTAACATGTAATTTCCATTTCCATGTGGGTGAATGGGTTACTTGGTAGGGCCTTTTGGCTGTGGAGGCTGACCATAACGCACATGATTGGGGATTGTGAGGACCAGGGTGCAGGGGGACATGAGTGGGGGCCTGGTGGAGGCTGCCCCTGCACTGCTGGGGGGTGGGGTGGTGGGAGACATGAGTGGGGGCCTGGTGGAGGGTGCCCCTGCACTACTGGGGGGTGGGGGTGGTGGGAGACATGAGTGTGGGCCTGGTGGAGGGTGCCCCTGCACTGCTGGGGGGTGGGGGTGGTGGGAGACATGAGTGTGGGCCTGGTGGAGGCTGCCCCTGGTGGCTGGGGGGTGGGGGTGATGGGAGACATGAGTGGGGGCCTGGTGGAGGCTGCCCCTGCACTGCTGGGGGGTGGGGGTGGTGGGAGACATGGGTGGGGGCCTGGTGGAGGGTGCCCCACAGTGCTGGGGGGTCGGGGGGGTGGGAGACATGAGTGGGGGCCTGGTGGAGGGTGCCCCTCAGTGCTGGGGGGGCTGGGGGGTGGGAGACATGAGTGGGGGCCTGGTGGAGGCTGCCCCTGCAATGCTGGGGGGTGGGGGTGGTGGGAGACATGGGTGGGTGCCTGGTGGAGGGTGCCCCACAGTGCTGGGGGGTCGGGGGGGTGGGAGACATGAGTGGGGGCCTGGTGGAGGGTGCCCCTCAGTGCTGGGGTGGGGGTGGGGGGTGGGAGACATTAGTGGGGGCCTGGTGGAGGCTGCCCCTGCACTGCTGGGGGGTGGGGCGGTGGGAGACATGGGTGGGGGCCTGGTGGAGGGTGCCCCACAGTGCTGGGGGGTGGGGGGGTTGGGAGACATGAGTGGGGCCCTGGTGGAGGGTGCCCCTCAGTGCTGGGGGGGCTGGGGGGTGGGAGACATGAGTGGGGGCCTGGTGGAGGCTGCCCCTGCAATGCTGGGGGGTGGGGGTGGTGGGAGACATGGGTGGGTGCCTGGTGGAGGGTGCCCCACAGTGCTGGGGGGTCGGGGGGGTGGGAGACATGAGTGGGGGCCTGGTGGAGGGTGCCCCTCAGTGCTGGGGTGGGGGTGGGGGGTGGGAGACATTAGTGGGGGCCTGGTGGAGGCTGCCCCTGCACTGCTGGGGGGTGGGGCGGTGGGAGAAATGAGTGGGGGCCTGGTGGAGGCTTCCCCTGCACTGCTGGGGGGTGGGGTTGGTGGGAGACATGAGTGGGGGCCTGGTGGAGGGTGCCCCTGCACTGCTGGGGGGTGGGTGTGGTGGGAGACATGAGTGGGGGCCTGGTGGAGGCTGCCCCTGGTGGCTGGGGGGTGGGGGTGGTGGGAGACATGAGTGGGGGCCTGGTGGAGGCTGCCCCTGCACTGCTGGGGGGTGGGGGTTCAGGGGGACATGAGTGGGGGCCTGGTGGAGGCTGCCCCTGCACTGCTGGGGGGTGGGGGTGGTGGGAGACATGATTGGGGGCCTGGTGGAGGCTGCTCCTGGATGCTGGGGGGTGGGGGTGCTGGGTGACATGAGCTGGTGTGCAGGGTAGTCCCCTGTGGTGTCGGCTGCCTGCAGGGGCCGTGGAGGGTGTACAGGGAATACCTGGGAGCACACAGCCATATCGCGTGTAGAATTTCCCGCGTACCCCTGTCATACACGTACCCAGCCAAATCGCATGTGGAAATTCCCGCGCACGTACCCGGCCAAATCGCGTGTGGAACTTCCCGCACACCCCTGAAATACACATACCCTGATGGAATCGCGTGTGGAACTTCCCACGCACCCCGGGAATACACGTACCCTGCTGAAATCGCGTGTGAAACTTGCCCCGCACCCCGAAATACACGTACCCTGCTGAAATCGCGTGTGGCACTTCCCGCACACCCCTGAGATATGCGTACCCTGCTCGCACGGGCCCAATCGCGTGTGGAAATTCCCGCACACCCCTGAAATGCACGTACCATGCTGAAATCGCGTGTGGAACGTCCCCCGCACCCAGAAATACACGTACCCTGCTGAAATCGCGTGTGGAACTTCTCGCGCACCCCTGAAATACACGTACCCTGCGGAAATCGCGTGTGGAACTTCTCGCGCACCCCTGAAATACACGTACCCTGCGTAAATCGCGTGTGGAACTTCCCGCGCACCCCTGGAATACGCGTACCCTGCTCGCACAGGGCCAATCGCGTGAGGTACTTCCCGCGCACCCCAGTGATACACGTAGCCCGCTTGCCGTGCTGGTACAGGGTTAGCGCAGCCCTTTGCGCTGGATTGGGTATATTGATGGCTTTTCCCTGCGCGAGAGGCGTTCTTGGGGGCGTAACTGGCGCTGCTGCAGGGTCGCTGCGCCACTGTGCGCCACGGCTGGTTTTGGTGGCTGGAATCCATGAATACGCTATGCGCGGAAATGGATTTTGGCGCACGCGGCTGGCGCAGGGATTCGCACGCGCACACTGTGCGCCTGCCGCGTGCGCCACTTGTGCGCTGAATTCTATGAATTACCCCCTGTATGTCATCTTTGATTGTGCATTTTAAGTACACTACGGGAATAAAGGTCCATTAAGAACAAATGCAGTGGTGTAATCATTGCATTTGCAATGTACCATTGAACAGGCATGCAATACTCTTGGCTGCATCTCCTTCCAATTTACATCCGTGAAAACAGGCCCTGGTTAGGAGCTAGTGTCAAACATTCATTAGGGAGTTGATTGGCAATTATAGCAATTGTAATTTAAAAAATAAAAAAATAAAAATATGCAATTGTAATGTCTTTAGGGGAAAGAGCACAGCAATGTTATTGATCGTTTTCATAGGGGAGTAAAGAGAAGGCGCTGGACAGATTGCAGCAGGCATTCGAGCGGAGAGGCAAAGTATATGGTGCCCAGCACTTAATAGCACAATAACCATTGTTTGGTTAATGGACCATTACCAAAGTAAATGACATGAAGGAAGCGTAAAGTCATAGGTGCATGTGCTACTTGTGCTGTAAGGTTAGTCAAATGTGGAAATCATGGGTAAGGGGGCAGAGTAGGGTGGGACACGAGACAAAAAACAATATGTGTGTGCCACCAAATCAGCCGTGCTGTAATTAAGTAATTACACACAAGAATGTTGCTGAATGTTTTGATGGTGGAGACACTTGGTCAGTCTACATTATAGTGCACCATAGCGTGGAGAGCTGGAATGTGATTGGTGCGTTTCATATGAGTACACTGTCACTATGCAGCTGAGTGAAATGTGATGCAGGGAGATAGGTTGAAGCTCTTTTTACCTTCTCTGACATCATCATCACAGCTCTAGTTGTAAAACAGCCAGAGCGTAAGCTTCTGCTGCGAAGGAGCTGGATTCACGTCTCAACTCTGCCCCCAACTTTTGGATTGTGTTCTTTTATTTATTTCGAATTCTAATATGTATGCTGAAATTAATAATCACAAGAGTATCTCTAAGCTATGACATCAATATTGAAAACAGTGCTTTGGTTTGGGCATTGTGACTGCATTTTATAACTTGCTTTAGAGTAACCTTGAATTTTGGATTTACAGTAGTGTTAACCTCTTGCAGAATACTTGATACCTTTTTACACATGACCCTGTTGCTGAAGGGAGTCAATGGTTGGGATGGGGAGAGAGTGAGGGGAAGGCAGCTTGAGTTGGACATCGCTTTTGTGTAAGCTAGTGGAGTGTGTGTTTAGTGAGAAGTGTAGTGCGCAGTATATTTGTGTGGTTTGTAGTTGATGGAAGTATGCCCTGTGCATTACATATGTATTGTAAAGCATCAATAAACACTACTGTGGTGGTTCAGAAGAAGAACACAGACTCTTGTTAGACATTCATTAATGTATGTTTATTAAAGAAAAAGGTAAACACCAATCTTTCCCTATTTCAATGGAATATTCCCTACCTAACAAAACGAACTAAGGTGGTCATCAGTCATCCGGGAGTGTCTTAAAAGAATCTTTTCTCTATCCCAAACTAACCTTAACAGACCCTACCACCATTCATAACAACTAAGGACAGGAGAATGGCTTCTTTCTCCGGAGTTCTTGCTTCTTGCAAAGTTATGTTAAATAACTAATCTTCAAACAGTTATTTTTGACTTCTTTACTTAGTTCACTCAGTTCCTTTACCACTTTATTGCTCTTATTATCCTTCTCTACATGTGGCTCTCTTGATTTGGCACTGTTATGTCTTCACGTATCAGTGTCTATTATTTGTTGATTACTTTCTTCTTTGATGTTATTTGTAATGTGTGTCTTCCCTCTTCACAGGGTACGGTTATCCATCCTTCTTGTTATTCTCTATTGATTGCTCTTTTTCTGCTATTTAATTCAAGGGTTTTAACCTCTGTTGGATATATGTCCTTTAAAACATAAGTTCCTTTATCCGTACTCTCAGGATTTCCTGTCATATGTTCCTTTCCTTGGAAGATGATGCTTTCCTTACTGTGACTATAATAAGTCTGATTATTCTCAGAGGGTTTTGCCTCCACCTTGTTGTCTCTCTTGATTATACTCCCAATATCTTAACTGATTTTATGTTACTATATTATCATTATATTGATTGGAACGAGTATGAATGTTCATATACTTACTTCCATTCACTTCTCTTCTTCTAAATGGTATATTCTCATTATATTGGCTGGGAAACGTGTGAATGTTCATATAATGACTTTCATTCACTTTTCTGCTTCTCTATGGTATATTCTGATTATATTGACTGGGACGAGTATGAATATTCATATCATGATTTACAGTCTCCTCCCCAGTTCTCCTGCTTTCCCGTTACCAGCTTCTCTCGAGAATAACATCACCGGGTGTCGGTTTCGTTCGGGTTTGCTATTCTCCTTCGCCAGTCCACAGCCTTTTCCTCTTCCATCCTCCCTTTCTTGATCTCATCCTTCCTGAAGGGTGTTCAGTATCTCCAATACCTGTATGTTTCATGGTATTACCCACATAGTGTTATTGATGCGCTTGATAGGGCCGGTGGTCCACCACCAGCTTTCTGTGTCCAAACACTGCTTACTGCTTCACTTTCTCAAACATAGATAGGACGCCTCTGGAGTTCCCAGTCCACTCCCCTTGCAGAGTTGACGTAGCCATGGACTTTCCCCTGAATTAACTTCCTCTCACCAGCTCCCTCTCGTGACCTCCTGAAGTGCTTGACCTTTGTTGTTCAACTTGTTTGTCGAAACAGTAGAATACAGTTCTTCCCTTAAAGGGATAGTTACAATTTCAGTTCCACAGTAACACATAATGATTCCATCTTTTTATAGGTCTTTACGGGTCATGGTTGAAGAGGTGACTTTAGGAGTCTCTTTAGGGATTTCTCTCCTGGTGAGGTCCCACTTGCCTCTACTCCTAGGTAGGGTATTGCGGAGTGTGCTCACCTCCCTAGCCTCACAGGGGTTTACCCCCTGGGGAGATGGAACACGTTCCTGGGATTTGTCACACTGCACACATTGGTTGCCACTATTTTGCTGCTTATTTCACACATTGAATGTATCAATACACATTAAGAAAAGCAGGAGGTAAATGTAAAACAAAAATCATACTTAAGTGATCAATAAATGTCACAGATATAGAATATAAATATGTATTAATTAACACATTGGGACTCATTATGACAATGGCGGTAGCTGTGCCGGTAAATACCACCACGGCTGCCGGCAGAGTACCTTTTTTTTCTGGTGCCTGGGAATGGGCAATTACCGGGGCATTACAGCCACGGCAGACCCAGTAATTTCCCATTCCTGGGCGCCAGAAAATATTAGTCCCCAATCCCATTTGAGTCCCATTGGACTCACTGGGAATGGGGAAGTTGGATGCAACGGCACCATTCGTGAATGTTGCCGGTGCACCCGACATGGTCTGCTCGTGTGTGCCGGTACACCCGCCAGGTCAGACCTGGTGGGCAAAAAGGCCCCCACGAGCAGAACTCGTAGTTTTCCAATCCGGTAACAATGGTGCCGGCAAGCTTACCGGTTCTGTTGTTACTGCACTGGCAACCTTATAAGGAGGCCCATTGAAAAATTGAGCAGATTGTATTATGGGATACACTTCTTAATCAGGCATTACTCAATTGATGATTTTTTCACACAGTTGATGAGGTTCACACCAGGTTTGAACCATGGTCCCAAATCTATCGTAGGTACGCAAAGTAAGCCTTCCACCCTTAAGCCACCTACACCACAGAAAGTGATGGGCATTTGAATATGTATGTGCTTCAAAGGATGCTCACATCATTCTCCTCTCCCACTTGAATTACGCATGTGCCCATATCTGGGCATGAAGATGCAGGTGCTTCCACCCCAACTGAATGGCAAGTAGCCACCTGGTGGTAAAGGATAAACAGCCTCTCGAAAATATGTGCATAAGCATTCATTGATTGAGGTAAAACTGGCCTCTAGATCTGTGACTGGTACAGCCCATTCAACCAAAATAAAATGAGGCATGACAACATTGCTCACAGTTTCTGCAAGATACATAATGAATAATAACTGATTATTTCATTTTACAATCAAAACATTAGTTGAGGTGAAAGTTACCTCTATAATAAAAAATGTAAATATAAATTCCACAAGCTACTGATGAATCAGTGGAAATAGCTGTATGTGGGCAATCCGAGTGAAGAAGCATGTAAAGGCTTTAATTTGAATAACAGTCCTTAATGACTTTATTGTGTGCATCGCCAATATAAGAGCAGGTATTGGTATGGGGTGATAGGATTCCAGAAACTAGTGGGTGAGTTGGAGTCCCCCTTTCATTTGTCCCAGAGAAAGTAGGAGTAATTTTAAAACCACCCATGTTCTAATTTCCAACATTTTAGAAAAGTGAAAATCACTGAAAACATAAGCCTTCGCACAAGGTTCCTTATTCATATACTCGTTTGCATCTATTAGACGATGTTATGGGTTGAGGCCCCTTGTCACATTACAGAGAAACATCCAGACACAGAAATGATAGGTACAAAAGAAAGACTAAAGGGAGGAGGCAAAGGGCTTAGAGTTAGGAGAAAGAATAGAGACAGTGATATTGATTGATTGATTCATTCATTCATTCATTTGTTTATTTATAGAGCGCCTTACACCAAGGCACTGTACAATGGAACAACTTATACAGTGAACAACAATAAACATTGCGAGCAAAATTACATAATGAATCATTCGACAACAAAACAGTGCAAAAAGCAATTAACTGAGGGGAAGGGCAAGTGGAGAGGGAATAGGATTGGTGAGGGGGAAAAGAGAAGGACAGAACGAGTGAAGAATAGAAGGGAGGGAGAATGAAATGGGAGTGGGGAGAGAGGAGTTAGAAGAGGGAAAGAGGGGGGAGGAAGAGAGAACAGGGGAGGCATTCAAGGAGGAGAGTGGAGGAGAAGGGATTTAAGGGAAGTGCAAAATGAGGGAAGGGTCGTGGAAGACCGGATTGAGAGGGGGAGTGAGTTCCATGAAGAGGAGCAAGGAGTTGGAAGGAGCTGAACCGGGAGGAAGCACAGGGGGAAGGAGGTACAGTGAGGAGGAAATGGTCAGCATCATCCTTCTGTGTATCCAACCTGGTCTTAATTTTCTCCTATCGATTGACAATCTCTGATATACCCAGGCATATATGTACAATGCATATAGCTTTGTTAAGTAACTTGTTGCCTCTACAATATCATTAATTCCTATGTCAATATGCACTTTGCATCAGCTAATTCTCTTTGTCTCATGTAACTAAATGCATATAACACTTATGCCCATGCATTCATTTCACCAGCTAAGATTGTTTTCATGTAACTGGTTGCAACAGCGCCCTGGTGCCTCAGGCGTTGGGTGCTTTACAAATATAAAAATAAAATAAATAATACAAATAAATAATATATTTATTCATATTATTTCATAGGTATGACCTCCGTTTTGTCACCATTAAATGTACCCTGATATTCTCACATACCTTGACATTTCTTCTAAAAAGATTAGGAGGTACTCATGAGGTCTCTCCAAATATGGTAGAATGTCATCCACATATGCAAACGTATTTACCTTAAAGGCCTGGGTTCCAACACCTTTGATTGAATCATTAATCCGGACCCATTGCAGGAGTGACTTTAAAGCTAGAATAAATAAAGGAGGGGAGACTGTGCATCCCTGATTACTGCCTCTGCGTATGGGAAATAAAGAGGAGAAAATTGCATTCAGAAAAACAGTGGCTTTTGGTTGTTGATAAAGGTTACACATGGAATGGAAATACGTTTTCTGTTGTAATCTGTGCCATTGCAAAACCTTAACTAGGAAAGACCATCTTTCTAAGTGCCTTTTCTTTATCTTGAGTGCCTGCTGCCATGGATGTGTCTGTGTTCACGGCCAGAGCAATAATATTACAGAATAATTCGTTTTTTTGCAGAGAAGACCCTACTTTTTACAAAACTGCTTTGATCTTTGTGTATACATTTGGGCAGTAAGTGCTCAAGTATCATTGCCAGGACTTTAGGGAAGATTTTTTCTTCTGCATTTATCAAAGGTATGGGCCTGTAATTCTTAACAGCAAGGGTGCCTTTCATGGCTTAGGTATTCCATGGATCATGACCTGATAAAAAGTGCACTGGTATCACTAAAATAATTATATAATTCATACAGAGCTTGCAACTTTGGGTCAAGTAAATGTATAAACATGTGGAGAAATGCATGGGGAGTCCATCTGGCTTATAGCTTTGCCCTTTCTCAGTTTGTTGATTGCTGCTAAGATTTCTTCAAGCAAGATGTTATTTTCTAGCTCCATAAATTTGTCTGGGGGAACCGCCTGCCTCGTAGGTTGGGGCATATTCTTTTTTAAATAGTTATACTTTGCAACGTTGGGAATCTTTTCAGGGATGTATTAGAATCTATAATATTTAGCAAATACCTCGTATATCTCTTGGTCCTTAACTATCACAGTGTCATTTACTTTGAGCACAGTGATCTTTTTATTTAGTTTTCTAGATTTTAGGCAGGAGGCCAGAACATAATCCACCTTATTAGCGATCCACAAAAATGTAGAGTAATATTTCAACAAAACTCCTGGTGCCTTACAGGAGCTTTGTTTGTTGTACTGGATTTTAGGTTTCATTAAGGCATTCGGCTTGTGAGGGTTAGGTGCATGAATATGCCTCCATAGTTATGATGACCTTGAGATATTGTGTTGAGTTTTGCTTTGCTAATTGATTCTTCCAGGCCGAGACGCTGATAATGTGTGCACGAAGTGCGGTTTCATACGTTTCCCAAATTACTATCAGGAAGGTGTTGCTGTTCTCCTTAAGATGAAAGAAATCATCCATCAATTCCCCAAATGAATTCCTAAACTCTTACGATCTTAAAAGGTCTGTATTTAGGCACCACTTATTAGTCTTCCAATGAATGTGGCTTCAGTGTAAGTAAATAATGACTGGAAAATGGTCTGATATTAGAAGTGGTTTAATTTCTGTTCCATGTACCTTCAACATCAGGATATTACTGCAGCACAAATAATATATCCTACAGTGTGAGCAGTGACCTGGGGAATCATTAGTATATTCAAATTCATCTGGATTACGCAGATGCCATAGATCTGCAACATTTTTAATATGAACACATTTCTCATATGCCTTGTGCATTTTCGAGGATGCACATCTGCAGAGCAATTTTCTATCAAGGATCAGATCTAGTGGGAGTTACAATCCCCATCAATTACATCAGAGGGGGAATAAAGCAACTCATTTCACTTCCTCACAATAGACCAAAAAGTTGGTTGGCTTTCGTTGGCGCTCTATACATTTATTTTTGGTACTCAATAGCACAGTTTATGCTACTAGCCTCCCATCATCATCAGAAATCACACTGAGGATTTATACTGGAAGATCTTTATAGAACAGATTTGAACACACCTTTTACCGTCTTTGCTTCGGAATAACATTCATGGCCTACCCTTTGCCCCTTAGGTTTAGCAGCCTCCCCACTGGAGATTTGGGATTCTTGAATGAGAACAATATGAGGCTCTAGCTTCCTCAGGTAAGGGTGGACATTTTGCTTCTTTATAGGGGATCTTTTGCCCCTAACATTACATGTGACACAGTTAATCATCTGAATAATGATATGGGGTGACTTTTTTTAAAGCCCTGTGGGTGAGGACTGTAAAGGGATCATTTTCTGCACATGCAACAAAGAGGGGTTCCTAACCGCATGTTGAATAGTGACAGCTTAACAATGTGGGCATAAGGGCCTCATCATCGATACATACTGCAATAATTGGTGCAGAAAGAAATCAAAATGGATTTGGTCACAGTGTTGATACAGCTCCTTCATCAGGCATACACACATGTCAAAACTCTAACCTCAGTGCCGTCCACTAAGATACAGACCTAGAGAGTTAATCACTTCACCAAAAACTCCAAGCATTCTGTTTTAATCAGGCCAAACGGGGTACCCATGGTTTCACTTTGACTAATATGGGTGGATATCCTCTTGTAAAAAGGAGTTTATCATCTTTGAAAACATCTGTTTTGTTGGTACAATGTGGGTGAATGGATGAATGCATGATGTATGTGTATGGGTGACTGGGAGTTCATGGGATGTGCGTGACTGAATGGTGAATGGGTGCACATGTAAATGCATGGGTGGCTGGGTGTGCATGTGTGTGAGTTTATGGTGAATGGGGCACATGTAAATGAGCGATTGAATGCTCTGTGAATGTGTGTGTGCTTGTGTTTAATGTTTGGATTACTTACAGGTAATCTTCATTATTCCTAGACCGTCCCAACATCAGATATTCACTGTAAGTGATATTATCCATTTGCATACACAGGTGTTGGCTCAAATAATAGAAAACTGTTATTCATCTGTTTCCTTATGTCTGTTACTTTGTGTTTCAGCTCAGTGCCTTACTTACATTCCTACTCAAATATGATGATGTATAAGAAGGTACATTTGTGATTGTAAATGTCTCAATGAACTTTAAATTAACATAAAGATTGTTTGGGGACTACATGAATGATAATATATCTTTTATATCATCTACCCACATTATGAGTATACCAGCAACATATCTCTTATTTACCAACAATTGTTCTCCAAACTAACTCTTTTGCCACATATATTTTTGTTCAAACACAGCAATACAGTTGTTTGTCATAGATGATGTGCATTTTGCACCCATCGCTGTTCCCTTTTTTGTTGGGAAATTCCCATACTTATATGAAATAGATTCTTTCAGGGTTCTACATAATATGCCAATTATAATGTCTGTATGGGCTTGAAGGGGTTGTTCTCATGCATTTAATGTTGTTTGTATGCCTCTAACTGTGTATGTATGTGGAATATTACTATAATAAACAGATGTATCTAGATGCATAAGTATTTGTGTGTAAAAAATCTGAACTATTCCTATGCTGCTAATAAGTCTCAATTAGAAAATTGTTATCTTGCACTTGTTCTGTTACTTTTCTGATGAAATCTCTTATTTCCATGCTATTATGCATCATGAGTCACTCATATTTATCATTGTCATGTATTAACCATTTATGAACCGTATTTTCATATTTACCTATAGTCACCACAACAATAGTGCCCAACCAACATTACAGGATATTTGTGGGATGGGGGCATGGGTGACTTTTCAGAGCATTCCACATGGTGTTATGTTTGTTCTCCCCTTGCTGACTATTACACCACACGGTAGGTACGTAGTCCTCCATGGCAGAAGAGGGATCTCAACTGTTGGTGCCTTCTAAAAAGGAACATGACTGCAACAAAGATTTAAATGTCTTTGTTCATGTAGTTTGTCAGAAACTGGTTTGTTTGAAAGCAGGTTATGTTTGCCAAACTTTGTGGTATTCCGCACAAGTAGGGAGGGATTGGGTATTGAAATAAAGGAGGGGAGCGAACAAATTACTCATGTTCTTTTGGAAGAATTATTCTTTATTTTGCTTGTGAAACTACTGGATACACAAATATGGATTCACCTGTAATTGGTTGGTTATGTGTTGTTTTTCAACTTTCTATTGAAATGTTGGAAATACATTTTCTGTTTGTGTGTCTTCTTATGCTTGTGCAAATGGGGGTTGTGTTAAGTCTCAGGGAGGAACACCTTAGATTGTTTCCGTGAAGATGGAGTAAGATGGCTTAAAGACATACAACACATTTTCAAAGCAGAACGCCTGAAAACAAGTTGAAGTGCCAACACATACAATTCTGTGACCTATGAAAATGTCTGAGCCCTTGAAAAAAGAGCTATTTTGTCAGTCTACTTTCATGGATTTCCCTGAAAATATGTCTTAAAAATGTTAACATCTATGTAAAGTATATTTGTGAAATTCTAGACTATTGAACAACAATATATGTTTTTCTGGAACCTTGATGCTTGCTAATCTAGCACTGGAAAGGTTAGAAGTATACTTCATATGAAGGTGGCCACTCTGACTGCTTTTCTATGTGACCATGTCCACCTGTTAAAAGGGATACAAGACAGTTATACTCATTGATGGTACACTTCTCCTTTCACTGGCTGGTGTGGTAGGCCAGAAGGAGGCAGACTAGTTTTGGTGATTTTCAACAGGTGATCCAACAATAAGAAATAGTGTTTACCTATCCCTACTCTATGGGTATCCCTACCTGATATATTATTATTTATTATTATTATTATTATTATTATTATTATTATTATTATTATTATTATTATTATTATTATTATTAAGCATAGACCTGGCTTTCAGAAGCAACATAGCGCTTTACAAAGGTATACAACAATACAGATACATAACATAGCGCTTTGCAGATGAATACAGCAGTACATATAAATAACAGACTGCTTTTCAGAGGTAACAACAAAACAGATATACAGCGTGGGGTGGGACACAGACGGGCATAGCGGAGGAGTACAGCTGTTCTGGGTGGCGGGAATGAGAGGGGCCAGCAGCGTCTAGTGAGTCAGGTAGCATGTCATAAAGTTAGGACTGTGGATGCAACCGTACTCTCTTGCCCTTGGTCGGACCACTCCTTTGTAGAATTCACTGTAATAGCTGATTTCCCCAAGAAGATAAAACAGAGAGCTGGAACAGAAGTCCTGTCATGAAAAACATCACTGTTGATAAGATCGAACCACAACTTGATTCACTGATGAATCTTTCTGACCTGGACTCTCCTGAGGAGCTCTCAAGGGCCATATCATCCAACCTTGAAAAAACTGCTAATACATTAGCACCAATAAAGAAAAAGAGGCTTAAGGAGGACACTAAGCGTAATGTATGGTCCACTCCTGAACTACAACGCATGAAATCTCTAACTCTTAAGTTCTTTTATGTTTGGAAAACTCACAGAACGCAGGCTTCTCTAGGAACCTATAAGAATGCAGCAAAAAACTACAGATTACCCATTATTGAGGCCAAAAAGAACACCTGTAATAATAGGATAAAAAACGCTCAGTCAGAAATTAAGGAACTCTTTAATATTTTATAGGAGCAGGAATCGATGAATCACACCGTTCCAGAAAGGACTATTGAAGATAATGTTCGGTGTGGATTGATTCAACAGGCCATGCATGACAAAATGCATAATATTAGAGAAAATATCACTGATTAAAATAATAATTTAGTGAGCAAGGAGACTAAGAAAATAGATTGGGTTTTTGAGAGATCCCCCTCTATTTCTGTCTTTAACTTTACGGTGATCTCTATAAATTAGTTGGACACAATAATTAAACAACTAAAGACTACCAAATGCAAAAATGATATCCACACGGCAGTGATTATTAAAACCTGCCCCCACACTGTTAATAGCAATTTGCAAGTTTATCAATGCTTCACTGAAAACTGGAATTGTCCACAGGACATAGAAAATGCTTGGGTCATGCCCATTTTGAAAAAGTCAGGTCTCTCAGTGGTTCTGCCTAATAACTACAGGCCCATTACAAACACTGCCTTCCTATAGAAAATATTGGACCAAGTGGCCTACGGACAAATATCTGATCACCTAAAAGCTCATCCTGTCTTAAATGACCATCAATCAGGATTTTGTGTGGGTTTTGGAATGGAGGAGGCTCTTTTAGAGCTCAAATCCAAGTTATTAGCCCGCACGGATAGGAACAAAGTCACCTTATTGATGCTTCTCGTTCTTTCGGCAGCATTCGACCTGGTGGACCATTCCATCATGTCCACCAGGTTGAAGGAGGTTGATAACTTTTCACCCTTAGCTATCCAATGGGTCACCTCGTTCCTTTGTAACCGAGAAAGCAGCTTTTTCAGGGAGGCTGAATCTGCTCCTACCAACATTGGGTTGGGTGTACCACAAGGCGATTCTACCTCGCCTTGCTTGTACAACATTTTCACTGCCCCTTTATTTGCAATGTTAGCTTATGAGGGTGTGATGTTTACTAATTACACGGACAACAGTGTTATATCCCGTTGACGGCTTTCATAATCAGGATGAAACAATGATCAATAAGACCTTTGCCCTTATTGAAACATGAATGGTTCATAATAAGTTGGCTCTTAATTAAGAAAACACAGAACTGCTGGTGATTGGGTCGCCCCACATGTTACAGAAACTGGGCCCCACCTATGAAAGTTTCCACTTAGGAGTCAAAAAAATTATCCCACTAAAGAATGTCAAAACATCTGGAGTAATATTTGATCAGCGACTCACCATGAAACCTCATGTAAGCAGTTTAGTGTCATCTTGCACCTATTATATAAAGCCGTTGGCTCACTTAAGACCCCTTATTTTCCAAGGCAATGCGGAAACTATCGCTAGGCCGATCATAGGGGTTAAAATTGATTACTGTTCCAGCCTATTAATCAGTACTGATAAGGCTGCTTGAAATAGGCTACAGGTCTGCCAAAATAGAGCCATAAGAGTGGTAATGAGGCTCGCGCACAGAGACCATGTCACTGTGGCAAGACGTACTCTTCACTGGCTACCTGTCGACTCCAGAATTCTTTTTTGAATACTGACTATTATACAGAAGTGCAGATATGGAAAAATGCCCAGAAATATCTGGTCACAAGAACTTGTGGTAGATCATTGAGATCAAATAACCAGAACTTTTTAGCTATCCCTTAATGAAGAAATGTGAAAGTCCCTAATACAGCTTTCTTTGCAATTCCTCCTAAGGTTTTAAGGTTTGGAATGACCTCCCTCTGGAGCTGAGAGGCACTGAATCTATAGATATTTTCAAAAAGAAATTATAGACTTAACTATTTGCCTAGGCAATTAGACCCCAACCTCTATATGAATCTGAAATCTGCATATTTCCATGGCTCCTAATTGCTGATCGTTGCTTGTCTTGTTGCGCCCTCAAGCCCCAGGGTCCATGGCTGCACATAATACATTCATTAAAGTAAAGTAAAGTAAAGTAAAGTAAAGGTGGCACGAGGGGCAATGCGATGGCCTAGTTGTCGAGGCAGTGAGATTCCTTGTAGAGGTGGATCTTGAGATCTTTTCTGAATTGTAGGAACATGGGGGTGATGATGCTGATGGTTAACTAGATAAATAAACTAGTATGCTTGTCATCATTAGTGAATACCAAAAAGTATATTGTTTGTCCACCATCCCAAAGCTAAACTGTTCGCGCCCTACCACTAAAAGAAAACAACATGCTCCAGGCTATTTATTTCACCAGTTCCATTCGTTTTTTTTGGGGGCTGCTCCAGGCTCTTCAGGTTTCCGTTCTCTTTTAATGGTGAGCTTCCTCTCCTCCTAATATTTGTGTTGTTGACCCATTGGGCTATCATGTATTGCACTGTCCTTTTAAAGTTTGTATGAAGCCATACTTAGGTGGGACCCAATGGTTCCTTTTCTTGTGCACTCTTCTGTATATTACTCTGGTTACTTATTCCTTCATAAGAAAAATTGTTTAGCTCATCTTTGTCTTTGCTTGTAACTCTTTCTTCCTTTGTAAGATTGCAGTGGTGCACCCAAACACTTTTACCTATTGGATCTAACCAGCGGGTGCCAAGGAAAGTGCTGGGAATGGGTGGAGGCTGAAGGCGATTGGGTTTGGTCACATAAGGGCCCTGGTCACCAATCTCAGCAACTGTGGGGTTTAATAGATGAGGGAGGAAGGGAAGGAAGAGGTGACATGGAAAGTCTTGAGGAGCATCCGGAATTTGAGGAGATCGACAACCAGCTCACTGTTTAGATAAGTGCATGACACACAGAGGCATGACACACAGAGAGTTGGTGCCGGTGGAACATAAAGATCTGGAGGGAGAGTGTTTAGTGAGAGCAAGTTTTATATAGCATGGCCCCTGGCCCCAAACAGCCTTATGGATGATGCAGAGGGATTTGAATTTGATGATTGCAGCAACTGGGAGCCAGTGTAGAGATTTTAGGGCTGAAGAGATGTGGCCCCTGGGCTTGAGGCCAAGGATAAGTCTTGCAGCCTTATTCTGGATTAGCTGTAGGGGGTCATAGAGACAAAGAGGCTAGGTTAAGGAACAGGCTATTACAGTAGTCTAGCCCATATAGAACCAGAGCTCTAGAGACATTGATCTTCTAGGGGAAAGTGAGGAAAGAAATAATTCCTTTGAAGAGGTAAAGTTGAAATTGGGTCTCCTTGGTAAAGTCCAGTAAGTGAGGGAGGAAAGAAAGTGAGGGGTCGAAGATGACCCCCAGGTTTCTGGCTTCAGAAGAAGGAGAAGGGAAAGAGCCCATAGGAGATAGCCAGGGTGAGGGGAAGAAAGAGGGAGCAGGAGTGCCAATAGGAAGGATCTCAGTCTTGCAGGCATTGAGGCAGAGATTATTGGAAGTGCACCAGGACTGCATGGCAGATAGACAGTCAGAAATGATGGAGGAAGAAAGGGGGGGGGTCAGAGGGAAGTGGGAAGAAGAGTTGTGCTTCGCCAGTGTAACACTGGAAGTTAGGGGAGAAGGTGGAGATGAGGTGTGCAAGCGGGGCAAGATAGGTGTTAAAGAGCCAGGGCGAGAGGTTGGAGTCCTGGGGGACACCACAGGTGGAGATAGAGGTTGGGGAGGAGAAAGAGCCCAGAATACACATTTAACATCTCCTTTCTCTGATATTTTTGTTTTAAACAAATATCTAAAAAAATGTAACTTTGTAAGGCCTAAACATCCTATGGACTCCCACAATGACTCAAGTACTGAGACGAGTAAGAGGAAGAAGTAGTTAATATGGATCAGAGTAGACACCAAGCTAAACATGAAAACTAGTTGTTACAATGGAAATCAGCTATGCAGAATATTTAAAAATGGTGCAGACCTTCAATTGAGAAGTGACGGGCGGAGAAGAGTGATGCAGAGCGAGTGAAGCAGGAAGCAAAACCGAAGGCAGTAGCAGATGCACAGGAACAGACCTTGCTGTGGGATGTAGGCACTTCCAAGCAGCCACTGTGAGCATAATTTACCGGAGAGACATGAGACTGGGAGAAGCAAAGCGGATGCCGTGGACGAACCACTGAAAGGCCGTCAGCAGTAGCGAAGCTGTTGCCAATGTGGTCTTGTCAAACAACAGCAGTTCTACTGGCAAATGAATGCGGACCCGGCGGGAGAATTGATTGAGGGTCTGCAAAGCAGGAAAAGCTTTCTAATAGTGAAAGCTCCACCGCAGCAATGTGCCACAGGTTGGAAACGCCATAACACATCGGTGCATCAGCCCATAGGTGTTAGGGATCCCGGGGTGTGCCGGCAGGCCTATCAACTATTGTAAAGTTATTTTGAATACCAACCAAGTAAAATAGAAAGGCAGAATTTACACAAATCCTCATGTAAAATAAGTAAATATGGGGAAAGCTAGAGTAAAAGTTATCACAAACAGATGAACATTATTAAAGAAGTTGAAAGGCAAAATCTGTACTAGTCTCCATATATGAGATGTCAATTTGGGAGCATTAGAACAATTATTGCCACAAGAAAAGGAATAATAGTGAAGAGGTTAAAAGACAGAACTTGAACGACTCTACATACATGTGATGTCTATATGGGAGAAGTTGGAACAAGTAGTAGCCAAAGTCAATCAAATATAAACAGTGAAGGAGTACAACTGTGTTATACTGAAAGAGAACATTGTAAGAGGTCCAAGAACATCAGGCAGTGAGCCTTTAGGGGAAGGATACCTGGCAGGAGATTATACGTTGGGATCTACAAAACCTAGAAGGGGACTCCTTGTAGGGGAGTACACCAGGTAATCCATTTAGAGTATATGAAAGAAAAATACATTGTGAAACGGTACATGGCATGAGAGTATAGCTGGGGATCTAAGGAAATTACTGAGGGATTCCTGGCAGGGGAGAAAGTGTTGTGTAGAAAATACATTTCTACTATTCTTGAGGAATCATTGTTTGAAGAAGACACTTTTTGCCATCCTTAAGAAAGTGTTATATGAAAGAGACATTTCTGTTACACTTAAGGAATTATTGGTTGAAAAGATACTTTTTACCCTCTTTAAGGAAGTGGTGTGTGAAAGAGACAATTCTGCTACTCTTAAGGAACTATTGTTTGAAAAGGACACTTTTGCTATCCTACCTGATGGAGTCCAGGGGCTGGGAACCACCCCCTGGATCCAAGGATTGTTTTGTTGGATTTTTCATATTTTGTTTTGTACCCTTTTTTTTTAATCTAAAAAAGAAATATTTACTTACACCTTTGGTTGTTCATTTTTAGTGTGAGAGTCAGATACGTTCTGGACGCAACAACAGTTTGCCTAATTTTGATGAAGAGACACAGACTAATCACTTGTTTTTGTTTCCTAGGCAGGGAAACTCTCTTTAGGATAGGGACAGAAAGGCCTTCATCCAACCCTTTTTTAAATAAAGATGTCTAATGTTGAAAACATTAAAACTTTGTGCTGACTCTAATTTCTGACTCCTCAGAATATTAAAACAAGTGAACAGCACTGTTAAGTCATACCAATGACAGCTGTCTTCTACACTGTAATCCGTTGTACTGAATAGTCATGTCTCAGAAATTGTCAAACACCAATACTCCCCACTCAAAATAAAAAACTACTCAAGAGATTGTTATAGTTAAAGGGATCTCTGCCAAAGTAATTATTTTCCTGCAATGTAATGAACAGATTTGAATGTTATTTTCCTGCAATGTAATTTACAGTTTATCATGTAATCTCAGAGTCCACAATGGCATCCACTTGTACAAGATAAATATTTGCATATAAACTCATTTTACACATGCCTCTTATTCAGCACAACATGTTCATAATAACTGACAGAGTCTCATGACCCAGTGTTGGTTTACCAGCAAATATGCCCAGCATTGTCCAGGCTACAAAGTCATCAAATTATTCATATGGTTTTCCTCTGCTGCCCTGGCTGCTCCTTTAGACTGAGCATCAAACGACTGTGTCAGCCTGTTGTCTGGTATGTCTCTGTTCTGGTGTGCTTTTTTTTTTATTGTCTCACTGCCACCTGTCTGCTAGTTTATGCTTAACGTTTTTGAAAAACATTCACTTTTGATTCTCCCGCCAGCATAGTCTTTCATATTCAGTCATGGTCCTTCATCAGTTCGTACTACCCTTTCCTCATCATGTGTCCATTTATTTATGGTTCATCGGAACATAGCTGAGTCTCGGACTGAAGTGGTTACCTCCTTGATCATGAGCTCTGTTGATTACTGAAATGGCATCTATCTTGGGCAACCTGCTACGCTACTGCAGCGCTTGCAGATTCTACAAAACTCGGCAGCCCAATTGGCTCTTGGAGCCTCAAGGCTCTTGCACTCTCGGGCCCTGCTTCGACAGCTGCACTGGCTCCTGATTAGAAGCCGCATTAAGTTCAAAACTCTGTGCTTGGTACACCATGCCATTTACAATAATACCTTCTCTCTAAACTTGCTTGCTATAAGCGGGCCAGACTACTCTGGTCTTCTTCTCAAATTCTGCTTAGCACTCCGAGCTATCATAGGAAATGAGCAGGAGGAATTTCCTTTTCTGTACTGACTCTGACAATGTGGAACTCTCTTCCGACAGATCTCGGTGATGTCATTAACCACCTTCAGTTTCGAAGGAACCAGAAGACCTATCTTTTTGAGCTCTGAATGAGTTGTTTTTCCCCCCTAACTGTTGTGTGCTATCACCGTGATGCCTTCGGGCCATAGCTGCACTATACAAGTCACTATACATACATACATAGCTGAGAACATCTAGTTAATCCTCCTTAGGTGAGGGGCATTGGTCCACCGCCTAACTACACACTTCTGTTTGTATTCAAGGCTCTATTGTTCAGTCTGGTGATAACTGGAATAATCCAAAAGATGGCAACTGAGATGCCTTTGCCCAGTGCCCCTACGTGCCTTAAAAGGCATTATCCTTGCACTCTACTCCCAGCCATAGTGTGCATATCCTCTCATCAACTTTCCTAAAAACAAGCACTGGCAGCGATAATAAGGTTCAGAGAATGCCTTAAATTAAATATCTGCTGAGATTTATAGCGAAATAGAAAACAATAGGGCTCAATATGGTTACAAACATCACTCTGGTATCATAAAAAAGAGAGCAGTGCAATAATACATTCAGAAACCTTTTTCCCATTTCATTAATTCTACCTTTCCTCGTGTTAATGTGTACACAAGGCAATTATGTCATATCCATTAATTATTATGCCTCCGCCGCCACTCGCTGATACCTCTGGGAGTTGGCCTGGCAGTCCCAGACTATATCCTAGGGTTTGCATGGTACCTGATACTGCTGGCCTCCACACTTCATGGGCTTCGTAAGTGCTTCTTGGGGCCGTCACACAGCCATGCTTCCACTAATTGTAGTATTTACATCCAACGTACAATCAATTGTCATCAGTGGAAAATTGGGTGTTACCTTAAGATTTCTCATTTTCCCTCTTTAACTGTCTACCATTACACACACACATTGACGTATACAATAACATTCCCATTACATAAAACCATTGTAGCTTCCCAAGTTATTAATTCTGGGAGTCACGTTCCTATTCCCACTTTTCCCTACCCATCACTTTTGCCCTTTTAACTTTCTCATTCTTCCATAGATTATCGTCTGGTTACCCCAATTCCTCTGACAAAGTATTGACACTATAAGACTGGTACAATAATGATTGCCACAGTATAAAATGTGTATAACATAACATAATAACATACATGCAAAGACTTATTTTATTCAATCTGTGTAAAAGTTTTGTCTTAATGTGACCACCCTCGTTCCATATTATTGGCATTGCGTGATTTATATCATGTGGTGCAATTTTCCATTGGCTTTCTCCACTGTTGTGTCATGGTTTGATGTTACCTCCCTGCTAATCCAATTTATGTTTGTACCACTCTTTTGAAATCAACAAAGCAGCGTTTTTTTCTGATTTGTATCAAAACGTTTCAGGTGTAAATTTGATTATTTCACACTACAGTAAAAAGCTGTCACTTTCAGGCGTTGCTAAAGGGAGGCTGGGGGGCTTTTGGTTGTAGCCACGGATAGAAGCTCAAGGGCTACAACCAAAAGGCTAGCTAGCTCTGACACCCGACAGTCTTGACTTTAGGGTAGCCCTGGATATTTTCCAGACCTAGCAACACCTCTGCTTTCAGGGTTCCTTTCTGTGTTCCTGGCTGCCATCTTGTAGATGGAGTCCCTCTGCATAGGAGTCCTGAGATGATTGCCTGTAAACTGACCAAAGAGCTGTCAGTCCTGCAGCAAAGATTCTCTTTAGGAACTTAGCACTTTGCACTTTGCCAAAGGATGTTTCGCATTCCCCAGACGGAAAATGCAAAGAGCCCCAGTGAAGCAGTCACTAAGCTCTAACATCTATGCACAGCTTGCCAGGGAGCCTTTATTGACAGCGAATTGCAGTAATCCATGGAGATTTCATTGAGTAATAGTTAAAATGTGTTAAGTAATTCTCACACTATGCGTTTGGCAACGTTAACAAGGAAAGGCATTCAATTTGTCTCTTTAAGTATGCACAGAAATCTTTGAATATTAAAACTGAACTAAGGTACATGGATGTGTAACCACAAGAGCGATGTTCATTGCAAATCGCTTGGACTATAGTCAAGTTACATTTTTAACTAGGGTCAAGCATAAACGGGTTAATGCAGTGTATATTTCGTTGGCGCTGTCAGGTGCTTGTGCATCAGCTCTCGCTGCTGGCAACAGCAGCAGTCAAAAGCACTCTCAGAATGTAGCATGGAGAAAGCACGAGAACAATCGCTTACATTATTGTCAGTTGTGCCTCAGGCCTCATTACGCCCAGACTGAATTGTAGCCAGCATTAGTATTCAAGCACCGAAGCCTCTTCTTATTGCTAAAGTAACTGCACTCCTCGCAAAGTAAATGTTAGATCGTCTCTCCCTTGTGGGAAACACGATTTCTTTTTGTCAGGGTTCATCTGTTTAAAAAGACTGAACCGAATGAAGCCTCTGGACATTTTGCACTTTGAATTCTCAGTTTTAAGTAAATGCGCTTCCCCCTCTCGGCCCTCCCACATGGGCCCAGGCCGTTCATTTTAATTACTTTCAGAAAGCTTTCACCATTTTTTTTAAATTGAAGTTCATGATTTACTGTGATGTTACAAATAGCGAGTGCCCCATTTTATAAACTTACATCAATGTTTAAGGGGCGTTATGGTTAAGTTGCACAACAAAAACCCATGACAGTCAATGAAAAAACGTTGTTAAAGGGAAGTTATAGTTACAAGTAAAACCGAAAAAATCCATGAAATTCGCCAGTTATGGTAAGCTGAGCAACCATAACTCACGTCACCTCAGTGCACTGCTAAGACTAACACCCAGGACATTAAAGATGAAATCACAAATGCCATTGATAACATCACAGATGACATCACGTGTTTGGGCCACTTCTTTTTGTTCACTGACATATCTAGGCCATGTGGTTTTGTTCAATGATAGAGACAATTTTAAAAATCAAAAGGTGGGACATATGTAGACATTAACCTTGTTGTATGTTGCTAGGGCCCTTCCCATAGCGTTTGGACTCAGTTCATGGTACACATACATAGGAAAATAACCATGCCTCAAACACACAATTCATCTGTGTACTTAATTATGAAGTCTAATGTCACTGTAATGTTTTGGGGTGTTATTTCTTTCCTACTTACTAAATTGTCCCTGTATGTGCCTCAGATTTGCGTGCATTGTTGGTCTTCACATGTATTGTTTATAGTAATACAAATATGTACCAAGTCTTGAATTATTAGGTATTAGCTATTTTTTCAATTTTCATCATTACTCAAAGCTCTCATAAGGTACCATTCATTATTTTACTATCCAAAATTACCACATTCAAAATATTGTACTTCTATAGTGCATGTTACAGCATTTGACGATCTCTATGTATGATGAGCTTCCTGTATTAATAATGCTAGTAAGACTGAGATTCTCGTCATCGGCACATCCGCTCTCTCCATTCCTGTCACACTCTGGCTGGCCTCCCTTGCTGCTCTTCCTGCTCCCACCTGTGAGACTAAAAACCTCGGGGTCATCTTCGACTCCACACTCTCCTTCTCTCCTGACATCTCTGACGTCTCTAAGAAGTCACACTCCCAGCTGCACTTCCTCAGACATATTCTTCCTTTCCTATCCTTCCCCCAGAAGCTCACTGTCTCCAGAGCTCTGGTTCTCTCTAGGCTGGACTATTGCAACAGCCTCTTTCTAAATATGCCTGCTTGTACTCTCTGCCCTTTGCAACTCATCCAGAATACGACTGCGAGACTTGTCCTTGGCCTCAAGCCCAGGGATCGTATCTCTCCAGGACTGAAATCTCTGCACTGGCTCCCAGTGGCTGTGAGAATTAAGTTCAAAACCCTCTGCATTGTCCACAAGGCCTTCTGTGGTCTGGGCCCCAATACCTTCAGCTCTCTCTTCCCAAATATCTTCCCTCACAAGCTCTTCGCTCATCCACCTCCAACTCCCTCAGGGTCAGTCGCTTCTCCAAGCAACACGTTGGTGGTCGATCTCTTTCCTCGGCTGGAGCCTCTGTCTGGAACAGCCTGCTAGCCTCCCTGAAAATTGAGGAGAATCATCTCCGGTTCCGGAAGCACCTCAAAATCTTTCTCTTTGCTTCTGCTTTCTCTCCTCTCCCCTGCTGACTTCTTGGCTGAAATTGAAATTGCACTGGTTACCTAGCCACCCTCAGATCTTGGGCCCAGGACCCCTCCCCCGCCAGTCGCACACATGCACTGTCTGCCTGGCAACCCCTGCACTTAGGGACTGTTTCTCTATCCCTACAGTTCCACTACCAGCACTTGACACCTGATGTCTGCACTTGCACTTGTACTGGCAACCTGCTGGCCGTACTTACTTATTGTTCTGATTCTTTATCCCATGTACTGCACTTTCCCCCCTAACCGTTCCGATGCACTTGCATGATCTGAATGACACCTAGCCTAGTAGGATCGTTATCTGTCTTCCCTCTGTTCCACCTCCCTTGCCTTGTCGTGCCTTGAAACACTTGTGTATTGTAAGAGGATTCAATTCAGCACTACAGCTAAATCGACGCCTAGTCTAGAATACTGAATGAAAACCCTTATTGATATACCTTTATGTCCAGTTCATGCGTTCTGGATGACTACCCCTATATAACACCCCTCTCTTGGAATCCCCCTGATCCCCCTGACCCCACTGAGCCAAGAAGTAGTTCTGTTTTGCAAGTTAAAAGATTTATTTGATAATTTAAACAATAGATATATATATCACACTGTATAATAAATTAATAATTGAATATCACACTTAATCTGTTATGATAAAGATTAACAACGGAGAATCTGGCACTAGCACACTTCTTTATAATCACTAAGGAGTTGACATGAAATGGATAAGGTAGCACACTGGTAAATAGGTACAGAAGTATAATGTGGTAGAGAATGCTTTATAGGGTTCAAGGAAATGCAAGGTTGAATGAATGAAATGCAGTATAGAAAATACTCAATATGATTTCAACAAAACAATGTAATCACTTTTCTCTGGCAATCCACCCCCCCCCTTTTATGCAATGCAAGGAAATGGGAGGAAAGCACACAGTTCTCAGAAATGCAATCAATGTAATTCAGTTCAATCCCCCCCAAGCACGCTTAAAGAAAACAGATAGGAGTTTTGAAAACACAGGCAAAATGCTTTTATATGTGCTGGCAATGGAGTGAAAATATGTTAAAATGCTTTTAATTCCCTGTAGAGGTTCAGGGTGAGTGGTATCTAGTTAATATTAGCTCAGGCTCACTCTAGCAGTGATGCAGGGATAGTTTTTATGAGGCAAACGATTTTTTTAGAGGAAAGCAAAAGCAGCTATCTTTTTGCAAGTGGAGAAATTTTCAAATCGCGGCAAAATTCGCGGATGCGTCTGGTGCGATTACAGAGGAACTACAAGGACTATCACTATCGTTTTGGGGTCCTAGGAAAGCCTAGGATCTCAGCTTCTAGATGGAAGTTACTGCAAGTCTCTAGCACAAACGGTCACAGAGATATGAGCGATTAAATAAAGGTCGTTTTTCAGATTTGAAATTTTAAAGTTCAAAAAGACAAGTGCAGCTTGCAACTAGAAAATGACAGGTGACAGCTATGCAAATGACCGGCGACCGTTAGGAGACAGTTCTACTTAGATTAAGCTAGATTGAATTATATTATTTTAACTAGGAGATTGGTTCTGCACAGTTTTCTAGGTACTCACACTATATTCTTGAGTGAAATGGGCCTCGCCATGGATCTGGTCAGGTTTTAGACGGGACTCTGGTCTCTGCACTTCACAGTGATCTGGGTCTGCTCTCTCTCTGGATTCTGAAGATTGAGGGATTTAAAGTCTGGATCTTTCTGCACAGCTTTCTCTGGAGATTGATGGAGGTAAAGTATGGATTTTCCCGGCAGAGCTTCCAGCTGCAAATGGATTTGAAGGTCCCTATCTGTCCTGTCTGTCTGCTTTTATGTGTTTAGAATGTGGGTGTGTTCTTGCATCACTGACCCTACCTCTCTCTCAGCTTCTAATTGGTCAAACTTCCATTTCTCACTTGATTGGGGGAGCTAAGTTGTGTCAGAGTGATGTCATTTTATGGCTTGCAGAGAGGACACTCCCCAGTCAAATTGCACACATTCTATATTTGATAACAAAAGACATATTTGCACTGGTAAACATTGGTTTAAAATTACATGCACACATCACATATCACAGGAGATATACCCTGTCCAAACTTTGCTCTTCCTGGGGGCTTGCATTCAGAAATGGCACATATTTCACTTTTTAACTGATTTTGAAATTCCGGACATTGACCCAAATTTACACACATGTGCGCAAGGAGTATGGACATTAGTTGATGAAGTGTCAGATTTTTCACATGCACACATTTTGAGTAATATCCTCTTTTCCGCTAAAACCCCCCTGAACATGCCACCGGTTCTAAAAACCTCTTAAAATGTGGGCAGAAAAATCACAAGAATTATGGTGTAATTTATACAATTTTCACATGTCCGCTCTATGAGTTATTCATCTTTTTCTAAAACCATATT
This sequence comes from Ambystoma mexicanum, assembly GCF_040938575.1. Lineage (NCBI taxonomy): Eukaryota > Metazoa > Chordata > Amphibia > Caudata > Ambystomatidae > Ambystoma > Ambystoma mexicanum. The sequence continues at coordinate 458,039,472 of NC_090941.1, read as the reverse complement.
CTGGCTATAGAGGTGTGTCTTTTCAGGTCACATGGTACAGAAACCAGTCTTTCCAGTTTCTGCCAAGCTCAGAGACCCTGCCACTCCCAGCTTCTGCCAGAGGAAGCTGTTTTACGACATCTGCAATAAAACATTTGCCTGAGTCAGGACAGGGCTTTGTTCAATTTCCTGCAGAGCCCAGGTAATTCAATCAGGGAAGTGTCATATCCCTTTTGGTGTGAGCAGCAAAAGGGCAGCTAGGCCTGGGAACACAGCTGTGACTCAAGTTTCACTCCTGATGGGGGTAGTTGCCAGGCAGAATTCAGTTCCTTAAGCCAAGTTTCAGATAAAATGTCACTTTTTGTTTCCCAGTTTAAGTCAAGACAATTTTTTTACATATGCAGCTAGAATGCTGATTCTAAGTTCAAAACTATGACATTTAAACAATTGCAACCTATGTGACACTCAAAGTAGGTCACTCATTTCTCTTAAACCTTGAGATTTTTAATGTCTTTCAGTCCAAATTTACTTAAACTGCTGAAATCCCCAGCTCAGCCAGTCTTGTTATAAACCTTCAAGTCACTTCAGAATATAACTTTACATTGGATCCACCTCTCAGTAAGTCTTTCTTTGGCCTGTTTTGGGTTCATTTATTCAGTTTTCTACAAAAAAGTAAAATCTGGTGGTTTTAAAATGCCGGCTTTTGGATAGTGGTGAGTACTGGTACTGCACCCCTTTTTGGGATTTAAGAAAATGAATTCTCCACAGTTATGGGTTTGCTTTTGGCAATCAGCATTGCCATTCCCAATGGTTTCAGACTACTGTGTGGGTAGTCCAATAGTGGTTTTAGGCAGTGTCCTTCTGTGCCCATAACATCGGCAAAAATGAGTGGCAGCCTATTCTTCATGCATTTCCCTGTGCATTTTCTGGGAAGCTCTGGCCATCATGATGTTTTCCATGTCAGTACTGCACAGTTTTGAGGTATGGCTCGGATGCATGGGTAAATACATCCCACAAGCCCCCCTCTTGCGATGGCCATTCTATTTCACGAATGGGACTCGCAAGACCTGGGATGTTTCCTCATCTTCTTCCAATAGATGGCACAGTTCAGCATCTTTTCCTCCATCCGGTACTGATCGATCGGTTCTCCTCGCCGGTCCTGATGGGAAGATTGGGCGGTACCCCGGGCCCGTTGCGTCTCTGCTCGCGGTCTCCGGATCGTCCTCCTTGGTCATTCTCCATGGTTTCATCTCTCCTAGGATAATAAAGCAAAAGCGGCAATACCTACTCATAGACGTTTTTCCACCACTGTTGAGATAGTGGGGCAGCATATGCATTTCATCATAACAAAACATTACATTCTTATTTTGAAAAAAAAAAACAGTATAACTAAGAGACAGTTTCATGCAAATCACAATATTTTAGAGACTAGATGTGGTATGTTTTATGGTTGGAACTGAATTAGTCTGAGACAGTACCCGCTAGGATTCCAGAGGATTCCTCCAGTTGTTGCAAAGTGTGCCTGGGATGGCAACATTTCAACTGGTTTATGTGGACCCACTTGTCTTCCCCCGCTGCCAAAGGACCTTTGGGGATGTGGATTTTGTAGGCCACAGGGGAGATCTTGTCGATGATCTCAAAGGGTCCCTTCCATGTAGGCAAAAATTTGCGCTGCTTTACCTGGTTTCTTTGGAAGTTGTATAGATAGACCCGGTCTCCCACCTGATATTCCTTCCTGGAAGTTTTCAGGTCATAGTGGGTCTTCATGCTATCAGCTGATCTTTCTAGATTCCGCTGAGCGTAAGCAAAAGCATGTTGGAGGTGTTTCCTTAAATTCTCCACATACTCATGAGTAGTGGAGGCATTTATCAGTGTCTGCTCTTGGGTCCTATAGAGCAAATGCTGCGGAAGCACCATCTTGCGTCCAGTCATCAACTCAAATGGTGACATTTTGGTTGCAGATGAAGGGGTAGATCTGATGGCCATTAGGACCAGAGGTAATCGGATATCCCAACTTGGCCCAGAATCTGCCACAAACTTCTTTAATATGCTCACAATGGTTCGGTTATATCTCTCTACTGCCCCAGAAGAAGCTGGCCTGTAAGCAATATGCAACTTCCTTTTGACCCCCAGTATCTCCCACATCTTTGTCATTACTTCACTGGTGAAGTGGCTACCCCTGTCTGACTCAATCCTTTGAGGTAGACCAAAACGGGAAAAGATGTGGTTAATCATCAAGGCAGCTGCCGTTTCTGCCTTGCAGTTTGGGGCTGGGAGACATTCCACCCACTTGGTGAACAAGCATTTGACAGTCAACATGTACTTATTCCCCCTAGCAGAGCGAATCACGGGGCCTACAAAGTCGATTTGTAAATCTGACCATGGCAGTGTCATCCCCCGCTTTTGGAGAGGCGCGCGGTGCGTGAGGGATGATGGCTGAAATTGTGCACACACGAGACACCCCTTCAAGTATTGGTCGAGGTCCTGCCCCATGTGTGGCCAGTATGCAACCTCTCTTAAGATTTACAGTGTTGTGTGAAACCCCCTATGACCGGCGGTGGCCGCATCATGGGCGTGACTTAACATCAGGCTTCGGAATGAGGTAGGAACCACCCACTGATCGTGGCCAGCTTTGGATTTCCTTACCAGCAAACCGTCTTGGATTCGGAACATTTTTGGACATTTCATCAACACTCTTAGGTCCTCTTTCCCAATGTAATCGGTATCCGTCAGGGGAAAGTTCTCAGGGTCCTCAAGGTGCTGGTAAAATTTACCAATTATTGGATCCCCCTTCTGAGCTGTAATCAAATCAGCATCAGGGGTCTCCTTACTCCATTGAGCAATTGAAAGGTCGTCATGAGCATTTGTCTGGGACCTAGTGATAGCAGTGACCTGGATTTCCCCCAACAGGGACTCAATCTCAATTAGATCCCCTTGGATGGCCCCGGTTTTGGCCAGCTGATCAGCTAAGTCATTTCCAGTTTTGTCTGGTCCCTCTACTTTGGAATGACCCTTGATCTTTTTCCAATAGATGGTCATCTCATTCGAGGTGACCAGATCATCAATGTTTTGGATCAACTTCCCATGTTTCAAGGGTTTGTTGTTAGCACATAACATGCCTCTGGTTTTCCAATTGACCAGGTGCTCCACGAACCCGTTCCGTACATAATCCGAATCTGTGATTATGACCAGTTCGTGGAGTTGATGCTGGACAGCAGTGAGGATGGCCTGATGCACAGCCATCAATTCTGCCACCTGACTACTTCGGGGACCAATTTTGTATCCAGCGGAGGGTTCTGGGAACTCATTCACCCATGCATTCCCTACGCCGGCCACCAGTTCTTTCTCCCCGTTGTTGTCAACATGGTAAGAGCATCCATCCACATAGACAGTGGGCATTCCCTCACACTTGTCCTCTTCAAAGACTTTGTGTGGGGAATTAAGGTATGCCTCCGTGTTGTCCTTTATTTTTAGACTCTCGTCCTCGAGACAGTTTTCTCTGGCACAATCATGCAAGTCAGCCAGACCTTGCGCGAGGTGACTCTTCTTGTTTTGGCCATATCTGACCTCCACAGGAAAGCCTTGCATTGACAGAATCCAGGAAGTAATTCGGGAATTACTCACATTTCCGGCCCGGATTCTGTCACTTTGGAGATATTGCAGAGGCTGGTGTGGAGTCTCCACTATGATGTGTTCCCCCTGGATAAACGGGCGGTAATTCTTCAATGCCCACACCGTCGCCAGGAGTGCCTTCTCACAATCGTTGAATTTTTCCTCCACAGAGGATAAAGTTTTGCTCGCATAGGAGATTACTTTATTGACCTTGTCATGCTTTTGGTATAATACTGCCGTCAAGCACATATTAGAGAACCCTGTCTCCAGGAAGAACTCCTTGTTTCTGACGGGGTAAGCTAGGCAAGGCGCTTGTGAGAGGCTTCTTTTGAGTTGTTTTACCGCCTCGGCTTGTTCTGGACCCCATTCCCACTTGACCCCCCCCTTCAGGAGATGAATCAGGGGTCTGGTGATCTCTGCGTAGCCCTCAATGAACTTTCTGCTGTAATTAGTCAGTCCAAGGAGGCTCCTTAGTTCTCGCAGAGTTGAGGGGTCTTTCAGTTTCTGAAGTGCTTCCACTTTCTTTTCCTGGGGACAGAGACCCTGAGGAGTAATCTCATGCCCCAAGAAATTAACACAGGTTCTACACCACTGTGCTTTCTGAAAGGAAAGTTTTGCTCCGGCGGCCCTCAACTGGGTCAGAACATAACGGATCTCCGCTATGTGTTCCTCCACAGATGAACTTTTGATGAGGACATCATCTACATAAGCCAGGTTACCCCTCGCACCCAGGTCGGGCATGGCCTTATGTAGGAAAATGTTGAATTCATTGCCGGAGTTGAGGTATCCGAAAGGAGTCCGGGTCCATGTGTACTGCTGGCCCCCAAAGGTAAAAGCCAGTTTGTATTGGTCCTCCCTACTGACAGGCACGGTCCAGTATCCATTGGTCAGGTCTATTGCAGTGAATACCTGTGACCCCTGGATCTGGGCCAGCCCTTGGTCAATGTAGGGGAGAAGCCATCGGGAAGTATGGACCCGTTTGTTGAGCTCCCTGAGGTCGGCACAGAGTCTCCACTGGCCGTTTGGCTTCAATATTCCCAGCACCGGATTATTGAAGGTGCTGTGGACTGGACGAATTATTCCCCGGGACTCAAGGTTCTTAATTATTTCAGTAAGGGACTCCATTGATGCGAGAGGCAAGCGATATTGCTTCACAAACACTGGAGTCATGCCAGGGTCCGTGGGGATTGTTGTTGTGTGGATGTCGGTGCGACCACAGTCATATGAGTCTACCGCAAAGAGATCTTGGAAATCCAAGAAAACTTGTTTCAACTTTTGCTTTTGTTCCAGAGTCACACAGGCATCAGCTAGGTTGACTCTCTCTTCCACCATCTGCCTGAAGCCTGGAAAGACTTCTGGTTTGGCTATTTCAGCGGCCTCCTCCAGCTGGGTGGAGAAGTCCCTGGTCAGAGTGCTGATTTGGACTGGAGGCTTCAGGTGGGAAAGGCAGCCCTCATGGACCTGGAAAATCACCTCATCCCTCCTGAAGTCACAAGTCACATCTTCCTTACCATAGGGGCAGGAAGTGTATACCAGGAAGTTCCCCCCATGCCGGGTAAAAATCCTGTCTGGTGTTGTGTTGTCATCACTGTCACTGTCAAAGCAGTCCTTGGGGATTGGCCCTAACAGTTCATTTCCAAGATCAATGGAGAAATGTCGGTCATCAACCGCCATTCCAATAATGGTGCCTGCGGCTAGAGTAATAATCTTTAAGTCGCTGTTATCCACCTCTATTGGAATGGTGTCATGTTCTATGTTGACTAATGGTGTTGGGTTTACCCCTAACCCTTGCTGTTGGAGAGAAGCATTTAGATGTATGTAAGCATCAGGGTTTTTCAAATGTTGTCCTCTTTTAACTTTCACTTCCAGGGAGAATTGTCGGGTCCTTTCTGGGATGGTGACTTCCTCTTTAATCTGAATTTCAACTGCATAAGGTAGCAATTGAGCTGACCTAAATGCTTTTTCTGGATCATCAAAGCCCATGGGATTATCCGCTAATCGGGACCAAGCTTTGAAGTTTATTAGGTCCAAACTAATGGCAAAGCGATTGAGAATGTCACTGCCTAAGTAAAAGGCGGCAGGGACGTCTCGCACGACCCAACAATTGTGGACTATGCTCTTGTTGCCAATGGAGATTTTGAGCATACACCTGCTTGGCAGGAGATGTTTGGAATTAGGTGCTTCCAGGTCCATTTCCCATTTGTCTATCAGTTTGAATGTGGGAATGGCTGGATCTTTTGGGAGTTGGCGGAACATGGCTTCGCTGATGAAGCTCTTACCGTTGTTCACACACACTCGAGCGAGAACAGAGTCCTTCCCATCATTTAATTGGACAGGGATGAACAACTGCTCTCCAATTTGCTGAATATCAGCCAGGCTCTGAGCTGATTTCACATCTTTCTGGACTATAGGAGTGGGAGTTTCTGATTGTGGATTAGTAAAGAATTTCAGAGTGTTTCCTTCCAGCGTGGAATACCACCTTAAACTGGAAGGAAGGTTGATTTTCAGAAACAGAGAGGACCCCCCATCACCAGTCTGTTGTCCTACTACTATTACTGTCACGTCTGGAATTTGGCTATTCTGGAATTGAAATTCTACTTGGTCAGGTTTTTGTTCAACCATGTGGCAGGTGCCGTTTAAACTAACATGGTTGACACTCTGTTTTAATTTTATGGGTCGGCTAGTCTGGGTCCAGAGGACCTTGTTTACGCAATCTATTAGGGGTGACAACCTTCTCAGGAGGTCATTCCCTAGTAAACAAGGGGTGCCCTCTGGAGTCACAACTATGACCGGGTGTTTCAACTTGTGTCGCCCAATTTTAATGTCCAAGTCTGCCGTCCCCTCGACGGGAATTTCCTTCCCGTCAAAGTTCTGCAGTTGTCCAGGAAGAGAGGTGAGAGGAATTTGGTAATTCTCTCCCCTTCCTGCATTCAATTCGTCAAAGGTCCTTCTGGACAGAAGGGTGGCTTGGGATCCAGTGTCCACCAGTGCCAAAATTGTACCTTGCCCCTGTACTTGTACCGGGGCATAGTATCTTCCCTCCTTCTCCTCAAGGGGGCACAGATAATGCACATTTTTGGACAACTGGTGGGCTAACTTTCTGGTTTTGGACATCGCTAGCGAAGAGATTTGGGCAGAATTCTGTGGAGAGCCTTGGGAATCTGAAAGAAAAAGTTGGCAACTGGAGATCAGAGCCATTTTGGGTTCCCCTGGTTCCAGTTCTGGGCCGCCCCCCCCTTTTTGGAGGCAGTCCCCAGGATGGGTTTGAACCAGGGGATTTTCTTGCTGTTGGTTCTGGGATGAGATGGTGGGCGGCGGTAGCTCAGTCTCCACATCTCCCCAGTCTGGATTTGCATCCCTAGGGACCCATTTTTCTTTGGGAGGAGTTCCCCCCTCTCTGAAGGAGAAGATCCTTTTCCCAGGATCCTCTGAGGATCCCTCTCCCTCAAATTGGAAGACCTGTACCTCCTCCTCAAACTGAGTCTGTTTGGGTCTTTTGTTTCTCCTACCCCCCTCTGCTCCTTAGGAAGCAGACTTTCAGGGGCAAGAGATTTTGTTTCCGGTTCCTGGGTTTCCAGGGGCTGTTTACAAGTGAGGAAGGAAGCTTCCTCCAAGGCTTTACACCCCCCTTCCCTTTGTGCCTCCTCCCTGGGAACCAGTGAGTTATCGGGGTGCTGCCCCCGTCATTGTTCTGGGGCACCAGGTCCAGAGTTGGGTGCGTTCTGCGCCGGCATGCCGGTCTGAGGGTTCTGCTGAGCCCTCAGTATGTGACCCAGATCCCGCGCCATGTTTTGAACCTGGCGCTCTAACTGGGAAACCCGCTCAGGCTGATACGGGGCCCTGTTTTCTCCCCTGGGCTGATCCCGGGAAGGGTAGCTGTCCCTCCTCTGGTAATACCCCGGGTTGGGAAGATTTGGGTACCCCTCCACCCTTGGCCTCCCCTCTCCCAGATTAGGTTGTCTGGGCTCAGGGAATTGGGGAAAGAAGGATGGATGATTTTGGGGTTGGAAATTGGGTGGATACCTGGGGAAAAAGTTCTGCCCAGGATTTGGAGAATTTCTGCCCTCCTGTGGGAAGTTGGGAGGGAAGTTCCCTGGGTTAGGTGCTTGGCTGGATCCCCCCCCTTGGGCTGGAGGAGTCCACACATAACCCAGGATGGGTCGATTTCCCTTGTAACGGGGACTTACATAGTCAGGAGAGCGAGGGACCCCATTGGGGGGACTACCTCTTTCACTCCCTGCCTGTGACTGGCCCGAAGACCTTCTGGGCGTAGCATTATTAGGTGCAGGTAGGTTTTTAGGCCCCCCCATCTCCAAATCCAAAACGGGGGTGACCTTTACCTCTGCCACCTTGGCAGCAGCAGGGGTGCTGTTGGCTTTGGGGTTTTTCTGGGCATTACTTTTGCTATCTATCGGTTTCTGCACCTCATAGATCCGGGTAGCCTGTTCAATGACCCAGTCTAAAGATCTTTTCTCGTGAAAATCCCTCACGAGCTGGGTCATGATATATTTGGGCAAGGCATGGAAAAACGTATTAATAAATTCTCTGCTATCCGTGCGCACCCTTCTTGTGGTCTGTGCAAAAGCACGCTTTAACTCCTGCACAAATTCTTGTGGGGCCTGATCCTCCCCACATTGCAAATTGTAGGCTGCCTTGCGAGCCTCTTGAGGATTTATGTGAACAGAAAAATGTTTCAAGATGGCCGCCTTATAGGTGGACCATCTTAAATGATTTTGGTCCTCCAGCCCCGCAAAGAAACTGGAGTATTCCGGGGAGAAGGTCCACTTTACATATCGAATACAGCTTTGGCTGTCCTTCAAATGGAAAGTCTCCATCATTTGCTCAAACAACTCTAAGTGCTCCCAAACAGAATACTTAGCGTTCTTATGGTAAGGCGTGATGACGCTCCTGATCGCCTTAATCTGCTTTAAGGGGTCCTTAAGCAAGGCCCTTTTTGCCTTATTGGCCTTTTTGGTTCGGGTAACCCTTGTCCATTCGTCCTCGGACTCAGAGGCACTGCTCCCAGAGGTTCCTGTCTGATCTTCCAGGTTTTCCCGGATTCTGCGAGCCTGGGAATGGCTGGCAGAATGTGGGGACCTGGTCTCCTGTGTCCTGCGCAGTTCAGAGGAGTCTTCAGATTCCTCCTTGCTGCCAGGATTTGCTGGGTACCCCCCCCCCCACTGACCTAACTGGGCAGAGGTTTTCAGGATGCCCTTAATGGGCCTATTCTCCCGGGGTTCCCCACTGAATTGCACCATGCTTGGGTGCCCATGCCCAGATGCCCGCCCATCCATTCCTGGGAGGTACTGGCCTATGAGCCCCATGCTTCTGGCTGGATAGTAATCTGCCATCCCTGTGACCCGGTGCTCATGTGCGCCAGGGGACATGGGGGTGGCAGAGTCCAGGGACTGAGAGAGATAAAGGCCTCTGGTATTAGGGCTCCTGAGGTTATGCTCAGGAGTTTCCCTTTCCCAGCGAACCTGGTCTCTATCCGCCTCTGCTCCCTGTTGCAATGCAAGAGCCTGCGCTTTCAGTTCCTCAGTTAAGGCCTTACTCGACTCTATCAGTCTCTCCTGCATCGCTACCTGTTGCTGGAGCCTCTCATTGTGCTGGCAGAGAGCCTCATTTTCCCTCTGTGCTTCCTGGTTGGTCCTGGAGAACTGGGCCAGTCTTTGCTGCAGGAGGTTTATCTCCTGAGCTGTGTCCCTATTGGCCTGCTCCTTTCTTGCTAGAGCATCCTCCACCCTCCTGGTGTGCTCTAACAAGTTCTGGTTTTCTTTTTGGAGGTCACCCAGCCCCTGGAGGGCCAGGTGATTTTCTTCCATTTTTCTTTTTAAGTGGCAGACTTCCTGGCCTAAAGTGTCTCTTTCCTGACTGAGAGCCTGAATCTGTGCTGCCAGGTCGTCCCTCTGCTGTTGGAAGGCACCAGCTTTCCGGCGCTCCTGATCAAACTCTGCCTGGGTATCCAGGTCTTTCAGAATCAGTTTATTGCTCTCTGCCTTCTCCCTATCTGGGTGGCTTTGCATGGTGACTACCTGCTCAGCACATGCCCTATTGAAGTCTAGCTGTTGCTCCAGCTTTTTCTGGCTCTGCCGTAGGGAGTCCAAACCTTCTTGGTACTCCTTCTGCAAGGCCAGAAATCTGGTATCCTGGTCCGCCTTTTCCTGTTGCAGCACATCCATATCCTCCTTTATTTTAGTGATGTACCGTCTGCTGTCATTTTCTGACTCCTGGCTCCTCTGCAGCCTCTGCTCAGAAGAGACCAGGTCAGATTGGACCTTCTCTAACACCATCTGTTGCCTATTTGCCAGATTTTGGCTTTCAGCACATCTATCCTGCATGTCTCCCATATGTAAATATAAATATGCTGCTACCCTGGCAATCTTGTGGTGTTCATCTTTGGCCTTAGGGGCGATGTATAGTTCACTCAGGGCCACATGTAATGGACCCTGATCTCTCCATAAGTCTGACCCTGTTTCAGTGACCTGTCGCGTGATGGCCTGCAACCAGGTATCCTGGCCCTGCTCAGCCCATTCACCTCTCACAAATAGTTTATGTAAGAAGTGCTCTCTGGCTATTTTCATATCTACCAGGGTCGTCATTCTAGAGATTGGACTCTGTCCTGACTCACAGAAGTTAGTATTTTATTTTTGCAGAACAGAACTTTTCTTGGAGTGTCCCTTTTGAGGAATGCTTCACAGCGTAATGCAGCGTGGTGATCCGACTGGATGTATGTATCCCGTCAGTTGGCACGCTGTATTAATCTGCACAAATGGTAAATCTAACCCAAACGTCCGGCCCGAGCCCCCAATTTGTAAGAGGATTCAATTCAGCACTACAGCTAAGTCGACGCCTAGTCTAGAATACTGAATGAAAACCCTTATTGATATACCTTTATGTCCAGTTCATGCGTTCTGGATGACTACCCCTATATAACACCCCTCTCTTGGAATCCCCCTGACCCCACTGAGCCAAGAAGTAGTTCTGTTTTGCAAGTTAAAAGATTTATTTGATAATTTAAACAATAGATATATATATCACACTGTATAATAAATTAATAATTGAATATCACACTTAATCTGATATGATAAAGATTAACAACGGAGAATCTGGCACTAGCACACTTCTTTATAATCACTAAGGAGTTGACATGAAATGGATAAGGTAGCACACTGGTAAATAGGTACAGAAGTATAATGTGGTAGAGAATGCTTTATAGGGTTCAAGGAAATGCAAGGTTGAATGAATGAAATGCAGTATAGAAAATACTCAATATGATTTCAACAAAACAATGTAATCACTTTTCTCTGGCAATCCACCCCCCCCTTTTATGCAATGCAAGGAAATGGGAGGAAAGCACACAGTTCTCAGAAATGCAATCAATGTAATTCAGTTCAATCCCCCCCAAGCACGCTTAAAGAAAACAGATAGGAGTTTTGAAAACACAGGCAAAATGCTTTTATATGTGCTGGCAATGGAGTGAAAATATGTTAAAATGCTTTTAATTCCCTGTAGAGGTTCAAGGTGAGTGGTATCTAGTTAATATTAGCTCAGGCTCACTCTAGCAGTGATGCAGGGATAGTTTTTATGAGGCAAACGATTTTTTTTAGAGGAAAGCAAAAGCAGCTATCTTTTTGCAAGTGGAGAAACTTTCAAATCGCGGCAAAATTCGCGGATGCGTCTGGTGCGATTACAGAGGAACTACAAGGACTATCACTATCGTTTTGGGGTCCTAGGAAAGCCTAGGATCTCAGCTTCCAGATGGAAGTTACTGCAAGTCTCTAGCACGAACGGTCACGGAGATATGAGCGATTAAATAAAGGTCGTTTTTCAGATTTGAAATTTTAAAGTTCAAAAAGACAAGTGCAGCTTGCAACTAGAAAATGACAGGTGACAGCTATGCAAATGACGGTGACCGTTAGGAGACAGTTCTACTTAGATTAAGCTAGATTGAATTATATTATTTTAACTAGGAGATTGGTTCTGCACAGTTTTCTAGGTACTCACACTATATTCTTGAGTGAAATGGGCCTCGCCATGGATCTGGTCAGGTTTTAGACGGGACTCTGGTCTCTGCACTTCACAGTGATCTGGGTCTGCTCTCTCTCTGGATTCTGAAGATTGAGGGATTTAAAGTCTGGATCTTTCTGCACAGCTTTCTCTGGAGATTGATGGAGGTAAAGTATGGATTTTCCCGGCAGAGCTTCCAGCTGCAAATGGATTTGAAGGTCCCTATCTGTCCTGTCTGTCTGCTTTTATGTGTTTAGAATGTGGGTGTGTTCTTGCATCACTGACCCTACCTCTCTCTCAGCTTCTAATTGGTCAAACTTCCATTTCTCACTTGATTGGGGGAGCTAAATTGTGTCAGAGTGATGTCATTTTATGGCTTGCAGAGAGGACACTCCCCAGTCAAATTGCACACATTCTATATTTGATAACAAAAGACATATTTGCACAGGTAAACATTGGTTTAAAATTACATGCACACATCACATATCACAGGAGATATACCCTGTCCAAACTTTGCTCTTCCTGGGGGCTTGCATTCAGAAATGGCACATATTTCACTTTTTAACTGATTTTGCAATTCCGGACATTGACCCAAATTTACACACATGTGCGCAGGTCACATGGTACAGAAACCAGTCTTTCCAGTTTCTGCCAAGCTCAGAGACCCTGCCACTCCCAGCTTCTGCCAAGAGGAAGCTGTTTTACGACATCTGCAATAAAACATTTGCCTGAGTCAGGACAGGGCTTTGTTCAATTTCCTGCAGAGCCCAGGTAATTCAATCAGGGAAGTGTCATATCCATTTTGGTGTGAGCAGCAAAAGGGCAGCTAGGCCTGGGAACACAGCTTTGACTCAAGTTTCACTCCTGATGGGGGTAGTTGCCAGGCAGAATTCGGTTCCTTAAGCCAAGTTTCAGATAAAATGTCACTTTTTGTTTCCCAGTTTAAGTCAAGACAATTTTTTTACATATGCAGCTAGAATGCTGATTCTAAGTTCAAAACTATGACATTTAAACAATTGCAACCTATGTGACACTCAAAGTAGGTCACTCATTTCTCTTAAACCTTGAGATTTTTAATGTCTTTCAGTCCAAATTTACTTAAACTGCTGAAATCCCCAGCTCAGCCAGTCTTGTTATAAACCTTCAAGTCACTTCAGAATATAACTTTACATTGGATCCACCTCTCAGTAAGTCTTTCTTTGGCCTGTTTTGGGTTCATTTATTCAGTTTTCTACAAAAAAGTAAAATCTGGTGGTTTTAAAACGCCGGCTTTTGGATAGTGGTGAGTACTGGTACTGCACCCCTTTTTGGGATTTAAGAAAATGAATTCTCCACAGTTATGGGTTTGCTTTTGGCAATCAGCATTGCCATTCCCAATGGTTTCAGACTACTGTGTGGGTAGTCCAATGGTGGTTTTAGGCAGTGTCCTTCTGTGCCCATAACATCGGCAAAAATGAGTGGCAGCCTATTCTTCATGCATTTCCCTGTGCATTTTCTGGGAAGCTCTGGCCATCATGATGTTTTCCATGTCAGTACTGCACAGTTTTGAGGTATGGCTCGGATGCATGGGTAAATACATCCCACAGTATAGGTGCATTATAAATGCCATAACATATCATAATACTCCAATATCATCTTTTGTTCAGATGAGTGCGTTATTTAATACATTAAGTAGTTCATTAATGGTCTCCCGATCAACCATAAAACTTGTTACTAACATTGTAAATGCTATCACTTTTACAGACCTTTTAACAACATCAATTTCATATTTGATGTCATTGTTGATGTCATCAATGACAATTGTGATGTCATCTTTGATGTCCTCGGTGTTAGTCTTGGCAGTGCATGCAGGAGGTGCGAGTTATGGTTGCTTAGCTTACCATAACTGCTGAATTTCAAGGGTTTTTCAGTCTTACTTGTAAACATAACAACTCTTTAACAATGTTTTTTCAGTGAATTGCCTGTGTTTTTGTTAGTGCAACTTAACCATAACATCCCTTTAACAAATATTTTATGTGAATTTCATGAGTTTTTACTAGTGCACCCTTAATCTGCTGGAAGTCCCTTACCAATGTGACCGATATGGAGTCGGCGTTCAGTGCGGCGGTCCGCGGATGTCAGACAGCATTAAAAAATGAAAAAACCATAGGGAAAACCCCTGAATGTTGTACCCATGAACCGACAAACACATTTACATAACATCATTAACAATGTTCACATGACGCAAATATACCTTTTTGTTAAACAATTACTGCTAAAAATACAATTTCTTTTTTCATTTAGCACACATTATAATGGAATGCACCAATCAAATACCATAACTGTACATTCACATAATCTCCTCAATAGAACTCTGCATACAGATTGACAAACACCAGGTGGTTATTGGAGAACACATTCTCAAAAAATAGTAAGTGCATTGTATGTATTTCCCTATTATTAGCATTCATTATGTAAACATCTGTTACAAGACAGAAGCACTTTTTCTTTCACAGAAATGGCAAACACACTTAAGTGGTTAGAGGAGAACTTCCCAAAAGATGAAATGAGTGATGATAACATCTCTAATGGCACAGAATGCATATTTGAATGTAAGCACATAATGTAATTTGTACACGCCTTACTAAAATAATAATGAATGTTTTTCTTACAGTACATGGTTTTCATGAAGAAACCACCGCCCAATTGAATTATACTCAATCCCAAGAATCACAAAGAGAAACCCTATCCCCAACTATACATAATCAAATCAAGAACTTCTCAACAAAATTGGATGAACTATGTAATTCATTTAAAGTACTTTTACAATATGTGAAAATTCATGTCATTAAAATGTTTCCCTATCACTGTCCTGTACTGTATCCACCTGTACCCCTTGTTCCCAGCAATCGTCCCAATCAAATTCTGAAAATGTTAATCAAAGACACTTTGATGAAACCCCACTCCCTTCATCCCCTCAACATTATTGTACAGAAATGCCTAATTCTCTTATTTATGTTTCCCATTCCGATACCCCATCCCTTTCATGAAATGTGTTGTATATTGTTGTGTGATATTTCTTTTTTTTTAAAACCCCAATTATGAGTCAGCGGACAGCATGACTGTCTGGGGTGTCCACACTCAAAATGGAGGTGCCCCCAGACAGACGCGATGTCCGGACATGTCCGGATTCGCATGATGCACTTTTAAGTAGTCCGCAGACACCGCACCTGTTTTATGGACACCAGGTGCATGCGCATTGTACCTCCCACCCGATGGGTTCCGCAGACGGCCGTCAGGGCCGCTGACGTCCGCAGATGTCATATGTGCTGCACCCATGCTGCTTGACAGCGGTGTCCGTGAACGGTGTCCGTGGCCGCCAACAGTTTAAAAGTGCCTATTCCTCCAATCTAGGCTATTTCAAGCTGAAACATTACTCTTCCACAGCTCCCAGACCCATTCATTAGTTGATCTGGTAACTTTTTGCAACTTTTCAAGGTCTATTTGCGACTCGGTTTTCTGTCATCATGGCATCTGTTATGGTCATCTCTTCTTTCCAGCAACCCCCATCACCACCACCACCTCAGCAACCTGGAGGGCCTGGACTGGGGAACAGGCATGGTGATACAGATGAGGATCAATAGGAAGAAGAGGATGAGGTGTAAGAAGCACCTCTCTCCAGTACGTGGAGTGAGTCCTGGGTGTGGCAATTTTTTACAACCATTGGAAAAGTCCTGAAGGCTCATTCAAACAAGGTTTGATGCACTGAGTGGAAGGTTGTACTCAGTCACAGGAAACCCGGCATGCTTTCCTATGGGACAACGGCCATGTGCGCCACACCAAATCTGACCACCTGACTGCTCTGTGGAAGGCGATGCCTAGATTACAGGTAAGAGTAGGTTGACATCATCTTCATCATCTTCAACTGCTCCTTTTACAACAAAGAACTTTGTTGACCTTTACCTTTTGAGAGTCACAGAGCAATGTTTGTACTGTGAAGCACCGATCTGTAGTGGGGAGCAGTTTTGGAGTGCTTTCGAGGCTGCAGTCACAGAACACAAGACACACTGCCCACACCTTAAATTTAAGGCCCGCCCAACATCTTCCTCTGTCCACCTGCTCCTTTGTCTCTGTGGTGGGTGCTGCTTGACTCCCTTCCCTACCCCACCTTACCTTGCCTCTCCTGGAAAAAACACAAAAATCCCCAAAAAATATAAAACCAAGAAAACACAAAAAATGTTCCTTTAGGAGCCATATTTCGCAGTTAAAAAATAGAAGTGAGAAAAAGGTCACAGGCCTCCACACAGCCTGCATAGTCTGTGGACAGCGTGGTAGTCTACAGAGATCTACAAATTGACAGGTGTGGGGTGGGAGAATTGAAATAATTTTGTTTTGTGTTAAAAATGGTGGCTCTTAAAAGAACATGTTTTTGGCTTTTATATATTTTTTTAATTTTTTGTTTTATAAACGGAACTAAGAAACATTTTACTGAATTTAATTATTTCTTCTCACTTTCACAAAAACTGCTTCAAAGCATTTTGAATGTTTTCCAGAAACATCTGATTACCCACATCAGTTAGATGGACTGCATCTCTCCGAACAATGTGGGCAATATCAAATGTAACGTTCTCATTATGGAAAGATGTCATGCCAATATCTCGCAGAAAAGCTTTATTGGTGTTGCGCCTCGCTTTTTCCATTTGCGGATCAAATAACTCGAACGCAGCCACATCTGTCTCTGAGCAATATATGAAAACATAATTTAAGAATTTGGGAACTTTTCCTTCATCTTTCCCAATGTTTCCTTCATTGCAAACTGCAATGAAATTCCAGTCACATAACCCAAACTGTTTCCTCCACAATGAAGAATAACAATATCTGGATGTTTCAATTGACCGAATATTTGTATGAAATGGGAGCAAGTCCACCCACTTCATCAGTCGCTCTCAATACCATGAAACTTCACTTTAATGGAATCCAAGATTATCCACCAATCCACACTTTTCTGCATACACCTTGAACCAAATAGACCTAAGAGTCCCCCAAAAATCCACACACTCGGCCTTCTCAAACACATAGCCATAGCCATGTTCAGTTCTCTCACAACTCTGGCTAACAAAACTCCTGCTGCCCTCTCTTCCTCTAGACCACACCCAGTAAACCTGATTGGATATCCCAACAGTCACCTTTCCACAGCAGCCCTCCTAAAAAAAGGACACTTGCTTTCCGAAGACTACTGTGGTGTCCTCAGACGTCATAGCCTATCAAAGGTGTGGGTGGTAGTGTAAACTCAATTTCATTTATGTATTCTTTAGTGGTGGCTCTGAAAATAACTTTTCTGCGGGGTTGTTAACGAACACCATTTTTCTTCTCCTTTTTTGCACTTATTTGCAGTAGTACTGTAAACTCTACATCTTCCCTTACAATTTTCTTAGAGGAACTTTTTCAGTGCATTCCTAACATTGTAAAGGTAAATTGCATTTCTACTTCTGTGAAATGAACTCCATCTTCACAAAATAAAATCACACCATCAGACCTAATATTGTCATTCTGAAAAGATGACATTTCTGAAGCATATAAAAAAGCAGATACAGCTTTATTGACAAGCTGCCTTGAGTCTTCCATTTGTGGACTGAAAACATTTGTTGGACATCTCCATGTTTGCCTCTGATTTATTTCAGAAAAAAATAATCTTGGCAGAAGAAAACAGTTCCAATAGGCTTTTAAAGTAATCCTTCAGCCAACCTGCAAACAAACTGGAGTGACATACCCCAAAGGGTCCCCTCCATAATGCACAGTTACAATGTCTGAATATTTAAAGTGAGCCATACTCTCACAAAAATAAAACAAGTTTGCCCAGTTTAAGCCACAAATTACATGCCAGAAAACCTCCACTTCTGACAATGCAATACTTCCAAAGATGCCATGATTTTTAGCATACACCTTCAATGACTGAACTGAAGAGTCCTCCAAAATCCACACACTATGCCTTCTGGAACACATAGTCATAGCCATTTTCAGTGCTCTCACAACTCCTGCAAAGAAAACTCCTGCTACCCTCTCTTCCTGTACACCACACCCAGCAAAACGAATTGGCTGATCCCCACATTCCCATTTCCATGCCACGCCTCCTCAAAGTACCCGGTTGTGACACGTCCCATCCGTGGACTAACGCGGTGTCCGTGGACCCCATAACACAGGCACAGTCCTTCTATCCTTTCCACTTTCATGTTCTCAACACCCCCTCATTGGCTGCTTTCAAAGAGTGACACATCCATCCATCAATCACATCCAAACACTCTACACCTAACCATGTCATCTCAGTTCAACACTTAAGATGTACAGTGAACTCTGAGAACACATATCACCTGCTAATCAAAGGCATCTGCATCAAAACATACTGTGAAACTGTCCAAGATTTATATTTCCAGATTTACAAGATCTGCATCTAACAAGCCATAGTACGGGTATGCTTATATTTTAAAAAATATTTTCTTCAACTCTTTCATATTACATATATATATATATATATATATATATATATATATATATATATATATAGAGAGAGAGAGAGAGAGAGAGAGAGGGGGCTCTTGCTAGCTACCCTGTAATAAGCTTCTCAATAAGCATATTCTCTTTTTTAACCACTCTAGCAAATTCCATGCATTACAGCATTCAGCACCTGCTCACATGAAGTAGCAAATAATTGCAATACTTAATTTTTCCTTTGCATTCTGTCACTTCCGATTCCATATTTCCCATTATAAAACTCTAACTTACTACAAGTACTGGAAACCAAAAAGATCTATATATGATATGATAGGATACAATATGAAATTATATTTTATTTGTATCACACTCATACAGAAGTGTTTCAGAGTGTGACAAGGCAAGGGAGAGGAACAGGAGAGAACACAAAGATCTTACTAGTCCCAGTGACATTGAGTACAACCAAGTGCATGGGAAAGGGAAAGGGGAAAAGTGCATGGAAGGGGGAGAGTGGAAAGTGCAGAGTGGAGGAGAACACATAAATAATAATAAATAGATGATGGAGGCAATAAACATTGGTAGTGCAGCCAGCAAGTGGCAAGTGCTGTGTTAAGGGCAGTATGCTGTATTAACTGCAGTATGTTTACATTCTTATTGAATTTTCTAGATTTTATACACGTGGAAACATACATGCAGTTTCTGCAACCATGTTTCACTAGAACACATCCCTAATGAACAATTTGTATATGTATCTATACCAAATTCTGAATCCATTGCATTTCACCAACTTCTGCAGAATGCAAATCATGGCATATTATGCCATTTTTGCAATTCAGACAATCGTTCCACCATACAAACGAACTCACATAGTCACTATGTCATACTAATTCTTCTAATGTACAATGCAGATGGTCCCAAAATAAATGTAAACTTACATGATTCACACACGGCCAAGTAACTCTTGGAAAGAAAACCTTCATAACAGTTGGTATAATATACCACAATGGTGCACAACCACTTCAGGACACTATAATGCATATGTCGAAAAATGAAGTGGCTGGTAAGAATGTAACAACACCTCTGTTACTCCAAAACATAGGTTACCAGCAAATCTAACAAATGCACACTTAATATTCCTTCGATCCAAATGTAGTCACTAATCAGAACCACAATTAACAGGTAGAATGCACCAACAGATATCTAGCTATTTCCATAATACTACAATAGTAATTTTAAAAGTCAATATAGTTAGAATACGCCAGGAGGTATCTAAAATACCCTCCATTGCAAAACACTTCAAATACACCTTCACAATTCTTATATGACAAAACATAATTTAAACTCTAATGTAGTTAAAATACACCAACAAGTATCTATTTTAAGCATTCCCTTCATCACAACATACTTCAAACAAACATGCTGTGACACTGACACTCACATAATTGTGTGGGATATATTGACCCCCTCAACGCATTACCACATCACTGAGCTGCATTTGTGCAAGAAACAGCAACCTGGCTGCGCTGGCTCCTGTGTGCACCAGGACCACAAACTGTGTTTTGGCAGCAACAGAAAAATGTCTGAACCATCTTGCCTCACACACTCCAGGCAAAATGGAACAAGAGGACACACTGAAAAAAGTATGCCAGTGTGTTCTGAGACATATATATGGAATCAAGGGAACTGGCAGCAGTGCATTGCTGCAAAAGCCAAAAATTCCCCTTCAGAATGATACATTTACACCCGTTCAGAATGCTGCTTTGGTGCCAATTCCACCTGTCATTCTGAAACCACTGTGAGTAAAAAGGCCCAGTCAAACCAACTCTCAGAGAAATCAAAAGCAACTTAATTTTTCCCTCACACGGGAACACGTGTTTATTTCTTGACAAAATGTATCCAGGCGCAGCAGTTCAAAGAGACTTTTTACTCTCTGTGCCAGTTCATGGATAAATGTATCTATACTTTAGATAAGAGTCCTGCTGCAAGGAAAATGTCTACAGCTGCCTAGACAGAGGCAATCTGAGGAGCTGCAAACCGAATTAAGGAAAAAAAAATGATAGTAGTTTTTAACACATGTGGACAAATGGGCTGTGCTGACTGAAGAGAAAAAAGGACCAGTTTAAAACTCAATTGTTAATGAAAGCCTGCTTACTTAGCCATGTAAAGGAATTATGTTAGTGGTGATAATACACACATAGGATATCTCCTGTCATAGGTTTGTTTAATTCAAGACCCAAAGTAAGAAATTAAACAGTTTAAAACACATAGGCTAGAGTTGAAAACTCTCAGGAAAACCTGTTATTCCAGTAGCCGTCCCTGAATCTCCTCCAAGGAAGAGAGATACACCCTAAATCCAGGACACGTAGGTGCAAAGTGCCAGATTGAAAAACTTTGAATGGTATAGGACAATGAAAGTTCACATGCTCATCAGACATTCGTCTGTGCTCCAGGCTGGGACAATAGCAGTCCTGGGACACTCACCTGTCAAGTGTGAAGGGACCATAAAACCTTCAATTAAGACTGGAAACCCCCTTGCCTGGGAGGAAATGACAGCTGCTTGCAGCTGAAGAAGAAAAAAAAACCAGGATCAAGTAACAAAGGGACTGCCTTTTGGTTACAGAGACTATGTTACAAAGAAACTTTAAAGACTTTTATTTCTGTAGCAAGAATTAGCAAAAACTTAAAAAGATTGCAGTTTTAAATCTAATTCTGTGGGTAATCTGTTAAAACTTGGTATAACTCATTGCCACATGGGGAACAGAACTTACAAAATATTACCATTTCCAAGGAAAGTATTCATGTGGCAAACATAACATGGTGTACATACATCCTTGGGGACAATTCACATTTGCATATTACATTGTGGAATTTTAGGCCAAATCTTTAATGTGTAAAATTATCAAAATGTGTCAGAAAGGTGAAACAAGATCGCACAGACTGGAGGATTGGACTAATCTGTGCTGCACATCATATGTAAACCGTGGGTATAATTTGCCAAGAGATTGCAAATGTATACAGTTATGTTTTGGCAAAATAAGATTTTCAGTAAAGTAAATGTGGGAGTGTTTGGACATTGTAAACATCTCCTCATAAATCTGACATCATTCCCTTACAAATCCAACCAAGTGAGAGCGAGGCAGAGACTAGCTCCCCTGACAAATCCAAGTAGTTTAGGGGCAGGCGTAGTTAACCCTGCCCTGACTCTACCTTGATGATGTCATTTTGTATTATAAATAAGGGTCCCTGACAAGACCGTAGAGACAGACACTTTTTCTGATTTCCTGCACTGCGTTCCTGTTCCTGTCTCATCTTTCAGACTCCAGACTCCAACTACAAGGCCAAGCATTGCTGATCCTATTCCAGAGTCCATTGCAAAACCCAAGGATTGCTGATCCTGCTCCAGCAAAGGCCTACCCTACAATATTAAAACCCACTAATCTCCCAGTAACCAGGAGAATCTTTGGCACTTTTGGCATCCTATTCTGCTACCCTGATGACCTATCTTATCCAGTAACCGGAAGTGCTACCCGGTAACCAGTCCATGCCCAGCTGTCCCGCAGATTTTGTCCGGCTGTCCTGTTTAAGACCAGATCTGTGTGGTGACCAGAACCACTGACTGTCCAAAATCCAATCTTAAAGGTGGACTGTGAGTATCAATAGAAACCACAGAACCATAGTATACCTTGTTGTGCCTGGTCCTTAGTTCAACTCTCTAAGTCATCTATCCTTATTCTGATAACTTGTAATATTGTCAGAAATCATTCTTGAAACCCCGCCTTTGATTACTTGTGCTAGCGCCAACATCTTTAATAATTTTGTCTTGTAAAATCCTGAGCTATTAATCCTGTTTGGAGTGATCAGACTAGGTCCGCCAGGGTGGGCGCGGTGGTGCTAGGGTTGAACTCATGAGTCAACGCCGGGGCTTACTGTGTGTCAATCTGGTAGTCTAGCCTGAATGCACTAGTGTAGAGTAAAACTGTCCTTGTCAAAATTGATTTATTTTCCTTTTTTGCGCCTTCATTTTCTCAAAAACACACCTTACTATTCTTGCATAACTAACTCAATTTAACAGCTAGAGACCTCATTTCACTTTCATATTGCACCTAGGATCCATAGCTACACCCCAAATCCAAAACCGCATTACCATATTTCACCCGTTTCTATTTAAAACCGTTTTGGTAAATTCAGGCGGGAATCGAAAAAGTTTGATAATTTTACAACGTGTCATTTTGAACATAAACTGTTTTTAACCTTCCATTCCATTTCGAATTGTATGATTTTGCTCAATCCATTGCTTGTGATTGCTAGTATCTTTCCAGTGTTGCTCCAGTAAACAATTGTTTTTGTTTCAAGAGTTATACACATTCATTAAATTATTCATTCATTTACTAGTGTCATTTTAGCATTGCCAGGGTTTAAAATCAGTTTTTCTCTCTTGTTTGGGGAGGGAAAGTCGGATTTTAATTGTGTTTTCCAGCTGTCATTCCTGATTACCTACTGATTCTGATCATCCACTTGGAATTGATTATTTGTGGGTTGAGGGAACCTTGCAGGGGGAAATTCTAACTGAAGTGCTATCTTACCTAAAATCAAAAAGTGCTCCTATAACCTGGTGTTTTGTAGTTGAGTCAATAGAAGGTTAAACTAAGTGCATTGCTTACATTCATATTGTTATTATTACACCATTGTGATTGCTGCCCCATATTAAAAATTGTATGATTTCTTTTTGAATTTTAAAATAAATAAACAAATATTGTATTATATTTTATCAACAAACCTGGTTCATGGTCCATTGTGACCCAGGGTATTTCAAAAGGGAGTGTGATATGAGTGGTGTATCATCTCAATATTGAATCTAATCTAACATAAGCATTTCAATTGCACGTTGCATACTGGGCTGAGACTAAAGTGTGTGTCGCCTGATTGAAATCCTTAACAAATTGTAATCAGGTTATTTTAATCCAATATGGATGTTTTGTTTCCAATGGCCCAATGAGTATTTAATGTCAGTACAACAGCAGAGTGTCAGACACTAAGAATATGGCCACTGGCCACAACCACCACAATACAATTAACCATATAACAAGTATGTACAATAAACTGTCAAATAAGTCACCCAGAACCCCCAGCCATCCAAATGATGTCAGTGGATACTAAAATTGACTGTGGACTCGGCAGCATCTGCAGACCCTTTTTTCCACTTATAGAAACAGCTCCATATCATCTTTATTCCACTCCCCTACCCTTTGCACACCGTCTTTTACCCACCAAATAACTGTAAATGTGTTTCACAAGCTGTCCGTTCACGGCACTGTCCACGAACTACCGCAGTGTCTGTGGACTGCTACTTCACCTGCATGCACTATTTCCACCTACAAAAATACCCTCATATCAACTTTTTGTCCACTCCCCACAGTCCTCAGTCCTCTTTCCAGCACCAAATAACCCAAAATGTGTTTACCAGACGTTTTTCCCATTGCGATGTCCGTGGCCAGTCGCGACTGTCTGCAGATACAACATGGGGCGTGTTTTGGAAAATATGCCGCACCTCATGCTTTTCACCAGCCAATCAGCCGGCATGTCCAATGTCTGCGGACATCACGCAGCCCTCTGGACCAATCAGAGGACTGTCTGCGAAGCAAATAGGGAAGTGAGTCTGCGGACCAAACTCAGATATCACTAATTTATTTTTACCTACTTTTTGGCCATTTTAAAAATAAATACTGGATGGTTTTACACCAAATTTACAAAAGCACGCTTTCGAGACTATGGCGTGAGGACTTGTCGAGGCGTTGTGAAGTTATAAGCCACCCAAAATGTGCTTTTCTTATGGTTAAAAACCTTTGAAATTATGTGAAAAAAATGTTGTTAAAGGGACATCATGGTTAAGTTCCACTAATAAAAATCTATGAAATTCAGTGAAAGAATGTTGTTAAAGGGACATTATGGTCCACTAATAAAAATGTTATGGTTACAAATAAAACTGAAAAACCTCTGAAATTCATAAGTTATGTTAAGTTAAGCAACCACAACTCACGTAACCACTGTGCACTGTGAGACTTACACGCAGGACATCAAAGATTGCATCACAAATTAAATCATGATGACATCACATATTTAGGCCACTTGTTTTTGTTCACTGACAGTCAGAATATGGAAATTCTAAAGATGCTATATATCTAGACGTTAACCTTGTCGTATGTTCTTAAGGTACTTTTCTTAGAGTTTGGTCTCAGCTCATGATGCACACACACAGGGCAATACGCAAGCCTCAAACAAAATTTATTTGTATACATGAAGATGAATTTAGCTTCCCTGTATGTGCCTCTGATTTGTATGCATTGTGGGTCTTCATATGTATTATTTGTACTAACATAAGTTTGTAGTAAGTCTTGATTTGTTAGCTATTTATTCCATGTTTAATATTACTGAAAACTCTGATAAGGTAGCATTATTTATTTTACTATCCAAAATTACCATATTAAACATATCATAGTTCTCTGGTGCATGCTGTAGCCATTGTCTATGTGTATGTATGATTAGGTTCCTGTATTAACAGCAACACTCCAATATAATGTTTTGTTTAGATGAGTACATTCTTTTATACATTAAGTAGTTCACGATTGGTCTCCCAATCACCCCTGACATCTTGTTATAAACATTATAAAACATTTTCTTGAAAAGTAAGTGCATGTGTGATGTCATCAGTGATGTCATGATGACATTTGTGATGTCATCTATGATGTCATGGGTGTTATTCTTAGTAGTGAACAGTGGTGGCATGAGTTATGTCTGCTTAGCTTACCATAACTGGTGCCCCCGAACATCTGAGATGTTTGCGGACTTCATAGAAGAAAAAACACCTGATTTTTAAATAGTTTGACAAGTGCAATGTTGTGTTTTTTAATATGTTTTGGCTGCGATGTCTGCAGACTATGTGGCATCCGTTTCAAACGTTTTGACGAACATCATGTTTTTTATTAACCAATCAGCGGGCATGTATGAAGTCCAAAATGCCCCACTGCTCTCTGATTGGTCCAGAGGCATTTGTGGACTCCCAATCAGGAAAGGAGGAGAAGGTAACGGGAATGGTAGTA
This sequence comes from Ambystoma mexicanum, assembly GCF_040938575.1. Taxonomy (NCBI): domain Eukaryota; kingdom Metazoa; phylum Chordata; class Amphibia; order Caudata; family Ambystomatidae; genus Ambystoma; species Ambystoma mexicanum. Next base: position 458,014,306 of record NC_090941.1, on the reverse strand, counting down.
AGTGCCAGAGGGGGCTTGGAAAACTTGAGAAGATGAACACAAAAGACAAGCAAGAAGTTGATCATTTTGTAGGGCTAGTCCCTAGTCAGTTCCTTAAGTCTGTGGCATTGAGGAGTCAAAAAAGACTTGAGGAACCTCTTTCTCGTCCCAGTGGGGGCAAGTTAAAGGACAATGTTCAAGCAAGAACAACAGTAAATCTGTTGTGAGAAATTAAAGAATTGATGATGAATCTATAATTGCAGTAACTCGAGAGAACATTGGAGGGTCTGGGACAGCTCAAGTAGTCTCTCCCTCATCCCGAATGGGCAAGTTAAAAGGCTTTGTTCAAGTCAAGGACAACCTGCTAAAACCTGATAATAAACTAGGAGAGAGGAGCCATTCTCCTAGTCCATTGGTATTTCTGAGCCCCGTTGTCAAACATAGAGATGAGAGACTTTTATCCAGGAGAAGGCAGTCATTCTCCTGGGTTGAGAGAACTATTTTTTTTCTCACTTTAGTAATTTGGGGAAACAGGAATTGAAGAAGCCCAATAGGCAGTACCCAGCATCCTTTGTAAGTTGTCTCCGAGAAAATTGAGACAACATGCATCCTTTGGAAGTTATCTCTGAGGGCATTGAGACAACAAGCATTCTTTGAAAGTTGTCCCCGAGAGCATTGAGACAACAAGAAGGCCCCTCCCTTTTTTCAAGGCTGAGAAAAACTAAATACGCCCACAAAAATGTTTTGTGTCAACACCTGATCACCCCAAAACTCTGATTTTGATTTGTACCTTTTTCCCCTTTCCTTTTCAACAAGGAAACAAACACCAAAACCCTTAATCACCTGCACAGGGAACTATATGGGAAGCAAGAAGAAATTAAAGAAGATGATGACTTTTACATCTCAGGTCTAACACACAAGCTAGGAGAAGGGAGGCATTCTCCTAGCCATAGAAACTTCGACCCAGGAGAAGGGAGACATTCTCCGGGGAAGTGGTTTTGCTGTTTTTGGACTTTTTCATTGTAGTGACAGGGATAGTTAAGAAGTTTGGACCTTGACAGTAAGATATTCTTTGTACATCACATACTTCTTGACAGTCCTGAGTTTTAGTTCGGTTGAGGTAGGGAAACCACCTCTAGAGCTCGGGGAAACATAGGTTTTCGAATGTATAAAAATTGTTTATAAACAAACACCTTAAGTCCTGGCCAGACTCCTCATTTCATGTGACCACAGTTTCCAACAATAGTTGGAAAACGGTATTTGACATCATGAAAGGGCATCTGTATGGCATGAGGGAGGATAGTGTAGGGGTAGGGGATATTGGCTATCCATACCCAATGATCAGCTGCTGATTATTGGAGAGCAGGGACTTTACTTCCTTACTGAAGAACACAAGGAAGGCTGCACCCCTTGTGTTCATTGCCATGTTGCCTCAGAGTGTCAGTTCATAGTAACAGAAAGCTTGCCTTCTGCTGTTCTCTTTCTTGAATTTTCAGTCAGGATATATTGTTGTTGCGTTTGATCTATTGCACTCCAGAGCTGTTGAGCCTTTAAAGACGGTAGGCACAGAGTCAGACTGGGCCATACAATTGTATAGGGAACCAATGTAAAAGTGACCCACAGTTGCAAATGGCTATTCATTCCTTTTGTGGCACTGTTTGAACAGCACCAAAGGGGGAGTTTTCTGATAACATGTGATGTAAATTGTCCATTTGAAAGAATATTCATTCAGCAACGCTGATCAAAACTACTGGCCGCACAGTGAACCAGCATTTTGCATTGTTGGTTTGAACATGGGCACATTACCCTATAGGCCATCCTCACCCTGGGCAGGCAGCTGTATTGGTTGTAAGTTCATTGTAAGTGATGGAAGCTGCTGTGTCGGAGATGCTGGCTTGCAGCAGTGTCCAGTAGAGCATCTTAAGGATACATGTGATAGTCACATTTCTTCAGTACTTTCATGAGACATATTCTGGCTGCCAGGGTGAAAGCTGTCATGCTTGCAAAGACCACATTGTGATGTCTGTTTGAGAGGGGGTGACAGTTTGCATGACAGCTCTGACATCTGAGGGTGGGATGAAGTACTGGATTCTCAAAGCTGATTATGAAGATATCACGAGTTTGTGTTTACTTGGTGTGACAGCCTTGAAAGTGAGGAAGCTATCTGTGGTTTCCACTTAAGGTTTCTTTCTACCATCCGTTATGGCATTAGGTGGGCTTGGTGGAGCAAATATAAAGATATATGTTATACTTGCGGCGAGAAAGAGAGACAGAGAGAGAGACAGAGAGAAATACATAGAAAGGGAAAGGGAGAGAGATAGAGAGAGCAAGAGAGAGAGAAAGAGGCATCATTTCAGTTGATGTATAGTTCAGGTTGTGGATTCTCCAGTAGAGCTGAGCGTCAATGGCATATTGGTGTAATTTGATGTTGAGGTTGGTCAGTAGTTTACCATCCTTAAGGTCGTTGGGAATGTTCAACTTGTACAGCGGGAGGATGGAGCCCTCTGTGGCTCCACATCTAATGGGTTACTAGTAGTACCTGATGGCTCCCCTTTGGATAATGTTGTGTCTTTCCATAAGGTAGAAAATGAAGCACATCAGAGCCACTTCATCAATACCATGATGGTAGAAAGCTTATTGGGGAGTATTTTGTGGTTGTCGATTTCAAAGGTGGTGGAGAATTCAAGCAGGACTGGCTAGAAGAGGTCCCCATTGTTCATCATGTGTAGGGCCTCACAATGAACTATACAATAGCAGTCATATTGCTGCATCTTTTGTGGAAACGAGACTGGTAATACTGTAGCAGATTATTTATAGTGATCCTTTTATGCATATTAGGGAGAACAGTCTTCTTGATTACTTTCTCTGGGAATGGTATTTAAGTGAATTAGCCTGGTAATTTTCTTATGCTTGCGGACCAGACTATTTATGGGATTCAGTGTCTAACCATACATTTCCAGAAGGCAGTCCTAAATATTTTACACACTATCTAAGCTGATGAGTGATTTTTTTTCCAGTGAAGCCAATAGACATGACAATAGTAGCATTTGATGTCCACTATGTGAATAACATTTCCTTACTGACTTTATCACCTATTTATTGGGATACTGCAGCTTGCTCTCCTGTAAATGTGACAATGGCATTCCAAACGGATTCTAACACCAGTGTGTGAAACCTAAGAACACTGCTGGTGCACACTGAAGGCATTTAACTGCTGTGGGTGTTGGAGGGAGGTGGACAGAGTGTGGAGGGCAGTCATCAGATCTTGAATAATAGGATTGGGAGTCTCCACAAGAAGGGGAGGAAGTGATTGGTTTGGTGGCACCAATACCATGATTGGTTAAGGTGGTAAAGTTGGAAGTGCTGAGAAGGAGGAGACTTCTGTGGCCTCATACACGAGGGGTTCACAAAAGGAAGGACAGCAGGAGAGATGTTCTGACTGGTTCGATGGTTAATGTCAGAGATTAGTAGAACACCATACTTATGTTCATCCTCCAAGAAGGGAGCACCTCTGTAAATATTAAAATGTTGGGACATTATGAGGAACTTTGTATTTTCAACACAATGGGCCTCATTACGACCCGGGCGTTGGCGGTATGAACAGTGCCGGTAAGGCACCGGTACCGTTCATACGTCCCGTCGCATTACGGGTTCTGCTTGCGGGTTCCTGACAGTCTGCCAGGTCTTAACTCAACATTGCCAGCGCATCCATGCTCCCCACCCCCATTCTTCCCTATTTGGCAGAATGCGGATCAGGAGCCCGGCAATAGCGCCACCCACGAATGGGCAATTACCGGCCCATTCATCTCGTAATGGGCCGGTTATTGCCCAATCGGGGGAGGCGGTGCTGGTAGCGAGCATGGCAGTAGCCATGCCTGCCATACAGGCACGTCTACTGCCATGCGCGTAATGAGGCCCAATCTGTTTTTGGGAGACTATTACACTCAAAATACCATATTTTACTGTGAATAAGTACGATCTAAATTTGGAAAGAATGCACACATTTGTGAGAGATAGTTATTCAAAGCTTTGCTTGATTTTGTGCAGTTAAGCTGAACATCCTAATCTGCTTTCGTTCAGCACTTATTTTGTTGAACAATGAAGAGAAAAGTCTTACATATGCCATAATGTCAAAATAAAGTTGCAGCAGGATATCCTGTTTGATAATGATCATCTGAAGCCCCTCATCTGCAAAGGCCTGGCATGCGCAAAGACTTTCAAAAGAATCTGTTTTGATATTGGATTAATATTTTTGTCAGGCTAAGTAGAGAAAAATACTTCCCATCATCCAGTTTGGTGAAGTGAAGGTTTACCCCAATTGCATTCTGACAGAAGTCAAACATTGTTCTGAGTGTATTAGGTGCCTTACCCAATGTGAGTCTCCCCTATTTAATTTGAATCCAGGGGCCACTGATGAGAAATTGGGACTTTGATCAAATAAATAATAACAGTGCTATCACTAGGACTACTACTGCTACTACAACTACTACCACTAATAAAAATAATAATAATAATAATGTTCTCCTACTCCTATGACTACTTCTACTACATGCCCATTCTGACTTATGTTCAGTAGGTCATAAATGATTATCTAGGAACTTTATTTCTGGCGCACTCTGAAACCTCTTTCTTTTTCTGTTTTTTTCTTCTCACTTTTGATGTAAATATCACTATTTATCACGATTGGGGAACATGAATGCTGGCTTCTAATTCAGGAACATATTGCTGTCAACTTTGCAATAGACCCCACTGGTTGGGCTATGTTCATGATTATGATTTATTTCATTTATTCTATATTTCTGTTCATTTTGTCACATTTGTTAAATGAAAAACATTTACTGACAAATGCAATGAAAGTATGTTGTTTTAATACATTTTCTCAAAAACGAATTGTTTTGTGTGGAAATGCAGTTTTATACATAGACATGTTGGTATGGCTTGTCTTTTTGATCATACTTGACAGGTCTAAGTTCAATCTTATGCCAGTGATAGTATTGTATGGATATATGGTACAGCGTCCTGTGATCTGGATTATCTTGATAACTGCAAATTCTCTTTCATCAACGATTTCTTATTCTATTGAATCGTATTTAAAGAAACCCTTGAATTAATAACGATCACATTTTTATCGATCTCTTTGTAAAAAAGAATGAAGGCAATCAATTTTGACAAGAATATTTATATTAAACTATTACAAAGAAAATGGAACATGGTATGTACACAAAATCGTTTTACCTACACGTGCTTCAAGCTCATTGCTCTTCTTCAGGCCCTATGTTTTTATGATGTCAGTATATGGATCAAATCTTATTAGTATTATACAATGAATAACTGAATATTAATCATTCATATTGGACACTCTCAAATGCCTGAAAAAGCAAAACACATTAAAAATCCATGAATCTATTGATATTGACATTTTATTTGTATTGCGCTCATACACAAGTGTTTCAAACTGCGACAAGGCAAGGGAGGGGAACAGGGTAGAACAAAACAACATTCTTACTAGGCCCAGTATTACCTAGTTAATACTGAAATTCATCGAACCATATGTTTGATACATCTGATAACTATTATATTGCAATGTGTATTCCCATAATATATTATGTCATAGTCCATAATTCTGAGTTTGCCCAACATTCCTCATTGGAATCAGAGCAACCCTACTTGGGGCCAATTTGTCTTCCCTTCAATATGTGTTAATCAATTCGAAGGCTATGAATACACATACATTGGAAAGTAATGTATTGTGCAATAATGTCCCACCTAATGCTTAATTGCACATCTATTGACATCTGTAGATGCAACTACATAATATGTGTATCGGGTGATACATGATTGCCCAATGCCTGGTCCCAGTAAACAAGTAAAACCCATGGAATATAAAAAAAAATAACTCCATGCATTATTAATTTTATGGTCCATTTGTTTTTCTTGTTTAACAATAAAACGTCACCGCGTGGCAGCGCCTTCGCTCGTATGACCTCACTCGTCCATGATGTCATTGCATTTACGATGTCACTGTGCTAATGCATCATTGCAGTTTTCGCAGCATTTGTGAGTATGTAAACTAGCGTTGGACAGGTTAGGAACAGAACACTTGTTCACCTAAGTAAATATGGATGCTAAAAATAATTGTAGGTAAGCTACCTCTGAGCTATCCTCCATTAATTTGTTTTGAAATCCTCCATATTGAGTGTGAATATTGGAACAAAGATTATGTGCATTTTTATTAGTGGATACACATAGTATTTCAGGTAATATAAATGTCCTTTTGCGCACATACATTTTGTGGACATTTTTTTCTCAACCAATAGATATTTTATAACACTGTTTTTTTTAACTTTAGATGCAGTGTGACATAACTGCACCCAGGCATTGATTTTCATATTACGGTGCAGTAGGGAGATGAGTTGTGAACGGATCTACTTTAATCATGATTATTTTCCTTTTTTCTTTTTCCTTTTTTCTTTATCTTTCATCTCTATGTGACATTGCAAAATTTGTATTACTATTATTTTGTATGTGTGTATGGGACAATATGTACAATTTTCCCTGATGATAAACAGATGTCTGAAATGCATTGGCAGATGAAATGTACAGTTCATCAGTTTGTCACTTGATGAAATCTACATTTAAAATCTGACCACAGATACATTTGAGTATATCTATTCAGAATTATCACAAGAAATCTTCAAGCATGTACAAGCTGTTTCAGCATCCAGTGTGAGCATGTGGTTGACTGAAAATACTTGTTCAGGGTCTACGTATATGGCATGTTACCAAAGGTGTCTTTGGGGGTAATTCATAGAATTTAGCGCACAAGTGGCGCACACGGCTGGTGCACAGAGTGCACGTGCGACACTCTGTGCCAGCCGCATGCGCCAAAACCCATTTTAGCGCACAGCGTATTCATGGATACTTACATCCATAACCAGCCGTGGCACAGAGTGGCGCAGCAACCCTGCAGCAGCGCCAGTTATGCCCCAACCCCGCCCCATGTGCCAAAAACACTGCACAAATCCCCTACATGGTGCAAAATCCAGTGGACCAGCATACAGCCCCCCAACCACGAAAACACGTGGAAAACTCCCCACGCACTCCTCAGAATATGCGTACCCCGCTTGCACCAGTGAAAACGCATGTAAAAGTCCCCGCACACCCTTCGGAATATGCGTACCACACTCGCACCAGTGAAATTGTGTGTAAAACTCCACGCGCACCCCGAGAATACGCATACCCCTCTCATGCCAGCAAAATCGCATGTAAAACTCCATGCGCACCCCTGAAATACACGTACCCTGCTTGCACCAGTGAAAAAATGTGTGAAAAACTCCCCGCACACCCCTCGGAATACACATACACTCGCGCCAGCGAAATTGCATGTAAAACTCCATGCGCACCCCTGGAATACATGTACCTCGCTCGCGCCAGCAAAAACCTGTGTAAAACTATCTGCGGACCCCTCGGAATACACGTACCCCGCTTGCGCCAGCGATAACACGTGTAAAACTCCATGCGCACCCCTGGAATACACATACCCCACTCACGCCAGCAAAATTGCATGTAAAACTCCACACGCATGCCTGGAATACACATACCCCGCTCGCACCAGTGAAAACGCATCTAAAACTCCATGCGCACCCCTCGGAATACACATACCCCACTCGCGCCAGTGAAAACGTGGGGAGAAAGTACCCCTGTGGTGTGGGCTGCCTGCGGGGCATGCCCAGTGGTGGATGGGCAGCCTGTGGGCCATGGGGCGGGTGGATGGGCTGCATGGGTGTATTCCAGGGGTGCGTGTGGAGTTTTACATGTGATTTCGCTGGCGTGAGTGGGGTACGTGTATTCCGGGAGTGCACGTGGAGTTTTACATGTGATTTGGCAGTGTCGGCCCTCCCGGGTGTGCCCCCCCATGCCCTGCAGGCAGCCCACACCACAGAGGACCACACTACACCCCTGGGCATACCCCGCAGACAGCCCATCACCCCAGACCATGACCCGCAGGCAGGCAAAATGGCACCATGCATGTCAAGGCATCTTCAAACTTGTCCGGCGCAGAGGCAGCACGAACACCTGCCTCCCCGTAGGGTCTTGGCACCTGGACCTGATAGGAAACACACGCCGGGGAAGAGGGTTAGGGTCCGTAGAGTGGATGGGTAGGGGGTTGTAGGTTCACCGGGAAAAGGTTTAGGGAGAGGTTTAGGATGGGAATGGGAATTTTAGGGAAAGATGCTCCTCAGCTCCTGCCGCCCCATCCACTGGTCGTTCTCGTGGTGAGTTCTCCGCCCACTCATTCAATCCTCAGTCATACCATAACCAGCTATTGGGAGCCTTTGTGGTGGAGCTTGGAACCACTACAGGAGCTTTTGCTTGGAGATCTAACCACAACTTGTTGCACCAAAATAGCGTTAGCATGAGCTTTGTATTCCCCACTGCATTTGCTTCAAGCAGTTATCAAAAGCTCGTGCTAACGTGCGCAATTACACGATATCACTTGTCATTGCATAGCACCTTGGGGTATTACAGAGTACCTGGCAGCTTAGACAATATATACTTTAGTAAAGAACCAGAAATGCACTTAGCTGCGGGTCGTGAGCTTGTTCTCCTTGACGCGGCACGGGAAGTCCCCGAACGTTCGTAGCGAGCTCCGCTGGAAAATACCAAAAATACAATGAGCGTGTGCTGGGTCAGACTATCCGTTCTTACACTGACTTGTGCTCCGAAACCAATGAACTACTGACCCGCTGGTGTGCTCAAATCGGGTTGTCTTCACCCGTGGTTCCGCACACGTGCCTCCTGCCCTGCCCCGTAGGAGACTTGAAATTGTACGTGTCGGGTTGCCTCACCCGGAACGTTACCCTCAGTCACCCCTACATATGCACTCTGCATGCGGGTTATTGGTCAGCCATACGTTGCGGTCCGAACCGCCAAAATCCTAGGTCTGCATGCACCGCGACCTCAGCCGCTTCGTTAGTCTTTCTCTCTCTGAACGCGGAAAATATCAAGAAGCACTTATCTTAAGTTGGTGTGGGGCCTGTGCTGAGTTCAGGTGGGCGAAATGCCCCGCGAAGGCTGGCCCTGAGCGGAGAGCTGGGAAACACGTCCGTTCTCCTCTGAAGCTGGAATAGCAAGCAGAGAAGCGTGAGCGCGGTTCGCGCATGCGCTGTTCGCGCATGCGCTGTTCGTTGGGCGTAGCTGGCGTGCAGAACTTTTCCTCCCGGCAGGCTTGTGAAGCACTCGGCCTGCTGGGATATGTAGTCTCTTGATGTTTCTTAGCCCCTGCATACTTTGCCTGCAATAGGGATGGAAAATCCTCCTTATGTACAGCATATAAGGTTTACACAGAGGTTTTACAGGGCTTTGGTGACTGTGGGATACTAGTTTCCTACATGAAATGCTGCCAATCTGCCCAGCCCTGACAATGCACTTGGGAACCCCAACTCATGTCCCCACCCAACACATTATAACAGTCCAGACCTATGGCCCTTATGGCCACCCACATCCCACCCCACACCACCCCAATCCAAACTCCCAACCAAGCATTCCATCCACTCCACATCGAAATCCCCATGTCATGACAGATCCCAAACAACCAGTATGGTCATGAATACATGTCCGTCAGATGCACACAATGCCAACACATGACTGTGAAAACCCACATTGTGACATGTACAAAACCAATGAGAGAAGACCACACAAATGAATTCAAAAATAAAAATGTATTCTATACAAAAACGGAATTATGAAACGAAATCACACGAGAAACAAAAAATGAATAAAAGTCTCGATGTCCAAAATAAAGGCAAAAAAATGAATGCTGCAATCAATGAAATCCAAAGTAAAATGGCTGCAAAGCGTCTGTCCATAAACCAAAATCCAAAAAAAAGCAAACCATTCCTCCATGGTAAAAATGATACAGTAAAATCTGGTCCATGACTATGTACAAATATAAAAGCAAGGGTCCATGAGCCCGACAATCCAAAGGAAACCTAACAAAAAACCTACCTAATAAACAACTAATTACAAAAAGGCGGGGCATCGTCCATGCTCCCCAAATAAAAATCAGAAAGAATGGAATCCTACACCTACAAAACTATTTACAAAGGCGGTGGGCCAGTCCCACGGCTCATTTAGTGATGTTCCGGGCCAGGGCATCATCGAACTCCACATCGATGTTCCAGAGGCAGGCCTGTTCCCTGGTCGCGAGGTCTCGCAGAGATGCATCGATGGCCTCCTCCAACTCCCTGCAAGTTGTATCGAGGCACTCAGCCCGCCTCAATGCCTTGCAAATTGAGTTCTCTGCCCTGACCATAGTGAGCCACTCCCTCTCCGCCCGCCACCTCTCTGCATCTATTTGCCGGCCCAACCACTGCCACATGGAAGACACTCCCAGTCCGGGGTCCTCCTGCCCCCCAGCCGATGCCTGCCCCCGGGGTGTTGATGGCCTGAGCCATGATGCCTCCCATGCTGAGCCTGCTGCTGCCTCCGACGCAACTGCCTCTGCCACCACGATGGCCTCCGGGCTGATGGAATCCACCGGTGCACGTGCCCTGCCCTGCCCGATGATGCTGGCACATCCTCCTTCTGCTGGGGTCCAGTTGGTGGGGTGGCCACCCCTGCTGGATCTCCGACTCCTGATTGTGGCAAGGATGGGATGTCCACCAGGCTGGCTGCGTTGGTTGGGGCAGATCCACAGGGGGCCCTGGTGGCACCTGGGCCGGAAGACGGCACGGAGAACGACTGTCGTATAGTGTGCACAGAGGAGGAGAGGGCTGCAAGACTGGCCGACACATGGAGGAAACCCCCGACCATGGTCCCTCCCAACTGGGCCATGTTGGCAGACAGTTTTTCGTGATGACATGCGTGGTCCCCCAGGAAGCACGCACGTCATCACGAATGTCACGTGTGCGCAACGTGACACCAATCAGGACGGACTCAATCCAGTCACGAGTCCCCTCGTCCGCAGGTAGAGGAGTGCCAGAGGACATGGACCTCCCCCCTACCTGCAGACTGGCCTGGGATGGGGCATCCCTGCTGGTGCATGGTGATGCAGTCACAGTGTCAGGGACAGAGACATGCACAGGCACCTCTGCGGCAACCTGTGCTGCCTCCGGCCCCTGCCCCTGGACTGCACCATTTGCACCAGTGGTACCACCCCCACCAGGACCCATGTGCGGCTCTGTAGCAGCCTCCTCTTCCTCGATACACACCACCAACCTGGATGGCTCTGCACCGTCTTCCGCCATTGCAAGCCCCTGTGGGGGCTCATCCGCCCCTTCCGCTGCAGCCGTCGTGGCAGACACGGCACCAGTCTCCTCGCTCCCGGATGATGGAATTTCCTCAGAGGGTGACTGGGCCTTGCGTCACCAGCCGGTGGAGACATCCCTTCCACTTTTCTCCACAGAGCCATCTCCACCTTCTTCTTCTCTCACTGCTGTGTAAAGGGAGACATTGAACACAAGCAACAGGGTACTGAACAATAGTCCCCTAGACACAAATCAATAGCACATGAGTGGCACTGTCAAACGTCACTTCCATCATGTCCCTCCACAACACATGGGTCAGTACAGGCAACACACATGCAGGAACAGGCATGGCACATGCAACATACATTGGCATCCATGTCCAAGGCACCGTAGATTCATCCAATGGTGGGCTGATACTCACATGAGTCATGGGCATGATGGTCACATGCACACACATCACCGGAGGGTCATGCATCTGGCCCAGTATACCACCAGACACAGTGGATACAAGGATGACTAGGCTGTATCAGTGAATCAACACATCATCACGGACATGTGTCATGCATCCATGGCGCACACAATACTCAGACACACAGACATGCACATCATGCATGTCCATGACAGCAGCACACATCTCTCACACCCCAAACATGTCAAGGTACAGACACAGGCATGCATACAAGTGTGCATTCTGCATGCTGCTCCACATGATCATGATGCTTTGTAACACATACACCATACATGTGGGTCACGCCTGACTGGACTCACATGCAGCAACATCATGTCCCTGCACACACACATCCAAACATGACCCATGTCACACAAGCAGCCAAGTAGCTAACTACCAGCACACTGCAACATGCCCTTTTTTAAACGTGTATGCATGGCCATTTAGTGCTCGACTCCATACGGGCCTGCATCCTGAGGATCTGGTGGTGAAGCAATGGGCGAATGCGCTCCAGGACCCTCATCTGCTGGATGGTAAACTTTACTTCTTGAAGGTCCTGGACTTGTAGTCCTCCCAGTGCTTCTGGACATGTTTGATGTCGCGGGGTACCACCCCTTCCACGTTGATGGCACCCACTATGTCCTTACAGATCCTCTTCCGTCCTTCCTTGTCAGCACGCGATGGTGTGAAGAGGGCATCAAAATGCCCCAGAACTTGCTCCACCAGGATACCAACTTCCTTTTCACTGAAGCTGGTATCCCTCTGCCTCTCTGCTGGGAGGTTGCCACTGGTGCCGGAAGGTGTTGTGTCGGACATGGCAACCCCCGAGGCAGGTGTGGGTAGGCAACTGGGTCCTTGGGCTGGGCTGTGGAGTGATGGAACACCAGTCGGGAGTCTTCTGTTCCAGCAGGGGTGGTCACAGTAACTGGACCCCTGCAGATGGCAGATGTGCAGGCACCAAATGGCAGGGCACGGTGGCAGCAGGCAGGCAAGCAGCAGCAGATGGCTCGTGGGAGGCTGCTCGGGGCTCCGAGGGGCAGTAATTCAGCCTTCTGGGCAGGAGCATGGTCTTCCATGTGTTGTCGCGTGGACAGCTTGATACGGAGTGATTTGGCACGTGAAAAACAGAACGTTTGCTTGAATTCCGAGGAAAGGCCCTTAGCGCGTAAGCGCGTAGGTGACATAGCATGCATGTGGGCGTTTCCCTCGGCACGGGTTGAAGGTCCCACGTGGGTTTCCATCGCTCTGTACATGCTTTTTGTGGAAAGCAGTGCGTGTGTTTCCCAGACGTTGGGGTTCACATGTGATTACTTCACAGCGGCTGCAGTGGATACTTCTTCTTTTGGTGTGGGTGTTGGCTATGTGTTCTTCTTCTACATGCAAGGCAGACGGTGAGTCGCACATGCTATTTTTCCTACTGCAGGTGTCCCTGTTAGTCACGTACCCCTTTTTTCGGGCATACTAGCCTGCGTGTTGATCACGTATGCATTTGTTGTGTTCCTGGCTGCCACAGCGTACTGTGTATGTTTTTTTTTTACATGCACGTGGGCTACAGGGGTCACGTATCTTTTTTTCTTGCTTTTTTGGTATGCCTGAGCGTTGCGTGACATGTCGTTTCTCCTAAGGGGCCACAGAATGGGACATTCATCGCAGCTGTATATACGTGCTTTGTTGTTTGTGTGCCCTTTTATACTGTGCAGGGCCTGCCTTTGTGTGGCGGACATGTTTAGGCCTGTGCGTGTCTTTTGGCGTGTGCATGTTTCCCCTGTTCGATTCCATGAATACGTTTAGTTTGCGTGCGTGTGGGCGTGCCGTGTATTTCACAGCAGTACTTCCCCAGGTACACCCTTATTTTCACGCGTTGTTCCCCATTCCGTGTGTTCCGCCCCGTGTTCTGCCCCCTTTTGGTGTGTGCGCTAACTTTGTGTGCTTTCACTGTGCGCGTCGCGCACAGCGCTTGGGATGTGGCAGTGACGTGTTCGCCCGGCGGATTTGGCGCACCTCCTGGGGAAAATACGCGCAGGGCCTTCCATGAATTGCACGCGTGCGATTCGCAGGCATGTGGCGGCTTTTTCACGCTTGCGCCATGTTGCGCCACAAATTTCGGCGCACATTTATTCCATGAATTTGATCCGTAGTGCCCTTATTATTGAAAATTGTGATTGCATAATGGTGGTACCTACCTCATTTATTTTCTTTGAAATTGAGACTTTGCCACCCACGTCCTGACACACAGCACCCAGTACTCTCCAAGCGGAAGTTCCACAGTAGTTTTTTGCAAAATCTGTGACAATTTGGATATGCTGAAAGAGAGCACAGTGGTGTGACAGCTCCCACTTTGGAAATAGAGATTGTAGAGGAGAGTCAGGAGGGTCCGTTTGCATCCCCCACTATTGTATCCTATGCCATCTCGTCATCCATCCCCACCCTTGTACCCCACACCATACCTCCCCCCGCACCCAATCTTTCAGTTTCTGCTTTCTGTAACCACACCCTCCATCACAGTATCTGTCTTCTTCTCCACCTCACCCTGCCTTGCAGATCAAAGCCTTCTCCTTACTACACCCACATCACAGTGTGACAAATCATGGGATCACATCACTTATCCCCATGGGGGAACCCTTCCCTGTGCTGCTAGGTGGGTGAGGTGCTACCCAATTTCCCCCATGGGCATTTGGACTCCAATTCCATGATGGAACTCCCTCACCCATTTGCCCATGAGGCCTTCAATTCTCCACATACCCCAGTTAACCAACCTGAGAGTACTACTGTTATTTATTGTGATACTCCCTCCTGTACTCAGTTAGAGACTGACCAAAATATGACCAGAAACTCAGTACTTTTTCCCCAAGTACTGAGAAGAACAAGATTGAAAGAGGGATGCTGATTGCTCCATCGCCAAAGCTAGATAGTACTGTGCAGAGGAGGCCCAGTGGAGACACGAGGATCACCTCATGGAAACCAGGGAAAGACTCTGACAGTCCACTGGGGAGGGATCAACTTTGGAATATAAAGAGTGAGAAAGGACTACAGAAAGAGAGAATCAGGCGTGGATGCTGGAAATCCTTGAAAGTTCAAACCTTGGAGTGAAGAGACAATCTGCAGAGGTCGGTCCTCGATGGCGAGGATGCTGTGTTCAGGTTGCAATTGTGCTCTGAAGAAGGCAGTAGTTTTGAGGCAACCAGCAGCTGGAAGAATGTTCTATGTGACGTAACCTTGCAGAAGTGGACTGCTCAGTCTGCCAACTGCACCGGACTCGAACGGCCAAGTACCACACAGGAACAGTGCTGAGCAGTGGGGAGCACAGAATAGAAAAGAAGGAATGGCCAAGCAGAGCGGCCAAATCCAAGACCCCAGGAAGAACCATTGGCGTGGTTGCTCCAAGAAGAAGGTAACGGGGGCCACGGTAGACCCAGTAGGTGTTTAGAGAGTATTAAGGAGTGCATCAGGGGTAATCTCCCTCATCACAGAAGCCACCCAAAAGCCTACTGGCCCTGAAGAGTGCATCAGGAGTAATCTCTCTGATCACAGTAGACACTCTAAAGCTACTGACCCTGAAGAGTGCATCAGGAGTAATCTCCTTCATCACAGTAGTCGCACTCCCCCCTAAAGCTTCTGACCCTGAAGAGTACATTGGAAATAATCTTGCTCAGCACAGTAGCCACACATAAGCAACTGACCCTGAAATGTGCATCAGGTGCAATTTCCCTCATCACAGTAGCCACCCTAGAGCTACTGAGCCTGAAGAGTGCATCAGAATAATCTCCCTCATCACAGTTGACATACTAAGTTTACTGACCACTAAGATTACATCAGGAGTAATGTCCCTCATCACAGTAGCTACCCGAAAGCTATTGACTCTGAAAAGTGTATTGAGAGTAATCTCCCTCATCACAGTATTTACAAGGAAAAGTGCATCAGGAGTAATCTCACTCATCACAATGCATATAATGAAAAGAGCATCAAGAGTGATCTCCCTCATTGCAGTGGTTGCCAGAAATGCATGTTTGACCAAGAGAGAACTAATAAAAGTGTTGACAGCCATTGGAGTGATCTCCGTGGATCTAGTGACTCTAAGGTTTGCAATCCAAGTACCTGGAGAAGAGCTTGGAAGGAGTTGCAGGAACTCTTAGGAAACGTCACAAGAACTGTTTAAAGTGTTCACAATACCAGGAGAAGGGAGCCATTCTCCTGGTTGGTAAATCAGACACTAATTCATCAGACCAATGGGTGAAGCTTGGACAGAGCTCATTATTATTTGGAATCAGGAATATTAGTGAACGTTGGGATATTTGGAGAAGGGGAGTCATTCTACAGATTCAATCACAAGACTGTAACTGCTGAAGTCTGCTGATAACAGGAGGAGGGATTACTTTAGTTGGTTATGTTTTAGTTTAGGGCTGGAGAGGAGGAGAATTTGGGGCAGAGCACGGTTATTCTGTGTTGGACAATCATCCTGAAGATGAGCACCTGAGTTTTCATAGTTAGGTTGTTGAACGGGAAATCATATCGAGCCTCCTTCTGATATATATTGGCCTAAGCCTAGTCGCTCTGCGAAGAAAACAGCATTGCAAAGTTCTGATTTTAGATCGACTTCGCCGCCATTTTGATTTCTGTTCGTATGTGATTCTCTGTTCTAAAATGGTGGGCTGTTTTTCCGACTTGTAACTGAGCCTTCCCAACCTTTACACCTTGTTAATGGTTAGACTGTCCGAGGGCTGAATGTTTAGACTAGGTAATGAGACCTTGTCCTAATCATGACTTGTGGTCTAAGGATTGTCTGCACTAACAAGCCTCGTCCACGAATACACATCGAAGACAATACTGTGCAAATGTTGAGCGTGGACACTGGCAGAAGTAAATTGTGAAGGGACACGTGCTAAGGCTTATTGTTAAATCCAGGAATTCACTTTGTCATTGTAGCTTGTTGGAAATGCAAACCAATATAATCCATGTGCATATTATTGTGTGAGCTATATATGAACTCGGCACAAACTCTAGACCGCAGATTATTAACCTGTAGAAGGCCTGGACAATATTGCAAGATGTGTATAAATAATGTGACTATTTAGACGTCCAGTACCTCTCCCTCCCCACTCTGATGGGCTGATACTCATTGCGGGGTGTCGAGAGCCAGATAGCTATCTGTATCAGATCTGTGTTTCTTTGTAACTGCGCAATATTAAAGATCTGTGAATCTTTATAGCCCGTGTTTGGTTTATTTCCTTTTGTGGTACTCAGCCTCGATATGTCCTTGCTTTTACAGATGGCGCCTGAATAGCCTGAATAGGGACCTTCAAGATGGATGCCATCTCGTTGAAGTGTTGACGCGGCTATCGGACCGGGATCGAATGGTGAGAAAGGGGGCCCTTTCTTGGATGAGATGTGATACCTCAACAGTACTGCACGACCTGATCCCTGGACGGTGAGCCCGCGGTCCGAGACGGCATCTTGACGAGGGTCCATATATAGAGACGGGCAGTTTTGCCGAAATCACCAACCACGAGGGTCCTTAGTTGTCCTTAGTAATCCGATCGGACCCCCTTTAGTTCTTTGATCAGGTGAGTCGTGACCCAATTCTTAAGTATCCTGATAATTTGTTTTGGCGTATTGTACTTCCGAGCACAATTATTGACCAGGTAACACCAACAATCTGATATATCTGAGAAATTGTCTGCCTGCTTTAGGGCATTTTTCTGCAGAGACAGACAATCTTTGGAACTTAGCCGTCCGGCACCACAGGAGGGGTCGCTGGCTTGTACTATGTACTATAAGCATGGCTTTGGTAGTGTAGTGTTTAATGATATTTGGCACAGACAAACTAGACATGCTTCCGAACTTCAGTTGCCAACCAATGGTAGCTTTGAGATTCCTCGTATAGAATATTTATAGTCTATATTGTTGAAGAAAAAAGCGAGAACTGCAGCATTTGATGTATTACAAAATTGGAAGAAAGAAGCTATGCAGCAACTTAAAAGTAGAGAGAAACATGCGCGCCAACATATGTCCAACGCCGAAAAATTGTTGTTGTATGATCAAAGTAAACAGTCAGATTCAGTTAGAAATATGGATAGGGCTTTTCAACTGAGTATTCAGAAAATATATCCGTCTAAAGATTTTCATGTATCTGATGAATTACTTGACAAGCTTCTAAATGAACGAAGACATGGTGCCACTGCGCCACCTCTGTATGTACCTATTCATCTTGCTTTACCTCTTCCTGCTGTCATTCCTCCTCCCGTAGTAATTCCTGCTCCTCCTATCGTTCCTCCTATTGCTCCTCTTCTTCCGGTTGTTGTTCCTCCTCCTATCGTTGCTTCTCCACCTGCACTTCCGCCTTTGCCTACTGTTATGGGTCTGGTTGATTTGTCTTCTGCACCAGTGATAGCACCTTTGTTGCCAATTGAACAAGATTTGTCTACTCTTCCTCTTCCGAGTGATTCTGTTCCACTTGGAGTTGACAAGGGAGCGGAATTAAAGATTGTAACTCTTAATACTTTGTCTAAAGAGAGAAAGCGCAATTTGACTGCATGGGCTAGACAATGCATGGAGAAGGGTGAACAATCTGATGTGTTTGCCACACTCTCTAATCTACAAAGTTTTCCTGAGAAAAATGTTTTTATCGAAGGGCTGGGAATTTATTTATCTGTAATGTGGAACAGCCTGGATGATGTAGATCTCCCACAAGAGTTGAGGGATTTGAATGTTTTAGCATATTCAAGAGATACTGCGGAGAAAGTATATGAACACGTTGAGAGGGTTTTTTAGTATAGAAGGGAGTTAGAACGGTTACGGAATGAAGAAACTGATGGTGATAGTTTGAGCGGTATTTTTGTGCAGAAACGGCTCCTTCCTCTTTGTAAGTCAATGAGTGAGGAAACCCGAATTTGCACAAAAGATGCGATTAGAGGGATTTTAGACATTTCGATATCTCCCAAGTATATGACACGTATAGTCAGTATACGCCAGAAATGCAGAGGAAAGTGATACCGTTTATGGTAGAATACCTGCAGGTTGAATGTATAAAAAGAAAGATTTGCTGTCCTGCAGAATAATTGAATATCTATAAGAGAGCTTTTTCTTCTGACACTACTTCAGCTGCTTTAGCGCTCGATTTAGCTCTGTTGCTCAGTAAGCGTTCAGAGTTTCCTATCTCTCAGTTGCCTATGAGAAAGATTCCTCTGACATTTGTCCCAAAAGTTGAGGTTTCAGCTAATGCCGCAGCAGGTACTGCTACTTATGATATTCCTGCTCATTATGTATCACAGTTTGTTCACATCCCGTTCTCAAGACAGGAAGTGATATCGTCAGACAATCCATCCCAGATATTAGAAAGAATCCGACAGGGTTCTATAAAGAGATAAAATCTGTCTTTGCAGTCGTCAGTATTAACTCTGAGTGATATAGATTTGTTATTTCCTGTGCTCCTATCCATTGATTTGTGTAAACAGATTAGGACTGTAGATGATGCAGCAGAGTTAGGGGCACATGGGATAATATGGTTATACAAGATAGAGATAGACCAGCTGGCGAGAGACCGCCACAGGTAATACTGACTTTACCTTATAGAATAGTGACAAAACTAAAAGCTATAATCCCTGAGAGTAGGATTGTCTGGGACAAACGTACTGCTTGTGTCCAAGGAAAGTCTGAGGGTGCTACCGAATTCTTTAATTGGTTTGAACAAGTGTTTTCAGATTTTAGTGGACATTATTTGAGCACAGAGTCTGGAAAACGACTATTTGTAGACAAATTTGTGCGTGGATTGTTACCTGACATCCAGTCGCAAATTATGACCTCTGAGAGCGCTTGGCAAGATAAGTCTCAGTCTGAAGTATTGCATATGGCTCAGTACCTTGAAAACCGAGTCAATAATGAAAAAGAGAGAATTGAAAGAGAAAGGGAGACCTGAAAACTAAAGTTCTATTGCAACAGATTGTTAAAGGTCCTAGAGGGGGTAGTACACAGTTTAGGGGACAGCATGCTCCACAGGGTAATGGGACGTTGGGTCCTGTACACGCGAACCAATGTGCTTGTTGTAGACAAGAGGGTCATTGGCGAGCACAATGCCCGATCCTCCAGCAGAGGTCGAATAACAAATTTGGTAACATGGGTAGACGATCCAGAGGCCGTCCTGGGGCAGGGGGTCCTGGTAGAGCCAGTTTTCTGAGAATTTGCACTTTTTTTTCACAAGATAATCAGTCATCGAGTGTGGATAATAGAAACATTTTGATCATCCTTCTGCTGCATATCTCTCTGAAGACCTTCCTTTTGATGACATTTTGTTTTTCGCTAGGATTGCCCGAAGCAGGGTTCGGAACCGATGCCTATTCCCGTTAATCAGAAAGGTCCCTACGTTGAAATGATAGTGGGAAATAGGAAACATCTATTCTTGATTGATACAGGAGCACAGAAATGTTCCATTGACCATTCATGGGTTCCAAACATTCAACTGTCAGGGCAAACCAATGTCTCTGTAGGGCATTCTGGTACACCAGTAATTTGTCCGGTGTCTTCGCCGTTACCGATTACAATGGGTCCATTCAAAGATCACTGTCCGTTTCTTTTGACAACAAACTGTGGAGAGAATTTGTTGGGGTTGAATCTGTTGAAAGAATTAAATGTGGTAATTCTTTGTTCTTTGGATGGAGTGCGTTTGACGATTTCACAACAGCAACTTTCTGTCTCTCAGTTCCTGACTAGACCTTTGCCACTGGAATTTAGTGATGTTCCAGAGTGTTTATGGGCGATTGATGACAATGATCTCGGTGTTCTACAAATTGAGCCTGTTAAAATCATCTTAAAACACGGGGTAAAGTTGCCACGTATTCCTCAGTATAAGATTTTGGTTGATGGTGAGCAAGCTTTGAAGTGTATAGTTTCTGATTTTGTACACCGTGGGGTAATTGAGGAAATTGCAGGTAGTTTGTGCAATAGTCCGATTTTGCCTGTGTATAAGAAAGGCGATAATGTAATTCCTTTTCGTTTCATCATTGACTTACGCGCCATCAATAAGATGGTTGCTCCACAATTTCCTCTTGCGCCTGATGTAACGACGATACTAACTATGATACCAGCTTCTGCTACTCACGTTAGTGTTGTAGATCTTAAGAATGCTTTCTTTAGCATTCCTATACACAAGGATAGCAGGTACTTGTTCGCGTTCACCTTAGGGGAACGCTCGTTTACATTCACCCATGCGCCACAGGGGTACACGGAAAGTCCGAGCATTTATAGTAGGGCTTTGAAAGAGCAGCTTGATACACTTGAATTGCCTACCATTTGTACATTGCTGGGTACGTAGATGATCTTTTTTTAGCTGCTGCTTCAGAAAGTGACTGTAAGGAGGGCACTGTGTTGTTGCTTATTCACATAGCAAAACATGGACATAAAGCTTCACTCAAAAAGCTTCAATATTGTCGACAGGAGGTCGCCTATTTAGGCTATCTCCTGTCAAAGGAGGGAAGAAGGTTGACGCCTGAGCGGATTAAAAACATTTCTAGCATGTCTGTCCCAAATACACAGAAGAAAGTCAGAGCCTTGATAGGAATGGCTTCTTACTGTAGGCAGTGGATCCCAAATGTTTCCTTAGTGATTAAACCAATGTTGGCTTTGACAAAGAAGGGCATTTCATTGCCATTTCCGTGGAACTTGGAGCACCAGAAAGCGTTTGATCTGCTCAAGACTGCACTGTGTTCAGCACCAGTTTTGGGCACACCAAATTATGAAAAGGCCTTTCGAATTGTATGTGCATGAACGTGATGGATGTGCTTTGGCTGTATTAACCCAGGAACATGGAGGGAAAAATAGGCCATGCGGCTACTTTTCTTCCGCCCTTGATCCTGTTGCATGCGCTTTGCCAAGATGTTTGAGAGCTGTCGCTGCTGGTGCTCCGTCTGTAAAACAGAACGAGGGTATGGTCCTAGGCCATGCTTTAACCTTGTTGGTACCTCACTCTGTAGATGTTCTATTAAACAGAACACAAACGCAACACCTCACCTCCGCACGATTAACGAGATACAAATTGATCTTGTTTGCAGCGCACATTAAAATTCAGAGGTGTTTTGTATTGAATCCGGCTGAACTATTACCTTTCTCGCAAGATACTGCTTGCAGTGACGAAATGTCACATGACTGCCTTTACACCACAGAGGAAGAGACTAAAGGCAGGATCGACCTGAAAGATACACCTTTGAACGACCCACAAGGGGAACTGTTTTGCGATGGCTCCTGTTTCAAACTTCCGGATGGTACATCCACAGCTGTTTATGCCATCACCACACTAAGCACGAGTGTGGACATCAAAAGAATTTCGCATAACTCTGCGCAGGCCGCTGAGATTATTGCACTGAGTCGAGCTTGTGAACTTTCCGAAGGGCTTAGAGTAAATATATATACTGATAATCAGTATGCTTTTGGGGTAGTTCACAATTTCGGTAGACTTTGGCAGAACGAGGGTTCTTGACACCACATGGAACGAAGATTCAACATGGCTCCTTGATAGTGCAGTTACTTTTTAGCGCTTGCACTTCCCACTCAGTTAGCGATTATGAAATGTGCAATGCATCAGAAAATCATAAATGATGTTGGAAAAGGGAATGCTTTCGCTGACCAGATAGCCAAACAAACTGCCACTGATCTCTATTCAGAAATGTACACTGCAAGGGAAGCCACAAACGTTTGTACTATATATGATCTCCACACTCTCCTACAAATCCTTTTTCACCACTGTTAGGTTCTGTTGCGAATTCACTGCTTCCATCAGGAAGCAACAACATGTTGTTCGCAGATCACACAGTACCAGGAGTCATAAGGTACAATCTGCGTCCATGGTGCTAGACTTACTGCACGGTTCGGCCGTGCCACCAGGAAAATCATCATAGGGCTCGTCTTTTGCCTTGTCTTTTGCATACAAAGGAAAATTGTTGAATAGGGAAGGACTAAGAAAACGCGTGATCAGGAGATCGCCAGCAAATGAACTCTGGCGTTTTTCGTTTTGAAGAAACAATGCCTGCTATTGCCTCCACCCGTAGGGAACAAATAAGTAATTGTGTGGCCAGTATAGACAATGGACAATCGAATACATGGTCTTTTAAAACGTATTGCTTTCTTGTAATCATGTTAACCGGTTTCACAATAGTAATTGCTTTGGGATTTTGATACATGGAAGAAGTACGTCCTCTTGAAACTCTTTTGCCTACTGAAAATGTACCCACTGTAGCTCCACCTTTTATGCATCTGCACACTCTATCTCCTAGAGACTCTCAACACAGACATAGTTACCACAATAACACACTACTACTTATAATGAATGCAACACATGCCATTTTGAACAAGTCAAATTGCTGGGTCTGCTCACATTTACCGCAACATGGAGACAAGGGGTTGGGCTGGTATATTCATCATTTGCCTCTGACCACTGCATGTTATGCTTCTCTAAGGGCACTGTTCTTTGGCCGATAGAATGATAGCATCTCGGGGAACTTTGATGGAACAAATTTGAACGAATTTGAAAGACGAGTTTTAACGCCTCTGGGATGCTCACTTTTCGCAAATTGGAGCAAGTTTAATGTTGCTTCTGATAGACTGTCTCAACCTTTTCAATCTCTGATCTCTTTCAAGATGGCTCCAATAGGCAATAGGGATGCCACGCCACCTTCCTACACTATTAACCATAGTCCCGACTCATTTTCTTTCTGCATACAGAGGAATGGCACTCAGCCAATGGGTGATTTCAAGGGTTGCACCAATGTTGCAAACTTGACCAGTGAGAACAGACCTTTGTATGTAGGCGAACCTGTCTACTTCGTTTGCGGTAATGAAGCTTTCCCTTGGCTACCTAGGGATTGGCAGGGAATCTGTTATTTAGGAATTCTGTTACCAGGGGTATTCATAGCAAGTACCACAGAAATCTCTAAGGCTCGTCCAAGGTGGGATGAGAATGGCAATACTTCATCACAAGTTCTGGGTGATGGAGTGAAATCCTTCTTACCTTTTTGGGGGCAAATGCTAAATTCTAAGGCTATTAGGAGACGAGCGAGAGTACTGGAGAGAACCATCAACCGGACCACTGACATACTCTATACATTACTCTTGAACAGAAAGCGATAAGGTTAGTGGCACTACAGAACCGGATGGCATTAGACTTCATCCTGGCTGAGCGTGGTGGAGTATGCAAATTAGTGGGGTTTGCTTGTTGCGTTTTCGTTCCAGATTCCTTCCCAACCATCTTTAAAGCTATACAGAATTTGCATGTCCTTAGTTCAGAAGTGCACATTCCCGAGGGAAATTGGGATTTTAGCGCTTGATTCTGGGACTTCTTACGATCTTGGGGATGGAAGCTACTTTCAGTCTTATTGATTATTCTGGGTATTCTGTTGTTCTGCTGTTGCTGTATACAATGTCATATGTTCAGTGTTAGGAGGATGTTGTGCACAGATTATGGGAACATTAGGACAAAAGGTACGCACACCAGAAAGAATGACCAATGAATTTGTGTTGAAAGAAATTTCTGTCACAGACCTTATGGCGATCAATATCTCCAATGACTGTGATTCAGGTTGTATGGACATTGAGACGTGGAGTTACTCGTACAGTGACTAATAGTAGTTTAGCGCTTGGCTTAGGCCAAAAGGAGGGTTTGTTAAACGGGAAATCATATTGCGCCTCCTTCTGATATATATTGGCCTAAGCCTAGTTGCTCTGCGAAGAAAACAGCATTGCAAAGCTCCGATTTTAGATCGACTTTGCCGCCATTTTAGGATCATCCGCCATTTTGATTTCTGTTTGTATGTGATTCTCTGTTCTAAAATGGTGGACTGTTTTTCCGACTTGTAACCGAACCTTCCCGACCTTTACACCTTGTTAATGGTTAGACCCTCCGAGGGCTGAATGTTTAGACTAGGTAATGAGACCTTGTCCTAAGCATGACTTGTGGTCTAAGGATTGTCTGCACTAACAAGCCTCGTCCACGAATACACATCGAAGACAATACTGTGCAAATGTTGAGCGTGGACACTGGCAGAAGTACATTGTGAAGGGACTTGTGCTAAGGCTTATTGTTAAATCCAGGAATTCACTTTGTCATTTTAACTTGTTGGAAATGCAAATCAATATAATCCATGTGCATATTATTGTGTGAGCTATATGTGAACTTGGCACAAACTCTAGACCGCAGATTATTAACCTGTAGAAGGCCTGGACAATATTGAAAGATATGTATAAATAATGTGACTATTTAGACGTCCAGTACCTCTCCCTCCCCACTCTGATGGGCTGATACTCATTGCGAGGTGTCGAGAGCCAGATAGCTATCTGTATCAGATCTGTGTTTCTTTGTAACTGCGCAATATTAAAGATCTGTGAATCTTTATAGCCCGTGTTTGGTGTATTTCCTTTTGTGGTACTCAGCCTCAATATTTCCTTGCTTTTACAAGGTAGGGAACCCTTTTTTAGAATAGGGAGATTTAGGTTTGCTTTCCTTATTATTTAATAAAAGTTTGTACCCAAAATGCTACCTCTTTGTCTGACTCCTTTCTCCAGCTCGCCACAGCAGGCACTGTCATATCCTCACCTACACACAACCTCACAGATCCTGCCTTTTCCTCATGTACTAAAACTGTTTCATGCTTGGGGGAGGAGCTGAAAGGAGGCTGCAATCTGGAACAGTCTCAGAACTTTGTGTTGGACACTGTTTCTTTTGGTTGCTGATATCCCTACACATTGTATAGATTAGTTGTTAGAGCAAGTATGTTTTGGATGCAGACAGATTTTTCAGCTGACTCAGTCTTTCCTTAGTTTTATTTAGGTTGGGAAATCCCACCTTAACATAGGGCAAGTTAGGCCTTTTTCCATCCTAACATTTACGTTTATAAAACTATTTGTTTTGAAATTGGAATCTGTTGTCTGTGTCCTTCTGCATGATGCCTTCATGCCTTCACAGGGGGTAAAATGCTGGTAGAGCAAAACACACATCATGGTGATATAGCAGGCAGGAAAAACCTCCATTTGGGTCATGGGGGAGGGGGATAACAGGCAGCAACAACTACATTGCTGATGATATGGTCATTTTAGACCAAACACCCATCAGTCTACAGCGTAGAAACCATGCGTTTAATATATATTTAAAGGAAAATGGCATGAAGATGAATGTGAAGTGACAAAATTAAATGTATTGGTAATGAAAACTGCTCATAGAAAAAGGCTGAAAAATTCACTTGGAGAGTGGAAACTGCGCCAATGGAAGTGGTGGAAACAATATCCTACCTTGGTGTGATAATTAACCGGAGTATTAGGGATCAGGGAACTACATTAAATCAAAGCAAAAAACAGACTACCCTAGCAAATCAGGGAAGAATTTTCCATAGGAAATATGGGTGTTTTACAATGATTCCAATCTTGTTGTTTTTTAAACAAAAAATTGCACAAGTATTAACCTATGGTCCGGAAGCCCTGTTACATCTACCCTGGGAAATATGGAAATTACTAGAGGGCCTGTTTTGGCTTACCCTTTTACGACTTCCAAATACAGTACCAGTATGTGCCATAAGACAATAATTAAAGTTTCTGTCATTGGAGTCTTTGGTTTTGTGGAAATTGGTGGCCTTTTATAGGAAGTGCAGATATGAAAAAAATATCATTGCCTTCTCAATCTTTGATTCAACTGCAGTTGAATTTGACAAATATCTAATCCAGTGGAATGAAAGGATTGAGAAGAATCTGCAACATAATGATACCAGTCCGGAAGAGTTAGAAGTGAACCCAAATAAAGTTAAGCAAAGACTGCAAGATAGAGACTGGACTAATACGCTGGAAAATTGTGATTGTACAAAATTGGGCTGCTCAATATCACTGGATAGGAAGGGTATGAATTCCCTTCCAAGTTACTTGCAGAAATTCCCATCACAGTATTACTGGGATATGCTGCTTAGGTGTCAACTTAATTCTCTTCCAACAGGTTAAGTTCAATGGGCACGGAAGATGCAAGGGATTGTAGATGATGTATGTACCTTTTGTAAGAAGAAAGATATGCTAGAGACGTTAAGTGATTGGGTAATAGGCTGTGATGCGTTGAAAGAAATGAGAGAAATTTATTTAGCAGAATTTGCAATGGGAGAAAGTACCATGAGTCCAAATGAATGGCGGGACTGGATGATGATGGGGGAAAAACCAGGCTTAGTAATTTCAGCATTGAAGTTTATTGACAGTTTTATTGAGTTCTAATGATGAAGAAGGAATTGAATGAAATAGTAGGTATGTAATTATATATGTATACTTTGGTTTATGTTCGTCTGTTTTTAAGATTATGTAATAATGTTAAAGGCTTTTTTATTATAGATCAATTGTATTAGTAATTGTACCTGTATATGTTGGTCTTGTTTATGTTTTATGATGATGTAATACTGTTTAAGGTTTTTTTTGTTTAGTCAATAAACCATTTTAATTAAAAAAAAAAAACAACATTTGGGATGTTCAGGGGCAACTCCAAGTGCAATGTATGCCTCCCTTACCGGAGGGTAGCTGTGCTCTAGGGCTCTCACTTTCCTGTCCTCTGAGACCGAAGTGCCTAATGCACAGACAAGCCTCCTCCAGTTTCATTTCCTTGGCAACTATGTTGGGTTTACTGACAGACAGGAAATGTACTGGTAAATGTGTCAGTGATTCCGTTACCAGCACTTTTCCCGCCCCGCAAAAGTACAGTTTTGCCGGTGGGTGTCACTAATTTACCTCCAGCCAAAAGCTGGAGGTAAATCACGCCCCCACCAGCAAATAAAATGCTGGTATCACCAGTACCAGTAATATCGGCAATCCCCACCATGCAGTTCTATGGGGTGGAAAGAGTAGGTCCTTTTGCCAGATTCCCACCAGAATTACCAGTGGGATACCAGCAAACTTCTAAAGACCCCCCTTAGTGTTGATTTTCTTCTCAAGAGATTAGATATCCAACACAGTGGTAAAGTTCAAAGGGCTGCAGGATTCAAAACAGTGGCGGACTTTAGAGCACAGCAGGGTTTAAAACAGTGACAAACTTCTCAGGGCAGCTAGCTTTCAACACAGTGCCAACATGCAAGGGCATGAAGGTTTAAATCAGTGGCAAGATTCAAAGGGCAGCAGTACCTTATTCAACCTAGCTATACACAAAAGGAAGCTGATTATAAACACAGTGGCTATACTCACCCAAACATGCACCTAAATTCAATATAGTGGCTATACTCAAATATGCACCTAAACTCAGTACAGTGGCTATACTCAAATATGCGCCTGGATGCAGGACGAGGAAGAGCGAGCTAGTATGGTACAAAACCTGTCCTTGCAGTCTTCAACCTCCAGTCCGGATCCTGGCAAATAAAGCAGATGACACCTAGGCTGATATGGATCCTGTTATCACACAAAGGTATTGCCGTTACCTGCCAAACAATCCTCTTGCCATCTTTCTACAGCAGCTTTTCTATGCTATTGCACAGATGCCTATAGTGAAGTGTCATTGTTACAAGAACCACAATTTGGACATTTTAAATGTGGTTGACTGTATTTGGTCGAGGAGACTATGTACATGCACAAACCGTAACTCACATTAGTACCCAGTGTGGTTTATCTTCAATAAAACAAGCACACTGATTGGTGCATTTCCGAGCCTTACCTCAGGGTAAGCCAGCAGGAGTCCCTGCGCGTCCCTTGCGCCAGTCTTTGGTGTTCTTTTTTATTCTTTCAGGCCACCATGAAAATGGGGAAGGGGTCACATGTAGTCCTTTCTCCCTGTTCCATTGTGGCATTTTCTTCTGTTGACTTTTACTTCATTTACTTGAATGGCCACCATGGAAGGGGAGAAGGGACTACATGTAGTCCCTTCTCCCCTTCCATGGTGTCCATTTTCTTTGTTTACTATGGCCGCCCTGGAAAGAGAAAATGTACTACGTTTTTTTTTTCTGTGGCTGGCATTTTTTGAATTATTTTTTCACTGGCCGCGAAACGCAACACGTCTCGCAGCTGGGAAAAAAACAACAAGCCGCTATTACCCCAGTTTAACGTGCCAGGGTACTAATGGCAATAAGCCCCTCGACTGTGGCCCATTACTGCATGAGACAATGCCCCCGGGGCCTTCGTTAAGGCCTGAGCGTACTATGGGCCCGGGGGCATTACCTTATGTGGGAGTGGCCCGCAGTCTCTGGATTTATTGCCATATTACTGCTCTACTGTTAAAAGATGCCAGCCCATGAATTGGCTACCCAAACCCTGTACAGAGTTCTGCTGCTCTCAAGCTAGTTCCGTGCCTTCAACAATAACATTAAAATACAATTAAAATGTATGTATATTTAGCGAAAAAACATTGTTAAAGGGACATTATGGTTAAGATACTCTAATAAAAAAAAAACTTTAAAATTCAGAGCAAAAACTTTGTAATCATAATTCACGCCCCCACCAAGCACTGCTCAGACTAACACCCAAGACATCAAAGATGACATTACAAATGGCATCATTGATGATATCATTGATTACATCACTCATGGTGACACATGCAATAATCAGGCCTCAGTGAGATAACACAATTTCCATCCCTTATATGTATGATGACTGAATCTAATATTAGTTTAATTCTATGGTCACAGTTTTTGTTTTACCACTTACTAGGTGTTACCTGTCTGTGCTGATCCACATGTTTTTACTCGTTCTTGTATATTTATCCCTTAGCTCCATGATTAACATTACTCAAGGTTCTCCGAAGCTTGGATTTAAAATTCAATTGACCAAATCTACCATAGTAAGAATACTTCTATGTTCAATGCTGCTGTCTATATTGCTATATTTGTTAGATTGCTATATTATTTTGAGATTTCATGGACTAGTTCATGAGAGGCCTTCCTATCACCCTTCATTTGTTGGTAGCAATACCTCAAATACCTGAAACACAACCTTTTGTAAAGAATTTATGTCAGTATCCTCAGGAATTAGTGTTGTCCTTCGTGATGTCATCAGAGACATCACTGAAAATGCCATTCGTGATGTCATCTGAGCAGTGCATAGCGGGTGGTTTGGTTTATCGATTATGTGATTTGACCATAATGTCTCCTTAATAAAGATCTGAATTTCAAAGGTTTTCATTAGATTACCTGAGCCATGACATCCATTTAACAAAGCGTTGTCTCTGAATTTCAAATAATCGAGTAAATTAACAATAACGTCCCTTTAACCAAGTTTAGTCTCTGAATTTCAATTTTTTTTTTGTTTGAGCAACTTAACCTTAAAGCCCCTTTAATAATGGCTTTTTCTCTGAATTTCCATGTTTTTTTATTGTAGAAACACATAGTATGCCTTTAGCCAGGTTGTTTCACTACATTTCAATGGTTTTTAGAACTAAAGAAGTTTCATGATGCTATGTAAGTTATGAATACTTCCACTTTTAACATTTATGAAAGAACTATAACTCTACTTTAACAAACATATTTTTTGCAGAGTTTACTGAAGTGTGTAACTTTGAACAGCTCATATTGAGGGCATGGGGCTCAACCATGAGCCCAGCCCCACCAAACCTCCAACAATAGCTACTGGACGTAGCTTGCAACCTGGTGCAAATGCTGCTATACTATAATGGGACCATGTGCTACTATCCATGGCTTGTAGCCATGTCCTTGGCCACAAACCCTGGGACATTGGCCTCAGAGATGTTGCCATCCTAGAGAAGCAACCCACAGTAGAGATTGGGCTTGGGCTGCAGCCCGGGTCAGTGGCCACTACAACCCCAATTGTGGGACCATGGCCTCAGTTCATGACTTGTGGCCCTGGCCATTGGTCGCACTACCTAGGGTATGAAATTCAGCCATGTTGCATGCCCCACAAATCAACCAACATTAAATATTGGGCATGGCCTGTAGCATAGCCCAGATTCCACTATTCCTCATAAATGGGACTCTGGGTCATTGTTCATGGATTGCACCATTGCCAGTGGCTACAAATCCTTGGGCATGGGCGTCAGCCATGCTGCAGCCCCTTCTAGCCATCTCAGAGTAGACATTTGAAATTGCCGACAGCAAGGCTCAGTGACCCCTTCAACCGCATATCCAGTCCACTGGTGATGATGGCCAGTGGCCAGATTGTCTGGTGCATAGATTCCACCCATTCGCCAGAGAATCTGGCTACTGGCTTTGGTCACAAGCCAGTGCCTCAATCACCAACGTTATATCACATTTTTTTGTATACCTACATTTTGGCTCTTTTAAAAAAAATAACACACAGATTGGATCAACTTAAAATGTGCAAAAGCATGCTTTTGGGACCTGCACGCCACACCTCACCAAAGTTTTTTGAAAATCCATCAAGTCTAATAGCATTTCAAATATGTTGTGATGACCCTGCAACTTACCCCCCCTTGACACAACTACACCAGACTTTGCACAAACATTAAGAGTTAGGTCTATATGTTTTGTGTGCAATGTTTTGTGCAGATTTGTCAAAAGGCACAAAAGTTATAAGCCATTCAAAAACGTCTCTTCCTAGGTGAAAGCCAATTTAAGCATAACTATGGAGTCGCTATTGCCAACCCTGTAATATATATCCGTAGTTATGGTTATATTGGCTTTCACATAGGCAGAGCAGTTTTTGGGCAGCTTATAACGTTGGTGCCATTTGATAAATCTGCACCAAAATTTGGCCGTACTCACTGTACAAGTTACACCAATAGGTTTCTTTGGGGCCAACTAGCAATGGCCTTTAGCCATGGTCAGGGCCTACGGCCATAGCCACTGTACATGTTGCACCAATAGGTTTCTTTTGGGCCCTCTACCCATGGCCTTCAGCAGTGATGTCATCAGTGATGTCATCTGTGAGGCCATCTTTGTGGTGTACTTGCTTCAAATGCCACTGCTGAATTTCAAGGGTTTTGTTGTATTAAATCTGATCACCTTAACTCTCTATTAACAAATGCATTTTCACTGAATGTCAAAGGTTTTGTTGCTATGTTTTCTTCACGCTAAATCTGATCTCCTTAAATCTCTCTTAACTAAAGTTTTTCTCCGAATTTCAAGGGCTTTGTAGCACCTGTGAGGGAGACATGCTATCACAAGTATACATTGACACAAGAGCTGGACGTTTCAAAACCTTAATTGATGCTTTAAAAGGGGTTGGAAAACTCCTATCTTGCCCTATAACTAATACGGGAGTATTCTCAACTATCTCACAAAAAGAAAATATAGTCCTAGTAAATCGCTTGTCAAAATAAAATGGCCTTTACTAATAAACTAAATGCCTGCCCTCTTTCTAATAGAAGACATGTGTAAAGGTGAAGCTGGTGCAGTAGCAGATGATTTACAATGTCCAGTAAATAACTAAGGTTTCTAAGGTTATAATAATTGTAAGGCTCCCCTAAATGGGGGCATTTAAATGGGATGGATGGTAGAAGTTGTGTCTATTGTTAAGTATTCTCGATTCCGCTCTTTCCAACTCCTTGCCCCTTACCACTGGAACAGCCGTCCTCTTTCCAACTACTCTACTTCCTCCTTCACTTTCTTTCGTACCTCCCTAAAATCCTATCTCTTTCACTCACCTTCTTACAACCCTTTGCTTCCTCCTTCTTCTTTAGTATTCTCTCCAACCCCTCCTTTTCCATTCCTACTTCCCCTCCCCCTCTCTCTCTCTCTCCCTTCTCTCCACTCTCCCCTTCCTTATGTCCTGTATGTTTCTCACACTCCCCTATTCCTTCCTTTTCCCTACTCCCCCTGCCTCCTCTCACACTCCTTCTCTTAACTTTCTTCCCACCCACTATCTCTTATCTCTCCTGACCCATCCTTGCTCTTCTTCCGCTTCCATAATGTAAATTCTATGACAAGACAGGAGGCTCGCATTATGCTATATCTTTCTTTATTTACTGCCATGTCAGCACTTTAAAACTTTTAAATTTAATACTGAACATTTGTGTTTTTCTTAGAACAAAGCTTGGAAAACCAAATGCAGAAGTTTAAAGATCCTGTAGTCCATAGTCTTATCCAATCAATCTGCATCGGGGAACTACAAGCCCCATGAGTCTTAGGTCTGAGGTAGTCCTGACCTTTCCCCTCTGCCCCTATCCGAGGGCAGCCCTCTCCATAAGAACCCCTCTGACCAGGTCCTTTCCTCTTTCTTTCTGCTGCCAACAGATAAGTGACATGATTTATTGTTTCCTCTGTAGTACAGATAGATGGACTTTATATCACCTGTATATGAGATGAATTGCTCGAATATTGTTGTAACACACTTAGTAATGCTTATTACTCATTTTCAACGCCTCGCGCAGGAACACAAAACGCATTTAGAATGATTTTTGTAGTCGCCTTAGAACGCGAGCGTGTTTCTTACCGTGGCGCGTATCATTAGTGCAGCGCGAGCGCAGCGAGTTTTCCGCACATCGCGGGTAAGAAGGGTGTTGTGAGCGAGCTGGGGCCGGAGTCGCATGCATATTTAGCTCGCGTTAGACTACCGCGCCCCGCTCTCTCTCTCTCCGTATTTCGGCACCGGCGAACACGGCGGCCGTTAGGACCCAGTGGAGCTGGAAGCTTCAACAGTTCCCAGCGTACCCTGGGAATCTGGCTTCCGCGCGCATTGCGCACAAACAGAGAACGAAGGAAGTTGGTTTGATAGAGCTCCAGTCAGAATTTTGAAAAAAAAAAAAAAGAAAAAGGGAAGCTGCTTTCACACACACGCTGCTAGTAAAATACAGCACGTGTTCAGAAGTGTGCTGAAGCATTTCCAACTGCTGACTTCCTTACAGTTGGCTCTGCCAACATCTAGGATATGGCTTCATTTGGCATCCCCATTAATACTCCTTCCTCTTCCCCAGAATGGAGCCAGGAAGAATGGGTAGAAGACCCTTCCCAACAAGATTCTGACTTATCATTAAGTTTTAAGAAGGTACTGGGAGATTCCTTGATTCAAGCGGTCTCACATGGGGTGCAACCTATTACGAAAAGGCTGGAGACTCTAGAAATGATTATGGCTAAACAGCAGAAACAGCTTACAGCCAGGAAAAGATGGGCTAGTAGCCCTGAGGAAGGAACGTCGGCAGACACCCCCAGAAAGGGGTTGAAAAGAAGGGGTGTAAAGTAGCCCGGAAGAGCAAGCACTCTTTGACCCCCCCGGGTATCGATGAAAGGGTTAACTCTGTTCCCCAATTGGAAGGCGACCCTGTCGCCAGGCTTAAAGAGTCCTTCCTGGCAAAAAAGAAAGAAAGTCAGGACAGACCCCCTGCCCCAGGGGTGTACAATCTAGGGGACGAAGATGAGGGCTATTCGCCCGACAATGAAGGGGGTGAGGAGGAAGATTACATCGATAAAGAAGTTGAAGGCCCCCACGGTATCGACGATACAACGGACATGTTCGATCCAGAGGCCATTCGGCATCCCAAGTCGTCGGATTGGGAGCCGTCACCCAGAGTGGCAACATACATGGCCCAGCACATTAGAAAACCCCTAGAAAGGGAAGTAAGGTCACGCATGAGGTCGGAGTGCCCCAGACCAGAATTGCCGAATAAACTTGCAGATACTCCAGAGCTGGAC
Source organism: Ambystoma mexicanum (assembly GCF_040938575.1). Taxonomy (NCBI): domain Eukaryota; kingdom Metazoa; phylum Chordata; class Amphibia; order Caudata; family Ambystomatidae; genus Ambystoma; species Ambystoma mexicanum. Next base: position 457,980,110 of record NC_090941.1, on the reverse strand, counting down.
CCCAAGATGGTCACCTTTGTAACCAAAGCAGTTCGCAATATAAGGAAAGGAGTAGACCGTGCCTGGAGAGGGTGTCAAGACAAGCTCCTAGACATCTCAGGGCCTCTAGCCAAGATCATGGATCTAGCGGAGAAATCAAGAGATACCGGTATTCCAGTAGACGTGACAGTCTTAGGTAAATGGGCGCAGCGTGCGGTATGCCTTCTAGGCAACGCCAACTGTGCCATTTCTTCAGAAAGACGAAGAGGAGTCCTGTTAAAAATAGATAACAAATTGAGTGACCTCGCCAGCTACGAGGCAGGCGAAGGGGCGAAAGGAATGTTGTTCGGCGAAACGTTCGCTAAAGAGAAGTGGCAATTCATGGGCACATATACGGCTCTAGAGAGAGCTCAGAGTTCCATCAGGAAGATCTTCCCCGGGCGAGTTTTTGCCGGGACCGGCCGACATAGGGGTCGCTCGTCCGGTCGCTATACCTTCCAACGAAGACCCCAAGGTCACCGATCGAATTACTGGGAGTCTAGACAGCAGGATACCTTCTTCCCTGCCAGAACAAGATTCCCAAGAGGTCGAAGAGGAAGAGGATCACACCGGCAACCAGGGCAGTCAGCGGGTGAGTACCGCAAGCTTGCGTGTGGGAGGGAGAACTATCCACTACCTGAACGAATGGCAAGCCTTATCAAGCAATGCTTGGGTATTACAAGCATGGTGGGGTTGCGTTTAGAGTTTCTAGGAACACCCGTGCAGACAGCAGAACCTCGCCCCATCCACATGACACAAGCGGATACAGCGCTCCTGCACTGCAAGCTCACAAAATTAGAAAGCAAAGGGGCGATGGAGCGCGAGTACCAACAGGTTCCCGGTTTCCTCAGCACCATGTTCCTAGTTCACAGAGGGGACAAAATAAGGCCCGTAATAAATTTGAAAGATCTAAACGAATGGGTGGTATACAACCATTTCAAGATGGAGGGAATTCATTTGCTTCCCGATCTGTTGCGTACCGGAGATTGGCTGGCCCGCCTAGATCTCAAAGACGCATACCTTACGATTCCGATAGCAGCACCATTTCAGAAGTCCTACGCTTCCTATGGAACGGAGAAGTATGGCGTTTCTCCTGCCTCCAGTTCAGCCTCTCCTCTGCTCCGTGGGCTTTCACCAAGCTCATGAAACCAGTAGCAGCCGCCATCAGAGAGAGAGGAATTCGTATCATTATATATCTAGACGACATCTTCGTCTTAGGCCCAGACAAATTGTCATTGACAAAAAGCGTCCAGTGGGTGTTCTCACTTCTTACTTCGCTCGGGTTTTTAGTGAACCTGGAGAAATCTCAGCTGACTCTGGTCCAGAGAATAGAATTCCTAGGTTTCACAATAGATTCTGTGAAGGCATCTCTCGAGCTCCCAGGGTACAAAGTGAGAGTGATCAAGAAGGAGCTCAGAGCTGTGATAGCGAAAAGGGTTATCTCGCTTCGCAATCTAGCCAGAGTAGTTGGTCTGCTTGCAGCCTCTATTCAAGCCATTTTTCCGGGTCCACTTCATTATTGAGCTCTTCAGCGGCTCAAAATAAAACATCTGCAAGGAGGCCTTCGCTACCATAAATTAGTAGTGCTAGGCCACGAAGCCCTCACAGATCTTCATTGGTGGTTACAGAATATGGAGGCCTGGAACGGTCGCGCCATATTCGGCGACTCCCCAGATCTGGTAATAGAATCAGATGCGAGCAGATCAGGTTGGGGAGCCAGGTGCGAACACGTGCAGACAGGAGGCAAATGGTCAGAAGAAGAGTTGCGGCTCCATATAAATTGCCTCGAGCTTCTGGCAGGCTCTTTCGCAGTTCGCGCCTTCACGAAAGAGAGAGTGAAGAGCTGCGTCCTGCTCAAAATGGACAATATTTCCGCAGTAAGGTATATAAACAAATTGGGCGGAACAAAATCCAAAATGCTGGCAGAATTAGCGAAGAGCTTCTGGCATTACTGTCTCCAGCAGAGAATTTCCGTATCAGCAGAATATTTGCCAGGGACTCTGAATGAAGTGGCAGACTGGAATTCATGTTATCTTGCGGACTCCAGCGATTGGAAGCTTCACCCCATAGTCTTCCAACAATTGCAGGAAACTCTGGGGACCCCTCCACATAGATCTGTTTGCGTCCAGACTGAACGTTCAGATGCCAGTATACTTCAGCTGGAGGATAGACCCGGATGCAGCGGGCACAGACGCCTTCTTGCAATCATGGACAGGAGCAGTGCATTATGCCTTCCCGCCATTCATTATGATAACGAGAGCGCTAGCGAAGATTCGCAGGGATCACGCGGGAGCTCGTAATAGTCCTACCCTTGTGGAAGGCCCAGCCCTGGTTTCCAGTAGCGATGGAACTTTCTATGGATTTTCCGAGGATAGTTCCCATTCTGCCGGACCTTCTTCTCGACCCATCAGGGCAAGCTCACCCACTCATAGCAGCTGGCACGCTGCAATTGATAGCCTGCAGAGTTTCAGGAAAAGATGGGAATTGCCAGACATTTCACAGCTCGCTGCAGAGTGTATCAGAGATTCCTGGGCACCTTCCACCCTTCGGAGCTATGGTGCAGCTTGGAACGGGTGGGCTACCTGGTGTTCAGACCACGGTGTGGATCCTATTTCGGCCCCTGTAGTAGAGGTTCTCAACTTCTTAGCTTTTAAATATCAAGAAGGCGGCGCATTCAGAACAGTGGGTGTCTATAGGTCCGCTATCTCAGCGGGTCACGAAAAAGTGGAAGGTAACACTGTGCTGAGAGGGATGAAGCTTAAGAAACCACTGGAACCCAGATACAAAGTGTTATGGGATGTGAGAGATGTATTTCGTCTTTTCCTCAGATGGCCAGATAACGAAAATGTGTCCCGATCTCAGCTATCAGGAAAGCTAGCTATGCTGCTCTGCCTTACTTCCTGTAGGAGAGTTTCTGATGTCAAAGCGCTTGAAGTCGATAGGAAAATATTCTATCCAGACGGGGTGTCATTCACCATTTCCAAGAGAACTAAGACAGATTCGAGAGTAATAGACTACCCATACTTCACAAGTAATAAAAAGCTTTGCGTGGCACAGTGTATTAAAGATTATGAAAAAGCAACAGCGCATCTTAGGCCGCGAGGGGTGTCCCAGCTGCTTATAGCGCGCAGGAAGCCTTATCATGCTGTAGCATCTGCGACCATTGCTAGATGGGTGAGAGAGATTATGCAATGGGCAGGAATTGATTTATCACTTTTTGGGGCGCACTCTGCTAGGGGAGCGATGGCTTCCAAGGCTTTTGTGACAGGAGTGTCTCTTCAGGACATTATGAAATCAGCAGATTGGTCTTCCGAATCAACCTTTAAGACATTCTATTTTAAGCCTGTTTCTGAGATTACGAATATGGTGGTAGCAAGCGTTGAACAAGCATAATGCGAGCCTCCTGTCTTGTCATAGAATAAAGATTGCCCACGCTAATAGCTCAGGAAGTCTTCATTCTATTAAAGACAAGGAGGCGAGCATTGTATCCCACCCAGAATTACAAGATTATTGTTTGCATTGCTATATTTGTTATGAAATAACGCCTTTGCTCATTCCCACCCTCATGATTTGCTCTCCATTATTTACAGGAGAAGAGCATAAGACGGCAGGATGAAACACTACTTAGCAGTGGAAGGAAACCTGTTCAAGTTGGTCATGTTGGGCCGCAAGAGTTCCCAGTTTCAAGGAACAATTCTCTGTTCAATGATAATGGATGTTTTGGTTTGCAAAAATGAAGTGGTTCGGTGGACAGACATAAAGAAAGAGGAAAGGACCTGGTCAGAGGGGTTCTTATGGAGAGGGCTGCCCTCGGATAGGGGCAGAGGGGAAAGGTCGGGACTACCTCAGACCTAAGACTCATGGGGCTTGTAGTACCCCGATGCAGATTGATTGGATAAGACTATGGACTAGAGGATCTTTAAACTTCTGCATTTGGTTTTCCAAGCTTTGTTCTAAGAAAAACACAAATGTTCAGTATTAAAGTTAAGTTTTAAAGTGCTGACATGGCAGTAAATAAAGAAAGATATAGCATAATGCTCGCCTGCTTGTCTTTAATAGAATGAAGACTTCCTGAGCTATTAGCGTGGGCAATCTTTATTGTTTTTTGTACTGCTTTATGGTTTAATTCAATTGTTATGTAATGCTTGCTGTATATTGTTGGTTCCTCTTGCAAAGCATTTCGGCTTAAAATGCTATATAAATTCAATAAAATACAAATACAAATACAAATACAAGTACAGCCATCAAGCCATGGCCCCTTTTTAACATCCCCCATGTCAAAAGGCGCAGGTGTGAGGAACCACAGATATGGCAATCTGCACGAGGTATAACATCTCCATTTCAGAGGGAGGCTCTTCCTCCTTTGTGCTGGGAATAGAGACATCTGGGGTTAAGTGGCCACGAGTGTACTGTATTGTCTATGACATGATTATAATATCAAGGAGTGTAAGCCATGTCTTTTTCCCTTTTGTACTGTTTACAAATTAATCTTTGGCATTACAAAAGCAAATAAAACCACTAAATAAATCTGAACAAATACAATAGAATCCGCATTGGATATTTTATGTGGTGAAGAATATAGAACGGGAACTGTTAAGTATTGCTTGACTTTTCTCCACACCCATCCAAGCTGTGAGATTAGTTGTACAATATAATAATTAAGTCGATATATTTTCTGTTTATGGTACTCTTATAATTCTCAACCAAAATATAAAATACAGGGACAATTATAAAAATGGCATTAGCAGAGGTGGCATTGAAACCCAGCTCACAGAAAGGCTTTCTCAGAGGCCCAGGTCAAGTCCACTGTGACAGTCCAACGCTGTGCAAGTTCAGCCTGCAGAAATGCTGATAGAGCAGGGCACAGTGTGATTTTGAAGCAGTGAATGTTCAACTGTCACAGACCAGCAATGTACTTTATTGCCTATAACATGATTAAAATAGCTTTGCAGATAAAATTTTGACTTTATAAAGGCAACTGTAATAAGAGAAAAAAAACATCCAAACAGTGTTGGGACTGCAAGGGGTTTTTAAATGTGTCAAAGAACACTGAAAGGTGCCTCATAATCCTCAACGTACTTTTCCACCGGCCCTTCCCAGTCATGAGTTAGCTGCCTAATTCATTTCCAATAACACCAGTCCACTTATTCAACATCAGCATTCACTCGGCCTGGGCCAACAACCTTTGTGTGGGCGTTGCAACATATGGACATGTGCTTGACTCTCATCCCTACCAGCACCTTATTTGATTTTGCCTTTCTGAATACTATTTTGGTGATTTTGTGTTGATGCCTTCATGCAATTAAAATACATTTTTAAAAAGCTCAACGAAAAAGTTGCAAGCAACCAAATACATGTGTTGGTTTTTGGGTACAATACTAATACTCACAATAGTGTCTCTTTATTGTGACCTCTTCATTGAAATAATTTGTATTCCCTTTTTTAGGTATTATCTTTCCTACAGTACCTTTAAATGTACACAGGACACCAGTGTACTGAATTGCCCTATAACATGATTATAATATTGTGAAGTGACGTGCATGTGCAAGTCTGTTCCCATCTCAACTGCTTGTGGAATACGCTTTGGTTGTACAAAAGCAAAGACAATATAAAGATTAATGAAGATCAGTGATAGATGGCAAGGTGATTTGAAATAAGGCAAATAGCAAAGAATATGGATTGTTTCCCTTGCCCAACCTTTGCCCTCAGCCATTCAAGCCATATGAGCAGCTGAATACTGCAATGCCCATCACACCAGTCTGCTTAGTTTATGCCACCCTGCACTTGGCTCGGAGCAAAAACATTCTGCCTAGCACCTCACCATTGAGAGAATGGAGGGGGCAGTTTGTTTCTCTTGAAGGCAAGTCCCTTTTCATGAACACTCAAGAATAAAGCCAACCCTCTAGGGAAGTTGGCCAGGAGACAGCATTGCAAGGATAACAAAGGTTTAATCATACAAAATACAAATATCAACAAAGGACTCTGCTGCTGGAGAGTGCTCTGGTTAATCCAAGGACAAGCAGAAGTTTAAAAGTCCATGTGGCGCCATCATATACAGTATGGACTGATGTTACTGATTGGACAGGCAATATAGATGGGCCTGCTCCATAGGGGATGCCAAGGTATGATTGTTTAGTTCTGTTGCCGTTGATCAGGATCCCCATGGGTCAGCTGGGCTCATCTCAGTCTTGGGTGAAGGTCATGCTACTCTTATACTACTAAATTACATCTAAACTAACATGCTAAGCTACCAATTCCATCACTGTGGCATGTACCTGGGCGGCAGGGGAAATGGTGCCAGGGGGAAGGGAGGATAAAATACAGTCAGGCTGACTCACACATTCAGGGATTCATTGATACCGCACTTCCTGCACTCAAGGTCTCCACCCTGGGTTTGATCTTTAATTTATCCCTGCCTACACCTCGTTTTACAAATGCTGTATTTTATGCTGAAAGAAATACAGTCGTGCATGCTTGGATATTTTATGAACACGTGATTTGTGTTACGACAGGAGGGTCGCTTGCTTATCAGTGAATGCAGAGGTGTGGGGGTAGAGTAATTGGTGTGGGTACAGCTTTGGGCTCACTGGGTTCGGGTTGGAGGCCTATTGGCAGTTTAGTGGAGATGGATGGACATGCTGCGGCACCTGGGGTTTGTCTCACGTTCTTGCAGGTGCATTCCTGGGAAGGATACTAAATGTTTGCAACAGTGAAGGGAGAAGGGGAAGTGAACGTCCATGAGAACTAGCTGCGTGGATTCTTAATGAACTGGGTTCATGGAGTTTAGCGGGTGCAGTGCGATTATACAAGCTTGTCGGGGGGGAAATTCTGCCGGGGTCGGCCAGGCCCTTTTTACCTTAGTATGACGCGCTACTTGCGTCACCTTGGAAAGTTAGCAAAAAACCTATCGCCACTCTTAATTGGTTGCTCGAGTGGTAGGGTTAGTATAGCATACGTATAGAGAACAATATTAGTGGTCAAGGGTTAGTCAGGTGATATATCTGGGTTGTCCCTACAATTAGATACATGAGAATTGTTACATGAAGACCCCTGATGATTGGTTAATGTTAATGGCGTCAGTGATAAGGGCCCCATGTTCTGATTGGTGCGCCCGCGAGCTTCCCAGTCTGGGACCATCGCTGTTCCCAGCTCTCGGTGTACCTGTCATTTGCAACAATGTTTCACTATGAGTACGTGCAGACAATGTGAGGACTTATTCATAAGCTGGAAGGCCGACTACTCCCACTGTCGCAGATGTCCATTGAGCCTTTTAATTGTATCTGCCTGTGTCTTGTAACGAGGGATCCAGACGCCTTCTTCCTCCTGGGCTTGGCATCCTGTCAGGTTCGGCTTGGTCACGTGAGGTGGGACCGTGTTTGAGGCAGAATTCTGCACAATTAATATTGTTTTTCCACTGTGTGCCTGGTTTAATTTGCAGGTGTGACTTTGACGTTGGTGTGCGGCGTGCGAGGTTGCAACATCGTGCCCTTGATGGTCTGCTTTCGGAATGTGGGTTTGCAACATTGCGACCTTGGCTGTTTGCTTTCGCCGGGCTCATTCTGCAGGATCAGCAACCTGACTCTTGTTCTTTTAACGTCCATGGAAGCTCTTGCTTGCGGACTACTTAGGCCTGGTGTATAGGTGGAACCGTTTGGTGCACAGGCGCTTTAGGTTATAGTATCATATTGTCTTATGACCAGTATCGTGTCTTCGTTATATTTCTCATTATGGCACCTGGTTTTAGGAGAAGCGTAAGCAAGCTCTTTAGATGAGTTCATGATGCGTCTTGCGTTTCTGCATTTTGAGAGCCTATGTGGAAAATAATAAAGATGCACGTCCGTGAGTATGTCTGTCGCCTACGTCATAGCACTGAGTATATTCTTCGTGTAGATTGGTGCGGGAGTGTCCGGTGTGTATATTTGCACAGGTGTGCTGACGGTTGGCTAGGTCGTCATGGCATCTCTAACGACGTGTAGGTTTTAGTCTAGTTGATCCGTGCCGCAGGTGTCGGCATGGACAGGGCGGGCTGCTGGGCAGGCAGATGTACACATCCGTATGTTCCTGTACCAGGGTATTTGGTCGTCTGGTAGATGGGCAAACTCTTCTCGTGGCGGGTGCCTGGGCCGTGATCCTTTAGGCCAGGCGCGAGAGGGGAAGGATGGGAGCCTGGTCTTCCATTCTCCCACTTCAGTCCCCCCTCTGGTCGACTTGTCGACCACAAACATATCCTTTTCGTTATCTCCTCTTACTCTCCATATCTTAGTTATTCCTCCTAAATGTCCATAGTGGTTCACATGATCTTCAAATGACCAATACATATATTCACAGGTTCCTCCAGGAGTACAGTATACCCATTTCCCTATGTAACTCCTGGGGTTTCTTGGGTTCTCGATCTTCACCGATGGTGGGTCCAGGTGGTTGGTGATGATCTGGTTGCGCAACTTTTCTCTCTCTTGTATGATTATGCCTGTGTGTTGGCCATCATCTGCTGGCATCAAGGGGTGCATACCGACCATTTCAAGTAACTCGTCAGTGGTGCGTGCCTTCCGGGCCTTCCAAAATCTTATTATGATCAGTGTAGCTCCAGCCAAAATAGTACAACCAACTATAATTTTCAGTCCATCAGACAGCCAAGATGGCATCCATGACCATAATAGTGAAAACCAGCTCTCATCCTTTTTCACACCTTTACTTTCATCCATCATTTTGGAGTGCATCTGGGCCAATTGTGAAACTGCTTCTGTCAGTGTACCGTTGTCAGCATCGTTGGCAGGAATGAACGTGCAGCATGATTGTCCTATCTTTGCGCAGACTCCTCCTTCCATGGCTGTGAGGAGGTCCAATACATATCTGTTCTGAAGTGCTACCATCCTTATAGCTCGCAGCTCCTCTTTTATTGCGTTAAATCCATTTACTGTAGAATTGATGGTCATCATTAGTTCCCATCTAGTTATCTGGAGCCATTTTGCGTTTGCGTAAGCCTGCAGTCCCGGATGTATTATTGAGGAGAAGAACATTGCTGCTCTGCTGAATAGTCTGTGTTCTGGCGGAATTGAGGTGAGTGCCGTTTCCGACCTTCCCCATAGGTAATTTCCTGTCACAGGTTCTCCTTGTCTTTTCCTTCTATTTAGGACAGTATTATTGCCGTTGTTCCTGTTCCCTGGCTCCTCCTGAGGTGGTGCAGATCTCTTCTTTCTCTTGTCCCCTTCATCCATTTTGGGAAAGTTCGCCACATTCACATGCTTCTGGGCTACCACTAGTGATGGTACATTGACGTGCACCATCGTGCATACACCATTCCACAGAGGGGGCAGTGTGTGGTATGCCTTTTCTCCACAGGCCCAGTAATGGTCCATTATCACTGCTGTTCCTGCTCCCCCCTCAGGTAACTCCATCACGCTTGCACAGTTGGTGTTGTATCCTACGTCCACCTCTCCTTTATGTTGGTAGCATACCTTAGGCGCAGTCAGCGGCAGTATTGTTATTGGGTCTTCATCCGTCTCTATCCACGTGAGCATGGGCACGTACTTGATCCAAGTCGTCCAACATCTGTGGTTGTGTGCATCGATAGTTGAAATAGTTTCTTTTGTTACCATGTTGCTGCCAACCACTCCTATCTCCCATTTGTTGTCCATGTACACCTTCCCCGTTATCGTCACCAGTGGCCTCTCCCAACATCCTGGTTTACCAGGAACTTCAGTGGCGTACCAATCACATGGTAAATACTGCAGTGTTACTTTCTTTGTTTCCCCTTTTTCAGGACCACTTGTTATGTATCTGAATGCTTCAGCATGTAAACTGCTCTTGTGGTAACTCAAATAAGTCTTGAGGAAGTTGTTTTCATATGGGTATGAGTCTCGTGTTTTCCACACCATATGCACCACTGTCGCTTGAAATCTTCCTTTCGTTTGGAACAGTGCCAAGTATATTATGCATTGTGCTGTCTTTTCATCTATTTCTGTGGCAACGAATGTTCGAGAAGCGCTCATGGCGTATGGTATTAATGAGCAAACGTAGCAGCTGTCTTCTGTTATCTGCTTACCGATGCGGGTCATGTGTTGGTACCATATGTTGTTTGAGACGTGTGCTGAATCTTGTATATAATTGTCAATACCTTTATTATCTGAGTATGTGCTGCGTTGAACTCTATTTTGCTTGTGTGCAATTTTACTAGTATCACCTGACGTAACACCTGTTGCAGCTGGGGATGGGGGTGGATTAGGTTTGGGTACAGCAATAAGATTGATAGCATAGCTGTACTGCCATACAGAGGCAGCCAAGAACCCGGTGATCATCAAAATCCCTATTATTTTTATTACACATGCTAATTTCACCGGCATTTTGCTCTTACCTTGCTGCAGTCTGGCAGCGTATTCTTGTGACGTTAAAGTTGCCCGCCTGAAAATTCTCAATATGCTGGTTATTAAATGTTAGTTGTTGTTTTTTAAGCTCTCCCTATCAAATAGTCATTCAGTGCCCAGGCGAAGAGCTGTTCCCACGCTAATCTAAGCGATCTATCTCTTAGGACAGGCAAGTATGGGTGGAGGTGGGGCATTGAATATTCTATGGCCAAGAGGAATGCTGTGTAGTAGACACGTACCCTTCTTTTCAGGTACGTTGGCCTTTTTATTTCATATACAAATTGGTGTGACAATTCTTCTGGGTAGTTATCGTCTGAGGGTACCATCTACTCCTGGGCAGTGAATTTGTTAGTTATCTATTTTCTTAGCAGTACAATAATACGCAGTTCCTGCATGTGCGAGAGAAAAGAAAAGAAAGCATTCACGTGTTTACATGTGTACGTGTGCAAGACAATGTCCTTCAGTTCAGTTATTACTGCAGTGGGGGTAGGGGTCAATGGGCAGGGGGTTTGGGGCTCAACTGGCGGAAGTATCTTTACTCTTTGAGCGTGTGACCATGGGGTGGGCAGTATGGGGATCACCCCTTTCTTCTTCAGGTATTGTCTCTGGGGAATCTGGGGAGTGACGGGGTATGGGAACACTTAGGTCGTTAGCTGTGGTAGAACTCTCTTCCTCCGTTGGTGATGTTGTTGTTGTTCTCCCAATGGACCTGTCGGTGGCGCTGGGGCGGGTCTGGAGTTTGTAGATCTTTACATCGTGTAGGTGGTTCCAGGCACGCTTGTCCTGTAGCTTTACTGCTCTCGTTGATACCTCCTCTACCAGATGGGGGCCAGTGAATCGTGGACTGTTCCACTTCCTGTTGAAATTACGAAGTAATACGTGGTAACCTTTAGCAACTTTACACAGTCTTTCCTTTTCCAATTCTTTATCCACGTCTTCTTGTTGATTGCTGTTAGACCCGCCCCGCGTGCGCTCGAGCTGTTGAGACACAAACACTACACTAGTAATCAAAGAAGACACATATTGGTACATTTCATCACCAAGAACACTCGCTGTACTCTCGTGGTCGGTAAATGCTCTTGATGTTGGCGTTAGGGGAAGGCGCATTTGACGTCCGGTAACCACCTCGTGAGGGGTGAGGTGGTGGTCGGACCCTGGTCTATTCCTTAGCTCAAATAGGGCTAATGGAAGGCAATATACCCAACTCTTCTTTGTTGTTTGCTGTATCTTTGCAATTGCCTCCTTTAATAGGCCATTCAGGCGTTCACATACACCGTTGGCCTGTGGGTGGTATGCACATGCAAATTTATGCTTGATGTTCAGCAAGGATGTGATGTGCTGGAACATTTCGTTTGCGAAATGTGGGCCATTGTCTGACCTTAACACCTCGCACACTCCCCACCTGGGGAAGACCTCCCTCACTAGGAATTTAGCTGCTCTAAATGCATCTGGGTGTGAACAGGGCCCTGCTTCAATCCACCTCGAGAATGGGCATACCACTACAATCATATACCTATTTCCTTGACATATGTTGATCATATCAACATAGTCAATATGGAGATGCCGGAAAGGTCCCTCTGGCCGGGGTATAGTACCTCTTATCACCTTTAGAGTATGGCCGGCCGTAAACTGTTGACATGTGAGACAATTGCTGATAAAATTTGACACATGAGAATTTAACTCGGGGCAAAACCAGTCTTCCCTAATTCGTGCTGCAATTACTTCCTTGCCTGTGTGGGCTGGATGATGTAGTTGGCTCAGGGCGGTGTTCAAAAGTGCCAATGGTATTACAACCTTTCCAGTTCCACCCGGGCGCCATAGTGCGTCGGTTGGTGACATTGTGCATCCTCTTTTTACCCATATTTATTTTTCGGCCATTGGTGCAGCCGCTTGTAGCTCCATAATCTGTGTGGCTGGGAGATGGGTTGTACCCTTCTCTTATCAACATCTCCTTAGCCATTCCCCTCCCTCTCCCTCTCTGTGACTCTGGGGGGTTCCATATCTCACCAAAGTATGCAGCATACTTCGCATGTGCGTCTGCTGCTGCATTCCCTTTCGAGATGTGGTCTTCACCATTGGTGTGTGCGGTGCATTTTACTAAAGCTAATTCTTGGGGGTCATTTATTACTTCAATTAGTTCAGCCAATAAGAGGGCATGTTGCACTGGAGTGCCATCAGCTCTCCTAAACCCTCTTCTTCTCCATTTCGACAGCCCTGAGTGGACAGTGGATGTAACATATGCGCTGTCGGAGTATATGGTCACTCGTTTGTCAAAGCTTTCCTTCAACGCCAAGATCAGTGCAACTAATTCCGCTGCTTGAGCGGAGTAATGCTGTGGTAATTGTACACATTTCATGGCCACACACACCGGTACCTCCATCATTTTTACCACTGCTGCCCCAGTCCTCCTTATACCATCCCTTTGATCGATAGTTGATGACCCATCAATAAACAAGAGCTCACCTCCCTCTAGTGCGTTTTCTTCAACCTTTCTAGTACATGAGTACATTTCAGTTATTTGCGTACAGTCATGGGCATAATCTCCCTCCTCAATTACTTCTGCTAGGAACCTTGCAGGGTTGACCGTGCTACATCTAACAATTGATAGTTCAGCTCTGGATAAAATGATCTCATAACCTGATGTTCTTTGCGTGGTTAGGGTGGACTTAGGTTTATTCAATATTGCAAATAGTGCATGTTCCACAAACAGTTTAGTTGGGCACCCCATGGTGATTGCTGATGCTTTCTCTACCGCAAAAGCAGCTGCGGCGAGACCTTGTTCGCAAGGGAAATGACCTAACATCACAGGATCTAAGTGGCCGCTGTAAAATGCTACTGGTTTGTAGCCCATGCTTGTTTTTTGAGCCAACACTGCTTTCATTACTGCTGAGTCGCAATGTGAAAATATAAAAAATTGTCGCTCATAGTCTGGGGATGCCAGTACCGGAGCAGTTGATATCGCATCTTTTAATTCATCAAAAGCCTCTTTCATTTCCATCGTCCACCCCAGCTTTTTCTCCCCTTTATTAGCTTCCCTTAACGCCTCAAGCAGGGGTCCTATGTACGAACTGTAATCAAATACCCATGCTCTACAGTAGTTGCACAGCCCCAGGAACTGCTGCAGTTCCCTAACTGTTTGTGGCATTGGAGTGTTTGAAATGGCCTGTGCTCTTTGTGGTGCAATCTTTCTTCCATGTTGTGATATAAGCTGACCAATGTAAAGTACCTGTTCTTGACAGTACTGTATCTTTTCCATGTCTACCTTGTAACCTTTTTCAGCCAATATTGTCAACATCTTTAAGGAGTCCTCTCTGCATGTTCTTTCGTTTGTACTGCAAATTATTATGTCATCCACATACTGCAACACTGTGCTTTCCACTTCAATGTTACCCAAATCCATCTTTATTACTCTATTGAAAATTGAGGGTGATTCGCAATACCCTTGTGGCAATCTGGTGTGCTTCCACTTTGTGTTTCTGTAAGTGAAGCTCGTCAGATCTTGTGAGTCTGGGTGCAATGGTATTGAGAAAAAAGCATTTTTAAGGTCGATCACTGTAAATCGTGATGCTTCTGCTGGAATGCCACACAATATTGTGGCCGGGTTTGCTGCTATGGGATATTCTGCTTCTACTATGTTGTTCAAGGGCCTGAGATCCTGTATGAAGCGCCAAGACCCCCCTTTAGCCTTGCGCACTGGGTATACAGCCGTGTTACATGGTGATTCTGAGGGGACCAATATGCCATTATTTATAAGGGCCGTTATGGTTTCATATATGCCCTCATCTGCCTCTTTTGATAGTGGGTACTGTTTCACTCTGGGGAGTATTGCACCTTTTTTCAATTTTATCCTTACTCCCCCTATACTTTTTATGCACCCCACGTCATAGGGGCTAGTAGTCCACAATGATTTGGGTACTTTTGACATATCCTCCTTAAAGAAGGGGACTGGGGTGCATGCGGGTGCCTCAAGTGCCATTGCAATTTTCTGTGCTACTTGTTTGTAAGCCACTCTTAGCCATATTTCCACACTCATCATAAACACCATTTCACCTTCCTCCTTTTCTTCTGAGAACAGCTCCTCATCTGACACCTGGGTGAGCCTACATCCTTCTGCTAGTGCTATCACTGCCCTCCATGCTCTTCCTTCTCTGTCTTGGGCATGTACAGCAATGTAATCAGCTGTTGCAATAATGCTCTCAATGTCCATTAGAACCACCTTTCCTTCTGGTTCATTAACAGGTGTTTCTGGTCTGAACAGATTTTCCCTTCTATCCCTGGCATCCATGCAAATTCCATATCTGTCCCATACTGGAACAGTTCGCCATCTACTGGCTCCGCCCTAATCGCTGTCTGTCCGCAGTATGCTTGCATAATCTGTCGTGCTGTGAGCATGTTAATCCCTGGAGTAGAGCAAATTATGCCGTCCTCAGTAAAGGAGATCGTCATATTCAACCTGTTCATTATGTCTCTCCCCAGTATATTTACTGGTGAGGCACTATAATATAGAAGTGGAACTGACAGATCATAATCTCCAATAGATAAGGGAATGTTATCAGTAAAGGGAACCAACCCTCTAGCCCCAGAGAATCCTTGGGTGTTCATGGCTTCGCCTGACATCTTAAATTTACCTTCCCTTATGCAAGACCGGGTCGCCCCGGTGTCAACAAGGAATGATAATTTTTTGTCACCTATCGTTACCTCTATGCGTGGTTCCTCCGCACTATTAGGTGTTACTGACAGGATGGGACAGACCAAGGCCGTCTGTGGACTGTCCTATTGAGGGTACAACGATTGGCCATTTCCTGTGTAAGGGTTGTGTCCCAAGACCGTCACCCTACCCAGTTGTGTTTGTTGTGCTTGGGGTTGTTGTGTTATCGCTACCTGTTGTTGTGGCAGTGAATATGTCTGTGGCTGTTGTTGTGTTATTAGTTGTTGTTGTTCATTTCCCTGTTGCAACGTCTGCTGTTGCTGTATGCCCTGCTGTTCCTGTGAGGGCCTTGGTTGTCCCTGTTCACTCCATGATGGTGTTCCTGGTCTAACTCTACATGTGCGTGACATGTGCCCTATTAGTCCACAACTCCAACACACCGGTGGTTCCCTACTCTGCCATGGAAAGCTCCCTGTGTTGTCCTGGTATACTGGTTGCCCTGTGGGGTAGGAATTTCTAAGTCCTCCCACCTGCTGTTGGGTGTTATATCCGTATCCTCTCCCTCTCATAATTCCTCCTCTCCCCCTGTTATAATTATAATACCCAGTTCCTGCCATTGGGTGTCCTCCTCCCATTTTGGTTGTGTATGGTTGGAGTGGCGGCGCCTGTTGTGTTATAGTCTGTGAAGGTGGTATTTGGGAGGAATCTTGTGCAGCCACTACTTGTGTGGGGCTTTGGGTCATTGTTGTAGGCGTAGTTATTAGTGCCCCTTCCATTGTGTATTTAGTAAGCTTTTTCTGTACTAGTTTAGCCTCTTCCGTTTTCCTGTCCTCTTCCTTTTGTTTCATTTTTCCTTGCCATGTCCTGCAATGATGCACTATAGTCAGTTGTATTTCTGGCCATGGTTTTGCTTCCATTCCCACTACTTTCTTTAGTTGTTTCTGAACTCCTTCTGGGGGCCCATGTACTAGTATATGGTAAAATATTGCTGGTGTTTTATCCCATTGTTCTCTAGTTTCCATGCGCCACTTCTCTTGGATTTCCTGGATATAATCAACAGGATCTTCGTTCTCACGCATCTTGCGGGAGGTAATTGCTCCTATGTCTGATGTGTCTGGGTACTGCACCCTCAGTGCCTGCCATAGTGCATGTCTGCAGTTTGCGAATGGTGCCCCATCATGCGATGTGTTTGTTATTGTTACCCCATGGAATCCCGCTCTCTTCCAAATGTCATCCGCTCTATCCCCTAATATCGATATTAAAAGGCCCTTTACATCTCCTACTGCCAGTTTCTGTCCTGCGGTGTGTTTTTCCATTTCATATATCCACTTACCCGCACCTCCACTTAATGATGGGAGCCTGCATTTTATATTTTCTTTATCTGTATGCTTCCAAGGGACATACTGTGGTCTAACCCCTCCTCTCTCCAGAAGTGGCATTAAGTTATGTCTCGTTTTACCCTTTGTGTTCCATAATATCGAGTCCTCACACCCTTCCTCCTCTTCCCTTTCTTCTACATCGTCAATTTCGTCCGTATTTCCCCTGCTCGTAACTCTTTCTTCTCCATTTTTTCCCCTTCTTCCATCATTTCCTGTATTTAATGTGGGCATGTGTATTCGTCTTTCCTGCCTGCGACTAGGGAGGTCTCTAAGCCGACATGCATAGGGTGTCAGTTCGTCTGTGAAGGGCGCGAGTTTTATTTTGCGTAACAAGCGTGAGGTGGTTGAGCATGTAGGGTGCGATGGGGGAGGGCGTGATGGGGATGGGGATGGTGCGGCCTCATGTGTCTGTCTTTCCGCTATTCCTTGCTCTCCCTCCTCACTTCTCTCCAGCTCATCCTTTCTCCTACTGATCCATGGTGAGTCTGTGTTGGTCCGGGTGATGTATAGTTTATCTAAGCTTTCCCTTTCACTGTTTCTTCCTTCCTTCTCCACTCCTTCTTCTTCCTCACTACAAAAGTCAGTCATAAACGGCACCCCCCACTCGGTCTTTTTCCCCTTGATTGTTACTGTTTGTAAGTCTATTAGGTCCAGTTCTCCTTTTTCTCCTTTATCAACCGCTCCCCTTTGTGCTGATGTTGTTGCTACTTCTGTGGTTCTATATACATCCCCCCATGCTTCACTCTCCCTTCTCCTATCTTCTCTTTCTCCTTCATTTCTCTCCTCCATCTCCCTACTATTTTCCTCCCTTTTCCTTTTTAATTCCTCCATCACTTCACTGCTCATCTGTTCCAATATTCTTTCATCCTCTTTCTTCCTTTCCCATTTCACCCTTTCTCTTTCTACTATACTCTCTATCACCCTCCCTTCTTCGTATTTCTTAGTTGTTTCTGATAGTAATCTCCTCTTCCACATTGCCATTTCTTTTTCTTTTTCTTCTTCTTCCCTTTTCTTTTCTCGCAGCACTACTCTTGATACCCTTTCTGCTGCTGCTTTTACCCTTTCAGCTTCTCTCCTTTGCTCCTCATTTTGTTCCCTTATTTTTTCCAATTCGTTCTTACCTTCTTTCCTTTTCCTCGCTCTCTCTCTCTCTTCCCTCTCGAGCTGCTTGATCAATTCATTCTGCTCATCCCTTAACTTTGCTAGTCGTTCCTCCAAAATCTCTTCCTTTTGTCGTAACAGCTCTTCCCCCCTCATTTCACTCTCCTTTGTATTATCCTCGTCTGTTTTCTTTACTACCTCCTTCTCTTCTCCTGTTAATGAACCTCGTAATTTTAATAATATCTGTGCAGCTACCCACTCATCATTTCCTATTTCCACAGTTTGTGCTTCTCCCGTTCTCCCCTCCCCTGCTGGCATCTTCCTATGAGCCACATATGGTGGAGGGCTGTATGCCGGGTTCGAGTATCCCTCAGCCGCCCTTAACTGTCCTCTTTCTATTTCTCCTAATTCTCTTAAAGGGTACAACCCCCCTCCCTCAGTTTTCACTCCCTTTGCTAGGGGTATATCGTTGCTCGGTTCCTTTTTTATTTCATCTGATGTATTATTCTTTTCTCCTCCCTCTCCTCCGTTCCCCGTGTTCTTTGGGTCCTCACTCCCCTTTTTCCCATCCTCTCCTTCCTCCTTAATCTCTTTTTCTTCCGGTATTTCCCCCACAGTGAAAATTCCATTTGGTCCTGGTCGGGACCCTTGGAACATCCTCCATAAATTAAACACCTCCACGTGGTTTGCCAACTTCTTCCCCTTGTATGTATTGTGCAGATGGTTTAATAGTGAATGTTGGGCATATGGATCGAAGCTACCATTAGGCGGCCATGGTGTTATCATTTTGTTATCCGTCCCCTGGGTCCATTCTATGCTGTACTTAATCAGTTTCTCCCCTTGGGGTGGCAGTGTGGTACATATGTGTTGTAGTGGGGTAGTGAGGGTGTTCCCCCACCCTCCCGATCCTGTCCCGTATGACATAATAGCGCTTCACTTGTTACCCTTCCCCTATCTGGTAGTGGTTATCTCACTAGCAGTGTACAATATACAACCTTATATCGTTACCTGGCCCCGTAAGTTTGGGGACTTGCGATAGTCCGCTAAGGAAAATTATAAAAATATAGTATTTTACATTTGTATATTTTCTTCTGTCTTTCTTTCTTTATACGACACCCTTACGGCCCCCTGCGGCCGAGGCGCACGTAGCCCCCTGCGGCTGCGTACTCCTTATGACGTTCTTATACAGTCGTCCTATTTTCACGTGCTCCTCCTCCTTCTTCTACACTTGCCGTGGCCGGCGTTCTCGGTGCGCAGCCACGTTCCCCGTTTCGCCTTTCCCCGATCAACTCATTTACCGTTTATCTCCGTTTCCACTCCCTTACCACAGTTCTCTTCCCCACCACTCTCAAAACGAAGATGCCTTGTGCTCGCGATATCCTATGAAAGCCCTACTGGTGACCTCACCGATCTCTTCGAGCAACTGGTAAGTTCTTCATATATTCTTTAAGGTCAAAATACACTTGCAATCTACCCCCGTTAACCTTACAGCTGTCTTCCTGTCACTCCTGGAACAAGGTAATCAAATCAATAATATAATCAGACTGCGCACACTGCGTCGCCTCGCGTGTGATACGCCCCTCGACAGGAGGGCTTAACCAGCCAATTATCTTCCGTATTGGGCAACTAACTAGCTACCGCCTACAGGGAAACGTCATCTACCTATCGAGTTTCTTGCTCGAACAATAGGGATCCTCATCTACTCATTGATCAATAAATGCCAAATCGTAGGAAACCACACACACCCACCCTTACACGTAGTCGCGACCTAGGCCAATCAGTTTCTACGAGCGGCCGCACGTGATGTTTTCGTGCCCCGCCCCCCCTTCGCGTAACGTAGCCGACTGCTCTCGCACTTGTTCGGCTACCATTCATTCCATTCCCAACACTAAATTGTCAAACCTTCGCCGCGCACCTGTGCAACACCTCCCGCCTCCCGTATTTAATTCCTCCCCCCTCCCTCACAATCTCACATTGCTTGTTGTGCGTGGCATGCTCACCAAGTTCTCTTGATGCGGGGCTGCTCGACTGCATGCACCCGTCTAAGCGGCTCGTCACCTCCCCTCGTCTGGACCACGTCTGGACACTCGCCAACCGCGGGCGGGATACTTCTCAACCGGCTCCCGAGGGCCAATATCCGGATTGCGCTGTCCGGTCTTCTCGCAGCTCCGCGATGGTCCTGTAGTCCTCAGAAGGGGGCAACGGCAGAGGGGGCCGCGCCGCCGGGCCTCCTCGCAACGGGAGTACCCGGAAAAAGTAAAAATAAAAAAGCGGATCTTAAACAGATCTCAGCAGTGCCTCCAACTTGTCGGGGGGGAAATTCTGCCGGGGTCGGCCGGGCCGTCCGCAGACCTCCGGGCAGGGAGGCCCCAACTCCTCCCGTATATCCCAAAAGAGATAGAGTATGAGACACACGCAAGAAGCAAGGTGACTCTGCTGTTTATTAGACAAAAACGGCAGGGATGGGTCAAGGATCGTACGCGTCCGTCCTGACACACACACAATCGTGGGGCTCGCAGGCCCTTTTTACCTTAGTATGACGCGCTACTTGCGTCACCTTGGAAAGTTAGCAAAAAACCTATCGCCACTCTTAATTGGTTGCTCGACTGGTAGGGTTAGTATAGCATACGTATAGAGAACAATATTAGTGGTCAAGGGTTAGTCAGGTGATATATCTGGGTTGTCCCTACAATTAGATACATGAGAATTGTTACATGAAGACCCCTGATGATTAGTTAATGTTAATGGCGTCAGTGATAAGGGCCCCATGTTCTGATTGGTGCGCCCGCGAGCTTCCCAGTCTGGGACCATCGCTGTTCCCAGCTCTCGGTGTACCTGTCATTTGCAACAATGTTTCACTATGAGTACGTGCAGACAATGTGAGGACTTATTCATAAGCTGGAAGGCCGACTACTCCCACTGTCACAGATGTCCATTGAGCCTTTTAATTGTATCTGCCTGTGTCTTGTAACGAGGGATCCAGACGCCTTCTTCCTCCTGGGCTTGGCATCCTGTCAGGTTCGGCTTGGTCACGTGAGGTGGGACCGTGTTTGAGGCAGAATTCTGCACAATTAATATTGTTTTTCCACTGTGTGCCTGGTTTAATTTGCAGGTGTGAATTTGACGTTGGTGTGCGGCGTGCGAGGTTGCAACATCGTGCCCTTGATGGTCTGCTTTCGGAATGTGGGTTTGCAACATTGCGACCTTGGCTGTTTGCTTTCGCCGGGCTCATTCTGCAGGATCAGCAACCTGACTCTTGTTCTTTTAACGTCCATGGAAGCTCTTGCTTGCGGCCTACTTAGGCCTGGTGTATAGGTGGAACCGTTTGGTGCACAGGCGCTTTAGGTTATAGTATCATATTGTCTTATGACCAGTATCGTGTCTTCGTTATATTTCTCATTATGGCACCTGGTTTTAGGAGAAGCGTAAGCAAGCTCTTTAGATGAGTTCATGATGCGTCTTGCGTTTCTGCATTTTGAGAGCCTATGTGGAAAATAATAAAGATGCACGTCCGTGAGTATGTCTGTCTCCTACTTCATAGCACTGAGTATATTCTTCGTGTAGATTGGTGCGGGAGTGTCCGGTGTTTATATTTGCACAGGTGTGCTGACCGTTGGCTAGGTCGTCATGGCATCTCTAACGACGTGTAGGTTTTAGTCTAGTTGATCCGTGCCGCAGGTGTCAGCATGGACAGGGCGGGCTGCTGGGCAGGCAGATGGACACATCCGTATGTTCCTGTACCAGGGTATTTGGTCGTCTGGTAGATGGGAAAACTCTTCTCGTGGCGGGTGCCTGGGCCGTGATCCTTTAGGCCAGGCGCGAGAGGGGAAGGACGGGAGCCTGGTCTTCCATTCTCCCACTTCAAGCTTGTGCTTTCTGGCCTACTACAAGATGGACGTTTGTTCTATATATTTTCTAGTTCCGCGCACCTACTATTGGTGCTATATTGTGTTTCATGGTGCAGTTGTCTCCCCCCTTGTACACTACATCACCTTGTATGTGGTTCGCCTCACCTGAAAGCTCCTAGAGGGATGGGATATACTCATTTCCATCCCAACACCCTTTAGACCTATCAGCAACTCGAAAAATGAAATAAATCAAGCAGCGATCCCTCAACTAGACAAATGGTTCTCACATCAGGGTAAAGAGCGACTCGACGAGACAACCGGTTCTCACATCAGGGTAAAGAGCACCTCGACGAGACAAACGGTTCTCACATTAGGGTAAAGAGCGCACTGTGTGTCAGTCAATTTGCGAGGATCAATACTGTGCGCTACGTGACATCTGCAACATGTTTAACTGCCGCTGGTGTGGCCTTGAAGCGCTGGGGCAGTGTGGTTGGACATTTCACTACATAATCAAGCGAAACATTGAAACACATGAGCAGTTATAACAGTGGGTTTGGCTGCATAGTTTAAAGTGAAGATTAAGAATGCTCCATCACGAGCCTGCTTAGGAAAGGTTGTGTATGGCCTATGTTTAGGTTATATTTTATGGATGAGTGAGGAGTCTGTATAATGTTTTGAAAACATGGCTTGAAGAGAGCGCCGTTTCAGACACTGTCCAAATATACATTTTTTCTTTCTGCTGTGACATAATTTATTCATCTAAAAATGCATTTCAGTGTACCTATTAGTCACCTATTTTTTCTGACGTTTGAAAAAGTATATTTTATTTGCTGTGGCAACAACGGCAATAAGTAATTTCATATTCATGAGTGAATAGATCGATGGTTATTAAAGCGAGCTTCTCACATGAATTACAGTAACACGCACTGAAAAGGACACAGGTTTGCAATTCTCATTTATTTGTATATCAGATGTTCTAGTTTCTTCTCTTTCCAACATTCACTCTCTGCTGTTATCAGTTCTGGGCTCAAAAACAACACACCCATACAAACCAATTAAGCAAACGTGTTTCTCTAAAATGGTGTCATAAATATAAAACAAAAATGGCAAAGTAACCGCTTCGGGGTGCGGGGGATACACAAATCAACTAATAAAGAGAACATCTACTGGATCAAGTTGCCTATGAACACGTTCTTAGGCATTTCTCAACGAATATGGTGATAATACCAGTTCCTTTCAATTGTCTCTTAAATTATTCCAGTCCTTTTTTGTATTGATCCAGTAGAATTGTTCCTGCATTTTGCGCAAAGCATACAGCGATAATTTCACGAAGTTAATCCTCTCACCGTGCATCATCAGAAGCCATCAGTGCTGGATGTCGAGGTGTATGTTATGGGTTTTAAGAAGAATGACACCAGCACTATTCGCATTCAGGGATCATTCAACGTAAAATGGCATGGACACATTATTGACATTGATGTCATATATTACACCAAGTGGTGCCACCTTTCAGTGTAAATTAGGAGTGGACTTCAATTTATATGCACATTACAACTGTTATACACATATGTAGATTGGGTGGGAATTCTGAAAGAAAGCTCAAAAACCTAAAGAATGGATTGTAGAACGTGTAACTTGCGGTGTGCCTTTTCCTCATTCCTATACATATGTGTGCCTATGTTGTCCCTTTCGATTGGAATCAAAATCAGTTGTAGATGTTCCACACGTACGAACTATTTGGGTGTAAGCTAAGGATAGAGAAAACAGCGAACAAAACACACTTTCACTTGTGTCAAAAATTGCACAATTTAAGGGTGTAAAGTTGTTTACCAACATTTAACCCCCCCCCCCAACTTCTACCTAACACTTCCTTTAGGGCGCACAGTTAAGCGCATGCACTTGGATTTTTCCCAAGGGCCAAAGGAATGCCTTCTATTCCCAGTCTGTTCCCTTGTAAGATCCCTAATCTGAAGCCAATACAATGATTCTCATGGGAAGTCACTGACATATTGTGAAGTTGTCAATGGGGCACATGTCTTCAGCACTTCGGAGACGTGAATTTCATAGAACACAGTCTGAGGAGGAACCTATCCAAAACTAGAGTTCATTTATGTTACATTATATTATTATGCTTTTGTACTTCACAAATAATCAGTGTAGCCATTTGAAAGTGCCGTTCTTTGTCCTTCATGCTTTGTGCCCAGCCTGGGGAAGCAAGACCTTCATCTGCTGGCCTCGAGAACAAGAGCAAGAGTGACGTGAGAGGGAAGGAAAGCGGGGAATGAGACCCAACAGTTGAGTGATGCTCATATTACCAAGATGTTCCGGCAAAAATATCAGGTAAACAAAGAGAAATTAATACATTAAAAAAGATGATTTTGGACCTCCATCTTACCCCTGTGTTTCCATCCTACCAATTCAGATGCATCACGGACAATAAGCCAGCAATAGCCCACCCAGAAAAGAGATGCTCCAACATGAATAGGACTCATGGTGATGAACCCTTTTGGGACAAGGGAAATTGCACTGAGGGTTGTTGTAAAGCTGTAAACTTGGTAGATGTTTCAGCTACTGAAACGAGTAAAAGTATGGTAAGACTCAATGGGCACACTGTTGTTTTCATTGTTTTAGTCAGGATGTACAGTGCATTTATCATGCTAACTAAAAAAACAACCGACCTCTTTCCATCCTGTAGTAATGGCATTGGTTGGCAACATATGGATGAACTGACACAACAGTGCAAACTGATTATCTATATGTTCTAATAGGATCATAGATACTCATCTGGTGCCCATCATTTTTGATCACACTTGTTTTTTCAGGAAGCCAAGTTACAAAGTCAACAATCCGAAGGACATTCACAAAGGGAAGCAGGAGGAGAAAGTTGGGTCAGTCAACCAATAATACAATACAGATAAATGTACATGCAAGCCTGCCATCACAGAGCACTGTCACTTACTTTGAGTCGGTATTAGTGTGAGGTGCCCAAGGCCTCATCACACACCTTTCAATTATATTCTATGGGATCTACACTTTTCAATTTAGCAGCGCAAGCAGTATTTATCCAATGGCAGCTTACACTCTATGCTATTTGGGGTCTGCCTTGTAATGTGTCAGGGTAGCATTCTGAAAATGGGTGAGCTGGAATGTTACTGGAAATGTCAAACTTGGAGATCAAAGGGAAGGGCACGGCTACTAGCAATGTCAACCTGGGAATTTACTGAGCTTGTCCAACTTTGAGCAAACCATCAAGTTTACACCTGGAACCTTCTGACATGTTAAACTCATAGTCAAACATACTATGCAGGTGCAGAATTACCCGTCATAGAGACCCCCACAGACCCTTTCTAATTCCTAACTCGACTCTCACCCCTACGAACCAGTAACCCCTTCCTCAAACATACTAACTTGCCTTTTTTCATTCATACATGGTTGATGGAGTTCATTGCAATGAGTATTCTGCACAGAACACATTGGCATGGGAAATATTCTGGAATGAAATGACTGTGTACCTTTCAAACTAGATGGTCTCTGTGAATGCCAAACTGAAAGCTTTCTGGAAATGCCAAGCTTACAGGAATGTCAAAGTGGGTGCTCACTAGGAATATCAACTCTGCAGTTTAATAGAAATGCCAAATTGTGACCATAATGGCAACGTAAAACTGTGAATCCCAATCTTTTAGGGTGCACCAAATTGGGCACATACTAGAAAGGACAAACTGGGAGTTGGTGATTCCATTGAATGTTGTATTGTGAATGGCAATTCTACGCTCTCTGAAAATGTCAAATTGGAAGCATGATTTTGATTATCATCCTGAGATCTGACTGTAAAAGTAAAACTGGGAGCTTACAGGGAATGTGACCTTGAGATCTTACTGGAAAAGTCAAGTCAAATTGGAAGAATCCTGGAATTATCAAACTGGGAGCTTACTTGTAATATAAAGCTGTGTATGTCAGTTTTACAGGATATACTAAACTGGTTACATAAGAGAGAAAGGGAGAGAGGGGGAGAGAGAGAGAGAGAGAGAGAGAGAGAGAGAGAGAGAGAGAGAGAGAGAAAATGATTTATGAATGATGTAGACCATGCATTTCTCGACGATGGAATGACTGATGGATGGGCTTGAGAAATGATGCATGAATAATAAAGGAGTATGTTCCTTTCCTGGCTTGTAGAGAATCTTGAAGCCGTGCTCCTGGAGTTGTGTAGCCCATTTTGTATATGGGTGAAGCTTTGGTGCATACATTTCTGTTTATATGTGAATAGAAGCTTTTGATCAGCTATTCTAGTGAAAGACCCACCGTAGAGGATATTCCCACACCATTGCTATTTTTTTGTTGCTATGCTGAGAGTAAGCGCTTGTTGGCGAGCCTTTGTTCGCATATGAGATGACATGAGATGTTCTTCATTGGAGGTACAATTCTGGGTTTGCATGGAGCTAAGCTAGTACAAAGACTTATTGGGTTGCTATTCATAACCAGTTTAGTGCACAAAATAGTGTGTAAGTACAACATGCATTCAACTCCACAAATGTCATTGAATGATGCTTCACAGCCACCATTCCAAAGGAGTTATTGACCTAAAAGTGTGACGTGGAAAAGGGGTGCACTGATGAATGCAGAATCCTATATGTATCAGTTGCAGTAACTTGCAATTCGTAGGGATGAACGAGGTGATGGAAATGTGATAGCAAATGTTGCATGCCTTCCTTTGAAATAATACACCCATAGAATTAAAGGGTGGTCTTGTTAATTTAATATTTGTCATTATTTAGTGTAATTTGAACAGTCATTCACATTCACTTAAGTGTGTTGTCACGCAGTTCTTCAGATGTGCTACATACGATGATGTCATTGATATTGTTTACGTAGTAGGGAATGTTTTGGATGTCATGACAAATTTTGTCTCAGAAATCTTAGGTACCTGAAGTAAAAATGAAACGTAGTATTTTATAGCAGTACACACCTTTGTGTGTCGCAAGGTTTGTAATGTATCTACAGGTTTTCCCTAGCTCCAATGTATGGTAACTTTTGACAAGATCAACTTCTGAGAACACGAGCTCACTTCAGTAAGTGAATTGTGCTGTTTATTCTTGCTCTGACAAGTCTGTCCCATTGTATTCCTTGCTTTGGTATGCACATAATCAGACATATACATTAATTCCACTGCCATCCCATTTCATAACTGGTACGCCGGGAGACACTTTAAGGATGGTGTCAATGACAGGTTCAACAATATCTTGTTCCAGGAGTTATTTCTCAACAATTTGCTGTATATGCATTTCTCTCTGTGTCTCCCAAAGTTCTTCAGTTCAAAGTATGTCTATTTTCCAAGATCTTCTCAAAACCTCTATTACGCTACATCCATGTTTCCATACCTCTCAGACAGTCCACCATATATGACCGTTACCTATATTCTGACATCTGAAGTGTTACCACCCTGAACATCTTCAATGTTGTAGCAACCCTGGGCACTATCAACCATAACAGGCAGATGGGTTGGCAGAGGTTGTTATTGGATCAAAACACCTACCCCATCTCCTGTCAGAAGGAACAATGTCTCTCTTTCTTCACCATTCAGCTCATCCTCTCACCCTCCCCTAAGCGGAGTACCCCAGCGAAATGTCCTTTCACATCTGCTGTGTAAAGTGTAGCTTCATCCCCTGCCCAATGATGTTGCTTTTCCACCTTTACTCTTATGCTCTTATGTGGATGACAACTTGAGTCTATTCCATTTTGATGAAGATCTGTAGACCATCATTTCCTGTTTCAGTGTTTGTACGGAACCTATCCACCACAGGATGACCAATCACTTGCTTAAACTCAGATCAGCAAAACAGAGGTGATGAGTGTGAGTGAACTGACCTCTTGGCCCGCCACCTTTTCGGCCAAACCATTGCACCTATGCCAAACCCTGTAGTCTATGATCAGAATGTCACTGTTTGTTTTGATACCTATGTCTCATCTAACCCACAGATGAGTTCCATGACCCGCAACTGGATTTATGTCTGGGTATATGTGATGCTGGAAATGCCTCGGAGGAACAGGGTCTCCGTATCCTTGTCCTTTACGGATTTTTATTGTGTGTTCTGTCATGTTTTCCGCACAGGAGTTCATGTGGGACTCCTGCGGGGCAGCTCTCTCTTTTGGTTTTAGTGCACAGACCCATGGGATACCTTCATGGCACCCCTGGGTGGGGGTACAACCCTGTGCCCCTAGTGTATGTTTTTGGGCACCTGTGTGTGGCCCACAGAGCAGTGTATGGGCTGGTGGCAGCTCCATGCTGAATTGACTGGTGCCCTGAACGTCCTCCATTTTGGGATGACCAGTCCCTGTCATTGGAATTGGTAGATTCCTGATGGAGACAAGATGGCCCCCGTGGCCTCTTGCCTTCCATCGCCTGTTACCTTGATCTTCCCGAAGTCCCGGGAAGCCCTGACTCTGTCCCTTCCCCCTAACTGGCTGTTGGGTGGAAGTTCCATATATGGTAGTGTGGGGAAGTGCCGGCCAGACTGGCTGGAGCCTTCCCAATGACTGTATGTTGTGGGTACGCCTGTGGGTGAGACCTGCGTGAATGGAGTGTATGACAAATACGCATTCTGTGTTGTGGATGTCAAGTATCTGGTGTTTGACACAATGACTAAGACAGCCCTGCCCGAAACTGGTATGAATGCAGTGTGGAGTGTTGAATGGCTGGGTACGTGTCCCAATACACATAACTTGTTGTGAGTGTCTGGAGAGAAGTGAATGGCCTGAATGCACTATGCACCTGATTGGTTGCCTACCTGCATGAATGCCCTTCACCGTGATTGGATGCTTGAGTATGACCCAGCAGAATGAATGGGAGATCAACAGTATATCTGGGGACCTCTCACTGCTAGGAATCATGTTCAGAAGCTGAAGTCCACTACGACGAGTAACTGGAGTGAAACTGAAGATTGACCATAAGCCCTGCTGGAAGAGAAGAATTGCTGTTGCTCTCCTTCATCAATTTGAAAGCTGCTGTGTCTCCAAGAACTGACCCAGAGAGGACCTGTTAAGGCACCCTCTTCCCAAGCTACGAGGACAGACCTACGACAGGCTGGCGACCGGAGATGTGGACTGCCGTGGAATCCCAAAGAGAAGTGCACGGACTGTTGTCTACCACCATCGATGACCGCTGTCGCCGACCGGAGCCGCCGTGCTCCCATTGCCTAAGAACTTAATTTGATCCAAGGACGCTCTCATCTGCATCATCGCCCGCCTTATCCCGCTGGAGAAGGCCTGACCGTCGACGCGCCGAGGAGCATCTGCCGGTGGGTTTCCGCTACCAGAGACCAGAGAGACGCCGACGACTCGATACCCTTGCTGGGCCACAGTTCTTCAAATGCTTTGCGGTCCAGAACTATCGACACTGAGGTGCCCCGCATGCCTCTTCCTTGCAGGACATTTACGCTTTCCCGTCGAGGGGCACCGCTAGGAAAGAAGCTGCCTCTTCACCATCGTAGCTCACCCGGTTCTCCGTCGGACGTTCAATGACCCGTGACTCCTGCCCTAAAGGGAGGACACTCAAGAAGGGCCGTTGATTCCTGAACGAGGAACGCTACAACGCCCGGTACTTTGGGGTTGCAGAACTATTGGAAAGTCTCTTGTGAACAATATATGGACTGGGCTTTTGATCTATCTTTATTTTGTAGGTTGCCCCGGTGGGGGAATCTCGACACAGAACTATGTTTAACGGTAGTGACCAGTATTCTGCCAATTGTTCTAACCAACTGCTTTCCTCTTATATCTATTGTTGGTTTCCTTTACAAACTGATTTGTGAGACATTTAACCATACAGTTGATGCACTTTAAAGATATCTAATAGTAATTGTGGTACCACGTAGAACTGTATATTTGCCATTATAGATAACTGAGTACAAAGTGAGTTATTGTGATATTGTACTTAACCTTGAATATTAATTATATAAAGACTGAGTTTTAACGAAAACAGTGTGCGGACATTCCTTTGTGGGTGCTTGGGGACTAACTGTACTTAAGAACCAGCCCGCATCACCTCCTGAGAAGCTAGGCCTTGATTGCTCGACCACGTACCAATATTGAGAATCTTGGCAGGGGTCCTCTGTGCCTCTCCTCTACCAAATAGAGAGTGGACGTACAGACCCCCCCCTCCGGTCCTTCACAGTATAGAAAGCTGTAGATCTCTGCCAGAGCTCTTTCAGTAGTAAGTATTGGGGCCCTGGTGTCAATAATGTTTAGTGATGCAGAAATAGTGCCTTATGGTGAAACCCCTGTTATGTTGTCAGCCTTTATGAGGAAGCTAACGCAACTATGTAAACTGTGTAAAAAGTGTGCAATGTTTTTTTTCAGTTCTTGCTTTTCTTCATACTACTTTATGCATTAATGATTTTTCCATTTTTGTGCGGAATCATTTTTTGCTGTGTATTTTATCACAACATGCCTTTTATTTGTCTAGGCTATCACTATTAGTCTGGCTAAAGAATATAAAAGTGAGGCTTCAAAACCTAAACAATCAGCTGGTTTTTAGCCTCACAGGTGGGAGCAGGAAGTGGTCCAAGAGAGGCTGGCCAGAGCGTGACAGGAAAGGAGGGAGCGGGTGTGCTGATGAGGAGAATCTCCGTTTTACTGGCATTAAGGCAGAGATCATTGGCGGCACACCACTCCTGGATGGCGGACAGACAGTCAGATATGAGAGAGGGAGAAGAGGTGGCTGAGGGTAGCCTGAAAATGGGCTGAGTGTCATCCGCATAGCACTGGAAGTTGGGGCAGAGTGCGGCAATGCTGTGGGCATGAAGTGCCAGGTATTGGTTGAACAGCCAGGGAGAGAGGTTACACCCCTGGGGAACACCACTGGTAGAGATAGAGATAGAGGAGAGGAAGGACCCAAGTTGAACCTGGGAGCATCGATCAGAAAGAAGTCAGCCATGCCAGGGCCTGACCGGTGATACCCAGGTTATCACGGAGATGGTTGAGCAGGATGGCATGGTTGACCATGTCGAAGCCAGAAGAGAGATCTAGTAAGATCTTGATAACCTTTGACTACTATGACGGATCCATCGAGCACCATTCATTCAAATACAAGTTCTGCTATTGGGAACATACACCCCCCTTAAGACTACTGTCCATTTCTCACCTGCCCATATCACCTGACCAATAGGCTTCAAATCAGTCCTGTCGACGTGCACCTCCACACTAGCCATGTCAAACTATTGCTCTAAAGAAGCCATTATGTGAAACAGGTCTTGAATACACGGTACTAAAATAATCTATTTAAGTGACCTTCTCTTCATTAACATGTAACTGGGACTATGCATCATCACAGCTGACATACCCCAATATTCACACATACACTAGGTTTTTGGCAGAGAAACCAGTCCGTCAGTAAGCCACAAGTCCTTAGCCTCACCTATGCAGCCCTCTAAGCAGACAAACAAGTGCTGCAATCAAGCAATATCTGTCAACTCCCTACGTCTGTTTCTTAAAACAACATTTTTCAATAGTAATGTCTCTTTTCGAGACAAGCACTTCGTTACATATGCAGCGCATAATAGGTTCTCTTGAAAAATGATTACTTCCCAGAATTCTTCTTTCAGGCTGTAATTGAAATAGGAATGAGAGACATTAATCATCAGCTTTTTTAAAATTAAAATCTGATCATCTAAACAGCAATTATGTCACAGCACTGATGCTCCACATTTGAATAGATGACAAACGGCATTAAAAAATGTGCTTTATGCACACTAATCAAATACATTTGAAAAATGATGTGCTAGTATAATTAGGAAGCAAAGCATTATACATATTTTGTATGCTCAAGTATAACTGTGAAATTCCTAACAAAATATATGTTTACAGCTACCTATATATGCACAGCATAAACATGTTATACTTCCCACCCTGCAATAGCCATATAAGAGCCTTTCAATAATTGTCTTCTTTCAGGCCAATTGTGACATCCCTGCTGACCTGTTATAACAATATGACATCAGTACTGCTCTGTAATCTGTTTTGACATCACTATGTCTGCTGCCTGAGACAGCAAACAGTTGAATTGCAGCTGTCACTGCTGAACTTGTGACAATCTTGTAAAATGTTGTTCTTGTAAAATAGCATTCTCTGGCACTTTACAGCCATTTATTGATAAAGAACTGTTTACAGTAGTATGGTACTGTCACCCGCTTTGGCGGTATTAGTGCCGGATCAAGGGTTGGGCGATAATGGGTATACCCCATTCCCCATTGGGTCCATTGGACCCAATGTGGCATTTTCTGGTGCAATTAGCGTGCGCTAACACCTCCCAAAAATTGACGTTAAGTTGGTGCATTTAACCCCAGCTTACAGCTGGGGGTAAATGCTGTCAGACTCGTGATTGGGTGGACCTTTAAATGCGGCGGTAATAGCGTTTCCACTGCATTTAAGAGCTACCGCCCAACTTGTGATGAGGCCACTAGCCTAGGAGGTTTGGGCACTGAAGAGTGAGTTAAAGGCAGAAGGGCAGCAAAGGCATTTAACCAGGTCTACAGGGCCCATAACTCACTGTACATCTTGAGGTGCATAGTCTACCAAGCTAGTCTGTCCCGGGGTTTATGGGCATAAAAAAAAAGAGAAAAAAAATCTGCTCGCAGTGTTTGATGGGAACTGGCTTGTTCCAGGCAACTACATACAATGGGCCTCATTACAAGTTTGGCAGTAGCCTTGCCGGTAGAACCGGCAGGCTGCCGCCGAACTTGCACATTTTTCTGGCGCCTGGCAATGGGGAAATACAGGTCAGACCTGGTGGGCGAAAAGGCACCCGCGAGCAGAGCTTGTAGTTTGCTGGTCTGGTAACAACAGTACCGGCAAGCTTACCGGTACCGTTATTACTGGACTAGCAAACTTATAATGAGGCCCAATGTAATGAGGGGGAGAGGGGCATACATCCCAGTGCCAGGCACGGCCCAGGCAATGCGGGAGGGTTGCTGGCAACCGGGTACTCAGGACGGTGCTTCCGTGATAAGAGGGAACACTGTGCCGAGAGCTCTGGAAGCAGCGCTCTCTGCATGGTGCTGCTAATTCTCATTATGGGAACACCGCACAAAGAGCACTGCTCAAAGCGCAGTGACGCTGTGGGAATGGCGTGGCTTCCCTCTAATTGACCAATTTTCTGGCCACACAGCATTTCCAAACCATACCGGTTTGTGTTGCCTGAAATGTGGCCAAGGCGTGAATGCCACACCACTACCCAAGGATATATAACATGTTCAAACAATTCCCTTTCATATTTAAAAATTATATTTCATGTTGGCCCTGAGTTCTGGGGACTTTCTCTGTCTCTGTCTCTCTCTCTCTGTCTCTCTCTCTCTCTCTCTCTCTCTCTCTCTCTCAATACATACACTGCGACTTCCTTTAATTCATACTTGCCTCACTGCTGCAATGCTTTGTTTTTGCTAATGACTGTGTGGTGAGCACGGCACCTCATAACCCGCTGCCTGCACCAGGGAGCACGGAATGGCATTCTGTTATGTAGTTGGTGCACGCGCCGCTTTTTCTGGTTGTCTAATTGTGATGCCATTTTAGTATGTGCCCTCAGCAGAGTTCATCATCTGCCTCTCTGCAGAGGCTGACAGAAAAGCGCGCCATTAGCATTCTTGTAAATTTCAAGCGGATGCGAGGTTTCACCGCGCGGCCCCGACACGCAGACATTAACTGGTTTCAGCATTTGCTCGTGGCATACGGCGCCGAAACTTTTCAGTAAATCACTCAAGATGGGCTGTCTGGCCTGGAATGAAAGATGTTTGCCCGTTTTCTTGGCGAGACAGAAGAGCTCCTTATCAAACGCATATTAGCATATTTTGCCTCATTAATAACTTCAGTGCAGCATTAATTTGCTTAATTATCACATTTACAATTCAGCAGGCGAGCTCATTAATTCACAGCCTGAAACATACATTCAGAATTCTTAAACACTAGTGCGAGCCCTTGATCCTTTTCGGCATGTTTTATGCAATCAGTTCGCATTGTTCTTCTCCCCTAGAAAAGGCACGACATTCTGGAACAACCCAGGTAAAAATCCAATCTCTCATTTAAATTGGGATTTTTCCCCCACATTTTGGTTATCTTGTGACATGGTTGTCCAACAAGCTGGACACTATCGTGGCCCATTGACCAATGACGCTCGCTGTTAACACTTTAGAACAAAATAACGTTCATTCAGTGAGATAGTCGTTAATTCTTAGATGCTCACTTCCCGTCCAAAGCTCATTTTTCGAGATATTTGGTAATACAAGTACGCCAAATGATAATTTCTTCTAAAAGGTGTGGATGACATCATTATTCTCATACCGGGATTGTAGTCTCCACATGGGTACCCAATACATCAGTATACACAGGATGCGAGCACTAAGTGTATCTCTGCTGCCGTGGCGGGTCCATGGCGTGTCGAGGGACCACATTTAGGCGGAGTACAGAAGCAGCCATAAGCAAAAGTAGGGGCCACGTAAATATGGATGACGTGAAGGTTTTTTTTTTCTCAAATTGGCGCGAGCAAAGTAACCCAGAGTGACCGTGGGTGTGTGTGTGTGCAAAAATGGCGTCTTTCCATAGCACAAAGTTCGGAGAAAGTTGGATTACAAAAAGTAATTTACAAGCAATTCTGTATAAAAAATGTAATATCCTAATACTTCTGAGGCCAGAGAGTCAATTCTAAGCACAATGCTAATTTTTCAACAGAGGTCAGTATAAAAGACACCCGTTTTAATAGTGTTCAGGATATCATGGTGTGTACAACGTTGGGTTTGGAAGTGCCAGAATTTAACAGAACTAGATACAGAATTAGTTACCACCAAACTACTGGGTTACTTTAAAGTATAATTCAGTGTTGCTAAAATTATGCTTAATGCTGTCAATTCAGGGTGACTGACGCTGTTCGCCTATGGAGAATTGTGAATAAAAAGTACCAACCTGCCTGGGATAATGTTTAAATACGCCATAGTTCTCTTTTAAACCGTACAATGTTCATCACAATGTGCCAGCCTGCCAATCAAGCATAGCCTTGCCGGTTTCAAACAACTCAACTTAATCAAAGTCAACATAATGCCATTACCAACAGTGCCAGGCTTGTCCAACCCTGTTACTGTATGACATCTTCTGATCTTTTTGCAGCCTCAATCCACCAATACTTACACCATATGCCTGGTCAGCCTCCATATGCAATTGAAACCTTTGCAAGGGCTGATATATATGTCGAGTGCAGCTTCAAATGCCCCAAATAATGCCAGTATGGTTGGTAGAGTCACCGTATGCAAGGTAGAGCCCCACAAGTCCAACTCAAATGGCTAAACACTGCCACCACCCTGGGGGCAAGCCCTATATCTGGCATCCTACGTCCCACTACTCAGAGAACAGGTCCAATGCCTGGCATCCTGCCCCCAACTACCCAGAACACAAGCCTCATCCCCAGCATCCTGCTAACCCACCACCCAGACCACAAACCCCATACCAGGCATTCTGCCCCACCACCCACTACATAAACCCCATATTTGGCATCCTGACCTCCACTACCCAGCGCTCAAGGCCCATACCTGGCATCCTGCTTGACACCACCCAGAGTGCATGCCCCATATCAGGCATCCTGCCCCCCACCACCAAGAATGAAATTCCCAAACCTGGCAGTCTGCCCCCCAGAGCACAAGCACCATACCTGGCATACTGGTCCCTCACCACCCAGAGCACAAGCCCCATACCTGGCATCCTCCACCCCAGATACCAAGATTGCAAACACCTTACCTGGAATTCTGCCTCCCAACAACCGGAGCACAAGCCCACACCTGGCTTCCTTCCCCTACGACCCAGAGCACAAGCCCAATATCTGGCGTCATGACGCACACGCCACCCAGAGCACAAGCCCCATAACTGACATCCTGCCCCCCTCCACCAAGATGCAAGACACATACCTGCATTCTCAGTAGAAAATGTCATGCCACAGTAAGAAATGACTCGAATGGATGCACCAAAATGTCACTCTTGCTATGTAATAACACTTAGCATTCTTGCTTTATCAAATATGCCCAGTAAAAATGTCATACCACAGTGAGAAATGGCTGGACTGGCTGCACCAAAATGCTACACCAGCTACATGATTATGTGCACATGGGAGGCTGTAGGGGCCCAGCACAGGCATGGCAGCTTTTACTGGGCATCTAGAATAAATTCACAGTAAAAAATGTCATGCCTGCCCCTGGGTGCCATTGCCTCGCATGCACAGATTATCAATTATTTGTGCATGCAAGGCATTGTGGGGCCCATGGAGCATGTATGACATGTTTTACTCTGAGTCTATGATAGATGTCTAGTAAAAACTGGCCTGCCTACCCCGTGGGGCCCTCAGCACTGCATGTGCACACACAATGAATTAATTGTGCATGTGATCCACTGGAGAGGCCAGAGGGAAGGCATGGCTTTTATTTTTTTACTTTTCTGACTGTGCGTCTCGGTTAGATGTCCATTCAAAAATGCCATTCCTGCCCTCTGGGTTCCCCAGCAGCTCAAATGCACACAAGCAATGTGTATGTGTGCATACAACGTGCTCGGGTGCCAGAGGGCATGGAATGGTATTTTTTTTTTAATGGGCATCTATCATAGATGCTTAGTAAAAAATGCCATGCCTGCTCCCTGTGCCCACCCCCCAGTACCTTGCACAGGGAGCTGATGTTGTCTAGTGAGGATTGGGGAGGTTGTGCAACAACAGCATTTATAGATGGGCAGTACAAAAATCCATTGTTGCACAAACCTCCTCCCTACCCTCCCCCCACCAAAATTAGCGCCCAGCATAAACACATATGCACGCACATTAAAAAAACTTTCACTCACTCATTTACTCACACCATTCACATGAGCACCCCTACAGTCACGCATCCACCGGAACCAGACCATTCTGTAGAGGAACAGGTGGATGCCTCTTCTCTAGTCCCCGCCCCCTCACCACTGTCTTATTAGAATAGCAGACAAAGAGCTACATTTGAGAACCCATGCAATAGTTTTAGCGACATGTCCATACCGTGTTGATTGTATGAAAGAGGATATGCACTCAGAAAGCCGTTCAGAAGATACCCTCACTTTGGGACAGTGGAAGGAAGTCATCAGGAGGGATGACCTTTGGTAAAGTGCCAAAATGCAGATATGGCAATCGTGGATGAACGCTGAGTAAAAGTCTGATGGCAACAGAATGATGTCATGAAGCGGAAATATAAGCCTATTTTGAAACAATATGCAAATACTTAAGATTGATGATGTAACTGAAGCATGAAGAGAAACATGTACCTAAAAATGAAGTAATCGAGCAAATAAGAAGATGAAGTAAGTTGCTGACCAATAACTGTAAATATGTTGTAATGCAAGGTAGAAAAAGCATATAGTAGCTTGCTAAAAAGAGGTATCTACATAATATTTAGGACGGCCATTGGAAGAAAATGGATGACGGCCAGTGTTAAAGAATCAACCCAGTTACCTCAAAATATGAGCCTAGGATTACAAATTGAAGAATTAATGAAGAAGCTGTTTTTGTGTACAGAAAAGGGAGTATTTTGGCCTGAAGTCAAGGAGGCTATTCTGAGAGATGTGTGCGAGGCACAAAGGGGGTCGAATGAACAGATCATGTGCATAAGATATATTTTTGCTAAAATTAGGAGGGACAAGGATATTTGCAGATGCCACGTAGGCCAAAGCCTATCGAGATGTGGAATGAGCCAGTATCTAAAGGTCAGACAAGGATATTACATCATGTTTAATTAAATCAAATATCAGTAATTGTGAGGCTAAAATGGACAACATTGTGGTCTCCTAAGACATGATGAAGAACTCAAAACAAAGACTATTCATTAGAGCTTGAGTTAAGATAGTGGTGTGCTCACACTGCCTCGAATGTCCAGAGCAGTGAGCAGATTACGAGGTCTACTACAAATAATCGACCATGGCTAAGGATCGAGTTGCTGTAATGTGATGGACTCATTGGGAAAACAAGAGAAGAAGTGACGCAGCTTGAATGCCTCAGTTTCCAACCAATCAAAAGGCTTCTGACGCACGTTCACACAGAATGTTGCAGTTATTAGCCCACTGCCATATTCTCTGCTAAAACCAGTGTGTGACATACGTCGAAGTAGCTCAGGGTGTGTCCTACAGACAAGATGCAGCCAATGGGATATTAACCTTTATGCAATTCTATAAGTAGACATGTTTCTCTAACCCAATCCCTAACCCAGTCTCTCCCGGCGATAGGTTTTATGAAAGGCCACATAGGATGACATCATAAATTACATATGTGAAAGTATATAAACTCTGTACAGGCAAAATTATGTGTGAGTTATGAGCATTTACGTTGATAGCTGTCATAACATCCTGCTTTCTTTCTTTCATTGAGATGAAAGCAGTATGCTACCATCTTCCTTTGGTCTGTCTGGTTATTTGGTCTGTGATATTCATTGGTAATTCCATCTAGCACATAGAAGACCCTTCAAAGTGCTAGAGCACATTTGGTAGTGGTGCGGATGGTTCTGATCTAAACAATCTAGATCTAAGGCCAGATCCAGACACAGGACAATCGCCGGCTCCTACCATTAGCCGGACAATTTCAAGTTTCCTGCAGAGAGCAGAACGTCAAAGAGCATGTGTTCAAAGACAATTTTGCAGGTCCCCCTTTGATGAAATTCCTGTCCGGTTGGTGGCGACCTGTGGACTGAAGGAGAACTGAAAGCAAACTGGTTGATTGTGGGAGAGTCGATGCCGAGGGACTCAAGCTGAATAGCGGATGTGAGTAGACCATCGGACATGGTAAAAGATAAAGGGGGGAGGGATTGTATTATGCTGTGTTCAATGTATATATAGAAAGAGTAACTGGTTTTTTAGGGATTATAAAGAAGAGAAGGTATAACTCGATTTCATGGGCCCATGAGGGACAGAAAGAATACACACCATAACTCCATATAGGAGTTTTGAGGGATTTCTGAGGCATAAAGCAAAAAAGGAGGGGTATAATATGTCTTTATAACATTTTTTGTATGTTTAAACTGATAGATATAAAACAACAGTAAAAATAAATAAATTAAAGCGATTTTTAGTACAGTTTTTTTTTAACAAAGGATTGTTTGTTTGTTTGTTTATTTATTTATTGTGCACACCAGATCCTGGGGTAGCAGGGTGCAAGAGACAAGGAGGTTTACAGCTTAGTTACAGACGTTACAAGTTACAGAGCAGGCAGAGTGGACATTTCTTGACTCAGCAAGGTAAGACAAGTGCAAGTGCAGATAAAGCGCAGCCAAACAATCAAATCTATGGCGAACAAACAATATAGCAAGTCAGTGGTGAGCAAACAATATAGCGTGTTAGGTGAAGTACAAGTGGAGGTGCGAGGGGTAGAGTGCCATTTATATCGCATTCTCGGTGAGCCATTTTATGGTATTCTTTCTGAAGTTGTTGAACGTTTGGTCAGATCTAAGTGCATGAGGTAGGGCGTTCCATAGCTGCGCTGCCTTGACTGGGAAGCTGGATCCTCCAATAGTGGCTAGTTTAAATCTGGGCACTAGGAGGCAGTTAGGGCTGACTGTCCTTGTAAGTCCAGTGGGATTTTTTCTGTTGAAGCGTTCTGAAAGGTAGCGGGGGGCTTTGTTGTTTAAGCATTTGTGGATAAGGGAGGCAGATTTGAGGTTGATTTTTTCTTGGGTGGAGAGCCATTTGTGTTTACGTCTTATTTCTGAGATATGTGCTCTTCTAGGGATAATTAGGGCCGCTCTAAGTGCATTATTTTGGAGCACTTGGATTCTATTGATGATTTGTTTGGTTGTCCCTATGTAAAGGGCGTTACAATAGTGTAATTTTTATAAGATGAGGGCTCTAGCTAGGATAAGACAGCTGTCATCTGATAGGAATTGTTTCCCAGCTCGTATTAATTTACATGTATAAGCTGTGGATGAGGCCAGTGAGGTCACCTGTTTGGTTAAGGATAGTGTTGCATCAAGGTAAAAACCTAGGGTTTTTACTTCTCTGGCGACCTTGATAGTGTTGCCATCGATGATGAAGGCTGAGTAGTTTTGGTTGAATTTGGAGATGCGGGCTGCATTGACGTCAATCAAAAAGGTAACATTAAATGAAATTGATATACAAATAAAGAAGAGAACTTTAAGATACAAAAACAACAAGAAAATTATAAAAATAACTGATCGAAAGTGTAAACGAAGACGTAAGCAGAACAGTGGTGCAAAACATTTTCAGAATATTTTGATTCATGGATTATGAGCAGCGATTGATGGTGCTTGCTCAAAAAGATAAATCAAGACATTTAATAAACCTAAAAAGAAGAACAAAATACTAGGTAAATATTGACAGTCTTAATTGACTTGTCACCATGGAAGACACACCTCTTTTACACTGATGCGGAACATTGCCGATATATACAGCCAAAATAAGGAAGTATTCTGAATGGGTCAAGGGCACAACTAATAAAGCACTTATGTCGTGGCCTCAAGAGGGTTCATTATCAAAACCGGTATTACATCACATGACAACATACTTACATGCCACTCATAAAGTAAATACATTAGAGAAAAGATTGGCAATTCTAGAACTCTGGAAAATTTACCAGAGTGAGAATGAAGATCCAGCTGAAAGGGAGTGGATGTTTCATCAGAAAGGAGAAGATGTAACACCTTCAGCCCTATTTTACCTGCATAAGAGAAAGATATAACATTTTCAGAAAAGGGATTTTATCCTTTAAAGGAATTAAAGGCAGCACCAGGGTATGTTAATCTGATGCATGAATCCCCTGCTTATAACAGTGAAGACACCTCAGAAGAAAGCGAGAATAAAGAACGCAGAAATATATCAACACGCGATTAAGGTAAACAGTGTGAAGAGCAATAAGAAAGACAAGACAAAGAGACAGAGATAGAGGAAAAGGCAGAAAGACAGAAGGGAACAAAGGATTTAGCTAAGGCCATGACAATAGTGCATATTGAATGGATGGGTGGACAAATATTGCACAAACTAGACGATAAGGGCATTGATGGAGTAAGGGAAAGAGAGGAAAGGGAATAGCGAGAGAAAAAAGAGAAAGAAGAAGAGTGCACATACAAAGAAGAAACAGACAAAGAATGTGAGGAAAGGGAGGCATGGAAATGGTGTGAGATGAGAAAAGAGAAGGAAATATTGGGAAATGAGAAACAAAAAGAGGTAGAAGCCCAAAGATTAGAAGTATGTAGGTGGCAACGAAATTGAGAGGAAGGGGAGTTAAGGGAATTAAGGAGAAGAAAGGAAGAAATTAACAGGAGTAGGGGATTAAAATATCCTGAAACAGAATATTTATGCCACAGAAGCATAGTGCCTATAGAAGCACAAGAATGATTGGAAGAAGAAAGAGGATCACAACAGCCCCAAAGGGAGCTGTATAGAATGTTGCGTCAGCATGGGCTGGTGGGCAGGATACAGAAGACATAGAGCAGAGGCTTGGGAAATTATATCAGGAAATGAGAGACATAGAAAGATATGTGACTGAAGAGAATACTGCAAGTTCCCGATCAAAGGGAACTGAAGGTAAATCAAGGGACATTATAAAAGACGATCATAGAACAATGTCCTTAAGTAGGCTAGATCTTGGCGATGTAGAAGAAGATAACAGCCACACAAGCTGGGGCATAATGATGTCAGATGAAGAAAGAGAGGAGAATGAGAGGGTGCAGAGAGAGGGCACATGTGGATTTTCAAGGGAATCAAGTGTAAATAAAGGGGTAAAATTGTCAGATTTAGAAGACCCCATTGAAAAAACATCAGAACCGACACAATGGGCCTCATTACGACCCAGGCGGTAAGTTACCGCCTGGGTCGTACCTTTACCACCATGGCGTAAACTACATTTACGCCATGGTGGTTGGCGGATTTACCGCCCCATTCCGAGGTTGGCGGGGCGGTAAGTCCCCAATCCCCATTTACCCTTCCCCATTCCCATTTTTGCCCCATAGGGCATAATGGGAGTGGGGAAGGCGTTAATTACGCCACCGTAAATTACGGTGGCGTAATTAACAACAAGGTCCCTTAGCGCCATGGATTTTAACACCTGCTAAAAGCAGGTGTTAAATCCTCCATGGCGCTAAGGGACCTCGGAATCAGGCGGTAAGGGTCGGCGCTGTTTACGCCGCTGTAAACCCCTTACCGCCTGGGTCCTAATGAGGCCCAATATGTTGAATTACAGCTAGCATGGTCGCGGAGTAAGGGGGTTAAATACCCACATTATATAAGCAGATTAAGGGTATGACCAGGATGGAAACAAAGGGGCAAGAACAGCACTGCTTGGAAAACAAGGAGCGTGGGTGGGTTTGATCATGAATCAGGATTGTCACAATTCCCCCTATTAGAGAAATGGGGGTGTCAACCACAATATATACTGTGGCCCCAAATGGATAAGTCACATTTAAATTGCACACTACCAAGTTTAACTTCAGGTGGGGAAAATGGATTTCTGAACTAAAGAAAAAATTTAGGAGCAACTATAGCTATAGGTGAAATTAAAGGCCTATTGTCAGCCATCCTAGGGGAGAGAGCTGATGGTATTTGGAAAAGAGCAAGCTACCCAAAAGCTACTGCACAAAACATGGTGCACAATGAATCACCATTTAATAATTGTAGAGCAGATGAATGGCGATCACTTACAGTACAATATCCGGATACATCGGCAATTGGGGCAATATGACTAGGAAACTGGGAGAAACTGAAGACCCCCATTGCCTTCATACAAGAGATTGAGGATATATGGAATTTGGAAACACATGAATCATGGGACAAGATGGTGGCATTATTTTACTTTTTTTTTATGTCAAATGCTGCCAGAGCTGTTTCAACGTCAGCTCAAGAAATAGATAGGAATGGAAGCAACGCCATGGCCAGAGATACAATTGGCAATTGTGCATTATTCTAGGATTTTAAGGGAGAAATACAAAAAGAAAGCAGAAGGTAGAAAACAGGAAGAGGTGAAGTTGGTGCAGAAAAAATAATCAAAATACACCACAAAAGAAGCATTATTGACAAACAATGAGGTAGCAACGGCACTAAAAGTGCAGTTAACACTGCAGAATAATGCAACTTATGCCATGCATCAGAACAGGCATAATTTTAAGTCAAGAGGCAGAGGGAATGGCCTCTAGGAGGAGGATGAGGTGGATTTCAAAACCCTCAAGGAAGAGAAGGATTTAATGGCGGACAGCCAGTGCAATGCTGGAGTTGCAATAAATAAGGGTATTTAGCTGGAGTATGCAGAAGCACGGGAGGTTTGCAGCAACAGAATTGCCAATCTCCAAGAGGGGGTATGGGATATGGTCCAGAGTATCATACAGATTCACAAGGATATTATGCCCAAGATCACACGCAAACTCAGACGTTTGCGCCGTAAGCACAGCAAATACAACAAGTCCTAATGCAGCCTCAGTCGCCAGAAGGGCAAGAACAGCAAATACCTATGCAGACGCAGCAGGCACTGATACAAGTACAATATATTCCAATGCAATAGGCATATGAATTTAAATGGCCCATGGAAATGGGAGCCATGCAAGTAGCCACACCCAAATCGGGGACTATGACTCTGTTGGGAGGAAATCCTTTCACAGGTGTGGGGATGGATTTATATCCACAATAGGACAGCCCACAGAGGGACCTGATGTGTTCAGTGCTATCTGTAACACCAGACCCCAGAGAGGAACCAAGGATCAAGGTAACAATAAGAGGCAAGACATTTTCATTTCTGATGGACAATGGAGCAACCCGTTCCTTTGTCTGTTAGGGAAAATATCCAGTGTCATGCATTGCCATGAATGCGTAGAGATTTTCTGGGGCAATGAATTTAGTTCCATTTACAGACGAATTACCAATTCATATAGTTGAACATGACATCTGTATGCCATTATTATACTCTGGACAAACACTGGTAAACAGGCCGTGATTTGATGACAAAACTTAACATGATGATATCTTTTTCTGACGAGGGATACTGTGTTCTACTCCAGGAATACGTTATGTAAATGTGAGGGAGCTCTTACTAGCATTCACATGAAAGAAAGCTCTATGCAGAGTACATCCAGACGAGGAGGTGTTTTTGTATGGAGTGACTGTCTTATTATCATGGTTACCTACATTGATCGGCAAGCCATTGAGGATACCTGATAAGTTTTTATTCAGGACAAATATTCCTATTGATGATGAGGAAGGGTAAATGATCCCTTTGGAACTTGAAGCAGCAATAGTTTTAGAAGAACGGGTGATACTTCATGGGATAGACGATGAGGGAAGGGGATGGAGAACAGTGATAGCCCTTGATGAAGCATAGATGTTGACAGATTTGACGGACATGGAGCTATTTAGGGATGTCTATTAGAAATTGGATTAACGTAGAGAATATAGAAATACAGAAGAGAAAGCCATTGGCAAAAAAGAAAACACAAAAAGTACCAAGTACCTTATGGCCTACAGGTCCATATGATGTGGGTTTAGTGGAGAAGTAAAGATAAAGTAAATATAAAGCTTAAACCAGGAGCAAATCTGCCACATGCAAAACAGTATCCCATGTCTAGAGAAGCGATGAAGGTATATTCATAATCACATCCACTTTATTGAAACAAGGCATTTTGATCCCATCTGATTCCCTGAGAAAAACAGCCATTAACCCTGTCAAAAAATCAATGGAGGGAGTCTTGGAGACACATCCAGGTGTTGATACCCCTAAACAATATAGTCAAAGCAGATTTTCCTTTAGTTCCAAACCCTGCAACAATATTATGTAATATCCCATCAATAACAAAGTATTGCACTGTTGTAGATTTTAAAATAATGCAATTTTCTCAATTCCCATTCATGAAGACTCACATGACTTCTCTTCCTTTTCATATAGAATGATTTGTCTGAAACATACTTGTTTGCCTCAGGGGTACTGTGAGTCCCCATCAATTTTTAA
This sequence comes from Ambystoma mexicanum, assembly GCF_040938575.1. Classification (NCBI taxonomy): domain Eukaryota; kingdom Metazoa; phylum Chordata; class Amphibia; order Caudata; family Ambystomatidae; genus Ambystoma; species Ambystoma mexicanum. The sequence goes on along the minus strand of NC_090941.1, from coordinate 457,935,795 downwards.
TCGAGTCCTTCAGATGGCCTGGGTAATGTTCAACTTGATAGTACCATAATTCAATATGTTGATGACATTTTAGTGTGCAGTGAGACAGAAGAAATATGCAGAGAAGACTCTATCAAACGTATGACTATACTGAAAGAGAAAAGGTACAAAGTGGATAAGGAGAAATTATAATATTGCCAAGAATAAGTAATGTATATACGGCAGTTGATCTCACACAAAGGGAGAGAAGCGACACCTGAATGAACAGTGGCTATTATGAGGACTGAACAGCCAAAAACCGTGAGACAAATGCAACAATTTCTAGGCCTATGCAATTATTGCAGGGTCGGGACCTTTGATTACAGTACATATATTCAACCACTTTCAAAAGGACTTATGGAGGCACAGATGACAAAAAAAAATAATACGGACAGGAGAGATGACAAATAATTTAATGAATTGAAAAAGGTGATCAGCACAGCACCTGTGTTAGGGCTTCCAAATTACAGTAAATAATTGTACTTATACTCTCATTCAAATGCTGAAGTGATGACAGCAGTGCTTACACAGAAAACAACACTAGGACATGGTCATAGAACATTGGCTTTCTATAGTGGGATCTTAGATCCAGTCATAAAATGACATTGGGCCTCATTACGAGTTTGGAGGTAGCCATGGTAATTCCTCATTCAAAATACCCATCCCCTTTCTCATTCGAGCCCCCATTGGGCTCAATGGGAATGGGGAGGCAGCTAATAACGGGCCCGTTAATAACGGGCCCATCCTTACCGGCGCCGTTAACCCCTTACTGCCACCCTCGGAATGAGTCCCATTATCCTTGTGAGCAATCTTTGGCAGCAGCTGCCTTTGCAATCGAAAAAAGCCTCAAGCATGATCATGGGGTGTTGCAATTTTGGAAAAACCCAAAAGCACATTGACCACACAAAGAGCATCAGGGAATGAGGTAATTATCCCAAATCCTGCAATTAAAATTGTCAGGCATAGCACTGCAAATCCAGAAATGTTTGTAGCTGAACCAGTGGGGGAAGATGATATGCATACATGTACAGCATATACTGAGTGTTATGATGATATTCCCCAAGTTAGGGAAACTCTGGGGAGGGGGGAAGTGGTCTTCATTTATGGGTCATTGAGAATTGACCAAAAGAGTGGGGTGTGAAATTTAGGATCGGCAGTGGTAATGCTGAACCAAGAGGGTAAATTTGAGGTCCTGATTAATAGGAGATTGTCCCCAAATGTCTCTGCACATGCTGCTGAATTAGCCACACACATTGATGCACTGCAAAGATTTGAGGATGAGGAAGTGAAGGTGTACTCTGACTCAGAATATGTGAAGTCAACAGTACACGCAGGTTTGTCACATTGGAAAAGGAGGGGTTTCCTCCATGCATACGGCACTGCAGTGCAACATGCAGGATTATTAGAAAAACATATTGAAACTTCGAGTTTCCCAGAGACCATAGGAATTGTAAAATGCATACCGCATTCAAAGAGAACAGATTTAATTTCTCATGGCAATGAAGCTGCAGATGTAGAGGCCAAACAAGCAGCATATTACCCAACCACATTTGAGAGTGAAGTAAAGAATATAAAGCAGGCAACAGGGTGATGCATATTGGTGTTCTTTATCCCCTACTGAAGCAATTTGGAGACTGGACATCACTGGAAAGACTGTTATGCCTCTAGCACTATAGGATAGCATTGGAATAGCTTCACTACCCAGCACATGTGACTAGCTGTTACTATTGCAGAAGAATGGTTTGTACGGAACCTATATGAACATGTGGCACAGTTTATTATAAACTCTATTGTGTGCTAGAAATGTACTGCCGAGCACACTCTGCGAACAGTGAGAGGAGTAATTCCCAGACCAAATGTACCATTACCGCATCTCCAAATCTATTATGTAGATATGCTACAGACATGCAATAGTTATAGATATATGTTAGTTGTAGCATGTCCCATTTCAAGATGGAACAAGGCAGGCCCATGCACACAACATAATGCTGCATGTGCCGCAAAGTTCCTTGTGTGCAAAGTATTTCCAAGATGGGGTATGTGCGAAGTTTTGCGATCCGATAATGGACCGCACTTTGTAAATAAGGTATTTGAAAATATAGTTCTGCTATTAGGCACTACACACAAGTTTGCTTCAACCTATCATCCACAAGCTAAGGAGATTTTGTGAGAAATGGCCTTTTGAAAGAAAGGATAGCAAAACTAAAATCCAGTTTGAAGAAGGGATGGCCTTGTTGCCTAACTGTTGTGCTATAAGCGCTGTGGAACCAGCCAGGCCCAGATCATCTGATGCCCCATGAGTTGGTGAATGGACACCACATGAGAACTCCTCTCACTCCCCCAACAAGGGCAAATATAGATGCCCATAGTGTAGTGAGGGCTTTAGGAGACAAAATGAATAATTCTTTGAAAATAATGACTGAAAGTGTTTTATGTCCCAACAGCTACAGAACTGAAGGGAAGGGTCAAGATAAAACCAAAAAGACTGTCAGCCCATTGATTTGGAAGAGACACTCAAGAGCCTTAGTTTATACCACAGGTGCCAGGTGCTAGTTCGTAAATTGGTGTGCACCTGGAGTAACTGTCGTTTTGAAGGTCATCACAAGTAAAATAAGTAAGTCCTACCGCTGTAAAATTACAAGGAAAAAGAGCGTGGCTGTATTTACATGATGTCAAATGATACAAAGGAGAAACCTTGAACTCTCCTGCAGCTACCCCACCTGAAGCAAGTAAAGAATTTCAGCGAATGCAGACAAGATCCAGGACCAAAGTAAAGATAAGACAAAGGAAGAAGAAGCAAAATGAGGGTTTCTTAAGGACTGATGGTCCTGCAGTGATGTAGGAACACCTTCCCTAGACTAGGATCAAAGAGACAATGGTACAGAAGCAGTACAAGACAGAAGAAAAGAAGACAGCTTTATTTTTGTATTCTACCCATTTTACACGCGTTCTTACTTGCAATGTTTCCATACCTATTACAGCGTTACCCAGCTTTCGTTAGAAGACATATCGAAATAGTAGGAAATATTCAGAAATCCTAAAAATAATTGTTTTGAGAATTATATTGGCGATCATTTTGCAGTTTTTTCTATGAATTCATAAATCATCAATAATTGACACATTTGAGATATGTCAAACATTATCAGAGACATGGAAATCTTCCAGGAGGTAAGAACTGTAGCTCCATGACAAAGATGCACTATATGTAGAATAATTATAATTATTTTAACTGCTATCCTTATTATGTTGGCAGTCACACACATTATAACCAGTGATGAGAAGGAAAACAAGACATCTCCCTTTGTTACCATTATCCCCATTGCCCCTATTAAGAGTCCAAAGCCCCACTGATTCCTGATATTAAAAGACATTTTTCTCGAATAAAGAGAGATGCTGAGGAAGACAATGAAATTATACTTAGATAAATCAGCTCACCTAGATAATAATCATTACCACATGAAAGAGGTGGGAGACAGGACATTGGAAGAGAGTTGTTATGTCTGCTCATTAATACCATATGCTATGAATGCTGCAAGAAAATGTATTGCAAGAGAAATGTCTTCACACAATGTAAAATGAATCAGTCATCTGGCAGCATGTACCACCAGAGGACAATTCAAAGGAAAATGGGCCACTCTGAGATGGTGATCCAGACAGGCTTTTCCATACAAAGATACATACCTGAAGACAAAAAGAATGGGGACTGAACTAGGTGGGGCACACAAAAACATATTTATCCATTCCAGTATGGAGAGAAAATACAAACTGTCAAAATGTGAAGAATGAACTGCTCAGACATGACTGAAAGATCAGGAGAGTCAGGATACTGTCAGGATGCTGGGAAAGAGCACAGCGGTTAATGTTTGGGCGTGTAGCAACCAGTAATGGATGGGAAGATGGACTTATATCATGCCCTGCACATTTATTGAAGAAAGAAACAGTTCACAAGGTGCAAAACGTCAATGATGAATATCTGGAAAACTACTAACCTCAGTTTATAACAAATCAGGACCCGTGCAGGTATTACAATTGAAGAACGTAACAACCTTCTTCAAGAATGATTGCAAGGTCTATGTTGGAAAAAACCAAGACTGTGGAGAAATAATTGAAGGGCCAGGAAGGAATGAAGGGACTACAGTTCTAATGGATCAATATTGGGCTTGTGCATCCAGAGCTTACATGCAGTGGCCTAAAAATAGGGGAGGAGTGTGCTCAAACTGACTTCCATATTGCAGAGTTCCCAAAAATCTATGAATACAACAGAAAGAAGAGATAATTTTATCTTTGTTGGCTAAAAAGAGATAATTATTTCTCATTGAAATCAATACTGTTTTATGAAGGCATTCCTGATTAACTCAAATTGTTCAGTAAGACTGCGATGATGCCATGATAATGACATCTATATTTATACCAGTAATTCAACCTGCAGTAAATGACAAGTGGTTCAATGTAGATGTATTAATCCCCTAATCATTCATATGTGTGAATCCTTGTAGATTATCCAATAGTCTTTGTAGCCCAATTTCTATGATGTCCAAAACATCGCTGAAAGGTAGCCATTGAACTGAACAATCACCTTTATATGTTTCATCCTGGTGAGCAATATGCCACAACCAAATTTACCACCTTTACATTTTTCTTGATGAAATCCCTGCATATCTGTACATAGAGAAGCACATTTTGAGGCTACAAACAAGCTACACTCTTCTTCAGAAATTATATTATTTTGCAAAGATGTTTTAGATTGATTCTGGTAATTTACCAATTGGCAGAGACTACAGTTATTGTAAGCCTTAATTGCTGGGAAGGATACACTCCACTTAGGCTCCTAATCTTGTCTTTTCAAGATGTTTAACCAGTTATGATCTATCTGTTTTTCATTCCAGCAGATATAAGTTGTTCATATAGTGTTAGGTCCAAAGCTCTAAATATGTGCCTTTCACCTGAACATAGCTCCCATCACTTCATTGCGATTCTAGTGTCATATCTAGCCGTTTTGTCTTTATATGTGCATCTTTTCTCTCTGATAATAAAAACGTTTTCCAGAAAAGGAGCTATAATAGATTAACAAGTATCAATGTCTGCCAGGGGGCTTTCTGCTACCTCAATCATATAATTAATTGACTAAGAGCTCAAATTCATCTTATTCAAGCCCCAATTTAGGTGAGTGGCAACGTGTATTGCTGAGCCCTATAATCTTAATCGTCTATTGACCATAGAAATGTTAAAGACTGATGGTCACTCTCCTCTTTATACTTGACTTCAAGATGTATTGCCATTTTAAAATATGTAAGTAATGGAAATATATTGTTGATCATTGAGATAAAGGAGCAGGTTACTTGAGTATATTTAGCTGGAATGTCTCCAGGGACACTTTTATTTATTTATGTATTGGTAATGTATGCGCCTATACACATGTTTTACGTGGTGCACCAAGGCAAGGGGGGTGGGGGGACGACATAGGAGCAAGGTAGAAATATTAATGGGCCTTGCAGCATTCAGATTGTGCAAGTGTAGTAATGAGTATTGAAAGGGTGGGGTGAAGAGGGAAGGGGGGAAGTTCAGGAAGGGCAGAGGGCCCTAGAGAGGAGAGTGCCAGCGGAGGCCAGGTGGAAAGGACCAGTGGAAAGTACAGTGTGCAGGGGAAAGGGGTAAACAAGCAAGTGCAAGGTAAGGTCTGGGATGTCACCACGGGTACAGGCCAGCCAGACAAGTCCAGGAGGGGGGCCCAAGAAAAATGCAGGATGAGGGTTGGTCCGGAGAGGTCAACTTCAGGGGTACTCTGGGCAGGTGGCCTAGAGCCCTGTGGTACTCTGAAGGGAACCAGGCCACCGGTTTAGGGCAGAGCAGGTATATTAGCAGGGGAGCTGCAGCGGGAGGAGGAAGGAAGAAGAGAAAAGGAAGGTCTTAAAGAGCTTCCAAAACTTGAGGATATCCAGCTCAAATCTGAGAGGGGCGGGGATGCCATTCCAGAGGGAGGCACCTAGAGAGGAGAGAGATCTAACCCAAATCTGTGCTTGGCAAAGCGTCTAATCTGAAGAGAGGTACAGTTAGACAAGCAAAAGGCTCTAGCAGGGAGGTATTTAGGGAGTGAGAGTTGGATGTAGAGGGTTCCCAGAAAGAATTGTGGATGATGCAGAGGGTCTTGAACTTGAATCTCACAGCAACCAAAGCCAGTGGAGAGATTTAAGGGTTGGTGAGATGTGGTCCCTGGACTTGAGGCCAAGTATAGGTCTTTCAGCCCTCACAGGAGCGAGAGGGGAGAGGCCCATGGAGGGCAGTCAGAGTCTGGGCGGGAAAGAGGAAGAGGAAGCAGTGGTCCCAACGAGCAGGATCTCTGTTTTACTGGCATTAAGGCAAAGATCATTAGCAGAGGACTATGCCTGAATAGTAGACAGGCAGCCAGGAATGAGAGAGGAAGAGGAGGTGGTAGAAGAAGGAAGCTTGAAAGAGATCTGCATGTTGTCTGCATAGCACTGGAAATTAGGAGAGAAGGTGGAGATCAAGTGGGCTAGAGCGGCCATGGGTGTCTTGCAGCCGCTGCATCAGGATGGCATGATTGACCATATCAAAGGCAGAAGAAAGGTCAAGAAGGATGAGTACAGAAGATGCAGGCTTGGATGTAGGCCCTCTTCTTCAAGAAAATGGAAAGTTTGTATTGCCTTTGGAGCAGGCGGCAGGCCAGTTTGCAGAGGATGTGCTCGAAGCCTTACACTTGAGCTCAGCCACTCTGCACTTGCGCTTCAGAGTGGCCAGGTCAGAGTCATACTAGGAGTTACACTTGGAGGCAGGTTTCATGTGGATCCTCATGACAGGGGCAAGGATGTCCAGAGTGTTGGAGATGGAGAGATGAAGGTTAGTAAGGGCTGTGTCAGAGTGAGAGTCAGTGGCAGGAATAGCAGGGGGAGTGAAGGTGGCAGCAACATTCTTAACTTTAAACAGTGCAGAGAATTTGCCCAATATAGCCCCTTTTGATTTATTTAGTTTGCAAGAGTGGCATGTTAATTTCTCAAATGTAATTCTGTAATGGAAAATCAAGGTTCCCAAGACCTGTATCTGGGGATTAAAACAATTATTAGGTAACAGTCTATTAGTTGTCATCTCCCATCATCAATATATGTTGGTCAAAGTGCAAACTGTGCAAGGGGACAATATTTATAGGACACTGTCTAAGATATTTCCATATATTCTTAGTCCAGGTAGATCATATGTATTAAACAATAGCATTTGAACCAAAATGTTATTATTTGGAATCTCTATAATACCAGCCGATATGAGTGGAGATGGAGAAGTCAAAGCAATATTTGCCAATGCATGTACATTTTGCAGGCCCATGAGCAGACCCATATTAGGGCAACAGAATTGAGATTTTAAAATGGGTTCCTGAGAACACACATAACTAACCATACGTAGGTCTGTTAAAGCACAGACAACGTTAAACACATTATGTTGTTTTGAGAGAGGACATTTAAGCTATATTCAGAGTTATTATTATCACTAGCATTCAATGAGAAAATTGAATGATAATTGGTCTGAGCATTAGGGTCTTTGTATAAACCTAGGTTGTAGAATGGCTGACAGGCAATTCCAGGACCTCCTGCCTATTTAATGTTGGAACAACAAAACATGTCAGTCGTTTGCCCTGATAATCCTATATACAAATTTACAAACAATGTTAGTGGAGAGGATGTTAAAGTAACTTTTAATGCAATTGGTTTCAGAACCTTTTGGCCAGCGAGGAGCAAGAAGTTAACAGATAAATGGTTTAAAAACCTTTCACTTAAAGTGATGTTGAGGCTGTTGTTTAATAAAAACCGAACTCCAGAAATTCACCATATTCATTTGCAACCTTTCTTCATAACCCCCATTGCACATTGCACAACCTCATTGATGATGTAGTAAACAACATACAATATATAAAGGGAAACCCAAATTATCCACAAATGTGGAACACTCTAACTTTTTTCAGGAGGGAAACAACTATACTAGAAAATGAGGTAGTTAGAACCTATCAACACTCACACCAATTTAATTAAATTTATAAGTGGTCAATCTTCTTATCAAACCTAATGTCAATTTATTCAAAAACATAAGTCACATAATAAAATCCAACATATGTCATTAGTTGTAGAAAATAACAGTGTTAATTTAAAACATTAATCTTAAAACATTAACAAACAGTCATGACATTGAGTCCTAACAGAGTAGGATAATGTGTATAAATCCACACATTAATTATAAACAACCATAGTAGCCTTTGCCCAACATTTGGTTATCCAAACCAAGGCCTACACCCCTACCCACTGGTGCCTAACAGAACTCGACATGTTTCAGTTCTCTTTGATAGTTAACAGAACTTTCATCAGGAGATTATGTCACACTTCAGTTTTGATTACTCTAAAACAGACAATGGTCGGGATCACATTCAACACTGTTCCAGAATTCAAAATCTTCTGTTCATTCAGTACGTTGTGACTGATCTGGTAAGTGTATAAATGTTTTTGCTAGATGGTATCCTGACATGAAGCAGGAAGACTTTCATCTGCAGTCAAAAGCACTTCTTCACAAAGTTGCTTGACCTTAATAAGATATTGGGTAGTAGACCAGGTGATCTATCCACTGCATGTTGCCTATTTTGAAAGTGCCAGCCTGCAACTGGGCCCTCTCCAATATATCTCATTCCTTTTCTGATGATATAACTTGTGATGCCATCACTGATGTCAATATTGATATCATGAATGTCAACTGAGATGTCATGTACACCATCATCAATTAGGTCATAAACTAAGCAATTGGAGGGTGGAGTTTAGTTTACGGGAAAACTATCAGCTGCACCGCCTCAGAGCTATTCTTCCATTCCTCATTTTCCCCCAGAAGCTCACTGTCTCCAGAGCTCTGGTCCTCTCAAGGCTGGACTACTTCATAGCACGTCAGACGCTTCTACAGGCAGAGAGTGGGGGGATGAAATACTCCCCTTCCAGACTGCTCCGATCCTCTGGCACCAACTCCCTGCATGTTACGTGCTTTGCTTAACAGAGAGCTGGTGGGTGATCACTTTCCTCGGCTGGCTCCCTAAGGTGGAGCAGCCTCCCTCGCCCTCTACGTCTTGAGCATGACCTCCTTAAATTCCAGAAAAACCTCAAAACATTGTTCTTTTCATCTTCCTTCTCCTCCTCTCTGCCCTGCTAATCGTACAGCAGCATGACTGATGTACAGGGCCCTCATGTGTCCCCGGGGCCTTGACCCCCCATATCTCTCATCCCATTTGCTGTCTTTCTACTGCACTTACTTGGGCTCACCTACCCATGGGTGGTTGCACTTATATTCTTCTACTATTAGCACTTACCCTGAGCTGTACAGAAATGCACATGAGTACACCTAATGGACTGATCCTGTATTACCCAGTCAGGTCACTTGTTGTACATTGTTTGTTTCTGTATGTTCTCTACACCAGGATGTATTGCATGATTTTTTGTTTACATAACTTGTTCATTTCATCCGGCTCTGTGAGTGACAGCATGGTGTGTTTGCACATTGTGGGTCCCTGCATGTGGTACATTGTCCACTCCCCACTGCTTGCCTTCATCTGTTGTCCATGTGGAGTTGCCAGTGCACTCAGGAATCCATGCCCACTTACTGCGACGGTCTCCCACAGGGTGTGTGGTCTGTTGGAGTGTGAGCAAACATCTGCCTGCTGTCCTGAGGTCCATTTACAGTGGTGTCCAACGGGGGCGGGCGGGTAGGTGGTTGGTGCATGGAATGGGTATGTGGTTATAGGCACTAATTTGCAGGTATATTGCATACCTGGGTATCTTTCTGCTGTGCGTGTCATGATGGGTTGTAAATGTTGTTTTTTGATGCAGAGCTGCTGACTGACTTTTCACAGGTGGCCATTCTTTGCCAGTTTGCCCTTCCCCTTCACCCACTTCTGTCCTTCATGGCCCACTACACGTGTTACTTTTCCAGGCTCTCTGACCAGGCTGCTTCTTGCAGAAATGTTCATGTCTCTGTCCTCCTCTCTCGGACAACTTCTCTCTGCCCTCTCCCACTATGATATCAGACATATCCATCCTCATCTCGCCACCAGACAGTCTCCTCCTGGCACTGCTTTTCACCTATGCCTCTCTCTCGCCACTCCCCTGCTAGGCAGTTATCACTCTGTGTCCTGTCTCTCTCTTGCGCTCTGTGTCATCCTGCAATACTGGGTGGTCCATGACTATTTCCTTGTTACATATGGGAGTTGTCAGGGCTGTCCAGTATCTTTACATTGATGCAATACATGTCATGGCGAGTTCAACATGTTTTTTCAGTTGTTATGCTGTGGATGCAAGCCAGGTGGGTACCTTGTGCAGGTAAGTCAAATGTAGTCAGGCTAGCACTTGTGTTGTCATTGGTGGCAATGAGTCTGGCACTGTGTGGGGTTAGTTTTCTTTTCCTTGTACTGAGGTGAGCGAGTTCAGCTCCATGGGTGTATGTGACACGTGGTGATTTTAGGCTGTTGTGTCTATGAATGCTGTTTTATCTAGACAATCAGGGTGGCACTGGATGCAGGGTGATTGCTGTGTGGAAATCTGTCACTGTAGGCCCTTAATTGTTGAGTTATCATAAGGGAGGCACGTCCAGCTGTATGTGTTGGGAAACAGGGTGATGGGAGGGATGGCGAGTGTTTCCTTGCAGTGTTTGCATGTGTCTTGCCTGCCGCCAGGCATCATGTTCAATGGGCTTTTCTAGTAATGTCTACCTACACAGGCAGTCCACTCTCGGTCCTTCTGCTCTTTCTGACAGTGCTGTCCCAAGACATATCCACACACAGCACAGTATTGATGGCCATTTGGTGGATGCCATGTTCACCACAGACAACAGGCACATGCCATTGGCCAGGTGTTTTTGTTTTCCATGGTGAACATGTACACTGGCAGGTATTTTGCAGCATGTTGTCATCGGATCAGCACATCTCAATATTCCCTCCTGTTCCAAGCACATTGGTCCCCAATAAATCCAGTCCCTGTGAAGTCCGCCTTCCCTTCATCTTTCCAGTTGCCTGCTCCCTTTTGTTTGGCAGAGTCCTTGGGCTCTGTTTCTTATTCCTTTCTCATGTCTGCTTGTCTCTCTCATGTCAGTTTAATCAGTGCCCTACCTTCCTTTATGACTGGTGCCTCTGTGCACAGCTGCCTTCTGCTGGATCCTGTCTTCTATGCAGTTGTTGATATTTTTGCATCACATTGTCTTGGACTTTACATTATCGTCTCCCCTGCCAGTGTTTGCTGCACCATCCCACTGCCACCTTAATCAGGGGATGACATATTGATGTAACGGGAGTACTTCCAAGGTGATCATGGGTTTACAACCTTGCAGTGATCTCTTTTTGAGAGTCCTCTCAGTGTCATACCAACTGTGGCTGGATCAGAGTGTTCACAATGTCCAATCACCATGACAATGGGTAAGTGTTACCCGGTCCTTCACTGCATGGCACTCTGGGGGACAGGCAGTGTAGGCAGTGTGGGTGTTTAAGGTGTCACTGTGTGGGGTGTTCATATTGTATTGGCATGAGGTGGGCAGATCTAGCTGCATGGATGCAGGAACACATGGCAATGGGGGGCTGGAGAGTTCTTCTTTGCATTTGGTGCATGGCGCTCAGGAGGGCACCTATTGCTCTGTAATTGTTTTGTTTTTCTTTACAGAGGCATCCTGCATGGGAAGATGGTTGCAGCGATTGAAGGGGGCATTGCTGTTGTATGCGTGGACAGGATACAGCATCAGAGTTGGGTAGTTTGCATGCCGACAGAAGGGGACATTCATGGATTTCAGGGTCAGGTTAGTGCAGCTCACAAAGGACAAGATGTGAGGTGATATGTGCATCTTTCCTGCAGTACACTTGCATTTTTAAAATTGTGCATGATTATTTTTTTTGATGTGACTGTGTATTGTGAGCATACTTGTTGTCATGGAATTGGTTGGCACCTCGACCTGAATATTGCTGTGCAACATGCGTAGGGTGTCCAGGGCAGTACTCATGTGTGTTTTTGTTCATTCTCATTTTGTACTATGACTTCGTACTTGTGGTCTCATGTGTGTGGTTTGGGGTCTACGTTCAGAATAATTGTTGATGTCTATGTGAGAGTGGTCAGGGACTTTGTTGCTTGTGCTGTGTGCTTTTGGGTGGACTACATGGACACTGTTGGTTTCAGTTGCTATGACTTTGTCGATTTGTGCACAGCCATACAGATTAGGGGTGTATCGACCACTTTTGCTATATTAATAATTAATATATGGAGTAAACATACTCCTAATAAACAGTATGTAAAAGACATGTTGAATCTTGTGCCCCTGCTTCCACCCTCACAGTGACATGGATGGGTTTGGGCCAGTAGTACACATAGTATCACAGGAAGACAATAGTATTTTCACTGTCTGATTGGAAGGAGTAAACATGTAACTTTTGATGAGCATACATAACTCAGTGCTAAGAAATCATTGTTCTATTTTTTTAATGATTATTTCCAAGTGAATGCAGCTTTTCAGTTGCAACATATTTTTACTTGCTTATGCATTTCTCTCATTTGTGAATTGAACATACATTTTTAATGCCTCCAAAATCATTTTACTCCCACTTAAGAATTTCTCTGGTGCACATTGTGTGCATGTTGTTTTATGTCTGATGGACACATTCAATTTGCCTCTCACAGACACACATTCTCATGGTGTTGTTGTGGGCACAGAGGATGGATCCCAATTCATCATTGAATGGTACCAGGGATGTGTCCTCACTGTCTCTGCTCCAGAGGGGCAGGTTTTTATGTGATGCAGAATTACACCGTCTCAGTGCGTGCAGGCCCGCCACGTGTCCTTTAGCCAACCAAGGGCAAAGGTGGTGTCTTTGAATGCAGGTGGTGTCCCACCTGCATTTCCTCTGGTATACCACGCTGTTTAGCAACATTGTACAGTACACATGCTGCCAGTATGATTTTACATACTACTTGTTGTGCATATAGAGTGATCAAGGTAGTGGAACCATGACTTCAGCACTCCGAATGTGCAATCCACTATGGCCCTAGTGGCCACATGTGCTGAATTGTATCTCACGTCAGCTGGTGTAGAAGGATTGTGGATTGGTGTCATCATGAATGTTGACAGCGGGTAGGCACTGTCCCCTGGCAATGTGTACATGGCTGTTATTGGAATTTATTGTCAGGGTCTGTTGTTCAGTGTTTCACATGCATGGATGCGCATTACAGTTCATACTCACCAATGAGCCAATGCGTTGACATGTTTTCCAGATACAAGGGCCCGGTCCAGTGGTGAATGGTGAAAGATGAAGCTATCATGTGTGCTGCATGGAAAATTGGCATATACTTCCATGATAATTCCATTAGCTTCACACACTACCTGCATGTTAATGGAGTTCGAGTGATTCCGATTCCGGTAGACGGGGGCGTAGCGCAACTTGTGTGCAGTCAATTGCACCTACTATATATAGTGGAAGTGTGCTACTTAGTTTAGTTTAGTTTATTTGCCTATATGGCTACTGTGTTGAAATCATGGATTACTGTCTGCCTTTCTGCCAGTGTTCGGGGCATGTATATATGTGCCTGCGCAAACACGCATGTGCTGTTATGCATGCCAATACCTGGTGGAGACAGCAGGATTGTGTGGCCTGCAATATACCACCAGCTACAGCTGTGTTTCACTGGAAGGAACCACTTGTAAGGAAATGGAGTGCAGTCAGCACTTTCTCCAGGGGGTAAGGGCTTGGGAGTAGATGGTGGGTGATGCTAGGTCATCTTCCCACTCCCTGACAAGGTCTAGGATTACATGAGTATTGGAGGACCTTTACCTGGCATGTACCTGGTCATCAGGCATCCTGAAAAACATGGTGCGTTGCACATAAATCTGGGCCTGGGCCTCCTCAGGCTCCTCCAGTGTCCGTGGACAATAGCTCCTGCTATTGATGGGTTCATTATAGCTGTGGAGGTTGGTTTGGCGTGCATTGCGTGCTTTATATGCATTGGTTCCTATGCACGTTCAACTTTACGCCTGCTATCATGAGGCGCTTGGATCACATGATTTGTGTTTGATTTGAATTCCATGAATATGGTTGGATTTGCATTGGAATTGGCCTGCAACTGGTTAGACGTGGACCGTCCCTCAACACATACACATTTTACTGTGGTCTTCCTCATTCTGCAGGTTACACCCCTTATTTGGGTCTTTGCGTAGGCCCAGCCCACACTCTGTGAGGAAACTTGTGCAAGGGGCTGCACCGCTCGAAGACATGTGCTGTGCTGGCGCGAAGTCCGCGCAAGTCCCGGAAATGCCCAGCGCAGTCTTTTTCTTATTACATATGCTTGCTAATGGATCATACCAGTGGCTATGTATTAAATATCTACTGGAGTTTCACAACCTGCTTTCAACAAGATTCTACAAGTTGACCTGCCGGCCTTGCTGAAACACATCTACAATTGAGTCAAGTTTCTGCGCACTGCGCTAGAGGGAAGGCACATGCAGCACTGCCATCATTGTGCTGCATTTACATATGGATGTGTCATGACTGTGGTTGTCATTGAGCCTGGGTTGTTGTGTCTGTTTCAATGTGAATTGCATTCCATGTGTGTGAGTGTGGATGTTGCTGATTGTACCTTGGACAATTCATGTTACTGTAAATGTTTTATCTGCCACACAGGCTATGACTCTGTACACTGATGTCGCTGTTCTGTGTCTGCTTTACTGCAGTTGCTGCAGCAGGAGAAGATGGCGGAAGCAGTGCTGTGGAGCATGGAGGCGGGGATCATTCCACCAGACCAAGATGCAGGCCCCAGCCACTCCCATTTGACAGCTCATCTTCAGGAAACAACGTGGATATGTGGTTGTGTCAGGACCATTGGGCGTGGCTGCTGGGGGTAAGCCCAGGAGACAAAGGTGGCAGGGGAATCCTCAGCAGCACTGGAACAGGGTGATGCCACACAGGGGCCATCCACGGCGGACGATACCCTGGAGTCATCCAGGTTGACGGAGGGGGAGTCAGAGGAGGTGGTCGTTGCAGCCCAGCCCATGGGGTCAGGTTGGGCTGTCGAGGTGGGTGTGCATACTACAAACCTGTCCAAGGGGCATGAGGCTGTGCAGGCCACCATGGAGGTGCCTGTTCAAAATCCTGTCCCTGGGCCTTCGGATGCAGCACTGCACACCTTCAGAAAGGCCTCCAACCTGACCAGGATCCCCATTCCTGCCGGTGAGTCCTTGAGGGATCATGTGCTACCCCTACTGGCCACCCTCATGAGGCAGACCCTAGTCGTTCGTGATGATGGGAAGGATACTCGTGGTATGCTTGCCCATCATCACAATGAGCTCTGCCACCTAATGGCCTTGCTGGCAGCAGGCCTGTTCTCTGGTGGGCTCCATGGGCTGTTAACTGCTATGACCCCCTTCTTGACTTCCTCCTATGTACACCAATCGTCTTCTGGGCTGCCTTCTAGGCCACGTAATAGCATGATCCTCTGTGCATAAGTCCCACCCCCAATGCCCCATCTGGTGGAGCTAACATCCCCGCCCAAGATGGGAGTCCAAGGTACATCAGCTGAGGTGGTCACCGTGCCTACCCAGGTACTGACACGGCACAGGCAATTGAGGGACAACAGGCACCTCAGAATAGTGTAGGTGCTGTGCGCCCCTGACTATTGTCATTAAGTGATCATTTGTCTCGGGAGGATAGCTCAGGAGAAACGTGCACGTCTTGGAAGCAAGACAACGCACAGCAACACAGGTTCGATTCCCGGGCCCACGCTTAGAAAACTCTGGGTATTAAGCGCGTTATAAATAATCAATTACAATTACAATTACATCGGAGGGTGTACCAACGGATCCTGCACTGGGCACAATGGCAGCAGGTGGCAAGTACAAGGAGTCAGACTCTCCCAGGACAAAACACCAGAATGAGACATGAGGACCATGTGGGGGCATCGAACGCCATATATTCCATGTTCAGGCAGTAGGAAAGGCAGCTTCTGGAAGAGTGGAAGTGGGCACGTCAGGCATAAGTATGGTGGCCAGGGCAGAGGTGGCGCAGCTTCAGGCAAGGAGGTGGACTACCATCCTGGAGGTGACTTGCAGGTTAACGCAGGATGCAGAACACAGGTTGTTATCCACCCTGCAAGCCCTCCAGGCAACAACGGAGGCCCGCCTGAGTGAAGAGGATGTGGCGTGTGAGTCAGCCCTGGTTGACAGGTTGTAATAAATTGGTGAGAAAAGGACTAGCCTTCTGCCTTTGAATATAGTTATTTAGGTATAGGTTTAATTTATGTTATTTTCATTTGCCCCAGACTTCAGTGACTTTCCTTCCCTGTTTTAATTGTATATAGTTCTTTAGGTATAGGGTTCATTTCAGTTTTCCTCATTTACCCCTGACCTCTTGAACATTCCTTCCCAGTTTTTGCTGTATATGATTTTATTGAATACAGGTTTTATCAAGTTTTATTCCACACTTCATGCAGGTCACGTGTGTTTGCACATTTGATTGTTTACATTTAAACCAGTACATCTCTTCTAATTGTCTGGCTAGCCTACTTGCCTAGACTTATTGCCGGACCAGCCTATTTGGTTGCTCACAATAGCCTTTGCCTACAACACTGTTTGTGCCTGCCATTGCTAATTGTCAGACTAGCCTACTTGCCTAGACTTATTGCCAGACTAGTCTAAACTTGTTGACAAACTAGCCTATCCTGCTGCACATAATAGCCTATGCCTACCCTACTCCACTGTTTGTGCCTGCCCTTGTTAAGTATTGGACTAGCCTACTCTGCGGCCTATACTAGTCTATGCCCTTTTCCACTGATTGTGCCTCCTTATACTAAATACTGGACTAGCTTACCTATCTAGGTTAATTGTTGGATGTGCCTTCACACCACAACAGCAACCAGGGCTAACTATATACACCGGAAAAACTATGTTGAATACTCATTACTGATCCTAGCCTTCATCCTCACAACAATGCCCCAAACTAAGCACTCACCCTGTCCAGTAGCCGACAGAAACAATAGACTCCAGGCCAGATTACCCCGCCTCTATGAGCCCAGAACCAACAGCAACATGATTCCTAACCCCCACATCAATTACAACACCACTGCCCCATGGCATGAACCAACTTCTAGTTCTGACTATGAGCCCGGGCCCGACACACGCAACCCTGCCCATGACCAGCCTTTGAAATCTCAAGCCAGTACTAAACAATTTAGACTGAGCCCCACTAGACCTCAAGAGCCTAAAACTATGACCACACTTGCTGGAGCTCTTTAACAATGCTAGATCTCTAGTTGCACATGCTACTGAAATAGCAGACCTCCTATCCGCTGATGATTTGGACATCTTAGCAGTCACAAAATCATGGCTCCATGATGCAGCAGGCCCTGCCCTTATGCTACTATACCTGATAATTATCAGCTACTCAGAGTAGATAGACCCAATGCTAAAAGGGGTAGTTTAGCCATTATTGCAAAAACCAACTTCGCCTTAAGATTTCTGACTCCTCCACCACTTAAGTCCTGTGAAAAGCTCACGGCCAAACTATCCATTTCCAGCTGCCGCACTCTAACCATCTACCTTTTATGTAGACCACCTGGACCTATCGGCTCCTTTGAATAGGACCTATCTAGTCTCCTGGCTAATAACAATAAAGACTCATCGCATATACTAATATTGGGCGACTTCAACCTGGGATTCAACGATCCAATGGACAAACATGCTCAGTCAATAGCGACCATCCTGTCTGTTCACGGACTCACACAAAAGGTCCTTGCCCCAACTCATGTCAATGGGTTGGAGACCTGAATTGCATGACATCGATCACTAAAATAACCCTGCAACCATGGCCCAACCACCACCTGATTGACTTCTCTATAACAATTGACAAACAAACACCTAAAGTCTTAGTTATGGCACCACCACTTCCTACCAGATGCAAAAAATAAATAACGTCTGATAAACTACTACCCCTTCTCCTCCCATCCCTTAATTCCCTACCAAGTAACTCAGACCCCAACCTCCTTGTGGTCTTTAACAACACCATGACTAAGGCCCTAGATATCATTGCGCCAGTTAAGCTGCGCAAAAGTAAACAAAAGGCCCACCTCAATGCCTGGTGTACAGCCAACCTTAAAGAACTGAGACTTCAAAAAAGGACATTACATTCCTTAGGGAGACATGCACCCCATCGGATGAAAACAAAATGAAACTAATCTACTTTGCCAAAAATTACAAAAAGGAAATCATTAAATAATTAGCACCAAGAAAGAAAATTCAAGGCCAGCTCCAATTCTAAGGAACTCTTTGTAAGCCTCAGGGAATTGGAATCCTGTATTCCCCCTTTAGATAATGCACCCAAGGACAAACAATGGTGTACCAGCATTCAAAATGCCCTGTCCAACAAAATAACATCACTCCAAATCAAAATTGCTAACAAAAAAGCCTCCTTACTCTCCACTGAGACGCAACCCTTCACCCCTACTGAAGACATTAACACAGTACCATTCAGCTTCACTAAAGTTTCCGTTCAGGAAACAGAGAAAATGATCTTATCTCTGAAACCCTCTAACTGCCAGGGCAACAACTGCCCCACACAAATAATCAAGGACGCTGCTAGACACCTAGCGCCCTTCATCTCAAAGTTTATTAATGCCTTCTTTAAGACTAATTCCATCCCAACTAACTTAAAAGATTCCTGGGTTCTACCTCTGCTTAATAAACAAATAAACAAACCCTAGACCGCTCCAGCCCTACAAATTACAGACTCATCACCACTGTACCCTTCCTCCTTAAAATAATTGACAGAGTGGCATATCTGCAAATTCAAAACTACCTTGAAACAAATCACCTACTGGGCTGCCGCCAATCTGGATTCAGGCCACAACATGGCACGGAAACAGCTTTAATCAACCTAAAAACCCAAAGAGACGAGCTTAAGGACAAAGGCAAAATGGCCATGCTACTCCTCCACGATTTGTCTGCGACCGTCGACTTGGTGGACCATGTAGTATTATGCAAACACCTAGCTTCGGCAGCCCACTTCTTGAGTGATGTAATAGCCTGGGTCCAGTTCTTTCTTGAAAATAGAACAATGAGAGTTTTCTCCCTGTCGGTGTCAGCAGATCCAATCCAGACCACTTGCGGCGTCCCACAGGATCATGTGTCTCGCCCACCATGTATAACATATTCACCAAGCCACTATTTGACAAACTGGACACACTGTGTGCCATCTACACTAATTATGCAGATGACACCCAGATCCTCATTCCCCTTTCCGGCAACTTTGACGAAGACACGGCATTGGTGAATAAAATATACCTCCTCATTCAGCCATGGAAGGCCTCCCATGGCCTCTGCCTGAATGACGATAAAACAGAGATGATGATTCTTGTTTCTGAAGCCAACCTAAAAAAACTAAACCCCAACTACTCTGCATTCAATATAGACGGCAATACAATGAAAGTAGTTAAAGAGGTAAAAACTTTAGGTTTCTACCTCAACTCCTCCCTTACCCTAAGGAAACAGGTTAACTCCATGGCATCCTCCAACGCCTACACCTGCAAGCTTATCAGGGCCTGCAGACCATTTCTAACTTAAGCTAGCTGCATCACTCTTGCCAATGCCCTAATATTTTCAGAACTGGATTACTGCAATGCCCTATACCTTGGAGCTAACAAATATATCCTTCACAAAATACAAACTTTACAAAACAATGCCCTCAGAACAGCCCTTAATATACCAAATGGAGAACACATCACCCATATCAGAAGAGATCACCATTGGCTAAAGATAAGCGACAGGATCCTACTTAAAACCATCTCACTAACGTTCAAATGCCGCAACAATGCAGCACCGCCTTACCTCACAGAGAGAATGATCAGAAGAACCTTGACTCGGTTCCATGTGATTTCATTGCCTGCTGTTTCATCGGGGGGGGTTTCTACCGCAGATTTTTTTTCAAAAAAATAATCGAATTATTTTTATATCCCCGTACACCCACACCCAATTTATATAATTTTTTAACCCCCCCCAAAAAAATGTGATGATTTTTTTTGGAAAAAAATCTGCGGCAAAAAACCCAGTGAAAAACATCCACCGATGAAATGACATCATACCCCTTGACTCGCCCCTCCAGAGCGGCTAACTCCCATTGCCTAGTGATACCTAGATTTAAGTTAACTAAAGCGGGAGGTAGTAGCTTCCCAGTGGAAGCCGCACAATCCTGGAATGCTATACCACTAGCCCTCAGAACTGACCTGAACTGACCAGTCCTACTGCAGCTTTAGGCACAATACCCTTAACTGGCTGCATGCTAATGACATTTACCTGCTTTGCATGCTTGCATGCAACATTCTGTACCTCACCACTTTATTGAACTGTATTTTCTTATTGCCTTTACTGTAATGTCCATTGTGTAACTAAGCCTTAAGTATGATATGTTATGATATGGCATTTAAAGCGCTCCTATACACAAGTGTTTCAAGGCGCGATGAGGCAAGGGAGGTGGAAACAGTGGCAGGACAGACAACGATCCTACTACGCCAGGTGTCATTCAGATCGCGCATGTGCGTGGCACAGTGCAGTACATGGGAATAGATAACAATAAGTAAAAGTAACAGCCAGCAAGTGGCAAGTGCAAGGTAAGTGCAGAAATCAGGTGTCAAGTGCTGGTAGAGGGACTGTAGGGATACAGAAACAGTCCCCAAGTGCGGAGGTTGCTAGGCAGGCAGTGCAGGTGTGAGAGACAGGTGGGGGAGAGATCAGAGGGTGTCCAGGTAATCCAGTGCAGATCCGGTTATAGCAGGAGATCAGCAGGAGAGAGCAGGAGAGAAAGCAGAAGCAAATAGAAAGGTTTTGAGGTGCTTCCGCAACCGGAGATGGTTCTCCTCAAGTTTCAGGGAGGCAGGGAGGCTGTTCCAGAGGGAGGCCCCAGCCGAAGAAAGAGATCTATCATCAACTCGTTGCTTGGAGAAGCGACTGTGTGGGAGTTGGGGACGGATGAGTGAAGAGCTTGAGAAGGAAGATATTTAGGAAGAGAGAGTTGAAGGTATTGAAGCCCCGTGCCTCAGAAGGCCTTGTGGACAATGCATAGGGTTTCGAAATTAATACTCACAGCCACTGGGAGTCAGTGCAGAGATTTCAGACCTGGAGAGATACGATCCCTGGGCTTGAGGCCAAGGACAAGTCTCGCAGTCCTGTTCTGGATAAGTTGCAATGGGCAGAGAGTAGAGGCAGGAAGATTTAGAAAGAGGCTGTTGCAGTAATCCAGCCTAGAGAGAACCAGAGCTCTGGAGACAGTGAGCTTGTGGGGGAAAGAGAGGAAAGGAATAATACCTCTGAGGAGGTGCAGCTGGTAGTGTGACTTCTTAGAGACGTCAGAAATGTGAGGAGAGAAGGAGAGTGTGGAGTCGAAGATGACCCTGAGGTTTTTAGCCTTGCAGATGAGAGCAGGCAGGGGGCCAAGTGGGGCCTGCCAGAGAGCTACAGGAAAGGAGGGAGCGGGTGTGCTGATGAGGAGAAACTCAGTCTTACTGGCATTAAGACAGAGGTCATTGGCGGCACACCACACCTGGATAGCAGACAGACAGTCAGAAATGAGGGAAGGAGAGGAGGTGGCCGAAGGTAGCCTGAAAAGGAGCTGGGTGTCATCCACATAGCACTGAAAGTTAGGGCAGAGAGCAGCAAGGCGGTGGGCAAGGAGTGCCAGGTATTGGTTGAACAGCCAGGGAGAGAGGTTAGACCCCTGGGGAACACCATAGGTAGAGAAAAATATAGCATAGAGGAAGGACCCAAGTTGGACCTGGAAGGGTCGGTCAGAGAGGAAAGAAGTCAGCCATGCCAGGGCCTGACCAGTGATACCCAGGTTATCACAGAGACGGTTTAGCAGGATGGCATGGATGAGTGTGTCAAAGGCAGAAGAGAGATCAAGCAAGATAAGGATACAGGGGGTGTTAGAGTCCAGGTTGGAGAGCAGGTCTTCACGGATGTTCAGCATAGCAGTTTCCGGGCTTCTGGCAGCTCAGAAGCCAGACTAATGGTCATGAAGACAACCAACAGATTCAGTGTGGAGATTAAGATAGGAGAGGGAAAGTTTCTACAGGAGCTTGTCCAGGAAGGGAGTGATGGAGATTGGCCGATAGTTAGCCGGGCAGGAGGGGTAAGCAGAGGGTTTCTTAAGAAGAGGGTGCACAAGAGAGCACTTTAGGGGGGATGGGAAGACTCCAGTGGTGAAGGAGTGGTTGCAGAAGTCAGCCAGTGCAGGAGCCAGGGAGTCTATGTGGTCCTTGATGGTTTTGGAGGAACAGGGGTGAACCTGTTTTGATGAGACTTTCATAGATCAGACTTGTCTATAAACCTTGTCTGCGGAGAACCGGGGAAAGGCAGAGAAGGAGGGAGGAGAGGTGGGTGCAGAAGGTCCTGAGGAAGAGCAGGAAGTAGGGGGAGTTAGGGGAGAGGAGGAGAATGAGGACAGGATGTCCTGAGTTTTAGAGATAAAGTGAGAAGCCAGTGCCGTGCAGAGGGCCTGGGAAGGTGACAGGAGACGTAGAGACTGCAGCAGGATTTGACAGTTCCTTGCAGATTTTAAAGAGTTGTATGATGCCGCAGAAACGCGGGCTTGGATATGAGCTCTCTTCTTGGTGAGGACAGAGAGCCGGTATTGCCTTTGGAGCAGCTGGCAGGACAGTTTGTCAGAGGATCCCATTACCTCTTGGCAATCCCTGCATTTGTGTTTTAGGGTGACGAGGTCTGAGTCATACCAGGAGTTGCACTTGGCTTTGGGCTTCAGGTGGATTCTCATGACAGGGGCAAGGATATCTAGAGTATCAGATATAGCAGAGTGGAGCGTGGAGAGGGCTGTTTCAGGGTGAGAGTCAGCCAAAGGGGGAGGAGGTGTGAGAAGGTGGCAGTGAAAGCCTCAACTGATACGCACTTCATGGGTCGGATGACCGAGAAGGTTGGTGGCAGTGATGGAAGTGTATTTGCCTGAGGGGTAGGGAGGGTGAGATGGGAGGAAAGGAGAAAGTGATCACTCCAGGAGAGAGGAGTGGAGAGAGGGACAGAAAGGGGGAGGTCTGAGGAGATCAGAACATCGAGAGTATGCCCTGCAGAGTGAGTCAGGCCAGAGGGGAGAATGGTGAGTGAGAGAGAGTCGCAGAGGTTGCAAAAGAGTCCAGAGGGGGGACAGGATGCATCCAAGTGGATGTTGAAGTCTCCAAGAAAGAGGAGTTGAGTGGTTGAGGCCAGCAGTGAAGAGGAGAGTTCCGCCCACTCAGAGAGGAAGGAGGAGATCTGACCAGGTGGTCGATAGATAGTAGCCACAGTGAGGGAATGGCTAGGGGAGAGAGAGAGCCTGCAGATGAGGCATTCAAAAGAGGAGTAGGCCTGAGTAGGAGTGACAGAGGCAGGAATCCACTCACGGAAGATCAGGGCTACACCACCTCCAGAGCAGTTGGACCTGGGTGCGGAGAGGATCTTGTATCTGTCAGGGAGGAGCATGTCAAAGCTTGTGACAGAGATGGCCGTGAACCATGATCAAATTCTTCCAGAAGGTGGCAGATGTCAGAGGAGAGTATGACAGCTAAGCGAGAGTTAAGAGTGGCAATGTGGAGAAGGTTGCCATCCTTGAAGGACTTCGGGGGAGGGGTGCAGATCAGAGGTACGCCCTGCGGAGGTGTAGAAGGTGCCCGAGAGGAGGCAGATAGGGAAGGAGAAGCCAAGGTAGCCAAGGAGGAGGCAGCAGGGGGAGGCAAGGAAGCTGCGGAGGGGGGAGAGAAGAAGCAAGGAAATTGATGAGGCGCGGGAAGCGACTATCAAAGAGGTGACGGTTAGCCTGAGGGCATTGGACCAGGACGGTCCCCTTCAAGTAAACATTAATGATGACCTTAGAGGAATGGAAGGTGGCCAGGAGGTCATCCCACCGGGTGCCACCATTAATGGGAGAAGAAGAGAAAGGAGAGAGCACAGAGACCATATGTAGGGACAAAGTTCTGGCGAGGGAACCACAAAGAAGATGTCGGTGAGAGTTTCCTTGGAGGAGGCACTGGTGTAGGTGTCAGCGATAGGGGGGCCTGTGTTGGAGACCAGAATGTCCTTTTTAAACTTCTTCCTACCAGATTTAGTGAGGAGAGCAGGATAGTCAATAGAGAAGCAGTTGGAAAAGATAGGAGAGACAGAGAGCACCATAGAGAAGGAGTGGGGAGGAAGAGGTGGAAGGGAGAGGGGGGAAACTACAGAGAAGGACACAGGGCAGGGTGCAGGCAGACCGACAGCAAGTGGCAAGCCAGTTGAGTAATAGGACAAGACGACGACACTCAAGATTTTAATGCTATCAAAAGCACATTTTAAGACAGGAGAAGAAAACACACATACGTTTGAGAATCCTGAATAGAGGGAGAAAGTGCTAGGTTTCACAATGCAGTTTTTTAAATATTGATAGAGTGTATATAATATTAACAGGGAGGTAAAAACACCCAATTTTGAGAATCCTGAATAGAGGGAGGAAGGCCTAGGTTTCACAATGCAGTTTTTTTTAAATATTGATGCAGTGCATATCATAATAACTGGGGGGAGAGGGGTAAAAAACACCCAAGTTTGAGAAACCTGAATAGAGGGAGAAAAGCCTAGGTTTCACAGCAGGTACAAGTGTCCGGGTACCTGCTGTAACTAAGCCTTAAGTATCCTTGTACCTGTTGCGCCCAGTTACCTAAGGGTTTGGCGCGAATTACCAAATAAATAAACACACAAAATAAACAAACAAACACACTTTGCATTGCATTTACTAGTCACACGTGAACGGAGTGACCACAGTGTTTTTGGTGCAATATTGTGCTGTCTGGTTGAGGTGCTGCAGATTCAGGTCTGCCAGGGAGTGACGGGGAATGCTCTGGTCCTGGATTGATCTTCAGTGCTTCCTGTTGATCATGTTGGCATTGGACATATTGGAGGTCTGCTTCATGGTGGAGGCAGACCACAGAGGTTCAGGTGAATTGCAGCCATGCATTGGACTTGTAGGGTGGAAGACTGTCAGGCTGCTGCATAGGGGTAGTGGTGGAGGTGAGAGCGGTGTGGGGAAGGGGTTGTACTGCCAGGAGGCTGACGCAGGTGGTGGCAGAGGTGAGGGGGACTTGTGGCTGGTGTGAGGATTTAAGGGGCTGCCTGGGGGTAGTGGTGGAGATAAGGGGGGCTGGTGGTGGTGTGTGGACATGAGGGGAAAACCTGAGGGTTGTGGCAGTGGTGAGGGGGGCTGATGGGTTGTGTCTGGACTTGAGGGGGCTGATGTGCAGTAGGGGTATATCCAGCAGTTTGGGTGCCTTAGAAGTAGGGGAGTGTTTGCAGTTTCACAGGGGCGCAGCCATTATTTCTGTGGGGGCTTGCATTTTTTTTACACGGGTGTAGCCTTTACTTACTTGCACATTTTCACAGGCAGGCAGCCTGGATTTATGAGGGAGCTTGTGCGTTTCAGCAGCATTGAAAACTTGACTTACGAGGGTGCTTGTGTATTTTCGCACGGGAGCAGTCTTGATTTACGATGGAGCTCACGCCTTTTCACAGGGGTGCAGCCTTGACTTAGAGGGAGCTTGCCTGTTCTCACAGGGGTGCAGCCTTGACTTACGAGGGAGCTTGTGCGGTTTCACAGGGATGCTGGATGGTGGATCAGGGGTTGACGTGGAGGTTTGCCCTAAGGTTAGGATATAGCTTTTTTTTGGGTTTGCGTGGGGGCATGTTGTGGGAATTCCTCACGCAGCTCGGTTTTCTTTGCGGGCCGGGTTGAAATACGCATTGGAATCCATGAATATACGAAGCGCGCAGAGGAAAGTTTTCGCGTATAGCTGCGTGGAGTAGGTTTTCGGTGTGTTTGGCTTTGCAGGATTTATGCATGGAGTCCATGAATTGGGCCCTTTGAAATAGTTGGACCTTATACCAAGGTTTTCTTTTTTCCTGCAATATCTGCCTTGAAAAGCTCTGCAACATACACCATTACCTGAGCATTCAACTAGTTCAAGCCTTCTATTTTTCTTTTATGTTGAATGTATTCACTGTAGTACAAGAGTTCCTTTACAGTGTTTTACTTCGTCTTTGAACATTACTTAATTCTGGCGCACCATCACAGACATTGTGCTGAGCGTTGTTTGGCCTTGGCCATAGAATTAGGCAAAATGCAACTGCAATGTGTGCAATACCTGCAGGAGGATCCCTTGATAATCCAACGTTGCTTTCCACCACTTTTTAAAGTACTCCTGCCACCTGGCATGTTCCAGACATGTGCACTTGATTAAGAAGTGCACAAAACATGCACAAAGAAATCCGAATTTGAATGGAAAGCAAATGCGGCCATTCAAGCAGTTGCCAAGGCCGTTGCCATGCCTTTAGATGATGTCCATATTTTGCAAAAGAGGAGGAAATTAGCATTCGCTGCCTTTTTGTGTAAAGCAGCAGAATTATACAGTAATAACGAAAACGTCTCAGCTTCCCACAACAGCACTTTCCTGAAATTGACCCTTAGTCACTAAATTAAACCTTTATATTTTGAGGCCTTGGCTACTATCCTGTAATTATTTCTACTAAACTAAAATGTACTTGTTACTGGGTAAATATCTATATATCTCCCTTTGTCCGAAACGTTTAGTATGTTTAATATAATGTACATTATGTCAAATCCTGCGAATGATGGTGCCGTTTGGTAATGTCGTAATTACATTTGCCTAGCCCGCTCTCATCATGCCTGTACACCCTAGTTCCTGCACTCATCCATGACCAGTCCCCACACACTGTACACGGTTTATGAGCCTGATGTAGGAGGTGAACTTGACACAATGCAGAGTGTGCTCTGTACCAAGATATCCCCTTCCTGACCTTTGAGATGGTGAAGTCCCAACCCCTGATCATCAACACAGGGTGATCCAGTAAGTGCTAGGGTCATAGATTTGCTTGACTGGTGAAAGCAATGTTGAACCACACAAGTTGACAGCACATATGAGCGATCTTGCGAGGGCAGCAGGATAATCAGTTAGGGCAGGGGGGAAGAGGACAAAATGAGTTTAAGGAGGTGGTGAAGGACAGGAAAGTGAAGGGGGCAGTGTAAGGAAGGGAAAGAGGTGGTGAAGAACAAGGATATGGAGTAGAACAAGAGTTGGAGGTGAGTAGTGATGAGGAGAGGAAATGTAACATGAAGGGAGTATGCTGGATGGAAGGTGCAGTATCATAATCATCTCCCCACGAGACATCAGCTCGTGAGGATTCTGAGCCTGTGGAACACTACATATGCGGGCGTCACGGAATCCGATCCGTGATTTGAAGAATCATTAAGCGGTTGATGAGCTGGTAGTTGGTGGGGCTTTTATATTAGCCTACTGCCTTAATATATATATACAAATAAAGTTCCTTGATAAATATTACACCTCGCATGTTCACATAGCCTCACCCACTACAGAAGGAGAGTAACACAACCAAGGGAACGAAGACAAAGAACAGAGGACTTTAGAGGTCAGAACAAAACACGAGAAGAAGAGTGTATTTTAGTGGTGATTCGATTGGTTATTAAGAGAGGAGAGTCAGGGAGTAAGAGGTAGGGGATTGGATAAGGAATGAAGAAGGAGGAGGAGATACATAACAAGGATTGGAAGAAGGCATGTTATATACTTGCAGGATTGAGTTGAGGGGGTGGGTGTATGAACACATGGCATAGCACCAAGGAGGTGCAGGAAGACCAGAAGGTGTGATATAGTGGAGAGGAGAAGGAGAGGTCCCATTTGGCATTCAACCTTTGTGACTCGTGGAGGAGGTAGATGAGGATGTCATTTTGGGAGGCTGGCCCCTAACGAGGAAGGGGGAGAATGTAATTGTGACCAAGCTGAAGCCAGCATAGTTGAGCAGCCTCCTGGAGGAGGTTTCTGCAGCTACCTTGGGGGAGTGAGCTCCCTGGAGTTCTGTACAAGACGCAGAAGAAGTAAAGCAACAGCACCAGGAGTGAAGAAAGAAATGTGGGACTGTTGAAACCCCGAGAATGTATGTGACTCGGAATTGACAATAAACCCGGGGAAGCCACCTCAGACTAAGTGTACAAGACCTCCAAAATGTTTCTGTTGCACCTATAGGCTTTTTATTGAAGCCAGAAATGTTGCTGTTGGAGCCCCATGAACAAGCCTACTTGTTCTTATGATACATTTTCCTAAGTTTGTCCAGATCTTTGCAATCATCCTAATACATCTACACCTGTTAAAATCCCAAACCTCTGTGCCTGTCTCTCATTGAGTCCACTTGGCTTCATGTTTGTGAGAGAAGTAGGCTTAGTGAGGGTGGACCAAGTTGACAATATAGATATTCTAGCTGAAGGCTGGGCCCTCAATTCAACTGGTGTATGCTTCCTAATCATCAGCTTAATATATGCGTGGATAGTGAGGTTATTGGAGACTGTGAAATACAGAATAGAAATTGGAGCAAGGTGGAAAACGAGGATTATTGGGTTTTATTGAAGGCACTATTCTTCAACACATGGAAAGAGGTATAGGTGGAACAAGAAGGGGGACCCAATGTCGCAACTCAAATGTAAAATCTGTCTTAAATCACACATCAAGGGATTTATAAAGTTGGCAGAAAGTGAGAGAAGGAAGAAATGGTTTGGGCCATCTAACCCCACATCCACACCTAGTCCAAAAACAGAGCCCACTGACAAAATTACCTTTGAGAAGAAACATTCGGTACATGAGGGCTGAAGCTGCATCTGTGCCTGTTGTTGAAAGAAATGGGTTGCTAGACTGTGCAGAGATCACTGTGGAAGAGATTGGGTGGAGCTATTACCAGTCACTGGACGCACCTCCCTGTATCAATGTGGTCCGAACCATGTTGAAACCCTTAGCTATTATTGATATTCATTTTCCATGGTAAGGTATGGCTTTCATGGGACCCTTTAGCCTATCCAAAACAGGCAATAGCTATATTTTAGTTATTTTGTATTGCACCATTCATTACTCTGAAGTATCCCCCTTCGACAACACCACCCAACAAATTATCAATTACTTAGTTGCATATTTTTCCCAGGAGGGATTAACTAAACAGATTATTACAGACCACAAGTCCTTCTTTCTGTCTAAATGTATGCCTGAGCAAAATAATTTGTTAAATATAGTTACCATCCAGACTTCCATTTACAGGCCAGGGTGACTTATTTGAGAGATTTACTTAGACAACCGAACATTCTGTGCTGGAAGGTAGTGTATTAATCTTTACTGCATTAATTGTTAACAATCCCTAGACCAGTTAAAATATATTTTCCAAATTTGAGACCTCAAGTTATTACAATCCATGCCTTTCATATGCCAAATGTCCACTCTCAATGCTGATAGGTTCCTTATTGGCCTCGTCATGCTGCAACTCTTACACTCCAAAAGGAAAATGGAGTTGGGCCCTCAGATGCAGATGGCCAGTGCTATTAACTGTAATGCTCGAGCAAAGCTATGGACCCTGATGCCACTTTCTGCATAGTCACCTCTGAGCCTGGCCCATAAGTAGGGCATCAGGATCTATAACACCGAGTATTTCCTGCACTGCTGGCCATTACTACTTATATTGTGAACAGAATGGCCCTGTGCACACCGGTGTTCAATTTCTAGTTTGTGGGTTTTTAAAGTAGTTAGTGGGGTGCCGGGAAGAAAACCAACCTTGGCACTAGGTTGTATTTAACCAATGTAACAACAGCAGTTGTCCACAATTCTGTGGAACTCTCCCGTCCCTGCACACCCAAATGTTATTGTAAATCTGTGCCTATGTTGTTGAAAGAAATCAGTTGCTAGAAATGGGTTTGTAGCATGAAAAAGCACTAAATTGTATACTTGTGATTACTAACATGTGAATTGGTAACATTGTTAGGAATTGTTGTTTATTCAATTAAGTCTTGTATGACTCAACAATATATTTTGGAAAAAATAAGAATCATAATATTTTTACAAGAATCAAGTTATTGTTTCTTTACAACAAGTGAGTTAATAACTATATTTTGAAAGCAATTACACTTTGAGAATGTTTGTTTGTTATATACAATAACATTTGGGTGTGCATTACTACTTAAATGGCATCATACCTAAACCAATAAATGATGAAACAGGAGAGAAAACAGATTTGTTCTTCACTACCACTGTTTATGTTTGTTGTTTATCTACAACCATATTAATTTAATCTACTACACATTGGTGAAGAAGAAGGAATTGAGTGAGGATAGTGCCTAGATGGAATGCTCATTAGATTCTAGAATTTATGGGGATGGATCCAAGAGAGATATTTGAGCTATGTGACTAAAATATGTGTTCACTGTTCGGACATCAATCCTTTCCCGGGCGCAGGCCAATCGGGAACTGTCATTCAACATTGTTGTCGAACATCTCGGCTGGGGAAACAAGGGCCTTTACAATGAATATAATGAGTTCAACGTTGCAATATTATGTGAGTGGCACAGATGTCTTTGCCACTAAACCAGAGTTAATAGTCCCACATGTGCAGCCCTAACGTAAAATAAGGGTGCAAGAGAAACAGATTCAAAGCATGCTGTACCACCCATTAAACACGAACCATTTAAACATGTCTTCAAAGAAGGGGTATTTCATAGATTGGACCTAAATGTCAATTTTTTATGGATCCTTATTGCAAATCCTATTTGCAGTTTTATAAAGGATACATCTATGGAACATCAATGTCATAACATTATAATTCAGCAGTAATGACATTTACCCAATTGCTGTACACAGGCACAGATGTTGTATTTACATCTTTTCTTTGGAAAACACTAAAAAAATGGGCAAAGACAAACTCTGACTAAGAACTGGGAATCTATCCGGATTAAGTTCTTGATTGACCATGTAGTTACCCGTCACCATGCCATCGTCTAGAAGGGTTCTACAACATGCTGCTCTCTAGATGATTTGCACTACAACTCCCATGATCCAACAGCAAGATGTATTTTACAATAACTGGAGAGCAAAAGGTTACAGACCCCGGGTCTAGCCATTCATAAAAAGTGTATGCACTGGAGAGAGAGAGAGAGAAAGAGAGAGAGAGAGAGAGAGAGAGAGAGAGAGAGAGCGAGAGGTGGGGTGAGTGTGAAAGTGAGGGAGGTGATGAGGGAAGAATAGGCAGGCCCACATCATGGTCGAGGTGGAAAGAGAAAATAGTTTACCAGATTGCTGAATTGGAGAGAGTTGCCTTAGGGTACAAGAGTCGATGGGAGTATCAAAAGAAACCAAATATCTTTTAGTGAAAACTACATTCATTTCTCTTGCCCATTATGGAGAAACTTCAACTGCATTCTTTGAATATACATTCAGAAAACGAGAGAGACAAAAATCCCAGTTTAAATACCTTCATTGACAGGGGTTTTACTCAACAGCAGAAGTCTTGTTCGCTTAGCTATACAGTGACAATATAAAACAGAACACTCGCTCTTAATTTGTTCATACATTGGACAAAACCTTCCGGAAATATCGCTTGAATTTTGTATACCCAATGCCATTGGTTAAAGACAGCATCTTAAAAAATGCTCAGGTTAACGAGAATTCTAACATATTTCTCTTTATATTTCTGTTATAAATGATGGTCTAGTAGTCGAAATATAGAATTACCTAAGCATTATTCAGTGCACGCTCAAACTCATAAAAGTCCTGGACGTCATTACATACACATGTTTAATTGCTTTTTATATTAATTGACCCAGATCACAACATTATTTTTTAAAGATATGTAATGTTCTAACTACTCACATTGCTCCAGTGTTAGTAAAAAGTCACTCAACTAGGCAGGGAATTACAAATGAAAACATTTGACAATTAAGTGGATAATTACATTCCAAATCTGCAACTCTATTCAATGTCACCAAAGATTATTAATGTCTCAGCATTTGACACAGCATGGTTTCCACATTAAATGTGATATTTGATGAGAAGTGCTAATGGGGAATAGAAAGAAGAGCCTTATGGGATTCACCTATTGGTTTAGCATCTGACTGTGTAATCCTGGTGGAAAGAGGTATTTATTGAAACTACCAAGATAGAGGACACCCGATTCTGCCACAGAACAAAAACATCTACTATCTACAAATGTACCTATAAAACACTGTTCTAAGACCACCTAACTGTTAAATGTTTACCAGTGAATGCTCCATGGTTTCCGATTGTCCTAGTTGCCATCAAATCCTAGACAAATGTTCAATGCAATCTTCTTTAATTCTTATACCAATCCCATTTAATAATGTTGGAAGTAAATTAAAGTCTCTTAAACATTTTCCCCCAAGACATTTAATAAGATAAATGGGCAACAGCCTAAATTTTCTTTCGTACCTTGCAATGTCTCAAATTATCTGTAGCTTGGAACTGACTCCCTACATGCACACCAGTCTCATTCCCAAAGTAGCGTTTTCTCCATGCCTGGTTTAACTTTAACAAGTTGTTGTTTGTACCAAGGGCTATTATCAGAAATTCACATTTACCTGTGAACTCTACAATTACCTTTGAGGTCCTCCTCTCTTGATTCTCTTTAGGTCTGCATAGATTGAGCTGAATGGGGCAATCTTAAAAACGGCAAACACAATGTCAGTGGTCACATAGTGGATGCAGGCTTGCAAGGACAGCATGCCTAGTTTATATCAGATAACTACGATGTGAAACTCTGGGGTTAATACTCAGACTTTCTTCCACAAACTACTTTCTAATACGCAAGGAAGTCCTAGTTTGTATTTTGTACAATCTTTAAACTGTACTATATACTGTGAACAACTGTTTGCTTATAAGAAGTCAAAAGTGGAATACAAAGAAATACCCATATTCATTAACTAATCTGATTTGGGCACAGTCGATGGACTTTTTTTTATATGAATCTCTCTGTACTCCTTTTATATTGTTATTTCTTTATAAAATGAAAGCCCAGATGTACAAACTGACAATCACTTCTGTTTTTCAGTTATACAGTTTCCAATTTTTTAATTTGCAAAATGTTTTCCTCAATGTAAAACACCAAACGTTTAAGTTAGCAGTTTTAACAATCAATTCATTTCTTTCAACAAATTGCTGGAAAAGATACAACGTTCCTCAAACTCTGTTCTCGGTTCATTTAAATGGTATAACATTGTCAGCAAACACCAACTAACTAAGATGCACACTTCCCAAAATGAGTGGGAAGATTCTAACTTTCTCCAGATCACCTCTAGGTCCAATATGTCAAGACTGAACAGCCAGGAAGCCATCACGGATCCATTTAACCTCTTCTGTATCTGAGTTTTACTAGGGAGCGAGATCAACACCAATAGGAGGCAGTCCATATTTCACTAATCAACCAACCTTTTCCAAAGTAGGGATCTATTAACACAGTCAAATGCATTAGAAAGGTCTCTGCATGCCAGAAAAGCAGTGTTTGC
Source organism: Ambystoma mexicanum (assembly GCF_040938575.1). NCBI lineage: Eukaryota > Metazoa > Chordata > Amphibia > Caudata > Ambystomatidae > Ambystoma > Ambystoma mexicanum. The sequence continues at coordinate 457,902,371 of NC_090941.1, read as the reverse complement.
CAATGTCGGGCATGCCTGTCATTGAATAAGAGTCAATCAGATTACATTTAGAGTTGTTCCTAAATTGAGCTTAAAGCAAGTTTGGAATTTCCAAAGTCTCCCTGAGGATACAGCTCAGGACTCTAAGTCCCTTAGTACTAGTGATGCAAACAATTTACTACTGACATCCATGAGTTGAATGGTGTTGTTCTGGAGTTTCAGGGGTCTAATCGGTCACCTTTTTAAATATGGGTAGTACATATGAACAAGGTGAAATGTCAGTTAGAAAGATTTGCTGAAGGAACATCAGCAGGAGCTCCCCCATAACTTAGGATGCCCTTTCAAAACCAGATTTGAGAAGCCACCTGGACCTGCTGTGGGAGAATTCTTAGATTTCATAATAAGTGCAGTAATGTCTCTGCTATCAAAGTAATAGGACCCGATTGCAGACTCACACAACGATTTAGCAAGAATACTACACATTGTAGGTGTGTAGATTTTTCTTTAAAAATTCTACTAAGGAATCTTCTGCAATACAATTTAATAGAAGATAGGCTTGATTTCCTTACTCACTAGTGTATAAAAATACTTGGAATTCCTCAGGTAATTTATTTGATCATACAGTGATTATTTATTTGCAAGGTTAAATATCTATAACTCACCAACTAACTTTTAAAGGCATGCTCCAATTGTTTCTTCTGAAGGTAAATTCTAACTAAGGGAGTATTGCCTGAAAATGATTATCTAATTCCTCTGTAGATCAATTTGTTTGTATTGAACTACATGATCATGAGGTTATTTTCTCACCCTACGCCTAGGAGAAAGTTTGTGTAGGGAAAGAGAGCAAGGGTGTACCTTCTTGGCTCAGCCATAAGAGTAGAAATGAATGAGGCAATGCCCCTATTACAATTGTTCATTGTGAAGTAGTATTGATGTATTCTAGTTCCAGCTCCATTACTTTTAAAAGTACAAAGTTATTTTACTACATGAGTTACCTAGTTGACCCTTCCGTAGTAACCACATGAACAGCAAGGTCACTTTGATCTGACCTCACCACAATAAACTGTTGGCATAGAGCAAATGTGGGCTTTGAAAAATAGATTTGCTTAACCCTCAGAAACATGTGGGGTAGCATGGAATATCCCCATTCACATTCCCATTTCCCTTAATTAAATTCCAAAAATTCATACATTCTGTCCAGCAAATTACCCTCAAAATATGTTGGTCCGCACTACAACCCATTAAGTACATTTTATGATCATTCAAAGAGAGCAAGTATGGACATTCACAGTTCATATTACCTGCAATTAAAATAATTTAAGGGCCAAATTCAGAAGATATTGTTGGTAAAAGGTCACCATTTTCTAGTATATTATTTACAGCTATCACTAGGTCAAAAGTCTTATGAAGGTGTTCTAGCTTGCTTTTTGGAAGACAACTGTGAAGCCATCCAACAATGGAATCCCTATTGTAATCGAATTGCAATATAATCTTTTAAATTAGGAAAGACAATGTGTTCATTAAAAGGTGATGACCTCTTGAGACCCCTTGAGACCCAAAATACCACAGTATAATTTGAACTGTAAAATCCTCCACTTTGCTGTCGCTCCCTCCTTTCTATTTTTGTGCAATTAACTGGGTAACAAAAGAACAATCTGACATATTACTTTTTTGCAAACAAATCTATCCAAAAGTTGTACTTTCCTTTGAACATTTGGGCTCTAATCAGAACGTACTCTCACACTTTTATCTTTCAGATTTGAAGTTCACCCCATCAAACCGAAGCCTATAAGGCAAGATTTTTACAAAATCAGAAGATAACATATCTTGTATGAAAGGGGATCATATCTCAACAGTTATAAAGATTCTACTTCTGCTAACATCATACAAAAGATTATTTTGGAAAAAATATGCAGGACTACAAAGTCTGTTCTCTTGTCATCAATGAATTCTACTAGAGACACATGTTTAGAATGTATCACTTTCAGACAAGGAACTGCTGAAAGTAATGTTAAGGCATTTTGCTGATTGAAAATCATAGAAATTATAAAGACAAACATTGCTACAATAACCAAGTGTAAATCAATGGAAGAGGTGCCATATATGGGTAAAAAGGTGTTTGCCATATTTTACTTCATTTGAGAAACCAGTATTGTTACATTCATAAAGGTCTTCAGCCATTCTGCTTGGATCCATAATATTCCTGCAGAAAATGGAATGAACCTCTTTGTCTTCACTGATTGTCATTATAATTGAAAGAGATAGGTCCTGCCCATGCAATTCAAGGGATGTATTCTCCTTTTCCTGCAACTCCCCTGAGTTAGAAGATTTTAACAGAAAAGGCAGTAAACCTGCATATTGTTTTAATCCTTTTCTGTTTCTGTACAGTTTTCTATGTCATTTTCCTTGCTGATCAGGATCCAGTTGGGCTGAATTTGCTTTCAGCCCATCCATGTTGTAAATAGCAGAGGACTCATTTGACATCGGCTGAGTCACCTGTGCACACGTATCCCATAGAAACTTCTGGGCTTACCTTGTTTCCCTCATAGCTGAACCGTTTTGTTTGTTCTTGAGAGTTTTGCCCCCTCGTAGTAGTTGACCCAGATTTTTCAGTAATAATATGGTCTGCGTTTGTGGCAATTCTCAATTTTCCATCCATTTTACCCGAATCTTTGGGATATTCAAATAGATTTGCAAGACCTATATCTGCCAAAGAAGTGCTCAGTGGGTGATGATTTCCACTTGCCTTTATATCTGAATGATCGCTGAAATCAATTATAATGCGTGGTTTCCCAGTTGCTAAGTTTTGCATGCCAGAACTGGATTTTATTGTGACCTGCCTTCCTAGGGAATCCAGTGAAGTCTGAATTTGTTTAGATATATAGTGTGAGAACTTCCTTGCACACTATATTCCATATAGGCTTAACAGTCAATTTAAAACTACATGTATGACTAATATTGATGTAGGGCCCGCATTTCCTTGACCTTGTCATTTTTCCTGTCAAACAAAGTACACACTTGAAGACATGAAGGCAACATATATTATTTATTTTAGCAGATGGAGTAACATATTGGGAAAACATTACAGGAGAATCGACAAAGAGCCCATTGAGTTTTTTTGAAATAAGAATAGTGCCACTAAAGCCTCTTCTACCTTTTGAGAGTCATTGAAAGAGCTATGAGAGTTCACCAATACAGGTGACGCATTTGTTACAAAAAGTAAGTGAATATTCATATTCATCACACTTATTCTTGCTAGGGCCTCCTTAAAAGGATGTGTCTCACATGTGTCCAGGTTACTTACTGTTTTCTGAACATAGTTATTTTAGACTTGCTTCCACTAGAATTATTACTGAATTCACCCACCATAATTACATAATCAGGTGATTGTGAGGGAGATCCCTTTGCTTACTTAAAGTAGTGGACTTCCTTCATTTGGGAGTGGTCTCCCTTGGAGTGGGAAGTGGTTGGAGGAGTGGTGCCTCCACATTACAACTCAAATGTTACTAAATGCACTTTTCCAGAGTCATTTAAATGTTTCTTAAAGGCAGTGAATAGAAGAGTTAAGTTACTCACCGACACAGTCAACCTTTTTGCTCCCAACTGTGATCAACTGCAGCAACTGCACATGTCCACACACGCTCAACACATTAGCGGTGAGGGACGCCCGCTGTCCCACGTCTGAGGAGTGAGCCTCCTTGAACCTCAAATATAGATAATTTCTTTCTGAAATCACTCTGACTTTAGAAAGAAATTATTTCCATTGGAAAGACATTATTTATTTGTCTACCCTAAAGGAAATCATTTCTTTCTGAAGTCATAGTTACTTCAGAAAGAAATCATTTATTTTTAAAGTCGGTGGGCTACCCCATGGCACAGTTCTGGTTGGCGTGATATAAAGGCTTCTCGCTGATCAGCTCTGTGCATGGCAAGAACTAGCGCTTTCTGGTTCCTCTATGTGTGGAGCATGAGAGATGAAACCCTGCTTGCAGAGTACTCCCTTGGAGCAATGGATTCTGATAAAAAGGTATGAAAAAATGTGTATTTTGATTTTTTGTAAATGTGTATGTGTGTGTATGTGTGTGTGTGTGTGTGTGTGCATGCATGCAAGGGTGTGTATAAGTATTATATAATGATGTGTGAATGAGTGAGTGTATGATGTATGTGTTTCTGGACGCACATGTATATGAATCTGTGTATGGGGAAAGAGCGAGTGAATGATGTGTGAAAGTGTGCACTTGTGTTTAATGTTGGCCAAAGGAGCTGATTTTGGGGTTTGGGGGAGGGGAGAAAGTGGAGAGGGGATGTCTGAGTCGAGAGGGTGAAGGTGTGGAGATGCGCTAAGCATAATTGTTAATGGGCATTTTGATACAGTCAGTCCAGTCATTTCATACTGTTTCATGAAAGTTTTTACTGGGCGTCTACAATAAAGTAAGCATGATTTTATGTTATTACCTGGCTAGAGTGTCCATTCAGTGCAGCCAATCTAGTAATTTCTAATTGTGGCATGGTATATTATTATGGGCATTGTGAGAAACCTGATGATATTCGCCCACCTGCTCCCCCAGTATCTTCCATTCAGGTGGCCAGGGAAGGGCCATCGCTTTTGGATCCTGACCCTGACGGTGGACAAGCGAAGGAGGATCACCTGAGTTAATGGTCATGGGGGATTGGGAGGAGAATACCCAAGGTTGAGAAATGGTATTCTCCCCTTCCCCATTCTCCACCAACCCACTCTCCCTCAGCCTTTATGGGGTATTTCCAATTTCACCCTATCGTCCCCTCCCCATTTCCAATTACTACTGGGACAAGGAAGAGGTGATCGAGAGCAATGAGGATTACTCATGGGAAAAGCACAGAGATGCAAATAGAGGCCAACTACATAACACAATTAGGCTGCCCCACCAATAGAGTCAGACAAGGTCAGGCACTTTACTACAACTGTGCACACCTGACTCCACTTGACTCTCCACTACACTATAAAAGGTGTGGTTCTGCCAGAAGAAGTGAGTGATCTGGGGTTGCTGGATAGAACCTGGATGCCAAGGAGCAGAAGGCTGCAGAGAGAGGAGAATGGAAGATCCGGTGGAGTGCAGGACACCAAGACGCTGGGCCGGTGTGTCAGAGCGGTTGCAGCGTGGTGAGGGAGCCGTGTCTCCAAGGAGCTGGAGCGAGATGAATGGCAGGTTGTTGGCTGTTTCCTGACCAGTGCTAATTTCCCTGGGGCATGTGCCGGTCCCAGGGGTATCTGAGGGGCAGTTGGAAAGATCCTGACATAAATCCATGACCCCTGAGAACTGCTTGCTAGCGCTGTGCTACTTTGGTGAGTTTCATAATTTATATAAAGAGAGAAACTCAGTAGCGTGCAGTAGCGTGCAGGTGGCTGGAGCGGAAGCAGAAGCAGTGGAAGTGGGCAAGCTGCCCGATGATGGAAAGTGAGCCAAAGCAAAGTGCAAGAAAGTCTGCTACCTGTCCGGAAACAGAAAAGACAGAAAGAGCAAGAGAAAGGACCTAATTACGACCCAGGCGGTAAGGGGTTAACAGCCCCGTAAAAGGTGGTGGCGCCGTTAACCCCTTACCGCCTAATTATGAGGTCCCTTTGCAGGTCCCCACCTTAATGGCTGGTTTTACCCGCCGTTAAGGAAGGAACCCGCAAAGGGACTTTCGAGGTAATTACGGTACTGCAACTTGCGGTACCGTAATTACTGCCTTCCCCATTCCCATTGAGCCCTATGTGGGCAAAAATGGGAATGGGGAAGGGCCAATGGTGAATGGGGAATTACCGCCCTGACAACCTTGGAATGGGGCAGTAATTCCGCCATCCACCATGGCACAATTGGTAAAATACTGGCGTCAACCATGGCGCTAATAGCGCCATGATTGACGCCTGGGTTGTAATGACCCTCAAAGTGTGCTAGCGGCACTGAAACCAAACAGATAGAAAGAACGTGAACCGAAAGGAAAGAGCGGGTGCAAACGACCAAAAAGTGGGAACAACGATGCAAGCGACTGAAACAGAAAGACAGAAAGAAACAGAAAGAAAAGCAAAGAGAGGATGCGAGCGACCCAAAAATGGGAAAAAGGGTGTGTGCAACCCAAAATCAAAACAAAATGTACAAGAAGCTCGGGAATGGGAAAAGAGAGTGCAAGAGTGCAAAACAGAAAAGAAGGGGTGCAAGAAGCATAGTGAAGTGTAAAGGAGCAGAGTGAAAGAGGCACAGAAGGGAAAAGGTGCCAGATGAAAGTGCAGAGAATAAGCAGAGGAGTTAGAAGTCCAAGTGGTAGCGCCTAGGAGGAACAAAGAGCCAGGGTTCTCGAAAGTCTCTGATACTACTCTGTATGAAAGAACTATACATTGAAAGGTGCATCCTGACAAGAACATGTTTTTGTTTAAAGACCAAAAGGCGCCTAAGCTTGGGAGGTGTAACAGGAACTGTGTATTTTTGATTGGAACTGAAAGAATCACAGCTTCGGGCAGGGTCCCCTAAGAGAACCAGAGACATTGGGCCTCATTACACGGTAGGCAGTGAGCCATGGCGCTGTCAGCGCCATGGCTCATGCCGGTAAAATACCGGCACCGCCTTGGCGGAAAGGGGATTTACCGCCCCATTCAAAGGTTGGAGGGGCGGTAAATCCCCTTAACGCCATTGCCCTTCCCCATTCCCATTTCTGCCCCATAGGGCTCTATGGAAATGGGGAAGGCGCTATTTACGCCACCGCAATTTTGCGGTGCCGTAATTAGCTCCGAAGTCCCTTAGCGGGTTGGATTTTAACGCCTGCAAGAAGCAGGCGTTAAATCCTCCAACCCGCAAAGGGACCTCGTAGTACGGCGGTAAGGGTTAACGGTCAACGTTGCCATTAAAGGTGACCGTTAACCCTTACCGCCGTCCGTGTAATGAGGCCCATTGTGAACTTGATTGACTTGCTGCAAAAGCCAAACGTGTAAGATTCAGAGGGCAACCCTTTTCAGTTGAACTATTTTTGAAACAGGCAGAACTACACCCATTGGTAAGGCTATGTGAAACCAGCTGTGGTTTATATTTCTTTTTTTCGCTTTAATAAAACCCCCTTTCACATTTGGTCTTAGAGTGATGGTAAGCATAGATTCGGACACAGACTAATTTTGGTTTTTAACTTATGGACATTGATGGCCCTTGTAAGCATCATTTGAGGGAACAATCCATTTAGAATAAGGCCCAGGTGGGGAATGCACCAACACCACAAAGCTTGACAATAACGTCTTCAAACATTTGCTTTTGAGTCTGTGTCTCTCATGATACCGTGCCTGTCTCACAGCATCTACAAAGTCAGCATCATACGTGTTTTCATGTGGCTAGATTAGCATTTTGGTGCAGCCAGTCTAGCCGATTCTTACTGTGGTATAGCAATTTACTCTGGATATCTATCATAAAGTAAGCATCATAAATTGTATTATAGGGCTAGACTGTCATTCTGGTACAGCCAGTCTAGCCTTTTTTTACTGTAGCATGATATTTTATGGTTTATAGTCATTCCATCGACAGCCAAAGCATCTAATGCAATACCATCTAAAAAAAAGCATCTAAAAAAGCATCTAATGCTTTTTTTCTTTTTTTCTTCTAATGGGGGACCCCCCCCCCCTCCAGTACCCCATTTTATTAACCTTTAAAACCCATTTTTATTAAACTAAACCCTTTACCATCTAAAAAAAAAACATTAAATGCTTTTTTTTAGATACTTTTTTGGGATGGTATGGCTATCGATGCTTTGGTTGTCGATGCAATGACCAGTTCCCCATTTTACTGGCCATCTCTGGTAAAACAAGCATGATTACTATTCTTACCTGGCTATACAGGCATTTAGGCACAGGCAGTCTAGTCATTTCTTACTGCGGCATGACATTTCTTACGGGGCATCTCTAATAGAGCAAGGATGATAAGTGTTATTACCTGGCTAGACTCACATTTGGGTGCAGCCAGTCTAGGTATGTCTGACTGTGGCATGTCATTTACTACTGAGCAGCATCAAGGCTAAAGCTTACATAATAAGTGTTTATTTCATGTATAAACTGGTATACGTTGCGTAGACAGTTTATAAAGGTGTTCTTATAGTGGCATTGTATTTATAATGGCAACACATTACATTATAAAACATTAATGTTTCTGTGTACTGTTAGTGACTTGCAGCAATTGCATTTTTGGAGTTACGCCATACAACTAATTGCAAACTCTGACTTTCTACCAATTCTTTATTATAAAGTGTTCTGTATAATGCATCATTTTAACCAATTATTCAAACATTCTTCTTGGGGGTGGGAATGCATCCATATTCCCTTTGGTTGGTTTGAGCTCCTTCGCTACACTCAGTCACTCTAGTTTATTTTTGAGAAATGTTTACGCCACTTCAATAAAGAAATTCACCATCTGCCACTGAGTGATTGACTGGTGGGTGAATGGGTATGTGTTTGTGCATGCAACATTTGGGCCCAAGTAAGGGGCAATGGTGCATGGACATTCTCTGACATGTTTTACTGGCATTTTGGTGCAGGGACATCTTAATGTATGTAATTAAATGGAGGGACATTTGGATGGGGGTCTATAGCGCGAGGGGGCAGGCAGACTGTGCATTTATTACTCACATATGGGGCAGGAGCACTATGATGTTTGTTCTTACCTGGTGGGTGGATGCATTTGTGCAGCAAAACAAGGACATGTATCCTTACTGTAGCTTTGTATGTTTTATTGGCTTTGTGGGCAAAGTCGTCTTGGTGCTGCAGGAGTTTGGTAAGCATTTGTGCAGCCAGCAATAACATGTTTTCTTCCTGTGGCATTAGAAGTTTACTGGAATTAAGTAAAAAGCCGAAACGAGAATGTTTATACATGGGGATACTGGTATATACTGGAAAATTAAGCAAGAACATATTTTCTTATGATATTACTGGGCGTAATATTACTGGCCATGCACATAATTGGTTGGTCCATTTGGCTGCCCAGAGCCAGGCACAGACCCTTTCTTTCAAATCTTAATTCTTTCTCCATAGTATGTATAGTGTGTTGATTCGGTTTGAAGGGGCTATTTTCTGTTGTGTGGATCGTCAGAATTGATGCTTGTGTTTTAAAATTTTCTTTTTTATTAAGCATCTACTGCTATTAGCTAATGGAGGTGCTTGTTAGATGGGGTCACTCATGGTCAAGAATTAAGATTGATTAAAACATATATTTATTTATTTCACAGTGAGGTGTGCAGCGTGCCCTTCATTATCAGGTATATTGTGAATGCTGGTGGTCCAAGCTCGCCCGGAGTGTGGAGCGATGTTTTTTTTTTGCCAAGCTTGGGAGGTATGGGGGCTGTCAGCATAGCTCATGGGTGGGCCCCCACATTGTGTGTTCAGCCACAGGCTCAGCACACTGCTGCTGCTTTTGTAGGGACCACCCTCTACAGGTGACTGCAATTGCTGGTACATGTGATTTCCGCCATTAAACACCAATCCTTTCCAAACACCATGCTGCAATTGGACTTTACTCTGCAGGTTGCCACACTGAATGGGAAAGGTGCTTTCCCTTGCCAAGTCCCACTCTCTCCAAACACCAAACAGTAACTGCACTTTACTATGCACTTGTACAACTTTTGATGCACAGAATATATTTAGACCCATTTGAAGTATTCTGAGTTCATGATCTATGATCCTATATACAATCACTGGCATTATGAACCCTCTAGCCTGAATATATTTTGCTGTAATTATATTTATTATTATTATTATTAATAATAATAATAATAATAATAATAATAATAATAATAATAATAACAATAATAATAACAATAACAACAATGTCATGGTTTTAGATGATGTAATATACATCTGTAAAGTTATTATGAAACTAAACAGATACATTTAAATAAATTAATATTAATAATAATAATAATAATAATAATAATAATAATAATAATAATACCATTTTGGAGTCCACTGAACACTATCGGGACATGGGCTATTACTGCAAGCAGTAATGCCGTTGTGTGGAGTAAATGTCTACACTAACGAAGAAGCAAAAATGAGTTTTGGTAACACTACTCCTGATTTAGCGGAGCTGTAAACAATCTGGCATTGTTTAATGCCCTATGTTGTGCCACTACCAGCAACCTTATCATCAGGCCTAGTGTTGTAGAGAAAAGAATGTAAATGCACATGTATTTTATATTGGTGAAAGGCATAATTAGCTGTTAAAGACTGGGTTCAGTTTTACAGCTGCTGAATGGGGAAGGCCGGGAATGAACAGTATCCGGGTGCTAGCGGAGGAGATGCAAAGGGCAGGAGCCGCCATTCTCCTTAGCGGCAGATTTGTGCCTTAAAGGGATCTTAATAAATCCCTGACTTATAATAGAGTGTTTGTTCATTCCAGGTGTTAGTTGTTGTTGCCTCTGAGAGTGTCTTGATTATGCACTTCCTTCATTATGTGCTTGGCTCATTTACAATTGGGGTAATGATTCCTGTAGTGCTCAGAACTCCTGTTCACTCCTCTCGGGGGCGAATCGGAATATATAATGACTCTCATCTATCCACCTCACTCGGTGTGGTACCTTGCCAGATGGCCCTTCATGATGGAAAGCTAATGATTCTGCTAGGCAGGTATGTCCCTGAAAGGACTGCTTGCATTGCTCATCTCGGCGTCCTGATGGCCACCTTGTTATGCATGAAGTAGATATTTAGGGCCCGATTCATGGAATTACGTGCACAATTCAAAGCGAATTTGCACTGCCTAAAAGTGACTTTGCACTGCCAACACAAAATGTATTTCTGCAGGGCAACGTGACTGCAGAATCTGTTTTGCAGTACAAAATGAACTTAAAGACACTTTGCACAGTTCCATGAATCAGGGTTTGTGCCGGCAGTGCAGTCACTTTTCAGCAGTGCAAAGTCACTTTGATCCGTTCAAAAAATGCCATGAATCGGGCCCTTAATATGCTGCAAAGTTCCTTTTCTTCGTGCATGTCAACGCATAGTCCCGTCGTTGAAATACCATGCAGACTGAATCAACACATGTTTTGATGCATGCAGCAGGATTTGGATCTCAATCTGTTACAGAAATATGCACTATGAGAAGCAGGTGGATGTTGGATGTACTGTACACATTGCAATTGACAATGGTTAGTGCAGAAACATGAAATCATGTTTTTATATACACAGGCATTTTATAGGTTCTGTTTTCTAAAACCTTAAATTGCAATTTGTGTCAATGATTCCCTGCGAAATGGCATTAAAGGATACATTGCTGCAAATGATAAAACAATATCAATCTAATTTATTTAGTCACACCAGGTATGCTCCTGTCTAGCCAGCGAGTTTGGGTTCACCCGTATAAGGCAGTTCCAGTGCTAATTCTTCTAATGCCATTAAACCAACACTGTTAATGGTAATCTCTCTCCTGTAGGGGTGGGCAAACTCCAGCGAAAAGGAACCCCTGAATTTCAGGGGTCACTGGTCCAAATGTTGAGTGACCCGTGACATTCTTTGGGTAACTTTTGGAGTGCAAACTAGCCCCCTCTTACCGCTGAACTTTCCCATTGCTTCCTTCCTCCACCCACAGCAGTCCAACACCCTCACAAATGGTTAAGACGCTTTTTGTGTATCCAGGGGAAATACACTGTAAATAGATACATTGTTTAATATCTCTCAATGCCATGTGGGGACCTGCTAGCCCCCAGTTTGGCAGAGGGGCATTGTTTAGTGCCCTGTGTTGAATGACAGTGGCTTACCTTCCTGCTCAAGTCCCTCATATCTTATGTCTGGGTGAAGTGAAACTCCCCTGGTCGAATCTCCCGTTTCTCTGTGTTAATATGTCTTACACCAGAGCTGTAAATAAACTTCCCCACTCACCACTATTTGTTTGTGTGGAATGGAAGGCATTGGTGAAACATATCTCATTTTACAATGTAGTGCAGCCCACTCTCCATCCCAACAACTTCCTTCACACCTTCTGGGCTCAACTGCACAGGGTAAACGGACACTTCTTTCTAAGTTACTAAATGGATTGGAGACTCCTGTAAAATAAATACCCCTTCACTACACGAATTGATGGGGCTAATACATTACTCTCCATGAGTATTGAATTTCCTCAGGTTTGCCTGAACAAAAGGAATGATTAATGAAGATATTAATGCATTAGGCGGATATGATATTCAGCCTAGTGTTGCATTGCTGTGTCTTAGGTTTGTAAAACTACGTCAGGTAACTGGCAGTAAGATCAAGGAAAGTGTGCCATGAAGATGCAATTGTTGACTGTCACTCAGCCGATCAGAATGTGTATACTACAGTCAATAACTGCTGTTATTGACTTATCTCTATCATTCTAAAATATCTGATTTCAGCAGCAGCCTGAAAGGAAGCAGACCCAAAATGCCCTAATCAGCAATTAAATGAAAACAGCAACGGAAATTGGCTTTCCTGAAAGTTTTCTTCAACCTGGAAAGACTTTCCACTGTCTCACACTCACAGTGCATTTGAGCGTGAACTCAGCAGCTCCCCAAGAAGACAGAGTGACACCACTCACATCTTAATTCTAGCACAAGCATACAGCCAAGGATGCGTAGTCGACTGCATGTTGAAATCTAATCCCAGGCACAAATGTCACAGAAAATGTTGGAGAAAGTTGCTCTAATGAATTTGCACACTGTCTCTGCTTATCATTGTGTGTAGTGTGCATCATATGTGGCAAGTATTTGCATCTTTGACTGTCACTGAACCACCAGCATCTGTGTTTTTGAGCATCCTGGTCCATCTCGGTCCCACTCACTTGCCCATTATTCATGCACATTTGATGTCAGTCATTAATATAGAAAGTACATTTTATCAAATATCCTCATAAGAGGTTTTCCATACCGCCTAAATTGCCTTGTTAAGAGGGAGATTCTAGTCCTATGCAAGTTATGCCTGCCATTAATGCACTACACTACTGCTGAGCTATCCGGTGCCTGATTTGTTGCTGTAATTCATGACAGGGGGGGTCATTATAACCCTGGCGGTAGCCGTGCTGGTAAATAACGTCATGGCTGCCGAAGTCATGCATTTACCGACACGCAGCAATGGGGACTTACGGGGTCATTACAACCCCGGCGGATCCGGTAAATCCCCATTGCCAGGTGCCGGTAATTATTACTCTCCATTCCCATATGAGTCCCATTGGACTCAAAGGGAATGGGGAGGCCTGATGCTCCGGCACCACTCATGAATGGTGCCGGTGCATCGTCAAGCTCTGTTCACGATTGCCGGTCTGCATCGCCGCCAGGTCAGACCTGGTGGGCTGAAAGGTACCCGCAAGCAGAACTCGTAGTTTGCTGATCCGGTAACAACGTTGGCGGTACCTTACCAGCACTGTTGTTAACGGACCGGCAACCTTGTAATGAGGCCCAGTAACTTTAGCTGCTCAGTTCATTCCTGCCTGACATTCAAGTAACCTGACTACACTGTTCTGTCTCTGCTAAATTGTGCATCTACCTCTTTTTTTGTTCCTATGATATTTTTTTATTCATTTTTTGCTTTCTTAAAGCGCTCACACAGCCCGCGGGCATCAAGGTGCTGTTACAGGAATTGATTTTTTTTTTAGTTGTGTAATTTTTTATTTATTTTTTGTCTTAGTTGGTATTTATAATGTTCTTAAATACCCAGAGTTTTATAAGCGCGGACCCTGGGATCGAACCTGTGTTGCTTCGTGTTGTCTTGCTTCCAAGTTGCCGCTGAGCTATCCTCCCAGGAATATCTGTCTTTCCTCTTGCTATTTTATGAACGTCCATAGCACTCAACATTGCAGTACCTAACCCTCAAACTGACTTATCTCTGGCATTGTACAGGGAGTCTATTCCAAGGTGCTACGCACCTGTCTTTGCTAAGATCATAATGTTCCTTTGAACTTACCATCTGTCTTGGTATAAAGTGGATACAAATTCTCATCTCAGAAGAAATCAAGATCCTCTGTAAACTCAACATCTGTTAGTGCTAAAAGAGAAATTCCCACATGACCACGAGTGACCCCATCAAACAAGCACCTCCATAAACTAATAGCAGTAGATGCTTAATCAAAAGACAATTTTAAAACACAAGCAACAGTTCTGATGATCCACACACAGGAAATAGCCCCTTCAAACCCAATCAACACACTATACATACTATGAAGAGGACCCCCCCCCCTCCAAGCAAACAGAAAAGTGTGATGGTCTCAAAGCAACCATATCTTGTTGTGTACTCCCGCCACTGACCTGCACCAAGTAGAATTTCAGAAGTTATTGTGATCCCTAGTACAACTGATGAGAACTAGCTACACATATCTTGCCATACTATAATACATACTACCAAGAGCTCCAGCGTACACCCTAGTAGGAGAACCTAATGGCAACACATAAGAATATCATATTTGATATACTCCTGCAATTAATCTTTACCAAGCAGGGTCCACAGAAAATGAGGACACACCAGCTTAGGACTCCTCACATCAACCAAATAAAAGAGCTACCTCATCTATATTCATATACTCTAGTAAACCCTATGGATTTAACAAGATTAACAAGATTCATTAATTCCTCTCTCTGTTTGCTCATAACCTTTCGTGCTAATTCTCTTCAAAACTCACTAATATACATAACACCCACAATGCCATCCTATTATTCACTCCTCTTCATCACCCTAAGCTTCCACCCCTCCATCCTCTTAGAGTTTGTCCCCAAAACTTTGACAGAATTGGCAACCATCATCCAGTTAACCAACCATTCCTCCAATCCTTTATACCCCTTCAGACCTCATTAAGGAACACGTGCCCCCTACCTGCACCTACCTCCCACCCCAATTCACACTCCGAAACACTTGTGCATGAGGGCGATACAAATAAAATATCAATATCAATCACTCACTAATCACTCACCAATCGCTGTGATCTTTCTAGACTGCCAAAATGTGGTCATCATACAAAAAGCATAAAAAAGCTGCAAAGTCAATTCAATTAAGAGAGAATGCTGTTCCACTCTCAAATCAGCAACTAAAAGTCAATTATGATTAAATACATACTTTAACATTGTAAAACAGTATGTTTCTGGCTGCTACATGAACATGCACCCTCAGACATAAAAAGTGTAAATGTCCTAATGGATCTTGACTACTAAACAGTGATCAATTATGAGTGCCTATTAATTACTGGGCACTTTGGTATCTGTACAGTGGCTCCAGACTAGCCCGCAACTCAGATGCATTCAGCAATTTTTTAGATATGGATTTTGAGAGCAGATCCACAGCCCAACAGCAAATAATGTCCACACTCTAAATTTGAGTTTCCACTAGTGTACCTCTACTATGAAATTAACTTAGCAACATCAGGGACAATATAAAAGAGACCAACCACTGATGGATTAGGAGATCAGATGACAAACGCGTGGGTCATCCCGTCTGGTTTTTGGCTTCAGTTTCTGTCTGGAACTTCATATCCAGCTGCCATCTTGGATTGTGACATCACTTCCAGCAGCCATCTTGGATTGGTGACATCACTTCCTGTGGCCATCTGGAATCAGCCCTTTCTCCAGCTGAAAACCACAAGAGGCTCCTGTGGGAACACCAATCAGGAAGAAATTGCCTCACCCCAGCAACACCAGGGACAATATAAGAGAGACCAACCACCGATGGACTGCGTAATCAGGTGACCAGAGAGTATGTCACTACTTCTACTTCTGGTTTTTGGCTTAGCTTTCTGTCTGGTACTTCATTTCCAATGGTAATCTTGGATTGGTTACATCACTTCCAGAGCCCATATTTGATTGGTGAGATCACATCCTGTGACCATCTTGGATCAGTGATATCACTTCCTTTGTTTATCTTTGATCAGCCCTATCTCCAACAGAAGGCCATAAGATGCTCCTCTGGGAACACCAATCAGGAATAAATCACCTCATCCCAGCAATACCAAGGAAAATATCAGAGAGAACCTCCATGGTGGACTAGGTGATTAGGTGGCAAGAGCATGTGTCAACTCTGCTGAACTCCCTAGGGTGTCCAGATAGGGGCATCACAGTTAAGGGAGGAACAATGAATGGTGAGAACCAGTCATTGACTAGCATCTTTGCCTCTTCAGCTATGAGCCTTTGCTATGCTGGGTCCTGCTACGTGTCTGTAAGTACCCTTAATTGCTTCTTCTCAGCTGCACCCACGTCATGCACTTCTCATGCTATCTCTTCCTTTCCCTTGTACTTCTCCCTTCACTCTGCTCCACGCAGAACTATCTCAATTCTCTTCCCATCCCTATCTTCTCTTCTCCTAGAAGCCACCTCTCGTCCACTACACTTTCTAGTCACAAAACCTAACTCAACCATAACCTCCATTTGTGATTAATCTTTGGATGTCGTACCTTCTCCCCTAGGAGGAGCAACTTCCCATGTGGCCACAGAGGTGAGGCCACTGCCTGATAGTCCCCTGGGAGAGGAGAACTCAGCATGAGGATTATATGCGTGGGGATCCCTCCTATTGGACTAGGGGTGACTTGGAAAGAACATGGTATTCCCAAATCCTTTCATGCCAGCTTCCCATCCTTCCTACCCTTTGTGGGGCTCAACTTCATCCCATGCCTCTATGTATTATTGTCAGACTACGTCTCCCATTTTTGTCCAAAATGCTAACATGAGGAAGAAGGTAAAATGATCCTATAAGGATTACAATTTAAGTACTGGCATAAGAAAGGTGAATGAAGAAATGAAGATCTCCCAAAGAAACATTGGGATGAAGAAGGAAATTGACATGAAGAGCCCTCCACATAACACTAGTAAGTGGTCTAGTGTTTCCCTGAATACTATAGGCAAGAGCCAGTATAAAAGTCAAGAGAGACTCAGGAAGTGTAAGAGGAGCTCTTTCCGGTGAAACCATGCGAAAGAGGTAGCGCCAGTCCAGAGGAGCCAGAAAAGGGATCATGGTACGCCTACTTGATGTGCCTGGCAAATTCATGGCGGAGAGAGTGTGCCAGCAGAAGGAGAGCTAGCCACCCGGTTGAGCAGGGGAGCTGGGGCTCACAGTCTGAACTCGCGCAGACCCAAGAAATGTCAGATACTCCTTGGAGATACCGAAAGCTGGCTGGAGGCCCGCTGCAGAGAACAGAAAAAGGATGAAAGACCTTTGCCGAACACATGCAGTGTTCACCATCATCCAGCCTGGAAAATTGGAGGCCCGGAAGAGACCAGGAGTCGGAGTAGAGGGTCAGACCAAGAAGCCCACACTGAGGGGGACCAGACCTGGGAAGGATGCAAGGCGACTAAGAGACTGGTGGAAGGTGGACAGAAGCCTGTAGCAGGAGGAAGCAGCTATGCTAACCCGCCCAAACAAGCCAGTAATGTCATAAAAGTTACATGGGTGACCATAGCATGTGGTAGAGATAAAGGATAATGGAGAACATGGTTGAGGAAGGCGGAAGAACACCATTTCCCTTGTACCAGTACTTGGAAAAACCCAAGAAAGAGACATATGAGAATCAGTGCCTGGCAGGTTAGTGAACCAGGCCTGATTACTGCATTCTATAAACCTGAGAGAAGGGTCTGGGGCCCACATGAAGTTCGGGAAGCCCCACAAGAGCGGCACACATGGGCCTGGGATCCAAAGAAAGTCGAGGAAACACCACAAAAGCAGCACACAGGGGCCTGGGACCCATATGAAGTTGGGGAAGCCCAGCAAGAACAGCACACAGGGGTAGAGGACCCAAATCAGTTTGGAGAAACACGCAACCAAGGGGTTGAGGCCCACAGCAAGTTGGGGAGATCCTGGGAAACATGCAGAGGTCTGGGATCCACGAGAGAGAAGTGCATTAAGTGACAAATAGTGGTCAAGGACCCATTGCTGAAAGCAGAGACATTTTCTTGAACACAGAGATCTACAGACAAGTCTGCCAGGATAGTGAAAGAGTCTTGCTGTTATACTTGTGAACTGGCTAAAGATAAGAGGAAGACAGAGACTCCCTGTGATGCTTGGGAACTGTGTTTTTGTGAAATAAGAAAGCCTGTTAAATAAAAGGGGAAGGGAGACAAATCCCCATCCATCCTTTTTTTTGTTTGTATACGCTTGGAGGAGTATCCAACTTCAAGAACTTTTTAGTTAAATCGGAGAACAATGCTTTGGGCCTCATTACACGGTAGGCGGTAGGGGTTTACCGGTACCGGTAAGGGCACCGGTAAACCCCTACCGCCTTACTATGAGTTCCCTTTGCGGGACCCGCCTTTAACGGCTGGTTTTACCAGCCGTTAAAGTAGGGTGCCGCAAAGGGACCTCGGAGCTAATTACAGTCCCGCAATTTGCGGTACCGTAATTAGCACCTTCCCCATTCCCATTATGCCCTATGGGGGCAAAAATGGGAATGGGGAAGAGCCTTGGTGAATGGGGAATTACCGCCCCTGCTCACCTTGGGGTAGGGCGGTAATTCCGCCATCCACCAAGGCGGACACAGTAAAATACCGTTGGCAACCATGGCGCGAATTGGCTTCCAGAACGGAACGAGAGAAGCTGCCTTCTAGATCAAGAAGGCACACAGTTTTTCCTTAGTTAAATCTAGAGGGTAAGTGATGGACATACATTTGGACACAGGACGGTGGACATGTTAACTTATGGGACATCCTGACAGATTCCTTAGTCTTTTTGTTGAGGTAGGGCAACTTCCCTTAGAAATAGGGCAAGATAGGTTTTCTTTTCCTTTACTTGTATTACATGGCCACAGTAGTGGCCATGTAGTTATGGTTAAGTTGGTGTTTCCATAGGAAGAGCACTTTTTGGGCAGCTTATAAATTCGCTCCCCTCACCAAACTTTGCAAAAAAAGTAAATGGCCCACTCTGAATTCTTTTGCAAAGTTTGGTGAGGATTCGTCCAGGGGGGGCAAAGTTATAGGGGGGGTCCCAAAACTTTTTTTTTTCCCATAGACTGAATGGGAAAAATGTTTTGCTTGCGCCTACAGCCCAATCCGCTGGACGGATTTTCACCAAATTTGGACCAGGAGCAGCGGCTTGGTTCTGCAAGCGGGCTTTTGCAAATTTGGTGAAAATCCGTCCAATAGTTTTTTTTTAAATGACCAAAAAGTAGGTCAGAAAAAATAAGTGATATCTGTATTCGCTTCGCGGACACACTTCCCTGTTCGCTCTGCTGACAGGATGGTGATTGGGCAAGCAGCTTGCTTGATGTCCGCGGACATCTGATGTGCTTTTCTATTGGCTGCCGTGAAGCGTGCAGTGCGTCTATTTTCAGAGACGCCCGCCATCTTTGTTTATCGGTGCGGGATCTGCTGCCTGTACAGTGTAGATGTGGGCTGAGGCCACGAAAAGGCGGATGAGGCACAGGCCATCATGTCTCTCTCTTGTTCCCCCCACCCCCCGCTCATGGCCTGTGTCGCCCATGTCCCCCCCCCTCGCTGATTCTCTGTGTGTTCCTCCCACCCCCCTCATGCTCCGTTTCTCTTTCCCATTCCCCCGCTCATGTCCCGTGTCTACCTCCTTCCCTCCCACCCCCCACTCATGCCCCGTGTCTCCCTACTGTTCCCCCACCCCCCGCTCACGCCCCGTGTGTCTCCCTCCTTTCCCCTCACCCCCCGCTCATGCCCCATGTGTCTCTCCCCTTCCCCCTCAGCCCCCGCTCATGCCCCGTGTCTCTCTCCCCTTTCCCCCACCCCCTGCTCATGCCCCGTGTGTCTCTCCCCTTCCCCCCACCCCCCGCTCATACCCTGTGTCTCCCTTCTGTTCCCCCACCCACCGCTCATGCCCCGTGTCTCCCTACTGTTCCCCCCACCCCCCGCTCATGCCCCGTGTGTCTCTCCCCTCCCCCCCACTCCCCGCTCATGCCCCGTGTGTCTCACCCTTTCCCTGTCTCACCCTTTCCCCCTCATCCCCCGCTCATGCCCTGTGTGTCTCTCCCCTTCCCCCCACCCCCGCTCATGCCCTGTGTCTCTCTCCCCTTCCCCCCACCCCCGCTCATGCCCCATGTGTCTATCCCCTTCCCCCCACCCCCTGCTCATGCCATGTGTCTCTCTCCCCTTCCTCCCACCCCCTGCTCATCCCCCGTGTGTCTCCCTCCTTTCCCCCCACTCCCCGCTCATGCCCCGTGGCTCCCACCTTTCCCCCCACCCCCTGCACATGCCCTGCATGTCTCTCCCCTCCCCCCACCCCTTGATCATGCCCCGCGTGTCTCTCCCCTCCTCCCACCCCTCGCTCATGCCCTGTGTGTCTCTCCCCTTCCCCCCACCCCCTGCTCATGCCCCTTGTGTCTCTCTCCCCTCCACCCACCCCCGCTCATGCCCCGTGTGTCTCTCCCCTTCCCCCCACCCCCCGCTCATGCCCCGTGTATCACTTGTTCCCCTCCACCCCCCGCTAATGACCTGTCTCCCCTGTTACCCCTAGCCCCCGCTCATGCATTGTGTCTCTCTTGTGTTACCCCCATCCCCAGCTCATGCCCCGTATCTCCTTGTGTTACCCCCCACCCCCCGTTCATGCCCCGCATCTCCCTTGTTACCCCATCCCCCGCTCATGCCCCGTGTCTCCCTCGTGTTACCCCACACGCCCCGCTCATGCCCCGTGTCACCTTTGTGTTACCCCCCCACCCATGCCCTGTCTCCCCTGTTACCCCCACCCCGCTCATGCCCCGTGTCTCCCTTGTGTTACCCCCCACCCCCTGCTCATGCCCCGTGTCTCTCCCCTTCCCCCCGCCCTCTGCTCATGCCCGTGTCTCCCTCCTTTCCCCCACTCATGCCCCGTGTGTCTCTCCCCCCCACCCCCCACTCATGCCCCGTGTGTCTCTCCCCCCCTCCCCCGCTCATGCCCTTTGTGTCTCTCCCCTTCCCCCTACACCCAGCTCATGCCCCATGTCTCTCTCCCCTTCCCCCCCAACCCCCGCTCATGCCCCGTGACTCTATCCCCTTCCCCCCCACCCCCCTCATGCCTCTTGTGTCTCTCCCCTTCCCCCTCACCCCCGCTCATGCCCCGTGTGTCTCTCCCCTTCCCCCCGCCCCCGCTCATGCCCTGTGTCTCTCTCCCCTTCCCCCCCACCCCGCTCATGCCCTGTGTGTCTCTCCTCTTCCCCCCACCCCCGCTCATGCCCCGTGTGTTTCTCCCCTCCCCCCACCCCTGCTAATGTCCCATGTTTCTCCCCTTCCACCCACCCCCTGCTCAAGCCCTGTGTCTCTCTCCCCTTCCCCCCACCCCCGCTAATGCCCCATGTGTCTCTCCTCTTCCCCAACCCCCGCTCGTGCCCCGTGTGTCTCTCCCCTTCCCCCCACCCCCGCTCATGCCCCATGTCTCTCTCCTCTTCCCCCCATGCCCCGCTCATGCCCCGTGTGTCTCTCCCCTTCCCCCCACCCCCCGCTCATGCCCCGTGTCTCCCTCCTTTCCCCCCACCCCCACTCATGCCCCGTGTGTTTCTCCCCTCCCCCCAGCCCCGCTAATGCCCCATGTTTCTCCCCTTCCACCCAGCCCCGCTCATTCCCCGTGTATCTCTCCCCTCCCCCCACCCCCCGCTCATGCCCCGTGTCTCTCTCCCATTCCCCCCACCCCGCTCATGCCCTGTGTCTCTCTCCCCCTCACCCCCCACTCATGCCCCATGTCTCCCCTGTTCCGCCCCACCCCCGCTCATGATCTGTCTCCCCTGTTACCCCCACCCCCCGCTCATGCCCCGTGTCTCCCTTGTGTTACCCCCACCCCCAGCTCCTGTCCCGTGTCTCCCTTGTGTTACCCCCCACCTCCCGCTCATGCCCCATGTCGCCCTTGTGTTACCCCCCAACCCCCGCTCATACCCCGTGTCTCCCTCGTGTAACCCCCCCACCCCGCGCTCATGCCCCGTGTCTCCCTTGTGTTACCCCCCACCCATTCCCTGTCTCCCCTGTTACCCCCCACCCGCCGCTCATGCCCGTGTCTCTCTCCCCTTCCCCCACACCCTCACCCCACGCTCATGCCCGTGTCTCTCTCCCCTTCCCCCCAACCACCGCTCATGCCCCGTGTCTCTCTCCACTTCCCCCCACCCCCCGCTCATGCCCCATTTCTCCCCTGTTCCCCCCCACCCCCCGCTCATGACCTGTCTCCCCTGTTACCCCCACCCCCGCTCATGCCCCGTGTCTCCCGTGTGTTACCCCCCACCCCCAGCTCATGCCCCATGTCTCCCTTGTGTTACCCCCCACCCCCGCTCATGCCCCGTGTCTCCCTCGTGTAACCCCCCTACCCCCCGCTCATGCCCCGTGTCTCCCTTGTGTTACACCCACCCATTCCCTGTCTCCCCTGTTACCCCCCACCCACCACTCATGCCGTGTCTCTCTCCCCTTGCCCCCCACCCCCGCTTATGCCCTGTGTACTCTCTCCCCTTCCCCCACCCCCCGCTCATGCCCTGTGTCTCTCTCCCCTTCCCCCGGCCGCTCATTCCTGTGTCTCTCTCCCCTTCCCCCACCCCTGCTAATGCCCCGTGTCTCCCTCCCCCTTCCCCCCACCCCCCGCTCACGCCCCGTGTGTCTCTCCCCTTCCCCCCACACCCTACTCATTCCCTGTGTGTCTCTTCCCTTCCCCCACCCCACGCTCATGCCCCGTGTCTCCCTACTGTTCCCCCACCTCCCCGCTCATACCCGTGTCTCTCTCCCCTTCCCCGCAACCCCCCGCTCATGCCCCATGTGTCTCTCCCCTTCCCCACCCCCCGCTCATGCCCCATGTCTCTCTCCCCTTCCTCCCCAAGCCCCGCACATGCCCTGTGTGTCTCTCCCCTTCCCCCCACCCCCCGCTCATGCCCCGTGTCTCTCTCCCCTTCTCCCCCACCCCCCGCTCATGCCCTGTGTGTCTCCCCCCTCCCCCCACCCCCCGCTCATGCCCGTGTCTCTCCCCTTCCCCCCCACCCCCCGCTCATGCCCCGTGTGTCTATCCCCTTCCCCCACCCCCCGCTCATGCCCCGTGTCTCTCTCCCCTTCCCCCCACCCCCCGCTCATCCCCGTGTGTCTCCCCCCTTTCCCCCCACTCTCCGCTCATGCCCCGTGTCTCCCTCCTTTCCCCCACCCCTGCACATGCCCCTCATAACTCTCCCCTCCCCCCCACCCCCGCTCATGCATCGCGTGTCTCTCCCCTCCCCCCACCCCCCACTCATGCCCCGTGTGTCTCTCCCCTCCCCCCCACCCCCGCTCATACCCCGTGTGTCTCTCCCATTCCCCCCACCCCCGCTCATGTCCCGTGTCTCCCTACTGTTCCCCCATCCCCCGCTCATGGCCCCATGTCTCCCCTGTTCCTCCACACCCCCCGCTCATGACCTGTCTCCCCTGTTACCCCCCCCCCCCGCTCATGCACTATGTCTCCCTTGTGTTACCCCCCACCCCCAGCTCATGCCCTGTGTCTCCCTTGTTACCCCCCACCCCACGCTCATGCCCCATGTCTCCCTCATGTTACCCCCCACCCCCAGCTCATGCCCCATGTCTCCCTTGTGTTACCCCCCACCCATGCCCTGTCTCCCCTGTTACCCCCACCCCCCGCTCATGCCCCGTGTCTCCATTGTTTTACTCCCCACCCCCACTCATGCCCCGTGTATCTCCCCTTCCCCCACCTCCTGCTCATGCCTGTGTCTCCCTCCTTTCCCCCACTCATGCCCTGTGTGTCTCTCCCCCTCCCCTCGCTCATGTCCCGTGTGTCTCTCCCCTTCCCTCCCGCCCCCCGATCATGCCCCTTGTGTCGCCCCTTCCCCCCCACCCCCCGCTCATGCCCCATGTGTCTCTACCCTTCCCCCCCACCTCCCGCTCATGCCTGTGTCTCTCTCCCCTTCCACCCCACCCCTCGCTCATGCCCCATGTCTCTCTCCTCTTCCCCCACTCATGCCCCGTGTGTCTCTCCCCTCCCCCCCACCCCCGCTCATACCCCGTGTGTCTCTCCCATTCCCCCCACCCCCCGCTCATGTCCCGTGTCTCCCTACTGTTCCCCCATCCCCCGCTCATGCCCTGTGTCTCCCCTGTTCCCCCACGCCCCCCGCTCATGACCTGTCTCCCCTGTTACCCCCACCCCTGCTCATGCACTATGTCTCCCTTGTGTTACCCCCACTCCCAGCTCATGCCCTGTGTCTCCCTTGTTACCCCCACCCCACGCTCATGCCCCGTGTCTCCCTCATGTTACCCCCCACCCCCAGCTCATGCCCCATGTCTCCCTTGTGTTACCCCCACCCATGCCCTGTCTCCCCTGTTACCCCCACCCCCCGCTCATGCCCCGTGTCTCCATTGTGTTACTCCCCACCCCCACTCATGCCCCATGTCTCTCCCCTTCTCCCACCTCCTGCTCATGCCTGTGTCTCCCTCCTTTCCCCCACTCATGCCCCGTGTGTCTCTCCCCCCACCCCTCGCTCATGTCCCGTGTGTCTCTCCCCTTCCCTCCAACCCCCCGCTCATGCCCCGTGTGTCGCCCCTTCCCCCCCACCCCCCGCTCATGCCCCATGTGTCTCTACCCTTCCCCCCCACCTTCCGCTCATGCCTGTGTCTCTCTCCCCTTCCCCCCCACCCCTCGCTCATGCCCCATGTCTCTCTCCTCTTCCCCCGCTCATGCCCCGTGTGTCTCTCCCCTTCCCCCTACCCCCCGCTCATGCCCCGTGTCTCTCTCCCCTTCCCCCCCACCCCCTGCTCATGCCCTGTGACTCTCTCCCCTTCCCCTCATCCCCCGCTCATGCCCTGTGTGTCTCTCCCCTTCCCCCGCTCATTCCCCGTGTGTCTCTCCCCTTCCCCCCCACCCCCGCTCATGCCCCGTGTGTCGCCCCTTCCCCCCCACCCCCGCTCATGCCCCATGTGTCTCTACCCTTCCCCCACCTTTCGCTCATGCCTGTGTCTCTCTCCCCTTCCCCCCCACCCCTCGCTCATGCCCCGTGTCTCTCTCCCCTTCCCCCGCTCATGCCCCGTGTGTCTCTCCCCTTCCCTCCTACCCCCCGCTCATGCCCCGTGTCTCTCTCCCCTTCCCCTCATCCCCCGCTCATGCCCCGCGTGTCTCTCCCCTTCCCCCTCACCCCCCGCTCATTCCCCATGTGTCTCTCCCCTTCCCCCCCACTCCCCACTCATGCCCCGTGTGTCTCTCCCCTTCCCCCTACCCCCCGCTCTTGCCCCGTGTTTCTCCCCTTCCCCCCACTCCCGCTCATTCTCCGTGTCTCCCTCCTTTCCCTCCAACCCCCGCTCATGCCCCGTGTCTCTCCCCTCCCCCCCACTAATGCCCTGTGTCTCTCCCATTCCTCCCCACCCCCCGCTCATGCCCCGTGTCTCTCTCCCTTCCCCCCCACCCCCCTCATGCCCCGTGTCTCTCTCCCCTTCCCCCATTCCCCGCTCATGCCTCGTGTGTCTCTCCCTTTCCCCCTCCCCCGCTCATTTCCCGTGTCACCCTACTGTTCCCCCCACCCCCGCTCATGCTCCGTGTGTCACTCCCCTTACCCCCTACACCCAGCTCATGCCCCATGTCTCTCTCAGCTTCCCCCTCAACCCCCGCTCATGCCCCGTGACTCTATCCCCTTCCCCCCACCCCCTGCTCATTCCTCGTGTGTCTCTCCCCTTCCCCCTCACCCCCGCTCATGCCCCATGTGTCTCTCCCCTTGCCCCCCCGCTCATGCCCCGTGTGTCTCTCCCCTTGCCCCCCCGCTCATGCCCCGTGTCTCCCTACTGTTCCCCCCATCCCCCGCTCATGCCCCGTGTCTCCCCGTTTCCCCCACACCTCCCGCTCATGACCTGTCTCTCCTGTTACCCCCACCCCCGCTCATGCCCCATGACTCCCTCGTGTCACCCCCCACCCCCCGCTCATGCCCCGTGTCTCCCTACTGTTCCCCCATCCCCCGCTCATGCCCCGTGTCTCCCCGTTTCCCCCACACCTCCCGCTCATGACCTGTCTCCCCTGTTACCCCCACCCCCGCTCATGCACTGTGTCTCCCTTGTGTTACCCCCCAACCCCAGCTCATGCCCTGTGTCTCCCTTGTTACCCCCCACCCCCGCTCATGCCCCGTGTCTCTCCCCTTCCCCCCACCCCCTGCTTCTGCCTGTGTCTCCCTCCTTTCCCCCACTCATGCCCCGTGTGTCTCTCCCCCCACCCCTCGCTCATGCCCCGTGTGTCTCTCCATTTCCCCCCCACCCCCGCTCATGCCCCGTGTGTCGCCCCTTCACCCCCACCCCCCGCTCATGAAACTTGTGTCTCTCCCTTTCCCCCACCCCCGCTCATGTCCCGTGTCACCCTACTGTTCCCCCCACCCCCGCTCATGCCCCGTGTGTCACTCCCCTTACCCCCTACACCCAGCTCATGCCCCGTGTCTCTCTCCCCTTCCCCCCCACCCCCCGCTCATGCCCCGTGACTCTCTCCCCTTCCCCTCATCCCCCGCTCATGCCCCGTGTGTCTCTCCCCTTCCCCCTCACCCCCGCTCATTCCCCGTGTCTTTCCCCTTCCCCCCCACCCCCACTCATGCCCCGTGTCTCCCTACTGTTCGCTGCACCCCCCGCTCATGCCCCGTGTCTCTCTCCCCTTCCCCACCAACCCCGCTCATGCCCCGTGTGTCTCTCCCTTTCCCCCCCACCCCCTGCTCATGCCCTGTGTCTCTCTCCCCTTCCCCCCACCCCCCGCTCATGCCACGTGTGTCTCTTCCGTTGCCCCCACCCCCGCTCATGCCCCGTGTCTCCCTCCTTTCCCCCCACCCCCGCTCATGCACCATGTGTTTCTCCCCACCCCCCACCCCCCGCTAATGCCCTGTGCATCTCCCCTTCCACCCACCACCTGCTCAAGCCCGTGTCTCTCTCCCCTTCCCCCCACCCCCTGCTCATGCCCTGTGTGTCTCACCCCTTTCCCCCCACCCTCCCGCTCATGCCCCGTGTGCCTCACCCCTTCCCCCCACCCCCCGCTCATGCCCCGTGTGTCTCTCCCCTTCCCCCCACCCCCCTGCTCATGCCCTGTGTGTCTCTCCCCTTCCCCCCATCCCCCGCTCATGCCCCGTGTCTCCCTACTTTTCCCCCACGTCCCTGCTCATGCCCCGTGTCTCTCTCCACTCCCCCCCACCCCCCGCTCATGCCTAGTGTGTCTCTCCCCTTCCCCCCACCCCCCGCTCATGCCTCGTGTCTTTCCCCTTCCCCCCACCCCCGCTCATGCCCTGTGTCTCCCTCCTTTCCCCCCACCCCCCGCTCATGCCCCGTGTCTCTCCCCTCCCCCCCACTAATGCCCTGTGTCTCTCCCATTCCTCCCCACCCCACGCTCATGCCCCGTGTCTCTCTCCCTTCCCCCCCACCCCCGCTCATGCCCCGTGTCTCTCTCCCCTTCCCCCATTCCCTGCTCATGCCTTGTGTGTCTCTCCCCTTCCCCCACCCCCGCTCATGTCCCGTGTCTCCCTACTGTTCCCCCCACCCCCGCTCATGCCCCCTGTGTCACTCCCCTTACACCCTACACCCAGCTCATGCCCCAGGTCTCTCTCCCCTTCCCCCCCAACCCCCGCTCATGCCCCGTGACTCTATCCCCTTCCCCACCGCTCCCCGCTCATGCCTCGTGTGTCTCTCCCCTTCCCCCTCACCCCCCGCTCATGCCCCGTGTGTCTCTCCCCTTGCCCCCACCCCCGCTCATGCCCCGTGACTCTCTCCCCTTCCCCTCATCCCCCGCTCATGCCCCGTGTGTCTCTCCCCTTCCCCCTCACCCCCCGCTCATTCCCCGTGGGTCTCTCCCCTTCCCCCCCACCCCCACTCATGCCCCGTGTCTCCTTACTGTTCGCCGCACCCCCCGCTCATGCCCCGTGTCTCTCCCCCCTTCCCCACCAACCCTGCTCATGCCCCGTGTGTCTCTCCGTTTCGCCCCCACCCCGCTCATGCCCTGTGTCTCTCTCCCCTTCCCCCCAGCCCCCGCTCATGCCACGTGTGTCTCTTCCCTTGCCCCCACCCCCCGCTCATGCCCCGTGTCTCCCTCCTTTCCCCCACCTCCGCTCATGCACCATGTGTTTCTCCCCTCCCCCCACCCCCGCTAATGCCCCGTGCATCTCACCTTCCACCCACCCCCTGCTCAAGCCCTGTGTCTCTTTCCCCTTCCCCCCACCCCCTGCTCATGCCCCGTGTGTCACATCCCTTAACCCCCACCCCCCCGCTCATGCCCCGTGTGTCTCACCCCTTCCCCCCACCCCCCGCTCATGCCCCGTGTGTCTCTCCCCTTCCCCCCACCCCCCGCTCATGCCCCGTGTGTCTCTCCCCTTCCCCCCACCCCCGCTCATGCCCCGTGTCTCCCTACTGTTCCCCCACCTCCCTGCTCATGCCCCGTGTCTCTCTCCCCTCCCCCCCACCCCCTGCTCATGCCCCGTGTGTCTCTCCCCTTTCCCCCCACCCCCTGCTCATGCCCCGTGTCTCTCCCCTTCCCCCCACCCCCGCTCATGCCCCGTGTCTCCCTCCTTTCCCCCCACCCCCCGCTCATGCCCCGTGTCTCTCCTCTCCCCCCCACTAATGCCCTGTGTCTCTCCCATTCCTCCCCACCCCCCGTTCATGCCCCGTGTCTCTCTCCCTTCCCCCCAACCCCCGCTCATGCCCCGTGTCTCTCTCCCCTTCCCCCATTCCCTGCTCATGCCTCGTGTGTCTCTCCCCTTCCCCCACCCCCGCTCATGTCCCGTGTCTCCCTACTGTTCCCCCCACCCCCGCTCATGCCCCGTGTGTCACTCCCCTTACCCCCTACACCCAGCTCATGCCCCATGTCTCTCTCCCCTTCCCCCCCAACCCCCGCTCATGCCCCTTGACTCTATCCCCTTCCCCCCCACTCCCCGCTCATGCCTCGTGTGTCTCTCCCCTTCCCCCTCACCCCCCGCTCATGCCCCGTGTGTCTCTCCCCTTGCCCCCACCCCGCTCATGCCCCGTGTCTCCCCTGTTCCCCCAAACCCCTCGCTCATGACCTGTCTCCCCTGTTACCGCCAACCCTGCTCATGCACTGTGTCTCCCTTGTGTTACCCCCCACCCCCAGCTCATGCCCTGTGTCTCCCTTGTTACCCCCCACCCCACGCTCATGCCCCGTGTCTCCCTCATGTTACCCCCCACCCCCAGCTCATGCCCCATGTCTCCCTTGTGTTACCCCCTCACCCATGCCCTGTCTCCCCTGTTACCCCCACCCCCTGCTCATGCCCCGTGTCTCCCTTGTGTTACCCCCCACCCCCGCTCATGCCCCGTGTCTCTGCCCTTCCCGCACCCCCTGCTCATGCCTGTGTCTCCCTCCTTTCCCCCACTCATGCCCCGTGTGTCTCTCCCCTTCCCCCCCACGCCGCTCATGGCCCGTGTCTCCCTACTGTTCCCCCACCTCCCTGCTCATGCCCCGTGTCTTTCTCCCCGTCCCCCCACCCCGCTCATGCCCCGTGTGTCTCTCCACTTCCCCCCACCCCCTGCTCATGCCCCGTGTGTCTCCCCTTCCCACCACCCCCGCTCATGCCCCATGTCTCCCTCCTTTCCCCCCACCCCCCGCTCATGCCCCGTGTCTCTCCCATCCCCCCACTAATGCCCTGTGTCTCTCCCATTCCTCCCCACCCCCGCTCATGCCCTGTGTCTCTCTCCCTTGTCCCCACCCCCGCTCGTGCCCCGTGTCTCCGTACTGTTCCCCCTACCCCCCGCTCATGCCCCGTGTCTCTCTCCCCTTCCCCCACCCCCGCTAATGCCCTGTGTGACTCTCCCCTTCCCCCCGCCCCCCGCTCATGCCCTGTGTCTCTCTCCCCTTCCCCCCACCCCCGCTCATGCCCCGTGTGTCTCTCCCCTTCCCCCCACCCCCGCTCATGCCCCGTGTCTCCCTCCTTTCCCCCCACCCCCCGCTCATGCCACGTGTCTCTCCCCTCCCCCCCACTAATGCCCTGTGTCTCTCCCATTCCTCCCCACCCCCGGCTCATGCCCTGTGTCTCTCTCCCTTCACCCGCACCCCTGCTCATGCCCCGTGTCTCTCTCCCCTTCCCCCATCTCCCGCTCATTCCTCGTGTGTCTCTCCCCTTCCCCCACCCCCCGCTCATGTCCCCTGTCTCCCTACTGCTCCCCCCACCCCCGCTCATGCCCCGTGTGTCACTCCCCTTACCCCCTACACCCAGCTCATGCCCAATGTTTCTCTCCCCTTCCCCCCAACCCCCGCTCATGCCCCGTGACTCTATCCCCTTCCCCCCACCCCCCGCTCATGCCTCGAGTGTCTCTCCCCTTCCCCCTCACCCCCCGCTCATGCCCCGTGTGTCTCTCCCCTTGCCCCCACCCCCGCTCATGCCCTGTGTCTCCCTACTGTTCCCCCACCCCCCGCTCATGCCCCGTGTCACTCTCCCCTTCCCCCACCCCCCGCTCATGCCCAGTGTGTCTCTCTCCCCTTCCCCCCACCCCCGCTCATGCCCCGTATGTCTCTCCCCTTCCCCCCACCTCCCACTCATGCCCTGTGTCTCCCTCCTTTCCCCCCACCCCCGCTCATGCCCCGTGTTTCTCCCCTTCCACCCACCCCCTGCTCAAGCTCTGTGTCTCTCTCCCCTTCCCCCCACCCCCGCTCATGCCCCATGTGTCTCTCCCCTTCCTCCCACCCCCGCTCGTGCCCCGTGTGTCTCACCCCTTCCCCCCACCCCCGCTCATGCCCCATGTCTCTCTCCTCTTCCCCCTACCCCGGCTCATGCCCTGTGTCTCTCTCCCCTTCCCCCCACCCCCGCTCATTCCCCGTGTGTCTCTCCCCTTCCCCCCACCCCCGCTCATGCCCCGTGTCTCCTTCCTTTCCCCCACCCCACGCTCATGCCCCGTGTGTTTCTCCCCTCCGCCCCACCCCTGCTAATGCCCCATGTTTCTCCCCTTCTACCCACCCCCTGCTCAAGCCCTGTGTCTCTCTCCCCTTCCCCCCAACCCCGCTCATGCCCCATGTGTTTCTCCCCTTCCCCACACCCCCGATCGTACCCCGTGTGTCTCACCCCTTCCCCCCACCCCCGCTCATGCCCCATGTCTCTCTCATCTTCCCCCCACCCCCTGCTCATGCCCCGTGTGTCTATCCCCTTCCCCCCACCCCCCTCTCATGCCCCATGTCTCCCTCCTTTCCCCCCACCCCCGATCATGCCCCGTGTGTTTCTCCCCTCCCTCCCACCCCCGCTAATGCCCCATGTTTCTCCCCTTCCACCCACCCCCACTCAAGCCCCGTGTATCTCTCCCCTCCCCCCAACCCCCGCTCATGCCCTGTGTCTCTCTCCCATTCCCGCCCACCCCCCGCTCATGCCCTGTGTCTCTCTCCACTTCCCCTCACCCCCCACTCATGCCCCATGTCTCTCCTGTTCCCCCCACCCCCCGCTCATCACCTGTCTCCCATGTTACCCCCCACCCCCAGCTCCTGCCCTGTGTCTCCCTTGTGTTACCCCCCACTGCCTGCTCATGCCCCATGTCTCCCTTGTGTTACCCCCCACCCCCGCTCATGCCCCGTGTCTCCCTCGTGTAACCCCCCTACCCCCGCTCATGCCCTGTGTCTCTCTCCCATTCCCGCCCACCCCCCGCTCATGCCCTGTGTCTCTCTCCACTTCCCCTCACCCCCCACTCATGCCCCATGTCTCTCCTGTTCCCCCCACCCCCCGCTCATCACCTGTCTCCCATGTTACCCCCCACCCCCAGCTCCTGCCCTGTGTCTCCCTTGTGTTACCCCCCACTGCCTGCTCATGCCCCATGTCTCCCTTGTGTTACCCCCCACCCCCGCTCATGCCCCGTGTCTCCCTCGTGTAACCCCCCTACCCCCGCTCATGCCCTGTGTCTCCCTTGTGTTACCCCCCACCAATTCCCTGTCTCCCCTGTTACCCCCCACCCGCCGCTCATGCCCGTGTCTCTCTCCCCTTCCCCCACACCCTCACCCCACGCTCATGCCGTGTCTCTCTCCCATTCCCCCCCACCCACCACTCATGCCCCGTGTCTGTCTCCACTTCCCCCCACCCCCCGCTCATGCCCCATGTCTCCCCTGTTCCCCCCCACACCCCGCTCATGACCTGTCTCCCTGTTACCCCCACCCCCACGCAGGCCCCGTGTCTCCCGTGTGTTACCCCCCACCCCCAGCTCATGCCCCATGTCTCCTTTGTGTTACCCCCCACCCTCCCGCTCCCGCTCCTGCCCCGTGTCTCCCTCATGTAAACCCCCACCCCCCACTCATGCCCCGTGTCTCCCTTGTGTTACCCCCACCCATTCCCTTTCTCCCCTGTTACCCCCACCCGTCGCTCATGCCTGTGTCTCTCTCCCCTTCCCCCACAACCCCACCCCACGCCCCTGTCTCGCTTCCCTTGCCCCCACCACCTGCTCATGCCCTGTGTACACTCTCCCCTTCCCCCCACCCCCCGCTCATGCCCCGTGTCTCTCTCCCCTTCCCCCCACCCCCCACTCATTCCCTGTGTTTCTCTCCCCTTCCCCCACCCCCTGCTCATGCCCCGTGTCTCCCTCCCCTTCCCCCACCCCCTGCTCATGCCCCATGTGTCTCTCCCCTTCCCCCCATACCCCGCTCATGCCCTGTGTGTCTCTCCCCTTCCCCCCACCCCCCGTGCTCATGCCCCGTGTCTCCCTACTGTTCCCCCCACCTCCCCTCTCATGCCCCGTGTCTCTCTCCCCTTCCCCCCAACCCCCCACTCATGCCCCGTGTGTCTCTCCCCTTCCCCCACCCCCGCTCATGCCCCATGTCTCTCTCCCCTCCCCCAACCCCCCGCTCATGCCCCGTGTGTCTCTCCCCTTCCCCCCACCCCCCGTTCATGACCCGTGTCTCTCTCCCCTCCCCCCCGCTCATGCCCCGTGTGTCTCCCCCTCACCCCACCCCCCGCTCATGCCCGGTGCCTCTCCCCTTCCCCCCCACTAATGCCCCTTGTGTCTATCCCCTTCCCCCACCCCCCCGCTCATGCCCCGTATCTCTCTCCCCTTCCCCCCACCCCCCGCTCATCACCCGTGTGTCTCTCCCCTTCCCCCCACCCCCCGCTCATGCCCCGTGTCTCTCTCACCTCCCCCCCACCCCCTGCTCATGCCCTGTGTGTCTCTCCCCTCCCCCCACCCCCCCACTCGTGCCCCGTGTCTCTCCCCTTTCCCTCTACCCCCGCTCATGCCACATGTCTCTCCCCTCCCCCCACTAAGGCCCTGTGTCTCTCCCATTCCTCCCCACCCCTGGCTCATGCCCTGTGTCTCTCTCCCTTCCCCCCCACCCCTGCTCGTGCCCCATGTCTCTCTCCCCTTCCCCATCCCCCGCTCATGCCTCGTGTGTCTCTCCCCTTCCCCCACCCCCGCTCATGTCCCGTGTCTCCCTACTATTCCCCCCACCCCCGCTCATGCCCCGTGTGTCACTCCCCTTACCCCCTACACCCAGCTCATGCCCCATGTCTCTCTCCCCTTCCACCCAATCCCCGCTCATGCTCTGTGACTCTATCCTCTTCCCCCCACCCCCCGCTCATGCCTCGTGTGTCTCTCCCCTTCCCCCTCACCCCCCGCTCATGCCCCGTGTGTCTCTCCCCTTGCCCCCACTCCCGCTCATGCCCCATGTCTCCCTACTGTTCCCCCCAACCCCCAGCTCATGCCCCATGTCTCTCTCCCCTTCCCCCACCCTCCGCTCATGCCCTGTGTCTCTCTCCCCTTCCCCCCACCCCCGCTCATGCCCCGTGTGTCTCTCCCCTTCCCCCCACCCCCTGCTCATGCCCCATGTCTCCCTCCTTTCCCCCCACCCCCCGCTCACGCCCCGTGTGTTTCTCCCTTCCCCCCCACCCCTGCTAATGCCCCGTGTTTCTCCCCTTCCACCCAACTCCCGCTCAAGCCCCGTGTCTCTCTCCCCTTCCCCCCACTCCTGCTCATGCCCCATGTGTCTCTCCCCTTCCCCCCACCCCCGCTCGTGCCCCGTGTGTCTCACCCCTTCCCCCCACCCCCCTCATGCCCCATGTCTCTCTCCTCTTCCCCCCACCCCCGCTCATGCCCTGTGTCTCTCTCCCCTTCCCCCCACCCCGCTCATGCCCCGTGTGTCTCACCCCTTCCCCCACCCCCGCTCATGCCCCATGTCTCTCTCCTCTTCACCCCACCCCCCGCTCATGCCCCGTGTGTCTCTCCCCTTCCCCCCACCCCCTGCTCATGCCCCGTGTCTCCCTCCTTTCCCCCCACCCCCACTCATGCCCCGTGTGTCTCTCCCCTCCCCTCCACCCCCGCTAATGCCCCATGTTTCTCCCCTTCCACCCACCCCCACTCAAGCCCTGTGTATCTCTCCCCTCCCCCCACCCCCCGCTCTTGCCCTGTGTCTCTCTCCCATTCCCATTCACCCCCCGCTCATGCCCGTGTCTCTCTCCCCTTCCCCCACACCCTCACCCCACGCTCATGCCCGTGTCTCTCTCTCGCGTTCCCCCCCACCCAACGCTCATGCCCCATGTCTCTCTCCACTTCCCCCCACCCCCCGCTCATGCCCCATGTCTCCCCTGTTCCCCCACCCCCCGCTCATGACCTGTCTCCCCTGTTACCCCCACCCCCCGCTCATGCCCCGTGTCTCCCGTGTGTTACCCCCCACCCCCAGCTCATGCCCCATGTCTCCCTTGTGTTACCCCCCACCCCCCGCTCATGCCCCGTGTCTCCCTCGTGCAACCCCCCACCCCCCGCTCATGCCCCATGTCTCCCTTGTGTTAAACCCACCCATTCCCTGTCTCCCCTGTTATCCCCCACCCGCTGCTCATGCCCGTGTCTCTCTCCCCTTCTCCCACACCCCCACCCCACGCTCATGCCCGTGTCTCTCTCCCCTTGCCCCCCACCACCCGGTCATGCCCTGTGTACTCTCTCCCCTTCCCCCCACCCCCCGCTCATGCCCTGTGACTTTCTCCCCTTCCCCCCACCCCCGCTCATTCCCCGTGTCTCTCACTCCTTCCCCCCACCCCCGCTCATGCCCTGTGTCTCCCTACGGTTCCCCCCACCCCCCGCTCATGCCCCATGTCTCTTTCCCTTCCCCACCAACCCCGCTCATGCCCCGTGTGTCTCTCCCCTTCCCCCACCCTCTGCTCATGCCCCGTGTCTCTCTCCCCTTCCCCCCACCCCCCGCTCATGCCCCGTGTGTCTCTCCCCTTGCCCCCACCCCCTGCTCATGCCTCGTGTCTCCCTCCTTTCCCCCCACCCCGCTCATGCACCATGTGTTTCTCCCCTCTCCCCCACCCCCCACTAATGCCCCATGTATCTCCCCTTCCACCCACCCCCCGCTCAAGCCCTGTGTCTCTCGCCCCTTCCCCCCACCCCCCGCTCATGCACCGTGTGTCTCTCCCCTTCCCCCCAACCCCCGCTCATGCCCCGTGTGTCTCACTCCTTCCCCCCACCCCCCGCTCATGCCCTGTGTGTCTCTCCCCTTCCCCCCACCCCCCGCTCATGCCCCGTGTGTCTCTCCCCTTCCCCCCACCCCCTGCTCATGCCCCGTGTCTCCCTACTGTTCCCCCACCTCCCCGCTCATGCCCCGTGTGTCTCTCCCCTTCCCCCCCACCCCCCACTCATGCCCCGTGTCTCTCCCCTTCCCCCACCCCCGCTCATGTCCCGTGTCTCCCTACTATTCCCCCCACCCCCGCTCATGCCCCGTGTGTCACTCCCCTTACCCCCTACACCCAGCTCATGCCCCATGTCTCTCTCCCCTTCCCCCCAATCCCCGCTCATGCCCCGTGACTCTATCCTCTCCCCCCCACCCCCCGCTCATGCCTCGTGTGTCTCTCCCCTTCCCCCTCACCCCCCGCTCATGCCCCGTGTGTCTCTCCCCTTGCCCCCACTCCCGCTCATGCCCCGTGTCTCCCTACTGTTCCCCCCAACCCCCAGCTCATGCCCCATGTCTCTCTCCCCTTCCCCCACCCTCCGCTCATGCCCTGTGTCTCTCTCCCCTTCCCCCCACCCCCGCTCATGCCCCGTGTGTCTCTCCCCTTCCCCCCACCCCCTGCTCATGCCCCATGTCTCCCTCCTTTCCCCCCACCCCCCGCTCATGCCCCGTGTGTTTCTCCCTTCCCCCCCACCCCTGCTAATGCCCCGTGTTTCTCCCCTTCCACCCAACTCCCGCTCAAGCCCCGTGTCTCTCTCCCCTTCCCCCCACCCCCGCTCATGCCCCATGTGTCTCTCCCCTTCCCCCCACCCCCAGTCGTGCCCCGTGTGTCTCACCCCTTCCCCCCACCCCCGCTCCTGCCCCATGTCTCTCTCCTCTTCCCCCCACCCCCGCTCATGCCCTGTGTCTCTCTCCCCTTCCCCCCACCCCGCTCATGCCCCGTGTGTCTCACCCCTTCCCCCACCCCCGCTCATGCCCCATGTCTCTCTCCTCTTCCCCCCACCCCCCGCTCATGCCCCGTGTGTCTCTCCCCTTCCCCCCACCCCCTGCTCATGCCCCGTGTCTCCCTCCTTTCCCCCCACCCCCACTCATGCCCCGTGTGTCTCTCCCATCCCCTCCACCCCCGCTAATGCCTCATGTTTCTCCCCTTCCACCCACCCCCACTCAAGCCCTGTGTATCTCTCCCCTCCCCCCACCCCCCGCTCTTGCCCTGTGTCTCTCTCCCATTCCCCCCACCCCCCGCTCATGCCCGTGTCTCTCTCCCCTTCCCCCACACCCTCACTCCACGCTCATGCCCGTGTCTCTCTCTCGCGTTCCCCCCCACCCAACGCTCATGCCCCATGTCTCTCTCCACTTCCCCCACCCCCCGCTCATGCCCCATGTCTCCCCTGTTCCCCCACCCCCCGCTCATGACCTGTCTCCCCTGTTACCCCCACCCCCCGCTCATGCCCCGTGTCTCCCGTGTGTTACCCCCCACCCCCAGCTCATGCCCCATGTCTCCCTTGTGTTACCCCCCACCCCCCGCTCATGCCCCGTGTCTCCCTCGTGTAACCCCCCACCCCCCGCTCATGCCCCATGTCTCCCTTGTGTTACCCCCACCCATTCCCTGTCTCCCCTGTTACCCCCCACCCGCTGCTCATGCCCGTGTCTCTCTCCCCTTCCCCCACACCCCCACCCCACGCTCATGCCCGTGTCTCTCTCCCCTTGCCCCCCACCACCCGGTCATGCCCTGTGTACTCTCTCCCCTTCCCCCCACCCCCGCTCATGCCCTGTGTCTTTCTCCCCTTCCCCCCACCCCCGCTCATTCCCCGTGTCTCTCACTCCTTCCCCCCACCCCCGCTCATGCCCCGTGTCTCCCTACGGTTCCCCCCACCCCCCGCTCATGCCCCATGTCTCTTTCCCTTCCCCACCAACCCCGCTCATGCCCCGTGTGTCTCTCCCCTTCCCCCACCCTCTGCTCATGCCCCGTGTCTCTCTCTCTCTCTCCCTCTCTCCCCTTCCCCCCACCCCCCGCTCATGCCCCGTGTGTCTCTCCCCTTGCCCCCACCCCCTGCTCATGCCTCGTGTCTCCCTCCTTTCCCCCCACCCCGCTCATGCACCATGTGTTTCTCCCCTCTCCCCCACCCCCCACTAATGCCCCATGTATCTCCCCTTCCACCCACCCCCTGCTCAAGCCCTGTGTCTCTCTCCCCTTCCCCCCAACCCCCGCTCATGCCCCGTGTGTCTCACTCCTTCCCCCCACCTCCCGCTCATGCCCTGTGTGTCTCTCCCCTTCCC
The DNA here is from genome assembly GCF_040938575.1 of Ambystoma mexicanum. Lineage (NCBI taxonomy): Eukaryota > Metazoa > Chordata > Amphibia > Caudata > Ambystomatidae > Ambystoma > Ambystoma mexicanum. Next base: position 457,864,921 of record NC_090941.1, on the reverse strand, counting down.
CCACCCCCCGCTCATGCCCCGTGTGTCTCTCCCCTTCCCCCCACCCCCCGCTCATGCCCCGTGTCTCCCTACTGTTCCCCCACCTCCCCGCTCATGCCCCGTGTGTCTCTCCCCTTCCCCCCCACCCCCCACTCATGCCCCGTGTCTCTCCCCTTCCCCCACCCCCGCTCATGCCCCGTGTGTCTCTCCCCTTCCCCCCACCCCCTGCTCATGTCCCGTGTCTCCCTCCTTACCCCCACCCCCCCGCTCATGCCCCGTGTCTCTCCCCTCCCCCCCACTAATGCCCTGTGTCTCTCCCGTTCTCCCCCACCCCCCGCTCATGCCCCGTGTCTCTCTCCCTTCCTCCCCATGCCAGCTCATGCCCCGTGTGTCTCTCCCCTTCCCCCACCCCCGCTCATGCCCCATGTCTCTCTCCTCTTCCCCCCACCCCCCGCTCATGCCCCGTGTGTCTCTCCCCTTCCCCCCACCCCCTGCTCATGCCCCGTGTCTCCCTCCTTTCCCCCCACCCCCACTCATGCCCCGTGTGTCTCTCCCCTCCCCTCCACCCCCGCTAATGCCCCATGTTTCTCCCCTTCCACCCACCCCCACTCAAGCCCTGTGTATCTCTCCCCTCCCCCCACCCCCCGCTCTTGCCCTGTGTCTCTCTCCCATTCCCATTCACCCCCCGCTCATGCCCGTGTCTCTCTCCCCTTCCCCCACACCCTCACCCCACGCTCATGCCCGTGTCTCTCTCTCGCGTTCCCCCCCACCCAACGCTCATGCCCCATGTCTCTCTCCACTTCCCCCCACCCCCCGCTCATTCATGCCCCGTGTCTCCCTACTGTTCCCCCCACCCCCTGCTCATGCCTCGTGTGTCTCTTCCCTTCCCCTACCCCCCACTCATGTCCCGTGTCTCCCTACTCTTCCCCCCACCCCCGCTCATGCCCCGTGTGTCACTCCCCTTCCCCCCCACCCCCCGCTCATGCCCCGTGTCTCCCTACTGTTCCCCCCATCCCCCTGCTCATGCCCCGTGTGTCTCTCCCCTTCCCCCCACCCCCCACTCATGCCCCAATTGTCTCTCCCCTTCCCCCCACCCCCATTCATGCCCTGTGTCTCTCTCCCCTTCTCCCCACCCCCCGCTCAAGCCTCGTGTGTCTCTCCCCTTCCCTCACCCCCTGCTCATGCCCCGTGTGTCTCTCCCCTCCCCCCACCCCCTGCTCATGCCCCGTGTCTCTCCCCTCCCCCCCACTAATGCCCTGTGTCTCTCCCGTTCCCCCCCACCCCCCGCTCATGCCCCGTGTCTCTCTCCCTTCCCCCCATGCCCGCTCATGCCCCGTGTGTCTCTCCCCTTCCCCCCACCCCCCGCTCATGCCCCGTGTGTCTCACCCCTTACCCCCCACCCCCGCTCATGCCTCGTGTGTCTCTTCCCTTCCCCTACCCCCCACTCATGTCCTGTGTCTCCCTACTGTTCCCCCCACCCCCGCTCATGCCCCGTGTGTCACTCCCCTTCCCCCCCACCCCCCGCTCATGCCCCGTGTCTCCCTACTGTTCCCCAATCCCCCTGCTCATGCCCCATGTGTCTCTCCCCTTCCCCCCACCCCCCACTCATGCCCCAAGTGTCTCTCCCCTTCCCCCCACCCCCGTTCATGCCCTGTGTCTCTCTCCCCTTCCCCCCAACCCCCGCTCAAGCCCCCTGTGTCTCTCCATTTCCCCCACCCCCTGCTCATTCCCCGTGTGTCTCTCCCCTCCCCCCACCCCCTGCTCATGCCCCGTGTGTCTCTCCCCTCCCCCCCACCCCCACGCTCATGCCCTGTGTCTCCCTACTGTTCCCCCCACCCCCGCTCATGCCCCATGTCTCTCTCCACTTCCCCCCGCCCCACGTCGTGCCCCGTGTCTCCCCTTTTCCCCCCACCCCCGCTCATGACCTGTCTCTCCTGTTACCCCCACCCCCGCTCAAGCCCCATGACTCCCTCGTGTCACCCCCCACCCCCCGCTCATGCCCCATGACTCCCTCGTGTTACCCCCTACCCCCCACTCATGCCCCTTGTCTCCATTGTGTTACCCCCCACCCATGCCCCGTGTCTCTCCCCTTTGCCCCCACCCCCCGCTCATGCCTCGTGTGTCTCTCCCCTTCTCCCACCCCCCGCTCATGTCCCGTGTCTCCCTACTGTTCCCCCCACCCCCGCTCATGCCCCGTGTGTCACTCCCCTTACCCCCAGCCCCCGCTCATGCCCCGTGTCTCTCTCCCCTTCCCCCCACCTCCCGCTCATGCCCCGTGTCTGCCTACTGTTCCCCCCCACCCTCTGCTCATGCCCCGTGTGTCTCTCCCCTTCCCCCCACCTCCCGCTCATGCCCCAAGTGTCTCTCCCCTTCCCCCCCACCCACCACTCATACCCGTGTCTCTCTACCCTTCCCCCATCCCCCCCGCTCATGGCCCGTGTCTCCCTCCCAATCCCCCCACCCCCCGCTCATGCCCCGTGTCTCCCTACTGTTCTCCCCACCCCCGCTCATGCCCATGTCTCTCTCCCCTTCCCCCCCACCCCCGCTCATGCCCCGTGTCTCTCTCCCCTTCCCCCCCACCACCCGCTCATGCCCCGTGTTTCTCTCCCCTTCCCCCACCCCCGTTCATGCCCCGTGTCTCCCTCCTATCCCCGCAACCCCGCTCATGCCCCTTGTTTCTCTCCCCTCCCCCCACCCCCCGCTCTTGCCCCGTGTCTCTCTCCCATTCCCCCCCACCCCCCGCTAATGCCCTGTGTCTCTCTCCACTTCCCCTCATCCCCCACTCATGCCCCATGTCTCCCCTGTTCCCCCCCACCCCCCGCTCATGACCTGTCTCCCCTGTTACCCCCCACCCCCCACTCATGCCCCATGACTCCCTTGTGTTACCCCCCCAGCCCCCGCTCATGCCCCGTGACTCCCTCATGTTACCCCCCCACCCCCCGCTCATGCCCCTTGTCTCCATTGTGTTACCCCCCACCCATGCCCCGTGTCTCTCCCCTTCGCCCCCACCCCCCGCTCATGCCTCGTGTGTCTCTCCCCTTCCCCCACCCCCGCTCATGTCCCGTGTCTCCCTACTGTTCCCCCCACCCCCGCTCATCCCCCGTGTGTCACTCTCCTTACCCCCACCCCCCGCTCATGCCCCGTGTCTCTCTCCCCTTCCCCCCACCCCCCGCTCATGCCCCGTGTCTCCCTACTGTTCCCCCCACCCCCTGCTCATGGCTCGTGTGTCTCTCCCCTTCCCCCCACCCCCCGCTCATGCCCCAAGTGTCTCTCCCCTTCCCCCCACTCACCGCTCATACCCGTGTCTCTCTCCCCTTCCCCCCACCCCCCCCGCTCATGGCCCGTGTCTCCCTCCCAATCCCCCCACTCCCGCTCATGCCCCGTGTCTCCCTACTGTTCCCCCCACACCCTGCTCATGCCCCATGTCTCTCTCCCCTTCCCCCCACCCCCGCTCATGCCCCGTGTCTCTCTCCCCTTCCCCCCACCCCCCGCTCATGCCCCGTGTTTCTCTCCCCTTCCCCCACCCCCCGTTCATGCCCCGTGTCTCCCTCCTATCCCCGCACCCCCCGCTCATGCCCCTTGTTTCTCTCCCCTTCCCCCCACCCCCTGCACATACCCCGTGTGTCTCTCCCCTCCCCCCCACCCCCCGCTCATGCCCTGTGTTTCTCTCCCCTTCCCCCCCACCCCCCACTCATGCCCCGTGTCTCCCTTGTGCTACCCCCACCCCCAGGTCATGCCCCGTGTCTCCTTTGTTTTGCCCCTCCAGCCCCCGCTCATGCCCTGTGTCTCCCTTGTGTTACCCCCCACCCCCTGCTCATGCCCATGTCTCCCTCTTGTTACCCCCCACTCCCCGCTCATGCCCCGTGTCTCCCTTGTGTTACCCCCTCCCCCTGCTCATGCCCCGTATCTCCCTTATGTTACCTCCCCACCACCCGCTCATGCCCTGTGTCTCCCTTGTGTTACCCCCTCCCCCAGCTCATGCCCTGTGTCTCCCTTGAGTTAACCCCCACTCCCTGCTCATGCCCCGTGTCTCACCTGTTCCCCCTACCCCCGCTAATGCCCCGTGACTCCCTCCTTTCCCCCACCCCGCTCATGCCCCGATGCCCCGTGTCTCCCTTGTGTTACCCCCACCCCACTCTCATGCCCCATGTCTCCCCTGTTCCCCCACCCCCGCTCATGCCCTGTGTCTCTCTCCTGTTCCCCCCACCCCCGCTCATGCCCCGTGTCTCCCCTGTTCCCCTCCACCCCCCGCTCATGCCCCGTGTTTCCCTTGTGTACTCCCCACCCCTGCTCATGCCCCGTGTCTCCTGTTGCCCCCCACCCTCCGGTCATGTCCCGTGTCTCCCTCCTGTACCCCCACCCCTCACCCCCCGCTCATGCCCCATGTTTCCCTCGTGTTCCCTGCACCCCCCCGCTCATGCCCCGTGTCTCCCTCGTGTTACCCCCCACCCCCGCTCATGCCCCATGTCTCCCTCGTGTTCCCCCCACACCCTGCTCATGCCCCGTGTCTCCCGTTGCCCCCACCCCCTGCTCAAGCCCCATGTCTCCCTCGTGTTCCCCCCACCCCCGCTCATGCCCCGTGTTTCCCTCATGTTATCCCCCACCCCCTACCGCTCATGCCCCGTGTCCCCCTCGTGTTCCCCCCACCTGCTCATGCCCCGTGTCTCTCTCCTTTCCCCCAACCCCCCGCTCATGCCCCGTGTGTGTGCCCTGTTCCCCCACTCCCCCTCATGCCCCGTGTGTGCGCCCTGTTCCCCCACCCCCACTCATGCCCTGTGTGTGCGTCCTGTTCCCCCACCCCCGCTCATGCCCCGTGTGTGCGCCCTGTTCCCTCCACCCCCACTCATGCCCCGTGTCTCCATTGTGTACCCCCTCATCCCCCGCTCATGCCCCGTGTGTCCCCTTTTGCCCCCACCCCCTGCTCATGCCCTGTGTCTCCCTCGTGTTACCCCCACCCCCCACTCATGCCCTGTGTCTCCATTGTGTACCCCCTCACCCCCCGCTCATGCCCCGTGTGCCTCCTGTTGCCCCCCCCGCTCATGCCCATGTCTCCCTCGTGTTCCCCCCACCCCAGCTCATGCCCCGTGTTTCCCTCGTGTTACCCCCACCCCCGCTCATGCCTCGTGTTTGCCTCGTGTTATCCCCACCCCCTCCCGCTCATGCCCCGTGTCCCCCTCGTGTTCCCCCACCTGCTCATGCCCTGTGTCTCTCCTTTCCCCCAACCCCCAGCTCATGCCCCGTGTGTGTGCCCTGTTCCCCCACCCCTCCTCATGCCCTGTGTCTGCGCCCTGTTCCCCCACCCCCGCTCATGCCCCGTGTGTGCGTCCTGTTCCCCCACCCCCGCTCATGCCCCGTGTGTGCGGCCTGTTCCCCCCACCCCCGCTCATGCCCTGTGTGCACCCTGTTCCCCCACCCCCGCTCATGGCCCGTGTGTGCCCTGTTCCCCCCACCTCCGCTCATGCCCTGTGTCCCCTGTTCCCCCCACCCCCGCTCATGCCCCATGTGCACTGTTAACCCCACACCCACCCATACCCCGTGTCTCCCTCGTGTTCCCCCCACCACCCGCTCATGCCCCGTGTCTCCCTCATGTACCCCCTCACCCCTGCTCATGCCCCGTGTGTCTCCTGTTGCCCCCACTCCCCGCTCATGCCCCGTGTCTCCATCGTGTTTCCCCTCACCCCCCACTCATGCCCGTGTGTCCCCTTTTGCCCCCACCCCCTGCTCATGCCCCGTGTCTCCCTCGTGTTCCCCCCACCCCCCACTCATGCCCAGTGTCTTCATCGTGTACCTCCTCACCCCCCGCTCATGCCCCGTGTGTTTCCTGTTGCCTCCTCCCCCCGCTCATGCCCCGTGTCTCCCTCGTATTCCCCCCACCCCCGCTCATGCCCCGTGTTTCCCTCGTGTTACCCCCCACTCATGCCCTGTGTCTCCCTCCTGTTCCCCCACCACCTGCTCATGCCCCGTGTGTGCCCTGTTCCCCCCACCCCCGCTCATGCCCCATGTGTGTCCTGTTCCCCCACCCCCCACTCATGCCCCGAGTGTGCCCTGTTCCCCCACCCCGCTCTTGCCCCGTGTCTGCCCTGTTCCCCCCAACCCCTGTTTTTGCCCCGTGTCTCCCCTGTTCCCCCCCACCCCCGCTCATGCCCCGTGTCTCCCTCATGTTACACCCACCCCCGCTCATGCCCCGTGTCTCCCTCGTGTTCCTCCCCACCCCCCGGTCATGCCCCATGTCTCCCTCGTGTTCCTCCCCATCCCCCGCTCATGCCCCATGTGCACTGTTCCCCCCACACCCGCCCATGCCCCATGTCTCCCTCGTGTTCCCCCCACCCCCCGCTCATGCCCCATGTCTTCCTCGTGTACCCCCTCACCCCCCGCTCATGCCCCGTGTGTCTCCTGTTGCCCCCACCCCCGCTCATGCCCCGTGTCTCCATCATGTTTCCCCTCACCCACCGCTCATGCCCGTGTGTCCCCTTTTGCCCCCACCCCCTGCTCATGCCCCGTGTCTCCCTCGTGTTCCCCCCACTCTTGCCCAGTGTCTCCATCGTGTACCCCCTCACCCCCACTCATGCCCTGTGTGTTTCCTGTTGCCCCCCGCTCATGCCCCGTGTCTCACTCGTGTTCCCCCCACCCCCGCTCATGCCCCGTGTTTCCCTCGTGTTACCCCCCACCCCCCTACTCATGCCCCGTGTCTCCCTCGTGTTCCCCAACCCCCCGCTCATGCCCCTTGTCTCTCTCCTTTCCCCCCACCCCCGCTCATGCCCTGTGTTTGCCCTATTCCCCACCCCCTGCTCATGCCCCGTGTGTGCCCTGTTCCCCCACCCCCTGCTCATGCCCCGTGTGTGCCCTGTTCCCCCCACCCCCGCTCATGCCCCATGTGTGCCCTGTTCCCCCACCCCCCTCTCATGCCCCGAGTGTGCCCGGTTCCCCCCACCCCTGCTCTTGCCCCGTGTGTACCCTGTTCCCCCCAACCCCCGCTCTTGCCCCGTGTGTCCCCTCTTTCCCCCACCCCCCACTCATGCCCGTGTGTGCCCTGTTTCCCCCACCCCTGCTCATGCCCTGTGTCTCCCCTGTTCCCCCCACCCCCCGCTCATGCCCCGTGTATCACTCGTGTTCCTCCCCACCCGCCGCTCAGGCCCCGTGTCTCTGTCGTGTTCCCCCCGCTCATGCCCCGTGTTTCCTTGCTTTTCCCCCCCACCCCCTGCTCATGCCTGTTTGTGCCCTGTTCCCTCTCACCCCCTGCTCATGCCCATGTGTCTCCCCTGTTCCCCCTCCACCCCTGCCTTCCCTTTCCATGGTGGCCATCTTGGTAAAAGATTTTCCTTCCTACACCTGCGGAAGGAAAATCTTTTTTTTTTTACCACCCGGGGTTCCCACTTTGAGGATCTAAGATGCTAGTGGTCTTCATCTATTGAAAAGGATGTTATGGTGACGTTGCACTAATAAAAACCTATAAAATTCAATGAAAAAACGTTGTTAAAGGGACATAATGGTTAAGTTGCGCTACTAAAAACCTATGAAATTCAGTGAAAAAACTGTGTTAAAGGGACGTTATGGTTCCAAGTAAAACCGAAAAACCCTTGAAATTCACCAGTTATGGTAAGCTAAGCAACCATAACTCGTGCCACCTCCGTGCACTGCTAAGGCTAACACCCAGGACATCAAAGATGACATCACAAATGTCATTGATGACATCACTTCTCAAGTTTCTCACCTTTTACACCCCCTCTCCTCTACTCTTTCTCAAAATGAATGTGCTCTCTACATTGCATCTAACATTTCAATTATTCCCAATACTTTCCCTAATTACATTCTATCCCCTCCTAGTCACTTTTCTACTCACTTTTCTACACCACTCCTACCCTCCTCACCCACTAATATGTCTTCCTTCGCCCCCACCAACATGATGAGATTATTGCCCTACTCCTGGAGGCTAACCCTTCCTGTGCCCACACTGACCCACTGTCCTTGTACATTGTGAAGCACATAGCTCTCAGTGTTTGCTCCAAATCTTACTTGCCTCTTCAACTCCTCTCTTGACAATGCTACTTTTCGCTCATCCTATAAGACAGCTACTGCCATCCATCAGTTTAAGAAACCTGGTCTAGATCCTAACTGTCCTGCCAACTTTCACCCTGCCTCTCTTCTACTACATTATTCCAAAATCCTAAAGTAAGTAGTCTTTAATTGATTCACTGAGATCCTTGATACAACCCCTGGTGACCTTTTAAATCTCGCTTCCAACCGCTGCATTCTACCGAGACAGCTCTCCTCAATGTCAGCAATTTCATCCCTTCAGCTTGACATGTAAACCTTTCATCTATTCTTATTCTTCTTCTCAACCTCTGAGCTGCCTTTGAAACTGTTGACCATTCTGGCCTTATCTCTACATTACCTTTCCTTGGCATCATAATAAGGCATCATAATAAGGCATCATAATAAGGCCCTCGCTTGGTTTGCTTCCTGCGTTGCCCCGGGTATGCTTTCAGGTGTCCTGGCACTACTTTATCTCCCCACTCACCCCCCTTACTGTTGGAGTTCCCCAAGAGTCTGTCCTTGGTCCACTTCTCTTCCCTCTATATTCATTAGCCCTGGGTGCCCTGATCTCCTCCTATCAACACGTTGCTGATGAAACTAAGATCTTCTTCTAGTTTCACTATTTATTCGATGAGCTGTGGTAAAACATTTCAAACCGTCTCTCTGCCATCAAATATTGAATAGTGTCTCACTCGCTCATGCTCAACTCCTTTAAGACCGAGGTTCTCTACTTACCAGCCTAGCAAGTGTTCTTTTCCGCTCATCCTTTTCTTTTCATCTCTCCCACTACCTTCCTTAAGCTGCTTCCACCTGTAGACTTGGTTTCATCTTCGACCCATCACACAACTTCTCGCTCTTCATCTCCAAATCTGCCACTACAGCCAGACTCAACCATCTCAATATCATAACCAAATATGCCATGTCTGTCCTTTCAATACTGTTAAACACCAAATGTCCACCTTAGTCCTTTCTAGATCTGACTACTTTGCCAGTTTCCTCCATGGCCTCACCAACTGTGCTATTTCACCTCTGGACAAAGTCCTCAACTTTGCGGCCGGCCAACATTTAAACTTTTCTCGGTTTACCTCTACCTTCTCTGCCCGTTGCCAAATTGCACCCCTTAAACACATACTGAAAACAATAATGTGGAAAAGCTTCACACTTGCTAACGGTCAATACACTTCTCTGATCTCCAACTCGATCTGAATCCTCTTCAACACTATTCCTCTGTTCCTCACTCTGCCAAACATGACGTCTATCTCTCTCTGATTTTGACTCAATCCTCCAAATGTAGGCGCCTTCAGAAATCTCTCAACTCAATTCTCTCACCTCCTAAACACCCCCCATACCCTCTACTCTTTCTGCAAAGGATCTTACTCTTTACTTTGCATCTAGAATTCTACTATTCACAATAACCTTGCAAATTACCTTCTCCACCCTCCTCCTGCTCACTTTTCCCCACCAGTCCTACTCTCCTCTGCAACTACTTTGTCTTCCTTTCACCCCACCAACCCTGACACGATTATTGCCTTGCTTCTCAAGGTTAACCATTCCTGCGTCCCCGCTGACTTGCTGTCCCCAAACATTGTAAAGCACAAAGCTCCCAGTGTTCCTCCAAATCTTACTTCCCTCTTCAACTCCTCTCCTGACAATGCCACTTTTCAATCATCCTATAAAACGGCTACCGTCATCCCTCACTCGGTCTCTCTTCTACCACACTATTCCAAAATTCCTAGAGCTAGTAGTATTCAATCGACAGACTGAGTTCCTTGATACTCACAACATCCAGGACCCTTTTCAAACAGGCTTTTGACTGCTACATTCTAGCGAGACAGATATCTTGAATGTCAGAAATTTCATCTCTTTCGCTTGGCATGCAATCCTTTTATCTGCTCTATTTCTTCTCAACCTCTCTTCTGCCTTTTATACTGTTAACCATTCTGACCTTCTCTCTACATTATCTTTCCTTGGCATCAGAAATAGGCCCTTGCTAGGTTTGCTTCATACCTGAACCCCAAACACTTCCAGGTGTCCTGAAACATCCTTACCTTTCCACTGACCCCCATTACTGTTGTTGTACACCAAGGGTCTGTCCTCAGTCCACTCGTCTTCACCCTATATCCTTCAGCTCTTGGCATCCCGAATTCCTCTCATGACTTCTCCTATCAACTCTTCGCTGTTGACACTAAGATCTTCTACTTTCACTCATTACCCGATGAGCTGTTGTCAAAAATTTCAAACTGTGTCTTTGCCATCTAATATTGGATGGCGCCTTACTCGCTCATGCTTAACTACACTATCTTGTTGTGATGCTGGAAATGAATTGTAGGGACAGGGCCTTCGTATCCTTGTCCTTTACTGCTTTTTATTGTGTGTTCTGTCGTGTTTTCCACACAGGAGTTCATGTGGGACTCCTGGCGGTGCAGCTCTCTCTTTTGGTTTGGTAACGAGACTCATGGGATACCCTTATTGCACCCATGGGTGGGGTACAACCCTGTGCTCCTAGTGTATGTTTTTGGGCACCTGTGTGTGGCCAACAGAGCAGGGTATGGGCTGGTGGCAGCTCCATGCTGAATTTGACAGTTGCTCTGAGTATCCTCCATTTTGGGATACCCAGGCCCTGCCATTGGAATCAGTTGATTCCTGATAGGAAACAAGATGGCCCCTGTGGCCTCTTGCCTTCTATTGCATGTTACCTTGTTTTCCCAAAGTCATGGGAAGCCCTGACACTGTCCCTTCCCCCTGACTGGCTGTTGGATGGAAGTTCCATATATGGTGTTGTTGTGAATTCCAGGCCAGACTGTCTGGAGCCTTCCCAATGACTGTATGTTGTGGGTACGCCTGTTGGTAGGACTTGGGTGAAGGGTGAATGGAGTGTTTGACAAATACACATTCTGTGTTGTGGATGTCTAGTATCTGATGTTTGACACAATGTCTGAGACAGCCCTGCCCAAAACTGGTATTAATGCAGTGTGGAGTGTTGAATGGCTGGGTACTTGTCCCAAGGCACATAACCTGTTGTGAGTGTCTGTAGAGAAGTGAATGGCCTGAATGCACTATGAACCTGATTGTCTGTCTGACTGCATGAATGCCCTTCTGACTGATTGGTTGCCTGAGTGTGACCCAGCAGAATGAATGGGAGGTCAACTAGTATATCTGGGGCCTCTCTCTGCTAGAATTTGTGTTCAGAAGCTGAAGTCCACTACGACGAGTAACTGGAGTAATTGAAGCTTGAACTTGAGGCCCTGCTGGACGAAAAGAATTGCTGTTGCTCTCCTTCACAATCTGAAAGCTGCTGTGTCTCCAAGGACTGACCCAGAGATGACCTGGTAAGGCGCCCTCTTCCCGAGCTACGATGGACCATCGTGCACCAGCAGATCTTTGCCAAAGCTCCCTGGTAGACAGACCTTCGACAGGCTGCCGACCTGAGACGGAGACTGCTGTGGAATCCCAAGGAGAAGTGCCCAGACTGGGGTCCGCCACTGTCTATGACCGCTGTCGCCGACCGGAGCCGCCATGCTCCTGTTTGCCTAAGAACTTTCGAATCCAAGGACGCTCTCGTCCGCATCATCACCGCTTTATCCCGCTGGAGAAGGCCTGACTGCCAACGCACCGAGGAGCATCCACTGGTGGGTTTCCCGCCACCCCAAGACGACAGAGACGCCGACGACTCGATGCCCTTGTTGGGCCACAGTTCTTCAAACTCTTTGCAGTCCAGAACTATCGACACCGAGGTGCCCCGCACGCCTCTTCCTTGCAGGACGTTTACACTTCCCCGTCAACGTGCACCGCTAGGAGCAAAGCTGCCACCTCACCGTCGTAGCTCACCCTGTTCTCCGTCAGACGTTCGACGACCTGTGACTCCTGCCTTAAAGGGAGGACACTCAAGAAGGGTCGTTGATTTCCAGACGAGGAACTCTACAAAGCCAGGTACTTTGGGGTTGCAGAACTATTGGGAAGTCTCTTGTGAACAATATATGGACTGGGCTTGTATCTTTATTCTACATGTTGCCTAGGTGGGGGGATATCCACACAGAGCTGTGTTTAACGGTAGTGACCAGTATTTCTTCCAATTGTTCTTATCAACTGCTTTCCTCTTCTCTTTACTGTTGGTTTCCTTTATGACTTGATTTGTGTGCCATTTAACCGTACAGTTGACACACTTTAAAGAGATCTAATAGCAATTGTGGTACCACGTAGAACTGTATATATTTGCCATTATAGATAACTGAGTACAAAGTGTGTTATTGTGATATTGTATATAACCTTGAATATTAATTACATAAATACTGTGTTTTAATCGATACAGTGTGCGGACATTCCTTTGTGGATGCTTGGGGAGTACACTGTACTTAAGAACCAGCCTGCATCACCTCCTGAGAAGCTAGGCCTGATTGCTCATCCATTGCTACCTTATAGAGAATCTTGGCTGGGGTCCTCTGTGCCTCTCCTCTACCATATAGCGAGCAGAAGTACAGACCCCCCTCCAGTCTTAACACTGTCAAAAATGTAAAACTGTGTCTTCACCATCAAGTGTTGGATGGCACCTTACTCTCTCATGCTTAATTACACTCTCTTGTCCTCTCCTACTCCTCTTCTCTTTTTTTTTGACTTCCTTCCTTACACTACTTCCACTGGTAACCTTGGTGTCATCATCGAGCCATCACACAACTTCTCACTCCAAATCTGCCACTTGGACCAGATTCAACCGTCTCAATATCAGACAAATCTGTCAACTTCCTCCTTTCAATACTGATAGCTAATCTCCTACTCTCTTCCACATTATCCTCGCTGCTGTAAGCGGCAGGTGCATACGTTGGATTAACATACGCCACTGTTGCTTTTAATTCCTTTAAGGGCTGCAATCCTGTCTCCTCTGTATCTGCATTCTTCTCTTCAGGAGGGGAAAGGGGTGCCAAAGGTGTTTTATCCTCCCTTCATGCTGATTGAGCACTCACTCCCTATAAGATGGATCTTTGTAGTGCTCGAGTGAAAAGTGAGCTAAAACATGGTGCCGGTAAGCATCCATTTAGCACATTTGCTTTGGACCTCAGTGAAAGTCTGCATTTTGCGATGAATCCTTTTAGAAGGCAAACATCATTTAGCAGAGCCAGCAGTATTCTAATGAGAAGAGCACAAGTACATCGCGCAGGATAGTTTTGCATTGCTCATTCACGGACAAGCTACGAGAGGAGGCTGGTGCACTGATAAGGGTGATGGCAACAAGAGTGTGGTAGCATGAGATGGGTTTTTTCCACTGTCTGGATTTCTCCCCTCTAAGGGTACCTCCGATGCTTGATCTCTGTCACTCCAACTGGGGACATTCAGTAACTGTGGAAAGGGGAGAGTCTGACAAAATAAGGAGAGCTGTGTAATCCACTAAGGTAGAATGAAAAAAGTGTCACTGAGAAGGAGGGCGCTCGGTTCCAGACCCGTTAAATGAGTTGTTCACTCTGCCTACCTGCTATGGTGCTTTGCAGTGTTTTTCCAGGCGAGATTAAGGTTTTCTCTGCAGGTGCATAATGTTGATGTATTAGTTTATCTTTTTGTCATTGTATGTCTTTATGTGTGATACGTAACATATATTCCTTTGTATGTTGGTTGTTAGCAACTGTAAAAAAAGACCTTTAAAGAGCCAATTATATTCTAACTATGGGTCTAAGTTTGTGTCATTGCCACCCTGTGTCCATAAACCTCCATTCTGTGTAGTGGTGTATGTTTTCTGAGGTCCCCACACATTTTGGGAAGCAAAACAATCTTCCTTCTCACTCTGGTTTATTTTCCAAAGTTCTAAAATGGCCGACCTTTTCTGCAACTTTTTCCCTTTATATGTGGCTTGCAAAAATATTGTCATATGTCGCAATACATCTTTTGACAGTTACCCCTCCTGATGACACAGTGTGAGTGTCTTATTGGTCGTGCCTCGAACCCATTCCATATGATATTTCCTTATTTTCGCTTTGTATTTCGGCAATATCCTAAATAAATATAAGAGAGGTTTGTCCCCCATGGCAACAGACCGATTGTGATCGCTGATACTTACCTGTTGCTTTATTTGATTCTTTATTGTATCCAATATACCACAACGATCAATTAGCAGAGGCACCATTAATCGCTGTTTATTATCCCAATCAAATATATATTTGACCTATGTTTATCTAAAAAAGAAATGTATGCAATGTTATTATGTATCCTCCTTCGTTTACACTTTCTATCAATTTTTATTATATCGTTCTTGTATTATTAGTATTTTAAGAATCTCTTCTTTAGTTATATATTACTTTCCTTCGGTTATTCCCTTCCTGATTGTCGTCAATCTCTTGGTCAAGTTTTTCACCAATCTCTTAAATGTGTTATTATTGTTTTATATTCATCAGTCTAGACACAACAAAAGAGTTATTTCAAAAGTGTAATACCCCCACACTGCACTTTAAAAAAGAATTGTTTTATTGCATACGCCTTCCTTTACTATTTTAGCAAATATATCCGGCCTCGATTTCAATCGATTTTGGAGATTGATACGCACTCTTCTGCGGGCCTTTCCTCAGGAATCTTTAATACCTTAGTGCGTTCCCTTCTGTCTCCTTGGGATCAGGAATCGAGGTATCTTTCTCTCTTTATAACTTTCCCAAAAAATCTAGTTACTTTTTACTCTTATTATTTACAACACAATCCCTCCCCCTATTTTTGCCATGCTCATTGTTCTACTTATATCAGTGACTCAGTTTGAGTCCTCCGGCATCGACTCTCCCCTCAACCGACCAGTTTTCCTTCAATCCACGGGGCACCTGCAGGGACGGGATAAGAAATTGGTCAAAGATGAACCTGCAGACAAAATTGTCTTCACACGTGACTCTGTGCGCCGATATCCACAAGAAACTCTGCAGTCTTCTGCCTAGTGGCAGGAAGCATGCAAGCATCCAGGGGCCCGGATCTGGACTAGGTCGACTAGACCGTAATCATCTGCACCACTACCAAATTGCACTGTAGCACCTTGAAGTGTCTTTTGTGCTAGATGGAATTACAATAATGGTCACAAACCAAATAACCAGTCAGACTCAAGGCATATGGCAAATTACTACTTTATTTTCAGTTTAATAAAGAAGGGTCAACCGGCAAACATCGAACTGCTGCATGCACACTCACACCCAAGTTTGAAAGTTTGATTGCGTCGAGTTCTTATACCTCAATATGCTTCATCTATGATGTAATTCTAAGTGGCAAAATACAAAACCTATGAAGGGTAGGGATTAGTTAAGGGAGCATATCTACTTATAGGACATATAATGGTTAGTGCTTCATTGGCTACCCCTTGTTTGCAGGGCACGCCTTGAACTACTTCTAAATGCATACAGTAATGATTATAGCGGACAAAACATCAGTGGATTGGCTCCTGAAACATTATGTGTTAGGTTGTCCCCCAACCCCACTGATTGGTTGGCATACTATCACAACCTTAGACTTTTGGCTCCTTAATAGCACATACGTAAAACAAAACCTAGGTGTTTGAATCCCATGATACTACTCCCCTTTTTCCAAAATAGTTATTCATCTCTCATTAGTATGCCAAAAGCCAAAGTCTCTCATTTGTAGTTGACCTTGTTGCAGCTCAGTGTCCTGGAACATTCAAGGGAGTGTGAGCACACCACTATCATAACTTGAGGCTCTAATGAATAGCCTTTGTTTTTTACTTCTGAGTCACGTGTGAGTGGACCATGAATTTGTCCATTTCTACTTTGCTTTTACTGCTATTTGATTTAATTATACAAGGTGCTGTGCTCCTTTTGGTCTCTAGAGACTTGTGTACTCTATCTCATATGAACTTTGTGTACTTTTAATTGACTAACAGTATGGCTCTCACAGATGTTTTCATCTTCCTTTATCTATGAAGAATGTCTCACATTCAGAGCTTTTCCAAGTACTCCCTTTGTGCTGTGTGCCCATCCTTTGAAAATAGCATGTTTGCTCTAGGCCAACTTTGACTCATCCTTGGTTCTGCTCATGGGGCTGTTTTTCCACGTCTCCTGATTCTTACTGCCTCAGACTGTTTCTGAGGTAGCTTGGTTACATTCAACGTGAGCAGTCATCAATTTTCCTGATATGGCCATCCTTCCCATGTTACATATTCCTCTATTGCAACCTTCTATACGTTTTCTTTCTACTTTGCGTTACTCCGTATTCACAGTTATTGGTTAGTAAGATGCTTCATCTTTTTTAAGATCCATGATTTCTTTACCTTCAAGTTCATGTTACTCTTAGTACTTCAGTTACTTCCTTACTTTGTATTTTCATATCATATCAGCATAGGTTCATATATCTTCTTCATGACATCATTTTAACGTCCATCCATGATATTCTACAGAATTTTGATGTCTTCTTGGAGGTGTATAAGTATGTGTGCAGCTAGGCTGAATTAATTGGTGGGTTTGGCTGCTTTATATTTTTCATGTTATTGTTTGATGGTGCAGAGGAGATAATTAGCATATTGGTAGGTGTGAGTGTCTGTGCAGATTGGAGGGAGTCCCTTTTCCAGGTAACCTTCCAATGCCTCCCGAGGTGACCGTATCTCCCTATTTTAGTGGTTCAGAACTTTAGTTCAAGTGATTGCAGGTCTATGGTCATTCCAGTGCCTTCTTGAGTCTGTAATTGCTTATTGGAAGACACCAGTTATTGTGCAGTTGCATCCAGTTCTGTTCTATTGGACTTACGTGTACATACTAGAAATGATGAATGATGCCAGTGAACCAGAAGATTCAGCATCAGCGTCTATGGTCATCCCTGCATCTTGCTGAGTCTGCAATTGCTTATTGGATGACATCTTCTCATGTGCAGTTACATCCAGTTCTGTTCTATCAGTCTTATGAGTCTTATGAGTACATCCTAGATATGATGACTCTTACTGAGTGAACACGAAGGTCCAGCATCTGACCAGGACGTGTTTTGGTGCTGTGTCTGACTGACTTTATTACGTGCAGTAGAGGTTTTTAGTGTTCCTGGTCTGGTGTGTGGTTCGATTATTGATAGCAGGCAATAGCACATTGATGTTCCTTGCAGGAGCTTGCCTTTCCTGATTATTTGCCTGATTTAAGAGCATATTCCCTTGAAGGTAGAACTAAGTCAGTCCATTCTAAGGCCAGAATATAAGTGCTAATGGGCCCCTTTTTCCAGGTCCCAGGTATTTGTTCACAGCGAGTGGTTGGGTTTTCCCATATTAGTTTATGATTTGAAATTGTGAAATTACACTACATCATTGTCCCTTGCGAGAACTAAGTGTGCTAGAGTGTTCAAGCACTCATCTGATATGAGAGCGTAGTGCATATCAACAAGAGACAAAGAGCAAGCCCAATCAAAGCATCAGAACAAAGGTGATATTGGGCCCCGGGTAAAAGGAGTTCAAGATATCAGTTCCCAGACAGATCAGGGTAAGCATCACCTGATCCAGGAAAATGTAATACCTGTACAACGACCAGATCAGGCCCAATCATATTGTTTGAACATAAGTGCTATTAGGTCCCAGGCATGTTCGTCTGCTCATTAATTTAGAGAAATATTTGACTTGGTGAAATCAAATCGAGTGATGAGCCAATCACGTGTAGATTGTAAACCAAAAAGAGGAACAGATTCTGCATTTGTTTTCATATGGGACATCCTACAAATGGACGCTGTCAACAACTTTCGACACTATCAGCTACACAATCTTAATGAAAAAGCTCTAAGGATCTGGGATTCAAAACTCTACAATGCAATGGTTAAAGTCCTCCCTCACAGACAGAAGAAAACCAAACCAGCAAAGCAGCTTCATTTTACCTCATGAATCAGAGCACCAAATGCAGTGTCTCACAAGGATCTAGCCTCTCACCACTTCTTTTCAATATATACATGGCCCTCTCATGAAACTAATCAAATAACATGGGCTGGCATGTTACAGTTGTGCAGACAACACCTAACTACTTTTTGAGATGACTACTAACACTGACACAAACAACTGCCTCAGTAATTTTCTCAGTGACCATCAGCAACCTAAAGTTCAACACACACAAAACAGAAGTCATGATCACCATGATACTGCCAGCAATAGACTATGCAAACAACCTGTACCTAGGAATGCCTGCTACCTCACCAAGAAATGGCACTGCATCTAAAACGTGACAGCAACACTTTTTCTGAGCATAAACAGGGTGGAACACATCACCCCAGCCCTGAGAACCTTCCACTGTTTACCAGCGAAGAACGGAATACAATTCACAGCACTCAACATTGCTCACAGAACACCTACGGGGCAGGCAGTGAAATTCCTTCAATCAAAAATGACCCTCTACCAACCACAAAGGCCAGGTGCCAGATACAACCCAATAACATAACATGGCATACCATAAGCTAACAGTTCTCTTCTACTCCACTGTTACAGTACTAGCAGCTCTGTTTTACACTTAATGAGGGAATTCTAGCATTAACACATATCTGACAATAAGTACTTTCATTATTCCACTTTTGAAAACTTTGAATAAACAGGTACAAATAGTGTACATTGTGAAACATCACTTTGACTTAATCAATTGCAGAGTCTACGGAAAAACTTTCAGACACTTGCACACACCAAACACACTTTTGAAAAATCAGATTGCATGAGTTTACCCCTCATATGTCATAGCTGAAACCTCAGAGTGGAGAAGCTGAGGGTCACCCCCTGGCAACCACTCTTGGACCTAGTTGTGTTGAGGTACCTTGAGTTTGCATTCACTGTTCGAGTGTGATAAAATAAAAAGGGGGAACTCATTATATCAGCCTGCAAACACAGTTATCCCCTTGAGTGAAACATTGCTCGCTTTCTATGCTGCATAGAGCCTACTATCATGCTGGGCAAGACACAGTGTCATGTAACTGGCAAACATTTTGCATTGTAAGTCCCAATAACTTGATAAAACAATTTTGATTGTCTCAAATCTGATCTTCTTTATTCATGTTCTATTGGTTGTTCTGAATCTGTAAGAGATGGTTTAGGTGAGGGTTGTTTGAAGGGGGGAGTTGGTGGGGGTACATGGACAGCAAGGATGCTGTTGATGTGGTGGTTATACATGCTGTTCAGAAGAATCCTGGTACTGCGTGCACACAGTATGGGGGGACATGGCTGTTGTATGTTTGGTATGAAGAGTGAGTTTGTGTGGTGACCCAGTTAAATTCTTGCATGCATGTCGTATTCTTCGATGTTGCAGTCAAGGGTGGTTTGAGTTGAGATGTTAAGGTTTATGGTGGTATGGGGTTTTGCTCTGCCAATTACAATGGGAGTCTTGCAGATGAGTCTGTAGTTAGTTAACTTTGTCTGAGGCTATTACACATGCTGCCATCCATTCTCTGGTCCAATGCTGGGGTTGCTGCAGTCCTACAGATAGACCAGGGTATTTATTACCTGTAGGACAGTTCTTTTTTTGTTTTTAGTCTAAGCAGGTTTGCCATTTAGTTGGTTGATTGGCATCGCACGTGTTTGTTGCAGGCTCTTTGTGATCTGTTTAGTGTCTGCCAAATTATATTTTTACTAGCTGATAGGTTTTATTATTCTCAAGTGCTTTAGAAAGGGTCCGGCTGTGGTTTAGTTGCCATATTATGGCCAGATGTGTCCTTATAATTTCCCATAGATGCATGACGTTTTGGGGTATGGTGAAGTACCAGGTCTGCAGTGTTTGCAGGCATGCGAGGTGGTGCAGCATCATGTGGTTTGCTTTGGGCATGGAGTTCCAACAGCTGATGGTCATGCCTGGGAACACGGAACCTCTTTTGCGTTTCCTATTGCAATAATGCACTGTCAGGTGTGTTGTGGTGCTGCATATTAGTGGTCCTGGCCGATTTTAGCGACTCCTGGCCCCTACCATGTAAGTCAGAGTGTGTGAGGCATTGTTCAAATTAGATTCTTGACATGGCAATCAGCCGGTGAAGACCTCATAGTTTTGGTGTGAAATTATCTTTTATTGCACAGGTAATCTAGCAGTTTCACAGCTGCAGTCTATATTTCTTTACTTTATTAAGCAGAGGTTCTTGGATGCCCAAGTATATATTTGTCACATGATCCAGTTTTTCAGGTGACAAAAAACATTTACTAATCAATGCTTTAATTTGAGGCTTGGTGTAAGTGGGTTATCTATCATTGTTCCAAAGGTGTTAGCTAATGTGGACATGTGGGTACAGTTTTCCTTCTCCTAAGGCAAGACACACTTCCTGAGGGCTGTGGATAGGGTGAGGCACATCGTCAGTTCTCGAGGTACTCCACGCGGTGTATGTCATACTGATTGGAGATGGGGTAGAATGTCTGTTTCTAGTCTTTCCGTGAGCAATGACATTGTGCTACTTTTTCAATCAGGGTGGCCTGTCTATGCAGAATGCAGCTGAGATGTCGAGTCTGATGAGAGCAGAGGGGTTGTCACATGACAGTACTGACCTGCTGTACATTTCATATTGATACTAGTTATGATGTATTTCCTTGCTGTGATGTGAAGTTCATCTGAACCCAGGATGGTATTTGTTTCCAAATGGTCCACGATCTGACTGGATATAAACAACTTCAGCATCTCAGTCAGGTAAGGTCTGTTGCAGATGTGGGGGGGTCGTTTCTGGATCATCTGTGCTTTCCATTCACTTTCCTACCACATTCTTGAGTATTGGTTCGATGGAGGCCATCTTGAATTCTTGGGGTTCCTCTCATTGCTCCTTGCCCATCGGGGATGCATTCATTTTTGCAGGTTACAGGGTGGCAGGTGCCCGTTTAATTTTAGAGTATCAATCAAATGTCTGGTGGGCTTGTTCCTACAGGCAGGTTCTATTGCTTGAGGCCTTGTAGTTTGGTAAATTCCTAACTTGTAATGAATCTGGTCCATTTCCTATTTGTGGCTCCTGTCCCAGGTCTGCTTGCATCTCCTCTACGTTAAGGTGGATGGATGAGCATGCCCAAAACCCACGAGGCTTGTGCCCTGTGCTCCCATGCCACGCTTAGTTGCATTCTCATCTGTTCTTCCGTGTTCACAGTAGCAGCGTGGGAGGTGAGAGTCATTAATCACCTGAGTCGCATCAGGGCTCCAGGCTGACACTCTTTCCTGGATCTTGAAGCTCGCAGACTCGACCCATATCCTACACTGTCATATTCCATACATATATCTGACAACAGGGCGGTCAGTTTACATATTTCTGGTGAGTTTGCTGGTACGCGAGTCTTTATACGTCAGTTACTTTCGCTTCAGTGACATACTAATAACTTGTTTGGACACATGTGGTGGGAATCACAAGCACACTCCCTCCCCATTTGCAACAACATGTGCAGAATTCACAAAGTGCACGTATATATCCACATCTCCAATGCACACATTCAGATGCCTTTTTGTTCACCATTTCAGGCAATAGCACACATCAGGGGTCATATCAGTGTGTTTTAAAGTGCATACACAATTCAAACACGGGAGGCACTTTAAAAAGTGCAGAAAACAAGCATTTGCCTGTTGCTGTTTGGAACAGATGCAGGGAGATGTGGAATGCATAATTAGTACATCTGTGACCCTATCATGAACAGCAACAGCACAAGGCAATGTTGTGCCACTTTTATATATAGCTCTCAAAAAGAAATAGAATTGATTGTGTCTATTTTTAACATTTCACCTTGTTTGTCCCTTTAAATACTCATTGTGTGAAATTTGCTCCCAGCAAGAGCATGCGCTTTGGTATCCTGAAATACATTAGTCTTAGTTGCATGCTCCAACCAATAATGTTTGGAAGAGGGTGGTCAACATATCATTTGCACAGCCGCTCAACCCCCGGGAAATGTGCAGGCCACCCTCGAGCATAAGGTGACATGCACAATTCCAAAAATTGGTCATCCCAAAAAAAGTGCATCCCTTGTGCTATTTTAAGATTCCCCATTGTTTGAGAATCCGGCCCTACGTGTTGAAAGTGCTCACCTTTTAGTCATAACACATTGTCTCCAACCTCTGTTCAGTTGCAACACTTTCCCTTTGGAGTCTGGCAGGGATCTGCCAGAATTCCTGCCACCATATGAAGTAAGGTGGTAATCATCTGCTCCATGCACACAGAGTCCACCTTGGTGAAATCTATGTTATATTGTCAGCCATTTTGTTGAAACTTGTGCATGTCTTTACATGTGGCAAAGGGCTTATTTTGTAAGCTTTGTTTGTTTCCATGCCACTAGGGACATTCTGATCACATCTCTTTCCTCTATTGTACTGCATAAAAGTGCACTTGAATGTCGTAATAAAACTGCAAAACCTTGAACAGCATCTGTTCCATTATGTATAAAGTGCATTCACTGGGCCATTGCATTATGTAATGTAATGTAAAGCGAATCTTAACCAAAGCAGTGTTTTCTGAGGCATGCTCTTGAAATGGTTGGACACCCCTGCCAAGGTTAACGTTTACCACGTATCTGACACAAGTTATTCGTGTGTTTTCATTGTATTACTTTGAGCTGTTGCATGTCATGATTTAGTGACTGAATCTCTACATTACATTATTGAGGTCAGTTTTTAGCAGTGTGTGTTTGAAGTCTTTGATACGACTTTCACATGCGGTGTACAACCTATTGGTGCATTACAACGCAGCAATCGATGGATTTATATTATACGAGAACATGTTTGCTTACAGCTTAGTGCTTTTACAAGATAGTGTAATTTGTGTTCCATAAACAAGAAACTTCCACTGCAGTCGGCGTGGTGTGGAACAGTGAGTGGCTGTGAAATGACGATCATGGCTTTTGTTGGAGCTGCTTGCGATATTTCTCAACAGTGTATTTATTGTATGGAACACAGGTTTACTACAGATTGGTGTAATTAGCACTATTGCTGAAGCAAGTCAAACTTCATTGACTGTGTATGTTCTCACTCCGCGACCCTTCCACTTAGCTTCCTCCATCACGTTTCAAAATATTACTTACAGACTGAAAGCAACCGTTTCTGATTCATAAACAAGTGCTTCATGGGTCTGGGGGAACAGCTGGATGATTTCCTGTGCATGCGTGATAGTTGGTCACTGGAATTAAGCCACAAGTAGTGAAGGAGAGCACAGGGGCAGCGTGCTACTCTGGCAGACATTAGGAGGCGGAAGCAGTGGGAATTCTCCCCAATAGCAAACTCCCAATTACAAACATTCATAAAGCCAATAGAGCTGTCTTTGACATGGCAACTCTCTAAATGTACAAAGCACATCCTTTTTTATTGTTTTACCTTGATTGTTGTCTTAGTAACCATACAACTAACATCATGTTGGTGCCTGCATTGCTACCCTTGAAGTAACCTGCTGCTTCAATGTAGCCCATACTTTGAACAACTGATAAATGCACCAACATATTATCAGGATCAATAAACCAATACAAGCTATGCAAACATAAATGCATGCACATTATATTTACCTTAGTTAGCTGGTGTCAAGACATCAATCAGTTCCTTTTGTGACCTAAAAACACATACTTCTCGTGATGTATTGTGCAAGGTTAGCAAATGAGATGCACAGATCAAAAAACATCTGTTCAATGTCAGATGCAATTAATTATCCAGAAAAGGCCTGGTGTACAGGAACAGCTGCTGGGTGTTTTTTTCAGGTGATAATGTGAAGGAATACATGTGCAGAATGGTACAAAATTAAATATGAAGATGTATCTATTCAGGGAAGTCGATATATGTTCACACTTTTCAGCCATGAACATGAATTCTTAGTGACTATCACACAACATAATATAGACTTGGCTGCTCACTCATTAACATATATTGTCCTCGCCCTGTTTCCGTCTTTGTCCAAACTCAAAGGTTTGCTTCAATTTCACTCTCATTGCTTATACTCATTTAGATTTTGGAGAGGCCGCCATTAAGGTTGTAAGAATCCTGTCTGTGTAACTGCATTACTCCACTCCTCATTTTTAAAAAGGATCCACATCCTGGAAAATTATTTCTTGTTTAATCTCCATCTTTTTGCCCTTACTTCATTCTTTAATGTTGGCTCAATGAGGACAAATGATTGATATAGAAAGAATATGCACGTTTTACACTTTCTTCTGTCATTTAAGGAGCTGAACATACACCCATTACCATGACCAACAGCACATTGTTTGTGTTAACTAAATCCCATATGCATTAAGGTGTTGTAAAACTGCCATGGATGCTGACAATATAATCTGTAAGGTAATGCGTTAGCTATTCAGCAGCTCCTGGTCCTATAAAACTGCATAACCAACTGTACCTTCGCTCACTTTATTTCTAAACAGTACTGCAGCTCACCATACAACCCTGGATTCAAGTTGTCTCATAAACTTGTCTCATTTGCTTTTCTTTTTTGTTACAGAAAAGTGAATGTCTAATTGCAACATGTAATTTGATGTTGTGTAAAAGAAATAGCTAAAATAAATAGTATTATGTTTTAATTTTATTGAGATAATTTAACGTGTTTCCAAACAAACAATGTATAGAATAGCAGGGATGCATTCCATTGTTTGGGAAATCATTAAGCTGGTTTTCTATTCAGATCCTTAGTTGATCTAGATATCATTTATAACGCCGGCCCCATGGTTCCTCAAATGTTTATCGGAGGTAGGGCATTTAAACCTCTGCCTGTTTTCTCCAACCACCAAATAAACAGATGAATACATGATCCCCTGACTCTTGTTGGAAAACCTTTAAGGAAGAAAGGTATTTGGAAATCTTTTGAATGGACTAAAACACAATTCACCAGCGCCTGGAAAAGTGGCTAATCTAAGCCTTTTTTCCATATGCTTCTAATGAAAGGATGGAGTTTAGGATAGGTGTCCAAGCATATCTACTGCCAACGCCTAGTCTGGGAGTCCAATTTGGATCCGATTAATGTGGGTTTATACAGGCCAAATACTATCTGTTTGTTTAAAGTGAAAGTGTCCTAGAAGGTTTTCCAAGTCTCCATACTGCACACATCCCCCTGCTGGCAAGGTATCTAGCCTGCCAGCCTGTTTCCAAGTAGATTCATTGCTGTTTTGACCAGTTTTAATACTATTCCACATGTCCTTATAATTCTGAAGGATATACCAGTGTTTCAGCTGCCCCAATCAACATGTATCTGCCCTGTAAATCAATTTTTGGCATTGAGGAATTTGTGTGATTTTCCACTTCCGGCCTGAAAATGCCCTGCTTCTCAGGTGTTCACAGCCTGTTTGAAAATGTGGAGGCTCATATAGAATTTACTTCTCAGTAATTGCATGAAATATATGTAAATCACTCCCAGGGAACTGTCTATTTACTTATGGCAGCCATGTGAGTTTTGAACTTGTATTTTGGGCCCACTCCACATCCCCAGAGTTTGCTTTCACTCTTTCCTCTTTCACCCTCCTGTAATTTTGATGGTCAGTGCTGTGCTTTAGAAGAAACAGAGATCACAATAAACTGTGTTAGTTTCCCAAAGCTTCCTATGTATATCCTACTGTCACAACATCCTAGGAATCCCAATTGTTTTGCTACGTGGACCAAGTGATTTCTTGGCAGCAGTCACAAGGCTATATTCACAGGAGGCGGCCTATACATTGAAGTCCACGCTAAAATGGAGGAGCCTTCGGGTCCCCATATATTCCTACAACAATTGAAGTGGACAATCAACAAGTATATCACGCCATATGTGGTGGCAGCAATATCACACATACAGACATTATATTACTGGATAATTACACTATCCCCTACATCTGAAAATGCCCACGGTATGTTGCCAATGGCCATGCAAGTCTGGTACACCAAGATCTGTCCCACACACCGAGCTTCTCTTCATCTGTGTCCAAGTAATTCACTATATGCACAGTCTGGGCTCTTGTAGCACATGGTCTGGGCTTGTGTAGTCCACTTTGAAATCCCAGATATATTGTTCTGTATCTTTTATTGTTAGTGTGGTAGAGTCAACTGTAACAGGTGCTACTTAATTTATAGAATGGCAGAAATATATATATATATATATATATATATATATATATATATATATATATATATATATATATATATATATATATATATATATAATGTGTGTGTGTGTAATGTGAATCTGAGGTTTCTATGATGTGCATACATTTATGATGGGCACACCCATGGCTTTTTAGTCAATGTACCCCAAGATGTGTACTGTAAAATGCAGGATATTAGCCTAACACTTAAAATAAAAACCTTTTTACTTGAACCATACCAATCCTCCTGAGTGATATCAGTCTTGCATTCTGAAAATGGAACATGGCATGCGCTACAGAAATCATCATATGGAGTGTAGTATCTGAAAAAAGGAAGCCGAAATGTGATGTGTTCATTCAAGTCTATATATGAAATAATAAAACAGTGAGATTGTATAAATGTATGTTGGGAGCTATGATCTTTATACAGGGTGTGCATGTGAAATATTTTAAACAGGAAATATCATGAAATATGTATATGCTCTGAAAGGTTATTTCACATGGCATTGGAAAATGCATGTTTTTATGGGTCCATTTCAATTTGATTTTGTGCTGACCTCAAGTTGACAGGGGTATCAACTCGGAGCAAGCTAGCTCTCCACCAATGGGAGCCATCCAGGGTATATTTTTTATAAAAAAACAAACTGACATATAAAGAATATTAAAGCTATTGTCATAACAGAATATTAAAATCTAGAGTGGCCAGAACTTTTATTTTACATCCCACATCAAAGACAAATCCATCCTTTAAAAGTCACACTTTGAACTTTGTCTAGTAATTAAACTCACCATATGAAATCGAAATCAATGGGAACAATGGGAATTTTAAAACATGCCCAATCAATCATTAATTAAATCTGAACAAACAGTTTCTTACATATGATATATGTGCTAAGCATGAGACCCTAACTTGAATCACAAGGCATGTCCAGTTATGAATTTTCCTTGGTTTAAATAAAACTGTATTTACCATGTATCTTACATTCAAAATAGAATATTACTAATATTTCTGGAACTCTAAGATGTAGGAAGGTGAGAATGGCTGTGTTACAAAGACCAGAGACTCCTCTTTAGTTGGACACCAAATTGTATTGTATTGTATTTATTTATAATGCGCACCTAACCCAGGGGCAGTCAGGCGCAAAGGCAGCAAGAGGGTTGCTAAACTTAGTTACATACAGTAGGGTGAGGTCCAGCTGCGGTTACAGTGCCGGACGTATCACGCCAAATAGGAAGGGTAGAACATATACACTATAGGCAATACTATATACATATTTACATTCAATGAGGTAAGGAGCCACATGGTAGTGGCGAATCTTGGCATCGGAAGGTCGTAATGAGTTCAGAGATTTGAGCCAGTGGATAGTCCTGGCTCTGAACTGGTGGTAGGGTAGGTCCTCCCTGCAGGTAGGAGGAAGGGAGTTCCAGAATTGCGCTGCTTTTACTGGAAAGCTATTGCCTCCAGACATTGTATGTTTGAACTTGGGCACCAGAAGAAGGTTGGAATTGGCCGTTCTCGAGGGGCAAGAGAGGGTGGGTCTAATAAATCTGGTGATGGGGTATTGAGGGGCTGCTTGGTGGAGGCATTTATGAATCAGAGATACCGATTTAAGGAAGATCTTGTCCTTGGAGGATAGCCAGTTGACAGATCTTCTGGAATCTGAGATATGGGCTTTCTTCGGGATACTGTGGGCCGCTCTAAGGGCATTATTTTGGAGGATTTGGATTTTATTTGAGATATATTTGTTACAATCTACATATAGAGCGTTGCAATAGTCCAACTTGGACAGGATCAGCGCCCTGGCCACGGTGGTACAGTTGGTGGGGGAGAGAAAGGGTTTGGCTGCCCTAATGAGTTTGCAAGTGTAGGAGGTGGCGGAAGCCATTGCATTCACTTGTTTGTTGAAGGTAAGGATGGAATCTAGATAGAAGCCGAGGGTTTTAACCTCCTTGGCTACCTTGATCTTGTTATCGTCAATTATGAACGATGAGTATTTGTGGCCCAGCTTGTTGAGGTAGTGTGTAGAGCCTAGAATAAGGAGTTCCATCTTGTCATCATTCAGGCATAGACCGTGTGAGGCCATCCATGCCTGGATGATGAGGTACACTTTATTAACAAAGGCCAAATCCTTGTCGTAATCCCCTGACAACGGGATGAGGATCTGGGTATCATCGGCGTAATTAGTGTAGGTGATACCCAGATCGTCTAGATCATCGAAAAGGGGCTTTGTGAAGATGTTATAAAGTGTAGGGGAGACGTAAGATCCTTGAGGCACGCTGCAAGTGATAGGTGTAGGGTCGGCTGCTGCTGACAATGAGAAGACTCTCATTGTGCGGTTATTGAGGAAGGATTGGATCCAATTGGTTGCTTCTTGAGAGAAGTGGGCAGCTTTTTGTAGGTGGTTGCACAAGATCTCATGGTCGACCAAATCGAAGGCCGCAGAGAGATCAAGGATTAGCAATAGTGCTGTCTTACCCTGGTCTCTCAGCTCGTCTATCTGTGCCTTAAGATCTATAAGTGCAGTTTCGTTTCCATGCTGTGGCCTGAAGCCCTATTGTCGGACGCCTAGGAGATGGAAGTACTCAAGGTAATGTTGGATCTGTTGGGTATGCTATTTTGTCAATGATTTTAAGAAAGAACAGTACTGTGGTAATGGGGCGGTAGTTAGTTGGAGTGGATGGGTCTAAATTTGTTTTTTTAAGCAGAGGGAGGACCCAGGACTGTTTTAAATTATTAGGTACGGTGCCTGATGTGAAAGACGCATTTATTAGTTTGGTAATAAATGGTGCGAGATCACGGGCTGCATCCTTAATCAGTTGAGCGAGGCATAGGTCTCCGTGGCACTTTGAAGGTTTGAGGGTGAGAATAGTATTTTCTACCTCTTTGGTGGATACTTTATGGAAATTAAAGGGGGGGTTGTGCGCTGGGGGGGTGATTGAGTCAGGTGAAGCTTTTTATGGGAGGCGGTACTCGGCTTAGTAGAGGAGAGCAGAGATTCTTTTTTAATGCTTATCTTAGTCTTAAGGGAGGAGATTTTGTTCGCTAGGGCATTTTGTATGCCCGTGCACCAGTTTTTATCTTTGATACACGAGTCGGGCACTTGGATCGGAGATTCAACCTCTTTAAGTATTGTGAAAAGCTCTCTAGTGTTAGATTTAGCTCGTGAGATTCGCGTACTATAAGACGTGTGTTTGGCCAATATAATTTCTTTTTATATATTGGGAAGCTAGAATGCTCAAGTTTTTTTGTTATTTTTTGAGGGGTGAGCTCACCAGATTTTTTCACAGCGTCACTTTTCCTGTGTGAGGGCTTTAAGATGAGGCGAAAACCAGGAGTTGATGTGTTTCCAGTGCTTGCTCTTTTTTAGCTTCAAAGGGGCTATGGCATCAAGGGATGAGAGCATGATTTTATTATAGATGTCCACCATCGTGAATGGATCTGTATGATCCGGGATGGCATTCAAGGTTGGTGTGATTAGCGGGATCAAGTTTTCGGGGGTGATGTTTTTTTTATTTCGGGATTGGACCGCTGGAGCTGTGCTGTTAGCTTGTGCTGGGGTTGCCTCTAGGGTGAACGAGATCAAGTAATGGTCTGTCCAGGGCTGCGGGAGTATGGCAGAGACTAGGACTGGGCAGTTGTGCACAGCTAGCCAGTCCAGAGTTCTCCCTTTGATATGGGTGGGCTCAGTGATCTTCTGGGTGAATCCCAGTTACTCAACGGGTGTTATTGATTGTACTGGCATTGGCGTCTGCGGGGTCGCTAAATCCTAGGTTAAAGTCTTGTAGTAAGACGCGTTGTGAGGAGTTTTTAAGATTGTTTGATAAGATGTCTGTGAGGTCTTCTTCAAATTACCCTAGAGGGCACGGTGGTCGGTAGATAAGGTGAATGGAGATGGATTGAGTATTAGATAGTGTTAACTTGGCGGTTAGAGATTCACAGGAGCTAACATTAGTGGGTGATTCAATTGTAATAGGGAATTTACATTAATCAGAGATTATTCAAATAAAAGAACATAACTATATGAAGAGATATGCCCAATAGTATGCTGCATGTCTCGACGTGCATCTATACTGAAGGATTATAATTATCCCAGTTCCATTAACTTGGCATGTTGCTACCATGATTTATGGAACAAAAATGAATTTGCTATCAAAAGTATTATGATCAGTTTTGGTCACCCACCTTTTTCTAATCACAAATACAGAAACATGAACACCCAATGAACAATGGGTGTGTGTATTCAATAGGGGTGTTTAACTATGAGGCAGGCCAACTGAAAGATTGGTCCAATCACATAATGTGACCTAATTATGACATGAATATGTGCATTTTGTAAACTGGAAATAGAGTAAGCACAAAGGATAGCATTCGGACTCTCAAAAAGCTGCAGGGAAGAAGAATATCTGTCCTCATTAGATGCATTCTGAATTTGGATACAATCTGGATGATTGGGTCTTTTTCATGAGGGATTCTGAACCTGGAGGCAGTCTTCCTTTCCTGAAATAGAGAGGAAGGGACCAAGAAGGTGTCTGCTGAACGGGAGATGTTCAATCTGAAAGGGTCTTGTCTGTCTCCATGAGATTAATGTTCAATTCAAAGTCGTATGCAAGCTCCCCCAATGTGATTAGTTAAAACCCTATAATAATTGCCCTATATCCCTGGGTTGCTAGGGAATCGGGAGTTAATTTCCTCTAAGGGACGTACATTCCAGATAAGAACATCCACATATTTGTTGTAAAATGCAACAGTGCTTTCCACCATATCAAAGCGTAGTGAGATTTCACTGCATATAAAAATACATTGTAATTTGTTAGTCTGAATTATATGCTGATTTCTTTGTTTTTGAAACAGGAGGAGATTACATTACAATACATTTTTTTTTAAAAAAACTGCTTTCTCTGTGTTTAAAGTGCTGTGTAAAATAGGGACTGTTTCCCAGCACTGACAGTGTAGCATTTAATAAATATATTTTTAATCTACCATAAGCGCAATCACTGATATAGTCGACATTAGACCATGGTTTGAGAGCCCCCTTCTGCGGCCTAATGAGGATGAGTTTGATCATGCTTGTTCTGTAAAGACCACAGATACTTAAACTAAACTCGAAAATGAGAGCAAGTTTGATTGTGTTATTTCTATTCAACCAAAAAAGATACAGATGTAAATTTCATTCAACCCCATATTCTTCAATACATAGTACAGAAAAAGAATCTCTCAGAAGTGGTTCTTAATCTGCAAAGTGAAAGGGAAAGTGAAATAATATCTATTTAATAAAACCCTAAAACCATTCCATTCTATCAGGTTGAGGTAGGAGAGCTGACATTTTATGTGTTGTAATTTGGTGAAGCTGCTTACCTAGCCTGAAACCTCTGTTAGTTTATTGCAGTTCATTATGAGTATATTTGAAATGACACAAAATTATTAGCCAACCATTTACATCATATTTACATGTGAAAAGTGGGTGGGTGACGCAACAGTTCCTTGATAATAGCCTTTATTAATAATTTGGGGGAATGCAAAAGTCATATGTAATATGTTCAAGTACAATTGTATTTGTAGTTCAAAGATGGTCGCATATTAGAGAAAGTAAATATGTTTTTAAGACTGCTGTCATTATTAGGACACATCTGCCTTCTTGATTTCTGTGTGGCACATTTAAATCTAATGGCTGGTAAGTATAAAAGTTACAATTAGAATTGTTTAGTTATTCAGATCTCAGTTTGTATATACAATTGATTATGGATATCAGTGTTTGTGTGTGAGATATAGATACATGCAGGCAGGTAATTCCTGCTTTAGTAGACCAGCTGCCTGTGATTGTGTAGCATTATGGTGACTTCTCTTGCATTAAGCTGGTGACCAATTTTGCTTTGATACATTTAATTGTGTTATTTAAGTGTGTGTTTTGATCAAATTGCCTGTTTCCTGCCCAGAATTGTGAGATGGGACATTATAATTAAAGGAACATTGGATCAAGGTGTTCACCTCACATTGTATCGATATGTTAATCAAAACATATCTTACAACTCACTTTCTATTCCCCACCTAAGACTAATCTGGTATGGCTTGAGGAGGGTAGATCTTTTGTCAAACTCTCCTTTTGTGTTCTCCAGAACTCAGAGAATGGCTCTGGCGCCTCTGTCAACATGCTCACCTTTTACCAGAAGCCCCTCTGGCTATTAGCAGGAGAGAATTAAAAATGTATTACCTGAGTAGTAGCCCCCACAATTCCCAGACTTTTTGACCAATTCAATAAAGAGAATGATGACACTATGTTTCTCCACTTCCCTCAAGAGGCCTGCCTGGTATGTACCGGAGCAGGAGAGATCCTCTATAAAACTCTCCATTCTGCACACAGACAATTCCTGGCTCTGGATTCTCCTTCAGCAGACATGGTTGTACAAGAACAACCTGGAAGGGGTCGGGCTATTGGCAGGATTGAATTCAAAATGATTATCACATTTCAAGGCCATTATGTAGTCACAAAATGACTTAACATAATTGTAACCACCTCCATTAAGCGTCTGCTGAACAAAAAGGGAAGCTCATGTTCTTTATTTAGATTGCATTTTCTTTTGGTCAGAACAATCCCAGTTAAACATTGATCCCAACAATTACTATCATTCACACTTATGTTTTAATTTCCCTACATTTGTGACTTAGCTCTGTATGTTTGTGTCTCTCTAATTTTCCCACCCGTACCCTTTCGTGCTCTCCTTGACTACATTTCCTTTTCACCCCAAAGACCATGGTCTTGCTCCACCTTGGGCAGTACCACAATTTGCCTCCACAAGGACACGACTCATAACGTTATTCCACTATGGTGGGGATGTGTGCAGTATAAAAAATACTTTGGTATCCTTGCATCCCCAGAGGCAATACCACAGTTCGCCTCCACAAGGACAAGACTCATCACGTTAAGACCTATACGGTGGTGATGCGTGCAGTCATTATACCCCCAGAAAAAAATCCCAGAAAAAACATTGCCAGGACCAACAATATGTGTTTTCTCCTACCTATCAAAAACCACAACATACTCTAGGACTGGTTTAATTATATAAACAAACTGCCGGCATGGACTATGTGGAAAAAGTGCCGGATAGTAGGAGAAAACAAATATTGTTTCCCCAATTGTGTTCATTCCTGTCGATAGAATGACTGAATACCACAAAAGACTATATAATATAAAGTAACATAACATAACATTCATATTTATATGTGACCACACTGGAACACCATCTCCACTGGACCTTCTTTGGCCAGCATATGTATTCCAGCAACTGGTTCAATTGCAAGAGTCCCTAAGAATCCACATGCAACCTTTGAAAACCACTATCTGATACTTTGTAGCTAGAAAATGTATATCCGAAAGATATATGTATAATACAAATATTTACTGCCATTAAGATCAATTAGAGTCAGCTGCTAATGTGTGATCAATGTCCTATGTATGTCACAATTTACCTTTTCCTTTACTGTTGTATTTCCATCACATATATTCATTGAATTGAATTATTTATTTATGTATTGGGTTTGTATGAAGACCAAGCCATGAGGATTGTTGTTTTGTGGCATCAATAAAATTAACTACCTACACAAATGGCATTTAAGTGATGGGAACTTTACATATTCAGCAATTCATTTAGCACACTATTGAAGCAATATAATCCGCTGTTGCGTGACGCATTGAACCAAGGTAAGTGAGTCTTTCCTTTGTTTATCCTTAGCCTTTAGCACCCGTGTAAGCTTTTCTTGTGGGTGCTAAAGGGGGTGCGGGTGAGACGGGGAGCAGGTGAGGCATAGGGTGGGGTCCACATCATTTGGGAAGCTAAGAAAACAGGCTTACACCAGTTAATACAGCCTGTGTTTTGAGCTTCCTGATTGGCTAGCTCCCCCTCCACGGGGGTTAATTGAATGAGTACAGCTCCAGGTGCTCCATAAATGACATTTCTCCTACAGAACATTACCTGAAAGAGCTACAGATTGCCCACTCCTTCGCAGACTAAGCTGTGGAGACCCCTTGAGGGGACACAATACGCCACACTTCAGGCAACCTAGGCCCTGTAAAACCTCTACAGTAGTGGCTGGTGCAGAAGAAAAGCGCAGTCACGAAACATGAGAAGAAATGGCAGTCAGCGCTTTGCACCAAAGAGAAAAAGGATGGGAGTGCACATGCCTTAGTGAACGCCGCAAGGAGAAATGTGAACCACATCTTTATGAAACCTGACTAATTAATGCCTTTAGAATGTTGCGCGAACTGCAGATCCGTCTCTCCTGCAAGAGAAGCAGCCGCTGGATGACAACCTTTTCCCGGAGAATCCTTCAGAGCAGGACCGCCCGCCATCCCCGGCAAATGACCGCCTTGAATGTCTGATCATTCCCGGATGCTACATAGTCACCCAGGTGATGGGGCTGCATTTCCATATATATTGATCGTGCTTATAAAAAATGCGCCCTTCCGAGGTAATGGTTCAACTGTATTGCAGCAAACAATGAGGGACACATTTAATTCTTTGCAAAGCAGACCTCTGCTCAGCCTTCAGTGCCAGCTGCCAGCCTGTCACTCTTGATGCAGTGCCTCGCCGCTTTTTATTTCCTGGATCAGTGGATGTGGAAATTGTCAGCGGGGGTTATTTATTTCATTTAACATATTCAAATATAGAGAAAACACATCGAAAGATAATACTGTGTATTATTGGATTCATGCGTGGTCAGTAGTGTATTTTTAATTATTATACCGCGGGTTAATTCATGTCAGTGTTGCAGAAAAATACATCTTGGAATTAATGTTGTCATGCAGAAACTCCAAGAGAGGTTCAAGGATAAATAAATAAATAAATACGTGACGTGTACGATTAATCACCGTTCTATAAGACTGATCAGCATATACAATCGAAGCAAATATGTTTTCAAAAATAAAATACACTGTACTAGGGAGGGGGAAGGCCATCATCTGGGATTGGCTTTTCCATTTGGCTGGCTCTTCCCCCAACTCCCACTGACTCCGTTTGGGACACATTTCTTCTCTGGTGCAGACATTGCTTTTAAAGGGAGGAGGGAGCCGTGCGGCTCTCGTTGTTGCTAGGCTTCGCACTTCCAGCATTCCTATTTAATACAGAGCCCATCATACTGGTCGCCAATTGTGACAAATCGCCTCTGACACTGCATTGCTGCTTCATTTGTGTTGCAGTGTGACTGCCTGTTCTAGCAATTGCCCAGCAGACATGCTCTCACTGCAGCACGCTTCTGGAAAATGCCTACAGCTTCCACCATATGTCAGTCCTGCATAAATACATGTTTTTTTTTAAACAAATGTATTTCCTTGTTAAATGAATAAGCATGCCTCCTGCATAAGTGTTCTCGTGACCTTGATGCGGAAGAAGGTGAGGGGTGAGGGGCGGCGCTCGCCCCTGCAGAATCCTCCCCCTGATCCTGTGGGAGATATGTCCTAAAATTTAGCATGACCCCCAGAAATGAAACTCGGTCATGCTCAAAAGAAACACAAAATAACAAGATAAACACAAAACTAGAGTTTAAAATCTACACATGCATAGCATTAGAGAAACGTAGAAGAGAATCTCCAGGCGGGATTGGGGTTGACAGGAGGCATCCAAGAGCAGGCAGAATTGAAGGTCTCTTTTAGGGGTGTGCACTGAAAACAATGTTGGGTAAACGATTTTTTCCAGCCACTATACAACATTTTCCTCAGGTATGCTAGGACTGAAGTGTTTTTTAATATAATTGCACCTAAAATATGTTGGGAAGGGTGTTCAATGGGTGAAAACAGATATCGTTTACCCAACAATGTTTGTTTTCAGCAGTGAAAACACTGCAGAAGCAGATCACTTCTGGCATTGGGAACATGTTTGATGACACTGGGCCTCATTACGACCCAGGCGGCCATGGAATGAACGGTGCCGGTAAGGGACCGGCACTGTTCATTCCGGGCCGCCCTATTGCGAGGTCTGCAGCGGGTCCCGCTAAGGAACGCCTGCTCAGACCAGGCGTCCTTAGCGGGACCCGCTAGCAGACCAGGAGGCTAACAACGGGCCCGTCATTAACGGGCCCATTGTTAGCATCCTCCCCATTCCCATTGAGCCCTATGGGAGCTCAAATGGGAATGGGGATGTAACGGGTCTGGGTCCAGCCAAAGGAATTTACTGGGCCCTCCAAGGTCGGAATGGCCCGGTAAGTCCCCTTTTGCGGGACCCGGACCTGGTACCCAGTATGGGGGTAGCCATGCTGCTTTTAGCGGCATGGCTATCTCCATACTCATAATGAGGCCCATTGTTTCAGATTCTTGGAGCAAAGTGGGATATTCCTTGCCTCTATTTTCTTTTATGAGAAACTTTATTGGTTCAATTTGAAAGTAACTGTAAACATCAAGAAACTTAATTGTTGATAAAATTTACTGCAGTTCACGTTCAATAACCATAGGGAGGGAAATGGTTCATGTGGGCAATTTGTTCCACATTCCCCTGACCTTTAACTCAGACCTTAAGCTGCTTTCTTTCAATGTAATGGCAGCTTTGTGGAATGCCATGGAAATCCGCCAGAGAAGATGTTGTCTGAATGTGTGTCTCTTTTGTGTAGGCCTGCATGGAGGTCGGCTTGGAAAGAGGCAAGTGCATTACTCCGCCAATCTGAGATAAAAGCAATAGCTCTGCTGCAATTATCTATTTATTTATTGGGTATTTATAATGCGCCTTTACATCAAATGGTGTTGCAAGGCGCAACAAGACAAAAAGCTGGGGGTGGGGGGGGTAGATGAAGACTAATAAAAACGGTCTTGCTAGGTCTTGTTTCATTCTGATTTTGCAAGTGCAGTAACAAGATGTGCAGGGGGTGGGGAGGTGCGGAGAAGTGCAGGTCAGAGTGGAATGCACTAATGCTAAGGAGGGAAAGGACGTGCAGGTCGCAGGGGAGAGCGTGCATGTGTTGAGGGCAGGAGAGGGGGGCCTGGACGGGCTTAATAGGGATGCGGGCCCAGCCAGGATAGTGCAGGGGGAGGCAGCCCGGAAGGGCAATTGCAGGTTAAGGGGGGGGGGGGGTCAGAAGGAACCAGGCAGCCAGTCAAAATGCGACAGAGGGGATCATTAGCAGGGTAAGGGAGTGGTAAGAAAGAAGAAAAAAGGAGGGTCTTGAGAAGCTTCTGGAATTTAAGGAGACTTGGCTCAAGTCTGAGAGGGGCAGGAAGATCATTCCTGAGGGAGACTCCTTCAGAAGAGAG
This sequence comes from Ambystoma mexicanum, assembly GCF_040938575.1. Taxonomy (NCBI): domain Eukaryota; kingdom Metazoa; phylum Chordata; class Amphibia; order Caudata; family Ambystomatidae; genus Ambystoma; species Ambystoma mexicanum. The sequence continues at coordinate 457,827,742 of NC_090941.1, read as the reverse complement.
AGATCTACCCCCACTCTCTGATTGAAAAAGCATCTGATCTGCACAGAGTTGGAGATTGAAGTCTGAAGGGTTCTAGCAGGGAAGATGTTAGGGAGATAGATTTGGTTGTAGTGTGGTTTCAGGCCCCAGAACCCTTGTGGATGATGCAGAGGGTCTTGAACTTGATCCTCACAGCAACCTTGAGGCAGTGGAGAGATTTTTGGGCTGGAGAAATGCAGTCCCTGGGCTTGAGGCCAAGGATAAGTGTTGCAGTCCTATTCTGGATTAGTTGAAGGGGCTGAATGGAGGATTTAGGCAGAGTGAAGCAGAGGATGTTGTAGTGGTTCAGCCTAGAGAGAACCAGAGCTCTGGAGACATTGAGTTTCTGGAGGAAGTTGAGGAAAGGGAGAATGCCTCTGAGGAGGTGCAGCTGAAAGTGGACCTTCTTGGCCAGGTCTGTGATGTGAGGAGAGAAGCGATAGAGGAGTTCAAGATGACACCAAGGTTTTTTGCTTCACCAGAGGTTGAGGGGAGGCGGCCCATGGAGGGTAGCCAAAGAGTAGGAGGGAAGTAGGGAGATGGGGTCCCAATGAGAAGGATCTCAGTATTACTGGCATTAAGGCAGATATTGTTAGAAGCACACCATGCCTGAATAGAAGTCAGCAATGAGAAAGAGAGAAGAGGAGGCAGTGGAGGGAAGCTGGAAGGAGATCTGTGTGTCGTCCGCATAACACTGGAAGTGAGGAGAGAAGACAGAGATCAAATGGGCTAGAGGGTGTAGGTAGATGTGGAAGAGGCACAAAAGTCTTCCCAAGGATTAATTGGCATGATGTTCATCAAAAGATGCAGATGATAGGAGTCAGTTTCAAACATGTTCTTGTTATGTTGTTGTCTGGTAAAATGGATCTGGAGGGTAGGCCGGGGATTTCACTTAAAGAAAGACAGAAGGTTGCATGCCTATGGGTCACATGCTTTAAGCTAGTATAGAGAATGTGCTCAGGAAGGTTGTATGATAGGTTTGGGATGATACAGAAGAATCAGTGTCTTTTTGGTAGACACATATTTCAGTGAAAGCAATAACATGGAGGAGTGGGGAGTAGGACTAAATTACCAGTGATAAATGGTGTCTTGTTGCAGCTAGATTTTTTAGAGCCAATACAGTACACTATGTGGGTGTGATTGATGTTTATCATTGACATTTTATCGTGATTGCATAGAATGCCAAAGCATTGAATGCCTTAGTATCTAAAAAAAGCAACAACAAAAAAAACAACAAATGCATTTCTTTTCCATTTTCTTAAATGGGGGTCCACCCCCAACCCCCATTTGTGTACCCCTTAAAACCCACTATAATTAAAATAAAACCTTTACCTTTGAAAAAAATGCATTCAATGCTTTCTTTTTCGATGCAGTTTTTTCGATGCTTGCGTCATTCAATGCTTTGTATTCGATGCAATGACTGGATACCGTTGAAGACTGTCTGTGTGAGGCTCGATCTTGGTGGGGTGAATATGTTTGGAGGAGTTGATTTACCTATGTGCCTTCTGTTGGTGGAATTGTCATGAGATTGGTGTGGGTGTATAAGGGTGTATAAGGTCGCAGGGTATGGCATCAAGAGAGACAGATATGCCCAGTCACCTTGGGTAGGAGTAGACAGAGAAAATGCAAGGATACTGTAGTCAGGTGAGATACAACGTCTGGTTTATTAGTGGAGAAAGTAGAGGCAACTGTCATCCTTTTTCAATAGTGGATTTCAAAAAGGACGAGATTGTGGCCAGGAGGGTGCTCAGCCCCGAAGTAGGCAGTGAACCTCTGAGTGCAGTGTGCTGCATCAGGAATGCTGTGCTGTGCATTGGACCTTGAAGACGTGGAAACTGGATGGCGTCTTTCACTGGGTTTGTTGAAAGCATTATGTAAGGCCTTTTGTGTCACTTACCTTGGATGGCAGGATAGAGGTGGTGCCATCAATTGGCAGTAGTGGTATTGGATCCACTTCAGGTGTCTAGTGATGGAAGGGTGAGGGGAAACTGTTGAAAATAATACATCTGATGCCCAGATCAGCCGACGCCCAAGTGATCTAACTGCCCTATCAGGTCACAGCAGGTTTATGGCTCTGCCCAGTTGCATTACAAACAATAGAATGTTGCAAAGTTTTTGTTGGGTTTGATGGGTTAGCCGATGCTAATCTGCTTCCCTAAAGTTTATGCCATTGAAGCTTTGTGAACAGAAAAGTCCAGGAGATTTTTGTTGACAGGCTCTGCCTCAGTGTTAAAGCTCAGTGTTCCAACTCAGTCACCCAACACATGTGCTTCCTCATTTTGGTATTATGCAAATGTAAACATTGTCCAGCATTATGAAAAACTGTATTGAATAAGGTTACATTTTCAGAAAAATGGGTTTGCTTTATTTCTAAGCAAACACACATCTTTAATCCAGCAAACCCACTTTGCTCTATGGTGTAAATTAAAATGGATTGATGCAAATACAAATTCTCCATTCCCTTACACAAGCAGCAACAATCTTATACTCTAACAGGGTAATTCATAGAATTTCGCAGAAAAGTGTCGCAAGCGGCTGGCGCAGAGTGTCCGCGTGCGATTGTGTGCGCCAGGCACGTGCGCTAAAACCGATTTCCGCGCACAGCGTATTCATGGATTCCATGCTCCCAAACCAGCCGTGGCGCAGAGAATCGCAGCGACCCTGCAGCAGCGCCAGTAACGCCCCCAAGAATGCCCTCGCGCAAGGAAAAGCCATCAACATCGCTAAATCATCGCAAAGGGCTGCGCTAACCCTGGACCAGTTTACAGGGCTGCCAAACAAGGAATGCAAAGCGGGCAACCTTCATATCAGGAGTACGCGGGAAGTTTTACACGCGATTAGCCAGGGTACGTGTATTACAAGGGTACGCGGGAAGTTCAACACGCGATAGTCCAGGGAACGTGTATTACAGGGGTACGCGTGAAGTCTTACATGCGATTAGCCAGGGCACGTGTAATACAGGGGTACGCAGGAATTATCACATGCGATTTGGCAGGGTACGTGAATTACAGGGGTGCGTGGGAATTATCACACGCCATTTTGCTGGGTATGTGTATTACAGGGGTGCGTGGGAATTATCACACGCGATTAGGCTGGGTGGGTCCTCACAGGTGTTCCCTGTACACCCTCCACGGCCCCTGCAAGCAGCCCACAAAACAGGGGACTACCCTGCACACCTGCTCATGTCCCCCTGCACCCCCACCCCCCAGCCACCAGGGGCACCCACCACCAGGCCCCCACACATGTCTCCTACCACTCCCACCCCCCAGCAGTGCAGGGGCAGCCTCCACCAGGCCCCCACTCATGTCTCCCACCACCCCCACCCCCCAGCAGTGCAGGGGCATCCTCCACCAGGCCCCCACCCATGTCCCCCACCACCCCCACCCCCCAGCAGTGCAGGGGCAGCCTCCACCAGGCCCCCACTCATGTCTCCCACCACCCCCACCCCCCAGCCACCAGGGGCAGCCTCCACCAGGCCCCCACCCATGTCTCCCACCACCCCACCCCCCAGCACAGTGGGGCACCTGCCAGCAGGCCCCCACCCATGTCACCCACCACCCCCACCCCCCAGCAGTGCAGGGGCAGCCTCCACCAGGCCCCCACTCATGTCTCCCACCACCCCCACCCCCCAGCCACCAGGGGCAGCCTCCACCAGGCCCCCACTCATGTCTCCCACCACCCCCACCCTCCAGCACTGTGGGGCACCTGCCAGCAGGCCCCCACCCATGTCACCCACCACCCCCACCCCCCAGCAGTGCAGGGGCATCCTCCACCAGGCCCCCACCCATGTCTCCCACCACCCCCACCCCCCAGCAGTGCAGGGGCAGCCTCCACCAGGCCCCCACTCATGTCTCCCACCACCCCCACCCCCCAGCCACCAGGGGCAGCCTCCACCAGGCCCCCACTCATGTCTCCCACCACCCCCACCCTCCAGCACTGTGGGGCACCTGCCAGCAGGCCCCCACCCATGTCACCCACCACCCCCACCCCCCAGCAGTGCAGGGGCAGCCTCCACCAGGCCCACACTCATGTCCCCTATCACCCCCACCCCCCCGCCACCAGGGGCACCCTCCACCAGGCCCCCACTCATGTCTCCCAGCGTGCTACGTGTATTTCAGGGGTGCGCGGGAAGTTCCACTCGCGAATAGCCTGGGCACGTGTATTTCAGGGGTGCGTGGGAAGTTCCACACGCGAATAGCCTGGGCGCATGCATTTCAGGGGTGCGCGGGAAGTTTTACACGCGATTTCAGCAGGGTACGTGTATTTCAGGGGTGCGCGGGAATTCTCACACGCGATTTGGCTTGGTACGTGTATTACAGGGGTGCGTGGGAAGTTACACACGCGATTAGGCTGGGTGGGTCCTCACAGGTTTTCCCTGTACACCCTCCACGGCCCCTGCAGGCAGCCCACAAAACAGGGGACTACCCTGCACACCTGCTCATGTCCCCCTGCACCTCCACCCCCCAGCAGTGCAGGGGCAGCCTCCACCAGGCCCCCACCCATGTCTCCCACCACCCCCACCCCCCAGCAGTGCAGGGGCAGCCTCCACCAGGCCCCCACTCATGTCTCCTACCACCCCCACCCCCCAGCCACCAGGGGCAGCCTCCACCAGGCCCCCACCCATGTCTCCCACCACCCCCACCCCCCAGCACTGTGGGGCACCTGCCAGCAGGCCGCCACCCATGTCACCCACCACCCCCACCCCCCAGCAGTGCAGGGGCAGCCTCCACCAGGCCCCCACTCATGTCTCCCACCACCCCCACCCCCCAGCCACCAGGGGCAGCCTCCACCAGGCCCCCACTCATGTCTCCCACCACCCCCACCCTCCAGCACTGTGGGGCACCTGCCAGCAGGCCCCCACCCATGTCACCCACCACCCCCACCCCCCAGCAGTGCAGGGGCATCCTCCACCAGGCCCCCACCCATGTCTCCCACCACCCCCACCCCCCAGCAGTGCAGGGGCAGCCTCCACCAGGCCCCCACTCATGTCTCCCACCACCCCCACCCCCCAGCACTGTGGGGCACCTGCCAGCAGGCCCCCACCCATGTCACCCACCACCCCCACCCCCCAGCAGAGCAGGGGCAGCCTCCACCAGGCCCCCACTCATGTCTCCCACCACCCCCACCCCCCAGCCACCAGGGGCAGCCTCCACCAGGCCCCCACTCATGTCTCCCACCACCCCCACCCTCCAGCACTGTGGGGCACCTGCCAGCAGGCCCCCACCCATGTCACCCACCACCCCCACCCCCCAGCAGTGCAGGGGCAGCCTCCACCAGGCCCACACTCATGTCCCCTATCACCCCCACCCCCCCGCCACCAGGGGCACCCTCCACCAGGCCCCCACTCATGTCTCCCAGCGTGCTACGTGTATTTCAGGGGTGCGCGGGAAGTTCCACTCGCGAATAGCCTGGGCGCGTGTATTTCAGGGGTGCGCGGGAAGTTCCACACGCGAATAGCCTGGGCGCATGCATTTCAGGGGTGCGCGGGAAGTTTTACACGCGTTTTCAGCAGGGTACGTGTATTTCAGGGGTGCGCGGGAATTCTCACACGCGATTTGGCTTGGTACGTGTATTACAGGGGTGCGTGGGAAGTTACACACGCGATTAGGCTGGGTGGGTCCTCACAGGTGTTCCCTGTACACCCTCCACGGCCCCTGCAGGCAGCCCACAAAACAGGGGACTACCCTGCACACCTGCTCATGTCCCCCTGCACCCCCACCCCCCAGCAGTGCAGGGGCAGCCTCCACCAGGCCCCCACCCATGTCTCCCACCACCCCCACCCCCCAGCAGTGCAGGGGCAGCCTCCACCAGGCCCCCACCCATGTCTCCCACCACCCCCACCCCCGAGCAGTGCAGGGGCATCCTCCACCAGGCCCCCACCCATGTCTCCCACCACCCCCACCCCCCAGCAGTGCAGGGGCAGCCTCCACCAGGCCCCCACTCATGTCTCCCACCACCCCCACCCCCCAGCCACCAGGGGCAGCCTCCACCAGGCCCCCACCCATGTCTCCCACCACCCCCACCCTCCAGCACTGTGGGGCACCTGCCAGCAGGCCCCCACCCATGTCACCCACCACCCCCACCCCCCAGCAGTGCAGGGGCATCCTCCACCAGGCCCCCACCCATGTCTCCCACCACCCCCACCCCCCAGCAGTGCAGGGGCAGCCTCCAACAGGCCCCCACTCATGTCTCCCACCACCCCCACCCCCCAGCCACCAGGGGCAGCCTCCACCAGGCCCCCACTCATGTCTCCCACCACCCCCACCCTCCAGCACTGTGGGGCACCTGCCAGCAGGCCCCCACCCATGTCACCCACCACCCCCACCCCCCAGCAGTGCAGGGGCAGCCTCCACCAGGCCCACACTCATGTCCCCTATCACCCCCACCCCCCCGCCACCAGGGGCACCCTCCACCAGGCCCCCACTCATGTCTCCCAGCGTGCTACGTGTATTTCAGGGGTGCGCGGGAAGTTCCACTCGCGAATAGCCTGGGCGCATGTATTTCAGGGGTGCGCGGGAAGTTCCACACGCGAATAGCCTGGGCGCATGCATTTCAGGGGTGCGCGGGAAGTTTTACACGCGATTTCAGCAGGGTACGTGTATTTCAGGGGTGCGCGGGAATTCTCACACGCGATTTGGCTTGGTACGTGTATTACAGGGGTGCGTGGGAAGTTACACACGCGATTAGGCTGGGTGGGTCCTCACAGGTGTTCCCTGTACACCCTCCACGGCCCCTGCAGGCAGCCCACAAAACAGGGGACTACCCTGCACACCTGCTCATGTCCCCCTGCACCCCCACCCCCCAGCAGTGCAGGGGCAGCCTCCACCAGGCCCCCACCCATGTCTCCCACCACCCCCACCCCCCAGCAGTGCAGGGGCAGCCTCCACCAGGCCCCCACCCATGTCTCCCACCACCCCCACCCCCGAGCAGTGCAGGGGCATCCTCCACCAGGCCCCCACCCATGTCTCCCACCACCCCCACCCCCCAGCAGTGCAGGGGCAGCCTCCACCAGGCCCCCACTCATGTCTCCCACCACCCCCACCCCCCAGCCACCAGGGGCAGCCTCCACCAGGCCCCCACCCATGTCTCCCACCACCCCCACCCCCCAGCAGTGCAGGGGCAGCCTCCACCAGGCCCCCACCCATGTCTCCCACCACCCCCACCCCCGAGCAGTGCAGGGGCATCCTCCACCAGGCCCCCACCCATGTCTCCCACCACCCCCACCCCCCAGCAGTGCAGGGGCAGCCTCCACCAGGCCCCCACTCATGTCTCCCACCACCCCCACCCCCCAGCCACCAGGGGCAGCCTCCACCAGGCCCCCACCCATGTCTCCCACCACCCCCACCCTCCAGCACTGTGGGGCACCTGCCAGCAGGCCCCCACCCATGTCACCCACCACCCCCACCCCCCAGCAGTGCAGGGGCATCCTCCACCAGGCCCCCACTCATGTCTCCCACCACCCCCACCCCCCAGCACTGTGGGGCACCTGCCAGCAGGCCCCCACCCATGTCACCCACCACCCCCACCCCCCAGCAGTGCAGGGGCAGCCTCCACCAGGCCCCCACTCATGTCTCCCACCACCCCCACCCCCCAGCCACCAGGGGCAGCCTCCACCAGGCCCCCACTCATGTCTCCCACCACCCCCACCCTCCAGCACTGTGGGGCACCTGCCAGCAGGCCCCCACCCATGTCACCCACCACCCCCACCCCCAGCCACCAGGGGCACCCACCACCAGGCCCCCACCCATGTCTCCTACCACCCCCACCCCCCAGCAGTGCAGGGGCAGCCTCCACCAGGCCCCCACCCATGTCACCCACCACCCCCACCCCCCAGCAGTGCAGGGGCATCCTCCACCAGGCCCCCACCCATGTCTCCCACCACCCCCACCCCCCAGCAGTGCAGGGGCAGCCTCCACCAGGCCCCCACCCATGTCACCCACCCCCCCCACCCCCCAGCAGTGCAGGGGCAGCAGGCAGTCAGGCAGCAGCAGGTGGGAGCGTGCTCGGGGCTCTGGGGGGCAGTAGTTCGGCCTTCCGGGCAGGAGCGTGGTATTCCGTGTGCGTACGTGTGGCCAGCTTGGTACGGAGTGATTTGGCACGTGAAAATCCTGCACGTCAGCGTGAAAACCGAGGAAAGGCCCTCAGCGCGTAAGCGCGTCTGTGACGTGACCCGCACAGGTGTTTCCCACACAGCACGTGATGACAGCGCACACGTGGAAAGACTGCACGTCAGAGTGTAATCGCGTGTGATTGGTGGAAATGGCCCTACACGCAGAAGTGACAAAGCGTGTGATTGGTGGAAATGGCCCTACACGCAGAAGTGACAAAGCGTGTAATTGGTGGAAATGGCCCTACACGCAGAAGTGACAAAGCATGTAATTGGTGGAAATGGCCCTAGCGCGTACACGCCGCGTAAGTGACGCTGGACGTGTGGGCCTGTATAAAAGGTACGTGTAGAACACGTTTTCCTTGTACGTGCTTTTCGTGGAGAGCGAGTGGGTGAATTCTGTACTTCTTGTCGTTTCACACGCGATTTACTTCACGGCGTTTCAAGTTCGTATTCCCTGTTACCTCTGACAGCTTTTTCTCTTTTTTCTCTTTTACTGGTTTACCTGGGCCTGTTCCCTCAAACAGTGTTCCCTTCTACTGTTGTCCTGTCTCCTCAGACAGCGTACAAATCTTCTTTTGGCGGGGGTGTTGCCAACCAAACGTGCTCCTTTTACACGCTCGTTTACCAGGCAGACGGTGAGTCACGCACGTATCTAACATCTGTGCTTGCCCCGTGTGTAGCCTACCCCTTCAGAGGTCATTCTAGGCTGCGTGTGACACGCATACGTTCATTCTTGTGTTACTGGGTGCCACAGCATAGTGCAGGTTTTTCTTTCTGCACACGTGGTCTAGGAGGGGTTGCGTGCACGTCCTCTCCCTTTTTTGGACCTCCTGTGCGTTGCGTGACCCGTCATCTTTCCCCAGGGGTTACATTCAGCCTTGCTAGAGCACTAGGGTACAATTACCATCTGGTACCCAACCCCTTTGACCCCCAATTGCCCAGGACAATAGTCTACATCCACTCCCATACGCACATTAACATCAGTGCCATGGCTGGGAGGCGAGGATTCCGTAAGGGTGGCAAAGGCGGAAGAGCCACAAGTGGTGGCCGTGGTGGATCCAGTAGGGGACGTGGTCGTAACTTGCAGGGTGAGCCTGTCCCCCCATGTGTGGAGGACCAGTCACGGGCACCCATAATCCCCCCCCTCCCGTTGAGGCTGATGTGGCTGACACCATCCATGCTCAGCCCTTGTTGGAACAGCCCATTGTGGCACCAGACCTGGCTGACTCCATGGCTGACTTCCAGGTCAGCAGGGCTACGACACGTGCGCTGGTGCACGTTGATGCCATCATGCCACGTGGATCTGGGGCAGCAAGGTCACCTGCTGCACCAAGGAGGCAGGGCGGAGAGGCTGCAGGGGCAGCTGCGGCTCCATCCACCCCAGCCCTCACACACCCAGCCAGGACAGTGTCGGTCCTAGTCCATGCTGCTGACATTCCCCCTGACACCATCACACTAGAGCCAATGCCTGCACCAACTCCCATGCTGAGTGTGCAATCCCACACTCCTGATACAGAGTCCACCAGGGCTCCTACCCCTAGTGTCCAGAGCGGCGCAGGAAACTCAGGATCACCACCACCTTCCAAGCGGAAGAGGAAGAGTGCTCATCCGGCACAGGCTGATGCCCCAGACACGGCTACACAGTCTGGCCCGTCCAGGAAGCCCAGCTTCACGGATGACGAACTGAATGCACTTGTCGAGTATGTGTCCGGACATGACAACGAGATGGTCATTGTTGCAGGATCCAAGACCACACCTGCACAACGCCAGGCACACTGGCAGACCGTTGCGGACATCGTAAGTGCCCTTGGAATCGTGAGGCGCACAGCCAATGATTGCTATAAGCGCTGGAATGACCTAAAGCGCAGGGCAACGAGTAAGCTGGCCTCAAGTCATGCCGCAACTCTAGTGACTGGAGGTGGGTCTCCAGTAGTAGACATGGAACTCACTCCACATGAGTCAGTCGCTGGGACCTACGTCACGGAGGAACAGATCCAAGGCGTGGGAGATCTGGCTGATTACGAGGCATTGTCCGGTGAGTGCACATGCATGTGTGTGTCATCCATGTGCATGGTGTGTGTGTGAGGGCTTCTGTTTGTGTGCCAGGTGAGAGTGTGTGCGCCTGAGTCGTATGGGTCAGCCATGTGCTTCATGCAATACTTCCTGCGCAGCTGCATTTGGCCATAGCAGTATCCCTTCTGCCAACAGTAGACATCTAGCCCAACTGCACGCCAGTTGCCCTTGAAGTGTCACCTTGCCACAACATTGTTGCTTATTTTTCACTGTTCATTGAGTCAGATTGTTTGCATTCCCCCACTTTTACTAGCCATGTCGCTGTCCACTAGTCACATGTCTGACATGGCTATGGTGAAGTGGAGTGACTTTGTTACCTGGATATCATTTGTACACACATGTCCCTGTGCAATTGGACCATTTCAGACTGGCAGCTCCAGGTGAAAAATCTGACCTGTTAGAATTAGAAAAGCAATTACATGCGGGAACTGGACTGAATGAATAGGTGCTGCCCTCCTCTCCATCTTCACTCAATAGCAATGGTACATGCCATCTGTGTGATGGCATGTGTGTTTCACCTGGCAATCACAGGCCAATGTGTGATGCCACTGCCAGGCAGCATGCAGAAAATGTGTTCATTTTCCATCTTGGTGTCATCAGTGTGTGCCATTTGCCTGCACTTCATACGCAGTGAGGGTGCATGCATGGGAGGGTTTCAGTCATGTGGGACATGTGTCAATCAAGTACTGGTTATCTTGCTTCTCAGCCCTCATTGTGTGCCATGGTGCTAATGCCTGTTTCCATTTCTTTGTTTTCATGTCTTTGCAGGGGAAGACGCACCTGATACTGCTGGGGTTGTGGAGATGGTGCAGACCCAGGAGGGGTCCGAGGGCCGACCAACCACCAGTGAGGGACGTGGTGTGGTGGTGGGGGAGAACCCACAAGTGCTGCAGGTCGTGCTCTCAAGGGGTGTCTCTGGCTGCACCTCCCCCGAGCTGTACTCAGGTGTTGATTCGGATGAGACCTACGTGCCGTCGCAGGTGAGTGTTCCAGGGAGGGATTCTGTTCTGTCTCACCCACCTGCACCAGGGTCAGAACCCTCCATGGGGATGTCAGTGTTGGCAGCTACGCCTTTGGTGGTTACGGATGCAGGGTCACACTCCGCGACATCTATTCCTGTTCCTGGGCCAGCAGATCAGAGGGGGAATGCAGTCCTGCAGCCTCAGGCAGTGCCGGCACAGCAAGGCGCAGTCGCCTTGCCCCAGACAGGTGTGGTGCCCGCCGACGTGGTGGCCGTACGCCACCTGGCAATACCGCATGGGAGCAATCCATTTACGGTATGGCAACCCAACAGGCTGCATCATCCGAGATGATGGCTCAGGCCATGGATAGGGTGGCCACTTCCATTGTCCCCCCAGAAAGGCTGATGGAGCGACTAGAGCAGGCAACCGACTCCATCTGCCAGTCACACAGGGAGGACATGTTGGGGTCCAACAGGGACAGGCGGGCGGCACTGGCGACTCTGCAGGAGGCCATCTCCATTGAGTCCCAGGGCCACAGGGAAGCCCTGAGGCAGGAGCTCCTTCACCTCAGGACGACTCTTGTTGAGCTTGAGGCTTCAACACACCAAAGGACAGAACAGCAGCTGGAGCGTCTCACCCGTACGCTCTCAGCTGAGATGCAGGCAACGAGGGCGGAGGTCCGGGCATCCCGTGAGTTGTTGCATGGGGACCTCCGCACACTCATCCTCCAGAACCAGACCTACCACACCCGCATGCTTGCAGCCATGGAGGAGCAGACTAGGGCCTTGCGTGGGCTGCCTCCCATAGTGCAACCACCTCCGGATGCAGCTGCACAGGGTGATAATAGCGACAGCAGTGATACTCCCACAACAGGGTAGCCGTGTGGGCCATGAGCCCATGGAGGTGTTTTATTTTCCTAGGATCCACGCAGGTGGGTTCTGGTGTGCATCCTGTCCTCGGACCTCCTGGGTGGCCTCCCCAACCCCCCCGGGCCCATCAATGGCCATTTTTGATTGTTTCTTATTTTTATTTTTATTGTTATTTATTTCATTCCCTATTTTTTTGGGACGATTTGTTGGCTTCCGTGGTTCCTGTGGGCATACGCTGCATTGTGGCTGGGCACATGCAGGCTTGTAATGTATTTGGTTCAGATGCTTGGGTTTGAGTCACACACACCCCTCCTGCTTCCCGTTTCCATGGGCTTGCAAAGGGTGTGCCCAAGTGACAGTGAATTACACAGTGACGTTGGACTCCCATGAGCTGTGTGGGCAGTCTGTAGTCAATACTGTGTATACATTCCTAGTGCATATTGCTGTTGTGTTGTACACTGCATGTTGCATTGATGTGTAACTCATCTTCTGTGTCTACCTCCCAATTTGCAGGTCCCTTCCTCATGTCTACACAAGGACCTCTAGTCTGGAGATGGGGTCCATGTTGGCAGCAGTGCACCTACAACTCTACATGGCGCCAACACTGCACAGTTGGTGGTGGTGGGAGTGCAGGCATTTCCAGGTGGTGAGACTACTAATATGTAAAATTTGTGATGTCATGTTAATGGTAGTACGTGCTCAAGTATGTTGTTGGTCCGGCATTGCTGTGAGCATTTCAGGTGTTGCAGGTTTCTAATAGGGACACTGTACATAGTGACACTAGTGTCATGTTGTGGGGATTACTTTGTTTACCTGCAAATAGCATGACATGGCACGGTGTGTCGTGTGGCGGTGCTGGGGTTGGGTTGGCTGACATGGCACTGTCCTCTTGTTGCATTTTGCAAGTGGGTATTCTTTTTAGCTGCTTGAATGTGTAACTCCACAAAACTGCATTGGTGGTGTCTGTGTGGGTAGGGATGCACACATTGTGACACTTCCAGGTGAACAATCTCAGGCTGATATGGTATTCACGGTTCATTCTCCAGACATTCAGGATCAGTGTCAGGTTGAGTCATCATTGATTGTCAGATGGAATGTGCCAGGGCAGTGTGCACTCCACAGGGGTGTGATTTCTATGTGAAGTAATTAGCCACTAGCTGTGTACGGGCTGCCTCCCCACGTGCCCTTTCCCCTCCCATGCGCAGCGGCTGTGCATGTGGTTGGGGATGTGGGGCCACCACCATGTCCACGGCCAGGCCCCGGCCTGTTGCAACGTTGTGTAGGACACATGCTGCCACTATGATCCTGCACACTACTGGGGGAGCGTATAACAGCTGCCCGCCAGAACGGTCAAGGGAGCGAAAGCGTGACTTTAGCACTCCGAATGTGCGCTCCACTATGCCCCGGGTTGTAATGTGGGCTGTGTTATATCTTACCTCGGGTGGCGTGGTGGGGTTCCGAATTGGCGTCATCATGTGGGGGCTGAGAGGGTAGGCACTGTCCCCTGTGGAGGTGGTGATTGGTATCATTGGTGGGGTTGTGACCTTGCTCAGTATCCAACATGCATGCATGTGCAGTGGCATACATACTCACCAAGCAGCCATGTATCGCCATGCCGCCCAGCATCTAGGTCCCGGCATAGGGTGGACATTCGGTAAATGAAGCTGTCGTGGGTGGAGCCGGGATAGTTGGCATATACTGAGGTGATGATTCCCTTGGCATTACATACTACCTACACGTTGATGGAATGCCAGTGCTTGCGGTTCCTATAGATGTGCTCAGATGCCCTGGGGGGACGTAGAGCCACATGGGTGCAGTCGATAGCACCTAGCACTTTGGGGAATCGTGCCACACCGTAAAAATCCAGGGCGGCAGCATGCCTTTCTGCAGGTGTTCTGGGCAGGTATATGTGCCTGCGGACTGATGGGCGTGCAGTGATGATGTTCAAGACCTGGTGTAGGCAGCGTGACTGGGTGGCCTGTGACACCCCACCCACTATGGCACTTGTCCGCTGAAATGATCCAGTGGCTAAGAAGTGCAGTTCATTGAGGACCTTCTCCAGGGGGCTGAGTGCTTGGGAGCACAGGGTGGTTGATGTGAGGTCATCCTCCCACTCACTCACCAGGTCCAGTATTATGTGTGGTGGAAACCTGTACCTTCCATACACCTGGTCATCAGGCATCCCGAAAAGGCTGGTTCTGGGTGTGAATATTCTGGCCCTGACTATCCTCCTCCTCCTCCTTTGGTAGCCCACTGCCACTGCTGCTAGGAACGGTATGTTCATCCTGGCGTCTGGCTTGTTATTGTTAAAGTGCGCAAATTCATGCTTTGCGCGTGTTCTAGGCGAGCGTGTGACCCGCGCACCCCTGGAATCCAGTTCCCAGTCCAATAGCGTGTGGAAATTCACACGCACAACGGGATACAGGTGCGCTGACGTACTTGCGTGTGTAAGTGCCCGCGCACCCCTGAAATACACGTACATAGGCCAATCGGGTGTACGCGCACTTTTGTCCAATTACACGCGATGACACTCTGACGTGCAGTATTTACACGTGTGCTCCGTCATCACGTGCTGGGTGGGGAACACCCGTGCGGGTCACGTCACATACGCGCTTACGCGCTGAGGGACTCTGGACCAATAGAATCGCGTATGCGTGCTTACGCGCTTACGCGCTAAGGGCCTTTCCTCGGATTTCACGCTGACGTGCCGAATTTTCACGTGCCAAATCACTCCGTATCAAGCTGGCCACGCGAAAACACACGGAAGACCATGCTCCTGCCCAGAAGGCCGAGTTACTGCCCCCTGTGCCCCGAGCAGCCTCCCACGTGCCATCTGCTGCTGCCTGCCTGCCTGTCTGCTGCCACCGTGCCCTGCCATTTGGTACCTGCACATCAGCCATCTGCAGGGGTCCAGTTGCTGTGTCCACCCCTGCTGGAACTGAAGACTCCCGACTGGGATTACATCGCTCCACAGCCCAGCCCCAGGACCCAGTTGCCCACCCATACCTGCCTCTGGGGTTGCCATGTCGGGCACTTCCACATCTGGCACCAGTGGCAACCCCAGGCCAGAGGGGCAGAGGGGCACCAGCTTCACTGCCACCGAAGTTGGTGTCCTGGGGCAGTATGATGCCCTCTTTGGATCGTCCCGCGCCAGCAAGGATGGACGGGAGAGGATCTGGGCCGACTGTGTGGTTGCCATCAACGCGGAGGGGGTGGCAACCCGCAACGTCCAGAAGATCAAGAAGCGCTGGGAGGACTTGAGGTCCAGGACCCTTGTGAAGGCCCGGCGCCTCGTGGAGGGGGGCCGGGGCCACATGAGTTCCATCCAGATGAGGGTCCTGGAACGCGTACGCCCAGCGCTCCACGCCCAGATCCTTGAGAGGGAGGCCCGCCTGGAGTTGAGCGGTAAGTGTCCAAGCATTACTGTGTGACACAGGGCATGTTGCTGTGTGCTGGGTCTATGATACTTGCCTGTATGTGTGCCATAGGCCATGTATGCATGTATGTGTGCATGGACATCATGGTAATGCATGTGCAACCAGTGATGTGTGACCCACATGGTTGTTGCATGTGTTCAAATGTCGCATGGGGACCCCTATACAGATTTCGAACATGAGAGCATGCCAGTCTCTGTACCGGGACATGGGTGGGGGTGAGGGATGGGTGCTGATGCCAGGTACATATGTGGTAGCCATGTCTGTGTGGCTGACCTGCGTGTCTGTGACTTGTGCATGCCATGGATGCATGACACATGTGTGTGACAATGCACAGATTCAGTGAAGCAGCCAAATTGCCCTTGTATCCGCTGTGTTTGTTGTGTTTGGGGCCAGATGGATGTGACTGAGGTGAAGTGTGTGCATGTGAAAGGCATGAGCCATGATGCATGTGAGTTCCATATCATTGAATGTTTCAAGAGTCCATTGGACATGCATGGAAATGTCCATGGCATGCAGCATGCCTGTTACTGTGTGTGTTTTGCCTGGACTGACCCATGTGTTGTGGATGGACATGATGGAAGTGTACTTTGACAGTGGTGGTCATCTGCTATTGCTTCCTGTCTAGGGGACCATTGTACAGTACCCTGATGCTTGTGTTCTTTGTCTCCCTCTACGCAGCGGCTAGTGAAGAAGAGGGCGGAGACGGCGCTGTGGAGCAAGGCGGCGGGGATGCCCCCACGGCTGCAGCGGAAGGGGTGGGTGAGCCCCCACAGGGGCCTGCTACGGTGGGAGACGGTGAGGAGCCATCCAGGTTGGTGGTTTGCACAGAGGAGGAGGAGGCCGCCACTGGGGCACACATGGGGCCTGGTGGGGGCATCCCTGCTGGTGCAAGTGGTGCAGTCCAGGGCCAGGGGCAGGAGGCAGCACAGGTCACCGTGGAGGGGCCTGTGCATGTCGCTGTCCCTGACCCTGTGAGTGCACCACCATGCACCAGCAGGGATGCCCCGTCCCAGGCCCGTCCGCAGGTAGAGGGGAGGTCCATGTCACCTGACTCCCCTCCACCTGCGGACGTGGGAACCCCTGGCCGTGTGGAGAAGGTCCTGATTGGGGTCGCGATGCGCACGGCTGTGATTTGTAATGCCGTGCGTGCTTCCCGGGAGGAGCACGCACGTCATCACGAAGTGCACCGTGCCGACGTGGCCCAATTGGGATCGGCCATGTTCGGGGGTTTCCTGCATGTGTTGGCCAATGTGGCGGCCCTCTCCTCCTCTGTGCAGGCTATACACCAGTCGTTCTCCTTGCCGTCTTCCAGCCCAGATGCCACCAGGGCCCCCTGTGGACCTGCCCCGACCAATGCAGCCAGCTCGGTGGGGATCCCATCCCTGCCACAGTTGGGAGTCGGAGGTCCAGCAGGGGTGGACAACACAGCAACTGGACACCAGCAGATGTAAGATGTGACAGCATCATCAGGCAGGGCACGTGCACAACGGCGTCGGTGGTTTCCATCAGCCTGGATGCCGTCGTGCTGGCAGAGGCAGTGGCGTCGGAGGCAGCAGCGGGCTCGACGTGGGAGGCATCATGGCTCGGGGCCATCAAGATCAGAGGGGCAGGCATCGGCCGGAGGGCAGGGCAACCCTGGGATGGTGGTGTCTTCCGTGTGGGAGCAGTTGGTCCAGCAGATAGGTGCGGAGCGGCAGCGGGCGGAAGAGGAGCGGCTCGCCATGGTCAGGGCGGAGTTCTCCATGCGTCGGGCGTTGAGGCGGGCTGAGTGCCTCGAGGAAGCTCGCAGGGAGTTTGAGCTGAACATGGGGTTATCCCTGCGAGACCTCGGGGCCAGGACAGAGTCCCGCCTCCAGGACATCGACATGGAGTTCGATGATGCCCTGGCCAGCAACATCAACAAGTGAGCCGCAGGACTTGCCCGCTGCCTTTGTATATAGTTATATAGTTAGTTAGTGTTAGGTTTCCTTTATTTGTTTTTATTATTTTGGACCGCTCGGACAATGGCCACTTTTTTGTATATATTTTTTTCATTAGGTAGTAGTAGGTTTCCTTTATGGTGTTGGGCTCATGGACCCTGGTACATTCCTGTATTTAGTTTTTTTTTTTAAGGAACATTTTCTTTTTTACATTATTGTGTTCACCATGTGGAAATGGTTTTTCATTCTTTTCCTTTTACTTGATATTGCTTTGGTCAACATTTGTTTTTTTATTCCTTTTTCTTTTTTTGATTTTTACTTTTGTTCTCCGACATGGACCATTTATTTTGTTATCCACATAGTTGTATGTTTGATTTGTTTACTTATTTTTAATCTTTAATACATTTTTTATTTTTACTTCCACTTGTGTTATTTTGTCTTTGGTTTCATACATGTCATGATATGGGTTTTGACATTCACTTGCAGCCATTGTGTATGTGTGTGTGACGGACATGTGTTCATTTACATACTTGCCATTGGGGTTGTGTCATGTAATTGCATTCACTATGTGGGTGGATGCAATCCTTGCCTGGGTGTTTGTGCTGGGTATGCTGCCCATTACTGCCATGATTGTGTATCGTCAGGACCTGGGGGAAGGGGGACATGGGTGGGGGCCTGGTGGAGGCTGCCCCTGGTTGCTGGGGGTGGGGGGGGTGGGAGACATGGTTGGGGGCCTGGTGGAGGCTGCCCCTGGATGTTGGGGGGTGGGGGTGCAAGGGGACATGAGTGGGGGCCTGGTGGAGGCTGCCCCTGGATGCTGGGGGGTGGGGGTGGTGGGTGACATGGGTGGGGGCCTGGTGGTGGGTGCCCCTGCACTGCTGGGGGGTGGGGGTGGTGGGTGACATGGGTGGGGGCCTGCTGGCAGGTGCCCCACAGTGCTGGGGGGTGGGGGTGGTGGGTGACATGGGTGGGGGCCTGCTGGCAGGTGCCCCACAGTGCTGGGGGGTGGGGGTGGTGGGAGACATGGGTTGGACATGGGTGGGGGCCTGGTGGAGGATGCCCCTGGATGCTGGGGGGTGGGGGTGGTGGGTGACATGGGTGGGGGCCTGGTGGAGGGTGCCCCTGGTGACTGGGGGGTGGGGGTGGTGGGTGACATGGGTGGGGGCCTGGTGGGGGCTGCCCCTGGATGCTGGGGGGTGGGGGTGGTGGGTGACATGGGTGGGGGCCTGGTGGAGGGTGCCCCTGGTGGCGGGGGGGGTGGGGGTGGTGGGTGACATGGGTGGGGGCCTGCTGGCAGGTGCCCCACAGTGCTGGGGGGTGGGGGTGGTGGGTGACATGAGTGGGGGCCTGGTGGCAGGTGCCCCACAGTGCTGGGGGGTGGGGGTGGTGGGAGACATGGGTTGGACATGGGTGGGGGCCTGGTGGAGGCTGCCCCTGCACTGCTGGGAGGTGGGGGTGGTGGGAGACATGAGTGGGGGCCTGGTGGAGGCTGCCCCTGGTGACTGGGGGGGTGGGGGTGGTGGGAGACATGAGTGGGGGCCTGGTGGAGGGTGCCCCTGGATGGTGGGGGGTGGGGGTGATGGGTGACATGGGTGGGGGCCTGGTGGGGGCTGCCCCTGGTGGCTGGGGGGTGGGGGTGGTGGGTGACATGGGTGGGGGCCTGGTGGAGGGTGCCCCTGGTGACTGGGGGGTGGGGGTGGTGGGTGACATGGGTGGGGGCCTGGTGGGGGCTGCCCCTGGTGGCTGGGGGGTGGGGGTGGTGGGTGACATGGGTGGGGGCCTGCTGGCAGGTGCCCCACAGTGCTGGGGGTGGGGGTGGTGTGAGACATGAGTGGGGGCCTGGTGGAGGCTGCCCCTGGTGACTGGGGGGGTGGGGGTGGTGGGAGACATGAGTGGGGGCCTGGTGGAGGGTGCCCCTGGTGGCGGGGGGGTGGGGGTGATAGGGGACATGAGTGGGGGCCTGGTGGGGGCTGCCCCTGGATGCTGGGGGGTGGGGGTGGTGGGAGACATGGGTTGGACATGGGTGGGGTCCTGGTGGAGGCTGCCCCTGGATGCTGGGGGGTGGGGTGGTGGGTGACATGGGTGGGGGCCTGGTGGAGGGTGCCCCTGGTGACTGGGGGGTGGGGGTGGTGGGTGACATGGGTGGGGGCCTGGTGGGGGCTGCCCCTGGATGCTGGGGGGTGGGGGTGGTGGGTGACATGGGTGGGGGCCTGGTGGAGGGTGCCCCTGGTGGTGGGGGGGTGGGGGTGGTGGGTGACATGGGTGGGGGCCTGCTGGCAGGTGCCCCACAGTGCTGGGGGGTGGGGGTGGTGGGTGACATGAGTGGGGGCCTGGTGGCAGGTGCCCCACAGTGCTGGGGGGTGGGGTGGTGGGAGACATGGGTTGGACATGGGTGGGGGACTGGTGGAGGCTGCCCCTGCACTGCTGGGAGGTGGGGGTGGTGGGAGACATGAGTGGGGGCCTGGTGGAGGCTGCCCCTGGTGACTGGGGGGGTGGGGGTGGTGGGAGACATGAGTGGGGGCCTGGTGGAGGGTGCCCCTGGATGGTGGGGGGTGGGGGTGGTGGGTGACTTGGGTGGGGGCCTGGTGGGGGCTGCTCCTGGTGGCTGGGGGGTGGGGGTGGTGAGTGACATGAGTGGGGGCCTGGTGGAGGGTGCCCCTGGTGACTGGGGGGTGGGGGTGGTGGGTGACATGGGTGGGGGCCTGGTGGGGGCTGCCCCTGGTGGCTGGGGGGTGGGGGTGGTGGGTGACATGGGTGGGGGCCTGGTGGAGGGTGCCCCTGGTGACTGGGGGCTGGGGGTGGTGGGTGACATGGGTGGGGGCCTGGTGGGGGCTGCCCCTGGTGGCTGGGGGGTGGGGGTGGTGGGTGACATGGGTGGGGGCCTGCTGGCAGGTGCCCCACAGTGCTGGGGGGTGGGGGTGGTGGGAGACATGAGTGGGGGCCTGGTGGAGGCTGCCCCTGGTGACTGGGGGGGTGGGGGTGGTGGGAGACATGAGTGGGGGCCTGGTGGAGGGTGCCCCTGGTGGCGGGGGGGTGGGGGTGATAGGGGACATGAGTGGGGGCCTGGTGGGGGCTGCCCCTGGATGCTGGGGGGTGGGGGTGGTGAGAGACATGGGTTGGGCATGGGTGGGGGCCTGGTGGAGGCTGCCCCTGCACTGCTGGGAGGTGGGGGTGGTGGGAGACATGAGTGGGGGCCTGGTGGAGGCTGCCCCTGGTGACTGGGGGGGTGGGGGTGGTGGGAGACATGCGTGGGGGCCTGGTGGAGGGTGCCCCTGGATGGTGGGGGGTGGGGGTGGTGGGAGACATGCGTGGGGGCCTGGTGGAGGGTGCCCCTGGTGACTGGGGGGGTGGGGGTGGTGGGAGACATGAGTGGGGGCCTGGTGGAGGGTGCCCCTGGTGGCTGGGGGGTGGGGGTGGTGGGTGACATGAGTGGGGGCCTGGTGGAGGGTGCCCCTGGTGGCTGGGGGGTGGGGGTGGTGGGTGACATGGGTGGGGGCCTGGTGGAGGGTGCCCCTGGTGGCTGGGGGGTGGGGGTGGTGGGTGACATGGGTGGGGGCCTGGTGGAGGGTGCCCCACAGTGCTGGGGGGTGGGGGTGGTGGGTGACATGAGTGGGGGCCTGGTGGAGGCTGCCCATGCACTGCTGGGGGGTGGGGGTGATAGGGGACATGAGTGGGGGCCTGGTGGAGGCTGCCCCTGGTGACTGGGGGGGTGGGGGTGGTGGGAGATATGAGTGGGGGCCTGGTGGAGGGTGCCCCTGGATGGTGGGGGGTGGGGGTGGTGGGAGACATGAGTGGGGGCCTGGTGGAGGGTGCCCCTGGTGACTGGGGGGGTGGTGGGAGACATGAGTGGGGGCCTGGTGGAGGGTGCCCCTGGATGGTGGGGGTGGGGGTGGTGGGAGACATGAGTGGGGGCCTGGTGGAGGGTGCCCCTGGTGACTGGGGGGTGGGGGTGGTGGGAGACATGAGTGGGGGCCTGGTGGAGGGTGCCCCTGGTGGCGGGGGGGTGGGGGTGGTGGGTGACAGTGGTGAGGGGCCTGCTGGCAGGTGCCCCACAGTGCTGGGGGGTGGGGGTGGTGGGTGACATGAGTGGGGGCCTGGTGGAGGGTGCCCCTGCTGGCTGGGGGGTGGGGGTGGTGGGTGACATGGGTGGGGGCCTGGTGGAGGGTGCCCCTGGTGGCTGGGGGGTGGGGGTGGTGGGTGACATGGGTGGGGGCCTGCTGGCAGGTGCCCCACAGTGCTGGGGGGTGGGGGTGGTGGGTGACATGAGTGGGGGCCTGGTGGAGGCTGCCCCTGCACTGCTGGGGGGTGGGGGTGATAGGGGACATGAGTGGGGGCCTGGTGGAGGCTGCCCCTGGTGACTGGGGGGTGGGGGTGGTGGGAGACATGAGTGGGGGCCTGGTGGAGGGTGCCCCTGGATGGTGGGGGGTGGGGGTGGTGGGAGACATGAGTGGGGGCCTGGTGGAGGGTGCCCCTGGTGACTGGGGGGGTGGGGGTGGTGGGAGACATGAGTGGGGGCCTGGTGGAGGGTGCCCCTGGTGGCGGGGGGTGGGGGTGATAGGGGACATGAGTGGGTGCCTGGTGGAGGCTGCCCCTGCACTGCTGGGGGGTGGGGGTGGTGGGAGACATGAGTGGGGCCTGGTGGAGGCTGCCCCTGGTGACTGGGGGGTGGGGGTGGTGGGAGACATGAGTGGGGGCCTGGTGGAGGGTGCCCCTGGATGGTGGGGGGTGGGGGTGGTGGGAGACATGAGCAGGTGTGCAGGGTAGTCCCCTGTTTTGTGGGCTGCCTGCAGGGGCCGTGGAGGGTGTACAGGGAACACCTGTGAGGACCCACCCAGCCTAATCGCGTGTGTAACTTCCCACGCACCCCTGTAATACACGTACCAAGCCAAATCGCGTGTGATAATTCCCGCGCACCCCTGAAATACACGCGCCCAGGCTATTCGCGTGTGGAAATTCCCGCGCACCCCTGAAATACACGTACCCTGCTGTAATCGCGTGTGGGACTTCCTGCGCACCCCTGAAATACACGCGTCCAGGCTATTCGCGTGTGGAAATTCCCACGCACCCCTGAAATACACGTACCCTGCTGTAATCGCGTGTGGGACTTCCCGCGCACCCCTGAAATACACGCGCCCAGGCTATTCGCGTGTGGAACTTCCCGCGCACCCCTGAAATACACGCGCCCAGGCTATTCGCGTGTGGAACTTCCCGCGCACCCCTGAAATACACGTACCCTGCTGTAATCGCGTGTGGGACTTCCCGCGCACCCCTGAAATACACGTACCCTGATGGAATCGCGTGTGGAACTTCCCGCGCACCCCTGAAATACACCTACCCTGATGGAATCGCATGTGGAACTTCCCGCGCACCCCTGAAATACACGTACCCGGCCAAATCGCGTGTGAGACTTCCCGCGCACCCCGGTATACACGCACACGTATTTTTTGTCAGCGTGTCCGTGTTTGTGGGTACCCCTTTGCACGTCATTTGTCCAGGAGGGCCACAGTATAGGACATTCATCATGGCAATATATGGGTGCTATTTGTTGGCGCACATTTCTTACAGCCGCAGAGACGCTACCGCCTGCTTTCTTGTGGCGGTCGTGTTTGTGCCTGTGCGCTGGTTTGAACGTGCGCTTTTTTGCCCTATTCTATTCCATGAATACGTGTTGTAGGCGAGCGTGTGGGCGTTCCG
Source organism: Ambystoma mexicanum (assembly GCF_040938575.1). Lineage (NCBI taxonomy): Eukaryota > Metazoa > Chordata > Amphibia > Caudata > Ambystomatidae > Ambystoma > Ambystoma mexicanum. The sequence goes on along the minus strand of NC_090941.1, from coordinate 457,804,660 downwards.
CGCACTTGTGCCCTGTACTTCCCCCGTGACACCCACGTTTTTGCAAGTTGTTCCCCATTCCGAGTGTTACGCCCGTGTTCCGCCTACTTTTGTTGCGTGCGCCGCGCTATGTGCGAATTTCGCTGTGGCCTGTGCGATTTTCGCTGTGACTTGGCGCACGCTGTTAGATGGCCTGTGCGCCAACGTGCGCGGCGCACTTTTTATCGCACATAAGCTGGTTTTCTCGCGCACGGACTTCCATGAATCGACGTGCGCTGCTTTTCGTGCGATTTTCGCACTTGCACTGCGATTTTCGCTATTCCACTGCGATTCGCACGTTTTTGCCCACTTGCGCCGCGCTAATTATTCCATGAATCGGCCTGTAAATGTGTCCTGGTGCAAACTTTGTATAATATGCCCAGAATGTCGCTTTTATCTCCCATACAATATTGAACAGCTACAGCAGAATAGAAGACGAGCTAAACTTTTAGGTCTGTGATAGAACAGTGCCTGGCTAGAGCAACACACAAACAGCTGCTCCAACATAGTGCAGGTCGCAAAGATACCGGTACACATGTGCTGCCACTGATGCACATTACACATTTGGGTTCAAATATGTGTTCACAAACTGTTCTAAGCACATGCTGGGCCTATTGAAGACAGCATGCGTATTTAGGGATCAGCCAACAGTAAGCCACTTATCACATTATATCTTTGAGTGGGGCTGGCAGGGTGACGTTCTGTTTTAACCCACATCATCTCATCTGTCTTACTGATATGCCATTGTGGACATCATTTATGTATTGGTTATTCATGCACAAACATGCACAGGTGACTACATGACCTGTTCAAAGAGAAAGGCAGTATCTGACAAAGAGATTCCTCGAGGTTGATGTCATTCAAGGATGAGGAGAGCTTCTTCCATCCTTCTGGCTCAATAGTTGCAACTTTTTCTACTTGCTACTTTATAAAATGTACGCAATCTTTAGAGGTGCAACTGTAACTGCGGCAGGGGATCAGTCAGGCGGGTGGAGTTGCAACAAATGTGTCGAGCAGTTGCAGTTTGGGCAGCTTGACAGCTGTAGGAGTATATTGAGAGACCAACCTGAACCTGGGAGGTTCCCCCCACCAATCAAGGAGCCCTACAACACTTTGCTGGCCCTATTGAAGACTCATATAGAGCCACCTAAATCTCCCCCCACGTGCCCATCGTGAGCCAAAGACCAGGCCAGGGTATAGAAAGAAAATACATTTATTTCACTTATTAGATCAATGAATAACAAGTCGATTTAATCACACATGCCACCATGTTTGTGGCAAAAACACAGCTTCAGTTGCAAAAACACACTTTTCTATAGGGTGTTACTTTTAAACACACTTTTTCTGCATTTTCTCTTGTCTCACATAAATGGAATATTGGCTAAATAAACTGGTCAAAACTCGTTTCCCATGAATAATATTAATAATAATAATAATAATAATAATAATAATAAAAATAATAATAATAATAATAATAATAATAATAATAATAATAATAATAATAATGTGACACAATATTAGAACATAATATTGAACGCTTCTGGTTGAGAGTTATAGTGTTGAAACATAGGCGCAGTTTTCATTTTATGAAACTAGTTAACCCTCAAGACTTGCTATGTGGCATTCCCTGTGTACTTAAAATGCTAGCTGCTGAAATTACCGATTGGTAAAACTACCTGTGGCAAATATTACTTCAGCAAAAGTTAGCTTAGAAACAAATACAGGGTTGATTTTAAAACAAGACCTACATCACACCTTCAGTGTTAGATTTTCAAAGCATTTCTCCCTTTAGCCCCAAAAACCCAAGCATCAATGGCATGCACCACACTTCTGTTCACAGTTCAAAGGCCATGTCTTGGTGTATGGGACAGTTTAGACGTTTTTTTTTCCTACACCCCCCGCCCCCCAACTCAAAGGCCTGTGTTGGGGAATCTGGACAGTAAAAATGGGCATGATTATGAATTTTGTTTTCAGACCACCCATTCACTTAATACGAGACATGGTAAACGTTTTGAATTCTTCCAAGCTCTCCCCTGCGTCAATCTATTTGGGAATTAATTATATTAATAAACAGTGAAAAGATGAGTAGTCTTTAAAACGACTGTTTTGGGGTATACTGAGTGTAACACTTTAGCACATCCGAGTACTGTTTTTATGTTATCTACGAACACTGCATTTCCTGCATTGGTTATGTGTACTCTGTCATGCATATAGAAAAGGCCATGTAGAACTTTGTTGTTGTTGTTTGCAATCCATAATTGGTTGTGGTCTGCCATGAATGTTGAAACTGCTTTATCAACATTTCTCCAGGATTATTCAATTTTACCATTAAGTCTGGTGGTCCATCTACATTTTTGCCTCTGAGTGAGTTTGGAAAAAATAAAGATGGTTTGAGGAAATAGTTCCATTAGTTGTTACTTTTCTTGTTTCATCATTAAAGTAAGGGACACCCATCTTACATTCTTTGAATCAATGCCTCCACAATGAATTATTATGACATCTGGGTGCCTCGTACTTCTCAGACTTAACAATTTTGGAAAAACGTGGAACCAACAGCCAACTGTCTCCAATCAACCAAACTGTTTCAATAAACATACATTTTCTGTGCAAATATCCTACTTTTATGTGGATGATACAGTACATATTTGTATTTATGTATGTTATTTCATGTACTTGGTTGTTCTCGTATTTGATTTGAAGGCTTCAAGGGCAATTTAGTTTGATTTGGGGCTTGCAAAATAATTTAAGTGTACCCGCGGCTACAAGTGAGCTTTGTTGCCACGTTCAATATTCACTTCTGTGTTTGATGCCGAGCAAGGTTTGTATGTGTTTTAGTGTTTCTAATTGGGTAGTGTTCAGTTTGTTAATGTATACTTCATTGTGATAGGTTGCAGTGAATATGTTGGTCATTTTATTAGTTTAATAACAATATAGTCCTCTTTTTGTGGTTTTGATTATGGAAAGTATGAAACTCCCCTTTTTGTCTACTTTTCTAATTTTCACTGCACAACTCACACTGTGCAGTTCATGTTACCTGTGATAAAATATGATTCACAATAATCAGTTGTTGGATATTGTTGTATTGCAAGTTTGATTTGATGATATGTTCATAATGGGGCTCTGTGGATTTCATAGTTTTTTGTTGTATTTGTTAACAATGAAGTGCTCCTGCTGTATATGCAGAAAATGGGTGGGAATAATTATTGACAGTTGTTTATTAGGAGAGAAATTGCATTTTAATGAGGTGCATGATATAAAATCATGAAGTATGCTTGTTGTTTTCAAAGTAAAGGTGTTATCACAGAACAGTAGAACTACGATTTTATATTCAATGCTTCTTTAATAACGTATGGTGTGTATTAAAGTGATTTTTGGGGTGATATAAAAATGTGTTTGTTTCAAAAAGATATTAACTTTTTTGCTTGTGTGGTGTGATATCTAGTGTGCCCATAGTTAAAGTTTCTGACTACTGTGAGTGCTTAAATAACAACTTTGGGGGCAGTATCAGATGCAGGAATGCCCCCTTAGCTTTGTCCTTATTGCTATGCAAACTCCTATTATGTAAAATGCAGTATGTGTTAGGATATTATATTTTAGTACAGAAATTAGAAGTTGTACATTGTTTGGATGGTTTATTTGAAGTTTACATGTGCAACAGTTTTAAACAGGAAACACTGTTATTGTTTTAATGTTTTAATGTTCTTGTTTCTGTGCTGTTATTTGCTACAGAAATACTGGCCGCTGTCAATGGCAGTTTACCAGGCGCACAGTCCTGGACAGTCCTGTGATGTCCACAAACCGGGGTATGTATGCTTATTTAGGTATTACAGGGTTGGTATAAAGCAGTTTTTGGATGGCTTACAATTTAGGTGCTAGTCAGTGAAACTGCATGAAATTAAGGAATTCCATTCTAGACCTGATTCTGAATGGTTCTTCAAAGTGTGGTGCTGTTTTGTCAAGAGGGAAACAAATTAGATGGGGGGTCCCAAATATTGTAAAGGCTTATACATGTGGTGCCATTTGACAAATCTGCAGGGAATATGGCAAAGCAAGATTTTAGATCTAGATAGTGTTTTTGCAAAGTCTGAATTGATTTTATGAAGTAGGGGCTAAGTCATGTGACTATTGTATGTATGTACATTTTGACAGTTTTGATAAAATAAAACATGTCCAGATATTTCCAGCAAAGTCATCTAAGGAGCATTGGCAAGGACCTGAAAGCATGAGTATTTTCTTACTAGTTTCATAATGTAGGCACCAAAAATAGTGATATATATGGGGTGAGGTATATATAACCTGTGGCCATGAGCAGTGGCCAGATTGTCTGGGTCATGGTAAAAGGTCATGGCCCAGACAATCTGGATAATGGCAATGACCATGAGGGATGACCAATGGTGTTAAAGTGGCCATGTGCATGTGGTAAGGTTTTTGAAATCGGGATAAGTTTGAAAGGGAAAAACATGTGCTTGTGGGTACAGGTTGAAGTGCTGGATGGGATTGCAGCAAATATGTATGAGGAGGGTCAGCAAGAACTGAAAAGCATGGTTTTGCAAATAAGTCCTTTAAAAAAGTATAAATAGTAAGTACACAACACCGTGATGTAACTCTGGTGACTGGGCAATGGGCGTGGGTGTTAACAAGGAGAAATATGTACTATAATTTGCCTATTTTTTTTTAGTTGATTTGGTCGCGAAAAACTTGAGACCTTTCAACTCAGTACCAAAATTGTTTTGACATAATACCGATTTAACATTTTACGCATACATATTTCATCTATTTACACATATACATACAATACTGATAGCCAATAACTAATATGACCATAGTACAAAAACCATCATAATAAAACATTAAAATTATCACCATATATCCTCTTAGTGAAAAGGGCAAAAATTCAGCATAAGGATTTTCAAATATTTACAATTTCAATTCGTGAAGGTAATTTACAACAGCATACCTCACCGCCTTCCTCTTAGTGTAGTATAATAACTCACATAACTTGTCCATTCTCATGTCCCTATAATCATTAAACAATTGCTTAAAATGAACACATCGCACCAACAACAATTCAGGACATTTGTGCATAAATGTTTGAGAGTTTCTACCTGTTGTTTGTAACAATGGCACAATAAGACAATTTCACCAATATTACGCCTATTTAACACGTCATTGGTCAACCATAAATTCAAACGGAATCTCAAAAAGCCGTCTCGATGACCTGGACTGGGCGATTTTACCATGTAATTTGCAACATTATGATAGTGTTTCATCTCAAATGGATATTCCAAGAAGTTTTTATATTTTGCACATGTCACAGGAGTTTGAATCCAATCTGACTCCCATATTTTAGTTTTGGCTCGATTTGGGTTTTCTATTAACAAGATTGCATCAATTTGGGTTTTTTCTAAAATGGACTGTGTTTTTGTGCACCACATTTTAGGGAAATGATCTGCTGAGCTCAGCAAATAAGTTGAGATGATGTTGGTAATTCCCTTTGTTGATTGATTCATCAGACATTTACGATATAACGTACATAATTTCCATTTATAGATCGCATATACGGAAATTAAGCCCAGTTTATATCTTAGTAGTGGCAAAGGTTGAGAGTTAGGTAAGTTTAATACTTGTCTCCAGTACCGACCTTCTCTAAAGGCCCCATAAGTGTAGGTCATCAGTTTCTGAGTCTCAGCGCCATACAAAATGACAGGAATTACTTTTAACCTAAAATAAGTAATTATTGGCATAATTGAAAACTTGCAATACCTTGTCTTAATGATACGGGTTTGCGAAATTGCTGTTTGAAGTTTCAGCAAACCTTGTTGTTTGCATCTCTCATTCGCCCATTGATTAGATATAATCATACCCAAGAATAAGTAAGAAGTTGTCACAGAAATTTGGCATTTGTAGAGGCCACTGAAGCTGAGCTAAGCTTTGTCTTCTCGTACCAAATTGAATTATTTTTGTTTTTGGAATATTGATAGAAATGCAATTTTCTTGGGTATATGTATTCAATGCACCCAATAAGACTCGCAACCCTTTTGGAGTGTGGGACATGAGTACCATGTCATCAGCATAGAATATCCATTGCATTTGCACACCCATGATTCTTGGGGAATCAGTGGTTATCCGCGACAACGCTTGGCTGACATCTGAAATAGAAAAGTGAAATAAAGCAGACGCTAACAGACACCCCTGCTTCAGGCCTCTTGCAGTTTCAATTGGAGCCGATAGTAGACCACCCTTTGTTAATCTAACCTGGATCGTAGTGTTTGCATGCAGTTGAACAATCCATTTTAAGATTTCCCATGGGCAGTTTGCATCGGCCAATTTTTTGTATAAAAGCTCTCTTGGTACTGCATCGAAAGCCATCCTAAAATCGATGAACGCTATGTATAATGGTTGTTTAGACTGATTTGCCTATTATGTCATGCAGCATGGTAGAAGCAGTAGGTTTGAATGGGAAAACATATTTAACTTGTGGTTACAGCCTGAATTGATGGACTAGATTTAAACAAACTTGTGTGACAAACATTAGCAAGGACCTGCAGGCATGTGTTTGGAAATATGTGTTGTGTTTTATTTTTCCAAAGTGTAAGAATGTAGTTGTAATTGGTTGCTTATAACGTGTTCAATACCGAGAGGTTTCTAAGAGCAGACCCGGGGATCGAACCTGTGTTTCTCCAATTCATCTTGCTTCCAAGATGAGCGTATTACCCCTGAACTATCCTCCCGAGACTATGGTAAGGAAGTAGAAAAACTAGTGATATGCATTTGGTGTCTGGCTAGTGGGCCTGACCCTTGGCAAACGCAAATGTGTACTCTGATCTGCTTATTGTAGAATGCGGGATGGCTGATGCCTATGCTCCATGGATTTGGAGACTTACCATGGTTGCAAGTCATAAGCAGCAGATATTGGTAACATTATTATGGTATAGTGGACAGTGAACTAGGATGCATGGTAGGTGCAGTGAATAATAGGGGCTATTCGGTTCGGCTGGGGTCATGGTGGAGCCTTATGGCATAGGCAATTGAATGATGATTTCCATCCCTAGCATGCACTGCTGATAACAACAGACATAAGTATGTGTTGCAAAAAATATTTTTCTGAAAGGAGATTTATAGTTCTTTCATGTATGTTAAGAGTGGCCAATCTAATGTTCTGTTTTAAAGTGTGGGGAAATTAATTATGATCAATTATGTGGTGCAGGTTTCTGAAATGGTGTGGATGATGCGTATTGGAAATTGTATGAGCACTACAAAAAATAAAATGCTTGGGGCTCATGTGTTATGTGTATGAGAATTGGCTGCACGTGGAGTAGGTGATTCCACCAGTGCAATGTCACCAATAGTTAATGAACCATTGATTTTAACAATAGTGTCTACTTTACATGTTCCAGTTTTTCAGTCTGGTAATGTCTAACTGTTGTGAACAATAAAAATCCTCTCTTTCTGAAATGGGCTGCATGTTTGAAATTTCTAATCCAAAAATAAATGTACCCTAAAGATTGCACAATTTCCTAAAACTACACGTCACTCTTATGTATATGTTAAATGAGACTACCAATATTTTTTTAAGGAAGAAATATTAGTGACCAAGCACATATAGTTTGCCTGTCTTTTATACATTGTTTATACAAGAACACAATTATTTCAAAAGTGTATTATATCTTCAATTGTTTCAAAATATTTGAAATATTTTCAAACAGGTGAAGAAGTTATTAAGACCAAAAATCAAAGAAAAAGCACTACAACAACTACTCACAAAACAAATGCTGGATTAATTAAAACAATTAAAACAACTATTAATTATTGTTGGAAAAGAAGTAAAATCAAGTCAAAAGGATATTGAAATGTATGAGAAATTATGGACAGTAAAAATCACATTGCGTTAGAAAACATGAAGATGTGACTTTATTAATGTTCCATCACAAAAAAATGCAAACATGAATTATGATGAATTATCTGGTGCAAGTATCCTGGGATGATGTGGATGATATGTAGGGGGAATTGGACGAGATGATGTGGTCCATTATGGGCTGCTGTCTGTTTTGACTTATATGGGTGTCTGATACTTTTACCGTAGCTATGAGCTGTGGTTGTTTATGATCAACCTCTATCTAATAAAGGTGATTCAAGCAGCAGATAGAGTTTGCAAACATCTGCAGCATGAGCACACTCTATTTGGAGAGTGATTAGAAATTCCAGAGAGGTGTCTTCATATTTTGTGGCATTGTCTTTTTATAGATGTTATTTTTGTTATTTAATATTTTCATCACCAAGTGGATATTTGAATATGTCTAACTTTGTGCAAGAAAACATTAAGACATGGCTCTTGTAATGTTCTGTCAGAAAGATTGGAAACATTAATTATGATAAATCATTTGTTGCAAATCTCCTGGATTGATGTGGATGATATGTATTGGAAATCGCATGAGATGGTCTGGACCATACTGGGCTGCAGTGTATTTTGTCTTATATGTGGTATTATATCTTTACTGTAGGTGCTGCTGGCATCAACCAGAGTTTTTAAATACTTGTAGCACTGGAGCACTCTATTTGAAGAGTTATTAGAAATGGGATAGACTTTCATAGAGGCAAATTCATTGTTTGTTGCATTGTCTAGCTGTGTCTATGGACACTGCAATCACACGTTCAGATCTTTTGATGCTACCATTTCATGACATCTGTGTGTACACAATCGTCCAATCTGTGAGCAGCAAAATCTGTAGGTGTGAATAATCACCACAACCACAAAATAAGAAGTTTACATCTATCTTTGCTTTCTGTACTTGCTAATCAAAGGGGTTTTCAGTAACTGCAATGACTTTTGGCACTATACCTCTATAATTATGTATTGTTAAAATTCACTTTTCCCCTAATACTATTTTTCTTTGTTTTGTGATCTGGAGCACTCTATTTGAAGAGTTATTAGAAATGGTGGAGAGGTTCAGAGAGGCTGCTTCATTTTATATTGACATTGTCTTTTTAGAGTTGTCATTTTTTAAATTATTTTATATTTACATCACCAAAATGACATTTGAATATGTCTAATATTGTCCAAAAAAAAAGTAAGACATAGCTGTTCTAATATTTGTAATATTCACTTTTGTATGTGTTGAGGTATTGGCCTCATTATGAGTTTGGAGGTCATGGCTACCCCCAAACTCAGGTCCAGCTCCGGGTCCCATGAAAAAATAAATAAAATAAAGATTATATGTAGATATATATATATATATATGTTGCTTTGTATTTTAATTCCCTTTGTAAGAGTTTTCATTCTTATGTGTTTTCCTCCCCTATTCCATTGCCCTCTTTCCATCTCCCAAAATTGCCCTTTTAAGGGTTGCCTTTTAAGTTACACAAATAGATAATATTGAACACAGATGGCAAAAATATATTACAATATCTATTGTAATATATTTTATGCAGTTTCAGTAATTCAAATATCCCAAATGTTTGTTTGTTTCCATGGTAATACTGTTAACAGGGGCAGTAGCTTAGCTGTGAAAAGAAGCACTCCAGTTGTTGCTTGTGTTAGCTTTGCACGTAAAATCCTGCAATTCATTGGCTGATGCTGTAGCTGTGGCTACAAATTAAAATATTTACAAATATGCAACTTTGAGTATGGAATAACAAAACCCTTGAAATGCAAGGAAAAACCTTTAGTTGAACTGAAGTTAAGGTGAGCAAGACCTTGTAAAAAAAAACTTGAAATTCAGAGAAAACACTTTAGTTGCAGGGATGTTAAAGTCAGAACGTAATGCAACAAAACCCCTGAAATTCAGCGAAAGCCACCTTAACTTTGCGCCCCCTGTTGTTCAGCCTATGACCACAATGATGATATTACAAATCACATCACTGATGTCATCACTGCTGACAACACTAATTACATTACAACAGTAACTGGCATTAAGCATGGCCTTCAGGCATGGTCAGTGTGCATGGCCAGATATATTTTAACACATGAATGGGTACTAGTCATGGCCTTCAGTTATGGACAGTGGTCACAACCTTCACCCATATGCACTGAATATATGATATATGAAATAGTAACAGGCTACCAACCATAGATTTGGACCTTCACCAGTGGCTACTGCTTTCAGCCGTGTCCACTGTATATTGTATACACTAATCAGGCACTAGTCATGAACTTTATCACAATACTGGCCAGTGGCCACAAACTTTGTCTGTGCTCACTATATATTCTAATATACAAATGGGCAACTAGCCAGGGCCTTTGACCTTGCGCAGTTTGTACATCTTTTGGCCATGTCCACTGTACATTTTAAAATAATAAAATGCAATGAGCGATGGCCTTTGGCGGTGCCCACTGTGTATTATGCAACACTAACCATCCACTAGTTATGGCCTTCGACCGTGCCCACTATATATCATATACACCAACCAGCCACTAGCCACGGTCTTCAACAAAATACTAGTCAGTGATCACGGCCTTTAGCTGTGCCGTCTGTATATTCTAACATCTAAAGGGGCACTAGCTATGACCTTTAGCCATGACCACTGACTACGTCTTTCAACATTGCCCACTGTATATTTTAGACCAGTGATGGGCTAGTAGGCATGGCTTTTAACCATGCACATTGTTATTTCTGAACACTAACCGACCACTAGCTATGGCCTTTGGTGCTTGCCAGTGACCCCAGCCTTTGTCAAGGACAAGTCCACAGCCGACATTGTTATTAAGGTAATCAAAGTTTTCATGGGCTAACTTATAAATGATGTTATGTATAATTCCATTATTGATGTAATCCGTTATACACAATGGGCCTTATTATGAGTTTGGAGGTGGCCATGCCCTTAATAAGGACATGGCTACCCACAAACTCGGGTCCGGCAGCAGGTCCAGCGAAAGGGGAATTACCGGGCCATTCAGCCCTTTGCGGGCCCGGTAATTTCCCTTGCGCGGAACCCGGTGCCGGTATGTCCCCATTCCCATTTGAGCCCCCATAGGGCTCAATGGGAATGGGGAGGATGGTAGCAGTGGTACCTTTCATAATGGTACCATTGCTACCATCCTGTTCTGCTCGTGGGTGCCACTCTGCATGCTTGCCACTCTGCATGCTTGGTCTGACCAGCTGTGCAGAGCGGCCCCCGCAAGCAAAATTCGTAATGTGGTGGCATTGCAACAACGGCACCGGTAGCCTTACCGCCACAGTTATAATGAGGCCCAATGTAATTAGTGTTGTCACCAGTCATGTGATTTGTGATGTAATTAGTGATGTCATCAGTGATGTGATCTGTGATATAATGTTTTTGTCATAGGCTGCGCAACAGGGGGTGCAAAATTAAAGTGGATTTGGCTGAATTGCAGGGGTTTTGTTGTAGTACGTTCTCACCATAACATCCCTGCAACTAAGGTTGTGTCCTTGAATATATATATACGTGACCAAGCGCTCAGGGAAGCGCGAAGCACGTCGTTCAGGCCCATCCTTGGCGTCCTGCTTTGTTTGCTGTGTGTGCTTTGCTTTTTTTGCCCTTTTTTTACCAACATTAAAACTTGTGTCTTTACCCTGATTTGAGTTTGTCATTTTTGGGACCTGCAGTACCTCATGGTGGAGTGCGGGTTTTTTTTCCTCTGCTGTGCTTTCTGATCGCGTTTCTGGATCAAATTTACATCAGAATAAACAGCTTGTTACTCAGTTTCTAATTACATGTGAATGGATGCAGTGTGACTTATTGTTGCTAGTTATGATAATCCATTTAAAGTAATGGCCACTCTTCAGGATGTATGCAAATCTGAACTCTCATTTCTCCATGTCACTATCATTTATTTGCAAGCATGTGACCAGATCTCCTTAGTGTGAATGTTTGTATAAGGCCAGGGAAAAAGCCAATAGCCTGCATGTTCTTTGAAATTTGATGTCCTAATGAGACCCTTATCATGCAGCAGACAGTTCACCTCTGCCATGGGATGACATCTGGCACTTTGTTCTGGTATGTTAATGTTAATGATAAAGGTATTTATATAGTCCACCGTCACCAACTGAGTTGGTCCCCAAGCACTTTGGCGGATCTGCAAACAAGGAGGCGGGTCGGTTAGTCGGGTGGAGGTGGAGTAGGAGAGTGGAAGAAGTGGTGTGCTGTTGGCAGCTTCAGTTTGGTATAAACCATGCACTGAGCTTCGGTGCGAGTATCAGACCGGGCGATACCTTGTGTGCTGTAGGTGCTGTTTATGTGTTGTTTGTTAGTTGTTGGTGTAGTGTGGAAATGTGCATGTGGATTTCTGGGTGAGAGATGGCTGTGTGAATTTTTGGGTGGGTTGGGTATGCAAAGATTTGAAAGTTGGGTTAGTGGGGTTTGTGTCCTGCTTCTGATACTTCTTCTTCCATTTGAGTTGTGTTCCTGTGGGTGGGGTTGTTGTTGATTTTCTTTATTGGCCATCTGACTATACTGTCTGATGGTGCTGCACTCCCAGCTGTATCCTAATGAGCTCTGTATAATATGGTTGGTTGTGTCTATTTCTCTCCCTTTAGTGTCAGAGCTGAGGGTTGGCTGTTCCCTATCACCTTGCTATCTATCGTGACATGGGTCTGTTGGAGCATAGGTGTGGTTTTAGGGCCAGGGTGCAATTAATGAGTCACCCGAGTATTTTCCTCTTGGTCTGGCGATGTATTTGGTCTTTACTCTCTTGTCTTGGCTATCTCTCGGGAAGTCGTTCTGAAGTCAACTAGGATGTTCATCTCAAAACCCTATATTTCGAGTATACTTCCCCATCCGGGGCTGGGTCTGTGTTGATCTAGCCATGTTGTAAATGCTTAGAGTGTACACTAGCTTCACCAAGATTTTCCTTCTGGATAAGGAGCCAGGCAGGCCTTGGAATCTGCCCAACAACAAGCAACAGGGTCTGTTTCAGGCCTAAATGAGATTTACATTTGACCCATGAAAACAAATTAGCCAGTCAATGGTTGCCAGTATTTTGCATGTGAAGCATAATATATATTTGAATACATTGTATCTTGCCCCCACAGACCAAGTCTTTTTTCTGATATCTTTATTTAAGCAGGGGAGCACTTTTCTCCTGTCTTGATTTAAAGCGGCAGAACACACATGCACAGCCATTTTAGTTTTAGAGTTTGAAACCTTGCTTTTCATGTAGAAGGGGCCTTTGATATTCTCTTGCAAATGCAAAGTAAAGGCTGTTTTTCAGTTCAACCTTACCCCTTGTAATGAAAGAAAGGCCTTTTGATTTCCAATGCTTGGCCATTCACATATCCTTTACATTGTATCACAATTCTTCCTTGTGTTACTTGCATAACACACACAGTCTGCATTAATGGGGTGCATTTCCAGTGTAAAGGTTATTTGCTTGGGCTTTGATTACACCCTTCACAGTCAAGTGGATAAAACAAGCAAATAGAGGAAGTCCTGTTGTATAGTTTGTCATGTTTGTCTCTCAATTGGTCAGTCAGATGCAGCATTCATACAGCGCCTTTGTGAAAACATTTGCCTCTACTCGTTGACATTAAAGCTGCTGGAAACCACACCTAATACTTACCTGAAAAAGTGCTACTTCAACATGGACTTGAAACAAGACAAACTATGCTATCATGAACAGAATGTAATAATTTATTCCAAAGCATGTGTCCCAATACTAAATGTATGGCATCTCATCTTGTCTGGAAAATATTTCTATGATTAAACAGTCTGTGATTCACCATAGAGCAATCAGGAATTCTAGAATGTACTGTGTGATGTCATCCTTAATAAAGGCAGGAGCAGCCCCATGGATCCATGTATAGATGATGAAGATATGTGTAAGCTGAATTCTGTACTCTACTGCAGACTGTGAGCAGCTAGTACATGATCACTTTGCCTACATCCAGGAATCAATCAAGGCTGATCCACCTGTAGTCTGATAATAAGTGTCATTAAAGTACCCCATAGTAGTACATTAAAATAGTCAAAGCAACTAGTCACTAGGGATCTTAATACAACTACATAATTGTTGAGTGGCATAAAGCGATTAATCCCAGAGTGCACTTGATATTTAAGTGGCATTCTTTGTGAATTGTGTGGACCTTCATCAACTATAAAGTCTAAAGATTGAATCTGTCATACCATATTCACATGTTGTACTAAAAACAGTTAGACATAGGGTGTGAGGAGCAATTCCTCATAAGTGATAGCAGGACTTCCTGCAGCAACCCCTACGTAAGATCCTGCCAGCCAAAGTCCAGCCAGGCTGAGATGTCATCCAGGCTCTGTGAAAATACAGTCAAACAGATTTCAGTTTAGCTTTACCTGCTTTAGGGTGTTAAGATAAAGTGGTACACTCTAACTTAAAAAAGAACAGTTCCAGAATAGCGAACATGGTTCTAAAAGTAGTTGAACTGTTAACAGAAATAAATAAATGTATTGTATCTCAGTACCTGTCAGTTCTTACTCACTTCATCCTTGGCCATTGAACACTTACATGTGTTGCCTAGAAAAATGTTTAAGGAGAGAAAACTCTATCTCTGTCGCCCAGTGTGCATGATGGTCATGATACATCACAACAGTATTTAACTGTGCTTCAAATGGTGCCTGGCAAACCGACATGCTATCTTGACCATTTGCGGCTTCCCCAGGCATGTGCCAAACAAGAAGTAACATTAAAGCTACTTGTCAGGTACTGGGGTGTATGGGCAATATGGGCAATAAAAAAAGAAACAGCCACTGTAGGTCAAATTAATGGATGGTTGCGGGGGAGAGATACAGAGAACTGGATCACTGCACAGCATAAATACATGGGGCCTCATTACAAGTTTAGCGGTAGCCTTGGCGGGAAAAACGGCAGGCTGCAGCAAAACTTGTGATTTTTTCCAGCACCCGTAAATGGGCAATTGCCGGGGCATTCTGGCCCTGCCGGACCCAGTATTTGCCTATTTGCGGGCGCCGGAAAAAAATGCTCTCCATTCCCATTGAGCCCTGCTAACCTTCCACTAAGCCCCCGAAAACACAACACAAAGACAAACAACCAGTTAATATGACAGGCCTCCAAACAACTCCTCAACTCCTTACCCCTTTACCCTAAAGTTCCTGACCATCTGGTCTGAGTAACAAAAAACCTGCTGTTCCAGCAGGTAATCATGCCCTTGTCCATCATCCCCCCACATTCTCAAATCACTTTGATAGGTTATTTTGTGAAGTAAGAGCTGTCGAAACAAATAAAGGTGATTATTCAAATAATGGATAAGGTTCTTAGTGAAGTATAGCACCCAAAAGAAGCACAGTGTGTGGTGTTATACAGGATTCACAGTCATTTGACTGTTCCTGCTTTTGTGTTTCAATAATCACATTTGTGTTGTCATCTTTGATGTCTTGGGTGTTAGTCTTAGCAGTGCACGGTGGTGGTGCGAGTTATGGTTGCTTAGCTTACCATAACTGGCAAATTTCAGGGGTTTTTCGGTTTTACTTGGAACCATAAATCCCTTTAACAAAGTTTTTGGGGGTATCTTACATTGTTATATCATCCAAAAAAAAACACTAAACATGTTCAAAAAGCAGCACATAAATAAATTACATTCAATAATAAATAATTACTGAAACTTTGTATATAAGACAGTAACAGTCCAATTATATAGCATATGCAACATAGTGGAATGTACCAAAACACAATAAATATGCCTCCAACAGAATTACCTCACAGAAATTCCACAGCACAAATCCACAGGACACTTACGCAGCAGTAACAGCAAAACCTAGTAAGAAACTAGTGAGTACACTGCATGCATTGTATATATTTATAAATGTTCTGTATTAGGTACACTAAAACTAATATATATATATATATTTTTTTACACAGAAATCTCTAGTACTTTGGAATGGCTGGAAGAACATTTTCCTCGGGGTGAAATGAGTGAAGATAGTGATACTAATGGTAGACACTGCACTTCTCTATATAAGCCAATTAATAACCATTACTTTATGTGTACTTAACATATTTTTTTTTTAACAGAACAGACTATACAGACTTTAAAAATAATATACCAAGAGAGACATTAGAAAATCCTGTGCAGCGAATGGAGCTAAACATGGATCTGTTAATGAAAAATGTAATTATTGTAAAACACTTTGTGGAGGACCATATACAAGAAAACATTAAATATCACTGTCCCACATGTATTTGTTCCCCATCTCCATGCCCCAGCCAACTATCCCCAAAACCTCCCCAGCAAGAAAAACAGCAAAAAATACAATGAGACTTCAGTTCCTTCCTCCCCTACCAACCATGATGTTGAAACCCCTAATTTCCCTGTATTTGTTTCAGTTTCTGGTTACCCCTATCTTTGTAATTTTTATACTTTTGTACAATATTAAAATATTAAGTATGATGTTAGTATATAACTCCATGTCTTATTTTATTTTATTTTTTAAAAGGCAGTTAGGGTGTCGGCAGACAGCGCGACTGTCCGGGATGTCACCAATTAACTAAATGGGGGTGTCCTAAGGACACTATTGCCCTCATTACAAGTCCGGCGGTGGACCATGGTGCTGTTAGCACCATGGTCCATGCCGGATTCCGCCATGGTGGATGGCGGAATTACCGCCCCATTCCAAGGTGGGTGGGGCGGTAATTCCCCATTCACCATTTCCCTTTCCCCATTCCCATTTTTGCCCCATAGGGCATAATGGGGATAGGGAAGGCGCTAATTACGGCACCGTAAATTACGGTGCCGTAATTAGCACCAAGGTTGCTTAGCGCCTTGGACTTTAACGCCTGCAAAAAGCAGGCGTTAAAGTGTGAATCAGGCGTTAAGGGTTAATGGCGCCGACGGCGCCGTTACACCCTTAGGCGCCGTTAAACCCTTAACGCCTGACTTGTAATGAAGGCCTATACCTGTTCGTACTGACCTCAATCAAGATGGAAGTGTCCTTAGGACACACAAGATGTCCACCTGTCCATAATTAACCAAAATGAGGGTGTCTTAAGGACACTATACCTGTTTGAATAGGCCATAGTCAAAACACTAAATACGTCCTTATGTCCGTGGCTATGCAAAATAAAGTGTCCTAAGAACATTCCCCCTGTTCACATTGTCCGTAACCAGAATGAATATGTCCATAGAACACATAGCCTGTCCGCCTGTCTGCAAAGTTGTGATGCACATTTATTTTGGTCGGGGACCTGAACACTGTCCGTAGAACACCCGCGTGCATGCGTAGCACATCCTTGCCCCTACAAAAATTCTGCCTGTCCGCAACTGTCCTCTGCATGTGTGTCGCACTTTTAATTACTTCGTGGACTGAAACATATGCATAGACCCGACCCCGTGCATTTGGTGTCCTACGGACAGCCTTCCCATTCACCAACGTGTCCTCGACGTCATCATGTGACCGCACCTGCGCTCAGTGTAATGAACACTGTCTGGGCCCCCGGACACCTAAAAAGTTTCTTTTTCAGCAATCCAAGGTATTTTCCTGGGCACATCTCCCACACTATGTCACTGGCGATCTGCATACTTTTTGGACATTTTTGAGCCCTTTCTTGGTGTTTGTAGTGCCCAGGGATAGCACGGGTGTCCGCTGAGCATGCCCCATTACCCCTATAAAAGCCACACCCCAGAGCTGCTCCTTATTCTGTTTTTGGGCTTCCAGGACAGAGACTGCTCCTTGTTGCATTGGATTGCTCTTGCTCTTTGAAACAGCTGTCCTGATGGCATCCATTGCTGCTGCTGGTGCTACTGCTGTTTCAGCAGCACCCCCATCCCCTTCACCACCAACCCCTCCCCGAGGGCCTGCAGAGCACAACAGGCATCAGGATACAGAGGAGAGTGATGAAGAGAATGACGAGGATGAGGTAGTGCAAGTCCCTACTACTAGTTCTCACCGTGAATCTTGAGTGTGGAGGTTATTTACTACTGTTGATGGAGTACCAAAAAGACATGCACACAAGGTGACCTGCAATCAGTGCAAGATGGTGCTGAGTCGTGAGAAACAAGGGTTTGTACAGCTATGGTACTACCTCAATGAAGTGGCACCTAAAATCGTTCCACGGTGGGGCTATTCGTAAGATTGTACATTGCGATAAACATACTAGGTTGAGTTGAGTTCCCCTAAAACATCCTCCATTTCCGCTCCTGCCATCACAAGAGACACTCCTGTGGGGCAGCACATCCCTCCAACTGCCTCGCAGGCCATACATGTTGCTGTTGATCCTTACCTTTCGAAGGTCACAGTATTGTTCATGTACTGTGACGCAGTACTCTGCAGGGGGGAGAGCTTTTGAGACTGTGGTCAAGGAGCATCAGAAGAACTGCTACCTACCTGAATATGGCCCACCCTATATCTTCCTCTCTCCACCTGCCCTTTCTAATCCCTGTGGTTGGGTTACATCTGATAATAATGCCGCAAAAATATCGTCATACAAAAATTTTGCCATATTTTTGCGGCGATATTACCCCATGGAACCTGCGGGGGACACCCCCGCAACCCCCATATATTTTAAAAGGGAGTGTGGGACACCCCCGCAACCCTCCCATCCATTTACCCCAGAAATTATCCCCACCAAAAATATCTCCTATGGCCGTTCCCGACGACCAGATGTACGGCGATATTTTGGGGGATAATATTACCTGATACCTGTGGTTGGTGTCCCTTCCTTACCCTCCTCTCCCTTCCTTTCCTTGTGTGTCATGTTTAAGAAACCAAAAAATATATAAAAGAACAAAAACCAACAAAAAAAGTCTCTTTTCAGAGCCGCCTTTCACAGTACAAAAAGAAAAGTGCTAATGAAATGCGCAGGGCCCTGTGCATTTATTGAAGTCCGCGGATAGTCTGTGGAAAACTAAAATCTGTGCAGTGCAGTGATGCCCTGTGTACAGGAGGGCGGAGCGACCTCTGACGGGCCCATGGGATCAGATCTCACCCTCAAGTACTTTAAGATGAGATAGCTGCACCTTGAGGAGGATGGGGTGCCGGATTCTCTTACACCAATACGAATCAATAAGGACAACTCAATGGTTTGGCAAAGGGAAGTCCGTTTAATGACAAGTACAAAAAACGTGGAAACAATGGAAATCAACAGTGATGCGATCACCTGTCTCGCTTCAACTTCCACAATCTTCATTCAAACAGCAATTTTTATAGGCAATATTTGTCATCATTGACATATAACACTCAAATGTTTGTCATGCAAGTCTATTGGTTGGAAAAGGTAACTTAAGTATAGGAACTATAACTGTATATGGTAACGGGGTGTGAGGATTGGTTATTCTTATCGGGTGGGTGTCTACGCCCATCCCTCTACATCACTCGTGCTCGACGTCACTACAAGTACGACGTCTCATTGGTTCTACTCGCTATAGGACCCTAGATTATTTGGTCCATTGTGATTGGGTCGGTTACACCCCTAGGTATAAATCTCCCACTTTAATTAGCAGCTTGCAGAATGGTTACCCAGATGCGGCATGCCCCAAGATTCACCCTGCCTCCCTTCCATCAATCAGTACTTTAGGGCTATGTGTCAATTAGTTGTCTGAGGACGGCCTCAAAACTGTAGCTTCTTATCAGGGAAAGTTATGGCATCCTCTGGTTTTGGGTGACATCAGACGTTGGTACCTCTTCGCGCTTGGCTGGTCACGTGTCAGTACACCTTGAAGCTGCTGCATTTTCCATCTATTTGCGTATTTGATTCTCTCTTCGGCCTCACCGCCTGCCTGGGCCTCCTTATCTCGACCTTCACGGGCAGGCTGCTTTGCGCTTAAGTTTTGATTCTTCAGAGTTGCCGCTCTCCTCCCTTCCTTGTGTTGACCTCGAATTCCTAGGCATGAGCTACTTCTTGCTAAGTTTCGATTCCGCTCTTTCATCTGGCTTTGTGCTGGTATATGAATCATGGCCTGTTTGGCCCCTACCATCCTGGGCTTAATTCTGCTTTCATGTAAACGTGGACTGCACTTATATAATGTGCTTCATTGAGGTAGATATATATATATGTACATAGTTGGCGTTTTCCGCTCTATTCTTCTACTAAGCATAGCAAGCCATACTGTTTTCTTAGCTTCTTGCGTTACAAGCCTATGTACAGGCGTTAACTAGTTGCATACTTTCATCCTCTTTTGGTGTTTCGTCTTAGTGTGTTATCTTTTGGTTGTTGTTTGTTCATCTGTACGTCTGCCCGGGCCCTCGCGACGTCACCATTTGCCTTCGATTAAGGCTCTTTGGGTCTCTTCTGGGACAGTTTGAAAGTAGTCTTCATGTCATCTGTGGCTACCGTTATCTCAATGGGTACTGTGCTGCCCATGGTTGTCTGGTTATTGGCATTTCAACAGGTATTTCTCTTCTGAGGGGCACTGGGCAGATCCCCAGTGTGGCTCTCTGTTGGTTTATTTGCTCCTCATATGTCACTTATCTCGGCGAGTGTGTTCTTGGTATTTCAAAATGGGTGGCTGGAGCGCAGGCCATATCTGGGACCTCCTCTACACTCCCCCTCTGGTCGGTTCATCGACCACTTCTGCTTCCTCCTTTGTATTCACCTTGCTTGGTTCTTCTGTATTAATTTCTTCTTCATCTTCTGGGTTTGTACATGATGGTGCGAAGGAGTGTCTCTTTGGTGTCCACATTTTTATCACTCCTTTCAAACTTCCTGCTGTTCTTACATGTTCGTCTTTGTTCCCGGTCATTAGCTGGAATTTTTCATTTGGGCTACAATAAATCCATTTTCCTTTGTACTTTCTTCGTTTCCTGGGATACACAAATTTTGTTCCTTCTGGCGCAAATTTGCTGGCCTTCATGAAGATTCTTATTTCTTCATCAGTCAGGTCTCTGGACTTCCATCCTGGGTTGACATTGATCATGATCTTCATTCCAATGGCTTTCTTCGCAGTTTTCTGGCATTGTGAGATAATTATTTTGATAACACAAAATCCTAATAGTATCATCAGTAGCAGGGCTCCCAGGAACTTGAATATGTCTGCCATCCATTGTGGGGCCCATGAGAAAGGGGTTCCAAACCAGCTGTCGTCATCAACTTTGTCAGTTTCATCGATCATCTGGTTCTGTAGCTTCGTTAGCATCTCTATGGCTCCTGTTAAGGTTCCATTTTCTTCGTCATGTAAAGGTATAAAATGTGCAACGTGATTCTCTGATGTTTGCACAAACTCCTCCATCCATCGCTGTGATCATGTCAAGCACATATCTGTTCTGTAGAGTCATCAGTCGGATTGCTCTTCACTCTTCCTTGATTCCGTTGAATCCCTTTATTGTCGAGTTGATGGTTTGCAGTAATTCCCATCTGGTGATTTCAACAACTTAGTATTTGCTCCAACCTGGAATCTTAGCATGATGATCGTTGTGAACACAGATGAGGTGAGGCTAAAGATCCTGTGCTCATACTGGATTGCATGGAATGCTTCTTCTGATTTGGCAGAAACGTGATTTTCTCTTTACTTTCTGGATACCAGCTCCACAGATCTCCTTTTCCACAGGTGAGCATCTGCTTTTAGGAAATTGTCAATATTCAGGTCACTTTTCGGGATCACTAGTGCAGGAACTTGGACATTCACTATTGTGCTTATGCCTCCCTTTTGGCAGTCTTTTGTATGCTTTGGATCCACACGCCCAGTAATCATCCATGCTCGGCAGATAACCACTCCATCTTCCCATCCATTTGGTGAAAGCACTGTTCCTAAAAATCTTTATTTGGCCTCTGTTCTTCCAATCTTTTGCCTCTTCTGGAGTTTTTCCTTGGACATTTAGCTTTGGGTTCACTTCCCATCTGATTGCTGATCCTTTAACTTCAGGCTTCTCATACCTGATCACATGATTCCTTCTATGGGCTCTGTTTCTCGTCTTAATGTCCTGTATATAATTGTCTTCACTGGGGTAATTTGTCTTGGTTGCTCATATAAATGAGGCATCCCTTCCCATGAACTGTGCTCTGGTGTTGCACATTGCTACGTGTGAAAGACAGTGTGCTGTCGGGACATCAATTTCTACAGCCACGAAGATCTTGGATTTCCCCATGCTGTACGGTAGGAGTGCACAAACAAAGCATTCTCCTTCTGATTTCCTTCTTCCAACTTCTTTCATGTGCTGGTACCAAATGTTGTTTCCTAGAAGTGCTGTGCTGTCCAGGTAGTCATTCAGTTCACTGTTATCTTCATGCAGGCTCCTCTTGATCCTTAGTGTCTTCCTGTAGTTTGCTATAACTACATCTCTAAAAGCGTCAGTGTCACTTTTCCTTGCAGGAGGACTCTCGGGCATTCTGGTCGATGGAGCAGGTTCCTTTATCGGCATCGATGTGGTAGGTGGAGGTTTTGCAATTCTCTCCTTCTCTTCTTGCATTCTTTTCCTGCCCCCTATAAGTGCCTTTGTTAGCCACCAGCCATTCACCGGCCCAGTGTATGGCTGCATCGTGGGCCTGGTACTTGTTCCTTGTGTGCTTGTCAGTACAGTCTCTGCAGTTTTATTTTTCAGTTCTTTATGCAGTTTCTTTGCTCTAGCTATAAACGGGAATAAATGATCTATTAACATTTGTGTCTTTGCAGTGAATTCTCCTACAGCCGCTTATGTCTTCTTAAAGGCTTGTGTTAAGTCTTCTTTCGTTGGCTTTTCTCTTGATTGTTCTTGGTTTCTCTCATTATTTTCTGGGGCTAATTGTTCAGTATGCAGTCTTATGCTCTCGATTGCCTTTGCTTGAAGTCCTGTGGCCATTGACACATGCCCTGGTTCGTGTGCATTCATTGTGTAGGTGTGTGTAGTTGTCAGTGCTATGTTTTCATTCATTCCGTGCTGACCCTGTCTCCAGCTCTTCTTTTCATTCGTTACCTCAAGTGTGTATGTGTCATTGTTAATCACATTCATTTTCAGTTCATTTACTTTACCATCAGATTTTCTCAGGACTGGAATAACTATATAGGGTCTCAATGCTTTTGTGGGACTCATGCGTACATCATCAGGTGGGTTCACTGAAATTGGAATGCTTCATGCACCAAGAAAAAATGCAGCTCTGATCGTTAATGACAGCAAAATAATGATAAACACAATGCATAAATACCTGATGGTACGGCACTTCCTTCCATAGAAGCGAGGGTGCCCCTCTGCTTGTGGGAGGACCAGGTTACTGTTCCGGGCCCACATCCCGCTCATAACAAAATGTCAATGTTTATTCTTTTCCCCCAATCCACTTGTTCTTTAACAGTTTGTATCATAAAGTGCCTGGTGCTTCACAAATGTCCCCCCTCTTGCGGGTGACGATTGTCTCTTGATACAGGATGCAGTATCCTTGCTAGACTATGGAAAAATAGATTAGACTAACACTTCAATAAGTCACTTTTACTGTGTATATTAAAAGTAGGTGAGTTCTCAGTCCACCCCCCGAATCTGCTTCAGTCCTGAGGACATGCTGGACATTGTTCAATGTGAAGAAATGGAAAACATGGCAATCAAAACAAATAAAGGTAAATTTCTTGTCTCTGCTCCCTCAATCTGTCTCTCAGCGGAAAGATGAAGTGCTTGCCTTGGCTTCCTCGATCTGTCCCTCGGTGGACACATGAAGTGCTTGCCTTGGCTTCCTCAATCTGTCCCTCAGCGGAAGGTTTCACTGGAATCTCCCAAGAAGTCAATGGACATTAGTGTTCTTAATCTGAGCTATAATGGCATGCAAGAGCATCTCTCCACCCGCCAGGGCATTTTCTTTCACACTGGGGATTTCATCATAGAATTCTTCATAGTTTGCACAGTCCTGTATCGGCTCCCCCACAGTGACTGGCTCTGCTGTGAATGTAGCTGGGTTCACTGTTTTACATCAAACTATTTTGATGGATGAATTAGATATGATCACTTCATATGCAGAGCCTCTCTGAGATGTCAACGTGCCTTTAGGTTTCTCTAAAATAGCGAATAGTGAATGTTCGACGTATAACGTCATGGAACATCCCATTACAATAGTGGTTGCCTTTTTTATGGCGACCTCTGCGACAGCTAAACTTTGTTTGCATGGGAAGTGGCCTCTCATTACTGGGCCCAGGATCGCACTGTGATATGCCAGGGGCTTGTAACCCAAAAAGTTTTTTGAGCGAGCACTGCCGTCATAATGTTGCCATCTGTGTGACGAAACAGGTAGAATTCCTCTGCATATTTAGGAATTCCGAAAACTGGAGCTGTACAAATTGCTCTCTTGAGTTCAGCAAACCCTTTTCCCATTGCCTCGGTCCATTCAATCTTTTCCTTTGTCACCTGGGCCTTCTTTAATGCGGGGAGCAAGGGTTTGGTATATGTGCTGTAATCAAAAACCCAAGCTCTAACATAATTGCGTAGGTGTAAAAAGCTCTGCATTTGTTTTATCGTGAGTGGCTTAGCAGTGTTCAAGATGGTTTCAGCCCTTTCTGGGTCACTTTCTTGCCATCATGCGAGATGTTTTGGCCAATGTATAGCAATTCCTGTTGACAATATTGTAACTTTTCCTTGTCAACCTTATAACCTTTCTCAGCCAGTATGGTCAATAGACGGATAAAGTCATGCCTGCAATGCTCCTCTGTGGTGCTGCAGATTAGAATGTCATCCACATACTGCAAGCCGACACTATCTAGTGCAGTATTGCTTAGGTCCATCTGTAGGACTCTATTGAAAATGGACGGGGACTCACAGTACCCCTGTGGCAACCTCGTGCTTTTCAGACGCATTTGTCTGAAAGTGAATGACGTCAGATCTTGAGAGTCACGGTGTAACCGGATTGAGAAAAAGGCATTTTTCAAGTCAATCTCCGTAAAATATTTTGCCTCGATTGGTATGTTGCATAGGATTGTAGATGGATTAGGGACTAGAGGGAACTCGGCTTCAACAATGTCATTTAATGCTCTTAAATCTTGGATTAAATGCCAAGACCCGCCCTTTGATTTCTTGACAGAATAAATCACTGTATTACAGGGTGACTCTGATTTCACTAAGATGCCCTGGTCCATCATGGCAGAAATTGTCATCGCAATCCCTTCATCCGCCTTTCTGGACATGGGATATTGTTGCGCCCTCGGTAAAATTGCTCCTGGTTTCAGTTTAATTTTCACTTCTCCCACCCCCTTCAGGAGGCCTACGTCATAAGGTCCTGTAGTCCATACTGAGACAGGCACCTGGGCCATGTCATCATCAAAGTATTCCGGACGTATCAGTGCCAACATCATTCTCTGAGGCACTTCTCTTTTGTTCATTTTTACCCAAAATATGAGACTCACTTCTACTCTTTTCTGGTTGTTCTTCAAAAAGATCGTCATCGGGGACATCAGTCACTCGATACCCTTCTTCATTGGTGATAATCACACACCATTGCCTGCCTTCATCATCACAGCCTTCAACCAACGCTGTTTTCCCTCACACAGCTGCAGTATGTATCCTTAAGGGAAATACTTGTCCCTCCTCTTCGTGCATAGGTATTCTTGGTCTGAATAAAAATTTAGCGGGGGTTCTCATGGTCCTATCTGCAAGGCCAGGCAATCCTGCCATAAGCACATGCATGCCATATGCGAAAACTTCTGGCTCTAGCGGTATAGCTCTCATGGCTATATGCCCTGAGTATGCCCTGATTATTTTGCACATGTTTGAATAATGCATTCCTGGAGTGGAGCATACTATGCCCTTCTCTGTGAACGAGATCGTCATGTTCAGCTTTGTCATTAAATCTCGACCCAAAATGTTTACCGGGGTCTGACGTGAATATTATAAAGGCACATTCATCTCACACTCTTCTATGGAGACTGGGAGTGTGTCCGTAAAGGGAACTCGACTGTGAGCTCCTGCAAAACTCTGTGTCTATGGCGTCGCGGGACAAGGAAAACTTGCCTTCACCTATGAACGAGCGTGTTGCACCCGTGTCAACTAACAAGGAATATTCTTTACCCCTATGATAACATTCACCCTAGGTTCCCTAATAGGGTCTAGAGTCACTGATAGGATAGAGCACATCAGGGTTCCCAGTGAGCTGTCCTAGTTCATATATAAGTTCGGTCCACTGTACACTTGTGGATTTCCTCCACTCCCTGGGCTGCCTCCCCTTCTGGAGTTTGTGCCCTGAGACGATTGCGGTGGTGCCTGTTGAAATTGCCCTTGAGGCAAATTCCCCATGTTCGGGGGTTGAACCCCTTGTTGCGCACCCTGCTGCACGCCTGGTGCTTAATGTTGCACTGTGTGGTGGTTTTGCGCATTGCCCTGTTGTGAGATCGCAGGTGGATTCGCC
The DNA here is from genome assembly GCF_040938575.1 of Ambystoma mexicanum. Lineage (NCBI taxonomy): Eukaryota > Metazoa > Chordata > Amphibia > Caudata > Ambystomatidae > Ambystoma > Ambystoma mexicanum. The sequence continues at coordinate 457,778,475 of NC_090941.1, read as the reverse complement.
ATGCCTGCTCCCATTCCTTTGCTATTCTGCCACATGTGTTGACTTCTGCAGGTGCGCGCCAAATGCCCCGTCATTCCACACAACCAACATAAGGGCGGTGGTCGGATTATTTGTCCATTTGGCATATCTGGGTTGCCCATTTGCACATTTTGAAAACCTCCTTGATTACTCTGGAAACTTCCTTGTTTACTTTGCCATCCTCTTCCTCTAAATCCTCTTTCCCTTATGTACTGTCCTAGGTTACCCTGGTTGTTCTGCTGTGGGTTAGCCACCTGTTGTAAGTTCTGTTCAGCTGGGCTAGTTAACATGGCTCCTTCGAGAACATACTTTGATCATTTCTTTTGCACCAGCTTCGCTTCCTCACTCTTTCGTGTTGCCTCCTTTTTCCGATTCTTTTCTTGCAACAATCTACACTAATGTGCGATAGTTAACTGTATTTCAACCCAAGGTTTAGCCTCAACCCCTACCAATTTCTTGAGCTGTTTCTGCACTGGTTCTGGCAACCCTTGCCATAATATGTGGTAAAACACTGGTATAGATCTCATCCAAGATTCATGCGTTTCGAGCACCCACGCGTCTTGGGAATTCTGGATATAAATCAACGGATTTTCTGACTCCTTCATTTTGCGAGTCATGATAGCTCCCATATCGAACGTGTCTGGGTACAGCACTCGTAGCGCTTTCCATACTGCTGCTCTGCAATTGTTAAATGGTGCTCCATCATGAGCAGTGTTAATTATTGTTACCCCAGGGTACCCTGCCCGTGTCCACACATCGTCTGCTCTCTCACCAAGTATAGTGATCAGGAGACCTTTAATGTCCCCTATTGCAAGCGTGACACCCCCTGTCATTTTTTTCTGACTCGTATATCCACTACCCGGCTCCCGATGTCAGCATTGGAAGTTTGTTTTTCAGGTTTTCTCAATCCATGTGTGGCCATGGAATATATTGCGGTCTTGATCCCCCTTTTCTAGTAGCAGAAATTGGAATGCTCAGCCTTCCTTCTCTTCTCTCATAGCTCTCCTGTCTACCGCTGGGGTAATATTCTCACATTGCCGTCTGCCTGGCAATGTCCTCAACCTGTCAACATAGGCGGGTGCTGACACCCCCCTCTGACCATGGGGTGTTCCATCATGCCGGTCCGACTGTGTGGCAGACTCTGATGTCCTCAGTGCGGACTCACTAGCAACCAACCATCATACCCCCTTGAAAGCCACTTTTTGTGCTTTCTCCCTTCTTCATTTGTCTTGCGCTCCGTTTCCTCTCCGGAGTCAGACATTGATCATCAGCATTTTAACTGATTTCTAGTATGTCCAGGGACAGTCTCCTGGTCCCACTACTTAGGGTGATATCCTCAGTGTCATACAGCTGAGTGCTCTCCAGGTGCTCGTCTTCCCTATCCACTTGGGATACTTGTTCTAACTCCATTTCGTCATATATTTTAACTATCGTTTCCCCGATGCTTCTGGTGTCAAAGTCATCTTCAATATTTTCCATGGTCGTGCCTAGTAATGAGTCTTATGCAGGGAAGAAATCTTCAGTGTCTTCCCATTCTACAACAGGATTGGGTTTTTTAACTTCCCTCTCCTGATATTCAAGATCGCGTGCCCTCTGTCTACGTTCTATGACATCATCACATTCTTTGCGCTTCCTCGTCTCTTCTCTGGTCTTATCTTCTTTTCTTCTCATTTCATTTCTACGTTTATTTTCCCTTCAAACATCCTCATCCCTTTGTCTCCTTATCTTGTCACGTACTCTTTGCTCTTCTTCTAAACCTTGCTGTTTCTGCCTCATCCCTTTGTCTCCTTATATTGTCACGTACTCTTTGCTCTTCTTCTAAACCTTGCTGTTTCTGTCTGTCCAAGGCATAGACTGCTCTCTGTTTGCGTTTGAGCTGTTTCTCTTGCTCTTCGCGAAATAGCTGTTCACACCTCAGTCTATCCTTCTGTCTTATCCTTTCATCCCTTGACTCCTTGTCTTTTTCCTTTCTCTGCGCCTCATCTAACCTCTCTATAGGTCTCACATCATCACTTCCTTTTCCATCGAGTTTCAATAATATCTCTCCTCCCATCCATTTGTCTTTTGCGAATGCTATCTCATCATTTCTGCTTTCACCTTCTTTCCATTTCTTTCCCTCTCTCTCCTTATCGAGAGATGCACTAATCTGTGCCTGATCCTTCCTCTCATCATCTCGTCTCTCCTTATCCCTCAGGACCGCAGAGGTAAGAATCTTGTCCTGATCCTTCCCTCGGTTTTCGTTACTACTGTAAGTAGGTGACTTATATGCAGGGTTGCTGCACCCTGTGGCTGCTTTAAGCTCCCTTAATGGGTAGAGTCCCTCAGGCTTACTTCCCTCGGTTTCTGTTTCAGGCGGGGTAGGTGGCACAGTAGGCATCTCACCCCCCTCCGTGCATACGTTTAATATACAGTCTGCAGGTGGCTCTTCTTCCTTCGACTGTTCAAACATTTTCCAAAGCTCTAGAACAGCAAGGTGTTTTTCTAGTTTCTTGCCTGTATATGTGGCGTGCAAGTAAGTCATCATGTGCTGTAAGACGGCTTTAGATAAAGTCCCATTTTGTGGCCACGGCATAAACATCTTGTGGGTGGTGCCCTTAACCCACTCTGTGCTATATTTCCTAAGCTTGGGTGCATGTTCCGGCAGTTACTTACATAAGTGTGCTAATGGTGTAATTTCTTCCATGCTTAAATCCGTTCTACTTTCTTCTTAAACACCACTTTTCAATGCTTCCATGCAATTTTAACACTGTCAATAATATGAGCGAGCACCAAACACTGCAAGCTCCAATCCAATTTTGTTCCCGCCAAAACTTGTTATCACCAATTTACTCAAGAATATCAATCCATGTGCGATTCCCTCTCAACTATAGAATCACGTAAAACCTTATTTGATTTTAACCAATACAAGACAACATTTCTTACATGTGAACTACAACAGAACATGTATGACAGACTAGACAGACACCAGCTGGACACAAATATCTCTGCCTCTAATTTGTAACCCGACATGGAGTTTAAACAAACTCCTTTTATGACGTCTATAAACGTGGTTGTAGCCTAGTCGTCCCCTATTATGTGGGCTCTGAGTTCACGTTTCTTCTGACCGCTATATTTAAGCGCAGGAAACAAGGCGAATACTCTCTCTCCTCAGGTGTCCACCCTGGAATCCTCTCTCTTCTCGGGTGTCTACCCCGGTATTCTTTAATATCTCAGGTCTCTACCCTGGTATTCTTTACTATCTTAGGTGGCCCCCATGGTATTCTTTAATATCTCAATTATTCTAGAGTCATTATCCCCTTATATATATACAGTTTTCTCTACTTCTGACTATTTTGTTTTTCCACCTCCCTCTGTTACCTTTTCCCTTACTTGTTCTAATGTCTATAACATTTGCCAAAGCATTACATTTTTTGTTTCACTCACCACTCGCATGGTTCCTCACTGGATCTTTGGGATCACCGCCCCCGTTACCGCCTTCTTTAGTCTTCCGTCTGTTCCGCTGCCCGTAGGAATGTAAGGTTTATGTTAATAAAACGGGTTCCTTCAGACCCACTGCAGATTTTAGATACATTTATACTATCATTGTCCATGGGAAGCTTCACAGTCTACTCGGCCAAATGGCGAAGGACTTGTGGTTTTGCCGAAGACCTAGAGTTACTTCGCGTCGACAGTCAATAGGTGTCTTATTTTAATCAATAATTAATAATCAATAATCGAAACCATCCTCACCGTTACCAAGTGTACAGGAGGGCGGAGCAACCTCTGACAGGCCCATGGGATCAGAGCTCACCCTCAAGTACTTAAAGACGAGATAGATGCACCTTGAGGAGGATGGGGTGCAGGATTGTCTTACTCCAATACCAATCAATATGGACAACTCAATGGTTTGGCAAAGGGAAGTCCGTTTAATGACAAGTACAAAAAACGTGGAAACAATGGAAATCAACAGTGATGCGATCGCCCGTCTCGCTTCAACTTCCACAATCTCCATTCATACAGCAATTTTTATAGGCAATATTCATCAACATTGACATGTAACACTCAAAGGTTTGTCATGCAAGTCTATTGGTTGGAAAAGGTAACTTAAGTATAGGTACTATAACTGTATATGGTAACAGGGTGTGAGGATTGGATAATTCTTATTGGGTGGGTATCTACGCCCATCCCTCTACATCATTCATGCTTGACGTCACTACAAGTATGATATCTCGTTGGTTCTACTTGCCATAGTACCCTAGATTATTTGGTCCATTGTGATTGGGTCGGTTACACCCCTAGGCATAAATCTCCTACTTTAATTAGCAGCTAGCAGAATGGTTACCCAGATGCGGCATGCCCCAAGATTCACCCTGCCTCCCTTCCATCAATCAGTACTTTAGGGCTATGTGTCAATTAGTTGGCAGAGGATGGCCTCGAAACTGTAGCTTTTTATCAGGGAAAGTTATGGCATCCTCGGGTTTTGGGTGACATCAGACGTTGGTACCTCTTTGCCTTTGGCTTGTCATGTGTCAGTACACCGTGAAGCTGCTTCATTTTCCATCTATTTGCGTATTTGATTCGCTCTTCGGCCTTGCCACCTGCCTGGGCCTCCTTATCTCGACCTTCACGGGCAGGCTGCTATGCTCCTAAGTTTCGATACTTCTGAGTTGCCGCTCTCCTCCCTTCCTTGGGTTGACCTCGAATTCCTAGGCATGAGCTACTTCTTGCTAAGTTTCAATTCCGCTCTTTTGTCTGGCTTTGTGCTGGTATATGAATCCTGGCCTGTTTGGCCCCTACCATCCTGGGCTTAATTCTGCTTTCATGTAAACGTGGACTGCACTTACATAATGTGCTTCATTGAGGTAGATATATATATATTTATAGTTGGCGCTTGCCACTCTATTCTTCTACTAAGCATAGCAAGCTGTACTGTTTTCTTAGCGTCTTGCATTACAAGCCAATGTACAGGCGTTAACTGGTTGCATACTTTCATCCTGTTTTATGATTACGTTTCTTTATATTTCAACATTTTCTCTTCTTCTATGTCTGTGATATCTTTATCCATGGTGTTTTGTTTTAGTGTGTTATCTTTTGGTTGTTGTTTGTTCATCTGTACGTCTGCCCGGGCCCTCGGGACGTCACCATTCGCCTTCGATTAAGGCCCTTTGGGTCTCTTCTGGGACAGTCTGAAAGTAGTCTTCATGTTGTGCCAGCTGTTGGTATGGTTGTCTCAACGGGTACTGTGCTGCCCATGGTTGTCTGGTTATTGGCATTTCAACAGGTATTTTTCTTCTGATGAGCACTGGGCAGAGCCCCAGTGTGGCTCTCTGTTGGTTTATTTGCTCCTCGTGTGTCACATATCTCGACAGGTATGTTCCTGGTATTTCAAAATGGGTGGCTCTGAAAAGAACAGCAAAAACTATTATAAAACTCCAATATTTCTGCTTGCAGATTCATACACATCCACATGCATGAACACAAACTACAGTTATGAATATTTTCTGCACAGTACATGTACAGCTCTTGTATAAATACATATAAAGAGGGTAACTTCCTTTTACCCTGTATAACCTATAAAATAGCGTACTGTCATTTCTCCCATCTACAATGATGAACTGCCACTTGCAAAACTGTCTGCTCTCCAACTTTGTGTTTACCCATATTACTAACTATAATGTGAAAACTGTTATTCTCTTCATTCATTCTGCTTTTTGGGACCCCCCCCCAATAACTGTGCCCCCCTTCACCAAACCTCACCAAACTTTTCAAAGAAATTCAGAGTGGGCCATATAAGCCGCCCAAAAAGCGCTCTTCCTATGGGTTTAGCAACTTAACCATAACTACACAGCTGCTACCGCGGGCTGTGTAATATAGAGGTAACATTATAATGAGTGCATAGGTAACTGGTCATGAGTGGTATCGCTATATAAATACTCATTCATTAATTCATTCATTCAAGAGTGATGCCTTCATAATTTTGCAGAACACTTTAGTGTTGACAGGGTACTCCACACTATTTCTGCATAGTTTAAGTTCTTGGCAGTGCTAGTATTTCAAATGTAAGGGGCATTAAGAACCATCCCAATGGAAGATCATAGTGTCCAAGTCGTAATGCAGTGCTATGGACCCTGTCAATTGTATGCATTGAACCATGTAGTATCACTGTAATGGGCTCAGTTTTAAGCAATGTGGTCTGTTCCCTTGAGGCCCATTTATTGAGCTTTGCTCATGTGGCTACCACTTGCTTGGGGCTTTCTGAGATGTACTGACCTTATTTCACTTGTTTCCAAATGTTTTCTTCATATCTACATCTTCATATCTATGTCAATGTTAATGTTAAAGGTGTTTATGCTGCGCACCGATGCCAGGTCTCCAGGCGCTCAGGCGGATCTCAAATGCAAGGTGGGAGGCTGTGTGGTTGGTGTGGTTGAGCTGGAGAAGAGTAAGAGAGCTATGATGTGCTGTTCGCAGCTTCATTTCAGAAACACTGTTCACTTAGCATAAATGTGATTTTCGGATGTTGGCCACTGTGTGCTGTTGTGCTACAATGAATTACAATGAGTACTTTGCTCTGGTGTCCACTTATGTTGTCACCTTTGCATTATGCAAATGCTTAAAGGCTGAGCTTCACAGATATAAAGCACCTCCACCAATTCATGACCATGCTTAGCACCGTTTAATGAATTGTAATATCATTGTCAGAACTCGCTGTCCATGAAACTTGCTGTGTGTTACTTCTTTGACGATGAAAACTGGTGAACACTTCGTCATCTCACCTCGTTATCTGGAATCAAGATTGCCCCAAGCAAGCACCTTCTACCTCTCATAACCCCACCCCCCACAAGTGACAGTGACATCTTCACTCCTACATCAACCCTTAGTCTGTACTCTTCCATGTTACCAGTGTCTGTATGTGCCACACTCACCCCTCATAGGTAACCAGCTTCCCCTGCCTGCCATCGGGCACCTTGTAATGTCCTCCTCGTTATCCATACGCTACGCCTGCAAATGACACCGAAATGGGACTGCTCTCTCTGCCATATGTCCTTGAGTGAAATGTTTCTTTATGAAGCATTATGTTCTCAATCAGAAATAGAATACCTAGAAATACACGCACAAATATATTGTGGGATAAACAGATGTTACACTGCCTATTCCACGGTAGACCGCATGCATTACGTATTTGGTAATAAGTTTATATGTGTGTATACTCTAAGCAGGGTGCCCGCGCGTTTGTGTCAGAGTTCATGCCAGCAACATAGTAATTCACAGCTGGGGCTGATGGCCTTCCAGCACTGTCGTCTGTTTCCCTGGCATTCTGCACAGCCAGCTGCAGTAGCAAGCCTGTTGTCGCCTGCAGGAATGTGGCATGTGGTCAGGTTAGTGCAGTTCTGGCTAAACCCCAGCCCTCTAGGGCACAACTTTCCTTGCCTTCCCCTTCAATCTGAGCACTGTGCTCAATGATGGCTTGCGTCATGCAGTTATCTGCTCACACCACCTCCATGTTCTTTGCACACATGTTCTGAGGCAGAGCAGGGACCTGTTATGTATCTGAAGCAGTGCACGGCAAAAGTATACATACGTGAAAGATTTAACAGTGACGGAACTTGGGTTTTTGGACGAGGGCCGTTTTCCTCGATGGAGGATAGGCAATGAGTATGTTGACATGCACCTTTACAAATGGCAGTCACGCATTTAGTACATTTAATTAGGCACTTTGCATGAAAATGCGCAAATGTGTCTCCACATTTCTTTTTTAACAAAAATAACATATAAACGTGTGAGGCAGAGATGCATGTAAAGAGTGTAGGAATGGGAACGTAAGAAATGGGATTTATTATCATCTTTTAAAGATGAAAAGTAAAATGGGAAATCTAGGCCTTTAATTGCAGATGAAGATATGATAATTAGAGGCAGAACGTTTTTTTAAAAAAAAGGTAGGATGAACAGCTGGAGCATGAAGGCAAAGTGTAGCACTTCTAATTGAATTAGTGAGATTTTAGAAGGGGGGCTTGAGAAATCGAAAGTAAATGACAAAGAGCAGCAAGAGGAGCGGGAGCATCAAGAGCAGCGGGAGCATCAAGAGCAGTGGGAGCAGCGGGAGCATCAAGAGCAGCGGGAGCATCAAGAGCAGTGGGAGCAGCGGGAGCATCAAGAGCAGCAAGAACAGCAAGAGCAGCGGGAGCAGCGGGAGCATCAAGAGCCGCGGGAGCATCAAGAGCAGTGGGAGCAGCAGGAGCAGCGGGAGCATCAAGAGCAGTGGAAGCTGTGTGAGCAGCGGGAGCAGCAAGAGCAGCAAGAGCAGCAAGAGCAGCGGGAGCAGCGGGAGCATCAAGAGCAGCGGGAGCATCAAGAGCAGTGGGAGCAGCGGGAGCAGCGGGAGCAGCGGGAGCATCAAGAGCAGTGGAAGCCGTGTGAGCAGCGGGAGCAGCAAGAGCAGCAAGAGTAGAGTGTTCATGGAATTGAAAATAAGTGACTGAAAAAAAACGCAGAGTCTAGGTCAATACGGAAATAAAAGAGGTGTTTTGTTTCTAGAAATATGATCAAAAGGGCAAACCTATATTTTTTTTTAAAACCACTATTGCGTCACCCTTTACAGAGACGTATCTTTGAATTAATTTTAAGTCCGATGAGATAGTGTTGGTGGCACTTACTAGTTCGGGAAACGCTGTGCCATGTGACATCGCTGGCTGTCTACCACAATAATCCAGCGATGATATGGCTGTGGTCCACCTGTTGTCTGGGGAAGGGGGTGTCTCATGGCAGTGCTAGCAGCGTGCTGCTGATGTTGTATCCCTATTGTTTTGGGGTTGTGGGGAACCTAGTTCGGAGAGATATGTGTGCCATGGCTGAAAAATGATTTGCTGTCTTTCAGATGCAAAGTTTAAACACTACTGCTGCACTTGTCCGTGACTCAGTATTTGCCATTTTTAACACAACTGTTAAAACCTTTTGTTGAACTGCTAACTATTATGCCCTGCCACCATTTTAGCCTCTGCCTGCCCCGCTTAGAAAATCGAATTTAGGCATTGAATTTTGTTGAACTGCTACCTATTATGCCCTGCCACCATTTTAGCCTCTGCCTGCCCCACTTAGAAACTCGAATTTAGGCATTGTATTTTGTTGAACTGCTACCTATTATGCCCTGCCACCAGTTAGCCTCTGCCTGCCCCACTTAGAAAATCGAATTTAGGCATTGTATTTTGTTGAATTGTGACCCACTCGTGACCTGCCACCATTTTAGCCTCGGCCTGCCCCACTTAGAAAATTGAATTTAGGCATTGTATTTTGTTGAACTGCTACCTATTATGCCCTGCCACCATTTAGCCTCTGCCTGTCCCACTTAGAAAATCGAATTTAGGCATTGTATTTTGTTGAATTGTGACCCACTTGTGACCTGCCTCTGAACTACCTAGGACTAGTCGCACAATCCTCCTGTCATTTCTGTCACATACCAGCTGCACACACACACACAGCCACTCTCCACTGTCATGATGCCCAACAGTGCACCTCCCATTCATAGCATAGTCTCACTCTCCCACTCTCTCCCTGCCAAACACCGCTCAGCCAGCCTAACAGCCATCCCTATAGCCCTCACTATAATGGCCTCTACGCCTTCCCACATCTTCCCAGCACACCTCAATCAGTGCCCGGCACTAAATTCACATGCCACAGCACCAGACTACAACATCACATAGTCTCAGCCACCTAGCCTAGCCACCTGACTCCACAATCTCAGAAATCGATCACTTTCTAGGTATTTACTCTGCTCACCCACACCCATCACGACTAGAAACACCAGATTAGGCACCCGCACTGCACCACTACCCCACACTAAAATGAGCATAGGCACTGCCCTTCTCCACCCACCACCCCAACCTGCCTCTACACTACGTCGCACTAAGCCCGTCACTACCACACACCACAACAAGCACACTTCACCCCATAGTAGTACAAACAAAAACATCAAAGGCACACAACACCCACCTCTTAAATGTGCACTACTGAACATACGCTCCCTACCTGCACATGCCCTTGAGATAAATGATCTACTATCCACACTTAATCTGGATTTACTATGCATCACTAAATCCTGGCTCAATGATGCCTCCTGCCCAGACATCGCACTAGCCCTACCCACAGCCTACACCATCCCTAGGCAAGATAAATGTGATAAGATTGGAGATTAGCAGACCATAGCACATGGGGTGTTAATGCTGATATCCTAATAGCCAAGCTTACGCTCTCCCCCAATAATCCAATCAACATCCACATCCTATACAGACCTCCTAGACTCCCAGCTGACTTCCAAGAGCACCTCTCCCAGCGACTCAGCAACAACATTAAAAAGTCCTCCAAAATCCTTCTATTAGGAGACTTAAATTTATGATACAATGATCCTAAGGATAAATCCGCTGCAACCCTAGCTAAAGAACTTGCAGACTTAGGTTTCTCCCAAAGAGTCCTCACCCCCACTCACTCCAAAGGCCGCACCCTTGACTGGGTCATGGATCACAACTGTGCATCCAACATTACCTCAAACACCGCCCTTCCATGGACTGACCACACATGCATCGAATTCCTCATCCCCACCAACCCTAAACCTTAGACTCTCATCCACGCACCACCGGCCACAATAAGAAGTTCTAAAAAACTCAACGCAGACAACTTTCATCCCCACCTTAAAAACCCCTGCCTAGCACCACCTTTCTCTCAGTACCCAAATATACTATCAGCTATATTCAATGATACTCTCACCAATGCCATAAACTCTATAGCCCCACTTGAAAGCAAGAAGGAAACAAAATCATTTCATTGCAACTCTTGGTTCTCAGAAGACCTCCAAACCCTCCGAGCTCAAAACCATCAGTTGCTTAAAAACTGCCAAACGGATCTGAGTGATCTAAATAAGAGCCTCTTCAAACAAATAGCCCTCCAATATAAAAAAGCCATTTTAGCAGCAAAATCCAACTCCTTCAATGATAGGATCTCAAAAGCTAACTCCCAAGCTAAAGAACTATTCACAATCTTTCATGAATTAGTCACTCCTCCGGCTACCGCTGACGAGATAACTAAAGACAAAGCCTGGTGTGCCAGCATTCAGTCCGCCATGCTCAACAAAATAAAACTCCTCCAGAACAAAATCCAAAACCACTGCAAAGCCCTCCCAAAACAAAAAACCAACTGCCCTACACAAGACAAGCGTAGTAATCTAAAACACGCTCAATTCTCCTTCAGAGACGTCACTGAACCTGAGGTCCTTAATCTCATCAAAAACCTCAAACCATCCCTCTGCAAAGTAGATTTTTGCCCTCCCAAACTCATCAAGGAATGCGCCAATGACCTAGCACCCCTGATTACTGCCTTCATTAACGCATCTTTCCAAACAGGAACTGTCCCAAACAATCTCAAGGAAGCCTGGGAGCAGCAACTTCTAAAAAAGGCCACACTTGGCCCAGCACAACCCAACAACTACAGACCGATAACGACAGTCCCGTTCTTCCTAAAAATCCTGGACAAAGCAGCTCACATCCAGATCCAATCATACATAGAAGCTAACTCCATACAAGGCAAAAGGCAATCTGGCTTCTGTGTCGGGGATGGACCAGAATCAGCCTTATTGCACCTAAAAAATCTAATCTCACAGATCATGGACAAAGGCAAACCTGCCTTGCTCCTCCTTCTCAATCTATCAGCTGCTTTTGACCTGGTAGATCACCAAACACTCACCACCCACCTCACCCACGCAGCCCATTTCTCTAATCAAGCAGCATTCTGGATCACTTCCTTCCTTGAAGGAAGAGCCATGAAGGTCTACTCCGACACAGCCAACGCAGATCCTACCACTATAAACTGCGGCGTCCCCCAAGGATCTTGTACAGCCCTCACCCTCTATTACCTCTTCACAAAACCCCTCTTCGATCTACTTGACTCCATGGGTGTTGCATATACAAACTATGCAGACGACACTCAAGAACTTTTGCCTCTATTTGGACTCTATCACCAAGACGCCACAGCCCTTCACAATATCTATGCCACTATCCATGCTTGGATGGCAAACAATGGCCTCTGTCTTAATGGGGAGAAGACTGAAATTCTCATCCTGGGCCAGACAAACACATTTTCGAAACTAAGCCCCCAATACAACAACTTCAACATAGAAAACTCAACCATCTCCATATCAGCCTCTGTCAAGACCCTGGGTGTTCACATTGATGCAAATCTATCGATGAACAGACAAGTCAGCACCATAGCTTCTGCATCAGCGTTCAGCACCAAACTCATCAATGCCATAAACCCTACTTATCCACCCCCAACCGGTTGGCCATAGCTAGAGCAACTATAGGAGCCAAACTCGATTATTGCAATGCCCTCCTAGCTGGCACCTCCGCCAAAAACATTCACAGACTGCAGACCACACAAAACAATGCCCTCAGAGCTGCCATGAGCATTCCTAGAAGAGACCATATATCCCACGCCAGATGTGAAGCACGGTGGCTCCAGGTCAAAGACCATATTACTCTGAAAATCCTCACCATCACTAACAGATGCATCAATAAAACTGCTCCAGCATACCTATCTGAAGCAATGTCAAGGACCACATCCACTCGCCCCACCAGAGCTCAGTACACCAACCAGATACACATACCACGCATAAAGAGAGCCACAGCGGGAGGTCTAGGCTTCTCCTATATTGCCCCGAAACTCTGGAACTCACTCCCTGCCACCCTTAGAGCTGAAACTTCCATCTCTGTCTTCCGCAAAAACCTCGAGGCCACTCTCCTCAACTAGCAAGTGGAGGACTGCCTCCTCCACTTCTGCCATGTATATTGTAATATAACACAAATGTAATATAACTATATTGTAACCTGTATATATACTGCTAATGACTATGTAACTATATTGCAACCTGTAAATATATTGCTAATGACCATGTAACTAAGTAACTACGCTTTGTACTGTAACAAGTGCCACAATGTCCTTGGGCTGTTGTGCGCTATATAAATACGAATAAAACAAAAAACAAAACAAAAAAACTATAAAGGAATGAGGATAGATAGATAGATAGATAGATAGATAGATAGATAGATAGATAGATAGATAGATAGATAGATAGATAGATAGATAGATAGATAGATAAATAAGCCATACATCAATCAGATGAATGGTTGATGGTAATGGAGGAAATAAACCTTTATAAAGAGGGAGTAAGAGAAGAAAGGCAGAAGACCCTCAAGGTGATTAAGATGACATACCAATAGATGCTTTCATGTAAAGACTTGGGCACATCAAGGACAATAGACTGAAGATGGTGTAGACACTGGATGACTCATACTTACATGATCTGTCAATGTTCCAATTTGGAACTATTTCTGCCCTTCAGTACGTATCATTCTGAATTACCTTATCTTTCAGAAGTTGTTAAAGGCTTGAAGAATTTTGTTCCATTTTCCCAAATTCACTGTTTATTAATTTTATGTTATTTTTGGTGTGCGACCTGGGTCTTCGTCCTGTAGCCCCTGTTTCCCGGCCCTTGTACATGCATGGTTGTACTCTTCCCTTCCCCCGGAGCAGGGACAGTGTTCATGGATAACACCCTCCACCACCCCACCTCCTGGTTAGGGAGGGGCACTGCACCTGCTAAAAGAAAATTGATGTTAACAGGAGATGGGCTATGCCCTGAGTTCTTTCATCACTAATGGACACAGACACCAGAGTGAATTTTAAAGGGATTTAAATGGGGACCACTCTTTATTTAATGAACACCACATATATATTTTACTTTTTCCCTAGCATTACCCTGGTGTGAGCTCCAACTGACTGGGACCTTCTAGGTCAGCTCGCTCTTCCTTGCAGGGTTCTCAGGGACCCTTAGCATGAGACTGGCACAACAAACACTTTAGTTGAACTCAGGTACCACCCACACGCAGTTTGAGGCCAAAGGATTGCTTCTGTGGGTGGTCCCATCTTGCTAGGCAGCCTCAGGCAGGAGGTCACAATATCCCATTACCTCACGCCAGAGTACCTCCCCTCTACACCCTTTTTTAAATAATGACCATCTATATATATGTTTCTAACCCTACTTTCAATCAACATAACATACCACGGAATACTAACTCCAACTCTATACTTTCCTCTGCTTAACAATTACCCTACATAACAGTACTTTAATATATACATATAATCACATATACATATATACATTGACTTACAACATATATACTACATAAAATACTATAACACAATGGGGTAACTGCTGCAGTCACCCCTTCACAGTAGCTTGGCATCTGTCTCTGGGGGTGCTGGCTTGTGCTGACTGGTGCAGGGCTGAAGTCAAGGTTGGATGATGTCTAGCTGGTCCTGGTGGCAAACCTGGGTGGTGGCTGACAGGGGCATGTCCTCTAGAGCTGATGCATGGTGCTTGGCGTAGCTTGTTTGTTCAGGGTGGCCCCATCCACCATATGTGGCCATCTGCACTCACCACACTGTCCATGCTTTAGAAAGAATCCTGGGCAGCCCCCAGGGCGAGAAGTATTCTGCCCATGCTCACCGTGCATGCCTGCGCTCTTTATTGCCTTCTGGGTGAGTGCTGTTGGCTGGGGTCCCACCCACGCTCCCCACCTCACCCACAGTGTAGTTTATCTTCAAGATGTGCCCGGTTTGTTGTGGGGCTCACTGCCTCTCACTGCCACACACTGTGGCATTATTTATATCCTGGGCGATCCCTGTTTGCTTAGTCATTAACCCGACATCTCTGACCCGCCTGCAGCATCATTTTGACATCTGGCAGCATCCCTGTTGTCATGGGCATACTGCCACGCTCACCGCTGCCCTCACAATGGCCCTTTTGTTACAGACAGCACCCTGTGACAACTGGGATGCCACCGGACTCACCGCCACACTCTGCGGTGTCCATGGCACTTCTGGCCTGCCCCCACTGCAATGTGTCACGAGACATACCTCTTGGACCCTGGATACTGCTAGGCCCATCCAGTCTGGCCCTCGGAAGGGCCAACAGGTGCCACTGCCCCAGGGAGGCTGAGCTGCCCCTGATATAAGAATCTCAGCCCCCTTGGAGTAAAGTATGGGGGACTCCCCATGCACCACCCAGTGCTGTTAGTGGGATTAACCCCAAGGGGGGTTCTTGAGGCAGAAGCCCCCAGGTAAGTCTTTCTCCTTCTTTCTCCTTCTCTCACTCCAACTATCCTTTTTAAACTGTTTTTCTGTTCAAACAATCTTTGGATTCCTTTCTCCCCTACCCAGCCTAATCTTGGGCAGGGGAGTTCTGTCCTATTTTTCTTATCTTTTAACATCCCACCCAGCCCCATCGTGGGCTGGATGGTTACTACCAAAACACACACAGGACATTTACATAAATAAAACACACACTACACTTTTAATAAACCCTTTATTACCCTGCTGTCTGTGTCTTTTTTTCTAGGTATTCCTTTAGGTGACAAGTATGTAAAAAAAAAAAGATGATGAAGGTTTTGTGTAAGGGATTTGTAAAATAAAAGTGGAACTTGGGCCGCAGAAAAACCTATAAAAGGAACAAGCACTTCAAAGGGCCAGGTAAAAAAGCATACCTCAAATTCAAACACGGAGAGTTTTAGCACAGAGCATCAAGCGCTCTTGGACAGCAGCGACAGCATCATTGTAGCCTGGAAATCCAATTCATTAATATTTGTCATTCACGCGAGTGAATCGTACAACAAAGTGACTATCATACAAGCCCTTTAAGGAAAACAGCTTATGAGAAACACAGCTCTGCTTACCTTTTACCATGCTTAAAGGTGAACTCACATGGTTGTCTGTGGGATGCGTAATGTTCAACGCCCCTAATGACAAATATTTAAGCATTTTAAATTAAACCCAAACCATCAGTCATCATCAAACACGACGGGACACACTGCATGTTCTTTGTAGAACTACCTTACAGCCAAGGACATGCAGAATTATCACATTGCCTGCTGTGAGAGCCTGAAAAAATGGACATAAAAAAGGGACTGCCCGTACATCAACACCTTACTGGAATGGAAAACTTGCCATACCTATTGGAATATGACTATCTTATGTGTAATATGCTAAAAGAAGGATTGCTATTCTTCTAATTGATATAAACATTGCTAAATAGTTTTTAACTGAAAATCCTCAATTGTTCTTTGAGACAATTCTTTAACCTGCATTTTGCTGGTGGCTGTCTGCACTTTCCTAATCCAAAACCATGAAAGCTCTTCTACTTTGTGTCTAAGTTCAATAAAATGTGGGATCAAAGGGGTATTCATGATTTTGGTCTGCATTTTGGAACAATGTTTATTAATTCTAAGATAAATTGCACAGGAAGTTTTTCCAATGTACATTTTTTGGCATGGGCAGCAGATGGCATAAATAGCACTACTGCTCTTACATGTAGTAAAGGAACACAGACTCCATGTTTTGCCTTTGTGTTCAAATTAAATTAAATGTTTGGAGAATCGACATGCAACACATGTAGTACACGGAAAATGATCTACTGATGGTAAATTAAACATTCTGAACATCCTTGATTGTGAACAATTGCATCTGGAGGATTTCACCAATGCTTCTGTGAGGTTGTTGCCTCTCTTGGAAGCAAACACATGTTTTTCAAAAGAGAATCAAATATGTGTAAAAGGTGCCCATGTTTTAGGATTGCTCCTCAAAAAGATTAACTAAATTGACAGAACGTCGTAGCACATACCAAGTGATTTGACTGTGGATGAGTATTGACAGTTGAAAGAAAGAACTCTCTATTTGTGCAGCGTGCTCATTTATGGCACAGTTTCACTAATTTCTTTGGGTAAAATTTTGAGATGTTGGTACAATTCCTATTGTGTACAATCCCAACAATTGTGTTAGATGTGAGCTTTAATTATATACATTTTTTCCCTCAAGAATCTTTGTTAATGTGATACAATACTGTTGACATAAATATTATGGAATGTAAGAATTTCTATCTTTACTTTTGAATTACCCTGATGTTTTACCTTGTACAATTCCTACTTATACATAAAAGCATCCCATATGGAAGGTTATGTAATCGAGCTATTGAAATGCTGACTCATAAAATGTAGAGTCGCATTGCTTTCAGATGCCTTGCAAAATAAATATGTCTCTAAGTATCCATCAGAGTTGGTGATCAGCAGATCCAAGAATGTGATACTTTGGGAATTGTATCCACATGTAAAATGTAAATTAAATCCACAGTGTTGATCCAAAAAGAAAATTCCAAAAGTTTGGTTTCAGCATTTTTCCAAATTATAAGTATGTCATCAATATACCTTCTAAAAAGGAAAATGGATCCACACAATGGATTATTATCCCCAAGGAGGTATGTCTCTATATAAAAAAAAGCAGTCATATACAGGATGGATACTTCTGTGGCAAAAGTACATCCGATCGCTGTACCATTACGCGGCAGGTAATAATCTTGTTTAAACATGAAAATGCTGTTTATCAGTACAAGCGACATACAATTGATTATAAAATCAATGGGAACAACATGAGGAACAGTCCGATTGTTGAGTGCTTCCTGAAGTGTATCAATAGTCTTATCCTGCAGAATGTTCATATAAAGCACTTCTATGTCCATTTTAACCAACAACTGATTTTTAGGATCGAAAGGTTGGACTTCAACTAAATTGATTATATCCCTACTATCTTTTAGGTAAGTTATATCATGCCCGTTATCTTTTAGGTAAGTTAATGTGGCCAATATCAACACAGTGGCTTCATGAAAAAATCCATGTAATTATATAATGGATCCAGAATTATACAAATCCCATACACCAAACCTGTATATATATATATTTTTTTTTTACTGTTGAGCTCTATAAAGTAACTGATTAAATTTTTGAAGTTAGGCCATCTGTGAGTACGGTGTGTGTCAATTCACTGGCAGTGATGGGATTAGTGGTTAGGAGAACACTTGATTTTTGTTTTTTTTGTTTCTCCTTTGTTTACATTTCTGGCCACAATTAATTTAAAGCTTTACTGTGAGTGTTTAAATTATGTGTCTCAGTATAAGTAGACAAACAATACAGGAAGTTGTGGTACTATTCTTAAATTTTATGTTCTCTCTCTTTGTTTAGTTTGTATATATCCTGATGAAGATGTGCATAACCTTGCAAGCATCGTCGAAACCGGTCGGACATTCCTAGCGATGGAAGTATAAAACAATTTGCATTCGATCTCCATGCTTCAGTCATAAGAATGAGAAATACTTATTCTTTTGTCCGTTTTTGGACTACTTACTAGTGTGACTGTTACATCAAATGCATCCAATTTTAGAAGTTCATTTTAAGCTAACTATGCACTTTGTATGTGTTTTGTCATTTTTACAGTTTTGTAGTGGAGGTCTTACATTCTCAATCCAATTATATGCATTATGGTTAGAAAGTGATTTTATAGGGAATTGTTCTTACTGTTTGCACTTCGATAACATTTTTTTGTCCTGTGGATAATCCTGTGCTTTCGTGGTTGCTGTGCTGTCTATTTGTGTGGATGTGTTTGTTCTAGAAAATGTATTTTCAAAAAAATAATTTTTGTGTGAATAGAATGAAAATAATTTTAAAATGCATTCCTGTACTACATAAGACCAACCTCATTCTGCTTATATTTAACTGCCACAGAGCCACCCGGAATGTAAGTCATGTGACATACAGGAAGATGATTACAAACTGATTTCTCAGACCTCTACAAACTACAATTGAGGTGGAGACAAGACTTTCAGCATAATGAGAAATGGCTGCTTGGCTTATTGTGCAGTAATTTGAAGGGAAAGAAGGCCAGACACATATCAGACACTGGTGAAAGAGGAGCAGAATGAAATGCCATGCTAGTGCAAAGTTATGGTAAACTACTTTCCTGGGATTCACTGCTATTCGTCCTTAAGCGGTATAGACTCCTCATTTAGTTGACTGCTCATGTAAGCCACAGCTCCCCTACCTGGACCTTTTAAATTAATTTAAAAATATTAGCTCTTTGAATAGATTTGAGAAATTGGCAGAGGAAAGCCAATGTACTCTGCTCCCTGCTATTGTTCACGCTATTATTTTATCAGATGCATAGTATACAAAACCCAATTCTAAGAGCAATACAACACAAGAGCCAGTGTTTAACTATAATTGCATTTCCCGACATGTTATGGAAGGATTTAAAACGAGGCTGCTGCAGTAAAAGACACAGGTGACCCAATGAGCTATTCTCAGGGATGTCTTCATCATCACTGTCTTTATTGCTGGTGTAGCCTTTCCACCAGGACATTTAACACAATGAAACATAAAGTGGGTTCAAAACGCACAGCTTATATTATGAGAAAGGCAAAGAAGAGAAACACGAAATTACTTAAAATGGCAAGCAAATGTTCAACCTTACAAAATCCTAAAACACATATTGAAAAGGACTAATAGTCATGATCCCTGAAGTATGAAAACTGGAGGTATAACCTTGTTGAGTCACAGACTATCAAACGAAGGCTAGCCCATTTGGCCCAACCCTTCTCTTCCTCAGACCCCAAGCTCTCACTGAATGCAAGAAACAGTAGATGGGATTGCAGTGTAACATTGTCTGACTGTTCTTTATCCCTCCTATTGTATACTGTTTTGTACAGTCTTTCCGAGATTCAGCAAAATAACAAAAATGGATTGTGGTCTCATGCAGAGTGGGAACACCATCACAATTGGGGGTTTGATCCAATGGGCTTCCACTGTCCTTACCTTTAGCAACACAGTGTAAAATTAACATAACTACTTCTTGCTACGAAACAAACTGCCATGTTTATACCATTTTCATTGTGATTTGCATAAGTGGATTTTTCAATTTGAGGAAACATGGCCTCCCGTTTTTGCTTTTTTAAAGGCAGGTTTTCTTCCATTGCTTTCCATTTATGAATGAATGGCAGAAGATGCTGAGGTATTTTTTACCTTTTTATAGGTACACTTTTTATTTAGATGTGTTAGTGCATGTGCATTGAGTGGGCTCTATCACGAGTTGGACGGTATCCTGGCGCTAATTGTGCTGAGATGACGCCCAACCCTACTAGCATTACCGCAACTCGGTCCTGTGCTATTATCACTGGAGCATGAGTTGTGGGGGAGAGATGGTATGTACCCATTCCAATTGGGTCCATTGGATCCAATGAGGTTGGCACGCTATTATCACCTGTGGTAGTAGAACCGAAAATGGCCTTAAAGCCATCACATTCACCTCCAGCTCAGAACTTGAGGTGAAGGCCGCAGAACACAGGATGTTACTGCTCTGCTCAATTCGTAATGACCCTCAGTGTCTTTTACTGCTCATGGTTAGAGTAGTCAGCCACTCACATTAGTCAAGTGTTTTCGTGCCCTACGAAATATTTCTCTTAGTTGCAGTGTTGTGCTTCTCCTTTTAGCTCCAGTGATGCTCGCCTCCATGGACTCCATATACCGGCATTCTGATGAGGCGTATAACAAGGAGCATCGTTACTGCGAGCCACAAAGGCACAAAAGATAGATGTGGCCAATCAGGCCTGGAGGAGCCAGCCACACTGCACGGTACACCAATGGGGCTGCTATGTGCAAGTGATGGTTGAACTATCCTATGCATCCCACTAGTTCTTTGTTTCTGTACTGAAAGTTGTCTTTCCTTTAGCTTCCCTGGACTCTCAAATAATGAAGATTCCAACGTAATTCCCTGCTACCTACAACACCCATGATGACTACGTTCTTTGCAGGGCTTACAACATACTTGTCCTTTGTCCAAAGCCAATGTGCAGCTTAACCACAAACCCACTTATTTAAACTTTATATTTAAAGATAACACCACCCGTTTTTATATTTTACAAGCTACCCTTATTGAACTAAAGTGGTTAGCATAGAAAGAAAATGGCCCTTTTCATCACTCCCTTAAAACTGAAATTGTTGCGTTCTTCCCTGTGACAAACTGGGCCATTGCTATGTCATCCATCCATCACGGGTCTCGACCTCGACGTTACCCTATTTCTACTGGCATTCCCACTATGTTTACTGTTCGTTTTACTCTGTTTGGCCTGAACCTCAAGTCTCATGCCATGTTTATTCATCTAAATGTTGATCTTCACTGTCTTCTGAAAGGAGCTTGAATGAGTTCTTGAATGACTGAGATCATTCTTTCCGAATTAGTGAGCCCATCGCAGGATGAAATGGTGCACCGGTCCCTTTTCCAAGTCTGCTCTTGAATGTCATGCTAAAGACATGCATGAACCTATTATAGTAACTGAAAATAGTCCATAGGCGCCCGCCCCTCTGCGAGAACAAACATGGCCAATTGACCTGTTCTTTGGGAAGGTACCCACTCGAGAGTCTGCAGCCACACGTTAGCTCACTGTACCTTTCAAAGATGGGAAATAGCCATCTGCATATCAGTCTTTCTCCTGCCCACATGGGCAGTCCAGCACTGAAATGCTATGGCAATTTCCTTCTGAACAAGAGTACCAACAGCAACCCCATACATGTGTTTCAGCTTTGTTGGGCCTCATCAGTGAGGTGGAGCTGTATCTCACTGTGCACAGTGAGCAAGGGGTCCACGTCAGGCTGGCCCTAGGAAAGTTAGGGTGACTAAACCAAAGTCCCTTACATATTCAAAAAATAGTCCATAGCTGCTCCTCTGCGAGAACAAACACGGCCCATTTACCTGTACTTTGGGAAGGTACCCGCTCGAGAGTCTGCAGCCACACTTTAGTTCACAGTACCTTTTGCAGGTGGGATATATTGATTTGTATACCAGTCTCTGTCCCGCCCGCATGGGCAGTCCAGCACCAAAATGCTATGACAATTCCCTTCTGAACACGAATAACAACAGCAACCCCATACAAGTGTTTCAGCCATGTTGGGCCTCATCAGTGAGGTGGAACTGTGCCTCTCTGATCACAGTGAGCAAGGGGTCCACGAATGGATGACCCCAGGAAACTTAGGGTGACTAAACCTAAGTCCCTTAAATGATCAAAAAATAGTCCATTGGCACCATTCTGCGAAAACAAACAGGGCACATTGACCTGTTCTTTGTGAAGGCACCCGCCCGAGAGTCTGCAGCCACACTTAGCTCATTGTACCTTTCACAGATGGGAAATATCCATTTGCATATCAGTCTCTGTCCCGCCCACATGGGCCGTCCAGCACCGAAATGCAATGGCAATTCCTCTCTGCACAAGAGTACCAACAGCAACCCCATACACGTGTTTCAGCCATGTTGAGCCTCGTCAGTGAGGTGGAGTTGTGCCTCTCTGAGCACAGTGAGCAAGGGGTCCACGTCTGGATGACCCTAGGACACTTACAGTGAATAAACTTAAGTATCTTAAATAATCCAAAAATAGTCCATCGGCGCCCCTCTGTGAGAACAAATATGGCTCATTGACCTGTTCTTTGGAAAGGTAACCACTCTGGCCCGTTGACCTGTTATTTGGCATGGTACCCACTCCAGAGTCCACAGCCATACTTTAGCTCACTGTACCTTTCACAGATGGGAAATAACCATTTGCATATCAGTCTTTGCCCCCCCCCACATGGGCAGTTCAGCACCAAAATGCTATGGCAATTCCCTTCTGAACCAGAGTACCAACACAAACCCATACACATGTTTCAGCCTTGTTGGGCCTCATCAGTGAGGTGAAGCTGTGCCTCTCTGAGCACAGTGAGCAAGGGGTCCATGTCTGGATGACCCCATGAAACTTATGGTGACTAAACCTAAGTCCCTTAAATAATCAGAAAATAGTCCATAGGTGTCCCTCTGAGAGAACAAACACAACCCATTGACCTGTTCTTAGGGAAGGTACCCACTCGAGAGTCCACAGCCACACATTAGCTCACTGTACCTTTCACAGATGGGAATTATCCTAACTGACTTGTCCTTACTTATTTGCAATCATCCTTGCATCTTCAAAGCTGCTCATGCGCTTATATTGTGGGATTTGGTATATTAAACTGTTAGATAGTGTTCGCCCATCTATACATGTTTTAAAAATGTATTGCCCCCCTACTGTTCTGAGATTAAAGCAGACTTTACTGCAGCCATTCTGGCACTAATCCTGCTTACTTTGAAGCCTACAAATAAAATAATAATTAGAAGTGATTTCAATCTAGGTTTTAAGTGATTGTTAAGGCACTTCTGCCTCCGACCCATGACTCTGCTCAGATACCTAGACGTCATGCAAGCAGTCGCCTTTCCATCTCCTGCAAAAGGCTGTATCTTGGATTGGATCTGAATGAGGAGCATCAATACCAGCGACACCTATGACCATCATTTCGTCTGGTTGGACCAAGACTGCATTTTCTTTACCATTGCGACTTGCTCAGATTACATTTCTTTGTAACTAACATTTAAGTACATACATTTTTTCAACAAAAGGGACATACATTCTCCTATGGTACATATCGACCATGAAATCTTCCTGGACAGGTTTGCCTCTAATCTAAAGTTACTTCCTATAAATGACTTGCTGTAAATGGTTCAATTGTTTCCTCCATGACTGGGCTTTCTCTGTCAAGATGCAGAACTATGAATCATATTCTATCACCTTGAACTGCGGTTTTCCACCACACTCTTGCCTCTTGCTGGTTCTAGTCACTGTTTGTGTCAAGCCACATCCTGACTCCCTAGCTCAGGAGGGAGTGTCTTTCCACAATTACGCGGATGATCCTCAATTCCTCATGAGAAAGGCTGGCAATCCTGTGGGCAATATAGAGTTCATTTGGCATCTGTTTAATTTCATGGAAGAGAGATAACTGCCTGGGCTTGAATCAAGTGAAAAGTGTGTTCTTCTCCTCCAGGCAGACCAGCATGTTAACACTTTTTTAACATATTCCCATTTCCCCCAAAAGATTGACACAGTAGTCACAGATAACTCCTTAGCCGTTTTGTTGGATTTCACATAGTCAACGTAATCTCAAGCCCTTGTCATAGTGAGTTTGTAATCCTGTTATATGGTGCTCCTTAAGCAATTACACACCTTTTTAAAACTCAGAACAGCAGTGCAACCATTGCACATGCCTAGATTGCTGTAAAGGTAGAATATTCCAACATGCATTTTCCGGGTGCAAATAAGATCATGTTTCAATGTCTCCAAGTTCTACTCAGAACCATGGCAAACATGATGACCAATACTCCGAGGCATTCTCATCACGCATTAGCAAAGGAGACTTCAAGGCCCACACATGAATGCATAACATACGTTATGGTTGAACACCAGCTCATCTAGTAGAACATATCTGATAGCTCACACTAAGCCAACATCTTTCCTCTTTCGGTCGTTCATTTGAGACTGAGGCAGTGGAATTGTGGAATTTCGTACCCATTGAGGTTTGCACAATGGACAAAATACTCCTCTTCAGGAAGAAGAAAAAACGGAAAACATTCCTATTCCAATAACCTTAATAAACACTATAATACCTGTTTGGTTATTACCGCACTCCAAATGGTGGTTTAATCATTTTAAAAAAAAATGCATATTGGCCATAAAGGGGTCATGACCTCTAAAAAAGCCTCCATATAACCTCCAGTCTTGACCTGTACATTCATTGCCCTAGGTTATTTTTTATGTAGCTTCAGGTGTGTTCCACAGAAAGTTGCGGTCTAGTGCATTTCGTTGTGTATCAACATAATTAGCAATGCAAAACTCAGGGGTAAAGTGTTTCTGTTGGAAGCAAGACAACTCATAGCAACACAGATTTGAATACCGGTTTCGCGTTTAGAAACTAGTCCCTGGTATTAAGCGTGTTATAAAAGAACAATTACAATTGCAACTAATATGGGTGCAGAACTGCTTTGTGTGTGGTTCAGCCACACCCGTGAAAGCACAATAATTGTCTTGTAAGGGTTACTTCACAAATGTGCGGTGATGCTAATTCATATCTCTGCTGGAACATAACAGTCGTTTGGCTCAGTTGTGGAGGAGACATTCTGAGGCGATCGTCTGCTACATCCATAGGTTGGCCCTGCTCCAAATCCAACAGCTGGAACTGGTTTGACTTGATAAACTTCAATGAGAGCATCGATGCCCATACTTCCAAACTAATGACCACTGTTAAAAGACCACCAGATGTTTGCGGAAGCACTTGTGTTCAACAATTCTACAACCAGATATTTAAAGGTAATGCTATCGCCAATGGTTTGTTGACTACAGCTGTAAACTTAATCTTGCTCTTTGCAGGGGCCAGCACAATAACCTTTTTCTAATCTGCATTAATCCTTAATTTTGTATCACTACAATAACAGCAAAGGGTTTTTGGAAGCACACACAGGGAAGTAACACTGTGTCGAAGCCAAAGAGGAGGACTGGCAGAGAGATGCTACCCAGTCTTGGCACGTCTGCCTCAAACCCCTCCGAATGTTTGAACAACTCAATTATGCCGATTGCGAAGAGGGCTGAAGCCATGCTGCATCATCCAGTCTGCCCTCGCTTTTAACTGAGATGAAGTTGGTAGCTTTCAGTCGTGGGCCGAATCCAACTCTCTCCCATTTGTTCTTGAGCAATAGTTCGAGAAGATTATTTCTATTGCCATGCATTATTCGAGAAGTGCTAACCAAACTATGGGCCTCATCACAAGTTTGACGGTAACCCTTAAATGCGGCGGTAGCACTATTACTGCTGCATTTAAGGGTCCGCCAGATCATGGCCTTGGCGGATTTCCCCTCAGCTCTGAGCCGGAGGGAAATCTGCGGCAAAATTGCCTATTTTCTGCGCTATTACAGCCAGCAGGAAATCCGCCGGCGGTAATATCACAAATTTTTCTCATTGGGGAATGAGGAACTCCCGAATGGGCCCAATGGGCACTAACCGTTCCGCCAAACCCGTGATCCGGCGCAAATAGCACCGGGGGGTTTGGTGGTAGGGCTAATAACACTGGCGGTAATAGCGCCAGCGTTACCGCCCAACTCATGATGAGGCCCTATATGTTTATCCCAAAATCCAAGGAAGGCATGAGGTTGAGAAAGCTAAAAAGCCAGAGCCCTTTTTAAGTGCCACTTATTATTTTACTACTCGGAATCGGATGAACGCAGATGGAGATTCGCAGACTGACAGTCATAGCAGTGCTGGAAGACCAATAACATGCCTCTGGAACTATGTGTATCACTTTTTTCTTTCATCCTCTACACCTTGTTGGTTAAGCTGGCAGGGCAAGTGTCTTGTGTTTTACCATAATGACGTGTATCATCAGAATGTGTGTGCGTTACAATAACTGGTGAGCCCTGAGGTATGGCAAGAACACAAGCAAAATCCAATTGTTCAGTTGTTGACCTGCTGAAGTTATGTTATGTTAATTTATATGGTGCAACGCTACCATTTCCATGGTCTCTAGGTGCTCTCGTGGCTCTGTCAGAAAGTGGATGGGGTAGGTCAGTGAGGCAAGAGGGATAGGATAGAGGTTGTCCTCTTTTGTTGATGCTTGCAGAGCCAGGAGAAACAGGCCTCTGTGCATGTCGGCTGAGTGTGCTTTGATTGAGCGCACTAGTCTTGTTTTGTCTGGAGGGGTAACATCCAGTGTCTGGGTTGTTTGTTGTTTGTGGCTATTTGTTCTTTTGGTGGATGTGGGGCAAGTGTGTTTTGTGTGTAGAATAGCTAGCCCCTTTAGGCATCTGTGACATGAGGGAGGTATGTGGAAGAGGAGCAGGGGGTAGTTAGTATTTAGACGTGTGTGGTTGTTTTATTATTGGTTCCAGGATCCATACTGTCCCATGATTGCCTAGGGTACAGTATGCGTTTTGGGAGGTGCCCGTTTTTATGCTTGTCTCTGTGAAATAAATAGAAACATTTTCAGTAATTTTCTGAAGTTTAGGTGATCTTCTGTCATTCTTATTTCCTTCAGTAATGAGTTCCATAATTTGGCTATCGAATGGGACAGTGCAGTTCCTCTGAATTTCCTTTTCTCGTAGTGTTTCATTTCGATTTGGGTGTCGTTGCTCAACCTTAGGTTTCTTCCTGGTTGGTAGCGCTTGATTTTGGCTTGGAGAAATTCGGCTCCTTGTCCGTGTACTGATTTTTGAGCGATGCAGAGGGCTTTGAGGTTCATGCATTTTTTACTGGAAGCCATCGTAGGCTTTTCAAGGCTGGTCTTGCTGCAGTATTCTGCTTGCCTTGGAGTTTTTCTGTGAGGTTTTCTGGTATTCGAAGTAAGAGGCTGTGTGTGTAATCTATAATAAATAATACCAAGGAGATGATTGCAAGAGTTCTCTATGTGAAGGTGAGGTAGGGGAGTTTAATTCTAATTAGTAACAGGAGGTAGAAGCATTTCTTTGCTGTTACGTTGGCTTGTGGATCTAGAAAGAGTGCATTATCCATGAGTATTTCTACCACAGAAGATGCAGCCAGTTCGGTTTGCATGCATGGTGGACAGTTCAGGTGTGTGTGTTGTTATCCTCTGGGGGGAAAATGAGGGATCATTATTTCTGTTTTAGTTGGGTTTTGTTGAGATTGTTGATTGTCATTCAGGTGTAAATGTCTGTGAGGCATTTGTTGAGGGTGTCGGTTTGGCTCTTGGGTTGCGATTATCTTGAAGATGTGTTGGGTATCATCTGCATAGTTGTAGGTGGTCAGTCCCAGGGTTTGAATGAGTTTTATTAGGGGGGACATATAGATGTTGAAGGGGAGTCGGGAGGGGCTAGATCTTGTGGTACGCCTCAGCTAATGTTTTTGATGTTAAATGTAAATGGCGGTAAGTGTGTTGTTTCAGGGAAGATTTTAGCCATTGTAAAGCAAAGCCTTTCATGCCACATTACTCCAGTCCCAGGATTAGTGTTGTATGTCCAATTGTGTCAAAGGCAGATGATATGTCTAGTAGTATTATGGCCAATCAGTGTCATTATCCTACCCACCTGCCACCCAGCACTGCTACATGCGCACATTCAGAGACTCTGTTTATGGAATATTTGTGAAGCTAAAACCTGCAAACTGCCTCTGCATTAATTTACTTGTTTGACCGCTGCAGTTTTGGACCAATCTAATTTCAGGTTCCATTCCGGGTTTTGGGTTAAACCAGAATACAATACATTCTGGTGTATGCTGTCCAAAAGGCAGAGGGCTGGAGGAGGCATACTATGTATATTTTGTATGCAGCAAATTACTAAGAGCTGGAAGTTCCTGATTTAATTCACCTGTTCCAATCTACTGCAGTCTTGGCTGCAGAGAGCTGTGGAACCATTAATTACAAACCACTGCTGCAGGCTGCTGAAGCAAGGGCTGGACTTAATTGAACACAGCTGCCTGCAACTGCAATCAACTCCGCCCTTTTGGCTGGGAGGGCCTTTATAAGCTCACTTTAAACAGAAGAGTGTGTGCTTGTTCTCATGTGACCAGTTTTTGACTTTTGCTAAATATCCTGATTTTGGCTTTTTAATCATGTTTGCTGTTGCTGCTTTGCAGCACCCTTTCTAGTCTGCCTTTGCAATCTGCCTGTTATTGAACCTTTCCTTGATATCCAGCTTTTGACTTCTGAAAACCTTGTCGTGTTTTGCTGTTAAAGACATTCAGTTCTTTACTGAAATTGTTTCTGCTTTTCTGACTTTCTGTGAGCACCCTGTTTTCAGTAAGCATTTCTTCTTCACAGACTTGTCCTGTTTCTGCCTAGCTTTTCTCTCTTTCTCTCTGTAATTCCAGTCTTTCAAAGTTTTCCTGTGTGTTCCTTGCCTGTGATATTAACTGACTCCAGTCCATAGTTCTATTGCCTGTTCTTAGGTACTCTGATTTTCCTGAATCCCTCACATTTGCTGTGTTTGGCAGTGACATATCTTGCATGAGTCCTTTGCCTTGTGTAAGCTGATATTCCAGTCTCTGCTTTGTACTTTGTTTCTCTATCCTGTCCTGTACCTGGTTCAATGCTGCTTTCTACCTGTATTACATCTTGGAGCACTGTTGTGCCTCTGCTTTGAATCCATTTACAGTGTGACCGCTGGGTTGGTCTACATTCAGATCAGATAAGGGAAAGACTACTGTTTCCTTTGCCTAGTCCATTGAAATCTTACCTGCCTCAGTATATGGTCCTGGTCTCCATTTTTACAGTTGCACTGAGTACAACTGTCTCTTCGGCACGCCAAACTCATGATGCTGCTGGACAACCGTTGTTAAGAGGAATCTGCTGGTGCCAATCCCAAGGGCTTTCTCTAATCCCTGGAGACCCTTTATCACCAGTACACCCTTCATTCTGATCAATCCATGTTTCCCAGTATATCTGCTTGTCTTTGCCTTCTCTCTGTCTCTTTACTTACTGCAAGCTCCTGCCCCTGCTGTTAATGTGAATACATGTCTCAACTCAGATTAGCTTTGTCTGTAACGTGTTTCTGTTATATGCTATGATTGCCTCAGGAATCTCCCCTAATCCACAGTGCAGACTATGTGGTATAGCGTTTGCCCAGTGCTTTCCGGCCAGACCCTCGACAATCCGGTGCTGTTGTCTGTTTTATTTTTAGGTTGTCCCATATGGATAGAAGTGCAGATTCTGTTTTACTTATGGGCCTGAAGCCTACTTGGGAGTTGTTGAGTGTTCTGTTGCATTCTATATGGTTGAGTAGTATTTTGTAGATGTGGTTCTCAAGTAGTTCCGCTGGGTAGGGTTGGTTTGATATAGGTCTGTAGTTGGTGGGGAATTCCACATTTCCTCTTTCATTTTTTTGCAAGGAGCTTTACGTATGCTGATTTGAATGTTTTAGGTATTATTCAAGTGTTTAGAGATAGGTTCATTGGTAGCTTGAAGTATGATGCTGGTGTTTTGTGGTTGAGTATTTCTTTGAATGTGCCTGGTGGACGTGGGTGACTACGGGATCCGGTAAGAGGTTGCCATTTTTATTAGTTGTTGAAGGTTTATTCGTTTATAGGTTCAAATCGGTTTAGTGTTGTTACGGTTAGTGGTACACTGGTTTCTGATGGTTCCTGATCTGATTTGTGTTCACTATTGCATGGCTTGCGTTGATGGTCTGTTGATTAACAAAATGTTCAGCACTGCTCTGTTCCAGCAGCTAGGTTCACAAATCACCAATAACTAAAGCACGCTTATAGCATCTTTTAATTACACAGGAAATGCATTTACATCACATCACTGCTTTACACAATTGTTCCAGAGCTTACAGATATTCTAAAAGATGATAGAGAAAATAATGTAGGCTTTCACTGGGCTAGCAGTACGGTCACTGTATTTGTTCAATTGTTGAATGTAGGTTTTTGACTCCCAAAAGGGCTGTATCTAAGTGGGATATGTTATATAGTTATAACAGTTTTAAGGGCTTGAAAGGGTCATGTCTCATGTGCTCCCAATGTAAATGTGTGGAAGCCATCCAATTGAGATGCCAATGATTCCCACAACCACCAGTCCATCTAACCATCTGAACATGAACAGGTTCAAATATGACATGTGCATTCCTGACAGCTGCTGGAATACAACGTGACAACAGGAAGAGTTTGCTATTTAAGTGAATGGATGTCTGTTAAACTTTTTATTAATTGTGTACCCTTCTGTTAAACATTTTATTAATTGTGTACCCTAGTCAGTTTTGTTGCACATTGATGTTTAAATGGCATGGTAGGTGCTAGGGTCACACAAGTATACATCCACAAGTATTTGTTCATACAAGCCTCTGTAACCAGGGCTTTCAGCTGTAACAAGACTGATGTCTGTTAGCCGATTGGTGTGGATGTCTTCACAACTGCCAAATCAGACAATGGTCAGGAAGCTGCCTCTTTTGATCCACCTGCAGGAAGTGTAGCCCCCACCTTCCCCCGAGATGTCCCCTTGGAGAAGGTACTCCAAATGCAGCACTCACAAAACTAATCCATACTAACATACTGGTGTCGACCACTGCAGTTGCTCTGAGATCAGCAGACATAGGAAGGGGGAAAAGTTAGAGCTGCTGAGGAGAAGGGAGTATGGAAGAGGGACCCACCATCTTGGTTTCTGCTAGGACTCTTTACATCCTCCTGTCCACCCTGTTTCCTGAAAGATACATCACTCTGCATATGATGCCAGAAGGCAGAGAACAATAGTTACCGCAGCCTGGATTAAATCACTTACAAAATATTTTATTTGGACTAATCCCCTGTCACATTTTGCCTAGATGAGGATGGGTAACCACCTCCTTCTTTCCAGACTTTCAGAAGAAGAGGAAAGATTCACCGGACCTCTATTGGGAATAAAGCCTATTCGAATGTCTTTCACAGAGTGGTGGAGACAGAACTCATCCAAGACAGAGGCACACTCTGCTTCCTAACCATCACCTCATTCTCAGGTGATACAGGGAGTGACAATGGCCTCACTAGAGGTGCTTGGGAGCCAGGTTCCTGTACTCGAGCTGAAGTTCCCCCATACGTGCCAGTCACGTCATGGGGCAGCTAGAAAACTGTTTCATTGCCTCAGGACTTCTGTGAGCTGGGTCTACCACGCTTGATTCACTTCAATCTGTTAAGGACCCACAGTGCTGCATTTCACACACTGTGAGCCTTCAAACTGTGTGTTATACTTCCAGCCGTCCAGACACCAGCTGGAGCCATTTCAGTGGACTGCCTCGATCAACCCAATTACAGACTCAACTCCAGGGAGGCAACTGATTTGCACGTCGACTTGATCTACTGGAAGCCATCAAATTGCACATCTGAAATTCCTTTTTGACCTATCATGAAGATCATCTTACTGCCAAATTGACCACAATACTGAACCATTGGAAGTCAATGACTCAACCGTCATGATTGACTACTTGACCCAATGACAGCCGGCACATCGAACCGACTTTATGACGACTCACCATTTGAAGTACACCACTCGAATACCTCTCGACATCGGCTTGACCAGATTGAAAGCACGTACAATCCCAGCTCAATTCTGCTGAGCTCCCAAAGACAAAATCCAATGTATTTTAAAGATGTCCAGTTCCTCTGTTTCATTTTAAAGGGCCACAGTGATTTTAAGCACCTCTTCTATACCTTCTAAAGACAAATACACGAATACTTGATATTGCTTGTAAGTCTGTAGCCTGAACACCCCAGCAAATCATCCAAGCATGCCCTTTCTCATCAAAGTTCTACATTTTCTGCGTATCTTATTGGCGTGTTTCTATTTTTCTAATTAGTTTATTGCACTGATTTCAAATTAAAGTTACTAATTTTGTAGAACCTTGATTGATTATTCTTTTATTTTGGAGCACTTGAACCAGAGCTCTTTGGGTTGCAACTGTTATACGCTTACAAAATTCTTGAAGATATAGCATACCCTCTGCCTTTGCTGCCAAAAGAGGCAAAACAAGTAGGCATGCCATGCTGATCCTGCTTCACCCATCAGATTAGGCTCACTGCTGGTTTAGTAGTAGTGTGGGGCTGAGTAAGTAGTTTAGCCAATACTCATCCCTGTACTCCTGCATAGCATTAGGGATTTCATCACAGTACACTAATATTATCTACCCTTGAACACAACATGCCCTGCCACCTCTGAAATGTGTTAGAATTAATGATCTTGCTAGCTCTTAAGGCGATTCTGAAAGATAAAGCTATTGCCCATGATTCTCTGATGTTTTGTTTAGCAGTTTTGATGTTTTGTCCCCACAATATTATATGTTCAAATGCTGATTCTCAATTTCTGGATATGGGGTACCCAGAACAGAGGGTCATAAAAAGTGCAAAGGATGTAGGCCTGACAGTATTGTTCAGTATCATTCAGTGTTGACAAAGGGATACAAAAACCTAGCGACAGAAGGACATATGTTTGATGCAAAGAGCATTGAAGACAATCTTTGTTTGACAGCAAACCAAGTATGCAGTCATGTCTTGGGTAATCCCCTCTTAGGTCTTCCCTGAATGTAAACTTTCATGAACATGGATTCCTCATGTAGTTGCTGTTACATCACTCTGAACTTAGATGTCTGAGCGACCATTTTCATATGCAGTTCTCCAGTTCTTAGGAGTACATCTGAGGCCTCTGTCTACACACTCATACTGATGCTTTGCCTTTGCAGTTTACTGTATAGGAGTGTTCTCATGTTATCCTTTTTGGTACTATTCTTCCTTTGTTCTCTCCCGCATATGTTTTTTTTGTTTTTTGTTTTTGTCAAACCTACATAGCTATTGCACAGCATGCTTTTTATTTTAACTCAAATCCTCCATGCTAATGAACTTTTACAATATTATATTGCAATGCTTGGTATTTTCCCAATAAAAGCTGATGTTTTTTTTTCTGCACCTATTTGCTATTTCTTGCTTGCTGATGCATGAAATTTGATTATAAAATATTGAAACATAATTCGCATTTTTTGACCAGTTGATGAGCATCTCAATGTAGATGACATTGTGTCTCTCCCGAGAAGTCAGCTGGCGCAACTTGTGGCTTGCATTTACAGCTGGTGGTTCCCTTGATTTTCCATTCTTGTAACACCTCACAGTGTGATTTCTGGTTCTGTCTCTGAAGGCACAATCTCTCGGAGCCCACTCTTCACCAATCCTTTTTCTTGATGTGGATTTTCCACTTAATTTTTCTTCTTTCAGAAAATAATTCACAATAGCTTTGGATCCAGAATAATCGAATATAACTTGCTTCAATTGAGCCCCGAGTGTATATAAGTCTATTATAGGAAATATGTTATGGTGGAATGCAATTTTCACACATTTCTAAACAGAGCCTATGGCAGTAACAAGATATGCAATTAGTACTTAGTAATGTTTCTTGAATGTTATATTAGATAATTATTGCTCGCTAAACTCTAGGCAAATTAAACATGCATACTGATGTCTCTATTTCTCTATATCATCGTACTTAAAACATCTCCAGGCGATATACTTTATTCAAAGATATACACATAAAAACATGAGTTGCTTTGAAAATGCAGCAGCACTAGGTATAGATCACATTAGTTTTATGGACTTTGAATAAAGGAAATGCTTTGCAACCATTTGTTCGGAAGGCTCACACCAACCAATACACTTCTGTAACAATGAGCATGTTGTGTCGAGAAAAAGGGGAGCCAGAAAACAACTCTATCATGGCCTCAAACCACCATAACTGTATCTGTCACAAGCACCCATGAGGAGCATTAAACTTCATTTACTACAAAAATAACACACACATCATCATAAAAACATGGGGTCTGGACCATACAAAGGATATGTATATTTTTTTATTCAATGCAAAATGGGTCTAAATAAACATTTGGGGACATTAATTAAACCTTTAAACGGAAATTAAAATAGATATACAATTAATGTATCAAAAACGTGCTTAAGGGGTTATAACGTAAACAGTATAATTTCATATATACATCTGCATGAATTCCAATCGATAGAGCCTAACAATTTCTCTAAAATTGAGCACACACAGGTCAGCTTCCTATTCTTTAAACCCAACACATTTGTGATTCTCCTACATGTACCTTGCTGACACATCAGCTGGAGTGGCCAGGGAACAGAACCAAATCATATATTTCCCTATTCGATTTTGCTAGCCCCATAATAACATCGAATGTCATTTTTATAGAAAACACCTTCTGTCGACACATTTTGTTTCATCCTTAAAAGGGTGCATGAAAAACATAATGGGGCCCATTATAAGTTGGCTGGTATCCTGGCGGTAAATCTGCCAGGATACTGGGAAACTGAAATACCAGCGATCTTTGCCTGTAAGGTCCTTGACTTACCCCCAGCTGTTAACTGCCGTTCACTCAGGCACCTCATTATTCTTTGTGCTGTTCGTTCCTGAAGTTATTTCATTGCACTATTCTGCTGTTTCGTGACCAGGAGCTCACTGAGAGCAAACATTTGTACTCGCTGATAAAAACCACTGAGCATGATGAACATTTCTGTCAAGGGGAGGTTGGACTTTAGAACTAGCTGCTCAAATTGCAAGGCACTATGACAGATCTGTTATTTAAACTAACTCAAGTTCCTCGAAAGTGGAAGCACACAGATGTCAATACTAATCCATGATTGCAGTCTGGCTCAGTGTTCGGGCACTCCTCAACATTTATTTGGACAGACTAGATATAAATATCACTTACTGTTTTAAATTATTAAGAACATATGTTCAAGGTCTCCATCTTCAGATTTCAGATTGGCTTTTTTCAAGACAGAGATCTACATTTGACTGCATCACATTGTGAGCTAGAGTCAATCTATCTTTCAGTATAAAACAGGCAATCGGGAATGAGCATGTATTTTAGTTCACTCATTCGGTTTAAATGTAGGGCTTCGAATTTGAATTACTTGTAAACTTTCATGAATGAAGCCAATTCCCCAAATCTTTTTTCATGCCAACTTCAATAAAAAAAAAGAACATTTGTGCACCTCCATTGCTCGAGGAAGGGATGTTAATTACCCGAAACAACGGAGGAAGCGAAACTGACATGGCAGCCTCAATGATATCACAGGAAATGGCACCACAGAAGAATAACAGCACATATGTTTGGTTGGCATCCAAATGCACAAAATTGTCTGACTGTGGACTTCCAAATAAGAACAAAGTCACTTTGTTATATTCATTTTACATTTGAAGTAATATCCAGCTCCCAAATTAATCTTCCTTTCAAAATAAAATCTTCATTATCCGACTTTTTAATTTAAGTTCAAGGTCTGTGTACAATGCTTGTTTATTCTTCTTCGGGTGATACCATGGTCAAATTATTTGCTTTGTCTATGCATTTCTAGATATGAATATTATATGGCATTTATACGCACTTGTACACAAGTGTTTCTAGGTCCAACAAGACAAGGAGGGGGATACTTAGGAAGGAGAAAACAACAATCTTAAATGGCATTGTGTCATTCAATATGTGCAAGTGCACAGAGGAGGGAGGGAAACGTGCCAAGGGTGGGGGGGGAGGATAGAGAAGTGTGGGACAAAGGAAAAAACAATAGTGCAGCCAATGGGTAGCAAGTGTGGGTACTTATAAGTGTAGCCAACAGGTGGTGAATAAGTGCAAGAGAGGGGATTGTAGGGTTAGAGATACAGACCACAAGTACAGGGGAGCCAAGAGGCAGTCCAGGATTTCAGCTGGACAGGCAAGGACCTGGGCCCACATTCAGAGGGTCACCTGGTGACGAGTGCATGGATCAGGCAGGTGATCAGCAAGGGAGAGGAAGAGAGAAGGTAGAAGCCAAGAGAAAGGTCTTGAGTTGCTTCTGAAAATGGAGATGGTTCTCCTCAAGTTTCAAAGAGTCAGGGAGACTGCTCCAGAGAGAGGCCCCAGCCGAAGAAAGAGATCTGCCCCCAACGCTTAGCTTGGAAAAGCAACTGACCCTCAGAGAGTTGGAGGTGGATGAGTGGAGAGCTCGAGAAGGCAGATATTTAGGAAGAAGGAGTTGGAGGTAGTGTGCTCCCAGGCCCAAGAAAGCCTTGTGGACGATGCAGAGGGTCTTGAACTTGATCCTTGAAGCCACTGGGAAACAGTGAAGAGATTTCAGAGCTGGAGAGATACAATCCGTGGTCTTGAGGCCAAGGACAGGTCTTGCAATCTTGTTCTGGATTAGTTGTAGAGGACAGAGAGTAGAGGCAGGAAGATTTAGAAAGAGGCTGTTGCAGTACACCAGAATAGAAATGACCAGAGCTCTGGTAGACAGTGAGCTTCTGGGGGAAAGTGCGGAAGGGAAGAATACCTATGAGGAGGTGCAGCTGGTAGTTTGACTTCTTAGAGCCATCAGATATGTAGGAGAGAAGGAGAGTGTGGAGTCAAAGATGGCCCCAAGGTTCTTAGCCCTAGAGGCAGGAGCAGGAAGAAGGCACAGGGTGGCCGGCCAGAGAGTGAGAGGAAAGGAGGGAGCTGGTGTTCCGATGACGAGGATCTCAGTCTTACTGGCATTAAGGCAGAGATCATTGGTGGCACACCACTCCTGAATAACGGAAAGATAGACAGGAATGAGAGGAGTAGAGGCAGAGCTGATTGTCATCTCCTTAACACTGAATATTGGAGCAAAGGGCAGCTATGCGGTGGGCAAGAGGTGTCAGGTATTGGTTGAACAGCCAGGGAGAAAGATTGGACCCCTGTGGGACACCACAGGTAGAGAGGGATATAGAATAAATGAAGGACCCCAGTTTGGCCTGAAGAGGTGATCAGTGAGAAAGGAGGTCAGCCAGGCCAGGGCCTGATCAGTGATACCCAGGTTATCATGGAGCCGGTTGAGCAGGATGGCATGGCTGACCTATAGAAAGCAGAGGAAAGATCGAGGAAAAAGAGGACAGAAGGAAGGTTAGAATTGAAGTTTGAGAGCAGGTCTTCACAGATTGTCAGGAGAGCAGTTTCTGTGTTTCTGGACACTCTGAAGCCGGACTGATGGTCAGTGTGAAGTTGAAGCTGAGAGATGGCCAGCTTTTCTGGGAGTTTGCCCCGGAAAGGAGTAATATAGATGGGGCTGTACTTGGCCGGACAGGAGGGATCGGAGGAGGATTTCTTAAGAAGGGAGTGCACAGGGGAGTGCTTCAAAGGGGAGGGGAAGGTACCAGTGGCAAAATAGTGATTGCAGAAATTGGCCAAGGCTGGAGCGACGTTGTCAGTGTGGCCCATGATGGTTTTGGAAAAACAAGAAAGAGCCTGTTTTGATGAGACTTTCTTAGATTGGACTTGTCTAGAAACGTTGTCAGGGAGGAAAAAAGGAAAGGAGGAGAATGGAGGAGGAGAGGCAGCCACAGCAGGGTCAGGAAAGGAGGAGGAGGATGGAGAGGAGTATCTTAAAATGGGATCTTAAAACCATATTAAGGAGATGACTGCAACACTTCAATATAAG
The DNA here is from genome assembly GCF_040938575.1 of Ambystoma mexicanum. Taxonomy (NCBI): domain Eukaryota; kingdom Metazoa; phylum Chordata; class Amphibia; order Caudata; family Ambystomatidae; genus Ambystoma; species Ambystoma mexicanum. The sequence continues at coordinate 457,740,770 of NC_090941.1, read as the reverse complement.
TAAATAACATGTTATTGATTGTATTTAATTGATTATATTTGACATATTTATTCTTTTATTCCATTTACTGGCTAATATATGCATATATAGTGCCGTAAGATTATAACAGCATTAAAGATTAATTTGAATTTAACTCAAGAGCAGCAGATCATTTTACAATGGGATAATGCCAGCATTGGGCTTGGAATTTTGAATAGTAATGCAGTAATCTTGGTGGTGGAAGGGAGGGAAGGATGGGGGGGGGGGGTTATTTATCTAGCAGGTATTGCTGAAAGAGCAAACCTTTAGTATGTTGCATAACTGGAGAATGGGGGAAATTAACCCCTCAGAAGGGATTCAGTTCCAAATGGCTGGGGCAAGGCAGGAGAGGGATTGCTTGCAAATCTTCCAGTTATGGGCTACCTTAGACTTCAAACTTTTTAAAATACTTTTTTTTAAATTCAATTTTGAAGTAACAAACAACATGTAATTTTAATCACATACATCCTGATAGATTAGATCTTGCAATTCAATTGTGAACACCAGTTAACATTTATTTCAGGTGTTAATGTTGCTATGTGAGGCATGCAAGCCTCCAGAGCATCTGGATGTTCTGTGAGAGAGTTCTGTGGTCATACAACAAGTTTTGCATGTGAGCCTTGCAGGGAGGGGAGCCAGGGAAGCCTGCACATTTTAAGGGAGATGGGGTCAAATATGCATGCACCTGCAATGAGGCAGAGTGTGGTGTGGTCGGTTGACTTGAGGAGGGCCAGGTATGCAGCTGGAAGCCCAGTAAAGAAGGAGTTGCCCATTGATGTGTGAGATCACAAGAGCTTGGACAACCATGTGGGAGTCAAGCTGGGTGGGAGGTGAAAGGTTTGATTTTGTGTGAAGTATGGGCATAACAGACATGCATTCTGTATCTTTTAGACAATACACTTTTGAAAGAAAAGGCTATTGTGAACAGTGAAGCCAAGGGATTTTGCTGAGTTTGACAGCAACACGTTACTCGTTCCAGGTGCATGTCGTCAAGGCATTTTTTAGTGAGTTGTTCTTTGGTGGGTTGACTGAGGAGGATGAATTTTGTCTTGTTGGGATTCAGTTTGAGGTAGGCGGTTGACATCCATGCTTGGACGGTAACCATTCATTCGCAGAGATGAACGATGTCCTAGAAGTCACTAACCTTCAACAACAGCTGAGGGCTGTCAGTGCATTAATGGACAGATATGTTGGCGTCATTTAGGAGAGTTCCTTAGAATTCCATTTGCAGATTGAAAATTATTGGGAGAGAATTGAGCCTTGGGGTACTCCACATGTGACTGGAAGTCTGTTGGATCGGAAGGTCCCCGGCTGTAGGGCCTGGTATTTGCCAGATAGGTAGGACACACATTATTTGAGGACAGTTCCAGGTAAAACCATCCTGTCGGTGTCAAGGGAGAAGAGTGCTAGCTGGTTGACTGTGTCAAAGGAAACTGAGATGTCTAAGAGAATTAGGAGACATGTGTCCCCTATGCCAGTGATTGGCATAATCTACCACATGATTGGTTGCAATCTTAGTGCTGTATTTGAGATGGAAGATGAGACAGAAGCTGAACTGATAATCACAAGGGAAGCAAAACGTGTTAATTTTCAAAAGTAGTTTGGTCCCAACTACTTTATCAATAATATTCCCAGTGAACAGGAGGCATATGATGGATCTGTCATTACTAAGTCCATTAGAGCAAGCAAGGTTTTTTTGAGAATGGTTTGCATGCGACCTGTCTACAACTCATCTTGAAATGGAACTTCACTGAGAGAGGCATTTGAAATACCAAGGAGGGAATTGAGCAAGGGGCAGATGTGACAAATTGACTTTTGTCCTCCAGCAGTACAAGGAAGAGTAAAGTCTGAGGGCACACTTAGCGCTCACACTTCACAGACCAAGAGCCAAACACACTTATAAAGCTAAAACAGGCACAAATAAGAGATATAACTCTTTCAACGTTTGTGGTAACATGGACAGAGGTAAGGCTATATTCTCAAGAGGGGTGTCAATGTGGTTCGCAACTTTTTCCAAGAACCCAAATTTCAGGAACCCCGAAACTAGGTAAGCGGTATTTGTATTTAGCACTTGAAGTAGCACACCTATTTTCTTTCATGCAAACAAAGTCCGTAAACATGAAAGACTAAGCAGGAAACAAACTCTCAAGCAAAACCTATCTACTCTATTTAAAACCATAAAGACAGCAAAAGCACGAATAAGTATGCAATCCATATTAAAATGCTAGTCCTTGGTTGAAACGAGAGACTTCATTTATTAAGCAAGTCATAATAAATGTTTTTTGCAAAAATGTTTAGAAAATGTTAGGCAAGAGTAAGTAAGTACAATTCTTCAAAACATGGTCATTATTTTTTTTGTTCAGTTGTTTGTAAACTAAAGCCGAATAAAGGCCTAGCCCTCCTGAAGATCTGTCAGAACGATAATGACAGTGAAACAAGTGTAGAGGGTTGTTAATAGGGATCAAATCAAAACTACGGTTTTTGTAATAAAGGCACTGCAAACCGACAAAAGGAGTCTTGTCTAAATTAAAAACCAAGAAAGGCCAATCGGATCACTTATTCAACCAAACAAAATACAAGAAGTAACAGAGCACAAAGTGAAAGGTTCCACCATTCTTTTTCAAAGTTTCTTTCAACATTCTGATCAGCCTCAGAATTAGGAACCAAAGTGCAGCCACAAACCTAGTAAAACAATTCAATAAACGGGTTATTCCAACATATTCAGAGTTCACCATAAATTGTGAAAGGCTGACTTTTTTCAATTACAAAGTGTCAATGTGGTTCAATAGCAACCACAACAGTGAAGTACAGCAGTCCAAAATAAAGGAATGTCCAATCAAGCTTCTATACAAATATATACATTAATCAAACACATCATGTACAATAATAACTGTGTTGATCTTGTTAGAGGCTTCTTCGGTGCTGGAGGTCCAGTAGGCCAACTTATACTCTGAGATCATATGTCTGAATGGGTGCACATGGATGTGAGCGATGAGAGATCCTCTGGGCCACAGTCATTGTGCCACTGTTTTTCAAGGGATCTGATTGAACATGTGCACCAGTGTGCAGATGGTTTGATTCAGGTGAGCGTTGGTGTTTAATAGATCTTCTGTTAAGTGGTTGATTGTATATAGAAAGGTTGGGGCAATCCTTGAGGTGTGGAAAGCTAGAAACGTTTCTACCAGTGTATTTAGCAGGTGATTCTTGGCACTCAATCACAGACCAATTACACAGGCTTTTGCAGGGAAGCTTAGCGCAATTTGAGCTTGGGTGTTTGCAATGTGGTTAGCCCAGTCAAGTGGGGTTGAGCACAATAAGAGCAAGGCGGAAGGTGAAGATGGGGTTAAATGTGTGGCCCCTCGCATGCATGAGGTTAGTACTATCTGCTAAGGCCAATGTTTTCAGTTCTGAAGTAAACATAGTCCCATTGAAGTCTCTGGGAAGGATGTAATTAGAGATGGAAGCTGTTACAGAGGAAGGAAGGTTGGCAAGATCATTGATTGAATTGAATTGAATTGATATTTTATTTCTATCACACTCGTACACAAGTGTTTCAGAGCGTGAAAAGGCAAGGGAGGGGAGCATGGGAGAACAAAACAGCGATCTTACTAGGCCCAGTGAGATTGAGAACGTGCAAGTGCATGGGAGAGGGGAGGGGAAAGTGCATGGAAGAGGGGAGAAGTGGAAAGTGCAAAGCAGAGTAGAAACAGATAAATACTAATAAATAAATAATAAATGCAACAGAAAGTGGGAGTGCAGCCAACAATTTGCAATTGCTAGGTTTAAGGCAGCAGAGAGGGTAGGTCTGATAAGTGCAGGAAGAAAAAGGGGGGGCTGTATGGGTACAGATACAGACCCCAGTGCAAGGGGTGGCCTGGAGGCAGTGCGAGAGGGTGGCAGGGTGAGCAGGTACCTGGGCCCAGAGGACAGCGGGTGGCCAGGTGCATGGTACCAAGAGAGAACAGATCAGAAGGGGAGAGGGGGAGCGAAGGCAGAAGAAAAGAGGAAGGTCTTGAGGTGCTTCCGGAACCGGAGATGCTTCTTCTCAGGTTTTATAGTGGCAGGGAAGCTGTTCCAGAGGGAGGCCCCAGTCGAAAACAGAGATCTACCTCCAGCTTGTTTGTTTGAAAAACAACTGACCCTGAGGGAGTGAGGGAGTTAGAGGTAGAGGAACTAAGAGCTCGAGAGGGGAGGTGTTTGCAGAGGGATAGCTGAAGGTATTTTGGACCCAGGCCCCAGAAAGCCTTGTGGACAATGCAGAGGGTTTTGAATTTAATTTTTGCATCCACTGGGAGCCAATTGAGAGATTTCAGAGCTGGAGAGATACGATCCCAGGGCATGAGGCCAAGGACAAGTCTTGCAGTCCTGTTCTGGATTAGTTGCAGAGGGCGGAGAGTAGTGGCAGGTAGATTTAGAAAGAGGCTGTTACAATAGTCCAACCTAGAGAGAACCAGAGCTTGGGATTCCATGAGCTTCTGGGGGAAGGAGAAGAAAGGCAGAGTACCTCTGACGAAGATTCCACTTCCATTGTGTGGGCTGTAAATAAGTTTGAATGCAATTGAGACAGTGGGCCTCATTACAAGTGTGGCAGTAGGCAACAACGATGCTGGTATCACTAACGGCACCATTGCTAACGTACCACCATACTACGAGTTGTGCTCGCGAGTCTCACTCTGCCCACCAGGTCCGACCTGGTGGGCAGTGCAGCACCTGCGAGCAGAACTCGTGGATGCACCGGCACCATTATGAACGGTGCCTGTGCATCCAAGCTCCCCATTCCCATTCAGTCATATGGGGCCGAATGTGGATGGGGAATCCCTTATTGCCGGAACCCGTGAATGTGCAATTACCGGGTCCAACGACCTTGGCATGACCCGGTAATTGCCCATTCGCGGGTGCCGGTAAAATCACAGGTCCGGCGCGAGCCGTGCCTTTGTTACAGGCACGGCTACTGCCAGACCCATAATGAGGCCTAGTATGTGCAATGGGGATCCGGCTTGATAGGGATTTGAAGGAGTTGAGGCTGGGAGTCAGGATTAAGGTGTACATCCAGTGTTTCCCCTTCGGTCAGTATGTTGTATACTGTAGCTCTGTGGTTGAAAGGTGTTGAAGATGCAGGGGTGAGGAGAGGGCATAAACCACACTTCAGTACTGAACAGAGAGTCAACATAGTTGATGGTTATGACGTCAACGATTTCAGCAATGTGTGTGGACTCTGAGCGGGCATTAAACATCATAAAAAAGCATGGATGCAAAGAGTAAACACATGTTGCAGGAGAGAATGGGGGATATTGACAAGGGTTGTCAGGGTCGCTGTCCAGGGCTGCTTTGGGTATTTGACTATGTGATCCAGGTAGAGGATTGGAATGGGTTGTGTCAACATGGTGAATTTCCCATGCATGATAGGCAGAGTAACTGGCCCTTGGCACTCTCCAGTCCCTAACAGGATCAAACAGGAAATGCCCTTTTCTTCATTTGCCTTTTACTTAGGATGCCAAGTTGAGAGGCACCTTGTGATGTAACAGTTAAGCGAAGAACGGAAAGGGGTGGATCTAGGTTAATGGGTGGGACAGAGGTCATGTGACATAAATCCACTTGCACCCGGTAACCAACTGCAAAGAAAAAGTGGATAGAATGCTGCTTAGGTATGGAAAAAAAGAGCACCAGCAGATCAGCAGCAAGTGATGGGTACAGTAGAGCTGACTTCATTTAGATCCCCTTACAGCAGCTGGACAACTGCATAAGAAAATAGAAACTAAGAGCGATAAAACAAGAAAGCAATAACGAATTGTTAGTGATTGACAGATGTGTTGCACTGGGGTCACTTGATCTAGATCCACTTGCAGCAGCTGACCAACGGCAAAAGCAAAGAGGCTGGAAGGCTATTTAATTAGAGAAAATGAGCATCAAAACAGGAAAGCACAAACAGATCAACAGTGATTTACATGTGAGTGAGACACAGGTCACATGACCTAGATCCACTTGCACCAGCTGGCCAACTACACACTGCACAAAGTAGGACAATTTGATTGTGCTTTAAAGATATTTCAACAAGTGTGAGCATGTACAATTGTGTCATTTTATGATGTTTTGAAAATAGGGAATTTAATTAATGTTATGACTCTCTTTATTTTCAAATGTGTTTGTGTTAACATCTGGTGAGAATCTTGGAAAAAGTAATTTTTTGAGTTTTTTTCATGTTTGTCACCCACATTGTTGGTCATAGGGTTAAAGAATGAACACTGATGATTATCCATAGAAAAGACATAAACTGAATGTGATATTGTTCTGAGACTTATGGGACTGGTTGTCAAGAGGTCAGAACCCCAAAAAACTAAAACAAAATTGAGGACAGTATTTGCAGACTGTTTTCGAATATATATGCAAAGAGGTTATAAAATAAATGGTAATCTAAGGTAAGCCAACTACATTTCCTACTAATCTTTGAAATTTCACTAACCAATGCACTTATATAATAAAGAAAGACCAGCATGCCAAAACCTACAAAATAAAGACAACACGCGGTTTGGTTTCACTGAAGTGATTTAAAAAGGTTTATTTTTTACTCGGTGCACTAGCAGAAATCTGAAATAAGCAACCTACAATACCCAGAGTGACATATGCAAAGAGTTTCTCCAAAGTCTTTGGAAATTGGCTGAACACAACATTCACATAGTCTGTTCAAAACAACCAAGTAAATTTAGTAAACCTTGTTTATCTAAATATCATTGTAAGGATTTCAACAACACATTTCACACAAAAATTGCCTTTCTACAACTTTCAATTGAAACACAAATAAACATTTTCATTAAGTTCTTCAAAGTCCCCTATAATTCGTTCAAGAGCTCCAATTTCCTCAATGATGCAGGGGGAATAAAATACTTACATTTGAATATTAAGAGATACCGTACCATGTAACTTTGTATACTTCAAAAATGTGTCTTGAGGCAAGAGCATTCTGTGTTAAACAAACTCTTTTAAAGTACCGATCAATGAATACTCCTCATTCATTGAAACGGGGTGAAGGGAAGATAATTGTACATTCAAAATCTTTCTCTTTGTGCAAACAATTGTCTACTGTCTCCTCCTGTTTGTGGTCTGCTTATAACTTTCAACAATTAGCTATTAATTTGCAACATATTATGTTGTTTTTCTTGAAAACATTTAAAAGTTAACAATTATATAGCCATACAAAAATTTGATTCTTGTTTGTTACTGCAATTTACCAACATAATATCATCCACAAGGGAAGTGTATTGCATACACCTCTTTACATGAATAACATTTATTAAAATCAATTTTACTGTTAATGACTGCTACTGAATGTTCCTACAATTGAGGCAAGGAAAACACTTCTGATGTGAACAGTCTTCTTTCCTTTTCAATAAGCATTTCACATAGATGTTTACTACATCTGAATGTATGTGTGGGACAAGCAGAAACATGTTTCTTTTTTTCTTCAGTTGAGTATCAAGATGTAGTTTCTGCCAATACAAGGTAATTATGCGTTTAATGTTATCCCTCCTATTAGAGAAGGTTGTCACATACACTGGCATGTAGTGGAGGGTCATTGTTTCAAAGATATAGACAAAATCACCTTTGGTGATTTCTATCAGTATCAGCTCACATCATCATCGTTCAGATACAGTTTGGCCAACATTTCTCATAAAGGCATCAAAAGCACAACAATACAGTTGAATTCATATCTATAATTAATCAAAACTCACACTGCAGATTAAAACAGTCGAAAACAGATACAAATAGACAACATACCTCTGGAAACTTGTATTCAAAGGTAAATTCATCAACACAAAACATGGTGCAACATTGTAAGTACCCACCTACTGCAAAGCTTAATTATCAACGCAACAATGCCCTTCTTTTTTTATCACAGGATAAACATTTTTTATAATGTGGATCTTTTATTCCAAGCTTTGCCTCAATAGTGTGCCACAGCACTAATAATATGTCCGTGCACAGTACGTTTATGAACAAATACTTCTGCAGATCTTACATTTCTAACTCCATGATTTACCAGACAACCCCTCAGATTGATACATCTGGGTTCCAAATATAAAGGACATGAAAAACGAAAATGATTGATTGATTGATTGATTTATTTATAGAGCACTTTACACCAAGGTTAAGAGGCTGTTTATAAACAAGACAGTAAGGGCACATCAGGAATTCCTTACAAACACACCAGTTAGTGTGGCTAAAGGTACAATTCCTTATATTAATTTCAAATAGATGCTACACAAGCAGGGCACATTTAATCAATCAAGGTATCCCTCATACTGACTTATTTCCTAAAGGAGAAATAAATACCTAATAAATGGCTATTGTGACTGTTGTCAATAATATGAGTGACCAATGTTAAAGGGCAGGTTTCCCTGGTTTCCAAATGAAAATATTTGTTGTGTGATATTTCCCAATGATGTGGCTCTACCAATATAAAACAAATGTTCTGACATGTAGAATCCAAGGCAAGTATTCACCTCCATTTTATGTCATCCCCTCAAGTAAAGGTTCTTTGTACCTTGGCAGCTTAGGGGTAAACAACAATAATAGCCAATGAAATAGAGGTTACAACTTTTTCATTTTGTCAATGCCAGTGCATTCTAGCTCTAAATGGACTGCAGCATTAGGAGTCAATTTAGGTTTGGAAAAACATGCTGCAAAAACATGATTGTTTAAAGACAGTTAAGGCATTATACAAAACTGTCCTCGTAGTCTGTGACCATATATTGTGGTCTGTCTGGCTTTCAAGTTGTATACACAAAAGTGTAAGGCCAATTGGCCTGTTCACAAATGTACAAGTTAATTTTTGTTACTTCTAGGGATCAATTTAGGAGACAAGTCCACTTCTCCATCTGTGGGGTCTAATCACCATTTTGGTAAAAAGGAACCCTGAGATAGTCAAAGGGGGTCATTACAAGTTGGGTGGTAAGGGATACCGGGCACCGGTAAGGAGACCGGTGCTGGTAATCCCTTACCGGCCAATTACGAGGTCCCTTAGCAGGAACCGCAAGGGATGTGTGGTCGGACCACATGTCCTTTACGGTTCCCGTTAGGGGACCAGGGCGCTAATTATGGGCCTGCTATAGCGTGCCCGTAATTAGCGCCTTCCCCAATCCCTTTGAGTCCTATGGGGGCTCAAATGGGAATGGGGAATAGTTGGTTTAATGGGGATTTACCTGTCCCTCCAGGGTCGGAATTCACCGGTAAGTCCCCATTGAACCAGACCGGTGCCGGACCCGGTATTGGAGGCAGCCATGGCACAAATAGTGCCATGGCTACTTCCAATCTCAGAATGAGGCCCAAAGAATTTTGCCATCTCAATTAAATTGGATATTCACTCAGATTGATATTATGTGTGTTGACTCTGTCATTGTTTTACTTTTGGAAGGTTCAATAAATCTATTTATCAGAGTTCTTAGTCCACATGTTGGACCTCATTACTGGTCGGGCGGTAACCCTGCCGGTGCTACTGGTGGGTTGCCGCCGGACCCGTAAAAAGATACTGGCACCTGACTTCCCGATGGCACTGGGCTAATCCAAGTCCAGCGGCCGGGATGTCAGGCAACAGTAATTTTGTGATTCCCCATATGGCAGTGGGGACACGCAAGCACTGGTGCCGGTGCTTCGATGATGGCTTTGTCAGCTGGGACTGCAGTGCCCAGCAGGGTCAGACCTGTTCGGCACAGAGGTCCTGGCAGGCAAACCCTAATTGGGACAACAACTGCATCATCAGCAAGCAGAAGAATTAATTTATTTTATGAATTGTGTGCAGGAGCATCTTATGGTAGGGCAGCCTGGGCAACTTCTTTATTACACAAACAAAATGAGGATGATGCACTTATAGAGCCCTGCCAGATAATGCCAGGGCATTATATTGCTTAACCAACATTGTTTCTGTCAGTATAGTTTGCCTTTCCAGGGAATACCAAAGCTATCATCTGGCAACCTATCAAATGCTGTTTTAAAATTTACAAAGGTCAGAATATGATTTAAAATAATATATTTCTGAATGAATCAAAAGATACAAACTAACCTCATGATCTGACATACTAATGCATTTCAAATAAAAATGAGATATGATATTATTATACTCTAGCCAATTTTCCAAACAAGTTATAATTGCTTCTGCAAAAATCTATCCTGCAGTGTCCAAGAGAGAGAAATCAATTGTTAAAGGTCTTCTATTTACCACCCTTTTTGTTAATGTGGACTTTCTGTGCTGTTTTCCCAAAATTGAAATTTTACCCAGGGACCATGCCAAATTACATACAGCTGTCAAATATTGAGCCCGTGTATTAATGTTGTCCCTCAAACATTTATTTGGGGCCTCATCAGGTCCCAGAGCTTTACCCAATTGTCGGTCACTGGATAGCATCTTTTTTCTCACTCTATGAGAAGGAGAGTGCTATAGTCACCACACCTCTCACTCACTATCTGAATTCATACTTTTCCTTTTCTGGGGAACTACATTCAAATGGCATGCAAACAGTGACCAATCAAGTAAGCACAATTTACAAAAAAATCTCTCATGTTTCCTGACTTATCATCACCAATCAATAAATCATACTCACCATGTGTGTCTTTTAGCTTTTTTCTTTCTCACAATATGTCTATAGAGCTGTCACTCCCTACACATTTTCAATGATGCTATCATATTTCTTTGCACCAGGACTGTCATGTTGACTTGCTATTGATGGCAAAACAATATAATTAGAGTAGGGCTCCCTTCCTTGTTGGCAGCTATACTATCTGAATGGTTAGGAAGGGGGTTCCCCTTGGAAACAGCCCCTAGTGAGAATATTTCTAGGTTCCAGATTATTCACATATTTACTAAACATCTCTTTGAGGTTATGTTGATCATGTCATCTATCACTCTTCTAACATGATTTAAGGGTGTTCTAAATTCACTTTTCAAATTCAAACATTTCTATCAGGTATAATTGCCCAAACTTCTGCTGACATACTATTGGGAAGCCAATCATTGTTAAACTTGGTTCTTAGAGGGTGTAGTTTTCTATTAGGTTTGGGATTGATGTTCAAAGTTGATCTTGACAAACCCTTTCTGTGCTGGCCTTTTTCATTAAGCTTACAGCTCTACCCCCTGTGTCTTTTGGGTTAGCTCCACTACTAGTTTCTAAATCTAGGTTTTCAAATCGATTGGTGGTCTCTATATCATCATCTCTATCATTGATATGTGTGTATTTATCAGAAATGCCATCCCAAGTGCCATTTTCAAGTTATGGGGCTGTCAAACAGGTAGGGGTACCATGTGATACATTCTCAATTTCCGGGTCTTGTATTTCAACCAGCATTAGATACATGTTCAACCATAAATTATGTTGTGCCTGGGGCCTGAAATTGTGGATCAACCACTTTATCTAGATTTGTCGACATCTAACAGGGTTAAGGTGTTTTACTGTTGTCTACGTCACAGCCAAAGCCCTCGTCCCTCCTAGTCATGCAGGATAGTTTTGCCTGGTGCATATCCCCAATTTAGGAATACCAAACTCCACTGTTTCCTTACTATGCTCCTGGATCACCTTCCCCTCTCAGTATTCCATTCCAACTCTATTTCTCTCATCCTGTGTTATAATTTCATATGCCCCTACAATATACAGAAGGCGTGCAAGCTCCAATATTAAGTTATTACCTTCTATAATCAGGGCTGCAATCGCTGTTGACAATGTTTAACTGATGGTGCAGCTTACAAAGGAAGGCTTGCCTCAGGTTTGCTATTCTAAACCGTGGCTGCCTCACACCAAACAGAAGCAATCAATACAATAAAATGACACCTCTAATGTATTACAAGAGAAAATAATATCACATTTCTTAAGATGGTCAAGTTTGATGTTCTAATGATAAAGTGCTAAATGACAGACTGCAAACAAAAAGTTAAAATACATCACAATGCCAGAAGGAATAACATATCAGAAAATATGAATAACATGTCCCTTAGATTAGCTGAAATCCAAATGTATAGTCATTTAGAAATGCATAAAACAAACATTAGGTTATACAACAAACAACATAAAATTAAATTGAATAATAAAATATTAGCTTTCAAAAACACAAACATTTAAGTTATCTAGTTATTAAGTGCATTTCGTTATTGGAAAACTGTATTACAACAGGATGCCCCAGTGCACTACCCCGGCACCATATCCCAAGTCACAGAGGTCCTCAATCGTAAAGTATTTGAACATTAATTGCTTACATTTTCAAAATATAATCCATTCAAAATATCGATAAGGATTATGGAAAATAATACCCCTGTGCTCCACGCCAAGTGTCCTATGGTCACACCAACTAGTAAAGATTATAGCAGTTCCCTTTTAGCACTTTAAAAAATATCACATTATACCGAAACATCCACAAAGATTGTAACTGTAAAGGGTAAAGCAGGGCAGTTAGATACCCGTGCTTTAAGCCTGAATGTCTCTGGTGGCAAAAGGAATGGCATGGAAAACGCTGATATAGATTGTGGTTAGTATAATCCTCCCTATCAGTAAACCAATCTCCACAATTTCCTCCTATTCTAGTATACCAATTAATATAGTTGAAGGTAGATAAGTATATAGTTGCAATAGGTGTGTGGTTACTGTCCACAACAATGATTGAGTGGTGCACAAACCCCAACATCCACAGAGTAAGCCCAGTGTTACAAACCTAGGTGGCCCTTGATCATACAGGGATCACATTTCAGATGGAGGTTGGTAATCTCCTCCATGCTCCATTCCACCTTTATAAACAAGAGAATCAAATGAGAATGTAATGCTCAACATAGGATGAATGAGTTATATATACTCAATAATGTATGATCCACAGGATTAGCATGCACTCAGTTGTCCCGGGGAAGCACTCTTCCACAGACAGGCACATGTACTGCTTCCTTTTCCTTCCACCAGTGGGCTGTCCTGCAAACCTGTCAGTCACCAGTCTCGTTATTGGGACAAATCTGGCCCCACTCCACAACAAAGGATCCCCCGGCTTATGACCGGCCATCAACTGCCGTTGGCCTTTAACAACCCATTGGGTGATCAGCACCCATCTGGGACAGTAACCATGGAGGAAACACAGTGGTCCCAATAAAACAGATCAATCAATATCAAGGAGCATGTTCTGGCCTGGAACCAGGTCACCAAGCAATGTGCAATTGACACAAATGCAATGCTGGTCCTCAAATTAGCATTGGAGCTCAACAGCGCTGTAGCAACCCACTCAGCCACATAGCACTCCTCTTGGTGGTGACTCTGGGGGCTGCTTCCAGTGCAAGCTTGTAAGTGATTTCAACCCGGCACTTCACCTAAGTCAATGACTAGCGTGGGATGCACAATTGAAACCCTTAATTATTTATTTATGTCTATAAGTTCTTTTATTTCTGAATGATATATCCTTATATCACACCCCTCTCTTTGAATCCCCCCGGTCACACTGAACCAGGAAGCAGGCTGTTTTGGAAAGTTAAAAATATATATTTTATGTATTTCACAATATATATAGCACACTGCGTAATGGTTATACAATGATCACCCATGGGGTGATGTCACGCTAAATCTTTTTAATCACACAGAGTAATGATAGGAAATATCATGCAGCATAGAATAATACTTTGGTGTGGGTTCAATCAAAATGCAATGTGATTACTCTTTCCCCCTGCACACTACTCAATCCCCCCAATATGCAATATAAAGAGATGGAAAGAGAGAAAACAGGTCTCAGGAATACAGAATTCAACACAATAGTATCAATCCCAATTTTCCCCCAGCAAACACAGATAGAGAAACAGGAATGATTGCAAACGGATTAAAAATGGTTTTAAAGTTGCTTTGAATGGAATGGTACAAACACTGAAAATGGATTTTAATTCACTGAAATGGTTTCAATACTAGTGGGATCCGCTTTGTATAGTTTCAGACAAACACTAGCAATGATTATTGAGTGATAGCAAGTTGAAAACTTAATTCTGAGGTCGGATGCAATGAACAGCTTTTTCACACGTGATAGATTTGAGCCAAACGAAAAAATTTGCGGCAACCTTTTCCCACGCGCGGTAAGCGCGACTGCGGCAAAACTATGAGGAGTTGGGAAGCGGTTTTGGGTTCGTTGGCTGAGAATGTTAGCTTCAATTAGACACTTAAATTTCGTTTCTAGCATAGACGGTGACGAAGTTATGAAGGATTTTGTGGAGGTCGTTTTATTTTAGAAAGAGGCAAAATTGCAAAACAAGAATGCGCTTTTTAAAATTAACAAACAAGGGTTCTTTCCTCTAAGGGAGACTATGAAGATGCAAACTACATGACAGCGCAGCCACCAGCCCAGGATATCACTGGATGGTTTGGCCTGCCGAGATGCTCGCCTTTCTTCAGAAAATATATCAGTGCAAATATGATTTTAACACTACTATTACAAAGGACTATAGGGTATGAGAAAGAGTTCAGGCAAGACAAAAGGATTTTAGCAATACAGTTCTGTATATAAGAGAATAGGTTTGGATAGGATTACTTTTGGATAATACAAATCCTAGTGACAATCCTATGCTATGGATACTCACTACCAATGTTTGGAATAGACCCTTCAGGAATCTGGTCAGGGATACTTTCTGGACAGGAATTCTGCTAGCACACCAGACTGGACTCAAGGCGTTCTGGTTCTGCAATCAGCAAGGCACTCTGAACACCACATGGTGGGACTGGACTGATTCTGTCGGGTTCTGGTTCTGGTTCGTAGCTATCTGGTCACAGCTCTACTGGGTTGGATCTTTGGATTCTGGCAATAATTTTTAGCAAGAAAGCAGCACAGCCAGGCTTGTTCCCCTTAGAGGTCTGGGGTAAAATCTGGTTTCTGGATTTTTAAAGGCCAAGCTGAGAATGGTTCAGCTTTGGAAATGGGCCTTTCTGCTTTCAAAGTTTTGGAGTCTGGAGTCAGGAAAATGTATTCCTCCTGCAAATTGCTCCATCAGCAATCGGTTGGTGGGTGAATGTGTGTGTGTTTCTAGGTCCTAAGCTGTCTCTATTTATGTATTTTCTAAAGGGGTGAGTATGATGAATCTACAAGGCACACCCCCTGGTATTCTATTGGCTATGGTCTTTCCTCTCCCTTGATTTGAGAAGAAAACAGAGTGTCATCATGACAATGTGTTTTATGATCCAGGGAAAACCTCCCCTTTTCATTTGCACATGAAATCTATTTTTCATATAATGCATATTTACAATTTTACAAACTTCATAGCAATGGCATATTCATATCACAGATTTTGTGGAGCAAGTACTTATCCAAGCCCCATTGCGGTGAGAGCTTGGGTCTAGATTTGGAAATTTGTTCGCACTTTTGGTCTGGTACCCAATATCAGATTTTTCCACAATTTTACACATATGTGCGCATGATATCTGGGCATAATCATATGAAGTTTCATGTTTCTGGCATCTATACAATTGCTACAAAACCAGATTTTCTGCAGTTATGTCCCTGAACATAGCACAGAGTTCTGAGTACTTTTAAAACAGGACCAAAAATTTCACATTAAAAATACTGTATTTTTACAATTTTTACAAATTCACACATTCCTTTGTCAGTCCTTTTCAAAAATATACTTTTCTGTGATTTAAGAATAAACAAAACTGTCTGTTCCCGCCCCCAACGTTCCTGGTGTCACAAGATCAATCCCCACCTCTTTCCTCTGGCAGGGGCTTCTGTTGACACTTGCATCTGCATATCTTTTCAATCAAGGAAGTCCTTTGTCTCTCCCAGGAGCAGCAGCTCAAATCCCCTCCCCTCTTCATTAACACGTGAATGTGCGTTCCGGGGCCAGAGAGCAGAAGGGAGGTGCCTTTTGTTGGGGCAAACTGTGGAATTTGCTTTGTAGTTTTGGCTGGAATCAGTTACTTTAAAAATCACTGTGTTTAACTTTTTCTTTGATTAAAATAAACTTACATTGTCAAAACAGGCAAATAGAACTCTAATTCCAGTCTTTTAAAACATAGAGATTAAATAGTTGCAACCTATATTGCTTTTGATAGCAAGTCACTTAATTCCAACCATTTGATTTTAACTGCACAAGTTTAAGCTTCTAATGTAATTAAATAACAGCTGTCAGACAGGCGGCTGGTGGTATTGCGCCCATATCTTGACAGATTTTCACAGAGAAGCACACTTTTTAATGTGGGTATTGTGATGGATTCTGCTTTTCCTGACATTGTGTGCTCATGTTGATTCCTTAAATAAAGTAACGGGAACACCCAGCAAGGATGTTGGATATTTTCTGATGTTTGGAACCATTATTTTGTAATCTCAGCAACCAAGGAAAAAAAGGATTTCAGAGCACTTCTGGGTTTCCTCGCAATAAAGCACTGCCTTTCATGTAGTTTCCATTTTAACTCTGTGGGCAGCCCAGTGACAGGTTTCAACAGTGTGGTCTCCTTCCACTACTGACATAGGCAAAGCAGATTGGCAGCAATCTTTTCCGGTTTCACTGCACAATTTTCAGAGTTTTAGCAAGCATAGAGCTTTTTGCAGTCATTTTGCTGGTTCTGGTGCCACCAGCACGCAGGGATGTCGCAGGGCAGAGCCTAGTGGGTCAGTACATCCCATAAGCACCCCCTCACGATTTGGCTTTTGACCACCCGTCAAGGGGAAGTCGCGAGATTGGGATTATCAGTTTCTTTTCTTTCTGGTCCAAATGGCAAAATTAATCAGCTTCTCCCATCAGTGGTGGATCAACCGGTTCTCCTCGCCGATTCCTGATGAGAGTATGGAGCGATACCCCAGGCCCCTTCGAACTTTCCTCCCGGTCCCTGGGTGGTCCTTCTTGGTTTTAGTCTCCATGGTTTCCAATTCTAGGATAACAAAGCAAAGCATATTTGTAGATATTTCCCCACCACTATTCATGTAGTGGGGCAGATACATACATTTTGACATATAAGGACAATTTTTCTATTTGCAATTTATTGATTATATAGATGGAATAGTTTTAGAGTTGGAAATCTAGGGAGCTGGACTGTCCCCCTCTCGGGTTCCAGAAGAATCCTCTAGTTGCTGCAGAGTGTGCCTAGGATGGCAACACTTCAGTTGGTTGATATGGACCCACTTATCTTCCCCGTCTGCCAACTGCCTTTGGGGATATGGATTTTGTAGGCGACTGGTGAGATTTTGTCTACAATTTCAAAAGGACCTCTCCAGCTAGGCAAAAATGTGCGCTGTTTGGCCTGGTTCCTTTGGAAATTGTATAAGTAGACCCGGTCTCCTACATGATATTCTTTTCTAGTAGTCTTTAAGTCATAGTGGGTCTTCATGCTGTCTGCAGATCTTTCAAGATTTCGCTGAGTATAGGCAAAAGCATGTGTTTTTTCTCAGACTTTCAACATACTCATGAGTTGTGGAGGCATTGATCAATGTCTGCTCTTGGGTTCTGTAGAGCAGATGCTGGGAAAGCACCATCTTGTGTCCAGTCATCAGCTCAAACGGTGACATTTTAGTTGCAGATGAAGGGGTAGATCTGATGGCAATCAGGACAAGAGGTAGTAGGATATCCCAACTTGGCCCAGAATCTGCCACAAACTTTTTTAAGATTCTCACAATTGTCTTGTTGTATCTCTCCACTGCACCACTAGAGTCCCGCCGGTAGGCAATGTGTAATTTCCTTTTGACCCCAAGTATCTCCCATATCTTTGTCATTACTTCGCTAGTGTAGTGGCTACCTCGGACTGACTCGATCCTTTGGGGTAGTCCAAAATGCGAGAAGATGTGCTTGATCATCAGGGCAGCTGCTGTTTTTGCCTTCCAATTTGGGGCCGGGAGACATTCCACCCATTTAGTAAACAAGCATGTCATGGTCAACATGTACTTGTTCCCCCTAGAGGAGCGAATCACAGGCCCGATAAAATTGACTTGTAAATCTAACGAAGGCAGTGTCATCCCCCTCTTTTGGAGAGGCGTAGGGTGTGTGAGGGATGTTGGTTGAAATTGTGCACACACAAGACACCCCTTCAAGTATTGGTTGAGGTCCTGCCCCATGTGGGGCCAGTATACAACCTCTCTTAAGATTTCAAGTGTTGTATGAAACTCCCTATGACCGGCTGTGGCCGCATCATGGGTGTGACTTAACATCAGGCTTTGGAATGAGGTAGGGACCACCCACTGATCATGGACAGCTAGGGATCTCCTTACCAACAAACTGTCTTGGATTCGGAACATTTTTGGACATTTCATCAACACTCTGAGGTCCTCTTTCCCTATGGAATCGGTATCCAACAGGGGAAAGTTCTCAGGGTCCTCAATGTGTTGATAAAACTTACCAATTATTGGATCCCCTTTTTGGGGTCTCCTTACTCCATTGTGCTGTTGAGAGTTCATTGTGAGCATTTGCCTGGGACCTAGTGATAGCAGTGACCTGGATTTCCCCCAACAGGGACTCAATCTCAAATAGATCCCCTTTAATGGCTCTGGTTTTGGCCAGCTGATAAGCTAGGTAATTTCCAGTTTTGTCTGGTCCCTCTACTTTAGAATGACCCTTAATCTTTTTCCAGTAGATGGTCATCCCATTCGAGGTGACCAGATCATCAATGTTCTGTATTTAATTTCTGTATTAATTTCCCATGTTTCAATGGTTTGTTAGCACATAGCATGCCTCTGGTTTTCCAGTTAAGCAGGTGCTCCACGAACCCGTTACGTACATAATCCAAATCAGTGATTATGACCAGTTTGTGGAGTTGGTGTTGGACAGCAGTGAGGATGGCTTGATGCACAGCCATCAACTCTGCCACTTGACTATTTCGGGGACCAATCTTGTACCCAGTAGAGGGTTCTGGGACATCGTTCACCCATGCATTCCCTACGCCGGCCACAAGTTCTTTTTCCCCGTTGTTGTCAAAATGGTAGGAGCATCCATCCACATAGACAGTGGGTATTCCCTCACACTTGTCTTCTTCAAAGACTTTATGGGGGGAATTAAGGTATGCCTCCATGTTGTCCTTAATTTTAAGACTTTCGTCCTCGAAACAGTTTTCTCTGGCACAATCATGCAAGTCAGCCAGACCTTGCACGATGGGACTCTTCTTATTTTGGCCATATCCGACCTCCACAGGAAAGCCTTGCATTGACAGAATCCAGGAAGTAATTTGAGAATTACTCACATTTCCGGCCCCGATTCTGTCACTTTGGAGATATTGCAGAGGCTGGTGTGGAGTCTCCACTATGATGTGTTCCACCTGGATAAATGGGCGGTAATTCTTCAATGCCCACACCGTTGCCAGGAGTGCCATCTCACAATCGCTGAATTTTTCCTCCACAGAGGATAAAGTTTTACTCACATAGGAGATTACTTTATTGACCTTGTCATGCTTTTGGTACAATACTGCAGTCAAGCATGTATTTGAGAACCATGTCTCCAGGAAGAACTCCTTGTTTTTGACAGGGTAAGCTAGGCAAGGCGCTTGTGAGAGGCTTCTTTTGAGTTGTCTTACTGCCTCGGCTTGTTCTGGACCCCACTCCCACTTGACCCCCGCTTCAAGAGATGGATCAGGGGTCTTGTGATCTCTGCGTAGTCCTCAATGAACTTTCTGCTGTAATTAGTCAGTCCAAGGAGGCTCCTTAGTTCCCGCAAAGTTGTGGAGTCTTTTAACTTCTGGATTGCTTCCACTTTCTGTTCCTGGGGATAGAGACCCTGAGGAGTAATCTCATGCCCCAAGAAATTGACATGGGTTCTGCAGCACTGTGCCTTTTGAAAGGGGAGTTTTGTTCTGGAAGCCCTCAACTGTGTTAGAACATAAAGGATCTCCGCTATATGTTCCTCCACAGTTGAGCTTTTGACTAGAACATCATCCACATAAGCCAGGTTACCCCTTTCACCCAGGTCGGGCATGGCCTTATGTAGAAAAATGTTAAATTCATTGCCGGAGTTCATGTATCCGAAGGGAGTCCGGCTCCATGTGTACTGCTGCCCCCCAAAGGTGAAAGCCAGCTTGTATTGGTCCTCCCTACTGACAGGTACAGTCCAGTACCCATTAGTCAGGTCAATGGCAGTGAATACCCTTGACCACTGGATCTGGGTCAGCCCTTGGTCTATGTATGGAAGAGGCCATCGGGATGTATGGACCCGTTTGTTGAGCTTCGTTAGGTTGGCGCAGAGTCTCCACTGGCTATTTGGCTTCAAAATCCCCACCACTGGAGTATTGAAAGTGCTGTGGACTGGACGGATTATCCCATGGGACTCAAGGTTCTTATTAATTTCAATAAGGGACTCCATTGATGCGAGAGTCAAGCAATATTGCTTCACAAACACTGGAATCATTCCAGGGTCCATGGGAGTTGTTGTGTGTGGATGTCGGTGCGACCACAGTCATATGAGTCCACCGCAAAAAGTTCCTGAAAATCTAATAAACTTGTTTAAATTTTTGCTTTTGCTCCAGAATCTCACAGGCATCAGCTAGGTTGACTCTCTCTTCAGCCATCTGCCTGAAGCCTGGAAAGACTTCCGGTTTTGCTATCTCAGCGGCCTCCTCCAGCTGGTTGGAGAAGTCCCTGGTCAAAGTGTTGATTTGGACTGGTGGCTTCAGGTGGGGAAGGCAGTCCTCGCGGACCTGGAAAATCACCTCATCCCTCTTGAAGTCACAGGTCACATCTTCCTTACCATAAAGGCAGGAAGTTTACCCCAGGAAATTCCCGCCATGCCGGGTGAAGATCTTGTCTGGTGTTGTGTCGTCGTCACTATCACTGTCAAAACATTCCTTGGGGATTGGTCCTAACAGTTCATTACCTAAATCTTTGGAAAAATATCGGTCATCAACCACAATTCCAATCATGGTGCCTGCGGCTAGAGTGATACTCTTTAAGCCGCTGTTATCCACCTCTATTGGAATGGTGTCATGTTCTATGTTGACTAGTGGTGTTGGGTTCACCCCCAACCCTTGCTGTTGTAAATAAGCATTAAGATGAACATAGGCGTCAGGGCTTTTCAATTTCTGTCATCTTTTAACTTTCACTTCCAGGGAGAATTGTCAGGTCCTTTCTGGGATGGTGACTTCCTCTCCAATCTGAATTTCAACTGCATAAGGCAGCAGTTGAGCTGACCTAAATGCTTTCTCTGGGCCATCAAAGCCCATGGGATTATCCGCTAATCGGGACCAAGCTTTGAAGTTTATTAGGTCCAAACTAATGGCAAAGCATTGAAAATGTCACTGCCTAAGTAAAAGGCGGCAGTGATGTCTCGCACGACCCAACAATTATGGTCTATGCTCTTGTTGCCTTTGGAGATTTTGAGCATAGACCTCCTTGGCAGGAGATGTTTGGAATTGGGTGTTTCCAGATCAATTTCCCATTTGTCTAACAGTTAAAATGTGGGAATGGCTGGAACTTTTGGCAGTTTGCGGGAACATGGCCTCGCTGATGAAGCTCTTACCGTTGTTCACATACACTCAGCGGAGAAAAGAGTCCTTCCCTTCATTTAAATGAATAGGGATGAACAACTGCTCTCCAATTTTCTGAGTATCAGCCAGGCTTTGATCTGATTTCACATTTTTCTGGACTAAAGGAGTGGGAATTTGGGATTGTGAATTTGTAAAGAATTTCAGAGTGTTTCCTTCCAGTGTGGAATGCTACCTTAGACTGGAAGGAAGGTTGATTTTCAGAAATAGAGAGGACCCTCCATCACCAGTTTGTTGTCCTACTGCTATTACTGTCACGTCTGGTATTTGGTTGTTCTGGAAGTGAAATTCTACTTTGTCAGATTTTTGTTCAACCATGTGGCAGGTGCCGTTTAAACTAACATGGTTGACACTCTATTTTAATTTTATTGGTCGGCTAGTCTGGGCCCAGAGGACCTTGTTTACACAATCTATTAGGGGTGACAACCCTCGCAGGATGTCATTCCCTAGCAAACAAGGGGGTGCCCTCTGGAGTCACAACTATGACTGGGTGCTTCACCTTTTGTCGCCCAATTTTAATATCCAAATCTGCAGTCCCCTCGATGGGAATTTCCTTCCCGTTGAAGTTCTGAACTTGCGCAGGAAGAGGGGTGAGAGGAATTTGGTATTTCTCCCCCCTTCCCAAATTCAGTTGGTCAAAGGCCCTTTTTGACAGAAGGGTAGCTTGGGATCCAGTGTCCACCAGTGCCAAAATTGTACACTGCCCCTGTATCTGGACCGGGGCATAGAAATTTCCCTCCTTCTCCTCAAAGGAGCACATATAATGTACATTTTTGGACAACTGGTGGGTTAGTTTCTGGGTTTTGGATACTGATAGGTGATTTGGGCAGGATTCTGCTTGGAGTCTTGGGAATCTGAAAGAAAAAGGTGACAGGTAGATATGGGAGAAGTTTTGGGTTCCCCTGGTTCTGATTCTGGGCTGCCCCCCCCCCTTTTTTGGAGGCAGTCACCAGGATGTGTTTGAACCAGGGGATTTTCATGCTGATGATTCTGGGGTTGGATGATGGGTGGTGCTAACTCAGTCCCCACATCTACCCAGTCTGGATTTGGATCTTTTGGGACCAATTTTTCTTTGGGAGGAGTTTCCCCATCTTTGAAGGAGAAGATCATTTTCCTAGGATCCTCTGAGGATCCCTCTCCTTCAAATTGGAAGATTTGTACCTCCTCCTCAAAATGGGTCTTTTTGGGCTCTTTATTTCTCCTACCCCCCCTCTGCTCCTTGGGTGGCAGACTTTCAGGGGCAGGGGATTTTGGTTCAGTTCCTGGGTTTCCAGGGGTTTTCTACAAGTGAGGAAGGAAGCTTCCTCCAAGGCTTTACACCCCCCTTCCCTTTGCACCTCCTCCCTGGGAACCGGTGGGTTGTCGAGGTTCTTCCCCCGTCATTGCTCTGGAGCACCAGGTCCGGGGTTTGAGGCATTCTGTGCCACCATGCTCATCTGATGGTTCTGCTGAGCCCTCAGAATGTGACCCAGATCCTGTGCCCTGTTTTGGACCTGGCACTCTAATTGTGACACCCGCTCAAGCTGATAGAGGGGTCTCATGTCTCCCCTGGGCTGATCCCAGGAAGGGTAGCTATCCCTTCTCCCAAAAAAACCCAGGTTTGGAAAATGTGGGTACCCCTCCACCATTGGCCTCCCCTCTCCCGGATTAGGTTGTCTGGGCTCAGAAAATTGGGGAAAGAAGGATGGATTGTTTTGGGGTTGAAAGTTTTGCGGGTACCTCGGCAAGAAATTCTGTCCAGTATTTGGGTGATTATTGTTCCCTTCTGGGGGAAGTGAGTAGGGAAGTTACCTGGGTTAGCTGCTGTTTGGTTGGATCCACCCCTTGGGCTGGAGGACTCCACACATAACCCAGAATGGATTTGTTCCCCTGTAGCGGGATGTAGTCAGGGGAATTAGGGTCCCATTTGTGGGATTGCCTCCCTGGCTCCCTGTTTGTGATTGACCCGAGGGCCTTCTGGGCTTGGGGTTGCTTTGATTCTGTGCAGGCAGGTTTTTAGGCCCCCAATCCCTAAATCTAAAATGGGGGCAAACTTCACCACTGCCACCTTAGCAGCAGCAGGCGTATTGGTTGTTTTGGGGCGTTTTCTGGATTGTTTTTGTTTTCCACGGGCTTGTGCACCTCATAAATGCGTGTGGCTTGTTCAATGACCCAGTCTAGTGATCTTTTCTTGTGAAAGTCTCTCACTAGCTGGGTCATGCTGTACTTGAGGAGAGCGTGGAAGAAAGTATTCACAAACTCTTTGCTGTCAGTGCACACCCTTCTGATGGTCTGCGCAAAGGCACGCTTTAATTCTTGAACAAATTCTTGTGGGGCCTGATCTTCCCCACATTGCAAGTTGTAGGCTGCCTTGCGAGCCTCCTGAGGATTCCTGTGCACAGAAAAATGTTTCAAGATGGCCAACCTATAGATGGACCATCTAGAGTGATTCTGGGTCTCCAGCCCCGCAAAGAAGCTGGAGTACTCTGGAGAGAAGGTCCATTTCACATATTGAATACAGCTTTGGCTGTCCTTCAAATGGAAAGTTTCCATCATCTGTTCAAAGAGCTCTAGGTGCTCCCAATTTGAATATTTTGCGTTCTTATGATAGGGCGTGATGACGCTCCTTATCGTTTTGATTTGTTTTAGGGGACCCTTGAGCAAGGCCCTTTTTACCTTGTTGGCCTTCTTGGTTCGGGTAACCCTGGTCCACTCATCCTCTGACTCAGAGGCACTGCTAACAGAGGTGCCCGTCTGGTCTTCTGGGCTCTCCCGGCAGAATGTGGGGGCCTAGTTTCTTGTGTCCTGGGGTGCTCAGAGGAGTCTTCTGATTCCTCCTTGCTCCCAGGATTTGATGAGTACCCCCCTCACTGTCCTAGCTGGGCATAGGTTTTCAGGATGCCCTTAGTGGGCCGACTTTCATGGAGTTCCCCACAAAATTTTACAGCACTTGTGAACCCATATCCAGATGCCTGCCCACCCATTCCTGGGAGGTGCTGATCTATGAGCCCCATATTCCTCATTGGATTGAAGTCTGCCATCCCCGTGGCTCTTGGCTCATGTGTGCCAGTGGACATGGGGGTGGCAGAGTCCAGGGATTGGAAGAGATGAAGGCCTCTGGTACTAGGGTTCCTAAGGTTATGCTCAGGTGTTTCGCAGTGGTCTGCTCTTTAATTCCCTGCAACCACACATTCTGATCCTGTTCTGTCCTTTCACCCCTGACAAATAGTTTGTGCAGTAGGTATTCTTTTGCATGTTGATTTCTACCAGGGTCACCATTCTGGAAATATTAATTTCCTTTCTGAATACAGGAGTGTATTTTATTTTTGCAAAACAGACTAAGTTCTGTAGACCATTCCTATTGAGGGGTGCTTTCCACAGTGTAGCACAGCGTGGTAGACCAACAGGGTTAATGTACCCCGTCAGTTAGCACGCTGTATTAGACTGTCAGAAGTGGTATGTCTAATCCAGAAATTATGGCGCACAAGCCCCCAATCTTGGAAGTGATTTCAACCCGGCACTTCACCTAAGTCAATGCACAATTGAATCACTTCATTATTTATTCATGTCTATAATTTCTTTCATTTCTGAATGATGTTCCCTTATATCACACCCTTCTCTTTGAAACCCCCCACCCCCAGTCACAATGAACCAGGAAGCAGGCTGTTGCAAAGTTAAAAATATTTATTTTATGTATTTCACAATATATATATCACACTACTTAATGGTTATACAATGATCACCAATTGGGTGATGTCACACTAAATCTCTTTAGTCACACAGAGTAATGATAGGAAAAATCAGGCAGCATAGAATAATACTTTGGTGTGAGTTCAATCAAAATGCAATGTGATTACTCTTTCCCAATGCATACTACTCAATCCCCCAAATATGCACTATAAAGAGATGGAAGGAGAGAAAACAGGTCTCAGGAATACAGAATTCAACACAATAGTATCAATCCCAATTTTCCCCCAGCAAATACAGAGAGAGAAACAGGAATGATTGCAAACGGATCAAAAATGGTTTTAAAGTTGCTTTGAATGGAACGGTAAAAACACTGAAAATGGATTTTAATTCACTGAAATGGTTTCAATACTAATTGGATCCGCTCTGTATAGTTTCAGACAAACACTACCAATGATTATTGAGTGACTAGCAAGTTGAAAACTTAATTCTGAGGTCGGATGCGATGAACAGCTATTTCACACGTGATAGATTTGAGCCAAACGAAACATTTGCGGCAAACTTTTCCGCGCGCGGTAAGTGCGCTTGCGGAAAAACTATGAGGAGTTGGGATGCGGTTTTGGGTTTGTTGGCTGAGGATGTTAGCTTCAAATAGACACTTAAATTTTGTTTCTAGCATAAACAGTGAAGAAGTTATGAAGGTTTTTGTGGAGGTTGTTTTTGTTTAGAAAGAGGCAAAATTGTAAAACAAAAATGCACTTTTTAAAATTAACAAACAAGGTTTCTTTACACTAAGGGAGACTATTAAGATGCAAACTACACGACAGCGCAGCCACCAGCCCAGGATATCACTGGATGGTGTGGTCTGCCGAGACGCTCGCCTTTCTTCAGAAAATATATCAGCGCAAGGATGATTTTAACACTACAAAGGACCATAGGGTAAGAGAAAGAGTTCAGGCAAGACTAAAGGATTTTAGCAATACAGTTCTGGATATAAGAGAATGGGTTTGGATAGGATTACTTATTGATAATACATATACTAGTGACAATCCTATGCTATGGATACTCACTACCAATGTTTGGAATGGACCCATCAGGAATCTGGTCAGGGATACTTTCTGGACAGGAATTCTGCTAGCACACTGGACTGGACTCAAGTCGCTCTGGTTCTGCAATCAGCAAGGCACTCTAGACACCGCACGGTGGGACTGGACTGGATCTGACGGGTTCTGGTTCTGGTTCGCAGCTATCTGGTCACAGCTCAGCTCCTGGGTTGTATCCTTGGATTCTGGCAATAATTTTTTTAGCAAGAAAGCAGCACAGCACAGTCAGGCTGTTCCTTGTCCCCCTTAAAGGTCTGGGGTGAAATCTGGTTTCTGGATTTTTAAAGGCCAAGCTGAGAATGGTTCAGCTTTGGAAATGGCCCTTTCTGCTTCCAAAGTTCTGGAGTCTGAAAAATTAATTTCTCCTGCAATGTGCTCCGCCAGCAATCGGTTGGTGGGTGAATGTGTGTGTGTTTCTAGGTCCTAAGCTGTCTCTATTTATGCAGTTTCTAAAGGGGTGGGTATGCTGAATTCTACTAGGCACACCCCCTGGTATTCTATTGGCTAGGGTCTTTCCTCTCCTTTGATTTGAGAAGAAAACAGAGTGTCATCATGACAATGTGTGTTATGATCCAGGGAAAACCTCCCCTTTGTCTTTGCACATGAAATCTATTTTTCATATAATGCATATTTACAATTTTACAAACTTGATAGCAATGGCATATTTATATCACAGATTTTTTGGAGCAAGTATTTATCCAAGCCCCGTCGCGGTGAGAGCTTGTGTCTAGATTTGGCAATTTTTCACACTTTTGGTCTGGTATCCAATGTCAGATTTGTCCACAATTTTACACATATGTGCGCATGATCTCTGGGCATAATCATATGAAGTTTCATGTTTCTCGCATCAATACAATTGCTACAAAACCACCATTTCTGCAGTTATATCCCTGAACATAGCACAGAGATCTGAGTACTTTTAAAACGTGACCAAAAATTTCACATTAAAAATACTGTATTTTTACAATTTTTACAAATTCGCACAGTCCTTTGTCAGTCTTTTTAAAAAAAATACTTTTCTGTGCTTTAAGAATAAACAAAACTCTCTGTCCCCGCCCCCAAATTTCCTGGTGGCTCAAGATCAATCCCCGCCTCTTTCCTCTGGCAAGGGCGTCTGTTGACACTTGCATCTGAATATCTTTTCAATCAAGGAAGTCTTTTGTCTCTCCCAGGAGCAGAAGCTCAAATCCTCTCACCTCTTCATTAACACCTGAATGTGAGTTCCTGGGCCAGAGAGCAGAAGGGAGGTGCCTTTTGTTCGGACAAACTGTGGAATTTGCTTTGTAGTTTTGGCTGGCATCAGTTACTTTAAAAATCACTTTGTTTAACTTTTTCGTTGATTAAAATAAACTTACATTTTCAAAACAGGCAAACAGAACTCTAATTCCAGTCTTTTAAAACATAGAGATTAAATAATTGCAACCTATATTGCTTTTGATAGCAAGTCACTTAATTTCAACCATTTGATTTTAACTGCCCAAGTTTAAGCTTCTAATGTAATTAAATGACAGCTGTCATGCAGGCGGCCGGTGATATTGCGCCCATATGTTGACAGATTTTCACAGACAAGCACACTTTTTAATGAGGGTATTCTGATGGATTCTGCTTTTCCTGACATTGTGTTCTCATGTTGATTCCTTAAATAAAGTGACGGGTAACACCCAGCAAGGATGTTGGATTTTTTCTGATGTTTGGAACCATTATTTTGTAATCTCCGCAACCAAGGAGAAAAAGGATTGCAGAGCACTTCTGGGTTTCCTCGCAATAAAGCACTGCCTTTCATGTAGTTTCCATTTTCACTCTGTGGGCAGCCCAGTGACAGGTTTCAGCAGTTTGGTCTCCTTCCACTACTGACATAGGCAAAGTAGATTGGCAGCCATCTTTTCCGGTTTCACTGCGCAATTTTCAGAGGTTTAGCGCACATAGGGCTTTTTGCAGCCATTTTGTTGGTTCTGGTGCCACCAGCATGCAGGAATGTCGCAGGGCAGCGCCTAGTGGGTCAGTACATCCCACAAGCTGGACTTGGAACCTTCAATAGTGCAATGGCTTTCATTAAGACCATGCTAGTTAACATCTTATGTTGGTGACTGACTCACAAGGGAGTTACAATGAGGTCAAAACAATGCACAGGCTCCACTGCCAGACTATTAGGATTATTGTCATCTTAATTACATTTTACTCCTATTTTGTGTAAAGGGATCTGTAGAGGCCAGTTGGAAGAGGCCTGTGCTAGACACACCAGCAAAACTGCTGTCTTGTGCACGCTTTGCAGAGGCACTGGCACTTGCACACTGTGAACACAACTTTTCTTCTCTCCCTTACTCTACACTGAACAATGAGGAGCGTAGCGTAACTAAAGGTGCAGCAGGAGGGCTTCCAGCAAAACAGCATGACCATGTTCTCTGTTTATCTTTGTATCTGTTTATCTTAGACTGGACACCTATTGGACTACAAAGGTCTCTTTCAAGATTCGAGGCATATGCACGGCAGAATAGACTTAAAATCAATATCCAGAAAACCAAAATAATGATTATAGGTGGGAAAGACAAATCCTCTCGACTCTGTCTTGGTATATAGAGAATTCCAGGATTGAGGTTCTTGATAGATATAGTCAGTTAGGGTTTCCAATGAAGAATCTACCAGTCAAAGACTTTTATAATAATATTATCTGCCAGAAGTTGCTCAAGAAATGGTATATATTAAGACACATCATGTGTAGCCTGGGTGGACAGAATGTAGAGGGACTTATTACCGTTCACTGTAAAAGTATTATATTGAGTATTTTATATGGTCTAGCTATTCTCTCCTCAACAATTATAAAATATATTGAAAAACCTGAAGCAAAGATACTACGTTCTATTTTGGGTGTGCCCCAATCTGTTCAAATCGACGTTTTACAGACTGAATTGGCCCTTCCCTCTATTAGATCACTTTGGAAGAGTCAGAGATGTAATCTTTTTTTGACAATTAATCTAGCCAACCATGAAACAAATGGCATTAATAGCTATATGGTGGCGCAATATTCTTGTAACATTAGTAACACGTTCCTCGCCCAACTGGAAAACAACGCCCAGAAGCATGCTAAGCAGGTAAATATCACACTTGAAGATCTTCTTAATAATCTGAATGGACTTAATACAGTGAAAAAGAAAACGAAAGAAATGGACATGTGTATAAATATAGATAACCTTGCAAAATTGAAAATATGTAAGGAATATGTGTTATGAAATGAGGCCCGAGCAGAAGAATACTTTATAGGGATTTATTAAGTCAGAGACTGAAGTGACAGCAGGCACCCCCTTTAGAGGCAGGCTCCAACTGACCACATAAAGAACACAACATGAAGAATAACACTCCAATGTAGAATCTCACAACATCACAATGCATAGAGTCATAGAGTTCAGAGCATCCAAAACTTACCATTCCACTTCTACTTAACATATATATATATATGTGACTAAAACAAAGTAGATCAAACCCCAATACATCTCCTCCCTTTAAAATAATAACAGACTCACTCAAGATAGTAATCTTTTAACCTGAGAGGTTTGTTTCTGATCCTCTCAGAACTTGTACTCAAATCATTATGCCCATTTATACTTTTACTCACACTTGGCTTATGCAACTGCTCATTGTCATTGCTCTCTTCACCTTACTCACAATCCTCTGCTTCACCATTATTATTGCACTTAACCAATCTGGACATGGACCAGCATTCTCCCCTCTCCATGATGACAACATTACCTCTTATCACAGCAATTCTTTTAGGGCCAACACATTTGCTCTCAATGCATTTAGGAGACATCCTGGGATTCTTAACATAGACCCAGTCACCCTCCTTCCATGACATCTCCTTGAATTTCCTTCCAGAATTAAACCTCTCTTTGTACTCATTCTGAGCTTCTCTGATGAGTGTCATAATCTTATCCCTGTTAACATGCCCACTCTTCGCCAAGTCTAACCAACCCGGGCATAGTTTTGTCGCTGGTTGCCTACCTTTGAGAGACATAAAAGGCGAAATCCATTGTGACTGTATGCGGAGTCGTGCATTAATTCCACACCAACTCCTTTAGAGCTGTCTGCCATTTCAGACCTGATGCCATTGCTAACTGCAGTCCCCCTTTTATGAATCTGTTCGCCCTCTCTACCAGACCATTTGCCCTAGGCTGGTAGAGGGCCGTCCTGTAATGCTTGATACCAAACCTTTTAAAAAAATCTACCATCCTGTTAGAACAGAACTGAACCCCATTATCAGATACCAGTTCTGTAGGGAATCCCTCTCTGTAAAATACCTCTTCAAAAAACAAGATCATTTGAGAAGTGGTTGCCTCCCAAACTGTCTTCCACTCAATCCATTTCGAGTGGTAATCAACAAGAACAATTAAATATTTGAGATCCTCTCCCAAATCCTGCAGAGGGCCCACTAGGTCCACCGCAAGTTTTCTCCAAGGCTCCCTTGGAACACTCACCGGTCTTATAGAAGTTTATCTAATGGCTTTACTCTTGTCACTCTTTTCACATTCTCTGCAACATCTCACACACTTCTCCACTTCACCGTCAACTCCTGGCCACCAAAAGGATTGCCTGAGATGCCTTTTAGTGCCTCCCATGCCCAGATGACCGTGGTGTGCAATGTTCACCAACTTGGATCTAATATCACAGGGGGGAAATACCCTCATCCCTTTCCTGAGTTGAAGCCCATCTTCTGACAGACTCAACTCCTCTTTTATACCATAATAGCAATCATATTTCTTCTCAACAAGATCTTTCCTGGGCCAACCTGTTTTGGTCCACAATTTAACTTGTTTTAATACCTCATCTGCATCATCAGCAAGTTCCCATTCATCTCTTCCTATAGCATCATATTCAACCTCACAAATGCCTAAAGTACACTCAGAACTCACTTCCCTAAAATTCATATCTTGCACAGGTAGCCTCGAAAGACAGTCCGCTACGACGTTTTCTCTGCCAGGTATGTACACAACCCTAAAATCATATGCTAGTAGATCAACCATCCTTCTCCATATTCTAGGAGACCCTTTTGCCCAATCTGCACTACCCAACAGTTGGACCAATGGTTTGTGATCCGTCCTTACAGTAAAGGTTTGGCCCCAGAGATAGAACCTGAAATGTGCAACAGCCCATGAGACTGCTAAAGCCTCTCTTTCTACAACAGAATAATTTCCTTCCGCCCCCCTCAAGGGTCGGGAGGCAAAGGCAATAACATGTTCAACTTTCCCAGCATCATATTGGGAAAGTGCAGCACCAAGGCCCAAAGCGCTTGCATCCACACCTAAAAAAATTCTCCTACCAGTAATAAACCCCCCCCCCCCAACGAGGGCACTCTCACAATATATTCCTTGATTCTATGAAAAGCATTCTGGCACTCATCAGACCACACATACTTCGTGCCCTTTTTTAGCAAATCTCTCAATGGAGATGACATAGCGGCAAAACCCTCAACAAATTTATGATAGTACTCCGCCAACCCCATGAACAAGCGTAACTGCTCTTTGTCTTGTGGTTGGGGAGCACATCTAATACTGTCCACCAAAGATTTCTTAGGAGAAATGCCATCACATGAAATTCTATGACCTTAGTAGTCCACCTCCTTGACAGCAATTTTACATTTTTCCCTTTGAACAGTCAATCCAGCTTCTCTGAGTCTGATCAGTACAGCTCTCAACATCTCATCCTGCTCAAGTTCATTCTCAGCGAAAATAAGAATGTCATCTTGGAACACAGTTATTTTCCTGAGACCTTTGAGCACCTCTTCCATTATTCTCTGAAAGACAGACACCGCAGAGGCCAGTCCAAATGGCATACGGTTATACTTAAGAACACCCTCAGGAGTGATGAAGGCAGTCAGGTGCTGGCAATCTTTGGACAATGGAACCTGATGATAGGCTGATGACAGGTCGATGATGGAAAACAACCTTGGCTCCCCTAATGTGGAAAGAGTCTCTGAAATGTTCGGCAACGGATGCCTCTCAACAACTATGCTCTGGTTAAGGCTGCGCAAGTCAACACACAATCTCAATTTCCCATTAGCTTTGGTTACCAGAACAATAGGGGATAGCCATTCAGTGGCCATCACTGGTTCAATCACTCCCTTGCTAACCAGGTTGTCCAACTCCTCTCTAAGTTGACCTCTCACTTTCAAAGGCACTTGACGTACTTTGTGCACAACAGGCTGTGCACTACTCTTAAGTTTTATGTGATGTTCAAATCTCTTGAGTTTCCCCAAACTCTCCGAAAACACTTCTGGAAATTCCTTGGTCCAGACATCCTCAACCTCAGCAATGGTGACAGGATTAGATGCACTAGCCTGCACTCGCACACCCAACTTTCTCTGTTCTTCCCAACCTAACAAAGAAGCACCCTTTTTTGCTACTAGAACATTAGCTCGGCAGTGCCTTTCCTTCTAACGTATCTTTGCAGAAAATTCACCCAGAATGTCTTTTTCAATTTCCCCATAACCACAAGCTCTGACATTGGTGGGGCAAATCGCTGTATCACTCTTTCTCAGGGCAACCACCAGTGTGTCTCTGGATATGATAATCCAAGGGGAACAGGTGTCTACCTTCATGACAAGTCCACACCCATCAATAAGAAAAGTGTCCACTGGACCCTTGGTTTCCCCAGAAATGGCCAAAATTTCAAAGACATACTTAGGGACTGAATCTTGTGCATCCAACACTTCGTGAATGTTGTAGCCTCTTCTAACACTTTCTTCATCATCGTCTCCCGCCCTGGGTTCCACAAGATTAACAGAAGTGGCTTTGAAGAAATTGGCGAAATGCCCCTTGCCTTTGCACTTAAAGCATCCTGCAAACCTAGCAGGGCAGGATGGAAAGTTTGCACCATGTCTGGTGCTTCCACAGCGAGAACATGAATTCTTCATATTGCAGTTCCCTTTCTTTCCTGTGGAAAAGTTTGCTTTCTTCCTTTGATCAATGACACACACAGGCGCCAGTGACACAGCAGTTTTGTCAACCCTAAGCTCTTTGACGTACTGCGACGTTTGTTCAATGCTCCTAGCTAACTTCACCGCTTCATCGAGTTTCATGTCTTTTGCAAGGAGTTTCTCCTGGACTCTGACAGAGTTAGTGCATCTGACAAACTGATCCCTAATTAACGAGTCAGTCAACTGCTCAAATTCACCGGTATAACTCAGAGACCTCAAACAGGCAACATAAGATTCCACAGACTCTGATTTTTCCTGAACTCTCTGAAAAAATTTGTGCCTCTCAAAACTGAAATTTTTCTTCCGCTCAAAATGGTCTCGTAGCTGATCAATGGCCAGGACATATTCATCTGCATCACCTGCTTCTGGCACACGCCTCCTAGCCAGGCCATCATATATCCTGCGCCCCTCCACACCTAAATTGTGAAGAAGGAGGGCCTTCTTGCGTGCAGACGAGAACCTGTCACCCCCATAGCCACCAGGTAATTCTCGAAGATATCTTTCCACCTGTCCCATCTGATGACAGGCTGTCCTGGTTCATTTAAGAAAGACAGGGGAGGTGGAATAGATGCCGCCATGCTGAATGGAATTGAATGAGCAACAGAAAAAAAAACAAAGTAGGCTGGCCAAAATATCCCTTCAAGCTTGTCTTTCACTGGAGGTGCGACCGTGGCACCAATTCCAGCTCACCCTTAGTTGCGATGTCAGGGGTCTTAAAATGTCAGGACAATGCATCCAGGCACATGGTCGAGCAAGGACAAAACAAATGGATTTCAACCGAACAATTCCACTTGTTTTCTGCTAGTATGGAGCGGAGCTCCAAAGACAATCCAGCCAGCGACACAATGAAACAAAGCCAAGATTCCAGCGGGGCCCGGCTAGGACAAGAGAGAACCGTTGCCCAGCAATGCACGTCACAATGCAGGTTACTGTAGACAGGGAGCTGGCTCACTCTTGCTGACACACCCCTTGACGGCTCGGCACGTCGTCACAATGCGGAGTACAGTAGTGGACGCGCGGTAGGGCTGGCTCGCTGAACAGGCTCGCGGGTAGGCACGTTCACTCTCGGCTCTCGCGGTCGCCCTCCCGTGGAGTTTCCAAAGTGGTGCCTGGGCCCGTGCAGCCACCCGTGGCGCCCTTCTCAGGCCACAAAGGGGTCCCACTTGCCTGAAGCTCGGCGGCGGCAGCTGTCCTCACCCCTGCAGTTCAGCCTGCTGTCACTCGCGCAGGGGGAGCGGAGCGGGGCCCAGGGAAGGCCACACAGACAAACGATGGGCTGAAAGGCGGCTCAAAGTAGGTCCTCAAAACGAATCCTCGTCACCAATGTTATGAAATGAGGCCCGAGGAGAAGAATACTTTATAGGGATTTATTAAGTCAGAGACTAAAGTGACAGCAGGCAGCCCCTTTAGAGGCAGGCTCCAACTGACCACATAAAGAACACAACATGAAGAATAACACTCCAATGTAGAATCTCACAACATCACAATGCATAGAGTTCGGAGCATCCAAAACTTACCATTCCACTACTACTTAACATATATATATATATGTGACTAAAACAAAGTAGATCAAACCCCAACAATATGGTAGTCAAGCTTTTAGCATGAAAGCCCCCTGTGTGCATCTTAAAAACATGTGTCGTGTTACAATGAGAAGATACATAATTTATCTACGGTTTGGCATTTTGCCAACCTTGGAGCACATGGGAAGATGGGCAAAGATCCCTAAGGAGGCAAGGCCTTGCCGCCTGTGCAAACAAGAGGTAGAAACAGCATGCCCGTATTAACACAATGTTCGAAACTTACAAAAATGTATGCTAAAAGCTATGCTAAGTTTGTTGGGAATCTTAACCATATACAACAAAATCCATTTTGGGGGACAGTTTATAGTGCAGAATCACTTGTGAGAGAAGCAGCCCATCATGTATGCAAAGTGGTGAAGGCTATGAGCCCTCCATTCACAATGATAGAGGACGATTGATTTTAGATTACATATGATAGTGATTAATTACTTGTTTGTGTACCTTTATTAAAGTGTATTGCTGCAGGGATTTTATTGTAATTGTCTTTTAGTATATTTAGTATAGTTATGTGTATTATTATGAAATCTTTTGAGAGTTCTGTTTAGGAAAGCTTAGAAATCTCTTTCTTTTTTGTTTTTAATATTGTATTAATAAAAAGTGGAAAGGTTTGTATGAACCAAAAACACAATAAAAATATAAAATAAAAAAGTTGATCTGAAATGATCCCTTTTATTTGACCAAACTGATTCAGTGGAGTGAGTTAATACTCAATTTAGTATCCAAACGTTTAGCATATTATTTATTTCTGTAGCTTTGGTAAAAAACAATGTTTAAACACGTATTAACTATTGCATCTGTCAGTGATATCCATATAACCAAATAATGTACTGTAGATTCAGCTATTACCAAAGTACACTAATACTAAGTTAGTATTATGCTATAATTTGTGCATACATTCAAAAAGGCTTCTCAATTCAGTGAATACTCCTTTCTAATTTCCAAATATGTCAATGATAAATCTTCCCCAGAAAGAATGATGGTGCCCCTGATGTTATTGTCTAGTATGTTGTTTACTAACACATATATGTATTTGCGTGTGCATGAACCATAGCTGAGCGCATTGATGTCCCCAAAGTCTGTAAAAAATAAACTATGTAAAATTGAACAAAATATAGTAAGAGCAGATACAAGACAAATTGTAGCACACATTCATGAGATGTACCTACTATGTGTCTGTTGTAGGAGCCATTCTATGGAATCTAATCCTTCGTTATGTGAAAGGGGCATGTATAGTCTACAGCCATCCATTATGAATATTAAGACCTCTGTGTTAATATTCTTAATCTCAAGTATTTTGGTCACAAAGCCTTCTGAATCCTTTTCGGATCTTTGCAATTGTATTTATTGGAGAAAGCAGAAAAGTATGTGTTTTAAACAAAATTGACTCAGAGGTAGTGTGTTAATGGAAGACAGTGTGATTATATGACTAACATGTTCAGTGTTTTACTTTGTAGATTAATTGGAAAGAGACCACAGCATACAAAAGCACTGTGTAGTATTTGAGCAAGCAAATTGCAACAGACATGACTGACATGGGGAAGGAAGCGGGGGAAAGGAAAGCAACACATGCTACAAGCCTGGGAGTTAGAAGTGGGGGGGACTTAGTACCAACAAGGGAGTGCGAGGGTGAAGAGAAGGGACACCTATTACCAGCCAGTGAGAATGAGGGATAAGGAAAATGGAGAGGAGGGGCAGTAGAGGACTAAGGGAGGGGGAAACCCCGTACTGGGTAGGAGTTGAAAAGAATAATAGGAATTCTAAAGTGTTGGAGCCCCTATTACCAGCCAGGGAGAGGATAGGGGACAGCAAGCTGGCACCCGTTACCAAACTGGAGAGGTCACTTACTGATGGAGAGGACAGGACACTATCTTTCCAAAAGGTGCTGATGAAGAGCAAAGCGAAGGTGAGCCTGTAGAACAGATAACTATGGAATGCCATTTTTCATGCATCTTCTCCATCAGCAATGGTGAGGAAGTCCCATTCGAAGTAAATTATATAGAATAATATAGAAGCGAGGTATGATTCCATTCCAGCAGTCAGCAGACCTGTGGGTTGCCCCTAGCACAGTCTTCTAGGTGAAGGGAGGGAATCGGATTACACATGCAGGGACTCCAATTGAGTGGCTATGTCGACTTGGCCACGATTTTCCATAGATGCACAATCCAGCAGGCACACAGTATGAGTTGCTAGCGCATATTCCTCCAGATGATACATGATTTTGTCAGCCAAGAGCTAGAGGAAGGTTGAAATGGGCCCACAGCAGCAAAGCAGCATCATTTATGTTTTTTGTTAAAGAACCCAATACTGCCATGATAGGTGTAGACTGTCCTGAAATGAGAATGGGAACAGCAGGAACATCCACTTTTGAATGTCTGAATGTGCCTTCCTCTTAGACTAAATCTCACACTATACATTGAAAATTGCACAATGGGATATTTGCACTGGCCGCTCAATGTATATTTATACCTTTTCCACAAAACGTAGGTTTTGCATGTATGTTTCTTATATCTATTAATTCGTTCCTGAAAGAACTTCAACCTAGGAAATAATCATCCAGACCCAATGTCTAACATACTCACATTCAATGTGTCAAAATCATTATCTGCAGCTAATTAAAAAGTAGGATGTGCATAATAGAGAGAATGCTATGAACGCAGCTGGCAGCAAATGGAAATTAAAGCCAGCGGCAAAATAGTGCCCAGTGCAAAACAGAACACGCATAGCCACTTTAGATTATCCACCGTTTTTGACCAAAAAGGATTTGTACAGTCTGGTCTGATTTGTGTAGTTGTTCAGCTTCTAAAAATAATGCAAAAAGTGTGACACTATTTGTTTCTTCATTGGTATGAATGGAATGGTTTTGTCAGCTGAGTGCCAAATTATTATTGGTGGTAAACATTTCAAAATGGTACCCAGAATTTAGAGATGCCAGGGCCTCTAGTGGAATAGATGCTCATGTTGGATATGCATATTAACTAATTCCACTTCATAATAGTACAGAGAGCTGATGTGTGATTCAATTGTCAAAAACACATCAACGAAATCACATAACCATCTGCTGAATAATGTTAAATCAGCACAGTGGGGAAGGTGTTGGGGTGCATGCCCAGCTCCCATGTCCCCCCAAGTGGTTTAGACTGAGAGCCATACTTTAAGAGTGCGTGCACCTAATGGCTCGCGGTGGCAGAGGGGAGGGGGGTGAATCGACGGGATAAGAGAATTTCCAGGAAATATAGAGTTTGTAGATGATAGATTTTGTAAGTGATGAAGGAACACTGAATCACTGCCATTTTGGAAATTAGCCCATACATGGCCAGGACCCAGTACTAGGGAAAAAATAACTGTAGGCCACAGTACCAAGACCCACCCCCACCCCAGCCCCCACCCCAGGCAGTAAATAGCTTAGAAGGTTATTCTATCAATTAAGAACAGAGTCCTTTCTTGTCTCACGCTGTAGGCCCTTGTAATCCGAAAAGAATGTGCCCAATGAAGCGCGGATAGGGTTGTGCCTGGTTTTAAATGGCACTCAGATGTAGAGCACCCATGTCTCCCGAACCACCAGCGGCCCACTGTTCAAACTCTTAAATACCTCAACTGTTGATTGATTAGTGTGTCCACTACAGGCAACCCTGGGAGGGAGCAGATGCCAAGGGGGGAACCCAAATAGAATATCCTGTGATTTGTACTATGAGGTGCATGGGGTGAGGGTAAAAATATTAGGCCAATTATGGGGAGGCATGGCCGGGTTGCCAGAGCATCTAGGATTGAACAGATCTCCTCACATTTCTGAAGGCTATCTTGACCACGAGAGTATGCTCCGAGCTCATGTCTAAATTACCATGTTCACATCACATGGTTGAAATGTGAAAAGAAAGGTCTATTCAACTAATGAACCAATTGTGTTCCTAGGGCATGAACTTATCTAGGCCAAATTCCACATGGAAAAGATCGACACAAGCAATGGCAGCCAATCATCTGGTGGTCAATAAGGGTTTGACTGCCTGCACATAGGGGCCCCACCAATGATAATGATGAGATAATACAGGAATACCGTATTTTATCAGGAGTGACGTTGTAGTACCTTAAAATGCTTTAACTGCTTTGAAGTAACCAATACGCTCCATGACAGGAGTATTTGAATACCCCTGCTGAAATATATTTTTCTTTTTGGAAGTAAAATGTTGTTATCCTTGCAAAAGGTGTGCCAAGCTTTTATCCTTAGAGGTTTGAATTCGTTCTATGTCTGGTTGACAGGAGGGATGCCGCACAAATTTGGTGACCCTTACGTGATCCCAGATTTTCAGCAGAGACAGAGGATTCCTGGCCACAAGATCTGGAGGGTCCACACCCACCTGCAGCAACCAGTCCCTTGTGCACAGGCTAGAGTGGTTTGCAGGAGTCATATTCCCAGAATTGCTGTCTGTTTTATGGAGCGGGGTGGGGCTCCCAGATGTTGCAGACTGTTGATGGAACCCTGTGACAGAGGAACTCGGGAGAACAAACAGACATAAGTGCACCTTATGTGGGAGAAAAAACTGTGAGGGGAGAGAGCAAGAGGGGATAGGGAATATGTGTGGTTGGGTCTGTTCAAGAGAGCAGAAGCGTGATGTGAGTGGTGCTTTTGAGTGGGTGAAAAGACAATGTGGTGGTTTGTTTATTATTATTATTATTATTATTATTATTATTATTATTATTATTATTATTATTATTATTATTATTAAGGAATAAAGGATAAAGGATTATGGGAGCCTTTCTGAAAAAGGGATGAATACAGTGCAGTATTTTAAGGAGATAAAGTAAAGAAAAAAGGGTAGAGACGTTGTATATTTAGAGGGCCTGGGAACTCCTTACCTGATATAAAGGGTGTGTTGGAACAAAACATAGTCGTTTTTTGTGTTTTTTTGATGTTGCTGTTCAGTTGAGTTTTTTTGATTTTATTTTAGTTTTCTACTGGACCAAGTAGGGGCACATGGTATTGATGGTGTGATATCATCCTCGACTCTGCTCTCTCCTTCTCCCCTT
This sequence comes from Ambystoma mexicanum, assembly GCF_040938575.1. NCBI lineage: Eukaryota > Metazoa > Chordata > Amphibia > Caudata > Ambystomatidae > Ambystoma > Ambystoma mexicanum. The sequence goes on along the minus strand of NC_090941.1, from coordinate 457,700,974 downwards.
ACATCTCTGACGTCACTAAGAAGTCACACTACCAGCTGCACCTCCTTAGACACATTCTACCTTTCCTCTCCTTCCCCCAGAAGCTCACTGTCTCCAGAGCCCTGGTCCTCTCTAGGCGGGACTATTGTAACAGCCTCTATCTAAATCTGCCTACCTCTACTCTCCGCCCTCTGCAACTTATCCAGAGCAGGACTGCAAGACTTGTCCTTGGCCTCAAGCCCAGGGATCGTATCTCTCCAGGACTGAAATCTCTGCACTGACTCCCAGTGGCTGTGAGGATTAAGGTAAAAACCCTCTGCATTGTCCACAAGGCCTTCTGGGGTCTGGCGCCGCAATACCTTCAACTTTCACTTTCTAAATATCTTCCTCCTCGAGCTCATCGCTCATCCACCTCCAACTCCCTCAGTGTCAGTCGCTTCTCCAAGCAACGAGTTGGTGGCAGATTACTCTCTTCGGCTGGAGCCTCTCTCTGGAACAGCCTTCCTGCCTCCCTGAAACTCGAGTAGAACCATCTCCGTTTCCGGAAGCACCTTAAAACCTTCCTCTTTGCCTTGGCTTTCTCTCCCCCTCTACCCTGCTGATTTCCTGACTGAAACTGCTCGGGTTACCTGGCCACCCTTTCTGATCTCTGGCCTAGGTCCCGTCAATTGCCCACTTGCACTGCCTCCCTGGCTATCCCTGCACCTGGGGACCGTTGTTCTGTATCCCTACAGTCCCCCTACCAGCACTTTTGTCTGCACTTCCTTGCACTTGCCACTAGCTGGCCGTTTATTTATTTTCTTATTTTTTCCACTTTTTCCCATGTACTGCACTTTCCCCTCTCCCTTCCCCCGTGCACTTTTCCTTTTCCCCCTTCCCATGCACTTGCGCGATCTGAATGACACTTGGCCTAGTAGGATCGCTGTCTGTCCTCCCTTTGTTCCCCCCCTTGCCTTGTCGCGCCTTGAAACACTTGTGTATAGGCGCGTTATAAATGCCATATCATATCATATCATACAGTGTGTAGGATGAAGGTGCGAGTGGTGAGTATGGTGGATGGTGCATATTTATGTGAAGAGTGAGAGTGGGGGAACAGAAGGGTGGGATACGGTGGAACAAGTAGTAGTATTGATGGTGACTGAAGGGGAGAGGGGTGACAGAAGGGTACGAGGGATTGCTAGGGCAGCTCTCTGAGCGACAAGTACATTCTTGAGCATAAAAAGGATAAGAAGGGCAGCACCAAAGATAGCTCTGAGTACCCCATCAGAATATTTGTGTGCCACTTTACCCCATTATAAGGAAAAACAGTGGGTGACCCAGACACAGGGAGGGTTGTTTCAATCATGGCCCGAGCAGGGAACCAATAACAAAGGAATATTAGGACTCATGCATACGTTTTTGTCATCTAAATATAAGGGTAAAAAGCTCCAGAAGAAGAAAGAAGTGTTAGAGTTGTGGAAGATGGTAGAAGACTTAGAGGAAGCTACCCACAGTCAGGTGAAGTTGCTTGCAGTAATGCCCACAAGAGAAAGTAAAACTGTCCCCACAGCCCCATCAGGACCTACATGTCCCACCCAATCCGGACCAGGTGTAGGAAACGAGAAGGACTCTATCACACCACAGTCTGTGCTAGCATGCTACCCCAACAGTGCTACCATAGGATATACCAACCCCACGTATGTTCCCCCGACTGCCACTGCCCCAATCTCACTACAAGACCCATATAAAAATATTCCTAATACGATGCCCTCAGGCACAATGAAACCAAATGAAGAGGGGATAATTGATGTGAAACCTCAGAAGGAATTAGAAGATGCTTTAAAAGCAGTGCGGGAAGGAGGGAGGGGCAAAAAGCATTGTGTGAACTGGATGAGTGGAGAGTGGGAGGCATTTTCTTTAGGATCGACAGCATCGCCATTAGGATAGACACTTGGAAAGGGAGGATAAGGGGAATGGAATACAGAGAATGAGAAATTTGGATTACGGGACAGTGAGGTCAGTAGATGAGATGGGTTTAGACACAGGAGAGGAAGAGTGGGACACAGTTGACAAGGTGGGGGAGGGAAAGGCCCCACCCACGATATCACAGCCAGTGGAAAGCTTATGTGGGCCCCAATTGCGGAACAGATACAGGCGCATAGTGGTGGCTATAGGGAAAAGTGTGAAGAAGAAGACGAGGAAGGTGACAGGGATACAGTTCCCCCTACTGCACAAAGGGCCACAAAGGGCCCTGTATATTCTGTGGCCACAGATGAACAAAAAATGTTTTTCGATCCCTTACTGCTGGGGCGGGGAAATTGATTTACGCATTTCAGAAACAAACGGCGTGGGTTACCTTGGGTGTGGTGGATCTAAACAGCCGATTTGTAGATATACTGGGAGACCAGGTAGATGACATTTGGGTAAGGGCAGGGTATCCAGGTGTATGATTAGGGGATAATATCCATGATGGCACCCACATAAACAACATCAGATCCCGGGTGTGATCTCCAATCAATTATGCAGCGTACAATGGGAAACGATGAAGACGCTGCCCAATATATTTCACAGAGCCATGAACTGTGGAGGACTGAAACAGGGGACTCATGGGATTGGTCAATTTAATTATTTTATTTTGTGGTTAAGAGGTGGACTTCCTAAGCAGGGTCACAAGGTACTGGACACAATCATACTGGATACATCATTGTAAACGGTTGAGAGAAAAAGAGAAGGAACCAGCCCTGCAACTTCAGTCAGAAGAAGAAAAACTAGTGCAAAAGAAATGAGCAAAGATATCAGTGGATTGGCCCATGATCGCCACATTACACGATCCACAGGCAGAGAAATGGGTGTTACAGGCAAATGTGAGAACAGCACTTGCATGGACAGATGGGTACAAGTGGAATGTTGGGTTTCAATTTCAATATCAAGGATGGCCCTAGGGAAGGTACCCATTGGAAGGGGGGATTTGTGGGCCCTCCAGGAGGCTGGGGTAGCCTTGGGGGCATGGGGCTGAAGATTGGAAATATGGGGAAATGTTGGACATGTGGGAAAGTGGGCCATTATTCGCAAGAGTGCAGAAGTAGGATTGGTGGAGGATGTAAACAAATGCAACTGAATGCTGTGGGATGTTTCAACCCACTCATCCAAGCCCTACAACAGTACTGTACGGTGCTGGCTGCAGAAAATGGCCCCTGGAAAGCATGCGGCTCGCTCAAAACCAGCCAAAAATTGCAGTGAAAACCGCAACAATAGGCTGCCACCCACTTCTGCCTTTATTAGTGAGCACAGGAGGTCACTGCCTAAAACCACCATTGGCCTACACACACGGTAGCCTGGAACCACTTGGAAATAGCAATACTGATTGCCAAAAGCAACCCAGAGCAGTTTGGGAATTCATTTTTTCGATGTCAAAAATTGCTAAAATTAGGGCTCACCAAAACCACTAAAAAGATCCCACCTCCGTGTTGGGGGGTCAACATCATTCTCCCGCAAGAATCTACATGAATCTGAGGTCCACAGAAGTGCATCTATATTTGAACAAAGTATATTTTGTGGATTGCTTACTGGTAAGGCAGCTGTCAAAAATGGGTGCAATACCGGTGCTTGACACTGACCGGTGCTAGCGATCTAAATTCTGACATAAGACCTGTATTTCTGAAGCTAAACAGGAACCTGAGTTAGCTGAGACTTCAAAAGGTGGCAGTTAATTGGAAGCCTTCACACCTAGCCTTCTCAGCAACAGCACAGGAAACCACATGGTCCTGTTGATTAAGAGGGAGGAGAATTGCCCTGCAGCCTGGAGAAACAAGACAAAGGATTCTTTCAGCTGAATAGGATATGCTGATTTGGGTGTGCCTGAACAACACTGCTCGGGGGGAAGGCAAGACATCTGATCTCTGAGTCAAGCCAGGTTTCTAGGGGCAGAGACAAACGACTGTGTGGATTCAGAGAGTCCAGCAAATATATGTTTTATGAGAATACTGATAACTAGTTATACCAAGCGGAAAAAAATGTACAATTTGGAGATTCTTAATATGAAAAATTCACTCACAGTTTGAGACTAAGTTGGACGCTGTGGGATGTTCTGAGGCCAAGCCCCGAAATTATTAATATTGTGGGTGCAGTGTTTATGGAAGAAACCTAAGAACTTCCAGTAATTTGCTCAGAGAGGATGTGTACCTCCGTGTAAGATTTGATGCAAAATTAATATTGCGAAACCCATCAAAAGCACAAAATGTTGTCATTTCTGAACCCAAGCTCGTAGAAACATGTGACTTGAACCGGACTGTACCTTAAGCAATCTGTCATGCAATTTAGGTAATATTTACAAGTGGGGTATATTGTAAATATGTGTTTTATGAAAAAGAAGATATGCTGTATGGACACAAATGGCAGTGTCCTTTCCTTGAGACACAAAGATGATACATGATGACTCATTCTGACTCACAACTCCGTTCTCCAGGCAGAGGACAGAAAATCCTTTAACCTATCAGGATCCTGAATGGGTTGGGCATAGTAAGTCAGCCTCCCCACCCCCTTTGAGAACACATAAAAAGAGACTGCTGAGACCCAGATAGAGACACTCATTTTTTCCACTACACATCGATTCCTGCGCAGCACGCTGCCCGACCATATCCAGACAAAAACTCCAGACTCCTGAGGCTCCAGAACTTAGACTCCAGATAGACTCCAGAACCAAACTCTATAACTAAACTCTAGAACCTTAAGCAGGGGCCAAACCCAAAAGCTGAACTCTTTTCAGGGGCCCCAGAATCCAGCAACCTAACCAAACTATTCAACAGCCAGGCGAGCTGTTTGATTCTGGCTAGAACCCTTTGCCAGAAACATATCCAGACCCAGAAAGCAGAGCTGTGCCCAGAACCCGGCAGACCCAGACCAGACTGCTGTGCAGTGCCGATAGCAGACCAGAGGCCCCGCTGTGAGCAAAACCAGTGCCAGAGACCGTCCCGTGGTGAAAGAACCGCAGCCCTAACCTGACCAGATCTGTGACGAGGTCCATTCCCTTCCAAAACTAGGAGTGAGTATCTAGAACTGTCCAGAACCCATCTCTTAGTTTAAAGTAATCTTATTCAAACCATTTCAACCTGTCCAGAACTGCATAGAAATTATGTGTCCATTCTGTGATTTCAAATCTGTAAAAAGTGTCATCTGTCATTCTGACATCTTGACTTCATTTCTGAAAATCTACCTCCACAAAAATGGCCATATCTTTTGAACCGTATGTTCTAGAAGCAAGATTCAACTGTCATTTTAAAGCTAAGAACCTTAGCTTTCCAACGAATCCAAATCTAACTCCTTATAGTTTTTCCGTAATCACTGTTTACGCACTCGGAAAAAGTACAGCGAATTGCAATTTGGCTCAATTTCACCACTTGTAAAAATAGATGCTTCTTGCTTTCCACTGCTGAAATTCGTTTTCAACCTGATAATCACTCCTGAATCATTGCTAGTGTTGACCTGAACTAATTCAAAGTAGCTATCACCTGCACTGAATCTCCTATAGGGAATTAAAATCATTTTTAGCATATTTTTCACTTCATTGCAATCATATTTAAAAGTATTTGCCCTGTTTTAAAATCATCCCTGTTTCTCTAAGCTTGCTGGGGGGAACGGGAACTGAACTGCTTTTGATTGTATTCCTGAAAACATGTGTGCCCTCATTTCCATCTCTTCATATTGCGTAGGGGGGAGTGAGTTGTCACACGGGAAAAAGTGATCATATAATATCTGGTTAAATCCATATCGAGTTTTATTTCTGTGTCTGCATTCTTTCCATCTTGCATTTCCTTGAACCGTAAAAGTATTCTCTGCTACTGTATCCTTCCTATTCCTACTCCTTTCTGATTAAAGAGTTGTCGCTATTGTAATATTACCCAATACTAATCACTGTTCATATTCATAAGTGTGCTATCAAATATTAATTTATTCATAAAAGTGATATATATTGTTTAATTTTTCCAATAAACCATTTAATTTGCAAAACAAACCTATTTCTTGGCTCAGTGAGGTCAGGGGGATTCAAAGAGAGGGGCGTTATATAAGGGTTTATCATCCAGATTTAAGAACTTGACATAAAATTATATGAATAAGGGCTTCCATTGGGCATCTCAGACTAGGCATTAACTTAGTTGGAGTGCTTGATTGAAGTCACTTACAAAGTGGGGGCTCGTAACGGGATGTCTGGATTAGGCTACCACTTGTGGATCTTAATACAGTGTGCTAACTGACAGGAAATGGTCTGTTTTGCAAAATAAAATACTAACTTCTGTAAGTCAGGAAGAAAATCAATTTCCAGAATGACGACACTGGTAGACATCAAAATAGCGAGAGAGCACCTCTTACATAAGCTATTTGTGAGAGGTGAGTAGACTCAGCAGGACCAGACGGTCTGGTTGCAGGCAATCACATCCCAGATCACTGCAACAGGGTCAGATTAATGGAGAGATCAGGGTCGCTTACATGTGGCCCTGAGTGAACTATATATGGCCCCTAAAGCCAAAGATGAGCACGACAAGATTGCCAGGATAGCTGCATATTTATATTTATATATGGGAGCCATACAGGACAAATGTGCTGAAGGCCAAGATCTGGCAAATTGGAAAATGATGGCATTAGAGAAGGGCCATTCTGACCTGGACTCTTCTGAGCAGAGGCTGCAGAAGAGCCAGGAGTCAGAAAATGAAAGTAGGCAGTATATCATTAAAATCAAAGAGGCCATGGGTATCCTGCAACAGGAAAAGGCAGACCAGGATACCAGAATTCTGGCCTTGCAGAATGAGTATCAAGAAGGTTTGGACTCCCTACTGCAAAGGCAGAAAAAGCTGCAGCAACAACTAGACTTCAACAGGGCATGCACAGAGCAGGTAGCCACCCTGCAAAGCCACCTAGATAGAGTGAAGGAAGAGAGCAACAAACTGATTTTGAAAGACCTGGATACCCAGGCAGAGTTTGATGAGGAGCGCCAGAGAGCTGGTGCCTTTCAAAGGCAGAGGGATGACCTGGAGGCACAGATGCAGGCTCTTACTCAGGAAAGGGATACCTTAAGCCAGGAAGTCTGCCACTTAAAAAAGAAAATGGAAGAAAATCACCTGGCCCTCCAGGGACTGGGTGACCTCCAAAAAGAGCATCAGAAATTGTTAGAGCACACCAGGAGGGTGGAAGATGCTCTGGCAAGAAAGGAGCAGACCAGTAGGGACGGTACTCAGGGGGTAACCCTCCTGCAGCAAAGACTGGCACAGTGCTCCAAGACTAACCAGGAAGCACAGAGAGAGAATGAGGCTCTCTGCCAGCACAATGATAGGCTCCAGCAACAAGTAACCATGCAGGAGAGACTGATAGAGTCTATTAAGGCCTGATTGAGTAATTGAAAGCACAGGCTCTTGCAGGGCAAAAGTGGCCAAGGGGCTGATAGAGATGAGGTTCGCTGGGAAAGGGAAACACGTGAGCATAACCTCAGGAGCCCTAGTACCAGAGGCCTCCATCTCTCCCAGTCCCTGGACTCTGCCACCCCCATGTCCCCTGGTGCACATGAGCCCAGGGCCACAGGGATGGCAGATTACTATCCAGTTAGGAGTATGGGACTCATGAAGCAGTGCCTCCCAGGAATGGATGGGCGGGCATCTGGGTATGGACACCCAAGTACAGTGCAATTTGATAGGGAACCCCGAGAGAGTAGGCCCTCTAAGGGAATTCTGAAAACCTCCGCCCAGTTAGGTCAGTGGGGGGGGGGTACCCATCAAATCCGGGCAGCAAGGAGGAATCTGAAGACTCCTCTGTGCGTCCCAGGACACAAGAGACTAGGTCCCCACATTTTGCCGGCCATTCCCAGGCTCGCAGAATCCGGGAAAACCTGGAAGATCAGACGGGCACCTCTGGGAGTAGTGCTTCTGTGTTAGAGGATGAATGGACCAGGGTTACCCGAACCAAGAAGGCCAATAAGGCAAAAAGAGCCTTCCTTAAGGACCCCTTAAAACAGATCAAAGCAATAAGAAGCGTCATCACTCCTTATCATAAGAACTCCAAGTATTCTGTTTGGGAACACTTGGAGCTCTTTGAGCAAATGATGGAGACTTTCCATTTGAAAGACAGCAGTAGCTGCATCCAATACGTAAAATGGACATTCTCCCCAGAATACTCCAGTTTCTTTGCAGGGCTGGAGGACCAGAATCATTCAAGATGGTGCACATATAGGGTGGCAATCTTGAAATACTTTTCTGTTCACCAAAATCCCCAAGAGGCTCACAAGGCAGCCTACAATTTGCAATGTGGGGAGGATCAGGCCCCACAAGAATTTGTGCAGGAGTTGAAGCGTGCTTTTGCGCAGACTACCAAAAGGGTGCGCACGGACAGTAAAGAATTTGTTAACACTTTTTTCCATGCCTTGCCCAAATACATCATGAGCAAGCTAGTTAGAGATTTTCATGAGAAAGGGTCACTAGACTGGGTCATTGAACAGGCCACCCGAATCTATGAGGTGTAGAATCACATAGAAAATAAAAGTAATGCGCAGAAAAGCCCCAAACCGACCAGCACCCCTGCTGCTGCCAAGGTGGCAAAGGTAAAGTTTGCCCCCGTTTTAGATTTGGAGATGGGGGGCCTAAAAACTTGTCTGCACAGAATAATTCCAAGCCAAGAAGGCTCTCGGGCCAGTCACAGACAGGGAGTCAAGGAGGTAGTCCCACAAATGGGATCCCTCACTCCCCTGATTATGTAAGTCCCCGCTACAAGGGAAACCGACCCATCCTGGATTATGTGTGGACTCCTCCAGCCCAAGGGGGGGATCCAGCCAAGCACCTACCCCAGAGAACTTCCCTCCTAACTTCCCACAGGAGGGCAGAAATTCCCCAAATCCTGGGCAGAACTTTTTTCCCAGGTATCCACCCAATATCCAACCCCAAAATCATCCATCCTTCTCTCCCCACTTCCCTGAGCCCAGACCACTTAATCCGGGAGAGGGGAGGCCAAGGGTGGAGGGGTACCCAAATCTTCCCAACCCGGGGTACTACCAGAGAAGGGATAGCTACCCTTCCCGTAATCAGCCCAGGGGAGAAAACAGAACCCCAAATCAGCCTGAGCGGGTTTCACAGTTACAGCGCCAGGTCCAAAATAAGACATAGGAGCTGGGTCGCGTGCTAAGGGCTCAGCAGAACCCTCAGATGGGCATGCGGGCGCACAATGCACCAAACTCTGGGCCTGGTGCTCAGGAACAATGACGGGGGCAGCACCCTGATAACCCACCGGCTCCCAGGAAGGAGGCACAAAGGGAAGGGGGTGTAAAGCCTTGGAGGAAGCTTCCTTCCCCACTTGTAAACAGCCCCTGGAAACCCAGAAACCGGAAACAAAATCTCCTACCCCTGAAAGTCTGCCACCCAAGGAGCAGAGTGGAGGTAGGAAAACCAAAAGACCCAAACAGACTCACTTTGAGGAGGAGGTACAGATCTTCCAATTTGAGGGAGAGGGATCCTCAGAGGATCCTGGGAAAAGGATCTTCTCCTTCAGAGATGGGGGAACTCCTCCCAAAGAAAAATGGGTCTCAAGGGATTCACAGACAGACTGGGTAGATGTGGGGACTGAGATGGTGCCACCCATCATCTCATCCCAGAACCAACAGCTCAAAATCCCCTGGTTCAAACCCATTCTGATGACTACCTCCAAAAAGGGGGGGCGGCCCAGAACCGGAACAAGGGGAACCCAGAATTTCTCCCATTTCTAGTTACCAACATGGGAAGTTAATCCAAAATATTGATGATCTGGTTATCTCGGATGGGATGACCATCTACTGGAAAAAGATCAAGGGTCATTCCAAAGTAGAGGGACCGGACAAAACTGGAAATGACTTAGCTGATCAGCTGTCCAAAACCGGGGCCATCCAAGGGGATCTAATAGAAATTGAGTCCCTGTTGGGGGTAATCCAGGTCACTGCTATCACTAGGTCCCAGACAAATGCTCACAATGATCTTTTAACTGCACAATGGAGTAAGGAGACCCCAGAGGCTGATTTGATTACAGCTCAGAAGGGGGATCCAATAATTGGTAAGTTTTACCAACACATTGAAGACCCTGAGAACTTTCCCCTGACGGATACCGATTACGTTGGGAAAGAGGACCTCAGAGTGTTGATGAAATGTCCAAAAATGTTCTGAATCTAAGACGGTTTGTTGGTAAGGAAATCCCAGGCTGGCCATAATCAGTGGGTGGTTCCTACCTCATTCCGAAGCCTGATGTTAAGTCACACCCATGATGCGGCCACAGCCGGTCATAGGGGGTTTCATACAACACTTGAGATCTTAAGAGAGGTTGCATACTGGCCACACATGGGGCAGGACCTCGACCAATACTTGAAGGGGTGTCTTATGTGTGCACAATTTCAGCCAACATCCCTCACACACTGTGCGCCTCTTCAAAAGAGGGGGCTGACAATGCCATGGTCTGATTTGCCCGTCGCCTAGATAGGGCCTGTGATTCGCTCATCGAGGGGAAATAAGTACATGTTGACATTGACATGCTTATTTACTAAATTGGTGGAATGTCTCCCAGACCCAAATTGCAAGGCAGAAACAGCAGCTGCCCTGATGATCAATCACATCTTTTCGCGTTTTGGACTACCCCAAAGGATTGAGTCAGACAGAGGTAGCCATTTCACCAGTGAAGTAATGACTAAGATGTGGGAGATACTGGGGGTTAAAAGGAAGCTACACATTGCTTACCGGCCAGCTTCTTTTGGTGCAGTAGAACGTTACAACCGAACCATTGTGAACATATTAAAAAAGTTTGTGGCAGATTCTGGGCCAAGCTGGGATATCCGATTACCTCTTGTCCTAATGGCCATCAGATCTACCCCTTCATCTGCAACTAAAATGTCACCGTTTGAGTTGATGACTGGACGACGGATGGTGCTTCCCCAGCATTTGCTCTATCGGACCCAAGAGCAGACAATGATCAATGCCTCCACAACTCATGAGTATGTTGAGAATTTAAGGAAACACCTTCAACATGCTTTTGCCTATGCTCAGCAAAATTTAGAGAGATCAGCCGATAGCATGAAGACCCACTATGACTTGAAGACTACTAAGAAATAATACAAAGTAGGAGACCGGGTCTATCTATACAATTTCCAAAGGAACCAGGCCAAACAGTGGAAATTGTTGCCTACCTGGAAGGGACCTTTTGAAATTGTAGACAAGAGCTCACCAGTCGCCTACAAGATGCGCATCCCCAAAGGCAGTTTGGCGGAAGGGGAAGACAAGTGGTCCAAATTAATCAGCTAAAGTGTTGCCATCCCAGGCACACTTTGCAGCAACTGGAGGAGTCCACTGCAATCCCAGAGGGGGCCGCTCCAGATCAATACATTTCCAACCCTAAAATATCCCACACATAGTCGATAAAATACAATGATAAGAATGCAAATGTCTCCTGATTTAAAAAAAATGTATATGTTCACCCCACTACATTAATAGTGGTGGGGAAATGTCTATGAATATGTTTCTGTCGCTTTTGCTTTGTCATCCTAGGTGAGAAGAGAGAGAAATAAACTGGGGAGACTGACCAAGGAGGACGACCCGGGGACTGGGAGCAAAGATCCGAGGGGCCCGGTGTATCGCTCAATACTCCCAACAGGACTCGCGAGGAGAAGCGATCGATCCAACCCTGATGGAGGAAAAGATGCTTAACTTTGCCATCTGCGGAATCAGAAGAAGATGAGGCGAACATCTCAGTCTTGCGAGTTCCATTGATGGAAAATCAAGGCCATCGCAAGAGGGGGGATTGTGAGATGTTTCAACCCACTCATCCAAACCCTACAACAGTACTGTGCGGTGCTGGACGCAGAAACATCAGAATGGCCACTGGAAAGCATGCTGCTTGCTCAAAACCAGCCAAAAATCATGGTAAAAACCTGAACAATAGGCTGCCACCCACTTCTGCCTATATTAGTGAGCACAGGAGGTCACTGCCTAAAACCACCATTGGGCTACACACACAGTAGCCTTGAACCACTTGGAAATAGCAATACTGATTGCCAAAAGCACCCCAGAGCTGTTTGGGAATTCATTTTTTTGATGTCAAAAATTGCTAAAATTAGGGCTCAACGAAACCACTAAAAAGATCCCACCTCCGTGTTGGAGGGTCAGCATCATTCTCCCGCAAGAATCTACATGAATCTGAAGTCCACAGAAGTTCATCTATATTTGAACAAAGTATATTTTGAGGATTGCTTACTGGTAAGGCAGCTGTCAAAAATGGGTGCAATACCGGTACTTGACACTGACCAGTGCTAGCGATCTAAATTCTGACAGGAGACCTGTATTTCTGAAGCCAAACAGGAACCTGAGTTAGCTGAGACTTCAAAGGGCTGGCTGTTCATGGGAAGCCTTCACACCTAGCCTTCTCAGCAACAGCACAGGAAACCACATGGTCCTGTTGATTAAGAGGGAGGAGAATTGCCCTGCAGCCTGGTGAAACAAGACAAGGATTCTTTCAGCTGAATAGGATATGCTGATTTGGGTGTGCCTGAACAACACTGCTCTGGGGGAAGGCAAGACATCTGATCTCTGAGTCAAGCCAAGTTTCTAGGGGCGGAGACAAACGACTGTGGATTCAGAGAGTCCAGCAAATATATGTTTTATGAGAATACTGATAACTAGTTATACCAAGCGGACAAAAATGTACAATTTGGAGATTCTTAATATGAAAAATTCACTCACAGTTTGAGACTAAGTTGGACGCTGTGGGATGTTCTGAGGCCAAGCCCCGTAATTATTAATATTGTGGGTGCAGTGTTTATGCTAGAAACCTAAGAACTTCCAGTAATATGCTCAGAGAGGGTGTGTATCTCCGTGTAAGATTTGATGCAAAATTAATATTGCGAAACCCAGCAAAAGACCAAAATTTTGTCATTTCTGAACCCAAGCTCGTAGAAACATGTGACTTGAACCGAACTGTACCTTAAGCAATCTGTCATGCAATTTAGGTAATATTAACAAGTGGGGTATATTGTAAATATGTGTTTTATGAAAAAGAAGATATGCTGTACGGACACAAAGGGGAGTGTCCTTTCCTTGAGCCATAAAGATGAGACCTGATGACTCATTCTGACTCACAACTCCATTCTCCAGTCAGAGGACAGAAAATCCTTTAACCTATCAGGATCCTCAGTGGGTTTGGCATAGTAAGTCAGCCTCCCCACCCCCTTTGAGAACACATAAAAAGAGACTGCTGAGACCCAGATAGAGACACTCATTTTTTCCAAGCAGGAGAGCACTTTTTGGGTGGCTTATAACTTCGCTCCCCTTGGACGAATCCTCACCATAGGGGGGTCCCAAAACTTTTTTTTGTCCCATAGACTGAATGGGAAAAAACTTTGCGCGCGGCTACAGCCCGAACGGCTGGATGGATTTACACCAAATTTGCGGCAGGAGCGGCGGCCTGGTCCCGAAAGCGTGCTTTTGCAAATTTGGTGTAAATCCGTCCAGTAGTTTTTTAAAAAATGACCATAATGTAAGGCAAAAAAATTAGTGATATCTGTGTTCGCGTCGCGGACGGACTTCCCTGTTCGCTCCGCGGACAGCACCCCGATTGGCCCGTGGCCCTGCGTCATGTCCACGGACATGCGACGTGTTCGCTGATTGGATGGACATGGGGCGTGGAGCGCATCAGATTTTCTGTTGCGCCCGCCATCTAGTATTCGCCGTCGACCGCGTACAGCGTGGTGAAATGTGGATAAAAAATTGCATTTAGTGCCGTGTGTTGGTGTGTAAGAGTGTTTGGGGAGGGTGGGGGAGTATGAGATAGGTTCAATGTTTTGTTTTTTTATGTGCTAGACGTTTTTGTTGCGTTCGATTTGTCCGCGGAGAACACGGCTGTTCTGACATTTTGTGAATAAACTAAATGGTGGGGTGTTTAAAGGACGGAGTATGTGTCATTTTTGTTCGCAAGGAAGGTAAAAATGAGCTATGAACACTCGCGGTGTACTTAATTGTTCGTAAATACACAAACTGGGGGTGTCCTCAGGACGCTGTCCGTATTGTAATCTGTCTAGTTGAATGTGTTCTAAGAACACTCGCGGTGTCCCGAAATGGTTGCAATTACACAAAATGGGGGTGTTCTGAGAACGTTGTTTGTATTGTTCGTTGTCAGGGTGAAAGTGTTTTAAGACCACTCCTTTTGTCCGCTAATAGTACAATTTCTTATGGGCGTCAACCGACTTTTTGTCCACTAAAGAAATGATAAATCCGGCTGGTGTGCGCCGACATTATGTGATAATCCTAGGACTGGTGCTATTGACCTGGCTGACTTGCTTTTGCGACACTAAATCATATCTCCCGCCCCTAAGCCTGATATTATCAAAGCATTCATATTCCCCACCTCTCTCCGTGACGTTACAGGGTGTGTCATGAAACACGCCCAGTTCTCTGCAGTCCTAAGTGACTTTACACAGAACCCGGAAGACAACACATATTATGTCACAACACAGCGCGCCACAATTCGGAATATGAAACAGTGATTTAAAAGCAAACAGCAAGATTGTAAATTTTGTAAGTACATTTATTTGACATCAAATGTTTAGAGAATATTCAGCAATTTGCATTTGTCTTTGTTGTCGATCCGCAAAAGTTCATGTTGAGGCACGCGATGTTCCTTTGCGGTACAGAGGGTGTTAGATCAGCTTACAACTCAGTGCGCCACAATTCGGAGTATGAAACTGTGGTTTAAAAGTAAACAGCAGGATTGTACATTTGGTAAAGTACATTTATTTCACATGAAATGTTTAGTGAATATTCAGCGATTTGCTATTGTCTCTGTTGTCGATCAGCAAAAGTTTATTTGGAGACTCGCGTTGTTCGTTTGCGGTAGATTGGTTGGTTTATGATAAAAGCAGTAAATTGTCGTTCTGATAATCGGAAGGTTGCTCCAACAATGAGCCATTAGACCACCCTATTGGTTGGTATGTTGTTTGTAGCCGCTGTCAGAAAGCACCAAAGTATTAACTGAAAAGGATACGGTACTCAAAAGGATACAGGTGGTAGGGTCTTCCGGATCCCTGTTCACACGATTTGATAGTTGTGAAGTCAAGTTTGGACCTTCCAAATGATACAACTCTCTAACTGATAAAACAGGCAGAGAGATGGATCACTGGAAAGGGCGTGGGTGAGGTATAGGAAGTCAGCCTAGAACAAAATAAATTATCATAAGAAACTGCCCCAAACTGAGTATGATAGAACAGAAAATGACATGAATGCACGCACTGACCTTAAGTCTAGGGCAGAATAATCCAGCAGAAGTCTCTTGAGGAAATCCAAAGGTAGAACAAACGACAAGGAAGGGAAGATTAGTAAGGGAGACTTATCCCGAACGGAACGAGGCTCACGCTAGATACGGGTTGATGCACCACAGGATAGCGTCCAAAGTACTGTTCACTGTCACCTTCCAATTATCCTTGAAAAGCTTCCTTCCCACGTAGAGAAAAGTATAGAAATGAATCAATCCCCCTGTTAATATCACAGGTGCAGGATTTGGAAATATCACCGTTTTTATGGTATAAACAAAGTACACGCGGTTCTGCACAGCCGCGAAGAAAATAGCGTGCGCGTGCGGAAATACACGCGATTTAGGATTCACGCAGTCCAGGCCAGCAGCGCTTGAAAACAACGGGTGCGTGTGGATTTTACACGCGAACAGGATTCATGCAGTCCAGGCCAGCCGCGCTTGAAGATAGCGTGCGCTTGTGGGTTTGCACGCGAACAGGATTCACGCAGCCCAGGACAGCCGTGTTTGAAGACAACGTGTGCGTGTGGATTTTACACGCGAACAGGATTCATGCAGTCCAGGCCAGCCTCGCTTGAAGATAGCGTGCGATTGTGGGTTGGCACGCAAACAGGATTCACGCAGCCCAGGACAGCCGCGTTTGAAGACAACGTGCGTGTGTGGATTTTACACGCAAACAGGATTCATGCAGTCCAGGCCAGCCGCGCTTGAAGATAGCGTGCGCTTGTGGGTTTGCACGCGAACAGGATTCACGCAGCCCAGGACAGCCGCGTTTGAAGACAACGTGCGCGTGTGGATTTTACACGTGAACAGGATTCATGCAGTCCAGGCCAGCCGCGCTTGAAGATAGCGTGCGCTTGTGGGTTTGCACGCGAACAGGATTCACGCAGCCCAGGACAGCCGCGTTTCAAGACAACGTGCGCGTGTGGATGGACACGCGAACAAACAGCTCCAGGAATCAGCGTGTGGCGGAAAACACGCTATAGAAGGCCCAAAAAGTAGCTGAAGTAACCTGCAAGGATGCAGATCGGAGGTTAAAGCTACACAACGCCAAATGATTCGATCAGAAGCAGCGAGTGAAGTTTCCACGCTGCTTTTATACGTAATGCCGTAGTTCACGTGACGAAGCAGAATACACGTGAAGTTAGCGACGTGAAAGTGCAAACGTCGTTTTCCCGGCAACGTATCGAACAACCGCCATTTGGAATAGAACGGTCTAGCTGTTCTACGAGCGTAGGAGGTAGGACCACGTCCGGCATGCATGACACCGCTAGTACTGTGTAAGGGCATATTGGTCCTTGGCGATTGTCCCATAAAATGGTGAAGGTCATGAAGTTGCATATTTGGACCTGCACCTGGCAGTTGAAGACCCCATCCGCTGGAGTCTGTAAATCGTGACATAGGCAAAATGGGGCCACATACCTGTTTTAAAAAACATAAATTAGTCTCACCAGCCGATCTTCATTAAAAATCATCATTTGATTTATTAGGGAGTGAAACTATTTGCAATCGAAGATAGTGCAACGGAGTATGTTAATAACAAAATAATAATATTTTCTCATTCATATAGCGCTAAGAACCGTGAGGTATCTAAGCGGTGCTTATTATTAATCATGGTATGTGGTGCTCATTTATCGACCATGGAAGGATGAAAGGCTGAGTTTGGCCTTGCCGGGATTCGAACTTGCGTTAGCAAGCTGTGCATGGATGTCAAAGCGAGCATTGTACTCGCTGTGCCACTTGACAGGCTACAGTGAAGTACCACAGCGAGTAGAGCGCTTGACCGCCTATAGACCGGTTAAATTATTTCTATTAACCCACCCTGTGTCATCTGCCTTTTTCAGAGCCCTCTAAACGACAGGGGATCAATTCGGCAGTGATAGTGCGCGGTAGAAAACATTATGCCACTTTCAACAAACAAGTTCAACTTGAGCAGTCTTTAATGCTACGCTATTGTAATTATATTTGGTATAAAATAATCTAAAGGATTACTTACAGTACAATTGCAATTTCCATTGTCTACGAGTGGTGCAGTCCCAAAATACGACTCCGCGTGTGCAAACAATCTTTTGCATAGTAATATAATATATAAAAGTGGTTTCGTTTCAGAAATTTCATCTTTATCTTCTCTTACGTTTTAGCAACACTCCTTAAAGTGAAGTCTTTCATCACAATCTCTGTCTGTCAAGGTCAAAACACAATACAACCTTATAGTCCGCTTCGTGAGCCTCTCCGGGGCCCGAGAAAAAAATGGAAGCAGCTGACCTTCACTGTGAACGAGCATAAATTCTTACTTTGCAACATTCTGTGTAAAGCCATCTGTGAGAAGTTGGTTTTTGCACGCCATGTTTGTATATTGTTTTCGTGATATTTTGTTTTTGTTTAAGGGATGTTATGGTTCTAAGTACAGCCGAAAGACCCCTGAAAATCGCAAGTTATGGTAAGCTATGAAAAAGAACTCGCGCCACCACCGTGCACTGCTAAGACTAACACCCAGGACATCAAAGATGACATCGCAAATGTCATTTAATGAAATCACTGATGACATCACATGTGTATGTACTTTTCATGGAATTTTTGTACTAGGGATTTTTATTATAATGTTGCGAAAAAAGTGTCAAGGATATTGCAATAAATATCATACCGTTATTAGTGCTTTGAACGATGCATTGATATAAATAGCATTGTATTATGGGATTCTATCTAGTATACTGAGCTACTAATGGAGAAACATAGCATTGTGTGCAGAATAAAAGATGTTATACTTTCATCTTGTATTCTGCACACAATGCTATGTTTCTCCATTAGTAGCTCAGACGAATAACGTCCTCAGAACACCCCCATTTTGTGAATTTTCGAACATTTCAGGACAATTATCATTTCATTATGATTTGGAACGCTTGGTTCAAGCCGTAATGAAGATCCTTCCAAATGTGAAAGTAATTTTTTCTGGATTACTACCTAGGGCAATATGGGACAATAGTTCAGTTTTTTGTCCTCAGCAAAACATTGCTAGGTGTGTCATCAACTGAGACATGTGTGCCTTCATGCTTAGAGCTGGTATGTTCTTCTGTAACAATGAGAATATTGATGCCAGTAATGCTGTTAATTTTAAAGAAGATGGCATTTCTTTATCTTTTACGGGAAATGCCTTTCTATTTTGGAATGTAAGGGTTGCTTTGGAGAAGGTTATGTGAAGATTTTAGGAGTAAAGTAAGAAAAAAAACCAAGAAAAAAAATGCAAAATAACGGGTGTCTGTCAAGCATCTGTAAAAAAAAAAAAAATAAAAGGCTCTTTTCAGAGCCAACATCAAAGGGGAAATGGGGCACACTATTTAAATTTGCATTCACCATGCTCAGATTTTCGATATGTCCGTGGACACGGCGGTAGTCCGCAGACAGGAAAATCACTACGAGGGGGTTAGTATGTTCTATGTTACATGTATATGAAGTCAGGGATATTATGGTTAAGTTGTGCTACTAAAAACCTATGAAATTCAGTGAAAAAACTTTGTTAAAGGGACATTATGGTGCAAAGTAAAACCGAAAAACCCCTGCAATTCGGCAGTTATGGTAACATAAGCAACCATAACTCGCGCCACCGTGCACTGCTAACACTAACACCCAGGACATCACAGATGACATCACAAATGTCATTGATGACATCACTGATGACTTCACATGTGCATTTACTTTTCATAAAAACTCTGTACAAGGGATTCTTATAATGCTGACCAGAAACTGTCAGGGATCATTGGGATAAATATCATGAGCTAATTAGTGGATTAAGCAATGCATTGATATAAATAGCATTCTATTATGAAGTTCTATCCAGTATACTAAGCAGAAACATAGGCAGTGTGTGCAGCATACATGATGAAGGGGTTTTTCGGTTTTTACTTTGAACCATAACGTCCCTTTAACAAAGTTTTTTCACTGAATTTCATAGGTTTTTAGTAGTGCAACTTAACCATAACGTCCCTTTAACAAAGTGTTTTTACTGAATATATATATATATATATATATATATATATATATATATATATATATATGTATATTGTTTAATTTTTCCAATAAACCTTTTAATTTGCAAAATAAACCTACTTCTTGGCTCAGTGAGGTCAGGGGGATTTAAAGAGAGGGGCGTTATATAAGGGTTTATCATCCAGATTTAAGAACTTGACATAAAAATATATGAATAAGGGCTTCCATTGGGCATCCCAGTCTAGGCATTGACTTAGATGGCGTGCTTGATTGAAGTCACTTACAAAGTGGGGGCTCGTAACGGGACGTCTGGATTAGAACTACCACTTGTGCAGTTTAATACAGTGTGCTAACTGATAGGATATATAAATCCTGTTGGATCACCACGCTGTGTTACGCTGTAAAAGCACTCCTCAAAGGAACGCTCTAAGGAAATGGTCTGTTTTGCAAAATAAAATACTAACTTCTGTAAGTCAGGATGGAAATCAATTTCCAGAATGACGACACTGGTAGACATCAAAATAGCGAGAGAGCACCTCTTACATAAGCTATTTGTGAGAGGTGAGTGGACTCAGAAGGACCAGGCGGTGTGGTTGCAGGCAATCACACCCCAGATCACTGCAACAGGGTCAGATACATGGAGGGATCAGGGTCCCTTACATGTGGCCCTGAGTGAACTATATATGGCCCCTAAAGCCAAAGATGAGCACAACAAGATTGCCAGGATAGCGGCATATTTATATTTATATATGGGAGCCATACAGGACAAATGTGCTGAAGGCCAAGATCTGGCAAATAGGCAACTGATGGCATTAGAGAAGGCCCAATCTCACCTGCAGAAGAGTCAGGAGTCAGAAAATGATAGTAGGCAGTATATCATTAAAATCAAAGAGGACATGGGTATCCTGCAACAGGAAAAGGCAGACAAGGATACCAGAATACTGGCCTTGCAGAAGGAGTATCAAGAAGGTTTGGACTCCCTACTGCAAAGCCAGAAAAAGCTGGAGCAACAACTATACTTCAACAGGGCATGCACAGAGCAAGTAGCCACCCTGCAAAGCCACCTAGACAGAGTGAAGGAAGAGAGCAACAAACTGATTTTGAAAGACCTGGATACCCAGGCAGAGTTTGATGAGGAGCGCCAGAGAGCTGGTGCCTTTCAAAGGCAGAGGGACGACCTGGTGGCACAGATGCAGGCTCTTACTCAGGAAAGGGATACCTTAGGCCAAGAAGTCTGCCACTTAAAAAAGAAAATGGAAGAAAATCACCTGGCCCTCCAGGGACTGTGTGACTTCCAAAAAGAGCATCAGAACTTTTTAGAGCACACCAGGAGGGTGGAAGATGCTCTGGCAAGAAAGGAGCAGACCAGTAGGGACGGTACTCAGGGGGTAACCCTCCTGCAGCAAAGACTGGCCCAGTACTCCAAGACTAACCAGAAAGCACGGAGAAAGAATGAGGCTCTCTGCCAGCACAATGATAGGTTCCAG
The DNA here is from genome assembly GCF_040938575.1 of Ambystoma mexicanum. NCBI lineage: Eukaryota > Metazoa > Chordata > Amphibia > Caudata > Ambystomatidae > Ambystoma > Ambystoma mexicanum. Next base: position 457,680,260 of record NC_090941.1, on the reverse strand, counting down.
CAAAAGGTAGCCATGTAGGTGAGACTGATAGTGTCTAGTAAGGCCTTGATTGAGGAACTGAAAGCACAGGCTCTTGCAGGGCAACAGGGAGCAGGGGCTGATAGAGATGAGGTTTGTTGGGAAAGGGAAACACCTGAGCATAACCTCAGGACCCCTCGTACCAGAGGCCTCCATCTCTCCCAGTCCCTGGACTCTGCCACCCCCATGTCCCCTGGCGCATGTGAGCCCAGGGCCACAGGGATGGCAGATTACTATCCAGTTAGGAGTATGGGAATCGTGACCCAGTGCCTCCCAGGAATAGATGGGCGGGCATCCGGATATGGGCACCCAAGTACAGTGCAATTTAATGGGAAACCCTGAGGGAGTAGGCCCTCTAAGGGCATTCTGAAAACCTCTGCCCAGTTAGGTCAGTGGGGGGGGTTACCCATCAAATCCGGGCAGCAAGGAGGAATCTGAAGACTCCTCTGCACGTCCCAGGACACAAGAGACTAGGTCCCCACATTCTGCCAGCCATTCCCAGGCTTGCAGAATCCGAGAAAACCTGGAAGATCAGACGGGCACCTCTGGGAGCAGCGCTTCTGAGTCAGAGGATGAATGGACCAGGGTTACCCGAACCAAGAAGGCTCCAAGTATTCTGTTTGGGAACACTTGGAGCTCTTTGAGCAAATGATGGAGACTTTCCATTTGAAAGACAGCAGTAGCTGCATTCACTACGTAAAATGGACATTCTCCCCAGATTACTCCAGTTTCTTTGCGGGGCTGGAGGACCAGAATCATTCAAGATGGTCCACATATAGGGCAGCCGAAATCCCCAAGAGGCTCGCAAGGCAGCCTACAATTTGCAATGTGGGGAGGATCAGGCCCCACAAGAATTTGTGCACGAGTTGAAGCATGCTTTTGCATAGACTACCAAAAGGGTGCACACGAACAGTAAAGCATTTGTTAACACTTTTTTCCATGCCTTGCCCAAATACATCATGAGCCAGCTAGTTAGAGATTTTCATGAGAAAAGGTCACTAGGCTGGGTCATTGAACAGGCCACCCAAATCTATGAGGTGCAGAAGCCCATAGAAAATAAAAGTAATGCGCAGAAAAGCCCCAAACCGATCAGCACCCCGGCTGCTGCCAAGGTAGCAGAGGTAAAGGTTGCCCCCGTTTTAGATTTGGAGATGGGAGGTCTAAAAACTTGCCTGCACAGAATAATTCAAAGCCAAGAGGGCCCTCGGGCCAGTCACAGACAGGGAATCAAGGAGGTAGTCCCACAAATGGGATCCCTTACTTCCCTGATTATATACGTCCCCGCTACAAGGGAAACCGTCCCATCCTGGATTATGTGTGGACTCCTCCAGCCCAAGGGGGGGAATCCAGCCAAGCACCTACCCCAGGGAACTTCCCTCCTAACTTCCCACAGGAGGGCAGAAATTCCCCAAATCCTGTGCAGAACTTTTTTCCCAGGTATCCACCCAATATCCAACCCCAAAATCATCCATCCTTCTTTTCCCACTTCCCTGAGCCCAGACCACATAATCCGGGAGAGGGGTGGCCAAGGGTGGAGGGGTACCCAAATCTTCCCAACCCGAGGTACTACCAGAGAAGGGATAGCTACCCTTCCCGGGATCAGCCCAGGGGAGAAAACAGAACCCCGTACCAGCCTGAGCAGGTTTCACAGTTAGAGCGCCAGGTCCAAAATAAGGCACAGGAGCTGGGTCGCTTTCTAAGGGCTCAGCAGAACCCTCAGATGGGAATGCCGGCACAGAATGCACCAAACTCTGGGCCTGGTGCTCCAGAACAATGACGGGGGCAGCACCCTGATAACCCACCGGTTCCCAGGGAGGAGGCCCAAGGGGAAGGGGGGTGTAAACCCTTGGAGGAAGCTTCCTTCCCCACTTGTAAACAGCCCCTGGAAAACCAGGAACCGGAAACAAAATCTCCTATCCCTGAAAGTCTGCCACCCAAGGAGCAGAGAGGAGGTAGGAAAAACAAAGGTGCCAAACAGACTCACATTGAGGAGGAGGTACAGATCTTCCCATTTGAGGGAGAGGGATCCTCAGAGGATCCTGAGAAAAGGATCTTCTCCTTCAGAGGTGGTGGAACTCCTCCCAACGAAAAATGGGTCCCAAGGGATTCACAGACAGACTGGGTAGATGTGGGGACTGAGATTGCACCGCCCATCATCTCATCCCAGAACCAACAGCATCAAAATCCCCTGGTTCAAGCCCATTCTGGTGACTGCCTCCAAAAAGGGGGTGGGGGCGGCCCAGAACCGGAACCAGGGGAACCCAGAATTTCTCCCATTTCTAGTTGCCAACTTTTTCTTTCAGATTCCCAAGACTCTCCACAGAATTCTGCCCAAATCTCTTCTCTTTGCATGTCCAAAACCAGAAAATTGGCCCACCAGTTGTCCATTATTGGAATGGCGGTTGATGGCCAACATTTTTCCATTGATCTAGAAAATGAACTGTTAGGACCAATCCCCAAGGACTGTTTTGACAGTGACAATGATGACAACACAACACCATACAGGATCTTTACCCGGCATGGGGGGAACTTCCTGGTGTACACTTCCTGCCCTTATGGTAAGGAAGATATGACTTGTGACTTCAGGAGGGATGAGGTGATTTTCCAGGTCCATGAGGGCTGCCTTTCCCACCTGAAGCCTCCAGTCCAAATCAGCACTCTGACCATGGACTTCTCCACCCAGCTGGAGGAGTCCGCTGAGATAGCAAAACCAGAAGTCTTTCTAGGCTTCAGGCAGATGGTTGAAGAGAGAGTCAACCTAGCGGATGCCTGTGTGACTCTTGAGCAGAAGCAAAAATTGAAACAAGTTTTCTTGGATTTTCAAGATCTATTTGCGGTAGACTCATATAACTATGGTCGCACCGACATCCACAACTCATGAGTATGTTGAGAATTTAAGGAAACACCTTCAACATGCTTTTGCCTATGCTCAGCGAAATTTAGAGAGCTCAGCCGATAGCATGAAGACCCACTATGACTTGAAAACTACTAGGAAATAATACAATGTAGAAGACCGGGTCTATCTATACAATTTCCAAAGGAACCAGGCCAAACAGCAGAAATGTCTGCCTACCTGGAAAGGACCTTTTAAAATTGTAGACAAGATCTCACCAGTCGGCTACAAGATCCGCATCCCTAAAGGCAGTTTGGCGGAAGAGGAAGACAAGTGGATCCATATTAATCAGCTAAAGTGTTGCCATCCCAGGCACACTCTGCAGCAACTGGAGGAGTCCACTGCAATCCCAGAGGGGGCTGCTCCAGATCAATACATTTCCAACCCTAAAATATCCTACACATAGTCAATAAAATACAATGATAAGAATGCAAATGTCTCCTGATTAAAAAAAAATGTATATGTTCACCCCACTACAATAATAATGGTGGGGAAATGTCTACGGATATGTTTCTGCCACTTTTGCTTTGTCATCCTAGGTGAGAAGAGAGAGAGATAAACCAGGGAGACTGACCAAGGAGGACAACCCGGGAACCGGGAGCAAAGATCAGAGGGGCACGGGGTATTGCTCAATACTCCCATCAGGACTGGCGAGGAGAACCGATCGATCCACCACTGATGGAGGAAAAGGTACCGAAATTTGCCATCTGCGGAATCAGAAGAAGATGAGGCGAACATCCCAGTCTTGCGAGTTCCATTGATGGAAATCAACGCCATCGCAAGACGGGGTCTTGTGGGATGTTTCAACCCACTCATCCAAGCCCTACAACAGTACTGTGCGGTGCTGGCTGCAGAAACATCAGAATGGCCACTGGAAAGCATGCTGCTTGCTCAAAACCAGCCAAAAATCGTGGTAAAAACCTGAACAATAAGCTGCCACCCACTTCTGCCTATATTAGTGAGCACAGGAGGTCACTGCCTAAAACCACCATTGGGCTACACACACAGTAGCCTGGAACCACTTGGAAATAGCAATACTGATTGCCAAAAGCAACCCAGAGCTGTTTGGGAATTCATTTTTTTGATGTCAAAAATTGCTAAAATTAAGGCTCACCGAAACCATTAAAAGGATCCCACCTCCGTGTTGGGGGGGTCAACATCATTCTCCCGCAAGAATCTACATGAATCTGCGGTCCACAGAAGTGCATCTATATTTGAACAAAGTATATTTTGAGTATTGCTTACTGGTAAGGCAGCTGTCAAAAATGGGTGCAATACCCGTGCTTGACAAAGACCGGCGCTAGCGATCTAAATTGTGACAGGAGACCTGTATTTCCGAAGCTAAACAGGAACCTGAAATAGCTGAGACTTCAAAAGGCTGGCTGTTCATGGGAATCCTTCACACCTAGCCTTCTCAGCAACAGCACAAGAAACCACATGGTACAGTTGAATAAGAGGGCGGAGAATTGCCCTGCAGCCTGGAGAAACGAGACAAAGGATTCTTTCAGCTGAATAGGATATGCTGATTTGGGTGTGCCTGAACAACACTGCTCTGGGGGAAGGCAAGACATCTGATCTTTGAGTCAAGCCAAGTTTCTAGGGGCGGAGACAAACGACTGTGCATTCAGAGAGTCCAGCAAATATATGTTTTATGAGAATACTGATAACTAGTTATACCAAGCGGACAAAAATGTACAATTTGGAGATTCTTAATATGAAAAATTCACTCACAGTTTGAGACTAAGTTGGACGCTGTGGGATGTTCTGAGGCCAAGCCCCGTAATTATTAATATTGTGGGTGCAGTGTTTATGCTAGAAACCTAAGAACTTCCAGTAATATGCTCAGAGAGGGTTTGTACCTCAGTGTAAGATTTGATGCAAAATTAATATTGTGAAACCCATGAAAAGCGCAAAATGTTGTCATTTCTGAACCCAAGCTCGTAGAAACATGTGACTTGAACCGAACTGTACCTTAAGCAATCTGTCATGCAATTTAGGTAATATTAACAAGTGGGGTATATTGTAAATATGTTTTATCAAAAAGAAGATATGCTGTACGGACACAAAGGGGAGTTTCCTTTCCTTGAGCCCTAAAGATGATACCTGATGACTCATTGGGACTCACAACTCCATTCTCCAGTCAGAGGACAGAAAATCCTTTAACCTATCAGGATCCTCAGTGGGTTGGGCATAGAAAGTCAGCCTCCCCACCCCCTTTGAGAACACATAAAAAGAGACTGCTGAGACCCAGATAGAGACACTCATTTTTTCCACTACTCATCGATTCCTGCGCAGCATGCTGCCCGACCATATCCAGACAAAAATTCCAGACTCCTGAGGCTCCAGAACTTAGACTCCTCCAGATATACTCCAGAACAAACTCTAGAACTAAACTCTAGAACCTTAAGCAGGGGCCAAACCCAAAAGCTGAACTCTTTTCAGGGGCCACAGAATCCAGCAACCTAACCAAACTATTCAACAGCCGGGCGAGCTGTTTGATTCTGGCTAGAACCCTGTGCCAGAACCATATCCAGACCCAGAAAGCAGAGCTGTACCCAGAACCCGGCAGACCCAGACCAGACCGCTTTGCAATGCCGATAGCAGACCAGAGGCCCCGATCTGAGCAGAACCAGTGCCAGAAATGTTCTCATGGTGAAAGAACCGCAGCCCTAACCTGACCAGATCTGTGTCGAGGTCCATTCCCTTCCAAAACTAGGAGTGAGTATCTAGAACTGTCCATAACCCATCTCTTAGTTTAAAGTAATCTTATTCAAACCATTTCAACCCGTCCAGGACTGCATAGAAATTGTGTGTCCATTCTGTAATTTCAAATCTGTAAAAGTGTCATCTGTCATTCTGAAATGTTGAATTCATTTCTGAAAATCTACCTCCACAAACAAACGACAAAAATGACCTTCTAACTTCTTGTAGTTTTTCCGTAATCACGGTTTACGCACTCGGAAAAAGTGCAGCGAATTGCAATTTGGCTCAATTTTACCACTTGTAAAAATAGCTGCTTCTTGCTTTCCACTGCTGAAATTCGTGTTTAACCTGATAATCACTCCTGAATCATTGCTACTGTTGACCTGAACTAATTCAAAGTAGCTATCACCTACCCTGAATCTCCTATAGGGAATTAAAATAATGTTTAGCATATGTTTCACTTCATTGCAATCACATGTAAAAGTATTTGGCCTGTGTTTTAAAATCATCCCTGTTTCTCTAAGCTTGCTGGGGGGAACGGGAACGGAACAGCTTTTGATTGTATTCCTGAAAACCTGTGTGCCCTCATTTCCATCTCTTCATATTGCATAGGGGGGGAGTGAGTTGTCACAAGGGAAAAAGTGATCATATTATCTCTTGTTGAAACCATATTGAGTTTTATTTCTGTGCCTGCATTCTTTCTATCTTGCATTTCCTTGAACCGTAAAAGTATTCTCTGCTACTGTATCCTTCCTATTCCTACTCCTTTCTGATTAAAGAGTTGTCGCTATTGTAATATTACCCAATACTGATCACTGTTCATATTCATAAGTGTGCTATCAAATATTAATTTATTCATAAAAGTGTGATATATATATATATATTGTTTAATTTTTCCAATAAACCTTTTAATTTGCAAAACAAACCTACTTCTTGGCTCAGTGAGGTCAGGGGGATTCAAAGAGAGGGGCGTTAAAAAATATATGAATAAGGGCTTCCATTGGGCATCCCAGACTAGGCATTAACTTATTTGGAGTGCTTCATTGAAGTCACTTACAATGCCCCATTAGTACCAGCCCTCTATCGAATGCCATATGCCCCCGGTCCTGCAGTTGGTCAGTACTGAGCACAACAACCTCCTGTCCAAGCATCAACACGCCCATCTTTCCCACAGTTGCAGGCTTCTCCCACAAGCAGTCAGGTGGCATATCCGGCACGCCCTGCCCCTCCTCAGCTACCCCAGATACCCAACAGCAATGTGGTCCCCAATGATATGGTACACATTACCACGGACCGAGTGAGCTGGGGGAAATCCTTTTGTTTTTCCAGGGACAAACACCTATCCAGATTAGGACAGCCCACATGGAGTTCGTGCATGCCCTGTCCTGTCAGTCACTTCTCACCCAGAAGAGGAACCCTTGGTGGGTGTGGCGATCAGTGACAAACCCTTTATTTTTATGGTGGACACTGGCACCAGAAAATCATGCATGAAGGATGAACGCTTTCCTTTATCTGGTGAAATCAATTGCATGCACGGCTTCAATGGGGAAGTGAAATCTGTTCCTTTTATGGAAGAATTGGCTATCAAGATGGGGGGCAAGTCAGTGCAAGCTCCCCTGTTATTTTCTGAGACCTCCCCTGTCAACCTATTGTGATGGAATGTGCTCAGTAAACTCAATATGACCATCTATTTCACCAAATGAGGAAGAGTGTGTTCCATCCCAAGGATGTGCCATATAAGAGCCATGATATTTATTCATGCTGTAGGAAGCGAGCTGGCAGCCCGAGTGATACCTATACACCTAGACTTATTCACCTACAGTATGACAGTGTTGTTGCATGCAATCCCATTTATAGGGAATGGGTGCTGGAGAATACCCATTTGACTTTATCTTTAGACCAACGGTACCCCAGGATCACGTTGGAGGGACGATCCTTATACTAAACATTGAAGGAGTGTTGGTGTCAAAGACTAAAATTGTTCTGATAACGGTAGATACAGAAGGTACACAGTGGTGTACATTATTGTGCATTGCCCCGACCAAGCCGTTCTAGGAAGTGGATGATGCTGAGCTGTTTGAAGACAGGGACAATGAAAGGGAGATAGTTACAGCAGTATGTATTCCCTGTGAAATTATGGCCCATTATCATTGGGTTCTGTGTCCAATGTTGGTTGCAGGAAGTGTTCCCTCATTTATTCAAGAATATCTGGCCCGGGTCTCTGATGTTTTGTGGACAACTAATCTCCATAATGTAGGCCTTCTGTGAAGTGTAGCCCTGATACATATTACCTTCAAACCAGCGCAGTGTTACCCAGGGTTAAGCAATGGATGCAGAAGAAAGGATAAATGACACCATCAATAAACTCTTACACCAAGCGATTACTGCACCTTACAATTCACCTGCAACACAGCTGTATACCCTATTAAAGAATTAAAAGGGGACAGTTGGAGGATGATTCAGGATTTGTGCCCTCAGAATGGCATAGTACAGGCAGAATTTCTAGTTGTCCCAAAACCCACCACAATATTGTGTAATGTACCCAAAACAGCTACTCAAGTCAACAATCTTAAAAATGTGCTTTTCTCTGTGCCATTACACCCAGATTCTCAAAATCTTACCGCGTTTACCCATGGGTATTTTGAGTCGCTTAGCATTTTCAACAGGGTGCTGCATGCAGATTTAGGCAATATACATGCTCCCAGTACCAGTATTATTATGTGGATGATTTGATAGTGTGCAGTACAAGTGAGCAACAGCAGAACAAATGTTATACTCATTTGCAACTACTAGCTGACAAGAGATACAACGTGGACAGAGTGAATTTACAGTATTGTCAGCAAGAAGTATTGTAGCTAGGTCATCTCATTTCCATCCGCAGAAAACTTATAACACCTGACGGTGCCGCTGTTGTGCGCAGCATACCAGAGCCAACCACAAAACAAGAGACACAGAAAGTTCTGGGATTATGTAATTATTGCCGGGACTGGATTTTTGATTACACAACACATACATGACCCTTGTTGCAGGTGCTCAAACATACCCAAAAGAAAAGAAAAAAAACATTATCGAATGGACAGAGGAAATGCTCACTAGTTTCAATGAGCTGAATGAAGTGATTACCACACCCCCAGTGTTAGCAACCCCCGATTACACCAAGAATATTACAATTGTTCATACTCTGATGGCCAATGCTCACTTCTGGGTAAACACAAAAAAGCACAATGGGCCACAAGCCCATTGCATATTACAGTGATGTGCTTGACTGTGAGAAAGCACTTGCTGCCACTGACTTTGCTATAGGGATGTCTGTGACGACTACCACGGGGTGTCCAGTAACTCTGTACATGGAACACTCGCTTTTTGCTATCTTGGAAACGTCTAAGTCCACGCTAACTACACAGTGGGCATCCTTATGTGAGATTATAGTTTCAAGCCCCCACATCCAGATAATATGATGCAAAACAGTGAATCCTGCAACCTTTTTGACTAAACCCATCCCTGGCAATGACTACATTCATGACTGTGCCACCTACGAAGGGCAAGAAGAGGACATTCCCAAAGCATTCAACTATGCCCTACATGAAGGAGAGGTATTTTTTGTTTATGGGTCAGCCACGGTCGATCAAGAGACAAGCCAAAGACACATGGGCATGGCTGTGGTCCATTTGGTAGATGGAGAGTACGAAACCCTAGTACAAAAAAGGTTACACATGTGTTATTCAACACAGGCGGCCAAATTGCTAGTGCTACTAGAAGCACTTGAGGCATCTCAGGGATGTAGAGTGACCACCTACTCTGATTCAGCATGCGTCAACACTACTGTGCATTCCTGTTAAGCATGCAGCCCTACTTAACCGATTAATATATGCCCTATCCCTGCCTATGTTATTAGCAGGGTGAAGTGCACCACCCATACTAACAACACAGGCAACATTTCTCTCAGACAGAACTGCTGCAACAGATGCTGCTGCCAAACATTAATTGTATCTATCCATACCCAATATAGCTGAGTATCAAGGGGTTGCATTTATACAAGTGCAGTTGTCACCATCATATACTACCTTACCAACCATCAAAATAATAGAGTTCCAAGGGTGGTCTCAAAAGGAGAAATTGTTAATGCAAAAGAGAGGGTGCCTGTAATCCCCTACTGATTTATTGTGGAGACAAAGTATTGCAGGAAAAGTGGTTATGGCACATGAGTCGATGCTCATTGAATTTGAGAAGTTACACTATCCTCATTTATCAAAACAACATATTGTTGCCCACATTCAGGTGGACGCGTTTGTTCCCAACCTGCAATCAATGCTGAATGTGTTCTTTTTAACTGTTTTAACTGCACTGCGTGCCAGAGTTATTGGGCAAACACTCCGGACAATACAAGGCACTCTGCCCCCCCCCCCCAATGGGCCATTCTGGGAGCTCCACGGGTGGAACGGTGGAACACATATCAGTATCTTATCATGGTGGTATGCCCCTTCTCCCGGTGGGTCAAGGGTGGTCCTTCAACACATCTAGATGCTAAATTAGCCTTCAAGTTCTTGGTTAGAGAGGTATTTCCTCAATTGGGTGTGAGCGACACTTCAAGATCTGATAATGGCATGCACGTCTTTAATGAGTTGTTTAACGAGATAACAGCACGATTAGGCATACATCATAAAATGTGTTCAATTTACCACCCCCAGGCCAACGGCTTAGTAGAATGGATCAATGGCCTCATGAAAGCAAAACTTTCCAAATTGTGTTTTACCTTCAGAAAAAACTGGGTCCATTTTTTTCCTGCGGCCCTGTTTATCATGGGGACACAGCCCTGTAAGGATTTCCACCTATCTCCCCATGAAATAGTGATGGGCTGCCATATGTACATGCCTGTATCACCAATCAGTAGTGCCTCTCATGCTCACAGGGCTGTGTAAATCCTGGGGGATGAATTTAAACAGTATTTATCCGTTTTTATATGCTCTATTAAAATTATCTCTCAACAGATAGCACTTCGACGGGCAGAAGAAGAAACCAGCGCTAAAACAGAACACGCAAGCTCGCCTCCCCTTCAGCTGTCACCTAGAGATTCCATCTCTACTAGAAACTTTGTATGCAGTTGGAGCGAGCCAGATATAATAGCCCCTTTACGGTCGCGTATGTGACTCCATTCGCCGGCAAGGTAAAAGAACTGCTCTATTGGGTGCAACTTTCTGATGTCTAACTTGCCTCTCATCCCACTCCTACCTCTTCTAACGTAGCACCAATACCCGCTGACAAATAGTGCTGTTGTTTTCATTCATTCATGTTACACACGATACTGTTTAAAGTCAAACAGTCTGGTACAAACAAACATAACTGGAAAAAAGGACATCTGTGTATATACACTTTGTTTTTGTAGCAAAACAAATATACCTCATCAGCCCAACTAATGTTCAGCTAACTCAAGTACTCACCAACATTAGTATTTCTTGACATCATTATGAATTTTACTACTATATGTATTTCTTATTCTGCACTGTCACAAATGAACAACACTTTTAAAAAGTAATTATGCAGTGTCACTCTCAATCCAATTATGTGATGTTTTTAACAGTGGTAATAGTATTAGGTTTTTTCTTTGAACTAACAATTTATATGAGTAGTATCATATGGTAGAGGCCTATAAAGGGGGTGGTGGATGATAAATTGGATAGCTGGGAATGTTCGAATGCGGGTGTAGATGTAGAAGGAACGGTAACAACCGACATATATTCTGAATCAATACTCAATTTGCAATTAAGTATTAACGTTCAAGGGGTACATAGAAGAGGGTACATAGAAGAGGGTACATTGAAGTAAAAGAGAAATGAATGGATACCAGAAGGACATATGATGAAAACAGAGGCCTTGGTTTAGATATGACGGAGAACATGCACCGTCCTGAATTTAGTAATATGTGGTACAACGATGTGCACTCAGTGCGGAAAGAGAGGGCAAATGGGAGCTGCTATGTCCGCATTGGGGGCACCCAAAATGTTAGTACCACAAGAAACATCATCAGTAGACACACAGTGTCCATCTAGTGCTATGGCGAGTGCAAAGCTTGTTCCAGGCGCATGGGGTACAACTTGTATTAATGAATGAACACAGTGAAATATCTGCAAAGAACAGTAAAGGTCCGCAGTGCATGCTGCACCCGCTCATAAAGATGGATGGCGTACTGTTTGTGTCCAACCGATGTGAAGGGGCAGTGGTTAGCTGCACAGCCGGAGGACTGGTGGGGTTTGATGAAGAGGTCATATGCGAAATAAACAACCTGTGTCAAGAGATAGAGACAGCACATGTTTCCAAACTAACATATATCAAAGCAAAAGTAGCTCCAGTGAAGATGTGGGTGCAAGAAGATACAAGGAGTTGGAACTGTTTCTTTAGAGAATAATAAAAAATGAGACTTTTCATACTCTAGACCTGAAAAAGGGTACCGCAGGACTCACAGACATGTACTGGGTGGGTGGTTAGCAGGTGTATTTGCACCTCCCACCATCATGTAGGGGCAAGTGTTCGTTTGCCACCCTGTATGCAATGATCCTTGTGCTTCCTGTGGCACATCTTGGGACAGCATCAAATACTGGTGCAAAGCAACCCGAATACCCCCCTCCCCAGCCTCCACACCTAAGAAGAAATAGACTCTCACTCAGATGACAGAAGAGGCATTCAAATTACTTATCTGAGAATCCTTCCAAGTTAGTAAAATAAATCCCTGACAAACATTGGCTATACAACAATGCTGAAGTGTTCTTTACGTCAATAATGCCACCAGGCGTGCAGGCAGTCACAAATGCAAAATAGCTGCAAATAGTGAGGGGTGAGTGATCCAGTTGATCAATGATACAGATCAAAGATTTAATGTGATCAAAAGTGAAATTAGGGTGATTAGGCTGGTGGCACTCCAGAACCACTATGCACTCGACCTACTCAATGCCATGGAAGAGGGGGTCTGTGAGGTAAATCAGACTATCTTGCTATCTCTACACACTCCCAAATGATGCAAAAAGGGGTCCCTGACACACAATATAGGGCCCTACATAAGCTGAAGATGAATATACAAACAGAAGGTGGAATTGATGCAGATGATTGGTTTGATAACATGTTCTCAAGGGCGCCATCCTGGATGGGAGACCCTGGTGAAGATACTGCTCCCCATAGTAGTGCTCCTGCTGATGATGTTATGCATGTGCCAGAAGATCATTTGATGCTGTGTAAAGACACTCCCGAATAGCCCAATGATGATGGTTACAATTGGGGTAGATAGCGCTCCTTGTGGTACAAATGTTGGGCAGGCCCAAACAGATGATCCCACCAAACAAGTGTTTGTGAGAATTGAGATACCCACAGGTGCCCCGGGAACTGTCACCACACACCCATCAGATCCTGAGCTCTATAATGAACACTGGGTAGACCTATCCGGGGATGAAGGATGTATGTATCTAACATGTACTAATATGCCCAGGCTGGGGAAGGTTTTAGAGATGTGTGCAGAGTTTGGGTACCAGAGGAAGAAACATGGAGGTATTAGGAAGCACATAGAATGGCAGCTGAGTTAGTTAATGTATGATTAACTAAAGGGGGAATGTTGACATGTATGCCCAGCTCCTATGTACCCCCTAGTGATTTAGACTAAGAGCAATACGTTAAGAGTGTACGCACATAATGGCTCTCAGTGGCAAGGGGTAGGGGGCAGGTATATAGAAGGGATAAGAGAGATTGCAGGACGTGTAGAGTTTATAGATGTTAGGTTTTATATGGGATGAACACACTCTGAACAACTGCCATGTTGGAAGTCAGGCCCTGCATGACCAGGAACCAGTATTAGGGACTACTAACCGTAGGCCACAGCAAGAATACCCACCCCTGCTCCCACCCCTAACGATGGCATAGAAGGTTAGTCTATCAATTAAGAACAGAGCCCTTTCCTGTATCACTCTGTAGCCCCATGTAATCCAAAAGGAATGTGCCCAATGAAGCACAGCTAGTATTGCACCTGGTTTTGAAGGACAAGTTCATGAGAGGCAGGGCAGAGGTCTGAAGCTGCCAAAATATGGATTCCAGATATGGAGCACCCATGTCCCCAAATCCCAGGCTTTCTGTTTGAACTACCTGAGGCCCACTATCGTAACTCATAAACTGTTGATCAATTAGTGTGTCCACTACAGACAACCCAGAGAGGGAGAAGATCCCAAGGAGGGGGAGCCCAAATAGAATGTCCTGTGATTTGTCCTGTGGGGTAAGGATAACACATTTAGGCCAACAATGGAGAGGCATGGCATCGAGCACAGCTTCTCATATTTCTGAGGGCTGTCTTGACCATGAGAGTGTCCACTGAGCTCATGCCTAAATTACCAGATGCACATCACATGGTCAAAATGTGAAAAGAAAGGTTTATTCATCTAATGAACCAATTGTGTTGCTAGGGCATGAACTTATCAAGGCCAAGTTCCACATGGAAGAAGATCGACACAAGCAATGGCAGCCAATCATCTGGTGGTCAATACGGGTCTGACTGTATGTACAAAGGGGCACTACTATGATAATGATGAGATGATACTCTATACTGTTTCTGTCATGCGTGATATTGTACTGCCTTAACATGCTTTGTCTGCTTTTAACTAACTAGTGTGCTCTGTGGCAGTAGGGTTTGAATGCCCCTGCTGACATGTATTTTTCTTGTTGAAGAAAAACTATGTTATCCTTGCAAAAGGTGTGGCAAGCTTTTCTCAATAGAGGGCTGCATTTATTCTGTGTCTGGTTGTCAGGAGGTCTGCCACACAACTGTTTCATGGGTCAAAAGCCTCTTTTGACGTGTGGAACAATGCCAAATTGCCATATGATATTGAGTGTGGGGAGAGACTGAAAACAGTATGTGTTACCACATTGTAACCATATATAGAACATTGTATAATACCCATGATAGTTATAGAATGAGATGAATGGCATAAGGTGAATAGAAATATGTTCCCAAGTATTCATAATTGTTCACAAACAATTCACGTCAGGAGCTCTAATGATGTTATATTCTCTTTTAAGTAACTAAGCCATTTACAAATATGTCGGCGACTATCCTCCCATCACTGTATGTGGGCTATCACTTAGCATTGATCTATCTCATACACTGTGTAGCCTATAGTAAGGGACATTGGTATTTTTCAATTGTATACTGCCTGTAAGGGGCGCTAGGACAGTGCCCCCACCTTAATATTTGGGACCCAACAGGAACCCCTGAAGATTACAAGAAAACACAAAGATTACATTATGGAGCGATGGATTTTGACTCACTCCATAATAATGCAAATGGAGTATTTGCATTTGAAAGAAATCTAAAAGGATGTACATTCTTTGCAAGCACACAGATTGGTGGCCTACAGAACACTTTACACAGGAACATCTGGGAAATAAAATGACCATGCCTTCACTCATGTAAAGCTCTGCGGAAGGCATTAGGGGGACCACATGTTATATCCACCATGCAGAATGCTTCTGGGCAGCTGGAACATCCAGCACATGAAGCAAACTGAGGACGTCCTCACCACTCCCTCTACGTGTCTGTCTCAGGCCAGAAATGGGCCAGAATACCCGTCCTGCCCTCTGCCTGATCCAAAAATAGGCAGGAGGCGGGGCGAATGATGTCTCCTGACCCTCTCCATCCAACGTGGCAATGTCTGTATGAAGAAGAAGGAAACCTGGGCTGAAGAAAGAAGACTGCCTAGGTACGTGTTCGTAAATAAATACATACATGTTTGTGTGTGTGTGAGAGAGAGAGATGTTATTGTTATAGTGTGCATGTGTGTGAGTGACAGGGTGTATGAATCATTCGCAAGGTGAATGAACCATAACTCATAACTCATTCAAAAGGTGAATGAACCATAACCATAAGGTGAACCAGAACTCTTACTCATTCAGATGCACACATTCATGTACACATTCACACACATACAGTCACAAACCCATACAGTTTGATGTTTCCCTCGTGCAGTACTTTCAAAGTACCCCAATGCAGCAAGTGTCCCATGTGATCCCAACTAATAATGAATATATTTTGTTTAAACAGGTAGTATTTATATTGTAACATATTGTTCTTGTTACCACCATACTCACAATTAAGAGCTAAGGAGAGCAACGTGGGCAGAACAAATTAAAATCTGTTCTCAGTATTCACCCACGCTTCCTTCCAGTGGAGACATCAACAGATGTGTGCATAAACAGCACACAAATCAACATATTATCACCGCCAAGTGAACACCAGCCTTCCACACAGCATCACACACCACAAGCTCAGGATGTAGGAGTCCTTGAAAGGACAGGAAATAAACACCTGCTTAAGGAAATCTGGTTAGGGCATAAATGTGAGAACATCTAGCAGCAGAGAAAGTCAACGGTTTGATCGTGTGTGTGTGGGCCTGTGAGACGCGTGTTGCAGGATGGCAACAGCTAGCAAACAGTGCACCTGCGCATGTTAGGACGGTGCCTGGCAAATGCCTATCCAATGTCTAGACAAGTGAAATCAACTATATATAATGTTAAGTGGTTTATTTTTATATTACACTGTGTTTCCAAATTTGAAAATTGATTCTGGTTTCATGTTCCCATGCGACTTAGAATTACGGGTTAATGATTATTTTGTCATCTACTTACAAGGCAGATTCTCGATCATGTGGCCTTTCACATTGCAAATACTTTTTTATGTAAAGCAAGATGGGTTTCAATTGTGTTTGGTGTTTATCCATTTGAAATCATCAGGTGGTAGGTAGGATTATGGTTGAGAATGCACAAACACTGTTTAAAATTTGCGCAAACCACATTTGTCCATGTGCAATCCAAAAAGTGCCAGTGCAATGACATATTACAAATGTGCAAACCTCTTGGAGGTACCCTCCATGTTTGTTTTGAGATGTTTTGATTGATTGTGAAATGTGGTAGAAGGATATTGCCAAATAATGCAAGCCCTATAATCTCTATACCGAGGGCAGCCAACTACCCATCCCATCATCTACTAAATCTGAAATGAAGTTTATCTTCCACATGGTCAACCATTATATGTGAATGTGGTCTGTGTCATGTACAATCATCATGTGAAAGCAGAGTGGTGCTTTGCATGACAAATTGAACTTGTGCTTTGTATACTTGTCAATCACGAACTTCTCCTGTTCCCAGAGATCCAAATGCCTGGAAGTGGTACAGACAGAGGGATTTCAATTTTCACTACCAGCATGGTTGGACATTTCAGTGCTTCCCAACATACTGTGCCAGTTCAGCTACAATAGATGTGTGGTGTTATAGAAAATTTGATAGGGCAATTCCACAACATTGTCTGAATCTTGGTGGCAATACCTTAAAATCTGTCAGTGTTACAATATGTATTTATTTATTGTTTCTTGTTAGGCTCTTATACAATAGGAATATACCGTTTCAAAGCTGCCACAGGGCAGGGTGGAGCGAGGGTGGGAAATACATTACACCACAATAATTAAGAGCAAAGTGGGAAGAGGGAGAGGAACAAACCTACTATGCCTTGTAACTATTCAGAACGTGCAAGTGCAGGAAGGAAGAGGAAAGAAGGGGTAAGTGATGGGGAGTCCGAGCTCGTGGGTGAGCCATAGACAAAGTGCCAGGAATGTTGAGTGCTACACGGCCTGGGGCCTGGGGGTGCAAGTGCGAGTCTCCAGAGCAGAGGGTGTGCAGAATCAAAGTGCTGTGGATAGACAGGAGCTGGGTAGAATAGGTGTGGGAGATCAAGACCCAAAGATGAATAAGGGCCAAGGACACCGATTCAACAACTGTGGGATTAGCAGAGGAGAGAAGGAGGGAAAGAGGAGGAAACGAGGAAAGTCTTAAGAGCTTCGGGAATTTGAGAAGATCCTGCTCAGAGCGCAGGGGGACGGGAGGCTATTCCAAATGAGGGAGCCTGCAGAGGATAGTTGGCAACCGCCTGGCCTCTGTTTGGTGAAACACTTTACACACAAAGAGGTGGTACCAAAGGAGAAAAGTGGTCTAGAGGGAGAGTATTTGGTGAGATAGAGTGGAAGATAGTGTGGTCCCCAGATAGCCTTTTGGATGATGCAGAGGGATTTGAATTTAATCCGTACAGCAACCAGGAGCCAGTCTAGACTTGTTACTGCAGGAGAGATGCCGTCCCTGGGCTTAAGGCCAAGCATAAGCTTTGTTGCTTAATTCTGGAAAGCTGAAGTGGTCGCAGAGTGGAAGAAGGAAGATTCAGGGGGAGGCTGTTACAGTAGTCAAGTCTAGAGAGAACCAGGATTTGAGTCACATTGAGCCTCTGAGGGAAAGTGTGAAAGGGTAAACTTCCTTTGAGAAGGAAGCGCTGATAGCTGGACTTCTTTGCAATATCCTGAGTGTGAGGGAGGAAGGAGAGAGAGGAGTCAGTTGAAGGCACAGGGGGAGAACCCAAGTAGGAAGGCCAGAGTGTGGGGAAGAAGGAGGAAGCAGGGGTCCCAATGGGAAGGAACTCAGTTTTACAGGCGTTGAGTCAGAGATATTTGGAGGCGCAACAGGACTGGATGGCATATAGGCAGTCAGGGATGATGGAGGGTGCAAGCAGGGCAGCAGGGGGTCTGGTGAAGAGCTGTGTGTTGTCGGAGTAACACTGGAAGCTGAAGGGGAAAGAGGAGATGAGGCATGCAAGGAGAGCAAGGTAGATGTTAAAGAGCCAGGGGGAGAGTATAGAGTTCTGGGGGACACCACAGGTTTTGATGGAAGAAGGAGAGGAGAAGAGAGCATGGATGACTTGGGAAGAGCAGTTAGTGAGGAAAGAAGACATCCAATCCAGTGCCCGATCTGAGATATCAAGTGTATCGTGGAGCCTTTGTATGAGGATGGAATGGTTAACTGTGTCAAATGCAGAGGAGAGATCAAGAAGGATAAGGAAAGCTGGGGAGTTGGAGTCCAGAGATGCAAGCAGTTCATAACAGGCATTCTTAAGAGTAGTTTCCATGTCTCTGGATACTCGGAAATCAGATGATGATTGTGGAGGCCGCCAACAAGTACAGTGTGAGAGTTGAGTTGGGGCAAGGCCAGCTTCTCAAGTAGCTTCCCAAAAAAGGTGGTGATGGAGATAGGGCGATAGCTGGCAGGACAGGTAGGGTCAGAGGATGTTTTTTTCAGGAGTGGGCACCCAAGGGAGTGCTTAATGGGAGAGCGGAAAGATCCGGTAGTAAAAGAGTGATTTTGGAAATCAGCGAGAGCAGGGCCAAGTGAGCCAATGTTATCCTTGATGGTCCTGGATGCGCAAGGGGAGAACTGTTTAGAAGAGACCTTCTTGGAGCATACAACTCTGGTAACTTCTTTAGGTGTGACAGGAGAGAAGCAGGAAAAGGAGGAGGGAGGAGGGAGGGGGGAGTGTGGTGGTAGTGCGAGATGGGTTGTCAGGGAGTGAAGAAAAGGTGGTCTGAATGTCCTGAGTTTTGGTGTCCAAGTGTGAGGCCAGTGCATTGCTGAGGGCCTGGGAAGGAGAAGGGGAGGATGAGACTGTGGAGGGATTGGCTAGTTCCCTGCAGATTTTGAAAAGTTCAGCCGAGATATTGGATGCACTGGAGACCCATTCCTGAATTTGGGCTCTTTTTGTTGCACGGATGCCGAGTCTGTATTGCCTTTGGAGCAGGCAGCAGGCCAGTTTGTCAGAGGATGAGCCTGAGGTTAGCCACTTCCATTCTGCTGCTCTGAATTTTCATTTCTGGGCTGCAAGTTTGGTGTCGTACCAAGTGATACGCTTTGAGGCAGGTTTCAAACATATCCTCATGACTGGGGCAAGAATGTGTAGAGTGTTGGTGATGGAAAGATGGAGTTTGCTGAGGGCAGAGTCTGAGGTAGTGTCAGAGATTGGGGATGAGGGAGGTGAAGGTGGAGACGAAGGCAGCCTCAGTCACTCGTTTCATCGAGCAGATGTTAGTGAACGAGGTAGGTGGGGTTTTTGGGGGGGCAGTCAGCGGGCTAATGGGACCCAGATGGGAGGAGAGAAGATAGTGGTCTGGCCAGGAGAGAGGGGTGACTAATGAGGGGGAGAGGTCAGAGTGTAAGGTCAGAGTGAATGAGGGCATCAAGAGTGTGTCCAGATGTGTGCGTTGGCCCAGAGGGGCAAATGGAGAGGGCAAGTGAGGAGCAGAGGTCAGTGAATAGAGTGGAAGCAGAGCCATGGTAGTCCAGTTGAATGTTGAAATGGATTTGGGTTGGAAGACCATGGCTGAAATATTCGAGGGAGAAAAGTCTGAAACTTTCTGAAAATAACTTTCGGTCTTCTCTCCAATGAACATTTCAGACTTTGCCCCTGCCCCCACTCCCCTACTTACCTTGCGGTGCCACTGACTCGCTGTTTCCCTGCAATGCCTGTTTCCTTTCACTTCCATGATTGTGAACCGGCGCTACAGGGTCCTTTCCATTTGTTTACTTTAAAAAAAAAACTTTTTACAGGTACGGCTGTCAGGGATACCCCCGCAACCCCCATTCAAGGTATAGTGAGCAAGGTTGCGGGGGACACCCCTGTAGCCCTTACCAACGAATGAGGTATTTAGTCGAACTTTTCAGCCATTCTGAATTTTCAAACAGCCCACATTCAGCCAAATCTCCCATTCAGGATTTTAAATACAGTGTTTTTGGATGTTTCTGTTGAAATCACCCAGGAGGAGAAGGTTAGGGGGGATGAAAGTTAAGAAGATCAGAAGTCAGCCCATTAAGAGAGGAATAGGGAGGTGGCACCTGGAGGCTAGTAAATGGTAGCAATGGTCAGGGTGGATGTGGGAGAGGTGACCAACTTGCAAACCAGGATTCCAAAAAAGGAATAGGTCTGGGTAGGTAAGATGGAAGCATGATCCCACTCGGGGAAGATTAAGGCAACCTCCCACCAGTGCAGTGAGGTCGAGGCTTGGAGATGGCCTTGAAGCCTTCATGGATGAGGGAGTCAAAGGCAGTGACTGAGATGGCAACAAGTCTTGGTAAGAGCGAGAATGTCGAGGTCAATGTCTTCAAGAAGGAGACAGAAGTCAGAGGAGTGTTTGTTGGCTGAGCGGGCATTACGAGTCTTCAGGTGGAGGTGGTCAGTGCTTTTGAAGTTTTTCTGAGGTAGGGTACATGGGTGTGGTACACCTTTCAGAGGAGGGAGAGAGAGAGTAGAAGGGGTAGATGCAGGCGAAGGTAGGAAGTTTATGAGAGAAGGCAAAATGCAGTCAAATTGAAGGACTTTGGGTTGTGGCCCCTGCACCAGAATGGTGCCTTTGTGATAGACATTAACGAAGCAACAAGAGGATGCAAAACTAGCCAAGAGGACTTCCCACTTGGTGCCACCGTTAATAGAGGAGTGGGCAGAGGGAGAGAGAGAGTGGAGATGAGATGGGGGTCCAAAGATCAGAAGAAGGGACAGGGAAAAGGATATCAGTGAAAACCTCTCTAGAGGAAGCACTGACGTAGGTGTCTGCAAAGGGAAGTCCACGGTTTGCACTCAGGATGTCTTTTGTGTGCTTTTTCCTGCCGGGCTTAGAGAGAGATGGGGGTAGGTGATAGTGAAGCAGTTAGAGAATATAGGAGCGATGGAGAGACACATAGGAGGGCAGAGGTTTTAGCCAAGAAATGATCCCCAGATGACCTCCACTGATCATATGGAACCCAGCTTCCAGCATCCTGAGTCGTAACCCTAGCAATCGATGAGGTGAGCATGATCCTTGTGTTTCCTCCCTTCTTCATGTATCCATGCCCTTACTGAGCTCTACTGGGCCACGGGCTCCTGCATTCCATACCGAAGACTCACTTTTGTGCTCCTCCAACCTACGGCCCTACGAAATCGGCCGCACGCTGCCCAAAATGGCTCCACTATTTTTTGTTGTTATGCTGTGAAGCAACAGCAGTGTTCATTAACAGGCACATCTGCTGGCAGGCGGAAGCCAGCCCCTTCGTGTGAAGCACTGCAGAGAAAAGCACCTGTTTTGCTCCTGTTCGCGCACTGTGGCGCATGTGGAGCCAGATCCCTTTCCTCGTCGACCGGAAGGTAAGATCGCTGTGATCACCTTCTTGCCTGATCATTTTACCGCCACACTTGTTCCCTCGAGTTCTCTGTATAGTGACACTGTCCATTCATACTAACTACAGACTATACATGGACTTGTATCTTATCAGAGTCAATGAATGTTCTGTATACCTAACAGTATTTTGCAACTGCCTCTCAAACTGCCTCTCAAACTGCTCAGCAACAACTACACTGCTTGCACGCCGAGTAGCTGTTTAGCTCTTCTCAACCTGCTCACAGTGCCACCGAACATTAATGTAACTTTGGGAAACAATTTAACTAACCGCCAACACTGCCGCATGAAATGTTTCTTAAACATTACAAGTAATGTCGGCTTGACAAAACCGCTTGTAGCCTTCTGGGCCTTACATCTTGCCTCATAATGGTAAAATGCACCAGCCCTACATTGACTTTCATTGTGCTCACACTGGCAATCTGCATCTCCCCTAGCATTATGACCCTGCCTGTATTGTCCATCTAGACTACATTTTGCCTTACTTGGGCAAATTACTCTACAGCCTATTATTGAATCCAATGTTGGTACTTTGCATCTAACCTGCTTTGCCTATCTCGCGCTTTGACCATATATTGTGCCTGACTTGGGTAAACAATTTCCCAGCCTTTCATTGTACCATATGCTAGTAATCTGTGCCTAGCCTATCGCGGTACCCTTGCACTCAGCCAAGCACTCTGAAATTACCGTAATCTGCATTTAGCATATACTACTACATAGAGGTAAACTGCATTGTTCAATGTCATTTCCTAAACACCAGCAACTTGCTTTCTCAGCCTAGCCTCGCGCCCATGCGCGCTACTTGGGTAACTGGTAACTTGCATCTCACTGACATTAGCCTAACCATTCATTGACCCCATTATGGTTTTCTTTAAGCCAGTCCTTGATGCCCTACTAAGCCTCCTTCTACTGTGCCAACATTTGTCAGCAGTGCCACCCGCTTCTCAATTCACCAAGCAAATGTCCTTCCCTTGCGAGGCAAAACCAACACCCTTCCTCTCTCCTCTACAAGTAACTTTGCACTCTGACTCCATCAAACCTACCTCATTCCTACCTAAATTGATACCAAACCTGGAAAGCTGCCAAACAAAGCAAACTAGCCTCAACAGCCCACACCACTTACCCCCATGCAATGGATTGAGCAGTTCACCACTAGGCCCACCCCCGAACCAACCTTCCTGTGGCATCCACAGAAATAATAGACTTGCCTCTAGGTTCACCATTGCTGCACCTTTTGTCAACATTTACCAGGAGAAAATATCTACCTTCAACACACATCTCAGCTCCTCGCAGAGCCTAACATGCCCTACCAATACCTGCTTACTACCTAAAAAACCTAAACTAAAGTGAGACAAACCACCCTCCTCTATGCTCCAATCTAACCTGCCTTACCCACCAGCTCAGACTAAGCCTTCTGTCATCAAAGGCGCACTGATAAACGCAAGATCTGTCATTGCACATGCAACTGACATAGCAGACCTAATTAATGACAATGATCTCGATTTCCTAGCAGTATTGGAAACCTGGCTTCATGCTGCTGTACGGCCGTCTCTCATGCTAGCCATCCCAGACTCCTACACTATTACCCGAGCAGACAGAGAGAATGCTAAAGGCGGAGGTGTTGCCTTCATAGCTCAAGCTAACTTGGCACTCAGACCATCGACCACCCTTTCGCTTAAATCATACAAACTTCTCACAGCCAAAATAACAACCTCCCACTCCAGCACTCTTACTGTCCTCCCAGCCCAACAGGAGACTTCGAGAAGACTTCGAGGAGACTTTGAGGAGGACATTATCACACTGCTCTCAGACAATACCAAACCAACATCACAAGTTTTAATACTAGGTGATTTTAACTTAGGACTATTTGACACTAACGACCAAGCTACTAAATCCTTGGAAGAATCCCTAAGTGAACTGAACTTCACGCAGAGAATCAACCAACCTACCCATACGAAAGGACAAACACTGGATTGGCTGGCAACCATGACTGTGCCACTGTAATTACCGCCATTGAACCACAAACTTGGACCGAACATTCCCTCATCGCTTTCACCATCAATGTTAACCGTCCAGCCACTATAACTAAGACTATCGCGCCTCCTTTACTTACCAGAAACAAGCGTAACATTACAGCCAAAAAATTAACCCTGATACTAATCCCAATAGTGAATGCTAACCACTCTGAAGATCCTGAAGAACTAATAGATCTCTTCAATAATACCATGGCAATGGCCTTAGACTTCATCGCTCTTTTGAAACTCTGTAAGAGTAAACCTAAAGAACACCTTAATACCTGGTATATACCACAACTGAAAGCCTTGAGGTCTGAAAAAAGGAAATGTGAAGCCACGTAGAAGAACCTAACCTCTAAGGAGAACAAAGATAGAGTAACAGAAATCTCTGCTTGCTACAAAGCAGAGATCAACAGAACTAAACAGGAAACATACAACGACAGGATACAGTACCAGTTCCGGCATCAAGGTACTATTTGGAATCCTAAGGGAATTACAATCACCTATAGCTCCGGACGATTCACACCCTAAAAATGAAGCTTGATGCACCGGCATCCAAAACGCCCTGGCCAACAAAATGACCACCCTTCAAAAGATAATTTCCACTAAGAGACTTAATAGCAACGGTATTGACACAGCTCAGAATCAGGATACCACCATCCCCACCAATACTCTACCAGAATTCAAATACACCCAAGTCACAACAACAGAAGTCGGAAAAATCACAAACTCTCTGAAACCTTCATGCTGTCAAGGTGACATCTGCCCTGCCTAAATCATAAAAGATGCAGAGAGAGATCTTGCTTCATTCATTACCAGGTTAATAAATGCCTCTTTTAAATCTTGCCAGGTTCCCACTACCCTGAAAGATGCATGCGTACTCCCTTTGCTTAAAAAAAGCTTCTCTCGACCCCACCATCCCAACCAATTATAGACCGATAACCACAGTCCCCTTCCTACTTAAAATCATTGACAAAGCAGCCTAGCTCCAAATACAGTCTTTCATAGAGTTTACCAATCTCTTAGGGCTTAGACAATCAGCATTCAGACCCCTTCATAGAACTGAAACAGCTTTACTAGATCTGAAAACTCAAATAGACCTAATAAAAGACAACAGACAATGCACACTACTTCTGCTATTAGACCTCTCTGCTGCCTTTGATCTGGTTGACTGACCACAATAAACTTTGTGAGCATCTTTCATCAGCAGCAAACTTTGCTCCTTAGTCTGCGACTTGGATTAAGTCCTTCTTAAATAATAGAATGATGAGAGTATTCTCTCCATCAGATGCTGCCAACCCCACCCCTATCACTTGTGGAGTGCCATAAGGCTCCTGCGTTTCCCCCACATTATATAATGTGTTTACCAAACCTTCATTCGACATCCGGGACTGTATGGGTGTCATCTACACCAATAACGCAGATGACACCCAGACACTGATCCCACTATCTGGCAATTACCACTCTGACAATACTTTACTAAACAACATTTACCTTGTCATTCAAGACTGAAATTCTCATACTAGGTGCCCCAATCTATCTAAAAAAACATAACCCAAATACACCTTTTTCAACATAGACGGCAACCTGATTATAACTGCCAAGGAAACAAAAACCTTAGGCTACCATCTCGAATCTGCATTGAACCTCAGGAAACAAGCTAACGCCACTGCGAGAGCTACCGCCTATACCTGCAAACTTATTAATTGCTGTAAAACTATCTTTCTACTAATAGCCGCATGATCCTAGCGCGAGCACTAATCTTGTCTAAACTTGAATACTGCAATGCTCTCTAATCAGGAGCAAACAAACAAGTGCTAAACAAACTTCAAACCTTGCAAAATAATGCATTATGAACCACTTTGGGGATTCCAAGAAAGGACCACAACTCTGAAATAAGAAGGAGCCACAAATGGCTCTCTCTATTCAGGATAGAATCTACTTCCAACTTGTCTCCATCTCCCACAAATATCTCTATAATGCTGCCCCTAAATACTTGACAGATAAAATTACCCTAAAAACATCATCCAGTCCTACTAGATCAGCCAACTCCTTCTGCATCATCTTGCCACGCTTCAACTTAAAAAGAGCTGAAGGTACCAGTTTCCTGGTACAAGCAGCCTTGGCATAGAATGCCCTCCCGCTCAACCTACGTACGAACCTCCACAGTTTCAGGTTCAATACCAAAAAATTGTTCCTCACCAATAACACAACCGCCTCCATTGCCTGAGTCAGAAAACTAGACTCTACCTGCCCCCTCCAATGACAACGCCTGCTAACAACTTTTCTGATGCATCCCGCCTTCTCACTGACAAATGTATCCTTGTACCCTGAGTGGTGTTTTGTCACTATTGTACTTAACTTTTATGCTTCCACGTTTCTACTACCTTTTGACGTTCCACAATGAATCAATTGTGTACCGTCACTATTGTACTTAACTGTTATGCTTCCACACCCCTACTACCTTGACGCTCAACTATATATCAATTTCACTTGTATGTATTCATGTATCCTAAGATGTCTTGTAAAGCGTTCAGATACAAGAGGGTGTGGCACGCTGTATAAATAATAAACAAACAAACAAACAAACAATGAGGGAAAAGTGGCAGCACTGCACAGTTCTGGCTAAACTCATTAGGAGGCCTAGTAGATTGAGTAAGAGAAAATAGAAAAGTGAAACCGAGAAGGAATTGAATTACATAGGAAGAGTGGCAGAGAAATGTAAACACTACACACACATAACATTGGTTTAAAAAAAAGAAGGCAGCAAACAATGCAATGCAGGTGGTGCACAGGAAATTTTAAAACAGGCAAATTGGATTTTAAAAGAACATCCCAAATCCGATTTTAAATAAGGGCAGCAGACAATGCAATGCAGATGGTGCACAGGAAATGTTAAAACACACAAATTGGATTTTAAAAGCACATCCCAAATCTGATTTTAAATGAGGGCAGCAGACAATGCAATGCAGATGGTGCACAGGAAATGTTAAAACACCCAAATTTGATTTCAAATGAGGCAGCAAACAATGCAATGTGGATGGTTCCCAAGTGATGGTAGACACACATAAGAATTACAAATGCAGTGAAAGGAATGAAGTTAGATTAGGCGAGGAAGAAGGAGAAAAACAATGAAGATGTTTCAGGAGAATTAGAAATGGAGGTCAGCCAAACTCAGTTTCATGAATGCAGGGATCGTGGGGGGCTTTTGACCCATTAGCAGTGGAGCAGTCCAGGAATTTTTCCAGGGGAAGGATCATAGTTAGGGATGTGAATCTGTGGCTCTTCAGGCCCTCCTCGGCCCGGACAGACACAGACAGGAGCCTTAGATTACAGGGTCTTTGATCGCAGGGCTGGCTTCTGCCTGTCGGCAATAACGATTGGCTCTTTGTTGAAATGAAAAACCAATCACAGAGGGGCAGCTGAAAAGGTGGTGGGCTGCTCGTTGAGACTAGGTGGCGTCGGCCATTTTTGAAGTTGCTTTTTCGATTTCAAGATCAATTAAATACAATTAAATTGTAAATGTGCTTTCTGGTGAATGCATGCAATCAGGGACACCAGCCCCACATTAGCTCAGTGCCAACTTCAAAATTCACCTCCTCAGTCAAGTACATTGCAGACTATGGCTCTGCTTGTGTTTTTACCAATATTTAATTTTTGCTATGGCAACAGCCCCTACAAAGCCCACAGGGGTTACCTTATATTCATGGCTGCGACCACGTTGCTCCTGCAGTGAGCGATGAAGGTGAGTAGTTCCTGCCCTCAAGAGCAACTGCAATGCCAGTCTGTAGAACGAATGGAAACTCTGGCACAGACAGGAGCCTTAGATTACGGGGCCTTGGATTGTAGGGCCGGCTTCTGCCTGCCAGCAATCATGATTGGTTCTTTGTTGCAATGAGTAGCCAATCAGAAAGGGGCAGCTGAAAAAGTGGTGGGTTGCCCATTGGGACTAGGTGGTGTCGGCCATTTTTTAAGTTGCTTTTTCAATTTCAAAATCAATTAAATTCAATTAAAGTGTAAATGTGGCTTCTGGTGAATGCACGCAATCAGGGACACCAGCCCCATATTAGCGCAGCGCCAACTTCGAAATTCACCTTCTCAATCAAGTGTGTTGCACACGATCACTCTGCTCGTCTTTTCACCAACATTTACATGTTGCTATGGCACCAGTCCCTACAAAGCACATAGGCCTTACCTTACATTCTTGCCTGAGACCACGCTGCTCCTGCAGCGAGCGATGAAGGTGAGGAGCTCCTGCCCTCACAAGCGACTGCAATGGCGGTCTGTAGAAAAGGTGGTGGGTTGCCCATTGAGACTAAGTGGCGTCAGCCATTTTTTAAGTCACTTTTTCGATTTCAAAATCAATTAAATTCAATTAAAGTGCTAAGGTGGCTTCTGGTGAATGCACACAATCAGGGACACCAGCCACACATTAGCGTAGCGCCAACTTCGAAATTCAACTCCTCAGACAAGTACATTGCATACAATCACTCTGCTTGTGTTTTCACCAACATTTACTTTTTGCAATGGTAACTGTCCCTACAACCCCACAGGGCTTACCTTATATTCATGGATGAGTCCACACTGCTCCTGTACTGTTGATGAATAGAAAATTATTAAAGTGTTGCATTAAATGTGTACAAAGACTACACTCAATGCATCCTGAAATAAATCTTTACAAGACTACTGCCCTCAAATATATGTTCATAATATGAAATACAGGCGTGGCTCAGTGTGTCAACGACTGGGGGGGTTTTACCTGTGGCTTCCACAGGGCATAATCATGACTATAATGACATACATAAGGGTATGCGTTTTCTTTTATTACAAACACTGTATTGAAAGGATCTATTACTGGTCTTTGATCCAAACATACAGTATGTGTTTTTATTGTCTATTTTTATAACTGGAAAACTGACCCTGAAAAGGACCATTTTGGGAAATAAGGAAAAACGAGGCTGGAACTGGGAAGGGAAAATCACTATAATTCATACATATAACAAAAGAATAGGGTTAAAATACAAAGGGACACTTACAAATATACCAAGCATTGGCAATTGGCCATATGTTCTAAAAGAGGCTTGCCCAAAGCGTCTAGGGTGCCACCTCATACCTCAATCAAGTTGTAACAGCTTTTGCACATCACCATAAAAGTAGAAAGATCAGGTGCAGGCAGGATGGTCTTACATTGGGTGTTAGATGGAGGAAAACAGTAATTTTTTACATTTTTTTTTGTTTTAAAAGTTGTTTATAGTTTACATAGAATTATAAATTGTTACAGCATATCAAAACATTAGATTCTTAAAAACAAGTTTTCATTAAATTTCAAACATATTCTTTCTGCTTACATTGTATATATTCCTTTTTTTTCATCTTAACTTTCACGTATTTCGTCGAAATGCCATTGCAGTCTTCAAAATAATATTATATGCAACTAAAAACAGCTAAAAGACCATCCAAATCAGCACAACAAATTAGCAATTATACTGTTTCATTCTTAGTGTTTTGATTTAAACTCATATTGCAGTTTGACAAGGGATCTTCAATATTTTATAGTAACCTACACAATGCCAAAATAAGCTGCATACTGTTCCCACACATGCACCGTTCCTAAACAAAGTTTGTGCAATCTCAGTTTCGTCTGGATAAAATTCTCCCAAAAATGTCTGCCTCACTTCCTCAAAGTAAGGGCAATATACCTTTAAGTGCTTTTTTGTTTCTATCAGTGTTTTACATAGACAGAAGCGGCAACTTAAATATCCTTCCAGGAATGTAACCAGATTCCACCTTTGCATACGTTCCAAGGTGGAAAACTGGTTGAGCTTAAATCTCAGAAGATGTATTTCTGACTTTACTACACAGACACTGGATGATACATGTAGGACAAGATCCCCTCTTCCTAGGTCTAGATGCATATGCTGAATAAAATTAATATTTTTCAAGGATTCTAAGGTCGCAATCCAGTCCCAATCATAAAATTTACATTTATTTTTAGGAAGCCTGATTTGAAAATCTTCCATTGATACATCGATTCATTCCAAAATGTTGTCCATATTTACTTTAAACTGTTTCAATGAATCTACTGAACCCTCAATTAATAATGCATTTAAATCCTGGAAGAGTGAATCTCTAGGAGTTGATAGTATTTTAGCATATCTGGAAAGTTGTCGCCATTTCCATCTTGCTGCTAATGAAGGTAGTCCCAACTTGTGACGTACAATAGAATTAGGAATTGAAGCAGCTAGGCCCAATGCACGTTTCCACAGGTTCCCTTGGATCCTGTTCAATATAGAGTCTACATTCAATAGACACATATCTAGGCTGAAAAGAATAATAGGTTCCACCTTTAGTAGATAAAAATCAATAAAGGGCAACACTGAAAATGTACAGTATTTCCCATATAAGATCTTCATCAGTGAGAACATAGTGCGTGTTTTGGCTTTCAAATAATCCTCCCAGAATTTAAAGGAATTAGCCTCTGCTAAAGGATACCCAAGATATTTGATGGATTTAGTTTGTTCAAGTCTAAATCCTGCAATGGTCCAAAAATAGGATTTAATCTTTCTGTTGTTCTGAAAGATAATGATTTGGGATCTTACTGGGTTAGACACCAGATTAAGTTTCGAGGCATGTTCCTGAAAACAGTTTAGCTTGTTCTGAAGTCCTGAAGGGGTCCTATCAAATAAAACAATGTTGTCTGCAAAACATAACCAATCCATCTTAAAGTGCCCTAGTCTTGCCGGAAACATGTGAGGTTTGGTCCATAATAAGTCGATCTCCCAGAGATACAAGTTAAAAAGGGTGGCAGCAAGATTGCAACCTTGCTTCACCCCCACCTCGGTGACAATCGGAAGAGTAAGGGACCCTTGTCTGTTTACTTTTACTTGGTAAAATGTATTATTATGAAACATTGCAATTAGTTGCACAAACCTTCTGGGAAAGCCAAGATGAAGAAGTTTACCCCATAACACTTCCCTAATAACATAATCAAACGCACTAGTAAGGTCTAGGGAAGCCATGAATATCAGACTTGTACCAGGATTCTTAAATTTAGCAAGTATATGTGATATTAAAATTGCATTGAGCGAAGTTCCAATATGCTTCCTGAACCCCGTTTGGACTCTCGAAAGTATGTTGTTAGAATCAATGAAATTTTGCATCTGTTTCAGTAACAAAATCGCAAATACTTTTGCAGATGCATCCATAAGGGCAATAGGTCTGAAGTTTAAGGGATTTTTTGGGTCGCCCTTTTTATAAATTGGAACAGTAATCGCATTGAGCCATGATTTAGGAATGGAGTTAGATTCCATGGTTTTAAGAAATTTAGGATGTAAGATAGACGCCCAGAAGATCGGATCATCTTTAAGTATGCAAGCAGGGAGGCCATCAGGACCTGCGGATTTTGATGCCTTCAAATCTTTAATAGCATCAACTATATCCTCTATAGAAAAGTAAGAGTCATCTAGATGGAATTGGTACAAGATTTCAGAATTTATGTTGAGGAAATTAGAGGGCAATCTATATTATTCGCCGATACAGTCTATCCAAACTTCAGCTGAAATTGAAGAGCTGAGGTCATGATCATCATGTCTGCTATTAGCATTAATGATCGACCATAAACAGCGAGTATCCTTATTAATCAGTGTTTTCATGATCCTTTGAGTATCATCAAGATGGATCCTGTGCTTGATACGTTTGATCATCTTTCTATACTTCTGGCTCATAGCCTGCTTAATACAGCTGTAAGAACCTGAGTTTAGGTTAGATTTTAACAATTTCCTCGAACTACAGTTCTTTCCCCGCTTAATCACAGCAATCTCGTTGTTATATGTTAGATGAGGGTGCTGAACAGCATGCTTCATCGTTTCTACTATAGATAAAAGATGATTTTTAATTATTAGAGCATTCCATGCCTCTCTTAGAGACGCATTATAACTCATATCTGCCCCCTCAGTGACTCTCCATACATCTCTGTGAACAAGATAAGTCAATTGTCTGCAATTATATGGGTGCCACCTTACAGAGTTCTGAAGCCAATTTATCTTAATTAGTGTGAGTGTAGGTTTTATTTTCCAACAGCATAAACTGGAATCTAACAATCATATATATGGGGGTGTGATCACTGAAAGGGGTCTTGATAATAGCTACTCTGTTTACCCCGTCCATTAGTCTAAAAGAGACATAAAAGTAGTCCAGGTAAGAAGCAGCACCAGCTCTACCCCAAGTTCCTACATGAGACCCTGCTTCAAAGTCGACCTGCACAATGTCCCAGTTTTTGAAATATTGATTCCATTGCTTTGCTTGATTTGCTTTCCTTGATTCAATAAAGTTAGATGTTTTTGAATTTGCCTCTTGTTGACTCAGACTTAAGCAAAGGGAGTTAAAATAGCCTCCAATCAATATCATATAGTTTGAGTTTAGCTCAAAAGTAGTCTGCAAAATCACATCAAATTCATCCAAATATTTCTCGAGATTATGAACAGCTGGATTAAAATATACACATATTAGTACATTAACAAAACAGGGTCGATCAATTACACAAAATTCAAGCACCAAGGTATCATAACTAGAATATATAATTTTTGATTTATGATTCACTTCATTGTTAATCAATATCACCACACCCCCTGACGGGCGGCCAAGCAAACCTTGTCGTGCTGGGGCACTAAAAGTTGCGTAGCCATCAAGCACAAACAAATTCATACACATTGCTTCTTGCACAAATAGAACAATAGAAGAGCTAGGCCTCTCAGGGCATTTTAACCAATTAACCAGAGTTCTCATTCCACAGCAATTATATGAAATTAACAACATTTCTCTTACACTAGGATTGCTTTTGTTTTGCCGCCATGTCTATAATAGATGTCATAAGTGGAGCTAACCATGTCAGATTGGACGCTGCTTCAACCAATGTGTAAATTTGAGTAATAATGGCAGCCGTTCGATTTGCATTCGGCGATTTGTATTTGTCACCAAGCATGGTTTGTTCAGTGGCAATGGGTTCATACAAGAAAGAGTCTGCCTCTTCAATAGACCGAAATTGACAAAGATCTAGCCCTCGTAGTTCAAAATCTTTCCTGTGTTCCCATAACAGCCTTGTTATAATTAAAGATTGCAGATCACAGATCATACAGAGGTTGTTATGATTTGCTAGTCTGATCCATTCTATGTCATCCGTGAGTACTGTCCTCAATTGGGGACTACCTTTCAGGATATTAAATAGAAATGATCTATTTAATCTTTGCTGTCCATTAATTTTAGGGTCACTTTTCCATCCCAGAATGTACCATGAGTCCCTAGAAAAGGATACTTCATCTATGTCCATTTCAGAGTTTTTTCGTGAGTTTGGTACTTGCATATTAGGATGACTTTCCTCAATGGATGTATTTGTGTTAGTGTTTTTCAATGTACTGTCAATCTCGTCTTGTGTTGCCCCAGAATCTGTGTTTTTTCGTGATTTTTCATTTGATTGTGTCTCGGCTGTATCAATGTCTTAATGCCACCCCCTACAACCAATGCTCGGGCCATTACTCAGGTGACTAACTTGTTTGTTTTCTGTGCATTTTTCGCTGTCATTTTGAGTCCTCACTTTCAAGGGACCTATAGGTTTTTCAACGTTATCAGAATGACATTTGTCATCCTTTAAGCCCTAATTTCTAGTAGTTTTAATTTTTTTAACTGTCGGGTAATATGACTTGCTTCTGGTAATTTGACATTTCAGCATCCACCATAATCTGGCCAACACCATGCTTCAACACTGCCCTCTCACTTGGAGACTTGGAGAATGCTTTCGATTCCTCGTTCAGTTGTGTCAGATCTATGACCATTCGACTTCTGCCTTTTGTTTTTATTTGCAGAAGTTTCATTTGCCTTTTTTTTGTTTTTTTATTTGTGGATATTTCGTATGTGTTTGATTAATATTTTTTTTCTTTTTTTTGATTAACTTTTTTTAGTGCCTTTGCCTGAGCATGTTTCATTTTGTGCGAACAGAACAAAGTGTCTGCATCATCATAAGTGAGCAGTGAGAGGAGGGTTGCCCATAGCCCCCGTAGATCCTATAGACACACTCCCATGCACCTGCTCAGCATCAATGTATTCAGTGTTTTCATTCAATTTTACAAGAGGGGAAGGGCTGTGGGAATTCTCTTCAAGTCCTCCGGGCATAAACGTACCGGAGTCAGCTGCACAATTATCACTTTCATTTCTTTTTATACAAGAAAGATGTTGTGTCGCTAAAATCCGCAACACATCATCAATTTTTTGTGAGTTTGCCTGAATCGCACTTATCAAGGTTGGATGTAATACGTTCACCGCTCCATTCTCTGATTTTGTTCCCACACTTAGTGCTTTTGCATATGAAACTTCTTCAGTTTGAGTAGATTGGTCAAACGTTCCCCTTGCTTCAATTTGTGCAATTTTTAATAAACGGGAGTCTAATAGATTCATTCTCTCCAAGTGGCGGGAGTCTAATAGATTCATTCTCTCTGACTGATGGGAGTCTAATAGATCCATTCTCTCCGACTGGCAGGATGCAAATGCCAGCATGAATCCCTCTATTTTAGATGTTTTCGCAGACAAGTCTGCGATGTTGTCCTTAATGGTGTTTAAGTAAGCATGAGTTAGATCATGCCCTTTGTCTAATAAATTTGGGATTGAGAGGTGATAACTGGGAATGAGACATTTCCGTCACCACCTTCTATGTAATTTGTGTCAAGATTTACATCAGATTGTATTTTCTTGTTCTTCCCATTTTTGCTAAAATATTGATTTTGCTCTTCTTCTGTATTAGCATTGTCATGTAAATCCACATCTGAGTCTACTTCACATGCCGCCCCCAAAGGCTGATTCGTAGGAGAACTAGTAGAGGGTTTCAAGTGTGAGGGAGTTGGTGTAATATCATTATCTAACGTAGGTGCCCCATATGTTTCCTCATCAAGATTATGTAGACACATACTTTCCATTTCAGAGGGAAGGATTACAGCAGGTGAGCTGGGTCCCACTGAAATGCGATAACGTTTTTCCCATTCATTCACTAGCACTGGAGCCATAATAGATACATATGAAAGGTTCATTATGGTATGGTGATTCTTATGCGTAGAGTGCAATGTTTTTTTAGTTGCTGTAACTTTTCCTTTAAAAGGAGTCATTTGAGATGAATCAGCATAATTGTGAGACAGCCCCATATTTGTGTCCACATAGATACCTATTCTGGTACCACATCATTATTAGGTTCTACAAAAAGTGATTGGAGACTATATGGGACGGTGTTCCCATTCGTTTTGCGTTCCATTATTACTGATACAACAGACATTGCATTTTGTTACCTCAGTGCTTGAGTCATGATTTTGTAACGGCATTGAGTCGTCTAGAACTGATTCCACTTTCACAGTAGACACATTCTTCCCACTGTGCAGACTCCCCACCATACTTCAACGCACAGTGGTTTCAGATATCAAAACACTGTTGTTAAAGCTGACAATATACGAGGAGCCAATGCAACAGAACCAGATATAAGCATGTGAGTACTTGCTGTTTAGTAACTTACTTCAAGTTTATATGTGCCATCTCCACCAGCCACCCGCCGCACCGTCAAACAGTGCAACAGTCCACACTTTCGGACACTTCCGGTGTGCGCGCGGTGCGCGTGGCCAGAGTAGAAGTTGAATTCAGAACCAATCAGGGTCTCGGATTTGAGCAGGACTTGTGACGGTGCAGGGAGTGGCTGTAGAGAGGGAGAAATGGAGAAGGGGAGAGAAAGATGAAGATGTGTTAAGGTAAGGAACAAGTACAGATGTGACGAGTACAGCAAGTGCACTCTGTAGAGTACACGCCTATGAGCGCAAGCAAACAGAGTCTAATCATTAAAGAGCACAATTACGTTCTCCAAATGATGGCAGGGCATGCGTGTTTTGAATACCACAGTCCTTCCTCTTGTCAACTAGTCCAGCGTTCCACAATAGATATAGATGCTGGCAATGAGAACAGAACGCCAAAGCAGTCCGAGTCCAACAGTCAACACTTTCAGACACTTCCGGTGTGCGCGCGGTGCGCTTGACCGTAGTAGAAGTTGAATTCAGAACCAATCAGGATCACGCAGGTGGGCAGGACTTGTGACGGTGCAGGGAGTGGTTTCTCCAAATGACGGCAGGGCGTGCATGTTTTGAATACCACAGACCTTCCTCTTGCCGACTAGTCCAGCGTTCCACGATAGATATAGATGCCGGCAATGAGAACAGAACGCCAAAGCAGTCCCAGTCGAACAGTCAACACTTTCAGACACTTAGTTATTTTTTATTATTAATTAGTTAGTAATTGTTATTACTTATTTTTATTATTACTTAGTTAGTAATTGTGTTGGAAGTCTGTGGTGCAGATGACAAATACTGCTGTGCTGATCTTGCTCCATGTGCTTTGAACGTATGTTTCATATGAGCCGTCTTTTATGATTCATCCACTTCATCCTAATGAACACGGACAAGATGTTGAATTAATTCTGATGTCCCCAAGCTTTGTGACGGCCTGTGTGAAGGTCCCCTCCGCAAGACCCTACTGCAGAAAATACACATGACCTCCTCAATCTCATTTTTGCTTTGTTGATCCTTTACACGGAAATACTGCCAAATGTCAGCTATGTTTTTTTGTGCAAATTGCTTCTACTGCGGTGGTAAAGCTGAAGCCACCCACACCACCTCATCATCACTGCTGGTCTTAGTCATATTATACTGCAGGACTATGGAGGAAACATAATCACTGTCAAAATACACAACACAAAAAGGACTCTACCATTTAATATCCAGAAACTTAAAAACAAATATATTACAAGCTAAAATAACAAAAACGGACAAACTACAAAGTACAAGACAAAGGACAAAGGTATAAGAAGAACAAAGTTAAAAAAAGAATTGATAAATCAAGGTACTGCTTTTAAAAGTTCCTTAAGACACACAATGAAGTTCACCCACCAAGCCACGAAAAGCAATGACAGAAAATATTAAAAAAGGTGTTTCGGAGTGGGTGTAACCATGGTCACGTGATATGGTGAACCATAATGTGTGTTCAGTACGTGCGGGTACACCCATGCGCAATGATGTGTTCACGCCTAATTTATCGACCAATCACATAGTCCAATGAGGAGTCGCACCTGCACGTGGCAGAAGTCACATCAATGGTATGCCCAATCACTATGAAAGTTACGTTGACAGCCAATGACATTATGTGCTGTGGTACCATTGTAACCACATCAACGAACGAGCCAATGAAACACTGCGATGTATTCACGTGATTAATACCATGCCATTTGACATAATCCACGTGGTGAAATGACCCAATAGGATGTCGAGCAGCTACAACGCAGCTACGAATATCCACGCCTGATGCACCAGCCAATCCTATCATATGCTGTGGCTCCGCGCATACATGTGACTTCTATTTGCGATAACGAATGGTCTAATCATATGTTGCAATTTTTTGACACAGCTACACTCATGCCGTTAGACTAAATCCACACATGCAAAAATACCCAAGAACACATTAAGGGGTCGATTCATGGAGCAAACGTGCGCCGAAAATCCCAGCGCAAGCAGGCGCAAGGTAGCGCAAGCGCGAGAAACGCAGCGCACGCGCACGTGTGTGATGCAAGGAAGACGCTGCGCGTGCTTTTCGCTGTCTGTGCCCCAATCCAGCCATGGCGCACGCAGGCATACACGGCGCGCACAGTAAAAGCACACATAGCGTGGCGCACACAACCAAAGTGGGCGGAACAGTGGGCGTAACACGCGGAATGGGGAATAACGTGTGAAAAAGAAGGCGTAACTGGGGAAGTACTGCAGGGAACTACACAGAACGCCCACACGCACGTGAACAACCTGTATTCATGGATTCGAATACGGGAAACCCGCGCACGGCAAAAGACGCACACAGGCGTCAACGCGTCCGCCACACGAAGGCAGGCGGAAGCGTCCCTGCGCACAGTATAAAAGTGCGCGCAAACAACAAACACGTATATACAGCTAGGATGAATGCCCCATTTGTCGCAGCACTGATCGTGGGACACCGCAGGAGGAGGAGAATAGCCAGGGCATGCATTTTCGCACCACGGACAAGCCTTTTTGGGATGCCTGACGACCAGGTCTATGGCAGGTATAGGTTTCCACCCCACATCATCCTAGACCTGGTCAGGGAGTGGGAAGATGACCTTACATTCCCCACCCTTTGCTCCCAAGCATTGAGCCCCTTGGAGAAGCTGCTCAATGTCATGCATTTTTTGGCCACTGGGTCATTTCAGCGGACTACTGCCATAGTGGGGGGGGGGGTCTCACAGGCCACGCAGTCACACTGCCTACACCAGGTCTTGGCAATCATGACAGCGCGCCCCTCAGTCCGCAGGCACATATACATGCCCAGAACACCCGCAGAAAGGCAAGCCGTTGTCCTGGATTTTTTCAGGGTGGCACACTTCCCCAAAGTGCTCGGTGCCATAGATTGCACCCATGTGGCCCTACGTCCACCTAGGGCCACTGAGCACATCTACCGAAACCGCAAGCACTGGCATTCCATCAATGTACAGGTGGTATGCGATGCAAAGGGAATCATCACCTCTGTCTATGCAAACTACCCTGGCTCCACCCATGACAGTTTCATATACAGAATGTCCGCCCTGAGCCGGGCCCTGGAAGCTGGACAGCATGGCGACACATGGCTCCTAGGTGAGTACAAATGCCCTTGCACATGCATGCATGTCACACACACACACACAAATAAACAAACCCCAATAATCACAACCATTTACACCTCCCCAGGGGACAGTGCCTACCCTCTGAGCAACCACATGATGACGCCAATCCGGAACCCCACCACACCACCCCAGGTAAGATACAACGCCGCCCATATTGCAACCAGGGCCATAGTAGAGAGCACATTCGGAGTGCTCAAGTCACGTTTCCGCTCCCTTGACCGCTCTGGCGGGCAGCTACTCTATGCACCACCAGTAGTGTGCAGGATCATTGTGGCAGCATGTGTCCTGCACAATGTTGCAACACGGCAGGGCGTCCCGGTGGACATGGTGGTGCCCCCACATCCCCAACCACAGGCACAGGCGCTGCCCATGGGAGGGGACAGGGCACGTGGCGAGGAAGCCCGGACCCAGCTTGTGGCCACATTTTTCACCTAAACTCCCACCCCTGCGGAGTGCATACAGGCCTGGCACATACCAGGTGACAATCGATGATGACAAAGAGACAGTCAACTGTCACAACCCTACCACCCTGAGATAGTTGCCATGGAAGTGCCACATTGTCTGCATCCCTAGCTACTTAAACACAAGCTATCCTGTGTGACCAAAAGGCACACATATGACATGACATGATTTGGCCTATACACAAGTATTTCAAGGTGTGATGAGGCAGGGAGGGGGGAACAAGGGAAGACAGACAACGGTACTACTAGGCCAGGTGTCATTTAGATTGTGCAAGTGCAGGGGTAGGGGGAAGGGAAAAGTGCAAGGGGAAGGGGAGGGGGGGAGTGCAGTACAGGGTAAGTAGACCAAAAAACAAATACATAGGCCAGATGATGGCAACTGCAAAGGTAAGTGCAGACAAGTGCTGGGAAGGTGGGGCTGTAGGGATAGAGAGACAGCACCACAGTGCAGGGGTTGGCAGGGAGGCAGTGCAAGTGGAGAGTGGCTGGGCCAGGGACCGAGGTCGGTGAGAGTGGCCCAGTTGCAGATCCAGTGCAGTTCCAGTGAAGAATTTTGCAAGGGAGAGGCAGAGAGAAAGCAGAAGCAAAGAGGAAGGTCTTGAGGTGCTTCCCGAACCGGAGATGGTTCCCCTCAAGTTCCAGTGAGGCAGGAAGGCTGTTCCAGAGGGAGGGCCCTGCCGCGGAGAGAGATCTACCCGCAGCTAGTTGCTTTGAGAAACGGATGACCCTGATATGCAAGGTGTGCATCACACACCACTGCAAAATAGGCCATGGCCATCACTGTTATGTCACACAAACCCTCCCAAACCACAACATGACATGGCAAGCAATACCCATACACCAACACAGTAACAATAAGGTACACATTGCCATGTCCAAAATGTACAGTGGCATCAGACAATGATGCCTGACCTGGAATCAGATGAAATGGCTGACCAACAACCTCCCACCCAAAATAAGTCATTTCCAAATGCATTACAAGAGTTGTAGACGTAACATAACAAGGAATGCCTGTCTACATGCACATTGTGCATTGAAAAATCAACACTGCAGCTTCTGTGTGCTGTGTCCTACTCCTGCAACACACTGCTCAGCGCACAGCACAGTGAACAGCCATTGTGTGTGATGCACACCCTGAGCATCACATCTAAGCGACAGACCACATCAAAAAGCAAATTAGGCATGTACAGGATCCATAATTGGTCACAGAACATGTGCTGCAGGGACACACTGGGCACCAGAAGGCAAACAGTGTACACATGGATATGCAAGGGTGGTAGTACATGTAGTGCATCAGAGTGCAAGTGTGTGGGTCAGCAAGGACATGCACTCAACATATGCATGTGCAATCAAGTGACCATCAGTGTTCTCTACACATCACATGTGAACATTCACCATGTGTACACCCCAGCATGTCAAACCATAACTATCCCCTCGCACCTGAAAGGTAAACACAACACGTGAACAGGCATTGATCAGCAGAACACAACATTGACATAGGATACCAGCATTACAATGTCAGGGTTCCCATCACACTGCAGGGCAAGGCAACTATCAACAACAAACCCCCCCTCCCTCACAAATGACCATGACCCACTGAACAACTGCACCTGGGTCATGGAGCCTTCAACCCTCAATTTCACCTGGCCACAGGATCACCTTTACCCTTCCCACCTTGTGTGTAAAAAGGTGCCTGCACCCTCAGAATCCACACTCATTTCCAAAATCACAAAATCCAAGGCATAAAAACGAAAAAGAACACCCTCCAGTAGATGACTTGACGTACCTCACAAAGGCCAAGTACTACCACAATGATGCAACAACCAAGGTAGCACAGTAAAACAATGTCACAACAGGATGTGAACCATGTGTGGTACATAACATAGGATGATGCACCATGAACGGATGTGTACTGTCACAGGTCCCGTGTACAGGCACGGGAGTGTCACGAAACAACCACCCCCACCGTGTCCCGTGTGCCTGCAAGGTCAAACTCACACAGGCCCCTGAGACCCTGGTGGGGAAGGAGGTTCAGGGATATGCAGTCGGGACAGGTGTTGGCACACTGGATAACTGGTATGAGTGGCAGGAGAGGGGAGGAGGATGACACATGAAAGTAGGGAATGCACGAAAATGTACTACCTGCATGAACACATACACAATCCAAACAAACTTGGACATCATTGTCATGGCCTTCTGTAGTCCAGGCTTAGGAGTGGTACGAACCAACCACCCCCTCTAGGGTTTTGGCACCTGCAAGTTCGGGGCTTACACAGGCATCCGCAACCCCAGCGGGGAAAGAGGGTTAGGGAATGTTGCTTGGATAGGTACGGGTAGCAGGAACACCGGGTAGAGGGTACAGGGTTCAAAATTGCATAGGATTCCGGGTGATTAGGGGGAAAAAACATACCAAATTGAATTACACATGCATCCATGCTTTAGTGCACCCCCCAGCAAGCCTATGCAGAGCAGTTTGAAAGAAAAACAACAAGACACTTAGCTCTGGTTTTGAGTGCTGGCCTCCTGCCTGCGCACTCTCAGGTCCGGTTACAGGAGCACTGCAATGCTGCAAAGAGAGCCACAGTCAACAACCTGTACGTGCCAATTACACAAAAACACACCACCAAACATGCCCCATAGCAACAAACTACTCTACAAACAGACAATCTGGTGTAGATGCTTTGTACCCATATATAACATTACCCCTGTGATGGGTCATACACAGTCAATGCAGTAAGTCAGCCGCCGGTGGGTGCATGGCAAATGGAACACCAATGTGTCACAATTCACACAACATGCAATGTTCCCTGGGTAAGCAGACATACCCCTATAGCAAGCCATGACTTCAGAGCAAGTTGTGTACCACCATGACCGAAACAAAGTTGGCAGTGCATTTATCATAATGTACATGGAAATGAAATGCACTGCACCCGAGTATGTCCCTTGCTGTATGTCCCTGTGAGCTGCCCCTTTCCATGTCTCGGAAGGCTACATGGTTGATACAAGTGCCTCGATGGACCTTGGTGTACCGGAGGGTATGTGCCACTGCCCCTGCAGGTGTCCCAGACAACCTTACAATCAACAGCCATCAGTCCACCTACACATCTGA
The DNA here is from genome assembly GCF_040938575.1 of Ambystoma mexicanum. Classification (NCBI taxonomy): domain Eukaryota; kingdom Metazoa; phylum Chordata; class Amphibia; order Caudata; family Ambystomatidae; genus Ambystoma; species Ambystoma mexicanum. The sequence continues at coordinate 457,638,287 of NC_090941.1, read as the reverse complement.
GCTGCATTGTGTGCTTCAACACCAATATTCGTCCAAGCTCACCCTCAGTGCTGTGACTAAGCCTGCATGTGCAACTCCCCTGGTGCAAGCTTTGCTGTGTTGTGGCCCCCCTGTGCTGCTCACCTTGCCTGGAGTTCCTTGGAACACGTCAGCAGTTCTAGGATGTAGGTCTGCAATCCCTATGCCTCTGCTTGTGCACACATGTGCATGTGGGAACCAACAAATGTGTCCAGAATTCCGTCGTCCAATGGGCCATGTCTGCTGGCAAAGGTGCTCTGGAGGCTCATCCCCCTGCAGAAAGGGCATGAAACACATGATTCATGCTTCAAAGTCATCTGTGTGTGTCTCTTCAGGCATCTCATTACTTGACCATGTCAGAGAGTCACATCATAAATCACACCATCAGTCCGTCTTTCACACCCAAAGTGTGGAACACTATCTACAGCATGAATTGCAACAAGCACGTGTACAATAAAGATAAGAAACATACTACACAATGCATAGCAATGAATGTACACATTAATCATGAAACGCCCCATCTAGCAAAAGCTGAACAGTGGACAATAACACCAAAATCATCCCCACTAGGGGTGTAAACACAAGTCACACAGCACCAGACATGCCACAGATTTGACAGTCCAAAGCCCTTGTGTAAAAGGTTGTGACACTGAACCATCCTTGTGAGCCCATGGATAAGGGAGGCAGGAGTGGCATATGTGAGTCAAGGACCCCAAGCAGCAAACACATATACAAGACAAGCCTGAAGGGCCCAGCTGGAACAGACAGTGGATGCCTTCAAAAGCCACAAAGCACCGCACCGTCACATGAAAGCACAATAGACAAGCAATTTTAAACTATATTAACTAATTACACTAACTATGGAAAACCTACATTACCTAATTAAACTAACTATCAAACAGAAACTTAACTAACTAAACTAAAAGAAAAGTCAAAAATGGCCACATATGACCCGGGGGGGAGGGGAGGCACCCAGGAGGGGGGAGGTACACGGTGCTGCTCAACATCCACATGCGATGATGCTGAGCCAAAAAAAAAACAAAAAACTCCATGGGCTCAACACCTGCACAGCCCGACCTATGTGGGAGATAGATGGTTGTCCGAGTCTGGCTCATCCTGTAAAGGAGGACGTGGCACAGTAGCCTGGCCACGCCTAGCCGCAGATTGCCCCTCGTCGGCAGCAAGTCTGCCGGACGGGTGAGCCTGGTTCTGTGTGGCGATGTGACGTAGGTCTGCATGCAGAACCTCACGTGATACACGTGCTTCCTCTTGCAAGGTAGCACATGTAACACGGAGTTCCTCCTGGAAGGCCTGGCTGGACAACCGCTGCACCTCCCGGCAAGCCTGTAGCTCAGCCGAGATGGTACGCTCAAGCTGTGCAAACCTCTCCTCTGCCTGCTGCCTCTGGGACATCATAAGGACACCCAGAGTGGATCTGAGGGAAGCATACTCCTCCCTCAGGGCATCCAGGTGCGCCTCTGCGTGAGCAGCAATTGCTTGACGCAGAGACCACATTTCAGCCTGGCGTGCCCTGTCTGAGGCCGCCATGCCCAGCCTGAGCGAGCGGGCCGTGGACCGTGCCGCCTGCTGCTGGAGAAGCACCTGCCTAGCAGGGGGGAGCACAGATCGGGCCACACGCTCCATGCTCTCAGCGATGTTCTCCATTGCTGCCCCCTGCCGTTCTGAATTGGCAGTCATGTCTTGTTCCCACTCAGTATACTGCGGTTGCACGCGGCGACCGCGTTGCCCGGCTTGACCCCTGCGGGACCCAAGGACCGGGGGTCCTCGCTGTGTTGGCACCGCCTGCGGCTGCACGACCACATGCCCCCGTCGACGTGATGTCCCAGGCACATCAGTGACTGGTGTGGAGGGTGACCCTGCGTCCCGACCCACCATGGGCGGAGGAACCAAGACTGTCTGATCCCTCAGTGCAGGTGTCGCAGACAGAGGAGTGTCCACATCAGAATCACTCACCCCTGACACATGGACTTGATGCTCATCCAACTCAACATGGACGTCAGAGTCGTCATCAAGGCTGGACTCATAGGCAGCCAGAGACAAGATGGACTGTAGCACTTGGGGGTTTTTCGTGGCCTACCACCCCACGACCCCCACTAGTGCCGGGTTGATGTAGTGGTAACAACCCTGTGTCTGGCATGACAACACCATCCTCCGCCTCCATTGCGTCATCACCTGAAAAATAGAGAGAAAAAAGGTCACTACACATGTCAGAAGCACACAACACACACACACACCGACAGCAAACGCATCAGGCAGACATGTGACACACAACATATAACCTGCATGCATGCTGGGTCAACTTTGAATTGCTTCTGTGATCAGACCTGTTGAAAGGTGGCAGTTTCCATGGAAGTGGCTCTATGCAGTGCAGAAAATGTATACGCCACTCACTACCTACATGTACAAGGACTCCATGGTGTGTGCCAAGAAATGTGACGGCAGTGCAATGTCAAATTCAGACATCATGTGCATTGTGCATTCAATGTGTACCATATCTAGAAGCCAAGCACCCCTCCACCCCAGTACCAAAGCAGGGATGCCTAGCATGGTATCAAAAGGCTGACCATACACCTGTGTATTGACAGGCAGTGTTGACTGGCATCAACAGCTTAATGTGATTCAAGTGACAACACTGCAAATGATGCTGCGACAGTAAGCAGGACACATGATGAAAACTCTGGATTCCGCCCATGTGTGAAGAAGACACAACAACAGTTGGACAGAGTCATTGGCCATTGAACAGGCTGAGGCCTGTGAGCCACACAGATTGTCAGACCCTAAACATGTGTGCAATGCAGGACTGAGCCACAGTTGACATGGGAAGGCTGAGGAGATGGCAGGCAATGTATGTAACCAAGCACTTGTATTACAGTGATCATCCAGTCAAGGACACATAGGGGCATGCGTGCAATGCACATGGAACATGAATGGGCACTCATGTCCCTGTGGGACATCTGACCTATGCACAGTACAAGTGAGATACCCTGCATCAAGTACTAAGGCTGTACCACACGGCATATGTTTGGCAGATTCTACGCTGGATGTTAGCATCTACACAGGACGCATGAACAAGAAAGTACACATTGGCAAGATTGAAGAACACAGGTGCAAAGGTGGAACTGGGGTGCTGAGTGGCGGAGGAGGGGCAAGGGAGCATGCCTACATGGAGTCCCTGCATGCAGGAAGAGGAGACATGCATGACGGAAGCATTGCATTACTTACACATCAGAACCATGTACACGTCACATGTAGTGGCAATCATGCACAACACATCCCACAAGTGAAACACACACGTCCTCAACAAACACGCATCAACACTCACTGGACTGGGCATCAAAGTCCAGCATCTCTCCCACTCCTTTGACCAATTCAGGTGGTATGAACTCCGCAACGAGTGCCTCATGCAGATTGAGCTCTTCCTCCTCTGGTGCAGGCCCACCACCAGTCACCAGAGTCAAGTTGTAATTAGAGGCACGCTTAGCCTTAGTGCTGCGTTTGATGTCATTCCAACGCTTTTTGCACTCTTGTGCCGTGCGCACCACATAGCCGAATGAACTGACATGTTCCGCAACATGCTTCCAGTGGGTGTCACGTTGGGCAGCCATAGTCTGACTATTGGCACCCACTAGCATGTCACGGCTGTGGCCCTGAACGTAGTCCACAAGGAAGTCCAGTTCCTGCTTGCAGAAAGGCTTCTTCCTCGACGTGCAGGAGGTCGTGGCTGTGTGTGGGGTCCCAGCCTGTGCTGCAGGTGCAACCTTCCTCCTCTTGGACTGTGGCGCAGACCCTGGCTTGCTAATGCCGCCCTGACCGGTATGGCCAGTGGGTTCGGTGGATTGAGCCAAGGGAGTGGCAGGTAGAGGGATGACCAAAGGCCTGACTTGTGTCAGTGGCAGCTGGGTGCCCACTAATGGACCCTGCGCAGCAACATCAGCTGTGGCAGGGTCATTGACCGCAACGGTCCTGGTTGGCAGACTCACAACCGGGGTGCTGTTGGGTGCATCTGCCCCTGCACTTGCCAACACCCGGCTGTTTGCGGCAGCAGATGACATGACTGCCCCAGGGACACGTGTCTTGGTCTGAGCAGCCCGGGCTGCCCCTATGGTTTCCCTCCTGGCCTGTAGGAGATCTACCAAGGGCTCCTCCAGTGCCACGCAGCCTGCGCTGGCAGACCCTGAGCTTGGGTGGCGGTGTCCACAGCTGCACCTGCTGCTACCACTACCCTTGGGCCCGTGGCAGTCGATGGAACGGACTGCCGGGTCACACGGGCGCCACTGCCAGATGCAGAAGCTGCATCCCCCGGAACCACAGGGGGTGGTGGCATGACTGCACCGACACATGGCACAACATTGTACTCAAGTGGCGCACCCCTGCCTCTTCCCCCTCTGTGGCCGCCCTGGACACCCTGGAGTCCCCCTACTCCCTGGTCACCACGGCCACGTCCCGACCACGCCCGCCACGAGGAGGACGCCCAGCTGAGGCGCCCCTCACCTTTGGTAGCCTCCCAACCATGGCACAGATGTAGTAGTGCCGGCACAGATGGAGTGGTGCCAATGGGAGGTGTACACCACAATTGACCTGGGCAATTGGGGTGAAGGGGGTGGGAAGCAAGATGTTAACAGCCCCTATGCACCTGCAAGGCTGTATGTGACCCCGGTGATATAGTGACGGGTCACGCAACGCTCAGGCACCCCAAAACTGCAGTAAAACCGTGCACGCAACCCTGCAGCCTACGTGCGTGGATTCAACCTCCCACAGTACGCGGTGGCACCCAGTAACATGAATAACGCGTACGTATGGGACACACAGGCTACTTTGACATCGAAAATGGGTGTGATACACAGGGGCACCCGCAGTGGGAAAAAGAGCGTGTGCGACTCACCGTCTGACTAGCGCGATGCAGAAAAACACGCGTAGCCAATACCCCCGCCAAAAGAAGAGATACGTCCTTGATAGCTGTGAAGTTGTGATGGCGCGCAAAACAACAGGAAGCAGCAACACACGTCGGTCTCCACGAAAGGCACGTACAGCGAACTGCTGGGCCCGCTCACCTTTAACCCGTGCTGAGGGAAATGCCCGCGCGCGTCACGTCACTTACGCGCATGGGCCCTTTCCTCGGATTACACGCGGACGTGCAGTTTTTCACGCGCGCTGTAATGGCCATGCACGCCTGTGCGCGTCACAGGGGCGCTTGCGCTTGAGGGGCCCTCTGTCCAATGAAATTGCGTATGCGTGCAGACACGCTTACGCGCTAAGGGCCTTTCCTCGAATTACACGCTGTCATGCAGAATTTTCACGTGCCAAATCACTCCGTATCAAGCTGGCCACGCGTAAGCACACAGAAGACCACGCTCCTGCCCAGAAGGCCGAATTACTGTCCCCCAGAACCACCAGCACGCTCCCACTTGCCATCTGCTGCTGCCTGACTGCCTGCTGCCCACGTGCCCTGCCATTTGCTGCCTGCACATCAGCCAGGGGTGCTGTTGCTGTGACCACCCCTGCTGGAACCGAAGACTCCCGACTGGGATTCCATCGCTCCACAGCCCAGCCCCAGGACCCAGTTGCCCACCCACTCCTGCCTCTGGGGTTGTCATGTCGGGCATTGCAACATCTGGCACCACTGACAACCCCCGGCCAGAGAGGCAGAGGGGCACCAGCTTCAGTGCCAGGGAAGTTGGTGTCCTGGTGGAGCAAGTCCTGGGGCAGTATGATGCCCTCTTCGGAAGTTCCCGCGCCGACAAGGAAGGACGGACTCGGATCTGGACTGACATCGTGACTGCCATCAACGCGGATGGCGTGGCAGTCCGCGACTTACAACATGTCAAGAAGCGCTGGGAGGACTTCAGGTCCAGGACCCTGAACAAGGCCTGGCGGCTCTTGAAGGCAGCGGATGCTAAGGGGCGCCGGGGCCACTTGTCGGAAGATCAGATGAGGGTCCTGGAATGCATATCCCCAGCGCTCCACGTCCAGGTCCTTGAGAGGCAGACCCGTCTGGAGTCGAGCGGTAAGTGTACATGCATCATGATTGTGAGCTGTGCGTGTGGTGATGTTTCAGTAGTGTGCAGGTTGCACATCTGTTTGTATGGGGTCGAGTATGGGTGGGGGTGTACAGGGCCGTGAGGCTAACACATGCGAGGGCTGTAATGTGTGAGACATGGATGGTGCTTGTGTGTGTAGGCTTGCATGCCAAATGCAGTTGTGTGGGAACACATGTTTGGATGAATGTGTATGTAAGTAGACATGTTCGTGATGTCACGCATGTATGTTGTTTTCAGCTGCATGTATCAGCACTGTGTACATGTGCATTTGTGTGTATTTGGCAAGGATGCAACAGTGATGCAGTATGGATGCATGTGACAGCGGGATGTGGAAGCCTGATTGGCAGATGTTACATGGATGCCCATCTGAACATTGCGACACTTGGCAGAGGTGTACACATGCATGCAAGAGTGGTGGTGTGTGTACATGTGTAGTGCACTTCCTGTGTTGCATGTGATGTCTGGCTCAGCTTTGCCTGCTCATGCTGTTGTATGTGTATGGATGGTGCTGGCAGTTGTGATATGGCTGTGGTATGGCTCATATGTGCGAGTTGAAATGACATGTGTGTTGGGGATTGTGATGGCATGTCTGAGGTTTGCCAATGCCACTCATGTACAACTGTCATGTGTGTATGTGTCCATTGTACAGTGCCCTGATGCCTGTGTTTTATTTCTCCCTGTCTGCAGTGTCAACTGATGAAGAGGGTGGAGAAGGTGCTGTGGAGCACAGCAGCGGGGATCCCACCACCAGCCGAAGACGCAAGGCCTGGCTCCCCTCCCATGTTGTGATCTCGTCGGGGAGTGAGGAGTCTGGTGCCGCGTCCCAGGCCGCAGCTGCCGGGAGGAGGTCCAAGAGGCGGAGGTTGGAGTTGGACTCCTCGGCAGCAGAAGGGGCAGCTGGGACCACACAGGGCCCAACGGGGAAAGATGGCACGGAGTCATCCAGGTTGGTGCGGGGTTTGGTGGAGGTGGAGGCCATGCAAGCAACAGAGACGGGGTCTGGAGGTGGGGATCCCACTGGTGCTAGTAGTGCAGTGCAGGACCAGGGACAGGAGGCAGCACAGGCCACCGCTGAGGTGCCTGTGTGCAATCCTGTCCCTGATCCTGTCCCTGCATCATCTTGCACCAGCAGGGATGCCCACGTCCAGACCCGTTTTCAGGCAGGGGATGAGCTCACGACAACTGGCCTTCCTCTGCCTGCGGACGTGGCTATCCGGGTCCGGGTTGAGCCTGTCCTGACTGGTGTGGCGTTGCGTCAACGGGCCATGCGAGGTGACCTGCAACCTTTTCATGAGGAGACTGCACGTCATCTCGAATGGCTCGTTGACCGTGTCGGCCTACTGGGACAGGTCACCCAGGCCGGATTCCTCCGTTTGATGGGGCTTGCTGCGGCCCCCTCCTCAACTGAACCCCCTATGCACCAGTCGTCCTCCGTGCCATCTTCCCACCCATCAGTCACCTGGGTGCCCTGTGGAGCTGCCTCTGACGGTGCGGCCAGGCTGGTGGAGGAGGCATCCCTGCCACAGTCGGGAGTCGGACGTCCAGCAGGGGTGGCCACATCAACGACTGCACCCCAGCCAGCGGAGGATGTGCAGGCAGCAGGAGGCAGTGCACGGGCAGAGGCACAGCAGCAGCAGCAACGTGGTGGGAGCCATAAAGGCTCGGGGCCTTCAACATCGGAGGGGCAGGCATCGGCCAGAGGGCAGGAGGACCCAGGACAGAAAGTGTCTTCCATGTGGCAGCGGTTGGGCCACGCCATTGATGCGGAGCGGCAGCGGGCGGAAGAGGCACGGCTCACGATGGTCAGGGCGGAGACCTCCATGCGGAGGGCCCTGAGGCGGGCCGAGTGCCTCGAGGCAATCCACAGGGGGTTGGAGGTGGACACGTCGACGGCCCTGCGGACCCTCGGGGCCATGGAGGAGGACCGCCTCCGGGACATTGAGCAGGAGTTTGATGATGCCCTGGCCCGGGACATCCAAAAGTGAGCCGTCAGACTATCCCGCTGCCCTTGTACATAGTTATGTAGTTAGTGTTAGGTTTCCTTTGTTTTTGAATTTTTTTGGACCTTTTGGACAATGGGCCACATTTTTGTATATAGGTTTTTTTTATTAGTTAGTGTTGTTAGGTAGGTTTCATTTCTTTTGTTGGGATAATGGACCCTGGCTTGTTCATCTGTACATAGTTCACTGTTGGATTTTCTTTTTCTTTTACAATTTACCCATGGAGCAATGGCTTTCAATTATAATTTTCCATTGGATTTTCTTTTGTGGACTGTGACTTTGGACACCATTCCTTTGGATTATGATTTTTGGTTTTGCTTTTTTTCACGGAGATGCTTCTTTTGATTTTTTTACATTCCCATTTCTGTTTGTTTATTTTTGATTCAATTTATGTTTCCTTTAATACATATTTTTTGATCAAACTTCAATGTGTAGTATCATCTCATTGGTTTCATGCATATTATGATATGGGTTTTGCGATTCACTGACACCCATTGGGTGTATGTGAGGGACATTTGTTCGTTTCCAAACTTGCAATTGGTGTTCTATCATGTTATTGACATTTCTAAGTGGGTGGATGCAATACTTGGGTGGAGGCTGACCATAGGGACCAGGGATCTAGATTGTGATGACATGTTGGCTGGGAAACATGAGTTGGGGCCTGCTGGCAGGTGCCCCACAGTGCTGGGGTGTGGGGGTGGTGGTAGACATGGGTGGGGGCCTGGTGGAGGCTGCCCCTGCACTGCTGGGGGGTGGGGGTGGTGGTAGACATGGGTGGGGGCCTGGTGGAAGCTGCCCCTGCACTGCTGGGGGGTGGGGGTAATAAGGGACATGAGTGGGGGCCTTGTGGAGGCTTCCCCTGCACTGATGGGGGGTAGGGGTGGTGGGAGACATGGGTGGGGCTGGTGGAGGCTGCCCCTGCACTGCTGGGGGGTGGGGGTGGTGGGAGACATATGTGGGGGCCTGGTGGAGGGTGCACCACAGTGCTGGGGGGGTGGGGGTGCAGGGGAACATGAGTTGGACATGAGTGGGGGCCTGCTGGCAGGTGCCCCACAGTGCTGGGGGGTGGGGGTGCAGGGGAACATGAGTTGGACATGAGTGGGGGCCTGCTGGCAGGTGCCCCACCGTGCTGGGGGGTGGGGGTGGTGGGAGACATGGGTGGGGGCCTGGTGGAGGCTGCCCCTGGTGGCTGGGGGGTGGGGGTGATAGGGGACATGAGTGGGGGCCTGGTGGAGGCTGCCCCTGCACTGCTGGGGGGTGGGGGTGGTGGGAGACATGGGTGGGGGCCTGGTGGAGGCTGCCCCTGCACTGCTGGTGGGTGGGGGTGGTGGGAGACATGGGTGGGGGCCTGGTGGAGGGTGCACCATAGTGCTGGGGGGTGGGGGTGCAGAGGAACATGAGTTGGACATGAGTGGGGGCCTGCTGCCAGGTGCCCCACCGTGCTGGGGGGTGGGGGTGGTGGGAGACATATGTGGGGGCCTGGTGGAGGGTGCACCACAGTGCTGGGGGGGTGGGGGTGCAGGGGAACATGAGTTGGACATGAGTGGGGGCCTGCTGGCAGGTGCCCCACAGTGCTGGGGGGTGGGGGTGCAGGGGAACATGAGTTGGACATGAGTGGGGGCCTGCTGGCAGGTGCCCCACCGTGCTGGGGGGTGGGGGTGGTGGGAGACATGGGTGGGGGCCTGGTGGAGGCTGCCCCTGGTGGCTGGGGGGTGGGGGTGATAGGGGACATGAGTGGGGGCCTGGTGGAGGCTGCCCCTGCACTGCTGGGGGGTGGGGGTGGTGGGAGACATGGGTGGGGGCCTGGTGGAGGCTGCCCCTGCACTGCTGGTGGGTGGGGGTGGTGGGAGACATGGGTGGGGGCCTGGTGGAGGGTGCACCATAGTGCTGGGGGGTGGGGGTGCAGAGGAACATGAGTTGGACATGAGTGGGGGCCTGCTGCCAGGTGCCCCACCGTGCTGGGGGGTGGGGGTGGTGGGAGACATGGGTGGGGGCCTGGTGGAGGCTGCCCCTGGTGGCTGGGGGGTGGGGGTGATAGGGGACATGAGTGGGGGCCTGGTGGAGGCTGCCCCTGCACTGCTGGGGGGCGGGGGTGGTGGGAGACATGGGTGGGGCTGGTGGAGGCTGCCCCTGCACTGCTGGGGGGTGGGGGTGGTGGGAGACATATGTGGGGGCCTGGTGGAGGGTGCACCACAGTGCTGGGGGTGCAGGGGAACATGAGTTGGACATGAGTGGGGGCCTGCTGGCAGGTGCCCCACAGTGCTGGGGGGTGGGGGTACAGGGGAACATGAGTTGGACATGAGTGGGGGCCTGCTGGCAGGTACCCCACAGTGCTGGGGGGTGGGGGTGCAGGGGAACATGAGTTGGACATGAGTGGGGGCCTGCTGGCAGGTGCCCCACCGTGCTGGGGGGTGGTGGTGGTGGGAGACATGGGTGGGGGCCTGGTGGAGGCTGCCCCTGGTGGCTGGGGGGTGGGGGTGATAGGGGACATGAGTGGGGGCCTGGTGGAGGCTGCCCCTGCACTGCTGGGGGATGGGGGTGGTGGGAGACATGGGTGGGGGCCTGGTGGAGGCTGCCCCTGCACTGCCGGTGGGTGGGGGTGGTGGGAGACATGGGTGGGGGCCTGGTGGAGGGTGCACCATAGTGCTGGGGGTGGGGGTGCAGAGGAACATGAGTTGGACATGAGTGGGGGCCTGCTGGCAGGTGCCCCACCGTGCTGGGGGGTGGGGGTGGTGGGAGACATGGGTGGGGGCCTGGTGGAGGCTGCCCCTGGTGGCTGGGGGGTGGGGGTGATAGGGGACATGAGTGGGGGCATGGTGGAGGCTGCCCCTGCACTGCTGGGGGGTGGGGGCGGTGGGTGACATGGGTGGGGGCCTGGTGGAGGCTGCCCCTGCACTGCTGGTGGGTGGGGGTGGTGGGAGACATGGGTGGGGGCCTGGTGGAGGGTGCACCACAGTGCTGGGGGGTGGGGGTGCAGGGGAACATGAGTTGGACATGAGTGGGGGCCTGCTGGCAGGTGCCCCACAGTGCTGGGGGGTGGGGTGCAGGGGAACATGAGTTGGACATGAGTGGGGGCCTGGTGGAGGCTGCCCCTGCACTGCTGGGGGGTGGGGGTGGTGGGAGACATGAGTGGGGGCCTGGTGGAGGCTGCCCCTGGTGGCTGGGGGGTGGGGGTGGTGGGAGACATGGGTGGGGGCCTGGTGGAGGCTGCCCCTGGTTACTGGAGGGTGGGGGTGGTGGGAGACATGAGTGGGGGCCTGGTGGAGGCTGCCCCTGCACTGCTTGGGGGTGGGGGTGATAGGGGACATGAGTAGGGGCCGGGTGGAGGCTGCCCTTGCACTGCTGGGGGGTGGGTGTGATAGGGGACATGAGTGGGGGCCTGGTGGAGGCTGCCCCTGGTGCCTGGGGGGTGGGGGTGATGGGAGACATGGGTGGGGGCCTGGTGGAGGCTGCCCCTGCACTGCTGGGTGGTGGGGGTGATGGGAGACATGAATGGGTGCCTGGTGGAGGCTGCCCCTGCACTGCTGGGGGGTGGGTGAGGTGGTATACATGGGTGGGGGCCTGGTGGAGGCTGCCCCTGCACTGCTGGGGGGTGGGGGTGGTGTAGACATGGGTGGGGGCCTGTTGGAGGCTGCCCCTGCACTGCTGGGGGTGGGGGTGATAGGGGACATGAGTGGGGGCCTGGTGGAGGCTGCCCCTGCACTGCTGGGGGGTGGGGGTGATTGGAGACATGGGTGGGGGCCTGGTGGAGGCTGCCCATGCACTGCTGGGGGGTGGGGGTGATGGGAGACATGAGTGGGTGCCTGGTGGAGGCTGCCCCTGCACTGCTGGGGGGTGGAGGTGGTGGTAGACATGGGTGGGGGCCTGGTGGAGGCTGACCCTGCACTGCTGGGGGGTGGGGGTGGTGTAGACATGGGTGGGGGCCTGTTGGAGGCTGCCCCTGCACTGCTGAGGGTGGGGGTGATAGGGGACATGAGTGGGGGCCTGGTGGAGGCTGCCCCTGCACTGCTGGGGGGTGGGGGTGATGGGAGACATGGGTGGGGGCCTGGTGGAGGCTGCCCATGCACTGCTGGGGGGTGGGGGTGATGGGAGACATGAGTGGGTGCCTGGTGGAGGCTGCCCCTGCACTGCTGGGGGGTGGAGGTGGTGGTAGACATGGGTGGGGGCCTGGTGGAGGCTGACCCTGCACTGCTGGGGGGTGGGGGTGGTGGTAGACGTGGGTGGGGGCCTGGTGGAGGCTGCCCCTGCACTGCTGGGGGTGGGGGAGATAGGGGACATGGGTGGGGGCCTGGTGGAGGCTGCCCCTGCACTGCTGGGGGGTGGGGGTGATAGGGGACATGAGTGGGGGCCTGGTGGAGGCTGCCCCTGCACTGCTGGGGGGTGGGGGTGGTGGTAGACATAGGTGGGGGCCTGGTGGAGGCTGCCCCTGGTGGCTGGGGGTTCGGGTGATAGGGGACATGAGTGGGGGCCTGGTGGAGGCTGTCCCTGCTCTGCTGGGGGGTGGGGGGTGGGAGACATGGGTGGGGGCCTGGTGGAGGCTTCCCCTGGTGGCTGGGGGGTGGGGGTGATAGGGGACATGAGTGGGGGCCTGGTGGAGGCTGCCCCTGCACTTCTGGGGGGTGGGGGTGGTGGGAGACATGAGTGGGGGCCTGGTAGAGACTGCCCCTGGTGGCTGGGGGTGCAGGGGGACATGCGTTGGTGGGCAGTAGTGCAAGGTGACATGTGGGTTGGCTGGGGGGCATGGCCATGGTGGATGGGGTGCCTGCAGGACATGTGCAGGGTAGGCCCCTGTGGTGTGGGCCACCTGCAGGGGCCGTGGAGGGTGTAGAGGGAACACCTGGGAGGACCCACACATGCATTTCACGTGTGGTGCTCCCCACGCACCCCTGTAATACACGTACCCTGATGAAATCGTGTGTGATACTTTTCGCGCACCCCTGAAATACACGTACCCTGCTGATTTTGCGTGTGATACTTCCCATGCACCCATGGAATACACGTACCCTGCTGTTTTTGCGTGTGATACTTCCCGCGCACCCCTGGAATACACATACCCTGATGGAATCGCGTGTGATACTTCCCGCGCACCCCTGGAATACATGTACCCTGCTGATGTCGCGTGTGAAACTTCCCGCGCACCCCGAAATACACGTAGCCAGGACATTCGCGTGTAGAACTTCCCGCGCACCCCTGATATACACGTACCCTGCTGATATCGCGTGTGAAACTTCCCGCGCACCCCAAGATACACGTAGCCAGGACATTCGCGTGTGGAACTTCCAGCGCACCCCTAGAATACACATACCCTGCTGATATCGCGTGTGAAACTTCCCGCACACCCCGAAATACACATAGCCAGGACATTCGCGTGTGGATCTTCCCGCGCACCCCTGATATACACGTACCCTGCTGAATTCACGTGTGAAACTTCCCGCGCACCCCTGATGTACACGTACCCTGATGGAATCGCGTGTGGAACTTCCAGCGCACCCCTGAAATACACGTACCCAGCTGGAATGACGTGAGGTACTTCCCGCGCACCCCAGTGATACACGTAGCCCGCTTGCCATGCTGGTACAGGGTTATCGCAGCCCTTTGCGCTGGATTGGGGATTTTGATGGCTTTTCCCTGCGCGAGAGGCGTTCTTGGGGGCGTAACTGGCGCTGCTGCAGGGTCGCTGCGCCACTGTGCGCCACGGCTGGTTTTGGTAGCTGGAATCCATGAATACGCAGTGCGCGGAAATGGTTTATAGCGCACGCGGCTGGCGCAGGGATTCGCGCGCACACTGTGCGCCAGCCGCGTGCGCCACTTGTGCGCTAAATTCTATGAATTACCCCCTGAGCATCTTCAACGCGGCTATTCATCTGCGTGCCTCGTGCGACAGCCAATAATATCACACGCTGTGGCTCTGCACCGACACATGGTTGTTATCCATGTCAACGCATGAACCAATCACAGGTTGCGATGTATTAGCATGGCTATGCATAAGCCATTTATATGCCCATGCCATATGAGGACATCCACATGTGCAAAAGTGTCCAATCAGTGCATGCAGCAGTGTGTAGCCATGAATAATCACCCCCCTCCACAAAAAAAGAAGTTTATATTGATCATTGCAATCAGTGCTTGTTAATGAAAGGTTATCCATGCAACTTCAAGAACTTTTAGCCCTTTAACCCTTCAATGTTTCTTCCTTTTCACCCAATTTTCACCTACTTCTATTTTACCTTGTATTGTGATTTGTTCAGTTTGTCTATTTTTTGTTTTACTTTTTGTTTATTTCCTTTAAGGCATTGTCTTTTTAGTGTTGTCATTTTTGTTCTTTTACATATTCCTCCCCAGTTGGACATTTCAACATGTCCAACCATAATAGCAGCAGCAATGATGACATTATCATTTGGGTCCCCAAACCGTCGCCACCTGAAAAAAAAGCGACTGGAATGAAGACTACCACAGACAGTTGGCGATATTTCAAAGTGAAAGAACATTGTTCTAAAAAAGAGGCATAGGACGTATTATGCACATTGTGCAAGAAAACACAAAGGCCTGGCCCCTCTTATGTTCTGTCACAAAGCCTGGGAACATCAATCATGATAAATAATCCTGTGCGAGCCGACTGATGTGTATCGGAAATCGCATGAGCACCACAAAATAAAAATGGATTGGGCTCATAGTCTATGTGCATGGACATCAGCACCACCACCACCACCTGCATCCACCAGTAGGACATCACTGACACTGAATGAAGCCTCAACATCAGCAGCATTCTCAATTGCACTCGACACAATTTTACCAGCCCCAGTCTCTCAGTGATGAGACTCCTTCATGGACGATGGCTCGAATGGGTAGCCACGGGAGGTGCCACTACTAATCCTTTGGGTTTTTTTAAGTGGCAATTTTTCTACCCATTTAAAAAACAAAACAAAACAAAGACAATACCTTCAAAAACAGGTTTCTTTTTATGTTAATACCCTTTGCTATATGTTTCATCCTTATGTGTTTTTCTCCCCTTTTAGAATCCCCTCTTTCCAACCCTCGGAACATCGCTTTAAAGGGCCACCACCTAAGTTACAGGGGGCCACCACCTAAGTTACAAAACTACATCTACTGTGTTTTATTGTATGCAGTTTGATTGTCTAAAATCCCTCAAAATGTGTGTTTTTAACCACGGTTACAATGTTATTGGGGAGCGGGTGTGTAGCTGCAGATAGAACCACTCCATTCGTTGCTTGCCTTAGCTGCACAAGCATAAACCTGTGACTCATTGGCTGATGCTGTAGCTGTGGTTAGAAATAATAATAAAACAAATGTACAAAGCTGTCTGTTTACATATGTGCATATGTGCATTGCACATACATATATGTATATTTCTTCTGTCTTCTTTCTTGAATATTATTAACTTTGAAACAGAATGGAACATATTTCATAATAAAATAAAAAACAAGAATATTGATGTTTTTTCATAATGGTACCAATTGAATACAGAATGTATTCCTTGTACACAACCAATGAAAAGTTGTGTTCATTAATCATGCAAAAGCGAAAAATTGGAAACCATCTCGCTTTCTACAAGTATATCTATGTAACATGTTAAATACAAATCTAAAAAAATGCATATAATAAACAGTGTGTCAAAAATAACACTTTCAAATAAAAGGGGTAGCTATAGTGTAGTATAGAAATAAAATATGTATGATTACCTCAACTACACTAACCATTTAAGTAACTACAAACTTGGTTTTGCATCAGAACATTCTAATTAGAATTGCTCACAATGTCAATTGTTTGTGCACCTATAAAGACATTTTACTACAATGAAGACAATTTAAAATACTGTACAAATATTATTTAATATGACAATGTACAGAATAATGTATGCAACCTTACCAGGAAACCATGACATATAACATAACTATGTCTTCAGTTTTACAAATAAATAAATGAAGACATGGCAACACTGTAACATTATTTTAGTCATACCAATATTTAAAATAATAGGTAGACAATAAAAACATTTGTCTCTGTAAATGTATTAAGACTTAGCAAAAGCTACACTAATAACCTAACAAATGTAAGTTCCATACTACTTGTAAAATCTGTGTGTCCTTTCTTTGGCCACAAACGCCCATGAGAAGTTAATGACATTTAAAAATGTACACATCATATTTAAATTTTTTGGGGGAAATTGTTATTTAAAATTCTATTTGCAAACATAGTTGTGTGCAGCGTGGAATACTTTTTTACTAAATCAAACTTAATTTTAAATATAAAAATGATATCTACATTACCAATAATGTGGTGTGCATCCTTTTTTTGGCCACCTACACACTAAAGAAGCTAATGACAATTTTGTATAAATTACTATAAAAAAAAATGTCCATGTTGCAATTACTCAATACATTTTACGACTTGTCTGAAAAGCTCCACACTGCAAATAGAACACTTTTAATCACTGAGCAAACTAACACTTAATAAAATCTGACAAATGAGACAGTAGTGATACAATAGCCCTTAAAAGGTGTCAATAAATGACTGCTCATGAAGTTATTTAAAGTGGATGATGATAAAGCATACATAGTAGTTAAGATATACAAGATTGGGGCTAGGTAGGGTTGATAAAGTTCAAAAACAGGTAAAACATGCATTGGACACAAACAATGCAATAACAGTGCATAGAGATTTCTACAACCATGAGAACAAAACAACATAAATTGTCAGTTTTCATACTTTCCAAAATCAAAATCACAAAAGAGGACTATATTTGCTAACCAAAATACAAAAATGGCTGACACATTTTGAGTCACTTACTTCAAACGGCAGCTCAAACATCTAAACAGCACCAACAAGACCTGCTTGGATGCTGTTGAGCCTTCAAACAAAGTCTAAAGTAGTGAACCTATTGACTAGGTGATTATTTCCTGGCAATCAAGGAACACTGCCCAATGACCATTCCATGTGACCGAATTGGGTCCGAATTTCATTTTCTACCCGAAGGGATAATAAAATAACCATATTGTTTAGTTCCAATAGTCATGAATTTCTCAATGTTTTCCCTCTGACAGGGCAATGCTTCAGGCTGCATATGTATATACTTGCTGTTGCACGTGGCTTCGCTCGCATGGATTTTAGGATTTGGTACAATTATTTTCAAAAGGCACATGAGTCTTATTTATTCATGTTGTAATTACAAACAAACAACGAGACAGACAAAACAATAAAACAATACTTAAATGGCATCTGCAACCTACAGACAAAAACTATTTAAGTACTTCTTTGTAAACTACATTAGTGCTTCTCCCTTCAGGTGCTAGAATTACCAGAGAGTTAGGTGAGCTCACTCTGGAACAGGCCACTTAAAACTGCACATGCGAGAAGCAGTCTTCCCCTAGGTCAATCACTGCTATCTTCAAAGTCTGCCCCTGAGATTTGTTGATTGATGGTCATGGCGAAACAAACCTTTTAGGGCAACTGAAGTATTTTTAATTGAAACAGATATTCTGAAGGTATTAGAGGTATTCATGGTATGAACAAGGACTCCCCCAGGCCAGAATCGTTTAGCACTGCAGCCTCAATAACATTTCTGTAGAGAGTTATGACTGGCAACTTGGTGCCATTACAGAGCTTGGGTGGGTTGAGGTTCTGCAATACACAGGTGCTCCCACTATGAGAAGAAGTTTGTGTTTGTTCGGGAAGACCAGGAGGATTTAAAGTGTTCAAGGACTCAACAGAGTTGTGGACTGCGTCATTACCTTAAACCACTAAGTTTACAGATTTGGACTCCATTTGAACTCCTCCGAAAGAATTAATAAGTTTCTTTATGATAATGGCAGGCATGCTGTTATTTGGCATTCAAATGCACGCTCACATAACCATTCTGTAGATTTATCCATTTGATCTTTTTATGTCAGGGTACATTTTGGATGTGAGGTTTTCTAGGGAATTGACGACTGTGCCTAGGTCAGAAGGGATGACAATTTTGCTCTCAAATACGGGATATTACCAATTTTGAGAAGCAGTTCGGAAACTTACTTTATAATGAAGATTTCAAATGTGAATTTTCACTTTCCTAAAATCTTCGGTTTGTGAAATATGGGTATCCTTCCCAAACAATTCACACCCTTTTCTACCTCCCTTAATTGGATTTTCGGAAAACGGTGAAACATGTGTTTCTCTATTTTTGAAGAAAAATCTAAATACCAATGTTCAAATCTGTAACGTCTTTGGTTTTTGAGATACGGTTAACATCATAAAAAATGGACCACTGCCCCTTTCCTCACCCTTCAGGGTGGAATTTCCCAGTATCCTTCCATAGTGGGTGCCTACATCATGAAAACAATGTACCTACCAAATTCCATGTTTGCAGGTTAAACGGTTTGAGCTGGATGTTGATGAGTCAGTCAAACATGCCCCTCCCCTTTTGATGCCCTTAGGGACAGAATTTTCCCAAATCCTTCATTAGTGGGTGCCTGTGTCATGAAAACAATGTACCTTCCCAATTTCACGTTCCTAGGTTTAAAGGTTTGAGATGGGCGTTGATGAGTCAGTCAGTCTGTAGTCAGTCAAAACTTCTTTTATATGTAGAGATCTATCTACCTGTATTAGTAGAATGGAAAGCTGGTAGCCTTAGATGCACAGGGGTGCATGATTGCATATTACAGTCTGATCATCAGAAGCATGCATGCAAGGTCACTTCAAGTCGGAAGATAGTTCTGTGAATCAAGGAGCAGAGCATAAGCCTCACTGCTAGACCCCAAGGGATTCCAATGTCAGAAACACCATTTTTGACTGTATTGATGGTCTAAAATTAGCCTTCAGCTCCAAAGCAAATGCCATTATCCAGAATACTCCTGCTGATAAGCCAACGTGTACTAAAATAAAATGCAGTCATGCTTAGAAACTTTTGCAAGAACAAACAGAACTATTTGGGAAGTTTTAGAGAAATTAAAAAGATTGGTGATCCGACACTTTGCCCATTTGCAGATGTGTCAATAAATTACCTGCATGATTGGGTAAATTATAAACTCAAAAATACTTTATTGCCAAGTTTTAAAAAGACTTTATAGAGTTCACCATGGTGACGATTAAATGTTGACAGAACTCACATATAAAAGTTGATACTTACTAAGACCCAGCAATCCACAATTTGGAATTCAAGACTTTTTTGAAAATAAAACTGATGTGTAACCACCATCAAGATTGAAAGTGCTTTTATTTACGTAATTGCAAAATGGTGCATATTGGATGAGACTCATAAGTGATATCATTTGGAATTCATATTGGGCAGCCACAATATTGGGACATCCCTTTGCCGATAACTGCAAAATAATACACAGATAACTAACTTGGATTTGCCAATTCAGTTGATCATATTTGATCATTGTCTGCAATTTCTCTTATTCAATAAATTATAACATAGTTGACACATGTGTTGAAATGCATGTATCTGGATGAATCAGAGCATATATGCAAGAATTATGAAGTTTATATGCACCAACACCTTGCGGACAAGAAAATCAAAGATGCTTGGGAGCTAGCAGAGGTGTTTGGCAGGTACATAAGTATATAGGTCCAAAGGGGAGCTGAAATGAGCATGTTCTTACCAGAAGCCCAGACTTCTGACAAGACTAAAGTACGGAAGGACAATGTTCAGCATTCTGCCTTCAAGTAAGACTCCTCAAATATGATGGAAAGTTTCACACACATTGCAACCAGGCCTCCACAGAAAATACATTGAAGGCAAACCTTAATATTGGACAACACAACAGTGGAAAATGTGTGTTTTGTTTGTGAGAATGTTTCTCACAGACAGAAAAGTCCAGCTTGCAATGGCAAGCCCAAGTAGGTTATTGACTGTGTGGGCTTCCTAGAGGAAGAATTTAGTGACTGACAATTGTTTTCATTAGTGCGACCAGCACCTGGTCTCCAGAGGTGTCCTCATACACCGAGAGTTCATTGCTATTTTTGGAGCTTATCTTCATAAATGCGCACAAACGTTTTGTGCTCCATGACACGAGAGCTAGTGTAAGAAATGTCCAGAGAGAGTGGGTGTGGCCCAGAAGAACATAATAAGGCCTGGTTGGACTCACCTATTGCATGCCCAATAGATATGGTAGTATTTAGTTAGAGAAAAGAAACCTTCAAGCACTGCATATTTATTTAAGATTCATTGAGCACCTTGAGGCCCATGGGCGTATGGCGCTATATAAAAACTGAATAGATAGATAGATAGATAGATAGATAGATAGATAGATAGATAGATAGATAGATAGATAGATAGATAGATATGACATTCTTCATACAGAGATAGCAGCAGCAGTCTCTAGAGGGTAAGCTTTGCAAAAAGCCATTATCGTTAGACCAGAAGGGACAACTAAATCTGATGGAAATGTAAGGAAATGCAATCAACTGGAGGCCCTAGTCATGTTGACCTTTGCCATTTGAAGAAGAACTCTGCCAGTCTAGCAAGTCTGTAAAAAGATGAGGCAGGGCAAGCTCATGTTGCAGGGCCTACATTATTCAAAGTGTAATGGAAGAATTCTCTCCTGTACACTGATCCCAATAATTCTGTGACAGGAAACCACTAAAGGCTGGTTGTCCCATGTGTCATGTTTCCACTCCCACTGTTGGAGGCTCCGAGAAGAAGGACACGAGAGATGAACTTTGATGGCAACCTTCTTATTTTATTGCCATACATTCACTGACTTATCTCCTCCTCATCTCATCACTTCCCTTCATTTGCCTATCACCCTCTCACCCCTCCTTCTCTCATACGGTATCCTTCCAAGGACACAGCATCTTCCCCCCTCTTACCTTTCCAGTTCTATATCTCTTACACACATTTGCAAGGTCAGTGAATCACACTCCCTGATCGTACCTCCCTTGCACAGTGTCCTTCCAATGACACAACACCATGGTGTAAAAGATGGTCCCCAATGGAGTTGTTTCATGATGTACATTTTGCAGGTCTTAGAGGTATGACTTATACAGCCTCTAAGATGTTGGCTTATTTTTACTGTCCCTAGCTGGTGGTTGAAGTGAAAGAGTTTGTGCACTCCCACCAGACTTGCCAAGCATGTGGTAAGACCAGAGGTGCAACAACAACCCCAAATTCAACTTCCTGTTGTTAAGAGGCCTTTTAAAAGGTAGAATTGAAGATTGCTGATCTATCAGATCCCTAAACAGTAAACATGTACCTCCAGTTGGTCATGCACCATGCTATTAGGCACCCTGAATCTCTTCCACACTAGAGTGTAAAGGTCCTTACAGTGGCAGAGACTCTGATTGAGATTTGCTCTAAAGTAGGTTTTCACAAAGATGTTATCCACGACAGATGTACCATTTTCATAGCTGCAGTTATGAAAGCAATGTGGGTGAATGCTCGGTGATATACACATTTTCTACATCCTTCCAGCCACAAATCAGTGTGCTGGTTGAGAGATTCAACAAGACCGTACATTGCATGAAAAGAGCCATGAAAGAGCATGCAACTGGAATACAAGGTGATCTCCATCCATGTATCTTGTTGGTTGAAAAAGAGGTGCCACCAAACTGAGTATGGTTCAGTCCCTTTAGGCTTTTGTCTGGAAATCTTGTGAGAGGGTCCCTTGGTCCTGTAAGAGAACAGTGGGTGGGTAATCCTCAACCTCTTACTCATGACATAGTGAACTATGTACTTAGGCTCGCTTACATCAGAAATGCCCCACTACATGCACAAGTCTCAGGCAAATCAGAAAGCCAGTCACCCACACGGGCATGATAGACATCCACAATGAGAGAGTACACACCATGTCTGTTAGTTTGGATAGTTGAACCGGTTAAGCTCATTTATCTTCAATATAATTGGCCTGAACTCTATACTTTGCTGCAAAAGATCAGTTCCCTTAATTATCAAATTTACATTAATATTCCTGTGTCAATACAAAGGGTCTTCTATGTGAACCAACTGAAACCATAGTACAGCAGAGATGACTTGGTTATGCTTCATGCAACCGACAATGGTGCTGAGGAGAAAAGTGTTACTCTCCTAGAATGTTTACATAAACATGCCACTGATAGATCGGAAGAAGGGGAACAAATGTTTTGTGATCTGTATGAGGAACAACTGTAGAACTCCTGATGAAGATATTCATTCACTGTATGTCGGATAGAGTGAGAGGAAGCAGAGAGAATGAAGTTCCCAGGATGTTATTGCTTGTTGTGAATGAGCCAACTCACAGTCTAGGGGCTAGACCTGTGGAACTGGGTTGCAAGAAAGTATATTACATAGATTTGAATTCTGCTCCTAAAAGAGCTGCGAATCCTGTACCCAGAGCCCACATGCTCATTCAGAACGTAGCAACTGCCAAATATCTGAGTACAGTTAACCTCACAGCTAGGTATTTCCAAGTGGGCCTAATGCTTTCAATGTTGCTAAGGAGAGGTTTACATTTTCTTCATGAATATGGTACTTTCATTTCACTATGATGCCTTTTGGAACAAAATATGCACCTTACACTTTTCAGAGAATTGTTAATGAGGTCCTATTGTTACTGACAAACATCAATGTTGCTGCCGAAATGTGATTGATCTGTTCAGTTAAACTATAGAAGAGAATATGTTCCACCTAAAGCAAGTGCTTCTTACCATGAAGAATGCAGGCTTGGCCATCAAGGCTGGTACATATCACATAATGCAGGGCACTGTATCTAACTTGGGTCATCAGGTCGGTGGTGGTAAGAGACATCTTCAACATACAAAACAAACAATGAAAAGATCATTCTAACACCAAAGGTTTTAGCAGATACTGTGACTTAGAAGGTGAGGCAGAACCATAGGTGAGTTGTGTCTGCTGTTTATTAGCTGTATTGTGTGACAGATGTTATCTATGAGGATGCATTCTGCTGAGTGTTTTTATTTTTCCAATGCAAAATGAATGTGGTTTCTCGTCCGACTATATGGCTAAAATATTATGTCAGTGATGACTTAGGTGACTTCACACTCAGTGAAAAAGTTAAATTGATCACTGTCATCCAGGTAGAAAATATACATGTATAGTCTATGGTCCAAAGATACACCACCAGAGGAAAGGTGAATTGACTATATTTCAGATACAAAAGTTAAATATGGCTTCAAATGATCACGTGAGGCAGTGCTGTTGTTGTTTCTAATGCCATCTCAATGTCGTAGTCTATTTAGCACTGAAGACGATAGACTAGTAGCTAAGAGCTGTCTCTAGGTCCTATGACCCTATCACTGCTAAAGTATAGAATTGGAGAACAAATGTTATTAATCAGGAAAATCTGCTAAGGCATACACTTGCCTGGACACAATGGGCGTGTATTTCATTTCATAAGGCCCCGTGTTAAAACTCATTGGTATTTCCAAGGATCTCCTATGCCAGCTGACAGTATTCTACTACCCTATGGATTTGATACTAGGTAAAACTACTATAAATAAGAAAATATTGAGTGAACGATGTTTATTGGTAATTGGAGAAAAACATGTTACATATATTTCTATTTTTACTGAATTAAAGTTACTAAACTTAAAAAAAATGTATTTATCATTTCACACAGGTCATGCACATACATCTGCAATGTTCAATTTTGCAAGTATACAACATATACATGTTAACGTTCTCACAAATTCGGGTTTTCTTGAACAGCTAGCTCTGCCAAATATTATTTATACCGCGACCATATGTTCCTGGGTTTAGAGGGGGGCATTACTGAGTCTATATACATTTCCTCGGTGCCGTTGACCCACATAATGTCTCTGTTCCAATCCTCCATTGTTGGAGGTTTTATGTTCTTCCATTTCATTAATATGACCCTTTTAGCTATAAGTAGGCTTAGATTCAGCAGTTTTCACCAAGTTGGGTTCATTTTTCCAATTGCCCCCAACAAACACATCTGAGATGTCCATTCCACCGGCTGGTCTGCCATTCTATCAAGAGCTCCGCAGACCTCAGACCAGTATTGTCTTAGTTCAACACGATCCCATAACATATGAAATATGTTAGCATTTTCAGAGTTGCATCTTGGACAGGTTCCAGGGGAAGTGGGGTATATTCACTTGAGCTTTAATGGTGTGTAGTACGTCCTATGAACTATTTTGTAGTGAATCAGTTTGAAACTTGAATTGCAGGATATCAGTTTGGTCAATGCACAAATCTGGGACCACTCCTGGTCTTCTATTGGATGCCCCAGGTCATGCTCCCATCTGCCCTTAGCCGTGTGGATTAACGCCGGGCGTGTTTGTATTATGGTTTTATAGAGGGCAGATGCCGTAATTTTTTGAATCCCCCCTGTGTATATATATCCAAATCCCATGTTTATTTCAGGTTCTTCCGGGATTGTTGGGTAGATGTGCTGTGTAATGGTTGCTACTCTTTGGTATTGTTGTTTATGCGCATTTGTGTTCCCCACCGTATCTTTAATGTCCTCCCACTGGATAAGGCGCTTCTCTAAGAATAGCTGTCCCCATTGCGTAATGCCTCTAGCACTCCAATGTATTGCCGTTTCACTCTCTATGGAGAAGGGTGTATGGGGGTCACCCCATATCGGCATGCTCGGGTGATATAGCTTACTGACGCCAAATATGTCAGCGATTTTGAACCATGCCGTGATAGTAACCTTAGATGGGTTTATCGTGTTGTATTATTTAGGGGTAGGCCTGGTTATCCTTTGCAGGGCCAACGTCGCCTCACGCTCCCTTGAGGAGGGGGGGGCAGGGTTTAGGAAGCATGTGGCCCAACTCGCTGCATGATTCGTCTGCGCTGCTAGGTAGTGCAATTTCATGTCAGGAGCCATCAGTCCGCCCCTGGGGTAGGTGTCTGTCAAAACCCTCCAGCTCAGTCTAGGGTGTCCACCCCAAATAAATGTTATGCAGGCGCTATTAATTTTTGAGAACAAAGCGCGGCCCGGCCATACCGGTACCATACTAAAGAGATAAAACATTTTCGACAATATTACCGTTTTGATCATTGCTAACCTCCCCATCAGTGATATGGGCAGGGTGCTCCAACGCTTCATCTTGGCACACAGTGCTTCTGCCAGCACATTATACTTTAATGTGCGGGATAGTTGGGTGGTTCTAGCTATATGGGCGCCTAGATAAACTATGTGTACCGGACTCCATATAAGTCCATGTAGGTTTTGGGGTTGTATGGTGTCATCAGTGAGTGGAAATATCTCCGACTTATTGGGGTTCAGGCGTAATCCTGAGTAATCACCAAACTTTTCTACTACAGCCAGCACCTTGCCCAATGTCTGGTCGGGATTTTTTAGATATAATAGGATGCTGTCTGCATATAGCGTTATGATTTGTAGTTTGCCCTCAAGCCATATCCCGAATTTGCTATAGCGTGATCTAAGGATGTCTGCTAAGGTTTCTATGACTAGTGCGAAAAGTAGTGGGGACAATGGGCAGCCTTGCCTGGTGCCTCCTTGCAATTCCAGTATGTCTGTGAGGGACCAATTAATTCTTATCTTCGCACGGGGTCGCGTATATAATATCTGAATCCATTTTATGAGTTTTCCCCCCCGTAATTCCTCAGTACTCCGAATAGGAAGGGCCACGAGACAGTGTCAAATGCTTTCCGCATGTCGAGGGAGACGGCTATACCTTGGGTCTCGGGGGGGTATTGTGGTTATGATTTGATGGCATCGTCTTATATTTGTTGCTGTGGACCTGCCCGTTATAAACCCTGCCTGGTCCTCATGTATCATACATGGCATCAATGGTGTAAGTCTGGTCGCTAGTATCTTCGCTAGGATCTTGGCATCAGTATTTATAAGGGATATTTATAAGGGATAACGGCCGGTATGACCCACATTCTCCTGGGGGTTTCCCTGGTTTAAGCAAGAGTGTAATTATAGCTTCTCTAGTGGTTTCGGGGAGTTTCGGGGAGTTCACATATGTCTAATGCTTCCGTCCAGACGGCATGTAGTGTGGGCGCTAGTAATAGGCTAGATTCCTTAAAGAACTCAGCTCCCAGACCATCCGTGCCTGGTGCTTTCCCATTGGGAAGTGCCTTTATTGCTTCAATTATTTCAGCCTCTGTAATTGGTTCCTCCAGTGATTCCCTAGTTGCATCAGCAATAAGAGTTGTTGGTATCTGGGAGAGATAATGCTCTATTTCGGCATCTGTGACGGTACACTGGGGAGAGTATAGGTCTTTATAAAATGTGTAGAATGTTTCCTCTATATTGTTCTGATCTGTGGACATTGTACCATCCGACATTTGTATGCAGGGTATAGTAGTGGGACCTCTCTCTCCACGCACCGTTTTAGCTAATAGCTTCCCCGGGCGCTCCCCTTCCCCATATCTACGCGCCACAGCAGGTCTATCGAAGTATATGACCTCTTGTTCTGCTGCTTCCATATATTCCTCCAATTTGGTCTTTATTTCTGAACTGAGTTGGGGTGACGGGGAGGTTGCATACTGGGATTGCAATGACGTTATGTGTCTTTCTATTCTAGTTAGCCTACCCCTGATGTCTTTGAGAAATCCACCCACCCTCTGTGGATATTGACTGACCTCTTATGCATACTTTAATGCTTGCCATAGTGTAGCCTGTCTGGCGACCGAATGTTCATTGATGTCAAAGTATTCTTGTATATATTGTTCCATTGAGTTTTTATAAACCAGGTCTCTTAGAGCTGCCGGTTTAAATCTCGATGGTGGCCTGCCACTAACCTTGTCAGGGATTTGCAGTGTCAGTTGTATCGGGGAGTGATCCGAATAGGTCCTAGGGTGTATGTGGGAGTCAGTTACCCATGCCATGCTGTCTCCATCTATTAGCCATAAGTCAATTCTGGAGTGCATGTCGTGGACAGTGGAGTAATACGTGTATTCTCTTCTGGTGGGATATAATGTTCTCCAAGCATCTTTTAGGCACAGGTCTGACATGTGTGTAAGTATTGTATGTGCTGCTTTGGTTAGTGATCTAGTTTGTGTAATTGTGCGATCAAGTTGTACGTCTAGAATTGTATTAAAATCCCCTCCACATAGCACCCGGGCCGTAGGGTAACTCGCCATCTTTTCAAATATTGCAGAGTAGAAATTTGGATGGTCAATATTCGGACCATATATATTAAGGAGAACTATTTCTTTATCATAGAGATTGACATGGAGCAAAACATATCTCCCTTCTGGGTCACATTCAGCTTTGATGCATTCAAACGGTAGCGTTTTATGTATCAATATCGCAACCCCTCTCGCCCGGGAGGAGAATTTTGTGAAGTATTGATGTGTCCCCCAGTTCGGCACCAATTGTTCACCCTGTCGGGGGCCCGTAGGGTCTCTTGCAGGAAGATTATCTTAGCGGCCTGCCTGTTGAGGCAAGCCAGGATCTTCCTTTTCTTGATCCTAGATCCTAGGCCCCTTACATTCCAGCTTAGTACATTAATATCATCCTTGCCTGTTTTAGCCATTATCTATAGGGCGTTTGCTTTCATATGTATATCAATGTATCACTCTTGTATGCTCAAATGCCTTTGTGTCAATAACCTGTGTGTTTTTCCGTTTTCCTTCTTTCTTTCCATAACAAAATCCCAACACCTCCAAGGTAGTCCCACCCGCCACCCTCACAGTTCCCCGAACTTCAACTGTGCCATTAAGTTTCCCCCTTCCACTCCCAACAACATCACGAGCACCCGCTACAGGGGGGGCTGCGGCGTTTCCGGTGCCTGTGCCAACATTAATTATGAGTATTATATCCAGTTCTAACTTGGTGCTCTCACTTAATATAACGTCTTTGGGTTCAGGCTTTGAGTATACTCTATAACATGAGTCTTTAGACTTTCCGGATGTCGGCCTCCTGGAGGGAAACCTTTGTCATTGCAGTTCCTTTCTATTTCTTGAACATGGTAGCAGTGATCTGATCTCAGAACTATGTAGATCGCCATCCTATCAGGTTTGTCCATTATTGGGGGGAATATGTGTTTCTATAAAGTTTGCTGCTTCTTCAGGGAATGTGAAAAAATATGACTTATTTTGATGTTGGATCTTAAGTCTGGCAGGGTAGAGCATTGCATACTGCACCTGCCGTTCGCGCAGCATTTTCTTAACTCCTGTGAAGAGCTTCCTTTCCTGCTGCACGGCCAAAGTGAAGTCTGGAAAGATGCATATTATGTTTGCTTCCCATTTTAGCTCCTGTTTTTCTCTGGCTGTTTTCAGGATCAGGTCCCTGTCCCTATAGTTTATCAGACGTGCTATGATAGGCCTGGGATATGCCCAGGGTTTCGGTTTAGGGGCTAATGACCTATGCGCCCTCTCCACTATGAACATCGGTGACCAACCCGGGTCTCCTGAAAGTGTACATAGAAGGTCCTCCACCGCTTTCTCCATTGGCCCCTTAATTGCCTCCTCAGGTACCCCGATTACACGGATATTGTTTCTCCGAGACCTTGCTTCCAAATCTTCGCACTTGGACTTCACCGTCCCTAGTTCAATAGCCATTGTGGACACCGTGTTCTTGAGGGCCTCCAAGGAGTCCTCATTGCCTGAAATCCTTGTTTCTGCTTCGGTAATGCGAGAGTTCGTTTTGTAAAGTTGCGTTTTTATATTTGCAACACTCGCTGTGATTCCATATAGTTTATCTGTAAGCGCCTCAAAGCCTTGCTGCATAGCTTGAAAGACAGCCTGAGGATCCATCATGGAGGCCGATGGGGTCTGCTTTTCCTGTATGGGCATTTCTTCTTCCCTCTCGAGCTCAGCGTCCTTCTGCATCGTGGTCGTATATTTATCTATTGTGCCTTTGCTCTTTTTAGGGCCAAATTTCTTGGGCATCGTTCCTGATCTGGAAGATATATCTGAAAGGGTTATTCCAGGATTTCCCTTTCCTACTGTCTTGTCTTTGCAGTATATCACGGGGGCCAAGGTGTATTGTGTGTTGAAGGAAGTAGATCAATATCTGGTTTTCGGCGCACTCTGTATTGTTGTAATTAGTCGGTGTGGGCTTGGGCGGCGTCCGAGGAGGGTTTTCGTTGGTGGTGTCAGCCTCTGGCCTCCAGATCAGTGTCCTGATGTAGATACACCACGCGTCCCTAGGAGGGTAGGGTTGTCTAGGAGTCTTTTTACATGGTGCTCCAAGGTGGAGGTGTCAGCGCCGGCGTTCCAGGGGAGGGCCGTGATTGTCGGTCCTGTTTTGCACTTTGCCGCATTACACAGGCTGCTAAGGTGTAGCTGTGCAGTGGCCCGCCATCCCCTCTCCGCCTGTCAAGGGGGCCTTATATTTAATTGCTTGAGTGTCTTGGTCACCCCGTTAGGGGGGGTTGTAGCAACGGTGCTGGTGTCCTGCAAATGTTTGGTGGTTGCCACTAGCTTCTTCTATGGGCACCTTTATACCATTAAATGAACTGTCCGCTCGTCTTGCCGGGGTGCGTTGGCCCTCCGTCTGCTCCCGGGTACTAGTGGGTCCGAGAGGGGGAGGAGGTTTGGATGTGTACCGTTCATAGGGATAGTACCGGGCCCTCTCACGTTCCCATGGTGTTGTGGACGGATTGCTCCATCCTCATTGTCTATGTTTGCAGCGGATCACGCTTACGCTGAGACAATCCGCCATCTCTCGCCTTTCTTATTATTCCCTGTGGGGAGCCGGTGTATCGCCTAAGGGCTGAGCGGAGGGGGAGGCAACCGGAGCGGGGAGCGGGCACCACTTACATTCCCCGCGGCGGGTCCCGCTGGCGGTGGGTTCTCCCCTCCCAGGAGACGCTGCTGTGTTGAGGGTGGAGGGGGTCTGCAGGTGCTCGACGATATACGGAGCGCCTGCGACTCTCCCCCGCAAGGTGGGCAAATCGAGCGGCTGGCGCCGCCGTCGCACATGTAGTTTTCGGGCCAGGCTCCTCCCCTCTCTCGCCGGTGGCTGCGTTCAGTATTGCCTCTGGAGTCCTAGAGTTCACAGTTCAAAAACTGCTTGGCCATTTTGTCCCAAATTTCTTGTGGGCAATCCTTAGCTGGTGCCACACGTTCGCTGCAAAATTCATGTGGAACCGGAATCAGCAAGTTGTCTTTTTTGGCATTACGGCCCTGGATACTGCCGGAGTTTACACGAGAGCCGCCATTTTCTCTTGTGCGCAACAACGCCCCCTAAAGTTACTAAACTTGATGCACAGTCGTTGCTACCCACATGTAAGAGGCTACTACTGGAAAGCAGACTTCTCTTCCTGATTCACACCAAATGATTTCAGGCCAAACAGAAACCACTTTGTGATTCCAATGTAAGATTTCATAACTCAACAGCATGTGATCGTGAAGGGGTTTAAAGGATTGGCTGAACACATTGGTGCAGACTCCTTGCCTACTCTTGATTGGAACATTGGGGTTCTCCTGAAGAAGCATCATGTCACAAGTTCAGTGTCATGCCACTTTGCACGAAAGGTCCAAGCCACTCTGCCAATCTGTGAATGTCAGAAAATGACAGTCTAGTTTCACTGAATGAGATAGGCAAACATGATTATTACAGTTAGTCTCGCAAGACAAGCAGACAGTATCCTAGCATTAACGCATTTACCAAACCACTAACGTGCTTCGCCCTCCGTCTTCAGTACTTTTATACACTTCATACGTATGAGCCCACAACATCGAAAGGCACTGAACAGGGCTCCTGTACACTCTCCCCACTTTCCCTAAAATAACCAAGGTGTTTGTCTCAAGAGACTAGTCCCCCCTTTTTGTCCATGTCCATAAAGTATAACGTGACAGACATCTTTCAGCTTAATCATGATAGTATGCACGCATTTCCGGTGGTATCCTCCTCAAGTGAGGGGCATATGGCCTCCACCTCCATGACAACTCCTGCTGTAAATAAACAGTGTTTTGTTTGTTTTGTTTTATACCAGTGTGATTGGCCTAAACCCAGTGTTCGTGCCCCAGTCACCCGAGGCGGGCCAAATGTCCAGTGTCAGAGGTTTGAGCACAAATACGCTAGATCGTAGCATCGAGCAATGCATGTTGCCAAAGGGATGGAGGACCCCCTAACAAATGCCTGCTAAAATTTTCGAGAACATAATAAACACCAGGGGTATGGGTGTAACACCCTGATGGGGTAGCAAAATTATTTTTTTCTGTTATACCAAAGTAATCCCTCCAAGACCCAACCCCTTCATTTTTATAGTCTTCCCTGAACTCAAGATCAGTACATTATTTGTTAGTATTGAAAAGTGAGGCATCCTCACTTCTTCTCCCAATATGTCCTCCCCCACATGGCCAGGGAAAGGCCATTGCAATTGTATCCTGATTCTGGGAGGTGGATATGCGAGGCAGGATCATCTGGATGGAGTAGACTTGGAGGGAGGAGATGAGGTACCCTTAGATAAGACATGGTATCCCCCTTTTCCTCTCAAAATGTCCCCTAAATCCCCCTATACCGGTGTGGGCTACTGTAGGTCAGAGCCCTATTCTCTCATTGACATTCATTCATACACACACCACTTTAGTAATGGGACGAGCAAGAAGTAACAAACAGAGACAAAAGACTCTAGAACCTATGATGTGTGGTGTAGTAGTTAAAGGACCAATCATCTTGACAGGATTTTTAATTACCCACAATACAGGAAGAAGCGGTACATTGTCGGCTTTGGCTGTGGACGGGAACAGACCAAATCTCCCTGGGAAGTTGTTCAGAGGGAAGACTGAGTGCTGGTGTAGTGGAGCAAGGAGGCTCACCGACGAGAGCCACAGCAAGGAACTAGCAGGCTGTGGGGGATGCAGAGAAACGAGAAAAGCTCTGGGGCATTTACAGGTGTGGGCAAACCAGACAAGGTTCAAAGGAGCTCTTACCCGAGACACTGGGAGAAGTGGTGCCCATGGAAGCCAGAGGAGGCGGAAGCAAGCAAAAGCAAAGCAGACTTCAACATAGCCGGTGCTACAGTTCACTGCAAGAGAAAATGAAGATGCCAGAGAAGACCGGTGAGTCCCATGAGATGGGAAAGGGACATCAGGGAATATTGAGGGCAGCCTGTGTAACGAAATAGAAGAAAGTGAAAAAGCCCTAACCTGGCAAGGGAAAGAAACCAAGTTAATGTGGAAAGCCATATCCCGATAAGCTGAAGAAAAGAAAAGGTCCACATGACATTTCATATAGAAACAAGTACTTTTGAATACTAAATCGAATGAAAGTAAGCATTTTGAATACTGATCTTTGAAAGCAGGTTTGTGTGAAAACTTATGAACTATAACCAGGAGCTATGTGTTTTGAAAGAATACGCATTGGCCAAAGCCATATGAACCATATCTCAAAGTTGTGTGTTTTGAGAGAAACAAGTATTGGCAATAGCCACTAGAATCTGGGAAAGTGCAACATATGATTAGTGGCAAACTTGTGTATTTTGAGACAAACCAGTATTGACAAGAGACACACGATTATGGTAATGTTTACCATGTGCTTAATGGCCAACAAGTAAAATTAAAACATCAAGAGGAGGTGAAATGAGTCTGAAATAGCTCCCACTGTGAAACTGAAACAGTGGCAATATGCAAGTGAACGAGAAACCAGTTAGGTGTATCGGTTGCATGACCTGTAATGCATGGACCATGTGGTCCAACAACTGTGCCTAGACTGAGGACGCCCATCAAAGTAAAGCTAATTGAAATACTTGCAACAGATCTTGTGGGTGAATCTGAAGGAAGTTCAGTGTGAACTGGTATTAAGGATTGAAATTTTGTGAACTTTGTAAAATGCTAAAAGAATTGAAGCCTTTCGGAAGGGAGACCCCTTTGAGCTTTGTGAAATATCCTCAAGCCTCAGCTAAGGGAAACTCTTGTGTCTTGTCAACTATTATTTGAACACTTATGATTTTGACACCAACAGATATTTACTTTGGACATCTTGTCATAGTGTAGTATTCCACCTTCACTTGGTTTGCTGGTTGTTTCCTAGCTACGGTGTCCCTGCCTGCCGCGAGGTTAGGAATGTTTAGGTTTGAAAGAGGTTCTATGGTGAGGGTTAGAGAGGAGAGAGACATAGATCAGAGTGTGAGTGGCAGTGCAGGGCGCCGGATCCATATAAGTAAATAAACGCCTTATCTACTATTACTTGTGTTTCCCTGGCATACCTCACATAGACTATCCTTAGATTTATTTTGGCAAGGAAACTCCACCTTAGTATAACACAAGTATAACACAAGTTATGCCTTTTTCCAACTGTTATTTTGATGTAATGAAAGTATAAAGAGCGAAGTTGAATTCAGTTGTCTGTGTCTGCTTCATGATGCCCTCACAGTGCTCATAGAAAATGGAATCTTTGGATGTTGTGTTCTCATTGTGATGTTTACATTTACAAATGTCAACAAATATGAAGGTGGAATAGTGGCACTGTCAGAGACTCATTGTCTGACAAGATCCAGCTCTAGACAGCAGATGTACAAGGAGAAGCATATTATGAGTGATACCCTAACTTGTACCTCAACTCAGCTCAGAGATGGTTTGGTCAGTAAGGCAAAAGAGGTAAAAGGAATAGCATACTTCCTTCAACAGTGTACAAGTAACATGATTGATGGGCAAGCTATATTCATTATGTGTGTGAGTCAGTAGTGAAAGCTTCCAAATAACAATAGCGCAGTAAGTATCTGACAATACAAGTAATGTCCATGTGAGGTTTTTTAAAGATATAGGGGTCTGACAAATCTCAGGGTATCATCACTGTTTCCTTCTGGGGAACACCTTTCCATGAGGCCTGAGTGGTGAAGCTGCTACCCGATATTCCCCCTGGGGGTGGTACTCAGTGGGTGGATCTCATGGGGAGAGAACCCGTTAATGTCATTTGTGAAAATGCCAGGATGGGTTAGAAATTCTGGGTGGGGTATACTATCTTGATAAAATTGGTTTTGCCTTTGTGTTGCTGTGTTTTTGGTGACTGTCTATTTTGTGTACCCTGAAATAGACTTGGGAACATACTGGGGGTGGTATTTTAAATACATTGGGCCTCATTATGAGTTTGGAGGTAGCCATGCCATTCTTAGCGGCATGGCTGCCTCCAAACTCGTGTCCGGGTCCCGAAAAAAGGGAATTACCGGGCCATTTCGACTTTGGCGGGCCCGGTAATTCCCTTTTCTCGGGACCCGGATGTAAAGACTGGAGGGGGGTGTCTGTACTTCTGCTCTCTATATGGCAGAGGAGAGGCACAGAGGACCCCAGCAAAGATTCTCTATAGGGTATCCTAAAATAGAGGAAACTCAGAGCACATGTCAAATTCAGCATGGAACTGCCACCAGCCCATACCCTTCTCTGTGGGCCACACACAGGTGCCCAAAAACATACACTAGGGGCACAAGGTTGCACCCCCACCTATGGGTGCCATAAGGGTATCCCATGGGTCTGTACACCAAACCAAAAACAGGAAGAGCTGCACTGCAAGGAGTCCCACATGGACTCCTGGGCTAAAAACAATTCAGAACACAAATTAAATTAAAAAGGACTACAGGACAAGGACAGGGAGGCCCTGTCCTTCCAATGCATTTCCAGCATCACACCACACCCGGTACATCCCCATTCCCATTCGAGCCCCCATAGGGCTCAATGGGAATGGGGAGGATGCTAACAATGGACCTGTTAATCACAGGACCCTTGTTAGCATCCTGGTCTGCCCGTGGGTGGCGATATGAATGTCTGGTCTGGCCCAGACGTGCATACCGCCACCCGCGAGCAAACTTGTAATGTGGCGGCCTGGAATGAACAGTGCCATTAACTTACCAGCACCGTTCATTCCACGGCAGCCAGCCTCGTAATGAGACCCATTGTTTTTGTTCTAAAATGCAGCAGGTTTCAGACCTATGTATTTAGGTACAGTCCAAATTCAAGTCGACTCTTGTAGAAGGTGGTCCTCTATAGAGACCTCACCATTTGTGTTTCTGGTGTAGATATGGAAATAGAATGGTACAGAGAAAATGGGATTTGGTTGCTGGCACAGTAACAACCATATATAAATAGGGAAAAATGAATGATTGCAAGTTGAGTGTTCTCAGCGACGTTCAAGCAGACCACTCAGCGACATCCCTGGAAAATTACATGTCCATCTCTGTACCACAAAGAAGTGTATCCAATTGGTGAATGGTAGAGGAGAAAGGGAGTGTGGGGCACCAGAAAACCATACTTAGGGACAGATAATGGGCAAAGGGCAGTTTCGGCAGGTGGAAGCCCCTTCTAAAGAATCACCTGCACATTACATCTTCACTAACTTTAACACTACAACTTGTTACTTTTTAGACATTTCCTGACAATACACACTTTCAGCTCCCCATAGACAGGCCTTTTCATCTGGGCAAACTAGGAAAACTTAAATGAGAATTAGAGGAATGCAATGCTAAAATAAACTCAACGCAGTGGGGAGCATTTGCTGCTTGGTTAGAAGAGGAGAGAGCAAGACTCAATGAGTGAAGGTGAGGGAACTAAGTAGTTTAATGACAGACTGGCTGGGTAGATAAAATAGCTGAGGGCAAGGAGGGCCTCAGAGAAATCATCATACTTATACCCACATATAGAGGAAATATGGAAACTGAACAGAATGACTAAAGCAAGACAGCTGAGGAAAGCAATGATTTTGTTTCACTAATGTGTTGACTGAAGCAATAACAGGCCAGGGACTGGCAGGGCAAGGTGAGCAGGGAGTGTCAGCAGATCAGCCCTCTGTGGCAATAACACCCCAGCCATTTGATCCCTCCACACTGGCAATGCCTTGACCAGGTCAGTCGGGAGACCAACCAAGGTGGTTGCCTATTACCTATCCCACCACCCTCTTATACTCCATCTGTGATGAGGAAAGACACAGGGTATGCCAGAGACTCTCAGCACCTCCAAACAGGCCCTAGACAAATGTCAGCTGGAAATGAAGAGGAAGAAGAACAGTCACAGACCCACTTTGTTTCCAGAGATGTTACATGGACTCCTGCTGACCTGCAGAGCCTGGATGAAGAATTCCCACATATTAGAGAAGAGCTGTAGCAGTTCATAGAGGAGCTTCACACTTTCATCTAGTACTACAATCTTTCATAGGCTGATATGGATCAGATTATGAGGGTAGTGCTGCTGCCTGAGATATGACAGAAATGTTTTGAGTAGGCTACCCAGCTGGTTACCAATATACCAGAGATACCGTTATTCAGCCTACAGTAGGAACAATTACCACCATGCCCAAGATTTGCTCCTGAAATACCACCTGGGATAACCTAAGATTGGGATTTGCAAGTGACACAAAAGAAAATCCCCTGCAGATTATTTAGAGAGACTGAAAGTTATATTTATCCAGGACTCAGTTAATGCAAAGCCGGAGGAATCCACACATGAATCAATAGGAAACTCTTTAATTGCTGGGCTATTACCCAAAGTGCAAGCATAGCTGAAAAAGATATGCATCTAGTGGTTTATCATACCCCTATCAAAGCTTGTGGTTATTGCAAATTACTTTATAGCATGCCAAGAGCCAAAGAAGGAAACCTCTGTGAGTAAATAAATGACCCTCCTTATGCAAAACTTACAGAGACAGGGGCAGGAACAGATTCTTTTTGTAAAATGCACAGAGGGGAGGTAGACCACAAAACAGGGAGAGAGGAGGTCCACACCCAAGAAAAGTGGAACCATGAGGATCATTAGGAGGCTTCCAAGGGTTGCAAAACCAAGCAGACCAGGGGGTCAGAAGGAACCACAAAGACAATGAGTTCATCAGGGACAATGGGGTCAGCAAGGACCCCGCGGACTTCTGACAAACACATTTGTTTGTAATTACTTTAGGGAGGCAGGACATTGGAAGCATGAATGTCTATACAGGCCCCAGAAACCTTTTTTCCAAGACAAGCTGGGACAGATAAAAATGCAAGGTCCCCCTACCAACAATCCTGCCTCCTTACTTGACACAAATCAGGGAGCCTTCGGCTCCCTTACTGAATATAAATGCTCCAGCATTTGCTCCCAATCTTTCTCTAGTTGCCCAGAGCGACCAAGACGCATTCTGATGATGCCAGGATAGTTTGGTTCAAAAGGTCCCATTAATTCCAATTGATCAGGATGGTCCATATGTTCAGTGCAGTGTGGATGGAAAATCAAGACCAGTATCAGTAGACACAAACGTCTATTCTGTGTCTTTATGGGTTTCTCAATGTATGGGTGTCCACCAAAACTATGAACGCTGTAGGCATATCTAATACTCCAATCATATATATGATTACAGAGCCCCTTACAATCACACTAGGACATATCACTGACACACATGCCTTCTTATTGAGCACTTCAGTTCCTGTTAATCTGTTAGACAGAGATGTGTTGTGCAAATTCAGATGTACCATCTATTGCAACCCAGATGGAGTATTCTTGAGTGTCCCTCGCGTTAATGTCGAAGACTTAGAACCATTACATAGAGACCTAGAAGTAGAACAACCATGTGAGATAGAATGCTGAGAAGATTTGAAGGATTTGATTATTTGCACAACTGTCACTTTGTGATTGACATGTGATAAAGAGGTATTATGCATCCATATGGCAGAACCATTGATACATTTAAGAAGATTCCCCAAATTCCTCAATACGCTCTGAAGCCAGAAGCAGCACATTGAATAACCCCTGTTATCTGAGCACTCTGAAGCCCAGGGATAAAATGTTCCCATTTATAGTCCATGTAACACTGTGATACTGCTGGGTTAAGAAGCCAAGAAAGATCACCTATCAATTCATCCAAGACCTGAGGGTAGTCAATGCTGTTGTAATCCCCTCATTTTCCATAGTACAGATCCCAGCTACAGTACAGTCCTGCATTCACACCAGATGCTACCTAATTTACAGTAGCTGACCCATGTTTGCCATTCATCTCTGTCCCATACACAAAGACAGAGCTTATTTCAATGTTCACACCGATGACTGCCGTACACTTGGATCTGTTCACCCCTGAGGTACACCAAGTCCCCTACCCTCTTTTCTAAACAACTAAAGAAATACTTTAATTAAAGAAAAATTTCCCAGAGGGCCAGTTCTTGTCCAGTATATCAACAATGTGTTAATTGCCTCACCATTGCAAGGCTTTCAAGCAGGACACACAGGTTTTACTAACCGTTCTTGCTGAGAAATGATACAAGGCATCTGAAACAAAATTATAACTCTGTAGACAAGCCATTCATTATTAAGGTTACAACATTACCTGGGTCTCTGATTGATAGCCCCCTCAAGAAAAGAATCAGCTAAGACGATTCAGAAAACTCAAACTTTCACACAGCTGAGGGCATATTTGGGCATGTTTGAGTATCACCAACAATGGATCTTAGGATACGCTGAGATCGTTAAAGCACTACAACATCACACCCATGTGAAAATCATAGAACCTCTACAGTGAACGACAGAGGTTGACAAAGCTTTCACCAAGATAATAAGTAGTCCGATACGTGCACATGCTTTAGGATTTCAAGATTACACAAAGGAGTTCACCCTACATAATCATGAAATGAACTGGTTTGCCTTAGCTGATCTGACCCAAAAACATGGCATACACCACAGACCAAGAATGTATTAAAGCAAAGAATTGGACTGTGTGGATGCTGGAATACCACCATCCCTAAGATCAGTAGCGGCCACAGCAGTAGTGGTAGAACAGGGCTAAAACATTTTACTAGGATCTCCGTTAAAGGTAGCTGTGCACCCCATTCAGTTGACTTCCTACTACTGAAAACCAAAACTCAGCACAATTCTCTATCCCAAACCAGTAAACACAAGATTTACTCTTAGGATCCTCTAATTTCACATCGACCAAGTTCTCAGGACTAAGCCCAGCATCTCTTCTCTCCACTCTACAGTATGGGAAGCCACACAATACAGAACCCATGATTGTGTAACTGTAACCATTTTCTTAGTGAATCTGTGAACCTCTTTAAGTGATGAACCCCTCTCTGACATAGACTTGACTTACTTTGTTTATAGATCATGTTATTGAGATCAGAATGATTAATTGGTTGAGGGGTACATGGTGCATGAGCCTGGGGAAGTGGATTAGAGTAAAAGGTTTCCCCAGGTCACCTCAGACCAGCTACTGAAGCTGATAGTGTTATACTATTTAGTAGAGCATGCAGTTTAGCCCCTCACCAGTCTGTCAATACATGCACTGACGCCCTCTATGCATTTGGAGTAGCTTACAACTTTGGTCCACTCTGGAAATACTTGCATCAACAGGATCCCCTATCAAAAATCACATATATATTTTTTTTAAACATCCTAGACACCATTATGTTACCAGAATGAATTACCATTATACGTGCACTGCTCACAAACCACTAGTTCATGAAATCAGTTGTGGAAATTATTTCACAGACCAGATCGGACTGCCAAACAGGCTGAGGTGTCTGACTCAGGAGATGACTACAACCTCCTAGTTAATACCAGTCCCGCACATTCCCCAATCAGACCCTGGAAATGATGGCCCTTATTCAAGAAAATTCCTCCTCCAGTGAAAAGGATAATTGGAAAAAAAGGCTTGTCGACTGCATGACAACACACAGTGGTGAAATGACCAAGGCAGATTCTATAACGGTTGTGAAAATACTTATGAGGAACTGTGTGCATGGATTTTGTGTACCTGTTAGCTTCATCAGTGACTAGGGCTACCATTTTGCAAATAGTGTGGTGTGGTGAAATCACTTATTTCCACTCAGCATCATTTGCATTGCCCTCACCATCCCCAATCACCAGGTACTGTAAGAGACACAATGAAGTCATTAAGAATAAAATGGCCAATCTCTGTGTACTGATCGGGTTGAAATGGCCTAAATCCCTTCCCCTTGTGTTTATCATGCAAAGTACCCCTAACAGGAAATGTGGTCCCAGTCCCTATCAAGTGTTTTATGGCAGAACACTGTGTTTGCCCTTGTCTCTCCCTGTTAAAAGTATTGATAACAATTTACGCTTAACTGATAACATATTATTGGAGTATGTGAAATCCTTAATATATAGTCTGTCAGTTTAATCCAGTACCAGGCAAGGGCACCTAAGACCCATTTGTGCCCAGCCACTCTCTTTAGCCAGGTTGCCTTGTTCTATTGAAAATACATCAGAGGAAGTTCGGCATTGGTCCAATTGTGGAAGGGGCCCTTGCAAGTTCTCTTAGTGTCATTTTCTGCTGTAAAGATGCATGGGCACCTGATTTGGGTCCACTTGACCCACTCTAAGTAGGCTACCTCTTTAAATTGATGTGATAAAAATGTCTCTTTTATGTTCTTTTATTGTTCTAGACTTTCATTTAGTTTGTAATTT
Source organism: Ambystoma mexicanum (assembly GCF_040938575.1). NCBI lineage: Eukaryota > Metazoa > Chordata > Amphibia > Caudata > Ambystomatidae > Ambystoma > Ambystoma mexicanum. Next base: position 457,598,007 of record NC_090941.1, on the reverse strand, counting down.
ACCTTGTAATTCCAATAAGCTAAAACAGATTTCACAAACATAGTGACCACCTCATATGTTCGGTGCTGACCATGGTATACAAAGAGGTTTGAGGCCAACTGGCAGGTCAGAACATGTGATTTGCATTGGGCTAGGAATGTAGGCTTGAAACATGACTGGGATTCCTCTTGAGACTTACTATGTGTTCCAAAGTTGTTGATCCTTATCCAAATTGGTTGTCGGATGATGACATCCTTCAAGACATAAATGCTAAACAGCAGTCCTTAAAACTATCTCCCACATCCAACATTCTGTTTTGTACTCTAGTTTACAAAGAAAATAAGTTCTGAAAATAATATACTGGTAACGCTATCAAACCAACATGGTGGTGTTGGTGAGGGAGAAGACTAAGATTGATGACAGAAGTAGGGTCACTGATGTGGTGCTGCTTCCCCCAGGATACCACAACATTTTCATACCATATTTTCATATAATTAGTCTATGGAACTATACCAGTATTTACTAACTACTTTGCATGCATGTAATGAAGATTTAGCAAATAGAACCTGTACACTAATACAGTATCTCCTATTGCTGACATTTGAGGCTGTTGAGTTCATAAGTAATACTCAGATGCTTAGTTCGAATCTCTGGTATTACACAGTAAATAAAACAGATAGTTCTGAATCGTGGTATGTTGTTCTGAATAGTGCTTTGTCTACTTTGTCTACTTTCATATTTGCTGTTCCTTCATCTATGCTTTGGGTTACTACTAATTTTCCTAACTGCAGTAAGTGGGCTGCCATTCTTCTCCAACAGCAGAAAGAGGAGTTATGCAGAGAAAGATAGAAATAGGAAGTGACCGATCAGGATGGGGCCAATACATACCTTGCATCTTGGGTATCTCTAAAGGGCAACATTAAGATGGCGGTTTTGGTTGCTTAGAACAAGCTTCATAGCTTATCTCTGAGTCAAAGCTCACCAACACAAAAGCAAACATCGGTGAGCTTCACATAATCGGGATACTCAGCAAACTACACAAAATGCCATTCTCCAGCTAATCAAGGAAGTGATGATGGTAGGGCAAAAACAGCAATGTTACATTGTCTGTGAAGAGGTACAATACTATCATAATTCAGAAATCATAAGTATCCGTTAAGATGTTCAGCATAACAGCTGGCCCAGAATACTGGGAAATTCAGGAATGCAGAAACCTCTCGTAGTATAGTGGAGTCAGAGGATAGGCCTGTGGACATCAAAAATGCAACTTCACAGCATAGGGGCCAGTTATAGGCATCTGGCCCCCAACCACCAAAATCATACCAGACCTGTGGACCAGATATAACTGGGACTGGGTCACACACAGAGAAGTATGGGAAGCTCCATGGATAACCCTGGACTTGTGGTTAGGGATTGGCTCAATCTGGAATTTGTGACCCTTTCAGACACCACAGCTTCAATAACGTAATACATTAGGAAAGCGTCACGGTGAGTAGACCAAATCGCCCCAGCCCAGCCGCAGTAGGAACATTGGGGCACATTAAGGGCCCTGACTGGATCAAGCCTCAAATGAGGGCTACCTGGACCCAGTCCTGGCACCTCTGGCACCATACTCATAGAGCTAACCTCAAGGAAAACACAGGTATAATCGGTCTGCCACTGAGTGATTGACTTCTGTGCTAATTGCAGTTAAGGGTGTGGCTTTGAGCCATTAGCTTTTGCATTAGTGTGCAATCATGGGTGTGGCAGAGAGCTTCTGGAATTACTTACACAATGGGAGTGGCAGGACATGGTTGGCTATATAAGCCCCACCCAAGCACTAAAGCATGCTTCGCGTTATTCTGCAGTTAGCAGTGTAATTCTCTCCAAGGAACTCCTGCCAGCAATCTTCCACAAACCTGCAAAGAAAAGCCGGGGGCCTTGCATACTCACTTGCTCTGATTTACCTGTGCCTCCAGCAATGACCCCGTTGTTTCTACGAGGACTATAGCTATCATTGGTCGCTTGCACCTGCAGAAGCAAGAGAAGGAAAACAAGGTTAACCGCTGAGCTCATTCATCGCACCCTGTAACCTCCGCGCATTACCCACTGCTTTCGTCGCCATCGACCATTCATTCATCGCGCTGGCTCACAGGTACCTGGAAAAGAAAAGGAAAGAACTAGATCACGCAAACTGCACCTGAGCTTGTGCTGGCCCCCTAGATACAAGACAGGCCACCCTGACCCACTGGCTTAGCCACTCGCATGCGTTGCACCAAACCAACGCACACCGAGGAGGGCTTAGTGCCACAACAGCGACACAAGCCACAACAGTGACACGAACACAGACTGCGGCACAAAACAAAGGACAACACAGATAACAGGACACGGACAATATACCATACAATGGATTACATGGACAATGACAAGCAGAGCAACACAAGTCGCGACCACAGCAGTACTGGGTTGCCACCCGATTTCAAGGGTTAGTGAATAATTGGATCCTACAGGACATTGCTCCCCTGCTGAGACTAAGCAGGTAGGAGACCCCACCAACCAAATACCCAAGGTGAGAGCACCCCGGAGTGGGGAAAACGTGTGGAAGGAGCAGGTTGGGGGCACAGGTGGCAGGAACAGACAGTGTCACTCACTACCCTTTCCCCTGTAGTAGGAGCTGACCCAAGACCAGTCTAGGGAACAAAAGACATGCAGCGCCTCAAAACAGGGAAGCAGACACTCCATGCATCAGAGTCCCGACGTCCCCGCAGAGGGACAAGGTGAGCGTAACAGAAAGGGTCAGGTTTTGTAAGTGCATAACAGGTATTGTTGGGATAGTAAATCAACAGGAATATCATTGATGCACAGGCTTTTCTATCATGGGGAGGACATGTATGTCAAGTGCGTTTCAATGCTGTCATCAGATTTGCATTATACAGACAAATGCTAGGCAGGTCAAAGCATATTTGCCTGAAGTAGAATGAAAAAACGTAAAGAGTTCACATAGATTTTCTAAAGGGATGGTCCAAAATAGTGCCAAGAAGGTTTGAAAAGTTGATACCAGATTTAAAGATTATTGTCATTCAAAAGAGCTTGCAGGTGCTAGACGTTGTATTTAACTAACCGAAAAAGGTGTTTGAAGTAGCTCAGAGTTCAGCCACTCCGTGCAGTCCTAATGGCATTATGCGTGCCATTAACAATGACATCTCTGAGCAACCCTCACCTGACAAGAATTTCACAGACGTTATTACATGGAAGCGGCAAAAGGGCAGCATCCCAGTATTAACCCAGTTTCCAACCCACTTCATCCTCCAGGTTTACTCCTTACACTTGCACATAACAGGCATTAACTTAACAGTACATTATTCCTGCCATCCCCTGAGATGAACGCCTTCATTGTTCGAGGGATGGCAGGAATAATGTACTGTTAAGTTAATGCCTGTTATGTGCAAGTGTAAGGAGTAAACCAGGAGGATGAAGTGGGTTGGAAACTGGGTTAATATTGGGATGCTGCCCTTTTGCCGCTTCCATGTAATAACGTTCCTGCAGAAATGTCGCCTGGCACAAAAGTCGCCAAAAATAGCATTTTTTTTTTTTTTTTTTTCCAGGGACATTATTACATCAACATGTGGGGGACACCCCTGCAATCCTCAAAACCTTTTTTTTTTTTGTTCCAAGGGGAGCAGGGGACACCCTGCAACCCCCACTCCCCTTGACCACATATATGGTCACCAAATATAATGGCGCCACAACCTTTTCCCGGTGACATTATGTATGGCGACCATATACATGGGAATAATATCACCGGATACCCTTTTGCCTTGCAAGACTAACTGTAAAGACCTTTCACTCATCTTATTAACCAAAACTTTCTTTCTGATGGTCCCAAAACTAACCAATTGGATGACCGATGATGCGTGAAAAGCAATGAATGATTGCATTTGATATATTTAATACGTAATTGGCTTCAGAGCTGCCAGAAGCACGGAAACTGCTCTCCTGAACATCCGTGAGGACCTACTCTTGAACCTTGACTCCAACACTCCGTGTGTTCTCATTCTGCTCGATCTCTCTTCTGCCTTTGACACTGTCAACCATGCCATCCTGCTCAACCGTCTCCGTGATAACCTGGGTATCACTGGTCAGGCTCTGGCGTGGCTGACCTCTTTCCTCTCCAATCGACCCTCCCAGGTCCAACTGGGGTCCTTCCTCTCTGACATCTTTTTCTCCACCTGTGGTGTCCCCCAGGGATCAAATCTCTCCCCCTGGCTTTTCAACCAGTACCTGGCACTTCTTGCCCACTGCATCGCCGCTCTCTGCACCAACTTTCAGTGCTATGCGGACGATACCCAGCTCATTTTTAGGCTACCCTCGGCCTCCTCCTCTCCTTCCCTCATCTCTGACTGTCTGTCGGCTATCCAGGAATGGTGTGCCGCCAATGACATCTGCCTTAATGCCAGTAAGACTGAGATTCTACTCATCGGCACACCCACTCCCTCCTTCCCTGCAGCTCTCTGGCCAGCCTCTCTTGGCCCTCTTCCTGCACCTACCTGCACGGCAAAAAACCTCGGGGTTATCTTCGACTTCACACTCTCCTTCTCTCCTCATATATCTGACGTCTCTAAGAAGTCACACTACCAGCTGCACCTCCTCAGAGGTATTCTTCCCTTCCTCTCCTTCCCCCAGAAGCTCACTGTCTCGCGAGCCCTGGTTCTCTCAAAGCTGGACTACTGTAACAGCCTCTATCTTAATCTGCCTTCCTCCACTCTCCACCCTCTGCAACTCATCCAGAACAGAACTGCAAGACTTGTCCTTGGCCTTAAGCCCAGGGACCGTATCTCTCCAGGACTGAAGTCTCTACACTGGCTCCCAGTGGCTGCGAGGATAAAGTTCAAAACCCTCTGCATTGTCCACAAGGCCTTCTGGGGCCTGGGGCCTAAATACCTTCAACTCTCTCTTCCTAAATATCTTCCTTCCCGAGCCCTTCGCTCATCCGTCTCCAACTCCCTCTGGGTCAGCCGCTTCTCGAAGCAACGAGCTGGGGGTAGATCTCTCTCCGCGGCAGGGGCCTCCCTCTGGAACAGCCTTCCTGCCTCCCTGAAACTTGAGGAGAACCATCTACGGTTCCGGAAGCACCTCAAAACCTTCCTCTTTGCTTCTGCTTTCTCTCTCCCTCTCCCCTGCTAATTCTTCGCTGAATCTGCACCGAATCTGCAACTGGGCCACTCTCGCCGACCTCGGTCCTGGGCCCAGCCACTCTGCACTTGCACTGCCTCGCTGGCAACCCCTGCTCTGCGGGACTGTCTCTGTATCCCTACAGCCCCCGTTCCCAGCACTTGTCTACACTTACCTTGCACTTGCCACCAGCTGGCCCTATTCATTTTATTATATATACTTACCTTGTACTGCACTTGCCCCTTCCCCTCCCCTTGCGCTTTGTCCCTTCCCCCTTCCCCTGCACTTGCGCGATCTGAATGACACATGGCCTAGTAGGATCGTTGACCGTCTTCCCCCGTTTCCCCCTCCCTGCCTCGTCACGCCTTGAAACACTTGAAACGCTTGTGTATAGGCGCGTTACAAATGCCATATCATATCATATCATATCATATCATACGTAATGAGTAACTTTCATCAGTTGTGTGTTTTCAGTACTTCCACAAACTGCTATACAAGGTAACAGTTGAATCCGTTTTTTCTTTAAAAAAAACGGAATAAACAGTGCACTACTATACAAAATAATATACATATATACATTTCTCCCATTACTAAAGGCAGCATAGAGTAATGAGTAGCATTTTCCAAGTTGTCGCCCACCCACTTTATGCGATTAGATGGCGAATGCGGGAAGTGTGCATAAATAATTGTTTTGCAAAATGTTCTTCGCCCTTCCACTTTTCACATATGGGCACAAATGAGAAATGAGAATGCAATGCCATGGAACAGAGCATAACACGAGGCTGAGATGCAAACTGGATGAAATCCTTCGATGCAGTAATCCACATGCAGATGGATTTTATTTCATTTTTGATTTATATTTGTATTGCCACACTTTCCCCAGGGCCTCCAGATTCCGCTAATTATTGTGCAGATGCCGCTGGGGTCGCACACTGCAACCGTTCCGCGTGTGTTGACGCAAAGCTCCACAGTGGAGGCAGAACAAAGACACCACAGTGGGTGACATGCAGGTTTTGGCGCCCAGATTACTAGTTCCGAGTTTCTAGGGAGTCAAGAACTTGATTGATGGTAATTGTTCTGAAATTTCTTTGGGGCATAATTCTTCCAGCAATTAGTGTTACAGTTGCGCATGAATATGGAACGTGTCAGCACTCAGGAGGCAGGAACGAGTGGAACTTTGTAACATGAGCTCTTATTAACAAAGGGGAAAAACAGGAATTGTGGGAGAGCCGCCGAGAGATGTAATGTGCGTGCTATTTTTAAATGCATGCACATTTATTGTGTCGATCTTCACTGTAGCTGAAATAAGTATGCCATGCTTTCATACAAAGAAGCACAGGCGTGGATTGACCTACCGAGGGAGCTTTTACGAGATGGAGCAGATAGGAAATACCACAAGTGCAATCTAAGTGTCGAATGATGACGAAAGGTAACGACTCATTTATTAAATTCATCTTGTTTTCGTGCAAAATATTTTTTGCATCAGAATAAAGCTACTTACATTCCTACAGTGACCTGATGCAATGATGCCTTTGAATAGATCTGAGATTTTTTTTGTATTCAAATAATATTGTCTGCAGCATTTACTCAATGTTATTAGCACATGGAGATCGTTATTGACCTCATTTTAGCCAATCAGAATGTTCAGAGTGCAACCATAACTACTGGTATTGACTGCCTTCTGAACATTCCGACTTCAAAAGCTGACAGGGAATGAAACATGCAATGTCCAAGCAAAATGTCTTTACATTTCGTTAGTAGAAGGGTGGTTTGTTTTTCATTGCAACATCCTATTGTACATACCAAAGAGAAAGCTAAACCATCGGAAATATGTTCACTTTCTTAAAGAGAAAGGGTTAACTTTAACAGGCCCAATAATACATGCTCATGTTAAACTCTATCCAGTTGAACCGAATTTGTGACAGAAATACTTAACTCATGAAGACAAACTAGGAAATACAAGCACATTTAATTTACTGAGTTTGTCGATTTACTGTCCCATTATAAAACTAAATGTTTTACTTCACCCTCAAAAACCCAAAACATGATTGTCTAGTACTCCAAGTGCTATAGCCCTATATGCCAAGCGATAATGACCCTTCTCCAATTTATGGCCCGAGGCGCCGCGATAACGACCCCTCCCTCCGTCTACAAGGCTATATGAAGAATTCTGAAAATAATTACACATGGAAGAAGATATATCTGCTGGAGGATGTTACCCGACAGGTTTCCCTGGATATTTCTGTCTCCTCCCCAGCAACTAAGGACATTAAAGTGTGGCGTAAGGGTGGCTTGTCAACAATGGTGTCAACAGCAGAGTGTAAGGATGGTGAGCTCTTTGAGAAATCTGAGCCAAACCTGTTGTGTGTTGTCGTGCTTGTACCTGAATTTGCAGATCTGTGTGGCATGGCTTTTTAAAAGTCAGTGTGCAGCATCAGCATTGCAGGAGTAAGATGGCCCTAGTGATCTCAAATATTGGGTAGCGAAAAGGTCTGAGGACTGTGTAAGACTGACTGGCGATACCAATAGAAGAACTACATGACGATATAATTGGAGGTATGCAGAAACACGCAACACGGCTAAAAGTCGCACTGACCTGACAAAAAGAAATCAAGTCTGTCTATTGAAGAACATCATTTTACTATCGATGCCTAGGATGTGGGATAACCTCCAAAGTCTAATACTCCACAGCTCCTAAATGTTTTTTAATGCGTCTTACAGGCAGATCCTCCCATAGATGTAGTGAACACCACAATTAGTCTGAGTATTATTACTGTACCGGTCATAGAATTATTAGAGCTGTTTTAAACTATTGCTTCAGACAAATTGGAGGATTAACCAATTGGACTAATGAAGGCTGGGTCATGTTGACGAAGTTGATACATTATGCAGAAAACGGTAGGAGTGCACCACAAACATGCTTGTAAGGAGTGGGCAACTGATGACGTAACAAATAGAAGAATTGTTTCACTTGTTTAATTACCCCGTATCTGTCCTTGCCCTAGAAAACAATGACAGTGAACATGTGTTTATTGGGATTTTGATGTTGGGAAATTGTTGACTGTGCATTATCAAACTTGGAGTATAATTTCCGTTTTGGTTGTATGGTGTCCTTGTATTTATTATTATTTTTCTATGATTCATATCACGTTTTGTAATGTTTTTTGTGGACAATCAATTAATAGATGCATTTTGGGTTGTCACTGAATTGAATTAATTTTCATTGGGCTGTGTGATGTCTATATGTTTTGATATATTAAAATAAACCAAATAAATACTTGTTTGAGATCTTTTCACCAACCAGCTACATATAGTAGCATGCTTCATCGGTTCTAGATATTGCTATCACAGTAAAAATCTGATCTAAACCAATCTGTTCTCTCCTGAGTCCTTCGCTCATTCTTACCAATAACCCATCATCCCTTTCCTTTCCACAGCCTATGGTCCTGGAACACCCGGCCAGGGTCACAATATTCCACCCTTTGGTCAAGGCTGGGCACTGTAAGACCACTGTGGTAGTGATGGTCGCAGTATAATATTGGATAACATAACATAACATAACATATGTGACATGCAGTAGTGTACATGGTGCTTATGGAAAATGCTACTCCTGCTTGTGAATTTAGCAGTGTGTCTTTTTTTTTAAAATGATGTCCCTGAGAGAATAGATGTTTGTCTTAATGTCTGCAAACATGAACCCGCTGTTCAGCACAGTATTATATGGATATTCCCCATCTCGTTACTATGATGCAAAGCTTTATGCTGTGAATGCACCCTGTCCCCGGCGAATGGATATATTTCCAGGCAAACATTGGCAACATCAATATCCAGGGGCTTGAGTGGAATCTGCAACTCATAGTTTGCTGGCTTCAATGTCCAAATGGGGTCCGAAGCTTAGTTCATGTGATGGAATAATGGGAAAGAATAAGCAATGGGTGTGCCAGAAATGGCATTGCTTGATACAGTTTGGGATGTAGTGAGGAATGCAATGGCACAGATGGAGCTTGAGACAGAGCTGTGGTGTGTTGATCTCCCAGTCACCTCTACCTTTGTAGGGAGTAGAAAGGCTTTAACTATAGATGCTTCTTTTCTGCAGCCTTCCTGCGGGACAGTCGTGCATGCATTTGGAGTAGATTTGTGGGTAGATTCTAACTGTAGCACCCTGAAGGGAAGTGGGCCGAGGGTAAAGCTGTAGGTCCTCACCCTCTCCAGAAGTCAGTCTCAGCTGTAGGGATTGGGTGAATGAGAATTATGGTGGAGGGAGTGGACCCTGATAGAATAAGTAAGGTAGTGTGTTGCGGTAACTGTGACATATAGCATGTCTATTCAGTCATCTGATGCCAGCTCATCAATAATCCTTAGCAGCTCCTAGGAGCTTACTGTCGGGGCCACTATCCCTCTAACCAAGCTGCTGCCGATGAGGAAACAAGAAAAAACAACATGGGTTAATAAACAAGGTAAAGTTGCCAAGATTCTCCTGCAAAGAAAAACGAGCGAGGCCAGGAAACATTCACCTAAAGAGAAATACAGCTGCAGGCTTGCATAACTATAAATCTAGCAGCAGACAACAGGCGCAGAAAGCATTTACTAAATATGCGGGACTTGGTAGCTCCCTTTCATATAAGGGACTCGTTGAGGGGCAATGTTTTTTGAAGGATTCATACCATATTTGCCCGAAGAATTGATTACAAGTTCACAAATGTTTGCAGGTAAATTACTTTTTGTTCCTAAGTAATGTATCAACTTCTTATTTTCGTATGGATATATATCAGTGAAAAAGCGTAGCTAAATAGACGGGCCTGATTACAAGTTTGGCAGTGCTTCAAGAAAGTACTTGTTTTTCCATTACCGTCATGTGTTTGACAGTAATGGAATTACTGCCACTTTTACCACTCCAATATATTATACATGTGAAGGTAATGTGTGGTATTTACCTCAAGCAAAAAAAAATGGAGATTTACCACACTGTAATTCCTCCAGCATTAACTCTGCCAACAATTCCCATTACGTCCTATAGATTCCAGAAATGGGCAAATTACACTGCCCTACCACCACTTGTAATCCAATGCTAAACCCACAGGACAAAGCACTGGTAATGGTATTCGAGTTTGGTGGTATTACTACTGAATTACCACCAAACTCTTCACGAGGCCCATAATGGTTGCAATACAAAGTGACCAAAAAGCCACAATTTCTCTATTTGATTCCTAAATTAACCATAAATCAGCCATCTCTGTCCTAATGGAACAGTAACTTGGACAAGGCCGTGCCCTTGTTTGTTTGTTTGTTTATTTGTAATGCAACCCTAACCCAGGGGTAGCAGGGCGCAAGAGCAACAAGAGGGTTGTATAGATCAGTTTACATATGGCAAAATGGATGGAGTCCAGCTATGGTTACAGTACTGGACACATCAGCATCATTTATAACAGATACAATAAATCATATTTACAGAAAGTATAATGTACAAAATGTGCAAGTTGTAGCTAAACGTATAGGGTAGGTGAGGTGAGAGGAGCAGGTACATTAGTTGTCGTGTTCCTTGATCCAGTGGATAAGATTGGATCTAAATTGTATGTAAGGAAGGTCTTCCCTTAGGGATGGCGGTAGAGAGTTCCAGTGTTGTGCTGCTTTGACGGGAAAGCTACTCCCCCCGGTCATAGTACATTTGAATCTTGGCACCAATAGGAGGTTTGAGTTGACCTTTCTGGAGGGGCGGCAATAAACTTGTCTGGTAAATATTTTTGACAGGTAAAGAGGGGCAGAGTGGGGGAGACATTTGTGGATCAACAAGACAGATTTAAGGAAGATCTTGTCTGTGGTGGAGAGCCAGTTGACAGATCTTCTCGTATCTGAAATGTGGGCTTTCTTCGGGAGAATAAGGGCTGCTCTTAAGGCATTATTTTGCAAGATTTGAATCTTGTTTGTGATGTATTTCTTGCTGCCTACGTATAGGGCATTACAATTGTCCAACTTGGACAGGATCAAAGCTCTGGCTAAGGTTATGCAATTATTGGAGGAGAGGAAAGGTTTGGCTGCTCTGATGAGTTTGCAAGTATAGGATGTGGCGGAAGCCATAGCATTAACTTGTTTTTTTAATGTTAGTGTAGAGTCTAAATGGAAGCCAAGGGTTTTAACCTCCTTAGCCACGGCAATGGAATTGTTGTCAATTTCGAACGAAGAGTAGTTCTGGCCAAGTTTGTTAAGGTTAGCTGTTGTGCCCAAGATGAGGAGTTCTGTTTTTGTCATCATTCAGGCATAGACTGTGGCAGGCCATCCATGCCTGGATGATGAGGTACACTCTGTTTACAAAGGCCAAATCCTTGTCATAATCCCCCGTCAACGGGATGAGGATCTGGGTATCATCGGCATAGTTCGTGTAGGTGATACCTAGACCGTCAAGATCATTGAAAAGGGGCTTTGTAAAGATATTGCACAAAGTGGGCGAGACGCAGGAGCCCTGTAGCACACCGCAAGTTATAGGTATTGGGTCCACAGCTGCTAACGGGGAGAAGACTCGCATTGTTCTGTTGTTGAGAAAGGACTGAATCCAGTCGATTGCCTCTTGGGACAAATGGGCTGCCGTCTCTAAGTGCTTGCAGAGGATCTCATGGTCGACCAAATCGAATGCTGCTGAGAGATCAAGGAGCAGCAGTAGTGCCATTTTACCCTCATCTCTCAGCTCATCTATTTGTGCCTTAAGGTCTACAAGCGCAGTCTCGGTTCCATGTTGGGGTCTGAAACCTGACTGTCGGACCCCTAGGAGGTTGTTGTATTCAAGGTAGTGTTGGATTCGTAGGTACACTTTTTTATCAAGGATTTTAAGTAGGAATGGCACTGTGGTGATAGGACGGTAGTTGGTAGCGATGGAGGGATCTAAATTTTGTTTTTTGAGGAGTGGGAGGACCCAGGATTGTTTCAAGTTATTGGGATATGATGCCTGAGGTGAAGGATGCATTTATAAGTTTGGTAAAGAAAGGGGAGAGTTCACGAGTTGCATCTTTTATGAGTTGCGCTAGGCATAAGTCACCATGGCAGTTTGAAGGTTTAAGCGTAAGGATGACTTTTTCAACCTCTTTGGTGGATACTTTGCAAAAGTTAAAGAGAGGGATGGCTGCATACGGTGGAGTCAAAACTGGTAGCAGTAGTGTTGCATTAATGTTACTAGATTTCGAGGTAGTACGAAGAGTGTCTTTTTTGTTATTGATCTTAGTTTGTAATGTTGTAATTTTATTGGCCGGAGCATTTTGTATGCCAGTGCACCAGTTTTTGTTCTTGAGGCAGGAGTCTGGGGTTTGGATAGCAGATTCTACCTCTTTCAGAATAGCAAAAGGCTCTTTGGTATTAGACTTGGCTTGGGAGATGCGGAGGTTGAAGGAAGTTTGTTTAGCAAGGATACTTTATTTTTTATAGAGGGTAACTTGTTTACTCAAGTTATTCTTGTTGGTCTCAGATGGATCTAGTCTCCATATTTTTTCGCGACGCCGTTTCTCTAGTCTAATTGCTTTTAGGTGTGGTGTGAACCAGGTATTCACATGTTTGCGAGGTTTGCTCTTTCTCATTTTTAATGGTGCTATGACATCAAGGGATGATAACATCGCTTTGTTGTACATATCTACCATAGTGAAGGGATCAGTGTGGTCTGGGATGGAGTTGAGAGTGGGTAATATCAATGGGAAGAGGTTTTCTGGAGTAATATTTCTTTTGTTTCTGGTGGGCACCGCTGGTGCTATACTATCGATAAGCAGTGGAGCTGATGCCGCTAGTGAGAACATAATCAGATGATGGTCAGACCAGGAATGGGGCATTATGGACGTGACCGTAATTGGGCAGTTGTGCTCGGCAATCCAGTCAAGAGTTCTCCCTTTGGTGTGGGTGGGAGCTGTGATCTTTTGGGAAAAACCTAATTCTTCTAAGGAATTATTAATTAGGGTAGCATTAGAGTCTAGAGGGTCACTGAAACCAAGGTTAAAATCTCCTAGTATGATGCCTTGAGAGGAATTTTTAAGGTTGTTGGACAAGATGTTTGTTAGGTCCTCTTCGAAGGATCCTAGAGGGTCTGGAGGTCAGTATATAAGGTGGATGGATACTGTTTGAGTATTGGATATGTCTAACTTGGCGGTTAGGGATTCACAAGAATCAGTGTTGTGAGGTGGAGAGAGTCTCAGTGTAAGGTGAGTTTTAGCTATTATGGTGAGGCCTCCACCTCGCGAGGTGGTATGATCTAGTCTTAGCAGGGTGTAATCATCTGGGATGGCTAACATAATTGCTGGACCAGCTGCAGGTTGGAGCCAGGATTCAGTAATCGCTAGGGAGTCTATATTTTCTTTTTGTAATAAATCAGCTATATCTGTTGCGTGGGCAACCATAGAGCGGGCGTTTATAAGAGTACCCTTAGTCCCAGACTGTGCTGGTTGGGGCAGTGAAGGCTGTACCTTAAGATTGCTTTTCGGGGCAGAAATGGGCTCTCGGAAAAGTCTGCTGTTCAGTTGGAGGGGGTGCTGTGGATGGCTAGTTTTGCAAGGGTTAGTAGTAGCATTACTTGATACTTTTTTAGGTAGAGGGTCGTACAGTCTTGGGAGTCTCGCACGTAATTTGAGGTTCTTCTGTAATAGGGTACAAGGTCTAGTGATTATGTCAATCTGCTTAGGGAGGTTGTGCACGGACACTAGTGGAGGTGTGTAGTGTAACATGGTGAAGTCTTGCATGGTGATTATATGGAGGAGTGTCCTTAGTAGGACCATGTAGAATAGTGGGAGGTACATATTGTGTGCGTAGTGCTGGTTGCGGGGTGGACCAAGGATAGATGTGCAGGGTGGGTGGCTATGAGGTGAAGTTCATAAATGGGATCACAAGTCTATAGTTTGGCAACTGAGCATGTGACACAAATAGTGGGTTGAACAGTGTAGAGCTACTGTCTATTTGCAAGCAAGGCAGAGTAGACCTAGCAGGACTAGCATAGTACATGTTCATAGGACCTAAGGCTAAACAATAGGTTGGAAGCGCAAATGGCGTAAATGAACCAGTATAGGGCTAGTATGCTAGGTAACACAATAGGATGTGTGCAATCATAAGCATACTTACTTGAATGGTGCTAGGTTTAAATGCATTTTAGCGTGCTGGTGACTATAGATCTATTGGCAATCATGGGTGAAGTAATAGATTGAAGCAGAGTAGAGCTACTGTCTAATTGCAAGCAGGCTTGATCTAGCAGGACTAGCATAGTGCATGTGCATAGGACCTAAGGCTAAGCAATAGGTTTGATGCGCAAATGGCGTAAGTGAACTAGTATAGGGCTAGTATGCTAGGTAACACAATAGGATGTATGCAATCATAAGCATTATTACTTGAATGGTGCTAGGTTTAAATACAGTATAGCGTGCTAGTAGTTGTAGAACTATTGGCAATCACGGTGCACCGGGAGAATCAAGCGTCAGTCGTAAAATCATAGGGCTTGTAGGCTAATGCGCAGCAAAGCATGGAAGGCTAGTATAGGTCATAGAGAGTCAATCAATAAAGCACAAAATGACTCCACATTGCATAGTTTGTCAATGTAAATCAGGCCTTTAAAATGATCTTCACAGTTTATGGTTGCCTTCTTTTGGGCTTGCAATCAAATTAATTCAAAAATAACCTAGAACAGTAGGTGGTAGTACTGTTGTTGTTCTTTATTTCAAGTAGGAACTGTGGGACTTTGCATGTCATGTCTATAGGCTTAAATGGGGTAATGAGCTCTGCATGGTGGTGGGCGAGTTATAATTCTGTTTGGATGGTGATAGCCAAACTATGGTTCTGTTTGGATGGTGTTGATTGAGTAATGGTTGACTTAGGAACCATTACTTGTAAGTATATGTATTTTGCTAGTTTTGGGCTACAAGAAAACATAACTTTTAACTAAATGCTAAAGATTTGTAAAGGTAAATGTAACTAAAACATCAATCTAGCCAAAGGAGTTTGACTTAAGTTCAGACTTTTTTAATGTGTTACACTATTATACATAGAGTTTTCACTGGGCATAGCTTGTGGCCATGCCTAATGCCTCTTTGGTAGAGGCATGTCGTTGGCCCTTACCCCAGACCAGCAACTATGTTGACTTGGTAAGGCCCCCAATACACAGCTGCTACTTTGCAAAGGGCAAGGTTTCAAACTCTCCCCAGAGCCCCCAGAGCCTGTTAGGTTCCACTGGACCTGGCATGTGGCCATGTACAGTAGTCATGTTGGACAAGGCATAGCCTTCGGTCCTGACACATTTCAATGTGGAAATGTTGTCTCATTTATAGCAAGAACAGCTGGATGGATTTACACCACATCTGCCAGACAAGCTGGTGCTTATTTTCATTTGAGTGCTTTGTTCGGTATTCATCTAGTGGTATTTCATATAGTTAGCAAAAATGCCCAAAATCGAGTTAATGCTATTATAAGAATGGGGCTAATTGATGGGCCTGGATAACAGCTTTGCAGTGTCCCTTTTGGGATTGATGTTCGGGCATGGCCACAGACTTCAGTAAGCAGAAACTAGAAAGAGAACCATTTCAATGTTTTGGGGCTGTGAAGAAATGTTTCAGACAGCTGCCATTGTGGTTCATGTGCTCGCAGTGTGGACTGCAGAACACACACTGCAACACCTTTTAAAAGTGGCATTGTACAGCACTTTCAACCTTCCATTTCTGTAGACCTGATTTAGGCGTGTGAGATATGAGCCAGGTCTGAGGTAACTATGCTTTCCTGAAAATCTAGCTTGGAGCCTGTTGGCCGTGGGGTGGGCCTTTGTTGACCTTCTGGCCAATCCTGTTGTTTTCTGCACATGTCCTCTGACCATCAAAGATCCAGCACGGACACTGCAGTAGATCCATTTAAGTGACTTACCTGTCATCATCATACAAAACTACGAGTAATATCACCATGTATACAAAGGCAAAAAGAACCATTTCAAAAAAGTAGGTTTCCCAGACCTTTTTGGAGAGATCCAACCAATATGACTGCATCACCCAGAATCCTAATCTCGCATGGAGGGGAAAACCTGAAGTGGATTTGGAAAATTCAATTCCAGATGCAAAGGAAGGAAGGATATGGGGAAACCCCAATCAGCTCAAATAATAACTTTCTCCACTTCGAAGAGAACAGTTATGTGAGAACTGCTCTTCTTTTCCATATAACGCCCAGGATAGCAAGGAGAAGCACAACGCTTTCATGTTCAACACATAAACAGTTTTTTGCTCAAACTGTGGTAGAAAGAGAGTTGCCTGCACCCAGCACCTTTTTTTGAAATCAATGGCAGAAATACCCATACCACACTAAGTACAAGTGAACACATTTTTCTAGAGTCCCAGTGCAATGTCAGGACATCGTAACCTACATATTAACCTGATGAGCACTGCACACAGATAGATCAGCCTCCAAGAAGTGGGAGTTCTACAGGCAAATGGTGAGAGGCAAGAGAGCAGCGCCATCAGAACAACTCACAGCTTTCACAGAAAAAATACATCTAAAATGTTGATTAGCCTAGTTTAAATAATTCTGCCCCAGAATCAGGACTGCAAAGCATCTGTGACAATAAACAAGCTCGGACGGGGCGTGAAAAATGGAGGTAGACTGAAAGAGCAACTCTGGAAAGTAGAAGTTTAAGAGAAAGAGCTCTGGAAAATAGAAGGTGAAGAGAAAGAACAACTCTGGAAAGTAGAAGGTGAAGAGAAAGAGCAACTCTGGGAAGTAGACGGTGAAGAGAAAGAGCAACTCTGGGAAGTAGAAGGTGAAGTGAAAGAGGATCTCTGGAAAGTAGAAGATGAAGAGAAAGAGCAACTCTGGAAAGTAGAACGTAAAGAGAAAGAGCAACTCTGGAAAGTAGAATTTGAAGAGTAATATTAACTCTGGAAAGTAGAAGGTGAAGAGAAAGAACAACTCTGGGAAGTAGAAGGTGTAGTGAAAGAGCAACTATGGAAAGTAGAAGATGAAGAGAAAGAACAACTCTGGAAAATAGAAGGTGAAGAGAAAGAATAACTCTGGAAAGTAGGAGGTGAAGAGAAAGAGCAACTCTGGGAAGTAGAAGGTGAAGAGAAAGAGCAACTCTGGGAAGTAGAAGGTGAAGTGAAAGAGGAACTCTGGAAAGTAGAAGATGAAGAGAAAGAGCAACTCTGGAAAGTAGAAGTTTAAGAGAAAGAAGAACTCTGGAAAATAGAAGGTGAAGAGAAAGAACAACTCTGGAAAGTAGAAGGTAAAGAGAAAGAGCAACTCCGGAAAGTAGAACGTGAAGAGAAAGAGCAACTCTGGAAAGCAGAACGTGAAGAGAAAGAAGAACTCTGAAAAATAGAAGGTGAAGAGAAAGAACAACTCTGGGAAGTAGAAGGTGTAGTGAAAGAGCAACTATGGAAAGTAGAAGGTGAAGAGAAAGAGCAACTCTGGAAAGTAGACGGTGAAGAGAAAGAGCAACTCTGGGAAGTAGAAGGTGAAGTGAAAGAGGATCTCTGGAAAGTAGAAGATGAAGAGAAAGAGCAACTCTGGAAAGTAGAAGTTTAAGAGAAAGAAGAACTCTGGAAAATAGAAGGTGAAGAGAAAGAACAACTCTGGAAAGTAGAAGGTAAAGAGAAAGAGCAACTCCGGAAAGTAGAACGTGAAGAGAAAGAGCAACTCTGGAAAGTAGAACGTGAAGAGAAAGAAGAACTCTGGAAAGTAGAAGGTGAAGAGAAAGTGCAACTCTGGAAAGTAGAAGGTAAAGAGAAAGAGTAATTCCGGAAAGTAGAAGGTGAAGAGAAAGAGCAACTCTGGGAAGTAGAAGGTGAAGAGAAAGAGCAACTCTGGGAAGTAGAAGGTGAAGTGAAAGAGGAACTCTGGAAAGTAGAAGATGAAGAGAAAGAGCAACTCTGGAAAGTATAAGTTTAAGAGAAAGAACTCTGGAAAGTAGAAGGTAAAGAGAAAGAACAACTCTGGAAAGTAGAACGTGAAGAGAAAGAGCAACTCTGGAAAGTAGAATGTGAAGTGTAATAGCAACTCTGGAAAGTAGAAGGTGAAGAGAAAGAGCAACTCTGGAAAGTAGAACGTAAAGAGAAAGAGCAACTCTGGAAAGTAGAATTTGAAGAGTAATATTAACTCTGGAAAGTAGAAGGTGAAGAGAAAGAACAACTCTGGGAAGTAGAAGGTGTAGTGAAAGAGCAACTATGGAAAGTAGAAGATGAAGAGAAAGAACAACTCTGGAAAATAGAAGGTGAAGAGAAAGAATAACTCTGGAAAGTAGGAGGTGAAGAGAAAGAGCAACTCTGGGAAGTAGAAGGTGAAGAGAAAGAGCAACTCTGGGAAGTAGAAGGTGAAGTGAAAGAGGAACTCTGGAAAGTAGAAGATGAAGAGAAAGAGCAACTCTGGAAAGTAGAAGTTTAAGAGAAAGAAGAACTCTGGAAAATAGAAGGTTAAGAGAAAGAACCACTCTGGAAAGTAGAAGGTAAAGAGAAAGAGCAACTCCGGAAAGTAGAACGTGAAGAGAAAGAGCAACTCTGGAAAGCAGAACGTGAAGAGAAAGAAGAACTCTGAAAAATAGAAGGTGAAGAGAAAGAACAACTCTGGGAAGTAGAAGGTGTAGTGAAAGAGCAACTATGGAAAGTAGAAGATGAAGAGAAAGAGCAACTCTGGAAAGTAGACCTTTAAGAGAAAGAAGAACTATGGAAAATAGAAGGTGAAGAGAAAGAACAACTCTGGAAAGTAGAACGTGAAGAGAAAGAGCAACTCTGAAAAGTAGAATGTGAAGAGTAATAGCAACTCTGGAAAGTAGAAGGTGAAGAGAAAGAGCAACTCTGGGAAGTAGAACGTAAAGAGAAAGAGCAACTCTGGAAAGTAAAATGTGAAGAGTAATATCAACTCTGGAAAGTTGAAGGTGAAGAGAAAGAGCAACTCTGGAAAGTAGAAGGTGAAGAGAAAGAGGAAGCCCCACACATAGAAGACAGTGGATTTAAAAATGTAAGAAAACAACACGACTGGAAAGGCAAAGTGAAAGAGAAATTCCCAAGAGTTTGGGAAGGTGGAGTGAAAGTGAAAACTAGGAGAGCTGAGGATTGTGGTGTGAAAGAGAAAACACAAACATTGGTGGAAGGTGGCATGAAAGAATAATCCAGGTGAGTGGACGTAGGTGGAGTGTAATGAAATCCCCACAGAGGGAATATAGGTGGAAGAAGAGGATACCAAGTTTTAGGAGAAGAGGGAGAAGGACAGTGTATCCCAAAAGGAGAAGGTGAGCTTGGCATCCTATTCTCGGAGAAGAAAAGCAGAGACTGTCACCAATAACATGTGCATCTGGAGGCCGTGAGCAGTGAAAAGGCATCACACTTACAGGCAGAAGCTGAGGCCAAAGAAAAGTTAGGGAGAGAACTGGCTTACCCATATACAAAGAGAGAGAGGATGGAGAAATTATAGAAGACCTGGCCAAGGAAAAAATGTGTCAACAAGAGATGTAATCTGTCACCAAAGAAAGGTCACAGTGAGAAAAAGTAGAAGCTCTGGCCTATGGAAAAGGCAAATGGGGAGGTGGGGTTCAAATCTAAGGGCAATAAAAAGGAAGCCAAATACAAGGATTAGGACTTGATCATGCAAAATGCAAAGAATGCAAGGGCAGAAACCTTAGGGCCCGATTCATGGAAAAGTGTGCATTTCTCCTGCAATTGCTGTTCACTGAGAATGACACTGTGCGATCCTGCGCAGTTAAAAAAAAATGTCTGCACTGCGCATTCATGTAATTTACTGTGCAAATTAGTTCTATCTGCAGTCATGCCCAGAACGCCTCTGACAAGCCCCCATGCAAAGCATAAACAGCCAGAACAGTTACAATTGCGCGCTCACCCTGGTGCAAATACACGCACCCTTCAAACAGTGTGTGGGGTCCCATGCAAGCAAGCCTGCATCTCAGGAAGCCTGCGCAGGGTCCCCCGTAACTGTTGCCGGCACCCCGACAACATGCATATGATACCTCGTAACTCAGCTATAACTCAGAATATCTGCATGCGAAACCCCTAAACAGGCCCAGCACCCCACTGCGCAGCATAGGCGTACCCCAAAGTGTGATTGGAACCCCGTCTGTGTGCACGCACCCCTGAATCCTACATGCAAACTCACCTCTGAGCTGCAGATCCTGTACGTAAGAGCCTTTACACCTGCCTTCGGGTGGCATAGGGATTGATAGATTTGCATGACCATTTCTATGTCGACAGGCTCCGCAGGTGGTTCCATGAATATGTGTCATTTGGCGCAATTGTGGGTGTGCGAGGGACTGCCTGCGGGCTGTCCCTTGGAACACCCAGTTTTTAGCATGTTCTTCCCCATTTTCTGTGTTCTGCCCACTTCCCAGCCCTCTGTGCATGCCACACCCATGTTCTGCGTGGAGTCTCGCACAAGGTGCTCAATGGCTCACAGAGACTTGCCGAGCCTACGCAAACTCCACGCAAGTCCTGGAAAAGTCCCACGCATTCAATTCCATGAATCGATGAGCAGTGTTTCACACGCAGTTTGATCCACAAGTACCATATTTTACGTGCAAATAATTCCATGAATAAGGAGCTGGGCAGAAAAAGCAGGAATAGTGCTCTGGACATTAAACTATGGAGAATACAAGATAATTGTCGGGCGAAACACATTATGACCTTTCTGATAATACAAATACACTTTTTAAACTTGTATTAGCTGTACCCATCATTTGCTTCAGGGCCCAAGGGCCTTGGGCAGGGTCCACCAATCATTGAAGCAGTGAGAGTCCTGTAGGAGCAGGGGGCAACTACACTTACCATGTCGAATGCAAATTGCCCAATGGGTTTGGCAAAGTGAACACCATTGTTATGCTAGCAAATATCTGTAACAAAACAACAATTCAGCCAAAAATATGTTTAGTGTCATTATACAAACCTACTGTAATATATATATTAAGCAAACTCACAGAAAACATATTTTATTGAAGGCAAGTCGTGGTTACACTAAAAAATATCAGAGCCCCAGAAATCCATCACTGATTGTTCATAAATCATATTTTGTGCAGTTATTATCGATCAGAATAATGCCATTTTGTACACTGTTTTGTTGGCAAACGGACTGAATTAAAATACTGCACTACATAAGTCAGCACCCACAATTTCAGATGGATAATTTGCTGTAGAGTCAAGTCCTAAGGTTAAATAGAAACGGTATCTAAAATAAATGGTAGTGAAAAAATGGCAATGCCTTCCTAGAAAGCTCCTTATCATTATCATATCAAGAGTGAGCGTGTCCTCGTTGACTATTGAAACCGACATCTAAGAGAGAGTAGTTTCCACACACTTTATTTACACTGAAGAAAGATAAACCAGTGCAGAAGACTGTTATGTGTGACTACTTTTTCACAAAACGTGAGCAATTGGCACTTGATTACACCCATAAAGTCTTCCATACCGCGATCCATGTGCGCCCCAAAAAGAGCCAAACATCTAGACGCCAGTCTGGTTCCCACTTCCTCTAAATGCAATCCGTAGGAGAACACCATCAAATCAGATCTTTCTAATCGTTGAACATCCCTGAATGACTGGACATTACCTTTGTGGGGGGGAATGCAGTGTACGCTTTTTTAAATAGAAGCACACATAGGTAACTACTGGCACATTTACATAGCAATGAGAGCAACTGACAAATTGTCCAACCAAAAACATAATGTATGCGATCTCTTGCCCCTGAAAAAAATGTTCATTTGGTATTGCGATATAGATAGATTCTGCTCGGATCAGATACAAAATTCTATAAGAACCGCACGCGTCATTCACTTTGTAGAAGATCAACATTCTGAGGATGACCTGAGGTAGCTCATGATTGACAAAATTAAAACTAACTTGAGCACATATCCTACAGTATGCAGGTTACGTTACAAAATTAGACATGCACCGTTCACAAGGAATAAACAGCCATCGTCTCGGGAGGATAGCTCAGCGGCAATGTGTTCACCTTGGAAGCAAGACGACACAGAGCAGCACAGATTCGATTCCCGGATGCGCGCTTAGAAACCTCTGGGTATTAAGCGCATTATAAATAACCCATCATATCATATCATGTGTCTGAAATTATTATGTAAAATGTGACATCTCTAAAAATGATGTTTGAAACTTTCATTATTATTATTATTATTATTAGGGTATATATGTTGAGCACAGACCTAGCTTCAAGGAGCAATGGAATACTTTACAAATCATAGGGAGAAGAACACAGGGAAAGAAGCAGAGATATATATGAGCGGGAGCTAACAATAGGGAGAGGGGGAGGGGTGGGGTTGGCAGCAAGGGATCTACAAGCCACCAGGGGAGGAAAGAAGGGGCAGGTGACCCATCCTTAGGTTGGGTGGGGAGTGGAAGATATGTGGACCTGTTCGTTAGGAGGATCCATTCCTTGAAGAGAAGGGTCTTGAGCACCGTCCTGAAATGTAGAAGTGAGGGGGCAAGACTAGGGTTGACGGGGAGAAGGTTCCAGAATCCCCACGGTGTAGAAAGAGAAGGCCTGTCATCTGGTAGTTTCCTTCCTGCACTGGTGTAGTAGTCTGCACCTGTCCTTAGTTCTGGTGGAATTTAATACTTTTGGCCCCTTTATTGCTTGCCAATCTTGTTTGTGAGAGTCAGTTGCTAAAACAATGTTGAGGACAATATTCATCTTAGTGTAGCATGTCTAGTAGGAATCTGAAAGACTGCAATGTATATCCATAATATTTAGTGCCCTGGAGTTAGATCACCTACCCTTAACATTTCTGATATCTAGAAATCCCATGGTGGCTGCCAGAATTCCAGTTTCCTTACCAGTCGTTTACTAGCATACCCAAACACACATGCTCTTGACAGGACACACTTTCATTAGGTTTTCGATATTCTTCTGTGGAAAATACCACTTGCATGTTATTCTTAATCCAATGCCACTCTTACATTCAAGATGGTGG
The DNA here is from genome assembly GCF_040938575.1 of Ambystoma mexicanum. Taxonomy (NCBI): domain Eukaryota; kingdom Metazoa; phylum Chordata; class Amphibia; order Caudata; family Ambystomatidae; genus Ambystoma; species Ambystoma mexicanum. Next base: position 457,574,969 of record NC_090941.1, on the reverse strand, counting down.
CTAGTATTGTGGTTGTGACACCAGTTTATGAGATAGATGTAGCCTAGGATAGACACAGAAGGCCCTGCGATATGCAGCCCTGATCTTGTGGTGTCCTGAAGTAGTTTACACTGCATGTGAGTGGGAAAATGAACACAAGCCAGCAGTGAGTCTTTGATGTCAACATTTATTATCAAAAGAGGAAAGCCACTACCTGTAGGGTGAGATCCAGGATGATAGGGAGCACTAGGGCGAGTGGAGTGTTTTTTACTTTAGTAAGATCAAACCCCCTCCACAATTTCTTTTGGCATGCAACATCATTTTGCAAAACCGTGTGGAAAGGTAAATGCCTGAACATGGTAGTATGGGAATATTTCCACGCCTTTTCCTTTTTACTTGCTAGACACCAAAGCAATTGTCATTGGCAGAGCTGCTGCTTTAAATGTGTTGCGTTAGCAGTCCTAGTTAGTGGCTGAATGAAAGCATTTCAGCACTTAATTTAATTTAAATCTGAAAAAGCCTGTTCTTCACTTTAACCTGTTCCTTGAAATCTGATTTTCATTTGGAAGTCGCTCTGCTCTTAATACTGTGTGTTCTCCAGCCCGCCTCTTACGTTTTATGGCGAAAGCCTCCAATAACACTCTTATTGACCTTGGTTACTGCCAATAACACATATCACCAGCATGGAATCCATCAGCACATTCCCTGACTCGGAGATGCTTTTCCTGAAAGCCTGAAACACTGCAGCACCCTCACATGTCCTTTGCTGGTGTATGCTTATGTTCTCATTCTTACTTGTGGTGTTATTTCCCCAACAGCACCTACATAGATTAACTAGATTAATAGACTAACTTCAGTAAACATTACTCGCATATGTCCCTATTTCCTTAGAAAAGCTCTTGAGTACAGACAGTGAAAGGGATAAGAAAGAGATTGAAAAATACGGGCTGATACGTATTGCTCACGGGTTGAGCGTTTGTGCTCTTTTAATTTGTCATTGTATGTAAGTGTGTCTTTGCCCACGCTACAAGATGGGATGCTGGGCTTTCCCCCATGCAAGCCTCCCACCTCTGGAATAGACTATACCGAGAAATCCGTGACGTGCGGCCTTATGGAAATTAACCAAGCACCCATGTTCTGAGGCCCGGCAGTATGACTTCCTTGACAACACTGTGCCTGCTATCTGTTTCTTGCCAGCATCGGGATACTTCTGTCTGCAAGGCTCTCTTGCCTCAAGAAGCCATCCAGTCGATGACTCTAAAATAGCATAACATGTTTTGACTAGGAAAGGAAGCTTTATTTGGCAGGATAGCTCAGGGGCAACGGGAGCACCACAGGTTCTATCCCCGGGTCTGCGCTTAGAAATTTCTGGGTGTTAAGCGCGTTATGAACAACCTAGCATATCATATCATATCAACCCTGCAATCTTCGAAGGGATGCATTTACCCGAATGAGCATTGTGATTCCAGAAAATTTCCAATGCGACTTAGAAATACTGTACCAAATAAATCCCAGTAGGTATAATTGTTTTTATTTATAATGCACTTAATACCGAAGTGGTTTCTTGCTTCCAAGACAGTGCGTTGCCACTGAGCTATACTACACTATCTAGGTTTTAGGCTATGACATACTATTATGATTCTTTAGTTTCTTACTTTTAATTGAAAACATTGAGCCTACATTATAGCCAGTGCAAATCAGAGGCTACCAGAGCAATGCCTACCTGTTGGTGTAACTGCCAGATTAGGTGAGTAGGCCATATTCTGCACATTGTGGCCTTTTCACACCAGTCTGTGCAGTGGGAAGCTCTGTAAATTGGGTAAACGGATATATCTAAGAAGGCTTTGGCTTTCTGAAGCTGTGATCAACTGTCATAGCCTACTGGGCAGTAAGACACAGTACACACCTGCCCGTGCCATGGGCAAGTCCTATGCTTGATGTGAGACATTACCAAAGGTCCTGAACATTTAACAATGAGATCTATTTTCTCTCACCAAGATGCAGCAGCAAACACAGATCAATGTTTTTAACCACCTTTCCCAATATTTGACCCTCATTGCCATCTATTTAAGATAACTTTCTTCCCAGGAGGTCTTGACTGGGCATAAGAACAATTAAGTGCCGTTTTAGTGGCCACCAAATGCATAACATTTTAGTGGTGCCCGTACGCAGGCCTCAATCATTTTTGCCAAGCCGTGCTGATACCCTATCTGTGCCAATGTGCTCCACGGGCAGCAGGGTTAGGACAAAATAAACAATGCATGGCTGGGACGCCATGGGCATCGAACTGAGCTATCAGAACCGTGCTTAACATTTCGACCTATAACTATCATGGCTAGCGTGTACTCTGAGGAAGGATTCCGTTTCACATGTGTGGTAGTGCCAGCACTCTCAAGTACAACCAAGGCCTTCTTCTTGGCTCTGGTTTAGAATGATTGGAAGCATATCCTACGCCTTTACCAGAGAGTAGCCACACCAGGGGCAATTACACGGTAGAGCCCAGTATCATGCTGTCTCGCTCCCGCTACGCACCAGGCAGCTTATGGGATAGACAGAAAAGTGGCGGATTGCAGCAATTTGCATATTGTGTTGCTGCAGAGAACCAAAAAACAACCATATGGTATGGGTGAGATGTCCCAGCTTCATGTTCAACTGGGAATGACCAATCACTGCACAACCTCATTCTTCGGCTGGGTCTACCGATGACCTGTTGTAGCACCGCACCTGCCCGTTAATTATGAAGTGCAACATCATGTCAGTATTGACTGAACAAACTGCAGCAGCACTGCAGTGAAGCCAGCCATGCTCACCAAACTGTCAACATGAGGTTGCCACTGTCTCTGAATGTCAGCTTATTTAACACTTGTTTGGACATGTTTGGACATATAAGGTTATCCTGATGCCATTAACATGAAAGATATAGGAAACACTTTAGGGAGGGTGATGGAGGTAGGCTTGAGAGATGATCTCATTAAAGCCAATGGGAGGCATCTGGAGCTTAGTGGGTTGGTGGGTGTGTGCTGTGCAATACCCTCACCTGAGGGTTCATTCAGACGGGCATGCAAAATGCATTAATTTCATTGACTAATGTTTTAGAGGATGAAGATGAATGATGAAGGTTAGCTAGTGGGAAGGGTGATCGCTTGAAGTCTAAACACCTCTAGGTCTGCTTAGTCTCCAAGGTGGGTGAAGTTAGACATTAACAAATACTTACTGTAGGTTCTGATTGGACCATAGTGTTGAGGAAACTGTGAAACACATTGTTTTGTGGTGTGTAGCTTTCAGGGATGTTAGGTTGCACTACTTGGGATCCAGAGACCAAACGGAACTGTTCTGGGCCAGACCTATGTGGGGGAATGGTGTGAAACGGGTTGTAGCTTTGTATGCCTTGCTTTGTGTTGTTACAAAGATGTTAGAGAAATCTTAGCTTACCTAGCTTCCTCCCTGAAGGATGTTTTATCGGTTTCCTTTCTGTCTGTGAATTGAAAGATCTGTTGACTCTTTTTGAAATTGTGTAGCATAGGAACAAAGGATTTAGGATATATTTTGTATTTAATATTGATACTGCAATCTTACCTGCTTTTGTACGCTTTTCTCTTTTTCTTTTTTCTTTTCCTTTTTTCATGATGTGATACTGTTTTTGTGAAAGACTTATTTTATTTGTATAGGCTTATTTTTATAGGCTGAAACACAAATAAAAAGTAAGTAAATAAAAAAATAAATACGTTAGATATGTTTTAAAGGAAATCCCACTGTTGTAGTGAAGGTTTGCTTGGTCGGGGGGCTCCATTAATTTCAGTAGGATGCATGGGCAGTTTGGCAAGTAGAAATTGTCCTTGAAATAATTCTGCAAGTGGCTCATGGGTTTTTCCCAACCAGACCTTATTTCCAATACTGGTAGCGCAGCTTGCCTATTACGGGCCTGATTCACGGAGCATTTTCCTATGGGAGTGCACCATTATAAAATGCTTCTGTGAATCAGGCCCTAAATCTTTTCTATGCTGATTATGACTCATGTTAAGACAAATTACAATTTGCAGTTGCATTAGTTATTTATTTTTAATTATCATTTTACTGTAGTAATAAATGTGCTGAATTATATACCAAGCAGCTAAAACGGTAGTCAAACTAAAACTGTATGTGTTTGTTCTTCAACCAGCAGTGCACTGTCACTTGTATAGGCCCCTGGAAGTGCGAGTTTCCATCAACACACCACAGGCAGCGTTATTGGTGCCCAGTGGTGTGAGCTCCCTCCTGCTGTACCCTTTCAAACTGAGAGCCCTGGCAGCACAAGAAGCCTCTCTAAGTCCACAGCAGGTTCTCTGGGGGCCCACCATTATCCCGTGAGTGCTGTAGAGCACACCAGTGATCACTGCCGAAAGCAGCACCTCGATCCAGCAGTGTGACCATTCTCCAGAGTTCTCAGGTGTACTTTAGATGCAATCAGGCGTGTGGTGACAGGACCCTTGCAAATTCTATCCCATCCACGATCAAAGAAGCCTGGGTCACCCCTCTGTAGAGGAGGTCCCAAATGTAACCTGCACTCCAGTCGCCCATTTTGAAGTACCAGGAACCTTCACACCGAGATATGTGACGTATGATGAACAAATAAACCAGCAGAGAGCCACACTAGGGCTCTGCCCAGTGCCCATCAGAAGAGCAATACCTATTGAAGTGCCAATAACCAGACAACCATGGACAGTAAGGTATCCATTGGGCATTGAGACAACCATACGAGCAAATAACACAAAATGAAGATTGCCTAAACACTGTCCCAGAAGAAACTCAAAAGGCCTTAATTGAAGACGAATGGTGACGACACAAGGGCCCGGACAGACAACCAAGAGATGACACACAAAGACAAAATGTTATGAATAAAGATGTAGTGAACTTCGAAGGAGAGGCGACGTTGAACCAGATGGAAATTTAAACTGTAACGCAGGATGAAAATATTCAAACAGCTAACGCCTGTACATGTGCTCGTAACGCTAGAAGCTAAGAAAACAGTGTGGCTTGCTATGCTTAGTAGAAGAATAGAGTGGCAAGCGCCAACTATCAGGGTAATTCATAGAATTTCGCAGAAAAGTGTCGCAAGCGGCTGGCGCAGAGTGTCCGCGAGCGATTGTCTGCGCCAGGCGCGTGCGCCAAAACCGATTTCCGCGCACAGCTTATTCATGGATTTTAGACTCCCAAAGCAGCCGTGGCGCAGAGTATCGCAGCGACCCTGCAGCAGCGCCAGTAACGCCCCCAAGAACGCCCTCGCGCAAGGAAAAGCCATCAAAATTGCTAAATCATCGCAAAGGGCTGCGCTAACCCTGGACCAGTTTACAGGGCTGCCAAACAAGGAACGCAAAGCGGGTAACGTACATATCAGGTGTACGCGGGAAGTTTTACATGCGATTAGCCAGGGTACGTGTATGACAGGGGTACGCGTGAAGTTTTACACGCGATTAGCCAGGGTACATGTATTACAGGGGTGCGCAGGAATAATCACACGCGATTTGGCTGGGTACGTGTCTTACAGGGGTGCGCGGGAATTATCACACGCGATTTGGCTGGGTACGTGTATTACAGGGGTGCGCGGGAATAATCACACGCGATTAGGCTGGGTGGGTCCTCACAGGAGTTCCCTGTACACCCTCCACGGCCCCTGCAGGCAGCTCACAAAACAGGGGACTACCCTGCACACCTGCTCATGTCTCACACGGCCCTCCCCCCTCCCCAGCAGTGTAGGGCACCCTCCACCAGGCCCCCACTCATGTCTCCCACCCACCCCCACCCCCCAGCCACCATGGGCAGCCCCCACCAGGCTCCCACCCATGTCCCCTATTACCCCCACCCCCCAGCAGTGCAGGGGCAGCCTCCACCAGGCCCCCACTCATGTCTCCCACCACCCCCCAGCCACCATGGGCAGCCTATACCAGGCCCCCACTCATGTCCCCTATCACCCCCACCCCCCAGCCACCATGGGCAGCCCCCACCAGGCCCCCACTCATGTCCCCTATCACCCCCACCCCCCAGCCACCATGAGCAGCCCCCACCAGGCCCCCACTCATGTGTCCTATCACCCCCACCCCCCAGCAGTGCAGGGGCAGCCTCCACCAGGCCCCCACTCATGTCTCCCAACCTGGGTATCACTGGTCAGGCTCTGGCTTGGCTGACCTCTTTCCTTTCCGGTCGACCCTCCCAGGTCCAAATGGGCTCCTTCCTCTCTGACATCTTTTTCTCCACCTGTGGTGTCCCCCAGGGATCCAACCTCTCTCCCTGGCTTTTCAACCAGTATCTGGCACTCCTTGCCCACCGCATCGCCGCTCTCTGCCCCCACTTCCAGTGCTATACGGACGATACCCAGCTCATTTTCAGGCTACCCTCGGCCTCCTCCTCTCCTTCCCTCATCTCCGACTGTCTGTCTGCTATCCAGGAATGGTGTGCTGCCAATGACCTCTGCCTTAACGCCAGTAAGACTGAGATTCTACTCATCGGCACACCCACTCCCTCCTTCCCTGCAGCTCTCTGGCCGGCCTCCCTTGGCCCCCTTCCCGCCCCTACCTGCAAGGCTAAAAACCTCGGGGTCATCTTCGACTCCACACTCTCCTTCTCTCCTCATATATCTGACGTCTCTAAGAAGTCACACTACCAGCTGCACCTCCTCAGAGGTATTCTTCCCTTCCTCTCCTTCCCCCAGAAGCTCACTGTCTCCCGAGCCCTGGTTCTCTCAAGGCTGGACTACTGTAACAGCCTCTATCTTAATCTGCCTGCCTCCACTCTCCGCCCTCTGCAACTTATCCAGAACAGAACTGCGAGACTTGTCCTTGGCCTCAAGCCCAGGGACCGTATCTCTCCAGGACTGAAATCTCTTCACTGGCTCCCAGTGGCTGCGAGGATTAAGTTCAAAACCCTCTGCATTGTCCACAAGGCCTTCTGGGGCCTGGGGCCTAAATACCTTCAACTCTCTCTTCCTAAATATCTTCCTTCACGAGCCCTTCGCTCATCCGTCTCCAACTCCCTCATGGTCAGCCGCTTCTCGAAGCAACGAGCTGGGGGTAGATCTCTCTCCGCAGCAGGGGCCTCCCTCTGGAACAGCCTTCCTGCCTCCCTGAAACTGGAGGAGAACCATCTCCGGTTCCGGAAGTACCTCAAAACCTTCCTCTTCGCTTCTGCCTTCTCTCTCCCTCTCCCCTGCTAAACCTGCTTACTCCCCACTGAGTTCTGCACTAAACCTGCATCTGGGCCACTCTCAGCGACCTCGGTCCAGGGCCCAGCCACTCTCCACTTGCACTGCCTCCCTGGCTCCCCCTGCACTGTGGGACTGTCACTGTATCCCTACAGCCCCCCTTCCCAGCACTTCTCAGCACTTGCTCTGCACTTACCTTGCACTTGCCACCAGCTGGCCCTTTTTATTTATTATTTTATTACGCTACTTACCTTGTACTGCACTTCCCCCCCACCTCCTCCCCCTGCACTTTCTCCTTTTCCCCTTACCTCTGCACTTGCGCGATCTGAATGACACCTGGCCTAGTAGGATCGTTTGTCTGTTCTTCCCCTTGTTTCCCTCCCTCCCTGCCTCGTCGCGCCTTGAAACACTTGTGTATAGGCGCGTTACAAATACCATATCATATCATATCATATCATATCATACCCCCACCCCCCAGCCACCATGGGCATCCCCCACCAGGCCCCCACTCATGTCTCACACCCACCCCCAACCCCCAGCCACAACGGGCAGCCCCCACCAGGCCCCCACTCATGTCCCCTATCACCCCCACCCCCCAGCCACCATGGGCAGCCCCCACCAGGCCCCCACTCATGTCCCCTATCACCCCCACCCCCCAGCCACCATGGGCAGCCCCCACCAGGCCCCCACTCATGTCCCCTATCACCCCCAGCCCCCAGCCACCATGGGCAGCCCCCACCAGGCCCCCACTCATGTCCCCTATCACACCCACCCCCCAGCAGTGCAGGGGCAGCCTCCACCAGGCCCCCACTCATGTCTCCCACCACCCCCACCCCCCAGCAGTGTGGGGCACCCTCCACCAGGCCCCCACCCATGTCTCCCACCACCCCCACCCCCCAGCCACCAGGGGCAGCCTCCACCAGGCCGCCACTCATGTCTCCCACCCACCCTCACCCCCCAGCCACCATGGGCAGCCCCCACCAGGCTCCCACCCATGTCCCCTATCACCCCCACCCCCCAGCCACCATGGGGATCCCCCACCAGGCCCCCACTCATGTCTCCCACCCACTGCCACCCCCAGGCACCATGGGCAGCCACCACCAGGCCCCTACTCATGTCCCCTATCACCCCCACCCCCCAGCCACCATGGGCACCCTCCACCAGGCCCCCACTCATGTCCCACTGCACCCAGGTCCTCACAATCCCTAATCATGTGCGTTATGGTCGGCCTCCACAGCCAAAAGGCCCTACCAAGTAACCCATTCACCCACATGGAAATGGAAATTACATGTTACACCCCCAATGTTCATAAAGCAAATTAATCCATGTCCGTCACACACAATGGTTGCAATTGAATGGGAAAACACCCAACATGACATGCATGAAACCAATGAGATGATACCACACAGTGAAGTATGAAAACAAAATTGTATTAAAAAAAATTGAATGCAAATGAAATGAAACAAACTACAATGACAATGAAAAAAAGATAAGCTGCATGTCCGTCCAAAAAAATCAAAACTACAAATCCAAATCCAAATCCAAAATAATGTTGTCCAAAGTCACATTAAAAATAAAATCAATCCGAGAGAGAAAAAAATATGCAAAGACCATTGCTCCATGGTGAATAAATAAAAATAAATACATAAAAACAATCCAATGAAGAACTATGTACAAAACATCCAAGGGTCCATGAGCCCAAATGAACAAAGGAAACCTACAAAAAACCCTAACTAAAATGCAACTATATACAAAAAGTGGAGCAGTGTCTGTCGACTCCAAATCATAAGAAGAAACAAAGGAAACCTAAAACTAAACAACTATATACAAAGGCGGCGGGCAAGTCCAGCGGCTCACTCCGTGGTGTTCCGGGCCAGGGCATCATCAAACTCCTCGTCTATGTCCCGGAGGCGGTCCTGTTCCATGGCCCCGAGGGTCCGCAGGGACGACGCCATCTGCTCCTCCAACCCCCTGCGGATTGCCTCGAGGCACTCGGCCCGCCTCAGGGCCCTCCGCATGGAGTTCTCCGCCCTGACCATCGTGAGCCGCACCTCTTCCGCCCGCCGCCTCTCCGCACCTATCTGCTGGCCCAACCGCAGCCACACGGAAGACACTTCCAGGTCCTCCTGCCCTCCGGCCGATGCCTGCCCCTCCGATGTTGATGGCCCCGAGCCATGATGCCTCCCACGTTGACTCTGCTGCTGCCTCCGACGCAACTGCCTCTGCCAGCACAACGGCATCCAGGCTGATGGAATCCACCGACGCCGCCGTGCACGTGCCCTGCCTGATGATGCCGGCACATCCTCCATCTGCTGGGGTACAGTTGCTGTGGTGTCCACCCCTGCTGGACCTCCGACTCCCGACGGTGGCAGGGATGGGATCCCCACCAAGTTGGGTGCATTGGTCAGGGCAGGTCCACAGGGGGCCCTGGTGGCATCTGGGCCGGAAGACGGCAAGGAGAATGACTGGCTTATAGCCTCCAAAGAGGAGGAGAGGGCCGCCAGATTGGCCGACACATGCAGGAAACCCCCGAACATGGAAGATCCCAATTGGCCCACGTCGGCACGGTGCTCTTCGTGATGACGTGCGTGCTCCTCCCGGGAAGCACGCACGTCATCATGAATTGCACCCACGCGCATCGCAACCCCAATCAGGACCTTCTCCATACGGCCACGGGTCCCCTCGTCCGCAGGTGGAGGGGAGTCAGGTGACATGGACATCCCCTCTACCTGCGGACGGGCCTGGGACGGGGCATCCCTGCAGGTGCATGGTGGTGCACTCACAGGGTCAGGGACAGTGACATGCACAGGCCCCTCCACGGTGACCTGTGCTGCCTCCTGCCCCTGGACTGCACCACTTGCACCAGCAGGGATGCCCCCACCAGGCCCCATGTGTGCCTCAGTGGCGGCCTCCTCCTCCTCTGTGGAAACCACCAACCTGGATGGCTCCTCACCGTCTTCCGCCGTAGCAGGCCCCTGTGGGGGCTCACCCACCCCTTCCGCTGCAGCCGTGGGGGCATCCCCGCCGCCTTGCTCCACAGAGCCGTCTCCGCCCTCTTCTTCACTAGCCGCTGCGTAGAGGGAGACATAGAACACAAGCATCAGGGTACTGTACAATGGTCCCCTAGACAGGAAGCAATAGCAGATGAGTACCACTGTCAAAGTACACTTCCATCATGTCCCTCCACAACACATGGGTCAGTCCAGGCAAAACACACACAGTAACAGGCATGGTGCATGCCATGGACTTTTCCATAAATGTCCAATGGACTCATGAAACATACAATGATATGGAACTCACATGCATCATGGGTCATGCCTATCAAATGCACACACTTCACCTCAGTCACATCCATCTGGCCTCATACACCCCAAACACAGTGGATACAAGGATAACTAGGCTGCATAAGTGAATCTGTGCATTGTCACACACATGTGGCATGCACCCATGGCATTCACAAGTCACAGACACACAGGTCAGGCACACAGACATGGCTACCATATATGTACCTGGCATCAGCACCCATCCCTCACCCCCACCCATGTCCAGGAACAGAGACTGGCATGCTCTCATGTGTAAAATCTGCATAGGGCTCCCCATGTCGCATTTAAACACATGCAACAACCATGTGGTTCACACATCACTGGTCGCACATGCATTACCATGATGTCCCTGCACAAATACATGCATACATGGCCTATGTCACACATACAGGCAAGTATCAGACAACCAGCACGCCGCAACATGCCCTGTCTCACCCAGCAATGCTTGGCCACTTACCGCTCAACTCCAGACGGGTCTCCCTCTCAAGGATCTGGGCATGGAGCGCTGGTCGTACGCGTTCCAGGACCCTCATCTGGATGGAACTCATGCAGCCCCGGCCACCCTCCACGAGGCGCCGGGCCTTCACGAGGGTCCTGGACCTCAAGTCCTCCCAGCGCTTCTTGATCTTCTGGACGTCGCGGGTTACCACCCCCTCCGCGTTGATGGCAACCACACAGTCGGCCCAGATCCTCTCCCATCCTTCCTTGCTGGCGTGGGACGATCCAAAGAGGGCATCATACTGCCCCAGGACATGCTCCACCAGGACACCAACTTCGGTGGCAGTGAAGCTGGTGCCCCTCTGCCCCTCTGGCCTGGGGTTGCCACTGGTGCCAGATGTTGAAGTGCCCGACATGGCAACCCCAGAGGCAGGAGTGGGTGGGCAACTGGGTCCTGGGGCTGGGCTGTGGAGCGATGTTATCCCAGTCGGGAGTCTTCTGTTCCAGCAGGGGTGGACACAGCAACTGGACCCCTGCAGATGGCTGATGTGCAGGCACCAAATGGCAGGGCACGGTGGCAGCAGGCAGGCAGGCAGGCAGGCAGCAGCAGATGGCACGTGGGAGGCTGCTCGGGGCCCTGGGGGTTAGTAATTTGGCCTTCTGGGCAAAGCGTGGTCTTCCGTGTGTTTTCGCGTGGCCAGCTTGATACGGAGTGATTTGGCACGTGAAAATCCTGCACGTCAGTGTGGAATTCGAGGAAAGGCCCTTAGCGCGTAAGCGCGTCAGCACGCATACGCGATTCTATTGGACCAAAGGCCCTCAGCGCGTAAGCGCGTCAGCACGCATACGTGATTCTATTGGACCAAAGGCCCTCAGCGCGTATGCGCGTCTGTGACGTGACCCGCACGGGTGTTTCCCTCATAGCACGTGATGCTGGAGCACACGTGGAAAGACTGCACGTCAGAGTGTCATCGCGTGTAATTGTACAAAAGTGCGCGTACACGCGATTGGCCTATGTACGTGTATTTCAGGGGTGCGCGGGCACTCACACACGCGAGTACATCAGCGCACGTGTATTCCGGGGTGCGCGGAAATTTCCACACGCTATTGGCCTGGGTACTGGATTTCAGGGGTGCGCAGGAAGTTTCACAAGCTCGCCTACAACACGCGCAAAGAAACACGTACGCCAGTAGGAAGCATGCATACGTTGACCCACAACGCATAAATTTGCGCACAAAAAACTAACAAGCTCAGACGCCAGGATGAATATACCGTTCCTAGCAGCAGTGGCCGTGGGCTACCAAAGGAGGAGGAGGAAGATAGTCAGGGCCAGAATTTTCACACCCAGAACCAGCCTTTTCAGGATGCCTGATGACCAGGTGTATGGGAGGTACAGGTTTCCACCACACATAATACTGGACCTGGTGATTGAGTGGGAGGATGACCTCACATCACCCACCCTGTGCTCCCAAGCACTCAGCCCCCTGGAGAAGGTTCTCAATGTACTGCACTTCTTAGCCACTGGATCATTTCAGCGGACAAGTGCCATAGTGGGTGGGGTGTCACAGGCCACGCAGTCACGCTGCCTACACCAGGTCTTGAACTGCACGCCCATCAGTCCGCAGGCACATATACCTGCCCAGAACACCTGCAGAAAGGCATGCTGCCGCCCTGGATTTTTACGGTGTGGCACGATTCCCCAAAGTGCTAGGTGCCATCGACTGCACCCATGTGGCTCTACGTCCCCCCAGGGCATCTGAGAACATCTATAGGAACCGCAAGCACTGGCATTCCATCAACGTGCAGGTAGTATGTAATGCCAAGGGAATCATCACCTCAGTATATGCCAACTATCCCGGGTCCACCCACGACAGCTTCATTTACCGAATGTCCACCCTAAACCGGGACCTAGAAGCTGGGCGGCATGGCGATACATGGCTGCTTGGTGAGTATGAATGCCACTGCACATGCATGCATGTCAGATACTGAGCAAGGTCACAACCCCACCAATGATACCCATCACCACCTCCACAGGGGACAGTGCCTACCCTCTCAGCCCCCACATGATGACGCCAATTCGGAACCCCACCACGCCACCCGAGGTAAGATATAACACAGCCCACATTGCAACCCGGGGCATAGTGGAGCGCACATTCGGAGTGCTTAAGTCACGCTTTCGCTCCCTTGACCGTTCTGGCGGGCAGCTGTTATACGCTCCCCCAGTAGTGTGCAGGATCATAGTGGCAGCATGTGTCCTGCACAACGTTGCAACACGCCGGGGCCTGGCCATGGACATGGTGGTGCCCCCCACATCCCCAACCACATGCACGCCCGCTGCGCATGGGAGGGGAAAGGGCACGGGGAGAGGCAGCCCGTACACAGCTAGTGGCTAATTACTTCACATAGAAATCACACCCCTGTGGAGTTCACACTGCCCTGGCACATTCCATCTTACAATCAATGATGACTCAACCTGACACTGATCCTGAATGTCTGGAGAATCAACCGTCAAAACCATATCAGCCTGAGATTGTTCACCTGGAAGTGTTACAATGTGTGCATCCCTACCCACACAGACACCACCAATGCAGTTTTGTGAAGAAACACATTCAAGCAGCTAAAAAGAATTCCCACTTGCAAAATGCAACATGAGGACAATGCCATGTCACCCAACCCATCCCCAGCACCGCCACACGACACACCGTGCCATGTCATGCTATGTGCAGGTAAACAAAGTAATTCCCACAACATGACACAAGTGTCACAAAGTACAGTGTCCCTAATTGAAACTCGCTACACCTGAAATGCTCACAGTAATGCAGGACCAACAACACACTTGAGCAGGTATTTAGCAATAACACTTATCAGCTACTGACCCTCAAAACTACCATTAACATGACATTACGAATGTAAGGAATCAGTAGTCTCACCACCTGGAAATGCCTGCACTCCCACCACTTCCAACTGTACAGTGTTGCCGCCATGTAGGGTTGTCGGTGCACTGCTGCCAAGATGGACCCCATCTCCAAAGTAGAGGGCCTTGTGTAGACATGAGGAAAGGACCTGCAAATTAGGAGGTAGACATGGATGATGAGTTACACATCAATGCAACATGCAGTGTACAACACAACAGCAATATGCACTAGGAATGTATACACAGTATTGACTAGACTACCCACACATGTAGTGGGAGTCCAATGTCACCATGTACGTCAATGTCACTTGGGCACACCCTTTGCAAGCCCATGGAAACGGGAAGCAGAAGGTGTGTGTGTGACAAAAACCCAAGCATCTGAACCAAATACATGACAAGCCTGCATGTGCCCAGCCACAATGCAGCGTATGCCCACGGGAGCCACACAAGGCAACACACTGTCCCAAAAAAAAAAAAAATAAATAAAAAATAAAAAAATAAAAAGAAAATCAAAAATGGCCATTAATGGGCCCGGGGGGGTTGGGGAGGCCACCCAGGAGGTCCGAGGACAGGGTGCACACCAAAACCCACCTGTGTGGATCTTGCAAAAAAAAAAAAACACCTCCAGGGGCTCATGGCCCACACGGCTACCCTATTGTGGGAGTATCACTGCTGTCGCTATTATCACCCTGTGCAGCTGCATCCGGAGGTGGTAGCACTATGGGAGGCAGCCCACGCAAGGCCCTAGTCTGTTCCTCCATGGCTGCAAGCATGCAGGTGTGGTAGGTCTCGTTCTGGAGGATGAGTGTGCGGAGGTCCCCATGCAACAACTCACGGGATGCCCGGACCTCCGCCCTAGTTGCCTGCATCTCAGCTGAGAGCGTACGGGTGAGACGCTCCAGCTGCTGTTCTGTCCTTCGGTTTGTTGAAGCCTCAAGCTAAACAAGAGTCATCCTGAGGTGAAGGAGTTCCAGCCTCAGGGCTTCCCTGTGGCCCTGGGACTCTATGGAGATGGCTTCCTGCAGAGTCGCCAGTTCCCGCCCGCCTGTCCCTGTTGGACACCAACATGTCCTCCCTGTGTGACTGGCAGATGGAGTCGGTTGCCTGCTCTAGTCGCTCCATCAGCCTTTCGGGGGGGACAATGGAAGTGGCCACCCTATCCATGGCCTGAGCCATCATCTCTGATTATGTTGCCTGTTGGGTTGCCATACCGTAAATGGATTGCTCCCATGCGGTATTGCCAGGTGGCGTATGGCCACCACGTTGGCGGCCACCACACCTGTCTGGGGCAAGGCGAACTGCGCCTTGCTGTGCCGGCACTGCCTGAGGCTGCAGGACTGCATTCCCCCTCTGATCTGCTGGCCCAGGAACAGGATCAGATGTCGCGGAGTGTGACCCTGCATCCGTAACCACCAAAGGCGTAGCTGCCAACACTGACATCCCCATTGAGGGTTCTGACCCTGGTGCAGGTGGGTGGGACAGAACAGAATCCCTCCCAGGAACACTCAACTGCGACGGCACGTAGGTCTCATCATCCGAATCAACACCTGAGTACAGCTCGGGGAGGTGCAGCCAGAGACACCCCTTGAGAGCACGACCTGCAGCAGTTGTGGGTTCTCACCCACCACCACACCACGTCCCTCACTGGTGGTCGGTCGGCCCTCAGACCCCTCCTGGGTCTGCACCATCTCCACAACCCCAGCAGTATCAGGTGCGTCTTCCCCTGCAAAGACATAAAAGCAAACAAATGGAAACAGGCATTAGCACCAAGGCACACAATGAGGGCTGAGAAGCAACAGAACCAGTACTTGATTGACACATGTCCCACATGACTAAAACCCTCCCATGCATGCACCCTCACTGCGTATGAAGGATAGGCAAATGGCACACACTGATGACACCAAGATGGAAGATGAACACATTTTCTGCATGCTGCCTGGCAGTGGCATCACACAATGGCCTGTGATTGCCAGGTGAAATACACATGCCATCACACAGATGGCATGTACCATTGCTATTGAGTGAAGATGGAGAGGAGGGCAGCACTTATTCATTCAGTCCAGTTCCCTCATGTAATAGCTTTTCTAATTCAAACAGGTCTGATTTTTCACCTGGAGCTGCCAGTCCAAAATGGTCCGATTGCACAGGGACATGTCTAAACAAATGATATCCAGGTAACAAAGTCACTCCACTTTACCATAGCCATGTCAGACATGTGACTAGAGGACTGAGAAATGCCTAGTAAAAGTGGTGGAATGCAAACAATCTTCCTGAATGAACAGAGAAAAATAAGCAACAATGTTGTGGCAAGGTGGCACTTCAAGGGCAACTGGCGTGCTGTTGGGCTAGATGTCTATTGTTGGCAGATGGGATACTGCTATGGCCAAATGCTGCTGCGCAGAATGTATTGCATGAAGCACATGGGTGACCCAAATGACTCAGGCGCACACACCCTCACCTGGCACACAAACAGAAGCCCTCACACACACACCATGCACATGGATGACACACACATGCATGTGCACTCACCGGACAATGCCTCATAATCAGGCAGATCTCCCACGCCTTGGATCTGTTCCTCCGTGACGTAGGTCCCAGCGACTGACTCATGTGGAGTGAGTTCCATGTCTTCTACTGGAGACCCACCTCCAGTCACTAGAGTTGCGGCATGACTTGAGGCCAGCTTATTCTTTGCCCTGCGCTTTAGGTCATTCCAGCGCTTATAGCAATCATTGGCTGTGCGCCTCACGATTCCAAGGGCACTTACGATGTCCGCAACAGTCTGCCAGTGTGCCTGGCGTTGTGCAGGTGTGGTCTTGGATCCTGCAACAATGACCATTTTGTTATCATGTGCGGACACATACTCCACAAGTGCATTCAGTTCGGCATCCGTGAAGCTGGGCTTCCTCGACGGGCCGGACTGTGTAGCCGTGTCTGGGGCATCAGCCTGGGCCGGACGAGCACTCTTCCTCTTCCACTTGGAAGGTGGTGGTGATCCTGAGTGTCCTACGCCGCTCTGGACACTAGGGGCAGGAGCCCTGGTGGACTCTGTATCTGGAGTGTGGGATTGCACACTCAGCATGGGAGTTGGTGCAGGCATTGGCTCAAGTGTAATGGTGACAGGGGGAATGTCAGCAGGATGGACTAGGACCGACACTGTCCTGGCTGGGTGTGTGAGAGCTGGGGTGGATGGAGCCACAGCTGCCCCTGCAGCCTCTCCACCCTGCCTACTTGGGGCAGCAGATGACCTTGCTGCCCCTGATCCACGTGGCCTGATGACATCAACGTGCACCAGCGCACGTGTCATAGGCCTGCTGACCTGGAAGTCAGCCATGGAGTCAGCCAGGTCTGGTGCCACAATGGGCTGGTCCAACAAGGGCTGAGCATGGATGGTGTCAGCCACATCAGCCTCAACCAGGGGGGTGGGGGGATTATGGGTGCCCTTGACTGGTCCTCCACACATGGGGGGACAGGGTCACCCTGCAAGTAACGACCACGTCCCCTACCGGATTCACCACGGCCACCACTTGTGGCTCGTCCACCTTTGCCACCCTTACGGATTCCTCGCCTCCCAACCATGGCACTGATGTTAATGTGCGTATGGGAGTGGCTGTAAACTATTGTCCTGAGCAATTGGGGGTCAAAGGGGTTGGGTACCAGATGGTAATTGTACCCTAGTGCTCTAGCAAGGCTGAATGTGACCCCTGGGGAAAGATGACGGGTCACGCAATGCACAGGAAGCCCAAAAAAGGGAGATGACGTGCACACAACCCCTCCTAGACCACGTGTGCGGAAAAAAAAACCTGCACTACGCTGTGGCACCGAGTAACACAAGAATGAACATATGCGTGTCACACGCAGCCTAGATTGACCTCTGAAGGGGTAGGCTACACATAGGGCAAGCACAGATGTTAGATACGTGCGTGACTCACCATCTGCCAGGAAAAAGAGCGTGAAAAAGAAGCGCGTGTGCGCGTTGGCAACACCCCCGCCAAAAGAAGAATTGTACGCTGTCTGAGGAGACATGACAACAGTAGAAGGGAACGCTGTTTGAGGGAACAGGCCCAGGAAAACCAGAAAAAGAGAAGAAAGAGAAAAAGCTGTCAGAGGTAACAGGGAGTACGAACTTGAAACGCTGTGAAGTAAATCGCGTGTGAAACGACAAGAAGTACGGATTTCACCCACTCGCTCTCCACGAAAAGCACGTACAAGGAAATGGTGTTCTACACGTACCTTTTATGCAGGCCCACACGTCCAGCGTCACTAGGGCCATTTCCACCAATTACACGCTTTGTCACTTCCGCGTGTACGCGCTAGGGCCATTTCCACCAATTACACGCTTTGACACTCGGACGTGTCTTTCATTTTTTTTACACGCAACATTTCAAACGTGTGCCATATTCAACGTGAACGTGACTTCATAGACGCGCATACGCTGGTGGCCTTTGGGCCAATGAATGTACAGACGTGTTCTGACGCGCTTACGCGCTAAGGGCCTTTCCTCGAATTACACGCAGACATGCTGGATTTTCACGTGTAAAATCACTCCGTATCAAGCTGGCCACGCGTTCACACACGGAAGACCACGCTCCTGCCCAGAAGGCCGAATTACTGCCCCCCAGAGCCCTGAGCACGCTCCCACCTGCCATCTGCTGCTGCCTGACTGCCTGCTGCCCACGTGCCCTGCCATTTGCTGCCTGCACATCAGCCAGGGTTGCTGTTGCTGTGACCACCCCTGCTGGAACCGAAGACTCCCGACTGTTTTCCATCGCCCCACAGCCCAGCCCCAGGACCCAGTTGCCCACCCACTCCTGCCTCTGGGGTTGCCATGTCGGGCACTGCAACATCTGGCACCAGTGGCAACCCTCGGCCAAGGAGGTAGAGGGGCACCAGCTTCACTGCCACCGAAGTTGGTGTCCTGGTGGAGCATGTCCTGGCGCAGTATGATGCCCTCTTCGGAAGGTTGCGCGCCGACAAGGATGGACGGACTCGGATCTGGATGGACATCGTGACTGCCATCAACGCGGAGGAGGTGGCAGTCCGGGACTACGAACGTGTCAGGAAGCGCTGGAGGACTTCAGGTCCAGGACCCTCAACAAGGCCCGGCGCCTCCTGAAGGCTGCGGATGCTAAGGGGCGCCGGGGCCACTTGTCGGAAGATCAGATGAGGGTCCCGGAACGCATATCGCCAGCGCTCCACATCCAGGTCCTTGAGAGGCAGACCCGTCTGGAGTCGAGCGGTAAGTGTACATGCATACTGATTGTAAGCTGTGTGTGTGGTGTGCCAGGAGTGTGCAGGTTGAACATGTATTTTTATGTGGGCAAGTAGGGGGGGTGTACAGGGCCGTGAGGGTGACACATAAGAGGGGTCTCATGTGTGACACATGGATGGTGCTTTTGTGTGTGGGCTTGCATGGCACAGGATGTAGAGGAATGATTGTCAGGTGTGACATGGATGTCGATCGGAACACTGCGACAGTTGGCGGAGGTGTACACATGCATGTTTGGTGGTGTGTGTGCATGTGTAGTGTACTCCCTATGTTGCATGTGATGTGTGGATGACCTTTGGCTGCTCATGCTGTTGTATGTGAATGGATGGTGCTGGCTGTTGCAATATGGCTGTGGTATGGCTCATGTGTGCAAGTTGAAATGACATGTGTGTTGGGGATTGTGATGCCATGTCTGAGGTTTACCAATGCCACTCATGTATGACTGTCATGTGTGTATGAGTCCATTGGACAGTGCCCTGATGCCTGTGTTTTCTTTCTCCCTGTCTGCAGCGTCAACTGATGAAGAGGGCGGAGAAGGTGCTGTGGAGCACAGCGGCAGGCGTCACACCACCAGCCGGAGACGCAAGGCCCGGATCCCCTCCCAGGTTCTGATCTCGTCGGGGAGTGAGGAGTCCGGTGCCGTGTCCCAGGCCGCAGCTGCCGAGGGGAGGTCCAAGAGGCGGAGGTTGGAGTTGGACTCCTCGGCAGCAGAAGGGGCAGCAGGGCCCAATGGAGGAAGATGGCACAGAGTCATCCAGGTTGGTGGGGGGTTTGGAGGAGGAGGAGGCCGTGCAAGCGACAGAGGCGGGGTCTGGAGGTGGGGATACCACTGGTGCTACTGGTGCAGTGCAGGATCTGGGACAAGAGGCAGCACAGGCCGCCGCGGAGATGCCTGTGTGCAATCCTGTCCCTGCTCCTGTCACTGCATCATCTTGCACCAGCGGGGATGCCTACCTCTAGACCCGTTCTCAGGGAGGGGATTGGCTTACAACACCTGGCCTTCCTCTCCCTGCGGATGTGGCTATCCTGCACCAGGTTGAGCCTGTCCAGGGTGGGGTGGCGTTGCGTCAACGGGCCATGCGAGCTGACCTGCAGTCTTTTCATGATGAGTCTGCACGTCTTCTCGCATGGCTCGTTGACTGCGTTGACCCACTGGGACAGCTCACCAGGGCTGGATTCCTCCATTTCCTGGACCTTGTTCCGACCCCCTCCTCCACGGAACCCCCTATGCCCCAGTCGTCCTCCATGCCATCTTCCCACCCATGTGTCACCTGGGTGCCCTGTGGAGCTGCCTCTGACCGTGCGGCCAGGCCGGTCGACAACAGATCCCTGCCACAGTCGGGAGTCGGACGTCCAACAGGGGTGGCCACATCAATGACTGTACCCCAGCTGGAGGAGGATGTGCAGGCACCATCGGATAGGGCACATGGACAGCAGCAGCTGCAGCAGCAGGAGGCTGTAGGTGGGAGCCACGATAGCTCGGGGCCTTCAACATCGGAGGGGCAGGCATCGGCCGGAGGGCAGGAGGACCCTGGACGTGAAGTGTCTTCCATGTGGCAGCGGTTGGGCCACGCCATAGATGCAGAGCGGCGGCGGGCAGAAGAGGCGCGGCTCACGATGGTCAGGGCGGAGAACTCCATGCGGAGGGCCCTGAGGCGGGCCGAGTGCCTCGAGGCAATCCGCAGGGAGTTGGAGGTGAACATGTCGGCGTCCCTGCGGACCCTCGGGGCCATGGAACAGGACCGCCTCCGGGACATAGACGAGGAGTTCGATGATGCCCTGGCCCGGAACACCACTAAGTGAGCCGCTGGACTGGCCCGCCGCCATTGTATATAGTTATTTAGTGATAGGTTTCCTTTATAGTTTATTTTTATTCAGAGTCGACGGACAGTGCTCCACCTTTTGTATATAGTCCCATTTTAGTTGGTTTTTTGGTAGGTTTCATTTCTTCTGTTGGGATGATGGACCCTGAATACTTTGTACATAGTTGGACTTTGGATTTGGAAACTTTTTTTTACTATGAATATTTTTTCCCATGGAGCAATGGTTTTCTATTTCTTTTTTCCCTTCATTTCCTTTTTATGGAGTTGAACTTTGGAAGAAATTTTTTTGGATTATCATTTATTGATTTTAATTTGAAAAGGGACAGCCATCTTAATTTTGTTTTTTTTTTACTTGTGTATTTTGTTTAATTTTGTTTGCCATTACTGTTGTTATTAATACATTATTTGGATTTTTTAATTCTTCTATGTGTGGTTTCATCTCATTGTTTTCATGCATGTCATGATATGGGTTTTCAGGTTCTTTTGCAACCATTCTGTGTGTGAGTGACACATGTGTTGATTTACATTGTTTCCATTGGAGTAGTATCATGGGCGCATGTAATACTTGGTTGTGTCTTTGGGCTGTGGTGGCTGGCCATGAGGCCCATGCTTGAGGATTGTCAGGGCCTGTGGGCAGGGGGACATGAGTGGGGGCCTGGTGGAGGCTGCAACTGCACTGCTGGGGGGTGGGGGTGGGTGGGAGACATGAGTGGGGGCCTGGTGGGGGCTGCCCATGGTGGCTGGGGGATGGGGGTGATAGGGGACATGAGTGGGGGCCTGGTGGAGGCTGCCCATGGTGGCTGGGGGGTGGGGTGGTGGGAGACATGAGTGGGGGCCTGGTGGAGGGTGCCCCTGGATGCTGGGGGGTGGGGGTGCAGGGGGACATGAGTGGGGGCCTGGTGGAGGGTGCCCCTGCACTGCTGAGGGGTGGGGGTGGTGGGAGACATGAGTTGGACATGAGTGGGGGCCTGGTGGAGGGTGCCCCTGGATGCTGGGGGGTGGGGGTGATAGGGGACATGGGTGGGAGCCTGGTGGGGGCTGCCCATGGTGGCTGGTGGGTGGGGGTGGGTGGGAGACATGAGTGGGGGCCTGGTGGAGGCTGCCCATGGTGGCTGGGGGTGGGGGTGGTGGGAGACATGAGTGGGGGCCTGGTGGGGGCTGCCCATGGTGGCTGGGGGGGCGGTGGGTGATAGACATGAGTGGGGGCCTGGTGGAGGCTGCCCCTGCACTGCTGGGGGGTGGGGGTGATAGGGGACATGAGTGGGGGCCTGGTGGGGGCTGCCCATGGTGGCTGGTGGGTGGGGGTGGGTGGGAGACATGAGTGGGGGCCTGGTGGAGGCTGCCCATGGTGGCTGGGGGGTGGGGGTGGTGGGAGACATGAGTGGGGGCCTGGTGGGGGCTGCCCATGGTGGCTGGGGGGGCGGTGGGTGATAGACATGAGTGGGGGCCTGGTGGAGGCTGCCCCTGCACTGCTGGGGGGTGGGGGTGATAGGGGACATGAGTGGGGGCCTGGTGGGGGCTGCCCATGGTGGCTGGGGGGTGGGGGTGATAGGGGACATGAGTGGGGGCCTGGTGGAGGCTGCCCATGGTGGCTGGGGGGTGGGGGTGGTGGGAGACATGAGTGGGGGCCTGGTGTAGGCTGCCCCTGCACTGCTGGGGGGTGGGGGTGATAGGGGACATGGGTGGGAGCCTGGTGGGGGCTGCCCATGGTGGCTGGTTGTGGGGGTGATAGGGGACATGGGTGGGAGCCTGGTGGGGGCTGCTCATGGTGGCTGGGGGGTGGGAGTGGGTGGGAGACATGAGTGGGTGCCTGGTGGAGGCTGCCCCTGGTGGCTGGGGGTTGGGGGTGGTGGGAGACATGGGTGGGGGCCTGGTGGAGGGTGCCCCACACTGCTGGGGGTTGGGGGTGGTGGGAGACATGGGTGGGGGCCTGGTGGAGGGTGCCCCACACTGCTGGGGGGTGGGGGTGGTGGGAGACATGAGTGGGGGCCTGGTGGAGGCTGCCCCTGCACTGCTGGGGGGTGGGGGTGATAGGGGACATGAGTGGGGGCCTGGTGGGGGCTGCCCGTGGTGGCTGGGGGGTGGGGGTGATAGGGGACATGAGTGGGGGCCTGGTGGGGGCTGCCCATGGTGGCTGGGGGTGGGGGTGGTGGGAGACATGAGTGGGGGCCTGGTGGAGGCTGCCCCTGCACTGCTGGGGGGTGGGGGTGATAGGGGACATGAGTGGGGGCCTGGTGGGGGTTGCCCATGGTGGCTGGGGGGGTGGTGGGAGACTTGAGTGGGGGCCTGGTGGGGGCTGCCCATGGTGGCTGGGGGGTGGGGGTGATAGGGGACATGGGTGGGAGCCTGGTGGGGGCTGCCCATGGTGGCTGGGGGGTGGGTGGGAGACATGAGTGGGGGCCTGGTGGGGGCTGCCCATGGTGGCTGGGGGAGGTGGGTGGGAGACATGAGTGGGGGCCTGTTGGGGGCTGCCCATGGTGGCTGGGGGGTGGGGGTGGGTGTGAGACATGAGTGGTGGCCTGGTGGGGGATGCCCATGGTGGCTGGGGGGTGGGGGGTGATAGGGGACATGAGTGGGGGCCTGGTGGGGGCTGCCCATGGTGGCTGGGGGGTGGGGGTGATAGGGGACATGAGTGGGGGCCTGGTGGGGGCTGCCCATGGTGGCTGGGGGGTGGGGGTGGGTGGGAGACATGAGTGGGGGCCTGGTGGGGGCTGCCCATGGTGGCTGGGGGGGTGGTGGGAGACATGAGTGGGGGCCTGGTGGAGGCTGCCCATGGTGGCTGGGGGGTGGGGGTGGGTGGGAGACATGAGTGGGGGCCTGGTGGGGGATGCCCATGGGGCTGGGGGGTGGTGGTGGGTGGGAGACATGAGTGGGGGCCTGGTGGAGGCTGCCCATGGTGGCTGGGGGGTCGTGGGAGACATGAGTGGGGGCCTGGTGGGGGCTGCCCATGGTGGCTGGGGGTGGGGGTGATAGGGGACATGAGTGGCGGCCTGGTGGGGGCTGCCCATGGTGGCTGGGGGGTTGGGGTGGTGGGAGACATGAGTGGGGGCCTGGTGGAGGCGGCCCATGGTGGCTGGTGGGTGGGGGTGGTGGGAGACATGAGTGGGGGCCTGGTGGGGGCTGCCCATGGTGGCTGGGGGGTGGGGGTGATAGGGGACATGAGTCGGGGCATGGTGGGGGCTGCCCATGGTGGCTGGGGGGTGGGGGGGTGGGAGACATGAGTGGGGGCCTGGTGGGGGCTGCCCATGGTGGCTGGGGGGTGGGGGTGGTGGGAGACATGAGTGGGGGCCTGGTGGAGGCTGTCCCTGGATGCTGGCTGGTGGGGGTGATAGGGGACATGAGTCGGGGCATGGTGGGGGCTGCCCATGGTGGCTGGGGGATGGGGGTGATAGGGGACATGAGTGGGGGCCTGGTGGAGGCTGCCCATGGTGGTTGGGGGGTGGGGTGGTGGGAGACATGAGTGGGGGCCTGGTGGAGGGTGCCCCTGAATGCTGGGGGGTGGGGGTGCAGGGGGACATGAGTGGGGGCCTGGTGGAGGGTGTCCCTGCACTGCTGAGGGGTGGGGGTGGTGGGAGACATGAGTTGGACATGAGTGGGGGCCTGGTGGAGGGTGCCCCTGGATGCTGGGGGGTGGGGGTGATAGGGGACATGGGTGGGAGCCTGGTGGGGACTGCCCATGGTGGCTGGTGGGTGGGGGTGATTGGGAGACATGATTGGGGGCCTGGTGGAGGCTGCCCATGGTGGCTGGGGGGGTGGGGGTGGTGGGAGACATGAGTGGGGGCCTGGTGGGGGCTGCCCATGGTGGCTGGGGGGGTGGGTGGGAGACATGAGTGGGGGCCTGGTGGAGGCTGCCCCTGCACTGCTGGGGGGTGGGGGTGATAGGGGACATGTGTGGGGGCCTGGTGGGGGCTGCCCATGGTGGCTGGGGGGTGGGGGTGATAGGGGACATGAGTGGGGGCCTGGTGGGGGCTGCCCATGGTGGCTGGGGGGTGGGGGTGGGTGGGAGACATGAGTGGGGGCCTGGTGGGGGCTGCCCATGGTGGCTCGGGGGTGGGGGGTGGAAACATGAGTGGGGGCCTGGTGGAGGCTGCCCATGGTGGCTGGGGGGTGGGGGTGGGTGGGAGACATGAGTGGGGGCCTGGTGGGGGATGCCCATGGGGCTGGGGGGTGGTGGTGGGTGGGAGACATGAGTGGGGGCCTGGTGGGGGCTGCCCATGGGGGCTAGGGGGGGTGGTGGGAGACATGAGTGGGGGCCTGGTGGAGGCTGCCCATGGTGGCTGGGGGGGGTGGTGGGAGACATGAGTGGGGGCCTGGTGGAGGCTGCCCCTGCAATGCTGGGGTGGGGGTGATAGCGGACATGGGTGGGAGCCTGGTGGGGTCTGCCCATGGTGGCTGGGGGGGTGGGTTTGAGACATGAGTGGGGGCCTGGTGGAGGTTGCCCATGGTGGCTGGGGGGTGGGGTGGTGGGAGACATGAGTGGGGGCCTGGTGGAGGGTGCCCCTGGATGCTGGGGGGTGGGGGTGCAGGGGGACATGAGTGGGGGCCTGGTGGAGGGTGTCCCTGCACTGCTGAGGGGTGGGGGTGGTGGGAGACATGAGTTGGACATGAGTGGGGGCCTGGTGGAGGGTGCCCCTGGATGCTGGGGGTGGGGGTGATAGGGGACATGGGTGGGAGCTTGGTGGGGACTGCCCATGGTGGCTGGTGGGTCGGGGTGGGTGGGAGACATGAGTGGGGGCCTGGTGGAGGCTGCCAATGGTGGCTGGGGGGTGGGGGTGGTGGGAGACATGAGTGGGGGCCTGGTGGGGGCTGCCCATGGTGGCTGGGGGGGTGGGTGGGAGACATGAGTGGGGGCCTGGTGGAGGCTGCCCCTGCACTGCTGGGGGGTGGGGGTGATAGGGGACATGTGTGGGGGCCTGGTGGGGGCTGCCCATGGTGGCTGGGGCGTGGGGGTGATAGGGGACATGAGTGGGGGCCTGGTGGGGGCTGGCCATGGTGGCTGGGGGGTGGGGGTGGGTGGGAGACATGAGTGGGGGCCTGTTGGGGGCTGCCCATGGTGGCTGGGGGGTGGGGGGTGGGAGACATGAGTGGGGGCCTGGTGGAGGCTGCCCATGGTGGCTGGGGGGTGGGGGTGGGTGGGAGACATGAGTGGGGGCCTGGTGGGGGATGCCCATGGGGCTGGGGGGTGGTGGTGGGTGGGAGACATGAGTGGGGGCCTGGTGGGGGCTGCCCATGGTGGCTGGGGGGGGTGGTGGGAGACATGAGTGGGGGCCTGGTGGAGGCTGCCCATGGTGGCTGGGGGGGGTGGTGGGAGACATGAGTGGGGGCCTGGTGGAGGCTGCCCCTGCACTGCTGTTGTGGGGGTGATAGGGGACATGGGTGGGAGCCTGGTGGGGGCTGCCCATGGTGGCTGGGGGGGTGGGTTTGAGACATGAGTGGGGGCCTGGTGGAGGTTGCCCATGGTGGCTGGGGGGTGGGGGTGATAGGGGACATGAGTGGGGGCCTGGTGGGGGCTGCCCATGGTGGCTGGGGGGGGTGGTGGGAGTCGTGAGTGGGGGCCTGGTGGAGGCTGCCCATGGTGGCTGGGGGGTGGGGGTGATAGGGGACATGGGTGGGAGCCTGGTGGGGGCTGCCCATGGTGGCTGGGGGGGGTTGGTGGGAGACATGAGTGGGGGCCTGGTGGGGGCTGCCCATGGTGGCTGGGGGGGTGGGTGAGAGACATGAGTGGGGGCCTGTTGGGGCTGCCCATGGTGGCTGGGGGGTGGGGGTGGGTGGGAGACATGAGTTTGGGCCTGGTGAGGGCTGCCCATGGTGGCTGGGGGGTGGGGGTGGGTGGGAGACATGAGTGGGGGCCTGGTGGGGGCTGCCGATGGTGGCTAGGGGGGGTGGTGGGAGAGATGAGTGGGGGCCTGGTGGGGGCTGCCCATGGTGGCTGGGGGGTGGGGGTGGTGGGAGACATGGGGCGGGGCCTGTGGAGGGTGCCCCTCACTGCTGGGGGGGTGGGGGTGGTGGGAGACATGAGTGGGGGCCTGGTGGAGGCTGCCCATGGTGGCTGGGGGGGTGTTGGGAGACATGAGTTGGGGCCTGGTGGGGGATGCCCATGGTGGCTGGGGGTGGGGGTGATAGGGGACATGAGTGGGGGCCTGGTGGGGGCTGCCCATGGTGGCTGGGGGGTGGGGGTGGTGGGAGACATGAGTGGGGGCCTGGTGGAGGCTGCCCATGGTGGCTGGTGGGTGGGGGTGGTGGGATACATGAGTGGGGGCCTGGTGGGGGCTGCCCATGGTGGCTGGGGGTGGGGGTGATAGGGGACATGAGTGGGGGCATGGTGGGGGCTGCCCATGGTGGCTGGGGGGTGGGGGGGTGGGAGACATGAGTGGGGGCCTGGTGGGGGCTGCCCATGGTGGCTGGGGGGTGGGGGTGGTGGGAGACATGGGTGGGGGCCTGGTGGAGGGTGCCCCACACTGCTGGGGGGTGGGGGTGGTGGGAGACTTGAGTCGGGGCCTGGTGGAGGCTGCCCCTGGATGCTGGGGGGTGGGGGTGCAGGGGGACATGAGTAGGGGCCTGGTGGGGGATGCCCATGGTGGCTGGGGGGTGGGGGTGATAGGGGACATGAGTGGGGGCCTGGTGGGGGCTGCCCATGGTGGCTGGGGGGTGGGGGTGATAGGGGACATGAGTGGGGGCCTGGTGGGGGCTGCCCATGGTGGCTGGGGGGGTGGGTGGGAGACATGAGTGGGGGCCTGGTGGGGGCTGCCCATGGTGGCTGAGGGGTGGGGGTGGGTGGGAGACATGAGTGGGGGCCTGGTGGGGGCTGCCCATGGTGGCTGGGGGGTGGGGGTGATAGGGGACATGGGTGCGAGCCTGGTGGGGGCTGCCCATGGTGGCTGGGGGGGGGTGGGTGGGTGGGAGCCATGAGTGGGGGCCTGGTGGGGGCTGCCCATGGTGGCTGGGGGGGGTGGTGGGAGACATGAGTGGGGGCCTGGTAGGGGCTGCCCATGGTGGCTGGGGGGTGGGGATGGTGGGAGACATGGGTGGGGGCCTGTGGAGGGTGCCCCACACTGCTGGGGGGGTGGGGGTGGTGGGAGACATGAGTGGGGGCCTGGTGGAGGCTGCCCATGGTGGCTGGGGGGGTGGTGGGAGACATGAGTGGGGGCCTGGTGGGGGCTGCCCATGGTGGCTGGGGGTGGGGGTGATAGGGGACATGAGTGGGGGCCTGGTGGGGGCTGCCCATGGTGGCTGGGGGGTGGGGGTGGTGGGAGACATGAGTGGGGGCCTGGTGGAGGCTGCCCATGGTGGCTGGTGGGTGGGGGTGGTGGGAGACATGAGTGGGGGCCTGGTGGGGGCTGCCCATGGTGGCTGGGGGGTGGGGGTGATAGGGGACATGAGTCGGGGCATGGTGGGGGATGCCCATGGTGGCTGGGGGGTGGGGGTGATAGGGGAAATGAGTGGGGGCCTGGTGGGGGCTGCCCATGGTGGCTGGGGGGTGGGGGTGATAGGAGACATGAGTGGGGGCCTGGTGAGGGCTGCCCATGGTGGCTGGGGGGTGGGGGTGGGTGGGAGACATGAGTGGGGGCCTGGAGGGGGCTGCCCATGGTGGCTGGGGGGGGGGTGGTGGGAGACATGAGTGGGGGCCTGGTAGTGGCTGCCCATGGTGGCTGGGGGGTGGGGGTGGTGGGAGACATGGGTGGGGGCCTGTGGAGGGTGCCCCACACTGCTGGGGGGGTGGGGGTGGTGGGAGACATGAGTGGGGGCCTGGTGGAGGCTGCCCATGGTGGCTGGGGGGGGGTGGTGGGAGACATGAGTGGGGGCCTGGTGGGGGCTGCCCATGGTGGCTGGGGGTGGGGGTGATAGGGGACATGAGTGGGGGCCTGGTGGGGGCTGCCCATGGTGGCTGGGGGGTTGGGGTGGTGGGAGACATGAGTGGGGGCCTGGTGGAGGCTGCCCATGGTGGCTGGTGGGTGGGGGTGGTGGGAGACATGAGTGGGGGCCTGGTGGGGGCTGCCCATGGTGGCTGGGGGGTGGGGGTGATAGGGGACATGAGTCGGGGCATGGTGGGGGCTGCCCATGGTGGCTGGGGGAAGGGGGGGTGGGAGACATGAGTGGGGGCCTGGTGGGGGCTGCCCATGGTGGCTGGGGGGTGGGGGTGGTGGGAGACATGAGTGGGGGCCTGGTGGAGGCTGCCCCTGGATGCTGGCTGGTGGGGGTGATAGGGGACATGAGTCGGGGCATGGTGGGGGCTGCCCATGGTGGCTGGGGGATGGGGGTGAGAGGGGACATGAGTGGGGGCCTGGTGGAGGCTGCCCATGGTTGCTGGGGGGTCGGGTGGTGGGAGACATGAGTGGGGGCCTGGTGGAGGGTGCCCCTGGATGCTGGGGGGTGGGGGTGCAGGGGGACATGAGTGGGGGCCTGGTGGAGGGCGCCCCTGCACTGCTGAGGGGTGGGGGCTGTGGGAGACATGAGTTGGACATGAGTGGGGGCCTGGTGGAGGGTGCCCCTGGATGCTGGGGGGTGGGGGTGATAGGGGACATGGGTGGGAGCCTGGTGGGGGCTGCCCATGGTGGCTGGTGGGTGGGGGTGGGTGGGAGACATGAGTGGGGGCCTGGTGGAGGCTGCCCATGGTGGCTGGGTGGTGGGGGTGGTGGGAGACATGAGTGGGGGCCTGGTGGGGGCTGCCCATGGTGGCTGGGGGGGTGGGTGGGAGACATGAGTGGGGGCCTGGTGGAGGCTGCCCCTGCACTGCTGGGGGGTGGGGGTGATAGGGGACATGTGTGGGGGCCTGGTGGGGGCTGCCCATGGTGGCTGGGGGGTGGGGGTGATAGGGGACATGAGTGGGGGCCTGGTAGAGGCTGCCCATGGTGGCTGGGGGGTGGGGGTGGTGGGAGACATGAATGGGGGCCTGGTGTAGGCTGCCCCTGCACTGCTGGGGGGTGGGGGTGATAGGGGACATGGGTGGGAGCCTGGTGGGGGCTGCCCATGGTGGCTGGTTGTGGGGGTGATAGGAGACATGGGTGGGAGCCTGGTGGGGGCTGCCCATGGTGGCTGGGGGGTGGGAGTGGGTGGGAGACATGAGTGGGTGCCTGGTGGAGGCTGCCCCTGGTGGCTGGGGGTTGGGGGTGGTGGGAGACATGGGTGGGGGCCTGGTGGAGGGTGCCTCACACTGCTGGGGGGGTGGGGGTGGTGGGAGACATGAGTGGGGGCCTGGTGGGGGCTGCCCATGGTGGCTGGGGGGTGGGGGTGATAGGGGACATGGGTGGGAGCCTGGTGGGGGCTGCCGATGGTGGCTGGGGGGTGGGGGTGGGTGGGAGACATGAGTGGGGGCCTGGTGGAGGCTGCCCCTGGTGGCTGGGGGTGGGGGTGGTGGGAGACATGGGTGGGGGCCTGGTGGAGAGTGCCCCACACTGCTGGGGGGGTGGGGGTGGTGGGAGACATGAGTGGGGGCCTAGTGGAGGCTGCCCCTGCACTGCTGGGGGGTGGGGGTGATAGGGGACCTGAGTGGGGGCCTGGTGGGGGCTGCCCATGGTGGCTGGGGGGTTGGGGTGATAGGGGACATGAGTGGGGGCCTGGTGGGGGCTGCCCATGGTGGCTGGGGGGTGGGGGTGGTGGGAGACATGAGTGGGGGCCTGGTGGAGGCTGCCCCTGCACTGCTGGGGGGTGGGGGTGATAGGGGACATGAGTGGGGGCCTGGTGGGGGCTGCCATTGGTGGCTGGGGGGGTGGTGGGAGACATGAGTGGGGGCCTGGTGGGGGCTGCCCATGGTGGCTGGGGGGTGGGGGTGATAGGGGACATGGGTGGGAGCCAGGTGAGGGCTGCCCATGGTGGCTGGGGGGGTGGGTGGGAGACATGAGTGGGGGCCTGGTGGGGGCTGCCCATGGTGCCTGGGGGGTGGGGGTGATAGGGGACATGGGTGGGAGCCAGGTGGGGGCTGCCCATGGTGGCTGGGGGGGTGGGTGGGAGACATGAGTGGGGGCCTGGTGGGGTCTGCCCATGGTGGCTGGGGGAGGTGGGTGGGAGACATGAGTGCGGGCCTGTTGGGGGCTTCCCATGGTGGCTGGGGGGTGGGGGCGGGTGGGAGACATGAGTGGGGGCCGGGTGGGGGATGCCCATGGTGGCTGGGGGGTGGGGGGTGATAGGGGACATGAGTGGGGGCCTGGTGGGGGCTGCCCATGGTGGCTGGGGGGTGGGGGTGGGTGGGAGACATGAGTGGGGGCCTGGTGGGGGCTGCCCATGGTGGCTGGGGGGGTGGTGGGAGACATGAGTGGGGGCCTGGTGGAGGCTGCCCATGGTGGCTGGGGGGTGGGGGTGGGTGGGAGACATGAGTGGGGGCCTGGTGGGGGATGCCCATGGGGCTGGGGGGTGGTGGTGGGTGGGAGACACGAGTGGGGGCCTGGTGGGGGATGCCCATGGTGGCTGGGGGGGTGGTGGGAGACATGAGTGGGGGCCTGGTGGAGGCTGCCCATGGTGGCTGGGGGGGGTGGTGGGAGACATGAGTGGGGGCCTGGTGGAGGCTGCCCCTGCACTGCTGGGGGTGGGCGTGATAGGGGACATGGGTGGGAGCCTGGTGGGGGCTGCCCATGGTGGCTGGGGGGTGGGTTTGAGACATGAGTG
Source organism: Ambystoma mexicanum (assembly GCF_040938575.1). Taxonomy (NCBI): domain Eukaryota; kingdom Metazoa; phylum Chordata; class Amphibia; order Caudata; family Ambystomatidae; genus Ambystoma; species Ambystoma mexicanum. Next base: position 457,543,450 of record NC_090941.1, on the reverse strand, counting down.
GGGGCCTGGTGGAGGTTGCCCATGGTGGCTGGGGGGTGGGGGTGATAGGGGACATGAGTGGGGGCCTGGTGAGGGCTGCCCATGGTGGCTGGGGGGGTGGTGGGAGACGTGAGTGGAGGCCTGGTGGAGGCTGCCCATGGTGGCTGGGGGGTGGGTGTGACAGGGGACATGGGTGGGAGCCTGGTGGGGGCTGCCCATGGTGGCTGGGGGGGGTTGGTGGGAGACATGAGTGGGGGCCTGTTGGGGCTGCCCATGGTGGCTGGGGGGTGGGGGTGGGTGGGAGACATGAGTGGGGGCCTGGTGAGGGCTGCCCATGGTGGCTGGGGGGTGGGGGTGGGTGGGAGACATGAGTGGGGGCCTGGTGGGGGCTGCCGATGGTGGCTAGGGGGGGTGGTGGGAGACATGAGTGGGGGCCTGGTGGGGGCTGCCCATGGTGGCTGGGGGGTGGGGGTGGTGGGAGACATGGGGCGGGGCCTGTGGAGGGTGCCCCTCACTGCTGGGGGGGTGGGGGTGGTGGGAGACATGAGTGGGGGCCTGGTGGAGGCTGCCCATGGTGGCTGGGGGGGTGTTGGGAGACATGAGTGGGGGCCTGGTGGGGGCTGCCCATGGTGGCTGAGGGTGGGGGTGATAGGGGACATGAGTGGGGGCCTGGTGGGGGCTGCCCATGGTGGCTGGGGGGTGGGGTGGTGGGAGACATGAGTGGGGGCCTGGTGGAGGCTGCCCATTTTGGCTGGTGGGTGGGGGTGGTGGGAGACATGAGTGGGGGCCTGATGGGGGCTGCCCATGGTGGCTGGGGGGTGGGGGTGATAGGGGACATGAGTGGGGGCATGGTGGGAGCTGCCCATGGTTGCTGGGGGGTGGGGGGGTGGGAGACATGAGTGGGGGCCTGGTGGGGGCTGCCCATGGTGGCTGGGGGGTGGGGGTGGTGGGAGACATGGGTGGGGGCCTGGTGGAGGGTGCCCCACACTGCTGGGGGGTGGGAGTGGTGGGAGACTTGAGTGGGGGCCTGGTGGAGGCTGCCCCTGGATGCTGGGGGGTGGGGGTGCACAGGGACATGAGTGGGGGCCTGGTGGGGGATGCCCATGGTGGCTGGGGTGTGGGGGTGATAGGGGACATGAGTGGGGGCCTGGTGGGGGCTGCCCATGGAGGCTGGGGGGTGGGGGTGATAGGGGACATGAGTGGGGGCCTGGTGGGGGCTGCCCATGGTGGCTGGGGGGTGGTGGGAGACATGAGTGGGGGCCTGGAGGGGGCTGCCCATGGTGGCTGAGGGGTGGGGTGGGAGGGAGACATGAGTGGGGGCCTGGTGGGGGCTGCCCATGGTGGCTGGGGGGTGGGGGTGATAGGGGACATGGGTGGGAGCCTGGTGGGGGCTGCCCATGGTGGCTGGGGGGGTGGTGGGAGACATGAGTGGGGGCCTGGTAGGGGCTGCCCATGGTGGCTGGGGGGTGGGGGTGGTGGGAGACATGGGTGGGGGCCTGTGGAGGGTGCCCCACACTGCTGGGGGGTGGGGGTGGTGGGAGACATGAGTGGGGGCCTGGTGGAGGCTGCCCATGGTGGCTGGGGGGGTGGTGGGAGACATGAGTGGGGGCCTGGTGGGGGCTGCCCATGGTGGCTGGGGGTGGGGGTGATAGGGGACATGAGTGGGGGCCTGGTGGGGGCTGCCCATGGTGGCTGGGGGGTGGGGGTGGTGGGAGACATGAGTGGGGGCCTGGTGGGGGCTGCCCATGGTGGCTGGGGGGTGGTGGGAGACATGAGTGGGGGCCTGGTAGGGGCTGCCCATGGTGGCTGGGGGGTGGGGGTGGTGGGAGACATGGGTGGGGGCCTGTGGAGGGTGCCCCACACTGCTGGGGGGGTGGGGGTGGTGGGAGACATGAGTGGGGGCCTGGTGGAGGCTGCCCATGGTGGCTGGGGGGGTGGTGGGAGACATGAGTCGGGGCCTGGTGGGGGCTGCCCATGGTGGCTGGGGGTGGGGGTGATAGGGGACATGAGTGGGGGCCTGGTGGGGGCTGCCCATGGTGGCTGGGGGGTTGGGGTCGTGGGAGACATGAGTGGGGGCCTGGTGGAGGCTGCCCATGGTGGCTGGTGGGTGGGGGTGGTGGGAGACATGAGTGGGGGCCTGGTGGGGGCTGCCCATGGTGGCTGTGGGTTGGGGGTGATAGGGGACATGAGTCGGGGCATGGTGGGGGCTGCCCATGGTGGCTGGGGGGTTGGGGGGTGGGAGACATGAGTGGGGGCCTGGTGGGGGCTGCCCATGGTGGCTGGGGGGTGGGGGTGGTGGAAGACATTAGTGGGGGCCTGGTGGAGGCTGCCCCTGGATGCTGGGGGGTGGGGGTGCAGGGGGACATGAGTGGGGGCCTGGTGGGGGATGCCCATGGTGGCTGGGGGGTGGGGGTGATAGGGGACATGAGTGGGGGCCTGGTGGGGGCTGCCCATGGTGGCTGGGGGGTGGGGGTGATAGGGGACATGAGTGGGGGCCTGGTGGGGGCTGCCCATGGTGGCTGGGGGGGTGGGTGGGAGACATGAGTGGGGGCCTGGTGGGGGCTGCCCATGGTGGCTGGGGGGTGGGGGTGGGTGGTAGACATGAGTGGGGGCCTAGTGGGGGCTGCCCATGGTGGCTGGGGCGGGTGGGTGGGAGACATGAGTGGGGGCCTGGTGGGGGCTGCCCATGGTGGCTGGGGGGGTGGGTGGGAGACATGAGTGGGGGCCTGTTGGGGGCTGCCCATGGTGGCTGGGGGGTGGGGGTGGGTTGGAGACATGAGTGGGGGCCTGGTGGGGGCTGCCCATGGTGGCTGGGGGTGGGTGGGAGACATGAGTGGGGGCCTGGTGGGGGCTGCCCATGGTGGCTGGGGGGGGCGGTGGGAGACATGAGTGGGGGCCTGGTGGTGGCTGCCCATGGTGGCTGGGGGGGTGGGAGACATGAGTGGTGGCCTGGTGGGGGCTGGTCATGGTGGCTGGGGGGTGGGGGTGGTGGGAGACATGGGTGGGGGCCTGGTGGAGGGTGCCCCACACTGCTGGGGGGGTGGGGGTGGTGGGAGACATGAGTGGGGGCCTGGTGGAGGCTGCCCATGGTGGCTGGGGGGGGTGGTGGGAGACATGAGTCGGGGCCTGGTGGGGGCTGCCCATGGTGGCTGGGGGTGGGGGTGATAGGGGACATGAGTGGGGGCCTGGTGGGGGCTGCCCATGGTGGCTGGGGGGTGGGGGCGGTGGGAGACATGAGTGGGGGCCTGGTGGAGGCTGCCCATGGTGGCTGGGTGGTTGGGGTGATAGGGGACATGAGTGGGGGCCTGGTGGGGGCTTCCCATGGTGGCTGGGGGGTGGGGGTGGTGGGAGACATGAGTGGGGGCCTGGTGGAGGCTGCCCCTGCACTGCTGGGGGGTGGGGGTGATAGGGGACATGAGTGGGGGCCTGGTGGGGGCTGCCCATGGTGGCTGGGGGGGTGGTGGGAGACATGAGTGGGGGCCTGGTAGGGGCTGCCCATGGTGGCTGGGGGGTGGGGGTGGTGGGAGACATGGGTGGGGGCCTGTGGAGGGTGCCCCACACTGCTGGGGGGTGGGGGTGGTGGGAGACATGAGTGGGGGCCTGGTGGAGGCTGCCCATGGTGGCTGGGGGGGTGGTGGGAGACATGAGTGGGGGCCTGGTGGGGGCTGCCCATGGTGGCTGGGGGTGGGGGTGATAGGGGACATGAGTGGGGGCCTGGTGGGGGCTGCCCATGGTGGCTGGGGGGTGGGGGTGGTGGGAGACATGAGTGGGGGCCTGGTGGGGGCTGCCCATGGTGGCTGGGGGGTGGTGGGAGACATGAGTGGGGGCCTGGTAGGGGCTGCCCATGGTGGCTGGGGGGTGGGGGTGGTGGGAGACATGGGTGGGGGCCTGTGGAGGGTGCCCCACACTGCTGGGGGGGTGGGGGTGGTGGGAGACATGAGTGGGGGCCTGGTGGAGGCTGCCCATGGTGGCTGGGGGGGTGGTGGGAGACATGAGTGGGGGCCTGGTGGGGGCTGCCCATGGTGGCTGGGGGTGGGGGTGATAGGGGACATGAGTGGGGGCCTGGTGGGGGCTGCCCATGGTGGCTGGGGGGTTGGGGTGGTGGGAGACATGAGTGGGGGCCTGGTGGAGGCTGCCCATGGTGGCTGGTGGGTGGGGGTGGTGGGAGACATGAGTGGGGGCCTGGTGGGGGCTGCCCATGGTGGCTGTGGGTTGGGGGTGATAGGGGACATGAGTCGGGGCATGGTGGGGGCTGCCCATGGTGGCTGGGGGGTTGGGGGGTGGGAGACATGAGTGGGGGCCTGGTGGGGGCTGCCCATGGTGGCTGGGGGGTGGGGGTGGTGGAAGACATTAGTGGGGGCCTGGTGGAGGCTGCCCCTGGATGCTGGGGGGTGGGGGTGCAGGGGGACATGAGTGGGGGCCTGGTGGGGGATGCCCATGGTGGCTGGGGGGTGGGGGTGATAGGGGACATGAGTGGGGGCCTGGTGGGGGCTGCCCATGGTGGCTGGGGGGTGGGGGTGATAGGGGACATGAGTGGGGGCCTGGTGGGGGCTGCCCATGGTGGCTGGGGGGGTGGGTGGGAGACATGAGTGGGGGCCTGGTGGGGGCTGCCCATGGTGGCTGGGGGGTGGGGGTGGGTGGTAGACATGAGTGGGGGCCTAGTGGGGGCTGCCCATGGTGGCTGGGGCGGGTGGGTGGGAGACATGAGTGGGGGCCTGGTGGGGGCTGCCCATGGTGGCTGGGGGGGGTGGGTGGGAGACATGAGTGGGGGCCTGTTGGGGGCTGCCCATGGTGGCTGGGGGGTGGGGGTGGGTTGGAGACATGAGTGGGGGCCTGGTGGGGGCTGCCCATGGTGGCTGGGGGTGGGTGGGAGACATGAGTGGGGGCCTGGTGGGGGCTGCCCATGGTGGCTGGGGGGGCGGTGGGAGACATGAGTGGGGGCCTGGTGGTGGCTGCCCATGGTGGCTGGGGGGGTGGGAGACATGAGTGGTGGCCTGGTGGGGGCTGGTCATGGTGGCTGGGGGGTGGGGGTTGTGGGAGACATGGGTGGGGGCCTGGTGGAGGGTGCCCCACACTGCTGGGGGGGTGGGGGTGGTGGGAGACATGAGTGGGGGCCTGGTGGAGGCTGCCCATGGTGGCTGGGGGGGGTGGTGGGAGACATGAGTCGGGGCCTGGTGGGGGCTGCCCATGGTGGCTGGGGGTGGGGGTGATAGGGGACATGAGTGGGGGCCTGGTGGGGGCTGCCCATGGTGGCTGGGGGGTGGGGGCGGTGGGAGACATGAGTGGGGGCCTGGTGGAGGCTGCCCATGGTGGCTGGGGGGTTGGGGTGATAGGGGACATGAGTGGGGGCCTGGTGGGGGCTTCCCATGGTGGCTGGGGGGTGGGGGTGGTGGGAGACATGAGTGGGGGCCTGGTGGAGGCTGCCCCTGCACTGCTGGGGGGTGGGGGTGATAGGGGACATGAGTGGGGGCCTGGTGGGGGCTGCCCATGGTGGCTGGGGGGTGGTGGGAGACATGAGTGGGGGCCTGGTGGGGGCTGCCCATGGTGGCTGGGGGGTGGGGGTGATAGGGGACATGGGTGGGAGCCTGGTGGGGGCTGCCCATGGTGGCTGGGGGGGTGGGTGGGAGACATGAGTGGGGGCCTGGTGGGGGCTGCCCATGGTGGCTGGGGGAGGTGGGTGGGAGACATGATTGGGGGCCTGTTGGGGGCTGCCCATGGTGGCTGGGCAGTGGGGGTGGGTGGGAGACATGAGTGGGGGCCTGGTGGGGGATGCCCATGGTGGCTGGGGGGTGGGGGTGATAGGGGACATGAGTGGGGGCCTGGTGGGGGCTGCCCATGGTGGCTGGGGGGTGGGGGGTGATAGGGGACATGAGTGGGGGCCTGGTGGGGGCTGCCCATGGTGGCTGGGGGGTGGGGGTGGGTGGGAGACATGAGTGGGGGCCTGGTGGGGGCTGCCCATGGTGGCTGGGGGGGGTGGTGGGAGACATGAGTGGGGGCCTGGTGGAGGCTGCCCATGGTGGCTGGGGGGTGGGGGTGGGTGGGAGACATGAGTGGGGGCCTGGTGGAGGCTGCCCCTGCACTGCTGGGGGTGGGGGTGATAGGGGACATGGGTGGGAGCCTGGTGGGGGCTGCCCATGGTGGCTGGGGGGGTGGTGGGAGACATGAGTGGGGGCCTGGTGGAGGCTGCCCATGGTGGCTGGGGGGGGTGGTGGGAGACATGAGTGGGGGCCTGGTGGAGGCTGCCCCTGCACTGCTGGGGGTGGGGGTGATAGGGGACATGGGTGGGAGCCTGGTGGGGGCTGCCCATGGTGGCTGGGGGGGGTGGGTTTGAGACATGAGTGGGGGCCTGGTAGAGGTTGCCCATGGTGGCTGGGGGGTGGGGGTGATAGGGGACATGAGTGGGGGCCTGGTGGGGGCTGCCCATGGTGGCTGGGGGGGGTGGTGGGAGACGTGAGTGGGGGCCTGGTGGAGGCTGCCCATGGTGGCTGGGGGGTGGGGGTGATAGGGGACATGGGTGGGAGCCTGGTGAGGGCTGCCCATGGTGGCTGGGGGGTGGGGGTGGGTGGGAGACATGAGTGGGGGCCTGGTGGGGGCTGCCCATGGTGGCTGGGGGGGTGGGAGACATGAGTGGGGGCCTGTTGGGGCTGCCCATGGTGGCTGGGGAGTGGGGGTGGGTGGGAGACATGAGTGGGGGCCTGGTGAGGGCTGCCCATGGTGGCTGGGGGGTGGGGGTGGGTGGGAGACATGAGTGGGGGCCTGGTGGGGGCTGCCGATGGTGGCTAGGGGGGGTGGTGGGAGACATGAGTGGGGGCCTGGTGGGGGCTGCCCATGGTGGCTGGGGGTTGGGGGTGGTGGGAGACATGGGGCGGGGCCTGTGGAGGGTGCCCCTCACTGCTGGGGGGGTGGGGGTGGTGGGAGACATGAGTGGGGGCCTGGTGGAGGCTGCCCATGGTGGCTGGGGGGGTGTTGGGAGACATGAGTGGGGGCCTGGTGGGGGCTGCCCATGGTGGCTGGGGGTGGGGGTGATAGGGGACATGAGTGGGGGCCTGGTGGGGGCTGCCCATGGTGGCTGGGGGGTGGGGGTGGTGATTGACAGAAGTGGGGGCCTGGTGGAGGCTGCCCATGGTGGCTGGTGGGTGGGGGTGGTGGGAGACATGAGTGGGGGCCTGGTGGGGGCTGCCCATGGTGGCTGGGGGGTGGGGGTGATAGGGGACATGAGTGGGGGCATGGTGGGGGCTGTCCATGGTGGCTGGGGGGAGGGGGGGTGGGAGACATGAGTGGGGGCCTGGTGGGGGCTGCCCATGGTGGCTGGGGGGGTGGGTTTGAGACATGAGTGGGGGCCTGGTGGAGGTTGCCCATGGTGGCTGGGGGGTGGGGGTGATAGGGGACATGAGTGGGGGCCTGGTGGGGGCTGCCCATGGTGGCTGGGGGGGGTGGTGGGAGACGTGAGTGGGGGTCTGGTGGAGGCTGCCCATGGTGGCTGGGGGTGGGGGTGATAGGGGACATGGATGGGAGCCTGGTGGGGGCTGCCCATGGTGGCTGGAGGGGGGGGTTGGTGGGAGACATGAGTGGGGGCCTGGTGGGGGCTGCCCATGGTGGCTGGGGGGGGTGGGAGACATGAGTGGGGGCCTGTTGGGGCTGCCCATGGTGGCTGGGGGGTGGGGGTGGGTGGGAGACATGAGTGGGGGCCTGGTGAGGGCTGCCCATGGTGGCTGGGGGGTGGGGGTGGGTGGGAGACATGAGTGGGGGCCTGGTGGGGGCTGCCGATGGTGGCTAGGGGGGGTGGTGGGAGACATGAGTGGGGGCCTGGTGGGGGCTGCCCATGGTGGCTGGGGGTTGGGGGTGGTGGGATACATGGGGCGGGGCCTGTGGAGGGTGCCCCTCACTGCAGGGGGGTGGGGGTGGTGGGAGACATGAGTGGGGGCCTGTTGGGGCTGCCCATGGTGGCTGGGGGGTGGGGGTGTATGGGAGACATGAGTGGGGGCCTGGTGAGGGCTGCCCATGGTGGCTGGGGGGTGGGGGTGGGTGGGAGACATGAGTGGGGGCCTGGTGGAGGCTGCCCATGGTGGTTGGGGGGTGGTGGGAGACATGAGTGGGGGCCTGGTGGGGGCTGCCCATGGTGGCTGGGGTGGGGGTGATAGGGGACATGAGTGGGGGCCTGGTGGGGGCTGCCCATGGTGGCTGGGGGGTGGGGGTGGTGATTGACATGATTGGGGGCCTGGTGGAGGCTGCCCATGGTGGCTGGTGGGTGGGGGTGGTGGGAGACATGAGTGGGGGCCTGGTGGGGGCTGCCCATGGTGGCTGGGGGGTGGGGGTGATAGGGGACATGAGTGGGGGCATGGTGGGGTCTGCCCATGGTGGCTAGGGGGTGGGGGGGTGGGAGACATGAGTGGGGGCCTGGTGGGGGCTGCCCATGGTGGCTGAGGGGTGGGGGTGGGTGGGAGACATGAGTGGGGGCCTGGTGGGGGCTGCCCATGGTGGCTGGGGGGTGGGGGTGATAGGGGACATGGGTGGGAGCCTGGTGGGGGCTGCCCATGGTGGCTGGGGGGTGGGTGGGTGGGAGACATGAGTGGGGGCCTGGTGGGGGCTGCCCATGGTGGCTGGGGGGGTGGTGGGAGACATGAGTGGGGGCCTGGTAGGGGCTGCCCATGGTGGCTGGGGGGTGGGGGTGGTGGGAGACATGGGTGGGGGCCTGTGGAGGGTGCCCCACACTGCTGGGGGGGTGGGGGTGGGGGGAGACATGAGTGGGGGCCTGGTGGAGGCTGCCCATGGTGGCTGGGGGGGGTGGTGGGAGACATGAGTGGGGGCCTGGTGGGGGCTGCCCATGGTGGCTGGGGGTGGGGGTGATAGGGGACATGAGTGGGGGCCTGGTGGGGGCTGCCCATGGTGGCTGGGGGGTGAGGGTGATAGGGGACATGAGTGGGGGCCTGGTGGGGGCTGCCCATGGTGGCTGGGGGGGGTGGTGGGAGACGTGAGTGGGGGTCTGGTGGAGGCTGCCCATGGTGGCTGGGGGGTGGGGGTGATAGGGGACATGGATGGGAGCCTGGTGGGGGCTGCCCATGGTGGCTGGAGGGGGGGGTTGGTGGGAGACATGAGTGGGGGCCTGGTGGGGGCTGCCCATGGTGGCTGGGGGGGGGGGTGGGCGACATGAGTGGGGGCCTGTTGGGGGCTGCCCATGGTGGCTGGGGGTGGGGGTGGGTGGGAGACATGAGTGGGGGCCTGGTGGGGGCTGCCCATGGTGGCTGGGGGGTGGGGGTGATAGGAGACATGAGTGGGTCCTGGTGAGGGCTGCCCATGGTGGCTGGGGGGTGGGGGTGGGTGGGAGACATGAGTGGGGGCCTGGTGGGGGCTGCCCATGGTGGCTGGGGGGGTGGTGGGAGACATGAGTGGGGGCTTGGTAGGGGCTGCCCATGGTGGCTGGGGGGTGGGGGTGGTGGGAGACATGGGTGGGGGCCTGTTGGAGGGTGCCCCACACTGCTGGGGGGGTGTGGGTGGTGGGAGACATGAGTGGGGGCCTGGTGGAGGCTGCCCATGGTGGCTGGGGGGGTGGTGGGAGACATGAGTGGGGGCCTGGTGGGGGCTGCCCATGGTGGATGGGGGGTGGGGGTGATAGGGGACATGAGTGGGGGCCTGGTGGGGGCTGCCCATGGTGGCTGGGGGGTGGGGGTGGTGGGAGACATGAGTGGGGGCCTGGTGGAGGCTGCCCATGGTGGCTGGTGGATGGGGGTGGTGGGAGACATGAGTGGGGGCCTGGTGGAGGCTGCCCATGGTGGCTGGGGGCTGGGGGTGGTGGGAGACATGGGTGGGGGCCTGGTGGAGGGTGCCCCACACTGCTGGGGGGTGGGGGTGCAGGGGGACATGAGTGGGGGCCTGGTGGGGCATGCCCATGGTGGCTGGGGGGTGGGGGTGCAGGGGGACACGAGTGGGGGCCTGGTGGAGGGTGCCCCTGCACTGCTGAGGGGTGGGGGTGGTGGGAGACATGAGTTGGACATGAGTGGGGGCCTGGTGGGGGCTGCCCATGGTGGCTGGGGGTGGGGGTTATAGGGGACATGAGTGGGGGCATGGTGGGGGCTGCCCATGGTGGCTGGGGGGTGGGGGGGAGACATGAGTGGGGGCCTGGTGGGGGCTGCCCATGGTGGCTGGGGGGTGGGGGTGGTGGGAGACATGGGTGGGGGCCTGGTGGAGGGTGCCCCACACTGCTGGGGGGGTGGGGGTGGTGGGAGACATGAGTGGGGGCCTGGTGGAGGCTGCCCCTGGATGCTGGGGGGTGGGGGTGCAGGGGGACATGAGTGGGGGCCTGGTGGGGGATGCCCATGGTGGCTGGGGGGTGGGGGTGATAGGGGACATGAGTGGGGGCCTGGTGGGGGCTGCCCATGGTGGCTGGGGGGTGGGGTAGTAGGGGACATGAGTGGGGGCCTGGTGGAGGCTGCCCATGGTGGCTGGGGGGTGGGGGTGGTGGGAGACATGGGTGGGGGCCTGGTGGAGGGTGCCCCACGCTGCTGGGGGGTGGGGGTGCAGGGGGACATGAGTGGGGGCCTGGTGGGGCATGCCCATGGTGGCTGGGGGGTGGGGGTGCAGGGGGACATGAGTGGGGGCCTGGTGGAGGGTGCCCCTGCACTGCTGAGGGGTGGGGGTGGTGGGAGACATGAGTTGGACATGAGTGGGGGCCTGGTGGGGGCTGCCCATGGTGGCTGGGGGGTGGGGGTTATAGGGGACATGAGTGGGGGCATGGTGGGGGCTGCCCATGGTGGCTGGGGGGTGGGGGGGAGACATGAGTGGGGGCCTGGTGGGGGCTGCCCATGGTGGCTGGGGGGTGGGGGTGGTGGGAGACATGGGTGGGGGCCTGGTGGAGGGTGCCCCACACTGCTGGGGGGGTGGGGGTGGTGGGAGACATGAGTGGGGGCCTGGTGGAGGCTGCCCCTGGATGCTGGGGGGTGGGGGTGCAGGGGGACATGAGTGGGGGCCTGGTGGGGGATGCCCATGGTGGCTGGGGGGTGGGGGTGATAGGGGACATGAGTGGGGGCCTGGTGGGGGCTGCCCATGGTGGCTGGGGGGTGGGGTAGTAGGGGACATGAGTGGGGGCCTGGTGGGGGCTGCCCATGGTGGCTGGGGGGGTGGGTGGAAGACATGAGTGGGGGCCTGGTGGGGGCTGCCCATGGTGGCTGGGGGGTGGGGGTGTTTGGGAGACATGAGTGGGGGCCTGGTGGGGGCTGCCCATGGTGGCTGGGGGGTGGGGGTGATAGGGGACATGGGTGGGAGCCTGGTGGGGGCTGCCCATGGTGGCTGGGGGGGGTGGGGGGGAGACATGAGTGGGGGCCTGGTGGGGGCTGCCCATGGTGGCTGGGGGGGTGTGTGGGAGACATGAGTGGGGGCCTGTTGGGGGCTGCCCATGGTGGCTGGGGGTGGTGGTGGGTGGGAGACATGAGTGGGGGCCTGGTGGGGGCTGCCCATGGTGGCTGGGGGGTGGGGGTGGGTGGGAGACATGAGTGGGGGCCTGGTGAGGGCTGCCCATGGTGGCTGGGGGGTGGGGGTGGGTGGGAGACATGAGTGGGGGCCTGGTGGAGGCTGCCCATGGTGGTTGGGGGGTGGTGGGAGACATGAGTGGGGGCCTGGTGGGGGCTGCCCATGGTGGCTGGGGGTGGGGGTGATAGGGGACATGAGTGGGGGCCTGGTGGGGGCTGCCCATGGTGGCTGGGGGGTGGGGGTGGGTGGGAGACATGAGTGGGGGCCTGGTGGAGGCTGCCCATGGTGGTTGGGGGGTGGTGGGAGACATGAGTGGGGGCCTGGTGGGGGCTGCCCATGGTGGCTGGGGGGTGGGGGTGATAGGGGACATGAGTGGGGGCATGGTGGGGGCTGCCCATGGTGGCTAGGGGGTGGGGGGGTGGGAGACATGAGTGGGGGCCTGGTGGGGGCTGCCCATGGTGGCTGAGGGGTGGGGGTGGGTGGGAGACATGAGTGGGGGCCTGGTGGGGGCTGCCCATGGTGGCTGGGGGTGATAGGGGACATGGGTGGGAGCCTGGTGGGGGCTGCCCATGGTGGCTGGGGGGTGGGTGGGTGGGAGACATGAGTGGGGGCCTGGTGGGGGCTGCCCATGGTGGCTGGGGGGGTGGTGGGAGACATGAGTGGGGGCCTGGTAGGGGCTGCCCATGGTGGCTGGGGGGTGGGGGTGGTGGGAGACATGGGTGGGGGCCTGTGGAGGGTGCCCCACACTGCTGGGGGGGTGGGGGTGGGGGGAGACATGAGTGGGGGCCTGGTGGAGGCTGCCCATGGTGGCTGGGGGGGGTGGTGGGAGACATGAGTGGGGGCCTGGTGGGGGCTGCCCATGGTGGCTGGGGGTGGGGGTGATAGGGGACATGAGTGGGGGCCTGGTGGGGGCTGCCCATGGTGGCTGGGGGGTGGGGGTGGTGGGAGACATGAGTGGGAGCCTGGTGGAGGCTGCCCATGGTGGCTGGTGGGTGGGGGTGGTGGGAGACATGATTGGGGGCCTGGTGGGGGCTGCCCATGGTGGCTGGGGGGTGGGGGTGATAGGGGACATGAGTCGGGGCATGGTGGGGGATGCCCATGGTGGATGGGGGGTGGGGGTGATAGGGGACATGAGTGGGGGCCTGGTGGGGGCTGCCCATGGTGGCTGGGGTGGGTGGGTGGGAGACATGAGTGGGGGCCTGGTGGGGGCTGCCCATGGTGGCTGGGGGTGGGGGTGGGTGGGAGACATGAGTGGGGGCCTGGTGGGGGCTGCCCATGGTGGCTGGGGGGTGGGGGTGATAGGAGACATGAGTGGGTCCTGGTGAGGGCTGCCCATGGTGGCTGGGGGGTGGGGTGGGTGGGAGACATGAGTGGGGGCCTGGTGGGGGCTGCCCATGGTGGCTGGGGGGGTGGTGGGAGACATGAGTGGGGGCTTGGTAGGGGCTGCCCATGGTGGCTGGGGGGTGGGGGTGGTGGGAGACATGGGTGGGGGCCTGTTGGAGGGTGCCCCACACTGCTGGGGGGGTGTGGGTGGTGGGAGACATGAGTGGGGGCCTGGTGGAGGCTGCCCATGGTGGCTGGGGGGGTGGTGGGAGACATGAGTGGGGGCCTGGTGGGGGCTGCCCATGGTGGATGGGGGGTGGGGGTGATAGGGGACATGAGTGGGGGCCTGGTGGGGGCTGCCCATGGTGGCTGGGGGGTGGGGGTGGTGGGAGACATGAGTGGGGGCCTGGTGGAGGCTGCCCATGGTGGCTGGTGGATGGGGGTGGTGGGAGACATGAGTGGGGGCCTGGTGGAGGCTGCCCATGGTGGCTGGGGGCTGGGGGTGGTGGGAGACATGGGTGGGGGCCTGGTGGAGGGTGCCCCACACTGCTGGGGGGTGGGGGTGCAGGGGGACATGAGTGGGGGCCTGGTGGGGCATGCCCATGGTGGCTGGGGGGTGGGGGTGCAGGGGGACATGAGTGGGGGCCTGGTGGAGGGTGCCCCTGCACTGCTGAGGGGTGGGGGTGGTGGGAGACATGAGTTGGACATGAGTGGGGGCCTGGTGGGGGCTGCCCATGGTGGCTGGGGGTGGGGGTTATAGGGGACATGAGTGGGGGCATGGTGGGGGCTGCCCATGGTGGCTGGGGGGTGGGGGGGGAGACATGAGTGGGGGCCTGGTGGGGGCTGCCCATGGTGGCTGGGGGGTGGGGGTGGTGGGAGACATGGGTGGGGGCCTGGTGGAGGGTGCCCCACACTGCTGGGGGGGTGGGGGTGGTGGGAGACATGAGTGGGGGCCTGGTGGAGGCTGCCCCTGGATGCTGGGGGGTGGGGGTGCAGGGGGACATGAGTGGGGGCCTGGTGGGGGATGCCCATGGTGGCTGGGGGCTGGGGGTGATAGGGGACATGAGTGGGGGCCTGGTGGGGGCTGCCCATGGTGGCTGGGGGGTGGGGTAGTAGGGGACATGAGTGGGGGCCTGGTGGAGGCTGCCCATGGTGGCTGGGGGGTGGGGGTGGTGGGAGACATGGGTGGGGGCCTGGTGGAGGGTGCCCCACGCTGCTGGGGGGTGGGGGTGCAGGGGGACATGAGTGGGGGCCTGGTGGGGCATGCCCATGGTGGCTGGGGGGTGGGGGTGCAGGGGGACATGAGTGGGGGCCTGGTGGAGGGTGCCCCTGCACTGCTGAGGGGTGGGGGTGGTGGGAGACATGAGTTGGACATGAGTGGGGGCCTGGTGGGGGCTGCCCATGGTGGCTGGGGGGTGGGGGTTATAGGGGACATGAGTGGGGGCATGGTGGGGGCTGCCCATGGTGGCTGGGGGGTGGGGGGGAGACATGAGTGGGGGCCTGGTGGGGGCTGCCCATGGTGGCTGGGGGGTGGGGGTGGTGGGAGACATGGGTGGGGGCCTGGTGGAGGGTGCCCCACACTGCTGGGGGGGTGGGGGTGGTGGGAGACATGAGTGGGGGCCTGGTGGAGGCTGCCCCTGGATGCTGGGGGGTGGGGGTGCAGGGGGACATGAGTGGGGGCCTGGTGGGGGATGCCCATGGTGGCTGGGGGGTGGGGGTGATAGGGGACATGAGTGGGGGCCTGGTGGGGGCTGCCCATGGTGGCTGGGGGGTGGGGTAGTAGGGGACATGAGTGGGGGCCTGGTGGGGGCTGCCCATGGTGGCTGGGGGGGGTGGGTGGAAGACATGAGTGGGGGCCTGGTGGGGGCTGCCCATGGTGGCTGGGGGGTGGGGGTGTTTGGGAGACATGAGTGGGGGCCTGGTGGGGGCTGCCCATGGTGGCTGGGGGGTGGGGGTGATAGGGGACATGGGTGGGAGCCTGGTGGGGGCTGCCCATGGTGGCTGGGGGGGGTGGGGGGGAGACATGAGTGGGGGCCTGGTGGGGGCTGCCCATGGTGGCTGGGGGGGTGTGTGGGAGACATGAGTGGGGGCCTGTTCGGGGCTGCCCATGGTGGCTGGGGGTGGGGGTGGGTGGGAGACATGAGTGGGGGCCTGGTGGGGGCTGCCCATGGTGGCTGGGGGGTGGGGGTGGGTGGGAGACATGAGTGGTGGCCTGGTGGGGGTTGCCCATGGTGGCTGGGGGGTGGGGGTGGTGGGAGACATGGGTGGGGGAGTGGTGGAGGGTGCCCCACACTGCTGGGGTGGTGGGGGTGGTGGGAGACATGAGTGGGGCCCTGGTGGAGGCTGCCCATGGTGGCTGGGGGGGTGGTGGGAGACATGAGTGGGGGCCTGGTGGGGGCTGCCCATGGTGGCTGGGGGGTGGGGGTGGTGGGAGACATGAGTGGGGGCCTGGTGGAGGCTGCCCATGGTGGCTGGTGGATGGGGGTGGTGGGAGACATGAGTGGGGGCCTGGTGGGGGCTGCCCATGGTGGCTGGGGGGTGGGGGTGATAGGGGACACGAGTGGGGGCCTGGTGGGGGCTGCCCATGGTGGCTGGGGGGTGGGGGTGGTGGGAGACATGAGTGGGGGCCTGGTGGGGGCTGCCCATGGTGGCTGGGGGGTGGGGGTGGGTGGGAGACATGAGTGGGGGCCTGGTGGGGGCTGCCCATGGTGGCTGGGGGGTGGGGGTGGTGGGAGACATGGGTGGGGGCCTGGTGGAGGGTGCCCCACACTGCTGGGGGGTGGGGGTGCAGGGGGACATGAGTGGGGGCCTGGTGGGGCAGGCCCATGGTGGCTGGGGGGTGGGGGTGCACGGGGACATGAGTGAGGGCCTGGTGGAGGGTGCCCCTGCACTGCTGAGGGGTGGGGGTGGTGGGAGACATGAGTTGGACATGAGTGGGGGCCTGGTGGAGGGTGCCCTGCAATGCTGGGGGGTGGGGGTGCAGGGGGCCATGAGTGGGGGCCTGGTGGAGGGTGCCCCTGGATGCTGGGGGGTGGGGGTGATAGGGGACATGAGTGGGGGCCTGGTGCAGGGTGCCCCACACTGCTGGGGGGTGGGGGTGCTGGGTGACATGAGCAGGTGTGCAGGGTAGTCCCCTGTGGTGTCGGCTGCCTGCAGGGGCCGTGGAGGGTGTACAGGGAATACCTGGGAGCACACAGCCAAATCGCGTGTAGAATTTCCCGCGTACCCCTGAAATACACGTACCCAGCCAAATCGCGTGTGGAAATTCCCGCGCACGTACCCGGCCAAATCGCGTGTGGGACTTCCCGCGCACCCCTGAGATCCACGTACCCAGCCAAATCGTGTGTGGAACTTCCCGCGCACCCCTGAAATGCACGTACCCTGCCAAATCGCGTGTGAGACTTCCCGCGCACCCCTGAGATCCACGTACCCAGCCAAGTTGCGTGTGGAAATTCCTGCGCACGTACCCGGCCAAATCGCGTGTGGAACTTCCCGCGCACCCCTGAAATCCACATACCCTGCCAAATCACGTATGAGACTTCCCGCGCACCCCTGAGATCCACGTACCCATCCAAATCGTGTGTGAAAGTTCCCGCGCACCCCGGAATACGCGCACACGTTATTTTTCAGTCAGCGGGTGTCCGTGTTTGTGGGTACCCCTTTGCACGTCATTTGTCCTGGAGGGCCACAGTATAGGACATTCTTTTGGCGCACATTTATTACATGCGCAGAGACGCTACCGCCTGCTTTCTTGTGGCGGTCGTGTTTGTGCCTGTGCGCTGGTTTGACCGTGTGCTTTTTTGCCCTATTCGATTCCATGAATACGTGTTGTAGGCCAGCGTGTGGGCGTTCCGCGCACTTGCACCCTGTACTTCCCCGTGACGCCCACATTTTGGCAAGTTGTTCCCCATTCCGAGTGTTACGCCCCGTGTTCCGCCTACTTTTGTTGTGTGTGCCGCGCTATGTGCGATTTTCGCTGTGGCCTGTGCGATTTTCGCTGTGACCTGGCGCATGCCGTTAGATGGCCTGTGCGCCAACGTGCGCCGCGCACTTTTTTAGCACACATCCGATGGTTTTCTCGCGCACGGCCTTCCATGAATCGATGTGCGCTGCTTTTCGTGCGATTTTCGCACTTGCACTGCGATTTTCGCTATTCCACTGCGAATCGCACATTTTTGGCCACTTGCGCCGCGCTAATTATTCCATGAATCGGCCTATAAATATCTACCTCAACGAAGCACATTATATAAGTGCGAGTCCACTTTATACAAAAGCAGAACTAACCCAGGTTACTAAGGGTCAAACAGGCCAGGATTCGTATTCCAGCACAAAGCAAGAAGAGAGGCCTGAATCGAAACTCAGCAAGAAGCAGCTCGTGCCTGGGAAATCGAGGTCAAACTATGAAGGGGAGGCAGACAGAAACTTCGGAGAATCGAAACTTAAGAGCAGAGCAGCATGCCCTGTGAAGGTCGAGATAAAGAGGCCCAGGCAGATGGTAGGCCGAAATGAGAATTAAATGCACAAATAGAAGGAAAACAAAGCCGATTCACGATGTGCTAACACGTGACCAGCCAAGCGCGAAGAGGTACCAACGTCTGATGACACCCAAAGCAGAAGATACCATAACTTTTCCTGACAAGAAGCTACAGTTTTGAGGCCAACCACAGCCAACTAATTGACACATAGCAATAAAGTACTGATTTATGGAAGGGAGGCTGGGTGAATCTTGGGGCATCCTGTATCTGGGTGTCCATTCTACATGCTGCTAATTAAAGTGGAGATTTATGCTTGGGGTTGTAGCCAACCCAATCATAATGGACCAAATAATCTAGGGTCCTATAGCTAGTAGAACCAATGAGACATTGTACTTTTACCGACATTTTACATGAGTAATGTTAGAGGGAAGGGCATAGACGCCCACCTGATAATGGATATCCAATCCTCACACTCCATTACCATATACAGATATAGCACCTATACTTAAGTTACCTTTTCCAACCAATAGAATTGCATGACAAACCTTTGAGTGTTACACGTCAATGATGACGGTATTTTGGGTATAAGTGTTACTGTTTGAATGAAGATTGTTGGGAGTTGAAGCGAGACAGGCTATCGCATCACTGTTGGTTTCCATGTTTCCCTGTTTTTTGTACTTTTCATTAAACGGACTCCCCTTTGCCAAACCATTGAGTTGTCCTTATTGATTGGTGTGGAGTAAGAAATCCTACACCCTTTCCACCTCAAGGTGCAGCTATCTTGTCTTAAAATATTCGAGAGCAGGCTCTGACTCTATGGGCTGGTCAGGGGTCACTCGCACTCGAGTACACTTGGTAGCAGAGGATGGCTGGAAACCATTGATTATTGATTATTGATTATTGATTAAAATAAGACACCTATTGACCATCGACACAAAGTAATTCTAGGTCTTCGGCAATATCACAAGCCCTTCACCATTCGGCTGAGTAGACTGCAAAGCTTCCTGTGGACAATGGTAGTGTAATTGACCCAAG
This sequence comes from Ambystoma mexicanum, assembly GCF_040938575.1. Taxonomy (NCBI): domain Eukaryota; kingdom Metazoa; phylum Chordata; class Amphibia; order Caudata; family Ambystomatidae; genus Ambystoma; species Ambystoma mexicanum. The sequence continues at coordinate 457,525,175 of NC_090941.1, read as the reverse complement.
ACTGCAGTCGGGGCCTGAAGGGACCCGTTTTAAAAACACATCCCTTCCCATTCCTAGGGGCAGCTGATCAGACGAAAACCTGAAGGAAGCGGTAACGGAGGCAGTGATCCCGAGGGTCCAGAGACGAACGGTGCGAACGGCGAGTGAAAAGAAAGAAAAAATTGAGTGCTTTGGCAAAAGACGTTAGCCTTAGAACAAGTAAAGGGAAAAGGTAATAGAGGGAGGAGGTAAAAACAAAAATAGTCAGAAGTAGAGAAGACTGTATATATGTAAGGGGATAATGACTCGAGAATAATTGAATAAATAGAGGATACCAGGGTGGACACCTGAGAAGTGAGAGCATACCATGGTGGAGACCTGAGATGTGAGAGGATACCAGGGCGGACACCTGAGAAGAGAGAGGATACGCCTTATTCCTGCGCTTTAATATAGCGGTTAGAAGAAACGTGAACTCAGAGTCCCACATAATAGGGAACGATTAAGCTACCACCACGTTTAAAGACGTTGTGAACGGGGTTCGTTTAAACTCCATGTAGGGGTAATGATTGGAGGCAGAGATAGTTGTGGCCAGCTGGTGCTGTCTAGTCTGTTAAGTGTCTGTCTTACATGTTCTGCTGTGCCGAAAAATGTGAAAGATTTTTTTTTGAGAACTGATTAAGATTTTGCGCGATTCGATAGTTGAGACGGAATTGCACACGAATTGATGTTTTTGAGTAAATTGGTGATATAAAAGATTTTGGCGGGAAAAATTGTATTGGAGCTTACAGTGTTTGGTGCTCGCTCATATTGTTGGAAGTGTTAAAGTTGCATGAAAGCATTGAAAAGTGTTGTATAAGAGGAAAGAGAACAGATTTAAGCATGGAAGACATTACTCCATTAGCACACTTATGTAAGCAACTGCTGAAACACGCACCCAAGCTTAAGAAATAAAGCACCGAGTGGGTTAAGGGTACCGCCCACAAGATGTTTATGCCGTGGCCACAAAATGGGTCTTTATTCAAAGCCGTTTTACAACATATGACGACATATCAGCATGCCACATATACAGGCAAGAAGCTAAAGAAACGCCTTGCTGTTCTAGAACTCTGGAAGATGTTTGAACAGACAAAGGAGGAAGAGATGCCTTCAGATTGGATATTAAATATATGCACTGAGAGGGGTGAGATGCCTACCATACCACCTGCCCCGCCAGAAACCGAAACCGAAGAAAGTAAGGCTGAGGGACTCTACCCATTAAGAGAGCTTAAAGCAGCCACAGGGTACAGCAAACCCGCTTATGATTCACCTACATACAGTAGTGACGAAAATCAAGGGAAGGATAAGGACAAGAATCTTACCTACGCAGTCACGAGGGACAAGGGGAGACGCGATGATGAAGGAAAGGATCAGGCACAGACAAGAGCATCTCCCGAAAAGGAGAGAGAGGCAAAGAAGTGGAAAGGAAGCGAAGACAGAACTGATGAGATAGCATTCGCAAAAGACGAATGGATGGGAGGACAAATCTTATTGAAACTCGATGAGAAAGGAAGTGATGGTGATGATGTAAGATAAAGAGAGGTTAGATGAGGCACAGAGAAAGGAGAAAGACATTTTTGCATATGGCATGCGTGTGCTTATGGCAAGATTTCCAGGCCTTGCAGATAGAACTATGAGAACCCCTGATGAGTTTTTATTCAGACCAAGAATACCTATGCATGAGGAGGAGGGACAAGTGTTTTCCCTTGATGATACACACAGCTGCAGTGCGAGAGAAAGTAGCATTGGTTGACGGATACGATGATGAAGGAAGACAATGGTGCGCGATTATCGTCATCAAGGAAGGATATCGAGTGACTGACGGGAGAAGTGAAAATTAAACTAAAACCAGGAGCAATTTTGCTGAGAGTCAGACAATATCCCATGTCGAGAGAGGCCAATGAAGGGATTTTTAAAACAATCTCTGCGATGGTGGACCAGGGCACCCTAGTGACGTCAGAATCGCCATGTAATACGGCGGTTTATCCTGTCAAGAAATCATCAAAGGAGGGCGTCTTGGCGTTTAATCCAGGATTTAAGAGCATTACACGATATTGTTGAAGCCGAGTTCCCTTTAGTCCCTAATCCATCTAAAATTCTATGTAATATACCCATCGAGGCAAAGTACTTCACGGTGATTGACTTGAAAAACGCCTTTTTCTCAATCCCGTTGCACCGCGACTTGCAAGATCTGACATCATTCACGATCAGACAAATGTGTCTGAAAAGCACAAGGCTTCCACAGGGATAATGTGAGTCTCCGTCTATTTTCAACAGAGTCCTGCAGATGGACTTAAGCAATATTGCATTAGACAGTGTCGTCTTGCAGTATGTGGATGACATCCTAATCTGCAGCACTACAGAAGAACAATGCAGACACGATTCTGTTCAGCTACTGGCCATACTGGCTGAAAAAGGTTACAAGGTTCACAAGGAAAAGTTACAATATTGTCAACAGTAAGTGCTGTACATAGGCCAGCTGATCTCACATGAAGGCAAGAAGGTGACCCCATAAATGCCTGAAGCCATATTGAACACGGCTAAGCCTCACACGATAAAGCAAATGCAGAGCTTTCTAGGCCTGTGCAACTATGTTAGGGCATGGGTTTTCAATTACAGCTCTTATACTAAGCCTTTACTTCAGGCCCTAAAGAAGGCCCAAGTGACAAAGGATAAAATTGAATGACGATGGAGAAAGGGTTTACTGAACTGGAGAGAACGATTTGTACGGCTCCAGTTCTTGGAATTCCTAATTATGCAGAGGAATTCTACTTGTTTTCATACACAGATGGCAGCGTTATAACGGCAGTGCTCGCCAAAAGAACCTCGCTGGGGTATAAGCCCTCAGCATATTACAGTGGGAATCTGGATCCAGTAATGAAAGGTCAATTCCCATACAAGCAAAGTATAGCTGCCGCAGGGTTCGCCATAGAGAAAGCGACAACCATTGTAATGGGATGTTCCATGACATTATAGGTCGAACACTCATTATTTGCCATCCTACAGAAACCAAAGGGCACATTGACATCGCAGAGAGCTTCTGCCTATGAAGTGATCATACCAAATCCATCGATTAAAATAGTCAGATGTAATATAGTGAACCCAGCTATGTTTAGAGCAGAGCCAGTCACTGAAGAAGAGCCGATACATGACTGCATAGATAATGGAGAATTCTATGATGAAATCCCCAGGGTAAAAGAAAATGCCTTGGCAGGAGGAGAGATCGTCTTTATTGACGGTCTTCGAGGATCGGCCAAAGCGATGGGCAAAGATACACAGGCGTCGCTGTGATGAGACGCATAGCAAATGGAGAATTTCGAGCACTTGTTAGTGCACAAATACCATCTCATTAATCAGCTCAGGCTGCAGAATTATTGGCGTTGATACTCACCATTGAGAATCACGCAGACCAGGAAGTAACTGTGTACAGTGACTCTGCCTATGTGACATCAACAGTGCACGCAGGTTTAGCATGCTGGAAAAGGAGGGGCTACCTCCGAGCGGACGGCACGCCAGTACAGCACGCAGCCTTATTGGACAGGTTGATAAAGGCACTACAGCTCCCAGTGGGCATAGCGGTCGTGAAATGTGCCACCCATACGAAAGGGACAGATTTTGTATCACACGTAAATCACGCAGCAGACACAGAAGCCATGCGTATGGCATCCAAAAGTGAGACGGTTGTGGAAGTGGCGTGCACCCATGAAAGGATGATGGTAGCACGAACCACACCAGAAGCCTATTGCAATCTTGGGCAAATGCAACTAATGGAGCTCCAAGGGTAGGCACCCCAGGAAGAGAACAACTTGTGGAAACGTCAAGGGTGTTCTTTAAACCCCTCTGACAGCTTGTGGTGACAAGACAGCACTGGTAAACCAGTAATGTCTGTAGCCCTACCAAAAATAGTGTTGGAACAATTGCATTACGTGATGCACATGATAAAGTAGAATCTAGCAGCAACGCTCACAGAAGACTGGTTTATACCGAATTTAGCTGAGCATGTTGCATTCTTTATGGTGAGCTGCATAATCTGCCAGCAATTCACCGCTGGGCACACATTAAAAGTAATGAGAGGAGTCATCCCCAAGCCAAATGGTCCTTTTCAGCACTTGCATGTCGATTACATCCACATGATTCACGTATGCAACGGGTACAGATACTTAATTGATGTGGTGTGTCCATTCTTTAGATGGATAGAAGCAGGTCCATGTACACACTCAAACTCTACCTGTGAGGCCAAATTCCTAGTGAGGGAAGTGTTGCCTAGGTGGGGGTGAGTGAAGTAATGAAATCAGATAATGTGGCTCATTTTGTAAATACAGTCTTTGAACAGATTAGCTTTTTGCTTGGTATAAAGCACAAGTTCTCATCGGCGTATCATCCAGAAGGTAATGGGATCTGTGAGAGGCTCAACGGCTTGTTAAACGAAAGGATAGCCAAGTTGAAGCTTACTCTAAAGAGGGGGTGGTTGCACTGCCTTCCTTTGGCACTTTATGCTCTTTGGAACCAACCCAGCTCCGACCATCATTTTACACCACACGAGATAGCCACAGGAAGGAGAATGAGAACTCCCCTTATACCCCGAGATAGAGCTAGATGTGATGCCCAGTCAACAAGGATCTGGGATCTGAAATGCAAAGGTATCTGAACTGCATGACATCTTGCCTTAATGTAATTTCAGACCAGATGCAGCAACGACGAACAGGGTGCAAGGCAGCACAAAATACAGAAAGATACACTACATCAGACTCAGTTCAGGGTCTACGTGTTCCACTCATCTTCCCTGGCGACACTGTGTTGGTGAGGAATCACACAAGAAAAAAGTGGGATGAGCCAAGGTTCAAAAGAACATTCACAGTTGAAGACGTTACTCCATCCACAGTCAAACTGCAAGGAACAAGAGCTTGGATCTTCCTGGGTGATATCAAGCCATATATTGTAGGAACCTCCCTACCTGCACCCCACCGTGAAGAGACTACAGACAACGGGGATGAACCACAGCACGTGCAGACGAGATCCATGATGAGGAAAAGGGATGCATGAGCAGCAAAACAAAGACAAAGAACCCTTTTGCAAGTTGTGGCTTAACTTGGACATTTTCTCTAAACAAAAAGGGGATAAGGACATAAAAACGGACACTCTGTGCATCCTAGTTGCAGGGTGAAGAAGAAATTGTGCATATAAGCCACAACATTTTGTTGATGCAAACTTGTGAACTGAGTCACACTTGAGCCGTGATGAGGAAAAGACAATGAAAAACTTTGATCAAGGACTTTAACATTGAAAGCAAATACAGTATCCTGATTCATCCAGTACCGAGACTTTGTTTGGCAGCACTTATGGTGTCCCACAGTAGAGACATCACAAAGGACGTGGTTACTTACTTCCACTTAGTGTTAATATCTTATCCGTCACCGTCACTGGTAGGGAGGCTCACCAGTGTCACAGTCTTTCTTCAAGATCCTGACAACGAAAAAGTAATCAGACACCCGCTTACTGTCATTGCGGAAACCCTCATCGTACTCCCGGAACTCATCAATACACTTTTCTTTCGCATAATCAAAGAGTGCCTATCTATTGTTGGAAGAACCACGGACACGCTGACCTTTCTTTGAGATCCAGCAAACTCTGAACATTTGAGCCAGCTGTTGAACAAAATCAGTATCTTGGTCGCACTGCACGCTACCGGACAGTGCAAACATTGTTCACGTCGAGGAAAGAACACATAATCCTGAATTTCAACAAAGATTGGAGGAATGTCCCTATCACTCGAAGGCAGCAGATTAGTGCACAGTGTCTTTTTTCACATAGTTACTGACTTTCCTGAATTGGTGGGGAGACCTATCAAAGTCCTCACATTCATCCGAGATCCAGCTAATATCGCACAATTGGGAATGCTCCTGCATGGAATAATCCTCCAAGTGGAACTTTCAAATCATCAGAGAGATTATCTGGTGAGACTCTGAAGAAACCTTCCTGCGAGGGACAGATCGAGGGAGCAGAGTCAAGAACCTTATTTGTTATATTTGTTGTCATTTATCCTATTTCTTCACACTTGTCAGGGCTAAGGCCAAGAACAAACCAAGATAAGGGACACAGAGGGGCATAGTTGGTATTGTAATGCCTGGACAGTGTGTAAGAATTGCACCTAAAAGATTACAGCCGTACAAGAGACTGCTTTGTCCTTTATGTAGGAAGGCAGCTCTTACAAACTACAGTTCCCAGGTAAAGCCACTGCCTAACTACAATAACCAGCATGCCCTGGGCCGCCATGGACCAATCAGGAGCCAAGCTGGGTGGGGCACTTCACCGCAAATGCGCAAGCCTTGAGGCACGGGGCTTGCACTCGAGACTTCATGGAAGGAGGACGTGCGGACCGCAGCTCCACCTACATGACTCACGAGGGGCCCAGCCCCACCAGAGCATCAGCCGGCCCCTTGCTTACACAAGATAAGTCCATTGCTACTATTTTCCTGACAGAGGGATCGGGGGAAACAAAACGCAGGGGGCCATCGCTAGCCTACACCAAGCCCCTGCGTCAACTATAGAGATAAGTGGCCCTGTTTACCGCGCGCCGCCATTTCGTGCTTGCATTTATTTGGGCAATAATAAGTGTGCGGAAACGTCCGAATCAAACTTCTGTGTGTTCCCGCCTCCTGGGACCTGCAACCAAGGTGTACACGAGGCGAAAACACACGTGGCAATCACCCGCAGCGGTCTGAGGAAAGACCACATGTGGGAATCTGGTGCTATCAGGAGTCAGAAAACCATCCTGAAACAAGCTGTGCAACCTAGTTCTGAGTTGACACAGACACTTACGCATGATATTGCGCACAGATGGGCTCAGAGGGACCTTGTATAGTATGCATGTAAATGAGATATGAATGTGAATGTCAGCTGATCTTAAAGGACAGTGTTAACGTGTATCCTTTTTTCGGACCGGCTGTTGAACACTACAAACCTGCCACAGAACCTGATGGCCCTACTACAGACAGGACACTGAAAGCCAGAGCTAAGTTTTGCATTCTGGAAAATAATGTTTGCTTAGTTTTGGACTGATCCATGTGCATGGGTTAGGACTTAGGGGTAACCCCAGAGGGGGCCATGTCCTGGCAATGTGGTATTGATGTGCAAATAGCTACTTGGTACCAAGTACATCAAAAGTGTGTAACAGTCAACCCTTCCCTAAAAACCCCCTTTCCTGTCCATAACCTCTACCTCATCCTCAATCTGGTTTTCCTAACTTCCCTCAACCTATCCAGCCAGCGAGACCCTAACCCTCCTTCCCTGCTCTGGTTTCAGCTGCCTGTGTAAGCTCTGACTTGCATGTGCCACGACCATAGTGGGGATGGTTGGTACTGCGTCGCTCCTGCGCTTTGGACTAGAGTGCCTTGACAACACTGACCAGTGTCCAACATGTGCTCAGGACTGAAACAGATTAAAGGAGTGAACCGAGAACTCGCACACTTTGAACTTGCACAGAGAAGGTGTTTCGCTGAAGTGTTATTTTCATCTATTTTACCCATAGAAGCAAAGTAACTGAATCCTGTATCAAGAGACTATTACCTTCCGCAAGAGGGGAGACACGTGTGAAGCACCTCACACTTTCTGACACTAAAACTATCCAAAGAACGATATTGGGGGGGGGATAACAGTGACATTTGGCGAATGATCGAGATGGGGGCCCAGAACAGTAACCTGGTCCTCCCACAAGCAGAGAGGCACCCCCACTTCTCTGGAAGAAAATGTTGTCGCCTTACATATCAAACTATAATGTACTTATGCATTGTATTTATAATTATTTTACTGTCATTGACAATCAGAACTGCATTCTTCATTGGTGCACAAAGCGTTCCAATTTCAGTGCACTCACCTGATGATGTAAGCATGAAACCCACAAAAGCACCCAGACCTTATATAGACATTCCAGTCCCGAGAAAATCTGATGGTAAAGTAAATGAACTGGAAATTAATGTGATTAGCAGTGATATACACACACACGTGAGGTAATTAATGAAGATGAAAGCTGGAGACAGTGTCAGCACGAGATGAATGAAAACATAGCACTGACAACTAAACGCACACACACACTGAATGCACACGAACCAAGCCAGATGGCAAGAACCACAGAACCTCAAACGAAAGCAGCAGAGAAGACAGACTGCCTACCGAAAAAAACTTTCACAGGAGATGGTGAGCAAAAAAAGAGACAAAGTAAGTAGAAAACAAACAGAAGCAGTCCTGTCAGAAGCCCTAAAGAAACCAGAAGCGGCTGCAGAAAGACTCTCCGCAAGGACAGAAATGTTAGTAGACCTTTTATTCCCGCACTTAACCAGAGCAAGAAAACGACAAGAGGAACTGAAGAACAGAATGACAGAGGCTGTACTATCTAGCACGCCTATTCCAAAACAAGGGACAAGTACCAGGCCTACGATACAGCCATACACTGGGCCAGCGTCAGGCTGGTGGTTGATAAGGGCACTTACAGATGGCAGAAAAAAGGATACAAGAAGAGAAGGAGAGAACTGCAAAACCTCTACCTACCCCATTGATGCAGATGAACAAGCCTGCGCCGTGGACCAAAATACCTGAGAGTCCTCCAGCAAGAAAAAGCCATACAGATGCATTTAGGGATGTAGTTATAGCAAACTACAGGAAGACACTAAGAATCAAAAGAAGCCTACATGAAGATAATAATTAACTGAATGATTACCTGGACAGCACAGCACATCTAGGGAACAACATTTGGTACCAGCACATGAAAGAAGTTGGAAGGTGAACTACAGAAGGAGAATGCTTCATTTGTGTACTTCTACCGTACAGCATGGGGAAATCCAAGATATTCGTGGCTCTAGAAATTGATGTCCCAACAGCACATTGTCTGTCACATGTAGCAATGTGCAACACCAGAGGCCAGTTCATGGGGAGGGATGTCTCATTGATATGGGTAACTGAAACAGATTAGCCTGATGAAGATGATTATGTTCAGGACATTAACACGAGAAACAGAGCTCAGACTAGGAATCACGTGATCAGGTATGAAAAGCCTGAAGTTAAAGGAGCAGGAACAAGATGGGAAGTAAACCAGAGACTGAACGTCCAAGGGAAAACCCTGAAAAAGGCTCAAATTTGGAAAAACAGAGGCCAAATGCAGATTTGAGTAACATGCTTTCTCCAAACGGATGGGAAGAAGGAGTGGTGATCTGCCGAACATGGATGGTCATTGGAGCCTGCAAGGAAGCAATAGAAAACTCACAGAGCTTATGCAAACCTTTATGGCCGAAACTCACAAGATTACTGACATGGGTCGAAGACAGAGGAGGACCCTTGCAGATAGTGCCACTAGAAAGCCCGAAATTGTGCTTCAGGAACAATGGCACAAGAAAGATGGGAGAGAATCAGAACTGCAGAGGAATTTTTGAAGCTCCAGGAATGACTCACGGAACTGCAGTAATTATGGATTATTGGGCGTGTGGATCCAAAGCATACATAAAACTGCTGAAAATCTAGGGAGGCATTTGCACGATAGTGAACGTCCACGTTCCAGCACTAGTGATCCCGAAAGGTGACCTGAATATTGACAGTTTCCAAAAAGCAGATGCTCACCGGAGGAAAAGGAGATCTGTGGAGCTGGTATCCCGAATGAAGAGAGAGAATTACTTATCTGCCAAATCAAAAGAAGCAGTTCATGCAATCCCATATGAACACAGGCTGTTCAGCCTCACCTCATCAGTGTTCACAACCGTCCTCATGCCAAGATTCCAGGTTGGAGCAAACACTAAATGGTTGCAGATAACCAGATGGGAGTTACTGCAAACCATCAACTCGACAATAAAAGGATTCAATGCAATCAAGGAAAAGTTAAGAACAATTCGACTGATGACTCTCCAGAACAGATACGTACTTGACATGATCACAGCTATGGATGGAGGAGTTTGTACACAAATAGGGGAATCATGTTGCACATTCATACCTTCTCACGACGAAGAAAATGGAACTTTAAGAGAAGCCATAGGTTAGGTATGCTGACAAACTTACAGAATCAGATGATCAATGAAACCGACGAAGTTGATGATGACAGCTGGTTTGGATCACTGTTTTCATGGGTCCCACAATGTATGGCAGACGCATTCAAGTTCCTGGGAGCCCTGCTAGTGATGATATTGCTAGGATTTTGTGTCATTAAGATAATAATCTCACAATGCCAGAAAACTGCAAAGAAAGCCATACGGATGAAAATCATGATTGATGTCAAACCAGGATGGAAGCCCAGAGACCTAACTGATGACGAAATAAGAGACTGTGTGAAGGCCAGCGAGTATGCGCCAGAAGGAACAAAGTTTCTGTATCCCAGGAAATGCAGAAACTATGAAGGAAAATGGATCTATTGCAGCCCGGATGGACAATGTCAACTATTGACATGGAATAAAGACGAACATGTAAAGACAGCAGGAAGCCTGAAAGGAGTGATAAAAATATGGACTCCAAAGAGACATTCCTTCACACCATCATGTATAAACCCAGAGGATGAAGAAGAGATGAATACAGAACAACCAAGTAAAATGAATCCCAAGGAGGAAGTGGAAGTGGTCGATAAACCAACCAGAGGGGGCAGTGGAAAGGAGGTCCTAAATTTACCCTGCAATCCAGACACCCATTTTGAAGTACCAGGAACGTTCACACCGAGATACGTGACGTATGATGAGCAAATAGACTAGCAGGGAGCCGCACTAAGGCTCTGCCCAGTGCCCATCAGAAGAGCAATACCTATTGAAGTGCCAATAACTAGACAACCATGGACAGTAAGGTATCCATTGATACAACCATACCAGCAAATGACACAAAATGAAGATTGCTTAAACACTGTCCCAGAAGAAACTCAAAAGGCCTTAATTGAAGGCGAATGGTGATGACACAAGGGCCCGGACAGACGTACAGATGAACGAAACAACAACCAAAAGATGACACACAAAGACGAAATGTTATGAATAAGGATGTAATGAATTAAGAAGGAGAGGCGATGTTGAACCAGATGGAAATTTAAACTGTATCGCAGGATGAAAATGTTCAACCAGTTAACACCTGTACATATTTATTTTTATTTTTATTTTATTTTTAATGTGATACAGTTTTTAAAGCAAAAACTTTACACATAAATCAACAGAGTAATTTTTCTTCTTACAATTTAAACAGCAATTCAGTATTTAAAAGAGGAAAAACACTTAAGATCATATTCAATTTTATTACAAATTTCATAGGCCATAACCTGAAGATAACTTTCATGCAATTTCATGTAATTTCATATAATAACTCGTTTATTGTTTATTGATACTGAGAGAAATTGGATAGTCTTCAAATTTCAAGTATTCCCTTAACTGTATACCATACTCTATATAGGGCCAAATGTCGGCTAGGATTCAAGGTGTTAAAGCATGTTAGCCAAAAGTCTTTGGACTTAATATGGTCAAGATTATGTACATATCTGCTGTAATGTTTTATGTAGGTTGAACCCAAACTGGGGCATAGTGTAAGAACGTGTCTTGCAGTTTCAAATAAATCTTTATTCTTGCCTATCCTGCAAAAACGCTCTGTTTTAGAGATGGCCCGTTCAGGGCCCAACACCGCTAGGACAGGTAGATGGTTGATACGTAGGAGTAATAAGAAGCGTCTTAGATTATCCGAAGGGCAAAGGTTGAGATATCCTTGTGCCCTTCTAAACGTATATAAAACATGAGTTATGAACCCGTAACTGTGGAGGCTCTCAAGATGTCTAAAATTGTCTTGCCAGTCCCAAATTTTGAGTCGTTCTACCATTTGGGACTTTAGATTTATAAAATTGTCTTCCCAGTTAGGGGTCCATTCAATCATCTCAAATAGAGCATTCATTTCTCTCACAAAACGAGCTTGCTTATTCCTAACAATGTCTTCTTTCACGGTTATCAAAAGGGGATTAGTCGGATTAGTATGCAGCTTAATGTAGATCTCGGCTCTTTTCTTCAAGACCAGAGCTTTTAAAGAGGGTAAACCCAGCTCCAATCATAGTATCGCCATTGGTATTCCCGGTGGCAATCCCAGCAGCTTTCGCCAAAAACGTCCTTCCAGTGTCTGTAGCCAATCCAAACTAAGGCTAACCAGGACTTCCAGTCCATAGATTACCGTGGGTATCAGGCACTGGACGTAGAGTTGGCGAGCTGCCCACATGGAATATCCACTCTTCTTACGAGAGAACTGATATATCATAGAGGTAAGTTGCGCTGCTTTTATTTTGCGGGATTGTACACATGATTGGGAATTTCCCTTAGAGTCGAATTCTACTCCCAAGTATTTATAGCTATGGGTATATTGAATTTCATGTCCTCTTACAATCATTCTAGGGCGGCTCACTTTGCCATGACTATAGAGGATCAACTCTGTTTTCATGTGATTAATTGTGAGTTCGTTCTCCTCCGCATATTCCCAAAGTCACTCAGCCGAGCGTAGAATGCCACTAAATGTGTGGTCAAAAATAACCACATCATCCGCATACGCCAGGATTAAGCAGTGTTGGGAGCCAACCTTGGGAGGGCAGTTACTCACCTCTCTAATACACTCTGGAATATCGGAAACAAACAAATTATATAACATGGGTGCGGTAACGCAGCCTTGTTTCACCCCTCTTGTTTGCTTTATCACCCTAGTTGTGGATCCACTCCCATCAAGCCTCAACTGGACTGTGGTGTTATGATGTAAGAGTTGCAGATAATAGAGCAAAACTTCAGGGCATGCCAGGCTCCTAAGCTTCCTCCATAACTTCTCTCTATTAACCATGTCAAACGCTGCCTTAAAATCTATATATAAGGCATACAGAGGCGGATTATTAGGAAGTAGGGCTTTATCTCTAAGACTATTCATGATGAAAAGATTGTGAGTGGTTGAATATCCAGATATGAATCCGCTTTGAAAGCGGTCCAGAATCCCTTCCGTTTCAGTCCAAGATTGTAATTTCTGTAACAGTAAGGAGGCAAATAATTTGCCAGAACAATCTAACATAGATAGCAAGCGGTAATTGCCCAGGTCAGATCTATTGCCTTTTTTGAAAATTGGCACTAAAATTGCTCTCTGCCAGGTCTCAGGTATTATCCCCTCTTTTAAAACTTTTTCAAAGAGGATTTTCAGAAAGTTAGCCCAGAAAACTGGGTTACTCTTCATAAGTAGATTGGAGAGACCGTTAGGCCCCGGGGCTCGGGAAGATTTAAGTTTAGCAATCTTACCTATCAGATCTTCTAGGTAAATAGGGAGCGGTTTAGGAACTTGAGAGATGGTTGGAAAAATTTCGGGGTTAACTGCTGACATACCATTACGCGTTTCCAGAAAATTAACCCATTCCTCAGCATCAATCGGGTTTATTTGGGGGGTTACCCTGCTCCCCCTAGCTTCTCCTAGAAGTGCCCAGATATTCCGGGAATTTCTCGAGCAAATAGTCTTCACGGTTTTTTGCCAATTTGCCAATTTCTTCGATCTGTTCCAGTGTTTTAACCATGCCCTATACCTATTTTTTATCTCTCTGATCTTAATATGTATATCCATAATTAAATGGGAGTGGGCCCTGATTCTGCGCATCTCCCTTCTCAGAGTAAGTTTAGCATCACGAATTGTCTTATCATAGCCCTCGATCGAGCCCTGTTCTCTGATAACAAGTAAAGATTTTTTTGGAACATATTTACCCGTAAAACTATAAATCCACCCTTCGAGGTGTTCTATTGAGAGATTAACAAACATGATGTGATAATCAGCATCCCATTCACCACAATCATGGCATGCTTTAGATATATTTTTCTCAGACCATATTAATCGTGAACCAGCATGATTAACCAACAAGCTTCCTGTCGCTATTGTTGAAGGAAATAGAGAATCACACTTCAGACTTAAACTCAGGCAGCTATGATCACTCCAATCGTTGTCTATTATTTCCATGTCATTAACCAGGGATGCCACCTCCGGGCTAATAAAACAATAATCAAGAGTGCGGCGAGCAACACCTGCTTTCCAAGTATAATGTCCCGGTCGGTCACTCATAGTTCGACCGTTTAGACATTCCAAGTCCCAGCTCTTCATAAAACATAACCACTTCTCCCCTTCTTCATCACTATAATTCTGAGGCATGAGGGGATACGGATGTAAATGCTTATTGTTAGTTGTACCACCATCCCCTTTAATAGAACAATTAAAATCCCCAGCAATGACCAAGAGGTTATTTTGGCATTCATTCGTCCACTCAGTAAGTAAATCATGTAGTCTATCTTGTATTAGATCACTCTTTGACGCATCATGTGGATTATAAACATTGACCAACAAGAGTTTCATCTGATTATTTTTGATCGGTATAACCACCGCCACCGCATTAATGTTATCCTCAAGATCGATATTAATTTCATTAGATGTTATAGTTTTACTTACACCGATCATCAATCCCCCAAAAGGTCTTCCCATTTGGCCTTTTTTAGCAAAAGTATGGTACAACTTATACCCGTCTATTATAATTGGTGCAGTTAGCCAGGTTTCCTGTAATAGAAAAAAGGAATATTTCATAATAAAAGGTAGCGAGCCATTAGTTACAGTAATATGTTTGAAACCCCTGGAATTCCAGGATAGCAATGAGCAAGTTCAGGGTTTATTTATAACCGAGGGCAAGGCCTCTGCAAGCCATTTAAGAGTGTTCTGTATGTCACTCATTTGCACTTGGTTCCCAGTAAGAGGAGGTAGTTTAGTTTTATTGTCAGTTTTAGTAGGCTTGGGAACTTCTTTAATCAGAGGGTCTACATCATCAGGATTCACGTCTACCCCCAAGCCTACTTGCGCTAAGTTAACTCTATGTTTACGAATCAACTGAGCCGAGGCCAGGACCGTACAATGCAGCGCTGTCACATTAGGGTTGGTGGTACATAGAGGCTCTACAAATGAGAAATCCTCACATCTAATAACTCTTAATTGAGGTATTAGATGAAGTTTCTCGAGCATGCCTGTACGAGAAAGCCATTTGCCATGGCATTGCTGGTTCAGATTCTTCACAATGCAAATCTTATTTTCTTCTCTATTCTCTTCCCTTGCTGGAACCGGTGTATCAATTTCAGCATCCACGCTTTCAAATGTACTATTGGGTTGTTTCTTTGAGGGGTAGAAAACTGATTATCAATGGAATGGTTTTCTGTAAGGATAGAGTCTTGGCTAGCATTACTCACGGCTGAAATTTCTTTAGATTTTTCCACCAATATCCAGCTAGTGAGTGTACCCGGACCTTTATTTCGGTTTTTCTTTCTTTTTAGTGCCCTTTTTCTTGCCTTTTTAGATTTCTGTTGTGGGGTTACTGTATTTAGGAATGGAGAGGCCACCTCTACCGGAACATTTCTTAAGGCAGCTCTTTTCGCCATTCTACGCTGTTTCTTAGTCAGATGAGTGTTTCCTTCATTTGTCGGATGTTCGTTCCCCTCAACGTTAATTGGACTAGATGGGATCTGAGGCTCCTTTACCTCTTCAGGGCCTACTTCATAATCTAAATCCGGAGCGGGGAGATTCAACTGTAAGATTGTATTCACATGTATTCTACCACATAATTTGAGGAGAATTTTTAGGGCAAATTGGAGAGAGGATAAGGACGCCTGCATCTCTGCAATGGCTACAGAGTTTAGCTGTGAAAGCTCACTAGGTTGATCGACCTTAGTTTGCCCTGACTCCTCTAAGTCGATCAATAAGTTTGGTGATTCAGACAGTCGGCCAGAGCATAAAGTTCTCTGAGGAGAATTAGCAGGTTGTAACACTTGGGCCTCCACTGTTATACTTGCGACTTTCTTGATAGTCCCCATCTCAATAATCCCCGGCTCTCCTAAATTAGGTGGAGGAGCCATAGATTTCTGTATAGACAGGCATAAATCCAATAACGAATTATTGTCAATGTCGTCAAAGGATGTAACATCCAGTGGTCGGCTTACGTTATGTGCAGCCGGAAGTGTCTCCTCAGTTTGTTCGTCAGTGCATACAGGTAAGATCTTTTTAAATAACTCCGGAATGGTACCTCCGGCGTTAGCTGGCGATTTCAAACTGTCCCCACCTCTTAGATTGTTATTAGGCATATAGGGAAGATTTGTCCTGCCTTTTCGTAAGTTGTAGGGCGCTTTTGCCCCGCGTGCTTTAGGCGGCATATAGGCTCAGTAGAGTTGCAGGGGAGAAAGTAAAGATAAATAGCCAGAAGAGCTAGTATCTTTGCCGAAACCAAATCACTCAACAGTCAATTGCATGCAAGACAAGTTAAAGAATCTATATAAAAGATTATTAATTCTGAGTAAGGGATCAAAGGAGATTGTAATCTCCCACAGTCTCCCATAAACTGTGCCAAAAGAGGATACTTAATTATGCGAACGGGCTTACCCTTTACTCCACATTCAATAGTAAGACTCAGAGGCTGATGCGCCTACACGCCAAACAGCCGCACAACAGCCAGTGGCCTTGTCTCCTACCGGGCTTAACGCCGCGAGGGTGGCCCATGGCTGTTTAAGAGGCCTTGGTGAGGTCACGTGCTCCGTCACGTGCTTTAGAAGCTCCGCCTCCTCCAGGAAGTAGAGTAAGTTGCTGGAAGCCAGCAAGAGCGTGTCAGGGCTCGCAGTGCTGGCAAAGTAGAACAAGGTTACCAGCAATAAAATCCGCCGTTAGTTCACAGTTGTAACACACCCCGTTCGGGCGGCCCACGGCTGTTTAAGAGGCCTCGGTGAGGTCACGTGCTCCGTCACGTGCTTTAGAAGCTCCGCCTCCTCCAGGAAGTAGAGTAAGTTGCTGGAAGCCAGCAAGAGCGTGTCAGGGCTCGCAGTGCTGGCAAAGTAGAACAAGGTTCCCAGCAATAAAATCCGCCGTTAATTCACAGTTGTAACACACCCCGTTCGGGCGGCCCACGGCTGTTTAAGAGGCCTTGGTGAGGTCACGTGCTCGGTCACGTGCTTTAGAAGCTCCGCCTCCTCCAGGAAGTAGAGTAAGTTGCTGGAAGCCAGCAAGAGCGTGTCAAGGCTCGCAGTGCTGGCAAAGTAGAACAAGGTTCCCAGCAATAAAATCCGCCGTTAGTTCACAGTTGTAACACACCTTGCGACATATGCTTGTAACGCAAGAAGCTAAGAAAACAGTGTGGCTTGCTATGCTTAGAAGAAGAATAGAGCGGCAAGCGCCAACTATATATCTCCCTCAATGAAGCACATTATATAAGTGCAAGTCCACTTTATACAAAAGCAGAACTAACCCAGGTTACTAAGGGTCAAACAGGCCAGGATTCGTATTCCAGCACCAAGCAAGAAGAGAGGGCTGAATCGAAACTCAGCAAGAAGCAGCTCGTGCCTGGGAAATCGAGGTCAAAGCAAGAAGGGGAGGCGGACAGAAACTTCAGAGAATCGAAACTTAAGAGCAGAGCAGCCTGCCCCGTGAACGTCAAGATAAGGAGGCCCAGGCAGATGGCAGGCCGAAATGAGAATTAAATGCACAAATAGATGGAAAACAAATCCGATTCATGGTGTGCTAACACGTGACCAGCCAAGCGCGAAGAGGTACCAACGTCTGATGTCACCCAAAGCAGAAGATACCATAACATTTCCTGACAAGAAGCTACAGTTTCGAGGCCAACCACAGCCAACTAATTGACACATAGAAATAAAGTACTGATTGATGGAAGGGAGGCTGGGTGAATCTTGGGGCATCCTGTATCTGGGTGTCCATTCTGCATGCTGCTAATTAAAGTGGAGATTTATGCTTGGGGTTGTAGCCAACCCAATCACAATGGACCAAATAATTTAGGGTCCTATAGCTAGTAGAACCAATGAAACGTTGTACTTTTAGTGATGTTTTACATGAGTAATGTTAGTGCGAAGGGTTATCCAATCCTCACACTCCATTACCATATACAGATATAGCACCTATACTTAAGTTACCTTTTCCAACCAATAGAATTGCATTACAAACTTTTGAGTGTTACAAGTCAATGATGATGAATTTTAGGTATAACTGTTACTGTTTGTATGAAGATTGTTGGGAGTTGAAGCGAGACGGGCTATCGCATCACTGTTGGTTTCCATGTTTCCTCGTTTTTTGTATTTGTCATTAAACAGAATCCCCTTTGCCAAACCATTGAGTTGTCCTGATTGATTGGTGTGGAGTAAGAAATCCTAACCCCTTCGACCTCAAGGTGCAGCCATCTTGTCTTAAAGTATTCGAGAGCGGGCTCTGACTCTATGGGCCGGTCAGGTGTCACTCGCACTCGAGTACAACTCTTCTCAAGAAACCTTCACTAGATCCCACAATCTCCACCAACTATAGACCCATCACTACAGTTCCCTTCCTAAAATTGCTTACACCCAAGTACAATCACATCTTGAAAATAAATATCTATTAGGTGAAAGACAATCAGGTTTCCGCCCAGGACATAGCACAGAGACAGCACTGCGAGATCAAAAAAACCAAATGGATACAGTTAGGGATTCAGGAAAACTGTGCATACTGTTACTACTCAACCTCTCTGCAGCATTCGATTTAGTTGATCACAGCAAATTGTGCCAAACACTAGTAAACAACTTCCAATTCTCCAAAGAAGCAACCGCATGGATCAAATCATTCCTCTCAGATCACACCTCTAGGATAGCTATAGGAGATGTTTCAGCTGACCCAATCCCAGTACCACTGGGAGTCCCACGAGGTTCATGCCTATCCCCAACACTGTATAATGCTTATACAAAACTTCTCTTCGCAGCACTAGATGCAATGGTAGTATTATACACCAATTTCGCCGACGACACCCAAATACTTATCCCGATCTCAGGTAACCTCGAACAGGACACCATTATTGTGAACAATATCTACTCCATCATCCAAATTGGATGGCAGCAAACAGCCTCTGTTTAAATGGGGAAAAAACGGAAATTTTGATAGTAGGTGCTCCAACTAAAATAGCCAAACTTCACCCCCAGTATACAGCCATAGTCATCGATGGCACCAACATCCCCATATCCAGTCAAGTAAAAACTCTAGGCATTTATCTGGACTCAAGTCTTACCATGACTAAACACATTAGTGCCCTGTCATCATCCACGGCATACACTGCCAAACTCATTGCACTGAGTAGACCTTTCCTCACGCAACAAAACTGCATCCCTCTCGCTAGAGCCCTCATACTTGCCAAGATCGATTACTGCAATATACTATTACGAGGCACCTAAAAAAAAAACCTTCATATATTGCAACTATTACAGAATAAAGCACTAAGAGCAGCCTTAGGCATAAAAAAGAGCGAACACATATCGCTACACACAAGAGAGGTGCACTGGCTTCCTATCCAAGCGAGGATCCTCCACAAACCTCTTACACTTACACATAAATGTCTTACAAGCAACGCACCCATTTATCTTAACAAAAGTATCAGCCGTAAAATCACCACTAGAATGCTGAGATCGAATAACAACACACTCCTATACATTCCGAGATTCAAGAATTCAAGATCAGGCAACACCAGCTTCCCAATAGCAGCACCCAAAATATGGAACTCCCTTCCTAACCACATCAGTAGCGAGCCCTTATTAATCAAATTCAAGAAACTCCTCAAAACCTGGCTATTTAACAAAAACTTATTGTTACAGACAACCCGGGAATCTTCAGCATGCCACTGCCCAACTCTTCAACAACCTTACAGTCAATCCCAGTGATGAATACACCAATTGCATGCCATGACTAAAGTCTATGTAGGACTTTATACTCAATGTAACGGGTATGTAACTACCACCAGGAACAACTATATTGTAATCGCAACTTCCAAGATGTATATGAAGTACTCATGTATAATTACGCTGTGATACCCAAGTGTTTGGGCGTACAACGAATGCAATAAATAAATAAATAAAGATAGGAATCATTGTATTATTGTATTGTCTGGCAAACCTGGTTTATGTTGCATTTATTAGCAGAGGAAAAACTATGTGCACTCCATCTCCCCGGTGGTGCAAGTACATCTCTGTGCCGCATTTTAAGCTGTTCTTTGTATTGGTGTGTGAACTGAGAAAGGCATGTTTCTCTGTCTGGTAGTGCTGTACTGTATCCGGCATCTTCAGGGATGTACCTAGAGTGATATGTCTTCTGTAGATCAAAGGTTTCTACTCAGAGCACAATTATCTCATAGGCACACTAATGACTAGCCGTAGTGAAATGCTCTATTGTACTGTGACAGATTTGGCATCTGAAGTATTAATATATTTCCTTTCAGCGTTCCCCTTCAGAACTTTCAGAATGGGGTATTACTTTCCCCACTTTTAAAGAGGTCCTCTCTGGATCCATTCTTGTGGGTTAACCCGATCTATCAGCAATTCCTCTTTGATGGCCAAACGTATGGAGAATATTGTTATTACACAATTTTAGCGAGTCGTAAACCATAATGTCTTCGACTCACACAAATCTGGCTTCCACCGGATGCATGTCACAGAGTCAGTACTGACAGCCGGTTGGTATGACATCCGCTACGAGGCTGATGAGGCCACTGCTCACAGTTGATCATGCTTGGCCTATCAGCAGCATTTGAAACTTTGGACGACTCAATTTTGCTGTCCTCCCTCATTAAACACTTCGCATTTTCCCCTTGTTAACATCAGTCCATTCACCTGAGGCCCCATTAGACTAGGTTGCAGAGTTCCTCAGGACTCACCTCTATCGCCCTTATTATTCAATATCCATCTTCAACCTTCATAATTAAAATGTTCACAATGTTCAGCTTCTGTGTCACTCTTATGCATGCAATACTCAAACCTACATCAATGTCTGAGCGCCATCTGATACCTCAGGGCCTATGTAAGGTACGACAAATGGATGTTAAGTAATGGGTTGCAGCTCAATCCTGCAAATATCTAAATATTGTCGCTAGGACCAAACATCTGCTCAGGGAGAATTAGCAGATGCAAAATCCTACATTTCTCTGTGGTCTTCCTATTACATTTATGTCTACGGTAAGAAACCTAGGGATACACTTAATTCTCCAATTCTCCAGTTAATTCCCAAGAAAGAACGTGCCACAGTGGTCAGTACACTCATCTATTCTTACCTATTCTTACCTTATTTATGGCAAAAACATGTATGTTGGAATACCTGACAAACTCAAGCGGAACTTACAAACGATTCAAAATGCATCTTTTGCCCTCATTTTATAATTCCCTAAATGTTCTCTCATTTCCTCATTCCACCAAGAACTCCACTGGCTCCCTGTGTGCCAAAGAACTCCCATAAAAATCCTATGTTTAGTTTTTAAGTGCTCTATCTTGACATGGTATTCGCTTATTAGAAAACTCTGGTCTGAAAAGCCGTCTGTTCTGGCCACTCTGTGCTCAGGCTGCATCTCCAGATGGGACAGAGGTCATTACATGGCAGGCCCTAGACTTTGGAATCAATTGACCTTCTATATTCGCTCAGCTGAATCTTTGGAATTAGTCAGAGAAAAACGTTAAACTCACACTGATCAGTGCCTTCCTCTTTCTCCTAATCAGACTGCCTTTTTGTGTTTTCTGACATTACCTCTGTGCCTAGATGCAGGCTCCGTTATTTGTTTTCTTCTGGATTTGTGTTCAATGTAATTTAATTTGTATAGCGCCTTTTCTCATTGGTATGACCTCAAAGCACTGTCGTCGAACAACCTCGGGGGAACAAAGTTCAAGGTATGAGAAATTTGTCAAAGGAGCTTAGAATGTGTGTGTGTACATTTTGACCAATACGTAGGAGTTTCGGGGTGGGCAAGTCCCTACTAGCTACCAATATCAAACTTGCATGTGGATGGGTGCTGTGAATCATCTGGAGAGTATGCAAGTATTTGTATTTATTGTGCATTTGTAAGGCGCTTATACATCAAGCAAATTGTGTTTCAATGCACCCTAGTGCAGAAGGCTCATTATGTGTCCACCCAGATTGAACTTTTGTCATGGGGATAGCTGCATTCTTATGGCAGAGGTGTTGGGCGATCTACCTTAAGAGTGGTGTGTGATGACAGATGCATGTGGGTGGGTGGCCTTGCCATCGGCTATCATCTATGAACATGGAGTGGAATAATTACCCGTATGTACTGGCTGGTTTCTAAGTTTTGTAGATGTGGCGTGCATTTTTTCCTGTGGTCTGCTGGAATTTCTTTGTCTGTCGCTTGGTACATTTTATTAGCAGATTCATAGCTGCCCGGCCTACCTGTAAGGTGGCTGAATAACCCAGTGTGTGTCATGGGTTCATTAGGATGCCGCAGGGAAAAATCAGGTCTAGAGTGCCCCCTTGAAGGCAAGGTAATATGTCTATGCTTCAGACACTAAGGGGAATTGAGTTCCAGATAGAGGAGGCTTGACAGAGAACGAGGATCCCCTTTTCTTGTCGATTTGAAAGTAGGTATCACAAGGAGGAGTGCAGAGCCCGATTGCAGGTTTTGGTTGGATTGGTAACAGATTAGTTTCTGTTGGAGGTATTCTGGGTCTGTCTTGTGGAGGGCATGGAGGGTGATGCACATGGCTGTGAAATAGGCCTATCACATGAAGGGGGGGCATTGGAGGACAAGGAGGGTGGGAGTTTTGTGCTTTCTGAAGCCAAGTGTCAGGAGAAGCCTGTCTGTGGTATTTTGGACCTTTTGGAGCTTCCTGAGTTGATATGCGGTGGAGTCTGGGTAGAGGGAATTGACATAGACAAGGTGCGAGAGGAGGATGGCCATGATTGCAGTGACTGTGTGGGTAAGAGAGGTAGGGGAAGATGCATGTGAGAATATCAAGGTGTAGGTAGCGAGATTTGGGTACAGAGTTAATGTGGAGAGAGTGTGTCAGATTATCCCTGGTGCATCCCAGATTTTTTACTGCTTTGGAAGGGGCAGCGGGGGCCTAAGCAGGATGGCCAAGGGGTGGGTTTGTGGAAGAGAGCTGTCTTCTCACAGATCATGATTTCTGTCCTTTCTGGGTTGAGGATGAGGTGGCTAGCTGTCATCCAATGGTAGATGTGTGTGAGGCAGGATGCAAGGTCAGGGTGGGGGAAGAGGTAGACTTAGAATCTTAAGGATGATCTGGGTGATGTTGAGAAGGATAAGTGCAGTAAGCCTTCTATGCCTGCAGTTTTTTTGAGGTGATCCCAGATGGAGACTAGGGACAATTCCATTCCACACAGGGGTCTGAAGCTAAATAGGGTGGAGTCGAGGAGGAGGTTGGATTTGGTCAGGAGTCAAAGCTGTGAGTAGGCTTGTAGGCTTAAAGGAGTGGGTCAAGGGAGGGTTTTTGAGGAGGGTTTTGAAGGCTGCTGGGAATATGTCTGAGGTGTGGAAAGAATTAATTATGGATCTCACAATGCCACCTGCACAGGTCGAAGAGAAGATTTATTTGAGGAGGGCACATATCTGTAGGGGATTCAGACAGGCAGCTGCTAGCAAGAGGCTTCAGGAAATTGGATTGTGAGATTGGAGTAAAAGAGGAGAGGATAGGGAGGGAGGTTCCATTTTAGATGGGGTAGCTGGGGGTGCATGGGATCAGGGCTGGGGAGCTGCTGGTTTTGCACTGATGGTGTGATTCCTTTCTACTGAAATGTAAAAATGGTCAGTTAAAGCATCACATAATTCTTGCGAGTTGGGAGAAGGGGGACGCACTGATAGGGACCTTGAATTCTGCAATGATCTTGTGAATTTCCTTGCTGCTGCGGCGGATGTTTGGTATTCTGTTCCATAGAAGGATTTTTTGGCCCTCCGAATTTCAGCCTTATAGACAAGAATATTATGAGTGTAGGCAGCTCTATTAAGGAGAGATGGGTTGGTCCACTTTCTAGATTCTAGGGGGTGGTTGAGTTTTCTGAGGATTTTGAGAGAAGCGGAGAACCATTTAGGGGAAGGGCCTTGTCTGTGGGAGGCTGATCTCTGGGGGTGAGAGGTTTAAGGCATTGGAGAGTCATGAGTCGAATTGGCTGACGGAGGGCAGACCTCCCTGAACTGGCAGATTTGGGAGGGTGGAGAGCATGGAGTCTGCCAAGTCTGGGGTTACAATGACCTTGTTCCGCAGTGGGAAGCGAGTGGAGGGTCAAATGTTAGTCAAGCGGGGAGAAGGGATGGAAGTCTAGAGCAAGAAGAAGATGGCTGTGTGGTCCGTCCATTTGAGAGGTTTGTGTGGAAAACATGGAAATTAGGTTGGTGGGACTGAATAGTGGATCTATGCTATGTCCTGCAGTGTGGGTGGTGCTAGATATCAGTTGAATCATGTTGAGGGTTCAAGGTTTTCCATGAGTGGTTGAGTTGTAGGGTTGTGCGGGGCATCAAACCATACGTTGAGTATTCCCAGCATAGTGAGAGAGAGGTGGACAATCAGCATGACCCCTAGGGAGTCACTTAGGGTGTTAGCAAAGTGTCTCTTTTACTCAGGAGGTCTGTAGATGAGCAAAAAGCTGTAGGTAAGAGATAGGTTTTTGAGGAATTTCACAACGTCTCCCAGTCTCCGTTGCAGGTTTTTTTAACAGAGTGTGAGATGGAAATGTGTGATTTGTGGAGGATGGCGATCCTGCCTGCTCTGCTATTTCTGTTATGGGCAATGTATAGCCTGGTGGGAATGCCTCATGTACGATGGGTCGGAAGTCATCAGAGAACCAAGTTCCTGTGAGGAAAAGTACATCTGGGATTTCCGAGGAAATGAGATTGTATATGTATTGTCGGTTTATGCCAACAGATCTGGCATTAATGAGGATGCATAAGAGTAAAGAGTGGGGATGGGGTGTTTTGGCCCCTGGGGAGGTGGGCAACAAAAGGAATGTGGGGACAGTGGTGGGAGCATTGAAGGGGAACCCCTGAGGGGCCCCGTAGGGAGATGCAGTGTGAATGACGGGAGAAGGGAGTGCAAGGAGAGGAGAGGTCAAAGTGGTAGAAGTGGAGAGTTTGTTAGATGAGGGCAGGGTGACTCTGATGTAAAGGTGGGAAGGGGTGCTCTAAGCATTTTTTGCATGTGTTAAAACGTGCTCAATTTTTATGGTTCCTAGGGGGGAGGGCTGGAATGGGGAAGGGGAGAGGAGGGAGAGTGTGAGAAGGGAATGCAGGAATGGAGTCGGTAGAGAGTGGGGGGGCAGGAGAAAGTGCAGAAGGTGTCGGTAGTGATAGGGGTCACTGAAGGGGGTTCTTGATTAAAGGGGAGGAAAGAAAGGAAGGGTGTACGTTCAGAGATGAGGCTGGGTTGTTGAGTTCCAGGGGATTGTTGAGAGAGCTGAGGGGGGTTAGTGCCAGGGAAATTGAAGTAGGAGAAGAGATATCTCACTGGGTTGGGAGAGGTGGGAGGTTGTAATGGTGTAGGTGAGGGGTGAATGCAGAGATCTGGGGGAGATAGGGTGAGGTGTACAGAGAAGAGAGGGTCCTGGTGTTGTGGATTCTGTGTTTGAGGGGGTTCTTGAGTATCTGATCCGTGTGTGTGAGGGGCAGTGTGGCAGCCGAAGACGGGGTATTGGAGAGGGAAGCCCAAGCAGGGCTAAGGGATGCAAAGACTGAGATGTGGAGGGCTCGGAGGGTCAGAGGGGCATAAGGGTGCGGGAGGGCATCTTGGGAAGGTTATGAGCAAGGTCAGTGTGGTGGGGCAGATGGCGGTGTCTGAGGGTGTGAGTGCTCCCCCAGGGGATTGGTGTGTGAAGGGTGGGGGATGTGGTTCGTAGATGTGTTGGCTGTGTTTCTAGTGTGCCAAAGTGCCCCTCTGATCTAGGAGTTGGTTGGCATGGTGGATAGCCTGTTTCGTCTGCTCTGGGACTAGAAGGTTAGAGGGGTTCCTGTTGCACTATCAGTGCACTCCAAGGAGACTAGATTAGAGAAGGAGGTCAGGTTTGAGGTCGGCTGTAATCAGGTTTGTGGCTACTGTAAGATTCAACACAGAAAGCATTCTCAGAAACAACTACATTTAACATAGAGGTTAATTACAAAGTGCTGCTAGTGTGGGGACACTGCAGGAGTTCAAGCACAGCTAGAGATACACAGAGAGTGCACTCATAATGCAACTTGGTTCAATGCAACTTGGAAGCAATTAGGTTTACCAAAGTCTTGGGGATCAGGCGCTGCTAAAAATACAGCAGGGGCACCCACAAATTAGAGTTAGCTTTGGTGCTGGTGGCTATACTCAAGAGCAACTAGCAATGGCGTAGTGGATTATTCCAAGCACAGCTGACTTCAGTGCAGCTAAATTCAGCACAGTGGCTATACTCAAAGATGCAGCTGATATTTAAACAGTGGCTGTAGTCAGAAATGCAGTTACAATCAAACCAGTGGCTCTACACAGAATGCAGCTGATATGTATACAGTGGCTACACTGAGGGATGCAGCTAAAATCAACAAAGTGGCTAAACTCGAAGATGCAGGTGTGATAATACTGTGGCTATACTCAGGGGTGCAGCTAAAATCAACACAGCACCTAAACTCGATTTAACACTATGTATAACAGAGATTTCACTAATATAGAGTTCATGTTAACTCCACCCCATTCACCTGCAGTGCAGTGTCAGTGTTATAGGACCCCGGAAGTGTGAATTTCCATCAACTTAGCACAGACACTGCTACTGGAGCCTAGTGGTGTGAGCTCCCTCCTGTAGTACCCTTTCAAACTGAGAGCCCTGGAGGCACGAGAAGCAACCCAAAGTCCACTGCCAGTTCTATGGGTACCCACCGTTATGCCGTGAGTGTTGTAGAACACACCAGCGATCACTTCCGCAAGCAGCAGACCCGATCCCTAGTACTTTGAACGTCCTTGTCCTGGCAGTGGTATTTGAAATGAGCAGTGCACATCTGTTTCGCACTAGCCTGTGCCCATGAAGGAACCCACCTGCTGGTTGAAATGCAAGACACTCCATATTATCTCCATGTTAATTTGACTTGCTCACTCATGAGCATATCCCGTGGAGCAAAAGGGAGTTACTGCACTTACTTTGAGGTGAAACTGGTGGGCAGAGCATCTAGCCTCACAAGACCCCATTGATGTGCAGTGTCTAACACTGTGCAGGATCGGTGCATACCGTTCCATCATGGCTGCTACTATTTTTAGAATATGTCCCAAAAGAACTTCATGTGTTTCAACTGCAAATTCCCCCGATTACTTAGACGGGTATTCAACCTAACGAACACTTTCTGCAGGGTTATGCGAGTCTGCCTGTGTGGCATTGCATTATTTTGTCAGAGATGAGCGTGCCATATAGTGTGGCCTGCAGGCTTTCCGAAGCTTTAGCGTCCTTGTTTGATATGTAAATCGAGGTTCTGTGAATATTGAAGCAGATTGATTGAGAGATCGGCCAGCAGGAGCCTAAGGTTTCATTTGATTAGAATCTGAATGCATTTTATTATGCCATTGATCTGATGTCACTAAGAATCAAAAGGGAGTGATAGCCGGTGACAGCACAGCAACAGCGGGCAAGCTTCCAAACTCAGTACCAGGGATGCCTGCTAGGTGCCTGGGCCGTGTGTTACGGTTCTCCGAAGAACGCATTCACGCTGGAATGTTTCACTCTAATTCCTGACCACAAGTCAATGGAAAAGTCTATGCGGGACTAGAACACTAGACATGTTTATGAATGTACTGACCTCTCTCTCTTATGTTCAGTGGAGTTCGATAGAAATAGAAGGTCCCCATTAAAAGGGAAAGGAATACGTGTTCTTCTTGATGAAACTCTTTCAGTGTGAAGGCCTTGGCTCTTGACTGCACTGAGATTGTCCCATCGGAACATAGAGTGCAGTGTGAAGTTATGTCAACATAAAAACGACTGCACCTAAAGTGAATTGTTGATGGCATGTGTTGAAAGCAAATAAAGCTGCTTTTGAATACACTGCCTACATAGGGGGAGTATGAGATGTCTTTGTGTGTTGTTTTGTTTATATGGCCTGAGATTTATGAATGTTGTATTGTGCTTCTTCGCCCCGGGAGAAGGCAGTAAAGCACACGAGCAAAGGAAAGGACACGCATGCTAGAAATTACGGCCAATAAAACACAACAGCTATTGAAGATGGCACACGGATATCATGATTCAGCCATTCCAATGAGAGTGTCATTGGAGTGTCTGCCTCCTGCGATTGCAATATGCAGGCTCCAGGCGTTGTCCGCAGCTCATCCATTGACATGGCGCCTCCTACTCTCCTGCATCTCCAATCTGCGAGCTAGCTCGCGACGTGCTTCACGCACAGCCCGCGCCATTCAGACTCCAGAATACAGCAGGGGCCCCCCAATAAGCCTGGCAAGCTTATTCGACTGAACTCCAATCCTCCAGAGTTTCCACCAAGCATTCCCGAAATTCCTTTGGGGTATGGGTGGGGTGGGGCGGCTTGCACTTATTCATTCTTGTAGGTTATGTAGGTCACACTCAATTGGTCTTTCTTATCAGTCTTGTAGGCTTAGGCTGGCAACATAGTGTGTCTAGGTAGGGAAGTTGAAATTTGAGCTACCTTAGGGTAGATGAGTTGAACAAGAGCCAGAGCTGTGGCGAGGAAGCAGATATCATTCAGTGGCTGATGAGTGTGCCTTATTTTTGTGACTGGGGAGTAGAGAGTCCCAGTGACAACCTTGAATGACATACACATGCAATATGTGTTGTCAGTGGCTCCTGGTGGATAGAACATCTTGGAGTTAGTTGGAGGCAGGGGATTGTGTTCAGTGGCTTTAATTGTCTTGTGTCATCATTGTGTGTCTACAAGGGAGGAGTGAATACCATAGAACACCTCTATATGTACACACTCACATGAAACACCAAATATTTCTCAGAGTCTCCTTGCTATGCTTTAGCTGCAAGCACCACTATATTTCTGGGTCTCCTTGCTATGCAATTGGAGCAACAGCAAATGTTTGTCTAAGTCTCCCAGATGTGTAACATATACAACCTAAAATATTACTGCTGCTGTGTGCTAGATGAAACAAAATATTTCTCTGGGTATCCCTTTTATGAACTAACTTAAACAGCAAATCGGTATCTTAGTCTTCCTGCAGTACTGCAGCTGTGTGTATTTTTCTAGGGCACAGTGCTATGAGCTATCTCCAACTGCACATATTTATCCTGCTCTCACTAATGCGCAGCAACTGCTTCTGTCCCAATTTTCTTAAGTCCTGCTGCTGGCCTTACTCCACAATTTCCTGGAGGATATTAGGGAGAATGGCTCTCCGCAACATCTTAGACTGCAATCTGTTCCTGCATTCAAGAACAGGCAAACAGGGCAGTTGTACTGGTATAGAGGCGTATCTACTGTTCCCACCTAAGGGAGGCCACAAACCGACACAAGAGTGATACCTGCTCTTATTAATATTTGGAGAAAATACACTATCTGTGGTTGCGGTTGCTTCTCACTCCCCCATGCCCAATGACATATTAGGGAATAAACATCATCTCCAGATGTACTGCAGGTGGAGGGGGCTGGGGAAGAAGTGTCTGCAATGTGGGTAATATGGGTGGCTTCTTGCAACCACCAAATATGTTTATGAATTGCAGTCATGCCTTCCCTCAAACTCTTGCTGAAGAGCTCGCACAGATGGAAGACATCACTGAGACTGTGTCCTCCACTCAGGCAGATGAAAGCACTGTCAGACCCAGGAAAACCATGTTGTAGATATTGCTGTAGGTATCCCTTGACCTTCGTCCCATCCTTTGGCCCACCTTGTCTTATCGACAACTAGGGACACAGGCAGCTTCCACCTCCTAATCGTCTGCATCCTCATTCAGCAGCCACTTCGACTCCACATCTAACCCCTTCTCCCATCTATCTCATCATCCTGCTTTTGCCCTAAATGAGCGTCTTTGTATTCTATTTCCATCTTCCCCATATTCACCTCTTTCTGTTCCGACTCTTACTGCCCCTTCTGCTTCTTCCGCCTCCTTCTTCCACATGTTCAACCTCTACCTGCTTCTCATCTATCTGCCCCATCATCTCTTCCTACTGCTACTGTCCCACCTCTTTGCCATCCTTCAGCTGCAGCTGGATATATGTTCTCTGCAGCCCTGAACACCTGAAACTCTCAGTCTCAATCCCCCAGCAGGCCAGTTTGTACTTTGTTGCTGCTACCACCTCCTTCCCAAGAGCCACAAGCTAATTCATTATGGACCCAACCACTGTCATAGACACTGGATGAATCCATCCTAATTTGAGCCTAGACCATTTTAAACTTCTCTTGATTCTGTGGCTGTCCATTCTTTGTCTACCCACCATCATGCCAGAAAATATCACACCCAAAACGATCAACAGCACCTACATCACCCTTCACTTCTACAATCCTCTCAGATACACACCCTCTCCCAAGACTGAATGTTATCCTGAACTTCAATTGGCTTTGCATACTATCTGACACCACCTTATTGTTCACTGAGGGCCTCACAGAGGGTTTTTGAAATGTCAATGTGGGTGAGGGACATTGGCCCTCATTACAACTCAGGCGTTAAGGGTTAACGCCACCGTTAACCTGTTAAGACGGATTTCTGAACTCTGTCCTGGTGGCGCAGAAGTTCAGAAGGCCAACCTAATTACTTGGAACAGGGTAACCTCTAGACGAGCCAGACCAATCAAGGTAGCGATCGCGGCGGTCAAGACTAGGTCTCAAGAGGGGTGAGGGTGACTGAAAGCCTGCAATGAGCACACAAAGCAAGATCACTTACAAACTACTCCAAACAGTTGTTATATTAAAAATATATACACATTTATTTCAAGGCCTTTAAAACAATGACCGTAGCGAGAAAATCACAATATAACGATAGTAAACCAACACATACCATATCAACACAATATATATACAAATACAACCAGTCTCAAGCGTTATATGCACGAAATGTGTAGTCCACCTAAAAGGGAGGGAAAACAGGCAGTGCGCAATAATGCTTAGACCCAGTTCACCGTCAGAGGCACCTAACTAGATGGAAGTCCGAGCCCTGCGAAGAGTGGAGCCTTGTGCTCAAAAGTACCTGCACGCGCTGGTGCCAACGGGCAAAAGGAGAAGCTCTTCGAGGGAAATCAGGCAGTTCAGTTTAGTGCACAAAAGAAGAAGAACAAGTTCCGCGACTCAAGCGCAGCCTCCACAGTGGGCAGAAGCAGAGCACGAGTACGGAAAAGGGTGCTGTTTGACACAGCGGGGAAAAGCAATGGGCTCCGGCAGGAGGGCGACCAGATCCTAGCTATGCTACTCACCGGTCCCCGATGCAAGCAGACCCAGGCTTCTCCGCGTCCGTTTCAGTAGCTGGCAGGTTCAGAAGAGCAGGGAACGCCTCGTCGTCGTGTTGAGTAAAAAGACGTCCCAATCGAAGAAACCCGCACAGTTTGTTACCACAGCAGGGCAACGGAGCGGCCGTGTGTATCTGAGCCCAATGTACACTACTCACTTCAGACCTGGGAACGCCAAGTGTACGAAGCGTGTGAGAGTGACAAGGACTCGAAATACTACACAACCTGGCGGCGGTTACAGAGCAAGACTCCCGTGTAAGCTGGTCAGTCAGCTGGATGGCCCAGAGACGCTTCCGAAGGCTTACTGGCAGGAGATGGTGAAGATGCCGAGAATAGCTGTTCCCGCTATTCCAAGGGTCGAAGTACCAGTACAGGCCTTCTGGTTCGATCAAAGGTGAAAAGGGTTTCACAAGGCGACAGCAGTGCAGAGGAGAAGTCCTTCAGCGGGTCACCAGCGATTCCTCGGTCCAGCCTCTTGGTTGCAGGATACTTGGCTCCTGTATTCCTTCGTTTGTGAGAACTCAGGAGATCCACATGGTAGTGGTGTTTCCAGCCCCCTCTTATCCACGGTTCCCTTCGCGCCAAAACGGAGGGGACCCAATGGGAGATCCGCTCATCAACACTCACACCATTCGTGGACCAATCACGGACCACGGTGGTCCCAGGCATTCACACCACCCTAGACTCTCTGGCACCCAGGATGTGTATTGGGACCAGACATCCCAGCCCACATCCTGGAGGCACACAAAAGACATGTAGAAGCCCGCAAAAGCATCCATGTTTCGTGGGAAAGTACATGCGCAAATAAGGAAGGCCCCGGGTTGGCTCGACCTGGGGAAGGTGAAGGGAGCAAGACGGTCAGCGGAAAGGATAAAGGAGCCTCGTGGTCTGGCCTTTTTGGGAGCCAGGCCACCATTTTGGGTTAAGCGCGAGAAACGCGCTTAGAACGCCAAAAGGAGCTCAAAACACAAGAAACGATCGCTGCCACCATTCCCGTCCCTGAATCACTTGCACCGATCAGATATAATCCGAAACGAGTATCTAGGGCCTGTAGAAGGCTAGAGACCCAAGAGAGCTGTAACTTAGCTTACAGTGCCCTCTTGTGTCATGTTGCACGAAAGCCGCAACATGATGAAAGAAACTACGGGAAACAGCGTTCCCCAGTACTGACTGTCTTAAGGGCATGTCAGTTTCCCCGTAAGAAAGGAGCGAAAGCCCAGAGGAGTGCGGCAGAAGGCTGCACTTCTCTGGCAAAGTCAAGAACAAGGTGAAAAACAACAGCAAAAAGTTTAGGGGTTGCCACATGGAAGGAACATTACCTACAATTACGAAATCTTTCCTAACACTCGCCCCTCCCAGACTATGGACAGGGGGAACTAATCCACCCCTGGATGAGTCTCTTGTTCAGGTCGGTTAACCATTCTGGACAACCCATCAGCATTGCTATGTTGGACACCTGGCCTATGCTCAATAGTGAAGTCGAAGCCTTGTAGACTTATGGACCACCTAAGCAACTTTGGATTCTCCCCCTTCATGTTCATTAGCCACTTTAAGGGCTTATGGTCAGTTTGCACAGTGAAGTGGGTCCCATAGAGGTAGGGCCTCAGCTTCCTTAGGGCCCACACAACAGAGAAACATTCTTTCTCTATCGTGGACCATCTGAGCTCTCTGTCCTTAAGCTGGCGGCTAATAAAACCAATAGGGTGTTCCTTACCCTTCTCATCTACTTGTGATAGTACAGCTCCTATCCCAGTGTCAGAGGCGTCCGTCTGCACGATAAAAGGTCTTTGATAATCAGGGGCCCTGAGGACAGGGGTCTGGCACAAGCAGTCTTTTAAGCCATTGAAGGCCTTCTCACACTCGTCGGTCCAAGTTACCTTCTTGGGTTTCTTCGGAGTTGTGAGGCCAGTCAGAGGGGCAGCTATGGTGCCATAGTCTGCCACAAAATTGCGGTAATACCCTGTGAGTCCTAAAAAGGCTCTCACTTGGGTTTGCGTAGTGGGGGTAGGCCAGTCTTGTACTGCTTGTACTTTACCGGGAAGAGGCTGTATCCTCCCTCCACCTACTTCATGTCCAAGGTAAACCACTGAGCCTTGTCCAATCTGGCATTTATTAGCCTTTATGGTCAGGTGTGCTTTCTGAAGAGCCTGGAGCACAATCCCGAGGTGTTTCACATGGTCTTCCCAGGTGGCACTGAAAACTGCTATATCGTCCAGATATGCAAGTCAGAATTCGTCCAACCCATTCAACACATGATTCACAAGCCTCTGGAAAGTGGCAGGTGCATTCTTCAACCCGAACGGCATTACCCGGAATTGGTAAAGGCCGTCTGGAGTAGAAAATGCTGTCTTCTCCTTGGCATGTTCTGCTAAAGCTATTTGCCAATAGCCAGCAGTGAGGTCAAACGTGCTGAGGTACTTGGAGGCACCCAAAGTATCCACCAGCTCATCTGTTCGAGGCAAGGGGTGTGCATCTGTCTTGGTGACAGCATTCAGAGCCCTGTAATCCACGCAGAACCTCAATTCAGAAGTGCCTGCCTTTGGAACCAAAACCACAGGGCTGGACCAAGGACTACTAGAGGGTTCAATCACCCCAAGGTCTAACATCTTGTTGACCTCGGTCTTAATATAAGACCGTACTTTGTCTGACATCCTGTATCCCCTACTTTTGGTAGGTACACTGTCTCCCGTGTCTATGTTATGTTTGCACCAAGGTGTCAAACCAGGCGACTGTGAAAACAGGGGGGAAAACTGCCTAAGCAAACTTTTCACCTCAGCCTGCTGATCAGAAGTCAGGTGAGGGGCCACTTGGACACCCTCAAAGGAGCTATCTGAAGGACCGCTTTGGAACAGGTCGGGGAGAGGTTCAGACTCTTCTTCCTCAACATCTGAAGCCAGTAGCAGTGCTGTGATTTCGACTCTTGGGACGAAAGCCTTCAGCCTATTCACGTGAAACACTTTTGGAGCCTGTCCAGGCCTTCCAAGGTCCACTAAATAGTTAACCTCACCCAGGGGCTCCACCACTGTGTAAGGGCCTGACCATTTGTCCTGTAAAGCTCGAGGCCTTATGGGATTCATGATCAGGACTTGCTGACCAGGTGTAAAGTTGATGAGGGAAGCTTTCTGGTCGTACCAATGTTTCACCAGCGCTTGTCCTGCCTTCAATTTATCACTAGCCAAGCCCATCAGAAGTACCATCAGTTTTCTGAGCCCTAGCACATAATCAACTACGTTGGTAGTAACAGGGGGAGTGGGCATCTCCCATCCCTCTTTGACGATGGCTAAGGGTCCCCGTACGGGATGACCGAACAGAAGTTCGAAGGGGCTGAAGCCAACACCCTCCTGTGGTACCTCTCGGTAGGCAAACAGTAAGCATGGTAAAAGAAGATCCCATTTTCTTCTCTGAGGTTCCTCCAGAGCCCCAATCATGCTTTTTAACATTCTGTTGAAACGTTCACCAGACCATTGGTCTGGGGGTGGTATGCAGAAGAGAACTTGTAGGTGACCCCACATTCTTTACACATAGCCTGCATATACTTCGACATAAAGTTGCTGCCACGATCCGACACAACTTCTTTAGGGAAGCCAACCCTAGTAAATATGCCAAGTAAAGCTTTTGCAACTGACTTGGCAGTTACAGTTTTCAATCGGATGGCCTCAGGATATCTGGTTGCATGGTCGACCAGCACCAGGATAAACCTATTGCCCGAGGATGTTTGCGGGTCAAGGGGACCAACGATGTTGATCCCTACCCTTTCAAATGGTACCCCCACAACTGGGAGCGGTACCAACAGAGCTTGGATTGTCGCGCCAACCTTACCAGACAACTGGCAGGAGGCCCAACTCCTGCAGTGACTTTCTACTTGCACCCCCATCTTGGGCCAGTAGAAGTGCATGGATAACCTTTGCTTGGTCCTCTTCAACCCAAGGTGACCAGCAAGGGGAACTTCATGCACCAACTGCAGGAGTAAGGGCCTAACAGCAAGGGGAACCACCAACTTCCTATGGTCTCCTTCTGTAGACTCTGTGGGCTCACTATACAGGAGTCCACCTTTACAATAAATCCTATGTGTCCCAGGAGGTTCACCCTCAAGCTGGGAGCAGGCCTGTCTCCTTAGGCCTTCCAGAGATGGGCACTCACGTTGGCCTTTACTGAATTCGTCCCTATCAGGACCTCCTTCAACTAACAAGTCTTTTAGTTCAGGATGATCGTTGGGGTCAAATACTTCAGGCATCGCCACCTCCTCGTCAGGCCCGGGCGATTGACCAACTTCCTCCACCGCAGTGGTAGGCGATCTCGGGGGAATATTCTCTTTCCCTCGTCTTGACTTGTCGACTCCTTTCGCCTTGGGTTTCACCTTCGGCTGGGGCGGCGTATTGGTCTTGGCCAATGCTGCCCGTGCTTGAGACCGTGTGTAGGGTCTTTCGGCAGTGTCTCCTACGAGCCCTAAAGCTCTGAGATCATTACCTAACAAGACCTTTCCCGGGACGTTTCTCTGAATGCTCACTGGAATCCTGACTGCTGTACCATTTAAAGTAAGATTTACAGGTATTACTGGGAACATACGGAGTGGGCCGTCAGCCAACTTAGTGGGCATCAGAGTAGCTCTGGCAACTTCCTCTGAGTCTACCAAGGTAGAATCCACTACAGTGCAAATGCACCCACTATCCCTAAGAGCTGGAGTATCTACTCCATTGATCAGCACACTGTCTTTAAAGTAGTGCTTGGTATTATCCGGAATCCTAGCATAAGCCTCTGCGACTTTAGGCTCCCAGGAACCCAGGGAAACTAAAACTACCTCAGCCTCTATCCCGCTGGGAAATGAGTCTGAGGAGAAGGATGCTCCTGTAATCTCTTCTTCCTCGTAGGAGGAGAAGGCCAGATTAGCGGAGTGGACCCTCAAAGGTCTAACCTTACACCGGGGATCCCCCTTCATGTGGTCAGTTGCTCCACAAGCAAAACAAGATCCATTGGGTCTGTTTACATAGGGAGGCTTATTGTAACCAGAGTTCTGTTTCGGAGGCTGACTGGCCCTTATGAGAAGAAGATTTATCAGATGCTCCACCCTCCATATCTTTGGACTTTTTTCCTTCCTCCTGCTTACCAGGATGAGTTTTGTCCTTATGGGACACTCGATGTGACACCCTTTAAGTCTGCTGCAATGGCCAGCTTCTTAGGATCTATCTCCTTCGAATCGGCCAAATGCTGCTTAAGCTCCGGGGAAGAAGATGCAAAAATGTGTTCCAGCATGACAAGATTTATCATGCCTTCGAAGGTAGAAACCTTATAACCTTTGACCCAGCCAGTTAAGTTTTTCAAGGACTCAGTGACATAAGATACCCAAGTACCACCTTCCTTTTTCTTATACTCTCTGAAACGTTTCAAATATTGGGCCGGAGTCTTCCCAAACTTTAAAATGAGAGTTTGCTTTAACATTGCGAAATCAGCTCGCTCAGCCTTCGACATTTCCATAATGGCACTACAGCCAGAATGGGGCAGTCTGCTGAGTAACCAGGCAATCTTATCAGCATTGTCAACTTGTTGAACTTCGCATGCATACTCAAACGCATTCAGCCAGTCCATAATGTCATTCCTTTCCTCATACACACTGAGCAGATCTTTCGGAAACCGTGGATGAGAGGAGGTCCCAGACCCATGTCCAGGACCCTTGGACCCATTTGCAAACTGAAGCTTGGCCAGTTCCAACTGGTGATCCCTGTCTTTTTGTTTTTCTGCCTGTTCGATTTTTAGTTTGGCTATGCTGAATTCAAGCTCCTGCTGCCTAAACCGCAGCTCTTGCTTCTTGAATTCAAGCATAGCCTCCCCATCAGCACTGGCAGAGGAAACATTAGAC
The DNA here is from genome assembly GCF_040938575.1 of Ambystoma mexicanum. NCBI lineage: Eukaryota > Metazoa > Chordata > Amphibia > Caudata > Ambystomatidae > Ambystoma > Ambystoma mexicanum. Next base: position 457,488,132 of record NC_090941.1, on the reverse strand, counting down.
ATCTCCTCCTCCCTGTCCTCGTGGTCGCGATGGATCAGTGCAGCGGCAGAACCGTCGGTTCTACCAGTGAGAGCAGCCCCACCTCCTTCTGCACTGTCCCCAGAAGTTATAGCGTCAAGCTGTGCTTCTTGCCACGCCACGATTCTTTGGATCATTTCCAATTTCGTGCCTTGAGAGGAAACACCTCTCTCCGCACACATCTTTTTCAATGTTTCTGATTTGGAAGCATTTAAAGTTAACAAGGTATTTGTTTCCATACTGTTAGATAGGACTATGGCCTTTTTAAAGTTATACTACAACAATTCACTACGTGTCCTGGTTGGAATAACCTGAAATGCCTTAGTTCGTGCGCAACACTGGATACTTTCAGTCGTATCCCACCGCTGTACACCAATTTGTTAAGACGGATTTCTGAACTCTGTCCTGGTGGCGCAGAAGTTCAGAAGGCCAACCTAATTACTTGGAACAGGGTAACCTCTGGACAAGCCAGACCAATCAAGGTAGCGATCGCGGCGGTCAAGACTCAAGAGGGGTGAGGGTGACTGAAAGCCCGCAATGAGCACACAAAGCAAGATCACTTACAAACTACTCCAAACAGTTGTTATATTAAAAATATATACACATTTATTTCAAGGCCTTTAAAACAATGACCGTAGCGAGAAAATCACAATATAACGATAGTAAACCAACACATACCATATCAACACAATATATATACAAATACAACCAGTCTCAAGCGTTATATGCACGAAATGTGTAGTCCACCTAAAAGGGAGGGAAAACAGGCAGTGCGCAATAATGCTTAGACCCAGTTCACCGTCAGAGGCACCTAACTAGATGGAAGTCCGAGCCCTGCAAAGAGAGGAGCCTTGTGCTCAAAAGTACCTGCACGCGCTGGTGCCAACGGGCAAAAGGAGAAGCTCTTCGAGGGAAATCAGGCAGTTCAGTTTAGTGCACAAAAGAAGAAGAACAAGTTCCGCGACTCAAGCGCAGCCTCCACAGTGGGCAGAAGCAGAGCGCGAGTACGGAAAAGGGTGCTGTTTGACATAGCGGGGAAAAGCAATGGGCTCCGGCAGGAGGGCGACCAGATCCTAGCTATGCTACTCACCGGTCCCCGATGCAAGCAGACCCAGGCATCTCCGCGTCCGTTTTAGTAGCTGGCAGATTCAGAAGAGCAGGGAATGCCTCGTCGTCGTGTTGAGTAAAAAGACGTCCCAATCGAAGAAACCTGCACAGTTTGTTACCACAGCAGGGCAACGGAGCGGCCGTGTGTATCTGAGCCCAATGTACACTACTCACTTCAGACCTTGGAACGTCAAGTGTACGAAGCGTGTGAGAGTGACAAGGACTCGAAATACTACACAACCTGGCGGCGGTTACAGAGCAAGACTCCCGTGTAAGCTGGTCAGTCAGCTGGATGGCCCAGAGACGCTTCCGAAGGCTTACTGGCAGGAGATGGTGAAGATGCCGAGAATAGCTGTTCCCGCTATTCCAAGGGTCGAAGTACCAGTACAGGCCTTCTGGTTCGATCAAAGGTGAAAAGGGTTTCACAAGGCGACAGCAGTGCAGAGGAGAAGTCCTTCAGCGGGTCACCAGCGATTCCTCGGTCCAGCCTCTTGGTTGCAGGATACTTGGCTCCTGTATTCCTTCGTTTGTGAGAACTCAGGAGATCGACATGGTAGTGGTGTTTCCAGCCCCCTCTTATCCACGGTTCCCTTCGCGCCAAAACGGAGGGGACCCAATGGGAGATCCGCTCATCAACACTCACACCATTCGTGGACCAATCACGGACCACGGTGGTCCCAGGCATTCACACCACCCTAGACTCTCTGGCACCCAGGATGTGTATTGGGACCAGACATCCCAGCCCACATCCTGGAGGCACACAAAAGACATGTAGAAGCCCGCGAAAGCATCCGTGTTTCGCAGGAAAGTACATGCCCAAATAAGGAAGGCCCCGGATCGGCTCGACCTGGGGAAGGTGAAGGGAGCAAGACGGTCAGCAGACAGGACAAAGGAGTCTCGTGGTCTGGCCATTTTGGGAGCCAGGCCACCATTTTGGGTTAAGCGCGAGAAACGCGCTTAGAACGCCAAAAGGAGCTCAAAACACAAGAAACGATCGCTGCCACCATTCCCGTCCCTGAATCACTTGCACCGATCAGATACAATCCTAAACGAGTATCTAGGGCCTGTAGAAGGCTAGAGACCCAAGAGAGCCGTAACTTAGCTTACAGTGCCCTCTTGTGTCATGTTGCACGAAAGCCGCAACATGATAAAAGAAACTACGGGAAACAGCGTTCCCCGGTACTGACTGTCTTAAGGGCATGTCAGTTTCCCCGTAAGAAAGGAGCAAAAGCCCAGAGGAGTGCGGCAGAAGGATGCACTTCTCTGGCAAAGTCAAGAACAAGGTGAAAAACAACAGCAAAACGTTTAGGGGTTGCCACATGGAAGGAAAATTACCTACAATTACGAAATCTTTCCTAACATAACCCTTAACGCCTGATTCTGATTTTAACGCCTTCCTTTAGCAGGCATTAAAATCCATGGCGGTAACCCGCCATGGTGCTAATTACGCCGCCGTAATTTACGGCGGCGTAATTAGCGCCTTCCCCACTCCCATTATGCCCTATGGGGCAAAAATGGGAATTCGGAAGGGAAAATGGGAAATTGGGATTTACCGCCCCACTCACCTTAGCACCAATGTTGTAATGACCTCCATTGTCATAAAGCATATCACAAAGTCTCTCCAATATGGCTTCTCAAAGGGTGTCATACATAACGAAAGTCACACAAATAATTCTGAAAATAACTGACATACGAGCTGGCTTTCTCTCTCTCTCCATGTGATTAACCGGTTCCATGTGATAATATCGCCGCAAAAATATCGCCATACAAATATTTTGCCACATTTTTGCAGCGATATCATCACATGGAACCTGCGGGGGACACCCCCGCAACCCCCATATATATTTAAAGGGAGCGGGGGACACCCCCGCAACCCCCCCACCCATTTACCCCAAAAATTTCCGCCACCAAAAATATCGCCTATGGCCGTTCCCGACGACCATATGTACGGCGATATTTTTGGTGGCGAAAATATTACCTGATAACCTGTGCTTTCTGCTAATAGCCAAGCACATCCCATAGAGAAACATTAAGTGTGCTCAGCCTTGCATAAGTCTTCAAAATCTGCATAGAGATTCTAAGTCTCATAATGGCCAGCAGAATCTCTGTGATAGTTTGAGTGATTCTGATTTGCGCACCAAATTAGTGACGCCACCCGAACCTGAAGGCACGTTAATGTGTGATTTGCAAGTGCCAGCGAGTCTCACAAAAACTCACAGTCCATCCAAACTATATAAATTGAAGTTCAGCTGAATTCATGAATTTGGTGAGCATTGAGATTGCCCCGCACAGCCTAACACATCATGGCATTGAGTGAGAAGGACTGGTAGTGGCAACACTTTTTCAGGGAAGGAGGGATGGAGGGACATACTAATGGAGAGTTGGGAGACTGTGGGGTATTTTTTTCACAGAATACAAAACACATTAAAAGATATGAAATGGAAAAACATGTAATGGCAGCGGGCTCAAAATGAAAATTATTTCAATTGCATGTTAAGTGGACATAGGTGTATGCTTGTTGACAGTACATAATGTAACTTCAACAACACGTTTTGTCATATCTGCAGCCATGCATCAAGTGTGTATTTCATTTGGAAAGCAGTGTTCTGTAAATAACCCTTTTTCTCATACGAAGTCCCCAGATATTCAGAAAATTGTGAGACGATAGGTTTCTGTTCAAAGCAAACAGATCTGTTGGAGCACATTTTCTGTAGAGCAATCTGCATTACATACCAGTCAGCATGGCTTTAGGATATGTTTTTATCTAATGCCAACACTGATGCTCTCATTGATACCTATGTCCCATTTTTAAAAAATAGAGAAATTAGCTGATAATTGTGTAGTGTTGTTAGATTATCATCTACTTGTTTGACAGGATCACTTTAGAAGTAATGACTGACTACATGGGGCTATTCTGGAAAACAGAATCTATTGTTTTTAGTTGAACCCAGGTCACTGAATATGACAAGCCTAGAGGTTAAACACATTGCACAGTCCAAATGGATAATCAGGGCTAGCTCTCTTGATCAAAGCTTGCACATCTGTTATATAAGTGATTCTTCTCTGCTTCTATCTCCTTTATTTCCTTTTCACCTATTTCTGATCTTGCTGTCACTAAAATTATGTCACAATCTAATCCTACAACAGCCGCTTCTGGTCCACTGCCAGTTTATTTGATTAACTCTGTTTTCCTTCTCTTTCGTCCTTTGAGGTTAAATTAACTATTCTAGGGTAGATCCATCTGATCTGTCCAACCTTCGGCCAATCTCTCTTCACACTTACTTATCTAAACTATAGAAAGGATGACACATCTACACATATCTTCCTTTCATATTGCTCAGGTCTCTCTCCTTTTCAATCTGGTTTTCTTTCCGTTTTTTTCCTACAGAAACCACTCTTCAAACAGTTTCTTATTCAGTTTTTCATGTACTCCATCAGAAGCTCCCTTCAGTGTTGCTCTTATTGCTATCAGTGACCTTGTCCATCATTCTGTTTTGTTTCAATCTCTGTCTTCTCTTTACTCTTTGGTGGATTGTCATTTCACTCACCTTAATCCTAAAAGAACTGAAGTTTGATATTTTCAGGCTACTAGTACAATCCAGCATCCATTATGTATTTCCTTTCTTCTATTACAACTGCCAATCCCTAAATAGGTTTGCAGGACATGTCTTTCCATTGAAATATTTGTGTTGAGGATTTGTTCCATTGAATCTTTTTTATTGAAAGATGTTTCATCGAATTGCGCTACATAAAGTGTGAAGTGTTTATGCATCGAAACTCTTTCATCTAATAGGGTTTCATTATATAAACACTTTTCATTTTTTGCATGGAAAGTCGGTGAAACACAACGTTACAGGGAGCTGTCCAGTACTGACATCGAGTACAAAAAGTACCAATTGAATCCAGCACTGAACAGCTCCCTCTAACTTGTGTAGTACCAGCGAGTGCACTTGACACTTTTATTTTATTTTTTAATTGGGGGGGGGTCACTCCAACCCCCAATAAAATAAAAGTCCACAGTCACTAATACTACACAAGTCAGAGGGAGCTGTCCAGTGCTGAAATTGCTTCAATACAGTAACAATGTATTTCAGCACTGGACAGCTCCCTCTAACTTGTGTGATGTTTATTTTTTAATTGGGGGGTCCCCCCATACCCCGAATCCCATGTGTTGTTTTATTGTTTATTTATTGAAATGCTTTTTGGTATTTCAATCAACACATTTCGATGGAAAAGGAATCTATGGATGTTTTTTCAATGGAAATACTCTATAACACTTTTGCAATCTTGGTTTCATCTTTGATTTGAATCCCTCCTGCCAAGAACAAATGAAGAGTGCAATATGTAGAATATGCTTGCATGCTTGGCTAATGTATGTGTGGGTGATGGGTTTGAGTTTGTCGTAAATGTAAGACCGGGCTTTGAGGTGGATGGCTTTCAATACAATGCAAAGTCTTTTGAAGGTGATTCTCTGGAGTAACAGGACCCAGTGTAGCTGGGTGAGAGCTGGGGAGGGGGGGAGAGTGAATGTTTGGCTAAGTGGAGGATGCACCTGGCTGCTGTGTTTGTATGGCTTATATGGTGGCTAGGGTACGGTTGGGGAGTTCAGTGAGGAGAGAATTCAGATAGTCCAGTTAGAACCGAATCAGTGCTTAGATTGCAATGCAAATGTCATCAGGAGGAAGGATGTGTCTGATTTTGCATAGAAGGTGTATTTGTAGATTGCATGTTTTGGTGACATGTATGTGGTGTATGAAGAAAAGGTGGTGTCAATGGTGAAGGCAAGTGATTTTGACAGTTGTGTAGATGGATATGTGTGGGTATGTCTGTGGTGAGTTCTTTGATCCAGGGTTTGAGGTCAGGTTTGTTCCTGGGGGTTGTGGGGGCAGTTGATGGGATATTCCCTTTAGGAACAGTTGGGATTTAGGAGATGGGTAGCCATCCAGGTTAAATTTTGTAGAGACAGATTGAGATTTGGAAGTATGTTTGTGTGTCATCTGCATTGGTGGAAATTAATGTTGGGTTTGCTAAAGGTCTATTTAAGGGATTCTACATATATGTTGAAGAGGAGTGAAGACAGGGAGGAGCCTTGCAGGACTCCATACTTGACTGGAGTGGAAATGCAAGTAGGCATGGAGACAAAGTGTTTTCCGTCAGTGAAGAAGGAGGTGAAACAGTTGAAGAGTTGTCTGAGAGTTTCATCATGTGAAATAGAAAGTTTAATAGAATGGTGTGGTCGATGGTGTTGGGGGTGGCAGTTAGGTTGAGAAGTATGAGTAGTGTTGTGTTTCCTTTGTCTGTGATGTTGTGGAGGTCATTGACAATGTGTTGTGCAGTGATCTCAGTTCTGTGCCCAGGTCGCAAGGCAGATTGCAAGGGGTTGAGGAGGTTGTTTGTGGTGATGTGTTGTTGCAGTTGGGTAGTGACAATGCATTCCATGAATCTGAAGAGGTATGGTAGGATAGTTTTTAGGAGGGAGTTTTCAGGGAGCATGGGCTTGAGTGGTGGTTTTTGTGAGGGGGAGGTTTTCCTGTTTTGAGTGATGTAATAGTCATATGTGAGAGACAGGAGCTGATGATGTTGAGCTAGTGTGGTGCGAGGGTTGTGATATAATTGGATGTGGCTTGAGGTGGTCCAAGAAATGTGCAATTTTCTTTTGGCAGTGAGGGCAATGAGGGTGTCTGTGTCGATTGGGGTAAAGGTGTCCCAAGTGGTGGAATGTTTGGGAGCGGGGGGAGGGAGTGGGAGAGCAAAGGGGAGGGCTTGCCTGATGTGTATATTTGCGTTGAAGTAGTCAAGAAGGGAGTAGCATGCTAATGTGTAAAGGGGTATTAAGGTGTGGATGGTAGTTTGGAGAGGGTTTTGACAATGTTAAATATTATCTGTGTATGATTGGTGGCAGATCAGAGATTTTGGAGGTAGCGGGTGGCTTTGGAATTGTATATAGCTGTTTTGTATTTGTTCTGTTACGCTTAGAGTGGTGTCTTCATGGCCGGATATGGGTTCTTTATACGTGCTCTATCTTGGTGTCTAGCCTCAAGTTTGATATAGAGGAGGGGACTGTTAAACATGTTTTATTGTGATCTTTGCAAGGTTTATGTGATTTGAGGGGTGCAATTTTGTCAAGTAGAATGGAGGGATGTGTGCCCGGGGACAAGGGGGTGGTATGAGTGGAGCTAAGACTGTGGCTGTAATATGTTTATTTGTCCGAGTGAGGGGGCAAGGGTGATGCCTGGCAGTGGGGGGTGGGGGGTATTGTATAGTAGAGTGAAAGTGAAGGGGATTGGAATGTGCTCAGACCACGACACCCTGATTCAATTTTCCACGGATAAATGATTTGTGTTAGAAATGAAAGAGTGGGGCCAGCATTTGTGTGGCAGAGGGAATGACGTGTGTGAGGTCATATGGGGTGAATGGAGTGAGGCTACTGTTTAGTATGGGGTTACTGTCTGGGCGGGAAAGACCAAGTTCGCCAATGTAGATATTGTTGCAGGGGGATCTGTGGTTGTAGAGAGTAAAGTCCAGTCAGTGTGGAAGTTAGAATTGTGTCTTGGGGCTGGTAAGTGACGTGGATAAGCATGGGCTATGTGTCTTGTGTTTTTGTCCTGCTTTTTACAATTCGTTGGTTCCTGCTGAATCATTAAGTCCACCCATATGCATGTAACTTACGGGCTCTGAAATCTCTCCCTGCATTGTCTGTAACTAGGGCTGGACTTCTTCTACCTCCTACTAAAGGTTTGCATTGTTGGGGTCCATTGACCCAGTGTCAGATATGGTGATTCTGCAGTGCACAGAATTATTAATGTTTTCTTGTCAGAGGTTGCAAGTCCATGCATCCTGCAACCTTCGGAAACACCCGTAGAAGAACATGAGAATGATTTGTGCACTTTTGCAGTACCACATGTTTACAGTGCGATGTTCTGGATTTAAAGGGACATGTGGTAATTCAAGAATGCAGTAGGGATTCCCCCCATGCCCTGCAGTTAGGTTTTCTAGGGGGTCTTGGTTACAGGAGAATACAGTTTGAATAGCTGGGGCCTAGAAAACAGACACATTGTAGAAAATGTAGTCTCCTTGTGATTTTCAGATGCCATGTAAGTAGGCCACAGTGCAGTGGCCCAGTGGATCTTCCACATACCACTTTTGTGGATGCCGTCATGGCGTGTAGGACTGGGGAAATTACACCTATTCCACCACTCTGTCCTCACCCAATTCCAGAAATGAGTACTCCTCTTAGTTCTTATTTACCACACAATACTAGACTCAAGCTGCTAAGCACTGTAATAATAGGTATTCAGCTATGAATGGTATTGGATCTATTGATGTTGGAACAGTAAAAGGCTAAATCAGCTCTGACATGGGATTCAAACTTGTAAATACCAGGCTGCACTCATATCATAGACCAACACTTTTGCTGTGTGGTTATCTATACTTGGCTGACCTGTTTCCCCAGCATACCTTTGATACCATCTCCAAATGACAGTTTGGCTACTCAGCTAACTGTGCTACTTCCATTGTTGAACAGAATACCATGATGTCATCTCCCTGAAGATTGAGAGGGCAGGTAGTTTTCTCCTGAGAGAAATGGCTGTCACAAACAGATGAATGTGAAGGCCAGCCTGCAGAATGTCTTCCAAATGTGCACTGTTTGGTTGGCAGATACACTCAGAGGGTAATGGTTTATATGGAGAATCATCTGATGTTCCAGAAGTCACAAAGGAGTTGGATATTCAGAAAAGAAAGAACATGGAGATGATCTTGAATTGCAAATACAACATTATAAACCCACAATCATATTTGTATTTTATGTAGTGTGTCATGCAAGATTACTTCCTACTATAAGCATTGCGATTATTACTCAAATTTACGGTGCTCAATGTATTACCCTTTCATGAATTAAGAATTGAGTCAGCAATTCCAAGATTACACAAACTGTGACAGCAAGTTGTACACAAATATTCAACGCAATAGCCTTTATAATGCTTTGTTTGCCCCGTAGAAAGAGGTTTGTGGTATGTTGATCACAATGCTAATGCATTCCGATCTAATAACAGAAGATTAAAGATTTATTGTGTTTGTTTGTTTGTTTGTTTGTTTGTTTGTTTATTTGTTTGGTAATGCGCACCATGCCCTTAGGTAGACGGGCGCAGCAGAACACAAGAAATCGTATAGCTTAGTTAGAGTACATGGTAACAGTACATAGTACAAATGATTGCAATATTTATGGTACATGGTAACAGTACATGGTACAAATGAAAATACTATATACACATAATAATACACAGCAATGGCCTTGGTAAGTCCGGGAAACATTCATATGCATATCAGTATATGCAAACATACATATGCACATATATGTACAACCTTGCATGTGCAATGTGCAATGTTGGTCTACATACATATGCATATATACGTACAACCTTGCATGTGCAATGTTGGTCTATTTGCCCTGACATATTTGGAATCTGTACATGTAGAGAAGAGCCTGGGTCATAAAGTCTCCTATTTCCTCACAAATGCAGTGTGCATGTTGGCTTGATGGTAGATGAAATAATATAAAAGGGATTTTGTTGAAGAACGAAATATGCATGTAGCAACACATTTAAAGGTTAAACATAATTTTAGGTGAAAACAGGTTCTACTTAACATAAAGGCTTTCCTATCCAGGTAAAACAAAAAACAACATAATGCATTGGGAAATCCCTCCAGAAAGTTCAATAAACGTGTGCTGGTCCTTTTTAATTTCACAAGAGTATGTGGTGCAACCCCAGTCAAATTCTCTCAGCAATGTCTCTGGTTCCCCTCCTGTTTGTCTCTTGTTGATGGTGCAATATGGTGAGCTCTGGTTCTCTGTTTAACTCCTGTAGATCTGACTGTGACTCCAGCATGAGTTGTAAGAATAATTTTGTATCTCATAAACTTTGAGAAGAATAAATTAGTTTTACACTTTCAAATTTTCACAGGCAATTTTATGAGGGCCTTATCAACTCCATGTTTTAGAGTCTGATCAAGAGTTGGCCAATATGCAGGATGGGATACCGCGCAACTTTTTTAGCGTTAGTGCACACCCGTTTGACGGTATTACCGCTCCATCACGGGTTAGGTGCTAACTGTAAGTCCCCATTTCCCATCGGGTCCAGCTCTGAACTGGGGGTAAACATTCCAGACATGTGATAAGGCCAGCCCTTAAATGTGGTGGTAACACTGTCACTGCTGCATTTAAGGGCTAACACCCAACTCGTGATCAGGACCTTAGCATCCTGATAGCACCACCCTCAACAGCCTCTTTTCTCCTGCTTAGTTACTACCCTGCCTCAATATCATGGGAAGAGCTTGTTACTCCGACCTCCATGGCATCTATTCTTTCAGATCAGGGTCTCAGCCCTACCCCCTACCTTGCGCCTGGTGTTTCCTCTGAAATCGTCTTGTTCTTGCAAGTCACCAATTTGACAGGCCTCTTTAGCTTCATTTGATCTTCCACTTCAACCTCCCACTGATGATCAACTCAAACCTCCTCATGGCACTTAACCCAAACTTCCTTTCAACTGCAATCCCCGCACCGCTGCTGCTGCACATGTTCACCTTCTTGCCCGTTAATAGATTTTCCTTAGTCTGAATTTTAGCCTTGCTTGGCTGATGCATGTGCATCCCATCACATGTAATCAGCACATCATCAGAAATGTCAAAATCATTGGGTCTCATAATAAGTATGCCGATTTGGTAACAATGGTGCCAGTACCAACCGGCACCGTTGATACGGGACTGGCATACTCTGACTTCTGTCAGCAGGTGCCTTTCAATCCACCAGGTCTGAGCTGGCGGTCGGAACGGCACCCGCTCACAGACCTTCACGGATGCACCAGCACTGTTGTACACAGTGCCGGTGCAATCGTCCTCCCCATTCCCGTTGAGTCCAATGTGACTCGAATGGGAATGGGGAGTAGTTTTTCCTGGCGCCCAGCAAATGGGGAATTACCAGGGCTTCTGGGGTTATAATGCCCCGGTAAATCCCCTTTTCATGTGAGCCGAATAAAAATGACTCTGGCGGCAGCCGTGCCATTTTTACTGGCACGGCTACTCCTGGGGGCATAATGAGGACCATTGTCTTCTTCCTGATCTGGAACTCCATTGCTCTTGTTGCCTACACCACCAGAGAAAGAGGTGCCACACATACACTCTTCACTTAATCTGGGTTTATCAATGTGGATGGGTCTTCAAGAACATACAGTGGTCCTTCTGCTGCTTAGATTGTGGATGTTTATCCAATTCATGCAGCTTACATGGGTAGAGGTGGTGATACACTGCAGCACTGGTTCAGTAAGTCATCAGAGTTCAGGGTTATGCATTACCAGGATTTAGAGCACATATACGTACAAAGTGCAACCATGCACCAGCCATACACATCAGGGGCCAGATTACAAAATCTTTGCACTGGTGCAAGTGCAACCTTTCACGGTATTAGCACCATGGCAAAGTAGCCTTAAGACAAAAACCTATTCTTTCAATGCACGCTTTGCCCTAGGGCTAATACCTTAGAAAGTTGCACTTGCACCTGTGCAAAGTGTCTGTAATCTGGCCCTAGAAGTGATTACAGACATACATATGAAAGTGTGAAAGATGATGCTACACAAATAATGTGAATAATCTAGACAAAAGTAGGAAACTAAATTGATGATTAAGTGTGTGGTTACATAAGTGCACATAAAGTATGATTCTTTAATTATTTTTGAAATAGTGCAACTGTGCACAAACTCTAATTTGAAATGGGGAAATCTTTAACGCACATAATAGTTAAATAAGACTCACATCTCAAACTCATAGAGCCTGTGCATCATCTTTAATTCAATATGCAATTGGGGTGACATTGTCAAGTGTTGGGGCGTTAATGGTAAGACATAACTGAGTATAAAAACAGTCAATATAGGAGTAATTGTTGATTTTTGAAGACTAGCTAAGATGTCATTGACAACATCAATATAGGATGATTCTTTGGCTGTTGTTTAAAAGAGTAGCATTAGTGGTAAAATATGCAATATTTCAGAATACCACTTGTTTTACCACTCTGCCAATGTACTGGTTGCAGGAAGGAAATCCCATAAAAACGCCTGCTTTTGTGTGGAGGAAATTTCCAATGCACAAAAGCATTGATAGTCCACATTTGCTAACACTGCATGTCCCCAGTTCAGTGCTTTGTTACTCAGAAATGAGATATAACTGGAGGGTCATCATGACGCAGAATCATGTGAACCCTTTCTGTTGCTGCAAGTTTACTGCACATTTGCCACATCAGGTAAAAGCTCGCTGTGTGTGGGATCTCCAACAGAATAAGTCTCACAGCTTAATTGCTTAGTATGCCCTAACTGTAATGTCTTGTATCACTGATCGAAAGCAATGAGGCAAATACATCATGTGGAGAAACTTGTTCGATTTGGAAAGTTGTCTGACTTGTGTTTCCATGCAAAAGTAAGAGCGTAATTGCTTGTTTGAAGATGTTGGTGACACATCTTTTACTTTTTTGGCCCAGTGGGGCATGATTAACCAACATTGATCAGGTTGTTTTGCGTGAGACGTATTCTGTTCATTTGGGTAGACCATAGGAAGGTTCAGGGACATGAAAAACTGTATTGTCCTCAGGCAAGATTGTCTAGTGGAAATCATTTCTAAGTTTATCCTTTATATTAAGGCTTTGTGTGGTCTGCATACAGGCAGATTGATACACCTGATCTCTCCATCAGGTCTCTCACAGAATCCAATGTGCTTGCTGAAAAGAATTCCTGACCAGTTGTCCCTGTGGGTCAGGAAGGATTAAAAACAGCCTGAACCCAGGCATGAGTGTTGATACCTGAATCCAGGATCAGCATTATTCTCTTGGGCTAAACCTTCCAGAAGGTGCTAAAAGTTTCTGAAATATGATTGGTGTATAGTGACAATATCAATTGACTGAAATGTGGGCTCATTGAGGAGTGACCATGGTGTCAAGGTGCCACCACCTGCTCAGTGATGCAAGACCCGTGGTGGTATGGGGTGACAACTGTGTCAGCCGCTCACAACACATGGGCCATGGGCAGGGGTTCTTTTCATAGGGCCAATTGTGACACTTTAAGGTGCAAAACCTGTGAGGACTTTCCATCCGGCAATGTACATGCTGGGCGATCTGCCCAGGTTTTTGTGAAATACCCATTCACCAGTGGACAAGCTGGGAAGTCTGCCAGCACATAAAGCAAATACCCCATGTTTACATTGTGCACACAATGCTTGCTATGCTGCCAGAACTAAATAGTGTCCAGCAGTGGGGCTGGCAACAAGTTCCCTCAATTTGTCACATAATGCTGTGGTCAATTCCAGGAATCAGAGGGAGTCAGTAGTGGGATTGACAAGTCTTGCCTGGTAAGCAGACATGACAGTTCAACACCACAACGTGCTTTTCGTTGGTATGAAAAACCTAATACAATACACTATTTCTCATAAATACATTTTATTTGATACAGTAAGAAGAAACAGTTCTCATTACTACAGTATACAAGTTAACAAACATTCAAAACAAGTGTTGTGTCTCCTGTTTATGTCACCACTTGCTCCCTGACGATTCCCTTCTAAACCGTATCAGGTACTTGTCACCTTACAATGAGATTATAGACACTTCTCAGACTTCTTTATATGATGGATCAGGAAAAATGCAGCCCTTCACATTTTTCGATTTTGCTAGTAGTCCCAAAAAGGATTTCTTGGTGTATCAGCTTAAAATGGTTCATTCCTATATATAGAAGGAGAGGACGCTGAATCATAATTCAATACATGTGAGTGCATAGCTGAGGCACATGCCTGATTGGAGATATCAAACCATTGACGTGGTGGACGTGAAAGAAATCCTGAGATTCACATACCATATCCCAACATTCAAGGCAGTTAACGATTAGATGGGCCTCAGAAAAGATCTGCTATTAGGTTGGGTAAACTCAGGGGTGGTAAGTGGAGGATTCCCATTTCACCACATTGGCCACCGACACAGGTCAGGGGACAATCACACTAAACCACTGCCAGCAGCCTGGGTAACGTTGACCTGCCCCACACCTCACAGTGTCAGCAAAGGACACCCTGGGTGGAATTGACCTGGGCTAGACCCATAATGGTGAAATTCTCGGAATCCATAATATCCAAGACCCTTCCCACCTGAAAAAGCCTGAAGACCTCCCTAGACAGAACGGATTGACTAAAGGGAGAAACTAAACACTTTTCAGGAATTTTTGTAAGGTGTGAGTGCTTTTTGCATTAATAAGGAAACCTTATCAGGAATTGGCCCACTCTATTAGCAACCTGCAAGGATCAGGAGAAGAAACTATAGGCACACCCCTTACTGCACCATGTGCGAATACAAGAGCCAGGGGGCATTTTGTTTTTTCTCTATTAACCTTAACCAGGGCCATTAGGGCTATGCGGAAGAGTCACTACCAAAAGAGCATGGCCATGGCAGAAAACCACATTCATGAATGAATGACACTTCTCCTTTGTGTGTAAACACTAAGAAGTCACTTTTATATATTAAGCCTATTCAAATAACTAAATAAAATCACTTTGTTGACCCTGGATTGGTAGCCTTTGTATCACTTTACATGAATTCATAAATATAGATATAAGTAGTGCCAATTCATCAATAATGGTTAGGCGACCTGTATATCCCTGCCATGAATTATTAAATAAATAAATAAATGGCATCAATGCTGAGACAACGGATGATGGGCATTGGTATTACCCAGACATTAATTAATAAATACATAAATAAATAGCATCAAGGCTGAACACTGGATGATTGGCAGTGGCATTACTCAGACATGCATTGACAAATAAATAAATAAATATCATGAATGCTGAACCTGGATGATTGGCATTGGTATTACCCAGGCATGATTTAATAAATACATAAATTAATAGCATACATGCTGAATACTGGATGTTTGGCAGTGGCATTAATGAGACATTAATTAATAAATAAATGAATGATTAGCATCAGTGCTGAATGGCCTAACTACAATGCATACATCTAATGTCTATATCACCAGACAGGCCCTGTTAACAGATGCCTGGAGAAAAAATACATAAATATAAGAGAGTTAGTATCTTGGGCTCTCAGTTAAATCCTGAGTAGGAGAGGGCCTGGGAGGATCTAAATCACCAACGTTACATACAGTTTATTATCTTACATTCAGGACCATGGAAGGAGTGAAGCTCCTCAGTTATGGGCACTGACCCTTTGGCCAACCCGTAAACCTAATTTCCAGTGTCTTGCATAAATCACTAGCATCACCCCTTAATACCCTGTGCAATTGTTGTTATGAGGTACTAGGTAGACTTACCCCCTGCCTAGTGGCAGCTGCAGTCTGCCACACACCCAAACAAGCACATAGAGAAACTACAACGGCCCTGCATTTATGCCAGACTAAAATTATACCAGCTGCTCGCTGAATGCCTGAACAGAGTGGTCCTTTGCCATGTACTCTCCAACCGAGGCGGAAGGACTGAAAATTCCAGAAAAGGGGTGATGAAACACCTTCAGAATTGTCATTCTTTAAAAATACATTGATGGGGCAAGGAACACCTGTGAGCTGGGGATGGCATTGTCGGGTCTGCCATTGGGTTGTGATGGGGTTGGAGAGAGATGGCTATATGAAGATGAGCCCTCCTGACTATTCTGTCTGGAAAATTCCATTTCTTCTTTCAGTTGGCCTCTACCTTTTCACTAATCAAATCCACAAATAAAGGTTGGAAACTCAAGTATTTGGTTTTCGCATTCTTCTTGGTCAACACCCCTTTCACCTCCTTCTCACCGTGTCTCCAGAAACTACTGGCGTTTTGTTGTTCTCTGGAACCATAATCGGACTCAAATTCACATGTTCATAAACACCATGCCATCTCCAATATGCATTTGTGACTTTGTTATTAGTGTTGCATACTTGACCAAGGTAATGTTAATTAATTAACATCATGCCAATCCTTCACCCAAAAAGTCTTGTTTGCCTGCAGTCTGACTGGTACTGTTTTCATAAAGTGGATATGGTTTCCTTGTAACATGTTTGTTCCATAAAAGAGCCATTTAAACCCTTGCGACCCGTTCATAATTGTCAACACCCATATTCCCTTCAAGATTATACGATTGGATTGACCATACCACATATGTTTGTTCTGAGATTGTCCATCTTTGATCAGTACATCCATAGACATCCAGGTAGCTACAACCTTACACCTGATAGTTCTTAATTCCATACCTCTCTCACAACCCCTTATTATATGATATATGCAAGCCTGTTTAAACGTTTCCAAACAAAGGCAAACTATTAGTCTGAAGATTTATAATGCACACTATGGAGTCTAACATGTTGCAACAAACAGACACACACATGTGCATCAGTATTGAACATTTCTATTACATGTTATTAATTTAAAAATGAATAAATTTGGCACAGACTCTGCTAAACTTGCACTGATGATTTAGAAAGTGTCATTTAGACATCGACCTGCTGTTACGATTCATAAGGTGAGCAGCACACTGCTCTGTGCCAGTAGGAATGTGCACTCGGCAGCATTATCTGCAATTGATATAAAATGCAGAATATTCACATATTCAAAACAAAACTGGTTTGCCTGGTTTTCATATAAAAGACACAAAACAATGGGGGTCATTATAATTTTGGCGGTGTGGAAAGATTGGCTGTATAATTGGCAGTAGCTTAGTTACCGCCACTTTTCCAACACTGCAAAATTACAAGTTTGCTGGTGGGGGCTGACTGATTTACCTTCAGCCAAGAGCTTGAGGTAAATTGGGCCGCCACCGGAAAAAAACAGCCAGTATTACCGGAAATTACCCCCATGAAGTCTTATAGAACTCCATGGAATGTGAAATGACCGCCATTGACGGCACCTTATATAACCTGGAAATTACAAGATATAGGGCGCCGGTAACGGTATCTCCTTTTGCCCTTATCCTGCCAGAATTACCGGTGGGATACGGGCATGCTCCTAATGACACCTTGGGCCTCATTACGGATCTGGCAGTAACCGTTCTGGTGATACCGGCGGGTTGCTGCCAGACCCCTAAATATTTACTGGCGCCTGACTTCCCAGTAACACCGGGGGATTACAACCCAGGCGGACTGGAAAGTCAGGCACCAGCACCCTATTCCCATAGAGTCCTATTGGACTCTATGGGAATGGGGATCATGGAAGCAATGGCACTGCTGTTAACCATGCTGACACTCCTGTGAAAACAGTACGGGCAGGTGCCGTCCTGCCTGGCAGGTCCGGCCTGCCAGGCGAGAAGACACCCACCCTGCAGAGTTATAGTGTGCCGGTCCTAAAAGAATTGTGCTGGCACTGTTGTTTCCAGAGTGGCACACTTATAATGATGCCCCTAATCTGTAACCATTTGGTGTTCAATGCAGTTTGAACTCCTGGCATGAATATAGCTGTAAATATCACTGCTGTTCTACTGAACAATTTGTGCTCATCTGGAATGTCATCTTATGCTTCTATTGATTTTCTCGAAAGTAATTCTCTCTTTTCTGTCTGTTGAGGCTAAGCAATCTCATCTTCCTTTGCTGTGGTTCAATTTTTTTGGAAAGCTGTCTTTGTGAAGTTCACTCTGGGGATTCACCAATGCAGGAACATGTATGATCACTATAGAACACATTCCTCCCCTAATTTTAGGTAGCTGCCCATAAGCTTTGGGTTCACAGGCTCAGTGGTGGTTCATTAGCCTGGCAGTTTCTCCTTTCATTCCTGGCATGTCAATGATTTGCTTACACCCTTTATTTTCTCCAACTGAGGTAGGTCCCCTGTTTCTGAAACTCAGGGCCTCATTACGACTTCGGCAGTAGCCATGCGGTAATAGCACTGGCCATATTTCTGCCAGAACTCGGGACTGGGTTGAGCGGTAATGCAGGGCTAATAGGGTTTCCGCTGCCTTTTTACCGCTCCGCCCAAACCCTGATGAGACCCAGGAATAGAGATATATGTCTCATTGCTAAACACTCCATCTGTATTATAGAACACAATTTGTCGAAATGTTATAAGCATGAGAAAGTAAAGAGAACACTGTGCAAAATGTAACTACAAGAAGTATTGCTGAATAACCAGTGCCGAATTATATCCTGTACAGTAGGCGGTCTTCTTTCTAGCAATGTGTATCTTATATAATGGAAAATGTCCATTTTCTTTAATTCAACATGTAATTTTTGTCACGTTTATAAGCCACACTTTTGTAAAAAAAAAAAAATGAAATATGATTGCAGTGATGATTCTGAAAATAATAGCACTGTTTTCAGGATATTCAAAAAATGTGACATCAACGTGTTGTCTCACTAGAGCTGGATAAGATCCAAGTATTTATATGTGTGTAATGTTTCAGAAAGCATAAAGTGTCATGTGCAATCTTCGTGTTCTTGTTTTTTTAACACATTATCTCTTTTATCCCAACTGGAAATGTCTGTGAATGCTGCAAGGTTTGGTTATAGTGCACGTCTGATAGTTCAAATTGTTTGTATACTATCTGTTTTTTGGTTTTATCTTTTGGTAGCCGATCGAGTTTGCATGCGCAGAACTTTTCTCTTGCTTCACTGTCAGCAGGTGCAGGTGAGGTCAGGGTCTCTCCTTTGTAAATCTTTACATCATTCAGGTGAATCCAGGCTCTTCTTCCTTTGAGATTCACAGCAGTAGGTGTAACCCCTTCTACTAGGTAGAGTCCTTCAAAACATGTGTATCGAATGTGCGTACAAAGCTATTCACAAGATCTGTTGAGAAATAAAAGAAACAATAGCGGTCATATTTGTTAAATAATCATGCATCTCATCCCCTAATGTTGTTGTGACACTATGGACATCATTTTTTTATTCGAGTGGGAGGAGCAAGGGACACTCTCATGTGGCATCCAGTCACCAAGTCATGAGAAGTCAGGTGGTGATCTGAGCCAGGTTGGTTCCTCAGAGCAAACAATGCAAGGAAAATGCCAGACAGCGTGCTGTATAATGCACCATTTTATCCCATTATTTAAAAAAATGTTCTTGTTGGAGAACACTCAGAATTACACTGAACTTGTTGGCAGTCTCCACAACCATCAATCTGGATATTCAGAGCATCCAGAGGCATGGAAACTGCTCTTCTGAACACCTGAGAAGAACTGCTCACATCCCTGGATTCCAACTCTCCTACTGTCCTCAGCCTTCTTGATCTGTCCTCTGCATTTGACATGATCAACCACTCTCTCCTCATACAAAGGCTCCATGCCATTCTTGGTATCTCACAGTGGGCACTGGACTGGCTGACCTCCTTCCTAATTGACCTCTCCTTCCAAGTCATCCTGGGCTCCTTCTACTCTCCTACTTCCTTCTCAACCCATGGTGTCCTACATGGCTCTATTCTCTCACCTTGGCTCTTTAACATCTACCTTACATAGCTGGCACTCCTCATCTCCTCCTTCTCCCCTAATTTCCAGTGTTATGCTGATGACACACGACTCTTCTACAAACTTGCGGCTGACCCTCTTGCACCTTCCATCGTCCCTGACTGCATTTCGGCCCTTCAGGCCTTGTGAACTTCCAATAATCTCTGCCTCAATGCCAGCAAAACAGAGATCCTACTCATTGGGACCAATGCACCTGACTTATTCCCTTAACTCTGGCCTTCTTCAATGGGCTCTCCCCCTGTTCCCTTTTCTGAAGCCAGAATCCTCTGAGTCATCTTCAACTACACTCTCTCCTTCCTCCCTCACACTCTGGACATTGCCAAGAAGTGCCACTTTCAGCTCTTCCTCTCAAAGGAATTCAACCCTTTCTCTCTTTCCCCCAGAAGCTCAATGTTACCCAAGCCCTGGTGCTCTCCAGGCTTGGCTACTGCAATACCCTCCTCCTGAAACTACCTTTGTCCACTCTGTGACCCCTCCAGCTAATTCAGCACAGAGCAGCATAGGGCAGCAAGACTTATCCTTAGCCTCAAGGAGGTTGACCGCTTTCCTCAGCTGGCTCTCTTCTTTGGTACAATCTGCCCCTCCCTCTTTGTCTTGAGCAGGACTTTATTAAATTCCAGAAGATCCTCAAGAACTTCCTCTTTACCTCCTCACTCCTTCCCTCTCTCCTCTGCTAATTTCACAGTTGCCTGTTTGGTGTCCAGGGCCCTTATGCATCCTCGGGACCCTGACCTCCCACACCAAATCGCCCCAGCTTCTGTCTACCTTCAGCACTTGCCTCGGCTCACCCTCCACCACTGGAGGATTGCACTTACCTTACATTACACTTCACCTGCTGTTCACCCATGAGCACCCCAGCAACTATCCCATTCCCTCTCCCTTCTGCACTTGCATATTCTGAAAACTCATGGGCATAGTAGATTTTAATTGTTTCTCATCCCTTTTCCCCTCCCTGTTGCCCTGTGGTTGCTTTGAAACAGTATTTACTTCCCATACAAGCGCCAAACAAACAAACAATACATATATAAATAAACAAATACATACATCTCTTTTAGTTGGTTCTGGCACCCTCGCTACGCTTGGTAGATTGCACCGACGTGTGGCAAATATTTACGCACCTACGAAGAAAAAACTCAACAGCTGCTACTGCTTGCTGGTACATTCGGATGCCAGTGGCCAGGCACCAGCCCTTGCTTCTAAAGCAGACGAAAGATCTAGGCATCAATTCTAAAACATACTTACACTCTTCTCCTAGCAGCATGTACGTGCCCTTGCAACGGAATGAATATAATGGTGTTTCACATGCATGGTTGTCTAGGCCGTCCCAGAGTGTGGGGCGTCCTGTGCTTTGCTGCGGTGCCTGCGGGTGGTTGCTTCAGCATAGATCACAGGTAGGGTGGCACATTTTGTGTTTGCCTCTTCATCCAGGAGTGGTAGCTCATGAGCTACCCGATGGAGTTCACTGGTTTTCCGAATCACATGGAATGTGCTAGCTTCATTCAGACTTCATAGCCAACTGCTGACACCAGGATTTTAACCTTGACATTCATTGATTGTTGTTCTAGTTTAATGTATTCAGATTCAGACATAGATATCTCATCTTTTAAAAAACAATTCTAAACAAGCAGAAGTTTAGGTTTACAAAATCGTTGTGCCCTGACCCCATCAGTTATTGCCCTCTGTCCTATGCATAACAATCTCTGATTGTGTAGGTCCTACTTCTGCTTGCCTTTGAAAAGAGAAGATGATTTCCATCTCGGTGACTCAGTGGTGCTATGAGCGCGGTTGCCAGGAGAAAGCAGTTATCCACTATCAATGCGGCACAAAAGTCCTGCCCGTTTGAAATGTCAGACTTTTAATGAGGATATTCATCTGTCAAGAGGAGACGACAGGACAAGTAATTACTCATCCGATATGCCATTGTGACGATTTTATATAAACAAAATAATTGAAACGGTTAAGAAATACTCTCATAGCTGTCTAGACCAATAAACTCAAACATAACAAGAAATTAATGAGCTGAAGCAATGCATATCTGAAATAAGAAATAACCAGGCTTAGAATCAATTCAGCCGAATCTGTAAGAAACACAGTGACACATTTAAGTATAGAATTGTGTGAAGACAGGCGGGTGAGACTGAAAAAAAGGTGTCAGATTGTTCTAGTGCCTATGCTTTTATTCCTTTGATCATACAGAAAGCTAATCCGGAACAACTATGATTGTTCTGCCATAAACAGACCCTTGGTTGGCGTAACTTGATGGGTTCACCCCACTAAATGGCCCTGAAAGAGACTTCGAGTCTCATTACGTGCATGGCGGTGTGTTACCCGTTATCCTGTACTGAGGGTTCGGTGGTAAAGTGGAAGATTTTCCTCAGGCAAAATGTTAGAGGTAAATCTTTCACCTTATAAGCAGATATCATCATATTTACCACATGCAATTTCTGCTCGTGGTAAGTCTGGTAAAAATCCCCTAGCACTTCACAAATGGGAACTACAACTAACCACCTTGCAACCACTGGTAATCCCATGGGAAATCCGAGGTATGAGTGGCAGTAATTGTAAACAAATTTGGCAGTTAACAGTCCGGTGCACTGCTGATTGCTGATTTACCAGCACATTTGTAATGAGGCCTTTAATGTTTGATGAGGTCCAATAAAAGAAATGAGTGACTGTGATATAAATGAATCTCTCTGTCTCTATCTCTCTCTCTCTCCGCTCACACCCCTCCCCAAACTCAATTCAGTTGGGTAGATTTTACCAGTGAACTGTGCTATAGTTAATCACATTTGCTGGGGCAGAAAACATTCTTTGAAGGGGAGCAACTGCCTCATTAGGCAGACATAAAACTGCCAAATCCAAATACCATTGCCTGTCAGTGTGTGCAATAATTCAAAAAAACATATGATATTCTGTAATGTCCAATTATAAGATGGTGGACAGGTGGATTCAGGACATGCAGTGGTTCTTCCAGGAATACAGTTGCCACCTGTTCTGCATCATTTATCTCCAGGTCGGAGAAGGCTTATTTTCAACATACAGTTAACCCATAGTCCAGAGGGGCAGTACGGTAAAACTGGAGGTATTTGCAAATACAACCAGATTTACTGTTTCTACTATGCTTGAAGTGTGGACACAAGTTCTGTGTCTGTTTGTCCTTCGGCGGGATGGACAATGGTCATTGATTTGAATCCACAGCTTTATCAAAGAAGACCTTCAAGGACTTGAGTGAGCGATTTGGACCGGACGCAGCTGAATATGGCTGCCAGTCCATTCCATTCCATGGATGACTGTGACCAAGTATTCCTTTCTTCCTGAATTTGGATACATTTTGGGACTTTGCTTTCCATTTAATTTCCTTTTGAAAAGCATATAGTTTTCAGGGGAAAGCTGCAATGGCAAACAGTCTGTGTCTGCCTTAGCCCAGATTCAAGGAGAGGCTCTGCCTGTTCCATGAAAGTCACACTGCATCCTTCTTATTGTGATTTTCCATAATACAGAAGACTGCTTAAGCCAAAGACTGATAGTGAAAAAGCCACGTTCCCAAAAATGAATGTGTAGCAATTTGACATAACAGTCATGGGTCAACCAGGGCTGCATGAATGGGGCCCACTGAAGGACCGAACCACCCTGGTTAGGACACCATTATATGCCTCTGGAGCATGGGGTTAGAGGACCACGGTGGCTTACAGTAGGTGACAGAAGGTCTTCAAAGTTCAGGACAGATTAAAGTAATCATTGCTGGTTTAGGAAAACCACTTTCCTTTCTGCATAGCCGTTTCGGAGTTATTTGAAAATCTTTTGTAATATATATATATATTTTTTAAAGTGCATCTTATGGGAAGGGATACCAGTATTTTCTCTCCTACTTGCCGAATGTATTGCAAAATAAAGTTTGTTTTGATTGTCAACAAATTACCCCTGAAGATAATTTGATTTGACGTTTGGTTAAATAACTTGGCAATAAGAATGGATGCTATTGGAGAATGACACATGGTCACTGTTGCCTCTCTCCACTAACATTAGAACAAACAGATTTTTGAGGAGAACTAGCAGGTGGCGTTTGCAACTAGAGTGGCCATAAATTGAGACACTTCAACATTGTCCTTTGAGGTGTTCCGAAGAAGCCCAGATAAGGACAAATGACATACAGTGACAGTGAGTAGGAAAGAGGGAGTTCTTCTTACGTGACAACATGTTCAACACACATAGATTTGCACAAATGTTTGCAAAAAACATTTTAGACCCAGAGTTGAATGTTTTTACAACGTTTTGTGGAATTTTGTCAAGAGGGGGCACAATTAGAGGGGGGTCCAACATTTTTAGATGGCTTATAACTTTGCTGCCATTTGACGAATCTGCACACAAGTTTTCAGAAAGATTATAGACCCAAGTTTTAATGTTTGTGCAAAGTCTGAATGGATTTTGTCAAGTGGGGGCTAATTTATATTGCTATTTTTTGTATGTACATTTTGACACTTTTCAAAAAATAAAACATGGACGGATTTGCAGCAAAATCGTGCAAGGAGCATTGGCAAGGACCTGAAAGCATTGTTTTGCAAATGTTTTTGTGTTTTTTTTTTTAAAGTGTCATAATGTAGGTACCAAAAATAGGGATATACCTTTGGTGACGAGGTACAGCTGGTGGCCATGGGTAGTGGACAGATTGTCCAGGTCATGGGAAAAGGCCATGACCTGGGCAATCTGGCTATTGGCCATGATCATGAGGGACGGGCAATGGGGTTAAAGTGGGCATGAGCACCAGGGACTGCTTATGTTGGAAGGTTTTCACAATCGGGATAGGTTTGATTGTGAAAGAAAATCTGCTCATGTCTACAGCACGAAGAGCTGGACAGGATTGCAGCAAACACTTGCAAGGAGCATCAGCAAGGATCTCAAAGCATGGTTCTGAAAATGTTTCCTGTGTTTTATTTTTTCGAAAGTGTCAAAATGTATGTACAAAAAATTCTGATATAACCTTGGTGTCTGGGCAATGGGCTGGCCCTGAGCAAGGGCAAATGTGTACTGTGCTTTGCTTATTGAGGCATGCACCATGGCCAAAGCCCTAGTTTTGAATGGGAACAAATATTCTGCTTGTGGCTACAGCCTGAAGTGCCGAACTGGATTACAACAAACCTGTGCGAGGTTCATCAGCAGTGGGTCTGGCCCTTAGCAAGGACCAATGTCTACTCTGATTTGCCTTTTGGGGAATGTGGCATCTTGGAAGCCCTTGATTTAAATGGGAAAAAGAATCTGCTTTCGACTGCAGCCCGAAGTGTTTTACAGGATTGCAGCAAACTTGCACGAGGAGCACCAGCAAGGACCTGAAAGCATGCTTTTGCGAATCGGTCCTGTGTTTTACTTTTTTGAAAGTGTAAAAAAGTAAGTACAAAAAATAAACAGTTATATAACTTTGCTGCCTGAGCAGTGGGCCTGGCCCTCGGCAAGGACAAATGTCTACTCTGATTTGCCTATTGGGGAATACAGCATGGCCCAAGCCCATTCCTCATTGATTGTGGAGACTGGGCATGGCTGCAAACCATGAGCACTGGCCATTGGTCACATTATGAGGGTGAAGTGGACAATGAAATAGGATGCAGGGCAGGTGCAGTGGATAATGGGGATGGCTTGGTGGGGCTGGGGTCATGGTCGAGCCTCATGCCATAGGCAATTCAACCATGACTTGCTTCCCCAGCATGCACTGCTGATAACGACACACATCAGTATGGGTTGCAAATAATATGTTTCTTGAAGGAGGTTTACAGTTTTTTGATATATGTTAAAAGAGGAATTATTAACAGTGATGTAATATCATGACGCATTTTAATTCATGAAAACCTATGAAATTCACAGAAAAATGTTTGTTAAAGTGACGTTATGGTTAAGTTGCACCAATAAAAACCTATGAAATTCAATGAAAAAATGTTGTTAAAGGGATGTTATGGTTACAAATGAAACTGGAAAACCCTAGGAATTTGCCAGTTATAGTAAGTGTAAGGAAGGTATGGTATCAATAATAGACACAGACAAAATAAATGCAAGTTTTGAAAACCTTTATTTGGGTATTTTAGTTAGGTTGGTAGAATTCCTAACTGTCCCTCACTCTAGAATGGGAGTAGTCTCGACCATTAATCAAATAACAATCAAGTCCAAGTCAGTCTAGTCAAAATAAAAAGTCCCTCCTTCTCAAATGACAAATGCATTAAGGGAATACAATAGTAAAAAGTGTGTCTTAAATAAAATGTCAGAACTGTTTAGGTAACAACTCCCGTTCCCATGTTCAGCAGCACAGGTTCTCGAGTGTTTCTTAAAAAAGGATAGGTGGATGGCACAGTTCTATTAGTCTTGCACACTTTGGCTTATTGGTTCAATTCAACAGTTTAGAGTTGGGCTTCAAGATTTTGTGTAGTTCAATCAGTTTCTATGGTTTCGTCCGCCTTCTCATAAATACACAGCTCTACTCTTGACTTTTACTTTGCACAATTCAACACAGGCTTCCCTCTGCCGTGCTCGAGCCTGCTGCTCTTTTCACATTTATCTGTTTTTGAGGATTCCCTTCTCCATGTTTTGTTCTTATATATTTTACTGTCAAAGACTTTCAAAACTACAAGGATTTTATGTGGACCTCTGCATGACCACTTCAACCCCTCAATTCAACAATCAAACTTATTCTTGTTACTTTGCCCTCTTGTCCTCTTTCAAAGTTCATATACTTTGCCTTCTTGGCATATTCGGAGTTCACACATTTTACTTTTCACTTTTGTTTGGGATCATGGTTACTTTCTTGCCTTCAGTTCCCATTTAGTATACTTAAACTCAGAACATTTCACAGAGACTTTAGAATGTGTGATACCACCTCGCAGGACCACTCTGTTACTTTGTATCACAGCTTATGACAGTGCCTTGTATCTCGGCCCTCGGGGCATACAGCATCTCATTTCAACATTTCTCAGATAATGCTCCCACTTTGTTTGCTCCCCTCTGCAGCACTTTTCCTTTTTTTACTTTCAGGAGACTCGCCTTGCAACTTTCTTTCAACATTTGCATCTTCACATAGCATTCTCTTTCTTCCCTCAAGGATTCCCCGGCTGTGATACACTGCCTATTTTATTCCTTTAAACTTCAAGTTCCATAATCCCATGCTTCAGCATTCTCAAACTTCAAGTTCCATAATGCCATGCTTCAGCACCCTCCTGGTGCCACTTGCACTTCCTGTCTGTTTACTTTCTATCCTTTGTCCATTACTTTCCTTCTGCGCCCTTTTCACACCTTTTTCTTTGTGGGGGTCTTTATTCTGTCACTTTATCCCTTTTGCCACTCCAGCCACTCACACACTAGGGAGTTTCTCTCGCTTCTTCATGAATAAGAAATCCACCCGCAGCGCGGTGCTGGCTGTTTGCCTTGCCGGGATACCTGTGTTGAGGTCAGGGTGTCATACGCTGCCCATCTGACAACACTAAGACCCGCGTCTCAGGGGAATGAGCAATGGCCTGGGCACGGCCACGCAGACAAAGCTTTCTCCCTACAGACTCCTTGGAGGCAAGGCCCCCTCACCACGCTGTGACCTTCTTTACACATAGGGCCAGCAATCTCACTCTCCATCCTCTCCCAGACTCTCTGGATCTGCTCTGCTTCCGTGGACCATCCGGCAAACCAAACTTGTTCAAACTGCTGTTTCTAGCTGCTGCTTTTATACTCCCAGCTAGAGTGGATATCTTCCAGGTGTTTTTAGTCAGCTTCAAGTGCCTGACTCTGCCTGACTTCATTAGTGGGACAACCAAGTGTTGGAGTACAGGAGATCTTGTCTTTCCTAGTGTTGTTCCTTTGGGTAAACTTCAGCACTCCTGCTTGCCTCTTCTTCATCCCAGTACTTTGGCAGTCAAAGGGAAAACAGGATTTATGGGAGTTGTAGTGTCCCACAGAAAGAGAAAGAAAGTTGGGTAGATCACTGTCAGGAAAGGTGGGATACCATGTTGCAAACTAAGGCAATCCCTTCTCAATTCCTGAGGAACGACCCTCTACCTTGGATGTCCTGCCTCACTAGTCCGCCCCCAGGGTAGGGATCCAAGAGAAATGACCCTTCCCTGGCCACCTGTGTAGAAGGTACCTGGAGAGTAGGAGAGGAAAAGTTCTTAGGTTTTTCACATAAGCTAAGCAACCATAACACGCTGCACCACCGTCCACTGCTAAAACCAACACACAAGACATCAAAGATTACATCACAAATGTCATTGATGACATGAGTGATGACATCACATCTCAAATTAATTCTGATGAAAAATCCATACAAGGGGTTGTGCTTCCAATGTTGGTAACAGGATGTCAGGAGTGCTCAGGAGACTTATCAGGAAGTGCTTAATGCATTAAAGAATGTACTAATCTAATCAAAATATTATATTTGAGTATTGTTGTTAATTCAAGAACCTAATCATACATACACATCGGCTATAGCTGTAGCATGCACCATAGAAGTACAATATTTTAATCTGGTGATGTTGGATAATAAAATAATGAATGGTACCTTATAAGAGTTTTGAGTGATGTTAAACATGGGATAAATAGCTAACAATTCAAGGAATACTACATACTTGTGTTAGTACAAACAATACATATGAAGATCCACAATGTATACAAATCAGAGGCACATACAGGGAAACTAAAGTAAGGAAGAAAGAAACAACATCACCAGAAAATGTCAATAACATTAAAGCGCATCAGCATGTATAGAAATGAATTGTGTGTTTGATGCCTTCTTATTGCCGCATATATGTACACCATGAGCTGAGAGAAAACCATAAGGAAAGTCCTTTAAAAACATACAACAAGGTTTACGTCTTGATATATGTCACCTTTTCAATTTTCATATTTTGACTGTCAGTGAAGACAACCTCCTGGCTTGGAAATGGCAGTGAACAAAAACAAGTGGCCCAGATGTGTGATGTCATCAGTGATGTCATCCATGACATTTGTAATGCCATCATTGATCATTGATGTCCTGGGTGTTAGTCTTAGCAGTGCGTGGTGGTGGCTGGAGTATGGGAGCGGGGGACTCCCATGCATCTCTGCTGCCCCTGTTCGCTATAATGGGATTGTTTGGTGTAATTGTTCAGCATTTTTGGCTGTACAAAATTTTAGTGCAGCCGAAATTTGAACAATTATACCATACATTCTTTATTTAAACTTTTTTTACGGATACGTTGCATGCACATTTAAACGCCCTAATGCCAAATAAGATCACTGGACAGTGCTGCAACAAACCTTGCCACCTCCCAGTTGCATTGCTTTTCTTTTATTTACATTTTAAATAAAAAAAAGAAAACATACAGCCTTGTACCCTGGTTTGTCAGAGTTCAAGGGACAGCATTTAACCACTAGGCCACAATGGTTTGGTGCTTTGTGGTGCTTACATTTCATACTTAGCCTATAATTTAATATGTTCAATGATAAAAGGCTAGGTTTGAAACTTGTGAGAATACCAACAATAACATAATTGTAGCATAATGGTTAAGTGCCGTCTCTCAAACTCCTGCAGAACAGGGTTCTTAAATGGGCCTGTTCAGCATTATCATGATTATTTTGTATTTCATTTCTTCTGTTTTATAATGTTGCAGAGATATGTTGTAGTCCTCTTTTTGAAGATAAGTGCAGTGTAAGAGGGAATGTGTGGTGTGAGGGCCTGCATGTCATCCGAGAGGATGTGCATAAAATGTGTGTGTGGTTGATGTGAGCGTGTGTGTGTGTGTGTGTGTGTGTGTGTTTGTGTGTGTGTGTGTGTGTGTGTGTGTGTGTGTGCGCGCACATGGTGTGAAGGTGTGTGTGAGGGATTGTGCGTGCAGTGTGCATTTGCTCTGTCAAGGCGAGTGTGAGTGTGTCTGCACGTGTGTGTATTTGAGCATTGTGACAAATTGAGTGTGAGTGTGAGTTTTCAGTGTCAAGAGTGTGTGTGTGTGTATTTGTGATTTGTAGTTTTATTTGATCCATCAAGTGTCCTGTACTACAAGTCCCAACATGCAAAGTAAAAAGGAAATCTGAATGATGATCTTCCAAATAACAAGGGATGTGTGGCATATAACAATATATACAAGACATGTAACTTGCCTAAATTCATGATTTCACCTGCACCTCTATGTGTTTGGTTTGAATGGAAGTAGGGGATCTGTAAGTTGTTGAAGGAGGAGGTACATAGCGCAGAATCAGTGGAGGGGAAAACAACTAAAATATATTTTTTTCAGCTGGGAAAAGTGAGATTAAGGGGCTGGAGCGAAGTGGTGTCTACTTGTCCCTGCCATTTTCAAAGTCTAAAAATAGCACAATATGTTAAGGGAATAATGGGACTGTGGGGCAAGCCCCTGCCTTTACCTGCAAAGAAAGTCTGGTTTGCGCTGGCTCTCATGCAATGGAAGACACACAACTATTATTAACCCATTGGTAGTGCAGCTCAAAAGAACTTCTCAAAATCATGCAGTGATTGGGTGTATGTTTCCATGAAGGAGGCAAAGTTGATCAAAGGCATGCCTGTTAAGACTGCATCGTCCAGAATTCAGAGTGTTTACGAAAATATACAGTTTTAATATGTGTTTTAAGTCTTGAATCCTGGCCTGTCAGAGTTCAGGGACTAGCATTTAACCACTACACCACAATAGCTTAGTGATTCATGATGCCCCGTGTCACCAGTAATTTGCACCCTCGATGTCACTCTAGCTGTAAATATATCAATGTTTTTATTATGTATAAAAGATTGCAGACTTTGAGAACTCCCAATGTTTTGAATTAATGCCCTATGCGATTCAATTATTTGCTGAGGATCACACACTTTGGTTAAGCAGCCTGCTACAAGCCGCTTGTTTTATGGCTGGTCTCTTGGTGACTGTTGTCATACAATGCACAACCCCAACTAACCACATTTAAGCAGCATGTAAAAGGGGAAAAAATGACCGGCGCAAAAATAACATATGCCCAGTTACTCATGTCCCTGAAGCGATAATCAAACGCTGGCAACCATGAATATATGCACATGAAGTGAACATAAATCTTAAAGTGAAATATTCAAATGTAGTTCAGTGGACCTACTCCTTAGACAAAAGTGTGCAAGACAAAACAGCCTTGGACTTTAAAAAAAAGTAATGAACACCAGAAAAATAACCTGAGAAAGGAAATGTTCCAATACATATGCTGGAAAAGTATAAAACGTGCTCACCTTTTAAACTCAGCAATCTGTTGTGAAACATTCCCTGGAAAACTAAATCCCAATACGAAACAAGAGCTTGTGGTCTAGAATCCCAAATAAAAGTGATGGATGGGTACCTTTAAATAAATGTCCTCAATTGGTAATTAGCTTTTCATTACATCGATGTTCATCCTGTCTGTGCCATAATAGGATGCAACAAATATATTAAAATAAATCGTGGTGCTACTCCAAAAAAGGACATCTTACCACTAACTGAAATGTCACTTCCCTTCTGCATGGGGCAGGAGGCCACCTCCAAAGAGGTTTTGGGCTCACTGCTTATCCTAGTGAGGTGTAGATTTGGACTGGGACTGTCAATTGCTGCATTCCGTATTTCATGGTAGTACATGGTCGAAGTGGGCGGGGGCGGTCGGGAGAGGTGCTTCTCTACTTCTTTTAATTAAGTTTTACTGTTCCTATACTTCTATTTTAAAAAGAAACCCTTCCGGAATGGTTTTGTTTTAAAATAAAAGTGTAGGAAGAAGTTGAAACTTGCCCTATCAGTGCACTGCTTTTTTTTCCCTTAAACAGCAGGCACTTGTGTTTTGGGGTTTGTATTGTGCATGGGAGGGGGCGTGGCAATGGGGTTTGTGATGGGAGCGGTGCAGAACAGTAGGGAACATAGTTCCACTACTTCTTTTCGTACACTTCGACCACTGGGACAGGACACGGGCACGAGGCAGCAGGAAAGGTATTCGGAAGCTAAATTCTCACGTGTTTAATGTGGAATTAATTCAACTCAATTCACAAATAATTTTCTGATGCTGAACTGAAGATGATTTGTTATTATTTTAATATCAATCACATTCCGAGAGCCCATATGCGCTACATTCCTTCTGGACTCAGGACTGTTTTCAAGAACTAAAAGTAAATGGATATTGCTTGGGATGCTAGGCACAGCAAGCTTGGAACACACCTCTGGACGTACCTGTGCCTTTGAAGGTGACACATCAAAACACACACAAAAGTGATGGAAGGAAAGCTTTCTATGGATGTATTTGATCCAAAACAATAGCAATGGCTTCCATCACTGCGCTTGTACTGAAAAGGTTAAAAGGGAGAGAGGCAAATGTGCATACCAGGTCAGTATGTCTCCTGATAAATGCTGCTAGTAAAAATGCTGGTGGTGGCATTCCCTTCCAGCATGGCACAGGGGGCCAAGGGGCTGTAGGTGTCTCAGACAAGAGACATTCTTAAATTGTGGAAGACGTGTTTTGTCACATGGCGTACACCAGGAGTTTAAGTCAACAATAGGTCTTTGATTTCCACTTAATGGTTGTGGCAAACCTACCTTATCTCTGTGTTTAGGCCAGCAAAATCAGGCTTTCATGCTCTTTTCCGGGTCTTCGGGCAAGAGCATGGAGTGTCCGGGAAATGGAGCAGTCTGAGCAACTCCACTCACAAAACCATGTGATTGTCTACAAACAGACCGCTTCTGGCCAATTACATGGAGGTGTGGGCGGAGCCACAGTATAGCAAGCACATTGCACCAATACCTGGCATAACACCATAGTGTGTGCTTTGTTTTTTTTTTAAATGTGGGAGGGCGTAGTCTTGAGTGGATGAGGGTGGAGCATAAGGAAACGCAAATCTCAAGATGTTTCTTTTTCAAATTAAGCATGTTGGGTTGTGGTTACTTTCCGTGTGTTTATTTCTCTTGTCTTCATTTGGAACGATTTCCTTGTTCTTGCATTATATTCCATCGATCTACATACGGTTAACTTTTTTGCATAGATTGATTTACCATTTATTTGATTTTACAAAAACAAAACAAAAATATGTCAAATGACACTGGGCCTCATCACAATTTAGCGCTGGCGCTAATAGCCCTACCGCCAAACCCCCCGGCGCTATTAGCGCTGGATCACGAGTTTGGCGGAACAGTTATTGCCCATTCCCCATTGGGTCCATTCGGGAATTCCTCGTTCCCCATTGGGCTCAATGGGGAAAATTTGCGCTATTACCGTCGGCGGATTTCCCGCCGGCAGTAATCGTGCCAAAAATCGGCAAATTTGCAGCAGATTTCCCCCCAGCTCTAAGCTGGGGGGAAATCCGCCAAAGCCATGATCTGGCGGGCCCTTAAATGTGGCGTTAATAGCTCTACTGCTGCATTTAAGGGTTACCGCCAAACTCGTGATGAGGCAACTGTGTTTTGTTCAATTCATTATCCTGCGTCTTTTGTGGTAGAAATGTACATTTTCATCCGCAGGCATTCCCAAAGCTACAACATGCACTTTGATGCTGTCCTAAGCTCTGATGGCCCCCACGTTCAGATCACTGCTGTGAGAGTTTGGTTAAGGGTAATGCGACTTTTCTAAAAGCATATGAACAGCAAAGTTAGTTAGTAAATTGACTAGTGATTGGGCGAGTGAGTGAATTAATGAGTGAACGAGTGACTTAGTTAATCATTGAGTTAGTGTTTGAATGAATGATTGTGAGTGAGTGGATTCGATGAGTGAGTGAGCAACTGATTGGATGAGTGAGTGTAAATGAGTGAGTGAATGCGTGTAGGGTGTCTTTCTGTTGGCTCATGTAAGCGATACATTTCAAAGTCCAAAGTCTGACATGGATCGTGTCACCACCATTGTCACTGGCTCACTGACCAGATATATCTCTGTGACGTTAATTCTCTTTCCCCTACTAATGTTTACGTCAGCCATTTTGGGTTAGGCTTCAGACGAAACAGTGAATCTAGGGAATAAAACACTAAGCATGCCATCTCTTGCTAAGTACCTACCTACTAGAGCAGCATCCCATTGTTAATCCAGACCATGCCACCGGTCTTGCGGCTAAGGGAGGAACTAAAGACCTTACTCTTCAGTCAAGATCAAGGTGCCAGCTAGGCAGCTTGCATTCCTGCCTCACATCTCACAGCCATCGCATAATAATATCGTGACATATATTATAACTCTCCTCCATATTTAATGTGTTACCCTCGACGACATACAGCGCGTAGTTATATCCGAGATAGGTTTGCTCTATATTAAAAAACAAAAAATCAAATTCAAATACAGCTCATATAGGTGCCAATTCACGAAAGAATACTTTGCTCCCCAAAGAACGCACATCTACTTTAGATAGATCAGTAAGTTAAACATGTGGGGAATGCAACCACTCCATAAAAAACAAAATTGTTAACATTTCCCTGAACATTTGTGATTCTACTTTACCCAGTACACTGTGCATCTTGTAGTCCATGAAGCATGCGAGTGACGTCCTATGCTCAGTGTGCCAAACCAGAAGGCATGGTGATTTTGTGGCAAGAACACAGCGATTACTGAGCTGATGGCTTATAAACATAGGGATGCCCAAAACCATCATACATACTCTAAGAGGGTAGCCTGGTGTTCATAGAACTCCTTTTGCAATTGTAGCATAGAGAATTGAGGAACAACCACTCAGTGCTATTGTGAATTTTCAGACATGGACAATTGGTGGGCGATTCAGGCTAGCATAAGTAGTTGCTTTTTTAGGTAAGGTGAATTTTACCAAGATCAAATTAACCATACTAAGGGGTGTTTTTACTATTGGGAGTGGCCTTACTTTAGCAGGCCAGCTAAATTGCTTGTGTTTACGTTTTCACAGTAACCATACCCTGTTTCTGCATGAGAGAGCATGCTGTGGTGGGTGGATGGCATTGGAATTGTCTGGTGCGTGGCACCACACTATTGTGGCACTATCAAAAGCAGATTTGTGCAATTCATCTGCAGGAATGGACCATCCTCCCCACACCATCATTATGCCAGCATCTTAATTGGATGACCATTGGAGATCAGCGAATGTTCCTCAAAAAATCCTCTAAATTAATTTTTACACTGTTCTGAGAAAGGCACACTGCCTAGCCTAAATGTGCTCATTTAAAGCTGCAACCCTTTACAGCACAAAATGCAGTCCCCACTTGTGCTGAATCCCTTGAAAATGAAGGAGAAGGTACTCTGTCCAAGATTGCTGCCGCCATGTGCTCTGAAGAGCCCTCGCTGAGTGCCTCTGCACAGCTCCTGCCTCTGCTGCACTGCGATTGGCCAGTATCCATCTATCTGCCGCCAGTATCCAGAGCCGGCAGGCAGGCCCAGCTTAGAAAGACCCAGAAGCAAAGCCACTTCCAGTCAGGAGCACTCAGAGCCTGAAGGTGTGCGCACAACTCTCTTTTCTATGCTTGCTCGCTGCCACGCTGCCCACCAAAACAATCCTACCATGTGGCGGCCCCTCCGTGGTCTCTAACATAGGTAAGTCCCATGCTGATTCATACAAGTCTCTGTCTGTCGACTGCATTTTAGCTTCACCCTTTGAGTCCATGCTCCTTGTTTCACCCCTAACAAATAACCTGCACCCTCTGCTGTGACAAATCCACTTCTGGGGCACCAGTGGTCCAGGGATGAATATCAGTTTCTAAACCATCAATCAGCCCCACACCTCTATTACACCAGAAGGTATACAAACAGATTGGAACACAAGTAAATTATAAACCTCCTTGTCCATTTTTTGGTAACGTGGACAGAAGGGTAGGCTTATCTTCGCAAAGTCGTGGATTGTTGGTTAGTTGCAACACAGCAAAAATACAATTATTACCCAACAATAAAAGGGACTGTCTAGTCAAGGTTGTAAAACAAAGATCTACGTTATTATTACTGCAACAGACAGTTCTAGAACACTACAAAATACAACCCACCCAGTAAAGAAACACAGAGGAAAGACAGTTTCATGAAGGAAAGGTATGCACTCTGGATACTGACAGGAGGGTAGTCGGAAAATCAATCAGTCTTAGGTGTTTATGGGTATTTGGTTTCAGCACCAAGGGACCAAGGGGTCATACATATAACTAGGGGCCTTCAGAGAAGGATCAGGTGGACAGAACCACAATGTACCTGGTGCTTGAGATGTTCTTGAGTCTCGAAAACGTCCAGTCGGTTCCAGGATGCTTTGCAGCTCATGCGACAAAGTTCAAGATGGGAGATAGCTGTGGGTATCAGGTGGCAGGCAGTTTGGCCAGCAAGACCTGACTGACGGCTGCAGGCTGGCCTAAACAGCAGCTTGGGGTCACAAATCATTGTCGCTGTGCTGGTTGGCGGATCTGGAATGCTGGTCAAAGTGTTTCAGATGGTTTTAGTGACTGCAGCGTGACAACAACCAGTGGTGCAGCCGGTCGTGGTTTGAGGACTCAACTGTCTTGAAAATGTCCTTAAAAGTTGGACGCTGGTTAATGCTTGAGTGGCACTCCTCCTAGCTTCTTCGCAGAGCTTGTGGGGTCCTTTCAAGGCAGATGGCCCAAAGCTGGGGAGAGTGCTTGCAGGTAACAGCCTTGTCCTTTGTTCAGAGACACTCTGGCATTTCCCATTTAGGAAGCTTGCTCACAGAACCTAGCAGGGAATGCTGTGTGCTGCCTGGGTACCGGTTCTGGAGATTCTGGATGGGTCTTGTGAGTCCTGTATCTACTTCTGTTCCTTGGGAGATGTTTACGGGAGGGATCTTGCTTCCCGCTTGCAAATCCTGGCCTTCCTTCACTGGCAGAAGATGTAAGGTAGACTGTACCTTCTGCCAGGGTCCAACGCTGAGTTCTTCTTTCCTACTTCTGGTGAAGCCTTCAGATGATCTGCTAAGTGAGGGGCCCATCCTCTTTTAAAAACAGATGGGCACCAGTGATTGGTGCAGGCTAATCCTACCTTAAGGAACCAATCTGGGGTCCCTCAACAATCTTTTGTTATGCATGAGGTCAGGACCAGAGTGTTTTGCAATAGGAAAGTTAAGAGGTGTCAACATGTACTCCTAAATCCCACCCATCTTCCTGTTTGTGGTAGATCAAAGTATCTCTCTGGTTAACTGAGCCCTCTGTGGCTATTAATCAAAGTGCAGGTCTCCCTTGAGGTTTTCTGGTGAGAACAGACCTCTTTCTCCCTCAAATCACATACTTTGTTCCTCTGAAAGGGGTCCGCTCTGCAGAGGTTGCCTATGGTTAATAGTGGGCCCAGACATGCCATTCACTGTCCTTCAGAAAGAGGGGTGGGAGTTAGTTTCTAGGTGACCCATTGCATATCAAAGAGGTGTTAGTTTTCCTGCCCATTGGTTAAATTCTGTGACCAGGCCTATTCACAGGCCTGCTTTAATTAACTGTCATCAGTATGCGTTGCCATCACACAGAGCTTAGACAAAAGCACATGGCGGATCCATGGAGCCTTTGATATTTAATTGGGCTGGCCATGGGAGGAGGAAGGTATTCCCTTCTCCTCTGGATATTTTTGTGCACTCCTCTCTGTCACGTGTCACATAAACATAACAGGGAGGACTGCGCCTGTAGGCTGTGTCCCCCAGAGTACACTGGACTATTTGTTCGATGTGCAGCAAGCATTAGAAAATGTATGCGGATTAGCCCCACACATGTTCAGAGATTGAACTCCCATCATTCATTTTTATTTTCAAAAATCAAAAAGCTGAGGCGAGCGCACACTCCATCTACATATGGTTGAATTCCTTACATCTGCCATTCACGAGTCTGCACATTGCCACACAGCATCGTAACCCTCTCAGATGCACACACTGCATCAATCAGTCCTGTCCATTGACCAACTGGCCCTCACAGCGTTGCACTCTTCAGAATCGCTTACTCACAGCGGTACACATCAAGTCGCCAGCCACCGTGGCCAGCAAACACAATCTTGCTCAGAAGCAACATTCTCTACCCTTACCCATACTCAGCATATGCCCTGCCCCTACTGCCTGCATTCCTTCACCCCAGCACTCCCCACCCCCAAATCCTCAATATGTGATCATGCAATGAAACCATCTACAAATGCCTTTAACCCTTGTATATCGTTTGGTGTTCCAAATGCACCTGATACTACCTCTATTTTGTTACATGACTCTCCTGATGTTACTGCTTCATGCGCCTCAGCTGCTACAATTGTTATCTGGTTACATGCTCCATTTCACTACAAAGTGATTCATGCCTCTCTAGATACCACTGCCATGCGTGGCCAACCTCTCAACACCACCATGTGTGCCACCCCATATGTTTGCCTGAAATGTGCCCAACCTGACTACAAGGTAGTATGTGTTTTACATGATGGCACTGCCTTGGCCCCTACTGATTACATGTTCTGTGTGCCTCATCCAAGATGTATGCTATGGGTGTTTCACCCAATAACAATACGCACCTCATCAACCTGTAAGCCTCTACTTATGGCCCACCTGCTTTGCTCATCTCCTCTAGGAACTCTATCTCTGTACCCCCTACAGCCCTGAACATCTTTACTGGTGTATGAGAATGCCCACAGACCCACATATCAGGCCCACGTCCTTTCTGCCCCCTGCTAAACCCATCATTCTGTCTAGCATCCTGCATTTCCTCCCCACTCTTATGTACTATTGCCCTACCCAAGCTACTTCCAGTCAAAGCTTGCAAGCAACTCAAGCCACTAAGTGGCACTGGCGCCCTGTCACCTACCTTCCCTAAGCCCATAAGGCCCTGCCTCCAGCGCTGCCCAAGCCCATGAGTGCCCTTCCTCCTGCGCTGCCCAAGTGCATGAGTGCCCTTCCTTCTGCGCTGCCCAAGCCCATGAGTGCCCTGCCTCCTGCACTGCCCAAGCCCTTGAGTTCCCTGCCTCCTGTGCTGCCCAAGCCCGTGAGTGCCCTGCCTCCTGCGCTGTCCAAGCTCTTAAGTGCCCTGCCTCCTGTGCTGCCCAAGCCAATGAGTACCCTGCCAACCATGCTGCCCAGGCCCATGAGTGCCCTGCCTACTGCGCTGCCCAAGCCCTTGAGTTCCCTGCCTCCTGCGCTGCCCAAGCCCATGAGTGCCCTGCCTTCTGCGCTGTCCAAGCCCTTAAGTGCCCTGCCTCCTGTGCTGCCCAATCCCATGAGTGCCCTGCCTCCTGCACTGCCCAAGCCATGAGTGACCTGCCACACATGAATCCCAAGCCCATGAGTGCACTGTCGCCTGTGCTACTCAACCCCATGAGTACCCTGCCACCTGATCAGTCCGTCGACCGACTTGCACAATCATACATACCTAAACTCATGACCACTTTGTCCCCACCATCAGAAGTCCTAGGATTAGACAACCTAAGCTCTAGAACTTCCCGGCACCCCATTGATCTCCAACAGATCTCCTATCCTATCACAACCAACCTCAGACTGCTTAGGCTATCCAGTCGGACCTTGCAACCTCCACCACCCAAACACTTTCCCCCTACCATGAGTCCACCTGCCAACCAATCACTTCCTACTGACCAGAACAAACCACTAAAATGCCTTATTAACATCAGATCCCCTGGGTGCCCACACTATTGAAGCTCATGGCCTCATCATAGACAACCCAATTGGCTTACTTGCCATTGCAGAATGTTGGCTACATGGTGCCTCAGGCCTTATGCTCAGCATTGCTATTTCCCCCAACTACTCCGTCCACAGAACTGACCATGCTAACACCATTGGTGGAGGAGTTACCAGCATCTTCATATCTGACCTCCATATCCGCTCCATTCC
This sequence comes from Ambystoma mexicanum, assembly GCF_040938575.1. NCBI lineage: Eukaryota > Metazoa > Chordata > Amphibia > Caudata > Ambystomatidae > Ambystoma > Ambystoma mexicanum. The sequence goes on along the minus strand of NC_090941.1, from coordinate 457,448,854 downwards.
TCTGCCTCCTACTAAGGGATATGAAACACTAAAACTTAAGACTAATGCCCAGTTTTCTTTCACCATTCTCCAACTCTACAGGTAACCTAATGCCTCCAGCTCACCTGTCTCTGAATTCCCCCTCCTCATAACACTAAAGCTTCCTCCTATGACAACAGAATTAGCGTGGCAACCTCCAACACCAAGGAGCTCTTTGCAATCTTGCACAAATTAAAACACCCTTGTGTACAACCACCTTTGTTCAGCATGACAAAGCGTGCTGCACCACTATACAAACTGCTCTAATTACCAAAATCAATTTACTCTGTAACAAAATAAAGACAAAGAAAGCCATACTTACTGGCAAACCTACACACTGGTCCATCATAATACCGTCCAAAACTATCCCCCCACCTCCCTACGAGGCCAGTCCCTAGCTTTTCCTTTCAGCCTGTATCCCAAGTAGCTTTTCTGAATACCATCCAGGCCCTCAAACCCTCCAATTGCAAAGGATATACCTGCCCTGCCAACATCATAAAGCTCTGCGCCCCCAGCCTTACCCCGATCATTACAGAATGTGTTAACTCCTCATTCAGTTCATGTGAAATACCCACAACTATTAAAGCCGCCTGGGTCACCCCCCTACTAAAAAAACCTCCCTGGTCCTGCCAGTACCTACCAACTACATGCCCATTACCACAGTACCCTTCCTGCTCAGAATCCTAGACTACATCGCTTACTTACAATGCCAGCAATTCCTAGAACAACACTCTCTCCTTGGCATCAGACAATCTGGTTTTCGGCCGAAACACAGTACTGAAACAGCCCTTATAGATCTAAAAATGCAACTTGACAGCATTAGAGATCCTGGCAATGCTACATCCTACTCTTCCTAGACCTCTCCGCTGTATTTGATCTCATAGACCACGACCACTCTGCCAAAACCTTTCCGGGATCTTTCACTTCGCATCCGAGGCAGTCCGAAGGATCAAATCCTTCCTAAGTGACCGTACCTCCAGAGTATTCATTGACAACCACTCAGTCAACACTATATCTGTCCTCTTGCTTTTCCCCGACCATCTACAATACCTAGACTAAACCCCTCTTTCACATACCTGACACCGAAGCATACCCTACACCAACTTTGTGGACGACACATAAATTCTCATTTCCCTTTCGGGCAGCTACTCTAATGACTATAACACCATTAACACAGTCTTCTGCATCATTCAGTTTTGCATGGCTACCGATAACCATTGCCTCAATGATGAGAAGACAGAGTTACTGGTTGTAGGTTCTCCAGCTCGCCTCAAAGCTCTGAATCCCTCTTACTCCATCATTTACAGCTCTACCATCCCTGTCCTCAAACATGCCAAAACCGAGGGTGTTTACCACGATGAGCCATTAGCCTTGATGAGGCATGTCAATGCTCTGGCATCCTCAGCCTCCCACATCGGCAAACTTATTCCATTAAGCAGATAATTCCTGAGCCGCAACAACTGCCTCACACTCTCCAGAGTCATTATCCTGAACAAACTAGACCATTGTAATGCCCTATTCAAGGACACATCCGCATCCAATCTAGCTAAACTACAGCTGCTTCAAAACAAAGCCCTCTGGGCAGCTCTGGGCCTCTGCAAATCGGACCACATTTCTGCAACTCGATGAGAAGTCCATTGGCTATCTATTAAAGGACAGTTGTACTTCAAAACCTTGACTATAGTGCACTGATGCATCTACAATGAAGTTCCCATGTACTTGAACCATTGCATCCAAAAGAAACAGCACTGTCGCTCACTCCGCTCCTCTGACCATATCTCACCGAGCTGTTCCACATTTTAAACTAGCCAGAGCAGAAGGGGTTGGTTTCAGCACCACAGCCCTGACCCTGTGGAACTCCTTACCTCCACACTTAAGAAATGAACCCTCCTACCCATCATTCAAGTGACTGTTGAAAACGTGGCTGTTTAATAAGTTTGACTAACACTGTAAGCATGAACTGTCTCTTAATTTGACCATAAAACTTTCTACTAAGGCAATGATCTGTAAAGTTTTTACTCTATTAACCTGTACAAACGCTGTGATACCTGTGGGTCTGGGCATTCCAGAATGGAAAATTAAATAAAATAAATGGTGGGTGAATCAGCACCAGCTTTCTGTAACAAGAGCAGCTCCAAACATCTCAAATATGAACTGTTGTGGTTCGATGACGTGGGGCTATGGGTCAATGCTGACCCTGAACAGTGGTGAGAGCTGAAAGGATCTGGGCTGGTGCACTCGCCATTGATGCAGCTTGATTTGTATTCATGTCCATGGCGACAAGGTCACCTTGTCCAGCAAGAACATGTCGCGTCTGTGCTATTAAACCTCATGCAAATCTATCGAAAACACACTCAACGTCCATATGCAATGGCCGAAAATGTGCAGCCAGTTGGCCTATTCTGTAGAATACAATGGCTCCTGTAACCGAGGTTGCGGAGTGGCGAGGAATTGAGAAAAAATAAAATGTCTGGCCCAGTTCAGAGAGGTCCATCATTCATTGTGTAGAAAAAAAGAAAATCAAACACATTAATCGCATTTCATCATTAGGCAGCGTTACTACCCTTAGTTTGGTTTGAAATCAGCCATCAAATTAGCCGGTTACGGTGTTCAACCGATACGCAAACTCTAGATCAATTTTGTAGCAGTTTTGCAAAGGTCAAAGCATCAAATCTCCCCACACCCGCAGTTTTGGATAAGCTCTCCCTCACCTCCTTTCCAATATGGCCCTGAACCCACAAAGGTACCCTTGCATCCCTCGCTGTATATACCAAGCAGAAACCCTTCCATTTCTATAAACATGTAAAACGAGCATCATAAAATCCGATATAATCATATAAAGTACAATATTTATTAATGATGCATAATTGCATAACGCGTCCGTAAAGTGCACTGAAGGCAAGCGCTGCTCTGCTGAGTCTGCTCAAAAGCTGCGCCTTCTTTGGAAATACGCTTTTTAAAGCCTAGTTTAGTTTATTAGCCTATCTAATCCTAATTAGAAATAAATTACATGCTGTATAGAACTTGAAATGGAGACGGTAATCCTATTACAAATGAGAGAATTGTCTGCATCCACTTCCTTTTAAAGAGGGATCAGGAATCGCTTCTCTTAGCCAACTCGGTAAAAACGGTGCTATGGCACTAATCCGTCACGTGATGCTGGTGTCAATGCTTCTGCGTGCACGCGAGGTTTACAATACCCGCATTAGGAGGCGTCAGGGTCAGCCATCTTTTCTTCACAGAGCACAGTTGCGTGGCTACCAAAGGGCAGCCTTTGTGAACATGCGAGTTCTCATGAGTGTGAGGCGGTTGTCTGCTTGTGCAGTTGAAATGTAAATTCGGAGCCGCTTGGAGAAGGCAGAAAAGACCACTGCTATAATGACAGCAACATGTGATACCTGTGTTTTCAGAGTAGCAGCTTTCAAGGAAGGATTTCCATATTTGGGGATTGGCGGGCTCACACACTGCTTTTATTGAAATGTGCTTAATATGGCTCTTTGCAAATTTACTGGCTCCCATGTTTTAGTCCAAAATACCTTTGTTGCCACAGATATCATGCAGGTGGAGTACTCTAATGCAAGGACGCGTAGAACTGACGATGTGCTACTCTAAGCAGTGAGGATGGTGAAAACCACCCAAACACAATTATTAGCCCACACCTCAGCTACTCTAAACCCACACCTGCTATAAATGCATAAAGAAATGTTCTGTTTCTCCAATGTTTTGTAATGTATTTCTTTCCCTTCTGTAACCAAGTGTAATTACAAGTAACAGCGATGTGATGCCTAGGGGCTGCTTTGTGTGCTATACAAATGTAAAAATAAATAAATACATTAATTAATAGCAAAGACACCTATGAACCCCTTAATATGTTCATCTTCATCATGGAAAAATGCACGACATAAAAAAGGAATTATGTAGTCTGATTCACCCACAATCCGCCCAAATCTGAAAATTCACTTTAGCACTGAGTGCTTGGCCCTCAATCCTGTACGTCACAATTGCAGAAGGAATTGTATGAAGAGCAGGCTACCCGCATAAGAGTGTGTATGAGTGTGTGGCTTCAGACCTTCCTGTGTTAATAAGCTATCAGCCCAGTAACCCTTTCCTTGTGTGAGTGACTGCCCATATTTTAATCCAGGCATTTGAATGTGACATGTGTTTGCCATAACACCTGTGTACCTTCTGGTTTGGCACTGAATGGATGACAGCCAATGATATGAAACTCAACCCATGCAAAACAAAAATAAAGATCGTCTCACCTCACGGTGCAACTGAAACTCCCCTAACATGGCCTTTGCAATGGGTAAAGGTCCCAAACCATCTGAAGTGATGAAGATACTAGCAATATTGATGAACAATGGACTCACAATGGAAACTTAAGTCAAAACACTAGTAGCAAGCATTAATGCCAACAGTTTAGGCTTTTGTGTAGGCATGGCAAAGGCACTTGCCAGGCATAGCCATAGTAGTATCAACTGGCCATTGATGGTAGCAGGTGCAAAACGGTGCAAGTATCTGGGCATCAAATAGCAGTGCCTGGCAAATGCCTTATACTCATGCACAAGCTAAAACTATTGATTTGCCATTGCTTGCTGTCAACTGGACTTCAGTGAAAGACACACAGAGTGCTTGTAAATAGAGGGGCTCAAGGCAATCTGGTTAAGGCATGTCTATTACAACAGTGGCTCATTTACAACTCCAATGAAGTCATTAAGTCTCAGAAGACTGCTTTGAAAAAACACTCTGTCTGGAACTTCGAGTGCAGCGTTTCATGGCAAGGCTTTATTCAAGCAAGCTCAAAGAGTTCCGATGAGGAAGTGTTTTGGGCACAGAGGGCAGGAACTGGGTGGGAATGGCCATAGGGATTAGCATGACTATGGGCAATGGGCAGCAAAATAGCCAAAATACACCTACAAGATGGGTGTCCTTCCTCATCTGCCATTTTTCCCTTTCTGTACTCTAATGCAATAGTTTAGGCTTATAGGTGTCTCAAGCGAAATCTAATAGCCAAAACTAAAACTGTGCTTCAACTATCTCTGTTCTATCTGGCATATTATACCGTACCTCTCCTTTGCACATAGAATGCTAGCTGCCATCTCCCTGATTCCTTCAACCACTGACTATGCAAACACCATTTACCTAGGTATGCCAGACTACCTCACAAAAAACGTTAACGGTCAGCATCCAGACTACCATTTAGCCTTAACAGGAGGGAACACATAACATCGGCTCTCAGAGCACTTCACTGTTACCAAAAACCAAAAAAAAGGATCCACTTAAAGGCCTGCTGCATCGCCCAGAGAGCATTTGAAGGTGAAGGAGCAGAATTCCTCCAAAACAAGATATCACTCTACGAACCAACCAGGGACCCAAGATCTAGAAACTGCATGCTGTTTAGAACCAACAAGACAAACACTCAGAGACTCCACCGTTTCAACTATGATGGGCAAACACTGGAATACCCTACCAAGGGAAATCCATGTCCTAGAGCAACATCAGACATTCAGGAAAAGTCTAAAAACCTGGCTCTTCATTTCTTAAGACTAAAAGTTTTCCGCACAACCACCAACCATTGTAAAAGGCATTGCAATAGTTTGACTTTCAAGCGCATCCTCATTCTAAGAAAACACCAGACTGACTATTGACCGTCTGCCCAGACCACATCACACAGCACAGGAACCTACAATGACTGTAGGAGATCAAATCAAGTCACTGCAAAAACCGTAAGAGAACCATCCCTGTCTACCAGAATATCCAAACCTCAACACAGAACATCTTCACACATCAACCGCTAAAGCAAAACACTTCTCACCATAGCACAGCTGATACTAAGACCAATCATTTAAACTCATTATGTAAACCCTAGGAACAAGCCCCCATTTTCACAAACTCTAAATGTCTCTCTACGTTACGCAACAGACGCCAATACAAACCAGCCACTCACACACAGCTTTTAAATGGTACCCTCTCTCCATGCTTCACACATCACAAACTTACACCCCTAACTGCAACTGGCATACTTAAGCCTCTGGCCAAAACAGGGACACACCCTACATAATGCCCTTTCACAGTGCCTGTGGCCTGCTTTGCTTTACCTGGATCTGGGGTGACCAAGGAAGGACAAGGAATGCTGCATCCCTCTGTAATGACATCACTGCAGTGGACACGACTTGCTTTTTACACTTCAGTGATGCCGCAGTACAGAAGTAGAGCGTTGGGGAAATGCTTCTTGTAATGTGAGGCTCACAAAGGAAGCCAATTACCATATACATAGGTTTCCATTCATTTTTCCTGTGCCATCATGCCAGTGGAATATGCTAATCCTATTGCACTGGTGTGACTTTGCAACAGGGCAATAGGCACATTGTCTGCCTCCCTTCACCTCTGGTGGTGCAGGAAATGAAAAAGGGTAACAAGAGGATGAGGTGGGAGGGGGAGGAAGAACATCAAGTATTCTAGAAGTATTTCGACACAGGATGTCAATGCACCAGTCATGCATCCCTTGACACGACCTGTAGTACTGGTTTGCAAAAACAATACAGGCAGTAGAAAAGGGATGGTGATGTGGCTAAATGGACATAGACAACTCTAGCATCACTCTCGATGTATATCAGATGTCACTCTGATGTCACTCTGAACCACTTGGTGGAATATATTCTTGTTGTTGCTCGTTGCCCATCTACAATTCCCTTTGATGTTTATATCTTCATGAGGAAGCCAGAAAGAGCATTGCCATTCCTCGCATTGTCCTCTCCTTGTGAGCTTAAGGATGGCCTTGATACATAGGATTTATAGAGGTCAAGTGGATGAAAGCAATATATCCTACTCGCACTGCCGACTTTACTGCTTAGTTAAATCAATCTTCTGTATGACTTTTTGATCTCTTGGGTGTGTTCCAGGAAGTTGGCAGTGCCACAAATGAGTGATCACATTTGAGATTGAATTTGTGTTTCCACGGGTAAGTGGGATAATGTTGCATGGCAATGAAAGTGTAAAGGATGGGGGTGTGAGGCACTTTACAAAGGGTTTATATGCTGGGGGTTGGATGGTGTAAATATTATTCATACAGTAACATAGCAACAATGACTGAAGATGCAGGAAGTATTTAGCTATATTGACTTAGAATACCGCACAGATGCCTAGGTGTACATTTGGCTCGGGGGAATGTGATACAGGTATCTGTCTGTCTGTATGCCAATCACATATGTGAAAATGCCCTCAAATGATGCCTAACCTATTTTTTTAAAGAGAATGAAGAGAAATATCTCTTCCATTTTTTTCTTTTATTACAAATTAAAATACCCAAAACAAGAGTGTTTAAATTGCATTTCGGTGCAATTCTGTGTGTGGTTTGTTTGAGTAGAGCAAATGTTTGATATAATTTGAGTGTCATTAATTTGATCAGATTGAACATTTATTGACATAGACCGTTTGAACATATGTCCTACTCTGACCCATTCACCGAGGCCCAAAGTAACAAAATAAGGACAAGCTTGTAGATTGGAGTGAGTAGACAGTACTCTGGATATAGCTAAGAGGTAATGTAAGTGAAAAAGGTTTTTAATGTTCCTCTTGGAGCTATTGTGTGGAAAACTCTTAGCCACCCCTTGTCTGGCTCTGTACACACTTCCTTTTTTGTTTAATTTTATATTGACATTGGTAGGCTATAGAGATACCATAGACAGCATCGTCCAACCACACAGACAGCATGGAAACACTGTGACTGTGAACACTCGTGTAAGACACAGACAACTTGTAGCATTAAAAATCCTGTCAAAATGTTTCACTGGCTTCGCATAAGATAATACCTTTTTAAAAACTCTGCATTACACATTGCATCTTCTAGGGGAAAAACACATATAGCTAGGTGGGTACCTCAAGTCCAACATGTTTCCCTTAGGGCTAGGACCATGGCATTTGTCACAGGTTTCATAGGCTGTTTGGGCGGACTCAGACATTCATCCTCTTGATGCCGATACACTGGGTATTAAGGACTAATAATGGTGACAGTGAGTATTGCATTGCTTTAAAGCTGGAGGAATCCACCATGAAGCACAACATCAATCACCACATTACTATTACCTCTACAAAACATCAAATATACTTCTAAACAGTTCACCAGATTGGCAGGCACCATGAAAATTACTCCCACCCCCTCTACTAAGAAGAGGAAAGGGTTCAGAAAAACAGACTACAATGGCACCACCCTCTTAAACAACCTTCCTCTTGTGAAGCAAGGAATACCACCTCCAATTAAGGAAACAATAGATAAAGCTGCTTCTTCACTGAAAAAGCTTTGACCATCGCTCTAGAGTGGTACCTTTGGTAGACCTGGCCATCTCAACCAAGATGGCGCCTACCCCGGATTTCACCAGTGCCTTTTTTGCCTTCAGAATACCTTACGCGTAAATACTTTCAGACTTCCAAACATATTGATTATACCTGCTGGGATTAGAATTTGTTGGGTTCCCACTCAGTTGCCTGCCCCTGGAGGAATACACTCTGACTTTTGCACCTATGCACCCTTTTATATAAATTCCCTGCTTCCAGCAATAATGAACTCAGAACGTGGTTATACATAATATTGTACGAATGTGATATTCTTCCTTGTCTCATCCATAGCACTTACTGGATCTGGAATGACCCAAGTACATGCCAATGATCTATGCTTCTTGACGGCTTTACTTAGGGTAGCTGTGATGAAATTACAACTGCTCCGCAGCAGTACAGGGATGAATAGTGTGGAAACCACCAACTCAGCCCCCAGTACTATGAAACCAGCAGTGATCCCAATCATAAAGATGAAACAGGCAGAGCCTGAAAGATATTCCTCCATCACTTTTTGTGATAATGTTGGCTGAGGGACAGCTGTATGTTCAAGAAAGGTGTGAGGTGATAAATGTGGCAACATAAGCAGATATGTAGAACAAAGACTATAAAATAAAAGACTGTCTAATCAAGGTTATATAACAATAAATATACTATAATTAACAATTATAACTGTAAATAACCATCTAAAAACACTGACAAAAATACACCAGTGGAAAGAACACAGAAAATGCAGAACTGATATAGAACAGCACTCTTGGTATTTGAGCTGGGGTGATCTGGCAAGCATTTTCAGCAATGCCACTTTGAATCAGGTTCAACATATGACCATTTGCATTAGTCCAGATGCCAAGTTGGTGCTCAGCCAGCATCGAGATGGAGCTTTGTGCGGTTCGAGTTGTCACTCAAAGTGATCTGCTTCAAAGGGTCCAATATGTTTGGCTTGGTGGTCAAATCAGTTACAATTACAGCATCTGTTGAGTCATGTCAAGGTGCGGCACAATGTCATCCAACAGGTCAAATTGGTGTTCGAGCAAGGTTGAGGCAAAATGTGTTGCTTGGAGCTGCTTTGAGTTGAAGGCTCAGTGAGCCGATGTTCAAGTCTATATAGTGATGAGTGCTAATGGTGCAAAACGGCATTGTGCCAGTATGAAGAGGCAAGCGGTTCGCAGTTGTGAAGTGCCAAAATCATTACTGCACTTCTTGTGTTGGTTTAAAGGGTGTTGAATGTGTTTCAAACTTGCGGAGAGAGTATTCCAGCGGCTCTTGGGAATGATGTTTGCACGAAGTCCCAATCGAGGGCTCCAAGGACAAGGTGATTCTTTCTATTGCACTCCCACTCCAGGGAGCATGGCTGGCACCTATAGGGTGTCCTTCACCTCAGGTGACAGGGTTCTGGTTCGAGTGCAGCCAGCATTTGAGGACTCGGTCCAACAGCAGTTTGTTCCCCCCGAATGTGCCCTGGTGATGGTTAGGGAGCAGAGCTTTCCTCTTACTTGATTGTCTCCTGGTTATTCCTGTGAAATGGCTTGCACTCCTAACATGAACGGTGTATTCCTCCAAGAGAGAGTATTCCTCTTGGTTTCCAAAGATGAATCAAGGAAGAAGTAGCAAAGCCAAAGTCAACTTTAAATTTTGTTTTGACTTTTACTGGTCTCAAAACAGAAAATTCATATACATATAACTTCAGCTTTATTTAAAACTTGAACTCTGCAACTCCACCAATGTTTATCAGTAGATATCTCACCAATAATATAAATGTAGCAGGAGCTGTCTAAAGTAATCCATAATTACATAATTACATGCATGAAACAAACACTGACAAAACCACTACATTACTGACCTTTCCCGCTTTTTCCTTTAATCGCATGATGGGGTCACACCTTGATTTGTTTCGGATGTAAATTTGATTTGTAATGCACAAGTTACAGTTTCTCTTCCTGTCTAGCCTATTTAAAGAACGTACTGTTGCTCGGAGAGAAACATAATAGAGAGGACTTGCATGTTTATTGTGGGAGTAGATCATTTGAATAAAAATAAATAAATACATACTTGAAGAAAAGGACAGGACATTTTTATTTTTGCAGATGGACTTTTCCAGTTCTGAATATGTTCCCATCCCAGCACTTATGACGTCATGCCATTATGCTACTCAGAATGTTTTTGTTCCTCCTATGGCATACTTTCTTTTGGTCACCTGATTCCATATTATTCCATATTGACAGTTGATGGAAAATACCTGTGTGAACTATGAACTCATTCAAGCATGAGCACTGAATACATGACTATAGTTCCCAGTCTAGCTGGGCTTATTGGGACAAGGAAACTGGGCTGTGCACAGCAGATGGATCCAGTTTCAACTCGTAAGCACAATAAGGCACTCATAGACGACCAGAAATCATCATGAGTGTAGACTTCCAATGCCCTTCGTGCGAGCTTCACACAACGGAAATCATCCTGGAGGTAAATATCCAATGCCCATTTACTGGGATCAACTGGCCAGGCATTCTCATATTGTGCAATTGCTATAAATTAACACTGACAAAGAACTAGTCATTTATGAATTGGGTTATTGTTTTACCGTGAGGACAGATGAATGTGCTGGAAGTCCTAGCAGTGATATTCTCGAATCTTCTCCGGTCAGGTGACCAGTGTTCTATAAAGGTAGGGTGTCTGGAGGGTGGGTCAGGTCAGTCAGGTGGGATCCTACCATTCAAAAAATGCTGTTTTTCCTTGACTTACAAGCCAATGAATACATTGCCTTTGTTTTTGCAGAGGTTGCGGGGGTGTCCCCCGCATATTGAAAAATTATGCAGGGGTTGCAAGGGTGTCCCCCGCAGGGTCCATGTGTGAATTTCGCAGCAAAGATATGGCGATATTTTCGCATAGCGATATTTTTGCAGCGGAATTAACTCATGGAACCAGATTCTCTGACATTAGGTACTTTGAATCGACCCATCACTCTGATAGAAAAGACAATAGAGAGAAAGGGTATCTGATAAGATACCTAGCTGCTTCCCAAACATAAGAATACAACAGCAGCGGTTTCTACTAATCTGTATGTAGTACCATTGTTGAAACATATATGTGTGCTGGTTATCACATTATTTATCAAGTTCTGCAGCTTTGTAACAGAAATGTCATCTCAGTAACAGCTATCGCTGCATGTTAGACATTGGGGCTAATCCATAGACGTGTTTTATAATGGGGCAATCCCATTGTAAAACGCTCTGCGAATCAGCACCAATGTCTTCTCAAGCGTAGTGTTTAAAATGTAACCAACATCTACTAAATATATGACGTACATATTCAACGTCCTTACATTATTGCACATGTGAGACATAGTGTGCTCGTTCTCTAATTGTAAATATTTGAAGAATCAAATACTACCACAGTATGCAAAAGCATATGCAGGTGCATCACCACTAATCACAAAGCTGACATGATTTTCTATTGGAAAGTACTTCTTCTGTATCAACACCCACAGTCCTTAAGATGTTGATCATCAATGTAACTGGCACACGGGACAAAACCTAATTTCCGGTGCAGGAAGGATACAGTGTTGCAGCACTCTTTCAATTACCAGAAAGCGCCACCTAGCAATCAGATAGATTTTAAAATTAATTCTGTACCTGACATGCACTATGTTTGATGGGCATGTATATCCATCTCGTATACCCTTTCACAGCTGCCTGACTGAATCCTCCTAATTAGCAGTTCTGCATAAAGCAAGACAGGACATCATAAGAGACAACGCTGAGTGGATACGTCAAAGAGCTTTGCTTTTAATTTAGTGTGCCTTACCTTGAAATAAAAAAATGACCACATGAAAAAGTAAATAGCTACCTTTCTTATGATTTTCACCTCCTAATTTAAAGTTGCCATCCAATGAATTAGCGGGCAGATAATTGTCACAGAAATTGGATTTACAGAAGAAAAAAATAAGCACTGCTCTCAGTATAACTAACATGTATTAGGTAATTCAATTATTATCACAAAACTATGCAACACTATAGAGCCCACGCGGTACAGCTGACCATTGAAGAATTTCAATAATATTTATATGAACTATATGCTCAAACTAAAATCAAGAAAGGACATTATTAATCACTACCAAACGGGCCATATCTCTTTTCATATCTTTCCAGAATTCCCATTAAAGGGGTTTATCCTAATATCTATTGAACGATTCACTTGTAAACCAGTCGCATGCATGGGAACTCTGCTGAAGTTAAACTAATTTAGTTGCAGGCATTTGTCAATTCTTGAATCCTTATCCTACCAATTAATTGATTTTCCAGCACACCCTAGTAATCCCTTAACGCCATATTAATCTTCATTTCAGGAATGCCTCTTTATATGAACTTTTTGAAAATGGTTTTCTGCCTAATGTTGCTTACTGCCATTGGGGAGGTTATCAGGACTCGTTCATATGGATGCATGTAGGCTTAAGCACATTTTATAATCTAACACACTCTTAAATGCTAAAGTATTGTGTTGTTTTTAACTAACTTTTTCATGTTTATTTCCTCTTCTTTAATGCAATTTTTTATTTAAACATAATGATGTTTTTCTGTCTTATGTGAATGAATCTACAATTAGCAACTTGGCCAATTGTGATTTTTTTTAACTTGTTCTCTTGTTGGCCCTCCCTGGGATGGATTTACAAATGGGATTTTCCCATTGAACACGCATTGTAAATAAGTCCCTTTATGTTTATTCTAGCATCTAATTTGACAGTCATAGCTACACAGGGGACATTCATTGTTTGTTGATTTTTTTTTTCACCTTTCCCCATAGAATTGGCCTCGGATGTCAAGCTGTGTTTGACATCATTGAAACCTGTGAGAATACAGCCACTGAATACATTACATATTATGCATGTCATGAATCAAACATATCTAGTTGGGAGCCTTGACTCCTTAAAGGCATGGTCTAGTAAAAAATGTTATTTAAAAAATAGATAGGCAACATAAAAAAAAAAATACTAGCATTCTCTTTTTTAAAACTTCCTATGTAAAGTTTTGAGCTATTCAAGCTCAAAATTCGCAAAAGCAAGCACATGGGCGCATCCATTTTGTGAAATGGATGCCCTCCTGTGCTGGCTTTTGCTTTTGCGGCACTAATGAAGGAAAAGCCAGCCAGCTGTAGTAAACAAAAGCTACCGCTGGGTGGCTTTCCCTTCATTAGTGCTGTACGCGGAGGACGGGGACCGGAGACCAGAGCAGGAAAGCTGCAGCTGAATCTCGGTATAGGATCCGGTGATATGCCAAATATGCCAATGTACAGCTGAAACATAGTCCAGTGTAATATATAAAGAATAGATAAGAATACGACGTTAGGTAGAGGTATTTACTCTTAACACCAACAAATAAATTAACGTGAGAAAATATCTAATTAATTAATTTTTTAGATAACATTTTAGATGAAGATTTTATAAAGTCCATTGTGAGCACAAACATTGATGTTTGAAAAGGTGCTAACCAAAGATAAGATGAATTAGAGGGAAACACGGACGCTATTAATATTTAAAGATGTGTGAACAGTTAAAGATTGGTAAATCAGCTGATACAAAGTGAATTAGCTCTTAAAAAGTTTGTTATAAACTAAAAAATAAACACAATAAAAACGTTTTCAAAAAATACTTATTTGCCATTGAAATCAACATTGTGGTTTTTTTTTTCTGGAATCCACAGAAGTGTGGATTTGCCTCCAAAGGACATATCAAAGTGACGAATGCTGTAAATTGAAAATCATATGGAACGGCAAAGGGCACAGAGCAAACAAGCTCCCCCAGGACACGTCTGCCTCCACCTGCCATATGTGATGCCATGGTGCTATGGATACCCTTCCATAGGTGCGCATCCTCAAACGGGCCAGGGGACCCTTGGAAAGGACAGGAGAGCAGAATGACTTAAAGAGTGACAAGCAGAAGCAGAACAGAATCTGACATGGCTTTTTATAAAAACTGAAAATAGTGTAGGCATAACTGGATGATAGGATCGCCAGAATGGGATCTGATTACCAGATTGGGTTGAACACAGAACTTAGAAAGCATAGCACAGAAAGACATTTCTAGAACTTCTGAAAGAGCTGAGTAAAGATCTGGTGGGGAATCCACATAAGGAGGTGATACTGTGCACTGCTACGCCGCCACATTCTAAAGCCCTACCAGAACCATAACAAGCAACTGGATGTTCTGCCAGGAAAGGCATCACCCCCAACCCCGGTGAGTGGATGCAGAAGTGCAGACAGGCTTTTGGGTGAAGTGGTACAAGTGACTGAGTGCCTAGATTGATAACTGGGCCAGGATCTGCACTCTGCACTAGGTGACACACAATGCCAAGGGAAGTGGGGATCCATGTGGTAGACAGCAGAGGATGTTGGAGGCCCATGAGCCTACCAGCAGGGAAGCATTGCCAGAGGTAAATGATGTTGGGAGGCACAATTACCTCTCTCTAAAGAGAATGCTGATTTGAACGCCAGCTGGCAAAACTGCCATGTTGTGTCCTGCTTCAAGTAAGTTAAATTGGTCAAGCAGGTACCAGCCAGTAATCTAAGGTTAGAAAAGGAAGTCTCTTTATTTCAGTTACAGTCGTAGGCATCAGGTTACGAGACTCTCTAGTACAAACACAGGAGCTAAGCTCCCACCCTGTCTGCCCCAATGTTCACTTTAAGAAGACTCAAATGCATTGCTTTCAGACCACTCCACTAGCACTCCAGACAAACCAATGCAAATCCAGGGCAACGAGGTGGCTGGTTTATTGTTTAATGGGTGGGGTGTAAACATTTCCCAACAATATGCTGGAGCGACAAGTTTAATAACAAAAGGGGAAAAGTACATTTTCTACTAAACGTTCTGTAACCAACTGTGTAAAAAGCCATCGGTTTTGTATGATAACACATGAACAAGATATCCAACGAATGCCAGGTCACAAACAGGGCCAAGGAGCATTTTTTTAAAACATTACCCAGCACATTTTTTTCCTCGTGCATTTGCCCACAATAAACGTCAGCATTCTGTCATTGTAAAAAAAAATAATGTACAGGCTGTACCTTATACATCTACATATTGATTCAATCACTAAATGCCAATATTCCAACCTATTATCATATTGCTGTTTGCTTTGCCAATAATGCCAGCTACGATACTATACGAGCACTTGCTCTTGCTGACTCTGGGAATATATGCCAGTACTCCCACTTAGAATGTTCCTCTTTGTCCTTCTGGCTTTACCATAATGCCATAAAATAATGCCATGCACGATAACATGTACATGCAGGATGCACTAATGCAGGCCAGAATAGGCACATACAAACTCTCATTGTGTGGCCTTTGCCAAGAATGCCACTTAATGCATGTCACTGTCAGAAAACAAGTTCATATTGGCTTCACCAATGTAAGCCAATATGCACATTTAAGAACACTCATCATGTTGGCTTTGACCATAATGCAAGGTAAAATGTTATGCCCACTGTAAGTAAACATGTGTATGCTGCTTGCACCCATAACCCCAATATTAGAACACTCTTCATTTGACCTTAGCCCCTAAAGGCAGTACCATTTTTTTTCCACTGTAAGCAACACATGTTCAGACTGACTGCTCCAATGTAGGACATTTTGCCACTTAAGAAATGTTTGTTTTGTCCATACTGTTAGTACAAAATACCATGCTGCTGTCGGAAAACATGGCGATACTCACTGTATCAATGTAGGCCAGTATGCACATGTAAGAAAATGCATCAGATTGGCAAGTAGAAAAGGCAGAAATGGTATGCCCACTATAGGAAAACACATACATGCTGGCTGTACCAATAATCCCCACATCAGAACATTCAACATGTTTCCTTTTCCCATAATGCCAGTAAATATGCCATGCCACTGTCAGAAATCACGTCCATACTGGATGCACCAGTAGATGCCAGCGTGGCCATGTAAGAACACTCATCTTGTTGGCTTTGCACATAATGCCAGTAAAAATGCTATGTTCACTGTAATTAAACATGTACATACTGACCACACCAATGAAACATGTTCCATTTAAGGACACTCATGATGTTGATTTTCTCCATAATGCCTGTAAAAATAATATGCCCACTGTAAGAAACATATGCATGCTGACTGCACCACTGTAGCCACACTCTCCCTCAAACCTGCACCCCAATGCGCAAAAACTCATGACATAATGATATAGGCTCAGCATCTATAAGAAAAAATATCCATTGCTTGAAGGTTGCTGCTGCACCAATGTAACCCCCTCAACAATACATACCATACAACATATACATAATACTCTCTCATTCCCATGTGCACCAAACATCATATACATGTCACCCATGCAGGCATCACCTTACATATACACATACGTACATATATACATTCATGCACATATACATATAAACATGTACATACATGTATGCTTTCCTTTCTTGCAGCACAGGACTGCAGAAGCTGTCTACGCCTCATGCAACCATGGCCTTTTGCTTCCTGCACACCATGCAAACAGTGACCAGGGTGCAAGAGAGCTTCCTGATTCCTGTACACGTGAAGTGTCACCCCATCTCCACCATATGTCCTTGGGATGTGTGAGGAGGTGACAGAGCACCCCCTGTCCAAATTCAGTCCTGCAGTTCCTCAGCATGCATCCTCAATGGGTCATGCAGGACTGGAAAAGCAAAATGCCCCAGCTTTGCATAGCCCATTGGACATACATGCCGGGGTACTGTACTTGTGAAAGGGAACCCACATTTCCCTACACTGTGTATACTCAGCTGTTGGCTGCAGCTGAGCATGTGCTCAAGGGTTTCACTGGTCTTGCTTTTCTCCACCATTATGGGTGATGGGACAACAGCCCGTCACCTGTTTTGGACCAGACACTCCTGTCTAGGTGTACAGTTTTCTGCACGCCTATGTTCCTGGAAAAAACTGAAAGAAAGACAACACTGAGCTAAACTGACCCACGCAACAAGCACACCCTTCAGGACCTTCATTGCCATGCAAGCATCCCAAGGATAAGAAAACCATCAGCTCCTACCTACTTAGTGACAAATCACATCTACCATGTAGAATAAGACTCACACCACCAGTAACTCACAGACCATACACACCAGTATGAGCAAGGAAAGCAACATTAAAGAGGGGGACGAGTTAAGCCTACACGCATACATACCAACAACGTGAGTCCCTCTGTCTCTAGTCTCTATAACAATCCAAGGACAGACCCATCATAGCAGAGAATAAAGGACCGTAGCCAGTCAGTCCACAGAGGATTGAAAAACAAAGGCAGGGATAGGAAAGAAACCAAATGGACAATGGAACACATTGCAGACAGACACGACTGGACCGGAGCTGTACATTTGAGAACTATGTAGACCTGGATCAAATGAAAGATGGTATAAGTAACAATAATTTAACTAGGTAGAAATTTTCGGGGGTGACCAATGGTATGCACACTCGAAAATGAGCTCATCGAACAATATGCACACAGATAAGCACTATGAACCACATACAGAAATCTTTGCATCCACAGAAATCCGTCTGCCGTATGCACACTTATGCATATGAAATGTCCCCAAATTAGTCTAGCATGAAAATCATGCATCGAATAGCGCATACCATCATCCTGAATATATCAGAGTTGTGCAGTCAGTGTATAGTATTTATTTGCATGCTATCTA
The DNA here is from genome assembly GCF_040938575.1 of Ambystoma mexicanum. Lineage (NCBI taxonomy): Eukaryota > Metazoa > Chordata > Amphibia > Caudata > Ambystomatidae > Ambystoma > Ambystoma mexicanum. The sequence goes on along the minus strand of NC_090941.1, from coordinate 457,430,827 downwards.
AACACATACGATGATCACTACCCTTGTGAGAAGGGTAAGGTGGAGCATATCCAATTTGAGGGATGGTTGCTAAGTGCATTCTGAATATGCATGCTGACTGAATGCATCCTGACATAAAATGCATGCAATGTCCATGGTTTGCAAAAAATGGTATAACACCCCCCGGGCCTCACACACAGATCAAAAATCCAACAAGGTTGGAAACAATGTACCTGTCTAAGCATAAATCAATACATGCATCCTGCAGAGTAAAGGCATGCCATTAAGACCTAACACTATAGCCAAAATACATCACCTTCTCCTTCAAAGTTGTAGAACATGCTGAAAATGACCACGACCCCCTCACGGATTCCCTCCTACTTGAAATGGTTGGAGGTGATGGGAGCCCCATAGGGTTATAGAGAGTCTGCAAACAGTAAGGGGTTAGTGTTGGTCCTCTCTGGTCACAAGGAACCTCTTCCCCTCAAAGCATAAGGCTTTGCTTCCTGTGCTTGAGGATCACTCCCAGTCCAGCACGACATGCTCTCACACTGATTTTTATAAGAAAGTGGTTGTGAGGACGGCTCCCTCTATTACAAAGAGGGGCGGTGGCATTTCCACTTTTAATTGAAAGTCTCATCCATGGTTTGATGGGAAGTGTAGAGCAGCAAAGGCTGCCCTCTTAAAATCACTCAAAAATAGTGAGGGCAGCATCAAAGGCAATCTTAAGGTGTGCTTATTAACTATAGACGTCTTATGGACAGGAAAAAGAAGGAATTTAACAAAAACTCTTTGCCTGGTAAGTCGCAAATGGGGCCTACTACTTGTTGCCGATGATGCCGCCGTCCTTTTAGCCAAAATTAAGGTGGGGCCTCAACACCAGTTTGAGGTATTTTGGAAATTATGCTGTGCCAAAGGCCTTTGCATTAATTTGGAGAAGACAAAGACATTGACATGTGTTCCTCGTGGGAGCCATACTCGTCAAACCAAATTCGATCTTAATTATCATCTTTTGGAGATGGTTGATTCTTTTCATTATTTGGGATTGACCTTCTCTGACAAGCTGAAATGGGTGCATCAGATCGCAAAGAGCTCTTTAAAAGGCACACGCCAATGTGGTCTGATTTCAAGCATGGCTCTCGTTGGTGGGTGGGTCAGCATCGGTTCCCCTCAAGATTTATTTGACTCAGGTGGTGCTGGCAGTTACTTATGGAGCTGGATTACGGGGCTGGTCAGATTGCGCTTTAATCCAAGTTGTAGAGAACACATTTCTCAAAAAATTCCTGTGCCTACCCTCAAGTGCTCCTCCTATTCCAGTGGTTTTCAAAGTGGGAATAACACAGATCAAATATACAATCATGCTCCAACCATGATTTTATTGGTTGAGGATCTGGAATTTGGAGACCCTTGTTTTATACAGAGAAGGACTGGTGGAGGTGTTATCCATGGAGGGAAGCAAACAGCTGCTGTGTTTCAAGCATGTGAAAAAGATGCTTGACAATATTGGTCTTGCAGCTCTATAGGGAAACCCTACCAAATTTGGATCTGGCTATAAAAGTCATGTTAAGACTTGCTTTAAGCACTGGACATGAGGTATGATGATAGACTCTTGCCTTACGAGAATGTTTTCAGCTAATTATCTATCAGTTGAAATGATGTGGATCTTGGGCCATACTTGGTTTACCAGTTAAATCTGAATGTGAAGAGTATCTACGTTAAATTTCAACTTGACATTCTGCCACTTGCTCATTACACTTGCAATTGGGGTGAGAGTAAGTCATCCATCTTTGCGTCCATGTTGTCTTGTTACGACTGATGATGAAATACAATTATTTTTCTTCTGCCCTGCCTATGCAGGGGAGAGATCTCATTAGCTTGAGCCAATCTGGCTTCGTTTAAAAGTGAGATCCTCCCGCGTGGCTCTGGAATCTGTGAAATCCTGTGCCACCCCTGCAGATATAATAGCCATCACAGCTTTTATAAATGTTGCCTTTAGGAAAAGGTTTATTTTATTTTAACTCAGGTTGATGCCACCGGCGGATTGCCGCTGACCCTGAAACACTGTTTCTGGCACCTGACTTCCTGGTGCCACCGGGAAATTACACCAGTGGCGCAGGAAGTCAGGCATCGGATTTGGTAAATCCCCATTCCTGTGGAGTCTAACGGGACTCTGAAACACTGGCACCATTGCTAACTTTGCCGGTGTTTCCCTGACAACTCTGTCTACAGAGGCTGTTGCACCCGGCAGGGTTAGACCTTCGGGTGCAACGTCCCCTGCAGGCAGAATTGTAGTGTGGTGGCACGGAAACAAGGACCAGAACACTCATAATGAGGTCCCATGTCTTGGGTGATGTACTTCACGCAATTCTGGAATTGGTATCTTTAACCTTGATGTTTTCTTTGGATGTGCTTACTTTTGTTTTATGATTGTATCTATTCTATGATCGTATTGTGTATTTCTTTTATGGTGCTAGTCCACCAAAATAAAGAATAAAGTAATGAAAAGAAAAGCGTGCCTCCAAGACATCAACAAAATGTGTCCTTATATAAATACAGACAAAATATAACTTGTCAGGATACATACAGGATTCCCCATATGGTTAAATGGAGCTAGAAGCAATTGAATGTGGACCATCTGGAACTCTCCTTAGAAAGGATGTCATCATATCTCGGCCATCATGAAAATGAACAGCAACACTATGATACCCGCTAATATATGTGCCCGTGATGCTGAAAAAGCAAAACATCTACCTTAAAGAGAAAAATAGCACTGTACAGTCATCATACTTACGATAGGTGCAATATACCTTTACTCTAATCCCTAGACATAAAGTATTCAATAGGTCGTTAAAAACATTACAACAATGGGCCTCATTACACGGTAGGTGGTAAGGGTTTACCAGTACCGGTAAGGGAACCAGTACCAGGTAAACCCTTACCACCTTACTACGAGGTCCCTTTGCGGGACCCGACCTCAACGGTTGGTGTAGACCAGCCATTAAAGTTGGGACCAGCAAAGGGACCTTGGTGCTAATTACGGTACCGCAATTTGCGGTACCATAATTAGCTCCTTCCCCATTCCCATTGAGCCCTATGGGGCAAAAATGGGAATGGGGAAGGGCCATGGAGAAAGGGGGAATTACCGCCCCGCCAACCTTGGAATGGGGTGGTAATTCCCCTTTCCTCCATGGTGGTACCGGTATGGTACCGGCGGCAACCATGGTGCTAATAGCACCATGGTTTACCGCATTCCGTGTTGTGTTTAAGATCAAACATATTCAAATGCACCCGATATTTATGATATGATGTATACCAAACGAACGTGTTAATAACCTATTTAACTAACTACTGAAATACATTTGCTGAACAAGGAAAGGGATATGCTAATTCCTGTGAGCAAAAACACGTGTGCAGCTATGTAAAGTTAGTGCACTTTGGAAAGGTGTGGCTAAGGATATGATGAACATAATCTGCCAAAAACTATGAAGAAATGGGTATGACTTCACTCTGTGAGCATTCGTCCATAGAACATCAAATTGAGAATTGCACATGAAAAGAACACAACGCATGTGCAGAAACACGATCAGACAGGCCTCCTAAAATTCACAAGACAATAGCTACCTACTTGCTCTTTAATGTTGCTCTGAGATCAATGATTTTAAGTCAAAGGCCAGCTATGCATGAAAGACGTTCCTCAAAACCATTGAGTTTGAACGCACACTCATGTCCCACTGTGCATCTTCCCAGCCATGAGTAAGTGAGCGAGGATCCCTGACCCCACTGGTGTGGCAATGCAGTGACGGTATTGAATGCTCATCAAGCTTGGGAGGATAGCTCAGGGGCAACATGCTCGCCTCGGAAGCAAGACAACAAGGAGCAACCCAGGTTCGATCCCCGGAAGCGTGTTATAAATAACCAATAATCAATCATATCATCAGGCATAAGGCTGTGTGACCTGTAAAACAAAGCAAGGATTGTGAAGGAGGACTGGACAAATGAAAGAACCTGCACCATTGAGAGCATGGGGGGGACATGACGATGCTCCGTGTGCTCAATGGACACACTCAGCCACCACTCCATTCTGTGCCAATGTTACCACATGCTGTGGCACGACAGAAGGATGCCCATGACTCTGCGAGCGCAAGCCCAGAGATAATGGTGGGTACAGTGTGCATATGACAAAGGTTCAAGTCGGGACGATAAGGACAGGGAAGGAGTTGCCAACAGTAACCTTCTTGTTAATAATAGTGAGAGTCCAGGGAAGGTCTGGAACCGATGCAGGCTATCAGCGATGGCAATGAAATGAGGGACTACATGACCCATGGGAACCAGCAGTTTTCAGCATTAGCCACCGTCAATAGAGTAACCCCTGTGCCCCCCCCCCCCCCGCACACCAGTGTTGCAGCACCTCTGCTTGGGTCATCGGAGCTCCAAGGGTTTTCCTTGGCTGCTCAAATGTCATTTCAGTGTGAGCTCACCGTCAACTGAAGGAAGGATTCATTGTCATCATGAGTGGCAGCTCTCTGCCAACACAACTGCCTCCCCCTTCTGAGTGCAGCAATGACAGGGCTGCTCACATTCTTCCCAGCAAAACGCCCATTCTTCACCCTCCCACCCCAGCCACTGCCACCATGTTTAGCAGCACCCAGCAGCAAGCCTCCAGTAAAATGGGGGTATTGCTCAAGGCTTTTCAGACGTATTTAGTTCCCCCGAGATGGAGATACATAAAAAGCAGAAAACAAGATGATTTGTTCATAAATGCACTGGACCTGGAAGACCAAACATATTTTCATCACTTGCCCAGGGCGTAAATGGATGATGAGGACAAGAATGAGTATGAGGAGGCCATATTGAGGTTACACAGATACTATGGTGGTCGGAAAAATGTTATACTAGAAAGGCATACATTATACATTTATCAGCATGGTGCGGATGAGTCAATTGAGGTATATGTAGCTTCGTTGTGAATATTGTCTGCAGACAGTGGGCCTCATTACGACCCAGGCGGTAAGTTACCGCCTGGGTCGTACCCTTACCACCATGGTGTAAATTACGGTGGCGTAATTAGCACCATGGTCCCTTAGCGGCATGGATTTTAACGTCTGCAAAAAGCAGGTGTTAATATCACCATGGCGCTAAGGGACCTTGTAATCAAGCGTTAAGGGTCGGCGCCGTTTACGGCGCCGTTAACCCCTTAACGCCTGATTCGTAATGAGGCCCAGTGAATTTGGTCGGATGGTAGATCAGCATATTAGAAATAACATTTGTGTGCAATGCAACAGCAAAGGAATACAGGAGGGACCAGTGAGCTGTAAGGATTTGACATTGGACAAGGCAATACATATGGCAACAAATATGAAAGTGTCTCAAAGTGTGGTTAACGTTCTGGACAGACACAGCTGTGAAACCGCATCATGTGCATATATAAATGAGAAGACTGCATGAATGCTGTTGAACTGAGAAGGAAGTAGAAAGATAAGAGGAGAAAGGGGTATTGTGTATGACATCAGAACATGCTACTGATATGGAGGCATAGTACATATAGCATCTAGTAGAATGTGTCCAGCATAGGGCAAGGAATTTAGCATATGTAAAGGCGTAGGTCATTTTGCCAAGACATGCCAACTGGCCAGTGGAAGCAGAGTGAATGTTGTGGTGGAAGAATAAATGGAAGATAAAAGGAGCGCAGGGAACAGAGCGTTGATGGTTGAGTCAGCACAAGTGAAGAGGAAGAAAGGAAGATTACCACAATGTAAAGTCAAAATCTGTGTCAAGAGTGCATACTTGGTGGCAGACACTTGTGCCACAATGAGTACTATTTATTAAGTTACTTACATTCATTTATTTGGCCATAAGTTACTTATAAGAGCACATGCCAGCATGAAGGTGAAAGGATAACCTTGAAGGGGTATTTTCACAAACAGTTGGAATTCAAAGGACGATTCTCAGAAGATACAATTTTTGTGGCCATCAAGGGGATACATGTGTTGGGATGGGAACACAAGCCCAGAAGTCTAAAGGGCTGTGTGTGTCAAATTAAATTAAAGCAAGGTGATGTGCCAACAAAGCAAGGAGTTTCTGCAGTGGCGTTTAACATGGGGGATGAACTAGCAGCACATTTGGACCATATGGTCAAGGAGGAAATAATTGATCAATTGAGTCATCAATGTAGTTTTCATCAAAAGTGGTGGCAATTAAGCAAAGTGGACAAATTAGGTTGTGTGTGGACCTGAGAGAACTGAATGTAGCAATCGGGGTGGCCTGTCACCCTTTGCCAAAGCTGTAAGATTTGTTAACCAAAGTGGTGAAGGCAAAGTATTTTTCAACACTTGACTTGAAAGCAGCATACCACCAGAATGACTTACACCAGGCCTCTGACAGCTTTTATAACACCTGAAGGGGCATTTCAATTCACATTGATGCTATTCGGACTGGCGTCCATTTCATCAATTTTTCAGCTAGTGATGCATGAGATATTCAAAGGCACACAGGGCCTGGTAGCATTTTAAGATGATCTACTATTATTTGGATTTAGTGAAGAAGAACATGACTGGATTTGTAAGTGAAGTCTTAATTAAGTTGGAGGCAGGGGGGTGATGATACAGAAGGGAAAGTGTGCATTTTTAAAAACATCAGTGCAATCTCTTAGTCATGTAATAAAACCAAGGGAGGGATTGGCCATGGCCATTAGGCACCTCCCAGACCCCAAGACAAAGAGGAGTTACTATTGTTTATGGGGTTAAGTGAGCACTATGCTCACATTGTACCTACCTGGTTATGCCACAATGGTAGAGTATTTAAGAGAGTTGGTATGAAAGGGAGTAAATTATAAATGGAATAAGTTGAGTGAGAAAAATAAAGAATGCATTATGCAAGCCCCATCATTGAAGGTGTTCTGAGAAGACGTGTGGATTGGGTGCTGTGTTGGGGCAAATGATGTTGGCAACCAAGCATATGTTCCCCTCACTTAATGCACATTGCGGCAAGCCAAATATCAATATTCAGTGATAGAGCGAGAAGCACTTGCATACCTGCTGGCTGTGCAACATTTAAAGTTATATCTATGAGGCTCAGCATTTACCATACAAATGGATCACACACTTTTAGTAAAGATGTTACAAGCGAGTGTTGCTGGTAAAGCCACTCCTAGGTTGTCAATGTTGGCATTGAAACTTCATTAATATGTGTTTCAAATAGAGTATTTGCCTGGAACCAGAAATGTCAGAGCTGATTTTTTGTATCGATTGCCATTACCTGATTATGGGTGAATGGATGAAGGGGAAGAAGATAACGACATGTATCATTTCTGATTGATTGGTGGTGTTCAAATTCTAATGAGCAGTGAAAGCAGGCGACGGAACAAAGGTAGAATGTTGGGGAGTTGATGCCAAATGTGAGTAATGGTTGGTCTAGGGAATGTAATATTGAGAGCAAATTGCAAGACTATGTGAAAATGTAAGAGAAGTTGTCTGTGGAAGATGGTGTACGTATTCAGCATCACAGGGTGGTGTCATTTTGGATGTCCGAGCAAGGTTGTAGAGAATGTGCATTAAGGACATGGTGGGCCAATGCAAATGTAGAGATGTGCTGGTGGACAACCAGTTGGCTTGGTTGGTGGACAGGTGTGGTGTATGTCAAGCAGCTGACAAAAACATGCAAGGCCAAAAAGTACAAGTACACATTTTTGATGAACCAGAAACACCGCAGACCAAAATGCCAATGGAGCCCAGATGAGCAATATGCTCTAGTAATTATAAACTATCATTCTCAATGCCTTGAGGTGGAATGTTATGGCAGTACCGACCACTGCTAGTGTACTTGCATTTTTAAGTGACTTGTTTGGGAGAAAGGGTACTCCTAAAATGTTGATAACATATAATGGCATACAGTTTACACCAAGAGATATGCAATTGTTAATGGATGAGTTAGTTATCAAAAGTTGAAGAACAGCGTCATCCTCAGGCCAAAGGGCTAGTAGAGGGGGCCAATAGGACTTTGAAGATATGCATTCAAATGGCTATGAGGTATAACATACCACGCCGCACTTTGTAGCAGGAAATTCACTGTATGAATTACTGAGAGGAAGGGAAGCATTATCGGAGTTGGTACCTGCATGGACAAGTTGTTAAGATGGTGCAAGAGTTCCTCAAAAAGGTGTTCGAGAAATTCATGAAAGAGTGTTGGCGTCGCAGTTTAAGAGCAAGATGCATGTTGACAGCCGCAAGTGTTATAGGTAGGAGAGGTAGGAGATGTGGTGCGAGTAAAAGAACCTTTAAGGTTGCCAAAGGAAAGACACAGGGGGTCATTACAAGTTGGGCGGTAAGGGATTCCGGGCACCAGTAAGCAGACCGGTGCCGGTAATCCCTTACCGCCCAATTCCGAGGTCCCTTAATGGGACCCATAAAGGACGTGTGGTCTGATCACACGTCCTTTACGGGTCCCACTAAGGGACCAGGGCGCTATAACAGGCCTGCTATTTCTCGAGCCCATTATTAGCGCCCTCCCCATTCCCATTGAGCCCTGTGGTGGCTCAAATTGGAAAGGGGAATGGTTGGTTCAATGGGGACTTACCTGTCCCTCCAAGGTCGGAAAGCACCGGTAAGTCCCCATTGAACCAGACCGGTGCCGGACTCAGTATTGGAGGCAGCCATGGCGCAAATAGCGCCATGGCTACCTCCAATCTCGGAACGAGGCCCACAGTATTTTGATTCTTATGTGGTTACTGAGACTAATGACAGTGCACAGAGCTTAGGAAGAGTGGATGGCAGAATAAAGAGAGAATAGTCAAGAAGGGTAGAAAGATGGAAGCATTGGATGGCAGTGGTGGTATCATAGATGTTGCGAGCTAGAGCAATGGGACAACATCCAGGGAGCAACTCTGTGGTGAGCAGGTCAGAGGAAGAGAGTTAAGCGAGTGTGATGAAAGGCACTGGAGTGATGACAATGCAGAGATGAGTGCTCAACAGCTCGACAGCTCGACAGCTCGAAGAGGGTGAGTAAGGATGCAACAGGAAGTAGGCAAGATATGAGAGATCGCCTCAGACAAAGTACAGGTTGGCCTAGCAGGTTCGAAGACTACTTGCAATGTGATTAATACTGTTTGTTACTTGTCATTGATTTCAAGGTTAATTAATTCAATGTTGTGTTATTGAAAGGGAGATGTGTCATGATGTATAGATCCATGGCACGAGGCACATGACCGTGCCAAGTGCCATGGAATACTGGGGATAGAATGGTAGGATCAGGGAGAGTGACAGTTGGTGGCCACCGTTATGCATACACAAGGTACACAATAAACAAGTTTGTATCTTACATCTCGTTAGTCACTTTGTGAACCACCCCAAACCCTCAACCACGGAGGGCACACATGCATGAGGATCCACCCCTTGGGGTAATTTTCTTAAAGGGCATAATAAGAGCAGTTGAGTGAAGCTTCTTCTAGGTGTTGCATAGGTGCTTCCATACATTTCAAGCATAGCATAGATGAGATTACTTTAGGGGGATGCTATTCAGGAGAAGCTGTCCCCAATCTCAGTCAGTCCTTGATCAAACGTGTTGCCAACATGTAGTGTCTTGCTTCAGGTAAGTGAAAGCAGACACACAGGTACCAGCTAGGACACAGAGAGTAAAAGAAGACTGTATTTTTATGTCAGTTAAAGGTAAGTAGAAGGTAGCAGGTTAAATGACTCTCAGTAGTACAACCACCAGATTCCAGCTCCCACCCTGGCTGTCCCAACATACATTTTGCAGAACAAGGACAATCACTCCAATACACATTCCTTTCAAACCACTCCACAAGCACTCCACGCATAACTAAGCATATACAGGCATACAGGAAACTTCATCCTATACATTCAAAAAATACACTTTCAGGCCTCAACGTGTGTGATGAAAAGGGAACACTTGGAACGGGCTGTAGTCCATAGCAGGATAAACAGTAATTGTAACCTTAGGGCCCTAATGCTGGAGAGGCAAGCCAGACACCATGCATCATTCCCGTCCCGAAGAGCAGGAGAAGGAGGCACTGATAGCAAGTGAGGTTGCCACCTGAGGAGAACTGGGAAATGGGAGCAGAGCAAGCACTCATAAAATTATAAAACGAGCAATTTAGTGAGAGAGAGAGAGAGAGAGAGAGAGAGAGAGAGTGTGTGTGTGTGTTTTGTGTATACATGTATTCCGCGAAATAGCTTTAGTTAAGAGTGATTTAGATTTTCATCACTTCCCAGATCTGCCAAATTTCATAGACATTGTTGAGATAAGTTGACTCATATTAATGTTCTTTTAACTAACTGGTTTCCAATTAATTTAGAGTTTTTATTATGCTATATCGACTCAAAGGCCCATTTGTCATGGCCTTTAGCTGCCACCACTGTCAACTCTGCAAAAAATAGCAGAGTGTGGCCAACTGCCCATGGCCACTGTCCGTGATGCAGTGATTATGCTAACAGACAAGGCTATGGATGTGGCTCATATTCCATTCCACTTGTAAATAACTCCATCCCGCCAGCCTTGGCCTTCGATCATGACCAGTTGCCAAGGCCGATTGGTCCATGGTCTACGCTTTGATTTACCCATTCTTTCATTTCCGAAATAGTTTAACTACGACAATTTCCCACTGTTATATATCTGGAGCCTCACTGCTTTATGGCAGCTATATAAAAGATTTTTGGGACGACAGTGCACACCTTCACATTTTCAAAAAAAGACTACTAATTTGCATCAGAACAAAAAAAGAAATGTCTGCAATAATGTAGGCTCAAATCGTTTTTTATTTATCGCAGCCCTGTCAAGTGAAATGTGCTGTGCACATGCTCAATGGTAGCACCTTTATTTTTTATTAAAAAATGAATGGGCATACATTTTCTGCATTTTTCTCTTTGCTTAATAACATTTGAACCGTTTGACGAGTGTGCCCCAAATTCCATGTTGAAAAGTCAATGCTCATATATACATTTAGTAAAAAAAACTTAAATTAGGAGAGAGTTGCAGTCAGATTTAACATGAAAAGTGCACAGCAGCAATACCTTTAAAATTCAGTGAAAAACACCTTGGTTAAGAGAGAGTTAAGGTGACCAGATTTAATGCAACAAAACCCCTGAAATTCAGAAACTGCATTTTCGAGCAAGTACACTTTAATTATGTGCCCCCTGTTGCTGAGCGTATGCCCAAAATGATATCATTTCTTGTGACATCATTGATGGCATCAGTGAGGACATTACTAGTGACATCCCTGATTACAACATTCATGACATTGTCGATGAGATCAATAGTAACATCAAAAGTGACGTTACTGATTATATGTGTTAGAAGATTTCTTTTGACCTCTTTCCATACATATTTTATTTTATTACACTAAACAATAATAGCAACATGACATGAAACAATACACTGATACAGCAGTATGATATGATTACATGTGGAGCATTCATTTGTAGTACTTATGAACGTATACATTTTAAAATAGAAATATGTAACATTATACAAATGGTTTGAATTTCATGTATTAGTAAACAATTACAATACTTCATTGCAGGGAAAGTACGTGAATCTGGTAAACCTATTTCAGGTATTTCAAACATAATATAATAAGTATATGTAGTAACACAAATAAAATAAGAATAGATAGAAGGAAAACCATTTGCAATAGTAATTTTTATGAAAACTGTCAATGTTCACATTTAAATGTACAATTTGACTTACTGTATTAACATTACTTGAAACCATTCTTCTCTAAATGACAATTTTTATTAAAACTAATCACATACAAAAGAAAGTAAATGCCATGTTTATTGTGATAATATATAATCTAAGAATTCAAAGTTTGGTTAATATGCAAATGAAATCAGTTACTTATGCTACATAATTACATGCATTGAAAGGAAATACAGATTAGATTGTACATATTTAATCATCAATATAGCAATGGTATTACTAATATTTATAGTCATTTCTTTTGAAAATAAATATGTAATGTGTATTCCAATATTATAGATTGTCTTCCAAAATACTCTCTGTGAAAGTTGCATTTAGAATTGTTCCCAATAGCCTCTCTGTGAAAGCACATTTAGAAGTATGCCCAATAGCCTCTCTGTGAAAGTGCATTTAGAAGTGTTCCCAATAGCCTCTCTGTGAAAGTTGCATTTCGAATTGTTCCCAATAGCCTCTCTGTGAAAGCGCATTTAGAAGTATACCCAATAGCCTCTCTTGAAAGTGCATTTAGAAGTATACCCAATTGCCCCTCTGTGAAAGTGCATTTAGAATTGTGCCCATTAGACTCTCTGTGAAAGTGCATTTGAAAGTGTGCCCAATAGCCTCTCTGTGAATCTAGAATTGTTCCCAATAGCCCCTCTGTGAAAGTGCATTTAGAAGTGTGCCCAATAGCCTCTCTTGAAAGCGCATTTAGAAGTATACCCAATAGTCCCTCTGTGAAAGTGCATCTGAAGTGTGTCCAATAGCCTCTCTGTGAAAGTTGCATTTAGAATTGTTCCCAATAGCCTCTCTGTGAAAGCACATTTAGAAGTATGCCCAATAGCCTCTCTGTGAAAGTGCATTTAGAAGTGTTCCAATAGCCTCTCTGTGAAAGTTGCATTTAGAAGTATACCCAATAGCCTCTCTTGAAATTGTTCCCAATAGCCTCTCTGTGAAAGCGCATTTAGAAGTATACCCAATAGCCTCTCTTGAAAGCGCATTTAGAAGTATACCCAATAGTCCCTCTGTGAAAGTGCATCTGAAGTGTGTCCAATAGCCTCTCTGTGAAAGTTGCATTTAGAATTGTTCCCAATAGCCTCTCTGTGAAAGTTGCATTTCGAATTGTTCCCAATAGCCTCTCTGTGAAAGCACATTTAGAAGTATGCCCAATAGCCTCTCTGTGAAAGTGCATTTAGAAGTGTTCCCAATAGCCTCTCTGTGAAAGTTGCATTTCGAATTGTTCCCAATAGCCTCTCTGTGAAAGCGCATTTAGAAGTATACCCAATAGGCTCTCTTGAAAGTGCATTTAGAAGTATACCCAATAGCCCCTCTGTGAAAGTGCATTTAGAATTGTGCCCATTAGACTCTCTGTGAAAGTGCATTTGAAAGTGTGCCCAATAGCCTCTCTGTGAATCTAGAATTGTTCCCAATAGCCCCTCTGTGAAAGTGCATTTAGAAGTGTGCCCAATAGCCTCTCTGTGAAAGTGCATTTAAAAGTGTGCCCAATAGCCTCTCTGTGAATTTAGAATTGTTCCCAATAGCCCCTCTATGAAAGGGCATTTAGAAGTGTGTCCAATAGCCTCTATACGATTTAAGAATTGTTCCCAATAGCCTCTCTGTGAAGGCACATTTAGAAGTGTACCCAATAGCCCCTCTGTGAAAGTGCATTTAGAAGTGTGCCCAATAGCCTCTCGGGGAATTTAGAATTGTTCCCAATAGCCTCTCTGTGAAAGTGCATTTAGACGTGTGCCCAATAGCGTCTCTGTGAAAGTTGCATTTAGAATTGTTCCCATAGCCTCTCGGTGCAAAATGCATGTAGAAGTGTGCCCAATAGCCTCTCTATGAAAATTGCATTTAGAAGTGTGCCCAATAGCCTCTCTGTGAAAGTTGCATTTAGAAGTGTGCCCAATAGCCTCTCTATGAAAATTGCATATAGAAGTGTACCCAATAACCTCTCTGTGAATTTAGAATTGTTCACAACAGCCTCTCTGTGAAAGCTGCATTTAGAAGTGTGCCCATTAGCCTCTCTGCGAAGGTTGATTTTGAAGTGTGCCCAATAACTTCCGAGGGAAATTTAAATATAGTAGGCGCCCAATAGCCTCTTGGAGAAAGTGGAATCTAGAAGTACGCCCAATATCATAGTAGTCTAATACAGTGCCGGCTTGAACCGACTAATCTCCCTAATAACCCCTCTGTGCAAAGTTGAACTAGATTCATGCCTAATACCCTCCCTGTATAAAGCTGAATTGAGAGATGTGCGCCTATTAGCGTGCCCTAATTGAATGGACTAGTATCCAGAATAGTCTCTCTGCGCCTAGTTCAAATTAGAAGTGTACACGACAGCATTGAGGTTAAGAGGCGTGTCTAATAATCTAATATCCCCTATATACAAAATTTAATCTAGAGATAGACCTAATATCTCTGTGTACAGTTGAACCTAGAAGTGTACCTAATAATACCCAATAGCCTAATATCATTTCTGTGCAAATTGAACTTTGAAGTGCACCTGAACTTAGAACTACAATTAGAAAGCCCCCCTAAATCCACCTAAAAACTTGTACCAAGCATGAGTGCACCCACAAACCCACAGTTTGTCGGAAATGACTGCTGTTGACCGCCCCAACTCCCTGACCTGCCTTCCCTCCCCCCCCTTCCCAAACCACCCCCTTTCCCAAACACCCCCGTTCCCAAACCACCCCTCCCCCCTCCCTCACACTCCCTCCCATTCATCTCTCCAAACACCAAGCCAGAGGGGCATGATGGCGAGCCAACCACCTCAAGACGACTCCTCCGATGAACCCCACCACCGTCCAGTCAATGCTAGCCATGCCAGCTCCCCTCCCTATCCTACCTGGCACACCCCGCCCTTCATGCATCCACCCGCCACCTTGTCCTCAAAGCCTGGCCACCTCCCCCCCGACTGCACCCTTTCCCATCCCTAAAAACTGCATGCCTAGCCCTAGCAAGAACTGAAGCTGCATCCCTCTCCCCCATCAACCCACCTACCCTCTCTCTCACACCAATCGCAACAAAGAAACTAACGAGGAAACGTACCTGGTCCCCCACAATCTCTCAGCTTTCTTCACCTCCCCCGTCTCGACCCACCACCTCATTCCCACACTCACCTCCTTCCCCCGTGGCTTCGACCTCCCTGAAACCCCTCTCCCTCGATTTCTCATCAACTTTAAGTGAAACTCCTAACCGCCCATACCCCACCTTCAAATCCCCAGAGCCAGACCGGATCATCCTAACACACGCAGCCACCCAAACCCGCCCAAAACCCGCCAACACTTCTGCTCGTCCACTATTCACATCGATCATCACCCACCCTACCCCTCCCCCTCTCCAGCTTCCACTCTCTCCGCCACCACCCCCTTCGGCTCCAGCTCCGAGACCAACCTCGCCTGCCGATGTGAACTGCATCCTATTTAATGCCTGATCCGTAGCAAAAAACAGACACTGCATCTTTGACCTCCTCGCCTCTGACAAACCAGACCTGGTTTTCATCACCGAAACTTGGTTCTCAGACGACTTCACCCCAATCGCTAATGAAGCCTTCCTCCCAGACTACTCCCTCATCCCACTGAACCGTCCCTCCAGAGGAGGGGGAGTAGCATACCTCTTCAAGTCT
Source organism: Ambystoma mexicanum (assembly GCF_040938575.1). NCBI lineage: Eukaryota > Metazoa > Chordata > Amphibia > Caudata > Ambystomatidae > Ambystoma > Ambystoma mexicanum. The sequence goes on along the minus strand of NC_090941.1, from coordinate 457,415,529 downwards.
CTCTTCCACGCCTCAGTCATCGACAACCAACCTTCCATTCCTTCCTGCGAATCGCTCCTTGTTAAACTATCCCTCTCTGCCTCGCTCTCACACAGCTTCCTACTAATCTACAGGCCCCCTGGCCACGATAGACAATTTGCAAGCAACCTCTGCGACTCTATTGCCACCCTTCAACTAAACCATCCCAACCTCACCCTTCTTGGAGACTTCAACATATGGCTCGACATCCCCACCAACCCTATGACACACTCTCTGGTGGACGGTTTAGACGCCATTAACCTAAAACCCCACATAAATGGCCCAACTCACTATAAAGGACACACTGTTAATGCCATCTTTAGCTCCAACACCCGGATTCATCTAAACCCCCCCACCCCTATCATCTGGTCCGATCACTTCATTCTCTCCTTCACCATTCACTCACCCATCCCCCTTCCCGTACTTGAATCTGAACCTCCGAATCTACGTAAATGCTGGAAAAAACGAATTATCGTCCCGGACCTAGCCGAAGCACTCCTCAAGTCTCCACCACCAACCTGCCAACTCAGTAAACAACTAACCCCTGACGCCTTTGACTCATGGCTCAACGCATCTCTGATACGGCTCACACCCCCTTGCAAACCCTCAAAGCGGCGTGGCATCTTCCCCAAATGGTTCACTCCCGAGTTGAAGACTGCTAAACAACTATATAAATACCTAGAACGCAAATGGCAGAAAGACAAAACCTAGGAGAGCAGGGCCACCTTGGCCCGACACCTTTATCAGTACAAGGACAAAATCCAAAAAGCAAAAAAAGCCCACTACAACTCTCGAATGCTAAATTGCTAAAATCCGAGCAAAGAACTCCACAAAATCCTCTCTGAATTCACCAACCCCGCTTGCACCACGACTGTCCCTACCCCCTCACAATCACTATGCGACTCGCTCACCATCCACTTTTACACCACAGCTCTCGAAAGAACTAATACTCTAGCCACCAAAGTAGCTCTTCTACATCCACCAGGCAATACTCCCCCCATTCCGACCTGCCGACCAGCTGCAACCACTAGGCAACCAACGTTTGTATCCTTTAGTCCAATATCACCAGAATAATTTCTCAAACTTCTATCTGCCTACAAACCATCTGGCTCTCCACTAGACCCCTGCCCAGCCACAGCCCTAAAAGAAATTTTCGCTTCAACCTGCGCAGGAGAACACGCAAGATCCATCATAAATGCCTCCCTTTCCTCCGGTATGTTTCCCGACGCATTCAAAACGGTCCATGTCAAACCTCTAATTAAAAAACCCTCACTCGACCCTCTCGAGCCCAAAAGCTACCGCCCCATCTCAAACACCAGGTTCCTTGCCAAACTCATTGACCAAACTGCCTACTCCCAACTAAGTGCCTTTGTCGAAGCCAACAACCTCCTAGACCCCGCACAATCAGGTTTCAGAGCTCGTCACGGAACTGAAACCACCCTAACCTCAATCTGGGATGACCTTAAAATGACAGCAGACTCCACAGGATGTGCCGCACTAATCCTTCTCGACCTATCTGCCGCCTTTGACACAATCAATCACTCATTCCTCCTAGACCGCCTCCACTCCCTAGGAATTTGTGGAACCGCTCTTAAATGGATAGCTTCATTCCTCAAAGATAGGCACCAAATAACGATACTCTCCACCTATACCTCCAAAGCCCGACCGGTCGACACGGGAGTCCCACAAGGAGCATGCCTATCCGCCCTCCTGTTCAATCTCTACCTGATCACCCTCCCACCAATAATTCCTTCACACAACATCCTGTGTTACAACTATGCCGATGACACTCAACTAATTCTTAAACTCCTGAATTTGAAACCCAACTCCCGACCAGACCTGGCATCCTGCATCCTTAACATAGAACTCTGGATAACCCAAAGCCACCTCTTGTTAAACCCCTCCAAAATGGAAATCATGGTTTGCGGCAACTCTGAACTTCTTCCGTACCCACTACCCTGGCCACCCGCCATGGCCAGCTCACCGACCCCCTCCAACTCAGTGAAAAATCTTGAATGCACCCTTGACTCTGACCTAACACTCTCGCGCCAAGTCAACAATGTCTCAAAGTCCTGCCACTACCACCTTAAAACCCTTAGACGCATCTTTCCATATCTCTCATTTCCCAACAGACTCTCCGCAGTCCAATCAATGGTTATATCAAGACTGGACTATGCAAACCCCCTATACCTTGGAATCCACGCCTACCAACTGAATAAACTCCAAAGGGCACAAAACGCGGCGGCCAAAATGCTACTTACGCTCGGTCCAAAAGACCACGTCTCCCCAGCCCTTAAGACACTGCATTGGCTTTATGTAGCGTGTAGGGTGGCTTTCAAAACGTTATGCCTCTCCCATCGAGCACTGCATAATACTGGACCTCAATATGTTCAAGACAAACTAAAACCTTATCATCCCACTCGCACCCTAAGATCAAGCTCAGCCGGCCTCCTAGTAATTCCTAAGACAAACTCAGTCAGGTTAGGCGGATCATCATTCTCAGCCCTGGCCCCAACCCTGTGGAACTCGCTCTCCCACCCCACATCCGCCTAACTGAAGATCTAGCATCCTTCCGCAAACTACTGAAAACCTGGCTCTTCCCCTAAAACCAACCGGTTTCCAAACTAACAGCATCACAATGACACCGACCCAACAAATTACCCAATCTGGGATGACCTTAAGATGACAGCAGACTCCGCAGGATGTGCCGCACTAATCCTTCTCGACCTATCCGTCGCCTTTGACACAATCAATCACTCATTCCTCCTAGACCGCCTCCACTCCCTAGGAATTTGTGGAACCGCTCTTAAATGGATAGCTTCATTCCTCAAAGATAGGCACCAAATAACAATACTCTCCACCTATACCTCCCAAGCCCGACCGGTCGATACGGGAGTCCCACAAGGAGCATGCCTATCCGTCCTCTTGTTCAATCTCTACCTGATCACCCTCCCACCAATAATTAGTTCACACAACATCCTGTGTTACAACTACGCCGACGACAGTCAACTAATTCTTAAACTCCTGAAATTGAAACCCAACTCCCGACCAGACCTGCCATCCTGCCTCCTTAACATAGAACTCTGGATAACCCAAAGCCACCTATTGTTAAACCCATCCAAAATGGAAATCATGGTTTGCGGCAACTCTGAACTTCTTCCGTACCCACTATCCTGGCCACCCGCCATGGGCAGCTCACCGACCCCCTCCAACTCAGTGAAAAATCTTGAATGCACCCTTGACTCTGACCTAACACTCTCGCGCCAAGTCAACAATGTCTCAAAGTCCTGCCACTACCACCTTAAAACCCTTAGGCGCATCTTTCCATATCTCTCATTTGCCAACAGACTCTCCGCAGTCCAATCAATCGTTATATCAAGACTGGACTATGCAAACCCCCTATACCTTGGAATCCACGCCTACCAACTGAATAAACTCCAAAGGGCACAAAACGCGGCGGCCAAAATGCTACTTACGCTCGGTCCAAGAGACCACGTCTCCCCAGCCCTTAAGACACTGCATTGGCTTCATGTAGCGTGTAGGGTGGCTTTCAAAACGTTATGCCTCTCCCATCGAGCACTGCATAAAACTGGACCTCAATATCTTCAAGACAAACTAAAACCTTATCATCCCACTCGCACCCTAAGATCAAGGTCAGCCGGCCTCCTAGTAATTCCTAAGACAAACTCAGTTAGGTTAGGCGGATCATCATTCTCAGCCCTGGCCCCAACCCTGTGGAACTCGCTCTCCCACCCCACATCCGCCTAACTGAAGATCTAGCATCCTTCCGCAAACTACTGACAACCTGGCTCTTCCCCTAAAACCAACTGGTTTCCAAACTAACAGCATCACAATGACACCGACCCAACAAATTACCCAATCTGGGATGACCTTAAGATGACAGCAGACTCCGCAGGATGTGCCGCACTAATCCTTCTCGACCTATCCGTCGCCTTTGACACAATCAATCACTCATTCCTCCTAGACCGCCTCCACTCCCTAGGAATTCGTGGAACCGCTCTTAAATGGATAGCTTCATTCCTCAAAGATAGGCACCAAATAACAATACTCTCCACCTATACCTCCCAAGCCCGACCGGTCGATACGGGAGTCCCACAAGGAGCATGCCTATCCGCCCTCTTGTTCAATCTCTACCTGATCACCCTCCCACCAATAATTAGTTCACACAACATCCTGTGTTACAACTACGCCGACGACACTCAACTAATTCTTAAACTCCTGAAATTGAAACCCAACTCCCGACCAGACCTGGCATCCTGCCTCCTTAACATAGAACTCTGGATAACCCAAAGCCACCTATTGTTAAACCCCTCCAAAATGGAAATCATGGTTTGCGGCAACTCTGAACTTCTTCCGTACCCACTATCCTGGCAACCCGCCATGGGCAGCTCACCGACCCCCTCCAACTCAGTGAAAAATATTGAATGCACCCTTGACTCTGACCTAACACTCTCGCGCCAAGTCAACAATGTCTCAAAGTCCTGCCAATACCACCTTAAAACCCTTAGGCGCATCTTTCCATATCTCTCATTTGCCAACAGACTCTCCGCAGTCCAATCAATCGTTATATCAAGACTGGACTATGCAAACCCCCCTATACCTTGGAATCCACGCCTACCAACTGAATAAACTCCAAAGGGCACAAAACGCGGCGGCCAAAATGCTACTTACGCTCGGTCCAAGAGACCACGTCTCCCCAGCCCTTAAGACACTGCATTGGCTTCATGTAGCGTGTAGGGTGGCTTTCAAAACGTTATGCCTCTCCCATCGAGCACTGCATAAAACTGGACCTCAATATCTTCAAGACAAACTAAAACCTTATCATCCCACTCGCACCCTAAGATCAAGCTCAGCCGGCCTCCTAGTAATTCCTAAGACAAACTCAGTTAGGTTAGGCGGATCATCATTCTCAGCCCTGGCCCCAACCCTGTGGAACTCGCTCTCCCACCCCACATCCGCCTAACTGAAGATCTAGCATCCTTCCGCAAACTACTGACAACCTGGCTCTTCCCCTAAAACCAACTGGTTTCCAAACTAAGAGCATCACAATGACACCGACCCAACAAATTACCCAATCTGGGATGACCTTAAGATGACAGCAGACTCCGCAGGATGCGCCGCACTAATCCTTCTCGACCTATCCGCCGCCTTTGACACAATCAATCACTCATTCCTCCTAGACCGCCTCCACTCCCTAGGAATTCATGGAACCGCTCTTAAATGGATAGATTCATTCCTCAAAGATAGGCACCAAATAACGATACTCTCCACCTATACCTCCCAAGCCCGACTGGTCGACACGGGAGTCCCACAAGGAGCATGCCTATCTACCCTCCTGTTCAATCTCTACCTGATCACCCTCCCACCAATAATTTGTTCACACAACATCCTGTGTTACAACTGCGCCAACGACACTCAACTAATTCTTAAACTCCTGAACTCGAAACCCAACTCCCGACCGGACCTGGCTTCCCGCCTCCTTAACATAGAACTCTGGATGACCCAAAGCCACCTCTTGTTAAACCCCTCCAAAACGGAAAGCATGGTTTGCGGCAACTCTGAACTTCTTCCGCACACACTACCCTGGCCACCCGCCATGGGCAGGTCACCGACCCCCTCCAACTCAGTGAAAAATCTTGAATGCACCCTTGACTCTGACCTAACTCTCTCGCGCCAAGTCAACAATGTCTCAAAGTCCTGCCACTACCACCTTAAAACCCTTAGGCGCATCTTTCCATATCTCTCATTTCCCAACAGACTCTCCGCAGTCCAATCAATCGTTATATCAAGACTGGACTACGCAAACCCCCATATATCTTGAAATCACGCCTACCAACTAAATAAACTCCAAAGGGCACAAAACGCGGCGGCCAAAATGCTACTTGCGCTCGGTCCAAGAGACCACGTCTCCCCAGCCCTTAAGACACTGCACTGGCTTCCTGTAGCCTGTAGGGTGGCTTTCAAAACGTTATGCCTCTCCCATCGAGCACTGCATAAAACTGGACCTCAATATCTTCAAGACAAACTAAAACCTTATCATCCCACTCGCACCCTAATATCAAGCTCAGCCGGCCTCCTAGTAATTCCTAAGACAAACTCAGTCAGGTTAGGCGGATCATCATTCTCAGCCCTGGCCCCAACCCTGTGGAACTCGCTCTCCCACCCCACATCCGCCTAACTGAAGATCTAGCATCCTTCCGCAAACTACTGAAAACCTGGCTCTTCCCCTAAAACCAACCGGTTTCCAAACTAACAGCATCACAATGACACCGACCCAACAAATTACCTGATGCGAGAAATTGACAGCTAATAAACTCGAATGTAAACTAGAAAGACAAACAGAACGAAACGAGTAAAGTAGATCAAAACAGTGAAGTTTATAATATGAATAAACCACACTGGAAAAGTAAGGAGATCTATACTGCAGAAATGGAGATAATGATTGATAATGACAATGAACGTGCGTAGAACTGATGACTATACAGAATGAATGAACGTATAGACCGGATAAACGTTTAGACCGGATGAACGTTTAGACCGGATGAGCGTGAAGAGCGAATGAATGTGTAGAACGTATGAGTAGATAGAGCGGATGAATGTGCAGAGCGGATGAGTGTGCAGAGCGGATGAGTGTGTAAAGCTGATGAGTGTGGAGAGCGGATGAGTGTGAAGAGCGAATGAGCTTGGAGAGCGGATGAGTGTGGAGAGCGGATGAGTGTGGAGAGCGGACGAGTGTGGAGTGCGGACGCAGCTGAGTGCGGACGCGGCTGAGTGTGGGAGCGGCTGAGTGTGGGGAGCGGCTGAGTGTGGGGAGCGGCTGAGTGTGGTGAGCGACTGAATGTGGAGAGCGGCTGAGTGTGGAGAGCGGATGAGTGTGGAGTGTGGACGAGTGTGGAGTGCGGACGCGGCTGAGTGTGGGAGCGGCTGAGTGTGGGGAGCGGCTGAGTGTGGGGAGCAGCTGAGTGTGGGGAGCGGCTGAGTGTGTAAACTGGATGAGTGTGTAGAGTGGATGAGTGTGTGGAGCGGATGACTGTGTGGAGCGGCTGAGCGTGTGGAGCGGCTGAGCGTGTGGACCGGATGAGCGTGTGGACCGGATGAGTGTGTGGACCGGATGTGTATGTGGAGCGGACGAGTGTGTGGAGCAGATGAGTGTGTGGTGCGGATGAGTGTGTGGTGCGGATGAGTGTGTGAAGTGGATGAGTGTGTAGAGCGGATGAGTGTGTGGAGCGGATGAGTGTGTGGAGTGGATGAGTGTCTGGAGCGGATGAGTGTGTGGAGCAGATGAGTATGTAGAGCGCATGAGTAGTATATCGAGCGGAAAAGTAGTTTGTGGACCCGATGAGTGGGAAGACCGGATGATTGTGTAGATTAGGATGAGTATGAGGACCGGATGAATGTTTTGATTGGATGAGTGTATAGAGCAGATGAGTGTGTAGAGCGGATGAGTGTGTAGAGCGGATGAGTGTGAGGAGGGGATGAGTGTGAGGAGGGGATGAGTGTGAGGAGGGAATGAGTGTGAGGAGGGGATGAGTGTGAGGAGGAGATGAGTGTGTGAGAGGGGATGAGTGTGAGAGAGGGGATATGTTTGTGGAGCGGATGAGTGTGTGGAGCGGATGAGTGTGTGGAGCGGATGAGTGTGTGGAGCGGATAAGTGTGTAGAGCAGATGAGTGTATAGAGCAGATTAGTACGAAGAACGGATGAGTACGTGAAGCAGATGAGCACGAAGAGCAGATGAGTAAATAGAGTGGATGAGTACGTAGAGCGGATGAGTACATAGAGCGGACGAGTGTGTGGAACGAATGAGTGTGTGGAGCAGATGAGTGTGTGGAACAGATGAGTGTATGGAGCGGATGAGTGTGTGGAGCGGATGAGTGTGTGGAGCGGATGAGTGTGCAGTCTAGATGAGTGTGTAGATTGGATGAGTGTATAGATTGGATGAGTGTATAGATAGGATGAGTGTGTAGATTGGATGAGTGTGTAGATTGGATGAGTGCACAGAGTGGATGTGGGTACAGAGCGGATGAGCGTACAAAGTGGATGAGTGAAACGCCTGATCTCGAACGCCTGAAACGAATAAAAGTGCATAGAACGGACTTCATTGCATAGAATTGCGTAACGTACATAATATGCCTTGGAATGCAGGGAACATTTGAAAGAGCATATATCCCATCATACCACACCCCACGCTTACTCTCTTCTTTACACCACCACTCAACTAGAACACAGAGATACTGTGACACCATTCGGTATAACTGTTCTCATATCAACATCTCCCGCTCACTCCCCATCACTCTATGTAAACACTGCTCGTTATGCACCCCCCAGCCATGCGTTCTCCTCAGGCCTAACGCAGCCACACTTGGTCTAGATAAATCCTGCCAGAGAGAACACATACTCCTGATCTCTCAACCACCACACCTACCGCTATGAAGCAGCTACTACACGAATTCCGCACCAGCTGCACACATACCTGGTGAGCACACGCACCTTTGGACTCTCTCGATGCTCTCTACTGAACCGAACTTCGGTTCCCAAGGGCGTTCAACCTACCAGCGCCTTCAGACCATACCAATGGTATATAAGGCGCTATATTAATGCACAATAACATAACATAACATAACCATTAGGTTTCTTTGGGGCCCATTAGCCATGGCCTTCATCCATAGAAAGTGGCTACGTCCTTTGGTTGTGGACCTTGTATATGTTACATCAATAGATTTCTCCTAATCCCACTAGCCATATCCTTTGGTTGTGGACATTGTACATGTTGCACTAAAAGGTTTCATCACGCCCACTATCCATGGCCTTTGGCCATGGACCCTGTACATGTTACACCAATAGGTTTCTCATAAGATCACTAGCTGTGTCCTTCAGCTGTGGACACTGTACATGTTGCACCAATGGATTTATTTGTCACCCACTTGCCATGGCCTTCAGCCATGTCAATTGTCCACAGCCTTCAGCCATGGCCATTGTACATTTTGCACAAATAGGTTTCTTTGGGGCCCACTAGCCATGTCCTTCAGCTGTGGTCGCTCAAAATCTTACACCAATAGGTTTCTTCTATGGCCACTAGCCATGTTCCTCGGCCGTGGACACTGTACATTTTGCACCAAAAGGTTTTGTCAGGCCCACTAGCCATGGCTTTCGTGGACACTGTACATATTGCAACAATGTGTTTCCTTGGGGCCCACTAGCTATGGCCTTCAGCCATGGCCTTTGTCCACAGCTTTCAGCCATAGCCACTCTACTTATTGCACCAATAGGTTTCTTTGGGGCCCATTGGCCATGGCCTTCAGCCGTGGAAAGTGGCTACGTCCTTTAGTTGTGGACCTTGTACATGCTACATCAATAGGTTTCTTCTAAGCCCACTAGCCATGTCCTTCAGCCGTGGACACTGACATGTTGCAACAAAAGATTTCATCAGGCCCACTAGCCATGTCCTTTGGCCATGGACCCTGTACATGTTATACCATAGGTTTCTCATGAGCTCACTAGATATGTCCTTCAGCTGTGGACACTGTACATGTTGCACCAATAGATTTCTTTGGGGCCCAAAAGCCATGACCTTCGGCACAGAGACCCATTACTCCCTGCCTAGGAGATATAATGACTGCAGTTGTAAAAATAATTTTGTTTCACTCTCTCCCCATTCCCATAGGATTCAACCAATACTCCCCCAATAATAACAATGAAACACACATATAGGGCATTGAACTACCCATGCTTGCGGGATTACCTAGGTATTCCCCCGGTATTCCCCCGATAGCTCTAGAAAATCCAAAACTGATCTCTGTCCTCACAGGCAATTGTCAAGTGCCCGACACCTCTTTACATGGTCCCCGCACTCACCTCAATTGTTTTTCTCCTCACTAGCCCTCTCCTTTCCAATACCTGTATCACTGTTTAGTTCTTGTGACACATTTTTTTCTCCAAGATTGACTTGATTGAAATGCGAGTGCTGAATTTCAGGGTTTTGTTGCATTAAATCTGGTCATCTTAACTCTCTCCACAGCCGAACATGTTGCATAGTTTCTTGTGACCTCAGTAGCTTGGGCATTCGGTCGCAGCCTCTGCACGTGATGCACCAATATCTTTTTTTGGGCCACGTAGCAATGGCCACTGGCCATGTCACACCATTAACACCCATTGCCCTCTGCCCAGTAAATGTAGGTGCTGCAGATGTTAAACTATTTTTTTTAAAGTCCTTATTCCCGTGATAATTTAAAAGTAATCATTGGCAATAACAGAAATTCCAGCAGAAGAGTGGCGGATTGCTGATTCCAGAGATAAAGGGAAAACATTCTGAGAATTAAAAAATCTTCTATGTTGTCACAAACACTCAACATGTGCCCCCTTCTTTTTTTCAGTTTCCCTCACTCCACTCAACTGTTTTTTCCCTCCCAAGTCCTCTCTGATTACCCCGGTCACTTATTTCTTTCTGAGAGTGTCTTGCGGCTTTGCTGCTGTAAACTCATGAGATTCACATACTCTTCCCATGAAAAATCAAAAATATTCTACCCATAACTGGCTCCCAAAATCACCCCCGAATCCACAACTTCACATAGTGTTTTCTTTCCCACTCCCGACATCTAGCCTGAGGTGTTTGCTATTGGTATTGGTATTTACATAGCACCTATAGCAAGGCCATCTAGGTGCTGTCATTCAAAACTACCAGTGCTCTCCTTGGAGTGACTACATAAACAGAAGAGTTTTGAGCCTCTTTCTGCTGTTGTGAATGTTATTAAACTCTGTATGTTTGTCGGGGAGTCCATTCCAAAGTTTTATGGCATCAATTTTACTGTACCAAATAGTGTTTTGAGTTCTTTAATTTGCGTATTCTCCCAGTAAGATCGTGGGAATAACTTGCATTGAGAAAAACAAATGGTGGCTTTTCATTTCTGAAAAGACTCTCAGTGTCTCTACTGCAAAGCACCACGTCTTATATACATAAAGGTGTTAAGGATCACAGGGCACCACCATTTCTCTGTTATATATTTTAATAGCTACTGGATGGATTTACCCCAAACAAGTCAAGGAAATTAAGAAATGTGTTGTGCCCAATATTATTCTTATTTGGTCCAAATCTGCCCAGTGGGTTTTGCACAATGACTATTTAAAAAATCCACTTTCTCTTCATGGGAAAGTGAATGGAGAAATTGAAAGCTGTGTTTTTATATATTCTTAATAACGTTTTCATTTTTTTTTTCTAATTGAGTAAATAAATTCCAGTTCGGAGGTATGGAGGGTCGAGGAGGTTGGGGGTGGCTTGACAAACGTTTTGTTTAAAAAATGTCATCCAAATCCATCCAGCAATTGAAAGGTTTTTAGCCCCTATCAGTCTCTCTGCTCCAAAACACTGAGACTGATGTTAATGCTGTAAGGAAAAGGGGGGGTACCCCATTCTCTGTTGAATATTCAACAAATTACTGGATGGATTTACCCCAACACAGTGAAGGAAATTAAGTCAACTTTTTTCACCCAAATGATTTCTTATTCGGTCCAAACTGCCAAGCAGTTTTCACACTAGAGCTGTTCAGAAGTGCACTTTTTCTCTGTATCAAAATGAATGGGAATAGGCTGAAAACTGTGTACTCCCTTTTTACAAGTAATAAAATAATGCAGTCATTTACAATTAGTGAATATAATCCTCTCTTACTTAATGCAAATTATAAGACGGCATAGTCAATTAAAGCCAATTAATATAATCTCCTCCTGCCTAAACCAACATCTGATGCTTATTTTCTCTGCAAATGGTATTTGGTCTGGCCATAAAATGATACCACAGTAACAAACACTGTATGAATGCTAAAAAGATTTAGAAGTTTAGGTTTTCACAACTTCAACAATAGAGAAAGGTATTTGGTTTGTCTAATGAAATAAGGCACAGCTACTATCAGCCATGTATTGTAATCTTCTCCTACTTAACAAGAACTCACTTGATGATGCAAAATGCACCACTTTGCATAAACATAATTCTAAGATCTGTTATTCACAATTTAATAACTTGCAACAAGATTTTTTTTTTATACAAATAACAGCAATGTCATTTACAGTGGCTGAATGGTATCTGCTGATGCCGACCAAGAATTAGAAGACTTTTGTCTTTGTGACTAGTGTTTCATAGGGCCACTAAAAGACAGCGCAGTCACCTAGAGCTACTGAATATATTCTCCTTCTGCATTCCAATAGTTATGAGAGATTATCCTGTGGAATTGTATTCATTCTGGCCCTTAAAATACAGTGCATTCACTAACAGACACAAAGAGCCTTATTCACAGATGCCTTGTATAATGGCACTACCCCATTGGAAAACGCTCTGTGAATTAGGCCCTGAATGTGATCTCCTCCTGCCCATCAAGACTTATACGTCGTTCTATGCAATTAGTATTTGGTCGGTAAATTGTCATGTGGCTAAACGTAACACCTCCTATTATTGATAGGATATTATAACTATATTTTCTAACAAAAGTAAAGTCATCAGTCACGTTTCTCAATGGAAATATGTTGTTTAAAATAGGTTCTACAAGATTCATTCAAAGATTATCTTTTTTTATTTTTTCATGTATCAACTGATGCCTGAACCAGATATTAAATATTTCACATTTATAGTTGATATCTGAGTTTCAAAATTATCTTTACAATTTGGCATATGTTATGAGATACAAATCCTTCATTCTTGATCAACGGTTTCATAAGCAAACAAGCTCTCTCCCCCAATTTCATAGAGTTAGGCCTTTTAGCTTATTTAGCACTCCCTCTGTAAGACGTTCATGAAGAATTGTATGTGTATTGGCTTTCACTTTCAATTAGAGGTACAACGTGTATAACACTTCCAAAGCCTACACTCTGTTCTCTCATTTGCTGGGATTGTGGCATCCTCCTGGCGTCTTCTAGCTGCACGTGTTCCTTTGTCCCGATGAAATCACAGGTCAGTATCCCAACACCTGAGTTCTGTGCCAGGGCATGAACTGCCCGCAGCAGAACATCACTCACACCAGCCTTGCTCTGCATGTCGCTCCTGCCACCGTGCATCTCTCAGACGATCCCCAAACAGCACTTCCATCATGCTTTATTTTTCAAAATATGTGTCCTGGAAAGAAAGTGAAACATTAGTGCCGGAATGGTACTCATGTTTTGTGCTATTCTGCGGACAATTTCAAACCATTCTCTGTCACGTCGTTAATATCCATTTAATGTATGTGTCCATATGCAGACTGTGTACAGGCAAAGAGGCTTGGTGGACAACGGAAACTGGAATTACAAGGAAGCATTACTTTAAAAGAAAGTGATGAATACGAAACGGCAGCTAATAATGTTCAACATGACTAATATCTTGTTGGGTGTCCTGACCCACGTTTGAGCTATCATGCTGCAACATTTGGTGCTGTGGGCTTAAAAAATCCAAGATGGCCAAAAAGCCCACATGTGCGCCAGAATCCAACAGAACCATGCAGTTTGTGCGTACACCAAAATGGCAGCCTAACTCGCCACCCACCAGTGCGAGCATGATGGGCCAGGGTGCCATGAGTGGAATGGGTGCCAAAGGTAAAACAGCAGCGCCTGTTAGCTCAAAAACGCTTTAAAATTACCTTTGGTTTCTCTGAATGCCAGCTCAAAATGCCTATTTTCAAACATTGCAACACATCCAAAAATCTCACTGAACACCAGCGGACATCTGGCAGAATGAAGTATGTGTGCATACAAAATCGGGGAAGATGAAGAGCCCAAAACAATGTTCATAACAAAACTGGCTGAGCTATGCATGTCATCAGCTTAACTGAAACTGGATTAAAACCACCAAAATCGAAATGTTTAAATTAACTGAGTGACCTACTTTTGAGTGTCACATAGTTTGTAACTGTTAAAATGTCATAGTTTTGAACTTAGAATGAGCATTCTAGCTGCATATGTAAAAATTGTATTGACTTAAACTGGGGAACAAAAAGTGACATTTTAGCTGAAACCTGGCTTAATGAAACTGAATTCTGCCTGACATCTACCCCCACAGGAGTTAAAACCTGCTCAGCCACTCTTCCCCTTGCCAAAAGTTGTCACCTCTCTGATTAGATTAGGGGTGGAGCAGCTGGGGACTACAGGGAGGTGAACAAAGGCCTGTCTGGGACTCAGGCAAATGTTATATTGGGGGCGTCGTAAAAGTGGCTTCCTCTTGGGAGAAGTGGGAGGAGAAGTGCATCTGGGAGCCACCCGAGCTGGAGGCTGGGACAGGCAGAAGCTTCCCCCATGTGCTTTGGAATCTAAACCACACCCATCTGGGCCAGAGCATAATTTTAAAAAGATAGATAACTCATAGTGCAGTCTTGTCAGAATTATATAATTAATATCATTATTTTTGTGATTTTTCTGTGAACATTTTGAGATGCGTTAGGACCCTGTGGTGTATTCTGGGGGGTTGCTAGCGGAAAATAGGGTCTCACTCCAAATGTCTGCATGTTAAAAATCTGACACTTCATCAATTAATGTCCATACTCCTTGCGCACATGTTTGTAAATTTGGGTAAATGTCCGATATTGCAAAACCAGTTAAAAAGCGCAAAATGTTGTCATTTTTGAATGCAAGCCCCCAGGAAGATCAGAGGCGGAGAAGCATGGACCATAAGGAATATATAATGTGCACATGTAATTTCAACAAATTGTATATCTGGGAAGGGTGTATTTGAATCAAATATAGATTTGTGGGCAAACTGACCAGGGGAGGATCCTCTGACCCATAAAACCTACAGCATCACTCTGACTCACATTTTCTTTCCCCTATCAAGGAAGAGAGAAAAGCTTGACCAATGATCAGTTGAGAGAGGGGCTGGCTTAGGGATGCTGCGCATACACCCACTTTCGAAAGACATAAAAAGAGCCACTGGAAGCTAGAGAGGCGATTCAAATCCAGTTGCTGCAGAGTGTTTTGCCAGACCACACAACATCCAGAAGATACCAATTCCAGACTGACTCCAGCTACATACTCCAGAACCTAGAACTTATACTTTAGAACCTAAATCAGAGGCCTAAAACCACAAGCTGAGTTCTCTGCAGCAGGCCTCAAATCACTGCAAGCTACTCACAGCCGGGTGAGCTGCTTGAATCCCTTGCCAAGAACTTTTGCCAGGACCAGTGCAGAGATCCAGGAGCCGTGCAGAAACCGCTGTATCCGGACAGACCAGACCAGTGCCAGACCCGACCAGACCAGACCGTGCAGAACCGCAGACCCAGAGACCAGATCGCTGTGAAGTGCTGCTAGCCTGATTGATCAGATCTGTGACGAGACCCAGTCCTTCCAAATATATTGTGAGTACAGCTAGGACGGGGCAAAACCAAATCTCTTAGTTTAAAGTAATATAATTCAATCTATTTAACCTAAGTAGAACTGCCTCCTAACTGTCACCTGTCATTTGTAAAGCTGCACCACTGTCATTTGTCAATTCTGCAGCTGCAAAGCTGTCACCTGTCATTTTGAGTTTACTTTAAATCCGAAAAACAACCTTTACAAAATCGTTCATATCTCTGGAACCGTTTGGGCTATGAACTTGGTTTAACTTCCCTCTGAAAACTTAGAATCTAAGCTTTTCAACAAGCCTAGAACCGACTTCCTACTCCTTATACTTTTTCCACATTCACGATTCACGCACTCCGAATTTTACCGCGATTTGGTTAAAAATCCAGCCACGTTTAACCACCAGCAGTCATTTCTTTCCTTGCTAAAAATTTGTTTGCCTCTTAATCACCATCTCTGAATCATTGCTAAAGTGAGCTTGAACTCATCCCAAGTATCTCTCACTCACCCTGAACCTCCTAAAGGGAATTAAAAGCATTTTCAGCATATTTCTCACTTCATTGCCACCACATTCAAAGCACTTGGGCCTGTGTTTTAAAACTCATACCGGTTTTCTTTAAGCTTGCTGGGGGGGAACTGAATTTCGTATTGTATTTGATTGCATTCCTGAGAACTGTGTGCTCCTCTTTCCTTCTCCTTCCATTTCTTACATTGCATAGGGGAGGGTGGTGAATTGCCAGAGAAAAGTGATTATCTTGTCTTTTGCTAAAATCATATCAAGTATTTCTGTACTGCATTTTATTCCTCATTGCTTTTCCCTTGAAATCATAAAAGTATTTTGCTACTTTATCCATCCTATACTAACTCCTCATTGATTATAAAGAAGTGTGCTAGTGTCAGATTACCCATTGTTGATTAACATTATATTTATAAGGGCGATATCGATTATTAATTTATTATAAAAGTGTGGTATCTATATTTTGTCTTATTTCTCAAATAAACCTTTTAAACTTGCAAAACAGAATTACTTCTTGGCTCCGTGGGGTCAGGGGGATTCTAAGAGAGGGGTGTTATATAGGGGTAGTCATCCAGAACTCATGAACTGGACATAAATATATATCAATAAGGGTTTCCATTCAGTATCCCAGACTAGGCATTGACTTAGCTGTAGTGTTGAATTGAATCTTCTTACAAAGTGGGGGCTCTACCCGGGATATTCTGGGTTAGATTTACCATTTGTGCAGATTAATACAGTGTGCCAGCTGACCAGATACACATATCCGGTCGGATCACCACGCTGTGTTATGCTGTAAAGCACTCCTCAAAGGAACGCTCTAAGGAAACGGTCTGTTTTGCAAAAATAAAATACAAACTTCTGTAAGTCAGGAAGGAACTCAAATTCCAGAATGACGACACTGGTAGACATCAAAATAGCCAGAGAGCACTTCTTACATAAGCTATTTGTGAGAGGTGAGTGGACTCATCAGGACCAAACGGTCTGGTTGCAGGCAATCGCGCAACAGGTCACTGAAACAGGGTCAGATATATGGGGAAATCAGGGTCCCCTACATGTGGCCCTGAGTGAACTATATATGGCCCCTAAAGCCAAAGATGAACATAATAAGATTGCCAGGATAGCAGCATATTTGTATCTATATATGGGAGCCATGCAGGACAAATGTGCTGGAGGCCAAGATCTGGCAAATAGGCAACAGCTGGCGTTAGAAAAGGCCCATTCTGACCTGGTCTCTTCTGAGCAGAGGCTGCAGAGGAGCCAGGAGTCAGAAAATGATAGTAGGCAGTATATCATTAAAATAAAAGAGGACATGGATAGACTGCAACAGGAGAAGGCTGACCAGGATACCAGATTTCTGGCCTTGCAGAAGGAGTACCAAGAAGGTTTGGACTCCCTTCTGCAGAGCCAGAAAAAGCTGGAGCAACAACTGGACTTCAACAGGGCATGCACAGAAAAGGTAGCCACCCAGCAAATTTGATTAGACAGAGAGAAAGAGGAAAGCAATACATTGATTCTGAAAGACCTGGATACCCAGGCAGAGTTTGATCAGGAGCACCAGAAAGCTGGTGCCTTCCAAAGGCAAAGGGACGACCTGGCGGCATAGATGCAGGCTCTTAGTTAGGAAGGGGACACCTTAGGCCAGGAAGTCTGCCACTTAAAAAGGAAAATGGAAGAAAATCACCTGGCCCTCCAGGGACTGGGTGACCCCCAAAAAGAACACCAGAACGTGTTAGAGCACACCAGGAGGGTGGAGGATGCTCTGGCAAGAAAGGAGCAGGCCAATAGGGACACAGCTCAGGAGGTAACCCTCCTGCAGCAGAGACTGGCCCAGTACTCCAGGACCAATCAGGAGGCACAGAGAGAAAATGAGGCTCTCTGTCAGCACAATGATAGGCTCCAGCAACAGGTAGCGATGCAGGAGAGACTGATAGAGTCGAGTAAGGCCTTAACTGAGGAACTGAAAGCGCAGGCTCTTGCATTGCAACAGGAAGCAGGGGCGGATAGAGATGAGGTTCGCTGGGAAAGAGAAACTCCTGAGCATAACCTCAGGAGCCCTAGTACCAGAGGCCTTCATCTCTCCCAGTCCCTGGACTCTGCCACCCCCATGTCCCCTCGCGCACATGAGCCCAGGGCCACGGGGACAGCAGATTACTATCCAGCTAGAAGTATGGGGCTCATAGGCCAGTACCTCCCAGGAATGGATGGGCGGGCATCTGGGTATGGGCACCCAAGCACAGTGCAATTTAGTGGGGAACCCCAGGAGAGTAGGCCCATTAAGGGTATCCTGAAAACTTCTGCCCAGTTAGGTCAGTGGGGGGGGTTCCCATCAAATCCTGGCAGCAAGGAGGAATCTGAAGACTCCTCTGAACGGCGCAGGACACAGGAGAACAGGTCCCCACATTCTGCTAGCCATTCCCAGGCTCGCAGAATCCGGGAAAACCTGGAAGATCAGACAGGAACCTCTGGGAGCAGTGCCTCTGAATCAGAGGATGAATGCACCAGGGTTACCCGAACCAAAAAGGCCAATAAGGCAAAAAGGGCCTTGCTTAAGGACCCATTGAAGCAAATAAAGGCAATAAGGAGTGTCATCACGCCCTATCATAAGAACGCCAAGTATTCCGTTTGGGAACACTTGGAGCTCTATGAGCAAATGATGGAGACTTTCCATTTGAAGGACAGTAGTAGCTGCATCCAGTACGTCAAATGGACATTCTCCCCAGAATACTCCAGTTTCTTTTCGGGGCTGGTGGACCAAAATCATTTAAGATGGTCCATCTATAAGGCGGCCATCTTGAAACATTTTTCTGTTCACAGAAATCCTCAAGAGGCTCGCAAGGCAGCCTACAATTTGTAATGTGGGGAGGATCAGGCCCCACAAGAGTCTGTGCAAGAATTAAAACGTGCTTTTGCACAGACCACCAGAAGGGTGCGCACGGATAGCAGAGAATTTATCAATACGTTTTTCCATGCCTTACCCAAATACATAATGACCCAGCTCGTGAGAGATTTTCATGAGAAAAGATCTTTAGACTGGGTCATTGAACAGGCTACCCGGATCTATGAGGTGCAGAAGCCTATCGAAAATAAAAATAACGCGCCGAAAAACCCCAAAACCAACAGCACCCCGGCTGCTGCCAAGGTGGCAGAGGTAAAGGTTGCCCTTGTTTTAGATTTGGAGATGGGGGGGGCCTAAAAACCTGCCTGCACCAAATAATTCACAGCCCAGAAGGCCCTCGGGCCAGTCACAGACAGGGAGTCGAGGAGGTAGTCCCACAAATGGGGTACCCCGCTCCCCTGACTATGTAAGTCCCCGCTACAAGGGAAACCGACCAATCCTGGGTTATGTGTGGACTCCTCCAGCCCAAGGGGGGATCCAGCCAAGCACCTAACCCAGGGAACGTCCCTCCCAACTTCCCACAGGAGGGCAGAAATTCTCCAAATCCTGGGCAGAACTTTTTCCCTAGGTATCCACCCAATTTCCAGCCCCAAAATCATCCATCCTTCTTTCCCCAATTCCCTGAGCCCAGACAACCTAATCCGGGAGAGGGGAGGCCAAGGGTGGAGGGGTACCAAAATCTTCCCAACCAGGGGTACTACCAGAGAAGGGATAGCTACCCTTCCCGGGATCAGCCCAGGGGAGAAAATAGAGCCCCGTATCAGCCTGAGCGGGTTTCACAACTTGAGCGCCAGGTCCAAAATATGGCACGAGATCTGGGTCACATACTGAGGGCTCAACAGAACCCTCAGATGAGCATGCCACCGCAGAATGCCCCAAACTCTGGACCTGGTGCTCCAGAACAATGACGGGGGCAGCACCCCGATAACACACCGGTTCCCAGGGAGGAGGCACAAGGGGAAGGGGGGTGTAAAGCCTTGGAGGAAGCTTCCTTCCCAACTTGTAAACAGCCCCTGGAAAACCAGGAACCGGAAACAAAATCTCCTACCCCTGAAAGCCTGCCTCCCAAGGAGCAGAGGGGGGTAGGATAAACAAAGGACCCAAACAGACCCACTTTGTGGAGGAGGTACAGGTCTTCCAATTTGAGGGAGAGGGATCCTCAGAGGATCCTGTGGAAAGGATCTTCTCCTTTAGAGATGGGGGAACTCCTCCCAAGGAAAAATGGGTCCCAAGTGATGCCATTTCAGACTGGGGAGATATGGAGACTGAGCTACCGCCGCCCATCATCTCATCTCAGAACCCACAATACCGAAATCCCCTGGTTCAAACCCATCCTGATGACTGCCTCCAAAAAGGGCGGGGCGGCCCAGAACCGGAACCAGGGGAACCCACAATGGCTCTGATCTCCAGTTGCCAACTTTTTCTTTCAGATTCCCAAGGCTCTCCACAGAATTCTGCCAACATCTCTTCGCTAGCAATGTCCAAAACCAGAAAATTAGCCCACCAGTTGTCCAAAAATGTGCATTATCTGTGCCCCCTTGAGGAGAAGGAGGGAAGATACTATGCCCCGGTACAAGTACAGGGGCAGGGTACAATTTTGGCACTGGTGGACACTGGATCCCAAGCTACCCTTCTGTCCAAAAGGGCCTTTGAGGAACTAAATGCAGGAAGGGGGGAGAATTACCGTATTCCTCTCACCTCTCTTCCTGGACAACTGCAGAACTTTGACGGGAAGGAGATTCCCGTTGAGGGGACTGCAGACTTGGACATTAAAATTGGGCGACACAAGGTGAAACACGCGGTCATAGTAGTGACTCCAGAGGGCACCCCTTGTTTACTAGGGAATGACCTCCTGAGAAGATTGTGTAAACAAGGTCCTCTGGACCCAGACTAGCCGACCAATAAAATTAAAACAGAGTGTCAACCATGTTACTTTAAACGGCACTTGCCACATGGTTGAACAAAAATCTGACCAAGTAGAATTTCACTTCCAGAACAACCAAACTCCAGACGTGACAGTAATAGCAGTAGGACAACAGACTGGTGATGGGGGGTCCTCTCTATTTATGAAATTCAACCTTCCTTCCAGTTTAAGGTGGTATTCCACACTGGAAGGAAACACCCTGAAATTCTTTACTAATCCACAATCAGAAACTCCCACTCCTATAGTCCAGAAAGATGTGAAATTAGCTCAGAGCCTGGCTGATATTCAGCAAATTGGAGAGCAGTTGTTCATCCCTGTTCAGTTAAATGATGGGAAGGACTCTGTTCTCGCTCGAGTGTGCGTGAACAACGGTAAGAGCTTCATCAGCGAAGCCATGTTCCGCCAACTCCCAAAAGATCCAGCCATTCCCACATTCAAACTGATAGACAAATGGGAAATGGACCTGGAAGCACCTAATTCCAAACATCTCCTGCCAAGCAGGTGTATGCTCAAAATCTCCATTGGCAACAAGAGCATAGTCCATAATTGTTGGGTCGTGCGAGACGTCACTGCCGCCTTTTACTTAGGCAGTGACATTCTCAATCGCTTTGCCATTAGTTTGGACCTAATAAACTTCAAAGCTGGGTCCCGATTAGCGGATAATCCCATGGGCTTTGATGATCCAGAAAAAGCATTTAGGTCAGCTCAATTGCTACCATATGCAGTTGAAATTCAGATCAAAGAGGAAGTCACCATCCCAGAAAGGACCCGACAATTCTCCCTGGAAGTGAAAGTCAAAAGAGGACAAAAATTGAAAAACCCTGATGCTTATATTCATCTAAATGCTTCTCTCCAACAGCAAGGGTTGGGGTTAAACCCAACACCATTAGTCAACATAGAACATGACACCATTCCAATTGAGGTGGATAACAGCGACTTAAAGAGTATTACTCTAGCCGCAGGCACCATTATTGGAATGGCGGTTGATGACCGACATTTCTCCATTGATTTAGGAAATGAACTGTTAGGACCAATCCCCAAGGACTGTTTTGACAGTGACAGTGATGACGACACAACACCAGACAGGATTTTCACCCGGCATGGGGGGAACATCCTGGTGTACACTTCTTGCCCTTATGGTAAGGAAGATGTGACTTGTGACTTCAGGAGGGATGAGGTGATGTTCCAGGTCCATTAGGGCTGCCTTTCCCACCTGAAGCCTCCAGTCCAAATCAGCACTCTGACCAGGGACTTCTCCACCCAGCTGGAGGAGGCCGCTGAGATAGCCAAACCAGAAGTCTTTCCAGGCTTCAGGCAGATGGTGGAAGAGAGAGTCAACCTAGCTGATGCCTGTGTGACTCTGGAACAGAAGCAAAAGTTGAAACAAGTTTTCTTGGATTTCCAAGATCTCTTTGCGGTAGACTCATATGACTGTGGTCGCACCGACATCCACACCACAACAATTCCCACGGACCCTGGAATGACTCCAGTGTTTGTGAAGCAATATCACTTGCCTCTCGCATCCATGGAGTCCCTTACTGAAATAATTAAGAACCTTGAGTCCCGGGGAATAATCCATCCAGTCCACAGCACTTTCAATAATCCGGTGCTGGGAATATTGAAGACAAACGGCCAGTGGAGACTCTGCGCCGACCTTAGGGAGCTCAACAAACGGGTCCATACTTCCCGATGGCCTCTGCCCTACATTGACCAAGGGCTGGCCCAGATCCAGGGGTCACAGGTATTCACTGCAATAAACCTGACCAATGGATACTGGACTGTGCCTGTCAGTAGGGAAGACCAATACAAGTTGGCTTTTACCTTTGGGGGCCAGCAGTACACATGGACCCGGACTCCCTTTGGATACCTCAACTCCGGCAATGAATTCAACATTTTCCTACACAAGGCCATGCCCAACCTGGGTGCAAGGGGTAACCTGGCTTATGTAGATGATGTCCTCATCAAAAGTTCATCTGTGGAGGAACACATGGCGGAGATCTGTTATGTTCTGACGCAGTTGAGGGCTGCCGGAGCAAAACTTTCCTTTCAGAAAGCACAGTGGTGTAGGACCCGTGTTAATTTCTTGGGGCATGAGATTACTCCTCAGGGTCTCTGTCCCCAAGAAAAGAAAGTGGAAGCACTCCAAAAAGTGAAAGACCCCACAACTCTGCGGGAACTAAGGAGCCTCCTTGGACTGACTAATTACAGCAGAAAGTTCATTGAGGGCTACGCAGAGATCACTAGACCCCTGATCCACCTCCTGAAGGGGGGGTCAAGTGGGAATGGGGTCCAGAACAATCCGAGGCAGTAAGTCAACTCAAAAGAAGCCTCTCACAAGCGCCTTGCCTAGCTTACCCTGTCAGAAACAAGGAGTTCTTCCTGAAGACGGGGTTCTCTAATACGTGCTTGATGGCAGTATTATACCAAAAGCATGACAAGGTCAATAAAGTAATCTCCTATGCGAGCAAAACTTTATCCTCTGTGGAGGAAAAATTCAACGATTGTGAGAAGGCACTCCTGGCAACGGTGTGGGCATTGAAGAATTACCGCCCGTTTATCCAGGGGGAACACATCATAGTGGAGACTCCACACCAGCCTCTGCAATATCTCCAAAGTGACAGAATCTGGGCCGGAAATGTGAGTAATTCCCGAATTACTTCCTGGATTCGGTCAATGCAAGGCTTTCCTGTGGAGGTAAGATATGGCCAAAATAAGAAGAGTCCCCTCGCGCAAGGTCTGGCTGACTTGCATGATTGTGCCAGAGAAAACTGTCTCGAGGACGAAAGTCTAAAAATCAAGGACAACATGGAGGCATACCTTAATTCCCCACACAAAGTCTTTGAAGAAGACAAGTGTGATGGAATGCCCACTGTCTATGTGGATGGATGCTCTTACCATGTTGACAACGACGGGGGGAAAGAACTGGTGGCTGGCGTAGGGAATGCATGGGTGAAGGAGTTCCCAGAACCCTCCGCTGGATACAAAATTGGTCCCTGAAGTAGTCAGGTGGCAGAATTGATGGCTGTGCATCAGGCCATCCTCACTGCTGTCCAGCATCAACTCCACGAACTGGTCATAATCACAGATTCGGATTATGTACGGAATGGGTTCGTGGAGCACCTGGTCAACTGGAAAACCAGAGGCATGTTATGCGCTAATAACAAACCCCTGAAACATGGGAAGTTAATCCAAAACATTGATGATCTGGTCACCTCGAATGGGATGACCATCTACTGGAAAAAGATCAAGGGTCATTCCAAAGTAGAGGGACCAGACAAAACGGGAAATGACTTAGCTGATCAGCTGGCCAAAACCGGGGCCATCCAAGGGGATCTAATCGAAATAGTGTCCCTGTTGGGGGAAGTCCAGGTCACTGCTATCACTAGGTCCCAGACAAATGCTCACAATGATCTTTCAACTGCCCAATGGAGCAAGGAGACCCCTGATGTGATTTGATTACAGCTCAGAAGGGGAATCCAATTATTGGTAAGTTTTACCAACACCTTGAGGACCCTGAGAACTTTCCCCTGACGGATACCGATTACATTGGGAAAGAGGACCTAAGAGTGTTGATGAAATGTCCAAAAATGTTCCGAAACCAAGACGGTTTGTTGGTAAGGAAATCCCGAGCTGGCCATGATCAGTGGGTGGTTCCTACCTCATTCCGAAGCCTGATGTTAAGTCACGCCCATGATGCAGCCACCGCCGGTCATAGGGGGTTTCACACAACACTGGAAATCTTAAGAGAGGTTGCATACTGGCCACACATGGGGCAGGACCTCGACCAATACTTGAAGGGGTGTCTTGTGTGTGCACAATTTCAGCCATCATCCCTCACGCACCGTGCGCCTCTCCAAAAGAGGGGGATGACACTGCCATGGTCAGATTTTCAAATCAACTTTGTAGGCCCTGTGATTCGCTCGTCTAGAGGAAACAAGTACATGTTGACTGTTACATGCTTGTTTACCAAGTGGGTGGAATGTCTCCCAGCCCCAAATTGCAAGGCAGAAACTGCAGCTGCCCTGATGATTAACCACATCTTTTCCCGTTTTGGTCTACCTCAAAGGATGAGTCAGACAGAGGAAGCCACTTCACCAGTGAAGTAATGACAAAGATGTGGGAGATACTGGGGTTTAAAAGGAAGCTACACATTGCTTACAGGCCAGCTTCTTCTGGACCAGTGGAGAGATACAACCGAACCATTGTGAGCATATTAAAGAAGTTTGTGGCAGATTCTGGGCCAAGTTGGGATATCCGATTACCTCTGGTCCTAATGGCCATCAGATCTACCCCTTCATCTGCAACCAAAATGTCACCATTTGAGTTGATGACTAGACGCAAGATGGTGCTTCCCCAGCATTTGCTCTACAGAACCCAAGAGCAAACGTTGATAAATGCCTCCACAACTCATGAGTATGTGGAGAATTTAAGGAAACACCTTCAACATGCTTTTGCCTATGCTCAGCGGAATCTAGAAAGATCAGCTGAGAGTATGAAGACCCACTATGACCTGAAAACTTCCAGGAAGGAATATCAGGTGGGGGATCGGGTCTATTTATACAACTTCCAAAGAAACCAGGCAAGACAGCGCAAATTTTTGCCTACATGGAAGGGACCCTTTGAGATTATAGACAAGATCTCCCCTGTGGCCTACAACATCTGCATCCCCAAAGGCGGTTTGGCAAAGGGGGAAGACAAGTGGGTACATATAAATCAGCTAAAGTGTTGCCATCCCAGGCACGCTCTGCAGCAACTGGAGGAGTCCTCTGCAATACCAGAGGGGGCCGCTCCAGAGTAATTCAGTTCCAACCCTAAAATATTCCACATATAGCATATAAAATTATGTGATCCATATATATATATATATATATAGATGTTCTTGTCTCCTAATTTAAAAAAGAAAATGTATATGTTCATATCTTCCGATTCATAAAATGTATATGTTCACCACACCATTAATAGTGGTGGAAAAATGTCTAGGAATGTGTATTGCCGCTTTGCTTTATCATCCTAGGAGAGATGAAACCATGGAGACTGACCAAGGAGGACGATCCGGAGACTGGGAGCAGAGACCCAAGGGGCCCGGGGTACTGCCCAATATTCCCATCAGGACCGGCGGGGAGAACCAATCGATCAGTACCCGATGGAGGAAAAGATGCTGAACTGTGCCATTTGCAGAATTGGAAGAAGATTATGCGGACATACCAGCGCGTGGGTCAAAACCTTCTGTGCACCCGACTCCCCATCGACTCAAATTCAAAGTGCAGTCGTGTGGGGGGGCTTTGTTGGGTGTCCTGACCCACGTTTGAGCTATCATGCTGCAACATTTGGTGCTGTGGGCTTAAAAAATCCAAGATGGCCAAAAAGCCCACATGTGCGCCAGAATCCAGAAGAACCACGCAGTTTGTGCGTACACCAAAATGGCTGCCTAACTCGCCACCCACCAGTGCGAGCATGATGGGCCAGGGTGCCATGAGTGGAATGGGTGCCAAAGGTAAAACAGCAGCGCCTGTTAGCTCAAAAACGCTTTACAATTACCTTTGGTTTCCCTGAATGCCAGCTCAAAATGCCTATTTTCAAACATTGCAACACATTCAAAAATCTCACTGAACACCAGCGGACATCGGGCAGAATGAAGTATGTGTGCATACAAAATCTGGGAAGATGAAGAGCCCAAAACAATGTTCATGACAAAACTGGCTGAGCTATGCATGTCAGCAGCCTCACTGAAACTGGATTAAAACCACCAAAATCGAAATGTTTAAATTAACTGAGTGACCTACTTTTGAGTGTCACATAGTTTGTAACTGTTAAAATGTCATAGTTTTGAACTTAGAATCAGCATTCTAGCTGCATATGTAAAAATTGTATTGACTTAAACTGGGGAATAAAAAGTGACATTTTAGCTGAAACCTGGCTTAATGAAACTGAATTCTGCCTGACATCTACCCCCACAGGAGTTAAAACCTGCTCAGCCACTCTTCCCCTTGCCAAAAGGAGTTGTCACCTCTCTCATTAGATTAAGGGTGGAGCAGCTTGGGACTACAGGGAGGTGAACAAAGGCCTGTCCGGGACTCAGGCAAATGTTATATTGGTGGCGTCGTAAAAGTGGCTTCCTCTTGGGAGAAGTGGGGGGAGAAGTGCCTCTGGGAGCCACCCGAGCTGGAGGCGGGGACAGGCAGAAGCTTCCCCCATGTGCTTTGGAACCTAAACCACACCCATCTGGGCCAGAGCATAATTTTAAAAAGATAGATAACTCATAGTGCGGACTTGTCAGAATTATATAAGTAATATCATTATTTTTGTGATTTTTCTGTGAACATTTTGAGATGTGTTAGGACCCTGTGGTGTATTCTGGGGGGTTGCTAGCGGAAAATAGGGTCTCACTCCAAATGTCTGCATGTTAAAAATCTCACACTTCATCAATTAATGTCCATACTCCTTGCGCACATGTTTGTAAATTTGGGTAAATGTCCGATATTGCAAAACCAGTTAAAAGCGCAAAATGTTGTCATTTTTTAATGCAAGCCCCCAGGGAGATCAGAGGCAGACAAGCATGGACCATAAGGAATATATAATGTGCACATGTAATTTCAACAAATTGTATATCTGGGAAGGATGTATTTGAATCAAATATAGATTTGTGGGCAAACTGACCAGGGGAGGATCCTCTGACCCATAAAACCTACAGCATCACTCTGACTCACATTTCCTTTCCCCTATCAAGGAAGAGAGAAAAGCTTGACCAATGATCAGTTGAGAGAGGGGCTGGCTTAGTGATGCTGCGCACACACCCACTTTCAAAAGACATAAAAAGAGCCACTGGAAGCTAGAGAGGAGATTCAAATCCAGTTGCTGCGGAGCGTTTTGCCGGACCACACAACATCCAGAAGATACCAGTTCCAGACTGACTCCAGCTACATACTCCAGAACCTAGAACTTATACTTTAGAACCTAAATCAGAGGCCTAAAACCACAAGCTGAGTTCTCTGCAGCAGGCCTCAAATCACTGCAAGCTACTCACAGCCGGGTGAGCTGCTTGAATCCCTTGCCAAGAACTTTTGCCAGGACCAGTGCAGAGATCCAGGAGCCGTGCAGAGACCGCTGTATCCGGACAGACCAGACCAGTGCCAGACCCGACCAGATCAGACCGTGCAGAACTGCAGACCCAGAGACCAGATCGCTGTGAAGTGCCGCTAGCATGATTGATCAGATCCGTGACGAGACCCAGTCCTTCCAAATATATTGTGAGTACAGCTAGGACGGGGCAAAACCAAATATCTTAGTTTAAAGTAATATAATTCATTCTATTTAACCTAAGTAGAACTGCCTCCTAACTGTCACCTGTCATTTGTAAAGCTGCACCACTGTCATTTGTCAATTCTGCAGCTGCAAAGCTGTCACCTGTCATTTTGAGTTTACTTTAAATCCGAAAAACGACCTTTACAAAATCGTTCGTATCTCTGGAACCGTTTGGGCTACGAACTTGGTTTAACTTCCCTCTGAAAGCTTAGAATCTTTCCGCAATCACGATTCACGCACTCGCGAATTTTACCGCGATTTGCGATTTGGTTAAAAATCCAGCCAAGTGTAACCATCAGCAGTCATTTCTTTCCTTGCAAAAAATTTGTTTGCCTCTTAATCACCATCTCTGAATCATTGCTAAAGTGAGCTTGAACTCATCCCAAGTATCTCTCACTCACCCTGAACCTCCTAAAGGGAATTAAAAGCATTTTCAGCATATTTCTCACTTCATTGCCACCACATTCAAAGCACTTGGGCCTGTGTTTTAAAACTCATACCGGTTTTCTTTAAGCTTGCTGGGGGGAACTGAATTTCGTATTGTATTTGATTGCATTCCTGAGAACTGTGTGCTCCTCTTTCCTTCTCCTTCCATTTCTTACATTGCATAGGGGAGGGGGGTGAATTGCCAGAGAAAAGTGATTATCTTGTCTTTTGCTAAAATCATATCAAGTATTTCTGTACTGCATTTTATTCCTCATTCCTTTTCCCTTGAAATCATAAAAGTACTTTGCTACTTTATCCATCCTATACTAACTCCTCATTGATTATAAAGAAGTGTGCTAGTGTCAGATTACCCATTGTTGATTAACATTATATTTATAAGGGCGATATCGATTATTAATTTATTATAAAAGCGTGGTATCTATATTTTGTCTTATTTCTCAAATAACCCTTTTAAACTTGCAAAACAGAACTACTTCTTGGCTCAGTGGGGTCAGGGGGATCCTAAGAGAGGGTTGTTATGTAGGGGTCGACATCCAGAACTCATGAACTGGACATAAAGATATATCAATAAGGGTTTCCATTCAGTATCCGAGACTAGGCATTGACTTAGCTGTACTGTTGAATTGAATCTTCTTACAATCTACAATGCAAGGAATACTACTGCTACACAAAATGAAGGCATCCTGTATGTATTGTGAAAGGTGTGCATTGCAGTGGGTCATACTAAAGTCAGCAGTGCAGATCATCAGCACATTCAATGGAAAATGCATTTCTGTAGCTTCTAAGAATGTTCTCTTCTGCACATGGTGGACCAATCCAAATAAGTGTGTACGCTCTCTAGCTCCAGCAATGTTAGAGAATTGAGCGCTGCATAGAATCCAACTTTCACCTGAGATATTTCAGCACATACAGTAGGAAGGTAGCTATACATGGGTGTTGTATTAATGTGGCACCCAACAGTTGCTTTAGTTTAGCACAAAATCCATACCCATTTATACCAGCATCTATGGTAACAGTACCCTGAAAGGAACCATGATGCAAAAATGTAAACTTGCAAAATCTCTCACCAGAGTTCAAACAGCAGTACAAATATTGTGTCTATGATGTAAATAAGTCTTAATGTTGCCTACTACATGTACAGTACTCTGACCATTTAGTCTGTATAACGTTATGATTTTCTCATTAGGCATTTTGGACATATTCATATGGTTGGTTTTGATACCTTCCCTCTGCTGTTTCCTTCATTAGGGATCTGTCTCTAGTGTTATAGCTGCAACAGCAGCTGAATCAGCCATGGTAGTAAAGGGGTCGGTATTTTCAGCCCTCAGACATATTAATATTTCACTGAAGATTCCGTCAACTTCAATTATTTGAAGGGATACCATAAAAACGAAATTAACACATATTCTTTTTAACTTTCCAGTGTGTTCACTACTATGTTAAGTTAGCAGGGTTTTCTCTGAAATGCCCATGGTCTCCAGGTGCTCTTGCAGATACGAAAGAGAAGGGATGGCTTTGTTTAGTCGGGAGAGAGGGAAAATGCAAGATAGCTTTCCTGTTTTGTTGATGCTTGCAGAGCTTTGGTACCTGGAGCTCTGTATACAGGTCAGTTTCTTGGTGTTCTATGGCATGTGGGTTGAAATACAGCCCCAGATGCCATAAATAAAGATGCCAGAGTCAGTTATGGCAGCTCACCAAAACAAAAGGCCAGCAATGTCGGACATAAGGCCTATGGAAACCAGATCAAAAGGAAAGAAAGTGGGCCTCAATTTCAAGAGGCTAAAATGTGCACAATACAGTTCATGAAGGGAAAGAAAGATACGTGGAAATTATGTTTTGACAATTGATGGAGAGCTGCACCAACAGATATGGAACCGCAGTGCACAGTATCTTCAATGGGATGTCAGAATTGTGTTTCCAGCAGCCGCAGTGAAACGGAGCATTGTACATGTACATTAAATACAAATAATGCCATTTTCGTTTTTCCCTCATCTAGATTAACCATGCTCTCAGCAAAACGCCCACCAGACTTTCAAGCTTGGGCATGGTGTTCACATGTACATGTACCTTACAGAAATGATATGCTTATATTGTTAAATTGTGTGCCATATAAGATGTCATTTAAAGCAATTGTGTGTACAATTTAATGGCCATGTGCTGCCGGCCATTTCTTCAGATGTGAAACTAAACTCCAGGACCTCCCCCTGTTGCCAGGCCTGGTTGTCTTCAATCCATCAGTGCCCTTCCTTAAAAATACAAGCAGGAATACTTTCGAGATCAAAAATGTGGTGGAGACCTGATAAAGCCATGTCTGTTCTGGCAGCCGCGGTGACCTGCAGGTCAAAAGTCCCATAAAAAGTGCATTAGTGGGGCCATTAGGCAGCGCTGCTTAAGTCATGTGCCTACCAAGAGAGGAAGTGAAACCTAAAAAGAACGGGGGGAAACAGAGACAGAGAGATATGAAAATGCATTGACTTAAAATGGGAGAAACACATTTTAATGCATAAAATGGACATTGTTCATCGCACAACAGTCATTCCGGGTTTTTATAATAAAGTGACAGTCAACCCCTTCTATCCATGATAAAACACATTTTGTGGGATAAACACAACTAAAGTTATTCATGAAAATGTGATTTGGGCCTTCCCGTGATTAGCAGAGATGTGAAAGTTGATAAAAGCACGCCAATCATAATTAATATGACACCCGTAAAGCAGCATATTTTTCACTGATTTGGTTCCTGAGTAAATGAGGAAAAACTGTATCTCTGCACTGGAAGGGTGTGCAGAGTCCATACTAGTCTTATCTGATGCACCTTAACATATAGTACTCAAAAATGTATTCATACCTGTTAAGATTTGAACATTAAGGGCACATGCCATGTTGAGATATTTTGAGTTAAAAAACATGACCGAGCACATCTGTCAAAGTGGGATGATGAAGCTCTCTCCTCCCACAGCCATCCCACAGCACTCCCCCATTCCCTTATCCAATCATCACACAGGTGTGAAGGGCTAGTGAAGATTAGCCAATCCCTTTCAAGGAAATCAAGACAATTAGTGATGTAATTTGCCCTATAACTGAGCCATTTTGCATCAGAGGGAGGTTCTTATAGTAATTCCAAGAGGTGACCTGATGCCGAAATCTGGCAGGACACATCCCAGCAGAGAGAGGCCTAATCTTGCAGCAGTGGAGACAGGATTCAGGAGACATAGAAACTGAATGGGACTCCTTGAAGGAAAGAGAGGAGATCCTTGACTGACCCCCTTGCTGTCCGAGCGGTGTGTTCTGATGCTCCCCGATGCCCAGTTCAGACCTCTCCAGTAAGTAGAACTACCCCCAAAGCCCTAGATTGTATGTGGGTGGGACAAAGACTGATATGCAAATGGATATTTCCCATCTGTGAAAGGTACAGTGATCTTAAGTGTGGCTGCAGACTCTCGAGTGGGTACCATCCCAAAGAACAGATCAATGGGCCGTGTTCATTCTCGCAGAGGGGAGCCCATGGACTTTATTTTGATCATTTAAGGGACTTAGGTTTAGTTACCCTAAGTTTCCTAGGGTCCTCCAGACGTTGACCCCTTGCTCACTGTGCTCAGAGAGACACAGCTCCACCTCACTGATGAGGCCCAACAAGGCTGAAACACGTGTATGGGGTTGTTGTTGGTACTCTTGTTCAGATGGGAATTGCCATTTCATTTCAGTGCTGGACTGCCCATGTGGGCGGGACAAAGACTGATATGCAAATGGATATTTCCCATCTGTGAAAGGTACAGTGAGCTAGAGTGTTGCTGCAGACTCTAGAGTGGGTACCATCTCAAAGCACAGGTCAATGAGCCTTGTTTGTTGTCGCAGAGGGGAGCCCATGGACTATTTATTAACTAGATTGTATAGGCCCTATATTTTTCAAGCATCGTTTTAGTTATTTCCCCATTGCAAAAATCCCCAGTTTGCCTGTGTAGATCCTTAGCATATTTATCAAAGTAAATCAATTAATTCCCCTATTGACTTCACAGGTCTGTACTGTTGGCATTCAAAATCAATAATCGTTTCCCAGTGTGTTTTGAACCGGTATAGTCACAAAGATTTGCCATAAGAATTAACCCCACAGCCCTGTTCCACAAGTGTGTAAAA
Organism: Ambystoma mexicanum; assembly: GCF_040938575.1. NCBI lineage: Eukaryota > Metazoa > Chordata > Amphibia > Caudata > Ambystomatidae > Ambystoma > Ambystoma mexicanum. The sequence goes on along the minus strand of NC_090941.1, from coordinate 457,382,984 downwards.
ACAAAATTCCCATTGATCCCCTTCATTTTAAATCGGAGGCCTAGTAGTCCCTGTGTATACTGAAGGTGCAAACCGAAATTGTGCTTGTGTACCCATTCTGCTCTGCTAAACGAATGTCCTATTTGCAATTTCTTTCTCACGTTGCAGCTGTGCTTAACACTCCAAAACCATGTTTCCCCTCGTGCTCTGCAAAACAAATTTTCCGATTTGTATTTTCAGTCTTACATTGCATCTGTGAGTCACATTCCAAAATCTGATTTTCCCATTCCGTTCTGACTAAAACCCCAAAGCCTTACCTGTTATTGCTAGGTGTGGCAAAACACATGTTCCCATTACTTTTCTGTCTCCCATATAGTTTCTGTAATATTCAAAATCCGATTTTCCAATTGTGTTCCCACTCCCTGCCACTGCCTTCCATTCAAAAGATTCAAGCCTAATTGATGTTTGGAGAGTGAGGGTTGCTGGGAGAAAAGCATAACCCTCTTTGAAATCACTGTTTGTCTTGAACTTTTCACTTCTTGTATTGGTGGGTGATTTAAAGGGAATTAACTGTGTCAGCATATCTCTCTGTTAGTGCCTTTGAGGATGTCATTGTGGTTTTGTGTTGCCACAACATTGGTGACTGATGTAATCTATTTGTGACATTTGGCTAAATAAATTAATATATTCTTAATACACACCGGCCCAGTCCCTAGTCCATTGTGGCACTGGGTATTTGTTGAGGTTGTGTGCGAGATGGGTTGGAGGCCTTAGGGCTTCATTGTGCGCCACATTCATTGTGGGGGAAGGAGCTCCCTGACTTGGGTGCATCTGTGTAATAAACTGCGACAGACAAGATCATAGAGGGATGTGTGCCGAAGGGGAGCCACGTGTGTCTGTGCTGCTAAGGTGCATTGGCCCAGGCAGTGGTATATAAGTTAGTTGTAGAGGTGTAGTGTTCAGTTGTTTCATGTCGGTTGGGAGTGTTGTCCAATTGTCATGTAGTGCTTCGTTTGCATGGTCTTTCTACCTGACATATAATATTTACACATTGATAGGACAGTAAGTTGAAATAAATAGCATTATTAATGGTGTTTGAGGACAAAATGCATTTTCAGTAGTAACTAGCATTGTGCACATCCATTGTTAAGGTAAAAGGAAGGGGGGCCACAATACCTCTTGTAAAATGGCTTTAACGTTATGTAATGCCAATGTAGCTTACAAAGATAATTCTGTGAAACGACTGTACCTCAACAGCAGGTGAGTGCAGTCACCATGGAAAGGGGAAGAGTTAAATTGACATGTCATTTTCTTCAAATGTGACCTTCAATGTGGTCAGCTCCTCAGTAGACACTGTGGTAGATTTCTGGAGAAAATTGACAGAATTGTATCCTGAAACCTGTTTGCCAAATCAATGTTTTTCCTTGGCAGATAGTTTTGCCCTGATGAGCACATGTTGCTTGAGGTACTGCAGAGCAGAGGGCATGTGCAATGTTCATTGACCTATACGATCACTATCATTATGCTTCAAAACATGCCAAGAGAGAAACAAGAAGGCCCTGCAGTTTTCATAGAATTCCTTTCTCTCAAGCAAAAAGGTGAATGAATCAGAAAAAAAACTATCATTGCACTTTGGAATAATATGGGGAGACCCCTTATAACCTGATGTTTGATGCACACTGTATTCAATGAGTCTGTGAGATCATGGGAGAGTGTGTGTGTGTTTGTGGGAGAGAGAGAGAGAGACAGAGAGAGAGAGAGAGAGAGAGAGAGAAAGAGAGACAGATAGAGAGGGAGACGGGGTTTTACACTGGCAGAGCAAGACAGTGAAATTAGAAGCTGTCTTAAGAGGTAGGAACGAGGATGTATAGGAGGGTATGTTGCACGTTTTTATGTGTTGTCATGCAATGTCAGGCTTTGTTTCTCCTTTTATGTCTTGTCGTGTTGTTTTCACTATTTTCAGACATTGTTTGGCCTTTATACACCTTTGTATGCCTACCATTCCTATAGTATGCCTTTGCATGCCTTGTTCCGCTATGTTATGGCATGTTAGTATATGATATTCTACCTGAAGTCACATTATACAAGCAGTCAATCTCAGGGCATGCAATGTGTTGTCACGTGGCTGGGGGCTACATTTCTGACTGCCAACTGCCAACCCACAGGAATTCCAACCACAGTGTCACTCAACCTTGCATAGGGTGATGATACAAAACATCTCGAAATGACCCTTGCACTGGCAACTGACAAAGCCAATCAACCAAAGCATTTCAACTATGCACCGTGCTAGCAGGTAGTGTTAAGGGAAAGGGGTAGAAGCTGCCAATGTGCATATCACACTGTAGGCCGTCTTATTGTAATGCCCATTGGGAAAGTATGGCAGGGCCAAATGTTTGCCACTCTGCAATGGCTCACCCAATGCCACTTCACGTATTATCCGACACACGAGTAACACAGCTTATTCCCCACCCCATCAAACACAGTCTGATTCCACTGACAAATACTGCCACACTCTGTACACTGCATGCCCCTCCGCCCCTTATCAGAAAAATACTAGACAGGATTCCTCACAGGTGCACACACATCACCTCATCTTCGGTGGACCGAAAGGTAATGGGGTGGCTGTTAAGTCCCTAAATACTGACCAGGACCACTGCCTCCCAAACGCAGACTTAAAGGTGATCGTTCCAAGCCCCCCACCAGGACCATCAACCATCTGTTCAGGAATTCATTGATCATTTGAAAAGATCATCATCATGACAAGGTTGTATAAATGGCAAAGGTAGTCCATACCATTAGAAAGGTTTGGAATTTGAACTGACAAATGCAATATTGTACTTGCTTTCACAAACATGCATCTATCTATGGCTCTTGTGAGCATATGAACATCAGGACTTGAGTTCTGTGTTGATACTTGAGTACTAGAGGGTATCGTTATGCAACTCAATTGCACTGATTTATCGAACATGTCAAAAAGGAAAAAAAAAACAAATCTGAGACAGCCCTGTCACAATTTGAATCTCTAAGCTGCAGGTTATGCGCTAGAATCGCCTTTGACCAGTGAAGGTGGTCAACAATACAATTCCAGGCAAAACAGATCTGCATTGTGCTGCCCAACGCCTTGTCCACCCTTTGCCACAACGCTTCCTGGACTGCTTTCTCAAAGCCAAACATCTTGTATTTGCCAATGGTTGATTGACTCTGCAACCACGTGTGTATTAGCAGGGGAGATGCCACACACCTTTGGCAGACCACGGATTCCTAATTATATACACCCGCACGCACGGTTCTGCAAATGCTAATGGCCAGTGCAATACATGCACCTGGGAGGTGACGGTGGAGCTGCCAGCTGTGAGATTAGTGGCACGCATGACACATGAGTTACCGGCGAAGTAAACAGCGTGCATGCCCTTAGAACTATGAACGTGAACATAAGCATCATCAGATAGCTGACCTAAGCTGCCAAGTGGTATTCTAGCAAAAGCACGCTGAACAGGTGGCCAGTGACGCCAAGCCCGATAACAGGACTACTGCCTTTCCAGCCACGACGGGAACTCTAGGGCAAAAACAAATATATGCACAGTGTGTTTTCAGCATGTTAATAACATCCTCAAAATGGGACTTTGTGCCCTGTGTACCCTCCACGAGTGTGAGCATCGTTTTGCAGACATCAGCATACATATTAGGTGCTCCTCAGCCTCTCCCAAAGCTACAAGCACTCTTTCTAGTGTTCTCATAATAACTCGCTAATGTCTTAAGAGAGGTTGCAATGTACTGAAACTAGAAGATATGTAATTCAGCACACATTACGTGTAGGGATTCTCAATATAGACCTTGCATTTCAGAATGTGAGGGCGACTCTGACCTGCGTCCAACCACAAACTGCTGCAGCACTTCCTCTGTCACGTGAACACAACCCGCCTTATTTACATAATCACTTGAATTCCTAAATGACCTTCAATACATAATCCACGAAATTCCTTTCACATTATTACAGCTCTTGCATAAATCCGAAACAGGTAATACATTGCAGTCAGCTCATTCCTATTTTTAGGTGTATAAATATGCATATTTGGTCCAACGGAAGGTTTTAAGATTATAACTAAATCGTGACTTTTGAAGACGCTGGTCCTGAATAAAAAGCTCGGGTCCGTGCAGTGTGTGCGCAAATAGTTTGTGAGGTAATGCTTGGAGCGAACTAAAAGAACAGCTGATGAGCTAATCGTGATATTGAGGGAAGGACATACACAAGGATGAACCACGGACGCGTGCACGTCATCGCGCATAGCTTACTGCTAGAGTGGGCACACCAACACCAGCCCCGCTCTTAGCCGGTGAAATAGCTCAGTGGGTTGAGTGCTAGCTGCTGTGATGTGAAGGTGCCGGGTTTGACTCCTGGCAAGGCCAACTCAGCATTTCATCCTTCTCCGATTGATCCATCAGTGCCACCTTCGAAGGGGTGATACTGTATGTAAATGCGTTCTATTCAAAGTGAGTTGGCAGATGGACTATATAAATAACGTATCATTATCAATCACTCCGTTGTGACCACCCGCGATTGTGCCATCTCTCTCTAATTATCAAAGTGGCTCATTGTATGTGGATGAATAACAACATTGTATTCTACGTAATCCGTAACGTTGTGACGCAATGCTAAAATCGCAATGCACACGTGGCACTATTCTTTCCATATCCCATGCAACTTTATTCCAGAGCAAGCTTTGCAAACCAAATGGCTAGTTATGACATGTAATGCGCAACAGCGCAGGAAATAACATCAGAGGATGTGAAGTTCCAACAGGGCAGTACTGTCCCCTTTTAATACATAGAGATGTTCCCGATTCCTTGGGATACATTTGCTTCATTGGCAGTAGAACAAGTGTTCCCCCATTCCATAGAGCAGCAATCTGCATGCAAACGAACAGCAGATGAAAACATGGTGAATTCCAATAAACGTAGTTGTAGGGTTTTGCGCGGGTCCCCTAACCGCTCTGGACAATATCACGTGGGAGCCGGTGTATAGCGCAACCTCTTTATTCTCCATCTACATAGGAACTGCCCTTCCCAACGTCCTGCCCCCTCCCTAGCCCAACGTCACTTCCCTTGTGCAGGGAGGTAAGACCGCAACGGCGGTCTGCCCACACAACGATGTGGGCGGGCTGTATAGCCCTCACTTAATAACCTGACATCTCCCCCCTTTTTAGCACTCACGTGGCTCTCTCCTCCTTAGTCCATTTCTTCTATGAGTCTGTGAGGCTTGAACCGACTTCTCTGGGGTCGACCTCTGTGACCCGGCGTTTGCTCAGCCTGGCCTTGGGGTGATGAGATGTCCTCATCTTCTGAGGTCTCGCTCTCCTCCACGTAATGTCTGTCCTGAGCGTGGCCATCCTCGCTGTCTGCTTCGTGATCCTGTGCATCCTCCATGTGGTACCTCTTGGGTTTGAAGTACGACACATTTCGGGTAACGGAGGACTGGTCGGCTCGCTGGGCCGGAATCATCGTTCCTTTCTTGTGCGTGACCGTCAGCGGTTCCGGTGCAAACGTAGCATCCTCTTTGCGTTGTTTGGGTTGTCGCAACCACACTTGGTTTCCCAGTTCCACGTTCGACTCCTGTGCCTTCCGTTTGTGATCAGCCGTATCCTTCATTTTGGCTTTTGCGATGTCGTCCCTGTCTCTGGCCTCTTGTTCTAGGGGCGTGGCCTCTGCTGTATGTGCGTCTTCCGGCAGTCGTGTCAGGACTGGTCTGCGGAACATCAAATCAGCGGGGCATATGCCTGTCGTGCTGTGGGGAGTGTGTCGATAGTCCCTGAGGAACTGGTATAGTGCTTGTTCGAACGGTTTGTGAAGTATGGTCGCTATTTGCAGGGTTCTTTTGATGTTGGCCATGAACCTCTCAACCATCCCGTTGGCCTGTGGCCATCTCGGAGTTATCTTCCGATGGTGGAATCCCATATATCTCGCAAAGTTCTCAAAGTCTGTGCTCATGAACGGTGCTCCATTGTCGGATTTTATGATCCTGGGTATTCCGTATGTGGACAACATGCGGTCCAGTACCGGGATGACACTGGCGGCTGCCGTGCTGTCCACAATCTGTGCATCTGGGAATCGGGAGTATTCGTCTATTAGCACTAGCATGTATGTGCCATTTCTTAGGGGTCCAAAGAAGTCCACCGCCAGTTCTTCCCATACCTTCTTCGGTAGTGGCGACATTTGGAGTGGGTTAGGGTGCGGAGGCGGTGCTACCTGTGCGCACGTCGTGCATCGACCTATGATTTCCTCCACCATCATGTCGAGTTTGGGGAACCACACTTTTTCCCTTAGTAGTCTCTTGGTGGCAACCACTCCTCGGTGGCTTTCGTGTGCTACCTGGATTGTTCTGGTGCGCAGTGACTTCGGGAGGAGTACTTTGCATTCTTTTAGTATTACGTGGTCATCGACGATGGAGAGCTCGTCCCGGACGTGGTCTATTAGTTTGACATCCTCTCTGACCTCTTCCGCTTCGTGCTGCGCCTGTTGACGCATGTGTGCCCTTCTGTCTTCTTGTATGCAGTGGCGTACGATGCGTAGAGCCGGGTCTTGCTCTGAGTGTGCAATGATGTCTGCCCAACCCACTGGTAGCGGCTGTAGGTGATGCACCACATAGTTGAGGTATTCATCAGCGATGGATGGTTGGGGTATGGCGGGGCTACTTGGGTGGCGTGACAGATAGTCCGCAGGATTTTCCTCTTTCCCCGGCCGGTGCTTGATGTTAAACTTGTAATCCTGCAGTCGTAGGCCCCATCTGGCTACTCTAGGCGGCATCCTAGACTTGGGGTCCCCATATATTGTGATCAGTGCCTGGTGGTCTGTGACGATGGTGAACTCCTTGCCGTACACAAACAGGTGAAAGTGCTCACATGCCCATACCACCGCTAGGCTCTCCTTTTCCGCCTGGGAGTATGCTTGTTCTGTCGGGGTTAGGCTCCTGCTGGCGTATGCGACCACGTATATTTTCACGGGTTCTAGAGGGTCAATCTGCGTTAATATGGCGCCCAGGCCTACGGGGCTGGCATCCACTATCACCTCGGTGTGCCTTTTCGCATCATAGTACGCCATGTCCTCCGCCTTGGAAATGGCATCTCGTATCGCCTCAAAGGCCTTTTGACAGTCCAAGGACCATGTGTAGGGTTGTTCCTTGCACATTAAGAGGTGCAGCGGGTTACTGATGGTTGCATAGTCCTTCAGGTATCTGGAGCAGTAGCTGGCCAGCCCCAGGAAGGAGCGAAGCTCCGTTGTGTTCGTTGGGGGTGCGGCTGAGTTGAGTGCCGCCACCTTCTCCGGGTCTGGTCGCATCCCTTTGTCAGAGAATATGTGGCCGAAGAATCTTAGGGAGCCTTTCTCAAATTCGCATTTGGCCTTGTTGAGCGTCAGCCCGGCCTCTTGCAGTGCGGCGCACACTCTGTGGAGAGCAGTGTCGTGATCTTCTTTGGTCTTTCCAAATACGAGGACGTCGTCCGAGTAATTCAGGCAGTTGGGCACGTGCCTGATGACTCTATGTATTTCCTCCTGGAAGATTTCGGCTGCTGAGGATATCCCAAAGCTAAGCCTCTTATATTGGAACAGACCCAGGTGTGTGACAAATGTCGTGATGTACCTAGATTCGGGAGCAATCTCAATTTGATGATAGCCTTTGTTGAGGTCCAGTTTCGAGAAGACCTGTGCCCCATGGAGCAGGTGTATCATGTCGGTGATCCTGGGCGCCTGGTGCCTTTCTCTCTCAATGGCCACGTTGGCTCTCCTCATGTCGACACACAGGCGCATCGATCCGTCCGGTGACTTCTTGGGGACAGGAACGATGGGGGACACCCATGGAGTGGGCCCTGAGACCGGTTCAATGACGTTGAGTTTGATTAGCTTGTCCAGCTCCTCTTCTACCTGATGTTGTATATTTATTGGAATGCCCCTGTAGTGCTGGGCCACGGGCGGTATCTTCGGGTTTATGTGCAGCTGTACCTTTCGGTGTTTTAGTTTTCCTAGGCCCCTGAATAGCTCGGGGAATGACTGCTCGATGGCATCCGGTCTAGCAAAGTATTTGTGGGCCATAAGCTGGTACAGGATGTGCACCAGGCCCATCTCGACGGCTGTCTTAAAGCTGAGGATGCACCCACTGTTGGCTTCCGTCTTCAGGATGTGTAGCGTGATCTTTGCTGCGTGCGATTTATGTACGCACCATGCTGATATGCTTCCTTTGCATGGTAGTGGGGTTGTGGCTCCATAAGGGTATATGTCCACTGACGCTTTTCGGATCTTTGGAGGGCTGGCGAGTGAGCTGTACGCCTGTTCACTTATTATGTTAACTGTCGCCCCCGTGTCTATGAGGAATTCCACCGGTGTGTTGTTGACTTGTAACAGGACTGTGTTGGGTGGCTGTGGCGTTGTTGAGCGCCCACACGTACCCTTTTTTCCATTGATCATCCTCTGATGACTGGGATTCACTATCCGATGGGGATCTCATCTCAATGTACCGGACGAACCGTCTTCTTTGCGATCGCCTCGATCCGTCCGATGGCCTTCTGTCGTCTCTGGCGTAGGAGCTCCTTCTGGGTTTTTCTACTCTCCTGGGTCCCGGCTGATCTTCTTCCCCTCTGCCTGCTGGTGGGCTCTGTCGCGAGTTTCTCCTTCTCTCCTGTTGTCTCGGTCTGCTGGGTCCTTGTCCTGGCGGATTTTTGCAGACGGCTCTGTAGTGATCCATTCCGCCACAGGCGGCGCACTTTTGTCCTACAGCTGGGCAGTCGCCCACGTGCGGATACTCAAACCCGCATCTGTAGCACGTGGCGTCTGTTCCTTTCCCTCCCGGTGAGGGTGCGGTGTGTAGTCTGTTAATGGCCTCAGCAGCCAGCGGCGGGTGTTGAATGGTAACCTTGCCTAGGCTGTCGAGCTGCAACTCAACTGCTGCCTCCATCCTGGCAAGTGCGAGAATTTCCTCGAGGGACCTTTGTTTTTGGAGGAGCTGCTTCCTAAACGGCTGCGAGATGCAGCCGGCTATGACTTGAGATCTTAGCGCCTCGTCATTTGAGTACTTATGGAATTCACAGTACTTTAGCTTGATGCGTAGGCGCATCACAAAGTTGTGAAGGGACTCTCCTTTCTCCTGTCTTGTCGTGTGAAAGACATGGCGCTCGTAGTCTATGTTTGTATGGGGCGTGAAGTATTCCGATAGCTTCCCATGTAGTTCCGCATAGGTGACCGTGTCTACGTTCATCAGTTCTCCTGCGATGTCTCTGATGGCGGGGCCTACTGTCATGAATAGAGTGTTTTTCAGCATCGCGTTGTCGGTCAACCCGATACCCCCCGTGTAAAATTTGAAATCCCTGAGCCACACGACCCATCTGGGTCCTAGGTTGGATGTGTCTCTAACATCAAAGGGGCCCGGTAGCGGTAAATTGTGAGCGGCGGTACCTGAAGTTGGTGCCTGTTGAGGGCCATCAGCCATGGCTCCAGCTCCGTCCGACGAGGAGGCTACGGGGCTCGCTGGGGCCGACATGTCCGCTGCGACGGTGGAGGTCTCCAGGCGCCTCTGTGCTGCCTACTGTCGTGCTGTGCGGCAACCCGCAGCACATATGGTAGTGCTTAGCCTCTCCACTGGCTATGGTGTGTCCTTGGCCTCCTCACGGGCTGGTGCATGCTTCCTGGTGTTGCCCCTTGGATCCTTGGGCCGTTTCAGGGCCTCCCGCCGATCGCAGGTGGACGGGGCCAGCAGCAGTGTGCCCGCGGGCCTGCGTTCGCCTCGACAGGCGTGGCTGCGGCCACTCTCCCACACGATGTTTGTGGGGGGGGCCTCCCCCTCCTCGGGACTCCGTGCCAGCGCCCTCTCCCGCGGGTCCCTGCGTCCATGAGGTGCGCCGACGCGCCACGCCGCTCGACCGCGGACCTCCGTGGCACCCCTGGCTTCTGGAGCGGAGGTGCGCCGATGCGCTGCTTCAGCTCGACTGCGGGCCTCCGGGGTTGCGAGTGGGTACGATGTACCCCTCGTCGCCAAATGTAGGGTTTTGCGCGGGTCCCCTTACCGCTCTGGACAATATCACGCGGGAGCCGGTGTATAGCGCAACCTCTTTATTCTCCATCTACATAGGAACTGCCCTTCCCAACGTCCCGCCCCCTCCCTAGCCCAACGTCACTTCCCTTGTGCAGGGAGGTAAGACCGCAACGGCGGTCTGCCCACACAACGATGTGGGCGGGCTGTATAGCCCTCACTTAACAACCTGACAGTAGTCATATTGACACACTCATGCACACTTGCCAACGTTTCTCCGTGATAGTTCCCGCTTATTTTTCTTTTTGTGGTTTTTAAATGCAGAACAAACGCGTGATCTTCTGACCTTCCTGTCTATGATATGAAATCATTTTCAGTATTCTACTTGTGGTGTTATTTCCCTTTGTAAACGTAGGAGAATGCAAATTGCCATAGCTGAACGGGTTACACATGGCGGGAGACATCTTGAAATCTCTATATATGTTCCGGAAACACTACACAATATCCTGTGTGATAGCCCCTGAATCAGGCATGCAGCTTATTGTTATACATGATGAGTTTACATATAGAACAAGCAGACATCATGGAAAAGGAACAGGCTGTTTTGAACAGCTAAGTACTTTCAATGAGTTTTTGGTTGGTAAATAATGAACGGTATGTTTTTATTTTATTTTATTTCAATTGTTTTATTATAAAGCGCTTGATGCCAGAGTTCGGTTTCCAAGAGGATCCAAGATTCGAACCACTGGCTCTGCATGGTTTTGCTTCAAAGATGAGCACGTTGCCCCTATGCTATCCTCCGCTCACTATTGCGAGTAGTGTGGGGACTGTCTTTGAGAATAAGACATGCAGTTAATAAGCATGGCTTACAACAATTACTAGATGCTTAGTTGTTGCAGCCCAGCACGAGACCATGCTGAGGTGCTCATTTCCTCTGGTGCACACTTAAATGATACATTAGTGTGAGTTCCTCAGCTGGACTCAGGGGGATGGAGTCACCTCTAATAAATGTATGAGCACTCCAGCCACTTGCCTGTGCCCTCAACCTGTGCCCTGGATAGGTTGCATTTGCACCTTGCTCAAATCTCAGACCTTATCTGGAGCATGGCAAACTACATACTGCAGCGCTTTGCTGAGTTCAATTGATAGGGGTGGGGAGTTGGAGGGGGTGTCATGTCCTGTAACAACTACTAGTATCATGTCCCACAGAAAAGTTGTAGTGAAGCATGCTAAAGTATTCTACAGTGCTTTATTGAGGCCAATGTCGCGGAGGGGGAGGAGGGATCACCCTTACCATGGCAAATCCCATGAAAACTATGTGTATACAAGCTTGTAGCAACGTGCATCAAAGCGCAGCAAAGTATAATCTGCAGCACTTCATTGAGGCTAATTGTTGGTAGGTTGAGGAGGGTCCATCCTTGCCACGTCAGGTCCTGTGAAAATTACGTACATACAAGCATGTGGAAAAGGTGCGGCAAAAGCTGGTAAAGCACAGTCAATAGTGGCTCACTGAGGCCAGTTGTTGGTTGTTGGAGGAGGGGTCACCCTTACCATGTCAGGTCGTGTGAACATTACTTGTATCTAAGACTGTGGCAAAGGCACAGTAAAGCGCAGTAATGCCCAGTCTGTAGTGCTTCACTGAGACCCACTTGAAACACTTGTGTATAGGCGCGTTATAAATGCCATATCAAATCATATCATTGTTGGGTGGTGGATGAGGAGTCACAGTTACCTTGTCAGATCCTGTAAAAACTATGTGTATCCTTCCCCTTGCCAACAATAAAATGTCCTGACCCTTAACCGGATCACGGGTAAGGGCCAGGGTAGAACGGAATTAAGGTTTGTCCTGGGCATTGATAAGGAAAAGAGGGAACTCAATGTCATGATTCCTAAAGCAAAACGAAGTACAACAATATCAGGGGAGAAAATCATGGCAGCTGCAAGGAAGAGATATCAATCCTAGCTCCGAAGTTATAGACATGGGGTAAACTCGGCAGCCTGGAAGTATATTAACCAGTTCATAAGGACAAACAACTCCCAGAAGTTCTGGCACTTGATCCACTGTAATGGGTTGGGCAGTGCAGCCTTGGAAGTTAGCAGCATAACAGAGGCACAATGGGGTGTATGTATTCAAGACACGTTCTGGCTGGACTCTAACGTTAGAAGGGAGGGATTCTCTCGACGTGGCACATTAGTGTCTGAGCATATCAGGGATGTAGACGTTGAGGGTCTGATAATCAAAATGAAGGCCTCCATGGCCAGTGGCCCGGATGGAATGTGTAATGAGGTAATAAAGAGAGACCCTATTTACTGGAGCTCCCTGTTACATCACCCTTTCCTTCATATCTGTGAAAGAAGAAGTATACCTTATACTTGGAAAACCTCAATACTTATACCAGTACATAAGAAGGGTATCACACAGTCAGTGTTGCACATTTTAGACTCCAGGCGATGCTAGATTGCAGTGCTAAGCTATTTGCTTCTATCTTGCTCTCACTCATGGCTGTTTGGGTAAAAAGGGAAGGCCTGCCGCCCTTCCATCAGACAGGTTTTAGGAAGGGGAGTGGCACCTCCCATTCCATCTGGGCATTATTGACCCTTATATCAGACAACCACTCCGATTCGGGATCAGCTCTATACCTCGCTTTTGTTGACTACTCCGCAGCTTTTGATAGTGTTATTAGATCAAGGATGTGGGAGAAGTTAAAGGTGAGGTATAGACCCTTCATTATACTCCTTTACTTAGATACTGAGGTGAGGGTGAGAGCATCACTGGAAGGTACCCTCACAAAGCCTTTTGCTACAAATAGAGGCCTTAAGCAGGGCTGCCCTCTGGCGCCCTTGGTATATAATTTATACACAGCATAGCTATCACTGGCACTCAGGTGCTGCAAATAACTTTCCTCCGCGCGATGGCAATTAAGCCATGAATTGCCTAAAATATATGCAGATGATACGTCACATTGGACCAAACAGCCATAGGTATGCAACGCTCCTTGGATGCCTTACATGTGTGTGCAACTGAGCATGGGTTGTGCCCTAACCTGATTAAAACTAAGGTGATGATTGTGGGTAGAGGTCCACACAGCGCAATATCTTTTAGGTGTAGTCTTGGGGGGGTCACTTGGAACAAATTGAAGAGTATAAATACCTGCGAGTGGGAATTAGGGCCAAAATGACCTCAGCTCATTTATCAGAGAGTATCCCCAGGAAAGCTTGGAGAAAGTGGTTGGCAATTAATAAGACCATTGACTGACATTGTGGTCATTCCATAGAGGTGAAGATTAGAAGATTATAGCCTATAGACATGCAATTATATCTTGTATTTTATATGCTTTGGACGTCTGCCCAGCACGGTTACATAACTGGTAACCAAAGTTAGAGGCAAACCTTTTACGCTCCTTGATGGTTTTACCAGCAATGGTACCAGTTGAAGCCTTACATCTTGAACTTGGACTTTGGTCACTCACGTCGCTGTGGAAGGTAGCGACATGTAAATTATGGGCAAAGATTCAGTTAAGTGGGCTCTCTGAAGCGACCTTGCTGAACATGACGATACTGCATGTTAGGTGATTGTCTAAAAGCGGCTGGTACAAAGAATTGGCCCATGCGGTAACTGTACATCTTAAGGAAATGGGAGTAGACGCGCTCCCCATAACGTGTCAAGACTTGTACCTTCTAAAATTGGAACACAAGTCAAGATAGTTGGATATATCCCAAGCTGTCAACCACCTATCCAAGCTGCGAAAATATGTAACATACTCTGATCAGGGCTTCACTTTTGATTCCCTGTTGCGGTTTATTACACGGTCACCCTCAACTGAGGGAGTTCATTTCCCCCAATCAAGGTGGCGCACAACAAAGCACTATTAGTTTGTTAAGGTTCACTTTTTTAAGGCCTCACACCCGTCACTCACCCAACCCCAACAAATACCTGGTGCCCCAATGAACTAGGAACCAATTCGGTGTTTAGTAAGAATATAGATTCATTAATTTTATTCAAACCAAATCTGACAAACAGTCAAACATCAGCTGCCAATGCTGTGGCAACACAAGAACAGAAATGACTTCCGTAATGCCATCAACGCAGAGCTAACACTAAGCTATTCGGTCACAATTTCCTGCAACTTTCATTTCAGATCCCTCACCAATCCTAAAAACGAACCATTCAAAACACAGTGATTGCTGTTTTGCTTATAATACTTTTCTCCCAGCAAAGGCCAGTGGAAGAGAGTGGGAACACAATGGGAAAATCATTTTGGGATTCTGATAAAATGCACTCTTTGGAAAATGGATTCAAGGACAAAAATCGTTTCTTTTCACTTATTACCACTGATGCAATATTAGGGAAAGAAAAGCAAATGGGATTTTTTTTGACACACCTAAAAAGAATAGGTAGGCCTTTGTGGTTAGGTTCAGGGCACAAAGGGAACAAATGGGAAATGTGTTTTTCCCACCACACATGCAAAGGAAATAATAGACTTTGCAATTCTGATTTAAAATGAAGGGATCAATGGGGAATTTCGTTTTGCACCCTGCACCCTCACTTGGAAATGGGGTTTTGGGATTAATTCTTTTGGCAAAGCATTACTTCTATACCAGCTTAAAACACACTGGGAAGAGCTTGTTAGTTTCAAATGCTAACAAAACACATCCCATGATTTATTTAGGGGAATTCCTTTATTTACTTTAATTAATTATGCTGAGGATCTACACAGACAACAGGATATACTGCTATGGGGAAATACTAGAACAATACTTGAGAAAAATGCAGGCCTACACAATCTATGGCTTCAGGATAGTTTTACTTACAGGAGAAGCCTTGTAATGGGCATCAGGGAACAGCAGGGCACCTCTGGAACAGCAAGGTTGTCAGACAAGGATAGTCATTTCTGGCTCCTCCAAAGGGTCCCAGTCAGCGTCTATGCCTCGAGGTCCCTGTCTCAAATGCAAGATTTGGGGCCTCTCTGTTTGGATGATTCTCGCAAGAGCTCAGCAGCAGGTTACCTCCCGGAATAAGTGGAAAAAGCCCTGTTCTGTTACAAACTGGTTTACTTATCGGGCAAATGACATCACGATGTGTCATGATACCCGCGAAAGGGATTGGTTGGTTTTCTCTACCCACCTCCCACCTGTGTGCTAAAAGGACAAGGAGATGAGGGGTGTGAATTATGAAATCTGTGGAAGTAGAAAGCTGTGTCATCCCAAAATGACATGAGGGCTTGGCATGTTTAAACTCTGAAAATCTATCAACATGGCAAGTAACCTAATTTTTAAATGTATGGATGAACTACATTTTAAGGCAAATCAGATGATGCTAATCTGAAGTCAGCACGCCATTCCTATGCAGAGATATAGGGGGTTATTCCGACCCTGGCGGTAGGGGGTTAACGGCACCGGTAAGGATGCCGATGCCGTTAACCCTCTACTGCCACATTCCGAGGTCCCTTAGCGGGTCCCACCAGGAACGGCTGGTCTAACCAGCCGACCTTAGTGGGACCTGTTAAGGGACCATGGAGCTAATAACGGGCTTGCTCTTTGCTGGCCCGTTATTAGCGCTCCTTCCCCATTCCCATTGAGCCATATGGGGGCTCAAATGGGAATGGGGAATGGTTTACAAAATAGAGACTTACCGGGTCCACATAGGTTGGAATGTCCCGGTAAGTCCCCATTCCGTCTACCCGGACCCGGGTTTGGAGGCAGCCATGGTGTAATGTTTATCACACATAAATCGTTTAGGCATGGTTCATTCAAAAGAGTTACTGTCACCTTTAATACAATTCTGGAATGACAGTTCTGGCATATAACCTGCCCTTTTATGAAATCATATGTATTTTTCCATTAACTAAACTCATGCCTTTCCTTTGTTCTCCTAAGTGTATTTCTTTATATTTTTTTAAGCGATGGACCTGATTGATTGTTGACAACCAGACCTCCCCCTCCAGGACCAGCAGAGGAAAGGTCTTGGAGGTTAAGTTTCATTTTTAGGAGAAATGATCAGCTGCATGTAAAAACTTTGCAAGAAATGACTTCCTTATTTGCAATAGTGCAATGGAAAACTCTTGCTTTTTTCCATAAATGTCTTCTAAATAACTTGAAAGGTGGCTTCAAATTACTGAACCAAGTATTATGTGAAGAATCAGAAAAAAATCTAAACAACTGGAAAAAGCATTATTTAAACATTTTAGCTGCCCTAAACTCTTCAGTAGATGTACTAAAGACCAACCCAACCAAAGTCAAACAAAAACTCTTAGATCTAGACTGGATATATACAAAAGAAAACGTAAGCGCACTTAGACTCTATGGCCAGAAAAATCCAGTACCTAGTAAAAGAGGAAAACCACAACTTTATCTGAAAAAATTCCACTGCAGACTACGGAGAATGGAATGAATGAGACTGTGGATGAACCTAATGCCTACGAAAGAAATTCCGGAAGCCAGGAACAAAAGACTCTGAGGGTCCATATCTGCAAGTGGTGATGAGAGCAAAAGGAGACCTTGCGCCATTTCATTATGCAATGATTATGCAATGCCCCGGTTTGAATAATAAGAGAAACAGATGGGTGGGTAGATTTGTTGGAAATTTATATCGAGAACTTCGGACAACTGGTGGTCCGCTATTCTTCAAGGGAAAAGCATCCCTTTCGTGCTGTCTGTACTCGGTTTCTTGAAAGATGTATTTCCTAGCATAGACAAGACGGATGAGCCTACTAAGACATGTAACAAACGCTCTACCTCGGACTAGTAGATATGTAAATAATACTTTTTGTTGAGTCAGTAGTATGGCACTTTAGGGAATAGTTCCTTTACTATATAACTAATGCATGAACCTTTTGAAATGTCTTAAAGTGGGCTGATGACGATGAGGAGAAAGATGATGATGTTGTTTTTTATCTTTTTTTCTTTTTTCTTTTTCTTGTCCCTTTTTCTCTCTCCTTGTTTCCTTTCTTTTCTGAAATCTTAAATTTTGTTACAAGCATAAGGTTTTAATAACTGTAAAACCAAATGCCTACTAAATTCATGTTCAGGAGAAATGCCCAGCTGCATGTAAACATTCTGCAAGAAATGTCTTTTAAATTCACACACAATACATTTTACATGACATTTTATAAGGCACCAGGGCCTTATATGCATGTGTAATGTACTTCTTTCATCTCACAGTTGCAAAAGACATGAGTATCACTTCTGGATTGCCCATATGTATAGGGCAGTTATATGAGAAAACCATGTTCAAACATTGAACGTCTAGTAGGCACTTCTCTCTGCAACTGTCATTTGTATGAGGAAAAAGGAAGTTATTTTATTTTTTTAAATTGCAAGAAACTTGGTTTCAATTAAGATTTCGGGATCACAGTCTCATGTTGCACAAAGATATTGTACACGCTTGCTATCTGTCTCTTTAAATAAAACGTGTAGCTTTCCATGGATTTAGTAAAACAGCCTTTTCAGCCACATGTCTTTCCCTTGCTGAAATAAACTGTGCACATCTTTGCACTTTTGAGATTTAAGCCCACTTTCTTTCCTTTGAGATTTAGGCCTGTGTTTGGTTTAATAGGCCTCATGTCTGATATCACCATTTCTGTGCTGGACTTATACTTCATAGGGACTTCACAAATCACTCTGGCCTCTTTATTTCTGGCATTCAGGGGCTATATTTCATCCCACATCTGCTAGGAGCTATTTGACCAAATTTAGCACTCCCTTGCTGATTAGTTTCATCCTTGCCTTACATTTTAATACTCTCCGTGTCGTAGAAAACACTGAGTCCTCCTTGGGCATCTCATGGGGACAGCAGTTATGCAGACCCTGCTCTAACCAAGTAGAAACACAAAGGCATATCCTTACTAACTGTGGGGCACTCAATAGGTAATAAGGGAAGGGTTATGAGAAGTTCAGGTTACACTCATCAGAACAAGGCTGGAGCATGCTTTTTAGTGGAGGTTCCTTGGTAATAGCTTCTGACACTCATTACATTTTGCAACAGGCACTGGTAAAGATAAATAATAGAACAGCAAACTATTGGGATTCGTATCCCACCAGCAAAGGAATAGTTATTTAGAGATGAATTGCCTGTTGCAGTAATTTTGGAATCTATGTGTGGAAAGGTTTAAGCTTTTAATACAATCGGTTTTAAGGTATTGGTATTTATAGAATGATGTAATGAATTTGTGGGATTGGTTTTAGAATGTATTGAAATGAATTGTAATGTGTTTTAGTTTTAAACTGTAGAAGTGTAAAAGTGTAAAAGGTTGACAATGTTGTACCAGACGCACATAATAAAAAGAAAAAGAAAGAAAAAAGATTTTCTTTGGTGAATCATAATTCAGGCCGGTGCTAGGGATGTCAATTGACCAAAATGCCAGCGGTAGCGGTAGGGATATGACACACCAGATGACATCACAGGAAGTGATGTCACATGACCTTTGACCCGGGTGGCATTAGTTCCTCTTCAACCCTGATGACATCACCAGAAGTGGCTTGCGGGCATTTATAAAGTACATAAATGTACATTTAAACAAATTATTATATAGGTTCTAATGCAGACTAGAATATTTTAGATACCAACCAAATGTTAACAAGGGTGCTGCCTTCATATGGCATGGATGGTGTCATGATAATGATAATGGTTTGTTATTTATATAGTGCTTACGCCTAAGCGCTGTACATAGTTATGTAACAGGATTGCTATGCTATGCTATGCTATGTTACACAGGAGTGCTATGCTATTTTATGCAATACTCTGCTATGTTATGCAATGCACCGTTATGCTACGGTATGTTACATTAGGATCTCCCATACAGTGTGGCCTCAGACCCTTCATGTCTCCTGCCTCTGCTTGCTCTACACTCATTGGCATCCAGACAGGCCAAAAAAACTCTCATAGGGCAGAGGGCACATCAGACCTGCCCTTCCACTTATTCTCTACGAGTATAGCCATAGCCCCATAAATGGGATATAACAGAAGGCCTTCTGCGAATGCCACTTATCCATAACACAACACGATGTCCCCGCAGGGCTCTGTCACAAGGTCACAAGTGAGATGCAATATAGTGCCAGGTAACACCCCCATTGTGAAAGTACTGAGCCCCATTAGTGTTTGCCTGTGATATGCTATATAAACTGGCACTCTAGGGTTGGGGCCCTAGAAAGAGCTCTGTGTGCCAAATTGCTTGAGCACTTGCATGCTGTGTTCACTGCTGATCCCTCTGTATGCCATGTATTTGCGATATAATACAGGAAGCAGGATTTACCTCAGTCTGTGACCCTCCTCTTGCTTATATTACTTATTCTCTGCATGCTGTGGCCGGTCCTTTGAGAAGAGGGTGTGGGATGTATTGACCCACTAGCTCTGCCCTGCAACATCACTGTGTATTGGTGGCACCAGAACCAGCAAAATGGCCGCAAAAAGCCCTATGCGTGCTAAACCTCTGAAAATTGCACTGTGAAACCAGAAAGTTGTCCGCCAATCTACTTTGCCTGTGTCAGTGGTGGAACAGGAGACCACACTGCTAAAACCTGTCATTGGGCTGCCCAGAGAGTGAAAAGGGAAACTACATGAAAGGCAGTGCTTCATTGCAAGGAAACCCAGAAGTGCTCTGAAATCCGCTTTTTCCTTGGTTGCTGAAAGTACAAAATAATGATTCCAAGCATCAGAAAATATCCAACATCTTTGTTGGGTGGTACACGCCACTTTATTTAAAGAATCCACATAAGCACACAATGTCAAGAAAAGCAAATTCCATCACAAGAATATCCACATTAAAAAGTGTGCTGGTTTGTATAATCTGTCAGAAATGGGCACAGTACTGCTGGCTGCCTGTGTGACAGCTGTCAATTAAGTACATTGTAAGCTTAAACTTATGCAGAAAATCAATTGGTTGAAATGAAGTGACCTGCCAACAAAAGCAATATAGGTTGCAACTATTTAATCTTTATATTTAAAAAGACTGGAATTAGAGTTGTTTGCCTATTTTGAAAATGTAAGTTTATTTTATCAAAGACAATTTTAAACATATTGACTTTAAAGTAAATCTGATGCCAGCCAAAGAGCTTCAAAGCAAATTCCACAGTTTGCTCCAACAAAAGGCATCTCTCCTGCTTCTCATCAAAGCCTGGGAACTCCCAAACAGGCGTTAATGAAGAGGGGAGGGGATTTTGCTCTGCTGCTCTGGAGAGAGACAAAAGACTCCCTTGATTGAAAAGATATGCAGATGCAACTGTCAACAGAAACTCATGCCAAAGGACAGAGGCGGGGATTGCTCTTGACCCACCAAAACTTTGGGGGCTGGGACAGACAGTTATGTGTATTCTTAAAGCACAAGAAAGTATATTTTTGAAAAGGACTAACAGAGGACTGTGCAAAATTGTAAAAATGTGTAAAATACAGTATTGTTAATATGAACATTCTGGTCATGTTTTAAAACTACTCAGAACGCTGTGCTATGTTCAGGGACATGACTACAGAATTTTTGGTTTTGTAGCAATTGTGGTGATGCCAGAAACATGAACTTCACATGATTATGCCCAGATATCATGTGCACCTATGTGTAAAAATGTGGACAAATCTGACATGGGGTACCAGACCAAAAGTGTGAAAAATTGCCAAATCTAGACCCAAGCTCTCACCGAGACGGGGCTCGGATGAATACTTGCTCCACCAAATCTGTGATCTCAATATGCTGTTGCTAGCAAGTTTGCAACATTGTAAATATGTCTTGTATGAAAAATAGATTTTATGTGCAGAAACAAAGGGGAGGTTCTCCCTGGATCATAAAATACAGCATCATCATGACACTCTGTTTTCTTCTCAAATCAGGGGAGAGGAAAGACCATAACCAATAGAATACCAGGGGGTGTGCCTAGTAGAAGTCAGCATACCCACCCTTTTAGAAAATACATAAATAGAGATAGATTAGGTCCTAGAGACACACATTAACCCACCATCTGATTGCTGGCGGAGCACTTTGCAAGAGAAATCCATATTCCAGACTCCAGAACTTTGAAAGCAGAAAGGCCCATTTCCAAAGCTGACCCTTCTCAGCTTGGCCTTTTAAAATCCTGAATCTTGATTTGACCCCAGATCTCCAAGGGGAACAAAAGAACAGCCTGGCTGAGCTGTGCTGCTCTTTTGCTCAAAACTATTGCCAGAATCCCAAGATCCAAACCAGTAAAGCTTGCTGATTGCAGAACCAGAACCGGTCAGATCCAGTCCAATCCCGCCGTGCAGTGTCCAGAGTGCTGTGCTGAGTGCAGAACCAGAGCGCCTTGAGTCCAGTCCAGTGTGCTAGCTGAATTCCTGTCCAGAAAGTATCCCTGACCAGATCCCTGACGGGTCCATTCCAAACAGTGGTAGTGAGTATCCATAGCATAGGATTGTTGCAAGCAAATATCTTATCCATAAGTAATCCTATCCAAACCCATTCTATTATATCCAGAACTGCATTGTAGAAAATATTTTATCTTACCTGAATCTTTATCTCATCCCTATAGTCCTTTGGTAATAGTAGTGTTAAAATCATCTTTGCGCTAAAATATTTGCTGGAGAAAGGTAAGCATCTCGGCGGGTAAAAACCATCCAGAGGTGTCACTGGACTGGTGGCTGTGCTGTCGTGTAGTTTGTGGCTTCATAGTCTTCCTAGTGTAAGAAACCTTGTCTGTAATTTTAAAAAAGGGCAACATTGTTTTACAAATTTTTACTCTTTCTGAAAAAACCAACCTCCACAAAAACCTTCATAACTTCTGCCTTGTGTATGAAAATAGATATAGATACGGCATTTAAGTGTCAAATTGAAGCTAACATCCTCAGCTTTCCAACGAATTCAAAACCGCATCCCAAATCCTTATAGTTTTTCCACAATCGCTCTTACCGCGCACAGAAAAGTTTGCCATAAAATTTTTCATTTGGCTCAAATCTATCATGTGTGAAACAGCTGTTCATTGCATCCAACCTCAGAATTAAGTTTTCAATTTGCTAGTTATTCAATAATCATTGCTAGTGTCGTTCTGATACCATACCAAGCGGCTCCCACTAGTATTGAAACCATTTTAGTGAATTAAATCCATTTTTCAGTGTTTTCCCATTCATTTAAACCCATATTCAAAACCATTTTGACAAGGTGCAATCATTCCTGTTTTTCTCTGTGTTTGCTGGGGTGAAATTGGGATTGATACTGTGTTTGTTGAGTGTGTATTTCTGAAACCTGTTTCTCTCATTCCATTTCTTTATACTGCATATTGGGGGGATTGAGTAGTGTGCAGGGGGAAAGAGTGATCACATTGCATTTTGATTGAACCCACACAAGGTATTATTCTATGCTGCATTATTTTTCCTATCATTACTCCTTCTGATTAAAGAGATTTATTGTGACATCACCCCATTGGTGATCAATGTATAAACCATTAAATAGTGATATATATATATATATATATATATTGTGAAAATACCTAAAATAAATCTTTTTAACTTTGCAAAACAGCCTGCTTCCTGGTTCAGTGTGACCGGGGGGATTCAAAGAGAGGGGTGTGATATAAGGGTATATCATTCAGAAATAAAATAACCTATAGACATAAATGAATAATTAAGGCTTCCAGCTGTGCATCACACGCTAGGCATTGACTTAGGTGGAGTGTCGAGTTGAAATCACTTACAAGGGCCGATCTTGGCCATGACAATAGGACACATGTACATACATCATCATCATCACAACCAAAGTTGGTACTCATTTGTTGACCTGGGAAGGATGAAATATTGTGGGGTTTAATGGCAGCCCGGGGATCAATGCCATGAAAGGCAATGTTATGCCCAAAATGTGCATGGGAAGGCACACTGGCACTCTGAAAAGCCAGCATCAAAAATGTCAGCACTGTTAATATGCCTAGTAAATATATTGTATGCAGTGGTCGAAGTGGGCAGGAGCAGTTAGAAATGGTGCTCTTCTAACTTTTTTAATTAAGTTTTACTGTTCCAATACTTTTATCTAACAAAGAAACCGTTTCGGAATAGTCTCACTTTAAAATAAAAGTTTAGGAAGCAGTTGAAACTTAGTCCTTCAGTACACTGCACTGAACATTCCCTTAAACAGCAGGTACATGTGTTTGGGGGTTTGTATTGTGTGATTGAGGGGGTGTGTGATGGGGTTTGTGGGAGCGGGGAAGGCCAGCAGGGAACGTAGTTACACTACTTCTTTTCATGCACTTCAACCACTGATTGTATGTACTTCTGTAGTTAAAGCAAGGAATATGTGAAACATGAAATCAGGCTGCAGAAAGGAATTGGAAAGGCACATCGTGAATGACAAACTGAAAAGGCAGTATTTCATTTGCATCTGCAACATATCATAATGCTGTTTCAAGTAAAGACATTTCCACACACTTATTGGGCCTTGCATGTGATTGATAGAAAGAAGAAACATTAAAGGCTCATTCTAAATGGAAAGCATGGCATTTGCAAACACAGAATCACCTTCACAAATAAAGGTATCTGTTTCTAGACGCATGACTTTAGGTTTCTATTTCCAGAGAAGGGCTCAAATTCTAATCAGAACGCTGAATCAGGGACCAGAAAGGAATTGAATTGGGCCTGTTCTCTAAACTAAGCAACAGATCACCCATTAGCCCTGAGTGAAGAAAGGCTGGTGACTTTTCCCCGGAACAAAATCAACAAGGGAGCAGCAGAGACTCGAGCAGATGCTTTGAGGGGAAATGAAACCATGAAAAATACGTGAAATTTAGGGTGTTGTTTGATGGTCAGAATCATATGTATGTAGTTATGTTGCTATAGATTTACAAGAAAAAGTATATTTTATCAATTTTCCTGAGATCCGCACATTGCATAAACATAATGTAACTATCATTTTAGAGCTTATCCCAGGGCAATTTTGATGCAGGAACTTCCATCAAAATTCAACCTTGGGAATTTAAGATACACCTGTTAAGGATTTCAAAGGCACGGTACACTACAAACCAGGACCCTTCCTACTGGCTGGGGACGCAGCGCACAATCAAAATACTTTTATTTTATTTATTATTAATTCAATTTGAGAAAGCACCCAACCCGTCTCACACCCACCTTTACAAACACCCCAGGTCACAATGGACCATGAACCAGGTTGGTGTGTAATAATACAATATTTCTTTATTTTTAAATTTCTATGAAAATCACACAAATTTGATGTAGGGCAGTAATCACCAGTGTGGTGATAGTCATACTGTAAAATGATAGAACACATTTAGTTTGACCTTTTAACATCAGATATATAATGCACAAGTAAATACAGGCAAGATTACTTTTGGGGGGTGTTTTCTGATAGCACCACAGTTAGTATTTCCCCCTATTTTTGTGTGGGTAGAAAGGAGTAGCTAGGTGTCAGGTATACTAGGCAACAAACAGAATGCAAATCCGACCTTCCCCCTCTGAATAGGAGGCAAAATCTAATTGACAACCTTTGAACATTTAGCATAATAGCACTCGGAATTGCTAAATAGTTATTTTACATGTTCGGTTGAATGAATGAGGTAGAAATGAGTATAGCAGTATCAAAGATGTAAGAACACCAGCAAACTACAACGCAATGTACTAAAAGCGGGCCTACAGTTCAGAAAATCGACTTGGGAAGAAAAAACACAGTGCAGCCAAATCACATGTGGAAAAATTGCATTTGCTCATTTTCACGGGGTTAAAATGACAAAACAGCTTGAAAAATGGGTTAAACAGACAAAATCCAAATGTGGTTTTGATTCTAAGGGACAAATGCACATCACAGGTATCATATGAAAGTGAAAGGGTAACTCTGAAAGGATGACATGATGAGATTCTTAATGGGAAAGAAAAACTCAGTTTTTAAACGGGAATAATTTCACGGGACAACTCGGTTTGAAAAGGAAGTGACAGGTTTTACTAGATTTTAGTGGCTAGAAAAGAGGAACGCCGCCCCTAAAAAGGTTAAGCTGCAGTCTCAACCCCCTCATGCCACGTGCCTCTTTATGGGGAATTAATAAATGTTTTCAAAATAGTAATAAGGACTTACATAAGGACTGGAATGAGTTGGAAAGAAAGCGCTAACATTTGGAGATCACTACAGATTTTCCTAAAAACAACGTACACAGAGGATTCTGGCAGTTTAAGGATTTTTGTTCTAGGGCAGTTATAGTATCTCTATGGGACTGGACCTAATACAAGGTAACAAAGCAAGGGATGCAGTTTGTGGTTGCTGGGGAAGGGAAATACTAACAACAAGCAATTGAATGGGGTAGCTTGGACAGCGGACCGGGTTTCTGAACAGCAAGGCAAGGTCTGGTCAATGCACACTGCAGCAGGCTCTTCTAGAAGGGGATGGCTGGGCCTAGTCTTGTCACTGGACGACAAGGTGGATCAGCTGGGCATGCAGGCAAGGGGGAAAAAGCTAGTCTGGTCACAGGATACTCCCAAAAGGGTACCACAGCTTTTCCCCAATTCTCCCTGAATTAATGGGATTTTTGTGGGGGTTTTCTGGATCAGTGGTTCTGCCTGAATAGGGTCAGCTATCTCTGGCCTGGCAGTGGTATCTGGAATCTTGCAGGTTGAATCTGGAATGTCTGGACCTCTGGATGCACGGTAGCTGGAAAAATCAGAAGAGAGTCCAGAGCTCCCCATGTCTCCCTTTTATATAAGGAGCATGACATCAGAGGATTTTACTATGGTGCTGACTCAAGCTAGACACACCTCTTAACAACGGATAGGTCAGAGTTTGTATGTTGCCTCCTCCCTGGAAGCAGATTGGACTGAAGAAGGTGATTCAGTTTTATGGTGGGTGATTTTACAATGTGCTTTGTTCTACCAAAGTTACTTTTTCCAAAATCAGTTTATGGAACAAAACACTCATATTTACAAATGTCACCATCAGGAAACATATGCAGAAAGGCTATATAGCGTAGAAGACACATGCTGATCCAAATTCCAATAGGGTACGATGCTGTTTAGTCATTCTTGTAATCTTTCGACGTTTGTTACGCTCACCTGGTATCCATGGGGACGCCACCCAGCCCTGGTTGGATGATTTGCACTCTCGAAACCTCTCCCTGTCCCTTGGTAAGACCTCTGGTTAAAGATGGGTCTGAAATATAGGAGAGCTGGATTCAATACCAGATTGTCATTATGTTTTCCCACCACAACTCCTTCCTCCCCCTTGGGCCTTCTCCTCACCTTAATATTGTAAAAGGTGGATTCTCCATCCTGCTCCTCATGGCAGGGGTGTGTAGATGTGGGGGGCGAGCAGCGACCAAGTTACTTCACTGGTGCAAGCCCCCATGTGGGAATCCAGGCTTGCTGCAACTCCATAGGTTATCTATCTATCTATCTATCTATCTATCTATCTATCTATCTATCTATCTATCTATCTATCTATCTATCTATCTATCTATCTATCTATCTATCTATCTATATTTTTGTATTGCGCCACCAACCCATAGGCCTCAGGGCGCTCACAAGAGGAGGAAAGGGACAAAAACAACAGGAAACAATATGAGACAAGGAGAACGGAAAGACATGAAGACTTGGTGAAATCTAAACCTCATAAAGACCAGCAGAATGAGGAAGAAGATAACGGAGAACTGATTTCAAGTACCGAGAGAGCTACGCTAAGAAGACAGAAATGGACCTATCCTTTATCAAACAGGAAGGTCTTCAATTTCTTTTTGAAGATGGGCAGAGACTCACTATTAGAGAGGTATTTAGGGAGAGCATTCCAGAGAGCTGGAGCCCAAGAGTCAAAGCTAATATCCCCAAATCTTTTCAAGATAGATGGGGGCTGAACCAAGACGGTGTTGCTACTTGAGCGCAAGAAACGGGTGACAGGTTTCTTTTTGATCCTGGTAGCGAGATAGGATGGAGCTTGGCCATGAAGGCATTTAAACACAGTAGTAAGGCCTTTGTGGTGTAAGCGCTGTTTCACAGGGAGCCAATGAAGGCTACGCCTGGCGTAAGAGACGTGCATATTGCGCTTAAGGCCCATTACTGCGCGTGCTGCGTTGTTTTGTATGATCTGCAAGGTTTTGATGTTGGCCTGGGAGGTACCGATCATTAGACTGTTACAATAATCGAGCTTGCAGTTTACAATGGCCGCTGCAATCACAGCAAGGTTCTCTATAGACAGATAAGGACGGATCTGCCATAGAAGTTGAATATAATAATGACACGAGGATTTGAGATAATTGGCCTGACGGGTGAAAGATAGCTGCGGGTCAAAGTAAACTCCTAAGGTCTTTACGGACTTAGATACGGGGATTGTATGTTGGCCAATCAGAAAGTTGTCATATTTTGTGTCAAGTTTCTTCAGATTTTTCTGGGTACCTAAAATCAACAGTTCTGTTTTTGCATTGTTGAGGGCCAGTGAGTTTAGAGCCATCCACTTCTGGATTTCAGTGAAGATTGAGTTGATGTGCTCAACATCTTTTTGATACTCACCAGTGAGTTTAATAACAACCTGCGTGTCGTCAGCATAATTGGCAAAATAAATGCCTAGGGCTGACAGAAGAGCGCAGAGAAGACGAGAGTAGATGTTAAAGAGAAGAGGCGAAAGACATGAGCCCTGTGGAACACCACATAATAGTAGGGATGCCATGGAGTGAGCATTATCCTTAGTAACTCTCATGTTCCGTGGTCCCAAAAAAGATTTGAACCAGGCAGAGGCTTCAGGGGAACATTTGCCAATTGTGATTAGTCTATCCGCCAGTAGTTGATGATCGACTAAATCGAACGCAGCGGATAGGTCTAATAATAGTAACAGGGCGGTATGCCCTTTGTCAATAAGGCCAGCAATGTAGGATTTTAAATCTAGCAGTGCAGTCTCAGTCCCATGATTGGGGCGAAACCCAGATTGTTGAGAGGCTAGAATATCATGTTCCTCGACAAAAGTTTGGTATTGACAGTAAGCGATCTTATCTATGATTTTCAGCAAAAAGGGAACATTAGTGATTGGGCGATAGTTTCCTGCTTCTGCAGGATCCAGATTTTCCTTCTTAAGCAAAGGAGTGACCCATGCTTCTTTTATGCTTTCGGGGACATATGATTCACTGAAGGATCTGTTAACAAAGGTAGTAACCCATGGGGCAAGGGTATGAATATGATCTTTAAATAAGGAGGCCGGAAAAACATCTCCCCTACAGGAAGTGGGTTTGAGTTTTACGACGATGTCGATAACTTCGGCTGTAGAAACGGGTTTAAAGGTGAAAACATGAGAATCATTAGGCGAATCCATGTTATCAAAAATGGAGGAGGTATTAGTCAATAATTTGACCTGAGAAATAATATTGTTTTGATGAGTTAGAGTTTTTTTGGTGAAGCTGTTATGGATGTTTTGACACCAAGTACTGTCTGCCGAGGGCATTGACATGGTAGTACAGCCTTTGAGCTCCTGAAGAATGACAAAGAGCTCTTTGGAGCTAGATTTGGCTTTAGAGATCCTAGAGTTAAGATGCAATTCTTTCGTTGAACGAATAAGGGATTTGTACTGTAAAAGCGCCTGCTTATAGGCATACAGACTGGACTCGGATGGTTGTTTGTGCCATTGTCGTTCCATTTTGCGTTTTTTAGAACGGGCCTCAGTAATTTCAACTGAGAATGGAGTATAGGGAGCGTTTTTATCCTTTTTTTTTTTGGAGGGTTTCAGTGGGGCTAGTATTTCTAAAGTGGTGTCAAGTGCGGATCTTATGTTAGCTACAAAGTCGCAGAGTGGCATGGTCATCTCTAAAGGGGGTAATAGAGGAATGACCGTAGTACGAAAGGCTTCTTGGGTGACTTTGCGTAGGTTCCTTGACATAACAGGAATAGTAGGCTGATTATCTTTTCTCAGAATACAATTGTGGTTAGTCTGAAAGATTATGAAGAAATGATCTGACCAGATGCATGGATTTACATCCATGTTGATGATAGGGACATTTTTTGCTATGACCCAGTCAAGTATGTTGCCACCAGTATGAGTGGGGGTTTTAACGTGCTGAGTAAAGGATAAGGAGAGCAGGGAATCTGCTAGGGAAATGGACAAGGCATCCAAGGGATTGTCAGCCCAGAGGTTAATATCACCCAGAATAATAGTAGGTGTATGAGGTTTACAGAAGTTGCCAATAAAGGCCAGTAATTGTTCTTCGAAGGAGGGAGTATCAACTGGTGGTCTATAGAGCACCAAAAGGTTAAGAGAGACTGTAGCAGAAAGGCTCAATTTGAGAAAGGGAGTTTCACATTGATCCACAACTAGTTTGACAGATTCGTGTATATTAATAGTACTTCTATAGATCACTGCCACACCACCGCCACGTTTTTCCTGTCTATCGGAATGAAAGAAGGAATAACCTGTTGGAGTGGCCAATAATAAGGAGTGGAGGGCGGTGTCATGCAGCCATGTTTCAGTAAGTGCACATATATCCACTTTTTCCTGAACAATGAGGTCTGCTACCTCATGACAGTGCTTAACCAGGGAGCGTGTATTAAGTAATAGGTATTTCAGTCCAGTCCCAGCAGATGCAGATATAGTTTTTGCAATCTTAGGATGGGGATTAAGTGGACTTTGGGGTGGTTGATCATTAGATTCCACTGTTAATGTCTGCTTACTGTGGCTGTGGTTTACGACCGGAGTCATAGGTGTGGGAGTATGAGCAACACGTTGTTCTGAAAGATCGCGTGCACACTGATTGATCCTTAGTCTACGACTGCGGGCAATTGAAAGCACGAGGTCGCAACGAGAAGCCATAAGAAATCTATGAGCAAGAGTTGGAACAGCGGATCGGGGTGTGCAGGTACAGGTACTCACCCCACGAACCGCCACAAACCGTCTCAGACGCGCCGGCGCTGACGCGCCTGACGTGTCAATAAATGCGAGCAAAGAACTACAGAACTGCTGGTATTTGTAGTTCTTTGCTGCAACAGATACGATGGTTGCAATAGAGCGCTTGCTCTAGCTAAAAGCAACAAGTTCTATCAAGGCAAACACAGTAATTCACACAATGCAGTCCTGAGAAGAATATAGGAAGTTATAAAAGCGATAGATTCACAAGAATTAATATTTTTAAAATGCTAGTAAAAGGCTTTCTATAGGACGGGCTCTATTTTCTTGCGCAACCTGTCTAAATATCAGGCGAGTTCAGCGTAGTCAATTTAAGTTTAGAAGCATTAAAACAAAAAGCAAAGCAAAGGCTAGGGATCGAAATAAGCGTTTACCTGAAGGGCGGGAGGCTGGCCTTTAAGTAACCGCCACAAACCGTCTCAGACGCGCCGGCGCTGACGCGCCTGATGTGTCAATAAATGCGAGCAAAGAACTACAGAACTGCTGGTATTTGTAGTTCTTTGCTGCAACAGATACGATGGTTGCAATAGAGCGCTTGCTCTAGCTAAAAGCAACAAGTTCTATCAAGGCAAACACAGTAATTCACACAATGCAGTCCTGAGAAGAATATAGGAAGTTATAAAAGCGATAGATTCACAAGAATTAATATTTTTAAAATGCTAGTAAAAGGCTTTCTATAGGATGGGCTCTATTTTCTTGCGCAACCTGTCTAAATATCAGGCGAGTTCAGCGTAGTCAATTTAAGTTTAGAAGCATTAAAACAAAAAGCAAAGCAAAGGCTAGGGATCGAAATAAGCGTTTACCTGAAGGGCGGGAGGCTGGCCTTTTCTGTTTTACAGTCTTTATATGCAGTTCTTATGTTCCTTTTAGTTCGAATAATAATGTCTTGCTTCTTTCCTTTTAGGTATGGAAAGGTATTTTGGTGTTGTCATGCAGTTTGGTTACTGAAATAAATGACATAAATTGCATTGTCTCTGAAATCAAATGGACTAGCTTTGTGTTCCAAATATGGGCATTCCTTTCCTGGCCACAGCCAAATGCCAGGCTCTGGTCAGTTTAGCCCAGTGTTGTCATGGATTCACCTTTGAAGCCCTTCAGCTTGAGTTGAGGGAATGTGTCACCAGGAATTCACATCTATGTGTCCTGGCAGTCTATTGTTTCATGCTGTGGCAGTCCTGCTTCATCTGACGAGGGTGCGAGATGTTTCTGTTTATGTTTATTAATTTTAGATAGCACTT
Source organism: Ambystoma mexicanum (assembly GCF_040938575.1). NCBI lineage: Eukaryota > Metazoa > Chordata > Amphibia > Caudata > Ambystomatidae > Ambystoma > Ambystoma mexicanum. Next base: position 457,351,941 of record NC_090941.1, on the reverse strand, counting down.
TAATCCAAAGCGCTTTACAATAAAACAACAAGATAAAATAATGGAGAAGCAAATTAACAAACATGAGACAAACCAGTGTAACAATATGTAGAACAGTTTCCTTGGATATTGGAGATGAGGGAAAAGTGAGAAGGAAGGGAGAGAAGGGAAGGGGACAAAATTCAATTATGTGATATAATGTTGAGTGGCTGTGACAGGAAGGGGAGGTATGGAGATGGGGAGAAGGGAGGAGAGAAGGTAGGAGATGCTTCTGATTGGCCCATTCATGGTTTCCAGGAGGCTGGTCTACTTGAGGGAGGATGATCATGTTCCCAGGAAAGGCAGGGCCCTTTGAAGCCAGGGCCTGTCAAACCTGTTCTGCTGGCTTCACAGTATTTTTATTAATGTATTTATTTTTCTTTCCATAACCAGAAAGCAAGTCTTTTAGAAAGAAATACCATGTATATGTTTCAAGCAAACCCCCATCACATTTCTATGCAAGCACAGGGCCTTAGTTTAACATTTAACTTTTTAAAAGGCATTTTTTGTTTGTTATGTTATGGTATGTTATGTTATGTTATGTTACTTGGCATTTATATAGCACCTTATGTATCATTGGTATGACCTCAAAGCTCTGTTAGATTGAATGCCCTAGGGAACCGCAGTTAAAGTCAGTAGAGAGAGAGAGAGAGAGAGAGAGTGTTGTATGGTGCATTGGCGCACCAGATATGTGTGCAGCTGGTGTGGTTGTTGCATGATAGCTGCTTCTTAGCGGTAGGTGTGGTGCTGAGGAAATCGGTTGGATGTGTTCAGACTGGAGGGTGGGCACCCAGACTGAGTTTTGGCTGTGTTAGGCCTGAGGAAATGCCTAAGATAGCCAGTATGTGCTCAGCTAGCTGTGTTTTATTAGGATGATGAGGTGTTTGTGTGGTCACGTTAGTATGAGAACATCTAGGCCGAATATGTCATAGTATAGCTGTGTTCTATTTGAATGATGGTGTATAGGAGAGAGTAAGCGTAGTAGTGTGATATGGAGGTTATCAGTAAAGCGCCTGCAACCAAGCACGAGAGCAGGACAGTGGGCGTACATGGTGGCATATGTATATAAAGCGACATGATGTATAGGGGTAAACATGTGATACAGATAACATGGGGATACAGGTACATAGCATATACATAACATATATAGGAAATACAGAGATACATCCACTCCATCCACTCTGTCTTTTCCACCCACTCCATCCACTCTATCCTTTCCATCCACTCCATCCAACTGTTCCATCTGTTCCATCCTTTCCATCCATTCCATCCTTTACATCCACTCTATCCTTTCTATGTGTTCCATCCACTCCATCCGTTCCATCCACTCCATCCGTTCCATCGACTCCAATCGTTCCATCCACTCCATCTTTTCCATCAACTCCATCCTTTTCATGCACTCCATTCTTTTCATCCACTCCATCCTTTCCATCCACTCCATCCTTTCCATCCTTTCCATCCAATCCATCCTTTCTATCCACTCTATCTGTTCCATCCATTCATTGCATCCATTCCATCCACTTACTCTGTTCCATCCTTTCCATTCACTCCAACTTTTCGATCTGTTCGATCCACTACGTCTGTTCAAACAGTGACGCTATTAGGCATACTCAGTGTTCTTACTAGTGCTTTCTGAATTAAAAATTTACCACAGCGATGCCATTAGAAACAATTTCTACAATCATCTTAACCACAATGATGTTATTAGGTACACTTTTAAAGTTCAATTTTAACACAGTGACACTACTAGGCACACTTTCTAAATTCAATTTTAACACAGTGATTATATAATGGGACACTTTCTAAGTTCAACTTTACCACAGTGACGCTATTGGGGCACACTTTCAGAATTGAGCTTTAATACAGTGACGCTACCGAGGACACTATCCAAATTCAACTTTACCACAGTGACTCTAACAATGCACCTTCTGAGTTCAACTTTAACATAGTGACGTCATTAGGGCACACTCAGTGGTGTTGGGAATACCTTCCGATTCAGACTTCACACAGTGACGCTATTTGTAAACTTTTCTGAATTCAACTTTACCACAGTGACGCTATTAGGCACACTCAATGTTGTTAAGAGCACTTTCTAAGTTCAATTTTAACACAGCGACTCTATCAGGGCACACCTTCACAATTGACCTTTAGCACAGTGACGCTACTAGGCATACTCGATGTTGTTAAGAGCACTTTCTAAATTCGACCTTAGCACACTGGGCCTCATTCCGAGTAGGGCGGTAAGGGCTAACGGTCACCGGTAACGAGACCGGTGCCGATAAACCATTACCGCCCTACTACGAGTTCCCTTTGCGGGTCCTTCCTTAACGCCTGCTTTTAGCAGGCGTTAAGGACGGGACCCGCAAAGGGACTCCGGGGTCAATAACGGTACCGTAATTTACGGTACCATTATTGCCGCCTTCCCCCTTCCCATTGAGCCCTATGGGGGCTCAAATGGGAATGGGGAATGGCCCTGGTGAATGGGGAATTACCGGTCCCTCCGACCTCGGAATGGACCGGTAATTACTCCATTCACCAGGCCTGAGTTTGGACGAGTTCGGAGGCAGCCATGCCACAAATAGCGGCTTGCTTACCTCCGAACTCGGAATGAGGCCCAGTGACTATGTAATGGAACACTTTCTAAGTTCAACTTTACCACAGTGACGCTACTGGGCACACATTCTAAAATCGACTTTAGACATTATTGGCACACTTTCACAATTGCACCTTAACACAATGACGCTATTGGGCGTACTCAATGTTGTTAGGGGCACTTTCTAAATTCAACTTTGCCATAGTGACGCTACTAGGCACACTCAATGTTGTTAAGAGTACTTTCTAAATTCAACTTTACCACAGTGACGCTTTCTAAATTCAGCTTTAGCACATTGGCATTATTGGCACACTTTCACAATTGAACTTTAACACAGTGACACTATTAGGCATACTCGATGTTGTTAAGAGCACTTTCAAAATTCAACTTTACCACAGTAACTCTTTCTAAATTCAGCTTTAGCACAGTGGCATTATTGGCACACTTTCACAATTGAACTTTAACACAGTGACACTATTAGTCATACTCGATGTTGTTAAGAGCACTTTCAAAATTCAACTTTACCACAGTAACTCTTTCTAAATTCTACTTTAACACAGTGACGCTACTAGGCACACTTTCTAAATTCAACTTTAGCACAGTGACATTATTGGCACACTTTCACAGTTGAACTTTAACACAGTGACGCTATTGGGCGTACTCAATGTTGTCAAGAGCACTTTCTAAGTTCAACTTTAACACAGTGATGCTGATTAGGGCACACTCACTGGTGTTGGGAGTACAGTCAAGAAGCAAGGTTTAATATAGCGGAGTGCTTACCAAGCGAATAATCGTTTGACCTTAGTATGTCACTGAATGGTGTAACACAATAAAAGGTTTTAGACTTTTAAGTAAGGGTGGTAGGGCTTTCCTGCGTAAAGTAATTGCTTCAGTCCCCACCCTTGCCACATTTATATTTTGGTTGGTGCTGGTTGATGGCAGGTTACTGGCTTCTTGCTTCTCCTGCGGATACCTGCAGATACGATCTGGAGCCGCTTTGTTAGAGCCGCCCTTTGTCTTGGGCCCTTCGTAGCAGGGCTGCACGGGCAGAGGGCTGCCCTGGGAAGGTCGGTAATGGCCTGGCAACACAGTGTGTAGGGCCAATCAGGGCGTAGTGGGCAGGTCGGGAGGCGGATAACCAGGAAGCGGGAAGGGAACAAGGTTTGTGGGAGGGAAATTGGGGCCTGGGGCCTTGTAAAAATGCGGATTTTGGGCAAAAATATTAAGGATTGCTTAAATGAGCACGGATGCAGGGATTACTCACTGGGCAGGGTCACCAGAGAAATTAGGGCCTCAGTGCAGGAACGGGTTGCTAGACCTAGGACACAACAAACTATAGAGCCAATCAGGGCACAGTGGGTCAGTCGGGAGGTGGGAGGTGGACAACCAGGAAGCGGGAAGGAAAAGAGGGTTGTCGGGGGGAAATCAGGGCATGGGGACTTGTAAAAATGTGGATTTTGGCCAAAAACATTGAGGATTTCTTAAATGAGCACCAATGCAGGGATTACTCACCGGGCAGGGTCACCAGAGAAATGTGGGCCTCAGTGCAGGAACGGATCGCTAGACCTAAGACACAATGGATTGTAGGGCAATCAGGGCGCTGTGGGCAGGTCGGGAGGTGGGAGATGGACAACCAGGAAGCAGGAAGGGAGTGAGGTTTGCGGGAGGGAAATGAGGCACTGGGGCCTTGTAAAGATGCAGATTTGGACAAAACATTAATGATTTCTTAAATGAGCACAGATGCAGGGATTGCTCACCAGGCAGGGTCACCAGAGAAATGGGGGCCTCGCTGCAGGAACGGGTCACTAGACCTAGGACACAATGGACTGTAGGGCCAATCAGGGCACAGTGGGTGGGTTGGGAGGTGGGAGGCGGACAATCAGGAAGTGGGAAGGGAGCAAGGTTTGCGGAAGGGAAATCGGGGCATGGGGCTTTGTAAAAATGCGGATTTTGGGCAAAAACATTAAGGATTTCTTAAATGAGCGCGGATGCAGGGATTATTCAATGGGCAGGGTCACCAGGGATGTCATTTAGGGGTCACCAGAGGTTGCAACTGTGACCTCTGAGGACTCGCTTGCAACCTCTGTGGTGTACCTTGCGACCTCTGACCTCTTTTTTTTTTAATGCAATCTACTGGGCTCGGGCCAGCACCATGTGGCTCTTTACTTCTGGAGTGGCTGGCTTTCTTTTTCAGGCCCCTTAAGAAAAATATGAATAGGAGTGCCACAAGTCTAACACTTTCAGCACTGATCCTAAATAAGAAAGAATAGGAATAACAAATTATGTGTCCTTCTGAAATTCTATACAATAATTGCTAGACTCATTAAGGGTTTATTTCAGGCACACTTCAGGGGGTGAGTCACTGATTTAGTCTGTTCTTAAACGCCTCAACTCAGCCTTTCATCCTTCTGAGGTTGATAAATGAGTACCAACACAGGTTGGGTGACATTGGGTGTATATTTTTTCTAAAGTGCTATATAATAACATATCATTATCATTTGGTCATGGACGTCTGCTTGCATTCACAGTAATTTGGTAATATGGGCATATACACACTGATCTTAATGATACATTTGGCGATACATTCTTGTATGAAATGTATACATCACGTTATAGTGATATCGTAACCATATTTTTCATAGTATACAATGCTATGTGATGCCACTTCCTGTTTTGTCAACGGGTGAAAGGTTGTGTTCCATCGCTTCCTGTGATATCACTTTGGGGTGGGGTCAAATGACATCACTTCCTGTGATGTCATTAGGGGTCAAGGGTTGTGTGATGTCACTTCCGCTAGCCCTGGCATTTTGGTGAAATGACATCCCTGAGGGTCACCAGAGAAATGAGGGCCTCAGTGCAGGAATGGGTCGGTAGACCTAGGGACTGTAGGGCCAATCAGGGCGCAGTGGGCGGTCGGGTGGAGGGAGGTGGACAACCAGGAATTGGGAAGGGAGCAAGGGTTGCGGAAGGGAAATCGGGGTTAATTTTTCTGGGATGTCACTTTTACAAATACAGCTTCCTCTAGCATCTATATTCTGAACATTATTTTGAGCCCCATTCAATTTCTACTACACAGGAATCTGTAGAAGGCAAGGGTCGATTGAAACTGACACAAGCAAAGAGAGATAGGGCTTCTTGTGAAGAGTTTGACTGTGTTAATTTGTTGCAAAAAGTAAAGCATTTTCCGTACGGCTTGGAGTGAACTTCTCTGCTCTTTCACAGATTTTGTCTGACACAACATGCCATTCAGTGAGGAATGCCCCCATTTGCTGGTGTACACCCTGAATATGGGTGTACATGAATGTGTCTTACTAGAACCAAACTGGATAAGGTTGAAAAGATGAAAAGAGCATCAGTGTGCAGTCATTTTTAATGCAGACCATTTTCTTTTAAAGTGGAAAGTTTTGAGCGGCAGCATAGCAGCCCTGCCTTTGAATTATTTTCTTTGGCGCACATAAAGAAAACATTGGCAGCCATTCACAAGTGTTGCAGGTTCCATCTCAGCCCATATGTGCTTGGTAAAAATAGCACAGCCATTATTTTGGTGACTGAGAAACACAGTTTTGATGCAAGGCAATGGTGGTCAACGGAGCCTGCACAGCCATTCTGCTGGTAACTGCTGAGAATGCAGTTTATTGATGTAGGGGAGTGCTGCTGGGCTGATAAATGTACCCCAAACACCCTAAAATGGATTTCTAGCTCCCAGAAAATGTGATGAGACCAAACATTGGGGCGGTAGTAGCATTGGAAATCATGTAACTGACTGTAAAGTTTGGTTGTGTAAACTTTTATTATTTGTTAAAAAAGTGCGAAAAACCATCAGTCGGCCTTGCAACCTCCTGCCGAGACGGGATTTAGTTCATTGAGAGTGGCATGATTGTAGGAACCCCAAAAATATATATGTTGCTAGGTTCATGTGTAAAATGAGGAAAGTTGCCATGTAGTGACTTGTTGGGTGAAACATTTAAAAGTGTAAAATGAAAACTCCAGTGGGTGAATGTGTCCCTCCCATCATTCCAAGTACATGCCTCTAGGGGCCTATGCACAGAGAGGGGCTGGGCCTTTGGGGTTGGAAAGAACCATCGGGATCCAAGTAACATTTTGGGCTAATAAGATAATGTGTGGCTTTGAGGCTATGAGGTTAAAAAGTGGTTGCACAAGCCAGAGAGGGGAGAACAACCCAAACATCATCTGGGTGAATATTGAAAGAGTGTTGCAGAATTTAACATTGTTTGCTGGAGAACTGCCTAAAAATCATCTGGGTGAAACTATTGGAAACTTAACATTGCCTAAGGGACAGCAATTGGGAAAGACTCAAGAGGCTGGGATTTTTGCAAGGGGAGCAAGATAGAGGGATGCATTCTGGTTTCTGTCCATTACTAAATTGCCTAACCAGATCCCTGTGTGCCCCCAAGAGACGGTCCTGAAACAGCTTTCCAGAGCACCAAACCTAGAGATCCAATGTAAGTAGTTTGCTCAACAGATACAAGTGTGGGGATTTGTTTGATTTAACACCTTCCCATTAGTTAACGGGCAGGGGTATGGAAGTAGACCCTCCAGTATATTTTGATGAATGATAAATCAATTAATTCCCCTATGGCTAAATAACACAGGGTGATTTTGTTAACATTCGAAATTAACAAAGCTCACTAACAGTGTGAATAAAAACTTTAGTTTGTTAATGTAATCTGGTATTCCTATTTTCTATCACACTCCAGAATTCCCTAAATGGAAGAGGTGTTATCTAAAAACGAAATTCCTAACTGTCACAATTCTTCAGAGCTGGCCTTTTAGCAGAAGGGTGCTGATTGTAACTGAATATCTGGGTTGTTGGTGCTGGGTAGAGAAGTGCATTGATAAATGAAACTGTAGTTGCTAATTGGAAAATGCACACTCTCTCCTGAGAGTGAGAAAGTGACCTTGATAGAAGAGAGATGTTGTATTACTTCAGAGTGAATAAGGACGAAGGGTTCTATGAATCAAACATATTATCATAAATCTGTAGCGCTTTCAAAACTGCTAGTATTTTGAATTATATAGTGAAAGTAAACATACAAAGCGCTGCATGTGTGAAATTACTTTTGAAAATAGAACAAGGTTGTAGTTGGTTTAAATCCAAACCTTTTCAAGGAGTGCTAATGTTCATGATCCTGTAATGTTCCAAGGTATGGTTTAATTTTGATATATAAGGGTTGTTGTGGGATGGCAAGATTGAACTGTTTATTTGCCCGGTGTTGAATGTACATGAGACCCAAAAGAGAAATCACCAAAAGTCGATTTCTGTATTGAAGCTTTGTTTTGTGCCACAGAGATGGTGGTGTGTGTAATCATTTGGTGTAAATATTCATTGAACCTGATGTGACCATAATGGTAAAGATGCAAAGACAGACCTCTTCAGAGACCTGAAGTCGGAGCAAAGAGATCCCGGACTGGTTGCTCGAGTCAGCGAAAAAGAACCTTGTGAGGAATCCTGGGATGCATTCTTGGAAGCCGCAACAAATTCAAAATCATAGAAATTCTGGCAATTGATCCCTCATTGCCCAGCCTATTTGGCGATGCACAGATGAAAGAATAATATCCACAAAGTAAATTGGTTAAGTAATGTTTTGTCAGTTTATAGTGTCACAGAACATAAATGTCTTCTATCTGTTATTCCAAATGTTGCAATGATTATTTTTAGGGGAGAATGAGAAAGTCACAAACCTAGATGTTCACTTTGAAGTCACTGAAAGAGCTTTAGTGAGTCTGAAATAGAATAAGTATCCCAGTACTGATTGTGCACTAGTGACTTATTTAAATACATCTTTGGGCACCTCTTTTGACCCAGCTTTCAATGACATGATTAAATCTGAACAACTTCCAAATTCGTGGTAATTGGCATCAATAATTTCAATTTATAAGAAATGGGATCAAATGTCCCCCAAAATATCTATAGAGCAATGTTACTATATTATTAGACATCTCATGGAAACTTCTAAGGAAGATCATTTTGTTGGAATTGGAAGTGTGGGTCAAGGAACAGCAAGACAATTATATATAAAAGAAGAACCTGCATATGTCACCTTTCTGGATCTAGTGAGGGCCTTTCATTCTGTTAATAGGGAAAAACATCTATAGAAATGATTTAAGCAACTGGGGTTTCAATTGACTTACTGCTGAATATTGGCAAGCTCCAGTTGGATAACAGAGCGTGTGTCACATAGAATGCGTGAGGCAGCCTCATGCGTCTTTTCCCTATTGCGCGTGGGTGAGGCAGGTATGAGTGTTAGAGCTGCCTTTGTTTATTTGATTTTTTAATAAGGTTTTTAAACATCTGAATGAGAGTGGATCCAATGTATCATGATTTTTGGTGCTATGTATATCCCAATTCTCGCATATGTTGATTTGCTCCGTTTACAGGGAGTCTTTGTGCCTGTAGAGAATGATTTGAACATAATTTGACTTTTTTGCAATCACTGGGTCTACAGATCTATGCCAATAAATCAGCTGTTATTCTGATAGCACACAGCTCAAGACGTTACCAATCAGCTTTTGTTCATGGCCAATGGTGACCGTATTATGCGGTTAGCAATCTCTGATTACTTAGGTGTTACTCTTTTTTTTAAATGTCAGTACTGGCCACATGCATACAGCTAAAGCATGTTCTAAAATGGCACAAGCAATTTGAGGGTTGTTTCGTTTTAGTCATAAACTGGAGGCCCAACCAGTCTGTGCATTACTCAAAGTGTATGAAGTGAAATCCAAGGTCACGGCAATGTATTTCTGTGGGGGGTTTGGTCATTGTAATGCAGATTGTCTTATAACTTTAGAAAACAAGTTTTGCCATTTTTGTTTGAGGGACTACCCACATCTTTGCCGACATGTGCAGTTTATCAGGAATTAAAAGTTGACCAATTCCCTGAGCTATTGAGGTCTATTCTGGCAATGTCATTTTTTAAGGTTTGGGCAAATTGTAGCTGCTCTTTTTACATTCTTAACCACAGATACATGGACTCATCCTAGACATGATGACCTGCAATTAATTAATAATATTAAGGCCAATAAACGATATGTTTGGCTGTAAAAAATACGATGATTATGAATGTGTGCAACTGGTGCTTGCCGCTTACAAGGCCTTTTACCCTATTACTCTCTCTAATGCAATACAACAATGCCTTTCTAATCACTAGGCTAAAATGTATCTCTCTATCTTTGAATTCAGTGATTGGTGTGATGGAACGGAGGACATTAAAGACGATATGCTCTGTCCCTTCTTCCCCAACCCCAATGAAACTCATACACAAATTCTTTTATTTTTGCCTGCTGTATTTAAATATATGGTGTAGCACAGTTGGCCCTATCTTCAAATCTATGCGCATTGCGTGCTGCCGACCAGCATTGCTTTATCTGAATTCTGCACCATTTCACCTCCACCACTAGCACTTTCTTTTTATCCATGAGGCACTTTCTATAGAAGAAAGTTGAAAAATATTGAGCTATCTGAGTGAAAAATTGGATTGTTTTCACTGTGTTAATTATGAATGTTTAATAGGATTTTAATTGCAAATTATATTTTATATTCCAATCACAATAACTCTGTGTTGTTTCTAATGGATTGTCTATCATTGTTTCATGTTAGCTCTTATCTTGTGTGTTTTTATGGTCTGGTATTGGTCCAAATAAAAAAATAAAAAAACAGATTGATTGATTGATTGATTGATTGATTGATTGACATCTCGAGCCTCGCTAGCTCTTTGGCCTGTCTCTTTGATACCAGGGTGCAACATGCATAACCAACAGTATGAGTGCATTTCAGACTACTCACGGAGGGGACCTTTGTCCTTCCACCATTGTTGGTCACGTCTGATCCTATATAGTCGACGCTCCGCATCATGGAAATCCACCCTTCTATTTTCTCTTTAACTAATAAAACAAGCATTGCCCTGACAGAGTATTTAGGCCAAATCTTCAGGCAACATAGTTGTGCAATGCAATGCAACTATTTTGAAGGCAAAAGGTGGACAAATGAGTTGGTCGTGTGGGCCACCATGTAGTATAGCCGGAGCGTAAGCTTACATTTTGGGAGGGGAAGTCATACATGCCGAGCCTAAAAGTGTGTACGTCCTTCCATTGTTTTGGATGTCAAATTACTTTGATACTTCTGATTGGTGGGAGTAAATCAAATCCTGTCAAAGCAAATGGAAGTAAATAGGTTAGACTTCTGACTTCTGCTTTTCAAGCCCGAAACGCAAAAGCAGGACGAAATGGCAACTGGATTTGTAAAAGTCCAGTACTGGTCAGATAGAGTGGAGGGAGGGACATGGCAAGATGTGAAAGCAAACCAAAACTATCAGCAGGTTTAGAATTCTGCTGTGACTGCACAGATGGAAGTCATTATTTAAGCACAATGCAATCTATGGAAGTCTTCAACTTCTAGCTACTATTTTTGAAAGATGTGATGTTTTTTATTGTTTAAGCTACCAAAAGGGACTGAACTAAATCATTGAATAGCTCATATAACACAAACCTCTTCTAATCAAGACACAGTTTTAAAGTGATTTATTAAGATATGTCATGTTGAATGGGTGTCATTTTCAATATTTCCTAGCCAATGCTTCTATCCAGTTGATGGTGACAGTTAATGATTGTTTGCCTTTTTGTGTTTTGTTTTGAGAGCAAACCTGCCCATCCTGGCCATGGGGAATTGTGCACGTGGAATGGTGTCAACCAAAACTGTATCTGGCGTTCATGCTTTCCCCTTGGCAATCCAGCCCACCGCAGCACAGGTGGATAGATGATGTTGATGGATTGCACTAAGTTTTAGCTGGCATGGCAAAGCAAGGCACAATCTGTCCGAATGGAATTGCCATGCAACATAACATGGTGTGCTATTGCACCTATGTGGCAATTCTGCATGCAAACAGCTCCTCTACATGCCACGAAGCACAGAATTTGGAGTAGGTGAACATTCAGGGGTGATTTTCAAGGCGAATTCAAATTAGTGTGACTGGTGCAAGTCCTGGCGTCTGTTCAATGGAGGGGCCTCAAGTACCGGTTAAGTGGGTAATCCACAAGGTAAGCTAATGCGAAGAAATGTACCAAGTGACAGAGAGCATAAACTCGAATGCAGCTATCTCCCATGACAATAATTCAGTCTAGCTAGACACATAGTGAGTTTCCTGCACTCACTTAGTCTCCAGTCGACCCTCACAGTACCCGTCCACATGCCAGCTCTATAGGGGTTGTAGTAAGGATTTGGCCTCCCCTAACCACCTTCATATTGGCTGTAATGCACACATGCATTCTAAACTCCTCTGACAAATGTCCCATACCTTGAACTTCGGTCCTCCCCAGGTCATTCACCTACAACGCTTTGAGAGCATCAATTTTGAGCGACTGGATAGTAGGGTATGTCATCATGTTGTCTGTTAGAATCAGGGTTCCCCATCTGCCCATGGGCACTGGGGTATCCTCATAATCCTTGGCACAGATAGGGGTCTTTAAAATACCCTTTATAGGTAGCATTTTCTGTCTCACAATGCCATTGACATCAATAGGATCATGTGCTTAGTTTCTTGTACCCTTGACTCATTTTCATGTCTTGAATCATTCATTCTGTCTTTGGGAGTGTTCTCATTTCCTCTCCTGTCCACTCCTAACATATTGTGCCAATCCCCTGTATGTCTCTATAATCCTCAGTATCTGACATGGATTCAAGTCTTCCTGTGTGTTAGAGCCATTTTGGGATGGAGAAATGGTGTGTCTGGCATCCACTATATCCTAGCTAACCAAAGCTACCAGTATGACTCTGGAAGTGTCTTGCCAGTTGGGAAGAGCGTCTCTGGAATTGGACATAATCTCCCTTCTTCCAAGAAATGTATCTGTTTGCAAGATGTGGTTTGTGATTCTGAAGTCAACTGAATATCTTCAATGTGTTGTATCAACCTAACATTGTGGTATATTTAAATGTTCATATGCTGCTTACTCTGTATTAGCTGTTTCTTATATTCATTTAGACTAGTCTGGCTATTGTCAATACTTTATTTTTGAAAGTCAAATTTTCTTTGTGTTGTGTATCGCCTTGTTTTCTTTCTGATAAATATGTATTTTGTTTCCACTGACTCTTAATTTATGAACTGCCAGCTAACTTATTCTTTTTTCAGGTGCTATTGTTCTGACATTGGATCATCAAGAGCTTTCATAGGTCCTCTAAATTCAGTTTAAATCATAATATAGCTGACCAAATTCATGTTTGTGAAGCTCAATTTTTCATCATAGCTTTTGCAGCTCTCTCTTTACTATTTTTTCAGTTACATTGTTATAGTCATCATTTCATATAATAAGCTATTGGTATTAACAGTCTGCTAAGCTATTTTGGCCTTTGACTCATCATGTGTTTGTAGCCATTGGGTATGGATGTCATAATATATAAAGAAAAACCTTTCTATGCATTTTTTAGCTTCTCTGCACACTTTCAGTTTGGTTTCTTCCGCTGAAATATATTGTTTCTGTAGTAACACTTGGGTCGCACCCAGACGCTCTTTTATCTGTTTAATTTCTACTGTGTTATCACTAGCGTGTTACATGAGAATTAAGTTTGCCGTCTTTTGAGAATTGTCTGTAAATTGGGTAAAAAAATGTACATTCTCAGCCAATCCACCCTCTATCAGCTTCAGGTGAAAGAATAGATTGGCAGAGCAATTCACAATCTTTTGTATCTCTTCACTTGCTGGGGAGGTTAATTATAATTGTTGTAGTGCTTTATCTAGCACACCTTCTCGGGCGCACATTTCTATTCATGTAGTTTGCACAATTGCTTTCATATTTAAATGTTTCCATGACTCAATATCTTGCATCAGCCATTCCACATGCAGAAAATATCTAGATCAAGTCATGTTCAAATCAGATCATACATCCAGCAACAGTAAGGCTAGATTGTACACTTGATCGAAAAACATGGGTTCATCTAAATAAAATTAACAGTCCTGCAACCAAATGAACAATCTGTCTGAATGATATTATCACTTAAAAATCCACAATGTCTTAAACTACAATTCCACACATTGAAGGTTGAAATAACAATGTGTATACTCTAGTGAGACTATTAAAAAGGGACCATCTAACTCCACATTGTAATGCAACTTCACACACATCTGTGATCTTGCAAATATGTTGTTTTACTCGTTGTATGGGTCTGAGCACAATCAGTGACGTCATATACATAAACCCTTGCCCAACCGCCATTGAGTTGAGATATTTTTTGATATGCTGCTCTTTTCACTAAATGGCAATCCCTGATTTAACAATCCGTGGTATACACTCTGTCCTTACAAATCTGGGAGAAGGAATAGGCTGTGTTTATAAACTCGAAATGTATGTATTTAAAAAACAAATCAAAGGTGGTGCCCTTACATTATGCAGGGGAAGTCACCACAATAATACATGAGCTTGGATCATTTGGTCATACAATTAGAATTGGCCCGCCTGTGACAATCTCACTAGGATATGTCACACACATGCAGTCTCACAAAAAATCAAGGGACTAGATTTCTAACATTTCTAATCCTAAATAATACAATTCCACCACTAAGCAGCATCCTCAATTCTATGACAAACTAACTGCTTATTGGTCGGTATATTAAAACTCTTTCCAGTTAACATGTACATAACGTTAGTGTCTAGTTAATAAATAGTACAATGAGAATGTATTTTCCCAACTATCAAAATTAAGTATTGGAACCCAAATAAAAGTTGAATAGAAAGATGACATTAATGTAAACATATTTAAATTATTCCTCCGGCCACCATTTGTGTGTGAATGTGCAGTTGCGGATTGCTATTATGTGAATGCAATTTCATGGCAGGTTATGATGGGTTTAATCTAATTATGTGGCTTTGAGTTAGGAAAGCAGTGCTATCAATATGATATGAAGCAAGCACTTATGAAAAAGCAAATGGTCACATGTTAGCTTTCCTCCCTGTTTCATAGGTGTGAAGTGTGGTATATGGAAATGTTTGTATGGGAATGCAATTCTGGGGTTGTGTAGGCCTATGTACTATTGGCATGAATCTTACGTGTTTCAAGAAGAGAATATGATCTCTGGTGTTGTGCATTCTTCCGCTAGAAGGGAAGGGAGTCTCAGTTAGGGATTGTAATCTTCCACCACTTTGAGTAGTGGATATTGTGAGGGATGGATTTAAATCTAAAACTTGTGGATGGGTTAAGGGTGGCCTTAGTGCTCTGGGGTCATGAAATGCATATCCAACATCATCTGCTTGTCCTCCCTTTAGTTTCTGACAAGGGTATGGGGTGTTGAGTGTGTTCTGTAGCTTTCCCGTCTTCCTTTCTTCTCTACTGGTCCATCTTCTTAGGGAGGTTGACACAGTGGTGGTAATAGTAGTGCTTTCTTATATTAATATAGCTGGTATCTGGCTAGGTAGCATGAGAAGTACACAGTGGGTAGTCTGGTGGGGGCAGCATGATTGTATGAGTAATACATTGTGCTGGTTAATTCACTAGAGCCAGGAAAGCACAGTCACATTACAACAGACAGCATCCACCCAGGGGTGTGCATTGTCACAGAACACAAATGTAATGGACCTAGTTGATATACGCTTACAGTCAGCTTTGTTACAAATAAAATGCTTGTGCAAAGGAGAAAATATTCCTTGGTCACAATTGGCACTCTCTATTACACCATGTATCTCCCTTTATGAATGTGTAGGCTTTAAAACGTGCAAACCTAGATGGGAAGCAATGGGGTGCTAGATGTAAGAGACTCCCTCAGAGGCCTACAGGTACGGGTGGGGGGGTAGCAGAAAAGCTAGGAATTACAGGAAGAACAGTGGAGGGAGGGGAACCAGAGGAGAAGCAAAAGTGGTGAGTGAAGCAATCAGTGACTGCTGAGAAGTTCTTTGAAAAGTAGCATTTTTAGTGCATTCCTGAAATGTAGGATGGAGGGGGCCAGATTTAATAATTGTTGGGATGCACACCCTGAACGTAGAACCTCCTAGACAATTTACATTGTGAAAAATATACTGAAACATGGAGAGTAAGTACTGGATGGCGTAGGGGGGAAGACGGTGCTTCATGGATTGGAATTATTGACAAGAGTCTGAAGTCACATGGGGGAACTAAACAGTAGCTTTGCAACAGAACTATGTAGGATACAGTATATATACAGTGGGAAGGTCATGATGGGGCGCTGATGTGTCTGGGATGAGAAAAGGGCTGCCTTTGTTCACAAGGACGAGGCTGAATTCCAAGTTGTCTGCTGCGTTCATGTTGATAGCCAGGTGCATATTACGTGCATATTAGGATCGAAGGTAGGTAGGTTGGTGCAAGTTGAATTTGACCAATTGCTTTGCAGCATTCCAAGATGGACAAGGATGCTACCCACGTGTGGTGATGATGGAAGAGAAGACTGTGGAACCAATTGAAGAATGGCCTACATGTAATTATTAGCATGTATATAAGCGGTAGCCAATGAGGGTGGGCGATTAATACAGTATATTGAGTGCGTCACGAGTGATGATGTTTGTGTTTATAACCTGAATCTTGTATGAAGGACAGAAGAGAGCTCCATGGCAGTGGATTCATAATACCTTGTCACTTTTCCTTTTTGTGTACAAAATAAAAACTCCAGACTTTCTCTAAAAAGGGTGCACCTAGCCTTATTCCCTAGTGGGTTGTATTTTTTGGTGATTGCTAGGGAGTTGCCCTACATTTGTGGTGCCCCCCCCAAAGACTGAGGATTCCCAGCCACACATCTGGAGCAGCCGCACCCACCTTCAGTGACCAGTCCCACTTGTGTACAACCTTTGAGCGGTTTACAGGTGCCGTGCTATCAGAATTCCTGTCTGTTCTTTGGAGTGGGGTGCTGTCCCCAGATTGTGCAGGCCGTTGACGGGACCCAATGACAGAGGACTTCGGGTGAACATAGAGACATAAGTGCACCCTCTCTGGGGAAAAATATGTGAGGTATGAGGGATGAGTATGAGTGTTGAGAGGCGTGAATGAGAGTGGGTATATATGTGTGGTGAGAAGATAGTGATTTGATGGGTTAAAAGAGCACATGGTTTTGTATATATTTTTAATGTATTTTATAATACGGATTGTGGAGTAACAGGACACTTTCTTGAGGTTAATGGAAATAAGACAACGCTGTTTAATGGAGGAAAAAAAATTGGATAGAGGCACTATATATTCAATGAGTCTGGCATCTATTTGCCCAGTACAAAGAGGGGCATGGGAACAATAAGGTAGTTGTGGTAAAGGCCCTTGTTGGCTTGGGATCTCCTCATCCGATATAAAGGGGGTGTTGGAACAAAGGGTAGAACTTTTTGTGATTTTTTGTAGTGGTTGGTGGTACCCAAAGTAAGGCTGATTGTGATGTGATGTAGAAAGTGTGTGTGTGAAGTGTGCATGTGGGTGAAAGGGGGATACATGTGGGGCATAAAGAGGGGGCACTGGGAGGGGTACAGGTTGTTGAGGTGGGACACGTGTGTTGATAATATCGTAGAACGCTGGCAGGGAGCGGGGGCTACAATGAAGCTGACAACCCTGTTGGATTACATGTGTAAAGCTCTTCGTTTTTAATGAGACAGAATTCTCAAGTATCATAAGGAATGGTACGGAAACAAGGAGGGGATGTTTAAGTCCTGGCCAGAGGAGGTGACAAATTATATAGATATACTAAGTCATGTGTATACATTTTTGACAGCTAAATATAAGGGAAGAAAATTAAAAAAAAATAGAAAGGAACTATGGAAAATGGAGTACCCCTGTGGCCCCCGGTGAAACAGACCAGTACCCTCTGTTAGGGTGTTACTCAAAGCATGCTGTGTCAAGATATACAATTCCTATGTATGTCCCTTTGCCCGCCAGGGCTCCCCCACCACCCACGTCAGCTCATTATCATAATCTCCCCTACCCCACGGCATCAGTGGCTGTGACGGGTAAGGGATTGGTAGAAGATGTTACAAAACCACAAAAAGCATTGGTAGATGCACTGAGGAAGGTAGAGTGTGCGTTGACAATTACAAATAGAAAGGCAGGATGGACAGCAGATGTCTGTATGGGTGGATGAATGAAGGGTGGGATATATTTTGTTTTGGATAGATAGCACGGCTATCAAGGACGTGCATATAGAGAAAGAAAGAGAAAACAGGAGGAGGTGAGAGGGGAGTATAGATTATGGCATGGCAATGTCAGAAGAAAAGGAGTGGGACAGTTATATGAGTTGAAAGGGGAAGAGCAAACACCTGTGATTTCTCCAGGTGTAGAATGTGTGTGGGGACCTAGGTTACAGAATAGGTGTGGGTAGATGGCAGTGGCTAAGAGATTGGTGATGGAAAAGAAGAAAGTTGGAAAGACGATGGGAGTGCATTTTTCATTGTAACATAAGGAACCAGGTAGTCTGCAGTACATAACATGCACACAAATGGACAGAAATAGTCTTTTAAAGGCACTCCAGTCCCTTACAGCTGGGGCAAGCAAGTGAATATATGCATCTGAAAAGCACACAGCTGGCACCAACATGGCCATAGGGGATTTGAAACGTTTATCTGTGTCAATACTGGGAGATCAGGCTGATGACATCTGGGCTAATGCGGGATACACGGATGTGAAGTTGGGTGACAATAGCCATTTCTGAGCACATTTCAATGACATTAGGCCCCAAGTATGAGCGGCAATATGGCGAACATACCCAGATATGCCTGCCCTCCTGTCGATTATGCAAAGGACAATGCTTGATGATGAGGATTCTGCCCAATAAATATTGCACATACAAGAGATGTCGAGGGCCGAAATGGGAGATTTATGGGATCGAGTCATTCTGTTTTTCTATTATGTGGTAAAAAGAGGCCTTCAAATAGAGGTACGGAAGGCGTTTGACAAGATAGTTGGGATTGAGGCAAAGGGCTCGGTGGACATTCAGTCTATTATTATCTACCACTGTAAACGGTTAAAAGAAAGGGAGAAGCAAACTACACAGCGAGAGCTAGCAGAGGAAGCAAAACTGGTTCAAAAAAGGTTTGCAATGGTCGCATTGAAAGTGGCTGTAGTGATGGTGCATAAAGAAGGGTTGGCTGACTTTAGGGTGATTCAGGCTGAAATATGTGCAGCACATGTGTGGGGAGGAGAAAACAATTGGGTAGGTGTGTATCAGCCTCAATACCAAGGAGGCTATCCAGGGGAGCTTCAGTCGGGAAGAGGCGGATTTTCAGGTGTTCGGGGAGGGTGAGGAGGTTTTAGAGGGATAGGACCACAGGGAGGAGGAGGAGGAGGATCAGGTCAATGTTGGACATGTGGGGGAATGGGCCATTTTTGAGAGAATGTAGGAGTAGACAAACATATGCTTACCCCCAACAACAGATGTATCCCGACCATCAGGGAAGTCCGGTCTCATACCCTCAGCTGTATGGAGAGTTACCCCAGCAGTCCCTTGTGGTGCGCCAATGCCCACAGCCCAACTGCTCCCCCACCAGCCTTTCCACAATTACCAGCCTCTGGTTCCAGTAATGTGCTGCTGTATGCTGAGCACCAAGGAAAACAACAGGGCCCCCACATATCGAACAAAAATACTGTTCCGGGTGGTGCAGTGACACAGAATCAGGGGGCCAATGTGGTCAGAGAGAACCCATTTGTTTTTCCTAGAACAAACACTTATCCAGACTAGGGCAGCCCACAGAGAGCCTTAGCATGTCCAGTCCTATTGGTCTCCACCAATCCAGAAGAAGAACGATTGGTGGGCATGGAGATACAAACAAACAAACAAACAAACAAACAAACAAACAAACAAACAAACAAACAAAATAAACCATTCATTTTCATGGAAAATACAGGTGGGAATAAATCATGTATTAGTGAGTGAGGATTTGCTTTATCATGCAAGGATTCTGGAAATGCAGGGCTTCTTTGGGGCAGTTAAATCGGTTTCTTTTTTATGAAGAAATTACCAATTAGGATATGGGGCAGAGAGGTGTGGGCCCCCATTTTGTATTCTTCTGTGACTCCAATCAATCTGCTTGGAAGGGACGTCTTCAGTAAGCTCAACATGACAATCACATTCACAGAAAGAGGTGTGGTTTGTTCAACACCTAGCATGTGTACTGTGAGGGTAATGTTGGCTTTACATGCATTAGGCATTAAATCTCTAGCTAGAGGAATACCAGTGGCCCCTGATTTGTTCCTATATGGTATCACAATATCACTCAGTGCAGTGCCACAGGTGGTAAACTAATATTGGTGAGAACCCTCCCAGTTTTTGTTCAGGCCTGCTCAGCCTCAGGAGATATTTGCAGTTACCATAATTGAACTTGATATAGAAGGAGATCTAGTGGCAGAAGACAGGATTGTGTTGATAGAAGTTGCTTCTAACAAAGGGGAGTGGCACACAGTTTTGTGTATTGACCCCACTACACCAATGAAAAATGTCTTGGATGAGGATTTGTTGGCGAACAGAGAAAACAAGGGAGAAATAATATTGGAAGTCTGTGTTACTTTAGAGATTATGATACAGTGCAGACATGTAATGTGTCCTATGTTACTGGTAGGGATTGTTTCTTTTGCTTCTGCCGATTTGGCTCAGACACCTGACAAGTTGTGGATGAGTAATCCACAAGATGTGGGACTTTTACGCAGTGTTGTGCCGATGAGTATTATCTTGAAACCTGGTGCTATGTTGCCTATAGTGAAGCAATATCCCCTATCAAGGAAAGCAGAGGAAGGGATGTATGTCACTATAATTGCTCTTCTGCATCAGGGCTTTTGTCACGATGAGCAGACCAGATTGCCCCAGCCCAACACCAGTGGGAACATTGGAGCACATTAAGGGCCCTGCCTTGATCAAGCATCAAAGGAGGGCCACCTGAGCCCAGTCCGGGCGCCTTTGGCACCAGGCTCATGGAGCTAGCCCCAAGGAAACCATAGGTGTAGTCGGTCTGCCACTGGATGATTGACTTCTGTGCTAATTGCAGTTAAGGGTGTGGCTCTGAGCCATTAGCTTTTGCATTAGTCTGCAGTCATGGGCGTGGCAGAGAACTTCTGGAATGCACCTTGGGAGTGGCAGGGTGTGGCAGAGAACTTCTGGAACTCATTGCACTTTAGGAGTGACAGGGTGTGGTTGGCGTTATAGGCCTCACCCAACACTTTCTGAGGAACTCCTGCCAGCAGTCTTCCACAAACCTGCAAAGAAAAGCTGGAAACCATTGGACCTCACATACTCACCTGTTTTGACTTACCTGTGCCTCCAGCAATGTCCCAGTTGTTCGATGAGGACTCCAGCTTTCATCGGTTGCCGGCACCTGCAGAAGCAAGGGAAGGAAAACAAGGTGAATTGCAAGCTCATTCATCGTGCTCTGTCACTAACGCGCATTACTCACTGCTTCCGTCGGCATAGATCGGATTCATTCATCTCGCCGGCTCACAGGTACCTGGAAAAGAGAAAGAAATAACAGGTTAGATCACGCAAACCACACTAGAGCTTGAGCTGGCCCTAGACACAAGGCAGGCCACCCTCAAACACTGGCTCAGTTGCTCACACGCTTTGCACCAAACCAACGCACACCAAGATGGTCTTAGTGCCACAACACTGACACGAGCCACAACAGTGAGAAGAGCACAGACTGTGGCACACAGCAAAGGACAACACAGATAACTGGACACGGACAACATACAATACAACAGATTACACCGACAATAACAAGCAGAGCAACACAAGCAACACGACCAAGGGTCAGTGAAGTAACTGGATCCTACAGGACATTGCACCCCTGCTGACACTAAGCAGGAAGGAGAGTCCATCAACCAAATACATAAGGAGTTGACCCGAGGCCAGTCCAGGGAGCAAAGGACGTGCAGCACCTCGAAACAGGGAAGCAGACACTCCACGCACCAGCGCCCGACATCCCCGCGGAGTCAAGGTGAGCGTAACAGCTTTATAGTACCATCAAATTCACACTCTAACACAGCTATTTATCCCTTGAAGAAAGCAAAAGGTGCAAGTTGGAGGATGATCCAGGATTTGCGCCCCCTCAGTGATATTGTACAGGCAGAATTTTCAGTAGTTTTGAACCCTGCTACCATATTGTGCAATATACATGTTGATGCCACCCATTTTACTGTGGTGGATTTCTCAGTCCCCTTGCATCCTGATTAACAGTATCTTGCAGTGTTTAGGGTTGTTGTGAGCTAATTTGAACACACTAGGCTTCCTCAAGGGTACTGTTAGTCTCTGAGCATTTTCAACAGAGTGTTACATGAGGATTTGGGCATTATTGTTGTTCCCAATACCATAATTCAGTATGTCGTTGATTTGCTGGTATGTAGTACTATGGAGTGCCAGTGCAGGGAGGACTCCATAGTTTTGTTGCAATTGTTGGCTGACAAAGGGTATAAGGTGGACAGAACAAAACTGCTATATTGTCAGGAAGAAGTGTTGTATTTTGGGCATTTGATTTCAGTGAATGGTAAAAGAGTATCTCTAGAGCATGTGATGACAGTGCATGCTACCACAGCAAGAAACAGTTAAGGACATGCAGACATTTCTTGGACTGTGTAATTATTGTAGCGCATGGATTTTTGATTACATGTCATACACTGAACCATTGCTCCAGGATCGAAAAAGAAGCACAAAGGACAAAAAGCAATATTATTTGGACTGATTAAATGGTTACTAAATTCCAGGAGCTCAAAGCTGTCATTTCTACCACTCCTGTATTGGCTACTCCTGA
Organism: Ambystoma mexicanum; assembly: GCF_040938575.1. NCBI lineage: Eukaryota > Metazoa > Chordata > Amphibia > Caudata > Ambystomatidae > Ambystoma > Ambystoma mexicanum. The sequence goes on along the minus strand of NC_090941.1, from coordinate 457,329,614 downwards.
TTATACAAAATAAGATTACCTTTTCTTACATTCTGATAGTAAGATGATGACAGCTGTGTTTTCACAGCACAGCACAATGGGTCATAAACCTTTGGTCTATTACAGTGAAATGTTAGACTCTGTCATGTAAGGAATGTTCCTCTGCGAACAAACATTGGTTGCTGCTGCCTTCACCATTGAGAAATCTGTGACTATTGTCATGGGGTGCTCATTAACATTGTATGTGGATCACGCTGTTTTCACAATATTAGAGCGGTCCAAATCGATATTGATCATGCAAAAGGCATCTGCGTATGAAGTGATGCTCTCTAGCCCATCTATTCACATTGTTATTTGCAAAACAGTAAATCCAGCCACCTTGTTGACTGAACCCATTACTGACGATGACGAGGTGCATGATTGTGTCACATATGAAGGGACTGAGGACTACATTCCTATGGCACATGACTATGCTTCAAATGATGAAGAAGTATATTTTGTTGATGGTTGCTCAACTATTTATCAGGAGAGAGGCCAGCAGCATACTGGGGTGGCAGATGTGTGTCTTGTTGATGGAGAATCCAAGGTTGTTCTACAACAAAGATTACCAAGACATTATTCAGCACAGGCAGCGGAATTGATTGCTCTCATTGAAGCACTTGAGGCAGCACAGTGTCGCTAAGTAACAATATATTTGTACTCAGTGTACGTTACAGCAACTGTCCATGCAGGTTTGTCGATACAGATGGGATAAGGATTTTGTATAGCAGATTGGTCCCCGGTGCAGCATGCAACTTTGTTAATTCGGCTGATCCATGCTCTTTTACATCCTATGTTTGCCACAATAATGAAGTGTGCCACCCACAAAAGTGGTATGGACTTCGTTTCCACCAGAAACGAAGCAGCAGACATTGAGATGAAACAGACAACTAATTTGTCAGTACCAGATATCCCTGAGCATCCAATACTTGTAAACATGCCATTACAGTTGTAGGTTCCATACACAGTGCTTCCCGTTAGAAACATTGGGCCTCATTATAAGTTTGGCGATAGCCTTGCCGGTAAAACCGGCAGGCTGCAGCCAAACTTGCGAAAATGTCTGGCACCCGTGAATGGGCAATTACCGGGTCATTTCGGCCCTGCTGGACCCTGTAATTGCCCATTTGCGGGCGCCTGAATGAAATACTCCCCATTCCCATTTGAGCCCCATAGCGCTCAATGAGAATGCGGAGGTTGGATGCACCGGCACCTTTCACAATGGTGCCGGTGCATCTGACATGCTCTGCTCGCAGGTGCCGGTCAGCCTGCCAGGTAAAACCTGGCGATCAAAAAGGCACCCGCAAGCAGAAGTTGTAGTTTGCCTGTCTGGTAACTACTGTGCAGGCAAGCTTACCAGTACCATAGTCACCAGACTGGCAAATATATGATGTGGCCCATTATCAAAATACAGGGACAGGCACCACAAAGTAAGAAGTTGGTGTGGCAAAGAAGAGGATGTGCATAATCTCCAACTGATCTGGTGTGGAGACAGACGAGTACAGGGAAGGTTCTGATGCTCCAATCTTTGTCTTTAGTGGCACTTGACCAGCTTCATTACCCCGCCCACATATCCAAACAGCATATTGCTGCAGACATTCATGAGGATGGGTATGTACTGAATAATCAGGAATTGCTATACATGTATACGTCCAACTGTGCTGTCTACTAGACATATAGCACTGGACAAAAGATTAAGAGCATTGAGAGGCACACTGCCCCATTCAATTGGCCCAGACCGTGATTTACATACAAATTTTACAGACATTGGAGACAGGTCTAAATCTTAATATTACTTAATTTTGGTAGTTTGTCTTTTTTCCCATTGGATTGAGGCTGGTCAGTGTGCACATCCTGATGTCAAATCAGCAGCCAAGTTCTTGGTGAGAGACGTTTTTCACTGGTGGGGAGTGAGAGATACTCTTAAAAGTGACAATGGCACCACTTCAATAATGAGTTGGAAAAGGAGATTCCAGCTCTTTCGGGAATAAAGCAAAAGCTGTGTTCCATTTATCAACCGCAGGCCAATGGAATTGTAGAGAGGATGAATGGTCTGCTCAAAAGTAAAGGAACTGGGTGCATTTCCTACACTTGGCCTTGTTCAGTTTCAGGACCCAGCCCTGCAAGGAGCATCACCTCTCCCCTCATGAGATTGTGACGGGAGATGTATTCACATGCTAATAACTCCTGTGCGTAGTGCTTCAGATGCTCACAGAGCAGTGCCAGTCCTGGGGGATGTATTCCATTCATATTTAACTCAGTAAACAACATGTATTAAATACCTTTGTCAACAGATTGCTCCACAGTGATCAGAACAAGTTGACAACAGTGCTGCTCCAGAGTCTGCAAGCTTGCCACCATTCCAATTGTTTCCAAATGATAAAGTATATGTGAAAGGTTTTGTTCGTAGGTGGAGTTAACATTGAGGCAATGGTCCTTACATGGTGGTTTATGCTACTCCCCTTGATGTTAAAGTGAAAGAAATGTGATATTGGGTGCATTTGTTTGATATTATAAAAGCACTTCACACTTTTCTACCAACTTTAAGCATTTTGACAGAGTGTTTTTAATTGAGGCTATTACCTGGTGATTTTGGTTCTAGTGCTGACAGCAACTATAGTAATTTTTATCTTTTTTAAGAGGAATGTTTTGACTTTTAACTGTGATTTTTCATTTTGTATTCTCAAAGGAGCATGTTATTGAACATTGTTAAACATGTGTATACCACACGTAGTCAGGGTGTGATTCTACTTAGACTCATGTGTGTGTTTGCTTTTGGCTTATTTTTATATATATATAGTGAAATTATACGGGTAGGTAATATAAAGGGGTGATGGGAATGTAATACATCAAAAGGTTGTACATACATTCCAAATGGTCGGAATGTATTACTTCAAAGGGGTATACACATGTTCAACATTTTGACACATTGTTTCAAGCTACAACACCAAGTGATGAATACCTAACCACAGTGGTGAACTTTAAGCAAATGAAAATACAGGATACTTTGATATGGAATTAAAAAATGTGAGTGAGAAGTGGTTTGGAGGAAGAAAAGGAGTATGATCAATATAAAGGTGCAGTGTTTGAAACAAAGTCTAATATGCACCACCCAAAATGTGTTAACATGTGGTAAAGTTACTTCAACTCAGTGGGGAAACAGAGGTATAAAAGGAGTTGTTATGTCTCCTCCATCATCCTTCACATGCCGGGAGCATCCAAAATGTTAGTACCTCAAGAAATATTGCCCTTGGAGGGCCAGTGTTCGATATACTTAGCGATGTACCGAGTCCAGTGTCTAGTCCAGGGGCACAAAGTACAAGTTGTATTGATGGACAAAGATGTAGGTAAGTACAGAAGGGATAACAGTGCCCTCCAATGTAAGCCATGGCACATGTTATAAATTGGATGGTATGTTGATCATATAAAACCAATGGAAGAAGGAGGTGGTGAGCTATGCAGCAGTGGCATTGGCAGGATTTGCAGAAGAAATCAAATGGATCATTAAGAAGTGTTTTGCAACTTGGACTGCATATATACCTAAACTAAATTGGATTGAATCATGGGAGACTCCAGTAAAAGTGCAACCAAGTGCAACCTGATGAATATCAGTTTTGTTTTTGAGGGTACAGAATGGTCCCAGTAGGCACTAACACCAAGTGTAACAAGACAATGTTCACTCCAGTTCTTGCAAAAGGAAAAGCAACATTAATGGACATGTACTGGGTTAATGGCCAACAAGCATACCTGCAAGTTCCACGCACACACTAACAACCATGAATGCATCTTTCCTGTTGATGCCAGAAGTACACTTGACAATAGCATCTAAACCAAAGGTGTTGCAATCTATTTCACCATCTATCCAACCCACCCAAATGAAGAAGAAGAGGCGGTTGGTGAAGTCAAGAGGGAAGAGATCGAATTATGTGTTGGAAGAATTGACCAAGTTGCTCAAAGCAATTCCAGAAAATTACCGGCTGTACACTAAAACTGAAGTATTCTTTGTGTCCCTTTTAATCCCAGGAATCCAGGCTGCTGCTGTGAAAAATCAACTTCCGGGGCACCAGTGGTCCAGGGATGAATATCAGTTTCTGAACAAATAATCAGCCCACACATCTTTGACACCAGAAGATATCCGAACATATTGGAAACACAAGCAAATTATAAACCTCCTTGTCCAATTTTCATAATGTGGACAGAATGGTTGGCTTATCTCTTCAAGGTTGTGGATTGTAGGTTAGTTGCAACACAGCGAAAATACAATTATTACCCAAGATAAAGGGACAGTCCAGTCAAAGTTCAATAAAAGTGTCTACTTTATTATTATTACAACAGAAAGCTCTACCACACTACAAAATACAACCTACCCTACAAAGGAATGCAGAGGATGGACAGTTTCAAAAAGGATAGGGGATGAACTCTGAATACTGACAGGAGGGTAGTCAGTAAAGTAATTAATCACAATAGTTCAGGGATACTTGGTTTCAGCACAAAGAGAGCAATGGATCATAAAATGTCACTAGCGGCCTTTCGGAGAAGGACCAGGGGGACAGAACCAAAATATACTTTGTGCTTGTAGCTCGACAGGCTTGAGTCGGTTTCAGGGCACTTTTGTGGAGGAGCAGCTGCATACCTCTGCAGGAGACGCTGCCCCCTTTCCTCCCATATGGTGTATACATGAGACCCTGCTGCGCTTGACACCAGCCGTTGTGCCAATACTGCAGCATGTGTTTGGAAGAAGATTCCTGTTGAGACAACTGTACGGAATGTATCCCTGAAGTGATGACAACCTAAGGGAGGAAGTCCCTGAAGTAATATGAGAAAGAGCAAAGAAAAGAAGCTAGTGACTTCATAAAAATTATGAACGACGTCCGAGATACTGAATTAAGACAATATATAGATCCTACAGAAACTAATGACAAAGTAAAGAATTAAGGGAACTTTTAAATACAAAAAAGTAGATTACATGTGCACAAGGTGCTACACAAAATTAACCATTCCATAAATGTACAGATGCTGAAACGCAAGGTAGACTAAGTCATCATAGAAGCTGCCTATACGTAGTGAATAGAACGCAGGTAAATCTGCCATTATATAGAAGCTGGACATCAGTCAGATGAATTTAGTAGGCCAGGACCCATGGAGCGGGAAGGGGAAACTGGGTCACAGCAAGATCAAGCATAATTGTGAAGCTGCATGGCGATGTTGTCTGACCTGTAGTAAAGACTAAAACAGCCATGCTGAGCTATCTATTGTGGAAATGAGCGTACATGCTGAGGACGAATCATCCCTTGTTAAGTTTCAAAGAAAGCACACCAAGAGTGCCAAGTTTAATTAATTTAGAGCATTTGAACCCTGCAAAATGGACCAAATCGTGGTCTCCTGTCACGTGAGGCAAGAATGAAAATAGAGTTTGAACTTGGAGTCCCAGACACAATAGTGAGTGCTCTCACTCCTGTGCATTTTCAAAGACAAGGATACTTTGCAAGGCCAAATACAAATACAATCTTCATGGCAGAAGGCACGGGCGATGAGAGATGCTGGGCTAACTGGGTGGGGAGGTGTTTTCATGCCCCATCTCCTTGCACCTGAGTCTGAACTTATGTGCTCCTAAATTAACCGAATGTTACAGACATGGCACAAGCATGCCAACCAATCACAGTAGTCCATATAACGTAGTACCTTATAGTGTGCAGACCAATGAGAAACTGTGTATCTAATGTTTCTGAAGATTACATGTTTTACAGGTAGGCACATGTTGTTCACCTGATAGTGGGCAGCCAATCACACTCCTAGCTCCTATTGAAAAGTTTACTTAGATGTTTCCCTTAGCCAATCCTGACCATTGATAGGTTTTTCATCATTGCCACGTAATATGACGTAACCTCTGATGTATTTTTTATATAAACACTATGTTGTGTGTAAAGATTTCTGAGAGACTACTCGTATGTCTGTTGATGCTTGTTGTAAACTCCCTGTTTTAGATAATTGTTAATAAAACAGTACTTTGCCATCTTCCTGAGTATGTTTTGGTTATTTGGACTCGGAATTACTCTGTATGATCCCATCCATTAAATATGCACATCACATTTCTAAAGGGCCCTAAACTCACTTTGCAGCTTCTGAGACAAAGTTCAAAATGGGAGACAGCTAGGGGTATCAGGCGGCAGGTAGTTCTGTGAGCGAGGCTGGACAGACCACTGCAGGCTGGCCTACACAGTGGCTCGGGGTCAGGCATTGTTGTCTCAGTTCTGGTTGGTGAGTCTGAAGCACTGGTTGAGCATTCGTGGATGATGTTAGTGACTGCAGCGTGACAACAGTGAACAAGGCAATCGGTTGCAGCCAGAGGGGATTGACTGGCTCGAAAATGTCCTTTAAGGCGGACGTTGGTTGATGCGTTTTGATGCACTGCTAGCTACTTCACTGGGCTTGTGTCGTCCTGTAAGGCGGACGGCCCAAAGCTGAGGACAGTGTTTCAGGCACAGTCCTTGTGCTTGGTTTGGTTCAGAGACTCCCTGGCACTGCCCACCTAGGAAGCTTGCTGCAGAGCCTAGCAGAGCATGCTGTGTGCTGGCTGGGTACCGTTTCTGGAGCTGCTTGGAGGGACCTCTGGATTAAGTATCTCCCTCTGTTCCCTGGGAGATGTTTAGGGGAGGGATCTTGCTTCCCTCTTGGAAATCCTGGTTTTCGTTCACTGGTGGAAGCTGTAAGTCAGACTGTACCTTAAGCCAGGGTACAAATGAGTTCTTCTTGTTACTCCTTGCAAAGCCTTCAGATGATCTCCAAAAGATGGGCTCAGCCCTCTTTTAAAGCCAAATGGGCCCCAGTGATTGGTGTAGGCTAAGCCTACCTTAATGAACCAATCCTGGGTCCCCACCAACAATCTCCTTTTATGCATGAAGTCATAACCAGAGTGATTTGCAACAGGAAAGGTAAAGGGGTGAAAACATGTACTATTAAGTCCCACCCATCTTCCTCTCTGTTCTGGATCAATAGGTCTCTCTGGTTAATTGAGCTCCTTGTGTTTCCTGATGAAAGGCAAGTCTCCTTTGAAGTTGTGGCAAGAACAGACTTTCTGTATCCATCAAATCACATACACCTGCCCTCTGAATGGGGTCCCCCAGCGGGGGTTGCCTACTGTAAAAACATGTACCAGACATGACAGCTCACTGTCATTGATACTAAGAGGTGGGAGCTGGCTTCAGGTTGCATATCAAAGGTGTTGTGTTTCCTGTCTTTTTTTAGACCTGTGACCAGGCCTCTCTTGGGCCTGCTTAAATTAACTCTCATCGGTATAAATTTCATATACATTTTCAAAAAAAGCCCAAGTGAACGCACACCAACCCTGTGGATGGTCGGAAACCTCACAGCTGTAATACCAAATGGTTGCATATTGTTCTATTGGAGGGGATCCAGTTGGAAAATGACACTGACAAAGGTCTCAATGCTATTAAAAGTGAACTGATGGCGATTCAGTTGATGGCATTTCAAAACCAGTATGTCATTGATCTACTGATGACTATGGAAGCGGCCGTGTGCAAAAGTATTGGATTGTCATGTTGTACGTAACTACCCCCAAATGATATAGAGGATGGTTGCCTGACGCACATCATAGGGACCTTGCACAATCTGAAGACTGGCATGGAAAATGAAGGCGGTGTTGTCTTGATCTGGGCAAAATCTTCCTCGGGGCCAGCCCTTTGAGAGCAAAAAATACCCAATTCAGCCCAAAATACAGGTTCTATTGTGCTGAGCAGTGATCTCATGCTAGTGACAAATGACACCTTCAAATAAGTTTTAGCATATTTATTCTAAGCAGTGAATTTCATATACATTTGGGATTCAAGTTAGAGAATATTACAAAGCATAAAACTTAGAGAAATGCAAAATATAGTGAAACATGGAACTTAGATAAACATAGAGAAACATAGAGAAATATAGAGAAACATAGAGAAACACAGTCTTACGTCCCTTTAATCAGCACTGGGAGACCCTGGCCCTCATAAGCTAGCTGTAAACAAGCCCCGCTCAGAGAACAGTGCTGCAGGACGCCGTCAGAGCCAATTCCGGGCACTTGACCTTGCACGAACCAAGTCCACAGGACGATCTCCCCCCGAGTCATGGGAGCATGGATATTTTATAATCTCGTGCTGCCCGTCCATGACGCACAGTTCCAGAACTTTCCCTGTGCAAAATATAGGCTGGCTCATGGAAAAAAACCCAACTCTGTTAATTTCCACTGCTCCGTCTGAGCCCCACCCTGGCTCCCATCTGCGAAAGCTCAGGAATGTCTTATCAGTGCCTTCCCAGAGAAAAGGAAGATTAGCTTGGGGCCAGGGCTACCGTTAGTGAGGCTGAATATTCTAAGGGAAGCAGGGATGTATTAACCCCATCTGCAAGCTCTAAAAGGCATGCACTCATAGCTTAGTGTTTATAGCGCTTAAGACTGGCTATCTAAGCGCTATATAGGTGCCATAATGTTCCAAACACTCCAAAAATACCTATTAGCTACAGAGCTAGGGCCCTCTCCCTGCCTGTCTATCAACAATGCATAATGTGACCTATCACTCATACTAGGCCTGCATATTCCTTGTAGCTCACTACTGCATAATGGAAGTGCTACAACAGACTACTGTCAGCATTTTTAGCACATACTTTGAATACACTATTGGCTTTCAGCGGCTAATGCTGTCATCTAAAGCCCTGATTGGCAAGGTTGCAATTTCGTGTATCACTACATTCCACCCCTATTCAACGTGTGTGTGACAAATGCTGACTAATACCTATCAATATAGTATTTAGTGCAGTGATAAAGACCTTGGGGCTTTGCAAGAGGTTTAAGCAAACTACCTTCTAGCGGTTAGTTAGCGTGGCATGCAAGGTAAAACACTACCTAAACAAAAATGTACACAAAGTGAACAGTGACATATACCCTTGCCAAAACCTGGCCTACACAAAAATACCTACACAAAGTGAACATGGACATTTACTCTAGCCAAAACCTGGCCTACACAAAAATACCTAAATAATTATTGTATAACTGATTGTCAGTTAAAAAGCAGCATGCAGTTAAAATGTCAAGGCAATCCAGTGTAGTCTAATCTACAATGCACTATTGCATTTATGTATGGTTACCAATTCTAAAACCTGGCAGCCTTTCACTCTAAGGGCCTACCCTCCCCCTGATCCCAGGGCATTCAAACGTGACTATGGGCTGTGTGACTCGACACTTCCCCCATGTATGTGGAACCCAACCAGAAACCATCTAATTTCGTGAACAAGGTGAACCCATGGGCACCAGGTTATCTAAATAAAAACAATTCTACTAATTTGCATCAAAGCATGGCATGTGTTATTCATGCAATCAAAAGCAAGCAATTCAATCCATATGTATGCTGGTAACTGTAGCTCTGCGTGCCAGTGTGTGGAGGATGGTCGCCCCCACTCAGTAAAAAGCCAACACCTGCTGATTAAACAATGTTTGCCATACAATGCATCGTGTGTATTTAGCAGTCTTGTTGATCTGCCCTATGGCAGAAAAAATGTCTTCATACCTAAAATTCTGCCATCTTCAGTGGTTGCCAATACTTGTAGCAGTGTTGGGCGTATCAATGAACCCCACTAGGCCAGAAGTTCTATAGCAGAGCTGGCATCAGAACCCATAGTGGCTAGCTTATTGTGCACAGTTTCTATGTCACAAGCATATAAAGCTCCTGCAATTAATGAATCTAGCTCCCTAGCTACGCGCACTCTAGTGATGGGCCATAGAAATGGACTCCATTTGTAGCAGCTTGGTAGTACTAAGGAAACATTGCCTCATGATAAATCTATGTCTAAGTGTATCACTGTAATAATAGAGGTGTGCATTACCAGCCTACAATTTACATGTTGCCTTACTACTGGAAAATCTAACACGTTCACAGTGTCTACCTATTGTGACTTGGAGAATACCCTTCTTCAAGTGGGATATCTACCATATACAATATTAGTTTTTAGCCACAAACACCATACTACTATCCGGCAGTGGCTGTTTCATCACACCATTGTGTAAAATGCATTTAGTCAAGTTATAGTCCATAAAATCTTGGCGAGAACACTCGCTGCCGTTCTTGGTCAGAAAAACATCACATTAAACAAATTTAAACAAATCGTTGTATCCATTCACTGAAACATTTGGGCCTATGACTTCATAGACACCAGTCATATGAGTCAGTGACAAAAGATGTCTGACAATGTGCCAGGCCAGTACGCTAGCAATTCCATGTGGATACTCATTTGTAGCGCTTTTCCAAAGAATTATTCCAAATGTCTACAATCAAAAGGTGACTCTTTGCATTAGTGTGCTGGAGACAGCTGTCCCCACAAAAACATGAAACTGGTTGGTTTAACAAAAAACCGTGTCACACACTGTGTCATAAAATCAAACATCAAGTCAGTCATGGTTTCATTTACCTGCCTTAAGCTGGCTGTAAAAGTATCCAGTGTTTCAAAGGTTAGCATCTCAAATTAGAGCTCGCACACTTGGCAGCATTACTTCAATTAAGAATCTTAACCTACGCACAGGTGACTTTGATGTGCGCACTCATCTTATCTCAAAATAAATTACGCTCCTGCTTGCATAATCCTGCTGCCCCAACAATTCATAAATCATTTTCCTGCCTACGTGCAACGTAGAAGTTTTTTTTTTTCAAAAAGCAAAACATCTCTGGTTAAAGCAATTCAGTTGGAAGAGCAAAACCATTTCGTTTTTTCAGATTCATCTCAAAAAGTGCATTTAAAAACCATTTTTCAATGTGTTAGCATTGTGGTGCATGATCTTACAGTCCACAACTCATTGTCCATAGTCCTTTAAACAAGAAAGGCAAGACATGTCAATTAAGTTATTTCCAGCAACTGAATCATTTGAATGTGTAGCATCAAATATTTGATAATTAGCCAAGTCTGCACCGTGCCAGTTCAGCAAAAGTTATTACTCTGTTGGACACCTTTCGCAGGTTGCAGAACAAATAGCAGCATGGAGTGCGGTGCAGGACACGTTTAAAGTTGACTCGCATCTCGCAGTAACTCGCATATTCTCTGAGATCAGTGTCACCCACATACTGCACACATTTACGCCAATAAGGACACGCTATTGTCTTGCTTTTTTGCCTAGGCAAAATACAAACAGAAATGTTAGGATTTCATCAAAACTTTAATATCATTATTCATCAATATCGGCGTTATCCACCCCTTCCCTGAACACCACCCCCATCTTCAGAAGTCTCACCAGGTAACTACACACTTTATCATTGCTACTGCAATTATTTATCACCCTTCTGCATGTTATTGGGGGCTTATTTACATTCAACCATACGGGGTGTAACTGCCTAATCACAAACTCATTTGTGCAATGCGATCATAGTTGGTCAATGGTACCTCAGACTGATCTGTGATTTTTACAAAAGCCATATAATAAGTACCCAGGTCGCACTTCTCAATGGATCAATGCTTTTCTTTGTCACCAAAGCGATCACGACTGCCAGGCGCCAACTTGCTTCCAGTGTCTCATGATCTTGATTTAGTTTGCCCTGCTGGCATCACTCCATATTTCAAAGGTAAAGTCTTTCAGTCCAATACCGCCTGCAGTTGCACAAGCAGCTTTGTTTATTTTTCTCCATACAGCTAGTGTCTTTCAAGCCTCTGGTTTTTCACTTGTCATTTTCCCAAAGGGTGTTTGCTGTTTCTTGGACCACCCCTTTGAGCGCAATAGTCTAAGTCAGTTTCTTTTGTTGCTTCAACAAATCATTCATTCTTGCACTAAGCCGTGAGGCTTCTGGATCATGGCTAATGTGCAGTGTTCATGTTGTATTCCAAAGCCCCGCTCTGCATGTTGTCTCTTGCAAAACGGCTAAGCACTTTTGTCAGTTTTGCTTCCATCTGGAATGCCATAATATCTTTGTCAGTTACTCCATCCCTGGCAATGTAGCTTGCAGTTTGCCAGATGTGTATTTTCTCTTCTCAGAGCGCCTAGAGGTTTCTTCTCCAGTGCACAGCGCTTTACTTCAGTTCACATCACATGGAGCACTGGAATGCAGCTTGCACAGCAATAGCGTTTCACTTCACATCACATCACATGGTGCATGGGAATGCGGTTTGCACAGTAATGTCTGTTGGAATGGGCAGCTGTCTTTTCTTAGCCCATTCACAGATGCACAGGTTCCCCAAATGTTCAGATGTGATGTGCCCGTCTGCCATCCTGCATGCAGCCTTTGTTTTCCTACCAGTGTTACTGGGCAAATTCTTTACTTCTGATCAGTTCTATTATTGCATGCCGTTAGAAAGTCTCTTTTCTGCCTTTGCACCCCCTTCCTCAGTTTTCTGCTCACTGACGGTCTTTTCACAGGGGAAGGAATGCAGGAATGTCATTGTTTATCTTTCGTGTGCACCTGGCAGCGCCATGAGCACGCAGCAAGCTTATCTCTTTGCTCTATAACTCTTAAACTGTGGCGGCTTCAATGGAAAGGCACTCGTTTCAGACAGTTCATACAGATTAACTCTTTCTTGCACTGCTCTTGTCCAGCAACTCAGAAAAGCTCCCATATCTGAAGCATCATTTCACTAAACAGAAGTGCAGTATTCTGCTTTTGTCTGCCTTCTTTTCGCGCACCTCGCCCAAGACAGCTTCAAGGCACAAGCTCTGCACACACAGCAAGACTCTTATTTTCAAAAGAGGCACTTTTCTTGTCATCAGATTCTACTCCATGTAATTTTGCAAAATGTCAAAGCGTCTTTAGCCTGTTTTAAACTGATTAATGTCTCATTTAAAAGGCATACGTTTTTTTTTTCCTTCTTTTTCCTCGTAACCTTGTAGTTTTGCTTCACAAGCTCAATCCAATGCAATGTGCGATTTTTCAGGAGAACCCACAACCTACTAAATCTTTGTGCTATCTTATCACACACAGATTTTTCATTCTGTTGTACCATTGCCAGAATATAACCACTTATTTCAGTGCATTTAAAAAATGCCATGTTTAGTGCAGCTCCCTGCACGGTTTTTTCCTGCAAGAACAACCCACACTCTGTATTGCTTGTGGGCTGTTAAATGTGTCAACAACATTTTTCACCATATATCACAGTCAACAGGTCACTATTTCCAAACATGCATCACTTATAAGGCAACAGTACAAATCCATGGCATAGCGTGGGAACAGTCAAAAATACTCCAGGGGCAATTTAGAGACAATTTAGAAAAATATAAATTGTTTTTTCCTCCCAAACCATTGCAAACTGATTCTGCAATTTCAAATCAATACACAAAAATCGAAAATCCAAATAACATTCACTCACTTTCTTTTTTTAAGTGAGTCTCTCACCCATTATAAGCATGGCACAGCTAAAAATGCAATATAACCATTTTAGTGTGTTTCCTTAAAAACAGAATTCGCCACCACTAGCACATGGAATTTACAGTTGCCAAAAGAAAAAAAACAAACCCTTTAGGCTCTCAGCACAGATGTTACTCATTCTCCTAAGCACGGCTCATTCCCCACGTTATTTTTCAGGAATGTCAACACTTCAAAAGCATACATCAAAAAAGCGAACCTTCGCCTCCGAACATTACAGCCCCCCACTCGCTAGCACACTGGGGCTGAGTCAATGGTTAAATTACTGTTCACAATTTGCATGTCAAATCCTTGCAATTATTTTTCCCTGCCCTCATGACAGAATAGAGTTGAGAACTCCGTCTCACTTTGCATTTCAAATTACAACTTTAAACTGGGGAAACCGCATGATAAAATTCTTTTCTAATTGAGCATACATCTTTCTTGACCATTCATCGGAGCGCTTTAAACAAAGCCATTTCCCGCTTGTTTATCGCCTTGTACTCCCTTGGCTCCATTCCCAAGCAATAAGTCAGTCACGACTGATTTACTGAAGGGAGTCTTAACCACACAAGCTATCGGCCACGGCAAGCCGACACAACGCTGCTGTCTTTTTGAAGTCTCAGAGCTGCAGTGAGACCCCCAAGGAAATGCGACAGCCTGCTCTTCACTCTACACTGTGTTCTCTCACACAATTTGTCATTTCACAGCAAGGCACTGCTCTGCACAAATCCCACCGCTGCCACCAAATGTCTTGATCTGGGCAAAATCTTCCTCGGGGCCAGCCCTTTGAGAGCAAAAAATACCCAATTCAGCCCAAAATACAGGTTCTATTGTGCTGAGCAGTGATCTCATGCTAGTGACAAATGACACCTTCAAATAAGTTTTAGCATATTTATTCTAAGCAGTGAATTTCATATACATTTGGGATTCAAGTTAGAGAATATTACAAAGCATAAAACTTAGAGAAATGCAAAATATAGTGAAACATGGAACTTAGATAAACATAGAGAAACATAGGGAAATATAGAGAAACATAGAGAAACACAGTCTTACGTCCCTTTAATCAGCACTGGGAGACCCTGGCCCTCATAAGCTAGCTGTAAACAAGCCCCGCTCAGAGAACAGTGCTGCAGGACGCCGTCAGAGCCAATTCCGGGCACTTGACCTTGCACGAACCAAGTCCACAGGACGATCTCCCCCCGAGTCATGGGAGCATGGATAGTTTATAATCTCGTGCTGCCCGTTCATGACGCACAGTTCCAGAACTTTCCCTGTGTAAAATATAGGCTGGCTCATGGAAAAAAACCCAATTCTGTTAATTTCCACTTCTCCGTCTGAGCCCCACCCTGGCTCCCATCTGCGAAAGCTCAGGAATGTCTTATCAGTGCCTTCCCAGAGAAAAGGAAGATTAGCTTGGGGCCAGGGCTACCGTTAGTGAGGCTGAATATTCTAAGGGAAGCAGGGATGTATTAACCCCATCTGCAAGCTCTAAAAGGCATGCACTCATAGCTTAGTGTTTATAGCGCTTAAGACTGGCTATCTAAGCGCTATATAGGTGCCATAATGTTCCAAACACTCCAAAAATACCTATTAGCTACAGAGCTAGGGCCCTCTCCCTGCCTGTCTATCAACAATGCATAATGTGACCTATCACTCATACTAGGCCTGCATATTCCTTGTAGCTCACTACTGCATAATGGAAGCGCTACAACAGACTACTGTCAGCATTTTTAGCACATACTTTGAATACACTATTGGCTTTCAGCGGCTAATGCTGTCATCTAAAGCCCTGATTGGCAAGGTTGCAATTTTGTGTATCACTACAGGTGTCCAGGCCGAGGATTAGTTTGACACATTGTTCTCATGGGTGCCGTCCTGGCTTGGGGCACTGGTGAAGATACTGGTTCCGATCGTGGTACTCCTGTTGGTGTTGTTTTGCACATGCCAGGTATTGCTTTGATGGTGTGCCAAGACTATTCCGAGCAGCGCAAGAATGATGGTTACTAATGGGGCAGGGATGGCTCTCCCAGGTACAAATGATAGACAGGCTCAAACTGAGGATCCAAATAAGCCACACATGGTCAGAATTGAACAACCTATTCACACCCACCCGTACCCCGCAGGGATATTAGGGATATTAACATCACCCCCGCCAGATCCTGAAAACTACACTGAGCACTGGGTAGATTTAGCAGTTGATGGGAACTGTATATATTTTACGTGTACCCAGAATAATATGCACGGTATGGGGGTAGTTTGCATCACATGTGCAGGGAGTGGGTTCCTGAGGATGGAGCGGATAGACAGAGAGAAAATTAGAAGTGAGTTAATGAAGGATTAAGTAAAGGGGGCAATGTTCGTATGCATGTCCAGATCGTAGCCCCTCCTAGATGATTTAGATTGCGAAAAAACATACTGAAACATGGAGAGTAAGTACAGGCCAGTGTAGTGGAGAGGGCCTGCTTCATGGATGGGAATAATTAACAAGAGTGTGAAATCACATAGGGGGGATCTGACCAGTAGATTCACAAAAGAACTATGTAGGATACAGTAAGTAAATATAATAGTTATAACACGAAGTAGTGATGCATTTAAGAGCAGGCTTAAATCCTTGCAGGCCATGCTTGAAGACACAGAACAAGGCCTCATCCCTCGCTTAACCATCACATTTTGATTCCTTGGCGCAGCAAAGAACACGCACATACACCCACATCCATTAGGTCTTTGGACAAATTAGGCAGGAATGTGTGCAGCTGAATAGGCGAAGGGCAGTGGCCCAGTATAAAGGTCATATTCCTGGGAGCAGAGGTCTTGGGTTGCCACAACACGAACCAAGATGTAAGACACTAGCACCCCCCAGAATGATGATCATTCTATTTGAACTACCCGATTTGCAGGGGAATTGGACTGGATTGATTAGTGGGGCACTAGGTACACTGCTGGGGAAGGGAACTGATAAAGGGGAAAACAGAGAACAACATGATCTATGATTTGTGCCAGGGAGAGCAACGAGTGATGACCATACAGGGGGGAGGGCATGATGGGGGCGCCCAAGTGTCGGGGATGAGAAAAGGGCTGATTTCTATGCAAGGACCAGACTGACCTCGAAGTTGTCTTCTGAGTTCATGTTGATAACCATGTGCACATCACGTGATAAGGATTGAAGGTAGGGTGGTGCCAGTTGAATTTAACCAATTGCTTTGCTGCATTCCAAGATGGACAAGGACACTACCCATGTGTGGTGACGATGTATACAAAATAAAAGCTCTTGTCTTTCTCGAATAAGGGTGCACCTAGGATTATTCCCTAGTGGGTTGTATTTTCTTGGTCTGATCGCTGGAGAGTTGCTCTACACTGTGCTGGTAGTTTCCTTGAAATGCAGGCCTGTTTCTTGTTGGTTTCCCTTTTTTCTATCAGCCTGGTGATGATGTGGCTTCTGGTGGAGCGCTGGCCTCTTGAGATGGTGAGTTTTTCAGCCAGGCACAGTGTTGTTTTGGTTGTGACTGCTTTTTTAGGTGGTGCAGGGTATCTTGAACATGATGCCTGCTTGAAAGGGTAGCCAGTTCAGCTCATTGGAGATAGAGGTGATGCTGTTGCATAGTTTTAGCCCTGTGATGAAGCTTGCTGTAGCATGCTGCATGGCTTTTAGAGAGGCCAAGGGGCAATCCGGCATTGCTACGAGTAGGTTCTTGCCATCTTCTAGGTGGGAGATAACCAGGACTTGGACAACTGCTCTGAAATGCGGTGCTGTTACAAAAGTCTAGAGGAGCACAAGCTGATAGTATGCTGCTTTGCTCTTCTTGGGAATGTGTGTTTTAAATGAGAGGCCACAGTCAATGGTAAAGCCGAAAGGTTTTGAACCGAGTCCCTCTGTCTCTCGCTCGCTCTCTTCCCAACCTCCACTGTCTACATGATCATGTCTCCTATTTCTCGTCCTCCCCCATTGCGCAATGAACTGTTACCAAGTGATGTGAATTGTACAAATATATGGAAAAATATAACAAGTATGTGATTCACGGACACATACATGTATTTATTTATTTATTTATTTATTTTTGTAAAGCGTGCTAGCAGCCCAGAGGCATCGAGGCGCTGTTGCAAGAAGATGTCTTAGTTACAAGGATGATTCTTTGATCACGGTTACAGTGAGTGTGGAGCATAAACGTTACAGATTACATTTACATGTAATTATTGGTTACATTCATATTCACAAACATACACACGCTATTTATTTATTTATCACTAAATAGTTAAATACAAAGAACAAACGTACACAAGCAGGTCTGAGAAAGACCCGCCGTACCCATGGTACCGCGTGCACGTCTTCCTACTTCAGGGGGCAGATGGTTTGGTTCCCCCGGGTTCGTGGCAGGTTTCAGTCTCATGCTGGGACTTTGTTCTTCTGGAAAGAGCCCAGTGTTACTTCCCTGAGAAGCCGCGTTGGGACAGAAAGAGAATCCCCTGAACAGGCGGAACAGTGAGTGCGGCGGGATGGGGCTTTAAGTGTTTTCTAATAGGAGGCAGGCATTGTGCGGGGCTCAGCGCCTGGTGCATGGGTCAGGCTGGCAGTGACGAGCCCTGAATGGCCGGGCACTGGCTGCATGGGGCCCCTCTCATTATGCTCCGGTTAGCCCCGAGCGCTCTGTGGAAACTGTTCCACTTTCCCCCCTCTTGAGCTTGTGACAGTGAAATAATGCAGGCGCCGGGGCCTCAGGAGGGATAACCTGACAGCCTATTCTATTTCTTCGGCTAACGAGGGCTTCACGAGGCTTTGATACTGTCTGTCCTTTGAAGTCTCTCCAGGTCTCCCCGTGCCCCTGTTTGGGGGGCGATGGGGGGATCTTTTAGCTGCCTGGGAGCAGCGGCTGAAGCAAGCCCTGCATGTTAAAGCAGCCATGTGGAGAGCCTGTAAAGCACATGCCTTCCCCAGTCACGAGATGTCATGCGAGGAAAATTCTCACTTCACAATACATTCTGTGGAGATCCGTCGTTTCAAACTCAATACGCTCTCAATAACCCGCTCAAGTTGACGCTCCCTAGTTGTAATGATAAACACGATGAGATCACTGGAAAAAAAGACTTTATACAAAATAAACGCTATACTAACTCGTTCATTGTCACGGGAGCACCTGTGCGGCAGCAGGCACAGGGTTCAGGGGCACAGTAAACAAGCACTAAATCTGATTAAATCCGCGACGCGCGTATTGTGCCCGTCCTTGCACGGCAGCCCGCGCCCTTAAAACAAACGCCGAAAGTTAAAGAGGACAAAGAGAAGATTTACTGTTTTTTCTTTTCTTGGTGTCCTCTATAAGCTTCTCCGCTCCAAATGGATTTTCTGGGAGGCACTGAGCCCAGTAACGCGAAGGGGTCTGTGATTGGCTGAGCCGTGCGGTTATTTGCATGTCTGCAAACAAAAAGCACCGGGGAGCTGACAGCGCGGCTCAGAGTCTGGGAGGAAGGCAACAGAGCGGTGAGGGTTTCTAGAGTGGCAGCAAATGACACATTTCTTTTGACAGCAGAAGAGTCGCTTTGTATGGGGCGCCTACCCACATTCACGAGTTGCCGCCTCACTGTGATGAAGTAATCATCAATAGAGAGACTATTCTTTTTTGTCCATCGACAGGGAGAGTTTTACCACCATGACTTTTAAAGCGGGAAAGCGCCGCCTCTGCCCTCTGGGAGTCCTGCTGGCGTTCTCCCTGCTCTCCGCCGGCACCTGTAGGACGGTGCGGTATCGGATCTACGAGGAGGACGAGCCGGGCACTGTCATCGGGACTCTGGCCGAGGAGCTGCCCCTAAACGTGCCGGGGGGGTTCCGGCTGATGAAGCAGTTCAACAGCTCCCTGATCCGCATGCGGGAGAGCGACGGGCAGCTCTCCACCGGGGAGCGCATAGACCGGGAGCAGGTGTGCGGCCAGTCCCCGCACTGCGCCCTGGCCCTGGACGTGGTCAGCTTCGCCAAGGAGCAGTTCCGGCTGCTGCACGTGGAGGTGGAGGTGCGGGACATCAATGACAACGCCCCCCGCTTCCCCCGGCCCCAAATCCCGCTGGAGGTGTCCGAGAGTGCCGCCGTGGGCACCCGGCTGCCCCTGGACATCGCCATCGACGAAGACGTGGGCACCAACTCCATCCAGAGTTACCAGGTCTCCGTCAACAGCCACTTCAGTCTGGAGGTTCAGAGCCGGGCAGACGGGGTGAAGTACGCCGACCTGGTGCTGGTGAAGGAGCTGGACAGGGAGACCCAGGAATCTTTCAACCTGGAGCTGGTGGCCACCGACGGTGGCGGGGTAGCACTTTCTGGAAGCACAGTCATCTCCATTCAAGTGCTGGATGTTAACGATAACAGCCCCAAATTCGACCGGAATGCTTTTACTGTCGATCTAATGGAGGATGCCCCCGTGGGGTCCTTGCTCTTGGACCTAAACGCAGAGGACCCCGATGAAGGGGTAAACGGACAAGTTGTCTATAGTTTTAACCCACAGGTCTCCCCCGAGGTTCGCGAGCTGTTCAAAATAGATGCCAGGACTGGGAGATTAACTCTGGAGGGACAAGTGGACTTTGAAACCAAGCAGACATATGAGTTTGATGTTCAGGCCCAGGATCTTGCTCCCAGTCCACTAGTTGCTAATTGCAAAATAATTGTGCACATCACGGATGTGAATGATAACGCGCCCAGCATCACCATCACCCCCCTGACCTCCATCACCGCCGGGGTGGCGCACATCACCGAGGCCGCCAGCAGGGAGAGCTTCGTAGCCCTGATCAGCACCCTGGACAGCGACTCGGGCCCCAATGGACAGGTGCACTGCTCCCTCTTTGGCCACGAGCACTTCAAGCTGCAGCAGGCCTACGAGGACAGCTACATGATAGTGACCACCAGCGCCCTGGACCGGGAGCGCATCTCCGAGTACAACCTGACCATCGTGGCCGAAGACCTGGGCTCCCCTCCCTTCAAGACCGTGCGCCACTTCACCATCCGGGTGAGCGACGAGAACGACAACCCGCCCTTCTTCTCCAAGCCCGTCTATGAAGTTTCTGTCCTGGAGAACAACGCCCCGGGCTCTTATATCACCACCGTGGTGGCCAGAGACCCCGACCTGGGGCACAATGGAAAGGTGACCTACAGGCTGGTGGACACAGAGGTGATGGGGGCGCCAGTCTCCACCTACGTGTCTGTAGATCCCGCCACTGGCTCTGTGTACTCCCTCCGGACATTTAACTACGAAATCCTAAAACAGTTTGATTTTCGGATCCAGGCCAGCGACGGAGGCTCCCCGGAGCTGTCCAGCAGTGCCCTCATCAAGGTGAGGGTGCTGGACCAGAATGACAACGCCCCGGTCATCACGCAGCCCCACGTGTCCAATGGATCCGCTGAAGTGGAGGTGTCCGCAAGGGCCTCCCCGGGGTCACCAGTGACCCACATCAGGGCCAGGGACCCCGACGAGGGGGTCAACGCCGCCCTCTCCTTCAGCATGAGTCAGGAGCACCGGGACACGTTCACCATCAACAAGGTCACCGGGGAGATGTACGTCCGCGGGGACCTGAGCCACCAGCTGGGGCGGCTCTACCGAGTCCTGGTCAGTGTCAGCGACAGCGGGAGGCCGCCCCTGGTCACCACGGTCACCGTCAACATCCTGGTGACCGACACGGCCCCCTCAGCCAGCCACGAGTCCGCGGGGCCCTGGGAGGAGGAGAGCTTCCACTGGGACGTCCCCCTGATAGTCATCATCGTCCTTGCGGGAAGCTGCACCCTGCTCCTGGCGTCCATCATCGCCATCGCCACCACCTGCAGGAAGCACCGCAAGGACCCCCAGGCCCAGAAAGAGCTCCCCGGCCAGCGGGACCTGTCAGACGCTGAGAGCGGGGAGCAGGAGGGGGACAGCTTCATCCCCGGCCAGAGGGACGGCGTCTTCGAAGTCCCGTCCTTTCTGCCGCACCAGTCCCCGTTCAAAGACAAGGAGCCCCCGGCGTGCGACGAGGCGTCCAGCGTGGAGGAGAACGGGGAGGCCGGCTCCTGCCTGTACGAAGCCAAGACCATGCTGCACAGGACCAACACCGCGGTAAGACCTACAGTTAGTTTGGATGGTCACGGAATAATTGTGTCATTAAGTTCTATATCCTCGGGAGTAAGGCTCGATCTGAGGGGAGAGTTGGTCCATGTGTATCTTCACTACAGATGTCGCTCCACATGCCTCATGGCTCTCTATCAGCACAGAGAGCCAACCCAAGTAGGATACTATGCCCCAAACCCCCCGCCACTTCCACACACGATGCTAAACACAGACATACGCACGCACACTTGTTTGAAGCACTTGTTTTCCAGCGGCAGTTTTTTTCTTCTTTTTCTTAAATTCGCGTTGGCGGCGCTTGCTAAACGCATCGCCCGAAGGCTGCCATCTATCACACTCACTGTCCAATTACCCTCATTTGTCAAGGCGTCCCCAGCAGCACCATCCGCGCGCTCCTCTCCCCCCGACTCGCCCAGCCCCCGCCCCGTCCCAGTAGACCCAACCTCAAAGAGTGTGTTATAAGGCAGGCTGCACCACCACGAGCCTAAATGCGCGCGCAGGTACCATTGTCACCAGTCCGTGCCGTTCCCGGTTGCGCCCCTCTCTCATTCGCCACCTTTCCTCTATCCGCGCCCTTCCTTGGCGCTCCTCCTCGCGTCCGCTCGCTTGCACTTTTCCCAGCCGTGCCTCATCGCGCCCCGCGCGCATTTCGCACCCTGCCGCTCGCGCACTGGTTCTAACTCTCCCAGTCAGCTACGGTTCCAGGTGCGCTCAGAATAAAGGGCGCATGGCCTCAGTGTCATGCAAACAGCGCCTATTTTTCAATCACTTCGTGATTCTTTAATAGGCACTGCTTGTACGACACTGAGCTGGGGGCAAGGCGCCCTTTTCCAGAACTACAGGGGGCTCCGTTCTGTTGTTTTGGCTGAACGCCACGCAGAGCTGAGCCCCCTGTTGTTATGCTTGTTTGGTGGGCGGTGGCGCGCACACATCTCGCACAGGGTGCTGGCAGACCTGGGGCAGCCACTGATCGCCGTTTGCTTCTCCAGGGGGCATCAGTTGTCATTTGGCAAACGCCTGTGTGTGGAGTGAGCGCTTTAAACAGTGCGCGGCTGCCCGATAGTGTTCAAAGGCATTATAGATCTTGTAAGACTCCACATCGCGCTTTGGTGTCACTAGTTCAAACACCACACGTTTCGTTTTTCTCTCTCAAGTATTATTTAAAAGTTACATATTTCT
Organism: Ambystoma mexicanum; assembly: GCF_040938575.1. NCBI lineage: Eukaryota > Metazoa > Chordata > Amphibia > Caudata > Ambystomatidae > Ambystoma > Ambystoma mexicanum. The sequence continues at coordinate 457,306,987 of NC_090941.1, read as the reverse complement.
GCACTTGTACATTTGGGGCACAATTGACAGAAGCGTTTCTTGATGGCAAACCCCCCCATTGGATAACGCTCTGCGAATAAGGGCTTTGGTCTGGTGCTTGATAAACAAAACACATTTAATTCAGATTCCAGGGCTGGCTTAAGAGGGGTTCTCCTGACATCATAAAACCACCAGGTCCAAAATAGTGAACTATTCGGAAGGGAGATTTGCCGGGAGGGCAGGCAAAGGCCGCTTTGTTGGGAATGTCTAAACTGAAGCGGGCCTCCACTCGAGTGGCCACAGGGCCCGTCTTTCCGACAGAACAGGCCATTCGTGAGTACTTATATTAGCACTCCGGGCTCCCAGGACCTAGGTCTCAAGCTCAAATGGCGCCTTTGTTTACTGTGGTCGCCTCAACCTTGAATTGAATGGGTGTAGCCGGGTGCATGAAACCGCATGGAGGGCGATCAGGGCAGCGTTTTAGGCCCATGCAAACACCGAAATAAACATTACATGTAAGTATTACAAAATCACGAATTCAGAAAAAGGCGCGCTTTGTGAACACTTCTAGGATCTAGACGTGAGCCATATGTCCTGGCATTTTACACTACGTTGGATGCGCGGGTGGGTGGGCAGATGGGTGAATGTGAGAGGAAAGGATTGAAGCGCCGATGGGTAGATGGATGGGTGGGTGGACGGGTCGATGGATGGATGAGTGAATGAATATGTTAGTGAATGGAAGAATGAGGGTGAATGGCAGAATTCATGAGTGGAGGGATGAATGGGTTGGTATGTGGTGATTGGTATATGGTGATCGATCAATTGACCATTAAGCACTATTGTTTGGAGCTATGTGTGAAAGAATGGATGGAGCTATTGAAACTCAGTGGATGCACTGCTGGGGTGTGGCTGGAGGCATATCTCGGCGTGGGTGGATTGCCAGGTGGCCGAGTGCATGGGTTAGAGAGAGAGAGAGAGTCCCAAGGATTTGCGGTATTGTGAGTGGACGTTCTGAAGAGTGAACGCATGCATGGGCGAATGAACGAGTGGGTGCATGAGTTGTTGAAGTAGCAGGAGGGCAGAAGAATCAATGAACAGATTCGTGGACGGATGTGGGGATTAGGACACATTTGTGGCCAATGGTTTGGAGGGTTAGTGTGAGTTGCATTAGTTTTTGTTGGATGAGCTAATGGATGAATGCATGGATGGGCAGATGTTTTTTTTTTATAGGTGAGGAACTTGGGTGGGCGGAAGAGCATAAGGGTGCCTTTTGAATTTATATGTGATTGTGATAGACTCATAGCTCAACTCTCTCTCTCTCTCTCTCTCTCTCTCTCTCTCTCTCTCTCTCTCTCTTCTATCTATGTAATCTATCTATCTATCTATCTATCTATCTATCTATCTATCTATCTATCTAATCGATCTATATATGTATTTATCTAATCTATCTATCTATCTATCTATCTATCTATCTATCTATCTATCTATCTATCTATCTATCTATCTAATCGATCTATATATGTATTTATCTAATCTATCTATCTATCCATCCATCCATCCATCCATCCATCCATCCATCCATCCATCCATCCATCCATCCATCCATCTTTCTTTCTGTTATCTATGGTCATCATTTATTTCCATGTTGTGTCACTACCTATTTCTCATCTCCTTCATGCCCTCGGTGGGCTTCGCCTCTATGAGCTAGCTTAGAAAATGTCCTTGTGCGAGAGCGAGCTGGACTTGTGTGCTGTGGAAAAGCCACGCAATGGGTACGGAGCCTTTCACATGTCTCCTTTGGGGCAAGAATCCCTTGTCTTGGTAGATGAGCGTAACCCAACCCGTGCATGATCATGTCCAGCAGTCCTCGATGCGGACATCCCCTGCACTCGAAGTACTTTCCCAAGGAAGGCATGAAGACGAAATAACCGGCCTTCAATGTTAGGGTGTTCTATGGACCAGACACCCCAGCTGCACTACTTTTCATCGTTGAAAGACACATATGTATTTATGCTGCAGGAGATGCTATTTACAGGGGGTACTTGGTTTTCAGCTACCGATGCACACATGCCATTGCCAGCCTTGTCCCCCCTTACCGCCCTGCTAAGAGCAGCACGGTTAACATACCAAGCGCCGGGGACTGATAGAGACGAGAGAGGAGGCTTACTGAAGCATTGCACAGTGGCACAATCCCATTGAAAAGAGGGTCCCTCTAACCTGCACGAGTCCCACTTGCAAGTCTGAGTAAAAGCAGCACTGCTACCTTTTCTCAGTAGGTACACAGGAGGGTGATACTTGATTTAGACCTCTGTGCACGCTGGATAACCACATTGCGGTTTAGTGTGTTCTATGTCCTTTTACACAGAGGCACATATTTGATGGGCATGTGCGGAAAAGTTGAGAACCACATTGTGGTGCATGTTGTGTACACACACACACACACCTCCCTGCCACACACTGTGGTGTCGGTTGCTTGTGCTGGTAACTAGTGCTATTGCAGGTATGCATGCACCCCGCCCGTGCAGCAGAGCTAGATGTTTGGTTTTACGGGCCGCCATGGCTCTCCTTTGTGGCACTCTACTGGTTCTATTCTATGCATCTGCCTTATTCTACTGCTAGTCTTGACATGCACAAGAAGGTAGATTGTGCGCATATCAGTGTAGAGGCCCTTTATCTGAATTATGCGCCTGCATGTTAGTTTCTCACATCAAGGTGGTATGTGCATATCCACGAGGCTCACAATTCTGGTCGTATGTGCATGTATAGAAAGCCACGTTTAGAGTGATGTCTGCATATATTCAGAGAGCGAGATAGTGGTTGTGTTTTCGGATGTTCGTAGACACCCAATATTGTTTTGATTATGTACAGAGACACGCATTACGCAGGGGTGCACATGCACATAGAAACACACACTGTGTGTTTATATACAGAGACCGTGAAGCTAGTTGTGTGTGCATATCTACAGTTGCACATGTGTTGTTTGAGTGTGTCTACTTGTACAGATATCTGCATTATGGTGGCACCTTGTTTGCTCATAGCTCGTGCTTACACGCTTACACGTGTGGTCTTCTTTCATTATATATGTCATGTTTTGCTAAGCTTTACAATTGCTGGTGTATGGCTTCTGGTTGGATTAGAAGGGATGGAGGAACTGTAACAGTAAACAAGAGAAAGGCTTATGATGTTTGAGACCGTACATATTTATAGACACTCACAATGTGCACCTGTCCAGAGAGGCACACAATTCACTGCATGCATGTTAGCCACAATATGTCCGTGTCTGATATATTGTCAGACACCCACATTATGGGGGTATGTGTGTGTACACAGAATAGTATTACGAGGTATGAAAAGCCATCCAGTTTGTATGGACTGTGAGTGACAATTGAGATGACAGACGACTCAATGTGCTGTTTGAGGGGGACGGGGATGTGAGAATGCATGTGAGTGGGGGAATGCTGAGTGTTAGCGTGTGCGTGGGTAACCAGGGCCTAATGATGGTAAGGGTATGGATATATACACGGTGTTTGGTGGAGGTGAGAGCGTGGATGGGTGTGTGAGAGTGGATGATTAATACAATGCAAATGAGCTAGATTGGATGAATGATTCTGTGTGTGCATGCTTGAGTGCTGCTGAGTGATGATGAGCGTGTGGTTCCATTAGTACGGTTGGCCAATGAAGAAAGGATGGGCGACCTGGGCTGATTACTTGTGGGGAAGTGACCAGCCGAAGGGGCTGAGGGATGCATGCGCCTAGATGGATGGTGGAGTTGTGTGATGGCAAAGGATGGGTGAATGAGGGTATTTGTCTCAAGGAATGAATGCAGAGAAGTGAGGAAGCTAAGTGATGAGTGAGCAAACAATTGAAAGCTGAAAAATAGGGGTTGGCAACATGATATTTGGGGGCGAAGAGTGTTGATAAATAATAATGTCACTTTTTGGGTGCTTAGCAACAAGTTCGGAAACCTGATGGGGGAGAACGCATAACTGTTTCGAGTCAGGGGTGGTAGAAACCAGCACATGGCATCAAAGGCCATGCCAATGTGCCGCTCTGGTCTCACATAGAAAGCAGCCTCAGGGCAGCCCGTCTTCCCTTCCGATAGTCCCTGGCTTCTCCAGTGTGTGCCTCAGAGCAGGGAGAGTCAGTATGTCCTTCTAGTAAAGTCTGATTATATGCTAAAGAGATACCCCTGGAATTGTTGGTGTGAATATCGGGTTGCGATAAGTCCAAGAGCATATCCGAGGACACACGTGCTCCTTGGGTACGTCAGCAGACACAGTGGCCATAGTTCTTGCTAAAGTCCCTTCCTTTCTGCTGATGGCGGCATTGTCCGTGTACACGTTCAGTGGAGTAATGCTCTGATGTATCTTTGTTGTACTTTACGTTGTTTCTAAGCCCTTTTCCACAAGATCGGACTCTAAAATTCGTTGTCCATTGCTGTGCACTCACAGCAGCGAGCATTCACAATGATGGTTCACTGTTGAGACGTCTAAGCAAGGCGCAATCACTTTGCCCCTGCTGCCTCTTATTCAAAGACAGGAGTCCTCATTCCTAGGGTCACAGCCAATCTGTGGGAAGGGATGGAAAGGGGAATGCTGCAGTGCCAGCCACCTCTGTCTTCTCTGGACACCCCCTTCTTCCGTGTACCTCATAGGTCTTTTCAGACCAGTGGAAGTGAAGGAAGTCTCGTGCCTCAACACTGACTCTTACTGCCATCTACTGTCTTCCGCCAGTCTGTTCAGAGCAGCTGAAGCAGGGCACCCCAACCACACTCGGAAGCAGCTCCTTCGCTGTCAAGTACTGATCACCTCTGGATCCTTCCTAGGACACACTTGTTCTGCCTTTCTCTCCTTAACCTCCATCCCCCATAGCCTTCTAATTTTAGCCATAATATCGTACCCTCCAAATTGTATCCATATTGTTGTGTAGAGTAACTGTATTCCCTTATTGCAGGGTGCTTCATTGCTTCGATCTTGGTTCCTGCTACATGAAACCTAGTACATACATGCATACATACATTCAATTACATTGTCAGTGCCTATCATGGCGCTGCTCCTGCAGACACAGTCAGGGCAGTACTGCAGTCCACAGAATCTATGCCACCGAGATGCTGACACGCACAGCTATGCGCCACGGAACCGTGTGTGCTGGGAGGAATGGGGTGGGATAAGCGAGAGAGGTGTGGCAGAAGGGCAGTATACCAGATGCATTAGGTGTTTTTGAGGCATTTGCTAAAGAGGGCAGTGTTGGGAGACAGCATTTGCCATAAGCCTGTGGTGGGCAGAGTGAAGTAGAGCCTTAGGGGGATGGGAAAGCCATGAGTTTTTGTGGTAATGGTATATATGGACCTACCTTGACACTTCTCGTTAGCGCTGCTCTCTTGGTCTGTACTCGCGTCCTAGGATGTAGGAAAGGACACAGAGCGTGCAATATTAAATGTACTATTGTAGAAAGGTATTTATCAACAAAGGGGCATTACTACCCTCATAGACAGCTTGACCTCCGCTACAGTTCTCTATGATGTGACTCAGAACCTCTTGTGGAAATGGATGCCATCTGTTGACCCCTGCTCAACTACAATTGTTTCTATGGTTACAGCGTGCATTATACCTTGTCTTGTCTTTCATGAAACTGTCTTCCTCAATAATCCTGGTATATTGTTTATGTTGCAGTCTTATGCCCCTTCTCTTCATTATGGAAAAGAAGTCGCGCCTCCAGTGGCTGTGTGGAAAGGGAATTCTTTCAACACCATCTCCACACGAGAAGCTGACATTTTCAGTGGAAAAGACAGCGGCAAAGGGGACAGCGACTTCAATGACAGCGACTCTGACATAAATGGGGATGCCCTGAAGAAGGACATCATCACCCGCATGCAGACTGGTAAGGAGCTGCAGCATCTTCTGCTGCCACGCCACATTACCTGTTGTGGGTTATTTCAAGCCGAGTGAATGCTCAGTTCACTATACGCTGAGGTCCATTTACTGCAATACCAGTACAGCCCATTTTCAGTTCTCTGGGATGCATGAAGGCTGGGCTGGGTGTGTTGACCCACAGATTAATCAAATCAGATTAATCAAATCCACTCAGGTTTTCAGACTCACCAAAGCAATGTGCACATAACCTCCCCTGAATTTAATTATATGTACATTTGTCTCATACATATCCTCTTTTTAATATCCTGATAATAATCGATTTGCATTTCTGTCTATTTGGCGCATTAAGAAGCCGAAACCTAGAAGGCGTAATGTGCTTAGCTTCTATGACATATATGAAGACTGCTAAGTATGGCTTAAGTATGGATTCAGGGGATGGAAATGCAAACAAATTGCTTTCATTTCAGCAGAGCCATGTCTCAGGGTAGCTGATCCGCTGTATTGTTACACTGTGTGATAAGTACTGATCCGAATGCTGATCTGATAATCCCTGGCGCTTGCTGTGCAATGAACTCACTATATCCTTGCCTGATTTGTAGGTTTATGGGCGTGTACGAATGAGTGCAAGATACTGGGGCACTCCGACCGCTGCTGGAGTCCTACATGCGACAGGTCTTCCAGCCCTCACTCCACCGCCATCGCACCGGGGAAGCGCTCCGTATCGACCTACTGCAAAAGCACCTCGCTTCCCAGGGACCCCCACCGCAGGGACAATTACTACCAGGTGGGGCAACAGCCACCAGTGAATATCCCCAAAACGATGGGGCTACAGAGCGTCTATGAGAAAGTGCTTCCGGGAGAATATGAGAACAGGACGATCACTCTGCTATCACCTCCTCGGCCTGCAAGACTCGCCAACCTCCAAGACATCCCGGTTCCCCTATATGAGTCCTCGGGTTCTGCGCGGTACCTGCCCTCATTGACTGGAAGCGCCGAAAGCAATGAACTATGAGCAAACATCTCCCAGCATAAAGTTAGGCGAGCTAATTGTGGATTTATGAATACACATGTATGTATGTATGTATGTATGTACATATTTATGATATGCGATCATGTGCCTTACAATGACTCTTGGCAAAGAGCTTCCTAACGTCATGTCAGTGTTGTTTGTTAATTGCAAACCAAAACTGTTTGTACCCTATGTAATTTTTATGAAATGTGCAGTATTTATTTGTTTTTTTTAGGTGCTCTTGCAAATTCTATTCACACAGTTCACACATGACTTCGCATTTTTTTGCAGTGTAAACATGCATGTGATGTGTAATATATTTGTATAGGATGAAAATTGTATTATATTTTTTATATCAAAGTATAGAGAGCCAGATATATTGCCAAAGGACCAGTCTGATAAATACCCATGCATCATCAACACCGCATACATCACGGAAGGCCATTGTTGGAAGTTTCACAGTTGGAGATTTTTTAAATATTCTGTAAGCAAAAACTTGTTTTCCAAGTTTGAATTATTTTCTTGAGCCTATGGTTCAATTCACTCTAAATGTTATTTAATTGCATAGAATTTCTAAACATTGTCTCACAGATTAAACAAAGTTTATTAAAAGATGTGTGACCTGTCTCCATTTGTGGTGTGCTTTCTTCATAGGTTTTACAATAAGTGAAAAAGCAACAGATGGGTCAGAATGTGTATAAGAGTGCACTAAGTTTTTCCCACTGTGATTGTTATATTTTACCATAAGCAAAGGCTAGACGCGTTTCTCCTCAACTTGCTGCCTGCGGCGACACAGTTTTTGAGGTAACAGGTGCTTTAAAAAAAACATCAAGTATAGGAAGAGGTGGCGTTCCAGATGTGGCCTTCCAAGTAATTTGGCAGGCGGTGGCCTAGTCCTGGACATTGACGGCCATGGCTTGTGTAGTTTAGTGGTTAAAAATGACAGATGCATATCATGAATGAAGTGTTGTTTGTCATAACTGATCAATCATAGGGCCTAAGTCGGTTTGTGGTTGCAGGGATGTATGCAGCAAATATCTAGCTCCGTTTCAACGAGGCCCTCTACAGGGAAGACGTCAGGTTATTAATGAAGTAATCATTCATAGAGATAATGTCTCGGGAGGATAGCTCAGGGGCAAAGTGCTCAGTTTAGAAGCAAGATGACACAGGTTCGATCCCTGGGTCCGTGCTAAAAAAAAACTCTGGGTATTAAGCCCGTTATGAATGACCTATCATAGCACAAGTAGCTTGATGGTTGAGGTGGGCAAGGAAGTGCTGACAGAGGGGGAGAGTGCAAGAGTAACATCTCCGGGAATGTGGGCTCAGGTGCTAGTATCAAGGGGCAATGGTGTGTTCTGTGAACATGTGTTTTCAGTTGAGGTGTTTGTCTGACAGGGAATTGGATGTTGTTCCACAGTCGATGGACTGTGCACAGATGGAGAAGGACTGCTTGGCAGTCTTTTCCTGGTTTACCATCCCATGATGTCATGGCTCTGTGTGTTGTGTTTGTTGTTTGTCATTGACATGAAGATGGTGCAACCATGCATGTGGTCTTGAAAGTGATCTGGTACTGCAGGGAAGACTTTTTTGGTGATTGGTCATATATCTTATATCCTTTAATGAGTTGACCTGCTGTGCCTATGAGGATTTTAAGTGAAGTTGGGAGGAGACAACCATTAACGATTTTGATTCAGATAAGATGATGATCCATTTTTCTTTGCTGCTAAAGCTGCTGCCATCAAGTCTTCATTTCCTTTGCACTGTGGGTATTGATTGAAGGTTGTTGTGCACAGTATGATGAATACCATGGATTCTGTTTTGGAGGTTAATTGGCAGAGGACTCCATTTCTCGATTTGAGTTTCTCTTCTGCTGCGGCTCGGGAGGGTGAATAAGACCTTTCCTGGATTCAGTGTCATGTATGAGGTTGACACCAAACTTAGGAGCAGGGTGAGGCAATGTTTGAGTTGGTCTTTGTCATTGATTGATTTGACCTCCAGGTACATTTGAGAAGAGGAAATGTGTGAATCCTTCATGGGGATTTGGAAACAGCACGCATTTATCTGCCTCACTGGCTGTACCAGGGTGTAGATGGCAAAGTGTGGGTACACTTTCAATTGAAGTGACCTTTTTACTCAATAAAAGGTACTGTGACAAACCCATGAAATGGCATGAAGTACATTCTCTACCTACACGAACTACGTAGTTACGTACAATTATGTAACATACAGTAGTCTTGTAGAGTGCACCTAAGCAATTTTGGTTAGAGAAGGGGCTGTGGTATTAGATGCTTAGAGGCGAAGGCAGCAGCTTCTGATGAGTGCTCTTCAAAAAGGAACTAAGTTCTACATTGCTGTATGGAGCTATGTGGTTTGTGGCCGACACTCCAATAGGAGAATACCCTTGACTCGCAGGGTCTACCCTGTGTCAGAGGGGTTCTCTGCTTATCAATGAAGCAAGACACTGCTCCAGCAGCGCTGGAGCTCAGGGGTCCGAGAGTGGATTACTATGGAGTTCTTCTTTCTCAGTGCACCAAGGAAATGTTTTCCTAGAGAACAAAGTCAATTCTCACACAAACGAATTGCCAGTCAGCTAAAGCATGAAGTGTGCTGAGGGTGCACTCCCTGATAACAATTCCACACTCAAGAAGAGATCTAAACTACAGGCGTTCCCATTCTCTGCGAATTGTTCCAACATGTGGAGGAGTGTGGGTGAAATTAAGCTGTTCATACAATTGGTATGCCTGAAAGAAGCATCCAGGTCTTATTCTAGGGTCAAAGAAGATATATCTTGGGGAATCTCTCTCTTTGGTGATGAATTATAATCCCTTAGGGGTACATACATCTGTTCAACAGACAGGGGATTTGAAAGACGACACTACAGAGTTCTCTCCCATGCATTAGAGGGCTGGAAATTACAAGGTCTCCTATTGCTCAGCAAATGTGGTCAGATACAACAGTCGCAAGGTCAGCATAACTTCAGTGGAGAGCAGACCCTTTCACATACAAGAACCTGAATTCCATCCACCATACGAAAGTGATCTTAGACAATTCCTGCTCTTTTGTATGCTGATTAGGCAATAAGCCCTGAGCCAGCGGGCCATTACCGCTTCTGGTAATGCCCCTGGGGCTCATAGTTACAGGCCCGAGCGTAGTGAGGGCCTTAACGAAGGCCCCAGGGGCATTACCGGATGTAGTAATTGCCCGCTGGCTCACGGCTTATTGCCTAATTAGTACCCCAACCCGTTACAGCGGGGTACTAATGGTGTTTACTTCCATATGTGAGACGTGTTGCGTTTCACAGCTGGAAAAAGAAATAACAAAAAGGCTGCAGCGGACTGGGAAACGTAGTACGTTTTCCCTTTCCATGGCGGCCATAGTAAACAAAGGAAATGACCACCATGGAATGGGAGAAGGGAATAGACATAGTCCCTTCTCCGTTTCCATGGTGGCCATTACAGTAAATGAAAAAAAATGTAAACCGAAAAAATGCCTGTCATGGAACAGGGAGAAGGGACTACGCATAGTCCCTTCTCCCATAGTCCCTTTTCCCTTTCCATGGCAGCCACTCCAAGGAGGAACACAGTGCTGGGGCCTCAGCTGAGAAGCAATGAGCTTGCTTTTTACTAGGTCATTGACCCTCGCTGGGTACTAATGCCAACTTCTACCTGTTTCTGCCAGATTCAATTCCATGGGATGTGTCGATGCCACACCAATCTCGATGATCAGTTAGTGAAGTAGGGGTATTGTCCTTGGAGTGGCTCCCCCAAACTGTCACAGGCAGAAATAAAGTGCAATGGTGGATACTTTCAAACAGATTGAGCCTTATTTTCAGGAAAGGCTGCATTGTACATGGACCATGCAGCCAGGCTTTGGACATTTCTACAAGAATATGACCCTGTTAGGATCATAACTTCACCTGCTTGATTCCCATGTACAGAGTAATTGAGTGGTTCAGTCTCCCTTTTACATATTTAGTCTTACCTTTTGAAGATAGATGTAGATGCAGAAATCAAACTCACAGAATTTGCACATGGGACGGCATGAGCCAGGGCACTACGATGTTAGCGAATTTCTCTTTGTTCCAAGGGGAACAAGCATTAGGATGGCCACCCTCAACGCAGAATCCTCACATTATGAAATGTTTAACTCCATCTTCGAAAAGTCTTAGGCAAACTTTGAGAAAGCCTTTGTGATCTCCCTTCTTTTCTTCCTTCTGCACCAAAAAGAAAAAAAAAAAACAATAGGAAAAAACCGACTTGTGAAAACCCTTTGTGATTGTGTGTTTTTGTAATGCAATTCATTACCCTGGAAAACCGTATGTGAATTGCAACACTTTGTGTTTGTTGTTTTTTTTAAATATGCTTGAGGAGGAGAGACATCAGCAGGAGTGGGAATTGTGGGAGGTAGAGATTGAGGGTCAACAGGAGGAGGAACGGGAGAGGGTAGCGATGGAGGGGTAGCTGAAAGTAAAACATAAAGAGGCATAAATTAAAGGGTAGCAAGAAGAGAACAGAGTCAGAGATCAGAAGGCAGCAGGAGGTGGAACATTAAGAGGTGGAGGAGGGGGGGCAGATTGTACATGATGAGCTCCAATAGAAGGCAGATGCAAGGGAGGAGCATACTTTCCTCATAATTTCTAGTCAAACCCTCTTCTGAGTGTGGCTGTACTTCTTCCTTCCTTCCCGAGTTGAAGGGCATGTGCAGCTCAGTACATGTTCTACTATAAGGAAGTATGGTAGGGCAAGGCGATTGAAAATGATGCGCAATTGCAATGAGTAAGCATGTTTGGCAATTGGATCCTCTGACAATGTATATGCATTTATATACATGTCCCCTCGCTGTCACAGTGACCACCTCCAGTGGTGTAGAAGAAGAATCTGTTATCATAGCTGGTGATAGAAGTCATTCCCCACTATTACATAGAGAAAAGCAGCATGACAAAGAGGCACCGGCTGAAGATATCAGGCCTGGGTGGCCAAGTTTGTCTCCCAACAGCCCTGTGGTAGACATGTTGGCCGTGACTACAATACATGCTGCAGCAGCTAGCTTAATCACTTGCTATGCTGTGCAGGGACACGCTGCCTGCATTGTGGTGTGGTGATCAGCTTAGGGTGCTTGGACGCCACTGCCTTCCAGTTTATTATGGCAGGTCATCCGCCTGCCCATCACCACAACAGCCTCACCAACATCGAGCAAGGGGGCAGGGGACTCAGAAGCATTAAATATCATTTATGGTGTGGCATAGGGGCACCGCCTCTTGGTGTGAGGTTATTATCATTGTGTTTTAATGAGAATTATTTATGGTGCTCAATCGTTTTGATTACCAATTTGTGTTAATTCCCTTGTGAGATTAACACAGGAGGTATGTATCTGAAATGTAGATGTTACTAAAGACAACCTATTGCCTACTTGTGTACACAAGTGTGTGACAAGAACACCTAGTTCAAGAGTGTGACAAGAACCAAAGGAGTATGAATTACTGTACTAATGGCCATGTACTGAAAACCAGAGCTATATAAACATTGAAATATCTGACACAAACTCTATGATTACATAAGAGTCTAAGTGAATCTTTACAGTTTTGGTCTGGTCTTATTAGGCTATTCTGAACTAGCAAAATATAAGATATAACCTTCAACATTGTGTCATTAAGAAGGGGTTGCACAAGGTGCATAATGTAATAATTGTATATATTGTTGATTGATCCAGACGTCAGGCTAGCCTGGCACACCATCCCTAGCAGCACTCCACTTATAAATAAATGCAATCCTTGCACAGTGCTAAACTGACTTTAGCCTGTACTTTGGGTTCACTATTCGCTCAGTCTGACTGCAGAACGATACAACACCAGGACTAGAATTGGCTGAATATCTCTTAACAAGAGAGAAGGATACCACATCACTATGCACGTGGTAGTATATTCAATGCATTTAAGAACATGGGACCATATAAGGAAGACCTTAAACAAAAGTTTGTCAGGTTAGAGAGACTATCCAAGAAGGAAATAAACAAATATTGGGAGAAGGTCAATAGGGCAAATTACCTAGCCAATGATAAAATTCCTAATGGTGTACGGATTTTGATTTTGCCAGATTTTAGTAATACTGAGGATTCTGATATATTGGAAAAAATGGGAAGAGAATCTTACACACAGTTCCAAAGTCATGGCTGAATTACACATTGAACACGCCACTAGAGAGCACACACGGATTGTAGAACAGATTGACATACTAAAGCAAAAAATGACAGACCAACTTGACACTACTAAGGAAAAGAATTATCGCACAATGTACAATATTCTTGAGGACTATCAGGACGAAATTAAGCTTAGAAAATCAATACAATTTTTCAGAGATGATAAATACTTCTGCGAAAACAGAGTATACACTTTCCAAGATACGTTTGATGATCATGACAAATCACACTCATGAGAAAGTATGCACGCTTCTTCTCTGGGGAACTCAGATTCAGACTCTGAACATGATATTACATCTGGGTTCACTAGTACATATGCAAGTATTCAAAAATAATCAGATCAAGACCCAGTGCGCCAATTTGTCTAAAACAAGTGAGATTTCACGACCCTGTGCAGGCAAATATTGCAATTCACACTCGACAAGGAGGGGACGAAAAGAAAAGGATGGTGAGCAAAAGACTCTGGTTGAGACTCTAACCCGGCATATAGGCCGGTAGTAGAGAAACTCCCAGACCCCCTTTGTTTTTGCATGTTAAGTAGCTTTGGGTTTTCACCCTAAATTACTAGGCTAATCCAGACATGGAACCCTTGCTCACTGTTCTTAGAGAGGGACAGTTCCACCTCAGTGACAAGGCCCATCCAGGCCAAAACACGTGTCTGGGGATGCTGTTGGTACTCTTGTTCAGAAGTGAATTGCAAGGCATTTCGGTGCTGGATTGCCCTTGGGCAGGACAAAGACTGATATGTAGTGGAAATGTCCATTCTGTGAAAGGATGGTGAGCTAAAGACTCTGGTTGAGACTCTAACCCGGGATATAGGCCGGTAGTAGGGAAACTCCCAGAGCCCCCCCTTATTTTTGCATATTAAGTAGCTTTGGGTTTTCACCCTAAGTTACTAGGGTAATCCAGACGTGGAACCCTTGCTTCCCCAAAGTGCTCGGTGCCATTGATTGCACACATGTGGCCCTATGTCCACCTAGGGCCACTGAGCACATCTATCGCAAACCACAAGCACTGGCATTCCATCAATGTACAGGTGTTATGCGTTGCCAAGGGAATCATCACCTCTGTCTACGCAAACTATCCAGGGTCCAACCATTACGGTTCCATATTCAGAATGTCAGCCCTAAACCGGGACCTGGAAGCTGGGAGGCATGGCAACACATGGCTCATTGGTGAGTACAAATGCCTGTGCACATGCAAACATGTTACACACAGACAAATAGACAAACCCAACTAATGACAACCATTCTCAACTCCCCAGGGGACAGTGCCTACTCTCTGAGCACTTACATGATGACACCAACATGGAACCCCACCACACCACCCAAGGTAAGATACAACGCAGCCCATATTGCGACCAGGGGCATAGTGGAGTGCACATTCGGAGTGCTGAAGTCACGTTTCTGCTCCCTTGACCGCTCTGGTGGACAGCTACTATATGCACCACCAGTAGTGTGCAGGATCATTGTGGCAGCATGTGTCCTGCACAACGTAGCAACACGGTGGGGCGTACCGGTGGACATGGTGGTGCCCGCACATTCACAACCACACGCACAGCTGCTGCGCATGGGAGGGGAAAGGGCACGTGGAAGGCAGCCCGTACCCAGCTTGTGGCTACATTTGTCACCTAAAATCCCACCCCTGTGGAGTGCACACAGGTCTGGCACATTCCAGGTGACACTAGATGATGACAAATGGACAGTCAACTGTCACAACCTTACCACCCTGAGAATGCATCGTTGGAAGTACTACAATGTGTGCATCCCTAGCTACTTCACCAAAAACAATCCTGTGTGAGCAAAAGGCACACATGCAAGGTGTTTAATCCACCACCCCCACCTAAACCCTCCCAAACGCCATGTCACCCACCCGACACACCATGCCATGGCATGCAATGTGAAAACTCTAAAATAAATGCACAACACATGACACAACTGTCATAAAGTGCACTGTGACAAATGAAAACAGACCAGAGACAATTCCCCCTGACACGGAATGTGACGAAATGACCAACCAAAAATGCCCGACCTATACTAAAAGGATGTAAATGCATGCCACCAAAGGTTCAAACACCCAACGTTTGAACCGTTGGTGGCATGCACTTCAGGTAATTAAAAGAAGAAAAAAACAAAATGCGGGTGCTGCGGTGGTGTCCCCCGCAACACCACGCTCTCTACACTACACAGTATAGTAAGCGGAGGTTGCGGGGTGGAACCCCCTGCGCCTGACCAAAAAAATAAAAGAAGAATAAAGGAGCCTGCGGCGCCGGTTCCTGATCACGGAAGTGAAAGTGAACTGGTGCTGCAGGGACACAGCATGTCTCAGAAGGTAAGTAGGGTGTGCATGGGGTATGTTGGGGTGGTGTTGGGGGTGGGAATGGCAATGTGTTGTGTGTGTGTCGTGGGTGTGGGTGTGGGATTGTAGGGGTATTCAATGCATGTTTCCATGGGAAATGTACAAACCTTCAGTGTTGCATACCTTTCTCATTAGAACTTCTCTCTGGCGGATTTCTCAGCGACGCACAAATCACGCCGATCCCCTGACACATCAAAAGCAAACCCAACACAGGACTATCTATTCACCAGCATAACATATCATGAACACAGGACCCAACAGTGATAAGTCAGACAGTGACCAATCACTATAGCACAAGTGTCTCAATGTGACATTGCCACCACACGGCCACCTTCCATCTTGAGTGTGTCTCTGACAGCTAAAGGGGGCAAGGTAGTGCACACACCATGAAGTGCATCAACAATGTAGACATGCAAAGCAATACATGAATAAGCAATATCAAAACATGCGCATTTAACAATATACAAACCACAATGCAGGCCAACCATGCCCTGGAGAAACCATCATGAATTCCCACTAGGGGTGTATAAACAGGTTGGACTTCAGACTGGCCACAGATATGATGGAAGCCCAATGCCTCTGTGTAAGTTATGGTCAAACAGTGCCATCCTTGTGAGCCCATGGAAAGGGGAAGCAGGAGTGGAATGTGTCCGGACCCCAAACCACAAACACCAACACGAGACAAGCCTGTATGGGCCCAGCCGGTACACACAGTAGATGCCTTTGGCTGCCAAACAAAGCAACACACTGTTACATGAATGCACAATAGACAAAAAAAGGAAAACAAAAAAAAATGGCCATGGTCGACTGAGTGTGGTAGGGAGTTGGGGTGCACCCAGGAGGGAGGAGGTGCAGGGTGCACCTCAAAACCCACATGCGATGATGTTGAGATTAAAACAAAATTCCTCCATGGGCTCATGGTCTGTACTGCTAGGCCATAGAGAGAGAATCATCGTCGCTGTTGTCACCCTTTGGTTGAATATCAGGAGCTGGAGCTATGCATGGTAAGGGTGCCTGCCCACGCATAGCCCCAGAATGCCCCTCTGTGGCAGCAAGCATGCGGGTCTGGTAAGCCTGGTCCTGCAGGAAGATAGCACGGAGGTCCCCATGCAGCACCTCACGTGTAGCACAGAGTTCCTCCTGCAAGGTCTCACGTGTAGCACAGAGTTCTGCCAGCAAGGCCTCACGTGACAGATGGACCTCCTCACGGCTTGCATGGAGTTCAGCCGAGATGGTGTGTTCCAGCTGCTCTATCCGCTGTTCCACCCGTGTACCCCGGCTCATCAAAAAAGTGTAGAAAGAGTAGTTCTGAGGCAGATGTTCTCTTCCCTCAGGGCTTCCCTGTGGGCCTCTGCCTCAGCAGCAATGGCTGTGCGCAGAGTCTCCAGTTCAGTCCGTTGGTCCCTGTTGGCGACCAACATGTCCAGCCTGTGTGAGCGGCACGTGGACCGTGTTGTCTGCTGCTGTAACTCCACCTGCCTTTCAGGGGGGAGGATGGAATCGGCCACACATTCCAGGCCCTGAGCCATTATCTCACATGATGCCCCCTGTTGCTGTGCAATGGCATACATGGAATTCTCCCACACAGTGTTCCACTGTGTAAAAAGCCAGAGAGATCCAACAATACCAGCAAGCAGTTGGCCCAAGTGTCTACGATTTGGAAAACATAAAGAAACTATCTAGAGAGTGACAAACATCATACTTTGACTTGAGCAGAAGCCAGATGAATAAGATCTAAAGAAGCCATTGCTTTCCATATGTGACTGCAACTGAATTACTGAAGATTATTACATTATTTTCCCAAAAAGTGCAGGCAACTGATTTGTCAACAATTGCTTAGCTCAATAGTATTAAATCCCAGATTCTTTGATAAAGGGGTGATTGGTGCTTGATTGAGTGTATGTTGAATAGACCATTAGAGAGAGACGCATTGACAATGAATAATATTGGGTCATCAGAAATATTAGAGATTGGTTAAGCAACATTCTAGGGATAATCTCATTGTCCTATGATCTGGTTTTGTGGGAACTAAACCAATATTGAATTGATGGTATTTCAAGTACACGTAAAGAATACCTTAAAGTAAAACTGCAAGACAGAAAAAGGGGAGCATCATTCCAAAATAATGTTGACTTGAGTACAGTCTTGATTTTCTGCATGTTCTCAGTAAAAAGGTGGTCATTTGAATGCTGAATAAAGTTGGGCTGCAGATGTGTAAGAAAGATTGAAACAATACTTTACATTCTGAGATAATTTAAGTTTTCAAGTTAATAGTAGTTAGGTTTTGGAAAATTTTGGTTTAGTTTGACAAACAGCTAAGAGACAGCATTTCCAGGCCTATTGAAGTTGGGGAAATAACAAGTTCCTGAAATGTGTGCATAAAGGAGATGATGAAGTTGTGAACAAAGTGTATGAAATTCACTGAATTAAGTAAGCTAAAGTTTCTGAGAAATTAATTGCTTGCACAAAAAAACACAAAACAGAAAATCAGTTAAAAGATCTAAAAACAAATTATAACAATCGGGGTACTTTAAATCATATGAAACATGTTGGAAACATTGTGACAAAGTTCATATCAAGACCAACATCAGGTCCAAGGAAAACATAGTAAGCAGAGTTACTACACAGCAAATATTAGTATTAAGAATAAACAGAGCAAGCATGCCTCTGCCTCCAATAGGCCAGTCATCATAAAGGTATTGAAATAGAAGTGAATCAAGTTTCACAGGGGTAAATAAGGTCATGGTTATGTAAACTAATCATGTCAGCAAGACCATTCAAATGTAAAACAGCAGAATGACAATTCAACAGAGAGCAACAGTGATATCTTTGAATTGGCCTTTGAGCTGTGATATTTTCTAAAATAAATATATTTGTGTTAAACTGTAACCTTTTATTTTATTAACAATTACACATTTGGAAGAATTGTGGGTTACTATGATGCACTACGAAGCCTTATCAAAAAGCCACCGGCAATACCTGACTCTTTCTTATAGTAATATAACCTTTAACAGTATTTCAATCTAATATCACTGCATTGACTACATGTGAGGAATATGTTATACATTATTCGATTAAATATAATACTCTGCTTTAAGCACTATAAAATCAGATAAGGCTTTACCAGGTATATCATGTTATTAATGTTAAACAGTCAAAAGAGAACGTTGAGAGAAAACATACTATGTTGCAGAATTTAATAAAAACAAAAGTAGGTAATGCAAAGGAGTTTCTGTATTTATGCTGTCATGTTAAAGGGAATGTAACAAACAGTACACTTTTAGTGGTGCTACTCTTTAAAGAAATTATATACAGAATGATTTTTCAATGCAGACAAGAGTTCTAATATATTTCTGAATATTTATGAACAGAGCAAACATATTTGCAGACTGCTATTAGGAGTATAATCAATATAAACATCACATTTCTGGTGAATCGGGCACAATATATCTTAGGAATATTTACATTTTGTGAAGCTTAGTCATGAACCTTGGTTCAACTAACAGGGTAATTCATAGAAGTTTGCACAAAAGTGGCGCACAGTGTGTGCATGCGAATGTCTGCGCCAGCCGCGTGCGCTAAAATCGATTTCCACGCACAGCGTATTCATGGATTTTAGCCTCCAAAACCAGCCGTGGCGCAGAGTGGTGCAGCGACCCTGCAGCAGCGCCAGTTATGCCCCCAAGAATGCCCTCGCGCAAGGAAAAGCCATCAAAATCCCTAATCCACCGCAAAGGGCTGCGCTAACCCTGGACCAGTTTACAGGGCTGCCACACAGCAAACGCCAAGTAACTGGGGTTCGCGTGAAGTTTTACACGCGAAAGGGCCTGTGTGAGTGGGGTACATGTATAACTGGGGTTCGCGTGAAGTTTCACACGCGATTGGAGCAGGGTACGTGTATTACGGGGTTCGCAGGAAGTTTCACATGCGAAAGGGCCTGTGCGAGTGAGGTACGTGTATAACTGTGGTTTGCGGGAAGTCTCACACGCGATTGGAGCAAACACGTATATTACGAGGGTTCGCGGGAAGTCTCACACGCGATTGGAGCAGGGTACGTGTATTACGGGGGTTTGCGGGAAGTTTCACACGCGAAAGGTCCTGTGCGAGTGGGGCATGTGTATAACTGGGGTTCGCTGGAAGTTTCACAAGCGATAGGCCCTGTGCGAGCGGGGTACGTGTATTACTGGGGTTCGCGGGAAGTTTCCCATGCGATTGGAGCAGGGTACGTGTACTACGGGGTTCGCGGGAAGTTTCACACGTGAAAGGGCTTGTGCGAGTGGGGTACGTGTATAACTGGGGTTGGCGGGAAGTCTCACACGCGATTTCAGCCGGGTACATGTATTACGGGGGTGCGCGGGAAGTTTCATACACGAAAGGGCCTGTGAGAGTGGGGTACGTGTATTCCTGGGGTTCGCGTGAAGTTTTACATGTGAAATGGCCCTGTGCGCATGGGGTAATGTATTCCTGGGGTTCGCGTGAAGTTTTTCACGCGAAAGGGCCCTGTGCGAGTGGGGTATGTGTATTCCTGGGGTTCGTGTGAAGTTTTACAGGCAAAAGGGCAACGCCCGTGCGTGATACGTCACAGCCGCACTTACACGCTAAGGGCCTTTGGTCCAATGAAATCGCGTACATGTGCTGACCCGCTTACGCGCTAAGGGCCTTTCCTCGAATTACATGCTGACGTGCAATTTTTTCACATGCCAAATCACTCCGTATCAAGCTGGCCACGCATACACACACGGAAGACCACGCTCCTGCCCTGAAGGCCATTTTCCTGCCCCCCAGATCCCCAAGCACGCTCCCACCTGCCATCTGCTGCTGCCTGATTGTCTGCTGCCCACGTGCCCTGCTATTTGGTGCCTGCACACCAGCCATCTGCAGGGGTCCAGTTGCTGTGTCCATCCCTGCTGGAACAGAAGACTCCCGACTGGGATACCATCGCTCCACAGCCCAGCCCCAGGACCCAGTTGCCCACCCACTACTGCCTCTGGGGTTGCCATGTCGGGCACATCTCCATCTGGCACCACTGTCAACCCCCAGCCAGAGAGGCAGAGGGCCACCAGCTTCACTGCCACCAAAGTTGGTGTCCTGGTGGAGCATGTCCTGGGGCATTATGATGCCCTCTTCGGAACATCACGCGCCAACAAGGAAGGACGGGAGAGGATTTGGGACGACGTAGTGGTTGCCATCAATGCGGAGGGGGTGGCAACCCGCGACACAAGCAGGTCAAGAAGCGCTGGGAGGACTTCAGGTGCAGGACCCTCCACAAGGCCTGGCGCCTCGCGGAGGGGGGCAGGGCACGCATGTGTAACATCCAGATGAGCGTCCTGGAACGCGTAGGCCCAGCGCTCCACACCCAGATCCTTCAGAGGCAGACCCATCTGGAGTTGAGCGGTAAATGGCCAAGCATTGCTGTGTGAGACAGGGCATGTTGCAGTGTGCTGGTAGTCTGATGCTTGCCTGTATGTGTGATATAGGCCATGTATGGATGTGTGTGTGCAGGGACATCATGGTCATGCATGTGAGACCAGTTATGTGTGAACCACATGGTTGGTACATGTGTTTTAATGCGACATGGGGAGCTCTATGCGGAATGCACACATGAAAGCATGGCTGTTTCTGTTCCTGGACATGAAGGGGGGGTGAGGAATGGGTGCTGATGTCATGTACATGTATGGGGCACATGTGTGTGTGTGTGTGCCTGAGAAGTGTGTGTGTGACTTTGAAACGCCACGGATGCATGTGACTTTGAAGGCAACATCTTGGTTTACAGGGGAACTTCTACATGGAAGTTGATGTTGATTGCAGGCACCAGGACTGTTTCTGTATGTGTGTTGTGTGCATTCACCCATGTGTTGTGGAATGACAGGATGGAAGTGACATTTGACAGTGCCACTCATGTGTTATTGCTTCCTGTCTAGGGTATTTTGTACTGTACCCTGATGCTTGTGTTCCATGTCTCCCTCTACGCAGCGTCAAGTGAAGAAGAGGGCGGAGACGGCGCCGTGGAGCCAAGCGGCGGGGATGCCTCCACTGGGCGGCGACGCAAGGCCCAGCCACCCTCCCAGGAATTACCATCATCCGGGAGCGATGGGGCTGGTGCTGTGTCTGCCACAACGGCTGTGGCGGAAGGGCCGGGTGAGCCCCCACAGGGGCTTCCAATGGCGGAAGACGGTGTGGAGACAACCAGGTTGGTGGTCTCCACAGAGGAGGAGGAGCCCGCTACTGAGCCGCACATGGGGCCTGGTGGGGGTAGTGCCACAGGTGCAAGTGGTGCAGTCCAGGGCCAGGGTCAGGAGGCAGCACAGGTCACCACGGAGGGGCTTGTGCATGTCGCAGTCCCTGACCCTGTGACTGCTCCACCATGCAGCAGCAGGGAGGCCCCGTCCCAGGCCCGTCTGCAGGTAGGGGAGAGTGCTATGTCATCTGCCTCTCCACTACATGCGGACCAGGGGTCCCACGAACGTATGGGCCCCGTCCTGGTTGGTGTCGCGTTGCGCACGCGTGTCATTCGTGATGACGTGCGTTCTTCCTGGGCGGAGAACGCACGCCATCACGGAGAGCAGCATTGTGACGTGGCACTGCTGGGAGGGGCCCTGGTTGGTGGGTTCCTACATGTGTCGCGCATTCTGGCGGACCTCTCCTCCTCTGTGGAGACTATGCGCCAGTCGTTCTCCACTCCGTCTTCCGGCCCAGATTCCACCAGGGCCCCCTGTGGACCTGGCCTGACCAACACAGCCAGCTTGGTGGAGCTCACATCCCTGCCACAGTCGGGAGTCGGCAGCCCAGCAGGGGTGGACACCACAACTGGAGACCAGCTGATGGAGGATGTGCAGGCACCATCAGACATGGCACATGGACAGCAGCAGCAGGAGCAGGCTCTAGGTCGGAGCAATGATGGCTCGAGGCCATCAACATCGGAGGGGCAGGCATCGGCCAGAGGGCAGGAGGACCCAGGACTGGAAGTGTCTTCCGTGTGGCAGCGGTTAGGCCATGCTATAGATCCGGAGCGGCAGCGGGCAGAAGAGGCACGGCTCACGATGTTCAGGGTGGAGAACTCCATGCGGAGGGCCCTGAGGCGGGCCGAGGGCCTCGAGGCAATTCGCAGGGAGTTGGAGGAAAACATGTCGGGAGTTGGAGGAAAACATGTCGTTGCCCCTGCGAACCCTCGGGGCCATGGAAGAGGACCGCCTCCAGGACATTGAGCAGGAGTTCAATGATGCCCTGGCCCGGGACATCGAAAAGTGAGCCGTCGGACTAGCCCGCTGCCCTTGTAAATAGTTTTTAGAGTTAGATTTCCTTTTGTTTTCCTTTTATTTGTGGTCAATGGACAATGCCACACAAATTTGTATATAGTTATATTTTTAGGTAGTTTGTGAGGTAGGTTTCATTTGTTTGGTTGGGATCATGGACCCTTTACATCCTTGGACAATGGATTGTATATAGTTTCATCATGTATTCATGTTTTTTTCTTGCATTATGGACATGGAGCAATGGATTTATTTTTTCCGGACAATGGATTGTAAATAGTTGGACTATGGATTGATTTCTCTTTTTTTTTAATTATGAACATGAAGCAATGGGAGATTTTTCTTTACATTTCCTTTGGATTTGCGTTGTTGGAGGGTGACTTTGGACTGTTTTTCTTTCACATTTTTTTGGATTGGTTATCATTTTCATTCAATAATCTTTTTCACATGCTTTTCATTTCATGTTTCATATTTTGGTATGCTTTCATTTCATTTTTGATTTCATGTACATGATACATTTTCATTTTTTAGTTCCATGTGTTGGATTCGCTCATTGGGTTGATGCATGTGAAAATGTGGGTTTACACAAGCAATGCCAACCAGTGTATGTGTGTGAAGGACATGTGTTGATGTAAATAGTTGACTTTTGGTTTGTGTCATGAGATCGGCATTTCACTGCTGGCGGTTGGGAGTGCAGGGGGACATGAGTGGGACATGAGTGGGGACCTGCTGGCAGGTGCCATGCATTGCGAAGGGTGCGGGTGCAGGGGGACATGAGTGGGACATGAGTGGGGGCCTGCTGGCAGGTGCCCTGCACTGCTGGGGGTGAGGGTGCAGGGGGACATGAGTGAGACATGAGTGGGGCCTGCTGGCAGGTGCCCTGCATTGCGAAGGGTGCGGGTGCAGGGGGACATGAGTGGGACATGAGTGGGGGCCTGCTGGCAGGTGCCCTGCACTGCTGGGGGTGAGGGTGCAAGGGGACATGAGTGGGACATGAGTGGGGCCTGCTGGCAGGTTCCCCTGACTGCAGGGGGGTGGGTCAGGGGGACATGAGTGGGGGACTGCTGGCAGGTGCCCCTGACTGCTGAGGGGTGGGGGTTCAGGGGGACATGAGTGGGGGCCTGCTGGCAGGTCCCCCTGACTGCTGGGGGGTGGGGGTGCAGGGTGACATGAGTGGGGGCCTGCTGGCAGGTGCCCCACAGTGCTGGACGGTGCGGGTGCAGGGTGACATGAGTGGGGGTCTGCTGGCAGGTGCCCCACAGTGCTGGGGGGTGGGGGTGCAGGGGGACATGAGTGGGGGCCTGCTGGCAGGTGCCCCTCAGTGCTGGGGGGTGGGGGTGCAAGGGGACATGAGTTGGTGATCAGTAGTGCAAGGTGACATGTGGCTTGGCTGGGGGGCATGCCCATGGTGGATGGGCTGCCTGCGGGACATGACCAGGGGTGCAGGGTAGTCCCCTGTGGTGTGGGTTGCCTGCAGGGGCCCTGGAGGGTGTAGAGGGAACAACTGCGAGGACCCACACTGCCAATTCACGTGTAGGATTCCCCGGCACCCCCGAAATACACGTACCCTGCTGAAATCGCATATGAGACTTCCCGCAAACCCCAGTTATACACGTACCTCACTCGCACAGGGCCCTTTCGCGTGTAAAACTTCATGCGAACCCCAGTTACTTGGCGTTTGCTGTGTGGCAGCCCTGTAAACTGGTCCAGGGTTAGCGCAGCCCTTTGCGCTGGATTGGGGATTTTGATGGCTTTTCTTTGCGCGAGGGCGTTCTTGGGGGCATAACTGGCGCTGCTGCAGGGTCGCTGCACCACTCTGTGCCACGGCTGGTTTTGGAGGCTAAAATCCACGAATACGCTGTGCGCGGAAATCGATTTTAGCTCACGTGGCTGGCGCAGACATTCGCATGCACACACTGTGCGCCAGCCGTGTGCGCCACGTTTGTGCAAAATTCTATTAATTACCCTGTTAGTTGAACCAAGGTTCATGACTAAGTTTCTCAAAATGTAAATATTCCTAAGATATATTGTGCCCCATTCACCAGAAATGTGATGTTTATATTGATTATACTCCTAATAGCCAGCAGACCCCTACTCATGTCCCACTCATGTCCCCTTGCACCCCCACCCCCCAGCTCTGTGGGGCACCTGCCAGCAGGCCCCCACTCATGTCACCCTGCACCCCCACCCCCAGAACTGTGGGGCACCTGCCAGCAGGCCCCTACTCATGTCCCACTCATGTCCCCCTGCACTCCCACCCCCCAGCACTGTGGGGCACCTGCCAGCAGGCCCCCACTCATGTCCCCCTACACACCCACCCCCCAGCACTGTGGGCCACCTGCCAGCAGGCCCTCACTCATGTCCCCCTGCACCTCCATCCCCAGCACTGTGGGGCACCTGCCAGCAGGCCCCCACTCATGTCACCCTGCACCCCCACCCCCCAGCACTGTGGGGCACCTGCCACCAGGCCCCCACTCATGTCCCCTTGCACCCCCACTCCCCAGCAGTGCAGGGCACCTGCCAGCAGGCCCCCACTCATGTCCCACTCATGTCCCCTTGCACCCCATCCCCCCAGCAGTGCAGGGCACCTGCCAGCAGGCCTCCACTCATGTCCCACTCATGTCCCCCTGCACCCCCACCCCCAGCAGTGAAATGCCTATCTCATGACACAAACCAAAAGTCAACTATGTACATCAACACATTTCCGTCACACACATACACTGGTTGGCATTGCTTGTGTAAACCCACATTTTCACATGCATCAACCCAATGAGCGAATCCCACACATGGAATTAAAAAATGAAAATTTACTATGTACATGAAATCATAAATGAAATGAAAGCATACCAAAATATGAAACATGAAATGAAAAGCATGTGAAAAAGATGATTGAATGAAAATGATAACCAATCCAAAAAAAATTGAAAGAAAAACAGTCCAAAGTCACCCTCCAACAATGCAAATGCAAAGGAAATGTAAAAAAAAATCTCCATGTTCATAATTAAAAGAAAAAAAAAGAGAAATCAATCCATAGTGAAAACTATTTAAAATCCATTGTCCGGAAAAAAATAAATCCATTGCTCCATGTCCATAATGCAAAAAAAAATAAAAATGAATACATGATGAAACTATATACAATCCATTGTCCAGGGATGTAGAGGATCCATGATCCCAACCAAACAAATGAAACCTACCTAACAAACTACCAAAAAATATAACTATATACAAATTTGTGTGGCATTGTCCATTGACCACAAATAAAAGGAAAATGAAAGGAAACCTAACTCTAAAAACTATTTACAAGGGCAGCGGGCTAGTCCGACGGCTTACTTTTGGATGTCCCGGGCCAGGGCATCATCGAACTCCTGCTCAATGTCCTGGAGGCGGTCCTCTTCCATGGCCCCGAGGGTTCGCAGGGACGACGACATGTTCTCCTCCAACTCCCTGCGAATTGCCTCGAGGCACTCGGCTCGCCTCAGGACCCTCCGCATGGAGTTCTCCGCCCTGACCATCGTGAGCAGTGCCTCTTCTGCCTGCTGCCGCTCCGCATCTATAGCATGGCCTAACCGCTGCCACACGGAAGACACTTGCAGTCCTGGGTCCTCCTGCCCTCTGGCCGATGCCTGCCCCTCCGATATCGAAGGCCCCGAGCCATGATGGCTCCCACCTTGTTGCTGCTGTGCCTCTACCTGTGCCCTGGCTCTTGCTGCCTGCACATCCTCCTCGGCTGGGGTGCAGTTGTTGAGGTGGCCACCCCTGCTGGACGTCCGACTCCCGACTGTGGCAGGATGTGTCCTCACCAGCCTGGCCGCAGGGTCAAAGGCAGCTCCACAGGGTACCCAGGTGATACATGGGTGGGAAGATGGCATGGAGGACGACTGGGGCATAGGGGGTTCAGTTGAGGAGGGGGTCTGAACAAGGTCCAGAAAACGGAGGAATCCGGCCCTGGTGAGCTGTCCCAGTAGGTCAACGAGCCATTCGAGAAGACGTGCAGTCTCCTCATGAAAAGACTGCAGGTTACCTCGCATGGCCCGTTGACGCAACGCCACCCCACCCAGGACAGGCTCAACCCGGTCCCGGATAGCCACTTCCGCAGGGAGAGGAAGGCCAGTTGTTGTAAGCGGATCCCCTCCCTGAAAACGGGTCTGGACGTAGGCATCCCTGCTGGTATAGGATGAGGCAGTCACAGGATCAGGGACAGGATTACACACAGGAACCTCTACGGTGGCCTGTGCTAACTCCTGTCCATGCCCCTGCACTGCACCACTAGCACCAGTGGAATCCCCACCCCCAGACCCCATGTCTGTCCCTTGCATGGCCTCCTCCTCCACCAAACCCCCCACCAACCTGGATGACTCCGTGCTATCTTCATCTGTCGCACCATATGGGGTCTCAGCTGCCCCTTCTGCTGCCGAGGAGTACAACTCCGACCTCCGCCTCTTGGACCTTCCCTCGGCAGCTGCGGCCTGGGATGCGGCACCGGACTCCTCACTCCCCGACAAGATGACAACCTGGGAGGGGAGCCGGGTCTTGCGTCTCTGGCTGGCGGGATGATCCCTGCCGCTGTGCTCCACAGCACCCTCTCCGCCCTCTTCTTCAGTTGACACTGCAGAGAGGGAGAGAAAAAACACAGGCATCAGGGCACTGTACAATGGACTGATACACACATGACAGTTGCACATGAGTGGCATTGTTCAACTACAGACACGCCATCACACTCCACGACACACATGTCATTTTAACTCACACACATGAACATTTCAACAGCAGATGGCATGTGCCAGGGCTGTGTACACTCCACAGGGGTGTGATTTTAGGTGAAGTAATTAGCCACCAACTGCGTACGGGCTGACTCACCCCGTGCCCTTTCCCCTCCCATGCGCAGCAGCCGTGCATGTGGTTGGGGATGTGGTGGCACCACCATGTCCATGGGCAGGCCCCGGCGTGTTGCAACATTGTGCAGGACACATGCTGCCACTATGATCCTGCACACTACTGGGGGAGCGTATAACAGCTGCCCGCCAAAACGGTCAAGGGAGCGAACGCATGACTTGAGCACTCCGAATGTGCGCTCCACTATGGCAGGGCACGTGGGCAGCAGGCAGTCAGGTAGCAGCATTTGGCTGGTGGGAGCGTGCTCGGGGCTCTGGGGGGCAGTAATTCAGCCTTCTTGGCAGGAGCGTGGTCTTCCGTGTGTTTTCAGCGTGTAATTCGAGGAAAGGGCCTTAGCGCGTAAGCGCGTCAGCACACGCAAGCGATTTCATTGGACCAAAGGCCCTTAGTGCATAAGCGCGTAAGTTACATTACGCACACGGGCGCGTCCCTCATAGCACGTGATGACAGAGCACATGTGGAAAAACTGCATGTCCGCATGTCATCGCGTGTAATTGGAGGAAAGCACCCGCGTACACGCGTATCTGACGTGTACGTGTGGGCCGGTTTAAAAGCTACGTGTAGGACACCATTTTCTTGTACGTGCTTTTCGTGGAGAGCGAGTGGGTGAAATCTGTACTTCTTGTCGGTTCACACGTGATTACTTCACAGCGTTTCTAGTTCGTACTCCCTGTTACCTCTGACAGCTCTTTTCTGAATTTTTATTGGGCCTGTTTCCTCAAACAGAGTTCACTTCTCCTTTTGTCCTGTCTCCTCAGACAGCGTACAATTCTTCTTTTGGCGTGGGGGTTGCCAACGAGCACACGCGCGTATTTTTCACGTTCTTTTTCCAGGCAGACAGTGAGTTACAAACGTACTTAGCAACTGTGCTTGCCCCGTGTGTCGCGTTCCCCTTAAGAGGTCATTGTAGGCTGCGTGTATTACGCATATGCTTATTTTTGTGTTCTGAGTGCCACAGCGTAGTGCGGGTTCATTTTATCACACACGTGGTCTACGAGGGCTTGCATGCACGTTAATTTTTGATTTTGGGCTGCCTGTGCGTTGCGTGACCCGTCATCTTCCCCCAGGGGTCACAGACAGCCTTGTTAGAGCACTAGGGTACGAATTC
Source organism: Ambystoma mexicanum (assembly GCF_040938575.1). Classification (NCBI taxonomy): domain Eukaryota; kingdom Metazoa; phylum Chordata; class Amphibia; order Caudata; family Ambystomatidae; genus Ambystoma; species Ambystoma mexicanum. Next base: position 457,278,322 of record NC_090941.1, on the reverse strand, counting down.
CATCTGGTATCCTACCCCTCTGACCCCCAATTGCCCAGGACAATAGTTTACTGCAACTCCCATATGTACAACAACATCAGTGCCATGGTTTGGAGGCGACCAAGCGGTAAGGGAGGCAAAGGTGGCTGACCTTCAAAAGGTGGGAGTGGTGGGCGCGGTAGGGGACGTTGCTGGGATTTGCAGGGTGCCCCTATACCCCCATGTGTGGTGGAACAATCAGGGACACCCATGCCCCCCCCGATGGTTGAGGGAAACGTGGCTGACACCATCCCAGCTCAGCCCCTGTTCGACCAGCCCATTGTGGCCCCTGACCTGGCACAGGATCACTCCCTGGCTGACTTCCAGGTCAGCAAGTCTAGGCCACGTGTGGCGGTGCAAGTTGTTGTCACCAAGCCACATGGATCTGGGGCAGCTATGTCACCTTCTGCCCCAAGTATGTAGGGTGGGGAGGCTGCAGGTGCAGCTGCAGCTCCATCCGCCCAAGCTCTGAACCTCCCAGCCAGAACAGTGTCAGTACAGGTCCAGCAAACTGACATTCCCCCTGCCAACATTACCCTGCAACCAATGCCTGCATCAAGACCTATGGTCATTGTGCATTCCCACACTCCTACTACCCAGTCCACCGGTGATTCTGCCCTTACTGACCAGAGCGGCGTAAGCCACTCTGGCTCTGCTCCACCTTTAAAGAAGAGGAAGAAGGGTGCTCTGGCACGACAGGCTGAGACCCCAGACACGGCTACATACTCCTGTACCTCAAGGAAGCCTTGCTTTAATGATCCGGAACTTGATGCACTTGTGGCCTATGTGTCAGCACATAGCCGCCAAATGGTGGTAACTGCAGGGTGCAAGACCACACCTGGTCAATGTAGGGCACACTGGCAGACCATCGCGGACCGCATAAGTGCCCTTGGATTTGTGAGGCGCACAGCTGATGATTGCTAAAAGCGGTGGAATGACCTGAAACGCAGAGCAAAGAACGAGCTGGCCTCAAATCATGCCGCTATTCTGGTGACTGGCGGTGGGTCTCCACAAGAGGACAATGAACTCACTGAACATGAGTCTGTTGCTGGGGCCTTCGTCACAGAGGAACAGATCCAAGGTGTGGGAGGACTACCTGATTATGATACATTGTCCGGTGAGTGCCCATGCATGTGTGTGTAATGCATGAGTATGTTGTTTGGGTGACAGGTTCTGATTGAGTGCCAGGTGAGGGTGTGTCTCCCTGAGTGGTATGGGTCACCCATGTGCTTCATCCAAAACATTCAGCGGCCTTGGATTTGGGTGTGACAGTATCCCTTCTGCCCAAAGTTGTAATTTAGCGCAACATTACAGCAGTTTCCCTTGAAGTGGCATCTTGCAACAACATTGTTTGTATTTTTCAGTGTTCGTTCAGGCTGATTGTTTCAATTCTCCCACTTTTGCTACGCATTCCTCAGCCCTATTGTCACAATTGTGACATGCTTCTGTCATTGATGAACGCCACATTGGCCCACATGTGTTACCTTGTTAGGTGTATGATTTGACCATTCAGGCTGATTGAGTATTGGCCTGATCACATCCATTTTTTGAGCCTGTTTGAATGTGGAACATGATAGTTGTTTCCTGTCATGTTGAAGTGCAAAACCATTGATGTGTACATCGGCCTGCAATCACTGTATTGTTTGTACACTGGATGTGTTGCAGTGTGTGGCACATGCCTATTTTGTCACAATATGTAGCATTTTTCATCTCATCATGTCCATCTCACATGGATGGCTGACAGTATTCATTCACTGATATATGGATGTACTTGTGGAATGTACCATGGCTATGGTACATGCCATCTGTGTGATGGCATGTGTCATGTATGTGTATTGGACATGCCACTCACAGGCCAATGTGTGATGGCAGTGCTACCCAGCATGCAGCAAATGTGTTGCTATTCCATCTTGGTGTCATCAGTGTCTGCCTTTTGCCTCCCCTTCCAACTCAGTGACAGTGCATGCATGGGAGGGTTATAGTCATGTGGGACATGTGTAAATCATGTACTGGTTCTGTAGCTTGTCAGGCCTATTTGTGTGCTATGGTGCTAATGCCTGTTTCCATTTTTTGTCTTTCATGTTTTTTCAGGGGATGACGCACTTGATGCTGTTGAGGTTGAGGAGATGGTGCAGACCCAGGAGGGATCTCAGGAACGACCGGGCACCAGTGGGGGATGTGGTGTGGTGGTGGGTGAGAACTGAATCTTGCTGCAGACCATTCTGTCCAGGGGTGCCTCTGGGTGCACCTCCCCAGACCTCTATTCAGGTGCTGATTCGGATGATGAGACCTATGTGCTGTCGCATGTAAGTGTTTCTGGCAGGGATTCTGTTCTCTCCAACCCACCTGCACCAGGAGTAGAACCCTCTATGGGGATGTCAATGTTGGTAAGTCCGCCTTTGGCAGTTACGGATGCAGGGTCACACTCCACAACATCTGATCCTGTTCCTGGGCCAGCAGATCAGAGGGGGAATGCAGTCCTGCAGCCTCAGGCAGTGCCGGCACAGCAAGGCGCAGATCGCCTTGCCCCAAACAGGTGTGGTGCCCGCCGACACAGTGGCCGTAGGCAACCAGGCAATACCGCATGGGAACAATCCATGTACGGTATGGCAAGCCAACAGGCAGCATCTGTTAAGATGTGGCTCAAGCAATGGAGAGGGTGGCCACTTCCATTGTCCCCCCTGAAAGGCAGATGGATCAACTACAGCAGGCAACAGACTCCATTTGCCAATCACACAGGGAGGACATGTTGGCGTCCAACAGGGACAGACGGGCAGCACTGGAGACTCTACGCCAATCAATGTCAATAGAGTCCCAGGGCCACAGGGAAGCCCTGAGGGTAGAACTCGATCACCTCAGGGAGACTCTTGTTGCCCTTGAGGCTTCCACTAACTTGAGGACAGAACAGCAGCTGGAGCGGCTCACACGTTCGCTCTCAGCTGAGATGCGGGCAACTCGGGAGGAGATCCGGGAATCATGTCAGGTGGTGCATGGGGATCTCCGCACTATAATCCTCCAGAACGAGACCTTCCACACCCGCATGCTTGCTGCCATGGAGGACCATACCAGGGCTTTGCGTGGGCTGCCTCCCATAGCACCACCACCTCCTGTGGCAGCAGCAGAGGGTGATGAAAGCGACAGCAGCAGTTCTCCCACATTGGCATAGCCGTGCAGGCCATGAGTCTATGGAGGTGTTTTTTTCCCCAACATCCACACAGGTGGCTGTTGGTGCGCACCCTGTCCTCGGACCTCCTGGGTGCCCCCCGACCCCCCACATGGCCATTTTTGATTTTTGATGTTTGATTTTTTTTTACAGTGTGTTGCCATGTGTGGCTTCTGTGGGCATCCACTGTAATCCGGCTGGGCACATGCAGGCTTGTCCTGAGTTTGGGTTAGATGCTTGGGTTCATGAGAAACACACCCCTCCTGCTTCCCGTTTCCATGGGCTTGCAAAGGGTGTGCCCAAGTGACAGTGACTTACACAGTGACGTTGGACTCCCATGAGCTGTGTGAGCAGTCTGTAGTCAATACTGTGTATACATTCTTAGTGGATATTGTTGTTGTATTGTACACTGCATGGTGTATTGATATGTGCTTGGTCATCCATGTCTTCCTCCTAATTTGCAGGTCCATTCCTCATGTCTTCACAAGACCGTCTACTTTGGAGATGGAGTTCATGTTGTAAGCAGTGCACTTACACATTTGCGTGGCAGCAGCACTGTACAGTTGGAAGTGGTCGATGTGCTGGCATAATCAGGTTGTAAGACTACCACTACTTTAACTTAGTACTGTCATGTTTATGCTATGTTTGAGGTTGTGTAGCTGCATTGTATTGTTGGTAAGTATTTGGTCATGTGTGTTGTTAGTTCTACATTGCTGGGAGCATATTGTGTGTGGCCAGTTTCCATTAGGGACACTGTACTTTGTGACACTAGTGTCATGTTTTGGGGATTGCTTTGTTTGCTCTCACATAGCATGACATGCCATGGTGTGTTGGGTGGCGATGCTGGGGAGGGGTTGGGTGACATGGCACTGTTGTCATGTTGAATTTTGCAAGGGGGTAATGAATTTAGCAGCATAGAAGTGTGTCTTTTGATGACACAGCATTGGTGGTGTTTGTGTAGGTAGGGATGCACACAATGTAACACTTCCAGGTGACCAATCTCAGGCTGGTATGGTTGTGACAGTTGACGGTCCCTTATGTCATCATCATTGATTGTCAGATGGTATGTGCCAGGGCTGTGTGCACTCCACAGGGGTGTGATTTTAGGTGAAGTAATTAGCCACCTGCTGCGTACGGGCTGACTCACCCCGTGCCCTTTCCCCTCCCATGCGCAGCAGCCGTGCATGTGGTTGGGGATGTGGGGGCACCACCATGTCCACGGGCAGGCCCCGGCGTGTTGCAACATTGTGCAGGACACATGCTGCCACTATGATCCTGGACACTACTGGGGGAGCGTATAACAGCTGCCCGCCAGAACGGTCAAGGGAGCGAAAGCATGACTTGAGCACTCCGAATGTGCGCTCCACTATGCCCCAGTTTGCAATGTGGGCTGTGTGGTATCTTACCTCAGGTGGCATGGTGGGGTTCCGTATTGGCGTCATCATGTGGGTGCTCAGATGGTAGGCACTGTCCCCTGGGGAGGTGGTGATGGGTATCATTAGTGGGGTTGTGACATTACTCAGTATCTGACATGCATGCATGTGCTGTGGCATTTATACTCACTGAGCAGCCATGTATCGCCATGCCGCCCAGCTTCTAGGTCCCGGTTTAGGGTTGACATTCTGTAAATAAAACTGTCGTGGGTGGACCCTGGATAGTTGGCATATACAGAGGTGATGATTCCCTTGGCATCACATACTACCTGGACGTTGATGGAATGCCAGTACTTGCGGTTTCTATAGATGTGCTCTGATGCCCTGGGGGGACGTAGAGCCACATGGGTGCAATCAATGGCACCTAGGACTTTGGGGAATTGTGCCACCCCGTAGAAATCCTGGACGGCAGCCTACCTTTCTGCAGGTGTTCTGGGCAGGTATATGTGCCTGCGGACGGATGGGCGTGCAGTCATGATGGCCAAGACCTGGTGTAGGCAGCGTCACTGCGTGGCCTGTGACACCCCCCCCCCACTATAGCACTTGTCCGCTGAAATGATCCAGTGGCCAAGAAGTGCAGTACATTGTGGACCTTCTCCAGGGGGCTGAGTGCTTGGGAGCACAGGGTGGGTGATGTGAGGTCATCCTCCCACTCACTGACCAGGTTGAGTATTATGTGAGGTGGAAACCTGTACCTCCCATACACCCGGTAATCAGGCATCCCAAAAAGGCTGGTTCTGGGTGTGAACATTCTGAGCCTGACTATCCTCCTCCTCCTCCTGCGGTATCCCACGACCACTGCTACTAGGAACGGTATATTCATCCTGGCATCTGAGCTTGTTTGTTGTTTGCGCGCACATTTATGCTGCGCGGGTCCACATACGCCTGCTTCCTGCTGGCGTACGGGTTCCCGGATTAGCGCGTCTTTTTTGGCGCACGCGTTAGCCCCGTTCGAATCCATAAATACGTGTTTTGAACGTGCATGTGGGCGTTCCGCGCATTTGCCTCCTGTACTTCCCCCATGACGCCCACATTTTCACACGTTGTTCCCCATTCCGCGTGTCAAACCCTCTGTTCCGCCTACTTTTGTTGTGTGCACCGCGCTATGTACGATTTCGCTGTGCGCGTAGCGCATGCTGTTTGGAGACGTGTGTGCCAGCGTGCGCCACGCAGAATTTTGGCGCACATCCTGGGATTTACACGCGCACGGACTTCCATGAATCGCCGTGCATGGGTTTCGCTGCGATTTTCGCACTGGCACTGCGATTCGCACGCTTTCGCACGCTTGCGCTGAAAATTTCAGCGCACATTAATTCCATGAATCGGCCTCTATATATTTATGTTTGCACAAGTGCCAGCTATATTCAAAGCAGGAATTCCAGACACCATTGCATTCACTTTCCTCAAGGCATTGAAAAGGCTAATACCACAACTGTGTTTGCTTGAAGACAAAAGCTTTGTTTCCAAATTAAAAATAAATACACTAAATGCATGCTATGTATTGCGGAATCTAGCCAAAGTCATGGGTTTGTATTTGTAAGCTGATGTGAAGGTCAGCAATTTCATTGTCTGGTGGATTGGTAGTTGCATAATCAGAAGAAGAGGCTTAGGGAAAGTCATCTACCCCTGAGATTGCAGAGCAATGGGCCATTTTGTTTAAGGACAGCTGATGGCCCAATGGTAATGATTTAGCCCACTCACAAATATACATCAGTTCAGACAGAATGGCACAACATCAACTTTAAAATGTGCATATTTGGAACCATAAGTCTGAACAAAAAATGTAATGCAGATCTGTAGTCAGTGGACATCCACAAATCACATGCATATACGAAAGATGTATTCAGATATACACATTATGCATACATCTGCATATTTTAATAACTCTTAAGCATGCAGTGACAGAAACATAACAAATGTCTCCAGATTCAGAATATTCTCACAGAACTGAACATATATTGTTCATTAATTTTTCATTCCCTTACAAGGGAATTTAAGACTTGGTTTTTTTTCAGTCCTATTTGATTCCCCTCCTGAGTGGATGTCTTCCCCATAGTTAACGCATTCTTCTATGACACAGAGGGTTCAGTGGGCCAATGAACTCACAGAGGAAGTCCTTGTGATGGGAACGTATCATAGTTTCGTTCAAGACAAAATAAATTTGGCAAATGATGCAGAAATCATGTAGTATGCTCGGTATTTATATTCAAATACGTAGGAAGTAGGGAGAGTTTTAAAAATCAGAAAAGAAAGAGTGCTTCTTTGACAGGTGAAAAGCTGATTGAGATTCCAACTGGAAGCAGCTGATGTAAAATCTCCTTAGGAAGGCCTGTTCTAGATGGAACGTAATGCAGAAGCTTTTCCCGGAAGAGAATCAGATTGCTGAAGAGGTAACATGGGAGCAGGCGTGCAGACTGAAAGGGAGAGATTATCTGACAGTGATTCCAGAAGCTGGTGATGTACCAACTTGTCCTGGGCTTTTGAAAGGCAAAACAAATGTGAGCAGAATGATTCCAGAGTATTTTAGACATCCCAGATAGCAATCAATAGTACTTTAGGGGGACCCTGTTTAAAAACGTTGTCACTGAACGGGACAATGTATTACAAAGTATATGTGCCATGTGATTTAGAATATAAGAAATGAAAACCTAAGCAGCATCATTGTATTATGGCTTATCTCCTGAAATATATATCTGTGGAAGCTCGAGAAATGTGGAGTAACAAGTTCTTTGATTAGTCTATGCCATAGTCCACAATGCTAACAAAACGTCTTTCTTAACTGATGCCATGGAACTGGGGTATTGAGGGAGGTTTCTTGAAAACATGGAACTGGGGTGTTGAGAGTGTGATCCTGATTCCTATACAACAGTGAGAGAGTTCATTGCTTCTGTGCCCATTTTCCAGAAATAAACAGAATTCCTTAACCAAAACATTAAAGTAAAATAAACAAATTGCAACCAATTAAATCCTACAAAGATATTGGCCAACATGTTTGTGTCAGTGCCAAAGCTTGGCATAAATACTTTGTTACAGATAGTTTCCAAAGATTTATATTTGAATTGGCCCAAGTATTGGAAAACCATACGTTAAAGTAAATATTGTTCTCATATTCGAATACTTGTCCATGGTTTCCGAGAACGCCAAATTACTTGTTTTGTCTGAACTGTTATTCAAGGAATTATTTTATCTTTTTGAATTGAACTACTAATTCAACGTTGCATTTCTCTGTTGAAGGATGTTGTATTCTATCATCTAGAATAGTTATTCATATTTGTTATTCTGTGTATGGATGTTTCTGTGAATTGTAATGAAGACAATAGAAAGACAATAGAAGACGAGTCATTGTGTTGTTTTCTGTAGATAGGTTGCTTATAGTCATGTGACATATTATGCGTATCTTCCCCAGCATTGAAAGTTAGAGAACCACTTTTAATTACTTGATATTTTATTTGAACACATATTCATATTAAATACACCTTGTTTCCTGTCCCAGATTGTGGAGTGGACCATCACAGTGGGAGCATTAGATGAAGACATTTCTCTCATAATCACTAGAGAAATGAACCTATTCTATAGATAGATGTCATTACATGCAGGACATCTGTTGTAAAACACACAAATGACAACAAAGCCAGACCTCCACCACAGGATTGCTGGGATGTTGCATTTAGCCCACACTTTCACCGATTTTACCATTTACTGGTTTTGATGTTACTATTATTATCTACATATCTATTCAACGTGTGAGTGGTTTGTAATTGTCACATGAATAATTCATTTTAGCTCATAGAGTTGGTTGTAGCCACCTCTAGGAGAAGGAAATTCTGGTATAGAAAGTATACATGGACATGGCACTTTTGTGGCATTTGTGAAGGGAAATATACCGCAGAAGCATGACCAGCAGCACATTGCTGTCACATTTAGCTCATTTAAAACAGAAATGTCCACCGCTGAAGCAGTTGTTTGAAAGGTATTGTTCCTGCTTCCTAAAATGCTGTCTGACCTCTGATGGCGTAATTGCATCCACGCTCTTATCTCTTATCGTATCTGCCTGAAAATGAATCTGCCTAAAAGGTCTTTAGTTAATTGCAGGTATCAGGCAGCTTTGGATGTAATAACATATCTTGACCAAGGGTGCCTACAGCAGCTCTTTTTTCTCTTCTAAGCAATTCAGCATCCCAGCAGACAGCCCTGCATTTAAGTACTTCGCACTCAGTACTTCAACGTTTTCCCATTTGTTTTATACAGCATGCAAATACAAAATCAGTAGTAGCATGTCATTAGCTGTACAGGGGTGATAATCTTAATAGGAGATCTTTATATATACCTATAAAAAAGCCAGAATGGTTGGCGTTGCCAATGCTTGCATAGTTTATGTTTACATTTATGGGTGATACATTGCGGTTCAGTGTGGTTTAGATAGTGGTAAATGGCACCAACAACCTGTGTCACCAGAGATAGATATTGCAAACCAACCTACTCCCACAAAATAGAAACATGAAACAGTGTATTGTTGGTTTCCAGCTATGATGCAGACATAAAGACAGAACATGCTTTGGAGTATATAATGCCTGCTTACGCACCCACCCTTCTGGCATCTTCAAGGCAGTGAAACTCTGCAATAGTCATTAGGCACAGTCACACTTAACATGAACTGCTTGCTCAAAGGCTGCTTCATGCACTCCTGTGGTGCTGACCAGTAGTTTATAATTGTGTTCCTGAGAGTAGGTATTGTTTTTGTTCTTATCAATGGGTGCTTAGCAGGAACATTTCAAATGTCTCAGTTGCTCTCCCATATCATAAGACATGTCTCCGTGTAAAATTCCCAATCCAACATTATATACATGTTTCAAATGAAACCAGTAATGCCCATAGAACATCTAAATTATGGCTGGGTATACTGTCCCCCAAAACATACATTCCTAGCTCTGCCCCTATATTTCTCTACTGCAGGAATTCTGCTGCATGGCACTGAGATTATATTTCTGACTGCAACAATGCAACGACTAAATTAAGTGGTCCATTGAGCTTACAGAGTCACGCATGCACACAGCAATTGATGAGGCAAAACCTATAGCTCCCCGCGCTTGAATGGCAGGAGGAGATACCATTGAATGTGTGCCGTATTTGTCTGTGGACAAGCAAACGTTGTGTGACCAAACCATTACATGTGTCTAAACTCCCATCAAATGTATGGGAACAAATTGTCATTGATTTTCATGAACGTCTAGCAAGAGGCCAGTATCTACTTGTGACATTATTTCCAGTAATGGAAGCAAACATGTTCTGTCTTGCTGCCACCATGGTCCCAGCACTGTACAGGAGCTTCACCTCAGTTACCAAATCGAACAACAGCCCTAAACTTTAATGGTCTGATTTTCAGTCATTTGCAGATTACCTGGGCTTCTATCACAAAAAGAACAAGTGAAGGGCATTGCAGTCTATTTCGTGAGCACTATAAGACGATACAAGTGGCGAACATCACAAGGCAGGAGATGCAACCAGGCCTATGTCAGGTCTTTTGTGACAACAGAAAAACTCAACAACTGCGAAGAAATGCCCAGCAGAACTGATATTTGTTAACAAAATGGGGCCACACCCTCCACATGTGAAATATGAACTTCCTATACATCAGTGTTACATTCAACAAAACAATGCACACCGAAAGCATTAGATGAAGAGATATGCGGGTCAAAGGAGAGATTCTAAAAACAAACATTCAGGGTGGGCGGCATAATGCTCGTGCAAAAACAACCCACCAGCAAACAGGACACCCCATATGATCGAAGACCGTTCAAGGTCAAACATGTCAAAGGCAAGATGGTAACTGCTGGCAAACTTGGCAAGGCTAGCACGGCACACATCACACTCCAGGGCCTTATGTGTATCATCGACCTCCATATGACAGGAACAGGTCAGTGAAGAGGGCAAAAGAAGAAATATGAGATGCCATTAAGCAGGGTTTCCCCAACCCCCCCCCCCTGCCACCATGAGTCTGCAATAAAGAACACCTGTTTTCCATCCGGAAGCAAGAACAATATCAAGGTCTCAATGGCCGCTCAGATGCCTGAACAGACTGATCGAAAGCGTGCACTAGAGTATATGTTACATCTTAAGTTAGGGGGTGGAAGATTGTCACATCCTCTGTGAAGGCGCGAATGTGCCGGTGAAGCAGCAAATGAGGACATCTTGCACTAATAGGGCTAAGAGGAGGCAGCAGGTGCAGCTGCAGCCAACATCACAAAGAGACACCAGACCGGGAAACCAGTTTGTATAAGAAACCTTGTCCTCAGATTTATGATACCATTGCTTCAACAACATGTGCGTTACATTCAGTACCCACGTTACATTTGGAAGGATACACAAGATTACATAAATTACATTTAAAAAAAAAATCTGAATTACATAGTGGGTTTGACAAATATGCTGCAAAGTCATTCAGGAAAAAAGACTGGGATGAGTCATGACACTCACATGCTGACTACTATCACATTTATCCTTAGCTAAGGCATTTGAATGTCTTTCGCCGCGTGAGTTTTGCATCTGCCATGCATTCACACGGAACCTCTTTGGTCGGCATTTACCTCTGCAGCCATGCCTTTGGTTGTGCATCCTGCTAATTGCCGCTATATTACCTGCCATGTTCCCTGTAGAGCTATAAAGGGGAAACAATCTCAAGTAGGCCTTAGTTTACAGACCATCAGATTTTCTTTGAATCCAAGTGATCAAACCTGGGGTGCTGACATGGAAAAGTATTGTGCACCTTTCCAGGCCATTTGATTCCACAGGGGTTGACTCCTAAAGACAACTGCTATAACTAGGGTTGTCCAATGCAATACTTAATTTGTATTTGCCAGGAGGAGGTCCACCCAGTGGGGCATCACTTGTACGATTCTTGGCTGTAGCTCCAGGCGCATCAGCCTTTAGTATATGCTGGTAAAGTGAACATGTTGGCTTCTTCAGCTCTTCTCTTATCTACATTTGGGACCACTTCATTTGATCAGACTAGTTCTTGGAACTGTAAACAGCGTGTTTCAGCATTTTAATCTGTCCAAATGGGAATGCCAAGGGGTTAGTCCATTTTATGATGCTTCTTGTCAGATCTTTTTTCTCATTCTCAATCTGCACAGTCTGAGCTGCAAACCACTTCAAGATCCTCACTCCCCTCAACACATTTGCCCTGCTCCCCACTACTACGTCCTCAGCTAGTTTCCTTTTCAGCCACTCATGCGCATTGTTTCTCAAAGTGTCTTAGTCTCTGCGACATAGGACAGGTGGGACTTTCCAGATTGAGGTCTGTTGGTTTCAGCTGCCAAGTCCATGCCCTAATATTTAGCATTAGTTGTACTTGGAAATTAATAGTTCTGGGTCCCCTTTCTATACTTGTTGATTTGTCCTTTCACATGGCTTTGCGGGTGTGATAGATGTGTGCTTTTGTATTTAGTAAATGTCCTATTTGGTGTCCCTTAGCAGTATTCTGAATCAGTGTTGCTGTAAGCTCCCCCATTTGCTTAGTCAGGCAGGGTCTTAAAGATACTGCCCCCCTCATAATACATTGGTGGGACCATCAGTTTTGACATTATCAGTCAGTTTGGGCAGACGTTAATTTCCTCTTCTTTTTCTCCTGATTATAGCTCAATTGTTGTCACTATCTTATGTTCTGAGATAGTTGCAACACGTTCATTTAATTTGTGATATGTGATTTGTGCACTTGCCGTATGAACAAGCTCAATTTCATCAATTTTCGAAATGACGTCTTGTCATATGCCTCTACTATTGAGGCATCCCAGAACCTTCATTAGCATCTGGTATTTCGGCAACAGCCAATCCGGTTGCTTAGAACTTTGCCTGAAACTATTTATTTTGACCTGCATTCTAAGCAAGCTCCTTGCCACTCCACAGTGCACCCCCAGATCGTCTGCACATCCTCCCAACCTCGCCACTTCTAATATTTTTAAATTAAAAAAATGTACCTGCCACCTTCTCTCTACCAACACCCACACCCCTGATATCACCTGGCCAAAATGAACACCAGAGCTTAGAAAAATGGTTCATCAATGAGATCCCTTTCCGGTTGCCTGGTAGACATATTGAAGGACGTTTTTATTTATGTGGAGACAGAGGCTTTCCTCCTCAAATCATCAATAGCCATGAACACACCAGACATCATGCCGGGGTAGGAATTGTGTAAATGCCAGCTGTGGCAGTCTGACCCAGCTGAAATTGCCCCAAGATCTTATTGAAAGCGCTTACCTTTCTCTTGGGCTAACAGGATATTCCAAATAGGAGATCACACTGCAGAAACCAATAATCTCTTGTTGATTTGTATTGGAATGTTGGCCCCCACCCCAAATAACCCTTGAACAAATTTAGACAGGTCTTACTCTATTTTATTTGTGTATTAAACATTTTCATTGACATACAGCTGTCCTCCTCGTTGCAAACGGCTTTTCTAGGAGTGGTGGCACGATTCAATGTAATTGTATGCTTACGAAGTTATTGTTTTTCTGGGTTTTCATTTCTTCGTGGATATCCTGTTCCTGTTTGGTGAAATTGATAAAAGGGAGTATGGCCATGTTCTTCTCCCACATACAGAGTCCAAAGCCTCATGAGCTAGTTGCCACCTCTCCCTGGATTGGATATCTTGATCAACAATGCCGTCAAAGGAATCAGATTTGAGATTGCAGGTGTGGAATTCTATGTTCACTTTGAGATCCCAAGACAGCATCAATGTTTCCACTATGTAGCAGATACATATGGCTTTATTGATGAGAATCATAGTTGAAAATGTCATTGTGGGTGGTGGCTCTCTTGTAGTTCTTTGGTAAGGAATTGGTTTGTGATTGGTTAGCAATTGCATGACAGATAGGAACAAGCGCATGCCTGCCATTGGATTTTCACTCACTACACTATTTACAACATCCTTCATGGCCCATATTTGGATAGCTTTAAGGGTCCTTGGTGAAATGGGAGAACCTTCTGTTAACCTCATCACTCCTTTATATGAAAGAGTCTCCACATTAGCAATCACAGTTGTCTATTTTTTCCATTCTCTTTGATAAGAGAGTGTCTTTCCCCTCAGATACTAACCCATATTTGAGGAAGTACATCATATGTGTTTCCTGCTTCCAACAACTGTTGTGGGTCTCTCTAGTTGCTTGTAGTTTGACTGGATTCGACCAGTAGAAGCCATTACAAGTGCTCCCGCTCTTTGACTCTGCCCTACACCCAGGTGTGTGATGGTGCACAAAAACAGTGATCAGCCTTACCTGGAAATTCTAATAGCAATTAAATGGAGGTAGGGGTATGAAAAGACCTCTTTTTGCATAGCACCTTATTCTGTACTTCGCCTGAGACTGGGCAAGCCTGGTACAGGCCAAAACTGGCGTGGCGATCACAAATTGAGAGTGCATCACAAAGAGATATGCTCCAATTTGTGACTTGCACTCCGCGGACACACCGTTGATAGTCATACATTGTATGTGTGGAAAAACTGCATGCGCAAAGAGGTTATTGTGTGCAGATTTTCTTTTGAGAGTAATGACATAAGCAAAATGTGAGCTTGTTGGGCTGGGAGGCTAGCTCTGGGGAAACACTTTTCTCTTGGCATGACAATACAGAGCATCACAGGTTCGAATCCCAGCCCTGCACTTAGAAGCTGGTTTCTGGCATGAAGCTAGAAATATAAGCTCGATTTATTTTTGTTTCTTATCTTCATGTGTGCTTGACACATGCATGTGTGAACATTATTTTATGGACATCGAATTTCACAGAGAGAAACAATCAGATGTGTATTTGCTTTTGCAAGGGTTTTCCTTGGGTTTGTATGATTTGACAGTAATCCTTTAAGACCCCTGATTGCACTGGTGTACCCGACAAAGAAAAACATATGCAATTTGGAGGAACATTTCAGGTGACAGGCCCTTAAATGCATTTAACCTGAATGTTCTACGCAGACTCATGTGATTGGAGGCCTGAAGGGGTGTTGCCAATTTCAGGAGACTGTCGGCCCTCCATACAAGCCGGTGGAAATGAAAAAATAGCTTTGCTAGCAACTGGCTCTTGTTACTGTAGCAAAACAAAAGACGGTATGGTTGGAAGGTTTTGAATTAATATTAACCTCTGGCATTGCTCTGGGCAACCCTCCAGACCATCATTCTCCATCATTCTTTGCCTTCCAAGACATTACAAAGGGGGACAGACCATATGCAAATAAGGATTGGTCCCACCCCAAAAGGGGCAGTCCAGCCCAAACTGCTTGGTCACATTCCTTCTGCATTAGACCACAAGCATCCGCAGACATGTTTTGGCCTCATTGGGCATCATCAGTGAAGAGTAGCTTGGGTCTGTGACTATAGCAAAACAAAAGAGGCGATAGCTGGAAGGTTTAGAATTCATCCTAAATTCTTGTATTGTTCTGGGTAACTCTCCAGACCATCGTTTTTCACCTACCAAGCCATTACAAAAGGGGGAAAGACCATATGAAAATGAGGCTTAGTCTCACCAAAAGGGGCAGTCCAGTCCGAACTGTTTGGTCACATCCCTTCTACGTGAGACCACACGCAGAGGGAACCTGGTCTAGCATTTCTGGATGGGCTGCTCCCATTGGTGGCACAACCTGACTGATTTGCATATGGCTTGACCCCTTTTGTGGGCTAAACACAGTGGTGTGGAAGGTGGCCCAGATCAGTGCCATTGGTTCAGATTTATTCAAAACCTTCCACCCATTACTTTTCTAGTTATAGTTTGTCTCCCTGTGTGAGAGAGGGTATGTCCAAACGTGGGTCCCTGGCTCGCTGTGCCATAGGGCACCAAACTGCAGCTCACACATGAGGCCCAACAAGACCAAAACATGTCTGGGATTGGTAGTGTTTCAGTACAGAGGTGCCTTGTCCTAGCAGCTCGGATTGGGCTCCTCACACTGGTGTTAGAACCTAACTGATTTACATATGGCTGGCCTCCTTTTGCAATGGTGTAGAAGGGCTATGAATCAGTGGTGTGGATGGTTGCACAGAGCAGTGCCAGTGGTTCTGATCTACTTAAAACCTTTCACCCATCACATTTTTTGGTTATAGTTTGTCTTCCTGTCAATGCACAATCAGTGACCATGTGGGCGGATGACTGTGCCCAGCGCTTTTCCCATGTGTGCCCTGAGGGTCAATGTAACCCCTTTGCATTCACAGAAAGACCCTACACTTGTGGCTGAGTCAAGAGACTTGTATAGAGAGCGTGCAAACACAGGATGCAAGAACCACTTTCTTCATCAATCCCTGTCACAAGCATTCTTCATGAATTATTATCCTCACAGTTTCTATGTTACCATTGGGCCTCCAGGACCTCTTTCTTGAGAGGTGACATATTCTATTAGGCATTATTTGCACATCTAAATAAATGCCATAATCTCCATTTGATGATTGACGCAAAGAGCTTGTAACCGGTGATTACCTTGCAAAATGGACTATTGGACTCTGCGCGGAGGGGGGGGGGCGAAGAATGTACATGTGGGAGTAGGTGGACGTGTAGAGCACAGGATAAAACAAAAAAAGGCCCCCCATCCCATCCCCCTGTTTGCCCGGCACCATTATAATGTCACCTAAGCAGCAATCATGAAGTACATTTCTTTTTGTCTTGTTTATAATTACTTTCTTTAAATTCCGATAAAAAAAAAGAAAAATACACTTTTTCTCCTCTGAATTCCTGTAATTTAAAAACGTGGCTATTAGCATTCAGTAATGCGTGCACTTGCAGGGACACGGTGTGTTAAGAATGATTCTCCATGGCTCATGAGTGATCTCTATTGGAAAACACTGGAGTCAATTTCCATCTTTTTTTTATTCCACAATAAGCATGATCCTGTCTGAATGATTCGCCATTCTGTCATTTTAAAAGCTTTTCTTGAGTGAAAATTGCTCTGCTATGCTATTTGTAAAATTATTTTCGTGGGTTAAGAGCCTGAAATGTCTTGGAAATATTGACTTCAAGATGAACTGCCTCCGTCTACATTTCACTCCAACGTGAGACTGATGTTGTTTTGTAAAACAAAAACAAAAAAAAAATCAAAAGCCAAAAATGACCACACAGCAGATTTTCCATTTGCAAGCATCTGTTTCTGACATCATAATTACATCATAATAACAATTCCCTACCCTCACCTTCATATACGCTCAGTCTACTGCTTACCATAATCTTGATGTTTTTCTAAAAAAGAAACATAATTGGGCAACTTTTTTTTAAGGAACAATGGGGGGTCTTTACGTCTTGGGTGGTAAGGGATACTGGGCACCGGTAAGGAGACCGGTGCCGGTAATCCCTTACCGCCCTATTCCAAGGTCCCTTGGCGGGGACCGCAAGGAACCTGTTGTCTGACCACACGTCCCTTACGAGTCCCGCTAAGGGACCAGGGTGCTAATAACGGGCTTGCAAGTCGCGAGCGCCCTTTATTTGCACCCTCCCCACTCCATTGAGCACTATCGGGGCTCTAATGGGAATGGGGAATGGTTTCTTCAATGGGGACTTACCGGTCCCACCAGGGTCGGACTGCACAGGTAAGTCCCCATTGAACAAGACCGGTGCCGGTCCCGTTATTGGAGGAAGCCAATGGCGCAAATTGCGCCATGGCTACCTCCAATCTCCGAATGAGGCCCATCTAGAACAAATCAGGGTAGATACACAACATCAATATGGAATAATTGACAAAGCGTTATTCTACAATGCACAAGCACAACCATTGAAATACATATCATGGCCATGCCAATAGACTTTGAGAATGTTAAACCCATTTTAGACAGTTATTTAGCTGCAAAAGGCATAGCCTGTGACCCTGTATGCTACTCTGTATCAGAGGCGTAGACAGGGTAGGGCCTGTGCGGGCAAGGCTCACCCAAAATCTGTAAATGCCCACTCAGCAGTGCTGCGTGGGCATTTACAGATTTTAATGTCACTGTGATGGGCCCAACTACATTAGCTTCCCGCCCCATTTGATAGACAATCCTGGCCACGCCTCTGCTCTGTATATTTATTTTTAACTATTAACGTGGTGTGCAACCTCCGGAGGGAATCTGAGCAACCTCTGTCCACGCCATGCGTTTCTATCTCTGTCCAGCATGGTTGAGGGATGCATGTAAACAATGCTGTTCCTCATTTAGTTAGGTGGTTAACAAAAAACCTGCAAAATGTGAAATACCTCACATATTTGAAATACCTCCTGATTAGGATTTTGGCTTAAATGGCATTGCTGCTGCATAAGGTACATGGAAGTTATGCACTTGGAAAATAACCCATAATCACCCAATGCAGTGCTTTCTATGACCCCTTGTGGTAAACATTCTCTGAGATGCCAAGTCTGCATTGTGTGATGTTTTAACATCAAGTGGTGTTTAAAACGCTGTATGATTCACCTTTGCTGACATGCTGAGAATGAGATCCTCAATGTACTTCTCGATTTCCAATGCAGTTTCACTGATGCCGTGATCTACTGCTGTCACCGGTCTTCACTTACTCCTTGCTTTATCTTTCAACAAGTAACAACACTGGTCGCTGCCTTCAGACTTTAGAAGGCATTGGGCCTCATTCCGAGGTTGGCGCTATTAGCGCCATGACTAGCACCAATACCGGTACCGCCACCGACTTGGTGGTATGGGGACTTACCAGTCTATTCCGACCATTGCGGGACCGGTAAATCCCCATTTGAAAAGCCATTCCCCATTCCCATTCGAACCCCCATAGGGCTCAATGGGAAGGGGGAAGGCGGCAATAACGGTACCGTCCTTAACGCATGCTAAAAACAAGAGGGGAAAGGAAGGACCTGCAAAGGCACGTCGGAATATGGTGCAAAGGGATTACAGGCACCGGTGTCATTACCGGTGCCCGGTATCCCTTTGCGTCCAGCTTGTAATGAGGGCCATTGTCTTTCTTCAGTCAGAATGTTGACTTAAGTATACACTTTAAAAACACAAAAAAAATTAAAGCCCCCCACACTCCATCATTAAGCTGCAGATTTTTAGTGACATCAAGGGGTTCATCTGCATGTCTCCATGGCGATTTACAGGTACAACAGAGGGAATTGCAAAGCATCAACAAATGGTACACGCATTGGCATTGTTGGCATCTTTGAACAACTTAACAGCACATACTCGCAGACTGTAATGGATCCTGTAAACCGTGTACATTTGGATTGTCACACACTCACTTCATCTCGAGCCAGGTAGGAGCGAAGGTCTCCCCAAATATCCCGAGGCCTTTCTGTGGCTGGGAGAGTATGGGCATAAAGGTCCTTGTTCTCTTGCGCCCAAGACAGAGCCTTCAGCCCTTTGTTCTCTCTAGGGGGAGCTTTATTTTTCCAGTGGAGAAGTATTGCCCTTTTAGCTAGTATACATCCTACATCCACAAAGGCGCTGTTGCTTCTACCCAGTGTCCAAGACCACAACCCGAATAAAGCCCCAAGGGGTGTTTCTTAAGTGGGGTGCCCGTGATGTCCGATAAAAGCGCAATTATTCTACACCAAAAAGTTTCCAGCTGTGTGTTTCCCTAGACCATATGGAGGTGATCAACAACGGTGCTGCCGCATCTAGGGCAACAGTGTTCCGTGGGTGGAGGCCATTTGGAAAGTCTGGCGGGGATATAGTATAAACGGTGCAGTATTTTAAATTGCATACATTTAAACCGAAAGTTAAGGGAAAACTTTCAAGTGTGGGTGCACATGTGTGCCCATTGGGCATCCGTGAGTTCCATTGCCAGTTACTCAGACCAGCGGGTTCGAGCCCTCGGGGGCCTGGGGGAGAGAGCCAACTTTTCTAATAGTATTTTCTAAAGTGTGGATAAAATATGTCTACTATCCCCAGAGTTAGCTAGGTACGCAAGTATCGAAGTTTCAGGCGGTTAACCAAGATAATCGGACCATCTAGATGCCACCGCAGAACTGACTTTGTAATATTTAAACAGTTCCCCCCTGGTGTCTCCGTGGCCCGGTTTGGATGGTCTCTGGCGTAATGAACTCACTGTTGGGGAAAGAAGTCCGCCAGGTCTCTGTATCCCAGTATCTCCCACCGGGTTTGGGTTGCCTTGTCACACAGTGGTAACAGCCTTGGGATATTCCAAATAGGGAGCCATCTATAGTACGGGCATTCAGCCCCAACATGTGAGAAGATAAATTGCCAGGGCAAATGGATCAATCAGTGTGTCGTAGCTGTACCTCCAGTCGAGCACAAGGGTCTTAAAGTCAGTGTGTCCCGCAGCCAGTGACTCAACTTTAATATGAGGGGGGGGGGGCGCTCCACTAAGTACCAGTATTAAGAGAATTGGCCCTGGGAGGCCATCCAGTACAGTTCAGTGCACCACAGAAAATCCTTTCTTCTCATAGGTGGCCGTTAATTCGGTCCATGGGCCTCATTACAAGCATGGCAGTCCGGGAACTACGGTATCGGTAAGCATGCCGGTACCGTAGTTCCCGGACTGCCATATTACTTGCTCTGCTCGCGGGTGCCGTTTCATCCGCAAGGTTTTTCCTGGCTGGTGTAACGGCACCCGTGAGCAGAGCACATCGGATGCACCGGCACAACTCTGCATGTGCCGGTGCATCCGTCGTCCCCATCCCCCTTCATCCCTATGGGGCAGAAGGGGATCGGGAAGCCCTTGATTCCGGCATACGCAAATGGGCAATTACCAGGTTCGCCGAGCTCAGCATGACTCGGTTCTTGCCCATTTGCGGGTGCCAGAAAAAATGCAACTCTGGCGGCAGCCATGCAGTTTTTAATGGCACGGCTACCGCCAGAGTTGTAATGAGGCCCCACTTCTTTCAGACTGCCCCAGAATGCCATAGGAACTGGGCAAAAAGTGAGTGCAGTTTTGTGAAGTAAGACTCGCCAGGCCAGACTAGAACATTAGAAAAAACATATAGGGCCTCATCATGAGTTGGGCGGTAACGCCGGTGCTAGCCTAACGCCAAACCCCCCAGCGCTAATAGCGGCGGATCACGGGTTTGGCGGAAGGGTTATTGCCCATTCCCCATTGGGCCTATTTGGGAATTCCTCATTCCCCATTGGGCCCAATGGGGAAAATTCGCGCTATTACCGCCGGCGGATTTCCCGCCGGCCGTAATCGCGCCTAAAATCAGCAATTTTGCTGCGGATTTCCCCCCAGCTCAGAGCTGGGGGCAAATCCGCAAAAGCCATGATCTGGCAGACCCTTAAATGCGGCGGTAATAGCGCTACCGCCGCATTTAAGAGTTACCGCCAGACTCGTGATGAGGCCCATAGTAATTTAGGAAGCAGTGTCATTTTTATGAGGGAGAGCTTGGCCGGGCGAACAATGGGAGGGCCTGCCACTTGTGCATTTTGTTCTCGACTGCAGCAGCAGCAGTGTCATAGTTATTCTTCAGCAATGTAGGTCGTGTCCTGGATATTGTCAACCCCAGATATTTGAATTGGGTGGGTGACCAACACAAGGGGAAGTGTCCTTGGTATTCAGGGGTATGTTCTGTGAGCAGGAATATTTTGGATTCGGAAAGGTTAATAGTGAACCGGGATAATTGACCAATGTGGACTACATCCTGTAATATGGGCTCTAGGTTAAGATGTGGATCCCGGAAAAATAGAAGTACGTCATCAGCGTACAGAAACACTACCTCCAGTCGGCTGATTAGGTGGAGCCCACGTTGCCCATGTCGTTCACTGGTGAAGTCTGCCATGGGCTCAATATTAGTGTAAACAGGATGGAGGAGAAGAGGCAACCCTGGCAGGTGCCTCTGCTCAATTAGAATTGTTCAGAAAAACCGGAGTTAATCAAATCTCTGGCCACTGGTTGTGTACATAAGAGTTGAATGTAACGTATCATGTTTGGGCTGATACCCATATTCCCCAGGACCACCCACAAATATTCCCAGGAAACCATGTTGAAAGCTTTTAACACATCAATGGTTACTGCCACTGCCTGTGCTTGGGGGTCTAGCCATGCTAAGACATTGAATAACCTCCTGATGTTAAGCAATGTAGACTTCCCAGGAAAAACCCGGCTTGGTCGGGATGGATCAAATGTGGCATCAGGGGGAGAAGGCGGTTGGTGAGAATTTTGGCAAAGATTTTGGTGTTGCAGTTCATAAGAGATAGGGGTCTATAGGAGCCGCACTGGTCGCTGGGTTTATCCTGCTTGAGGAGCAATGTAATCACTGCCTCTTGCAGTGATGCCGGGAGCAGCATTACCCGCAAGGAGTCCTCCCATACCTCGTAAAGGATGGGGGCCAACACCGCCACATATTCCTGGTAAAATTCTGCAGTCAGGCCATTGGGGGCCTTTCTCTTGGGCAGGTCGAAAATTACCTCCATGATTTCTTCAAGTGAGACGGGGGGAATCAAGCACATCCTTACTTTGGGTGTTCAGGCGTGATATTTGTATGCCCTCAAGTAGCGCGTGTATGGCTTGGCTGTCCTGGGGAGGCCCCGCAGTTTATAAAACTTGGTTGAAGTCTCGGAAGACCCCAACCACCTCAGCGTCTGCCCACGCCCGCTCCCCTTTCGCATTAAGTATGGATTCTATGTGGGTTTGCACTCTTTCCGCTTGTACCAATCTGGCCAGCATCTGACCAAGCCTATCCCCCTCTCCATATTTCCTGTCGGCAGCAAGGCAGGAGAAGTAAGGGACCTTCCATGTCGCGTGTGTTTCAAATGCCTCTAGTTCAGATCTAATTTGCCGAAGAATGTGGGGGCAAGGGGACAGGGCGTAATCTACCTCAAGTTTCTTGAGTGAAGTCTCAGAGTTCTCTAGATCTCTATGTATACATTTGAGGACCCCTGATTCCCTGGACATTGCCACCCCTCTGATAAACACCTTGAACGCTTGCCATCAAATACTGTGGGATGTATCCCCTGCATTGTTATTGGCAAAAAAGGTATTGATGTCCGCTTTTATGTCAGCATGGAAAACTGTCCGCCAGTGCAGCCAATTTAAACCTCCAGGAGCAACCGTCTTGCCCACCCTCCATCTGGAGTGTTAGGGTTATTGGGGAATGGTCTGTAAGTGTGCGGGGTCTGAGTCGGCAAACCTCCCCATTAATGAACCCGGAGAACAAGTACATGTCTATTCGAGAAGACATATCGTGCACAGAAGAGTAAAAGATGTAGTCCCTCATGTGGGGGTGCATAATACGCCATGGGTCACATAGATCTAGAGATAGCATAAGAGAGTGCAGCTGATGGGCGGCTCTTGATTGAGGTGTAGGGGCAGGTTTAGTTCTGTCAAGTGTGCGGTCTAAAATTAGGTTTATGTCTCCTCCCCAAACCACGGGAACCCCCACATATGTTGAAATTAGCCGCTCCATCCCCACAAAGAACTCTGGGGAGTCGATATTCGGGCAGTAAGTGTTGACGAGGACCATCTCCACGCCCTCTCGTATACAATGAACAATGAGTTATCTCCCCTCAGAATCTATGTGTGACTTTTTCATGACAAATCTTATGTTTTTGTGCACCAAGATCATAACCCCCCGAAATTGGGAAGAGGAGGAAGTAAAGTATCTATTTTGTTGGGTTTTATAGTTTCCTCCCATGAACTTTCAGGTGCTGTGCCAAGTGTGCCCCCATTGGCACCAGGTCGCTCCTGGTAAAACCAGAACATTCCACTCCCTCAACCACACCCACTGCCAACCCCAAACCAGCAGTGTCACCTCCCTGCCCCCTCCCCCACAGGCCTAACAGGGACCTAGGGGGCACTTAACCTATGAAACCAGCATTGCAACTGCACCCATATCAATAGACAAGGAAAGCGGCTGAGACTTTAGTGTGCCACTATCAGCCCATTGCAGTGAAGTAATCAGGAATCTTAATCTGGTCCACCCGGCCCAGGCACTCTCTGCCTGGTGGATTGTCCTTCACCTGGTCGACCACCAGGTTGATCACAGGTATCTGTGCTTCTATGATTTTGACTGCTTCATTCGGGGCAGAGAGTTTGTCCTGGAAGCTGAGCTTTAGGTGAGTTGGGAACAACATAGCATACTGTATGTTTCTCTCTCTGAGCATCTTCTTCACCCTGATGAATTGGTGTCGTGCTTGTTGCACCCCGGTGGAACAATCGGGGAAAATTCAGATGGTTTGGGATCCCAGTCTCAGTTCCTTCTTTTCCTGAGCCAGCCTGAGGAGATGGTCTCTGTCTCGGGAATTCAAATTCTTCACAATTATAGGCCTTGGGAAGTCACCAGGTTTGGGGCGTGGGGCCAGGGCCCAGTGGGCACACTCAACAGTGAAGAAGTGGGAAAGGTCAGGGTCCTCCAAGAGGTCTTTGAGTAGTTTCTTGGTGGCAAGATCATTTTGTCCTGTGAGTGCGTCCTCAGGAACCCCGACTATCCGGATGTTGTTTCTCCGTGAGCGCGACTCAAGGTCGTCACACTTGTTCTTGGCAAACTTCATATCTCTGGTAAGGTTCGCCACCCTGTCCAAGAGAGCGTGGAGACCCTCCAATGTCCACCAAAAGTCCTGGGGGAGGAATAGCACCCGGACCCAGTTCCACAGAAGAGCCGACCACCATTAATTAAGGTGAGCTGCGTGTGCCTTTACCGCCCACCTGATGAAACACGGCCTCAGATCCCGTACTCTGCTTCACCACGGCAGGCCCTTCACAGTGTAGGGGAGCAAACCACAAGCCCCTGGATGGCCGCTCGGCACACCTTGCCACGTCACAACCAGCAAGCCACCGGCCTGAGCCCGAACAGGGCGGCAGTCAAGGGAGCAGGGAAACAGCACAGGCAGCTCACCTTAGAAGTGTAAAGTGTTTGTCACAGGAGATTGTTGCATATGCTGTCTGGTGATCTTAGGCGGCTGCAGCCCTTACCCTGGGTGGGAGTCGCTCTGCTCCAGGAGGAAGCCGTGTATTTGTCGCGGGCCTCTGTGGAGGGCCGCGCTAGAAGGGGTCAGCTGTTAGATGGTTGTCTGGTGTCACCCCCGGTCCCCAGACTCCATGGACGCGTGCATACAGCCCCTCTTGTGGTGTTGCTGGATGCGGGTGGATCCACGTTCAGGGTTGCTTGTCAGGCAAGGTTGGTTCATAGCTCGATGAGCGACCGCCAGTGTAGCATCCGCAGGGTGCGGGGCAGTCTTCGGAGAGGTCCCACGGGTTGTTCTATGGTTGGAGGTCTCACTGTGTACAGAGCAAGTAGTTAGTACCTGGGATCAGCTGGGAGTCACTGCTGCGGAACGGGGAGGCCGGAATCTGCAGGGTCCATGGCCAGGGATCGGGTGGCCAAGGTCAGCTAATGCATTGCACTCTGGCGGCCCCCCACATCTCATCCAGAGTCCGACACTATCGGCCCCCAGAACTCGGCTTTCCAGATTCCGAGGCCCCCACAAATGGGACATCAGCTTCACTCGTTAATCTGCTGGGCGGCTCTCTAGTTACATCGAGCTGCATTCAAGGAAAACGCCACCTTTGTGTCGAAATTTCAAGTCACAAAGCGGAGCGTAATAGCTAAGCAGCCATCTTAGTTGGCTGCTCAACAGCACCCCCAAAAGTGTGGGTTTTCTCTATACAAATACCAATGACCAAGAAAACAAAATTTCCATCACTTGCTAAAATTGTTCATACATGTGCCATTTATTCGGACTCTTTACTCTTATTTCTAAACTTTACTCCGTTTGAAGGTTGTTCTTTCAAAATTCCCTTGTCATTAAATTGATGATGGAACCACAAACAAAGGTGACATAAAAAATAAATGAAATTTATTGCATGGCTCATGAAGATTTGCACCAGAGCAGGAGAGGACATGTCTGTGAGCATTTATGATTTGCTTCTCCTTCCAAATACCTGAATCACAATGGTGTCCGGTGAAAGGATCGAAAAAAAAGGATCTAATGCCATTTTTTTCGAATCCAAAAGGACTTAAAAAAAAGTTTTGAATGCTTTTATATTTATGTATTTATATTTTTTTTAGTTTAGTGTGCAAAATTTTTTTTTTTTACAAAGGAAAATGGGGGTTTGGGAAGAACCCCCCCCATAAAAAATAAAAAATAAAAAAAAAACATTCAAAACTTTTTTTTCCGGCATTTTTGGTGTCGAAAAAAAGGCATTTGATCCTTTTGTTTTAGATACTTTCACCTATAACCATCACAATGTGTGCCCTGGGAGCAAGTCGAGGGATAGCTGGAGCATCTTTCAGATGGACATGTGCAAAAGACATTCGCAGGTTTTTGCTCCAGGCATCTTCAAATGTCCTCCACTTTTAGGCTTTGAGGATTATGTGCAAGTGGACATCTCATTTGCTCCAGTGAATTTAATTATGCGTTAGGCCAATAGTGTATGGGAATAGGTGTTCTTGACTGTCCAACCATATGGATAAGAGTTTTTATAAAAATAACAATGCATGTTTTCACACATTGGGAAAGGGCAGCATATGCATCCTATTCTTAATCCCTACTGAGGCAATATTTTGCAAAGGTTTCACCAGCAGAACATCTGATAACAATTCCTGGCACATGGGCATTAAATTGGAAACTTCTGCAGATCTGGGATTGATTGACCAGAACATACATATTTCATGCCAAACAGCATGTCACACTCATGATTATTCTATGTGTTGTGGCTGTCCAACCCAAGTTTGTTTTCAGGCTTTACAGCATGAGAAGGATATAAAACAGGAAAGCTAACAACGGGTAGAAACCATTGAACACAGCTGGTGTTTTGCTGCATACACAGCATGATTGGCATGACGAACCAGGCACAGGGCTTTTCTCTTTTTTTACAGTGATCCACCCATGCCTTTTGTTTGTTTATTGTAGGTTGTTGTTCTTAAAATGGTTAGGTTATTAAAAGCTCTAGTTATCACATTAATTGCATTTAAATCATTATTTCCAATGTATTCATTTTATACTGAATGTTTAACTCCAAAAATGTCATATGTTCTTTCTTCATTTATTTGAATTTTGTACGAATTTGAACTACAGTTTTGTGCGTGGCCTTCTCCCAAAATGTGATCAAGATTGTTTTTAATAATCAATTGCTCGGTTTTCTGCTTTGACTGTCAATGCTTGATCTCGGATTGAGTTCTGGTTGATAACACCTGCACTCTTACCAACTGTCCTCACCCTGTGGATCATTTATCATTCACAATGCATGAATGCTGGAGCGACAACAAAGCCAACTGACTTAGTTTTATTTTATCACCTACACATGTGCACAGCTGCATCCCCCACACTGCTGATCCCAAGTTAAACCATTTGTGAGACCAAATATGACCTTACCAATGGTTTTCCCAATTGCAGGCAGCAGGAATAGGTTGACACAGGAGGTCACATTGGACCAGGAATCATTCATAATGGTTCCAATGGCCGCAGAATCATTATGGAGTTCTGATATTCAGATCCTGTTGCAGTTTGTAGGTATGCCTACAGTAAATCTGTGGGCATGCAGATGCACCAATGGTAGATCACAGCATCTTGCCTCTGTCATTCCTAACAGGCCTACTCCTCTTTCGAATGCCTTGTCTGCAGGCTCTCTCTCTCCTGGTCACTCTCTTACCGGCAACTTGGTCAAATCACCTCCTTCCTCTCTGAGTGGGCGGACCTCTCCTCCTCCCTTCTGGCCTCGAACACTCAACTCCTCCTTCTTGGAGGCTTTAGCATCCACCTAGATGCTTCCTGTCCCTCCTCTGGACTTTTTCACAACCTCTGCGACTCTCTCTCTCTTTCTATTCTCCCCTCTGGCCCGACTCACTCTGCAAGGCACACTCTGGATGTTCTGATCCCCTCAGATCTCCCCCTCCCTATCACTCTCACGACTCCTCTCTCCTGGAGCGATCACTTTCTCCTTTCCTCCCATTTCTCCCTCTCTAACCCTGAGGCCAAGCCAACTCCAGCACTGCCCTCTAGCTTCTCGGTCATCTGACTCATGAAGCGTGTGTCAGTTGAGGCTTTACCGGCTCTCTGTCCACACTAAGAAGAGAGCCAACATCCAAGTCCGCATCTCTGCAGGATCTAACCACTTGGCCAAACTCTTTAAGATCTGTGAGGAGCTGGACAATCCTGCTGCCGTCTCTAGCTCTCCTTTCCCCTCGCAAACCCTCTGCACGGCCGTGGCTTCTCATTTCATCTCTAAAACCCAGGACATCCTATCCACCCTCTCGTCCGCTCTTCTCCTCCCTCTACTTTGTCCTCTACCTCCAGCCCCCCTGTAGCCACCTCTCCTCCCTCTTCCTTTTCTTTGTTTTCCCCTGACAAGGTTTTTAGATAAGTCTGATCTACGAAAGTCCCATCAAAACAGGTTCTTCCCTGTTCTTCCAGAACCATCTAGGACCACATTGACACCCTCACTCCTGCCCTGGCTGATTCTGCAGCTACTTCTTCACCAATGGAGCCTTCCCTTCCCCCCGAATCACTCTCTTGTGTACACTCTTCTCAAGAAACCCTCAGCCGACCTGTCTTGCCTCACTAACTATTGCTCGATCTCCATTACTCCTTTCCTCAGCAAACGCCTGGAAAAGTTGCCCATCTGCCAGCTTAATCTTCACACTGAATCTGTTGGTTGTCTCCATGACAATCAGTCTGGCTACAGAGCAGCCAGAAGCATGGAAACTGCTCTCCTTAACATCTGTGAAGACCTGCTCTCTAACCTTGATTCTAATCTCCCCTCTGCTCTCATCGTACTCGATCTCTCCTCTGCTTTTGGCATGGTCAACCATGCCAATCTGCTCAATCGTCTCTGTGATAACCTGGGTATCAGCGATCAGACCCTGGCCTGGCTGACCTCGTTCCTCTCTGATCGACACTTCCATGTTCAACTTGGGTCCTTCCTTTCCTCTATCTCACTCTCTACCTGTTGTGTTCCCCGTGGGTCTAACCTCTCTTCCTGGCTGTTCAACCAATGCCTGGCACCTCTCACCCACCGCATTGCTGCTCTCTTCTCCAACTTTCAGTGCTATGTGGATGACACTCAACTCGTTTTCAGGCTTCCCTATGCCACCTCTTCTCCTTCTTTCATCTCTGACTGTCTGTCTGCTATCCAGGAGTGGTGTGCCACCCACGATCCCTGCCTTACTAGTAGTAAAACAGAGATTCTCCTCAACGGCACACCTACACCCTCCTTTCCTGTCACTCTCTGGCCGGCCTCCCTTAGCCCTCTTCCTGCTGCCACCTGTGAGGCTAAGAACATTGGGGTCATCTTCGAGTCCACACTCTCCTTTACTCCTCACATGTCTGACGTCTCTAAGAAGTCAAACTACCAACTGCACCTCCTCAGAGATATTCTTCCTTTCATCTCCTTCCCCCAGAAGCTCATTGTCTCTAGAGCTCTGGTTCTCTGTAGGCTGGACTACTGCAACTGTCTCTTTGTGAATCTGCCTGCTTCTGCTCTCTACCCTCTGCAGCTCATCCAGAGCAGGACTGCAAGACTTGTCCTTGGCCTCAAGCACAGGGATCGTATCTCTCCAGCACTGAAATCTATGCATTGGCTCCCAGTGGCTGCAATGATTAAGTCCAAGACCCTCTGCATTGTCCACAAGGCATTCTGGGGCCTGGGGCCTCAATACCTCCAAATCTCTCTTCGCAAATACCTTCCTACTCAAGCTCTTCGCTCCTACACCTCCAACTCCCTCAGGGTTAGTCGCTCCTCCAAGCAATGAGGTGGTGGTAGATCTCTTTCTTCGGCTGAGGCCTCCCTGTGGAACAGCCTCCCTGCCTCTCTGAAACTTGAGGAGAACCATCTCTGGTCCCGGAAGCACCCCAAGACCTTCCCTTTGCTTCTGCCTTCTCTCTTCCTCTCCCCTGCTGATTTCCTGTCTGATACTGCACTAGTCACCTGGCTACCCTCTGATTTTGGGCCCAGCTCTCTACCCACCCAGTTGCACACCCGCACTGTCTCCCAGCAACCCTGGCACTGGGGTCTGTATCTGTAACCATACAATCCGCCTACCAGCACTTTTGGACACCTGCTGTCTGCACTTACCCTTGCATCTGCCACCTGCTGGCTGCACTTATTATTGTTTTGACCCCATGTACATGAATGCCTCCTCCCCTTTTCCCCTGGCACTTTTCCCCTCCACACTCCCCTGCACTTGTGTGATCTCAATGTCACCTGGCCTAGCAAGATCATTGTCTCTCTCCTGCCTCTTTTCCCCTTCCTTGACTAATCTCGTTTTGAAACACATGTGTATAGGCACGTTACAAACGCCATATCATATCATATCATGCGAGAATGTGGAATGAGCACAGTCAAACTTTAAAGAAAATATTTTTCTCGCATCACCATAAACAAAAGATTTTGAAGCCATCTAACCGCCAACCAAAAGGTAGACCAAACCTCTCGACAGTGGTAGCTGTGGCAGCAGTTAGGGTTACCTCAATGGAGGGAGGAAGGCTGGTATTGAAGTATCCCTATAGTTACCTTAAAGGAATACAATACAATGTTACACTGAAAAATATCCACTTTCATTAAGTCGTACATAGAATGTGTGTTAGTTCGAATATGTACATCCAATAAATTCCTTTCTGAGCAAAACTACAAATCAGGTGCAGATAGGCACAAATAACAGAGTATCTGCAGGAAGGGCTATGTAAGCTGTAATGCTGTGATGTGTTTCAAATGCTTCATTTCATCTCTGTCTGAGAATTTGGAAACATTCTGCAAAAGCTTGAAATAGGCAATATACATGACTTTGTTAGACTAATTAAGGTATTGACTCGTCGTTTTCTACTGGATGAACATTCTATCCAACCTTTGGATAACACAGTACAAGTGATATATATATATAGTACATGGCCACGGTAGTGGCCATGTAGTTATGGTTAAGCTGCTGTTTCCATAGGAAGAGCACTTTTTTGGGCGGCTTATAACTTCGCTCCCCCTGGATGAATCCTCACCAAACAAGTACATGGCCCACTCTGAAATTTTTTGCAAAGTTTGGTGAGGTTTGGTCCAGGAGGGGCAAAGTTATAGTCCCAAAACTTCTCTTTTTCCCATAGAAATAATGGGAAAAAACTTTGCTCACGCCTACAGCTCAAACCGCTGGACGGATTTACACCAAATTTGCAGCGGGAGAGGCGGCTTGATCCCGAAAGCGTGCTTTTTTTATTTGGTGTAAATCTGTCCAGTAGTTTTTTTAAAAATGACAAAAATGTAAGTGAAAAAAATTAGTGATATCTGTGTCCACTTCGCGGACACACTTTTCTGTTCGCTCCGCGGAAAGGACGGGGATTGGGCAAGTGCTTGCGTGATGTCCGCGGACATCTGACGTGCTTTGCTATTGGCTGCCGTGAAGCGTGCAGTGCGTCGTATTGTGAGAGACGCCCGCCATCTTTGTTCATCGGTTCATCAGAGCATTGCACAGTAAGCTCTGTGTGTTCCTCCCTTTCCCCCCACCCCCGCTCATGCTCCGTGTCTCTCTCCCGTTCCCCCCACCCCCCGCTCATGGCTCATGTCTCTCTCCCGTTCCCCCCACCCCTCGCTCATGCCCCGTATCTCACCTGTTCCCCCCCACCCCCCACTCATGGCCCGTGTCTCACTCCCATTCCCCCCACCCCCCGCTCATGGCCCGTGTCTCCCCTGTTCCCCCCCACCCCCTGCTTATGCCTCGTGTCTCCCTCCCGTTCCCCCCACCCCCCGCTCATGCCCTGTGTCTCTCTCCCGTTCCCCCGAGCCCCCGCTCATGGCCCGTGTCTCTATCCCGTTCCCCCCACCCCCCTCTCATGCCCTGTGTCTCCCTCCTTTCCCCCCACCCCCCGCTCATGCCCCGTGCCTCCCCTGTTCTCTCCACCCCCTGCTCATGTCTCGGGTCTCCCTCCTTCCCCCACCCCCTGCTCATGCCCCATGTGTTCCCTGTCCCCCCCAGCCCCGCTCATGCCCCGTGTCCCCCTCCCATTCCCCCCCACCCCCCCGCTCATGCCCCGTGTTTCCCCTGTTCCCCCACCCCCCGCTCATGCCACATGTCTCCCCTGTTCCGTTCCACCCCCTGCTCATAACCCGTGTCACCCTCAAGTTACCCCCACCCCTGCTCATGCCCCATGTCTCCATCGTGTTCCCCCACTCCCCACTCATGCCCCGTGTCTCCCTCATGTTAACCCCACCCCCGCTCATGCCATTTGTCTTCCTCGTGTACCCCCCTACCCCCGGCTCATGCCCCGTGTGTCTCCTGTTGCCCTCCACCACCTGCTCATGCCCCGTGTCTCCCTTGTGTTCCCCCCACCTCCAATCATGCCCCATGTTTCCCTCATGTTGCCCCCCAGCCCCCGCTCATGCCCCGTGTCTTCCTTGTGTACCCCCCCACCCCCGCTCATGCACCGTGTGTCTCCTGTTGCCCCCCGACCCCCGCTCATGCCCTGTGTCTCCCTCGTGTTTCCCCCATCCCCCGCTCATGGTCCGTGTTTCCCTCGTGTTACCCCCCACCCCCGCTCATGCCCTGTGTCTCCCTCCTGTTCCCCCCACCCCCGCTCATGCCCCGTGTCTCCCTTTTGTACACCCCCACCCCCCGCTCATGCCCAGTATCTCCCCTGTTCCCCCCACCCCCTGCTCATGCCCCGTGCCTCCACTGTTCCCCCCCACCCCCCGCTCATGCCACGTGTCTCCACTGTTCCCCCCACCCCCCGCTCATGCCCATGTCTCCCTACTGTTCCCCCCACCCCCCGCTCATGGTCCCTGTCTCTCTCTTGTTCCCCCCCCCCCGCTCATGCCCTGTGTCTCCCTCCTGTACCCCACAGCCCCTGCTCCTGCCCTGTGTCTGCCCTGTTCCCTCCACCCCCCGCTCATGCCCCGTGTCTCCCTCGTGATCCCCCCACCCCGGCTCATGCCCCGTGTCTCCCCTGTTGCCCCCCACCCCCGCTCATGCCTCATGTCTCCGTTAAATTCCCTCCAACCCCCGCTTATGCCCCGTGTCTCCCTCCTGTACCCCTCACCCCCCGCTAATGCCCCGTGTCTCCCTGTTCCCCCACCCCCTGCTCATGCCCCGTGTCTCCCTCCTTTTCCCCCCACCCCCGCTCATGCTCCGTGTCTCCCCTGTTCCCCCCACCCCCTGCTCGTGCCCGGTGTGTCCCCTGTTCCCCCCACCACCTGCTCATGCCCTGTGTGTGCCCTGTTCCCACATCCCCCGCTCATGCCCTGTGTGTGCCCTGTTCCCCAAAACCCTGTTCATGCCCCATGTCTCCCCTGTTCCACCCCACCCCCGCTTATGCCCCGTGACTCCCTCGTGCTACCCCCACACCCCGCTTATGCCCCGTTTGAGCCCTGTTCCCCCACCCCCTGCTCATGCCCCGTGTGTGCCCTGTTATCCCCCACCCCCCGCTCATGCCCCGTGTGTGCCCTGTTCCCCCCACCCCCCGATCATGCCCTGTGTGTGCCCTGTTCCCCCCACCCCCGCTCATGCCCGGTGTGTGCCATGTTCCACTACCCCCTGCTCATGCCTTGTGTCTCCCTCTTTTTCCCCCATCCCCCGCTCATGCCCTGTGACTCCCTCCCGTTACCTCCCACCCCCCGCTCATGCCCTGTGTGTGCCCTGTGTTTTCCCTGTTCCCCCCATCCCCCGTTCATGCCCCGTGTCTCCCATGTTCCACCCCACCCCCTGCTCATGCCCTGTGTCTCCCTCCTCTTCCCCCCACACCCCGCTTATGCCCCGTTTGAGCCCTGTTCCCCCACCCCCTGCTCATGCCCCGTGTGTGCCCTGTTATCCCCCACCCCCCGCTCATGTCCCGTGTTTTCCCTGTTCCCCCCACCCCCGCTCATGCCCCGTGTCTCCCTCCTTTTCCCCCTCACCCCCCGCTCATGCCCTGTGACTCCCTCGCATTACCCCCCACCCCCCGCTCATGCCCCGTGTGTGCCCTGTGTTTTCCCTGTTCCCCCCAGCCCCGCTCATGCCCCGTGTCTCCCTCCCATTCCCCCCCACCCCCCCGCTCATGCCCCGTGTTTCCCATGCTCCCCCACCCCCCGCTCATGCCCCATGTCTCCCCTGTTCCACCCCACCCCTGCTCATGCCCCGTGTCTCCCTCGTGTTCCCCCACCCCCTGCCCCGTGTCTCCCTCATGTTACCCCCCACCCCCGCTCATGCCCCATGTCTTCCTCGTGTTCCCCCACTCCCCACTCATGCCCCGTGTCTCCCTCGTGTTCCCCCCACCCCCGCTCATGCCATTTGTCTTCCTCGTGTACCCCCCTACCCCCGGCTCATGCCCCGTGTGTCTCCTGTTGCCCTCCACCACCTGCTCATGCCCCGTGTCTCCCTCGTGTTCCCCCCACCCCCCGCTCATGCTCTGTGTCTCCCTCCTTTTCCCCCGCCCCCCCGCTCATGCCCAGTGTCTCCCCTGTTCGCCCCCACCCCCTGCTGATGCGCCTTGTCGCCCTCCTTTTCCCCGCATCCCCCACTCATTCCCTGTTTCTCCTTCCCATTCCCCCCACCCCCTGCTCATGTCCTGTGTCTCCCTCCTTTCCCCCCACCCCTCGCTCATGCCCTGTGCCTCCCCTGTTCTCTCCACCGCCTGCTCATGTCCCGGGTCTCCCTCCTTCCCCCCACCCCCTGCTCATGCCCCATGTGTTCCCTGTTCCCCCCCAGCCCCGCTCATGCCCCGTGTCTCCCTCCCATTCCCCCCACCCCCTCGCTCATGCCCCGTGTTTCCCCTGTTCCCCCACCCCCCGCTCATGCCCCATGTCTCCCCTGTTCCACCCCACCCCCGCTCATGCCCCGTGTCTCCCTCGTGTTCCCCCCACCCCCTGCTCATGTCCCGTGTCTCCCTCATGTTACCCCCCACCCCCGCTCATGCCCCATGTCTCCATCGTGGTCCCCCACTCCTCACTCATGCCCCGTGTCTCCCTCGTGTTCCCCCCAGCCCCCGCTCATGCCCCGTGTCTTCCTTGTGTACCCCCCCACCCCCGCTCATGCCCCGTGTGTCTCCTGTTGCTCCCCAACCCCCGCTCATGCACCGTGTCTCCCTCGTGTTTCCCCCCACCCCCCGCTCATGGTCCGTGTTTCCCTCGTGTTACCCCCACCCTCGCTCATGCCCTGTGTCTCCCTCCTGTTCCCCCCACCCCCCGTCATGCCCCGTGTCTCCCTCTTGTACCCCCCACCCCCCGCTCATGCCCAGTATCTCCCCTGTTCCCCCCACCTCCTGCTCATGCCCCGTGCCTCCACTGTTCCCCCCCACCCCCCGCTCATGCCACGTGTCTCCACTGTTCCCCCCACCGCACGCTCATGCCCATGTCTCCCTACTGTTCCCACCACCCCCCGCTCATGGTCCGTGTCTCTCTCTTGTTCCCCCCACCCCCCGCTCATGCCCTGTGTCTCCCTCCTGTACCCCACAGCCCCTGCTCCTGCCCCATGTCTGCCCTGTTCCCTCCACCCCCCGCTCATGCCCTGTGTCTCCCTCGTGATCCCCCCACCCCGGCTCATGCCCCGTGTCTCCCCTGTTGCCCCCCACCCCCGCTCATGCCTCATGTC
Source organism: Ambystoma mexicanum (assembly GCF_040938575.1). NCBI lineage: Eukaryota > Metazoa > Chordata > Amphibia > Caudata > Ambystomatidae > Ambystoma > Ambystoma mexicanum. Next base: position 457,243,326 of record NC_090941.1, on the reverse strand, counting down.
TCCGTTCCATTCCCTCCAACCCCCGCTTATGCCCCGTGTCTCCCTCCTGTAACCCTCACCCCCTGCTAATGCCCCGTGTCTCCCTGTTCCCGCCACCCCCCGCTCATGCCCCGTGTCTCCCTCCTTTTCCCCCCACCCCCCGCTCATGCTCCGTGTCTCCCCTGTTCCCCCCACCCCCTGCTCATGCCCTGTGTGTGCCCTGTTCCCACATCCCCCGCTCATGCCCTGTGCGTGCCCTGTTCACCCCACCCCCCGCTCATGCCCTGTGTGTGACCTGTTCCCCCAAACCCCGCTCATGCCCCATGTCTCCCCTGTTCCACCCCACCCCTGCTTATGAGCCGTGTCTCCCTCGTGCTACCCCCACCCCCGCTCATGCCCCGTTTGAGCCCTGTTCCCCCACCCCCTGCTCATGCCCTGTGTGTGCCCTGTTCCCCCCACCCCCGATCATGCCCTGTGTGTGCCCTGTTCCCCCCATCCCCCGCTCATGCCCCGTGTGTGCCCCGTTCCCCCACCCCCTGCTCATGCCCTGTCTCTCCTTCTTTTTCCCCCATCCCTCACTCATGCCCTGTGACTCCCTCCCGTTACCTCCCACCCCCCGCTTATGCCCTGTGTGTGCCCTGTGTTTTCCCTGTTCCCCCCATCCCCCGTTCATGCCCCGTGTCTCCCATGTTCCACCCCACCCCCTGCTCATGCCCTGTGTCTCCCTCCTCTTCCCCCCACCCGCCGCTCATGCCCCGTGTCTCCCCTGTTCCCCCATCCCCCGCTCATGCTTCATGTCTCCCTTGTGTTACCCCTCAGCCCCCCGCTCATGCCCCGTGTCTCCCTCGTTTTACCCCCCGCTCATGCCCCATGTCTCCCCTGTTCCCCCACCCCCTGCTCATGCCCCGTGTGTGCCCTGTTCCCCCCACCCACTGCTCATGCCCCGTGTGTGCCCTGTTCCCTCCCACCCCCCGCTCATGCCCTGTGTCTCCCTCCCGTTCCCCCAGCCCCCGCTCATGTCCTGTGTTTTCCCTGTTCCCCCCACCCCCGCTCATGCCCTGTGTCTCCCTCCTTTTCCCCCTCACCCCCCGCTCATGCCCTGTGACTCCCTCCCATTACCCCCCACCCCCCCTCATGCCCCGTGTGTGCCCTGTGTTTTCCCTGTCCCCCCCAGCCCCGCACATGCCCTGTGTCTCCCTCCCATTACCCCCCACCCCCCCACTCATGCCCCGTGTTTCCCCTGTTCCCCCACCCCCCGCTCATGCCCCATTTCTCCCCTGTTCCACCCCACCCCCGCTCATGCCCCATGTCTCCCTCATGTTACCCCCCACCCCCACTCATGCCATTTGTCTTCCTCGTGTACCCCCCGACCCCCGGCTCATGCCCCGTGTGTCTCCTGTTGCCCTTCACCAACTGCTCATGCCCCGTGTCTCCCTCGTGTTCCCCCACCCCCCAATCATGCCCCATGTTTCCCTCATGTTGCCCCCCACCTCCCGCTCATGCCCCGTGTCTTCCTTGTGTACCCCCCGACCCCCGCTCATGGTCCGTGTTTCCATCATGTTACCCCCCACCCCCGCTCATGCCCTGTCTCTCCCTCCTGTTCCCCCCACCTCCGCTCATGCCCCGTGTCTCCCTCTTGTACCCCCACCCCCCGCTCATGCCCAGTATCTCCCCTGTTCCCCCCACCCCCTGCTCATGCCCCGTGCCTCCACTGTTCCCCCATACCCCCCGCTCATGCCACGTGTCTCTACTGTTCCCCCCTCTCATGGTCCGTGTCTCTCTCTTGTTCCCCCCACCCCCCGCTCATGCCCTGTGTCTCCCTCCTGTACCCCACAGCCCCTGCCCCGTGTCTGCCCTGTTCCCTCCACCCCCCGCTCATGCCCCGTGTCTCCCTCGTGATCCCCCCATCCCGGCTCATGCCCCGTGTCTCCCCTGTTGGCCCCCACCCCCGCTCATGCCTCATGTCTCCGTTCCATTCCCTCCAACCCCCGCTTATGCCCTGTGTCTCCCTCCTGTACCCCTCACCCCCCGCTAATGCCCCGTGTCTCCCTGTTCCCCCCACCCCCCGCTCATGCCCTGTGTCTCCCTCCTTTTCCCCCCACCCCCGCTCATGCTCCGTGTCTCCCCTGTTCCCCCCACCCCCTGCTCGTGCCCGGTGTGTCCCCTGTTCCCCCCACCCCCTGCTCATGCCCCGTGTGTGCCCTGTTCCCACATCCCCCGCTCATGCGCTGTGCGTGCCCTGTTCACCCCACCCCCCGCTCATGCCCTGTGTGTGCCCTGTTCCCCCAAACCCCGCTCATGCCCTGTGTCTCCCCTGTTCCACCCCACCCCCGCTTATGCCCCGTGTATCCCTCGTGCTACCCCACCCCCTGCTCATGCCCCGTTTGAGCCCTGTTCCCCCACCCCCTGCTCATGCCCCGTGTGTGCCCTGTTATCCCCCACCCCCCGCTCATGCCCCGTGTGTGCCCTGTTCCCCCCACCCCCGATCATGCCCCGTGTGTGCCCTGTTCCCCCCCACCCCCCACTCATGCCCCGTGTGTGCCCCGTTCCCCCACCCCCTGCTCATGCCCTGTGTCTCCCTCTTTTTCCCCCATCCCCCGCTCATGCCCTGTGACTCCCTCCCGTTACCTCCCACCCCCCGCTCATGCCCTGTGTGTGCCCTGTGTTTTCCCTGTTCCCCCCATCCCCCGGTCATGCCCCGTGTCTCCCATGTTCCACCCCACCCCCTGCTCATGCCCTGTGTCTCCCTCCTCTTCCCCCCACCCGCCGCTCATACCCCGTGTCTCCCCTGTTCCCCCCCACCCTCCGCTCATGCTTCATGTCTCCCTTGTGTTACCCCCCAGCCCCCCGCTTATGCCCCGTGTCTCCCTCGTTTTACCCCCCGCTCATACCCCATGTCTCCCCTGTTCCCCCACCCCCTGCTCATGCCCTGTGTGTGCCCTGTTCCCCCCACCCACTGCTCATGCCCCGTGTGTGCCCTGTTCCCTCCCACCCCCCGCTCATGCCCTGTGTCTCCCTCCCGTTCCCCCAACCCCCGCTCATGTCCCGTGTTGTCCCTGTTCCCCCCACCCCCGCTCATGCCCCGTGTCTCCCTCCTTTTACCCCTCACCCCCCGCTCATGCCCTGTGACTCCCTCCCGTTACCCCCCAGCCCCCGCTCATGCCCCGTGTGTGCCCTGTGTTTTCCCTGTTCCCCCCACCCCCCGTTCATGCCCCGTGTCTCCCCTGTTCCACCCCACCCCCTGCTCATGCCCTGTGTCTCCCTCCTCTTCCTCCAACCCCCTGCTCATGCCCCGTGTCTCCCCTATTGCCCCCACCCCCAGCTCATGCCCCGTGTCTCCCTCGTGTTTCCACCCACCCCCCCGCTCATGGTCCGTGTTTCCCTCGTGTTACCCCCCACCCCCGCTCATGCCCTGTGTCTCCCTCCTGTTCCCCCACCCCCCGCTCATGCCCCGTGTCTCCCTCTTGTACCCCCCCACCCCCCGCTCATGCCCAGTATCTCCCCTGTTCCCCGCACCCCCTGCTCATGCCCCGTGCCTCCACTGTCCCCCCCACCCCCTGCTCATGCCATGTGTCTCCACTGTTCCCCCCACCCCCGCTCATGCCCATGTCTCCCTACTGTTCCCCCCACCCCCCGCTCATGGTCCGTGTCTCTCTCTTGTTCCCCCCACCCCCCGCTCATGCCCTGTGTCTCCCTCCTGTACCCCACAGCCCCTGCTACTGCCCCATGTCTGCCCTGTTCCCTCCACCCCCCGCTCATGCCCCGTGTCTCCCTCGTGCTCTCCCCACCCCGGCTCATGCCCCGTGTCTCCCCTGTTGCCCCCACCCCCGCTCATGCCTCATGTCTCCGTTCCATTCCCTCCAACCCCCGCTTATGCCCTGTGTCTCCCTCCTGTACCCCTCACCCCCCGCTCATGCCCCGTGTCTCCCCTGTTCCACCCCACCCCCGCTTATGCCCCGTGTCTCCCTCGTGCTACCCCCACCCCCCGCTCATGTCCCGTTTGTGCCCTGTTCCCCCACCCCCTGCTCATGCCCCGTGTGTGCCCTGTTATCCCCCACCCCCCGCTCATGCCCCGTGTGTGCCCTGTTCCCCCCACCCCCCGATCATGCCCCGTGTGTGCCCTGTTCCCCCCCACCCCCCCGCTCATGCCCCGTGTGTGCCCCGTTCCCCCACCCCCTGCTCATGCCCTGTGTCTCCCTCTTTTTCCCCCATCCCCCGCTCATGCCCTGTGACTCCCTCCCGTTACCTCCCACCCCCCGCTCATGCCCTGTGTGTGCCCTGTGTTTTCCCTGTTCCCCCATCCCCCGTTCATGCCCCGTGTCTCCCATGTTCCACCCCACCCCCTGCTCATGCACTGTGTCTCCCTCCTCTTCCCCCCACCCGCCGCTCATGCCCCGTGTCTCCCCTGTTCCCCCTCACCCCCCGCTCATGCTTCATGTCTCCCTTGTGTTAACCCCCAGCCCCCCGCTCATGCCCCGTGTCTCACTCGTTTTACACCCCGCTCATGCCCCATGTCTACCCTGTTCCCCCACCCCCTGCTCATGCCCCGTTTGTGCCCTGTTCCCCCCACCCACTGCTCATGCCCTGTGTGTGCCCTATTCCCTCCCACCCCCTGCTCATGCCCTGTGTCTCCCTCCCGTTCCCCCAGCCCCCGCTCATGCCCCGTATCTCCCTCCTTTTCCCCCTCACCCCCCGCTTATGCCCTGTATCTCCCCTGTTCCCCGCACCCCCTGCTCATGCCCCGTGCCTCCACTGTCCCCCCCCACCCCCTGCTCATGCCACGTGTCTCCACTGTTCCCCCCACCCCCGCTCATGCCCATGTATCCCTACTGTTCCCCCAACCCCCCGCTCATGGTCCGTGTCTCTCTCTTGTTCCCCCCACCCCCGCTCATGCCCTGTGTCTCCCTCCTGTACCCCACAGCCCCTGCTACTGCCCCGTGTCTGCCCTGTTCCCTCCACCCCCCGCTCATGCCCCGTGTCTCCCTCGTGCTCTCCCCACCCCGGCTCATGCCCCGTGTCTCCCCTGTTGCCCCCACCCCCGCTCATGCCTCATGTCTCCGTTCCATTCCCTCCAACACCCGCTTATGCCCCGTGTCTCCCTCCTGTACCCCTCACCCCCCGCTAATGCCCCATGTCTCCCTGTTCCCCCCACCCCCCGCTCATGCCCCGTGTCTCCCTCGTTTTACCCCCCGCTCATGCCCCATGTCTACCCTGTTCCCCCACCCCCTGCTCATGCCCCGTTTGTGCCCTGTTCCCCCCACCCACTGCTCATGCCCTGTGTGTGCCCTGTTCCCTCCCATCCCCTGCTCATGCCCTGTGTCTCCCTCCCGTTACCCCAGCCCCCGCTCATGTCCCGTGTTTTCCCTGTTCCCCCCACCCCCACTCATGCCCCGTATCTCCCTCCTTTTCCCCCCCACCTCCCGCTCATGCCCCGTGTGTGCACTGTGTTTTCCCTGTTCCCCCACCCCCCGTTCATGCCCCGTGTCTCCCCTGTTCCACCCCACCCCCTGCTCATGCCCTGTGTCTCCCTCCTCTTCCCCCACCCCCTGCTCATGGCCCGTGTCTCTCTCTTGTTCCCCCCACCCTCCGCTCATGCCCCGTGTCTCCCTACTGTTCCCCCCACCCCCCGCTCATGCCCCGTGTCTCCCTCCTTGTCCCCCCCACCCCCCGCTGATGCCCTGTTTTGTTCTCTTTATACACCCTGCCTTCCCTTTACATGGTGGCCATCTTGGTAACAGATTTTCCTTCCTACACCGCGTCCCGGTTTGGGAAGAAACATCTTTTTTTTGCCACCCGGGGTTCCCACTTTGAGGACCTAAGATGCTAGTGGTCTTCATCTATTAAAAAGGATGTTATGGTTACGTTGCACTAATAAAAACCTATGAAATTCAGTAAAAAAAAAAAATTGTCACAGGGACGTTATGGTTAAGTTGCACTAATAAAAACCTATGAAATTCAATGAAAAAACATTGTTAAAGGGACGTTATGGTTAAGATGCGCTACTATAAAACCTATGAAATTCAGTGAAAAAACTTTGTTAAAGGGACGTTATGGTTCCAAGTAAAACCGAAAAACCCTTGAAATTCGCCAGTTATGGTAAGCTAAGCAACCATAACTCGCACCACCACAGTGCACTGCTAAAACTAACACCCACGACATCAAAGATGACATAACAAATGTCATTGATGACATCACTGATGACACCACATGTCTGGCTCACTCTTTTTTCTTTTGCTGACATATCTAGGCCACATGGTTTTCTTCAGCAACAGTCAGAAACTAAAATTTTGATTTTATTTGTAGACTTATCCTTCAAGTAGGTTCTTACAGTAATTCCCTTAGAGTCCAGTCACATCATATGAAACATATACATAGGGGAAGACACCTAACTGGTTCTCCCCCTTTTTTTCACAATTACAGGGTCCTGCTACTTATTGCCCTGATGAAGGCGGAGTATTCTTTTCAGATACGAAGATCATTATTCTTTGGAGTCTGTACCGCCGAAACGCAGTGCTAACCAGAGGGGACACAAGGTTCATCACCTCACAGTGCAACATTTAGGATCCCTTCCTTTCTGAAACAATTAATCAAAGGACAAGGACACCTTACCAATTAGCTTTCTCCCCTTTTTTTGCATTGTCTCCTTTACTTTGTCCCCCTGATGCGTAGGCAGACCCAATCCCAATACATAATAATTTTCGATTTTGGGATACGAAAAATAATTAACTTATTTGTTTCTTCACAATTGCCCCACAACAAGGGGCACGTGTTTTCCTCAATAAGGTTACAGCTTACGATGAATATTACTGTTTCTTTATTTCATTTTCTTCAATTTCATACTTTCACTTGTTAAGAGTTCATTTGCCAACCAACTGTGACTGTTAACTAACTTATGTTAAAAAAGTTTTTTTCATTACGTATTCTCAATTTTTTTAATGATTCTACACCTAATTCGTGTATGTACCATTTAAACCATTGTTTTTACATGCTGTTACATGTTAGACCTTACTTTTGTATATCATTTTCTGTTTCTTTGATATAAAGCTTTTAATTTGCATTTTCCATAATGTTTATGTCTCATTTTGAAGGAATGACTTTAATTTCTGACTGCATGCAATATCTATGAATTATACTAGATATAAAGGTTTTGGGACCGGAGGAATAACTTTAATTTATTCACACCCCATACGGGCCAACCTTAGATACACCAGTACTTTGCTTTGTTGTAAACACGTGGGTGTTAGTCTTAGCAGTGCACGGTGGTGGCGCGAGTTATGGTTGCTTAGCTTACCATAATTGGCGAATTTCAAGGGTTTTTCGGTTTTACTTGGAACCATAACGTCCCTTTAACAAAGTTTTTTCACTGAATTTCATAAGTTTTTAGTAGCACAACTTAACCATAACGTCCCTTTAACAAAGTTTTTTACACTGAATTTCATAGGTTTTTAGTAGCACAACTTAACATAACGTCCCTTTAACAACGTTTTTTCACTGAATTTCATAGTTTTTTAGTAGCACAACTTAACAATAATGACTTTGACTTTATATACATGTCATATGGAACTGACTAGATCTCGTCTTATGAACTTGATGTCCGTGAACTTATTTAATGTTTGCGGACATGTTCGGAGAACAGTACCACTACCTAAAAACTGTGGGGGGGGTGGGGGGGTTTGTTTGATGTTTGATTGTTATACCATAATATAGGAACATTTAACAAATTCAAAAAGCAGCACACACATTATATATAGTAATACATAAGAAATGTAACCCATATATGTAACACACTAACCATTCATTTAAATACAATATGTTCTGAAATGGAATATACCACAAGAAGATAAATTGGCTTCCAACATAATTACCTCACAGACACAACAGAACTGAGAACAAGACCAGACCCACTGAATACATAGGACTTATCTTACCAGAAAGAGTAAGTGTACTTCATTTTACTCATATATTTATAAACTTTCTGTATTAGATTAAAACATATATTATCTTTTTTTTTTTTTCTCACAGAAATGTCTAGTACTCTGGAATGGCTAGAGGACAATTTCCCACATGAAGAAATGTCACAAGATAGTGAAACTAATGGTAAACACTTTATAATATAAACCATTTATTTATTATTTTTTTATATACATTTAACATATATATTATTTTTTTGTACAGAGCATACCAAAATAGAAAAAACTTCAGAAAACCCTGTTATGGATAACAGTCTTCACAATATAGAAGAAAAAATGGATGTATTGTTGGCTAATTTTAATAATTTAAAAACTTTTGTAGAAAATCATTTCAAACCAAAAACCTTGTACCATTGCACCACATGTACTTGTCCCTCCTCACCATATCCCAGTCAATTATCCCCAAACCCTCTCCATAATCCAAAACGTTTTGATGAGACTTCCATCCCTTCTTCACTTAATACCAATCATGTTGAAACCCCAAATTCTCCTGTTTTTGTTTCTGTTTCTGCCTCACCTTCTCTGTCATAAATTATTAATATATGTTAAATAAAGTTACATTTTTATATTGTATTGTGAATAGTTTCCGTTTTTTTTTTTTTAAAAACAATAAAAGTGTCCGCGGACAGTGCGAGTGTTCTGAAATGTTCGTACATAAACGAAAATGGAGGTGTCCTGAAGAACACCACACCTGTTCATACTGTTCGCTAGCAAGTTGAAACTGTTCTAAGAACACACGTGGTGTCCCGAAATGTTCGTAAAGAAACAAAAATTAAAGTGTTCTAAAGAACACTATATCTGTCTGTAATGTTCGCTATCAACTTAAAACTGTCCTAAGAACACAATTGGTGTCCTGAAATGTTCATAAATAAACGAAAATGATGTGTCCTGAACAACAGTACAACTGTTCGTAGTGTTTGCTAGCAACATGAAACTGTACTAAGAACACACGCGGTGTCCTGAATTGTTCGTAAACAAACAAAAATTAAAGTGTCCTAAAGAACACTATACCTGTCCGGTACTGTTCGCTAGCAAATTCAAACTGTTCTAAGAACGCTATTGGTGTCCTGAAATGTTCGTAGGTAAACGAAAATGAAGGTGTCCTGAAGAACACTATACCTGTTCGTAGTGTTCGCTACCCAATTGAAACTGTTCTAAGAACACAATTGGTGTCCTGAAATGTTCGTACATAAACGAAATTACACGTGTCCTGAAGAACACTATATCTGTCCTTACTGTTCGCTAACAAGTTTAAACTGTTCTAAGAACACACACGGTGTCCTGAAATGTTCGTTTCACGTGTGACGCACTTTTAATTGCTTCAGAACCCGAACACTGTCCGTAGGATATCAATGCGCATGCGCTAACCAATCTCTGTGCACTTGGTGTCCTGCGGACAGGCGCTTCCTTCGCGGACTAGTTCGCGAACGGACCATATGACCGCGCCCACGCTCATCGTGTGTCCTGAAATGCGGACACTGTTCGTATCCCCGAACAATTTAAAAGTACATTTTCAGTTAATCCATAATATTTTTCAATAAAATCTCACCATGACACAAGTCCCACATAGCAATCTTGAGTTTCTATATACCTTTTGAAACTTTCCGATCCTTTTTTTGTGTTCGATCTGTCCGCGGACAGTGCGCATGTCCGCGAACCGCGCACAAGTACCCCTATAAAAGACCAAGCCCAGGAGCTTATTCCCATTGTGTCTCTGGCTATTCTTCAGAACACAGTGATTTTTGCTGCCACCTGCAGACTACACCATCATGGAGATGGCATCCTTGGCTGCTGAACTGCCACTTGGTGCTGCACCTGCTTCAGCACCAACCCCACCCCCTCCACCACCACCACCTCCCCAAGGGCCTGAAGAGGGGAACAGGAGTGAGGATGCGGAGGAGGAAGAAGAGGATGATGAGAATGAGGTAGAGGAAAACCCTACTACCCGCACTAGGCGTGAGTCTTGGGTGTGGCAGTTATTTACCATTCATGGTAATGTTCCTAAGGCTCGTGCGAACCGTGTTACCTGCAATGAGTGCAAAATGATACTCAGTCGCGGGAAGCACGGTAAGTACAGCTTTGGGACCACTACTATGAAGCGACACCTGAGGTCATTTCACTCTGGGGCTATTCGCAGGGTTGTACCTTGCGAAGAACGTAGCGGGTTGATTTCCTCTACTTCATCCTCTGTTTCTGATCCTGTCACCACAAGACCACCTCTGTGGGACAGCGTCTTCCTCAAGCTGCCTCACAGGCCATACAGAATGCTGATGACCCTTACCTTTCGAGGGTCACAGTTGTATGTATGTACTGTGACACAGTACTCTGCAGGGGGGAACGACTTCGGAGTGCTTTTGAGACTATCGTCTCAGAGCACGAGAAGACCTGCTCACTACCCAAATAAAACCCACTCTACATCTTCCTCTCTCAGCTCGCCCTTTCTTATCCCTGTGGTCGGTGTCCCCCCCTTTACCCTCCTTTACCCTCCTCTCCTAGTGTGTTGTGTCTGAAAAACCAAAAAAAATACAAAATTACAAAAATCAAAAAAAATAAGGCTCTTTTCAGAGCCACCTTTCCCAGTTAAAAAATAGAAGTGAAAATAAATGAAGCAGGGCTCTTTGTATTTTTTAGAAGTCCGTGGACAGTTCACGAACATTAAAAAAATTGGGTTGCTACTCCATCACAAACATTGTAATTTTCTCTGGAAAGAAGTGGTGGCTCTGAAAAGAGCCTTTGGGTGGTGTTTGTAAGTCAAAAATTGTAAATGCTTAACATCTACTTCAAAATCATTGTTGTAATTCCAAAAAAGTTTGCAATGCATTTTGTACATTTCTCAGAAAAATCTGATTGCCAGCATAAGTAAGATGGACTCCATCTCTGCGAAAAATGTATGTACTACAAAACATAATATTTTCATTGTGAAAAGAAGAAATGCCAAAATCTCTTAGAAAGACACAAACAGCCTTATTAACATTGCGCCTTGCTTTTTCCATTTGTGGACCAAATGAAGAAGAACGAAGCCACATTTGTCTCTGCGCAATCCGTGAAAATATCACTTGAGAATTAGGAAACATATCCATAACCTTCCTAAGTCCTTCTTTCATAGCAAATTGCAAACAAAATCCAGTCACATGTCCTAAATTGTTCCCTCCACAATGAATTACAATTATGTCTGGATGTTGCTCTGTCTCCAAAGTAGCACAGAGAGGTAGCAAGTCCAACCACTTCATTCCACATACTCCATGCCAGTGTACTTCCACATGTGGGAATCCAAGATCTACAGCTACTCCACAGCGTTCTGCATGCACCTTCAACCAATGTAACCACGAATCTCCTAAAATCCAAACAATCTGTTTTCTGAAACACACAGCCATAGCTATCTTTTGTTCTCTCAGCAAAAAGAGTATCTGAGAAAATCTCTCCTGGCACAACACACCCACCAAACTTTCCTGACCAATCCCTTTCAGTGCATATTCTCATTTGCATGACTTTTGAACCCAAAAATCCCCGGATGTAACTCCCGATGTCCGCGAACTACCGCCATGTCCGTGGACATATCGTAACATGAACAGCCTTCTACCATTTCCACTACACTCTCTCTGCCATTCCCTCATTGGATGTACCTCAAAAATCACATGACCAAATACCAATCACATTCAAGACCTCTACATCTAACTGCATCATCATAGATCAGCACTGCAAATGTACTCTGAATCTCTCTGAGTACAAGTGTCATATCATTGGCAAGCAGCATCTACCAGAAATACTGTACAAGTCTTCAAGATTTCTACTTGCAGCTCCATGCATATCCATATGCATGAACACAAACTTCAGGTATGCATAGTTTCTGTATAGAAGATGAACACATTTTCAAACAGACTTTTACCTTGTAAAATCTGTAAAATGAATTTACTGTACTTTTTTCAATTTCCTAAAGTCAACTATCACTTATAAACCTTTATACTATTTACTTTCTTTATACACACACACTCAAATCATGTTAAACTAACATTTTTTAAATGAAATATATAGACTACATATATTCAAACAAAATTGCATGCAAACACAATCTATGTTTAAAACTTTATAAAAATACTTATACAATTTCATATTTTTTGCTTTTATTTATTTATTTACTTAATTACTTTAAATTAGACATGACATTGAGGCGCTATTACCTAGAACAGTTTACTTACAGAAATAGTGGTATTCACTAATATATTATAAATTTCACAAGACATAGTAAAGATATTTTTTTTTTGCTACAGTTAGTCATTCAATACAATTTGTTCATTAAGAACATATCATATGTACTGAACTGATGCAATGTATCTTATGTAAATAAATTAGTTTAATGGTTTTAAAGAAGGCACTGAGGATTTCAATTAAAAAAATCAATATCTAAATTAAAAACAGTGATATATACAAACAAAGTTACTAATATGAAGCTTTTACAATTTCAGTGAAGGCCAGTTTCCTGAAAAGAAGCAGCCAAATTCGAAGAAGGAAGAGAAACTAAGAAGTTACCTGTTAATTAAAAAAAAAAGTAAGTAAAATATCACCATAATATTTGTATTATTAATCAAATATACTATAACGTTAATACGAGCTATTTCGGTTTCTAAAAATAGAGATTTTGTACCATTTTGTCCAAAAATTTCCATGTCGTAAACAGCGATTTACAGCCAGAATGGCCCACAAATTTCTATTTTTGGACACACAAATTACCCAACTGAACCACTACAATTTTCATATTATAGAACAAACAACTGTTTTAATTGTATACATTAGATTTACTATTTGTACTTTTCCACACCACTAGCTTACTTTTTTTTTGTCATCTGAACCCCAGTTTAGTAACACATAAATTCAAGAATACCTATCCCTACTAGTTTTAGTTCCCAATGCACAATCATACACCATTACATACATCTTTATCATCTTACTCAAACACTCATGCACACAGCACACATACATTCCAGAACACCCCAACCCATATCTTCTTTATTTTTTCAAAAGACCCTAAAGAATGCCTACCAAAAGTCAAGTCCGTAGAAAGCAACGCAAAAGTAGAGCAAATGAAAATAAAGGTGTCCAACATAAGTATCCATCTCTAGCAGAATTTGTAAAAAAAGTTGAAACAAAACAGCTAATACAATCATTTAGTAAAACACAAGAAGTTTCAAGTACAACAACTTCGCTTCCTCTATCAAAATGTAAAACAAACCAAAAAACAATTAACAGAAAATCAGCTATCAGTACAGATAAAACTACTTCTTCAAATTTTAATATAGTGCAAAGTAAGCATACCAAGAAAAGTATTTTAGCCAAAATATACCGTCACAAAGTCCTTCAAAATCTTATAAAAACAGGAGAGAAATCAGGTTCAAAGCTTAAAACCTATTGTAGGAAATTAATCTTAGAAGCATTGATGGACAGTGCAATTCTTCTCAAAAGAAATTTATTTATTTTACTGTTAAACAAAATGAAACCACTAACAAAACTAATAACTAAATTACAAAAAAGACTTCTCAATAAGCGAAATATCAACAGAAAGAACTTCTTAAGTATCAGCGGAGGTGAATGGAATCACACTACAAGCACAGAACCATATTTTAATGAAGAAGCGTACAAACAAAAGCAAACAAATACAATTTCTATACATAGCAGTGGTCGAGGTTATGAAAAAGTGAATAATACCACAATGGAACAAGAAGTACTTCTTACAAAAATATGCCCTGAAAACTTAGAATTACCCCTCCATTCAACTGAATCGGAACGTCTAGTGTACAAATGGCCATGCATGTCAATGTGTAACATTCCCAAACAATGTTTCAAATCTTTACGCCAATTCCTCAATAAATATGTAAAAAGCAAAGACAAAATCAAAATGAAATTACTGCAAAATATAGATACCTGTCCAGTGCGCAAGTACACAGGACTACAAGGACATTCATTGCCCTGCATTACAGGACCTACTTGTAAAACCACTTTCCATGATATCAAAAGGATATCAACACATCATTCAACTATAAGAAATCTAGTCTATAAACTGTACTATGCTAAAAGTCCTGCTTTAGCACTAGCAAAGTTAAATAACATCCTTCTACATGGTACAGCAAAAGACCTACTTGAAAAAATTCACTATATCCAGAAAAAATATTTTGGAAGTGAAAGCCATTTACAGAATGAAATAGCTTTAAACCAATTAAGCAACAATTCTACACATGGCATCCTTTTGCTAAACACATACAAAAAAGAAATACTAAAATTTAAAAGTACATCAGCTGAAGTACCAAACCATGTATGTGTATGTTGCCGTAGAATTTTTTATAAAAGTAACACAAAAACTGTGGACCTATCATACAAAATGGAAGACAATGAAGATTCTAAATGGTTTGAATTAGCTCTCTACCTTGTAGCAGAAAACAAATATGAAATAACTGAGCCCTTAATACTTTGCAGTTATTGCACTACAAAACTTGACAACAACCAAACTCCTTCACGTTCTATCACAAATAATTTGGAATTATACCCAGTACCAAAACCTCTACAACAACTTAATTTATGTGAGCGCATCATAATTCAAACAGTACACCCATGTCAAGCAATAATACGCCTTCAACCAAAAACAGCAAAATTACCTCCCTCTGAATTGGTAAAAGGCATTTGTGGAAAAGTAGTTTATTTACCATTAAATCTAAAAGAAAATGTGCATACTCTAGGAGTGCAACGTCCAATGCAGCAATCTTTAATTATATTAGTAAATGGAGTACCTACAAAAGACAAAAAAATATGGCAACAGCTGGTAGATTTATATAAAGTTAGACAAGCCTTCCAATATCTTAAAGAGAATAATGAATATTACAAAGAAATTAATATTGAAGAAAACTTGAAAGATACAACTGAAAATATTCAAGAAACACAAGAAGCTGGTCAATTTGAGCTACTAGATCCTGCTACAATATCAAATACTTTAGACCATTATACAATTCATCCTTTGCACTGTAATGACACCGTACAAGATGTACTGGAAACTTACCAAATGCGTCAAACAAAAGGATCGCCAATCAGTATATGGGAAAAAAGTATAGAAGCACATGCTTTTCCTCTACTCTTTCCTACTGGCAAAGGAGGAAGGTATGATGATAGACCTATTCAAATATCAGCTTCAGAATACCGCTCATTAGGGATGTATTCTGAAGATCCCAGATTTAGACAAAATGTGGAATACATATTCCACCTACTCTTTGAAAGTGAACTAGCAACTTTATGTTACGGAGTTGCACACATATTAAAATCAGGATCACACTTTCAAAATATGACAGCTACACAATTATTAGAGAAAGTGCAACAAAAGGATGAGGTTTTACAATCAAATATTACAAATCTATTAGCAAATATGCGTGGTACTAAAGAGTACTGGTTTCGACGTCATGGAGATGTAGGTTGTATGATCAGAAACCTTGGCCCACCCACTTGGTTTGTTACATTAAGTTGTGCAGAATATGCATGGGAAGATTTACATGATTTCCTACGCATATCAAATAAAAACAAAACAAACAGAGATATTCTAACACCTGGAGAACTTTGTTCTTTGGATCCTGTTAATGTTTCAAGATATTTTTACCATCGCTTCATTGCTATGCTACATTTTATTTGTAATAAAACTGTTCCTCCCCTTGGAGAAGTGCAACACTTCTTTTGGAGAAAAGAATACCAAGCCAGAGGAGCACCACATATCCACATGCTTTTATGGATTAAAGATGCTCCTAAATTTGGTCAAGACAGTGATGCCACTGTTTTACAGTTTATTGAAAAATATGTCACTTGTGAAATTCCATCAGAAGCCACAAATAGTGATCTTCATGCACAAATTTTACAATTTCAAAGACACAAATGTGGAAAATATTGTCGTCGCAAATACTACACCAAATGCCGATTTGGTTTCCCTAGACCAGTTACAAATACAGGTCAAGTAAACAACCTCATGTCTTCAGTTAGACATAGTGTTAAAGGTAAGTCACCTAAAAATACATATTACATAAAAATAAAAGAAGAAGAAAAATATATCAATGATTATAATGCAATCATTGCCCACTTATGGAATGCAAACATAGATGTGCAGTACATTGCAGACAATTCTACTGCAGTTGCACGATATGTCACAGCATACTTAACTAAAGCAGAAAAGACAGAGCTCCAAGACCTCTGGAATGACCTGTCATCAGATAAAACAGTATCTCAGAAATTATACAGCTTGGGCATAAAAATGCTCACCCATAGAGAATGTGGATCTTATGAAGCAGCTGATCGTTTAACTGGTACTTCATTGTATGGTAAATCTGAAAATATAGTATGGCTAAGTCTTGGTCCAGCTAAATCTAGAAAAAGAGTTCTAAAATCATATGAAGATATAGAAACAATAGCCAAACATGATCCCAACAGCCAAGACATTTTAAAAAACAATTTATTGGACACATACTACCCAAACAGAAGTAATACTTTGGAAAACATGTGTCTATACCAAATAGCCCAAAACTACACATACAAAAATAATATGAAACCTGATGAAAAAAAAGGTAAATATAGAGTGACAGACTGTGAAGGCAGCTTAGTTAAACTCACTAAACCAAATTTAATTAATCATATCAAATTGTCATTGAAGACTCCTCAACATAAAAAAGTATATTACATGTCCCTGCTACAACTCTTCAAACCATGGAGAAAAGAAGAACAATTACTAGATAACTATGACTCATATGAGGATGCTTTCAAAGCAAATGAAAGCACTATAACTGATGTAAACTTTACACAGTACAAAACAATGTTGCACAATGAACAGCAACATGAAGAAGAACTCCAAGCCCAACTAGATAAGGATACTCCTGACAGTAGTCAACCTTCTGTAACAGGAAGCCAAGAACCACTGGGAGAACCACTAATAACAAATGAGGCAGAATTAGCTATGATAGAAGTAGAAAACACCATGTGTCAGTATGAAGATAAGGAAGACTTAACTATACTACAATCAAAACTAAACAATGAGCAAAGTAGCATTTTTCAAGAAGTAACAAAACAAATTGCACATGGTGTAAAACATGAAAATAAAGAATGTTCCTGCCATAATTATAAACCTATACTACTGTACGTCAGTGGTGAAGCTGGTTCTGGCAAAACATTCCTAATCAAAATCATTACTAAGTTCCTTCAACAATTGACAAACAACAAACTGTCAGCTGTTGTCACTGCCCCCACAGGTTTAGCTGTCTACAACATAGGTGGTGTTACATTACACCGATTACTACTATTACCAGTAGAACACCAGAACAAATTAGACTATTACAAACTTTCTGCAGAAGCTGCAATGGAATTACGCAGAGTATTGAAACAAATGAAAATGCTACTAATAGATGAAGTGAGCATGGTCTCCAACCTGATGCTAGCTTTGATTCACCTCAGATTACAAGAAGTACTCAAAACAGACTATGAAGAGCTATTTGCAGGAAAACACATTATTGTTTTTGGAGATCTGCTTCAATTAACACCAGTAAAAGGTGAACCTATTTTTAAAACATTAGGGCACAAACTCTGCCATAAAACTGTTGGCAGCATTGGAAATGTCAACCTTTGGCAACATTTCCAATACAGAGAATTAACAGAAAACATGCGCCAATCTGCAGATCTAACTTATGCCAACATTTTAAAAAGTTTGAGAGTTGGTATACTTTCTAAAGAAGCAGAAGCAACATTGAAAACCCGGCACATTAATGCACTTTATGGCGATAATGCATGTGCTACAGATGTTATGGAACAATTAGCCCACAAAAATGTCAATTGTATGGCCTTAATGCCAACTCATGCAAGCTGTCTCAAATTCAATGAAATAATGTTAAGTAAAGATATGCAACCAATAATGGAAATTAGCGCCACAGACAAACTAGATGTACATGGTATGACACTACCCATGTGTGACCAAGCCACAACAAGACTAAATAATTTAGAAAAATCAATCTCAAACACAGCAGGCTTAGAAAAGATGTTAAAATTATCCTTAAATTGCAGAGTAATGCTTAAACGTAACCTTGACATGGACCAAGGACTAGTTAATGGAGCACTGGGTACAGTTGTTGGCTTTCAAACATACCCACGTGACAACAAAATTCAGTTTGTCAATATACTCTTTGACAAACTTTCAGAAGTAAAACGGATAGGACGCTCAACAGCTAGATTCCTTCTCTTCAAAGATATGTATGTACGCAGAGAACAATTTTCTCTAACTCTTGCATACGCAGTCACGATTCATAAATCACAAGGTCTTACCGTAGACAAAGCAATGATAGATATTGGTAACACAGTCTTTAAAGAAGGCATGAGCTACGTAGCACTATCACGCTTACGTACACTTGACAGTCTATTTCTAATCAACTTTGATGCAAGTAAAGTAAACGCTGATATTCCTTGCATTTTAGAATATAATAGACTTCGCTCACTATATACTCCCCATCTAAACACATATTCTGTTCCACAAAAACTAAAACGTTGTTAAAGAAAATTAAATCAAACAGAAATGCAACAGGACGTCACTGCAAATCCTCCAAAGAGAGTAAAAGAAACTAATACTTCATCAAGTACCACAAACAAAAAAGAATCAATTAGAGAAAGTAAACCAGGTACTTCTTTAAAGAAGGAAGACAAACTCCAAAAAAAGCAGTTAGATACAGAACTACCTGGACCATTTAAATTCTCAAATATAGTTGGTGTAAGTTGCTATGCAAATGTAGCAATGAATATTCTATTTCAATTACCACCAATTGTTGACAACATTTACTTACACTTTAGAGACCCATTGTGTATGCAAATGTTAGTACTTCATAGAAACGCAAAAAACAATCCTGACAACACATATAGTGTTTATGGAATAAGACAAGAATTGGACTACTGTGCTGGAATGGTGAAATTCACTATAAACTCACAGGAAGATCCACAAGAATTTTTAATGTACTTACTACAAGTACTGGAAAACAAAAACATACCTATAAAGGAAATCTTCCAGATTTCATACATGTGGAAACATACATGCACTCTGTGCAACAATGTGACACAAGAAGAAATTCCCAATGAACGCTTCGTATATATATATCAATACCGAATTGTGAATCCATTCCATTTCAGCAACTTGTACAAAATGCAAACCATGGTAGATTATGCTCTACTTGCAATTCAGATAATCGCTCCACGTTAGTAATACAAACACACAGTAAATACGTAATAATAATGCTTCTACGTTACAATGCAGATGGTACCAAAAACAACTGCAAGCTGACTGGATTCACACATAGTCAAAAATCACTTGGTAAGAAAACCTTCACAACAATAGGTATAATCTACCACGCAGGAGCCACAACCAATTCAGGGCACTACACTGCATATATAAAAAAGAAATGTGGATGGTTTGAATGTAATGATAGTACCATTACTCTAAAGCAGAGATTACCAGCAAATCTTACAAACGCTTATTTGATGTTCTTAAAACCAAAATTTGATAAATAAACTGTATTTAAACCTTTAAGTAAATTTGTGTTAAAAAAATATAAACTGTTAGAATACTCCAAAAGCTATCTAACTGCTCAAATATTGTACAACAACTAATCAGATAAATGAATACCACTAAATTAGACCAAAAAATACACAGTTAGAATACGCCAATTGGTATCTAACTGTCCCAAAATTATAAATTTGTGTTAAAATAATATAAACTGTTAGAATACTCCAAAAGCTATCTAACAGCTCAAAGATTCTACAACAACTAATCAGATAAATGAATATCACTAAATTAGGCTAAAAAATACACAGTTAGAATACGCCAATTGGTATCTAACTGTCCCAAAATTTAACAATATCCAAATAGATAAATCAAAACCACTAAAATATATTTAAAAAATAGACAGTTAGAATACGCCAATTGGTATCTAACTGCTCCAAAATGTTATAATATCAAAACAAATGAAGAATCTGTTACTGCTCCAAAAAAAATACAACAAAGCAAAGTATAAAGCATTAGCCAGAAACAACAAGTGAACACTGAAAACAAACAAACAAATAAACTGTAGCATAACAGAAAAGTTTTTTTTTTAATCCAACATGGATTTTCTTTTCTCCCACGGACCCAATGATTTTAGAAACAAATACAGAAACTGAGCAAATTGCACAGTACTCTGATTTGTACTCTACTAAATATGAGGGTCGAAAAAAAATAAAAGTTTATTGCTTATACAATGTAATAAGTCATTACAAAATACTAATACTAACATGCTATTTTCTTTTATCACAGAAATGAAGAAGAAAAACATGGACTCCCATTACTAGACCAAACAGTAAGTGTACAATAATAAGTACAACCATAGCAGCATATCACATCCATAGTATCTAATACCTTTGTTGCTTATACATTTGTTTTTCACCCAAAGTTATAAGCAAATATGAATGTGATATGCTGCGGTGGTTGTTGCCAGGGCATACAGTCTTGGGTGCATGGCCAAATGGCCATGCACCCAAGACTCTATGCCCTGGCAACAACCACCGCAGCAAATCACATCCATAGAGTCAAACATTTCAACTATGATCTATGGGAAACTTTAAATGTCCGCGAACAATGTGAGTGTTCTTAGAACACTTTGAACTTGCCAGCGAACAATACGGACACCGTTTTCAGGACACCCCCTACGAACATTTCAGAACAACGCGATAGTTCTTAGAACACTTTCAACTTAACAACGAACAATACGGACAGCGTCCTAAAGACACCCCCTACGAATATTCCAGGACACCGGGAGAGTTCTCAAAAAAGTCTTCAGAACACCCCCATTTTGTTTATTTGCGAACATTTCAGGACACCGCGGGTGTTCTTAGAACACATTCAACTTGACAGAGAACAATACGGACAGCGTCCTCAGGACACCCCCTACGAACACTGCCCGGACACCGCAAGTGTTCTTAGAAGCGTCTTCAGAACACCACCATCTTGTTTATTTGCGAACATTTCAGGACACCGCGAGTGTTCTTAGGACACATTCAACTTGACAGAGAACAATACGGACAGCGTCCTCAGGACACCCCCTACGAACATTCCAGGACACCGGGAGTGTTCTTAGAAGCTTCTTCAGAACACCACCATCTTGTTTATTTGCGAACATTTCAGGACACCGCGAGTGTTCTTAGGACACATTCAACTTGACAGAGAACAATACGGACAGCGTCCTCAGGACACCCCCTACGAACACTCCCCGGACACCTCGAGTGTTCTTAGAAGCGTCTTGAGAACACCACCATCTTGTTTATTTGCGAACATTTCAGGACACCGCGAGTGTTCTTAGGACACATTCAACTTGACAGACAACCATACATTTGTTTTTCACCCAAAGTTATAAGCAAATATGAATGTGATATGCTGCGGTGGTTGTTGCCAGGGCGTAGAGTCTTGGGTGCATGGCCCTATGGCCATGCACCCAAGACTCTACGCCCTGGCAACAACCACCGCAGCATATCACATCCATAGAGTCAAACATTTCAACTATGATCTATGGGAAACTTTTAATGTCCGCGAACAATGTGAGTGTTCTTAGAACACTTTGAACTTGCCAGCGAACAATACGGACACCGTTTTCAGGACACCCCCTATGAACATTCCAGGACACCGGGAGTGTTCTCAAAAACGTCTTCAGAACACCCCCATTTTGTTTATTTGCGAACATTTCAGGACACCGCGGGTGTTCTTAGAACACATTCAACTTGACAGAGAACAATACGGACAGCGTCCTAAGGACACCCCCTGCGAACATTCCAGGACACCGGGAGTGTTCTCAAAAACGTCTTCAGAACACCCCCATTTTGTTTATTTGCGAACATTTCAGGAAACTGCGGGTGTTCTTAGAACACATTCAACTTGACAGAGAACAATACGGACAGCGTCCTCAGGATGCCCCCTACAAACACTCCCCGGACACCGCGAGTGTTCTTAGAAGCTTCTTCAGAACACCACCATCTTGTTTATTTGCAAACATTTCAGGACACCGCAAGTGTTCTTAGGACACATTCAACTTGACAGAGAACAATACGGACAGCGTCCTCAGGACAACCCCTACGAACACTCCCCGGACACCGCGAGTGTTCTTAGAAGAGTCTTCAGAACACCACCATCTTGTTTATTTGCGGACATTTCAGGACACCGCGAGTGTTCTTAGGACACATTCAACTTGACAGAGAACAATACGGACAACGTCCTCAGGACACCCCCTACGAACACTCCCCGGACACCGCGAGTTTTCTTAGAAGCGTCTTCAGAACACCCCCATTTTGTTTATTTGCGAACATTTCAGGACACTGCGGGTGTTCTTAGAACACATTCAACTTGACAGAGAACAATACGGACAGCGTCCTCAGGACAACCCCTACGAACACTGCCCGGACACCGCGAGTGTTCTTAGAAGCGTCTTCAGAACACCACCATCTTGTTTATTTGCGAACATTTCAGGACACCGCGAGTGTTCTTAGGACACATTCAACTTGACAGAGAACAATACGGACAGCGTCCTCAGGACACCCCCTACGAACATTCCAGGACACCGGGAGTGTTCTTAGAAGCTTCTTCAGAACACCACCATCTTGTTTATTTGCGAACATTTCAGGACACCGCGAGTGTTCTTAGGACACATTCAACTTGACAGAGAACAATACGGACAGCGTCCTCAGGACACCCCCTACGAACACTCCCCGGACACCTCGAGTGTTCTTAGAAGCGTCTTGAGAACACCACCATCTTGTTTATTTGCGAACATTTCAGGACACCGCGAGTGTTCTTAGGACACATTCAACTTGACAGACAACCATACATTTGTTTTTCACCCAAAGTTATAAGCAAATATGAATGTGATATGCTGCGGTGGTTGTTGCCAGGGCGTAGAGTCTTGGGTGCATGGCCCTATGGCCATGCACCCAAGACTCTACGCCCTGGCAACAACCACCGCAGCATATCACATCCATAGAGTCAAACATTTCAACTATGATCTATGGGAAACTTTTAATGTCCGCGAACAATGTGAGTGTTCTTAGAACACTTTGAACTTGCCAGCGAACAATACGGACACCGTTTTCAGGACACCCCCTACGAACATTCCAGGACACCGGGAGTGTTCTCAAAAACGTCTTCAGAACACCCCCATTTTGATTATTTGCGAACATTTCAGGACACTGCGGGTGTTCTTAGAACACATTCAACTTGACAGAGAACAATACGGACAGCGTCCTCAGGATGCCCCCTACAAACACTCCCCGGACACCGCGAGTGTTCGTAGAAGCTTCTTCAGAACACCACCATCTTGTTTATTTGCGAACATTTCAGGACACCGCAAGTGTTCTTAGGACACATTCAACTTGACAGAGAACAATACGGACAGCGTCCTCAGGACACCCCCTACGAACACTCCCCGGACACCGCGAGTGTTCTTAGAAGAGTCTTCAGAACACCACCATCTTGTTTATTTGCGAACATTTCAGGACACCGCGAGTGTTCTTAGGACACATTCAACTTGACAGAGAACAATACGGACAACGTCCTCAGGACACCCCCTACGAACACTCCCCGGACACCGCGAGTGTTCTTAGAAGCGTCTTCAGAACACCCCCATTTTGTTTATTTGCGAACATTTCAGGACACCGCGGGTGTTCTTAGAACACATTCAACTTGACAGAGAACAATACGGACAGCGTCCTCAGGACACCCCTATGAACATTCCAGGACACCGGTAGTGTTCTTAGAAGCGTCTTCAGAACACCACCATCTTGTTTATTTGCGAACATTTCAGGACACCGCGAGTGTTCTTTGGACACATTCAACTTGACAGAGAACAATACGGACAGCGTCCTCAGGACACCCCCTACGAACACTCCCTGGACACCGCAAGTGTTCTTAGAAGCATCTTCAGAACACCCCCATTTTGTTTATTTGCGAACATTTCAGGACACCGCAAGTGTTCTTAGGACACATTCAACTTGACAGAGAACAATACGGACAGCGTCCTCAGGACACCCCCTAAGAACATTTAAGGACACCGGGAGTGTTCTCAAAAACGTCTTCAGAACACCCCCATTTTGTTTATTTGCGAACATTTCAGGACACCGCGGGTGTTCTTAGAACACATTCAACTTGACAGAGAAAAATACGGACAGCGTCCTCAGGACACCCCCTACGAACACTCCCCAGACACCGCGAGTGTTCTTAGAACAGTTTCACTTTGCTTGCGAACAAAACGGACACATATTGAGTCCTTAGAACACCCCCCAGTCAGTTTATTTAGAACATTTCAGAACACCCGTGATATCCGCAAACAAATCAAACACAAAAAGAACGTCTAACACATAAAAAACACAACTTTCATCCTATCTCATACACTCCCACCCTCCCCAAACACTCCTACACACCAACACACTCTACTAAATACACATTTTGAACAAAGTTTCACCGCGCTGTACGCGGACGTCTGCGAATCCAAGATGGCGGGCGCTACCGAAAAATCTGACGCGCTTCACGCTCCACGCAGTCCAATCAGCAAACATGTTGCATGTCCGCGAACATCACGCAAGACGATTGGCCAATCAGGACACTGTCCGCGGAGCGAACAGGGAAGTGTGTCCGCGAACCGAACACAGATATCACTAATTTTTTTTACCTACTTTTTGGTCATTTTAAAAAAAACTACTGGACGGATTTTCACCAAATGTGCAAAAGCACGCTTTCGGGACCGAGCCGCTGCTCCTGGTCCAAATTTGGTGGAAATCCGTCCAGCAGTTTGGGCTGTAGGCGCAAGCAAAATTATTTTCCCATTCAGTCTATGGGAAAAAAAAAAGTTTTGGGACCCCCCCTATAACTTTGCCCCCCCTGGACGAATCCTCACCAATCTTTGCAAAAAAAATTCACAGTGACCCAAATACTTTTTTTGCAAAGTTTGGTGAGGATCCGTCCAGGGAGTGCGAAGTTATAAGCCACCCAAAAAGTGCTCTTCCTAATGAAACAGCAACTTAACCATAACTACATGGCCACTAACATGGCCATGTAATTATATGATAGTTTATTTATATAGCACCTATACACAATGGGCCTCATTACAAGGTTGGCGGTAGTCGTGCCTGTAGTACAGGCACGGCTGCCGCCGGTATCCATTTTTATCCGGCACCCGTGAATGGGCAATTACCGGGACATGCCGAGTTTGGCAGACCTGGTAATTGCCCATTTGCGGGCGCCAGTAATAAGGGACTCCCCATCCCCATTCGGCCCCATAGGGCTGAATGGGAATGGGGAAGGTGGTAGCACTGGTACCGTTAATAACGATACCGGTGGTACCATCATGTTCTGCTCGTGGGGGCCGGTAAGGCCTCCAGGTCAGACATGGTGGCTGCAAGGGCACCCGCGAGAAGTACTCCTAGTATGGCGGTACGGTAGCAACACTGCCGGTAGCGATACCGGCACCATTGTTGCCTTACCGCCATACTTGTAATGAAGCCCAATGTGTTTCAAAGCGCTTCAAGGCAAAGGAGGGAACAAGGGAAAATACAATTACATTCTTATAGGCCACGAACAGTAAGGATGTGAAATTAATTATCGTACTCAGCTTGATGACATTTCAGATAATGCAAGAGCTAAGACATAGATAAGGAGGATGGGGTTGGGAAGGAAATCAAAACAGACAGGCGACTACCGTACTAGGCCTAACAACATTTCTAGTAGAGCCGTAGAAAACAAAAGGTGAGGGAGAGGAACAAAACAAGTGACTATCGTACTAGGCCTGACAACATTTCAGATAGTGCTAGATGGGGGGTGATAATGAAAAAACAAGTAAGGGGAGGGGGAGGAGACAGACGAGGTTGCTATCATACTAGGTCCAGGGAGCATTCAGATGGAGTAAGTGCATAGAAGCAAGTAAGGGGTCGAGAGGAGGGGATAGGAAAAGGGAGAAAGGGACAGTAGGAGAGAACAGAGAGTAAGCAGTCAAAAAGAATGGAGAAGCAAGAGGGGAGAGCAAATACAATTGCAGAAGTCAGTAGTAACACATGATGTTGCAAGCCTGAAAACAAGATGAAGATGGAAAAAGCATGATTCAGGGCTACCATGAGAAAGGGTGATGCACTGTGAATCAATGAAGTCCATAAAAGTCAAATCCAGCATTGGCCTCAAAACGGTGATGGTGCAGGGTAGAAGAATCAAGCAAAACAGGCAACACCTGTGTGTGAGAAGGGGGGGCATAAGGGAAAATCACGTGGAGACCAGAGGGGTGGTGATGGCCTGTGGGGACAGAGGGAGTAAACACATGTTGGTGCATGCCTACCTGTTGTCTGAGTAGGGGTTTGGGCCCTGGTTCCTTCTTTTCCGAGCAGGTCCAAACAGAAATTGCCCTTTTCTTAAACTGCCCTTTGCTTCGGACGACCTAGATCTAAGAGTTAAGAGCAGGAAGAAAGAGGCAGGACTAAGAAGGTGGGCAGGGCTTAGGCCAGGTGACCTAGATGCACTATAGTAATTATAGGTACCGTAGTGGGAGTATGTCATATTTGTAAAAGGGTGGAATGATATCTATGATATTTATGATTGTACTACAATTGAGGGTAGTGCCTATGGAACATGTATTTGTTTCTTTGTGAAGATAATAAATAGGATAATGTTTGATATGGTTATTTAGTTGCATACAGTAATACAGCTGGAATCTCTGGTTCTTGTTCTGTGAAACAAAACAGTATAATATGTTAAGCAGGATAGTTTAAAAGCTTTAATTGCATACAATTTTGCATATACATTTACTTTTTGACCATCATGAACAGTACATTCTATGTACTATGTTTGGTATAACTTAAGTGTGTGCTACACTGTTGTTGTATTGACATGATCTAATCATTGGGTCATTGGGAAAAAACATGCACAGAGGATTACAAAAAAACATTATAATTATGTGAGTTTAAGTGCAATAGTATGTTTGGTAAGTGTGTTGTAATTAAGGGTGTATTCTAACTATATTGGACTTTACAAGATGTTTTGCAGTAAGAATATCTGTGATGGCATATTTGAAGTAATGAAGGGTATTTTAAAAGTAGTTAGACATCTATTGGTGTATTCTGTCTTGGGTTTTAAAGGTACTATTGTTGTTTTATAGATATAGTTAGATACGAGTTGGCTTGTTCTAACTGCTTAATATTCTACGGTTTAGTGAGTATATTGGTGGTGAATATTAAGTAGGCATTTGTTAGATTTGTTGGAAACGTTGGTATATTGTAATTATACTGGATTTTACAAGATGTATTGCAGTAACAAGAACTGTTATGGCATATTTCATGTGTATTGTAATGCAGGGTGTTGTTGAAGTAGTTGGATTCCTGTAGGCGTATTGCAACTATCTTGACTTTTAAAAGTACAATTGCAGTATTATGGATGTAGTTAGATACATGATGCTGTATTTTAACTGTTTATTGTGCTACAGTTTAGTGACACAATTTGGGTTGAAGGAGAATTAAGTAGACATTTGTTAGATTTGTCCATGTGTTTGAAATCGGCAGGAGCTTATTCATTGGGGTGTTTTTGCTTTCCAGTTTCTTGTGGTAAGTGCATTGGGAATTCTTGTTGATCTTCCTTTGTGTTTATGGGGAATCCTACCATTCCTGTAAAGTAGTCCATTCTTGCTTTATACCTGAGACACTGTAAGTGCTGTCAGGATTATTTGTAGCATTTCTATGAAGGACGAGCATTTGCATACAGAACTGGTCCGAGCCGTTTGAGTAAATGTTGTGAACAATTAGTGGCAATGGGAAGAGAATATTGATTCCTACATTTGCATTAATTTACTCCTGTTGTTTTGCTGAATTTAAATGGACCAGAGAGTTGTGCCTCTGTATGCTTTGATGGGCCTGCAGTATTTTTTTGAGACAAGGCATTTGTGCAGTTGGTTTTGTACCAGACAGTTTTGTGGTTGTAATATTTGATGGAGCAGCAGTTGGTCTTTGTTTCTTTGGCAGTTTTGTTGGGAGATATGTTATAGGTTCTGTTTGTAATCGTTTTCTTTTTAAATGTTTTCTTTTTTTGAGGTACAGGGTACATATGCAGATGGGGGGTGTACATAGCCTGTTGTATTCTAGGATGCAAGGAATGTCAGTGTTGACTTTGTTTGCATCAAACTTAACTAGGAATGAGGGCACACGGGAGCCCAACCAAGATGGCGGCTCCCCTGTGATCTCCAGCAGAGCTCCTTAAGATCCTGAAAAATAGCGATCCTGGGGAAGAATTCACGACTCCTGTACATTAGTAGCACTCCCCTGAAGCCTCAATGCCTATAACGCATTACCTGCGAATTTGCAGCGAGCTTCCCTGGCAGAGAACCGGCTGCTTCACTATCAGGTGGCAAGAACAGGGAGGAGAGGTGTACGGCCCAGTTGCCTGCAGTGCACCGACAGCGACCTCCCAGGAGGCTGTTAAGTTACACAAACACCTGCACTCAGACACAGCCGGAGACCGCCCCGTCCCGGCATCCAGTGGGGAGTGTGGGTTGGACAGCAGCCACTCCAGCCTGTGGTGCCCATGGGCCATGGCAAGCACTGTTGAGGCTGACAGCCGTGCGCTGTTGGCACCATCCACTGAGCTGCAGATCCTTTGGCCACATCAGAAACCGCGGCAGACAACGTCAGCTATCCACGGACACCACCGGCACCCACTGCGATGTGCACCATCAGTTTAAACAGCCAAGAATGACTCAGGACCTGGGTATTTAGTGCGCCGGGCCCCATCCGCTCACTCAAAGCCTCACAACAGCGGAGTCAGGAGCAGGGGCAGCGGGGAGACCATCCCCGACCTCGCAGCACCAGCAGTCCATCACACAAGGTGGGGCCAGATGCTCATGAGATCGCTACTATGGAAAGCGGAGGAGCAGTGACCCCCGGATGGCACTCTGGGGTGCGCGCATGGGACATGCCATTGGGGTGCGCTGGTGCGAGAGGCCGACTGCAGCAACCCCACTGAGGCCGCAGGGAGAGGAGCAATATACAAGTCATCGATACTGCAGCATCCCTGAACAAACTCACGCAGGGCGGTTTGACCGTCTCCCAGCGTGTGGCACCAGTCCAACTGGTCCGACAACACGCTGGGGATCCACCATAAAACTTCAAAACTAATACGAAAGAAAACTGAGGGTCACCCGCACAGTCACAGAGTGCCCCCCCACCAGCCAAACACCATGACATACCAGCTCATGCCATCCTGGGTGATCAGTCACACTACGCATATCCAGAGACACAACGTGCACATTCGTGCCAGCAGAGTGAGGAACATCCGTGCAGCCTATGACAATGGGGGACAGAGCCCAGTGAAGCAGCTCATCCCACCACTACGATCACTTCCAGCACATCAGAGAACCTGCCTCAGCCTGCCCACTTCGTTTCAAGAACTTTGAACCTCAGCCAATGGACACCACTCCAGGTAGGAAGATTAACATAGCACCAGCCTTGTTTCAGGCCCCCTGGTCCCTCGTTCCTCCTTCTTCCTACCCAGATCAGAATACTGCCTCCCCCGTATACAACAGAGCTCTGCCCCACTGTTGACTAGTGCTCCCCCAGTGGCACCCCTCAGGTGCTGCGGTGCGGCTGGAGATCGCCACTGGAACAGACACCCCCACCGCAGCAGAGTTTGAGGCCCAGGGGCGCTCTAGATTAGACTGGCCAACATCCTCAGTATCATCTCCTCTTGAGCACAACTTTGTATCAGGCCGCCCGACGCTACTCGACGGCCAGCCCAGCTGGTTCCCTGGAACCAGCACGCACACGGAAGCCCCAAATGGCACAAACTAGCTGCCCAACATAAGCACTGGCCCCCTCCTGCCCCTGCTGGATGTCCTCTGCCATTGGAACACCCCGAGGGGGACCCGGTTGCCGCCCCAGTAGCTACAGAACCTTGCCCACTGGAGGCGCTTACAGGTGACGGCTCGCCTCTATAGCTCATGGCTCATCCACAGAGCGAACACTCGGGCGGACTGCGCTGACCACAAAGCCCCAGCAAACTCGTGCCTTGCCAGATACAGCCCGGGGTACCGACGCACTCTCCCTACCAGCGGCACTGGATTTAGCATATAACTCTCCTCAATTAGCAAAGGCTCAACAACCAAAGCTCCCATCACCGTCCGCCCCCCAGTACAACACCAGCCTATAAGTCTGGGCACCCACCGGTGAGGGGAGGCGGCAGCTCCTGCGCTCTTCTCCCAAGTCTGGCACTCAGCAATAAGGATAGCTGCTGATAACAACACTCAAGGTCCCTGGGAGCTTCACAAATACTGAAATCAACACCCGAGCCCTGACACCCCAGCTAGCAATACAGTCCACATTAATCACCTGACAACCAATGCACCCAACAGGGCCCCGGGGCACAAAACACATGCCCACGCTCTCTGAAGACAACAGATCTCAGTGTTGGACCACAGACCCGAGCCTGCCAGTGGGACAATTCTTTGTTCTTACACGTCTCCCGCCTCGCCACCCATACCTGGAGGACCCCACTGGGCCACCCCTCCCTCTTCACTCATAGACACCCCAATTATGGGTAAATCCGACAAGTCTCAGAGAAAGCTAAACTTCAAACATAGAGCTATAGTCAAAACCCTCAAATCGCACATCCGCCCAGGTTCTACATCACCAGCAATGGAACAAGATGAAGAATCATCTCAAACCCAGGCCATGGACATCCGGGAGATCCTCCTTGAACTGAAAACTGGCATAAGCAACCTTGACTCCAAACTCGATGTGCTCTCGTCGAAGGTCGACCTGCTCCAACACCATCTCAACAAACACAGTGACAGGCTTGACTCAGTGGAGCAGAGAGTCTCCGTCCTTCACGACAGTAACACAATACTGGCGGCCAGGGTGACAATGTTGGAAAACCAAATGAAGGTAGTCACTGCCAAAAATGAAGACCTAGAAGGGCGCTCCCGCTGCAATAACATCAGGCTTGTAGGGGGGAGTGAGTGGCAAATTCCACTGAAAATGGAAGACTTCATCGGAAATATGTGCAAATAACGTTTTGGAGCATCCACACTTTCTCAGCTATTTGTCATAGAAAGAGCTCAGAGGATACGGTCCAGCCTCCCTATACCAGGAACAGCCCCGCTTCCTATCATTGCTACATTGCTTAACTTCAAGGACCACAACATGATCCT
Organism: Ambystoma mexicanum; assembly: GCF_040938575.1. NCBI lineage: Eukaryota > Metazoa > Chordata > Amphibia > Caudata > Ambystomatidae > Ambystoma > Ambystoma mexicanum. The sequence goes on along the minus strand of NC_090941.1, from coordinate 457,212,146 downwards.
GCGACTCCTACAGGACAAGGGAGAGCTACATTTTGACAGAGACAACATCCAAATGTACCCTGGCTTCTCGCCAGCAGTTCAAGCTTTGGGGAGATCCTTCACTAGGGTAAAGTGCCGGCTACAAGGTAACTAGATGCAATATTCGATGCTGTTCCCAGCAAAGCTGAGAATCTAACACGCTGGGAAAGTCCACTTCTTCAATTCACCGTAGGAGGCAAACACCTTGTTAGATGATCTTGGCTGCCAGCCTCAAAGCAATAACCAAAGAAGGGATCATGCAAGAAGAGATCCACCATGACGTTGTAACAGGTCTCACTGCATATCCGCTATTCACGGAATGCTGTTTTATACCCAGGCACAACGAAAATGTCTTATTGTAGGGAGCTACTGAACTTGGATGGGCACTAGCGCCCCGAGCTCAACGCTGCTTATTTGTTATCAGTTTTGGGGGGGGCGGACTTTTGACAGGCAGGTTGTGGGTTTCCTGCGAAGGGAGAGGTTGGGAGGATGTCTGCCGGTGACCTATATTAGATAGGGGCCAGTTTTACAGACACGTGAAACAGTTTCAGGAAAGCACCACGTGTAAACCGATCCACCATTGACCGCTCATAATTCTTGTTCAGGTACACAAAAGATAATGACACCCACCAAGCATAACATCCTCATCCGACACTTTAATAGCATCTTTTGACCCCATTCAAATTAGCGACTTGGAATATTAGAGGGAGAAATACCCTAACCAAGACCCAGAAAGTATACCAGTATCTGAGAAGAAACAACATAGACATTGCCCTTATACAGGAAACACACCTTCTCCCTACCACTGAGAACCATTGGGCACCCGACTGGGGTGCCACAGATATTTCTCCTCTTACTCATCCTACGCCAGAGGAGTGGCCATACTAATTAACAAAAGAACAAAATTCAGACTGCTGTCCACAGACAGTGACAGAGAAGGCAGATCACTCCTGGTCTGAGGGGTGCTAGAAGGGTGTGAAATTGTTCCGGTGAACTCATATGGCCCCAATATCGACGGCACAAACACCTTCGATAGGGTAATGACACACTTGGCAGATACTGATCCTGCAACCACCATATGGGAAGGGGACTTGAACACCACACTAGACCCGTCACGGGACAAATCACGCACAAACATCAACACCCCCACCAAGGCAACCTCCATATCCACGAGGATCAGCCACCAAGACTCACGCGACTACACCTTCCACTCGTAGGTCCATAACACCAGCTCACATCTGGACTACCTGTTAGTGTCCAAAAATAGGCGACTGCAATGGGGAAGATGTCAGATACTCCCAAGGACACTCTCCGACCACTCCCTCGTCACCCTCGAATGCACTCCTACAGACCACAAACAAGGTAGACTGCACTGGAGATTTAAATCGAGCGTGCTCCAGGATCTAGTGTTCACCCGAGAACTCTGGTCCGAAATCACCTCCTTCAGGTGGGACCCCATGGGCAACACTAAAGTGCTATGTAAGAGGGGTGTTCTTGGCAAAAGAAAACAGGATACTAAAAACGATCAAGAGAGAACTGGCTGCAAGCGAAATACAGCTGAAAGACCTCAAACGCACATACGCCATTCAAACAGGCCCCCACTCTCTTGCCCATCTTAAAAAGGAATTAGACAAGTTCAGATCCACCACTGACCGCGAATCCCAATTCCTGGCACAGAGAAACTGCATTCGCCAGTATGGGGAAGGCCAAAAACCAGGAGCCCTCCTGGCGAGATTGCTGGTGGCTGACCAAAAACCCCCGCAAGTGGAATGTATTCGAAACTCTCAGGGCAATCTAGTCTATACAGCGGGCGAAATTGTGGAATCCTTCCGCACCTACTATCACGATTTATACGGCTGGAAACACACGTGCAGCCCAGAAACTCTTCAGCAATACTTAGAAGACACAGACCTTTACTGGGTCACCGACAAGCTGGTGGTACACCTAAACAAAGCACTATCACTTGAAGAAGTCCTCGGAGTGATAAAAGACCTCCCAGGAACCAAGGCCCAGGCCCTGACGGGCTAACGGGGGAATTTTTCAAAACATTTGCCCCACTCCTAGCACCCATCCTATTGTGAGTGTTTGATGAAGCATTAGAGTCAGGATGCTTGACCCCCACACCCTGTGAAGCAAACATGATCCTCCTCCATAAAACAGGGAAACCCCCCGAGGACTGTGCATCATGCAGACCGATTTCACTAATCAAGGTAGACAACAAAATCCTTGCAAAAATCCTGACTTTCAGACTGATCCCCCTGATGCGGGCCTGGTACTCGCCGACCAGACAGGCTTTATCCCTGGTCGTAACACGTCATTTGGAATTAGACGCCTATGCGGAGTCATCAAAGCGCTCAACCCCTCATCTCAAGTCGTGGCAGTCCTGCTCGACGCAGAAAAAGCCTTCGACTCCGTCAAATGGCCATATCTATTCACAGTTCTTGGGAGGATGGGTCTCGGCAAATGCTATCTAGATCTGGTCTCCCTTCTCTATAAACATCCCATATCCAACATAGTACGCAGTAAGGTAAAATCCTCCAGCATAGAACTTCAAAGAGGGAACAGGCAGGGTGCCCCCTGTCAGCTCGACTGTTTGCGCTGGCAATGGAGCCTCTTGCTGCTGGCCTCAGAGTGAGACAAATTGGAGGGGGCCTCTCCCTAGGCCCACACAAATTAATAATATCCCCATATGCTGACGATGTAGCCCTGTTTATCAATAACACGGCAGATAACCTGAACCCTGTCATGCAAGAAGTCATTAAATTTGGTGCCCTCTCAGGGTTAAAAATCAACCACGCCAAATCAGTCATTTTCCCACTGACCCCCGAAACCAAAGAATACAAAGACGACTTTGGGTTTAGATTGGGAACATACAAGAGTTTGATACTTCCAGAGAGCACCAAGACCTCTTCCGAGACAACTATGGGAGGGTAGTGGAAAAAATGCGAGACAAAATATCTAGGTGGAATCACCTCCAGCTTATACTGTGGGGCCGAGTCTCCATCAGTAAAATGGTTATATTATCCAAACTTCTCTACCTGTTCGTAAATATCCCTCTAATACTAACACAGAAATTCCTACTACTTTTACGTAGCCTGATTCTAGAGCTTATCTGGGCCGGCAAGCCCATGAGAGTAGCTCAAGCAACACTCATACAACTGATAGCAAATGGAGGCCTAGCACTGCCCGATCTGGAACGTTACTACTGGGCTGCCCAGGCCCAATATCTTGGATATTGGTACGCAACTCAGTTTATTAGAACGCCATGTCCAGATCAAAAGGGCCCTAATAACACCTAACCTACTGTGGGCCGCCATAATCAGGGGCATTCAGGTATTACCCACGACCCTGAACATAGTGCACTCCACATACACAATTTGGAACAAATTGCACAGAAAAGCAAAGTCCCGGTCAGATTTTCTCCTCTCATCCCAGCGAGGTTCATTCCAGGAGGTGAGAACCTAATGCAACAAAACCCTTGAAATTCAGCTAAACCCACCTTAACTTTGCGCCCCCTGTTGCACAGCCTATGACACCAATGACATCACAGATCACATCACTGATGACATCACTAATTACATGTTGTATGAGAACACTGATGACATTACAAATCACATCACTGATGCCATCACTGGTAACCAGACTAATTACAATGTATATAACTGATTACAGAAGTAATGGAATTAGACATGACATAATTTATCAGTTAGCTCATAAAAAATGTGATTACCTTAATAACAATTTGGGCTGTGGACTTGGTCATGACAAAGGCTGTGGTCAATGGCCTGCACAAAGGCCATAGCTAGTGGTCACTTAGTGCTAAAAAATAATACCAATGTGCATGATTAAAAGCCATGCCTAGTAGTCCATCACTTTTTTAAAAGGTATCCGTTAAAATAAAATAACTTATGGTATAATTGTTCGAATTTCAGCTGCACTAAAATATTGTACAACCAACAATGTCAAACAATTACACCGTACAATCCCATTATAGCGTACATAGGGAGTGTGGGTGCAGTGGTGTCCCCCGCTCCCTTGTTTGCTATAATAGGATCCGAGGTTGTGCCCCTGCTTTTGGGGGGGGGGTAAAAAATAAATAATTTAAAAAAAAAACAAAGGACCTTGCAGAGCCGGTTCCCTTCCACGTAAGTGAAGGGAACAAGCATCACAGAGAGACAGGAGAGTTCATCATACACAATGGTGTAATGTACCTCTTCTTTTCTGTCAGTAATTATGCACCCTAACTTCACTTGTAACTTATAATGTAATAGCATTGATGCCTTTGTACTGTATGAGAAAATTAATTTTGTTTTTTGTGCCACACGCTTTTCTCTTTTGGTATTTTCAAGTACATCCTTTTAAAATATACAGTGGGCAATGTTGAAAGCTGTAGTCAGTAGCCATGGTGAAAGGCCATAGCTAGTGCCCATTAATATGTCAGAATATACGGTCAGCACAGCCAAAGGCTCTGGCCACTGGCTTGTATCGTGCTGAAGACCATGGATAGTGTACAATAGTGTACAATGGTATAATACACAGTGGACACGGATAAAGGCCATCGCTTGTTTTTTATTATTCTAAAATATACAGTGGACATGGCCAAAAGATATGCAAACTGTTCAAGGTCAAAGGCAATGGCTAGTGCCCCATTTATATGTCAGAATACATAGTGGGCACAGTTAAAGATTGTGGCCACTGGCTAGTATTGTGATAAAGTCCACGGCTAGTGCCTGATCAGTGTATATAATATACAGTGGGCACCGTTAAAAGCTGTACATGGTTGGTAGCCTGTCAGTGTTTTAAAATATTCAGCACACACGGATCACTGAAGGCCATGGCTAGCATGTGTTAAAATATATGTGGCTATGCACTAAAGATTTTTCCTTGAATAGAAAAAAGTGTTAGTTGCAGAGATGATAAGGTGAGAACTTAACGCAGCAAAACCCCTGAAATTCAGCTAAAGCCACCTTAACTTTGCACCCCCTGTTGCATAGCCTATGACCACAATGATGACATCACAGTTTAGAGTGGCCCCTAATTGTGTTAAAATATACAGTCGGCATGGCCAAATGTCATTGCCACTGCCCATGGCCGGCTAGTGTTGTAATGTAATCAGTGATTCCATTAGTGATGTCATAGATGATGTAATTAGTGATGTAATTAGTGATGTAATCAGTGATGGCATCTGGAATGTCAACTGTGATGTCATCTCTGTAGTCATATTGTGGTTACATCAATAATACCCTCACATGGGAAGTTGCGTTTGACCTGACCAGATGAACTTATGCCTACGTTCTCAAGTATCGGGCAGAGAGAGTAAATGGACTCCCTAGCCAGTCTATGAGACCACAGTTGGATCTGGAAACACTGCACCTGGTTCCTTAGTGGCTGAAAGGGAAATATTTTTATTAACAATAACACAGTATTGTCAGGCACACTCCCCCCTAATGGATGGTATACATGCAATCTGTTCTTACATTTGACCAGGGAAACACATGCTATGATGGTGCTTAAATGAAAGTACCCTTTGAAGGGGAGAAATGCACCACCCAAGGGATGCAGTATAGTGTGCCCACAGGGAATATTCCAGGGACAATGTATTCCAGAGGGACAGAATCTGTAGGAAGCAAAAAGGTCCAGTTCTCCAATGTTCAAAAGTTCCAGATGTAATCCAGGTGGGAAAAACCAAGTCCAAAACACAGTTCACCCGAGTCCACAAGGTAACTCAAAAGCAACTCAGGGAACGGAAGTTCAAAACATAGTTGACCAAAATCAGCAGGAAAATCCAAAAGACAATCCAAGAAGCAGGCCCAAGTCGAGAAAACAGTGTCAGCAGGGTGAGCAGGGTATTCCCCAAGTAGTTCAAGAAAAGAAGGCAAAGGTCCAGAGCCGCTGGCAATCCAACTGAGTAAACAGGAACACAATAAACAAGGTTCCCACTCACACACGTTGAGAAGCATCACAGTGTGAAAACAGTTCCTTTAAATACTGTGAGCACTGTAGGACTTCCTGGATGTGTGGGTCAAGTGACATCTGTAAGTCACGTGACCGCTAAGCATGTATTCCGATACCTTGACTGGTGCTGACGTGGCATAGAATTGTATAGGCACCATGGTAACCTCCATGTAGAATGTGGGCTCCGAGGCAGTGCTGGTAGGAGCCACTGTGGTCTCATCGCGTTCCGCGCCCATTGTACAGGACTCTGCCCGGAGACAAGGTGGTGAGTGCTGAGCATGCATGACATATGACTTCACTGATCACATCCCTGATGGAATCACTGTTGACATCACTGGTGCCAACTCTAATAACATCATGTATGATAACAATGAATATTTAACTGATGACATCAGACATTGGATCTCTCTAGGTACTTGCACATATTTAGACCACCGTTGCATTTCCACATATGTGATTTTAGCATTTTAGAATAGTTCATAAAAATTAGTACATTGTGGAAAATAGTCAACAGCCTCACATACACCATATCACTACTTGTGAAGATTTAATGTGTGGTTGTTTGGTAAAAGATGATATCTGAATTATATGTATGAAAGATTGAGAGATAGAGGAGACCCACTGCCCCCAGTAGTTATATACCACCACACAGGGCAACATTAAAGAGAGTAGGAGAGGTAAATGGTGGTAGACATCTGTGATGTCATCATTATGGTCATAGGCTGCACAACAGGGGAAATGAAGTTCAGGTGGCATTAGCTGAATTTCAGGGGTTTTGTTGCATTAAGTTCTCACCTTAACGTCCCTGCAACTAATGTTTGTTTCCTTGATTTTCAAGGTTTTCTTTTATGGAATACCATGAACATTTTGTTTGGATGTGTAATTCAAAATTACTTGCCTAATTGCTTTAATAGGTGCCTCGTTGTGCCTGCTCAATTAAGGGTGTGATTATTAATCATTCAGTTGAGGAAAACACTTTTCATTGGAGAGAAAAGAAAATGTGAACTCTCTAAACTAAATTGTAACATAGCGATCTAAAACAATACTATTAAAAATAATAATAGTATAATATTTCCTAAAAAAGATTAGTACTACAGTATGTACGGCTAAAAGATGTATATATTTATTTAACTTATAAATTGCACAGCAAACCTATGGCATTGAGGCGCAGTTACAGATTCACATTTTCAATTTTTTGTATGTACATTCGTAGCTCAAGTACACATCAAGAGGAAACAAGATATTTACATTCATTATGTGTAAAGTACAGAGGGAGCGGGGTGCAAGGCGGTGGGAGAGGGCAGGTAAAAGAGGATACAAGATCACAAACACCGACACACTAGTCAAAAGGAAGGGTTTTGAGTGCTCTGTGGAATGGCCAGTATGACTGCTCTGGTCTTAGTGTTGGGGGAGAGAGCTTCACTGCCTTGCTGCGATGTAAGGAAAACTTGACCCACCCGCTTTGGCTTGACTAACTTTTATTAGGAACAGCTTGTAGGCATAGGGTGTCATAGTAGGTATGGAAGATTGGGTTTTGGATATTTTCTGGGATGAGGTGGGGGCGTATTTGAGAGGCATTTATGAGTGATAGACAGGGTTTTGAAGATGATGCATTCTCTGATGGGTAGCCAGTCAGCTTCTTTTCTGGCTGCCGCGATGTGTTATTTTTTTTTAATGTTAAGGCCTGCTTGAAGGGTTTTATTTTGAACAACTTGCAGTTTCTGCAAATTTCAAGCTGAGGTGCCTGCGAAGAGGACATTGCCGTAGTATAGCCTTGAACCAATGACAGCTTGGGTGTTAGTTAGGAAACTGTCTGTTGTTAGGAAAGGTCTAGAGGTGTTTAGAAGTTTGTTGGCATAAGCTGCTGAGGAGGCGATGGCGCTCACTTGGCGAGTCATGGATAGGGTGGTGTCAAGGTAGACTCCTAGAGTCTTTACTGAAGGCGAGACCTGTATTACAATGTTGTTGACCCGGAAAGTTGAATATTGTTCAGTAATTTATTTTTGCCCTGCTGTGGGACCGGACCGACTAGCATGATTTATGTCTTTTCCCCATTAGAGCACAAGTGATTTGCCGCCATCCAAGTTTGAATCATAGAATAAGTGTTGTTGAGGGAGTTGGAGTCAACCATATAGTTTCCTGTGAGAGGGAGATGAATTTGTGTGTCATCGGCATAGTTAGTATATGCTATACCGATGGAGTCCAGGATGTCAAATGGGGGCTTGGTAAAGACCTTATAGGCTATAGGAGATATGGGGCAGCCTCAAGGTACTTCGCATAGGATAGGGGAGGGCAGTGCACTGGCCCTCTCTGAGAATACTCTCATGAGTCTACCTCCAAGAAAGGAGGCGATCCACACGGTGGCCTGTGGGCAAACATTTGCAGAGGTGGTGAGATGTTGACACAGGATTTTATGGTCGATGAATTTGAATGATAGATGCAGATAGATTAATTTTCTATACATGATTGTTGCTTTCATACTTGTGTCAGGGATCTGACATGGCTAGTAGTTGTCCGCCACACATCACCAAGGTACGCTCAAGTGCAACAACGGCTTTGGTGAGATCTGTGGAACATTAACGGCCATTAAGACACTGTGGTATATCAGGAGTGCTAATGGCTCCCCCACCAAGAGATTTGTGCTATTTGTGCAGACAATCTCCCAAGGAGGGGCGGTGGAGGAGGGTTAGGGTGGGGGCACGGGGAATGGCTGCTGCCATGTGGAAAAGGGACTAAGTTCATTGTCCTTGTTCATGGCAGCGGCTGGTAGAATGGAGGAGAGCTGCGGCCGGAGAATGGATGTCAAGACCCACAGGAAAGTGGGGATGGAGGGAGAGGTTGGCAAAGATGATTGGGGGATTTTGGGGGGAGGGTGCAGAAGGTAGGCAAGAGGGGAAGCTCCCGGTTCCCTCCTTGGATTAAAAAATGTAAAAAAAGAAATGGTGTCACCTAGGGAGGGGCCTCAAGTGGCTTGGATAGCAGTTGAGTAATGTGTATTCTTTTCCTTTGTTCCAACCACCTGATTGGCTGAGTGCTCTTCCCTGAGTGCGGATCTCCATAATAAAGTACAGCACCTACACTAACCATTCAGGTACTTATGAACCTGGTTTTGTATCAGAAAATTATAAACAATAAGAATATCATACGAATAAATAAGTATACACACACAAATCCTAAGTATCATTTTTTAACAAAATTTTCTTTAATTTTAAAACATATGAACTTTATGAACATATGAACTTTACAGAGCAGTTATTGCAAACTTAAGCAGAAAAGTGAGACATATAACCTAACTATGTCATCAGTTTTACAAACATAATGTACAGACATGTCAACATTATACACATTGTATTAGTGTAAATCTTTTTAATTTCTAATCGAACCATTATGCAAAATGATAGGTAGACAAGAAAAACATTTCTGTATGTAAATACATGAGTACTTAGTACAAGATATAATAAGTATCTTAGAAATGTCATTTCAATACTTCTTGTACAATCTATGTGTGTCCATGTTTTGGCCACCAACACACAAAAGTTAATAATGAAATTTCATAATCTACACTTTACCGTTGAATTTTGTTTTTTAATTTGTATTGTTGTTTATTCTATTTGCACATAAGCTTGTCTTCAGTGTGGTATCCTTTTTCTATTAAACCAATGTTCACAATCAAATATTCTATTTAGATACTGGATTAGAGCCAATATCCATTTTAAATATAAAGAAAACCCCCTTTTTAAGACACATCTGTATCCATAGGACACTCATAGGGTACAGTACACAAAGGACATTGAAAACTGCATACAGAGCCAACATGTTTATGAAATAATAAAATGATTGCTGGTATTTTAAGAACCTGCTTTTACTACTATTCAGGTTACCTTTAAATGTTTAATTCTGCAATATATGATCAATCCTCTTTTAATATTTCACCTTTGAGTAGTACTAGGAAATAGTATACAACAAAATAAAATGAACAATAATAATAATCCACCCTATAATATAAAATCATAAGTGATGATTTGTTTAACGTTTTTATGTAACACTTTTTGTAATGATTGGAAATTGAGTCATCCTATGTCCTACATAGATGGTTCTGGTGTCATTCGGTTCCACATTTAGCCCACTCCAATTGTCTGCTGTCCAAACCTGCAATTCCTAAGACAATTATAGTTTATTCACTGATGAAGTTGTGTGTAAGTGACATTTTTTTTTTGTAACACTTTAATTTGGGGTCATTGTATATTCTACAGACATGGGTCTGGTGTCATTCCATTCCAGAAATTCGGCCTCTTTAATGGTATACTGTCCGAACTGCAATTCCTAAGGCATTTCAAGGTCATTCGCTCGAGTTCATTCACTGATGACGTTGTGTATAAATGAAGAGTTTGTGTAATGTTTCATATGAGCCTGGTTGCATTCTGTTCCACATGCATCCAACTTTGATGTTATACTGTCCAAATCTACAATTTGTAAGGTGTTTGAAGTTTATTAACTGACATTAACTGATGAAGGTGTGTAATGAACTGTTGTAAGAGATAAGTGACAGTACCATAACACTTTGAATTGGGGTCATTGTATGCCCTAAATATATGGGTCTGCTGTGATTCTATCCCACATTTCTTCAACTTTGCTGGTATACTGTCCAACTTTCAAATTCCCCAAAGAAGGGGGTGCACACAAAGCAAGCCCCTGGTGGAGTATCCCTACAAGCAACCAAGCTGCTGAATTCAACGCCCTAATGATAATAATAATAATGATAATAACACAAATAATGATAATAATAATAATAATAATAATAGTAATCCTCAAGAATCCTCAAAGGAAGAAAGGAAGAAAGAATAAAGAACAACAATTGCTAGTTTACTGTTCAGTGTTTACGGAAAAAATGAGTTCATTTTCTTCCAAAGATATGACCTTATCTATTTACCACTTGCATCCAGGTTTCAGAACCCACTCTGGTTAAGATTTAATGTTGTGTATGGTTCCCCTCTTTTTGTCCCTTCCATGGCTTCTCATGCACTGGGTTCTCGCAGGCAAAGGCCTGCCTCTCCAACTCCCACTCACTCTCTCCCCTCCTACTGCCTGCCCTTACTAGGTCTGATTGGTCCGTGGTTATGACTATGCAACCAGGCCCTCCCATGTTCAGTGACCCTGACAAGGCAGCCTTGCCCAGGCAGCCGACTAAGGGCCACAAGACAAAGGGCAGCTCCATGAGGCAGCTCCCATCCCTTGTTGCCCTGTTCGCCCATCTGTGTCTGACGGGATGTCCTACAGCTAAAACCAGGTAAGGTGGTATGAGAGGGAGCAGAGCCATACTGTGCTCTGTTAAAACCCTGACACTTAAACATTAGAACAACCTGCTCTTAACATTGTGATGATTTGCACAGTGCTCATTAGGTATCCTGTATGATGCCAATGTATTACTTAAAAGAATTGTGTAGGTTACACATGTGTGTTGAACTTAGAAGAATTGTGTACGTTTGCCAACATGCTGCACTTAGAAGAATTGCGTAGGTTAGCAGATATCAGATGTAGGGAAACATCCCTTGTGACACATACTTTTACCTGTATTTCATTTAGGGGAGCAAGGAATAGTTAACATTTATAGTTAGTGGGGAACTTGAAACAGAGCTGAAAGTGTGATGGAAGTGTGGTACAGTGGGCTGAACTGCAGAAGTTGGTCATGAGCAGGGATACTCGGCAAGATGAATTTAGCGCATTATATCTTACTGATGTAAAGAATGTGTACATTGTAAATGATGTCTTGATTTCTTTTCTGTATTGCACGAGTGTGGGAGTGGGTCTTTAGTTAGCAGATACATGGTTCTACTCTCTTGGCCCTCTTTCTGCTCCCACCTGTGAGGCTAACAACCTCGGGGTCATCTTCGACTCCACACTCTCCTTCTCTCCTCACATCTCTGACATTTCTAAGAAGTCACACTACCAGCTGCACCTTCTCAGAGGTATTCTTCGTTTCCTCCACTTCCCCCAGAAGCTCACTGTCTCCAGAGCTGTGGTTCTCTATAGGCTGGACTACTGCAAGAGCCTCTTTCTTAATCTACCTGCCTCTACTCTCTGCCATCTGCAACTCATCCAAAATAGGACTGCAAGACTTGTCCTTGGCCTCAAGCCCAGGGATCGTATCTCTCCAGGAGGACTAAAATCTCTGCACCGTCTCCCAGAGGCGGCCAGGATTAACTTCAACACCCTCTGCATTGTCCACAGGCCATCTGTGGCCTTGTGCCTCAATAACTTCAACTCTCTCTTCCTAAATATCTTCCTTCTCAAGCTCTTCACTCATCTGCCTCCAACCCCCTCAGGGTCAGTAGCTTCTCCAAGCAATGAGTTGGTGGTAGATCTCTTTCTTCTGCTGGGACCTCCCTCTGGAACAGCCTCCCTGCCTCCCTAAAACTTGAGGAGAACCATCTCCGGTTCCGGAAGCACCTCAAGACCTTCCTCTTTGCTTCTGCTTTCTCTCCTCCTCTCCCCTGCTGATCTCCTGTCTGAAACTGACACTGCACTGATTACCTGGCTACCCTCTGTTCTAGGGCTCAGGTCCTCCCTCCGCCAGTTGCACACCTACACTGCCCCCGGGCAACCCTTGCACTTGGGAACTGTTTCTGTATCCTTAGAGCCCCCTACCAGCACTTACCCTTGCACTTGCCACCAGGTGGTTGCACCTTTTATTTATTGTCTTTATTATTTTACTGTTTATCCCATGCACTGCCCCTCCCCATTTTCCCCCACACTTTTCCCCTTACCCCTCCCCTGCTCTTACGCAATATCAATGTCACCTGGCCTAGTAAGATCATTGTCTCTGTCTTCCCTTGTTCCCCCTCCCTTGCCACATCGTGCCTTCAAACACTTGTGTATAGGTGCGGTATAAATGCTGTATCATATCATATCATCATATTGTATCAGATCATATCATATCATGTAGACCAAGAAGGTTATTTTCTGCTTCTTTTTTTGTTGTTTGTCTGCTTCTTTTGTGTGTCAGTTCCTGACTTCTGGTGATCCCCTGACCACAAACATAGTGAATTGTTCTGTGATTTAGCAGGGAGCCTACATGGTACCAACTACCCACATGATTCAGCTGGATTTAAAAGTAATACTTACTGGTGTTTAGGTGTTTTGTAGTTGCATTTGCAGTATCATTTGTTGAGACACGCACTGGCTTTGAAGACACTTCTCTTGGGCGATATGATCATGGTGAGTAGGTTTTTGAACGGGAGTGCTTTCTCTCTCTGGATGAGATAAGCTGGTGCCTCTACAAGACATCTTTATCTTCTCTCTAGTATGAAAGGCTTGATTTTTCTCAGGATGTTCACTTGCTATCAAGCACTCTGAATATTTTTGACTACGTGCATTTTGAAGGAGACATGACTGTCTTTTTGAAATCCCAGAGACTTAGTACCCATTCTTTAGAATGTGTAAAGGAAATACATGTACTTGGGCTATGGGATTGATTTTAGAAATTCCCATTCTTCTCTTGTGAAGCAGAAACAATTGACCACTGCCCTATCTAGATTAATTTCCATACATGGTGACCTTTCCCCAGTGCTTCTAAACAAGGTTTACATTTACAAGGGTGTCCCTTGTCTTTTGTTTGGTACAGCGGATTGGGTGCAGCCTGTCAAGGTGGATCGGTCAACCACAGGTGACAAGGTACCCCAGTACAGGATTTCTGATTAGAAGCTCACATATGTTCAAAGAATGCAAGGAAACTATAATATTGCATCTGTTTTTGAAGAAAGCTAGAAACATTAGATCAAGAAAGTACAGTGGTAAACTTGAAGATGTGTGGTTTCCCCACCCAAGACCTGTGTTTTGAATTATACATTGTCCCGTTTATGGAGCAGGGGAGCTGAGCACTTGTTCATCTCCTCAACAGATTGCCCTGAGAGGGAGACAATGCATCATTGTAAGAACAATTAAATAACTGATTGATGCTAGAAGATGTAAACAGTCATTTGTATTTCCTATTCATCAAGGCTTTATTCAGGGAAATCATTAAGCAATGTTCAAGGTATCAGGCAAGAAGGTGGGCGAGTCTTTGACAATATTTCAATGTAACCATTTTAATACAAAGGAGAGAATAGAAGACAAGAAAAGATTTCCCAGAGGGAAAGAGTGAGTAGCTTTTCCAATAAATCGAATAAGACCCTAAAATGCTTTATTTTATTTGTTAAACACAGGCCTAGCTCAATAGCAGCAGAGCATTGTGCAAGGTTTGGTTAGCCAGCGTTTGGTTGGCATCTTTTAACAGTACTGCAATAGTTGGGATTAGTCGATGGTCAGGTGCTGTTAAAAAGGCCATGTTTTAAGAGATTTCCAAATTGGAGAATTGTGGAGGCATTCCGAGTTGGTACAGGGACTGAGTTGCACAGAGTTGGCGTATGAAAAGTGAAGAATTGTTAATGGGTCATCTCTTAGCAGACAAGTTATGATTCAAGTTGGTTGGTTGATTTGCTGCACAAGGAATGTGTGCCAGAGATATGTGGAGCTTAGCTGCCAGGTCTACTGGTGTGCTACTCGTGACTATTTTGTAAATGATAAATGCAGTCTTGAACAGTATCCTTTCATGGAGAGGAACCAGATGTAGTTTGCGCAGGACATTTATTTTTGAAAGCTAGAGGTTGGGATACATGTGTGTTCTTTTTTATTTCAGGTACTGTCTGCTTTGATGAAGCCATCAATTATACATGAGAGCACCACCAATGAATTTAGCATGAGCTATTAGATGGTTGTTGGAAGTTATTCCACAATATCTTGCAAGTTATGTAGTATCTGGTATAGAAAAGGGAAGATTAAACTTCATGTATACATGTATTTGTTAAAATGAAGAATTACATGGAAATCCTGTTCTTTGATAGCAGCAAAGTGTGTACATCCTCCTGCATATGTCAATGTTTATACTGACATTTTAAAGGATATTTGTATTTGTACAATGAATGTGTAGATGCTTGTATCCCGTATTTGTTATGTACAGAACAGATGCTATCTTTTTTTTTCTTTTCTTTTATTAGTGAACTGAATAGGGGATATCAGTTTAAACACATTTTCCATACATACACATGACAATTAGTTGGTGATCAAGTATTTGTGTTTTTATTAAGGCACGTTCTTTTTATGTCAACATTGTGACAGCTGTCACAGCTGTAATTAACTTGGAAGAAGGAGGAATAATGGAAACAGCTACACACCAAGAGGCATCTACTAATAATGATGTTCTACAAATTGCATGAAGTGGTGTTGGCGGCTGTATATTATTTTATATTTGAAAGAAGTGCTGAGAACTTTTACCATCTGCGCCAGCTAAACTCCTATTTTTAAATGTGCATGTGTGTGTATATGTGTGTGTGCAGGTACGCACGCACTTGCTTCAGTGAATTGACCTCATAGCCATCTGGACACATGTTTCACCACATATTTCCTTTCTGCTGCTTACCAGAGTGTGCCGATACGTGGAGGCGTTATCCCTCTCACTGAGTAATTATAAAGGTGCAAAAAAGCTTAATTAATGTTTTTCACATTCCTGTACTTCTCGTCTTAATTATTTTTTTCCAATCCACTAATTTATAATTCTTGCCATATGTTTCCTTTTTCTACAGTCAATTAATTTAGTTAGCACCAACTGACTGAACATTTTTTGCTTTTGTAGGATGTATATTATTTCTTACACCTACAAATATGAAAGTGTTGCTGCACAACGAAGCCTTGGAGAACGCCAGTCTCCAATATAGTCCACACACACATAGACAGAAAGTAAAACCGCGTTAATAGAGGCCAATTAGCAGAGAACAGAATATTCACTGGAGCTATGTAAACAAATAGAGGAAAGGCTGAGGGTCTAATTCACAGAAGCGTTTTATAATTGCAAAATCCCATTGCAAAACGTTCTGTGAGTTAGGCCCTTAATGTTTAAGCAGTGCACGACTAAATCTGCAAATGTCAGTGATAGTAGAGACACTGAACTAAGAGAAGACTACAAATAGGAACAATTAAGGAAAGACTACACAGAAGACTAGCAGTATGAAGCAAATGTAGAACCACAAGAACATTTTAGTATAAGATTATTACAAAACCCAATCAGAACGTACAGCCCTCTGAGAGGCCATGAGAATGTAAGAGCATTTCTGATTCACATGCTTCCATCCTACCAGAACCTGGAGGCCCAAAACAGAACTCGTCATTTTGTTCTGATTTGTCCAAAAGGTCATCCTGGTTCACAGCACAGAGCATGCTAACTCAGCAGCCACCCTCCGGGTTTCATAAGTTCCAAGCATGTTTCGGCTACACAAGTTGTTCACATTTTTAAGGCAGAAATGTGTTGGGAATAGAGAACGAATGTTCTACCTCTGTCAAAATGAAAAGATGTGATTGCTTTTGTGTACTGTGTTTTCCTGTCAGGTCACTAAGAAGGTGAAGTGGGGCATGAGCAATCACATATAAAGGTTCCTGACTAGGATTTGTTGGCCTTTGTACATTTCTGTAACAACATCCTTCTTTGTTTCCAGAAATTGGAAATACAGGGATAGGATTTATGGCAAAGTTACTGATATTGTTTCCATGTAAGTGTCCTGTTGTTGATTTGTGTACAGGGACCCTAAGCATACTTTCATTGTGTCCACTGTATAAATAGAGCATGTGCTGGGAAATTCTAAAGGTTGGTGTTATCTCTCTTTTTAGGAAAGTTGAATCTGGGTGGTTTAGCATTGTGGTTACTGTTGTAGTGTCAACTGTGCCCCATTAGGCTCTCCCCCACACTGTAGCTCTCCATCCCTGCTGGGGTACCATTGTACTGTTGTGTGTTTCCTACTGTGTGACCCCCACACCCGCTCTGCGCTTCCTGTGCTGTGCGGCGCTGTGCTGTGTCTCTCCTTTCCTTCGCACCCTCTGCCTCCACTATTTCTCCTTACACCCTCTATGGTGCTTTCCCTCTCTCCCATCTTCTCTAACGGTTACTCTTTCTCCTGTGCTACTATCCCTCTCACTAAGTTTGGAAGGAAGAAGTTCAAGAGGGACAGCCTGGTCTCCAACCCAAGCCTCCCTACTGCTGATACTTACATCAGTGCTTCCTCCAGACAGACTCTCACCTACATCCTCTTTTTTTGTTCCCTCACCAGACCTATGGACCCCTTATATGGTCTTGGTTCTCTCTCCTATCTCTTCCTCTCCCATTAATGGAGGCATTCGGTGGAAGGTCCACTTGGCCTCCTTCCACTCCTCCAAGACCATCATAAGTGTCTATCTGAATTGCACATCCTGGTCCAGGGACCTCCGTTCAATATCCTCCCTTTACTATGGGCATCTCCTGCATCTTATAAACTACCTTCTCTCTCCTGCTACTCCTACTAGCTACTCTCTGGCTCCTCTGCCTCCTCCTTACTCTGCCACCTCTCTGGCTCCTATTCCACCTACTGCTACCCTCCGCCCCCTCTACCACTTCTGCTGTGTGTGCCTCACACCTGTACCCCACCACGGAAGACTTTGAAATGTGGCAACTTCCTCCACATCGCAAGTCTCAACTTGCGCGCTGCTGTCAAACACTCCTCTGACGTCTGCCTCCTCAAAGAACTTGACCTGGATGTCCTAACTCTCCCTGATATATGGTTCACAGCCAGCTCTGTCACATGTTTTGAAACTCTCCTCCCGGATGGCTACAAGATCCTCTCCAAGCCCAGAACCAACCGACCTGGGGGTGAAGTAGCTCTCATCTTGCTGGAGTGGGTCGCTGCTTCTGGCATTCATGCGCAGGCTTACTCCTCCTTTGAATGCCTGGTCTGTAGGCTCTCTACCTCTCCTGGCCTCTCTCTGACTGTGGCCACCATCTACAGGCCTTCTGTCCAGGTTGCCCTCTTTCTCTCAGAGTGGGATAACCACTCCTCCTCTCTCCTTGCCTCTACCTCTCAACTTCTCCTCCGTGGACACCTCCACAATCACCTGGATGCTTCATATCCCTCCTCTGGGCTCTTCCACAACCTCTGCAACATGCTCTCTCTTTCCATTCTACCCTCTGGTCTGACACATTCTGTTGGACACACCTTGGATGTTCTCATCTCCTCAGACATCCCCCTCTCTAACCTTCTCACCACTCCTCTCTCTTGGACTGATCACTTTCTGCTTTCCTCTCACCTGAAACTCTCTGTGCCTCAGGTAAAAGCCTGGCCCAGCACTGCCACCTACCATCCTGCTCATTCGGCCCAAGAAGCGTGTGGCAGTGGATGCCTTTGCCTCTAATTTCTCTGCTCCTCCTACTCCTGCGGCTGACTCACACTCTGACACAGCTCTCTCTCTCTTTTTTTTTTTTTTTTTTTTTATAGTTCATTACAAACTTTTGAAATATGTCAGAAATGTCTCCTTGTTGAAACATATGTATATGACATTAAAAGAACGTAAAGAAGCCAATTTTAAATAAATCTCACATATTCTATTTTCATTATCACTTTTTAAGTTCATTCTTCTGTGCCACTTGCATGCCATTGTCGTCTTTTTATTTAGTGCTGTCTGCGCCCTATTCTTCTTTAGAGTTGACAATTCTCTCTGCTTCTTTTCCAGTCATACTGATTTCAAGTTGTTCCAAGTAGAATATAAGTGAAAAAGTCAACTCTTTGTCTATTCCTGCAGCCAACTTCTCCACTCCTGTGAGGGCTCTTTGCGAATATTTTACTCAAGTGTAATGTTCTTAAATCGCTTAACGTATTGCAATATAGGAACAGATGTTTTAGGGATTCACTACCCGCTTTGCGGAACCTGCAAAGATCATCAACGAGAGTTCCTTTAGCTCTCAAATTCATCACCATTTTGGTCTGCATCAGATTTATTTGGAATTTTAGAAAAATCTTTAGCTTTTAACTACAAGGAAAGATATTTAAATACTCTGGCAACGAATCTGGAGCTCTTGCTTCCGGAGCTACTTGGGCCATTCATCTATGTTGGGCACGTTGTTCTGAGTTTTCGCACCAGTCTTGCAACAGTAGCTTTTTTTTAACTGCATCAGGATTTTAAATCAATGATTCTTTGTTAACTTGTAGTTCAGTCAAGATGAGTTTGCACCGCTGATTCCAATTTTCTAAGACAGATTCAGTTAAAGTAGTTGGTGATTTTAAGGCCAAGATGTGGTATTGAGGTACATTCCCAGCTCCACTTATTTTCCTGTATAACGAGAGCATTTGCCACATGACTTTTGCATTTATAGAAGATAGCCCAAGCTCAAATCTGATACAGGCTGATGGAGTACTTATTGGTATTTGGAATATCTGGGTCCAATATGTATTTTCACACCAAGCCCATATAGCATATGGGCATCCCAACATCGCTTCTCCACCAAATATTAATGAAGGAATCACCTTAGGCATATAAATTTCCCAAGCAGGTTTCAAAGAAAAATTCCCATACTTTTTGTTAATAGCAACTCCCTGTGCGGACAAGAATTAGCATTTTCGCTGTATTTTCAGGGTTATTGGATCATCATTTATGTTTGAATTTACTAAACTCCCAAGTAGGGTACCTCTGATGTCACATTTATTCTGGCTTTTCCAATAGACCACTTAAATTGTTGTCCTGTAATACAGCTCTCTCTAACCTGCATCTTTCTGTCTCCAACACTCTGGGCATCCTTGCCCTTGTCATGCAAATCCATCTGGTGCCTACCTCCAAGTGTAACTCTTGGTATGACTCTAACCTTGCCACCGTGAAACCCAAATGCAGGATGGCTGAGAAGAAGTGGAGGGCTTTGGGCGCATCCTCTGACAAACTGGTCTGGCGCCTGCTACAAAGGCAATACAGACTCTCTGTCGTATCCAAGAAGAGAGTCCACATCGAAGCCTGTGTCTCTGTGGCCTCTAACAACACAGCCAAACTCTTTAAAATCTGCAAGGAGCT
The DNA here is from genome assembly GCF_040938575.1 of Ambystoma mexicanum. NCBI lineage: Eukaryota > Metazoa > Chordata > Amphibia > Caudata > Ambystomatidae > Ambystoma > Ambystoma mexicanum. Next base: position 457,192,283 of record NC_090941.1, on the reverse strand, counting down.
GGTCACTCCTTCTGCAGTCTCTACCTCTCCTGTTACCTCCCAGGCCCTCTGTATGGGTCTGGCTTCTCACTTCACCTTTAAAACCCAGGACATCCTGTCCTCGCTCTCCTATTCCTCTGCCTCTACCTCTCCCAGCTGGACTATGATCACATCCCCTCTCCTCCTCCTATCTCCTCTTTATCTCTAACAACACCTGACAATGTTTCTAGACAAATCTGATCTATAAAAGTGTCATCCAAACACGTGGTCCCCTGCTCCTCCAGAAGTGTTAAGGACCACATTGACACCCTCGCTCCAGCCCCTGCCAATTTCTGTAGTCACTCTTTTGCCGCTGGATCCTTTCCCTTCTCTCCCCTAAAGCACTCCCTTGTGCATCCCCTCCTTAAAAATCCTTCTGCTGACACTACCTGTCCGGCAAACTATCACCCGATCTCTATCACTCCTTTCCTCTGCAAACTTATGGAAATGCTGGACATCCCCCAGTTTACGCTCCACACTAAATCTGTTGGTTGTCTGCATGATCATCAGTCTGGCTTCAGAGCAGCCTGAGGCACAGAAACTGCTCTCCTGAACACCCGTGGAAGATCTGCTCTCTAATCTTGATTCTAGCCATCCTTCTGTACTCATCCTCCTTGACCTTTCCTCTGCTCTTGACATAAATCACGCCATCCTGATCAATCTATTCTGCGAAAACCTGGGCATCACGATTCAGGCCCTTTAGTGGCTGACCTCCTTTATCCTGGACTGACCCTCCCAGGTCCTACTTGGTTACTTTCTCTCCACCACCTTTCTCCCCACATGTGGTGCTCCCAATGGCTCTATCCTCTCACTGTGGCTTTTCAATGTCTACCTGGCCACTTTGGCCCGCCTGACCTCTACCTTCTACTCTAACTCACAGTGTTATGCAGATGACACTCAACTCTCTTTCATGCTCCCCTCAGCCTCCTAACCTCTCTCGCTCATTCCTGACTGTCTATCCACTATTCAGGATTGGTTAATCTCCAACATTCTCTGCCTTTAGGCCAGTAAAACAGAGATCCTTCTCATCGGGCCCCTGCTCCTGTTGTCCCTCTGTCACTCTGGTCGCCTACTCGTGCCCTGTTGCTTTGCCTTCCTGTAAGGCAAAACACCTTGGTATCATCTTCGATTCCACTCTCTCCCTCTCTCTTCACATCGGTATGACGCCCATTCATTGCCCATTTTTTGTGGCATTTTTTGCCGCGGATTCTTTGCCACAAATATCCATTGAAAAATATGGGGGTTGGGTAAAGGGATATAAGGTGTTGGGACTAGATTGTAAATAGGTGGGAAGGGGAATTTGGGGGGTATCCCCCCAAAAGACTTGATGAGATTTTGCGGCAGAACATCAGCACTAAAAATATTGCAAAACAAAAACGTAATGCCATAGAGCTCTCACATCAAGGAACTTGCCAACTAGGCTCACTACCAGCATCACCTCCAACGCCTCTTTCTCAATCTGCCTTCCTCTACTATCCGCCCTCTGGAACTAATCCAGAACAGGACTGCAAGACTTATACTTGGCCTGAAGCCCAGGGACCGTATCTCTCCAGCCCTGAAAATATCTCCAATGGCTCTCGGTAGCTGCAAGGATCAAGTTCAAGAACCTCTGCATCATCGACAAGGCTTTCTGGGCCGGGGGGCCCACACTACATCCAACTCTCTCTTCTAAAATACCTTCCTTCTCGAGCTCTTCACTCAACTAGCTCCTACTCTCTGAGGATCAGATGCTTTTCCAGGCAGAGAGTGGGGGTAGATCTCTTTCCTCTTCCGGTGACTTCCTCTGGAATGGCCTCCCTGCCCTCTCAAACTACAGCTGAATCACCTGAAGTTTCTTGAAGCTGCTCAAGACCTTCCTTTTCTCCTCTGCTTTCTCTCACTCTCTCCCCTGCTGACCTACAGGCCTGTTGCTCCAACTGGTTGCTTGGCTACCCCCAGAGTCTTACTGGGTACCAGGCTCCTCCATGATCATTCTCCCTGACACTGCCTCCAGGTCTACTGCGCACTTAGGTGCTGTAACCATAAGCTCTGCAGTCCCCTGCCTCCTTGCACTTACCCAGAGCCGCACTGCCCTGGCTGCACTTACTCAGAGCATTGCTGCCCTGATTGCACTTCCCCTTCTCTCTCCTTGGCACTTCCCCCCTCTCCCTTCCCCCTGTATGTTTGCAATGTCACACTTGCACGATCGGAATGACAATAGGCCTTCTAAGATGTTTTTCTTGTCCTCCCTCTGCCCCCCCTTGTCTTGTCGTATCTAGAAACACTTGTCTACATGTGTGTTATAAATGACATATCATATCCATACATCTTTCCAGACCCATTAGGAAACCTGTTCCTGTGAGTCATATTGGATACATGTTGTTTTCACTGCTCTATAAAATGGAGGTAAATGGCATGCAGAGAAATTGTAGGGTTAGTTAGCTACCCAACGGCAGACAGAGTGATATGATAATGTACAGCAAACAGAGCTTGAGACCAGACTATAGCCTGAGCTCTGCCTATCATCCTGACTGTATAGAGGGGCCCCTGTTCTGGGGCTTGCTCTCTAGACCACCACCCCACACTTCAATGATCAGCCCTCTGCAATATAATATATTTAATGACTATTCCACTGAAACCCCACCAAGGGCAACTTTGGATTTGATGAATTGTGTAAGCTAAGGTGCTCTTCTTGCTGTTATTCCGACAGTCTATACCTTCACATTTCCAATCTCTGAGAGATGAATAGCTGGCAGTATAACAAGAAATTACCCATTTGAATCCTGGAGACTGGCCCAACACTTCCTGCTTGTGGCTGGGTCGGTTGGACCGATTTCCATTTAAATTATGGTCAACCCATGCAAATTACACTGGTTATATGGTTAATGCTGAGCCAGTCAAAATTACTCTAAATCCTGTGAAGCCCCTGACATGTGTACCGCAGTATCTTATTTTTCAACAGGTTGAAGAAGGCATTTGCCCAGTAATAGAACCCCTTCTTCAACAAGTTATTATTGTATCAACCCACAGACCCTGCAACACTCTGACGTTGCCCAAAAAGAAGCTAGGTAAAGAGGTGTATTATTTTATTCAGGACCTGCGTGCAAGTAATGCAACCATGTTACTGGCTTTTCAGGTAGTGCCTAATCCAGCCACTATCCTGTCATATATTCCTTACTCAGTCAATTATTTCAAAGTTGTGGATTTGTTTTTTATTTTTCACCATACCCATACACTCTGATAGTCAGAATTTGTATGCATTTACCCATAACTCCAAGCAATATACATTCACTAGGCTTCCAATGGTATACGTAGTACCAATCTGTTCTACCAAATTTTAAAGAAAGATCTTGTTTCAGTTCAGTTCCCAGGAGGGTCAACAATGGTGCAGTATGCAGACGATCTGCTACTAGCTTTCCTCTTCTCAGAAGCATATGAGAAAGACTCTCTCATTCTGTTGAAAGCTCTTGCTGAAAAAGGTCACATGGAATCTAAAACGCAGTTACAGTTATGTGCACATTGAGTGCGATACCTGGTTCATGACATTTCAGATAGAAAAAGACATTTGTCCCAATATCGGATTGCTGCAATCCAGAAAGTCCAAAAGCCCCAGACTAGAAAGCACATGAGAGTGTTCCTCAGAATAGGCAGTTACTGTGGACAATGGTTTCCAGTATATGTATCCCTAAATATGCCCCTTCAAAACCTCACACATCATTTGACCCGAATCCCCTGCCATGTCCTCAGGAAGCAGAAGATGCCTTTGTCACCATTAAGCAAGCACTCAGAAAAGCTCCAGCTTTAGGTTTGCAAGACTATAGTAAACCCTTTATGCTCTACTGCGATAAGCATAACAGGTTTGGTCAAGGTGTGTTGAATCAGTGGCACAGTAATAAACAACTGCCCATATCCCACAACAGTGTATATTTAGTTCCAGTAGCAGCGGGACTCACAGATTGTTTGTGAGTCATGGCTGCTGCTGCACTGTTAATAGAAAACTGATTCGCTAATGCAGGGACGTCCTCTGCCATGCTATGTTGTCACTGCTGCTAAAAGGGTAGACACAAAATACGTCTAACTCCCGCCTCCCCAATATGAAAAGTTGCTTATTTCTTTCTGTCAATGTAACTCTGGACCTATGTTCAGTCCTGAACCCTGCCTGCTTTCTGCCACTCTGTCAAGTTGTAGTGGAGACGCTCATGTTGTGGCGTGCTGATTTGCCAGATATGCCCATATTGAATCCTGATCTGATGATCTTTGTGGACGGATCTTGCATCTGTGTTCCAGAAACTGAGAAATTGGTCTCTGGTTATTCTGAATGTACCCCCTGCACAGTTTTAGAAGCATATGTATTACCTATGAAAAATTCAGCACAGGTTGCCAAACTCACAGCTCTCACCCATGTCGGGACCCTAGTCTGCAAAAGATCAGCTATGATCCATGCCTACTCCAGGTACACCCACAGGGTGTTGCACAACTTCAGAGTTCTTTGGAAGCAGTGTGGGTATTTAACATCCATGGGAACCCAATATTGAAATGAAAATATGTGTCAGCTTTATTGAATGCATTGTTACTTCCTGCAGCGGTACCTATTGTTAAATGTAAGAGACATGAACCCTCTCTGTTATTTACAGAATAAAGGAAATACACTAGCAGATGGTGCAGCTTGTCAGTGGCCTTAAATGGGCCCCTTGCTCCTAATTAATGTTGTGTTCATGTTACAGTGGAACGGTCACCAATCACTTCCCAGTCCAGTCTGGCATTCTTCCAAGACAGAGCCTCTGAAGCTGAAAAGGTGACCTGGACCCAATGGTATTGTACACTGGGAGTAGATTCCAAGTAGCATTCCCCAGACGTGCACCTGGTGGCACCCAAGGTACTCCTCCCCTATCTAGTCTGTGAGCTCATGGCTTAGCCCATTTAGGTACAAATTCTATGATTACTCGATTGCAGTGAAATTGGATGGCCTTTGGTGTAGCCTCTATGGCTGAATGTTGTTGTGAGAATTATGTTGCATGTTTCACATATAATGTTGGGAGAGAGGTAGCTACGAGGCTGCCTGCTTGTCGAGTACCAGAAGGTCCCATTCTGCACGTGCAGACAGACATCCTGCTCCCCATCAGCATGAATTTTGCATACTGCTTTGCCATAGTAGAGGTATTCTCTGGGTGAGCATACCCATGATGAAAGTCAGACGCTGTTACAGTGGCTAAAAGGTTATTGGCAGAGTTCATACCCCGATTTTAATTGCCTCCTATTATTGACAGTGATCAACATACCCATTGTACTGGTCAGATTATAGAGAAGTGTCCAAAGGTTTAGGGATGGCTCAACAGTTCCATTGTGCTTACCTCCCTCAATACAGCTCCTATGTGAAATGACACAACAGGGATATCAAGTTGAGGCTGCCTAAAGTGTGTGAAGAGACAGGGATGAAATGGCCCCAATCCTTGCCTTTAGCAATGTTTGTCATGCGCAGTAATTCCTAGCTAATCACAAACTGTCTGCCCATGAAATCCTCACAGACCATCCCATGAGAATGGGAACTGAACCCCCAGCAATCCCACATATACAGAGTTTGTCTTTAGAGGACGATCCATTACTCCAGTACTGTTGCATCTTGAACAAAACTGTTCAATCTCTCCATGCTCAGTTCTGTGAGGCCCTATTTAATCCAGCTACTGAGCCCTGCCTCCCTCTACAGCCAGGACACTGGGACCTGGTGAAGGTGCATCAGCAAAAATGTGATTCAGCCCTGGTGATGCGTCCCATTTCAGGTTCGCCAGACCACAAACACTGCAGTGAAGTGTGAAAGGATCTCGGCTTGGATCTATGCAGCACACCGCTGCAAAATCCCCACCCCAGCAGACAACCCCATCTCTGCTTCGACTGATTTTTCTCGACTTGGCTCCAGTTCCACCATGAACACAGACTCCTCTATCAGTGATGCCAGAATCAAATGGGCAGTACCAGAAGATTAGGGTGTGGGTCTTGATCACTAATTATTCTCTCGTGTGGAATCAGGACTTGCAGATGCTGAATCTCTTCCATACAGTGTGGTCTCTGAGGTAGCTATTGCTCCTTCATCAGGCAGTTGAGGTCCCGAAGGAAATTACCCCAATTCAGACCTCTCTTATGGCATACCACCTTCAGTGCCTGACCTCTCTGGATCTCACAGCATAGCCTCCGAACCATGCACTTTGCAAGCCTGTCGTAGAATTCTTGAGAACCAATAGTATTGAACAAAGTTGCAGCTGGACAGGTCACTCGTCCCTGGATTGGGCCCCCTGGTGATAATGAATCCCCCTGAAGGTGGCAGTGCACTGGCAAGATGTAGAAGCCACCAGTGTTGATTTACAGATATTTATGGCCCGATTGGTATCATCTGCTGGTCATTCTTTTCGTTCAAGTATGAACTGTAAATTATGGAATTCTTCGCTCAGTACCTGATTTATGTTGGAACTTTTTAACAGTGACGTTTACTTTGCTACAGAGCCTATAAAACGTAGAACTGGGGGTTTTGCATATTATACGTGCCTCGCACATCACTTGTCCTGATGAACTGAATCACATTTTGGTGTCCTAGCCACTAACATTATGCTGGAGCTATGACACAATTTCTGAAACTGGATATTCGAGGATTGGTTCTAGTATACACAATGTCTGGTTATATTTCTGTTATTATCATTATTGCCTGGATACTGATACATTATCATTTGACTGTGACTGCTTTTTCCACACTACTTGTCATGAAAACAATGATACCTCTGAAAATGCCTGGGTTCACAGTAAAAATACTTATTTACACCTCTTCTGGCAGTATGTCTGCATTTTTAATCTCATTGAATGCTTGTTTGTGCCCACCTTCCTTTTGACTTATCCTCCAAGTTCCCTATTGCACCCATTCCCTTCCAGTGGGGGGACGTCTGTCTGGATCTTAAACTGGTCCCAAGTCTCAGGACCCTGCCGGGATGCTCATGCTCATTTGGGTTTTATCCATCCTCGGATTTTTCCTATCCCATATCAAGTACGCATTAGGCAAGCAGTACTCCATCTTTGCTCACCAGCAACTGGATTAGTAAATGACACCAATCTGGGTTCTTTGTTAAAGGGAACTAGCAAGTGTCATAATTACTTGTCCACCAATACCAGTTCAATGGTGCACATTGCAAAGGGCTTGCTAGGGGCTTTTGTGGCTGTTCCCCCTGCTCTCCTGTTTTCCTGCTTCTTTGCATCCAGATACTTCAAAGTACTTAATTTGGTATGCTTGAATTGCAGTGGACTCAAACTAGGCCATAAGGAGGAATCTTACATCTTCATTGTAGACATGGTTTCCTTTTATGTGTATTTAACTGCTAACACTTATATGTCTTACTTTTAGATATTTACAAGGATTGGCTCCAGCCACTTCGCCTCCTCCCCTTCATTACCAGGAGTGCGCGTGCATTAGTCTGCAAACATTGCGAAGGGCTTGCTAAGGTCTGTTGTGGCTGTTTGGGCTGTGGGGTGGTAGGGCCCATCTAAGTGTTTGAATACACTATTTGTTTGAGCTGTTTGGTGTCACAAGTCGGATTAATCCCCTTGACTGTGCCATTCCGCTCTGACAGCCTGTATCATTTGCCCTGTTTCTACGTTTCTGCTGGGCTGATTTCTGTATTTGGTAAACGATGATATCGTTTTATCTTGTATGCACCCGGAATTCCGGTATTCGCTGTATATGTTGAAATCCGAAATGCCTACTGAAGTAGATACATTAAAGTTAGTAGAACGATTAAAGCGCACTTCTTTAAAAGCGGATTTGGTTTCTACTCACACTAAACCAAATACACCACTTACGCTTGCGCGTGCCTTGTCTTTATCCACTGATATTCATTTGTTCTATCCAGTTGGTCATTTTCTAAAATCTTCTCTGACTACCACCAACATATCGCTCGCGTCCCTTATTAAACTCTATGAGTCGCTAGACTCAAAGATTAACACGCAGTGAGCACTTTTAGAAAAACTAGTACTAAGTCAAAAAACCCATTTTTTTTAACCTGACAAATCTCAAGATTGTTGAGCCCATCCAGAATGTTCTGCAAGGCAACCCCTGTGTAACGTCAGCATCTGATGATTCACTGATCTGCCTATCCATTGAGACAACTGCTAATCAATCCTCAAAATGCCTCTGACTAAATTGAAACTTCAAAAACTCAAGTCACTGAAAATCAAAAAAAGAAAGTTTCCAAGTAGATACTCCAAAGACGGTCATCATCAAAACTCCCACCATAAATATTGTAAACAATCCCATTATGTGTGACCTAGCTGATGAAATTATAAAAAAAGCTGGAAATATAGTGAGTTCATGATCTTCACCAAAGTTCCTAAAATATCTTCTGGCTAAACAAACTCAATTTGATCAAGAAATAAAGAGCAAGAATATAAAGCTTGTTTCGTCACAAAATCACCCTGCTTCTAAATGTTTTATAAAATCTTAATCCAAACCCAAAAGTCTTCAAATTAAAAAAAACAAAAAAAATATATCTGACTCACGTCCAGCAAGAGCCATTGGACGATTTATTAGATGAGATTGAGATCCAGAAGACCCAATGTCAAGTCCCTCATCTGAAGTCACATAATCCATCTATCCTTGTCCAAGAAGCAGAGCCCAATCTTGGACATCCAGATGATGGTTTCTGTACTCTAGAACAGAGGAAAAACGAGATTGAGAAATCTCTCCATCGATGTTTTAAAAACACAGCGCCTTTAAAAATAAAAACAAGCACCCAACAATTAATGACAAACCGTTTCCCCACCTGCTCTGGCCTAGAGCTTGCCAAACCTTATCACCCAAACAAAAATGATTTTGACACAACCTTAATAAGTAAGGCTCTGCCAAATAAGGGACAGCATAAACCACACTCATTTTACAATACTCTACTCATTAAATGAAGACCCAATCCATGCCCCTCATATGACCTTAACAGAACAAGCATTTTAAACATCTTTAGCGAGTTCATTAGTCTAGAAGATCTTACATCTTCTGATATAGATCAAGTAGAGTTTATTCATGACTCGAACCTCGCTTCTGCCAGATTGTGGATAAAATCCGGTTTAGTGATGAATACAATATGGCAAGCTAAAAACTCACTTTTTGACCTTGGGTTTGTATTATCACATGAAAGATTTCAATCAAAAGACTGCAAAGTGAAAGAGCAAAATTCCTATGGTTCGCTTGTTACACATGGTGAAGAAGTTTCCAATTTTAAAATAACCTGTTCATAAAAATGACTGTACGAAAGATTCCATACCCAGTCCCCATCTGTTTCCTTCCAGAATCAAAAGTGACACCTTGATGAACTGTAGCAATGAGAGACAAAAAACCTTCAAAGCTTTCATTTAATCAGCTGGAACACGAGAGGCCACAGCCATTTGATACATTCCAACACTCATGCCCTTCATAACTATGATATAATAGCACTTCAGGAAACCTGCCTAGTTGAAACTCCCATATGGGACATTCATTCAATCTTAGTCATTCCAGCCATTCTTCAAAAAAAGTGCAGACCCATGGCGGGGCTCCTTGTGGCAGACAAACTTTCATCTGACTGTAAATTGGTGAGTTAGACCAACCCAAATAAGTTTATCCAGTTGGTGAAAATCTGCATTGGAGCCAAGGTAGTAGCTTTGTTAAACACATATTGGAATCAGCGCTGTATTGGACATGATGGTTTCTTTAAAGATATCGAGCAGATGCTCGATTTAATTAGTTTAGATTCTTCAATAACAGCGTCCTTTATAGTGGGTGATCTTAACCTACACTGCATATCTCCAAATGCAAAAAATGATGGCGCCCTCCTCTGTTGCTGGTCATCTTTGATGACAAACAGACAATTCCTTATACTCTATGGAGCGGTCGAAGGGGATATACCACCAAACCCAACATGGCATAGACAGGGACAACATGCCTTAATTGACTTCATCTATACCGACCGGCCAATGTTTGCTACCATAGATATTTTTAGAATTATGAAGCAGCACTCAATTGGCGATGGCCAACTAACATTGGCATGGCACTGGATGGTGCCACCCCTCTCAAGCTACGGTGGTAAACTAAACACCAATCTTATAGTGACTGGCGGCCGGAATCACTTACGATGGTCTTCCAATTCACGGACTAAACTTCATGAGTGTTTGTGCTCTAACTCATTCAAGCTAGCAAACACAGAACACAGTGACAGACTATGGGCCTCATTACGAGGTATGCCAGTAACCATGCCGCTATTGGCGGCATGGCTGCCGGCAAAACCGCATCCGTGTCCTCGGAAGGAGGACTTATCGGACCATTCCGAGTTCGGATGGCCCGGTAATTCCTCACTCGAGGACACGGACACGGTTCATCCCCATTCCCATTTCAGCCCCCATAGGGCTGAATGGGAATGGGAGTAAACAACGGGCCATTACGAGATGGCCCGTTGTTTGCTCCCTCTTCCCCTCGCGGGACCCGGTATGCACGCCTGGTTTTCCCAGGCGTGCTTAACGTGTCCCGCGAGGGGACCTCATAATGTGGCGAACGGGTTGAACGGCGCCGTAGCCTTTTACGGCGCCGTTTAACCCGTTCCGCCAGGGTCGTAATGAGGCCCTATATGTTGCAGCTCTCCACCTTTTTCAACAGAATTTTCCTAAAACAAATAAACCAAATGTTCTTTAAACATACCCATATATACGTCCCAATAATTCACAATGAAAAAGCTTGCCTTCACAGTTCTATTAGACTTTAAACAAAAGTGTCCATAGAAGAAAGAATTACCAAAACACGATGTCTACAAAATCATTATAAGAACTGTCTGAAATCTAGGAAGGCTCTAATGTATCAACAAGATAGCGAGCACATGCTCCAACTTATTGCATCAAAAAAATCTGGAGCCATTTGGCAATTATTAAATCGAGCAATTAATTCCTCACAAGTATCCCGGCAGATAAATTGCATTGTTTATTCATTTATATGGCGCTCCTGACCCTGAGGTATCTGGACGCAGTACATTCAGGGGCCGATTCATGGAACAAACGTGCGCCAAAAATCTACGCGCAAGCAGGCGCAAGCAGGCGCAAGCGGAAAAAAACAGGCGCACGCGCACGCGTGCGATTCATGGAAGTCCCTGCGCGTCTTCCTCGGGATGTGCGCCAAACCCGTGCATGGTGCACACGTCACTGCAACATCCCGAAAGATGTGCGCGACGCGCACAGTGAAAGCGCACAACCTCTGCGCATACACTAGAAAGTGGGCGGAACACGGGGCGTAACACGCGGAATGGGAAACAACTCGCGAAAACAAGGGCGTAACTGGGGATGTACTGCAGGGAAGCAGACAGAACGCCCACACGCACCCGAACCACACGTATTCATGGAATCGAATAGGGAAAAGCCACGCACAGCGAAAGACACGCACAAGCCCAAACACGCCCGCCACACGAAGGCAGGCGGTAGCGTCCCTGCGCATTACAAAAGTGGCAACATACAGCAATAGTGCCTGCGCGAGCAGGGTACGCATATCTCAGGGGTGCGCGGGAAGTTCCACACGCGATTCCATCAGGGTGCGTGTATTTCGGGGTGCGCGTGAAGTTCCACACACGATTCCATCAGGGTACGTGTATTTCGGGGTGCACGTGAAGTTCCACACGTGATATCAGCAGGGTACGTGTATTCCAGGGGTGCGCGGGAAGTTCCACACGTGATTCCATCAGGGTACGTGTATTTCAGGGTGCAGGTGGAGTTACACATGCGATTTCATCATGGTACGTGTATTTCAGGGGTGCGCAGGAATTTCCACACGCGATTGGGCCCATGCGAGCAGGGTACGCGTATCTCAGGGGTGCGCGGGAAGTTCCACACGCGATTCCATCAGGGTACGTGTATTTCGGGGTGCGCGTGAAGTTCCACACGTGATATCAGCAGGGTACGTGTATTTCAGGGTGCAGGGGAAGTCACACACGCGATTACCGCCAGGGCACGTGTATTTCAGGGGTGCGCGTGAAGTTCCACACGCGACATCAGCAGGGTACGTGTATTTCAGGGTGCAGGGGAAGTTACACACGCGAAATCAGCAGGGTACGTGTATTCCAGGGGTGCGCGGGAAGTTCCACACGCGATTGCATCATGGTACGTGTATTTCGGGGTGCGGGGGAAGTTACACATGCAAAATCAGCAGGGTACGTGTATTCCAGGGGTGCGCGGGAACTTCCACACGCGATTCCATCAGGGTACGTGTATTTCAGGGTGCAGGTGGAGTTACACACGCGATTTCATCATGGTACGTGTATTTCAGGGGTGCGCGGGAATTTCCACACGCGAATGGGCCCGTGCGAGCAGGGTACGCGTATCTCAGGGGTGCGCGGGAAGTTCCACACGTGATTCCATCAGGGTACGTGTATTTCGGGGTGCGCGTGAAGTTCCACACGCGATATCAGCAGGGTACGTGTATTTCAGGGTGCAGGGGAAGTTACACACGCATAATCAGCAGGGTACGTGTATTCCAGGGGTGCGCGGGAAGTCCCACACGCAATTCCATCAGGGTACGTGTATTTCGGGGTGCGGGGGAAGTTACACACGCGAAATCAGCAGGGTACGTGTATTCCAGGGTTGCGCGGGAAGTTCCACACGCGATTCCATCAGGGTACGTGTATTTCAGGGTGTGGGGGAAGTTCGACACGTGATTCCATCAGGGTACGTGTATTACAGGGGTGCGCGGGGAGCACCACACGTGAATTGCACGTGTGGGCCCTCCCAGATGTTCCCTCTACACCCTCCACAGCACCTGCAGGTGGCTCCCACCACAGGGGCCTACCCTGCACATGTCCTGCAGGCACCCCATCCACCATGGCCATGCCCCCCAGCCAACCAACATGTCAACTTGCACTACTGCCCACCAACGCATGTCCCCCTGCACCCCCAGCCACCAGGGGCACCCTCCACAGGCCCCCACCCATGTCTCCCACCACCCCCACCCCCCAGCCACCAGGGGCAGCCTCCACCAGGCCCCCACCCATGTCTCCCAGCACCCCCACCCCCCAGCACTGTGGGGCACCTGCCACCAGGCCCCCACCCATGTCTCCCACCACCCCCACCCCCCCAGTCACCAGGGGCAGCCTCCACCAGGCCCCCACCCATGTCTCCCACCACCCCCACCCCCCAGCAGTGCAGGGGCACCCACCACCAGGCCCCCACCCATGTCTCCCAGCACCCCCACCCCCCAGCCACCAGGGGCACAAACCACCAGGCCCCCACCCATGTCTCCCAGCACCCCCACCCCCCAGCCACCAGGGGCACCAACCACCAGGCCCCCACCCATGTCTCCCAGCACCCCCACCTCCCAGCCACCAGGGGCACCCGCCAGCAGGCCCCCACCCATGTCAAACTCATGTTCCCCACCCCCCCTAGCCCCCAGCACTGTGGGGCACCTGCCAGCAGGCCCCCACCCATGCGCAACTCATGTTCCCCACCTCCCCACCCCCCAGCACTGTGGCAGCAGGCCCCCACCCATGTCTCCCAGCACCCCCATCCCCCAGCCACCAGGGGCAGCCTCCACCAGGCCCCCACCCATGTCTCCCACATCCCCCACCCCCCAGCAGTGCAGGGGCACCCACCACCAGGCCCCCACCCATGTCTCCCACCACCCCCACCCCCCAGCCACCAGGGGCAGCCTCCACCAGGACCCCACCCATGTCTCCCAGCACCCACACCCCCCAGCACTGTGGGGCACCTGCCAGCAGGCCCCCACCCATGTGCATCTCATGTACCCCTGCACCCCAACCCCCCAGCACTGTGGGGCACCTGCCAGCAGGCCCCCACCCATGTCTCCCAGCACCCCCATCCCCCAGCCACCAGGGGCACCCTCCACCAGGCCCCCACTCATGTCCCCTATCACCCCCACCCCCAGCAGTGCAGGGGCAGCCCCCACCAGGCCCCCACTCATGTCTCCCACCACACCCACCCCCCAGCCACCAGGGGCAGCCTCCACCAGGCCCCCACCCATGTCTCCCAGCACCCACACCCCCCAGCACTGTGGGGCACCTGCCAGCAGGCCCCCACCCATGTGCAACTCATGCACCCCTGCACCCCCACCCCCCAGCACTGTGGGGCACCTGCCAGCAGGCCCCCACCCATGTCCAACTCATGTTCCCCACCACCCCCACCCCCCAGCACTGTGGGGCACCTGCCAGCAGGCCCCCACCCATGTCCAACTCATGTTCCCCACCACCCCCACCCCCCAGCAGTGCAGGGGCACCCACCACCAGGCCCCCACCCATGTCTCCCACCACCCCCACCCCCCAGCAGTGCAGGGGCACCCACCACCAGGCCCCCACCCATGTCTCCCAGCACTCCCACCCCCCAGCCACCAGGGGCACCCTCCACCAGGCCCCCACCCATGTCTCCCACCACCCCCACCCCCCCAGTCACCAGGGGCAGCCTCGACCAGGCCCCCACCCATGTCTCCCACCACCCCCACCCCCCAGCAGTGCACGGGCACCCACCACCAGGCCCCCACCCATGTCTCCCACCACCCCCACCCCCCAGCCACCAGGGGCAGCCTCCACCAGGCCCCCACCCATGTCTCCCAGCAGCCACACCCCCCAGCACTGTGGGGCACCTGCCAGCAGGCCACCACCCATGTCTCCCAGCACCCCCACCCCCCAGCCACCAGGGGCACCAACCACCAGGCCCCCACCCATGTCTCCCAGCACCCCCACCCCCCAGCCACCAGGGGCACCCTCCACCAGGCCCCCACCCATGTCTCCCACCACCCCCACCCCCCAGCCACCATGGCCAGCCCCCACCAGGCCCCCACTCATGTCCCCTATCACCCACACCCCCCAGCCACCATGGGCAGCCTCCACCAGGTCCTCACAATCCCCAATCATGTGCGTTATGGTCAGCCTCCACAGCCAAAAAGCCCTACCAAGTAACCCATTCACCCACATGGAAATGGAAATTACATGTTACACCCCCAATGTTCATAAAGCAAATGAACCCATGTCCGTCACACACAATGGTTGCAATTGAATGGGAAAACACCCAACATGACATGCATGAAACCAATGAGATGATACCACACAGTGAAGTATGAAAACAAAATTGTATTAAAAAAAATAAGAATGCAAATGAAAAGTTAACAAACTACAATGCCAATGAAAAAAAGATAAGCTGCATGTCCGTGTAAAAAAATAAAAACACCAAATCCAAATCCAAAAAAATGTTGTCCAAAGTCAAATGAAAAATAAAATCAATCCAATGAAGAACTATGTACAAAACATCCAAGGGTCCATGAGCCCAACTGAACAAAGGAAACCTACAAAAAACCCTAACTAAAATGCAACTATATACAAAAAGTGGAGCAGTGTCCGTCGACTCCAAATCATAATAAGAAACAAAGGAAACCTAAAACTAAAAAACTATATACAAAGGCGGCGGGCAAGTCCAGCAGCTCACTCCGTGGTGTTCCGGGCCAGGGCATCATCGAACTCCTGTTCGCTGTCCCGGAGGCGGTCCTGTTCCATGGTCCCGAGGGTCCGCAGGGACGACGCCGTGTCCTCCTCCAACCCCCTGCGGATTGCCTCGAGGCACTCGGCCCGCCTCAGGGCCCTCCGCATGGAGTTCTCCGCCCTGACCATTGTGAGCTGCGCCTCTTCCGCCCGCCGCCGCTCCGCACCTATCTGCTGGCCCAACCGCTGCCACACAGAAGACACACCCCGTCCTGGGTCAACCTGCCCTCCGGCCGATGCCTGCCCCTCCGATGTTTAAGGCCCCGAGCCACCACTTTGCTGCTGCTGCTGCTGCTGTGCCTCTGCCCGTGCACTGCCTCCTGCTGCCTGCACATCCTCCGCCGGCTGGGGTGCAGTTGTTGATGTGGCCACCCCTGCTGGACGTCCGACTCCCGACTGTGGCAGGGATGCCTCCTCTAAAAGCCTGGCTGCACCGTCAGAGGCAGCTCCACAGGGCACCCAGGTGACTGATGGGTGGGAAGATGGCACAGAGGACGACTGGCGCGTAGGGGGTCCAGTTGAGGAGGGGGTCGGAGCAAGCCCCATCAGACGGAGGAATCCGGCCTGGGTGACCTGTCCCAGCAGGCTGACGTGGTCAACGAGCCATTCGAGATGACGTGCAGTCTCTCCATGAAAAGACTGCAGGTCACCTCGCATGGCCCATTGACGCAACGCCACACCAGCCAGGACAGGCTCAACCCGGACCTGGATAGCCACGTCCGCAGGCAGAGGAAGGCCAGTTGACGTCAGCTCATCCCCTGCCTGAAAACGGGTCTGGACGTAGGCATCCCTGCTGGTGCAAGATGATGCAGGGACAGGATCGGGGACAGGATTGCACACAGGCACCTCCGCGGCGGCCTGTGCTGCCTCCTGTCCCTGGTCCTGCACTGCACCACTAGCACCAGTGGGATCCCCACCTCCAGACCCCGTCTCTGGTGCTTGCACGGCCTCCTCCTCCACCAAATCCCCCACCAACCTGGATGACTCTGTGCCATCTTCCCCTGTTGGGCCCTGTGGGGTCCCAGCTGCCCCTTCTGCTGCCGAGGAGTCCAACTCCAACCTCCGCCTCTTGGACCTCCCCCCGGCAGCTGCGGCCTGGGACGCGGCACCGGACTCCTCACTCCCCGACGAGATGACAACACGGGAGGGGAGCCGGGCCTTGCGTCTCCGGCTGGCGGTGGGATCCCCGCCGCTGTGCTCCACAGCACCTTCTCCGCCCTCTTCATCAGTTGACGCTGCAGACAGGGAGAAACAAAACACAGGCATCAGGGCACTGTACAATGGACACATACACACATGACAGTTGCACATGAGTGGCATTGGCAAACCTCAGACATGTCATCACAATCCCCAACACACATGTCATTACAACTCGCACACATGAGCCATACCACAGCCATATCGCAACTGCCACCACCATCCATACACATACAACAGCATGAGCAGCCAAAGGTGAGCCAGACATCACATGAAACACAGGAAGTGCACCACACATGTACACACACCACCACACTTGCATGCATGTGTACACCTCTGCCAAGTGTCGCACTGTTCAGACGGGCATCCATGTCACATCTGCCAATCAGGCTTCCACATACCGCTGTCACATGCATCTATGTTGCATCACTGTTGCACCCTTGTCAAATACACACACATGCACATGTACACAGTGCTGATACATGCAGCCGAAAACAACATACATGCGTGACATCACGGACATGTCTACTTACAAACACATTCATCCAAACATGTGTGCCCACACAACTGCATTTGGCATGCAAGCCTACACACACAAGCACCATCCATGTCTCACACATCACAGCCCTCGCATGTGTCAGCCCCACGGCCCTGTACACCCCCACCCATACTCGACCCCATACAAACAGATGTGCAACCTGCACACTACTGAATAATCACCACACGCACTGCTCACAATCAGTATGCATGTACACTCACCGCTCGACCCCAGACGGGTCTGCTTCTTTAGGACCTGGACGTGGAGCGCTGGGGATATGCGTTCCAGGACCCTCATCTGTTCTTCCGACAAGTGGCCCCGGCGCCCCTTGGCATCCGCTGCCTTCAAGAGGCGCCGGGCCTTGTTCAGGGTCCTGGACCTGAAGTCCTCCCAGCGCTTCCTGACATGTTGTAAATCGCGGACTGCCACCCCCTCCGCGTTGATGGCAGTCACGATGTCAGTCCAGATCCGAGTCCGTCCTTCCTTGTCGGCGCGGGAACTTCCGAAGAGGGCATCATACTGCCCCAGGACTTGCTCCACCAGGACACCAACTTTGGTGGCACTGAAGCTGGTGCCCCTCTGCCTCTCTGGCCGGGGGTTGTCAGTGGTCACAGATGGTGTTTGCCCCGACATGACAACCCCAGAGGCAGGAGTGGGTGGGCAACTGGGTCCTGGGGCTGGGCTGTGGAGCGATGGAATCCCAGTCGGGAGTCTTCGGTTCCAGCAGGGGTGGTCACAGCAACAGCACCCCTGGCTGATGTGCAGGCAGCAAATGGCAGTGCACGGTGGCAGCAGGCAGTCAGGCAGCAGCAGATGGCAGGTGGGAGCGTGCTCGGGGCTCTGGGGGGCAGTAGTTCGGCCTTCTGGGCAGGAGCGTGGTCTTCCGTGTGCTTACGCGTGGCCAGCTTGATACAGAGTGATTTGGCATGTGAAAAATCTGCACGTCAGCGTGTAATTCGAGGAAAGGCCCTTAGCGCGTAAGCGCGTCTGCACGCATACGCATTTTCATTGGACAGAAGGCCGCTCAAGCGCAAGCTGACGTGATGCGTACAGACGTGCATGGCCATTTCAGCGCGCGTGAAAAACTGCACGTCCGCGTGTAATATGAGGAAAGGGCCAATGCGCGTAAGCCTGCGTGGAAACTGCACGTCCGCGTGTAATACGTGGAAAGGGCCATGCGCGAAAGTGCGTGTGGAAACTGCACGTCCGCGTGTAATACGTGGAAATGGCCATGCACGTCTGTACGCGTCACGCTCCCACCTGCCAGTGGGGGCCTGGTGGAGGGTGCCCCACAGTGCTGGTGGGTGGGGGTGGTGGGGAACATTAGTTGGACATGAGTGGGGGCCTGCTGGCAGGTGCCCCACAGTGCTGGGAGGTGGGGGTGGTGGGGAACATGAGTTGGACATGGGTGGGGGCCTGCTGGCAGGTGCCCCACAGTGCTGGGGGGGGGGGTGGTGGGGAACATGAGTTGGACATGGGTGGGGGCCTGCTGGCAGGTGCCCCACAGTGCTGGGGGGTGGGGGGGGTGGGGAACATGAGTTGGACATGGGTGGGGGCCTGCTGGCAGGTGCCCCACAGTGCTGGGGAGTGGGGGTGGTGGGGAACATGAGTGGGGGCCTGGTGGGGGCTGCCCCTGCACTGCTGGGGGGCTGGGGGGGGTGGGAGACATGAGTGGGGGCCTGGTGGGGGCTGCCCCTGCACTGCTGGGGGTGGGGGTGATAGGGGACATGAGTGGGGGACTGGTGGAGGGTGCCCCACAGTGCTGGGGGGTGGGGGTGGTGGGGAACATGAGTTGGACATGGGTGGGGGCCTGCTGGCAGGTGCCCCACAGTGCTGGGGGGTGGGGGTGGTGGGGAACATGAGTTGGACATGGGTGGGGCCTGCTGGCAGGTGCCCCACAGTGCTGGGGGGTGGGGGTGGTGGGGAACATGAGTGGGGGCCTGATGGGGCTGCCCCTGCACTGCTGGGGCGGTGGGGGGGTGAACGACATGAGTGAGGGCCTGGTGGGGGCTGCCCCTGCACTGCTGGGGGTGGGGATGATAGGGGACATGAGTGGGGGCCTGGTGGAGGGTGCCCCACAGTGCTGGGGGGTGGGGGTGGTGGGGAACATGAGTTGGACATGGGTGGGGGCCTGCTGGCAGGTGCCCCACAGTGCTGGGGGGTGGGGGTGGTGGGGAACATGAGTTGGACATGGGTGGGGGCCTGCTGGCAGGTGCCCCACAGTGCTGGGGGGTGGGGGTGGTGGGGAACATGAGTTGGACATGGGTGGGGGCCTGCTGGCAGGTGCCCCACAGTGCTGGGGGTTGGGGGTGGTGGGGGACATGAGTTGGACATGGGTGGGGGCCTGCTGGCAGGTGCCCCACAGTGCTGGGGGGTGGGAGTGGTGGGAGACATGGGTGGGGGCCTGGTGGAGGCTGCCCCTGGGGAGTGGGGGGTTGGGGTGGTGGGAGACACGGGTGGGGGCCTGGTGGAGGCTGCCCCTGGTGGCTGGGGGGTGGGGGTGGTGGGAGACATGGGTGGGGGCCTGGTGGAGGGTGCCCCTGCACTGCTGGGGGGTGGGGGTGGTGGGAGACATGGGTGGGGGCCTGGTGGAGGCTGCAGGAGTGGGGGGTGGGGGTGGTGGGAGACATGGGTGGGGGCCTGGTGGAGGCTGCCCCTGGTGGCTGGGGGGTGGGTGTGGTGGGAGACATGGGTGGGGGCCTGGTGGAGGCTGCCCCTGGTGGCTGGGGGTGGGGGTGCTGGGAGACATGGGTGGGGGCCTGGTGGAGGCTGCCCCTGGGGGGTGGGGGTGGTGGGAGACATGGGTGGGGGACTGGTGGAGGCTGCCCCTGGGGAGTGGGGGGTGGGGGTGCTGGGAGACATGGGTGGGGGCCTGGTGGAGGCTGCCCCTGGGGAGTGGGGGGTGGGGGTGCTGGGAGACATGGGTGGGGGCCTGGTGGAGGCTGCCTCTGGGGGGTGGGGGTGGTGGGAGACATGGGTGGGGGCCTGGTGGAGGCTGCCCCTGGGGAGTGGGGGGTGGGGGTGGTGGGAGACATGGGTGGGGGCCTGGTGGAGGCTGCCCCTGGGGAGTGGGGGTTGGGGGTGGTGGGAGACATGGGAGGGGGCCTGGTGGTGGGTGCCCCTGCACTGCTGGGGGGTGTGGGTGCTGGGAGACATGGGTGGGGGCCTGGTGGTTGGTGCCCCTGGTGGCTGGGGGTGCAGGGGGACATGCGTTGGTGGGCAATAGTGCAAGTTGACATGTGGGTTGGCTGGGGGGCATGGCCATGGTGGATGGGGTGCCTGCAGGACATGTGCAGGGTAGGCCCCTGTGGTGTGAGCCACCTGCAGGTGCCGTGGAGGGTGTAGAGGGAACACCTGGGAGGGCCCACACGTGCAATTCACGTGTGGTGCTCCCCGCGCACCCCTGTAATACACGTACCCTGATGGAATCACGTGTCGAACTTCCCCCGCACCCCAAAATACACGTACCCTGATGGAATCGCGTGTGGAACTTCACGTGCAACCCTGGAATACACGTACCCTGCTGATATCGCGTGTGGAACTTCACGCGCACCCCGAAATACACGTACCCTGATGGAATCGCGTGTGGAACTTCCCGCGCACCCCTGGAATACACGTACCCTGCTGATTTCGCGTGTGTAACTTCCCCTGCACCCTGAAATACACGTACCCTGCTGATATCGCGTGTGGAACTTCACGCGCACCCATTAAATACACGTACCCTGCGGAAGTCACGTGTGTAACTTCCCCTGCACCCTGGAATACAAGTACCCTGCTGATATTGCGTGTGTAACTTCACGCGCACCCCTGGAATACACGTACCCTGCTGATATTGCGTGTGGAACTTCACGCGCACCCCGAAATACACGTACCCTGATGGAATCGCGTGTGGAACTTCCCGCGCACCCCTGAGATACGCGTACCCTGCTCGCACGGGCCCAATCGCGTGTGGAAATTCCCGCGCACCCCTGAGATACGCGTACCCTGCTCGCACGGGCCCAATCGCGTGTGGAAATTCCCGCGCACCCCTGAAATACACGTACCCTGCTGGAATCGCGTGTGTAACTTCCCCTGCACCCTGGAATACACGTACCCTGCTGATATCGCATGTGGAACTTCACACGCACCCCGAAATACACGTACCCTGATGGAATCGCGTGTGTAACTTCACACGCACCCCGGAATACACGTACCCTGATGGAATCGCGTGTGGAACTTCCCGCGCACCCCTGAGATACGCGTACCCTGCTCGCACGGGCCCAATCACGTGTGGAAATTCCCACGCACCCCTGAAATACACGTACCCTGCTGGAATCGCGTGTGTAACTTCCCCTGCACCCTGAAATACACGTACCCTGCTGATATCGCGTGTGGAAATTCCCGCGCACCCCTGAAATACACGTGCCATGATGAAATCGCGTGTGGAACTTCCCGCACACCCCTCAAATACGTGTACCCTGCTCGCACGGGGCCAATCGCGTGAGGTACTTCCCGCGCACCCCAGTGATACACGTAGCCTGCTTGCTGTGCTGGTACAGGGTTAGCGCAGGCCTTTGCGCTGGATTGGGTATATTGATGGCTTTTCCCTGTGCGAGAGGCGTTCTTGGGGGCGTAACTGGTGCTGCTGCAGGGTCGCTGCGCCACTGTGCGCCACGGCTGGTTTTGGTGGCTGGAATCCATGAATACGCTGTGCGCGGAAATGGATTTTTGTGCACGCGGCTGGTGCAGGGATTCGCACGCGCACACTGTGCGCCAGCCGCATGCGCCACTTGTGCGCTGAATTCTATGAATTGGCCCCTCAATGGTTACAAACATAATGGAGGGAAACCAATTTACAGTTTCATTTTGGCCAATTATCAATTATTTACAGCAGCAGTCCAATTTCTAGGGACAGAGAAGTCATTGGTTTACATAGTGAAATTAATAAACATAGTTACAGACAATAAGGAGAGTTATTAACAGGTTATTTACAGCAGTATTTATATTTACAGGTATGGATGAGTCATCGTTGTGCACAAGTCATACACAGTGGTCAGCGGATCGCAGCCAACATTTTACTTCATTCTTGAAGGTTTGAAAGGATGGTATGGCTCTGATGGAGTCTGGCATTGAGTTCATAAATGGGCCGCCATAACCGGGAAGCTGGTTCCTCCAGTCTTTTGTTGTTTGCATTTAGGGATCCTGAGACTGTTGGTTTGCACCAATCTTATGGGGCATTCTGTTGTGTGTCTAGTAAATCTCTCTGCAAGGTATTGTGGAGCCATGCTTGTCAGACATTTGAAGGTAAGATTAAGGGATTTGAACTTTATTCTGTCATTTATAGAGAGCCAGTTAGCGGTGCGCTGGTGTGAGAAATATGTTGGGTTTTTGAGATACCTAAGGCAGATCTTGAAGCATTATCTTGGAGTGATTGTAATTTGTTGATGTTGCATTTACTGGTACTGAGATATAGAGCATTGCAATAGTCCAGCTTTGATAATATGAGGGCACGTGCTACTGTGATACAGCTTTCCATGAAAAGGAACGGTTTACATGTGTAGATCAGTTTAAAAGTGTAGCTGGTGGCCGAGGCTGTCGTGTTTACTTGCTTATTAAGGTTCAGAGTTCAATCCAAATAGAAACCTAAGGTTTTTACCTTCTTTGAGACTTTAATGTTGCTTCCATCAATAATTAAGGATTTGTACTGGAGGGAAAGTTTGTTTAGTTTGTTAGTTGACCCGATAAGTAAGAGCTTGGTCTTATCATCACTGAGGCAAAGACCGTCAGTATCCATCCTGGTTTGTATGATCAAATAGATTTTGTTGAAAAATGCAGTGTCTGTTATAATCTCCTTGGATTGGGATAAGAATCTGGGTGTCGTCAGCATAGTTGGTATATGAGACACCCAGCATATCCAGAAAATCAAACAAGTGTTTAGTAAATATATTGTACATAGTTGGGGAGACACAGGAGCCCTGTGGCATTCCACATGTGATGGGTAGTGGATCCGCTGCAGAGGTAGGGGAGAATACTCTCATGGAGCAGTTGTCTAAGAAAGATTGAACTTAAATTGATTACTTGGTTGGATTTGGTTCTTCGCAGCTTCCCGGAGTATATTCTTCTGTGCCACTAGTGCATTCCTATGGAGCAGGGTTTTTTTTGCTATGATTTTCTCTTGAAGCATGGTTATTTTATTGCACATGGCATTTTGTATGTTGGTGCACCGTAATTGGTTTTTGATGCAGGTGTCAATGGGAGTGACAGGGGATTATAATTCTCTTAGGATAGAGAAAAGTTCCCTCGAGCTGGAGTTCCCTTTTTCAATTAGTTCGTTGAAGGTGACCTTTTTTGTTTCGATGATTTCCTTTTTATATCTGTCTGTGAGAGTGGTTAGATTATTTTTGTTTTGTTCAGTTGGGTTGTTTCTCCATTGATCTTCTGCATGTCTTTTTTCCTTGCGTAGTACTTTCAGACTGGGAGTGAACCAGACGTTCAGAAGGGCCCAAGATTTCTCTTTGCAGAGTTTTAGAGGTGCAATAGAGTCAATGACTCGGTTAATGGTGGAGTTGTATAGGTCAACAAGTGCAGTAGGGTCTGTTTGGAGGTTCGCAGTACTGGTGATAGGTTTGATAATGGGCAGGATGTTGCTGACTGTTATATCCCTTTTATTTCCTATTAAGGCTTTTGGGGCCATATCTTTGACTGAATTGATTGGTGGGATGTCTAGTATGGAGAACGAGATTAGATGGTGATCAATCCAGGTGCAAGGATCGATTGAAGTTATGGAGGTTTTGCAGTTAATGTCTGCAATTCAGTCCAGGGTACAGCCTTTCATATGTGTAGGGGCGTTAGTTTTGATGGTGAGGCCGGCTTCAGAGATTGTATTCGCAATGGTAGTGGCGTTAGCATCGTTGGGGTCTTGCAGACCTAAATTGAAGTCCCTGAGTATGATAGTTTGTGAACCAGGTTTAGTATTGATATTGAGAAGGGCTGTTAAATCTTCTTCAAAGGAAGTGATGGGGCCAGTAGGCCTTATACTAGGTGCATGTTGATTGTACGTGAAGCTGATAGGGGCAGTTTTACTGATAGGAGTTCAGTCGAAGGTAGTGACGACTGTTGTATGGCTCTTAAGCCCAAGTTGGATTTAGAGATGATGGCTAGGCCACCCCCTCTAGAGGTTTTTCTATCTGCCCTGAGGATAGTCTAGTTCTCGGGGACAGCTAGTGAAAGGGCTGGGCCTGCCGCTGGGTGAAGCCGGGTCTCTGTGACGGCTAAGAAATCTAATTGGTTAAGTACAATAATGTATGCTATGTCTGTGGCATGGGCCACTATGGGTCTTGCATTAATTAGTGCTCCTTTCCTTCATGGGGTTTCTAATCTAGTTTCTTGTTTAGGACATTAGAGTGGAGAGGTGGAATAGTAGGCTTCACAGTAGGTGAGATAGTAGTCCTTTTTCTGAGTTTAGGTGTAGTTTGTTTATTCTGTATGTTGACAGTAGTTGAGAGTTTAGTAAGTCTTGAGCCTAGTCTAAGGTTTTGTACATTGATAGGGCAGGGTTGGTTAGGTTTATGTCTCATTGCAAATTTCTGGATCCATTTGGCTGGTGATGTAAGGTCAGGGGGGAGATCTGGTACACCAAGAGGCTGGTAGTCCTCTGTCCTGTGTAGGATTGAGAGGTGGCAGATTGTTGGGCAAATTTGGTTAGATTGGGGTGGATTTCTTCTTATCAGTGAAGGCGAATGGGTTCATGTGGTTGGCCGTTTTGGGACTCTCAGAGGTGGGGAGGGTAAAGCCATATGGTTGGCTTTGTGGTTCGAAAGAAGCCAAATGCATATAAGGCAGAGTTGCACTAGTTTTAGGGTCTACTTTGGTTGAGCAAATTGCATGATTGGAGTTAGTCGAATGATGTGAGTTTTGGTATAGCCAAAGGTAAAGACTGTGTAAAAAGTGTATGTAGTTTCACTGTGCTAAGCGTGCAATGCAGTACAAGGCTAGGTCAGCATATTAGGCTGGTCAAATACAATACCGCGACTAGGTTAGCATATTAGGCCAGTTCAATGCAGTGCAGGGCTA
The DNA here is from genome assembly GCF_040938575.1 of Ambystoma mexicanum. Lineage (NCBI taxonomy): Eukaryota > Metazoa > Chordata > Amphibia > Caudata > Ambystomatidae > Ambystoma > Ambystoma mexicanum. The sequence goes on along the minus strand of NC_090941.1, from coordinate 457,166,981 downwards.
GGTCGTCACAATAGGCTAGTACAATACTATACAGAACTAGGTCAACCATATAGCCTAGTCCAATGCAATACAGAGGCTGGGTTAGCATATTAGGCCAGTTCAATGCAGTGCAGGGCTAGGTCATCATAATAGGCTAGTACAATACAGTATAAGACTAGGTCAGCATAATAGGCTGGTCCAATACAATACCACGACTAGGTTAGCATATTAGGCCAATTCAATGCAGTGTAAGGCTAGGTCATCATGATAGGCTAGTACAAAATAGTCTAAGGCTAGGTCAGCATAATAGGCTGATCCAATACAATACCACGACTAGGTTAGCATATTAGGCCAGTTCAATGCAGTGCAAGGCTAGCTAATCATAATAGGCTAGTACAATACAGTCTAAGGCTAGGTCAGCTTAATAGGCTAGACCAGTACAATAAAAGAGCTCGATTGGCATAATCAGCAAGGATAATACCATGCAAGGCTGCCAAAGGCTGGGTCAGCTTATTTAGGCCAGTTCAGTGCGATTCATGTGACTGTGAGCCGATGTGCGCAGTAGATCGGTGGGCGTAGTGCTGCTTAGTTAGGTAAGGAGGAGTCGGCCCGTAGGGTGGCTGGGTATTACGGTGAGCTGGAAGGAATGGTTGGAGATGTGGACAACCTATGGTAAGAGTACTTGATGTGAGGGAAGGTGCAGAATTATGTTCGGCGGGGGCAGGATGGGATGCGAGATTGGCAGGTTCAACAATACTGGTTAAGTGTCATCTCGTCCAACCGAGTAATTGTACTAATATATGGAAGGTAAGGCGCTTGAAAAGAGGGCACGCTCATCTGTATGGTTATGCGCTAATGCGCACCAAAGCGCGCAGGGGCAAACAGGGCATTTGCCTAGCGGGACTGGCTTCCGCCTGTCGGCGGATGTCTCCATTTCAAAAGCTAAAGCTGTTGCCTAGCAACGCATTAGCAGCCGGGGGTATGGAGTGGGCGGCCATCTTAGAGACAGGCAGCCTCAAACGTGTGAGCAAAGTAAAATAGTGAAATTCATCCACACCAATGGATTTCTGGAGCCAGAATCAGGCAGTGTGTTCCTTATTAACACCGCCAAGTTCACCTCACAGGTGGATGTTGCAGAGTAGTTTGCCCAGGTGATCGCACTGCGGCACGCGTCGAGGGATGGCTGATCCAGCTGCTCCTGCAGCACGGGGATCGCAGCCACTGTGAAGAAGGTGTTGAGGTTGTGGGGAGAGGGCTCCTGCCATTTCCGCTGTCCAGGTAAATGCTGTTGATGAGCGGGCATGGATAGATAATTGTTCTGATCTCTATGTCTGTCATGATAACACGCAGGTTCTCACTTCTGGTGTTCCCATAGAAAGCATACAATTCCCAAAATGTGATCCTGATGACATAATATTCTACATATCAAAACGCAATAACTCGAGAGCTCCAGGACTTGATGGTTTATCTAATACCATACTAAAAGCCAATCCAGAGCTCTAGGGCAAAATCTTATGTCAAATTGTTTGTGAAGTTGTACACTCTCAATCCATTCCTATGTCTTGGTGAAAATCCATAATAGTTCCCATTTTTAAAAAGGGTGCCCGACAACAGCTTGACAACTATCATCCGATTGCCCTTTCGGATGTGCCCGTAATTTATTTTTACATGATCCCCACCAGACGGGGTTTGTCCCAGAACTTGGAACTGCAATTAACTTGTCAGTGATGTCCGCTGAAAAGATGCAGCTTAGTCAAAGCATGCAGCTGGTTTATATGGCGTTTGTAGATTTTAAAGCAGCGTTTGATTCCATCTCTAGAAATATGCTGCTGACCAAACTTAAAGATGCTGGCGGTTCTCTACTTCTCAAGCAAGAATTATTAGAGCTAAGTATGCAAAACTCTTGTACTCACCAATCAGATCCTTTTATATGAAAAGAGCGACTGCAATTGTTTTATGCGATGCAGAATCCAAACCTTGCCAATCTGACACTTTCTGTACAAGACTAGAAGGTATATACTGGAAAAATGTGTTGGCTCTTCCAAAAAGTCTCCCAATGTGCATAATCAGATACGAGTTTGGCCTACCTTCCTTGCTTGCCATCTTTAACTGGAAGATATGCTCTTTATATAGAAAGAACATATCTTATGGCTGACACTCCAAATACGATCTTGGGCAAACTTTCATCTTACATGTAGATGTTTCCTCTGACCATAGATTTCCCAGGGAATGGAGAAACCATGTTATCTCCGTAATTTCAGCTGCTGACATTTCAAAAGAACTATTACTGATTAATCCCAATAGAGCTAAACACAAATTATGGTTGCATGACTGGATATGCACGATTGAGAAGTGTAAAACGCACAAATCTTTCAAGGAAATCCCATTCATTGAAAAGAAATTTCGTACAATTGGAGGGTACTTGATAACATTTCCTAGTCCTTATCATAGAACTATATATCTGCGTTTTCGCCTCAATTTGTGTAACACGAGACAGCTCCAAATGAGAAGACATCAAATTTGTCAAAGGAAAAATGGTTGTAGATTTTGCCGTAACCAAGATCAAACCGAAGCAATACTACATCTGCTAACAGACTATTCATATCTAGTCATCCAGCGTAACATCTACCATAGTCCTTCCTTTAGTAACTACAAGTGTCTAATAGTAGATGATTTATGGATAAAACTATGCCAGTCAAAATTACTGATGATACAAATAGCAATTTCAAAATGTGTTTCCTTTTTGAATTTGTAATAAGGAATCATGTTGCAATAGTGGATTAAGGACATTTTTCTTCTTTTCTTCCTTTCCAAATGTTGATCCTTGCATCGGATTAGAACATTTTGCATATAGCATATCCACTTCAAACATTTGAACATATAATTCAGAAATTTATAACTGATTAAGAGTGATCACGTGCTGCAGAATTTAATATTCTATAAGAGTCAAATTGTTAAACTGTATATATTTTTCCCAGTCTTATGTATAATATTTTTTTTATTTTTCTTGACAAGTAATTGTTAATTATTATAACTTCATTTTTACGCTTCTTTCTTTTATTGTATGTGATTAGCTCCATATGTATACCAGTTTCTGTAATAACATTTGCTTGTGATTATTCATTGAAAGGTTGAAATTCAACCGAAACAATAAAAAAATAAAACAAATAATAATAAGGTCACATTTACCTTTGACCCTGATTTTTCATTCTTCCCATCTTATTACGCTACATATTCTCGAACTTATTCATTGTGGTGACAAAGCTTATCATCCTCCCTTTCTATCCACCATATAAACCCTCCAGTATTTTCATGCAGGCACAAATACTGGGGATTCCAATGGAGTCTGCTTCACTTTTGCACCAGCAGAAAGTAGGCAGATTCCATAGGAACCAATTGTAAACTGTACATGTCATGCATGCATGGCAGGCACACATGGCAGGCAGCAATTACTCAATTTGCAAGGTTGAGTTTAAAAGGGGAGGGCAAAAGGTGGTGTACATGCTTGCACACTGCCTTTTGCCCTCCCTTTTGCTCCGCTGTGCAAATGAAGAATGGGGCACATTTATGTTGAAGTGTAAACGTAATGGGTCCCAACCGTCAAATTACACTGAACTCGAAAATTAGCTCATTTATGGTTCATTGGAAATTGACCTAATTACAAGATTTGAGGTACTAACCATGCTCAAATACTCCAAGCACAATGTTAGTAACCACCACTGGTGGATGTGCAATTTCCATTTTATTATCTTTTGTGGTTATTCCTTAATCTGAAGCAACATAGGACATCGCTGGGAAATGGAGTGTAGGTGTAGGGACTCCGAATTGTAGCATTGAGGCTCTACATTTCATCATTTTAGCATGCACATGTTTGCATGGGTTTGAACTGCAATAGTGGTTTAGGGGGTGAAACTGATTTCTGGACTCAAGAGTCTGAGTCTTAGGAAGAATTAAATAGATGCCAATGCACAAAGCACATGAGTGAAATTGTGCATTGCTTCAGGATGATATTTCAATGGACTAAGCTGCACTGAACAGAATACTAATATAAATTAACATACTAACCCAACCCCAGTTAACATTTAACTGAATCCCTTAATAACATTTAGTGCAAATTAGTCTATGTTGAAATAGGCTGGAGGTAGATTTGGAAATTGCATGATGCTCTTTAAATTGGAAATGTCAACTTGCAGGCTAAATTTACGCTGGGTGATATAAAATGTGAAGCTCCATTCCACTGAAAACGGCATTGTGTAGAGCAGTAAGCAAGGAGAGTTGTATCTTTTACTTTCCAACAATGAAATCACATGCCATTTGCAGTGGAATGATCTGCACAAAGGGGCAGTATTTCCTTTAAGTGACAGAGAGATTTAATAAAAAAAAAAGAAAAGAGGGAGTGGTTAGACGGACATCTTTGAGCATTGGGAGACAAAGTAACAGAGGCTGACCAGGCAGATGAAATTCAACACTGGCAGGCCTTCTGATGCTCGAGCAGTCCTTATCTGAGCGACCCTGGGTGATGCAGGCAGAAAGATTGATTTAGATTCCTATCCTAAACTGCATTAGAAACATCTCCGACATATCTGGAAAAATACGAGTTTAAGTGAGGGGCTGATGTTTTGAATGAGGTCAGGTAGTCTAGATTAATTTCATATTAAGTGCTGTCAATTTTTAAACGTGCATGTAACCCTGCATTTATGTGTTGAAAAGCCTCATTCTTTTCCTTTTTTTAAAGTGTATTTCTCTTGCCAAGTTCCACGTTACCAGGGACAATTGGTAAGACTTGGCACAGATAAGAACCCTGAAAGCTTTTGCAATGTATTCACACTCTGAAATATAAAGTGGGCATAAATGTTACTTTGTGTAAATTGCATATTTTCTATTTTACGATAAAAACACATTTCACAGTAACTTGTATTCTTATTGCATTATTCTGAAATTAGTCTCTTTTATTTGACAAGCATAAAAAGACATATGTGTGGTAAGAGATAGCTAGAGAGATTAAACGAATGTGCAGTGTTTAAATTGCATGCTTTACAGTTGTTGAAACTCAGCCAAAAGGGCATAGAGTGGCTTTGTACATAAGGTTGCACACGGAAAAAGGGCATGAGCCCTCCATCCAGAGTGTATCAAGTCCAGTATTTTGTTTTTTGTTAGAGACCCTGGTAAAAACAATGATTAGGCAATATTCTGAAATTAGTCTCACCACTATAAAAACAAAAAGAAAAACAACAACAACAAAGTAATAGGTATAACCCCAAAATATATCCAACAGGAGTAGGTAATTCTGCAGGAGGCAATTCAATGTTCTGTTTGGTAATACCTCCATGCATATGCTGGAGATATTTACTCTTGCAAGCTTCAAACTCATAATCAGTGATTTGCAAGCATGATCAACTGTTTTAGTTTCTGCTTTTATAGAATATTGTGCAGAGCTGGGGTCTTCAACCAATCAATAATGCCCACTACTGTCACATGTGATGATCATCAGCCATCTAGATACATGTCTATATGGTGAAAAAATGAGTCTGGTCTCATTTCAATTGAAAAGTGACTGATCTGTGCACAAAACCCATAACAGTTCCCACTTTCTTTGGCCTTCCGTTAGTGCTGGGGCTCCATGATGCATGGACTGAGTGTAAAAGTATCTCCTTTGTCATAGGGTACAAAGTAGCAGCAATATCATGTTGGTATACTAAAAAACAATTCATGATAGTTCTGAAAAATGGAGCATGCAAGCTGTAAAGAAGGGGGAGAAATTATTTTAAAACAATTTTTCAAAGCGTCTTCAAGTTTTTAATGTTAATTGTATTGATTTAGGCCATGCGCCTGTAACCTTTGGCTCTCCAGATGCTTTGAACTACGACTTTCACCAGTCCTAGATGGCATGCGCAATAGTGAGGAATTAGGGAAATATATACAAAATAAAAGGATAAATTGTTGTCTCCTCATTTGGACTTTCATAGCCACTGCACCTGCATTAGTGAACAGTAAAAAAAAACAACAAACCTAATATCTTACCGGATACATGATTTGAGTGATGTTCTTGAAATGATACTCTTTATATTCATCAATTATGCAATTGGAGATAAAAGAATATCATTTGAAATGTGTATATAGTGCTTCATGCGGCATTGCTCGTGCTCTTAAGTGTTATTTTATATAATGAATCTTTTATAACACGCTTAATACCAGCAAGTTATTTCTATGCGCAGGATCGGTATTTGAACCTGTGATGCGCTGCGTTGTTTTGCTTCCAAGACAAAGGCTATTGTTCCTCACTTTCCTAAACCACATGGATTTATACCACTTAGTGTTGCCTTTCGAATGGTCTATAGCTGCTCCAAGTGCTGTAAAAATAGTTGTTAATATTTAATGATACTCATTGTATCTACCTGAGAAGAGTGACGGCCAAAGCTTTGACTGGACTGTGACGTTTAGCTGCAGACTGCACAGGAGGCTACCTCACAGTGAAGCCACTAAAAACAGCATTGTTCCAGACACCAAGCCAGAGAGTAAAGGACACCACACCTTGGCAAGCAAACTGTTAATTATGCTTCAGTGGTGCATTTATTATACAATATTTGAACATAAAATAACTGGTAAATTGGACTTTCTGAAAAAAACAGGAGCCTGTAATGTTTTTTTTTTTTTTTTACATTAAACAAGTTCTCCCCATCAATTTACCATGCACATCATTCTGCAACCATATCTAGTTTTCGGGGACAAAACATCCAAAAGGGACGACTAGGAAGAACTGATATATGTATGTTAAACATTGGGCCTCATCACGAATTGTGTAGTAATTTGGTGGTAAATCTTCCAAATGACTACCAAAATCGCTTACTGTTATCCCCACTCAGTCCTCTGGTTTCACCACAGGATAGCAAGTGTTGGTAGGGTGGCATAATTCCCCCTTTCTAGAGTCCGTAAGCATTTTTGGGGAATTTGGCAGATTTACTGAGAGCGGTAATTCCACTATGGTAAATTCATTGTTTTTTAAGGTAATAGGAGGAGTCACCGCCAGCTTTTAACTGGAGATAAATCTTCCACTTCAAGGCTAAATTTATAATTTGGTGGTGTTGCAAAGGTAGTGGTATTTCTGTTACTGACAAAAAACAGTGGTGGTAACCCATTTACAGCTACTTTTTTACCTCTGCTCCAAACTTGTAATGAATCCTATACATTAAAATAATCAAAACATCCTTCATAGCTATATAGCTATAAAACAAAAGTGGCGGGTAGGTGATAAGAACTGTTTTTCAAAATGTTTGCCTACTTTGGACAGGATGTCTAGCCTTAGCAATAGACAGTATGACAGGGAGGTCATGTCATTTTAAAATTCTGACGGCAATTCATATGATTGTAGTTTTTTGCACTTGAAAACATGACACATTCGATTAAATCGGCTGTTGAAAAATGCATATCCTTTAACACCATCCATCCTTTCGTTAAATTCTGTACAATTTTAACCCCGAGATAGGTCTTTTCTGCCAACAAGAGGTGCAGAGATTGTATCATTCAGTGTAAAAGTCGTCATTTTGGACCGAGCTGATGAAGATAGTTTATTTGTTCTTTTTGTCTTCGGACAAAAATGTGTATGTCTCTTTTGCAGAGTATCCAGTGCACTTTACTAATTCATTCAGGTAATGATAATTCCTCTCAATGCTGAGGGTCAAGTGTTGCAATGCACTTGGATTTCATTGAGAGAGAAATGCATGGAATATTACCATGCAGTTAGGGAGCTCAGTGTCCTGGGGATTAAATGGTATATACACTCACCATCGGACAGAATGATGAATTACGGGTGGGTTGGTCTTAGCTCAGGGCTGAAAAGTGCTTAGACTAGTGTTCTGTTTCCCCTCTAAGAATGGTGTACAAGATCAGAGCTAATGAAAATGGCACCAAGCATAGCTCTGCTTCATCATCTCTCCTTAGGCAGGATATGAGCACACATGTTGACACTAGGATGTCCCTTTGAACCCTTGTAGCCAGACAATAGTCCTCTTTACGTCTTCCAATGTTCATTGGCCTGGGAATAGAACATTGTTAAGTGGGCATTAAGGAGGCTGGCCTTGCGAACAGGTTCCGTTGTTGATTTTCCCAAAGCATTTGCTAGGGTCTGTAGAATACCACCAGTTCTCAGTTCTACAATCTTGCAACATTTGATCAACACGTCAACCGTCTTTTTACTGCTTAATGTAAGTACACCACTTCAGGAGGGGTGCTCTGCAGAGGGAGTAGTTTCCTTCCCTCAACCAATCATGACAGAACATTCTCAGTGACAGCATTTGTTGACAATGAGCATCCGTTACACTACCCCGTTTGAGATGGTTAGGGATGACAGCTTCTTGGAGGTAGCGCATGAGTTATGGAACGCATGAGTTATGTATGGTAAACCATTCCACAAGATTCTGAGAGGGGGTGTCCAGAGGCTCTAAAACATTACACAAGAATCCTTTAGAATTGAGGTATGAAATCTTTGGCTTTCCAGTTTTTGTTGGACTAGAACTCCCATTAGTCATTGGCAGCATAGTCAATGGTGATTGGTCATGGGAGTTCGAGTCCAAAACATCCAGAGAACCGCAGGTTGCAAACCCCTGCTTTAGAGCATTCCGAAATACATGATCTGAGTGCTTGAGGTCATTTGGTTATTTATGGAAAAGCCAGATTACAGATACTTTGCATGTGCAAAGTTGCACGATATTAGCACTATGGCAAATGTTGTGCCAGTGCAAAACTAATTGGGGTTGTGTTAAAAAACCTTGTACTATGACAATTGCATTTTTTCATGGTATATGTATTAGAGCAAAAATTGCCCTAGTGCAAAAACATACACTTTCAATACATGTTTGCACCCGGCAAAGTTCATACCTAGTGCTAATACCATTCCGGAATCCAAAAATGCATTGAAAGTGTATGCTTTTTTAATTCGGGCACATTATTGTTAACAGGCGTTGCGTTTTCTTTCCTTTAGCCACCAAATTTACCAAGACTTTAGTTTCCAAGCAAGGAAGGTCTGAGACTTCTGCCTTGACCAAGACATCTTCTTTATATTGTATTTATTAATATCCAGCTCCTAAACATCGGACCGGAGGTCAAACCTATGTTGCATAATATCACACTGTTTTCAAGGAGAGCAGGTGATCCTCTGAGCCCAAATGATCATGCAGATAAGATAAGTGGTGAACGTCAGTTGATCATTCTTGAAGATGGGCATATTAGTATCTCTCATGTTCCATGTTTTGTGTACTTTCCAAGGTACAAGCAGGGGCTGTTTGTTTTTTCAGAGAATTGATTGGATAATTCTATCGATCATAACAGTCTGTAGCATGTAGGAAGAAGGAGCATACATATGAGGTAATAGATTCATGGGGCAATGATCATTATTAATCCTCTGTATTCTACCCCACAGTAAACGCTGATCAGAGACCATCAATGTTGATCTCTTTTAATCTGAGCCACGTCTAATTCAAAGTTAAGATGTAGTATATCATGCAGGGGTTGTGAGTGAGCCACACCAAGATGGCTGCTTCTGGCTAGTGAACCGTGTTTGATACTACTATATTTTATGCAGATATCAGTGACAGGAGATATAACCTAATATTTAGACAGTGAGTTTGATACATTGGTTCTGATTGCTATAATCAGACTGAGATGTCATCGTGCTTGAATCAGTGTCTGACTGTTGTGGGGGCATGGATGAGCCACAATTGGCTTAAGTAGAATGGAGACAAGACGGAGGTGCTGGTGGTTGGTTCTCCCCCTGATCCCTCACTGTTTTCTTTGGGGCCCTCGTCTTTGGGCCCCCTTCCAGTTCCGTCTGCCAAGGTCAAGAACCATGGTGTAGTGATCTCATCTTCACTTTCAATGGAGGCTCAAGTGGCGGCAGTTTGCTATGCGGGTAATTTCCATTTAAAAATACTGAAGAAGGTGCTCCCCTTTATTCTAGTTCACCTCCGCCCGCCTGTGGTCGCAGCCTTAGTGCTCAGTCGTTTAGACTACTGCAACTCGCTATATCTGGCACAGCCCTTCAGCATCTTCAAAACATGGCAGCCAGAGTAGCAACAGGCTCCCCTTATGGGGCCCATATTTCACCAGTGTTGTGGTCTCTACATTGGCTGCCGGTATCCCAGCACATTATCTTTATGTCCCTTTGCTTGGTGCACCGCGCGCTCCATGACCAGGGAGCTGAATATCTTCATACTAAGTTCACACTCTACCATCCGACACAGCAGCTACACTCTGCTGCTACTGGTCTTCTGGTTGTCCCTTTGTTTCAGCCTTGTTAATATTGGAGGTAGAGACTTTTCTGTCGCAGCCTCCCGACTGTGGAATGATCTCCCCCTGGCCTTGAAACAGTCCTTTAATTATCTAGCTTTTCGGACATTGCTGAAGATCTATCTGTTTCAATAAACTCTGTCGCTTCTCTCTTCTCTCATCCCTCTTTTTATAGCGCCATGATACTTCGGTGACCGTGCGCTTAACAAGATACATTAACAGAACATAACATAGTCAGACATCCAACGTGCCATCCCAGCCACTACACAAGAGAAGTGTCTCATGAGAAGGAAACCAGCACCCATATCATGGCACATGTATCACTGTATGTTGGGTGATTGCCGGCACGTGCTACCCAAGTGGATCATTTGCTCAGGCCTTCAGTGCTGTGTTTTGTCACCACAAGAGGTGCATAGAGCTAGCAGACATAGCTGCATGGGAATTAATTTCTAAATTCCACACATCATTCCACAATGCAAGGCGAGGTATCTGCTGCCAATGCTGAACACCAGTGGATTGTGTAGGAGATCCTTACATGAAGAGACCATGCACACACATATTCCTTCCAGGTTCTGCTGGGCAGTTGATGGACAGAGTGCATTGAATTGCTATTGGGAAAGGGTGTGAATGCCCTAGCTTTTTAGATTTTTATTACGTAATAATATGATGTGGGTTATTCCATCTCTGAAATGGAAATCTGTTCATTAAATTCCCCTGTCATAAGCTCCATACCTACAACATAATGTATACTTGTGCCCTGCTGCATCGGTATCCTTATTTGCAGCACTTGCTCTACCACTGGCACAGTGCAGGTTCAGAGGTCACAGGTGCCCTCCTGACAGCTGCAGTGACACAGGTACTGCATTAAAATTGTGCACCCCTGTTCCAAAAACCCTATAATTATGGGTTTACCTCCTGGTGGCAGAGACATTTTTAAACATAGCTATATCTGAGTTAAGGTAGGGTGGATGATGGTATTCTCATGATAATTTTACAGCCACATCCAGTTTCATTTTGCAGGTGTTAGCCCTGTGGGCCCAGTTCGCAAGGGAAGGTAACACCCTTTCCCTGTGACAGCTACTCCACAGGACACTATCCTGGCAACAGGAATCAATCGGCACACCAATGCACAAAGAGCCAGGCCTCACACCGTGGGGCTGCATTTGTAAAGGTCTTTGATTCTATTGAGAAGGAAAAGGCTGGAGTTAGTAAAGTGATGGAGCGATCCGTACAGTTTGGGGAGAATTCTGCAATTTTGATGTCAGAAGGACAGGGTCCACTCATTTCAAGAGCAGGAATTAGACCCCTAAAGCAGGCTAGATTTAGTCCAATCACCTGTGGTCCTTTCGTCTTTAAAAGAGGTGGTCCCTCCCAATTCTCGGAATCATCTTGGGAATCATTTTGAAGCCTCTTTGGATCATCAAATGAGAAGATTTCACTGGACCCTGCTGAGAGAGCATTCCTTTCTAAAGTCCTCCAAATCTTGTCAGATTACTTTTTTTTATCATCACATGACTGCTTTTAACATGCTGATATGACGCAGAGGAGTTGATTTCACTGCTTCTTGCATTAATATCACCACCAATCAATAATAAATCACATTCAGATGAAGACCCCCATGCAGTTATGGTAGAATCAATATAGGTAAAAATTTCATCAGTCTTATGGCCGCCAGGGGGATCGTAAATGTTTAATAATATCATACATTTTTCTAAGGAGCCAACTTTATATTAAATGTCTACCACCAGCACATTACCAGAGGGATCAATGAGATACCAGGGAGGAATTTAATTCATGTGACACACCAATAAAAAAACAAAAGGGCGGCCGTTTCTTCCTCTCATTGCAAGCACTTCATGTATGATATACGCATTGAATTGGATAGGGGCAGTCAACCAAGTATCTTGCAGTATAATTATTTGGAATTCTAGATGCCAATTTAGTGATGTGCAATGAGACAGAAAATGAGAGTGCGCTCTGGTATTCCAGCTAGCCGCTCTACACTTTCATGCCTACAGAATCTCCATTCCCGGGATTACACGCTTAAAAATGTTCCACCATTTAATGTTGTTGAAACTAGCCACATGTGATGCAGGGACCTTGACTATTTGTACTGGGCTAGCATTTGACCCCAGACCGTTGCAATGAATGCAACCAGATGTGTCCCCCTTTACACAAATTTCTTATCAAGTTCAAAGCCTAAAGAAAATAGTGCTTTATGCTGAAATCGTATCATTGTCGCAGACTCTGGAAAGGAGCAAATTAATGTGTGTCATATTGGCATTGCCAGCTCCCAGTAGTTCAATAAAATCGAAGTCGCTAGAATTTAAGATACGAAGTGGCAATAAAACAGCAGTTTATGTTTTCCTTGAATTTGGAGGGCATCTTCCTCCCAATTCTTTATACACGGGAGTCCAATATTGGTAACCACTCTGTTTTCCCCTACGCTCCATTCAATATGGGGCTCTTCTCAGAAGCAGCATTGGGTTTTATCATCGGAATATAATCCTGCCATGGGGGACTCAAATTCAAGTTGTCGACTACCACAAACAAACTGGCATCTCTAGAATCCTTGTCTTTGATTAGCGAGCTAGTCAAGGTACCCTCACTCTGCTGACAGCGTTTTTCTTTCCATCTCAGAGCCTTCTTCCTCGCTCTTTTAGTCTTCATGGTCGGCTGCACTTCAGAAGCTAAGGTTGAGCTCAAAGGTTGATTATTTGAGTCGAGGATTGATGGAGAGCGATCCCTTTGGATCATTTTTACCTTATTCTTGATGCTCTGTTTCACCCCCTTTACCTTGCGCGATAAGTATCTTAAAGGCGAGGCAAACAACTGCTCCACAAACATTCAATTCATCACAAATGTCTTGTGAGCGATTTTCTGCCATTGTCTTTGCTGATTGTTGGGTGGCGTGCTCTATTATGTCACGCTGTATAATTACTGCTCCTTACTTTATCTTTAATAAATCGCTCAAAAATCTTAAAGCTATCCCGACTTGTAACTTGGCTCTTTGATGTAGTCACTATTATCAACATACCAGGAGCCAGAACGTCTTGCTGGGTCACCGCAAATTACAATTTTGTTTTCGTCTTGTCAGGTTCACCTCTAGGGCTTTGTACAGGCAGTATTACCATGAGTCTCTAATCCTTCAGATTGGGGAAACACTTGTCCTGACCAATATTAGAGTGCCCTCTGCAAACAGGAAGGGACACGTCTCGCTCTCTGCAAATTTTTTGGGGAAAATATTACCAATTGGTAACATTTTATCAATGTCAACCAAGTATAGGAGAAATAATAGTGGGACTAGAATGTAAACATGCCTGACTCCTCTCTTAAGTGTGAACTAATTGGCAAGAAGCCCATTGTTCACATATCTACAACTTTCATAGCATGATTTGCTTGCCTAATTTGGAGCCTTGCTCTAATGAGCATGTCTTCGCTCTAGGAAGCAGGTTCAGAGGCGTTCCCCCTTATTCTTTTTATATCTGTCAATCAATGTGGAAAGGATTGAGACTTGATTGATGCTGGAGCACACAGTTTCAACTTCAGCCTGTGATTTTGTGATCACTAATTCATCTTGTACCCATTGTTCAAGTTGAAATAACACCGACTTGATGAACAAGTTGCCATATTTAAAAAGCAAGGCTATTAGCCAAAAGAAGTTTGGATCTCTCAGGTTTCCCTTTTTGTAAATCAGAACTATGAGCGTCTCTTTCAAGGATTAGGGGCCCATAGCTCCACCACAATTACCTCACACCACTCTTGTCAGCAAAGGCATCCACCATCCAACCAAAGGTTTAAAGAAGTCAGTTCCAAAGCCATTGTGGCCAGCCACTTTTCTGCTCTGTAAGTTCTTGCTGGGTGCTACTCACGTGTCAGTAATTTAACATAGCTGCATAGTTCCAATTACTGATCCCCTGTCTCCTCCTGTGAGGTAGCATACATATTGCAATTTTCCCTGGTACATATATTTGTGTCATTGCTCTTTTGTTTCTTGTCAAAGTCAAGCTGTATTGGAATCTGGACTATTCTTTTGAGCTATGCACAGCTATGGATCCATAAATAGATTAGTCGCGACCGGCTATGCCTCGCTCTCCCTCACCTGTATGCCCTGCCTGTAACACTCTGTAACTCACATCCTCCCAAAGGCACCCTTAAACGGCTATCTTGCTGATGGTATGCATATTGTTGCATCCTGTGTATGTATTCTCTGTTCCTTTTTCCACACAGCTTGGATCCAGCTACTCAGCGCATTAATCTGTGTAAATAAAGGCATACATACGTGCATACTTGCATACATACATAGTATGGGACTGTTTCAGAACGTGTTTTTCAATGGGTAACCCACTGCCTCCCCCCAAAATAACATAGAGTATCAGGCCCTAGGTATTATCTGGAAAATGCTTTGCTTTTCCTCAAGCTGCAACCACTGGGAATGTTTCTAATGAGGGGTGCATGTTGCTTGTGGCCAACCCTCGGGCCTTGTGTTTATTGCTGAATGTCAGTTGTTTCCAACGTATGTTATCAGTGCGCGGCATTCAGTACCTCGCTGAAGTCAGTCCCTCTGAGCACCAGAAACATGCGTATTAATGCTTCTCCATTCACATCAATTTCCACTGTTGTGATGTTTGACTCTGTTGGAGCTTATAAACCAAGCCTGGTTCTAGGTTTGTTAGTTTGAGGGTGCCAGTGTCTGGCCCAGTAATGAAGCAACTAAAGACAAGCTCGGCTGCCATCAGCAGACGCACCCTCCGCTTTGCAGCGTTCGGGAAGCCGTGGGTGACCGACTTATTTCTAAGACTTGAGAGCAGAGAAGACGCTCTTGGCTGTATTAATATTCAGCCATTATTACAGTGTTTTTCTCATAATTAGATGTTCCAGCAAATTGGTTATTTTAAGCTCTCAGAGCTCTGATTGAAGATTTAAATCTACAAATCTGTGTGTGTTTCAAGTGCGCACACATGCCCTGAGATTACACGCTGGCAAGTGCGTAATCAAGGGTAGGCAGAGAATATGGATTTCTTCATGTTATGGGTTGTGATTGGTGATTGATAATCACAATTTCCATTGCAATGCAATCACAAATGATCACTGTTGTGACCCTCAATTTCCCTTTCCTCCTCACCGTATGTGGCACTAACATCTACGGGAAACCAAGCTGACTCTTGAACCTCTCCTATGTGGTACTGGTCCACACCTTTAATATCAGTGAAATCTACCACCAAGAGCCAGGAAGTGATAGCGCCCTCATCCCCACTCTACATCTCAGCCCTCATCCCTCAACTAACTCCTCACTAGTAGACGTGTGCATCCTTACACCTCCCACACTTCTACAGACGACCTCCTAGGTCTAGTGTACTTAATAGATTCAGACCCTATCCATCTTCTATCAACAACCATGCCATTAATGTTGGCACTTCGCAATCCGGGGGCTTGCCTGTGTGGCTAACCTGCCCAGTCGGTACCAACCACAAACAACACCGAGATTGCAAATGGACCCATAGGTAACGAACGGGTACTTCTGATTTACGTCCATCAACTAACACACCATGACCTTTTTTCTTACAGAACTGTGAGCAGTGACGGTAACATTATTGGCAAAATGGTGATATCTAAGACCACTTAACATTATATTACATTAAATAATAATTTAATTTGATAACCCGTCCTTTCCCTCAGACTGTGGTATTGACTACCGCAAATAATAAATGTTGCCATTACCCGATATTCGTGGCTTTTCCTAATGTATTCTGGCACTAACTGAAGACTGTTGCTGCTACCCAGCAAAGGACGAGCAGACTTGTACGATTTAGGAGTATTTGGGTTATCCTACAGATCACAGTGGATGCTTTATCCCTCTGATCGCCTTTTGAAGATTCAATTTGTCTGGTACTCGTGCCGTGCATGCACGCTTCTCTGCGGAAAGTGCGGGCCCTCGTTCGAGTACAGAAGCGCTGCCTCTTTCCGATGGGGTTGTATATCAGTCCGGTTAAGTCCTGAACTGATATGAATTGGATAATCATGGCATCTTTAATAAAGAAAGACACTCTGTGGTCTTGTACAGAATCCACAGATAAACATCATTAAACACAACACAACAGGAGGACAGTGAGGACCCCAGGACCGTCAAATACGTGTTAACCAGGACTCCAAAGGTTTGGACGTCTGCAGGTCGGAGACAGAGTGGGGTCAGTATTGCGTTGGTATATGGTGACCCCTGCTGGCCAAAGACTGGAGTTGGGGGGCTAGACCCAGAAAGCAATACAAAAATCCATCTGCTCTTGGACCACGGCGCGGAGGAAGCAGCCGGTTGCATGCACTATATTACAGCAAAACACTATGTGATTGTCCGGGTCGCCCAAGGCTCACCAGCTCTATGCTTTCAGTGAAGTGGTGTTTGATGGATGGGGCACCGGACATGTGTGCAGATGAATAGAGCATCTGCGGAAAGAGTGGGGGCAGCAAAAGCGAATACTACAGAGAACGGAAAGGAAAAAAAAACTCTGTATCATCGGTCAGCCTGACTGAAAAAGGGCACACAGTAAAGCGATGAATGAAGTGAGTGCTTTACATGAACAAAACGAATAGAAGGTACTGACTGATCTAGACTTTAAGTGGGTCGGTGGTCAGGCATATTAAGTTGCAAAAATTGCTCTTGTGCCGGGTCTCCCGAACTAAGTTCTATGAAATTCACCCTGTCCCCCCACCCAGACAGTTCTCTGTCTCACTTTCTATGTGTGTCTTGCGCTTTGTGTCTCGCTCTTTGTGTCTCACTATCTATTTGCATCACTTTCTATATGTCTCTCTCCTGACTTACCCCTGTTCCAAACTGATTTTCACCCTCTTTCTCTCTGTACACACCTTTTTTCTGAGCTTGGGCTTTGGGACCCTGGCACACTAAAACATTACAATTAGTGATTACAACCACAAGCTCAGTATAATGGTGTACCTTTAAGAAATCGGCTTGAAATCTGATTCTGTCAGCCTAATGTAGTGACAGCTCAAAGATGTTCATCGATCACAGACAGATTTTGCCCAGTTGTGGCACCAGTATTGGAATGTATAAAAGAAGGTAGGCTTTAAAGTAAAGGAAGGTCATAAAAACAACTAATACTATATGAATAACCATGATTTATGACTAAACCTGGGTGCTATAAGAGAAAAGTCACTAATAGCTCTCATAGTTCTCATTGAAACCTGCTGAGGTACACATGGTGTAGGGTGACCAGACGTCAAGGGGTCCCAGGAGTTTTTTCATTTTCCAAACTCCGCCTGGGATTGGAAAGCTAGCTGCCTACGGACCCGATTTTGAAATCCCAAAATCGGGTTGCTGCGCAACTCTTCCTGTATGGAAATGGGGGCGTGATTGCTTTTCACGCCCCCCATAACTCCCCCTTCCCCTCCCTGGCGCTCTCCTCCAATGAAAGGAGTGCACTTGTGTGCACATCCCCCCACACCCGCCGCAACAGGCCAGCGACATAGAAGTAGGACTACAGTTTTATCATAGTCCCACTTCTATGTCTATGGCCTGTTCCTTTTTGTTTTTTATCTGGTCGCCCTAATATGGTGGCAGCTAAATGAAACAGTGAGCTTCAAACCTAAACATCCCAATGATCTACATACTGTTAGCTTTGTAACTTGGCAACAAACCTGATCATCCAAAAGTAGCTCTGCAGATTGTACTGAGAGCAACCTATCACTCTACTTCTTGTTTGAAAGTGCGTCATTTTCTTCCCTGTGCTAATTGCCGAGAGAGGACCGCTCTCCCTCACAATGGCGGGTTATCAGTGCCCATGCAATTCTGACTGCTTGCACCACGAAGCACAAATGCATGCAAATTCAGGAGAACCTGAGTTTAAGTGCATGTTTTTACTTTATAGTTTAATTGTAATTGCTTCCTTCCATGTCTGTGCATGGCATGAGGTATTTCCATTAATTCCGATGGAATCAGCCAGTTTTTGACATTGATAAAAGCTGGCAGATTCCATAGGAATTTTAAGCATACCAGCCATCATCAGAATCAGATGATGAGAGATATGCATTCGTTTTTTAAAGGTGGAGCCGATTGGGTGGTGGCCATGTAAGTTTTGTTCTGGGTTCCCACCCAAGCCATTCAAACCCTTGAACATCTCCTGGAGTGACAAATGAGGTAAAAAACATGTGTAACTCTTTGACTCATGGTTTTTACTCTATATTTACTGCACTGGTAGTATGGAAAATGACCTACCTAAATCTGGCCCATTGCTAGCGAAAATGTATTTTCACAGGACTGCTAATTTTTGCAGACAAGGCACCGTGAGAATATATTATTTGCCTAGGATCACGCACTTTCCTTGAATTCTGAAATCGGCTTTGTACCCACTCAGAGATTTAAGCACTTGGCCACATACCTCAAGATCTATAGTGAATAGAAGTATTTATAAAGGTTTGGGTTTGAAAAGATTAAATAACATTTTAATAACAATGCATTTAAAAGTACAAGTGTTTTTGCGTGCAGTACATCAAAAGTTGCAGTGATGATGCTCCTCTGGTGGACAGATGTTCTTGAAGCCTGGAAAAGCACCACTGGCCCTTTAAGAACTTGTAAGTTATGTCAATCCGGCATACACTTAAGTCAACGCCTAGCATGTAATACACAACTGAAATCCTTATTTATTATTGTCTAAAAGTTATTTTATTCTGAATGATGTACCACTCATATAACGTCCCTCTCCTGGAACTCCCCCCCTCACCCGGTCACACTGAACTAGGAATCAGGCTGGTTTGTAAAGTTAAAATATTTATTTATGTATTTATACAATAATCACCAATGGGGTGATGTAAAATAGAATAATCTCTTTAATACACAAGGAGTAATAGTGAGCAAAACAATTCAGCACAGAAATAATATTTTTGTGTGTGTGTGTTCAGAACAGATAGCACTGTGGTTAAAGGTTCCCCTTGCACACCCCTCAACCCCCCAATAGGCAATGTAAAGAGATATGAGGAGAGAGCAGGTATTCAGGAATGACAGAATTCAAACAAAATAACAATCCCACTTTCCCCCAGCAAACACAAGAGAAAACAGAATTGACTGTCAAGCTGTCTGAATGTTTTTTTAAAGTTATCTTGAAAATGGATTTGGCAACAACACTAAATATGGTTTAAATTGCTGAAATTGTTATAATTCTTATGGGAGCCGCTTTGGATAGTTGCACAAACAATAGCAATGATTTAATACCAAGAAACAATTTGAAATCTTAAAATTAAGGTTGGGAGCAATCATAAACGGTTTTACATGGGTAAGAATTTCCCTAAAACGAAATTTGTGGCAAGCTTGTCATTCCGAGATAAATTGTGTATCTAGTACAAGAACTGAGGAAGTTATGGATGTTTTAGTGGAGGTCGTTTTTTTCCGAGATAGGCGCAAGAATGGAGAACAGGAATGCACTTTTAAAATTACAAAAAGTATTTTTACACTAGAGGATAACTATGAAGACAACGAATACCACACGGAACACAGCCACTTGATCAGGATACTGCCTGCAGTTGTCCCGCCTTCTTCAGATGAGAAAAGATCAGCACAGAGATAGTTTTAACAAAACTAGCACAGGAGGAAGATAGGAGGGATTGGATAGTGAGTTCAGGCAATTCAAAAATATTTCTAACAACACAGGTTCTGAAGACAAGATAGGATGGATTTAAGATAAGGGTTGGACTAAGCAAGGTACATATGCTAGTGACACAGTTCTATCAATAGATAGTCATTAGATATGTTTCAAACGGAACCGTCAGGATTCTGGTCAGGGATTCTGGTCAGGGATTCTGGCCAAGGATTCTGGTCAGGACAGACTGCTGGGCACATCAGATTTGGGCAGCGTCAAGGCACTCTGGACATCACACAGCACAGGACTGGATCCGATCTGCAATGCACTCTGGTCACAGCACGGCACAGGACTGGATTGGATCTGCCCTTTTTGGTTCTGATGATAATTATTTCAGCAGGCAAGCAGTACAGCGCAGCCCGGCTGTATTTTAGTTCCCCATAGGTTTATGGGGTTTGTTCTGGTTCTGGAAATTGAGGCCTAGCTAAAAGTGGTTCAGCTATGAAGTGGGTTCTGCTTTGCCAAGTTTCTGGAGTCTCGGCCAGGGAAGATGGAAAGTTCTGCAGCAGGGTGCTCCACCAGCACTCGGATACTGGGGAATCTGTCTGTCTTGTTCTGCCCTCTGCTGTCTCTATTTATGCCATGCTGAAGGGGGTGTGTGTGCTGGTTTAGCCTAAGCTGGCCCCTTTCACAGGGATTGGTCAGAATCTCCCCTCTACTTTGTTAGGAGGTGAAAAACAGTGTGTCGTCTTTATGATGTGGGTTTATGAGGCTTAGAGTCCACTCCTAGCCTCTTGAACACAAAATCTATTTTTGGCAAAATACATATTTACACATATGCAACCTTTATAACAACCACATATATAGATTACATATTTTGTACAGCAGCTACTCTTCCAAACCCCGTAGCTGTGGGATCTTGTGTCTGCTTTTCCCAGAATTTCGCCCTTTTCATCAGGAACACAATGTCCCATTTATCAGCTAATTTCTACAAGTGTGCACGTATTAAGTGGGCATAGTGTATAGAGTTTCATACTTCTAGCAGAAATACATTTGGTGTAAAATCACATTTTCTGCCGTATCCCTCCAAATTATGTCACCCGATGTTGCTACCCTCTTGAAATGTGCAGCCAAAAATTTGATTCACAATTCTGTTATTTTTGTGTTTTTGACAATTTTAAGTAGCAAGTTATAGGTATTTAAACAAAATGTTCCTTGTGAATGTCGAGCCACAGATGGCTGTTTGTCTCTGCCTCCTTCTGTCTCCCTGCAGTTCAGGAGAAGTCTCCTCCCTGTTCTCTTGGCAGCAGCCATTTTATGACAGTCTTCACACCTAGCCTTTCCTGCTTTGCAGCTGTTCATTGTTTCCTTCCCCCCCTGCAGACCAGATTCTTCCCACACGCTTTAATTATCACTTAGGTGTGATTTCTTGGTGGAGGGAGCTGGAGGGTGAGGCCTTGCCTCTGTGAGGAAAGCTGTTATTCTGGTTTGGTAGCTTTAGCCAGGCTTAAATTTAAATGTTAATTCTGTTGAATTTTCCCTTAGCATACAACAAACTTGTGAGATCAAATCACAGCTAACTACTTCTTCAAGATTTTAAACCATGGAATCAAAACAATTACAAGACGGGTTACTCTCAATAACAGGCCTCTTAGCTTGCAAACATTTGATTTAGTTTATACATGTTTAAAGTTTTAATCCTGCAGGCCCCTGACAGCTGTCATTCAGGTGGCCGATGGTACTGCGCCCAGATTTTGACAGATCCACAGAGCCACTTTTGCTGTGGAAATCCCTTGATGCTTTCAGCTTTTCAGGACATCTTTCTAGATTCCGCTGAGCATAGACAAAAGCATGTTGAAGGTGTTTTCTCAGATTCTCAACATACTCATGAGTTGTGGAGGCATTTCTCAAGGTCTGCTCTTGGGTTCTGTGGAGCAGATGCTGGGGTAGCACCATCCTTTGTCCAGCCATCAGCTCAAATGGAGTCGTTTTTGTTGCAGAAGAAGGGGTAGATCTGATGGTCATCAGGACAAGAGGTAATCGAATGTCCCAACTTGGCCCAGAATCTGCCACAAACTTTTATAATATGCTCACAATAGTCTTGTTGTATGTCTCAACTCCACCACTAGATGCTAGCCGGTAGGCAATGTGTAGTTTCCTTTTGACCCCCAGTATTGCCCACATCTTTGTCATCACTTCGGTAGTGAAGTGGCTTCCTCGGTCTGACTCAATCCTTTGGGGTAGTCCAAAACACGAGAAGATGTGATTGATCATCAGTGCAGCTGCTGTTTCTGCCTTGCAATTTGGGGCTGGGAGACATTCCACCCATTCAATGAACAAGCATGTTACGGTCAACATGTTCTTGTTCCCCCAAGAGGAGCGAATCACAGGCCCGATGAAATCGACTTGTAAATCTGACCAAGGCAGTGTCATCCCCCTCTTTTGGAGGAGAGCACGGTGTGTGAGTGATCTTGGCTGAAATTGTGCACACATAAGACACCCCTTCAAGTATTGGTCAAGCTCCTGTCACATGTATGGCCAGTATGCAACCTCTCGCAAAATTTATAGTGTTGTATGAAACCCCCGATGACCGGCTGTGACTGCATCATGGCCATGACTTAGCATCAGGCTTCGGAATGAGGTAGGGACCACCCACTGGTCATGGCCAGCTATGGATCTCCTCACCAACAAACCGTATTGGATTTGGAACATTTTGGACATTTCATCAACACTCTGAGGTCCTCTTTCCCAATGTAATCAGTATCCATCAGGGGAACGTTCTCAGGGTCCTCAATGTGTTGATAAAACGTACCAATTATCGGATCCCCTTTTTGAGCCGTAATCAAATCAGCATCTGGGGTCTCCTTACTCCATTGTGCAGTTGAGAGTTCATTGTGAGCATTAGTCTGGGACCTAGTGATAGCAGTGACCTGGATTTCTCCCAACAGTGACTCAATCTCAAGTAGATCCCCATGGATGGCTCTGGTTTTGGCCAACTGATCAGCTAGGTCATTTCCAGTTTTGACTGGTCCCTCTACTTTAGAATGAATGACTCTTGATCTTTTTCCAGTAGATGGTCATCCCATTTGAGGTGACCAGATCATCAATATTTCATATTAATTTTCCATGTTTCAATGGTTTGTTATTAGCACATAGCATGCCTCTGGTTTTCCAGTTTACCAGGTGCTCCACGAACCCGTTCCGTATATAATCTGAATCAGTGATTATGACCAGTTCGTGGAGTTGGTGTTGGACAGCAGTGAGGATGGCTTGATGCTCACTCTGCCACATGACTACTTTGGGGACCAATTTTGTACCCAGAGGAGGGCTCTGGGGCATCATTCACCAATGCATTCCCTACGCCGGTCACAAGTTCATTTTCTCCGTTGTTGTCAACATGGTAGGAGCACCCATCCACATAGACAGTGGGCATTACCTCACACTGGTCTTCTTCATAGACTTTGTGTGGGGAATTAAGGTAGGCCTCCATGCTGTCCTTGATTTTAAGACTTTCGTCCTCGAGACAGTTTTCTCTGGCACAATCATGCAAGTCAGCCAGACCTTGCACAAGAGGACTCTTCTTGTTTTGGCCATATCTGACCTCCACAGGAAAGCCTTGCATTGACAGAATCCCAGGAAGTAATTCGGGAATTACTCACATTTCCGGCCCAGATTCTGTCACTTTGAAGATATTGCAAAGGTTGGTGTGGAGTCTCCACTATGATGTGTTCCCCCTGGATAAACTGGTGATAATTTTTCAATGCCCACACCGTTGCCAGGAGTGCCTTCTCACAATCGTTGAATTTTTCCTCCACAGAGGATAAAGTTTTACTCACATAGGAGATTACTTTATTGACCTTGTCATGCTTTTGATATAATACTGCAGTCAAGCATGTATTTGAGAACCCTGTCTCCAAGAAGAACTCCTTGTTTTTGACAGGGTAAGCTAGGCAAGGTGCTTGTGAGAGGCTTCTTTTGAGTTGTCTTACTGCCTCGGCTTGTTCTGGACCCCACTCCCACTTGACCCCCCCTTCAGAAGATGGATCGGGGTCTTGTGATCTCTGCGTAGTCCTCAATGAACTTTCTGCTGTAATTAGTTAGTCCAAGGAGGCTCCTTAGTTCCCGCAGAGTTGTGGGGTCTTTTATTATCTGGAGGGCTTCCACTTTCTTTTCCTGTGGACAGAGACCCTGAGGAGTTATCTCCTGCCCCAAGAATTTGACATGGGTTCTGCACCACTGTGCCTTTTGAAAGAAGAGTTTTGCTCCGGCAGCCCTCAACTGTGTCCGAACATAACAGATCTCCGCTATGTGTTCCTCCACAGTTGAGCTTTTCACTAGAACATCATCTGCATAGGCCAGGTTACCCCTCTCACCCAGGTCGGGCATGGCCTTATGTAGAAAGATGTTAAATTCATTGCCGGAGTTGATGTATCCGAAGGCAGTCTGGGTCCACGTGTACTGCTACCCCCCGAATGTAAAGGCCAGCTTATGTTGGTCCTCCCTACTGACAGGTACAGTCCAGTACCCACTGGTCAGGTCAATGGCAGTGAATACCTTCGACCCCTGGATCTGGGCCAGCCCTTGGTCAATGTAGGGAAGAGGCCATCGGGAAATAGGGACCCGTTTGTTGAGCTCCCTTAGGTCGGCAAAGACTCTCCACTGGCTGTTTGGTTTCAAAATCCCCAGCACCGGATTATTGAAGGTGCTGTGGACTGGATGAATTATCCCACGGGACGTAAGGTTCTTAATTAATTCAGTAAGGGACTCCATTGTGCGAGAGGCAAGCGATATTGCCTCACAAACACTGGAGTCATGCCAGGGTCCGTGGGAATTATTGTTGTGTGGTTGTCGGTGCGACCACAGTCATATGAGTCCACCACAAAGAGATCTTGAAAATCTAAGAAAACTTGTTTCAATTTTTGCTTTTGCTCCAGAGTCTCGCAGGCATCAGCTAGGTTGACTCTCTTCAACCAATCCGTCTGAAGCCTGGAAAGACTTCCGGTTTGGCTATCTCAGCGTCCTTCTCCAGCTGGGCGGAGAAGTCCCTGGTCAAAGTGCTGATTTGGACTAATGGCTTCAGGTGGGGAAGGCAGTCCTCGTGGGCTTGAAAGATCACCTCATCCCTCCTGAAGTCACAGGTCACATCTTCCTTACCATAAGGGCAGGGAATTTCCCCCATGCCGGGTGAAGATACTGTCTGGTGTTGTGTCATCGTCGCTATCACTGTCAAAACAGTCCTTGGGGATTGGTCCTAACAGTTCATTACCTAAATCTATGGAAAAATGTTGGTCATCAACCGCCATTCCAATAATGGTGCCTGCGCCCAGAGTGATACTCTTTAGGTCACTATTATCAACCTCTATTGGAATGTTGTTGTATTCTATGTTGACTAGTGGTGTTGGGTTTACCCCCAACCCTTGCTGTTGGAAATGAGCATTAAGATGGACATAGGCGTCAGGGTTTTTCAGTTTCTGTCCTCTTTTAATTTTTATTTCCAGTGAGAATTGTTGGGTCCGTTCTGGGATGGTTATTTCCTCTCTAATCTGAATTTCAACTGCATATAGCAGCAGTTGAGCTTACCGAAATGCTTTCTCTGAGTCATCAAAGCCCATGGGATTACCCGCTAATCGGGACTAAGCTTTGAAGTTTATTAGGTCCAAACTAATGGCAAAGCGATTGAGAATGTCACTGCCTAAAAAAAATTAAAGCAGGAACATCTCGCACGACCCAACCATTATGGACTATGCTTTTGTTGCCTATGGAAATTTTGAGCATACACCTGCTAGGCAGGAGATGTTTGGAATTGGGTGTTTCCAGGTCCATTTCCCATTTGTCTAACAGTTTAAATGTGGGAATGGCTGGATCTTTTGGGAGTTTGCGGAACATGGCCTCACTGATGAAGCTCTTACCGTTGTTCACACATACTCGGGCGAGAACAGAGTCCTTCCCTTCATTTAACTAACTAGGGATGAACAACTGCTCTCCAATTTTCTGAATATCAGCCAAGCTTTGAGCTGATTTCTCATCATTTTGGACTATAGGAATGGGATTTTCTGATGTTGAATTTATATAGAATTTCAGAGTGTTTCCTTCCAGTGTGGAATGCCACTTTCGACTGGAAGGAAGGCTGATTTTCAGAAATAGAGAGGACTCCCCATCACCAGTTTATTGTCCTACTGCAATTACTGTCACATCTGGGATTTGATTATTCTGGAAGTGAAATTCAATTTGGTCATGTTTTTGTTCAACCACGTGACATGTGCCATTTAAACTAACATGGTTGACACTCTGTTTTAATTTTATTGGTCGGCTAGTCTGGGTCCAGATGACCTTCTTTTATCAATCTATGAGGGGAGACAACCTACGCAAGATGTCATTCCCTAGTAAAGAAGGTGTGCCCTCTGGAGTCACATCTATGACTGGGTGCTCCCAAACCGAATATTTAGCATTTTTGTGGTAGGGGGTGATGACGCTCCTAATAGCTTTTATTTGTTTCAGGGGATCCTTGAGTAAAGCCCTCCTAACTTTGTTGGCCTTTTTAGTTCTTGTCACCCTAATCCACTCATCCTCTGACTCAGAGGCACTACTACCAGAGGTGGCTGTCTGGTCTTCCAGACTCTCCCGGATTCTGCGCGCTTGGGTATGGCTGGTAGAATGTGGGGGCCTAGTTCCTTGGGTCCTCT
Organism: Ambystoma mexicanum; assembly: GCF_040938575.1. Classification (NCBI taxonomy): domain Eukaryota; kingdom Metazoa; phylum Chordata; class Amphibia; order Caudata; family Ambystomatidae; genus Ambystoma; species Ambystoma mexicanum. The sequence goes on along the minus strand of NC_090941.1, from coordinate 457,140,454 downwards.
GGTGCTCAGAAGAGTCTCCTGACTCTTCCTTGCTCCCCGGATTGGTTGAGTAACCCCCCCACTGTCCTAGCTTGGAAGAGGTTTTTAGTATGCTCTTAGTGGGCCTAATCTCATGTAATTCCCCACCAGATTTAACTGCCTGATCTCTTGATGAATTATATTTCTGAGGATCCATTTCTCTGATGCTCCCCTCACTGGAGTCTCCCTGATCAGACAAGATGGCCCTAGCACTTGGGAACCTGTACATAGATGCCCGCCCATCCATTCTGGGAGGTACTGACCTCTTAGCCCCATATTCCACATTGGGTTGAAGTCCACCATCCCCATGGCCCGTGGTTCATGTGAGCCAGTGGACATGGGAGTGGCAGAGTCCATGGAATTGAAGAGATTAAAGTCTCTGGTGACAGGGTTCCTGAGGTTATGCTCAGGGGTTTCCCTCTCTCATCTGACCTCATCTCTCTCAGCCCCTACTCCTGATGGCATGCAAGAGTCTGACCTTCTTGATCTTCTATTAAGGCCTTACTATTCTCTATTAGTTGTTCCTGCTTTTTGTCTATGGAGCCTGTTATTTCTCTCACAGAAAGCATCATTGTCTCTCTGTGCTTCCTGTCTGATTTGGGAGTATTTGGCCAATATTTGCTGAAGGAGGCTCACCTCCGGAGTTCTGTCCTTACTGGCCTGGTCATTATTTTCCTGAGCATCTTCCACCCTCCTGGTGTGCTCTAACAACTTTTCATAGTCCATTTTGAGTTCACCCAGTCCCTGAAGAGCCAGGTGATTTTCTTCCACCTTGGTTTTTAAATGGCTGACCTCCTGGCCTAAGGCGTCCCTTTCCTGAATAAGAGTACCCCTCTGTGCAGCCAGGTTGTCCCTTTGTTTTCTAATGGCACATAATTTCTGGCGCTCCTCATCAAAATCTGTTTGAGTGTGCAGTTCCTTCACAATTAATTTATTGTTTTCCTCCTTTGTCTCATCAATCTGATTTTCTAGGGCGATTATCTGCCCTGCGCAGGCCCTATTATAATCTATTTGCTGTTCCACTTTTTGTTGGCTCTGTAGTAGAGAATCCAACCTTTCTTGGCACTCTTTTTGCAGTGTCAGTAATTTGGTGTCTTTCTCTACCCTCGCTTGCTGCAGGAGATCCAGATCTTCTTTTACTTTTGAAAGGTACTGTTTGGTTTCACTCTCTGATTCTTGGCTCTTTTGTAGCCTTTGCTCTGCAGAGTCCAGATCAGTTTGGTTCTTTTCTAGGGATTGTACTTGCCTTTTGTCAGGTCTAGGTTTTCGGCATATTTTTCCTGTATTATTCCAATGTGGAGTTACAGGTACGCCGCTATTTTGGCAATTTTACATTGCTCTTCTTTTACCCTTGGGGCCATATTCAGTTCTCTAAGTGCCTGGTGTAATGGACCCTGGCCCTGCCATTTATCTAATTCTGTGGCAGTGGCTTGTTGTTTGATTTCCTGCAGCCAAATATTCTCATCCTGCTCAATCCATTCACCCCTGACAAACAATTTTTGCAGTAAGTGTTCTTTTTGCCATATTAATTTTGACTGGGGTCGCCATTCGCGAAATATTAATTTCGTCCTGACTTATCTCAGGGTTATTTTACTTTTGCAAAACCGGCCCAACTCCTTTGAGTATTTCTATTGAAGGATGTTTTTACAGTGTAGCACAGTGGTGTATGTACCCCGTCAGTTAGCACGCTGTGTTAGACTGTCACAAGTGGTATGTCTAATTCAGGATCTCGTGACGAGTCCCCAAGCTGTAAGTGATTTCAATCCGGCATACACCTAAGTCAACGCCTAGCATGTAATACACAAATGAAATCCTTATTTATTTTTGTCTAAAAGTTATTTTATTCTGAACGATGTACTATTCATATCAAGCCATTCTCCTGGAACCTCCCCGGTCACACTGAACTAGGAATCAGGCTGGTTTGTAAAGTTAAGATATTTATTTATGTATTTACAATTTAATCATACTATATTTAATGGGTATACCATAATCACCAATGAGGTGATGTAACACAAAATAATCTCTTTAATGCACAAGGAGTAATAGTGAGCAAAACAATTCAGCACAGGAATAATACTTTTGTGTGTGTGTGTTCAGAACAGATAGCACTGTGGTTAAACGTTCCCCCTGCACACCCCTCTACCCCCCAATAGGCAGTGTAAAGAGATACGAGAGAGCTGGTATTCAGGAATGGCAGAATTCACACAAAATAACAATCCCACTTTCCCCCAGCAAACACAAGAGAAAACAGAATTGACTGTCAAGCTGTCTGAATGGCTTTTAAAGTTATCTTGAAAATGTACTGGGCAAAAACACTAAATATGGTTTAAATTGCTGAAATTGTTATAATTCTTATGGGAGCCGCTTTGGATAGTTGCACAGAAACACTAGCAATGATTTAATACCAAGAAACTATTTGAAATTTTAAAATTAAAGTCAGGAGCAATCATAAGCGGTTTTACACATCTAAGAATTTCCCTAAAATGAAATTTGCGGCAAACTTTTCACTGCGCGATAATCGCGATAACTGGATAAATGTAAGGATTTGGGATGCGGTTTTAGATGCAATTTAAAGCTGTGGATGTTAACTAAAAGCTGAAGTTCGTTTCTGCAGTGGTCCCGCCTTCTTCAGATGACAAAAGATCAGTGCAGAGATAGTTTTAACAAAACTAGCACAGGAGGAAGATAGGAGGGATTGGATAGAGAGTTCAGGCATTTCAAAAATATTTCTAACAACACAGGTTCTGAAGACAAGATAGGATGGATTTAAGATAGGGGTTGGACTAAGCAAGGTACATATGCTAGTTACACAATTCTATCTAGAGATACTCACTAGATATGTTTCAAACGGAACTGTCAGGATTCTGGTCAGGGATTCTGGTCAGGGATTCTGGTCAGGGATTCTGGCCTGGGATTCTGGTCAGGACAGACTGCTGGGCCATCGGATTTGGGCAGCATCAAGGCGCTCTGGACACCGCACGGAACAGGACTGGATCTGATCTGCAATGCACTCTGGTCACAGCACGGCACAGGACTGGATTGGATCTGCCCTTTTTGGTTCTGATGATAATTATTTCAGCAGGCAAGCAGTACAGCGCAGCCGAGCTGTATTTTAGTTCCCCTTAGGTTTGTGGGGTTGGTTCTGGTTCTGGAAATGTAGGCGTAGCTGAAAGTGGTTCAGCTATGCAATGGGCTCTGCTTTGCCAAGCAAGGAAGATGGAAAGTTCGGCAGCAGAGTGCTCCACCAGCATTCGGATAGTGGGTGAATCTGTTTGTCTTTTTCTGCCCTCTGCTGTCTCTATTTATGCTATGCTGAAGGGTGTGTGTGTGCTGGTTTAGCCTAAGATCGCCCCTTTGGCAGCGATTGGACAGAATCTCCTCTCTACCTTGATAGGAGGAGAAAAACAGTGTGTCATCTTTGTGATGTGGGTTTATGAGGCTTAGAGTCCACCCCTAGCCTCTTGAACACAAAATCTATTTTTGACACAATACATATTTACACATATGCAACCTCTATAACAACCACATGTATATATTACATATTTTGTACAGCAGGTTCTTCTCCAAACCCCGTAGCTGTGGGATCTTGTGTCTGCTTTTACCAGAATTTTGACCTTTTCATCAGGAACATAATGTCCTATTTATCAGCAAATTTCTACAAGTGTGTGCGTACAACATGGGCATAAGTGTATACAGTTTCATACTTCTAGCAGAAATACATTTGGTGTAAAATCACATTTTCTGCCATTCCCCACCAAATTATGTCACCCGATTTTGCCGCCTCTTGAAATGTGCAGCCAAAAATTAGATTCACAATTCTGTTATTTTTGTGTTTTTGACAATTTTAAGTAGCAAGTTATAGGTATTTAAACAAAATGTTCTTTGTGAATGTCCAGCTACAGATGGCTGTTTGTCTCCACCTCCTTCTGTCTCCCTGCAGTTCAGTAGAAGTCTCCTCCCTGTTCTCTTGGCAGAGGCCAATTTACGATGGTCTTCACACCTAGCCTTTCCTGCTTTGCAGCTGTTCATTGTTTCCTTCCCCCCTGCAGACCAGATTCTTCCCAGATGCTATAATTATCACTTAGGTGTGATTTCCTGGTGGAGAGAGCTGGAGGGGGAGGCCTTACCTCTGTGAGGAAAGCTGTTATTCCGGTTTGGTAGCTTTAGCCAGGCTTACATTTAAATGTTAATTCTGTTGAATTTTCCCTTAGCATACAACAAACTTGTGGGATCAAATCACATCTAAATACTTCTTCAAGATTTTAAACCATGAAATTAAAACAATTACAAGATAGGTTACTCTCAATAACAGGCCTCTTAGCTTGCAAACATTTGATTTAGTTTATGCATGTTTAAAGTTTTTATCCTGCAGGCCCCTAACAGCTATCATTCAGGCGGCCGAGGGTACTGCGCCCATATTTTGACAGATCCACAGAGCCACTTTTGCTGTGGAAATCCCTTTATGCTTTCAGCTTTTCAGGGCACTGTAAGTTCACAATGGTTTCTTATACTAAGTGAATTGTAGCACCCAGCAAGAATTTTGGATGTTTGAGAGTGTTTTTTACTGACATTCTGCAGTTTCAGCAACAAAGAAAAAGTGATTTAAAGCAAGATTTGGGGTTCCCTTTAGCCAAGCACTGCTTTTCCTTCTGTACTCCATCTTCACATGTTGTGGAGCCCAGTGACATCTTTCAGGAGTGAGATCTCTGTTCCACCACTAACAATATGCATGGCAGATTGGGCAGCCATCTTTCTGTGTTTTGCAAAGTGCAATTTTCAGAGGTTTTGGTGGAAACAAGGGTTTTGCGACCATTTAGATGTTTCTGGCACCATCAGAACACAGTGATGCCGCATGGCAGAGCAACAAGTGGGTTGAATCATCCCTCAAGCTCCGGTAACACTACTTAGAGACCTGCCCATACAAAGCATAGGGCGACAAGTGTTTTTGTGTGCAGTGTGTTGTGGTGGGCCGGGAGTGCCAGCCCGCTCAAAGAGGTGCCCTACAGGTAGGGTCTCTGCCTCAGCATTGCTCTGGTGCAGCGCACAATAATAATGGAGGCAGGAGTCATAGATGGTAGTTTGACTGGTGCATGGGCGGCTGCACGCACGTTTAATTAACTCTGTGACACGTGTACCACATGTCACTATACATGTGACTTTGGCACAATCCCAGGATTGGCTTAAGTCACAACATCCCATGCCAAGGGTGAATGTTCACAAAACATGACTTTGCACTCTCGATACTTGCAAATACATTGTGAATAGGCAATGGGTCACTGGATGTCAAACACAGGACGCATACATTTACACATTTACATCAATGCTGACAATGGTCACTTTGCCTGTGGAAACTTTAAGCCCAATAGACGGGTGGTGCACAGCCCCAAGGTCCATCCCTATCCACTCAGAGACATAGGTTGGTGCAGACACAGACCTTAAAATTTACTGAGTACATTTTAAGCCCACTCAACGGGCCGGATCGCAGCATCAAGACATATAACTGTCCATGGGTCAGTGGGAGACACAACATAAAAGCGGCAGCGCTTTTATTAGTTCATAAACACAAGAACTTTGACTGCATGCAGGCAAAGCCATGCCCGTTTTACTGGGGGCCACATCTGCTCTGTGACATCAGCCCCTGGATAGCGGTAGTCCATGCTTACGGAGGGCCAGCAAGATATTGAAGCTGCCTGATGGCCGCAACCAGGTGGAAACCATTCAGGCCTCTGGCAGGACTCTCGGCCACAAGACCAATGAAAAATGAGAGGAGCCGACCCACTCCTGGCCCAGAATGCATAGCAGGGCGGCTAGGATAGGATAGGTTGATGAATGGAGGATAGGGCTGTGGGCACTGTGGAAGCATTGACCTGCTCGGGCAGGACCTCATTGGTGTGGCCAATTGGTGTCAGGCATGGCCTAACAGTTGTGGGTGGTTTGACTGGGGCAGTGACCCAGGCCGCAGCCTCCTCCCCAAGGCAGGACTTTGCTGACATTGCTGTGGTGTCGGTCCTCACCGCACATCACTCCCCCAGGCAGGAGGAGCATAGTATCATGATGCGGCAGCGATCATAGCCGCACCACTGTTTCCTCTCCCCCAGGCAGGAGCAGCCTTTTGTTTTCTGTGTTACTTGGTTTCTTTTATGGTGGGCAACAGGGACTGTGGCATGTGTGTGCCCGCATTAAGCGGGGCCCTGCCGCTAGTCAGTGTAAATCCGACTTCATTCATTTATTTATGCCAGATACAGAGCCCACTTCAGGATGGACCTCATTGGGAATGCCGACGGTCGTCGGACTTATTCCGACTACTTTATTGTTACTTTTATTTCTCCTTTCCTCACCGATACATGCTCTGGGGATTCCGGCAGCCTGAGCACGCTCCCAGCAGGACCTCATCAGATGACTGATGGTCGTTAGGTATGGCCTGACCAACAAGTGCGCACTGTGAGGCAGGAAGCCCATGGTGGCATGCCTGGCTCGGCAGCATGTTGTGTTTGTCTGTTAACCTCGTCCTCAGTTGTTGTGGTGTGCTGGGAGTGCCAGCCCGCTCAAAGAGCGGCCCTGCAGGTAGGGCCTCTGCCTCGGCATTGTGCTGGGGTGGCATGCTCAGTGGTCGAAGTGAGCGGGAGCGGTTGGGAGCGATGCTCCGCTACTTTTTAAAATTAAGTTTTACAGCTCCTATACTTTTATTTTAAAAAGAAACCGTTCCGGAACGGTTTCGTTTTAAAATAACAGTGTAGGAAGAAGTTGAAACTTGCACTTTCAGTGCAGTGCACTGAATTTTCCCTTAAACAGCAGGCGTATGTGTTTGGGGGTTTGTATTGTGTGTGGGAGGAGGCAGGGCAATGGGGTTTGTGAGGAGCGGGGCAGGCCAGCAAGGAGCATAGTTCCACTACTTCTTTTCTTAAATTTCGACCACTGGGCGCGCTATAATCATGGAGGCAGTATTCATAGATGTCAGGGGCGGCTGTGCGCATGTTTTATCAACTCTGTGACACATGCACCACGTGTTACCATACATGTGACTTTGGAACGAGCCCAGGAGGGGTTCAGTCACAACACGGTACAGCAACAGTTGCAGTGATTAATCTCCTCTGGTGGACAGATGTTCTTGCAGCCTGGAAAAGTGCTACCGGCCCTTTAAGAGTTCCGGCAACACTACTTAGCGTGCTTCCCGCGCGAAGCATAGGGCAACAAGTGTTTTTGTGATTGGGGAGCTGATCTGCAACGCTATTATCCCCCGACCCTGTCACGCTGTCACAGCGCTGGATAAAAGTAAGTTTACCATCTATGAGTCTGCAAAACAGTTGACATTTTGGAGCTGGTTCTTACTTCTCCATGCCGGTACTGTGAAGGGGTGTATCTGCATACATTTTTTATGCTACAGCATTGTTCATTTTCCTCACAAAATATAATCTTAAGCACTCTTGAGTTGTTTTTGAAGATTTGATTGCTGGTGACAACTGTGAGGTTTATAGGAGACAGGCAACAACGGCATCTTGCGAGTTTGAACTATCGAACAGCTGGTTTACCTTATTGTCATAAATCGGTGACCTTTGTTTGATTGGAGCTTTCTGCTATTCACGTGTCGGATATTAAACAGTTTCCTGTGTTCTATTGGGTAATTCTGCTTAAGAAAAATGCCGGGCAAGGTGGTCAGCGGAGCAAGAAACTACAATTTGCGTAAGGGCAAGCCTTAAAGCAAAGAAAAAAGCATCTTCAGGGGTATTAAAGAACAATATCCATCCAGGAGGCTGCCTTTGAAGCAAATAAAATGGCTAATGTCCTGAACCAGTTTTCTGATAGTGACAAAGCTTCAAAAGGAAAAATCGCTGCTTTTCTTTCGTCTGGCATAGGTAGCAGAGGTGGGGGCCTATACTATTAGGGTGGAAGCTGCAGTACACCAATCGAATACTAATCACTCTTGCTCGGATTGTGGTGACATAGATGACAATTCCCTACTTGAGTTATGCTACTCTTTGCAGGAAGCCATATGCACACAAGTCACAAGTAATTTAACAGCTAGCATACATCTCTCCTACTGTAACCACAAATGAGCATGTGCTGGGTGGATTACCATCCTCAACTCCACTCCCGCCTCAAGTCAGTGGCTGTCTGACTCTCCAAACATGTGCCCTGACTTGGAGTCTAATAATGGGAAGTCCAATCAAACCTTGTGTGGCGACTTAAGTTAAAATCTGACCAGCGATTCGAGCACCCACTTTGGTTTTAATGATAATGCTTTACATTTTGTTATTGAGATTTGATTGATGCTATGTGGTGCGATACATGAGGATTTGAAAAATCGTAGTAAACATCTGTTAACCCCAAATAATCTTTTGCAGCATAACGTGGAAATAGAGTCGCTGCAGATAACTATGCTTCCCCCTGATCCTGGGTCAAATGTAATTATATCATGTCCTGACTCAGTGAATGAACTTCAAGTAGTGGAACCTATAAATGAAGATTTGTTTATCTTCCCCCCCAGAAAGGAAAGACATATAGTAAAGAAGGAAAAGCTGCGCCAGGGTAAACTGAAGAAGATCCCTGATGATTCTGTGTCTAAATCAGCGCTACAATGGTGGCTTCCTTGCATAAATCTAAAACTAGTAAGCTGAGGAAAAAGCAAGCACAGCACAGAAAAAGGCAGCAACAATCTACTGATATCTTGACTAGTTGGCTCATCAGGGATGAGGTGCCCAAACAGCATATTAGTGAGAACAATCTATCATTCCAGCCATAACTAAGGATCAGTTGGTTGTACATGCTATATAGGTGAATGTTGAGCTAGTGGTGTCTATGCATTTGTAGAGGAGCAGCTGCATGACTCTGCAGGAAACCCTGCCCTTCTACCCCCATATGTTGGGGACCTGAGATCGTGTTTTGTTCGACACCAGCAGTTGTGCCAATACTGAACCATGTTTACGAAAGAAGATACCCGTTGAGACAACCCTACCGAACTGTATCCCCAAATGGATGGCAACCTAAGGGAGCAACTCCCTGAATATGAAAAAGAGCAAAGGAAGATGCTTTTGATGTCACAAGAGACATGTACGATGTCCTGAGATACTACCTGAAGAGGATGTATGGATCCTACAGAAACTAATAATGAAGTAAAGAATCAAGAGAACCTTTTAAATATGAAAAAAAGATTACACATGCACAAACTGCTGCAGAGAATCAACCGTTCAATTATCGTACAGACGCTGAAACACAAGCAGACTAAGTCTTCATAGAAGTTGGCTATACATAGTGAATAGAATGCAGGAAAAAAACACCATTGTACAGAAAATGGACATTGGTGTGATGAATTTAGTAAGCCAGGACCCATGAAAATGGGAGAGAAAATTGTATTGCAGCAAGAATAAGCTGAATCATGGAGCTACATGGCTAGGTTGTCTGACCTGAAGTCAAGACTGAAGTATCCAAGGTCAGCTATCTATTCTGGATTGGAACAAATGTGCAAACGATGATTTATCCGCTGTTAAGACACAAAGAAAGAACACCAAGAGGGCTACATGTTATTCATTTAAAAGATTTAAAACCTGTGAACCCGAGTGGATCCGTTAAGACGAGGTAACAGTATCTGAGATGGATGGGGATGCAGATCTTACTCATACATCAACAATCTGACTAAGGAAGTTGGGAAACATGATCTGTTTTAATAACAATTCCTTAAAACAGGGATTACAATGGACATCTAAGGACAAAGCGGAGATCGCTCAATGAGTTCTCGAAAACATTTAATAAAAACACAACTTTGTATTAAAAATTCATCATAAGTGATGTCATACTACGTGGCAAAGTAAGAAAACCTACTAGGGGATATGATAGGCTTAATAAAACATCTACATATACTTTCTATGGGGTATAGGTTGGTGATTGGGTCTCTAAAGTCAGGTGGACAACTAAGCCCACCCCAAGTGCAAGTCATCTTCAGTGTTAGACTAATACACAATGTTCTATTGGCTTCTCAAAATATAGGGCTCCTTGCTACGTGGCCCTCAACAATTGGTTGGCACACTTGTACCCTTCTGGAATATTCCACTCGCTAGCAGCTGCTACTCACCGCTCTGTAAACAGGTCAGGAAGATAGATAGGTGACCTTGGAGATGATATGTACACAGGAATCAATATTTAGCCTCCAATTCCAGCTCCCCTGAGTACAAGACTCAGGCTTCCTCAAAGAGGGGTTCTTCTTTACAACGTACCTCTCTGCTGTTTCTATTGGAACAGGCAGAGGTGTCAGTTGAATAAAAGATTGGGGAGAATACACACCGCCAATACCAATGCTGCAAAGGAATACAAAGATATTAAACAGTGTGGAGAGAAACAATTACATAATCAAGCACAGTATTGGACAAGAAATACCTAGGCAGGGATTGGAGTGGAACTTTCCCCGGGATGGAAATACAAGTAAAGAATTAAACCCAAATGAGTGAATTAATCTAATGGATTCTTCTTATAGAGAGTTTTTAGCCAAAACAACAGATCTGAATTGTGGGACTCAAGGGTTAACGATTTCCAGGAGTGGAGAAAACGACAGGAAAAAATAATAAACAGGTAAGTTAGTACAGGGAAGTAAACCCGGGCGGCACAAGGGTCAAGCTAGGGCTGAGTTGGTGCAGGATCAGGAGAGCATCAATATGCACTTTGAAAATAAGTTCGTTGAGTGTTGTAGTTCAATGAATGTCCCAAAATCCAGTAGAGAGGAATACCAACAAAGCAGCAGGTAAATGAGGTACAATAATCAAAGTTGGCGCTGGCAGAAATAGCAGAAAACAAACACAGTTTGTTACCTGAAACACACGCTCCCAGATGAGGGTTGGAGCAACTGAGTGGTTCCGAGTAATTGCTGAAGAATGTGTTGCAAAGACAGCAGGGAAGGACAATCCAAATAACGTTCCGCGTCGAATACCAGAAGATTGCGACACTGATAAGGACGGAGAGAAGGCAGTCCAGGGGCAGTCCGGGTCGATACTGTAGCGGTCTAAGAAGGTGCCAATGGAATAGAAAACGTAACAATCCAAAAGTTTGAGCATGGGTCGGAACCAGGAGATGAAGTCAGGATTTCGAGGCAAGATTTCACAAAGGAAAACGGACGTAACCGCAAATAGTAAGAAACACTAATTAGCAGCAACAAGCCCTCTGGAAGACGTCAGTTTTAAACCCGTAAGGGGGGTGTGCCTTGTTGTACCTCCTTCGCGTATGAGACAAGTCAACTGACACGGGTTCCGCCGTAGCTTGTACAGGCGCCATGGCAACCTGTATCTGCTCCATAAAGGAGCATGTGAATGGGACATACTCCGCAGGGAAGTTTTTCTCTGCCGAAGTCTCTGCCGAAGTGTAACAGCAGCATGCAAGCTGGTACCGCAGGTGCTGGGGTGTTGGCCTGGTCATGCCTCCCCACCCAATTAGCCCAATATCCATCATCACTCCTGAGGTCTGCCATTCAATTAAATGTGTTTGAACTCGGCCTTATGAAGGCTCACTGTGCCTGAGAATGAAAGGGAGTGATGGCATGGCCTTATCTTCTGGTCTCAATGTAGCTCGCCCCAGAGTCTATTTTGATCTGACCATGTGACTCGAGACCACATTTTGAGCTCCTTCGTTGCTTTTAATACTATTAAATGAAGAAATCTTGGCACTTCTAGTGTTTTTCCATTACACCTCACACAGGATCTCAGCTCACTTCTCACGTTATTGTATCTTCTCAAGTAGATAACCAGGCTCTCGGCCGCCCAACTCTTGCCACTGGGCAAGGCAAGCCTTCTTGAATCTTCCTTCTCCGTCAGCTATTCTATTCTGCTGCACCACACTTCCAGCCCTTTCATTCACAGGGTCCAAGTTTGCTAAAGTGTGTTATGCAACATCCAGATTCTATACATTCCTTTATATATGTATACATTGGCACATCGCCTGCAATCTATTCACTACGTAGCCAGCCTCATGATAACTTTGTCTACTTGAATTACTTTGTCTGTATAATTTTAAAATGGTTTGGCATTTTCTTCAGTGCTTTTCCGCAAGTGCAATCTTCATTTCACTACCATAAAGTTGCTTAATTTGCTCCTTCGTCATCAGATTCTTTAAGATCTATATTCTTTCTTCATTAGCATCCCTTCTGGATGTATCATTTCTGCTTCATGTGCTATCACCAGTCTTCTCTTTCATTCACGTTCACACTTCTTCCGGCACTTCCTCCAGAAGACTGTAATTTCTCTGTGGATACATATAGGGTTTTCTCAATGGATACCTTGTTTCAAGGACTCTTCACGGTATAGGTATCATTATTGGCCTTGCGCATGTTGCAATTTCCAGCTGTCAACCTATAGGCAGGATGGGGGCAGGACGTCCGGTAGGGGTACTTGGCTTCTCCACTACACTTGCAAAATGGACCAAATGTGGTCTCTTATCATGTGAGCCAAGGATGAAAATAGAGTTCGTACTTGGAGTCTCAGAACACGATAGTGACTGCCTGCACTCCCATGTATTCTAAAGACAAGGATACTTTTGAAAGGGTAAGTTCAGAGACAATGTTCACGGCAGAAGGCTTGGGTGATGAGAGATGCTTGGCTAAATGGGCTGGGAGGTAGTGTCATGACCCATCTCCTTGCACCTGGCGTGCTTCTAAGTGAACCGGATGTTCCAAACATGGCACAAGTGTGCCAAGAAATTGTAGTGGTCCATATAACAAAGGACCTTATAGTTTGAAAACCAATGAGAAACTGTGTATCTAATGTTTCTGAAGATGACATGTTTTAGAGGTAGACCAGTTTTGTCCACCTAACAGTGGGCAGCCAATCACAATCCTAGCTCCTATGGTAATATAGTTAGATGTTCCCAAATAAGCCTCTCCAGATGTTTAGTAGCTTTTTCATTATTTGCCACATTTGCCACATTTGCCACATAGTGTGATGTCACCTCTGACGTATTTTTGATATATAACATTTGTTGAGGTTCGTTGTAACTCCCTGTTTTAGATAATTGTTAAAAAAGTAGTGCATTGCCATCTTCCTGTGATGGTTCAGTTATTTGTACTTGGAGTTATTCTGTGTGAATCCATTCATTGCATTCACTTTCCTAAAGGGCCCTAAACTCATGTGGTAGTGGTATATATGGTTCAAAGATCCAAACTAGTTGAGCTCCAGAATTTCAGACGATCGGGCATCCTGCGCCCTTAGCTGCACCGTTTCATGTGGAGAACGGCAAAATAGAAATAAACTTGCAAGAAGAACCGAGATGGTGGGCAGGTCCCACTTTGAAGAAATCCCTGCTTGGTTTCCCCTGGCAATCTGCAGACGGAAGGCCAAGTGGTCAGAATGGAGGAGGAGTCGATACCGAAGGCCTCGAATCAATTAACGAATGGTGAGTAGACTAAAGGGAATGGCAAATAAAGGGACAGGATTGTAATCATTTTTAGTAACATGGAAAGTGGGAGTAGGGTGAAACATAAAAGGCAGAGTCAGGACTATGTAAGGTAATGTCTCAAACCCTATACAGGGTAAAAAAGAAAAGGCAAGGAAAGAGGTGATCACAGTATTTTATAAAGTGTACATGTCTGACTAGTCTAAATGGTGTTTGTTGAGCAAAAAATCGAGGAGCGATAGAAATTGGGAAGAGTTGAAAAAGTAGCAGTGGATAAAGACAACATGTTGTTAAAACGATTGGTGTCAATCAAAAGAATAGATAGGTCATTGAAACAAAATGATTGAGCAGCAATTGATGGTGCTTGCTCATATTTGTTGTTTAAAAAATATTTAAAAAGTGGTGATTTAAGCCAATGTAAAAGGTTTATTTAACGGTATGGTAAGTATCGACAGTCAATCGAGACTTGTCATGATGGGGAATACTCCACTCATGCACCTATGCAAGACACTGCCAAAACATATGCCCAAGCTGAAACAGTTCAGTGTAGAATCAGTGAAGGGCACAGCAGATAAAATGTTCATGCCGTGGCCACAAGGGGGATCATTGTCAAGAGCTGTATTGCAACACATGACCACATACTTGTACACCACATACACAGCAAAGACATTACAGAAAATATTAGTGATTTTAGAGCTTTGGAAGATGTATCAAGAGGAAAGAGAAGACCCGCCACCCGAGGAGTGGACCGTTGAGACCTCAGCTCACTTTACCTTGCCTGAGGCAAAGAGTGTTGCTATGGAAGAGATAGGAGTGTATCATTTAAAGGAATTAAAAGCAGTGACTGGGTATAGTAACCCAATATATGAACCCCCCACTTACAGTAGCGATGATAGTCTGGAAGAGAATACAAGAAAAGAAGAGATTTATAAATTTATACAAGATAAGGAAGAAAAAAGTGAGAGGTCGAATTTGTCAATAGAAATATAGAGATTAAGAGATGGAAGGAATAAAAGGATATGGCTGAAAAAGTAGCGCTTGTACAATACAAATGGATGGGAGGACAGATACTATTCAAGATAGATGGGAAAAATATCAAGAAGGTTAGGCAAAGAGAAGATAAGGATGAACAAGAATGGAAGGATAAGGAACGAGAGAAAAGATTGAAAGAGGATGAGCAGAAAAGGAAAAGCAGGGAGCGACAAGAGCAGATTTATCAGGAGGAGCAAGAGAAAATTGAAGAACGTCTGAAGAACAAAGAAAGTACAATAGACAAAGAGCGATAGAAGAAAGGGACAGAAAGGAAGAAAGAGAGAGGAGGAAGAAGCACAAAGACTAAGGGACAAAAGATTAAAGATGAAGAGGAAAGAAGGGGAGGAGTAAGAAGAGCAGAAGAATGAAGGCATTAGGAAGAAAGAATGAGAAGGCATGCAAGAAAGCAAAGGGAGGTAGATGAAGAAGTAGTATGAAAAAGGAGACAACAAGGGTTTGATGCCGCTCTCATTCATAAAGAACAAATGAGGCCCAGCATAGAAATACAATGGGACAGAGTGGAAGAGATTATTCTGATAATGAAAGAAACACCAGCAGTATCTAGAACAGCAATAGAAGAAGAAAGATTTGATGCAGAAAGCATTGGGGAAAGGATCGATAAGGTATATCAACAGTTAAGACAAGGGAATGGTGATCGATCCCCAGTACCTCAATTACGAAGTGAGGAAGTGCACTTGATTAGTTATGAATGCAGGGCATTGTCTTTGAGCAGACTGAACTTAGATAAGGGTGAGGGAGGTGATAGTCACAATAATAGGGGCCTAGACATGTCAGACGAGGACAGAATGAGGGAATGCGTGCACCCCTGAATGAAGCCTGCAAGTAGATAAGGCAGTGAGATGTCCCGATCTGGAACAACCTAAGGATAGAACACCAGATCCATAGCATATCCTGAGCATACTCAAGGACGATCACATAGTGAGAAGGGCGGGCCTCCACCATATGTAAGAAGGTTGTGGTTGTTACCAACAAGGAGACAGAGAGGAACGACTATCCCTGCCATGGAAAGGCTAATAGAGGGATCCAAGTATAGGATGGATTCACACAGTTCCCCTTATTAGAGAAAGTGGGAGCAACACCGCAATACATTCCCTGGCCACAGATGGATAAGGATAAGTTAAGATGCAAGCTCCCTAGTTTGACTTTAGGGGCTAAGGAAATGAATATACAAATTAGAGAAAATGACAGGAGGAAATATGCTGGCCATAGGGGACATACATGTTCTCCTGGCAGCCATTCTTGGAGAGGGGGCTGATGATATGGAGGCAAGCAGGATATTCAAATGTCACTGCACAAAACACAGCGCATGATGGAGCGCTGTTTAATAAGCTGAGGGCTCTCAGGCTACAATATCCTGACACGTAAAATGAAGGAAGATGAATACTTTATTGCTTACATTCAGGATATTCGGGAGAAATGGCAACTTGAAACCTGCGAGCCATGGGAAAAGACAGTGGCATTATTTTACCACTTTTTATGTCAGGCGTTGCCTGAACCAGTGCAGAGGCAGATGAAAAAACAAGTAGGGATGGAAGCGAGGCCATGGGCTGAGATACAGTTCACAATAGCACACCATTGTCAGTTATTACAAGAGAAAAACAAGAAGAAAGATGAGAATAGAAAGATCGAGGAAGCCAAGTTAATTCTGAAAAGTTTGTCAAAATTTGCTGTAGAAGGGGCAGTACTGACAAGCGGAGAAGGATTGGGAATGCAGGAAGCAATAGGTACATCACAGGCAAATAATTTGTGCCCAATGGACCAAGGTGGATATTGGTTTATGCCACGAGGCAGAGGTATCGGTTATAGAGGAAGAGGAGGCAGATTTCAAAATAACCAACAAGGGCATCAAAATACACAGAATGAGAATCAGAATACTTAGGGAGGATATAACCAAGGAATGATTAACAGGAGGGTTCGTCCAGTATTTTGGAATTGTGGTATGACAGGACATGTTGCGTTCATATGTGGAAGCCACGAGAATGTACAAAATGCCCAATTTTCCAGCGGGGGGACAGCTTATCCTCTGCCATACAGCACACGGACAGAGAGAGCTTAGCCCAAGATCACACATCTTATCAGGCACAAGCACTGCAGGTACAGCAGGTGCAACAGCAGGGACAAGTGCACATGAATCCACCACAAGGGCAGTCAAAACAAGCACCTATACAGACACAGCAGTATGCAAATACAGGACAAGTATTGACACCTAGAATAGAAGGTGTCACTGTTCTAGGAGGACATCCTTTCACAGGGACGGGGATGAGCTTGTATCCACAATAGGACAGCTCACAGGGTGACTTGATATGTTCAGTACTATTGGCAACATCAGACACCAAGAGGATCCAAGGGCCGATGTGATGATAGGAGGCAAATCCTTTTCTTTTCTTGTACACACTGGAGCAACTCATTTGTGTATACAAGGGGAAAAATTTCCAATTTCAGGTATTGCCATGAATGGTCAAGGGTTCTCTGGAGCTGTGAGTTGAGTTCCTTTTACTAATAAATTACCACTCTCCATAGGAGAATGTGGCATGTCCGTTCCTCTGTTATATTCATGACAGACACCAGTTCACATTTTAGGAAGAGATTTAATTACAAAACTTAACATGACAATTTCATTTACGGACCAAGTAATAGTGTGCTCCACTGGAGGAATAGACTATTTAAATGTGGGAGAGTTCATACTGGAGTTCACATGGCAAGTGGCTCTGAGAGGCGTTCCAGTATGTCCAGAGATTTTTCTGTATGGAGTAAGCATTTTACTGACATGGCTACCTGGCCTGGTAGGAAAAATTGTGAGGATGCCTGATGAGTTTTTACTTAGACCCCAAATACTTATGGATGAGGAGGGTGGACAGACTATTCCTATAGAGCTGGAAGCAGCTATAGTATGAAAAGAAATGTCTATGCTCGAAGGAGTAGACGATGATGGTGGCAGTGATGGTGGCAGAGTAGACCATGGAGAGCAGTGATAGCTTTTGAGGAGGGGTACAGATTGACTGACATAACTGATGAAGATATGTTCAGGGAGGACCGAAGTGATGATGAAGTAGTGTTCTTCATGAACATTATGTACTGGATAAGGATAGAGAAAAGGGAAGTTCTACAAAGAATAGCAAAAATGTGGCAGCAACCAGCATTCTTTCAGGAGGACCTTGAAAAAAATGCTGAGTGCCTTATTGACCACAGGCCCTTCTGATGTAGGTTATTGAAGGGGATAAGGGAGGTTAAAATAAAGCTTAAACCAGGAGCAATTTTACACCAAGCAAAACAGTACCCCATGCCCCGAGAAGCTGATGAAGGTCTATTTCAGACTATTTCCGCACAGGTGAATCAGGTGATTCTGGTGCCATCAGAGTCATCATGTAATACCGCAGTGTATCCGATAAAAAAATCTAAAGGAGGGAAATGGCGATTTATTGAGGATTTGATACCTCTTAGCCATATTGTAGATGCTTTTTATTTAGTTCCTAATCTGGCGACAATATTGTGTAGCATCTCAGTAGAAGCTTGATACTTCACAGTGATCAATTTGAAAAATGTGTTTTTCTCGATCCTGTTGCATAAGGACTCCCAAAACTTGACTTAATTTACAATTCGCCAAAAGAAACTAAAAACGATTAGGCTGCCTCAAAGGTAGTCCCCATCTATCTTTGACAGAGTCTTACAGATGGATCTAGGTAATATCGATCTTGAACGTGCAGTGATACAATAGGTAGATGACCTGTTGATTTGCAGTAAAACAAAGGATGAGTGCAGACAGTAGTCCATCTGATTAATGACTATTCAAGCAGACAAGGGATATAAGGTGGACAAAGAGAAATTACAGTGCTGCCAAGAAGAGGTGTTATACATAGGTCAGTTGATTTTGCACAAAGGAAAGAAAGTGACACCTGCGATAGCTGAGGCAATCATGAAAACATCAATTGAACACAGTGAGACAGATGCAACAGTTTTGGGGTTTATGCAATTACGTTAGAGCCTGGGTGTTTGATTATAGTACGTACACAAGGACCCTTCTGCAAGCATTAAAGAACGCACAAGTTGGTAAAACAAAACTAGAACGGACTAAAGAAATGTAGGATGGATTTGAAGAATTGACAAAAGCAATTTGTATAGCCCCAGTTTTAGGAATTCCCAATTATGGCGAGGAATGGTATCTATTTTCACACACAGATGGGTCAGCAATGACAGTGGTGCTTACACAAAGAACCACATTGGGGTACAAACCTTTGGCATATTACGGTGGGATTGAATTATTCTTTTTTATTAGTATTTATAGAGCGCACAACAGCCCAGAGGCATTGTGGCACTGTTACATTGAGGCTTGCTGGTTACATAGGGATGCAAACTAGGTTACAGGTGGTTAAAGAGGCATACATACTTGGTTACAGGACGTTAAAAGGCATACATCTTTGGTTATGTGAGAGACAACAGTGTAGAAGGACATGAGGAGATAGACATTTGCAAATTTGCAGAATACGAGTGAGAGAAGGAGACATAGCAGGCATAGGGTTACTTGAAGAGTGTGTTTTTCAAGGTTTTGCGGAAGGCTAAGAGAGACGTTTCAGCTCTTAGAAAGTATGGTAGTGCGTTCCAGAGTCTAGGAGCTATGTAGGGGAATCCAGTTATGAGAGGATACTTCCCTTGTGAACAATCTTTGGCAGCCGCCACGTTTGCAATTGAAAAGTCCACAAGTATTGTCATGGGCTGCTTTATGACCCTTTTCGTGGAGCATGCTCTATTTGCCATTCTAGAGAAACCATTGGGCACATTGATTTCCCAAAGATCTTCACCTTATGAAGTAATGATTTCCAACCCAATGATTAAAATTGTAAGATGTACAATAGTGAACCCTGCCACGTTCATAGCTGAACCCATCGAAGAAGGTGATCATGTGGATGACTGCACCAGTTTAGTTTGAATTCTATAATGATATACCCCTTGTGAAGGAGAATGCTTTAGCGGGAGGCAAGATTCTTTTTATTGATGGTTCTTCGAAAATTGATCAGACTAGAGGGGAAAGACATTCAGGTGCCACAGTAGTAAAGACACAGATTAAATGGAGAATTCGAAGTAGTAGCAAGTGCAAGGCTACCCTCTAATTTTTCACAGCATGCAGCAGGATTAGTAGCACTTATTGTCGCACTTGAGAAACATGAAGGGCAGGAAGTACAGGGACTCGGCCTATGTGACGTCATCCGTACACTCAGGGTTGGCAAGCTGGAAGAGGAGGGGCTATCTCTGTGCAGACAGCTCTGCAGTACAGCATGCCTCCTTATTGGAGAGACTCATTAAGGCACTACAAATCCAAGTAGCCATAGCAGTCATTAAATGCACAGCGCATATTAAACAGACAGATTTTATCTCTTGCGGGAAGGAAGCCGCAGATGTAGAAGCCAAAAGGGTTGCATATTCGCCAGAAATTTTGAGTTTTTATACTGAGATTATTACAGAGAACTCAGTCACAACTATGTTAGTGCATGAGGGTTTAATAAGTTATCAATAGCTCAACTAATAGAGATTCAGGGAAGTGCAGCACAGGAAGAGCAAGAACTATGGAAACAAAGGGGGTGTTCTTTATCACCCACAAAATCATTATGGTGACAGGACAGCACTAGAAAGCCAGTGATGCCAGTAACTTCATTAAAAGTCGTGCTTGAACAGCTGCATTAACCCGCACATGTTACTAGAGAAAGTCTTGCTGCTAATATTGCAGAAGAATGGTTAATTCCTAATTTGTTGGAACACATTGCACTATTTATGGTGAATTGCATCATGTGTCCAATGTTTACTGCTGAGCATACACTGAGAATGATCAGAGGAGTAATACCTCGACTGATTGGTCTTTATCAGCATTTACATATAGACTATGTTGATATGCTGCAGACATGTAATGGATATCGGTATCTATTAGTGTTGGTGTGTCCCTTTTCAAGGTAGATTGAGGCGGGTCCATGTCCACACCCTGATGCCACTTGCGCAGCAAAGTTTTTAGTATGCAAGGTATTCCCGAGGAGGGGTGTGTGTGAAGTATTAAGATCTGATAATGGGCCAAATTTTGTCAATGATCTATGCAAACAAATTGGCCTTTTATTAAGTATAAAACACAAGTATAAAGCACAAGTTCTCTTCTGGGAATAGGATATGTTAGAGACTCAACAGCCTCCTCAAAGAAAGGATTGCCAAGATTAAATTGACTTTGAAAAATGGATGGCTGTCTTGCCTACCCCTGGCCTTATATGCGCTACAGAATCAGCCACGATCAGACAACCACCTCACCCCGCATAATCTAGTGACAGGGTGTCGAATGAGAATGCCTCTTACACCTCTGTCTAGGATTAGGAATGAAGCCCACAGTGTAGCCAAAACATTAGGTGATGAGATGTATGATTATTTGACATATATGACTACCAGTATTTCTTTCATTTCAGATCAAGTCAAGTGTCAGGGGGTCGGTCTAAGAACGCAGACAAAGATAATTCAGCAACCAATCCAAGTGAACTATTAGCACCACCTAATTTATATGTTGGGGCCTAGTCCTGCTCATGGCCCATTCTGTAATGAAAAAGTGTCCATTTCTGCAGTTATGCTACAAGGAAGAAGAGCTTGACTGCACCTAAGCAACATGAACATTTATGAAGGTGAGACCTTCCCTCCAACCATTGTTGATCCAGAAGCAAGACAAGAAAAATAATCTCTGCGTGTGCATATGCGATTGATGGCTAAATAGAAGGAACGATAAAGTAACAAGTGATTAACACATACTTTATTTGGACTGGAATTCAGTAGACACTCCTTATATATATTTTAGCAGAGAGTGCAAGGATTTGCAGTGAATTCCAGGAATTATGAAAATAACTCTTTAGAAATATATTGAAGCAGTGAATAATGCATCAGAGTTATGCCTAAAAGTCAGTTCTTGATCAGGAATTGGAAATGAGATCAATACCCAGATTAATTTTGTGGAGAATAAAACACATGGTACCTTCCGACAGTGACTTTAATTGACTTGTGGTTCCTGTCTTTGTGTTTATACTTCAGTCTTACCCTGCTCTTGCTAGAAGAGATGTAAATATTCACATTTCTTACATGATCCTAAAAATGGGCCAGTGATAAGAAGATTCCTTATTGCTATAATTGAACACATTATACAGTTGCAGACATAAAAGAAATGTGACGATTGTATTTTAAAATTATTAATGAAGAAGATGGCATGATCATAGAGCAGAGGTCTTCAAACTGTGGAGCGTGCCCCCCCAGGGGTGCTTGGCCGCATTTTAAGGGGGGCGTGAGAGCCCAGCATGAAAATTAAAAATGTATATATATTTTTTTTATTTATTTTTTTAGATTGAGGATATGGGCAGGGCGGCTAACATGGTCGGACTGGACCATAAAACTGTCTCAGGCACCAATGAAAAAGTGGCCCACAGTTGCAAATGGATAGTCATTCCTTTAGGTACAGATTGTTTGAATAGTATCCTAGGGTTTTTTTTTGTTAAAATGTAAGCACATTGTGATATTTAAAAACTGTTTATTCAGCAACAATGGTCAAAACTACTAGCTGATTAGTGAAGTAACTCATCCAACTGGCCCACATTGGCTAAAAAAGTACCCCATTTACATTTTTGGTACGGTCATTGCCCTATAGGCCAGTGCGAGCCTGGTAGCTCATCCATAACGGGCAAGGGGGCGTCCTCCCATTATCCCCCTCAACCATTATGGAGGAGCCAGCCCAGTGAAACACTGAGCACTCCCTCTGCTGCTTTTTCCAGCTGAGGCAGTGCTCCTGAGCTGGCTGAACACTGTTTCCCTTTGACAGTTCAGTTCCCCAGCCTCACATTCTCACTGAGCCATGATGCAAGGCTGGGGGCGTTTTGCTTCGCCACCCTTGCATAGCTCATTGGAATTGTTGGCTGGGGCCCTGCATGTCTCTTTGTGCGAGGGGGAGCTCCTGCGCCTCTTTGCACATATGGACAGAGCAACCTGGAGTGGGACATTTCAGCATCCACGCGCAGGTCCCTGCAGAAAGTATGTTTATGTTCATTTATTTTGTATTTAAATATGTGTATGGATGTGTGTATGCTTGTGTTATGAGTGAGTGTATGGGGATGGGTGCTTGTATGAATGATAGATTGATTGCTGTATGAAAATGTGTGTGTGTGTGTGTGTGTGTGTGTGTGTGTGTGTGTGTGTGTGTGTGTGTGTGTGTGTGTGTGTGTGTGTGTGTGTGTTTTTGTCCATTGGGCTGATTTTGGGGAGAGGGGTTTAGAGGGGGGAAGGAGTGTTGTACAAGAAAGTCAAAAATACCATGCTTTTCCCCTTGGCCCCCCAACGCCAATTGCAAACTGTTGACTTTTTACCCATTTTTTTAAAGTATGCTCTAAAATGCAACATTTGACCCTATTATTTAAAAAAAAGTTCAAACCTCCCCTGATTGTTTCGGGCTCCCTTGCTGCGCTCAGTCGCTATGGGATTTTTGTGGGAAATATTTATGCCCCTCCACTGGCCCTCGGACTGTGTTGGGAACTGGGTGGGGGAGCCCAGGGACTGTGATGGGTGCAGGATGGGCGGGAGCACTGAATAATGGTGGGAGAAGGGTGGGGAGAGCCCAGGGTCTGTGATGGGGTGGGGAGAGCCCAGGGACTGGGTAGGAGTGGGATGAGGGAGCACGCGACTGCACTGGTCGGGGAGCCCAGGGACTATACTGGGAGCAGGGTGCGATGACGGCACACAATAGTTCATAGACATTTGTACATACTGTCCATTTGGTATTTTTGGGGGGCCTGGTCTGCTCAAATTTCGCTCAGGGGGGGCCGAGCCCAAAAAAGTTTGAAGACCACTGTCATAGAGGATGAACAAGTTCAGCAAGCAGTAGGATGGCATGAGAAATGGTTGCCCATATTTGAATGCATGATATATATTTTCATGATTGTTCTCATCGTCTTTCTGTTCCTCATCTTTTTACCGATGAAAGAGCTCTTATAGTTCTCCCCACTATGAAAACGGATAATGATACATTCCTTGATCGCTATAAGTATATTGGGAGACATAAAAGAGATGCAGATGATGATAATGAAGGGATGAATACATATCTAGACAATGCAGCTCACCTGGGGAATAACATGTGGTATATGACACATGAAAAAGGTAGGGGCAAGAACATCTGATGAGAGTTGCTATGTCTGCTCTCTCATCCCCTATGCCATGAATACAGTAAGGACTTTCATTCTGAAGGAAGTTTCAGAGCATGATGCAAACTGCCTCAGTCATCTTGCAGTACGTACTACTCGAGGACAGCTTCAAGGAATTTGGGCGACCTTGCGATGGAGATCAAAATGATTGTTTCCATAACAGGATGACTATTTCAAGACCACACAAATGGAGAAGGAGCCTCGATGGAAGCACAAGATGCTTGTATATCCTGCTACAGGATAGGACGAGGTGATCATTGAAGAAATTAAGAGAATGATTTGTCCTGATGTGACAGAAATAGCAGGATCACCTGGATGTTGGGAACAAACTCAAATGTTGATCTATGGACGAGTGCATACCAAGAAGGGATGGGAACAAGGAATGGTGTCCTTTGCAGCTCATATTCTGAAAGTGGACTACGTGCAAGAAGATGGATGCTTAAAGTCATGGGCCAAGCACTCCAAACTATAGACATGGGTAAAAGATCCTGTTGGTTAATGCAACTCTATGTTCCTGAGGACATGGAAAAAAAACATGTGGGATATATCAAAGAATGCAAGACCACAACTGGCATCCCCAGAATGGGAGGATGGACAGCCGTCCTTATTGATCGATATTGGACTTGTGGATCTACAGCCTATATGGAGGTGCCCAACTATTTGGGCAGTGTGTGTTCCCTGGTACTCATTCATGTTCCAGCATTAGTGATTCCTTAGAGCAATCTGAACATTGGTTACTTTCCGAAGGTGGATAACCATTTGAGAAAAATAAGAAAGCTTGAACTTCTCTGTTGGACAAAAAGAGAACATTATTTCTCCACCAAATCGATAACAGCATAGGATAACATTCCTAAGGAGCAAAGGTTGTTCAGCAGGGCTGCGCTGATAATGACAACTATATACATGCCTGGTATCCAAACAATGGTGAATGCCAAATGGTTACAAATCACCAGATGGGAGCTTTTTCAGACAATCAATGCTACCGTGAAGGATTCAGCGCCATTAAGAAAGAGCTGATGACCCTTCAGAATTGATATGTCCTTGATATGATCTCAGCAATGGAAGGAGGAGTTTGCACGAAATCGTGCCATCATGTTGCACATTCAAACCTTCTCACGATTACCAGAATGGCACCTTACCAGAAGCCATAACGTTGTTGACAGACCTGCATGCCAAGATGGAAGATGAGACAGATGACATTGAAGATGACAGGTGGTTCGCCCATTTGTTTTTATGGATTCCACAGTGGTTGCCAAATATGCTTAACCCTTGAAGTGCCATGGGTATTTCTCCCCAGTGCCAGGGCCTTTTTTGGTGATTTTGGTATGTGGCCATTCAATGGCTTGTAACTTTTTTGTTACATGAGATATCTCGGCCTAATTTGGCTCCTTTTTTTCCCACATGTAGGCGGTCGTAACGCCACCCAGGAATCCCAGGTTGCTGTAGGGGGGTGAGAGAAAATAAGGAAAAAGTGCGAAAATTTTGGGTTTTTTCAAAAATGCCAATAAAATGATGTACAAAGAAGCGTGTGTTTCGTGGCTATCAGGAACAGGTTGAGTGGAAATGGAAAAAAAATATTTTGAAGTGGTTATCAACCGTTTTGTGAGAGGTAGGCGATTTTTGACATTTTTGCCAATTGGACATGCATGGACGGAATGGAAGAAAAGGGTAGGAAAGCCAAATTGGAGGACAGAAAGGCATATATTTCTGAAAAGTAGACAAAATTCCAAGTTTATGAAGGGGTGATTTGCATGGGTCAGGCAACAACTAGGTAGGGGAAACTGCCATCGAATGGGGGAAAAGCAGGAAAATGACTGAAAAAAAAGGTATGTGTTGGACATGGTTGGCTTGGTACGGCAATGGCTTCTATGAATTTTGAGAAAAGCAATGCTCCGCTACATTCCCCCGACTCTTGCAGTTAGGAGAGCATACCATTTTTGTAGTGTTTTTACAAAACAAGCAATACCACAAGCCAAACATTGAGCCATGGTACATAAGAGTTTTACGCTCACGACCTGACCAGACGCACTTAGCATGTGTAAATTGGGAAAACCAATGTGGTGAGGAACAGCAGCCATACATTTTCTGAAAGAGCAGAGGCAGACTTTTTCAAGGGTAGGTGACTTGTGCAGGTTACAAAAGTGTATGGTGGCTAAAGCAGCGACTAAATGTAGGTCACATTTGGGAAAAGAAAGGGTTGTGAGACAAAGGGCAAAAGCAAATGGGTCAAAACGTTATGAAAACCACACAAACACAACACATGGCCTACCGTCCCACGTTCCCACTGGTGTCCCGAGGAAAACGGTACCCCACATGTGTGAGTGCACCTACCTGGCAGCCAAGGGGGTGAAAGCCTAACACACAAGTAACACCAAGTCTGTTTTCAGAGCGAAATCTCAGACATTCTGCCGACCGGCACAACGTACAGATGTGGGCCTCGGGTGTCCAAGCCACCGAGGAAAACAGGGAACCCCATGCATTTACGAAAAGAGGACACCCGTGGGAATACGCAGAGGTATGATTTGCGCACATCGCCCCAGATTTTATTACCCAGACAGCCCTGCAAAGTCCGAAATGTGGGGAAAAAAACGCTTTTTCCGCACATTTCGCTCGACGCACCCATCGAAACACGCCCCCAACAACACATGGCCTACCGTCACACGTTCCCACAGGTGTCCTGATGAAAACGGTACCTCAAATGTGTGGGTGCACCTACCTGGCCGCCAAGGGGAAAGCCTAAAACACAAGTAACCTCAAGTCTGTTTTCAGAGCGAAATCTCAGACATTCTGCCGACCGGCACAACGTACAAATATGGGCCTCGGGTGTCCAAGCCACCAAGGTAAACGGGGAACCCCATGCATTTCCGAAAAGAGGACACCGGTGGGAATCCGCAGAGGTATGATTTGCGCACATCGCCCCAGAATTTATTACCCAGACAGCCCTGCAAATTCCGAAATGTGGGGAAAAAAATGCTTTTTCCGCACATTTCACTCGACGCATCCATCGAAACACGCCCGCAACAACACATGGCCTACCGTCACGCGTTCCCACAGGCGTCCCGATGAAAATGGTACCTCACATGTGTGGGTGCACCTACCTGGCCGCCAAGGGGAAAGCCTAAAACACAAGTAACCCCAAGTCTGTTTTCAGAGCGAAATCTCAGACATTCTGCCGACCGGCACAATGCACAGATATGGCCCTCGGGTGTCCAAGCCACCGAGGAAAACAGGGAACCCCATGCATTTCTGAAAAGAGGACACCCGTGGGAATCCGCAGAGGTATGATTTGTGCACATCGCCCCAGAATTTTTTACCCAGACAGCCCCGCAAAATCCGAAATGTCGTGAAAAAAACACTTTTTCCGCACATTTCGCTCGACGCACCCATCAAAGCACGCCCCCAACTACACATGGCCTAACGTCCCGCGTTCCCACAGGTGTCCCGATGAAAACGGTACCTCACATGTGTGGGTGCACCTACCTGGCGGCCAAGGGAAAGCCTAAAACACAAGTAACCCCAAGTCTGTTTTCATGGCGAAATCGCAGACATTCTGCCTACCGGCACAACGTACAGATATGGGCCTTGGGTGTCCAAGCCACAGAGGAAAACAGGGGAACCCATGCATTTCCGAAAAGAGGACACCCGTGGGAATATGCAGAGGTATGATTTGCGCACATCGCCCCAGAATTTTTTACCCAGACAGCCCTGCAAAGTCCGAAATGTCGGGAAAAAACACTTTTTCCGCACATTTCGCTCGACGCACCCATCGAAACATGCCCCCAACAACACATGGCCTACTGTCACGCATTTCCACAGGTGTCCCGATGAAAACGGTACCTCACATGTGTGGGTGCACCTACCTGGCCGCCAAGGGGAAAGCCTAAAACACAAGTAACATCAAGTCTGTTTTCAGAGCGAAATCTCAGACATTCTGCCGACCGGCACAACGTACAGATATGGCCCTCGGATGTCCAAGCCACCGAGGAAAACAGGGAACCCCATGCATTTCCGAAAAGAGGACACCCGTGGGAATACGCAGATGTATGATTTGCGCACATCGCCCCAGATTTTATTACCCAGATAGCCCAGCAAAGTCCGAAATGTCGGGAAAAAAACGCCTTTTCCGCACATTTCGCTCGACGCACCCATCGAAACACGCCCCCAACAAAACATGGTCTACCGTCACGCGTTCCCACAGGTGTCCCGATGAAAACGGTACCTCACATGTGTGGGTGCACCTACCTGGCGGCAAAGGGGAAAGCCTAAAACACAAGTAACCCCAAGTCTGTTTTCAGAGGGAAATCTCAGACATTCTGCCGACCGGCACAATGTACCGATATGGGCCTCGGGTGTCCAAGCCACCGAGGAAAACAGGGAAACCCAGGCAGTTCCGAAAAGAGGACACCCGTGGGAATACGCAGAGGTATGATTTGCGCACATCGCCCCAGAATTTTTTACCCAGACAGCCCGGCAAAGTCCGAAATGTCGGGAAAAAAACACTTTTTCTGCACATTTCGCTCGACGCACCCATCGAAACATGCCCCCAACAACACATGGCCTACCGTCAGACGTTCCCACAGGTGTCCCGATGAAAACGGTACCTCACATGCGTGGGTGCACCTACCTGGCCGCCAAGGGGAAAGCCTAAATCACAAGTAACTCCAAGTCTGTTTTCAGAGCGAAATCTCAGACATTCTGCCGACCGGCACAACGTACAGATATGGGCCTCGGATGTCCAAGCCACCGAGGAAAACAGGGAACCCCATGCATTTCCGAAAAGAGGACACCGGTGGGAATCCGCAGAGGTATGATTTGCGCACATCGCCCCAGAATTTATTACCCAGACAGCCCTGCAAATTCCGAAATGTGGGGAAAAAAATGCTTTTTCCGCACATTTCACTCGACGCATCCATCGAAACACACCCCCAACAACACATGGCCTACCGTCACGTGTTCCCACAGGTGTCCCAATGAAAACGGTACCTCACATGTGTGGGTGCACCTACCCGGCCGCCAAGGGGAAAGCCTAGAACACAAGTAACCCCAAGTCTGTTTTCAGAGCGAAATCTCAGACATTCTGCCGACCGGCACAACGTACAGATATGGCCCTCGGGTGTCCAAGCCACCGAGGAAAACAGGGAACCCCAT
Organism: Ambystoma mexicanum; assembly: GCF_040938575.1. Lineage (NCBI taxonomy): Eukaryota > Metazoa > Chordata > Amphibia > Caudata > Ambystomatidae > Ambystoma > Ambystoma mexicanum. The sequence goes on along the minus strand of NC_090941.1, from coordinate 457,111,676 downwards.
GCATTTCCAAAAAGAGGACACCCGTGCAAATACGCAGAGGTATGATTTGCGCACATCGCCCCAGATTTTATTACCCAGATAGCCCAGCAAAGTCCGAAATGTCGGGAAAAAAACACCTTTTCCGCACATTTCGCTAGACGCACCCATCGAAACATACCCCCAACAACACATGGCCTACTGTCACCCGTTCCCACAGGTGTCCCGATGAAAACGGTACCTCACATGTGTGGGTGCACCTACCTGGCGGCCAAGGGGAAGGCCTAAAACACAAGTAACCCCAAGTCTGTTTTCAGAGGGAAATCTCAGACATTCTGCCGACCGGCACAACATACAGATATGGGCCTCGGGTGTCCAAGCCACCGAGGAAAACAGGGAACCCCATGCATTTCCGAAAAGAGGACACCCGTGGGAATCCGCAGAGGTATGATTTGCGCACACCGCCCCAGAATTTTTTACCCAGAAAGCCCCGCAAAGTCCGAAATGTCGGGAAAAAAACACTTTTTCCGCACATTTTGCTCGACGCACCCATCGAAACATTCCCCCAACAACACATGGCCTACCGTCACGTGTTCCCACAGGTGTCCCGATGAAAACGGTACCTCACATGTGTGGGTGTACCTACCTGGCCGCCAAGGGCAAAGCCTAAAACACAAGTAACCCCAGGTCTGTTTTCAGAGCGAAATCTCAGACATTCTGCCGACCGGCACAACGTACAGATATGGGCCTCGGGTGTCCAAGCCACCATGGAAAACGGGGAACCCCATGCATTTCCTAAAGGAGGACACCCGTGGGAATCTGCAGAGGTATGATTTGCGCACATCGCCCCAGAATTTCTTACCCAGACAGCCCTGCAAAGTCCGAAATGTGGGGAAAAAACGCTTTTTCCGCACATTTCGCTCGACGCACCCATCGAAACACGCCCCCAACAACACATGGCCTACCGTCACACGTTCCCACAGGTGTCCCAATTAAAACGGTACCTCACATGTGTGGGTGCACCTACCTGGCCGCCAAGGGGAAAGCCTAAAACACAAGTAACCCCAAGTCTGTTTTCAGAGGGAAATCTCAAACATTCTGCCGACCGGCACAACGTACAGATATGGGCCTCGGGTGTCCAAGCCACCGAGGAAAACAGGGAACCCCATGCATTTCCGAAAAGAGGACACCCGTGGGAATCCGCAGAGGTATGATTTGCGCACATCGCCCCAGAATTTATTACCCAGACAGCCCTGCAAAGTCCGAAATGTGGGGAAATAAACGCTTTTTCCGCACATTTTGCTCGACGCACCCATCAACACATGCCCCCAACAACACATGGCCTACCATCACGCGTTCCCACTGGTGTCCCGATGAAAACGGTACCTCACATGAGTGGGTGCACCTACCTGACCGCCAAGGGGAAAGCCTAAAACACAAGTAACCCCAAGTCTGTTTTCATGGCGAAATCTCAGACATTCGGCCGACCAGCACAACGTACAGATATGGGCCTCGGGTGTCCAAGCCACCGAGGAAAACAGGGAAACCCATGCATTTCCGAAAAGAGGACACCTGTGGGAATCCGCAGAGGTATGATTTGCGCACTTCACCCCAGAATTTTTTACCCAGACAGCCCCGCAAAGTCCGAAATGTCGGGAAAAAAACACTTTTTCCGCACATTTCGCTCAACGCACCCATTGAAACATGCCCCCAACAACACATGGCATACCGTCACGCGCTCCCACAGATGTCCCGATGAAAACGGTACCTCGCATGCGAGGCTGCACCTACCTGGCCGCCAAGGGGAAAGCCTAAAACACAAGTAACCCCAAGTCTGTTTTCAGAACGAAATCTCAGACATTCTGCCGAACGGCACAACGTACAGATATGTGCCTCGGGTGTCCAAGCCACCAAGGAAAACAGGGAACCCCCTGCATTTCTGAAAAGAGGACACCCGTGGGAATACGCAGAGGTATGATTTGCGCACATCCCCCCAGATTTAAATACCCAGACAGCCTCGCAAAGTCCGAAATGTCGGGAGAAAATGCCTTTTCCGCACATTTCGCTCGACGCACCCATCGAAACACGCCCCCAACAACACATGGCCTACCGTCACACGTTCCCACAGGTGTCCCGATGAGAACGGTACCTCACATGTGTGGGTGCACCTACCTGGCCGCCAAGGGGAAAGCCTAAAACACAAGTAACCCCAAGTCTGTTTTCAGAGGGAAATCTCAGACATTCTGCCGACCGGCACAACGTACAGATATGGACCTCGGGTTTCCAAGCCACCAAGGAAAACGGGGAACCCCATGCATTTCCTAAAAGAGGACACCCGTGGTAATCCGCAGAGGTATGATTTGCGCACATCGCCCAGAATTTATTACCCAGACAGCCCTACAAAGTCCGAAATGTTGGGGAAAAAACACTTTTTCCGCACATTTCGCTCGACGCACCCATCGAAACCTGCCCCCAACAACACATGGCCTACTGTCACGTGTTCCCACCGGTGTCCCGATGAAAACGGTACCTCACATGTGTGGGTGCACCTACCTGGCCGCCAAGTGGAAAGCCTAAAACACAAGTAACCCCAGGTCTGTTTTCAGAGCGAAATCTCAGACATTCTGCCGACCGGCACAACGTACAGATATGGGCCTCGGGTGTCCAAGCCACCAAGGAAATCAGTGAACCCCATGCATTTCCGAAAAGAGGACACCCGTGGGAATCCGCAGAGGTATGATTTGCGCACATCGCCCCAGAATTTATTACCCAGACAGCCCTGCAAAGTCCGAAATGTGGGGAAAAAAACACTTTTTCCGCACATTTTGCTCGACGCACCCATCGAAACAAGCCCCCAACAACACATGGCCTACCGTCACGCGTTCCCACAGGTGTCCCGATGAAAACGGTAACTCACATGTGTGGGTGCACCTACCTGGCCGCCAAGGGGAAAGCCTAAAACACAAGTAACTCCAAGTCTGTTTTCAGAGCGAAATCTCAGACATTCTGCCGACCGGCACAACGTACAGATATGGCCCTCGGGTGTCCAAGGTACCGAGTAAAACAGGGAACCCCATGCATTTCTGAAAAGAGGACACCCGTGGGAATCCGCAGAGGTATGATTTGCGCACATCGCCCCAGAATTTTTTACCCAGACAGCCCTACAAAGTCCGAAATGTTGGGAAAAAAACACTTTTTCCGCACATTTCGCTCGACGCACCCATCGAAACCTGCCCCCAACAACACATGGCCTACTGTCACGTGTTCCCACCGGTGTCCCGATGAAAACGGTACCTCACATGTGTGGGTGCACCTACCTGCCGCCAAGGGGAAAGCCTAAAACACAAGTAACCCCAGGTCTGTTTTCAGAGCGAAATCTCAGACATTCTGCCGACCGGCACAACGTACAGATATGGGCCTCGGCTGTCCAAGCCACCAAGGAAAACGGGGAACCCATGCATTTCCTAAAAGAGGACACCCGTGGGAATCTGCAGAGGTATGATTTGCGCACATCGCCCCAGAATTTATTACCTAGACAGCCCCGCAAAGTCCGAAATGTGGGGAAAAAAATACTTTTTCCGCACATTTTGCTCGACGCACCCATCGAAACATGCCCCCAACAACACATGGCCTACCGTCACGCATTCCCACAGGTGTCCCGATGAAAACGGTACCTCACATGAGTGGGTGAACCTACATGGCCGCCAAGGGGAAAGCCTAAAACACAAGTAACCCCAAGTCTGTTTTCATGGCGAAATCTCAGACATTCAGCCGACCGGCACAATGTACAGATATGGGCCTCGGGTGTCCTAGCCACCGAGGAAAACAGGGAAACCCATGCATTTCCGAAAAGTGGACACCCGTGGGAATCCGCAGAGGTATGATTTGCGCACTTCGCCCCAGAATTTTTTACCCAGACAGCCCCGCAAAATCCGAAATGTCTGGAAAAAAACACTTTTTCCGCACATTTCGTTCGACGCACCCATCGAAACATGCCCCCAACAACACATGGCCTACCGTCACGCGTTCCCACAGGTGTCCCAATGAAAACGGTACCTCACATGCGTGGGTGCACCTACCTGGCCGCCAAGGGGAAAGCCTAAAACACAAGTAACCCCAAGTCTGTTTTCAGAGCGAAATCTCAGACATTCTGCCGAACGGCACAACGTACAGATATGGGCCTCGGGTGTCCAAGCCACCGAGGAAAACAGAGAACCCCATGCATTTCTGAAAAGAGGACAGCCGTGGGAATACGCAGAGGTATGATTTGCGCACATCCCCCCAGATTTTATTACCCAGACAGCCCCGCAAAGTCCGAAATGTCGGGAAAAAAATGCCTTTTCCGCACATTTCGCTCGACGCACCCATCGAAACATGCCCCCAACAACACATGGCCTACCGTCACGTGTTCCCACAGGTGTCCCGATGAAAACAGTACCTCACATGTGTGGGTGCACCTACCTGGCCGCCAAGGGGAAAGCCTAAAACACAAGTAACTCCAGGTCTGTTTTCAGAGCGAAATCTCAGACATTCTGCCGACCGGCACAACGTACAGATATGGGCCTCGGGTGTCCAAGATACCAAGGAAAACGGGGAACCCCATGCATTTCCGAAAAGAGGAAAACCGTGGGAATCCGCAGAGGTATGATTTGCGCACATCGCCCCAGAATTTATTACCCAGACAGCCCTGCAAAGTCCGAAATGTGGGGAAAAAAACACTTTTTCCTCAGATTTCGCTCGAGGCACCCATCGAAACACACCACCAACAACCCATGGCCTACCGTCACACGTTCCCACAAGTGTCCCGATGAAAACAGTACCTCACATGTGTGGGTGCACCTACCTGGCCGCCAAGGGGAAAGCCTAAAACACAATTAACCCCAAGTCTGTTTTCAGAGGGAAATCTCAGACATTCTGCCGACCGGCACAACGTACAGATATGGGCCTCGGGTTTCCAAGCCACCAAGGAAAACGGGGAACCCCTTGCATTTCCTAAAAGAGGACACCCGTGGGAATCCGCAGCGGTATGATTTGCGCACATCGCCCCAGAATTTATTACCCAGACAGCCCTGCAAAGTCCGAAATGTGGGGAAAAAAACGCTTTTTCCGCACATTTCGCTCGACGCACCCATCGAAACATGCCCCCAACAACACATGGCCTACCGTCACACGTTCCCACAGGTGTCCCGATGGAAACGGTACCTCACATGTGTCGGTGCATCTACCTGGCCGCCAAGGGGAAAGCCTAAAACACAAATAACCCCAAGTCTGTTTTCAGAGGGAAATCTCAGACATTCTGCCGACCGGCACAACGTACAGATATGGGCCTCGGGTGTCCAAGCCACCGAGGAAAACAGGGAACCCCATGCATTTCCGAAAAGAAGACACGCGTGGGAATCCGCAGAGGTATGATTTGCGCACATCGCCCCAGAATTTATTACCCAGACAGCCCTGCAAAGTCCGAAATGTGGGGAAAAAAACACTTTTGCCGCACATTTTGCTCGACGCACCCATCGAAACAAGCCCCCAGAAACACATGGCCTACCGTCACGCGTTCCCACAGGTGTCCCGATGAAAACGGTACCTCACATGTGTGGGTGCACCTACCTGGCCGCCAAGGGGAAAGCCTAAAACACAAGTAACCCCAAGTCTGTTTTCAGAGCGAAATCTCAGACATTCTGCCGACCGGCACAACGTACAGATATGGGCCTCGGGTGTCCAAGCCACCGAGGAAAACAGGGAACCCCATGCATTTCCGAAAAGAGGACACCCATGGGAATACGCAGAGGTATGATTTGCGCACATCCCCCCAGATTTTATTACCCAGACAGCCCCGCAAAGTCCGAAATGTCGGGAAAAAAACGCCTTTTCCGCACATTTCGCTCGACGCACCCATCGAAACATGCCCCCAACAACACATGGCCTACCTTCACATGTTCCCACAGGTGTCCCGATGAAAACGGTACCTCACATGTGTGGGTGCACCTACCTGGCCTCCAAGGGGAAAGCCTAAAACACAAGTAACCCCAAGTCTGTTTTCAGAGGGAAATCTCAGACATTCTGCCGACCGGCACAACGTACAGATATGGGCCTCGGGTGTCCAAGCCACCGAGGAAAACAGGGAACCCCATGCATTTCCGAAAAGAGGACACCCGTGGGAATCCGCAGTGGTATGATTTGCGCACATCGCCCCAGAATTTATTACCCAGACAGCCCTGCAAAGTCCGAAATGTGGGGAAAAAAATGCTTTTTCCGCACATTTTGCTCGACGCACCCATCGAAACATGCCCCCAACAACACATGGCCTACCGTCACGCATTCCCACAGGTGTCCCGATGAAAACGGTACCTCACATGTGTGGGTGCACCTACCTGGCCGCCAAGGGGAAAGCCTAAAACACAAGTAACCCCAAGTCTGTTTTCAGAGGGAAATCTCAAACATTCTGCCGACCGGCACATCGTACAGATATGGGCCTCGGGTGTCCAAGCCACCGAGGAAAACAGGGAACCCCATGCATTTCCGAAAAGAGGACACCCGTGGGAATCCGCAGAGGTATGATTTGCGCACATCGCCCCAGAATTTATTACCCAGACAGCCCTGCAAAGTCCGAAATGTGGGGAAATAAACGCTTTTTCCGCACATTTTGCTCGACGCACCCATCAAAACATGCCCCCAACAACGAATGGCCTACCATCACGCGTTCCCACTGGTGTCCCGATGAAAACGGTACCTCACATGAGTGGGTGCACCTACCTGACCGCCAAGGGGAAAGCCTAAAACACAAGTAACCCCAAGTCTGTTTTCATGGCGAAATCTCAGACATTCGGCCGACCAGCACAACGTACAGATATGGGCCTCGGGTGTCCAAGCCACCGAGGAAAACAGGGAAACCCATGCATTTCCGAAAAGAGGACACCCGTGGGAATCCGCAGAGGTATGATTTGCGCACTTCACCCCAGAATTTTTTACCCAGACAGCCCCGCAAAGTCCGAAATGTCGGGAAAAAAACACTTTTTCCGCACATTTCGCTCAACGCACCCATTGAAACATGCCCCCAACAACACATGGCATACCGTCACGCGCTCCCACAGGTGTCCTGATGAAAACGGTACCTCACATGCGAGGCTGCACCTACCTGGCCGCCAAGGGGAAAGCCTAAAACACAAGTAACCCCAAGTCTGTTTTCAGAACGAAATCTCAGACATTCTGCCGAACGGCACAACGTACAGATATGTGCCTCGGGTGTCCAAGCCACCAAGGAAAACAGGGAACCCCCTGCATTTCTGAAAAGAGGACACCCGTGGGAATACGCAGAGGTATGATTTGCGCACATCCCCCCAGATTTAATTACCCAGACAGCCTCGCAAAGTCCGAAATGTCGGGAGAAAATGCCTTTTCCGCACATTTCGCTCGACGCACCCATCGAAACACGCCCCCAACAACACATGGCCTACCGTCACACGTTCCCGCAGGTGTCCCGATGAGAACGGTACCTCACATGTGTGGGTGCACCTACCTGGCCGCCAAGGGGAAAGCCTAAAACACAAGTAACCCCAGGTCTGTTTTCAGAGCGAAATCTCAGACATTCTGCCGACCGGCACAAGGTACAGATATGGACCTCGGGTTTCCAAGCCACCAAGGAAAACGGGGAACCCCATGCATTTCCTAAAAGAGGACACCCGTGGGAATCCGCAGAGGTATGATTTGCGCACATCGCCCAGAATTTATTACCCAGACAGCCCTACAAAGTCCGAAATGTTGGGGAAAAAACACTTTTTCCGCACAATTCGCTCGACGCACCAATCGAAACCTGACCCCAACAACACATGGCCTACTGTCACGTGTTCCCACCGGTGTCCCGATGAAAACGGTACCTCACATGTGTGGGTGCACCTACCTGGCCGCCAAGTGGAAAGCCTAAAACACAAGTAACCCCAGGTCTGTTTTCAGAGCGAAATCTCAGACATTCTGCCGACCGGCACAAGGTACAGATATGGGCCTCGGGTGTCCAAGCCACCAAGGAAATCAGTGAACCCCATGCATTTCCGAAAAGAGGACACCCGTGGGAATCCGCAGAGGTATGATTTGCGCACATCGCCCCAGAATTTATTACCCAGACAGCCCTGCAAAGTCCGAAATGTGGGGAAAAAAATGCTTTTTCCGCACATTTTGCTCGACGCACCCATCGAAACAAGCCCCCAACAACACATGGCCTACCGTCACGCGTTCCCACAGGTGTCCCGATGAAAACGGTAACTCACATGTGTGGGTGCACCTACCTGGCCGCCAAGGGGAAAGCCTAAAACACAAGTAACTCCAAGTCTGTTTTCAGAGCGAAATCTCAGACATTCTGCCGACCGGCACAACGTACAGATATGGCCCTCGGGTGTCCAAGGTACCGAGGAAAACAGGGAACCCCATGCATTTCTGAAAAGAGGACACCCGTGGGAATCCGCAGAGGTATGATTTGCGCACATCGCCCCAGAATTTTTTACCCAGACAGCCCTACAAAGTCCGAAATGTTGGGAAAAAAACACTTTTTCCGCACATTTCGCTCGACGCACCCATCGAAACCTGACCCCAACAACACATGGCCTACTGTCACGTGTTCCCACCGGTGTCCCGATGAAAATGGTACCTCACATGTGTGGGTGCACCTACCTGCCGCCAAGGGGAAAGCCTAAAACACAAGTAACCCCAGGTCTGTTTTCAGAGCGAAATCTCAGACATTCTGCCGACCGGCACAACGTACAGATATGGGCTTCGGCTGTCCAAGCCACCAAGGAAAACGGGGAACCCATGCATTTCCTAAAAGAGGACACCCGTGGGAATCTGCAGAGGTATGATTTGCGCACATCGCCCCAGAATTTATTACCTAGACAGCCCCGCAAAGTCCGAAATGTGGGGAAAAAAATACTTTTTCCGCACATTTTGCTCGACGCACCCATCGAAACATGCCCCCAACAACACATGGCCTACCGTCACGCGTTCCCACAGGTGTCCCGATGAAAACGGTACCTCACATGAGTGGGTGAACCTACATGGCCGCCAAGGGGAAAGCCTAAAACACAAGTAACCCCAAGTCTGTTTTCATGGCGAAATCTCAGACATTCAGCCGACCGGCACAACGTACAGATATGGGCCTCGGGTGTCCTAGCCACCGAGGAAAACAGGGAAACCCATGCATTTCCGAAAAGAGGACACCCGTGGGAATCCGCAGAGGTATGATTTGCGCACTTCGCCCCAGAATTTTTTACCCAGACAGCCCCGCAAAGTCCAAAATGTCTGAAAAAAAACACTTTTTCCGCACATTTCGTTCGACGCACCCATCGAAACATGCCCCCAACAACACATGGCCTACCGTCACGCGTTCCCACAGGTGTCCCGATGAAAACGGTACCTCACATGCGTGGGTGCACCTACCTGGCCGCCAAGGGGAAAGCCTAAAACACAAGTAACCCCAAGTCTGTTTTCAGAGCGAAATCTCAGACATTCTGCCGAACGGCACAACGTACAGATATGGGCCTCGGGTGTCCAAGCCACCGAGGAAAACAGGGAACCCCATGCATTTCCGAAAAGAGGAAAACCGTGGGAATCCGCAGAGGTATGATTTGCGCACATCGCCCCAGAATTTATTACCCAGACAGCCCTGCAAAGTCCGAAATGTGGGGAAAAAAACACTTTTTCCTCAGATTTCGCTCGAGGCACCCATCGAAACACACCACCAACAACCCATGGCCTACCGTCACACGTTCCCACAAGTGTCCCGATGAAAACAGTACCTCACATGTGTGGGTGCACCTACCTGGCCGCCAAGGGGAAAGCCTAAAACACAATTAACCCCAAGTCTGTTTTCAGAGGGAAATCTCAGACATTCTGCCGACCGGCACAACGTACAGATATGGGCCTCGGGTTTCCAAGCCACCAAGGAAAACGGGGAACCCCTTGCATTTCCTAAAAGAGGACACCCGTGGGAATCCGCAGAGGTATGATTTGCGCACATCGCCCCAGAATTTATTACCCAGACAGCCCTGCAAAGTCCGAAATGTGGGGAAAAAAACGCTTTTTCCGCACATTTCGCTCGACGCACCCATCGAAACATGCCCCCAACAACACATGGCCTACCGTCACACGTTCCCACAGGTGTCCCGATGGAAACGGTACCTCACATGTGTCGGTGCATCTACCTGGCCGCCAAGGGGAAAGCCTAAAACACAAATAACCCCAAGTCTGTTTTCAGAGGGAAATCTCAGACATTCTGCCGACCGGCACAACGTACAGATATGAGCCTCGGGTGTCCAAGCCACCGAGGAAAACAGGGAACCCCATGCATTTCCGAAAAGAAGACACACGTGGGAATCCGCAGAGGTATGATTTGCGCACATCGCCCCAGAATTTATTACCCAGACAGCCCTGCAAAGTGCGAAATGTGGGGAAAAAAACACTTTTGCCGCACATTTTGCTCGACGCACCCATCGAAACAAGCCCCCAGAAACACATGGCCTACCGTCACGCGTTCCCACAGGTGTCCCGATGAAAACGGTACCTCACATGTGTGGGTGCACCTACCTGACCGCCAAGGGGAAAGCCTAAAACACAAGTAACCCCAAGTCTGTTTTCAGAGCGAAATCTCAGACATTCTGCCGACCGGCACAACGTACAGATATGGGCCTCGGGTGTCCAAGCCACTGAGGAAAACAGGGAACCCCATGCATTTCCGAAAAGAGGACACCCATGGGAATACGCAGAGGTATGATTTGCGCACATCCCTCCAGATTTTATTACCCAGACAGCCCCGCAAAGTCCGAAATGTCGGGAAAAAAACGCCTTTTCCGCACATTTCGCTCGACGCACCCATCGAAACATGCCCCCAACAACACCTGGCCTACCTTCACATGTTCCCACAGGTGTCCCGATGAAAACGGTACCTCACATGTGTGGGTGCACCTACCTGGCCTCCAAGGGGAAAGCCTAAAACACAAGTAACCCCAAGTCTGTTTTCAGAGGGAAATCTCAGACATTCTGCCGACCAGCACAACGTACAGATATGGGCCTCGGGTGTCCAAGCCACCGAGGAAAACAGGGAACCCCATGCATTTCCGAAAAGAGGACACCCGTGGGAATCCTCAGTGGTATGATTTGCGCACATCGCCCCAGAATTTATTACCCAGACAGCCCTGCAAAGTCCGAAATGTGGGGAAAAAGATGCTTTTTCCGCACATTTTGCTCGACGCACCCATCGAAACATGCCCCCAACAACACATGGCCTACCGTCACACGTTCCCACAGGTGTCCCGATGAAAACGGTACCTCACATGTGTGGGTGCACCTACCTGGCTGCCAAGGGGAAAGCCTAAAACACAAGTAACCCCAGGTCTGTTTTCAGAGCGAAATCTCAGACATTCTGCCGACCGGCACAACGTACAGATATGGGACTCGGGTGTCCAAGCCACCGAGGAAAACAGGAACCCCATGCATTTCCGAAAAGAGGACACCCGTGGGAATCCACAGAGGTATGATTTGCGCACATCGCCCCAGAATTTATTACCCAGACAGCCCTGCAAAGTCCGAAATGTGGGGAAAAAAATGCTTTTTCCGCACATTTTGCTCGACGCACCCATCGAAACATGCCCCCAACACACATGGCCTACCGTCACGCGTTCCCACAGGTGTCCCGATGAAAACGGTACCTCACATGAGTGGGTGCACCTACCTGGCCGCCAAGGGGAAAGCCTAAAACACAAGTAACCCCAAGTCTGTTTTCATGGCGAAATCTCAGACATTCGGCCGACCGGCACAATGTACAGATATGGGCCTCGGGTGTCCAAGCCACCAAGGAAAACAGGGAAACCCATGCATTTCCGAAAAGAGGACACCCGTGGGAATCCGCAGAGGTATGATTTGCGCACTTCGCTCCAGAATTTTTTACCCAGACAGCCCCGCAAAGTCCAAAATGTCGGGAAAAAAACACTTTTTCCGCACATTTCGCTCGACGCACCAATCGAAACATGCCCCCAACAACACATGGCCTACCGTCACGCGTTCCCACAGATGTCCCGATGAAAACGGTACCTCACCTGCATGGGTGCACCTACCTGGCCGCCAAGGGGAAAGCCTAAAACACAAGTAACCCCAAGTCTGTTTTCAGAGCGAAATCTCAGACATTCTGCCGAACGGCACAACGTACAGATATGGGCCTCGGGTGTCCAAGCCACCAAGGAAAACAGGGAACCCCATGCATTTCCGAAAAGAGGACACCCGTGGGAATACGAAGAGGTATGATTTGCGCACATCCCCCCAGATTTTATTACCCAGACAGCCCCGCAAAGTCCGAAATGTCAGGAAAAAAATGCCTTTTCCGCACATTTCGCTCGACGCACCAATCGAAACATGCCCCCAACTACACATGGCCTACAGTCACGTGTTCCAACAGGTGTCCCGATGAAAACAGTACCTCACATGTGTGGGTGCACCTACCTGGCCGCCAAGGGGAAAGCCTAAAACACAAGTAACCCCAGGTCTGTTTTCAGAGCGAAATCTCAGACATTCTGCCGACCGGCACAACGTACAGATATGGGCCTCGGGTGTCCAAGATACCAAGGAAAACGGGGAACCCCATGCATTTCCAAAAAGAGGACACCCGTGGGAATCCGCAGAGGTATGATTTGCGCACATCGCCCCAGAATTTTTTACCCAGACAGCAATGCAAAGTCCGAAATGTGGGGAAAAAAACACTTTTTCCTCACATTTCGCTCGACGCACCCACCGAAACACGCCCCCAACAACACATGGCCTACTGTCACACGTTCCCACAGGGGTCCCGATGAAAACGGTACCTCACATGTGTGGGTGCACCTACCTGGCCGCCAAGGGGAAAGCCTAATACACAAGTAACCCCAAGTCTGTTTTTAGAGGGAAATCTCAGACATTCTGCCGACCGGCACAACGTACAGTTATGGGCCTCGGGTTTCCAAGCCACCAAGGAAAACGGGGAACCCCATGCATTTCCTAAAAGAGGACACCCGTGGGAATCTGCAGAGGTATGATTTGCGCACATCGCCCCAGAATTTATTACCCAGACAGCCCTGCAAAGTCCAAAATGTGGGGAAAAAAATGCTTTTTCCGCACATTTCGCTCGACGCACCCATCGAAACACGCCCCCCACAACACATGGCCTACCGTCACACGTTCCCACAGGTGTCCCAATGGAAACAGTACCTCACATGTGTGGGTGCACCTACCTGGCCGCCAAGGGGAAAGCCTAAAACACAAGTAACCCCAAGTCTGTTTTCAGAGGGAAATCTCAGACATTCTGCCGACCGGCACAATGTACAGATATGGGACTCGGGTGTCCAAGCCACCGAGGAAAACAGGGAACCACATGCAGTTCCGAAAAGAGGACACCCGTGTGAATCTGCAGAGGTATGATTTGCGCACATCGCCCCAGAATTTATTACCCAGACAGCCCTGCAAATTCCGAAATGTGGGGAAAAAAACGCTTTTTCCGCACATTTTGCTCGACGCACCCATCGAAACAACCCCCCAACAACACATGGCCTACCGTCATGCGTTCCCACAGGTGTCCCGATGAAAACGGTACCTCACATGTGTGGGTGCACCTACCTGGCCGCCAAGGGGAAAGCCTAAAACACAAGTAACTCCAAGTGTGTTTTCAGAGCGAAATCTCAGACATTCTGCCGACCGGCACAACATACAGATATTGCCCTCGGGTGTCCAAGGCACCGAGGAAAACAGGGAACCCCATGCATTTCTGAAAAGAGGACACCCGTGTGAATCTGCAGAGGTATGATTTGCGCACATCGCCCCAGATTTTATTACCCAGACAGCCCCGCAAAGCCTGAAAAGTCGGGGAAAAAAACGCTTTTTCCGCAAATTTCGCTCGACGCACCCATCGAAACATGCCCCCAACAACACATGGCCTACCGTCACGTGTTCCCACAGGTGTCCCGATGAAAACGGTACCTCACATGCGTGGGTGCACCTACCTGGCCGCCAATGGGAAAGCCTAAAACACAAGTAACCCCAAGTCTGTTTTCAGAGCGAAATCTCAGACATTCTGCCGACCGGCACAATGTACAGATATGGGCCTCGGGTGTCCAAGCCACCGAGGAAAACAGGAAACCCCATGCATTTCCGAAAAGAGGACACCCGTGGGAATACGCAGAGGTATGATTTGCGCACATCCCCCCAGATTTTATTACCCAGACAGCCCTGCAAAGTCCGAAATGTGGGGAAAAAAACACTTTTTCCTCACATTTCGCTCGACGCACCCATCGAAACACGTCCCCAACAACACATGGCCTACCGTCACACGTTCCCACAGGTGTCCCGATGGAAACGGTACCTCACATGTGTCGGTGCACCTACCTGGCCGCCAAGGGGAAAGCCTAAAACACAAATAACCCCAAGTCTGTTTTCAGAGGGAAATCTCAGACATTCTGCCGACCGGCACAACGTACAGATATGGGCCTCGGGTGTCCAAGCCACCGAGGAAAACAGGGAGCCCCATGCATTTCCTAAAAGAGGACACGCGTGGGAATCCGCAGAGGTATGATTTGCGCACATCGCCCCAGAATTTATTACCCAGACAGCCCTGCAAAGTCCGAAATGTCGGGAAAAAAACACTTTTTCCGCACATTTCGCTCAACGCACCCATCGAAACATGCCCGCAACAACACATGGCCTACCGTCACGCGCTCCCACAGGTGTCCCGATGAAAACGGTACCTCACATGCGAGGGTGCACCTACCTGGCCGCCAAGGGGAAAGCCTAAAACACAAGTAACCCCAAGTCTGTTTTCAGAGCGAAATCTCAGACATTCTGCCGACCGGCACAACGTACAGATATGGGCCTCGGGTGTCCAAGCCACCGAGGAAAACAGGGAGCCCCATGCATTTCCGAAAAGAGGACACCCATGGGAATACGCAGAGGTACGATTTGCGCACATCCCCCCAGATTTTATTACCCAGACAGCCCCGCAAAGTCCGAAATGTTGGGAAAAAAAACCCTTTTCCGCACATTTCGCTCGACGCACTCATCGAAACATGCCCCCAACAACACATGGCCTACCTTCACGTGTTCCCACAGGTGTCCCGATGAAAACGGTACCTCACATGTGTGGGAGCACCTACCTGGCCGCCAAGGGGAAAGCCAAAAACGCAAGTAACACCAGGTCTGTTTTCAGAGCGAAATCTCAGACATTCTGCCGACCGGCACAACGTACAGATATGGGCCTCGGGTGTCCAAGCCACCAAGGAAAATGGGGAACCCCATGCATTTCCGAAAAGAGGACACCCGTGGGAATCCGCAGAGGTATGATTTGCGCACATCGCCCCAGAATATATTACCCAGACAGCCCTGCAAAGTCCGAAATGTTGGGAAAAAAATGCTTTTTCCGCACATTTCGCTCGACGCACCCATCGAAACACGCCCCCAACAACACATGGCCTACCGTCACACGTTCCCACAGGTGTCCCGATGAAAACGGTACCTCACATGTGTGGGTGCACCTACCTGGCTGCCAAGGGGAAAGCCTAAAACACAAGTAACCCCAGGTCTGTTTTCAGAGCGAAATCTCAGACATTCTGCCGACCGGCACAACGTACAGATATGGAACTCGGGTGTCCAAGCCACCGAGGAAAACAGGAACCCCATGCATTTCCGAAAAGAGGACACCCGTGGGAATCCACAGAGGTATGATTTGTGCACATCGCCCCAGAATGTATTACCCAGACAGCCCTGCAAAGTCCGAAATGTGGGGAAAAAAATGCTTTTTCCGCACATTTTGCTCGACGCACCCATCGAAACATGCCCCCAACACACATGGCCTACCGTCACGCGTTCCCACAGGTGTCCCGATGAAAACGATACCTCACATGAGTGGGTGCACCTACCTGGCCGCCAAGGGGAAAGCCTAAAACACAAGTAACCCCAAGTCTGTTTTCATGGCGAAATCTCAGACATTCGGCCGACCGGCACAACGTACAGATATGGGCCTCGGGTGTCCAAGCCACCGAGGAAAACAGGGAAACCCATGCATTTCCGAAAAGAGGACACCCGTGGGAATCCGCAGAGGTATGATTTGCGCACTTCGCTCCAGAATTTTTTACCCAGACAGCCCTGCAAAGTCCGAAATGTCAGGAAAAAAAAACTTTTTCCGCACATTTCGCTCGACGCACCCATTGAAACATGCCCCCAACAACACATGGCCTACCGTCACGCGTTCCCACAGGTGTCCCGATGAAAACGGTACCTCACCTGCTTGGGTGCACCTACCTGGCCGCCAAGGGGAAAGCCTAAAACACAAGTAACCCCAAGTCTGTTTTCAGAGCGAAATCTCAGACATTCTGCCGAACGGCACAACGTACAGATATGGGCCTTGGGTGTCCAAGCCACCGAGGAAAACAGGGAACCCCATGCATTTCCAAAAAGAGGACACCCGTGTGAATACGCAGAGGTATGATTTGCGCACATCCCCCCAGATTTTATTACCCAGACAGCCCCGCAAAGTCCGAAATGTCGGGAAAAAAATTCCTTTTCCGCACATTTCGCTCGACGCACCAATCGAAACATGCCCCCAACAACACATGGCCTACAGTCACGTGTTCCAACAGGTGTCCCGATGAAAACGGTACCTCACATGTGTGGGTGCACCTACCTGGCCACCAAGGGGAAAGCCTAAAACACAAGTAACCCCAGGTCTGTTTTCAGAGCGAAATCTCAGACATTCTGCCGACCGGCACAACGTACAGATATGGGCCTCGGGTGTCCAAGATACCAAGTGAAACGGGGAACCCCATGCATTTCCGAAAAGAGGACACCCGTGGGAATCCGCAGAGGTATGATTTGCGCACATCGCCCCAGAATTTATTACCCAGACAGCCCTGCAAAGTCCAAAATGTGGGGAAAAAAAACACTTTTTCCTCACATTTCGCTCGACGCACCCACCGAAACACGCCCCCAACAACACATGGCCTACTGTCACACGTTCCCACAGGTGTCCCGATGAAAACGGTACCTCACATGTGTGGGTGCACCTACCTGGCCGCCAAGGGGAAAGCCTAATACACAAGTAACCCCAAGTCTGTTTTCAGAGGGAAATCTCAGACATTCTGCCGACCGGCACAACGTACAGATATGGGCCTCGGGTTTCCAAGCCACCAAGGAAAACGGGGAACCCCATGCATTTCCTAAAAGAGGACACCCGTGGGAATCCGCAGAGGTATGATTTGCGCACATCGCCCCAGAATTTATTTCCCAGACAGCCCTGCAAAGTCCGAAATGTGGGGAAAAAAATGCTTTTTCCGCACATTTCGCTCGACGCACCCATCAAAACACGCCCCCAACAACACATGGCCTACCGTCACACGTTCCTACAGGTGTCCCGATGGAAACAGTACCTCACATGTGTGGGTGCACCTACCTGGCGGCCAAGGGGAAAGCCTAAAACACAAGCAACCCCAAGTCTGTTTTCAGAGCGAAATCTCAGACATTCTGCCGAACGGCACAACGTACAGATATGGGCCTCGGGTTTCCAAGACACCGAGGAAAACAGGGAACCCCATGCATTTCCGAAAAGAGGACACCCGTGGGAATACGCAGAGGTATGATTTGCGCACATCCCCCCAGATTTTATTACCCAGACAGCCCCGCAAAGTCCGAAATGTCGGGAAAAAATGCCTTTTCCGCACATTTCGCTCGACGCACCAATCGAAACATGCCCCCAACAACACATGGCCTACAGTCACGTGTTCCAACAGGTGTCCCGATGAAAACAGTACCTCACATGTGTGGGTGCACCTACCTGGCCACCAAGGGGAAAGCCTAAAACACAAGTAACCCCAGGTCTGTTTTCAGAGCGAAATCTCAGACATTCTGCCGACCGGCACAAAGTACAGATATGGGCCTCGGGTGTCCAAGATACCAAGGAAAACGGGGAACCCCATGCATTTCCGAAAAGAGGACACCCGTGGGAATCCGCAGAGGTATGATTTGCGCACATCGCTCCAGAATTTATTACCCAGACAGCCCTGCAAAGTCCGAAATGTGGGAAAAAAACACTTTTTCCTCACATTTCGCTCGACGCACCAACCGAAACACGCCCCCAACAACACATGGCCTACTGTCACACGTTCCCACAGGTGTCCCGATGAAAACGGTACCTCACATGTGTGGGTGCACCTACCTGGCCGCCAAGGGGAAAGCCTAATACACAAGTAACCCCAAGTCTGTTTTCAGAGGGAAATCTCAGACATTCTGCTGACCGGCACAACGTACAGATATGGGCCTCGGGTTTCCAAGCCACCAAGGAAAACGGGGAACCCCATGCATTTCCTAAAAGAGGACACCCGTGGGAATCCGCAGAGGTATGATTTGCGCACATCGCCCCAGAATTTATTACCCAGACAGCCCTGCAAAGTCCGAAATGTGGGGAAAAAAACGCTTTTTCCGCACATTTCGCTCGACACACCCATCAAAACACGCCCCCAACAACACATGGCCTACCGTCACACGTTCCTACAGGTGTCCCGATGGAAACAGTACCTCACATGTGTGGGTGCACCTACCTGGCTGCCAAGGGGAAAGCCTAAAACACAAGTAACCCCAAGTCTGTTTTCAGAGGGAAATCTCAGACATTCTGCCGACCGGCACAATGTACAGATATGGGCCTCGGGTGTCCAAGCCACCAAGGAAAACGGGGAACCCCATGCAGTTCCGAAAAGAGGACACCCGTGGGAATCCGCAGAGGTATGATTTGCGCACATCGCCCCAGAATTTATTACCAAGACAGCCCTGCAAATTCCGAAATGTGGGGAAAAAAACGCTTTTTCCGCACATTTTGCTCGACGCACCCATCGAAACAAGCCCCCAACAACACATGGCCTACCGTCACACGTTCCTACAGGTGTCCCGATGAAAACGGTACCTCACATGTGTGGGTGCACCTACCTGGCCGCCAAGGGGAAAGCCTAAAACACAAGTAACCCCAAGTCTGTTTTCAGAGCGAAATCTCAGACATTCTGCCGACCGGCACAACGTACAGATATGGCCCTCGGGTGTCCAAGGCACCGAGGAAAACAGGGAACCCCATACATTTCTGAAAAGAGGACACCCGTGGGAATCTGCAGAGGTATGATTTGCGCACATCGCCCCAGATTTTATTACCCAGACAGCCCCGCAAAGTCCGAAAAGTCGGGAAAAAAACGCTTTTTCCGCAAATTTTGCTCGACGCACCCATCGAAACATGCCCCCAACACACATGGCCTACCGTCACGCGTTCCCACAGGTGTCCCGATGAAAACGATACCTCACATGAATGGGTGCACCTACCTGGCCGCCAAGGGGAAAGCCTAAAACACAAGTAACCCCAAGTCTGTTTTCATGGCGAAATCTCAGACATTCGGCCGACCGGCACAACGTACAGATATGGGCCTCGGGTGTCCAAGCCACCGAGGAAAACAGGGAAACCCATGCATTTCCGAAAAGAGGACACCCGTGGGAATCCGCAGAGGTATGATTTGCGCACTTCGCTCCAGAATTTTTACCCAGACAGCCCCGCAAAGTCCGAAATGTCGGGAAAAAAAAAACTTTTTCCGCACATTTCGCTCGACGCACCCATTGAAACATGCCCCCAACAACACATGGCCTACCGTCACGCGTTCCCACAGGTGTCCCGATGAAAACGGTACCTCACCTGCTTGGGTGCTCCTACCTGGCCGCCAAGGGGAAAGCCTAAAACACAAGTAACCCCAAGTCTGTTTTCAGAGCGAAATCTCAGACATTCTGCCGAACGGCACAACGTACAGATATGGGCCTCGGGTGTCCAAGCCACCGAGGAAAACAGGGAACCCCATGCATTTCCAAAAAGAGGACACCCGTGTGAATACGCAGAGGTATGATTTGCGCACATCCCCCCAGATTTTATTACCCAGACAGCCCCGCAAAGTCCGAAATGTCGGGAAAAAAATTCCTTTTGCGCACATTTCGCTCGACGCACCAATCGAAACATGCCCCCAACAACACATGGCCTACAGTCACGTGTTCCAACAGGTGTCCCGATGAAAACGGTACCTCACATGTGTGGGTGCACCTACCTGGCCACCAAGGGGAAAGCCTAAAACACAAGTAACCCCAGGTCTGTTTTCAGAGCGAAATCTCAGACATTCTGCCGACCGGCACAAAGTACAGATATGGGCCTCGGGTGTCCAAGATACCAAGGAAAACGGGGAACCCCATGCATTTCCGAAAAGAGGACACCCGTGGGAATCCACAGAGGTATGATTTGCGCACATCGCCCCAGAATTTATTACCCAGACAGCCCTGCAAAGTCCGAAATGTGGGAAAAAAATACTTTTTCCTCACATTTCGCTCGACGCACCCACCGAAACACGCCCCCAACAACACATGGCCTACTGTCACACGTTCCCACAGGTGTCCCGATGAAAACGGTACCTCACATGTGTGGGTGCACCTACCTGGCCGCCAAGGGGAAAGCCTAATACACAAGTAACCCCAAGTCTGTTTTCAGAGGGAAATCTCAGACATTCTGCCGACCGGCACAACGTACAGATATGGGCCTCGGGTTTCCAAGCCACCTAGGAAAACGGGGAACCCCATGCATTTCCTAAAAGAGGACACCTGTGGGAATCCGCAGAGGTATGATTTGCGCACATCGCCCCAGAATTTATTACCCAGACAGCCCTGCAAAGTCCGAAATGTGGGGAAAAAAACGCTTTTTCGGCACATTTCGCTCGACACACCCATCAAAACACGCCCCCAACAACACATGGCCTACCGTCACACGTTCCTACAGGTGTCCCGATGGAAACAGTACCTCACATGTGTGGGTGCACCTACCTGGCTGCCAAGGGGAAAGCCTAAAACACAAGTAACCCCAAGTCTGTTTTCAGAGGGAAATCTCAGACATTCTGCCGACCGGCACAATGTACAGATATGGGCCTCGGGTGTCCAAGCCACCAAGGAAAACAGGGAACCCCATGCAGTTCCGAAAAGAGGACACCCGTGGGAATCCGCAGAGGTATGATTTGCGCACATCGCCCCAGAATTTATTACCAAGACAGCCCTGCAAATTCCGAAATGTGGGGAAAAAAACGCTTTTTCCGCACATTTTGCTCGACGCACCCATCGAAACAAGCCCCCAACAACACATGGCCTACCGTCACGCGTTCCCACAGGTGTCCCGATGAAAACGGTACCTCACATGTGTGGGTGCACCTACCTGGCCGCCAAGGGGAAAGCCTAAAACACAAGTAACCCCAAGTCTGTTTTCAGAGCGAAATCTCAGACATTCTGCCGACCGGCACAACGTACAGATATGGCCCTCGGGTGTCCAAGGCACCGAGGAAAACAGGGAACCCCATGCATTTCTGAAAAGAGGACACCCGTGGGAATCTGCAGAGGTATGATTTGCGCACATCGCCCCAGATTTTATTACCCAGACAGCCCCGCAAAGTCCGAAAAGTCGGGAAAAAAACGCTTTTTCCGCAAATTTTGCTCGACGCACCCATCGAAACATGCCCCCAACAACACATGGCCTACCGTCACGTGTTCCCACAGGTGTCCCGATGAAAACGGTACCTCACATGCGTGGGTGCACCTACCTGGCCGCCAATGGGAAAGCCTAAAACACAAGTAACCCCAAGTCTGTTTTCAGAGCGAAATCTCAGACATTCTGCCGACCGGCACAATGTACAGATATGGGCCTCGGGTGTCCAAGCCACCGAGGAAAACAGGGAACCCCATGCATTTCCGAAAAGAGGACACCCGTGGGAATACGCAGAGGTATGATTTGCGCACATCCCCCCAGATTTTATTACCCAGACAGCCCCGCAAAGTCCGAAATGTCGGGAAAAAAACGCCTTTTCCGCACATTTCGCTCGACGCACCCATCGAAACATGCCCCCAACAACACATGGCCTACTGTCACGTGTTCCCACAGGTGTCCCGATGAAAACGGTACCTCACATGTGTGGGTGCACCTACCTGGCCGTAAAGGGGATAGCCTAAAACACAAGTAACCCCAGGTCTGTTTTCAGAGCGAAATCTCAGACATTCTGCCGACCGGCACAACGTACAGATATGGGACTCGGGTGTCCAAGCCACCAAGGAAAACGGGGAACCCCATGCATTTCTGAAAAGAGGACACCCGTGGGAATCCGCAGAGGTATGATTTGCGCACATCGGCCCAGAATTTATTACCCAGACAGCCCTGCAAAGTCCGAAATGTGGGGAAAAAACGCATTTTCCGCACATTTCGCTCGGCGCACCCATCGAAACATGCCCCCAACAACACATGGCCTACCGTCCCACGTTCCCACAGGTGCCCCGATGAAAACGGTAGCTCACATGCATGGGTGCACCTACCTGGCTGGCAAGGGGCAAGCCGAAAACGCAAGCAACCCCCACTCTGTTTGCAGAGGGGAATCTCAGCCATTCTGCCGACCGGCACAACATACAGATATGGGCCTCGGGTGTCCAAGCCACCGAGGAAAACAGGGAACCCCATGCATTTCCGAAAAGAGGACACCCGTGGGAATCCGCAGAGGTATGATTTGCGCACATCGCCCCAGAATTTATTACCCAGACACCCCCGCAAAGTCCGAAATGTGGGGAAAAAAACGCATTTTACGCACATTTCGCTCGGCGCACCCATCGAAACACGCCCCCAAAACACATGGCCTACCGTCACGCATTCCCACAGGTGTCCCGATGAAAACGGTACCTCACATGTGTGGGTGCACCTACCTGGCTGCCAAGGGGAAAGCCTAAAACACTGCTATCCGCCCCAAAGGATTTGGGGAGGCAACCGACAGATTTAGGGCTGGGGTGCTTCAGCCACCAAGAAAAACAGGAACCCCCATGCATTTCCGAAAAGAGGACACCCGTGGGAATCCGCAGAGGTATGATTTGTGCACATCGGCCCAGAATTTATTACCCAGACAGCCCTGCAATGTCCGAAATGTGGGGAAAAAACGCTTTTTCTGCACATTTTGCTCGACGCACCCATGGAAGCACGCCCCCAACAACACATGGCCTACCGTCACGCGTTCCCACAGGTGTCCCGATGAAAACGGTACCTTAAATGTGTGGGTGCACCTACCTGGCCGCCAAGGGGAAAGCCTAAAACACAAGTAACCCCAAGTCTGTTTTCAGAGGGAAATCTCAGACATTCTGCCGACCGGCACAACGTACAGATATGGGCCTCGGGTGTCCAAGCCACCGAGGAAAACAGGGAACCCCATGCCTTTCCGAAAAGAGGACACCCGTGGGAATCCGCAGAGGTATGATTTGCGCACATCGCCCCAGAATTTATTACCCAGACACCCCCGCAAAGTCCGAAATGTGGGGAAAAAAATGCTTTTTCCCCACATTTCGCTCGGGGCACCCATCGAAACACGCCCCCAACAACACATTTCGGACTTTGCAGGGGTGTCTGGGTAATAAATTCTGGGGCGATGTGCGCAAATCATACCTCTGCGGATTCCCACGGGTGTCCTCTTTTCGGAAATGCATGGGGCTCCCTGTTTTCCTTGGTGGCTTGGACACCCGAGGCCCATATCTGTATGTTGTGCCGGTCGGCAGAATGGCTGAGATTCCCCTCTGCAAACAGACTGGGGGTTGCTTGCGTTTTCGGCTTGCCCCTTGCCAGCCAGGTATGTGCACCGACGCATGTGAGGTACTGTTTTCATCGGGACACCTGTGGGAACGTGGGACGGTAGGCCATGTGTTGTTGGGGGCGTGTTTCGATGGGTGCGCAGAGCGAAATGTGCGGAAAATGCGTTTTTTTCCCCACATTTCGGACTTTGTGGGGGTGTCTGGGTAATAAATTCTGGGGCGATGTGCGCAAATCATACCTCTGCGGATTCCCACGGGTGTCCTCTTTTCGGAAATGCATGGGGCTCCCTGTTTTCCTTGGTGGCTTGGACACCCGAGGCCCATATCTGTATGTTGTGCCGGTCGGCAAATTGGCTTAGATTCCCCTCTTCAAACAGACTGGGGGTTGGTTGCGTTTTCGGCTTGCCCCTTGCCAGCCAGGTAGGTGCACCCACGCATGTGAGGTACCTTTTTCATCGGGACACCTGTGGGAACGCGGGACGGTAGGCCATGTGTTGTTGGGGGCGTGTTTCGATGGGTGCGCCGAGCGAAATGTGCGGAAAATGCGTTTTTTTCCCCACATTTCGGACTCTGCGGGGGTGTCTGGGTAATAAATTCTGGGGCGATGTGCGCAAATCATACCTCTGTGGATTCCCACGGGTGTCCTCTTTTCGGAAATGCATGGGGCTCCCTGTTTTCCTTGGTGGCTTGGACACCAGAGGCCCATATCTGTATGTTGTGCCGGTCGGCAGAATGGCTGAGATTCCCCTCTGCAAACAGACTGGGGGTTGCTTGCGTTTTCGGCTTGCCCCTTGCCAGCCAGGTAGTTGCACCCACGCATGTGAGGTACCGTTTTCATTGGGACACCTGTGGGAACGCGGGACGGTAGGCCATGTGTTGTTGGGGACGTGTTTCGATTGGTGCGCCGAGCGAAATGTGCGGAAAATGTGTTTTTTTCCCCACATTTTGGACTTTGCGGCGCTGTCTGGGTAATAAATTCTGGGGCGATGTGCGCAAATCATACCTCTGCGGATTCCCATGGGTGTCCTCTTTTCGGAAATGCATGGGGATCCCTGTTTTCCTTGGTGGCTTGGACACCCGAGGCCCATATCTGTATGTTGTGCCGGTCGGCAGAATGGCTGAGAGTCCCCTCTGCAAACAGACTGGGGGTTGCTTGCGTTTTCGGCTTGCCCCTTGCCAGCCAGGTAGGTGCACCCACACATGCGAGGTACCTTTTTCGTCGGGACACCGGTGGGAACACGAGAAGGTATGACATCTGCTGTTGGCGACGTGTTTCGGTGAGTGGACACAGGGAAATGTCTCTGAAATTGGCCGGAAATGAAGACAATTCTCAGACATTTCGCTCTGGCCACCCACCGAAACACACTGCCAACAACACGTGGCCTACCTTCCCGCGTCCCCACACGTGTCCCGATGAAAATGGTACCTCACATGTGTGGGTGCACCTACATGGGGCGCAAAAGGAAAAGGGTAACCGACTAGGAACCCCAAGCCATTCGCCACTGCCCATTTTGTTCATGTGGGCAACCTACAGATTTGGTGCTAGGGCGTGGAAGCCAGCATGGAAAACAGGGAACCCCATGCATTTTCCAAAAGAGGACACCCCTGGGAATCCACATAGGTCTGCCTTGCGCAAATTGCCCCAGTTTTTATTAGCCACAATCCCCGACAAAGGGTTATATTTGGTGGGGAAAAAAAAACACAATGTTCACTTTGTCTGGTGTTCTGGGTAATAAATTCTGGGCTGCTTCGCGCAAATCAGACCTCTGCGCATACCCACAGGTGTCCTCTTTTGGGAAATGCATGGGGTTCCCTGTTTTCCTTGCTGGCTTCGACACCCTAGGGCCAAATCTGTAGGTTGCCCACATGAACAAATTGTGCTGTGGCGAAAGGCTTGGGGTTACTAGCGGGTTACCCCTTTTCTTTTGCGCCCCCGGTAGGTGCACCCACACATGTGAGGTACCATTTTCGTCAGGACACTTGTGGGAACGCGAGAAGGTATGGCATCTGTTGGTGGCGATGTGTTTCGGTGAGTGCACACAGGGAAATGTATCTGAAATTGGCTGGAAATGCAGACAATTCTCAGATATTTCCCTCTGGCCACTCACCGAAACACACCGCCAACAACACGTGGCCTACCTTCCCGCATCGCCACACGTGTCCCAGTGAGAGGCAGACCTCTTGTGTGCAGGTGTGGTACCTGAGTGACAATGGGTACATCTTTTGTATAGTAACTTCTCTGTAGTGCGCTTAGGAAACAGTAAAGTACTGGTAGTAAGCCATTTCACATGCACCTTTCCTCACACTTCCCATACATACCAGACACAATGCAGTTAGACACGCAAGGTTGGATTTAGCACAAGGACAAACCTCCTTGTGTAGCACAAGAAGGTTTGTCCTTGTGAGCAGTGATGCCATGACAAGGCACCCACCGGATCACTGGCCATTCGTATCCCTTTCGTGTCTGCAGTCAGTTGGCATCCATTTCAGCAGTTGCACTTCTACCACATCACTAGCATCAGAGCAAGTGTATCTACACATGAGCATATCTACACACTTATACCACGTGGACATGTGTGAACAATGCAACTGTGTCTCTTGCAATATCTTAACTATCATTTGGCATCAATTTTATAGCAACTGTGTCTGCATGCAAACTTTATGTGCCTGCAATCACATGTGGACACTGATAGCAACTGCATACTGGCTCACTTCGCTACCCTGCCCTACAGGCGCTATCTTCCACACCAGCTTTGAGTATGCCCATAGCAACTATAGGCAAACATTCTTATGTTCCACCGTACCCACACAAAACAGCCATCCTGCAACATGACAATCATTTCGGCAGTGCTGGAAAAGTCCATTCACAGAAATTGCATCTGCATGTTCTTTGTATCTTTACCTAATTCACACACCAATCATATCCAATTCATTCCTACAGAAGACGTGTCACTTACACCACACATAACATTACTCGCAGTAAAACAATAAACAAGGCAGGACCTTACGAGGTACGCAAGACACCGCTGCCATATAGTTGGTGTCCAAGTACCACTTTCATGACACTTAGACCTCAAGGGAGGGAGCCAAAAGAGACAAAGTGGCGTGTATTATTTTGAAAAGACACCCCTTGAGTGGAGGGAACCTGAATGGTGTTCTGGTCTTCCACAACGCACGGCTTGAGTAGAGGGAGCGGGACTGGCCTTTCTTTGCTTGCCAAACCTTAGGTGGAAGGAGCCAGATTTGGGTTCCTGTCCAAAGTACGCCGGAAGCGGATGGGGTTTTCCAGACGTTTTTTTTTGTAAGGCAATCCCGAACAGGAGCAAGCTGCACTCCCATAGGGGAGTGACCCAGAGTGCTCCACCCTTCTTCTCCATGGCCCGCCTCAACTAGAGGCGGTGGAGTGGCATTCCTTTCCAAGATGCGCCTGCTTTGGAATAAACAAGCATTGTGTTACTTTGCAAGGCACACCACGCTCAGAGGGAGCTAGACTGCCTTTTCCTTATGAGGCAGACCTGAAGTGAAAGGTACCAGGGGTGATGTCTCTTTCCCAGGCAGGCCTCAAGTGGAGGGGGCAGGACAAGCATTGCTTGCCTAAGCACGCCAAAGGGGAGTAAAGCAGAGTGCTGTCCCCACCTACTCCAAGGC
This sequence comes from Ambystoma mexicanum, assembly GCF_040938575.1. Classification (NCBI taxonomy): domain Eukaryota; kingdom Metazoa; phylum Chordata; class Amphibia; order Caudata; family Ambystomatidae; genus Ambystoma; species Ambystoma mexicanum. The sequence continues at coordinate 457,084,397 of NC_090941.1, read as the reverse complement.
ACACCTCAAGTGGAGGGAGCTAGAGTGGCATTTCTTTCCAAGATGCGCCTGCTTTGGAAGAAACAAGCATTGCGTTACTTTGCAAGGCACACCACGCGCAGAGGGAGCTAGACTGCCTTTTCCTTATGAGGCAGACCTGAAGTGAAAGGTACCGGGGGTGATGTCTCTTTCCCAGGCAGGCCTCAAGTGGAGGGGGCAGGACTAGCATTGCTTGCCTAAGAACGCCAAAGGGGAGTAAAGCAGAGTACTGTCCCCACCTACTCCAAAGCACACCTCAAGTGGAGGGAGCTAGAGTGGCATTTCTTTCCAAGATGCGCCTGCTTTGGAAGAAACAAGCATTGCGTTACTTTGCAAAGCACACCACGCGCAGAGGGAGCTAGACTGCCTTTTCCTTATGAGGCAGACCTGAAGTGAAAGGTACCGGGGGTGATGTCTCTTCCCCAGGCATGCCTCAAGTGGAGGGAGCAGGACTAGCATTGCTTGCCAAAGCACGCCAAAGGGGAAAGACCCGCATGGCACAACTCAAGTACAGGGACTCATAATGATTACTATTTCGCAGGCACGCCTCCAATGGAAGGAGCCTGATTAGCGTTCCTTTGCAAGTCACGCTTTGAGCTGAGGGATCTAGACTGATGTAAATTTTCTTGGCAGGCCTCAAGGGAAAGCTACGGCTGTGGTTGCCTTTCCAAGGCAGGCCTCAAGTGGAGGAAGCAGGACTAGCAATGCTCATTAATGCACGCTAAATCAAGTGAAGTGAGTTGACATCCTGTTGCTTTTTCATTGAAGGTACACCTCCAGGGCAGGGTGCAAGAGTGCCATTCCTTTACAAGACATGCACGATTTCAGCGGCTAAGGGTCCCTTTAAAGGAATGATGGGCATTTTCGGAAATCAGTCGATCTCCCAATTATTTTCCTTTGTATGATACAAAAGGAAACAAGGCTGAAAGCAGAGGGCAGGCTGGGAAGGGCATTGGGGACAGTACACCCGAGTATCCTTCCTCTTTCCTTGTTTTGTACACACCTTACATTTTCGGTACGGTTGTGCCTTCGTGGCAGTGGGAGGAACATAATCACCAAAGTGTCGCTCTTGCAATCTGGCCACATCTTCGACCTCTGGAAAGGAGGGAATTTGTACATGAACATTAGCCAGAGATTGAACAATTTCTAATTGAAAATCCAAAAAGGAGACCTTGTTTTCTGGAGTAGCTGCACGGTACACCACATAAGCATTGTATGTTGCCATATGCACAATGTGTGTGGCTAACTTTTTGTACCAGAAACACGACTTGCGTTCAGCGTGGTATGACTCAAGCACTTGGTCATTTTTTGTCTACTCCACCCATGTACTTGGTGTAATCCAGAATGCAATTGGGCTTCAACACTTGCTGAGTCTGCCTGCGCAGTGGGACAGCTGAAGTACTTTCATCATGAATAGTACTTAGCATGTACACATCCCTGTCAAGAAAGACCGGTGGGGGGTGTCTGTACTTCTGCTCTCTATATGGTAGAAGAGAGGCACAGAGGACCCCAGCCAAGATTCTGTAGTACGGTAGCAATGGACGAGCAATCAAGGCCTAGCTTCTCAGGAGGTGATGCAGGCTGGTTCTTAAGTACAGTGTACCCCAAGCCCCCACAAAGGAATGTCCACACACTGTATTGGTTAGAACACAGTCTTTATATAATCAATATTCAAGGTTATGTACACTTATCATAATAACTCACTTTGTACTCAGGAAAATCAACAATGGCAAATATATACAATTCTAAAGTGGTACCACCCTTTGTATTAGATCTCATTAAAGTGCATCAACAATACTGTAACAATGTCACACAGATCAATACAGTGAAACCAGCAATAGAGAGAGGAGAGAACATAAGATGGTTGAGCAATAGGCAGAATACTGGCCCCTACCACTAGACACAGTTCTGTGTGGAGATCCCCCCACCTGGGCAACCTGTAAAATAAAGATATAGCACAAGCCGAGTCCATATATTGTTCTGCAAGTCTTATTTCCTCCTATAATGTTTTTACCCCCCCAATGTACCTGGTGGAGTCGAGTTCTTCGAAGAGTCGTCGACAGATCCTTCTTGAGCGACCCCCTTTCAAGCGGGAGTCACGGATCGTCGAGAGGCGTCGAGAAGCGTCGAGGAACTCGGTGTTCGGCCACGGGGAATCGACGGCCCTTCTTGAATGCCTTCCCTTTCAAGCGGGAGACACGGGGCGTCGAACGTCCGTCGACAAACAAGGTAGAACGGCGTCGATGAGGCGGCAGCTTCGTCCGAGCGGTGCTCGTCGGCGTCGGAGCGTCGGCGTCCTGCAAGGCAGAGGCGTGCGGGGCACCTCGGTGACAATAGTTCTGGACCGCAAAGATTGTGGAGACGGAGGCCCAGCAAGGGCGTCGAGTCGTTCGGGTCTTTGTGGTCTTCGGGTGGCGGGAAACCCACCGGCAGGTTTCTCCTCGGCGCGTTGGTCGTCCTCGACTTTCTCCGGCAGGATAAAGCGGTCGACGGTGCGGACGAGGGAGTCCTTCAATTCGAATGTTCTTAGGCATCTTAGGCAATGGAGCGGACGGCTCCGGTCGTCGGCGGCACGGCGTCAAGTGGTTCCCACGGCTGGGCAACACAACTTCGACGGGCCTCCAGCGGTTACACAAACCTGCGAACCCTGGTCGACGGCAATGGACTTCGACGGCGTCGATGTCCGGGTGCTTCACTTCGATCTCCTCGGCGGTCCCGTCTCGGGTCGGCAGCCTTTCGAGGGTCTGTCTTCCAGGGCGCTTCGGCGAAGATGGAGCGGTGCTCGATGGTCCCTCGGAGCACAGGAAGAGGGCGCCTTACCAGGTCCTCTCTCGGGTCCGTCTTCGACGATTTCGGCAGCCTTCGGATCGGTCGAAGCAAATGCAACAGCAAGTCTTCTTCTTCCAGCTGGACGTCGAGGATCAGCAGTTCCAGTTACTCTTAGAGTGGAGACTCAGCCCCAGAACGCTTCTGAACGTTTCTGAACGTTCCCTGAACCCCTCTACCAGTGGTGAGAGGTCCCCAGATATACTATTCTGTCTCTCATCCACACTGCTGGCACACACTCAGCAGCCAATCAGACAGAAGGGCATTCATGCAGTCAGTCAGCCAATCAGGCACACAGTGCATTCAGGCCACACTCCTCCCTTTCAGACACTCACAACAAGGAATGTGGATTGGGACAAGTACCCAGCCATTCAACACTACACACTGCATTCAGGCCAGTTTCGGGCAGGGCTGTCTCAGTCTTTGTCTCTCATGCCAGAAACCAGACAACCACAACAAGGAGTGTATATTGGTCACACACTCCATTCACCCAGGTCCCACCCACAGGAGGTACCCACAACATACAGTCACTGGGAAGGCTCCAGTCAGTCTAGCTGGGCCTTCACAACAACACCATATATGGAACTTCCACCCAACAGCCAGTCAGGGGGAAGGGACAGAGTCAGGGCTTCCCAGGACTTTGGGAAAACAAGGTATAGGCAATAGAAAGCAAGAGGCCACAGGGGCCATCTTGTTTCCTATCAGTAATCAACTGATCCCCATGGCAGTGCCTGGGTATCCCAAAATGGAGGACACCCAGAGCACCTGTCAAATTCAGCATGGAGCTGCCACCAGCCCATACCCTGCTCTGTGGGCCACCCACAGGTGCCCAAAAACATACACTAGGGGCACAGGGTTGTACCCCTACCCATGGGTGCCATAAGGGTATCCCATGGGTCTGTTCACCAAACCAAAAGAGAGAGCTGCACTGCCAGGAGTCCCACATGGACTCCTGGGCAGAAAACATGACAGATCACACGATAAAAAGCAGTAAAGGACAAGGATTCAGAGGCCCTGTCCCTCTGATGCATTTCCAGCATCACAGTCGCCCCCCCAAGACTGAGGTGGAGGGTGTCTAATCTCCCACGGGATAGACACCCTCATCCAGACGGTCAACATACCTTCTGGAAAGGCCATCTGCATTATCGTGACTCTTCCCTGGTCTGTGCTCTATGGTGAAGTCTAGCCCTTGCAGACTAATGGACCACCTGAGCAATTTCGGATTCTCACCCTTCATTTGCATAAGCCACTTCAGGGGCTTATGATCTGTTTGGACCTTGAAGGTAGACCCCGTAAGGTAGGGCCTAAAACGCCTAAGGCTCCAAACTATGCTAAAACACTCCTTTTCAACAGTAGCCCACCTAAGCTCTCTACCCTTGAGTTGTCTACTGATGAATATGATAGGATGTTCTCTCCCTTTGTCATCTAACTGGGACAAGACAGCTCCAATTCCAGTGTCGCAGGCATCCGTCTGGACGATAAAGGGTCGGCTGTAGTCAGGCGCACACAACACAGGTGCCCTACACAGACTTTCTTTCAAGCCATCAAAGGCCCTCTGACAGTCTTCGGTCCAATTAACCTTCCTAGGCTGTTTGGGTGAAGTTAGAGCTGTCAGGGGTGCAGCTATGGTTCCATAGTCTGCCATGAAATTGCGATAGTACCCAGTGAGGCCCAAAAAGGCTCTCACCTGGGTTTGAGTAGTGGGAGTCTCCCAGTTCTGTACATTCTGTACTTTACTGGAGAGAGGTTGGATTTGACCCCCTCCTACCTCATGACCAAGATAGGTAACTTTCCCCTGAGCTATCTGGCACTTGGTGGCCTTGATAGTGAGGTTAGCCCTTTTCAAGGCCTGCAACACCTTATCCAGATGTGTCAAATGCTCTTCCCAGGTGGAACTGTAGACGGCAATGTCGTCTAAGTAAGCCACACAAAAGGCTTCCAGCCCACTGAGCGCACGGTTGACCAATCTCTGGAAGGTGGCAGGGGCATTCTTCAACCCAAAAGGCATGACCCTAAACTGGTAGAGTCCCTCAGGTGTTGAGAAGGCCGTCTTTTCCTTGGCATGGTCCGTCAGAGCTATTTGCCAATAGCCTGAGGTAAGGTCAAAGGTGCTCACAAATTTGGCAGCACCTATGGTGTCCACGAGCTCATCAGCCCTGGGCAATGGGTGCGCGTCAGTTTTGGTGACGGCATGGACTCCTCGGTAGTCCACACAGAACCTCCAATCCTTGGTACCCGCCTGGGAACTTGCCTTGGGGACAAGGACCACTGGACTGGACCAGGGACTGGTTGAGGGTTCAATAACACCCAGATCCAAAATCTTGGCGACCTCAGCCTGGATGTGGTTCTTGACGGTATCTGACATACGGTAGCACCTGCTTTTGACAGGCACACTGTCACCAGTGTCAATTTCATGCCTACACCACGGTGTAAGGCCTGGCGTCAGTGAAAACAGAGAGGCATACTGTTGGAGCAAAGCCCTGCAGGCCCTCTGTTGCTCTGTTGTCAAATCCGGAGAGAGATGTACTCCCTCCACTGAGCCATCCTGAGGGTTGCTATGCAGCAAATCAGGAAGGGGCTCACTCTCATCCTCTTCTTGCCCTGAAGCTAGCAAGAGACATGAGACTTCTGCTCGCCGGTGGAAAGGCTTGAGCCTGTCGACATGGAATATCTGAGGGGCTACCCCAGAGGCTCCCATGTCAACCAGATAATTGACTTCGCCCATCTTGGAGATGATCCTGAAGGGTCCAGTCCACTTGTCTGCCAGAGCTCGAGGCTTGGTAGGCTCCATCACAAGGATTTCCTGTCCCGGAGTCCAATCCACTTGCGAGGCTTTAAGGTCATGCCAGTACTTATTCAATTCCTGGCTGGCCTTGAGATTTGCTGTTGCCTGACCCATCATCTGTGTCATCCTCCGTCTGAGGCCTAACACATAGTCCCCCACTTGCTTGGCGGGACCTGGAGGGGTGGCTTCCAAGCCTTCTCTGATCAAGGCGAGGGGACCCCTCACGGGATGTCCAAAGAGTAACTCAAAGGGGCTGAAACCAACACCCTCTTGAGGTACCTCTCTGTAAGCAAACAGCAGGCATGGCAGGAGGAGATCCCATTTCCTCCTTAGGGGTTCTTCCAAAGCCCCTAGCATGCCCTGGAGAGTTTTATTAAATCTCTCAACCAGACCATTGGTCTGGGGGTGGTAAGAGGTGGAGAACTTGTAGGTTGCCCCGCACTCTTTCCACATGGTTTTCATGTAACTAGACATGAAGTTGGATCCTCTGTCAGAGACAACCTCCTTGGGGAATCCAACACGGGTGAAAATGCCCAGGAGAGCCCTGGCAACCACCTTGGCAGTAACAGTCTGAAGGGGTATTCCCTCAGGGTACCTGGTGGCATGATCTACCAAGACCAGGATGAACCGATGTCCACCTGAAGTGGGAGGGTCAAGGGGACCGACGATGTCGATGCCCACCCTCTCAAATGGTGTGCCAACCACTGGCAATGGCTGCAGTGGGGCAATGACCCTGCCTCCAGTCTTGCCAGACAACTGACAAGTTGGGCAGGTCCTGCAGTGGGACTCCACCTCTACTCCCATCCGTGGCCAGTAGAAATGGGCAGAGAGCCTCTGCTTAGTCTTCTTGGTCCCAAGATGACCAGCCAAGGGCACCTCATGCGCCAACTGCAGTAGGAAGGGCCTGTAAACCTGGGGTACCACCAACCTCTTGAGGGCACCAGGTTCAGGCTTAGTGGGCTCACTAACAAGGAGCTCACCCTCCCAATAAATCCGGAATGTCCTAGGAACTTCTCCTTGTGCCTTGGACAGGGCTTGTTTCCTCAGTCCCTCGAGAGAGTGGCACTCTCTCTGTCCCTTACAGAAGTCTGCCCGGGAGGGTCCCCCTTCAGCTAACAAGCATTGAAGGTCGGGATGATCCTCCGGGTTGAGAACCTCTCCCACAGGAGAGTCTTCTGTCTCTTCTCCCACAGGAGTTGAGTTTGGGTTTTCCACTGGACCCAGCCCGTCCGGAGCATGGATCCCAATGGGTGCTGTCGGAACAGCAGGAAGAGAAGGTGTTCCCTCCACAGAGGTGGCCTTCTTGGTCTTCCTTCTTCTTGACTTCGGCCTCGCCTTTGGCTCGGGTACCTGACCCACAGCCAGACCCGGTGTCACCTGTGACCTAGTGACTGCAGCAGCAGTCATGGGAAGACCATCCGAGATCAACCCCAACTCTACTAGATCATTTCCTAACAGAATGTTAGCAGGGACATTGTCCTGAACCAGGACAGGAAGCTTTGCTGTCTTGTCTCCAATCATGAGTGTGACTAAGGCTACAGGTGATAATTTGGGAGGCCCACCAGCTAACCTGGTGGTTTGCAGAGGAGCACCTTCATAGTCCTCTGGCTTGAGCAGGGTCCTGTCCACCACTGTCATGCTTGCCCCAGTGTCTCTCAAACCAGTAGAAGGCTGGCCATTCAAGAGGACACTTCTCAAAAACCTACGGGTGTTCTGTGGGATAGTCGCCAGTACTTCTGCATACTGGTCCCAGGCCCCAAGGGACACTAAGGAAATCTCTACCGGAGCACCAAATGTGATCCCGGTAGAGGAGGGGAGGACAGTGGCCTCCACCTCAGACACGGGGTAAGGGTAGGTCAGGCTGACAGCCTGTACTCCAAGTGCCTTACCTTTACACTTGGAGTCACCCCTTTTGTGATCCAGAGCCCCACAGTCCCAACAAGCGCCAGGAGTGCGGGGTACGGTACTGGAACCACCGGGAGCCTGCTTTGCAGCAGGTGGACCACTACTCTTATTCCCACCCACAGATGACTTATCCCCACTAGATTTTTGGGTCTTGGGAGAGGAAGGTTTAGGTTTACCCAACTGACTGCTTGTGGGACTCCTCAGCTTTCTGAGAGGCCCCCTTTTCTTTGTCCTTGTCCTTCCCACTGGAATCCTTAGGGGACACCCGGTGGGAGACCCACTTGTCAGCCAACCTAGCCAGCTTAAAGGGGTCCAAAATGTTCTGGTCAGCCACATACTGACGCAGCTCTGGTGAACAGGCTTCAGAAAAATGCTCAAAAAACAAGAGGTGGGACAATTCAACAAAAGTCTTAACCTTGTATCCATCAATCCACCCCATCATGTTCATGTGCGCAGCACTCACCCAGTCAACCCAAGACACATTCTCTCTTTTCTTAAAATCCCTGAACCTTTTAAGGTATTGGGTAGGTGTCTTGCCAAACTTGGCAATCAAAGCAGACGTTATACACTCATACTGACCCCTTTCTTCCACACTCAGCTTCAGAATACAGTCATATCCAGTTTGAGGCACTCTGCTTAACAAACACTTAGCCCAATCTCTTTTATCAACATCATGAATCGCACAAGCCATTTCAAACGCTTCAATCCATTGGAGGATATCTGAACCCTCCACAAATACACCAACCAAATCTTTCATAAACTTGGTGGCTGGGGACCTGACACTCTCACTGGTTTTAGCTGAAGTCTCCACTCTAGCTTTCTCTAGCTGGATTCTCCGACATTCAGTGTCCTGGCTCTTGAGTTCAAGGTCCTTATTCTTGAGCTCCACTTGTTGAGCCAACTCCTCTTTCTTAAGTTCAGCATCTATTTCCAACTTGCGGTATTCAAAGGCCAATTTCATCCTTAATAATTCAAGCTCCAAGGAATTGCTGGGGTTTGGAACAGAGGCAGCAGGAATGGTGGCATTCCCAGAAACAGATTCAGCAGAAACCCCAGGGGCGGAGTCCTCATTGGTTGCATTCCCCCCCTCATCAAGAGTTTCACCATCAGTCTGGTAGTCCACCAGGGCAGCTATCAGCTCAGTCCTAGACTTATCCACAAAGTCTAACTCCCTGGCTTCACAAGCACTCTGGAGAGCCTCCAAGCTCATCCGAGTCAATTTGCCATTTGCAATAGACTCCATTGTTTGTAATGCAGTTATCTTGTACACAACTAAACCTTAATTTAATAAAGTGCAGATATTTTGTAAGTGGCACGGTTATACACTGATTCTTAAAACCATAAGCATCCCACCGCTGCCACCAGTGTAGAGGACTGGTAGGGGGTGGTCTGTGCTTTTGCTCTCTATATGGTAGAGGGGAGGCACAGAGGACCCCAGCCTAGATTCTCTATTCGGTAGCTATGGTCGAGCAATCAAGGCCTAGCTTCTTAGGAGGTGATGCAGGCTGGTTCTTAAGTACAGTTTAGTCCCCAAGCCCCCACAAAGGAATGTCCACACACTGTATTGGTTAGAACACAGTCTTTATATAATCAATATTCAAGGTTATGTACACTTATCATAATAACTCACTTTGTACTGAGGAAAATCAACAATGGCAAATATATACAATTCTAAAGTGGTACCACCCTTTGTATTAGATCTCATTAAAGTGCATCAACAATACTGTAACAATGTCACACAGATCAATACAGTGAAACCAGCAATAGAGATTGGAGAGAAAATAAGATGGTTGAGCAATAGGCAGAATACTGGCCCCTACCACTAGACACAGTTCTGTGTGGAGATCCCCCCACCTGGGCAACTTGTAAAATAAAGATATAGCACAAGCCCAGTCCATATATTGTTCTGCAAGTCTTATTTCCTCCTATAATGTTTTTACCCCCCCAATGTACCTGGTGGAGTCGAGTTCTTCGAAGAGGCGTCGACAGATCCTTCTTGAGCGACCCCCTTTCAAGCGGGAGTCACGGATCGTCGAGAGGCGTCGAGAAGCGTCGAGGAACTCGGTGTTTGGCGACGGGGAATCGACGGCCCTTCTTGAATGCCTTCCCTTTCAAGCGGGAGACACGGGGCGTCGAACGTCCGTCGACAAACAAGGTAGAACGGCGTCGATGAGGCGGCAGCTTCGTCCGAGCGGTGCTCGTCGGCGTCGGAGCGTCGGCGTCCTGCAAGGCAGAGGCGTGCGGGGCACCTCGGTGACAATAGTTCTGGACCGCAAAGATTGTGGAGACGGAGGCCCAGCAAGGGCGTCGAGTCGTTCGGGTCTTTGTGGTCTTCGGGTGGTGGGAAACCCACCGGCAGGTTTCTCCTCGGCACGTTGGTCGTCCTCGACTTTCTCCGGCAGGATAAAGCGGTCGACGGTGCGGACGAGGGAGTCATTCGATTCGAATCTTCTTAGGCAAAGGAGCGGACGGCTCCGGTCGTCGGCGGCACGGCGTCAAGTGGTTCCCACGGCTGGGCAACACAACTTCGACAGGCCTCCAGTGGTTACACAAACCTGCGAACCCTGGTCGACGGCAATGGACTTCGACGGCGTCGATGTCCGGGTGCTTCACTTCGATCTCCTTGGCGGTCCCGTCTCGGGTCGGCAGCCTTTCGAGGGTCTGTGTTCCAGGGCGCTTCGGCGAAGATGGAGCGGTGCTCGATGGTCCCTCGGAGCACGGGAAGAGGGCGCCTTACCAGGTCCTCTCTCGGGTCAGTCTTCGACGATTTCGGCAGCCTTCGGATCGGTCGAAGCAAATGCAACAGCAAGTCTTCTTCTTCCAGCTGGACGTCGAGGATCAGCAGTTCCAGTTACTCTTAGAGTGAAGACTCAGCCCCAGAACGCTTCTGAACGTTTCTGAACGTTCCCTGAACCGCTCTACCAGTGGTGAGAGGTCCCCAGATATACTATTCTGTCTCTCATCCACACTGCTGGCACACACTCAGCAGCCAATCAGACAGAAGGGCATTCATGCAGTCAGTCAGCAAATCAGGCACACAGTGCATTCAGGCCACACTCCTCCCTTTCAGACACTCACAACAAGGAATGTGGATTGGGACAAGTACCCAGCCATTCAACACTACACACTGCATTCAGGCCAGTTTCAGGCAGGGCTGTCTCAGTCTTTGTCTCTCATGCCAGAAACCAGACAACCACAACAAGGAGTGTATATTGGTCACACACTCCATTCACCCAGGTCCCACCCACAGGAGGTACCCACAACATACAGTCACTGGGAAGGCTCCAGTCAGTCTAGCTGGGCCTTCACAACAACACCATATATGGAACTTCCACCCAACAGCCAGTCAGGGGGAAGGGACAGCGTCAGGGCTTCCCAGGACTTTGGGAAAACAAGGTAATAGGCAATAGAAAGCAAGAGGCCACAGGGGCCATCTTGTTTCCTATCAGTAATCAACTGATCCCCATGGCAGGGCCTGGGTATCCCAAAATGGAGGACACCCAGAGCACCTGTCAAATTCAGCATGGAGCTGCCACCAGCCCATACCCTGCTCTGTGGGCCACCCACAGGTGCCCAAAAACATACACTAGGGGCACAGGGTTTTACCCCTACCCATGGGTGCCATAAGGGTATCCCATGGGTCTGTTCACCAAACCAAAAGAGAGAGCTGCACTGCCAGGAGTCCCACATGGACTCCTGGGCAGAAAACATGACAGATCACACGATAAAAAGCAGTAAAGGACAAGGATTCAGAGGCCCTGTCCCTCTGATGCATTTCCAGCATCACAATCCCTTTTGTCGCAGAATTTCACTGCTAACAATTCATCCTGCCGCAATGCCATACATTGTCCCTTGGCCAACTTCTTACACACAAGTTGTCTGGGGAAGCATTTGCGGTTACTGTGGATTGTACCGCATGCCAGTGTGCCCACATTGAACAATTCCTTGAACAGTGGAATTCCAGTGTAGAAATTGTCTACATACAAATGATGTCCCTTGTGGAGCCATGGTGTGAGAAGATCCCAAACAATCTTCTCACTTGTCCCTAAATGGGCTGGGCAGCCCGGAGGGTTTAGGGTAGAGTCTTTACCGGTGTAGACTCTCATGCTGCTGACATACCCAGTGGTACTTTCACACAACATGTACATTTTAATCCCATATCGTGATCTCTTGCTAGGAATGTATTGCCTGAATACAAGGCAACCTTTGAACAACACCAGCGATTCATCAATGGATATGTTCTGGCTAGGAACATACACCTCTGCAAATCGGTGAGTGAAGTGGTCCAGAAATGGCTTCAGTTTGAGCAGCCTATCAAAGTTTGGGTCCGTTTTAGGTAATGCTGCTGAGTTGTCATTGAAGTGCAACATACGGTGCAGTGCTTGAAAGCGATTTCTGCTCATTGTAGCTGAAAAAAAACGGGCAATAAAGTGGTGCTACAGTAGACCAGTATATCGCGACAGACAGCTTGTGTCCAATTCCCATGAGCAAAATGAGACCCTAAAATTGTCTCATTTCAACAAGGTTTGTGGGTACCCATGCTTGTGCTCTGGAGTGGGGTTTCAGAGTGGGACCCCTAGACCTCATGAACTGTGCAGCGTATAAATTGGTTTGCTGAACCACATCTGCAATGAACCCATCATCAACAAAAAGGTTGAAAAAATCAATAGGCTGAAACCCTTCTGTATTCACTGTGCACCCTGATATACCAGTGAAAGGGGCCACAACAGGCTGAGCCATTGCTGGAGGCACCCAGAGCGACTCTTGAGTCATGTCAGGAACTGCCACATTGCGTGGCCGTCTTGCACGTCCCCTCCCCCTTACAGGTCCCCTGCGTGTGGGAAGTGTGCGAAAAGGTGGACGCACTCTTCCTTCCTCTTCATCATCAGATGATGACGATGATGAGTGGGAGGAGGGACTTTCGTCAATGGCCATCTCACTTCCCCAATCACTTCCCTCCTGCCCCTCAGAAGCACTATCTGTTTCAGAATGCATGTACACATCTGTGCCTTGCTCTGAGCCAGACTCCATCACTGCAGCTAATGCCTCCGAACCAGACATTGATCGCCGAGAAGCCATGAGTACCTTCGCTATGGAACCCTTCACTGCCCAAAGACCAGATGAAGACTGAAACAATAAGTATGTGTGCTTCTGAAAGTATGGAACGTAGCACACTAAGTGGTATTCAGTGCCACAAACCTACTCCACACAAGTACACCAAAAGGTCCAGACCTTGCTCACAAACTGTAGCAGCCCTCTGCAATATGACGTACTCCCTGCACGCTACAATAAACGGAGTAGTACTTTGCAAACACTCACGTGAAATGCTAAGGACCAGCTGACTGCTTTCCTACAAGTGGGTAGATAGCTACAACACACCTGCACCTAAAAGAAAGAGAACAAAAAATCTATGGACAATGTACTATTCCGCTAAACTGTACAGAAATACAAGCGTGGGGACAAGGATTTCAGCCACACTACCTATTCAGAAACAGCCAACATGCTTTGCACCATGCCCTCCTCCATGGGATGCTTGTGGATGGGAAATCGAGGTGAGAAGCAACCATGCAACGTATTAGTGATTGGGTGAGTTGAAAAGCCATAGGCAATGAAGAAGCAGAAAGGGAAGATAAATAAAGTACACGGCTGGCCCTTCTGGGCAACTGCTGGCACACTTTTGACAAAAACACCTGCTCATTCACATAGGGGTGTCTATTGTAAGGGGAAAGCTCACAAGGACAAAATTAATGCAAGGCCAAGCAAAATGATGTAGGCTGAAGCAAGTGGTGATGGGTAGCTAAGAAATAAGCAGCACAAACATACTGAATGCTTTGACATGCCATGAATGCAAACAATTGCTAGGAAGTGGAAGTCTCACTGCCAACATACTTACTACCATTTTTATTCACTTTTCACATGTATCCATCAGTCACTGGGCAAACCCCCCCTAAAATAGCGCCTGGGCAAAATCCATTATGTTTCCAATGAACAGCTCCATGCCTGTTTTGGAAAAGTGCACCCCATCTCTGTGAAACATCACAGCACCTTTGATATTGCCATGGTGAATGGTCCGTATTCTGGTGTTGCCCTCTGTCAGTCTAGTGAACTCGCCATTCAGTTTCCACACCGAGCGGTTGATGGCCCTTCTATTCCCTTGAGTTCTCCAATCCATCCTGGGAATCATCTGGGACCAGGCCACCACAGTGTTTGGAAACCTCTGTGCAATCCATTCAAGGTCTGCCATGAGCTGCTCCCATACCCCCTTCCGTCCCACAGACGCAAAATCATTTCCTCCCAGGTGAACCACTATAAGGTCAGGGGGGGGCTCTCCTTTTGCTTGGGCAGCGATGATGGCTCCTCGGAGCTGGTGAAGGCGCACCCCCCCCACCCCAAACCAATGCACTGCAAGGCCATCCCTTCCAGACCCAGATGTAGGTGGCCCTCGGAAAAGTCGTGCAGCCCTTTGGATATAAGAGTGGCCGAAAATCCACACAACCCTCATCCTCACTAGGAAATGGAAACAGGAAAACCCCCATGATTATGGCTACACATACATTTTACCAAATTACACAATTGCGGAAATACATGACTCTTGTAACAATCCCAGACACACACTTCACCCATTCGGAAACCACCTCTCATTTGAGATAACAGTAGGTCGACACATAATTGCCACATTATTTTCAGGGGAAAGAGGTGAAGAAGACAGTATGTCACCTTGTGCCAATAACACAGTTGTGCTGGCGCAATTGTAATCAGTAAAAGTTGTCTGCTCCTGTGGCCCACCGCCTGCACAGCACAGTGGTAAGGTGACTTGCACATGCTACATCGTTACACTTTGGCAGGGTGACTAGTCTCACAGAGGATATGAAGTCCACAGGAAGTGTGCTTTGTACGCTCTCTGAATATAGGTACCCTGACAGAACGTGCCACATTTACCACAAGGGTGCACCTTCAGACACTTTCAATGTGAGTGTTTCGGCCATAGCTCCAGGACCACTGGTGAACTTGGGGGCACTTCACTACCAAGGAAGGAAGGTGGCCAAGGTCACACCCATCACCCACCACCACCCTACATCGCTTCCTGGTCAGCACTACAGCTTTCCTCACCTGGAAGGGATTGGACCCTGCCAAGGCACCCTGCACCCACTGCTGAATTTGGAGGACAAAATATCCACCTGGGGGACGGACGCCCAAGGCCAATGACACCCCCCCCCTCTCTAGCTACCCTGCGTTACAGTTTTTCCCCCTGCAAACGATGGGGACCCTGACAGGGCACACTGGGACCACTGCTGGAATTGCACCACAGAAATGGTGAACTTTGCAGTGAAAGGAAGGAGCTCTGTAACAAGTGTGCATAGCATGCTCAGAAAAAATGACCATCTATATAACTACTGGAAAAAAAATTGAAAATTTGCTGCTACTTATGTCGGCCAAACCTTTCCTTCTGCAAAGCAGCCGCATTCCTCAATGCAAGGCACACCCATCACTGGCCCCCGACCCTCCCCACTACCTTTTCCCAACCTTATCACTGACAATGCAGCCACAATTCTTTCCACCGCAGTAACCCTCAACCCCCACATTACCAAGTAATAAATGTTGTACTTACATAAATCAGCAATAGCTTTTCAGTAGCCGCAACTGCAAAGGAAACATAAAAGAATTACATTCAATGCTTTGCCTACCAATAACACATCCAAACTGTCTGGCAACTATCTGTACATTTTTCACTTCCTTCCACCAGTTCCATGACACTTCTCAGTCATCTACCACTACGGAAGGCTAGACTGCACACGGATTGGAAATGGAAATAAGACAAGTGGGCATATGGCATCCTGCAGAAAAAAAATAAAAAAAAATAAATCCCGGAAATCTGGCACCAAACCATCACTGTTTGGAAACCTCTGTGCTATCCATTCCAGTTCCTCCATTAGCAGCTCATGTATCCCTTACCCTCCCACAGACGCTAAATCATTTCCTCCCAGGTGCACCACTGTAGGGTGGGGGGGTTGCATCTCCTTTTGCATGGACATCGCTGATGGCTCCTCTGAGCTGGTGAAAGTGCTTCCCCCTAACCCCAAACCAATGCACCAGGAGGGCATCCCTTTGAGAGCCAGATGTGGTTGGCCCTCGGAAAATCGTGCAGCCCTTTGGGTAAAAGAGTAGGCAATTATCTACACAACCCTCATTGTCACTATGATATGGAAACAAGTGAACCCCCATGAATATGGCTATACATACAGTTTACCAACTAGCTGAATGATTGCGTGAACACATGGCTCTTGTAACAATCCCAGACACACACTTCACCCATTCGGACATGCACCTCTCATGTGAATTTACAGTAGGTCATTACGTAATTGGCACTTGTGTTTTAGGGGAAGGAGGTGGGAAAGAGGTGAAGAAGACAGTATGTCACCTTGTGCCAATAACACAGTTGTGCTGGGGCAATTGTAATCAGTAGAGGTTGTCTACTCCTGTGGCCCACCGCCTGCACTGCACGGTGGTAAGGTGACTTGCACATGCTACACCATTACACTTTGGCAGGGTGACTAGTCTGACAGAGGATATGACCTGTGCAGCAAGGGTGCTTTGTAACCTCTCCGAATATAGTTACTCTGACAGAATGTGCGCCATTCATTACACATGTATGCAAATTTGGACACTTTGATTGTGAGAAATTGGGGCGCAGCACCTGAAGTACTGGTGAACTTGGGGCCATTCGACTACCAAGGCAGAGAGGCAGCCAAGGTCACACACATCAAACACCACCACCCTACATCTCTGCCTGGCCAGCACTGCAGCTTTCCCCTCTAGGACGGGATGGGGACCGTGCCGGGGCACCCTGCACCCACTGCTGCTTTTGAGGGACAAAATATCCATCTGGGAGATGGACGCCCAAGGCCAATGACTTCACCCCCCACCCCTCCTGCCCCTCTAGCTACCCTGCGTTACAGCTTTTCCCCCTGCAAAAGGATGGGGAGCCTGGCGGGGCTCACTGGGACGACTGCTGGAAAAGGACCACAGAAATGGTGATCGTTGCAGTAAAAGTAGTGTTCTCTGTATCAAGAACACGTACCATGCTCAGAACAAAATGACCATCTGCATTACTACCGGCAATATTTTTTAAAAGGAGCTGCTACTTATGTCTGCCAATTCTTCCTTCTGCAAAGCAGCCACCTTCCTCAATGCAAGGCACTCCCATCACTGGCCCCCGAACCGCCCTACTACCCTTTCTCACCCATACCACTGACACTGCAGCCACAGTTTCTCCCACCACAGTAACCCTCCACCCGCACATTACCAAGTAATATATGTGGTACTTACATAAGTCAGCAAAAGCTTTTCAGTAGCCGCAACTGCAACAGAAACATAAAAGAATTACATTCAGTGCTTTGCCTACCAATAACACATCCAAACTGTCTGGCATATATCTGTACATTTTTCAGCTCCTTCCACCACATACATGAAACTTCTCAGTCATCTACATCCACAGAAGGCTGGACTGCACAGTGATAGCAAACTGGCATAAGACCAATGGGTGTATGGCAACCCCCAGCACACAAAAAAAACATTGCACAGATGGCTAAGTGGCAAACTTCCCTCCCAGGGAAACAGCACTGTTCAGCAGCACTGGGGGGCGTTTTGTCTGCTGCCCCGGCAAGTGTGTTCCTGGCCACCCCAATACCTCCCCAGAGCACCCACTTCCTTCACAACACCAACACTACAGGCCCTGTTCACCCCCATTCCAATAGCAATGTGCCCTCCACCCACTATAAAACGTTGGAATAACCAAAATTTCATACGTACATAACAAGGGAGAAGCTTGAACTGCTCAAGACCTGTAAAGGGAATAACAAAACATATATTATCTGTGTCAGCCCACCCAAATACCAGACCACCCATATTGGCCCCCCCTGTTGGATTGGCCTGTACATTTTGGGCACCCCGGCGCCAGACTGGCACACCAATGTGCCCCTCTACGCCAAGGCAGTTATAGTAAACGAAGAACACAATTCAAAATGGCAGGCTGCCCTTTTGCGGGGGCGGAGGGGCCCCCTACACCGCTGTGGAATTTTCTAACGTGAAGGGGGGTGCACCTCTCCACCACCACCCCAATTGGAGGGGCGGCCCATCTCATGTAGCCCTCCCAAGGGGCAGATAAGGGGGGAGGCTGTCCTGCACTCCTCCCTGGGCTCAGGCGTCCGTTCCTAAGAGCAGATATATGGCCCCAGGGAGGGCTGCATGACATGGCACCCACTCCATTGTGGGCAGGGGGGGGGTTAATGCCCCATTCCATTAGAAACTTTCCCGACCCTTTGGGGTGCCCCACCGCCCCCCCTAAAAAGCGTTCCAACATTTTCACTTTTTTCCTTTGGTAACCCAACTCCCCTGTGTGCACAGGGGCACATTGGTGTGCCAATCTGGCGCCGGAGTGCCCAAACCTTACTGCCCCATCTATTGTGGGTCCTGTCTCAGCATTTTTGGGAGCCCTCTCCCCCTCACCCCGAATGGCTGGGGGACACACCTCATGCAGGCCTCCCTGGGCCTCCTCCTAACGGCTGCGTGAGGTACACCCCACCTCCATTTGGTGTGAGGGGGAGAGGGCCACCCCAAAAGTTGGGGCAGGACCCCCAATAGATGGGGCAGTAGGGTTTGGGCACCCTGGGGGCAGATAGCCACACTAATGTGGCCATCTGCACCAAGCAAAGTTGGGTAAACAAAAAACAAAATACAAATTCATAGGCTGCTTTTTAGGGGGTCTGAGGGCCACCCTAAATTGGCAGCGAATGATGTACCGCAACGGGGGGTGGCCCTCAACCCCCCCCACCCCAAATGGAGGGCACCACCTCATGCAACCCTCCCTGGGGGCAGATAGGGGGGGCCCCACCTCATGCATCCCTCCCTGGGGTCAGATGCCCCTTCCTAGGAGCAGATATCTGCCCCCAGGGAGGGTTGCATGAGGTGGGGCCCTCCATTTGGGGTGGGGGGGTTGAGGGCCACCCCCCGTTACGGTACATCATTCGCTGCCAATTTAGGGTGGCCCTCAGCCCCCCTAAAAAGCAGCCTGTGATTTTGTATATTTTTTTTTGTTTACCCAACTTCGCTTGGTGCAGATTGTGATGCTGGAAATGCATCAGAGGGACAGGGCCTCTGAATCCTTGTCCTTTACTGCTTTTTATCGTGTGTTCTGTCGTGTTTTCTGCCCAGGAGTCCATGTGGGACTCCTGGCAGTGCAGCTCTCTCTTTTGGTTTGGTGAACAGACCCATGGGATGCCCTCATGGCACCCATGGGTAGGGGTACAACCCTGTGCCCCTAGTGTATGTTTTTGGGCACCTGTGGGTGGCCCACAGAGCAGGGTATGGGCTGGTGGCAGCTCCATGCTGAATTTGACAGGTGCTCTGGGTGTCCTCCATTTTGGGATACCCAGGCCCTGCCATTGGGATCAGTTGATTCCTGATAGGAAACAAGATGGCCCCTGTGGCCTCTTGCTTTCTATTGCCTGTTACCTTGTTTCCCAAAGTCCTGGGAAGCCCTGACTCTGTCCCTTCCCCCTGACTGGCTGTTGGGTGGAAGTTCCATATATGGTGTTGTTGTGAAGGCCCAGCTAGACTGACTGGAGCCTTCCCAGTGACTGTATGTTGTGGGTACCTCCTGTGGGTGGGACCTGGGTGAATGGAGTGTGTGACCAATATACACTCCTTGTTGTGGTTGTCTGGTTTCTGGCATGAGAGACAAAGACTGAGACAGCCCTGCCCGAAACTGGCCTGAATGCAGTGTGTAGTGTTGAATGGCTGGGTGCTTTTCCCAATCCACATTCCTTGTTGTGAGTGTCTGAAAGGGAGGAGTGTGGCCTGAATGCACTGTGTGCCTGATTGGCTGACTGACTGCATGAATGCCCTTCTGTATGATTGGCTGCTGAGTGTGTGCCAGCAGTGTGGGTGAGAGACAGAATAGTATATCTGGGGACCTCTCACCACTGGTAATTGTTCAGAAGCGTTCTGGAGCTGAGTCTCCACTCTAAGAGTAACTGGAACTGCTGATCCTCGACGCCCAGCTGGAAGAAGAAGACTTGCTGCTGCATTTGCTTCGACCGATCCGAAGGCTGCCGAAATCGTCGAAGACTGACCCGAGAAAGGACCTGGTAAGGCGCCCTCTTCCCGTGCTCCGAGGACCATCGAGCACCGCTCCATCTTCGCCGAAGCGCCCTGGAAGTCAGACCCTCGAAAGGCTGCCGACCCGAGATGGGACCGCCGAGGAGATCGAAGTGAAGCACCCGGACATCGACGCCGTCGAAGTCCATTGCCGTCGACCAGGGTTCGCAGGTTTGTGTAACCGCTGGAGGCCCGTCTAGTTGTGTTGCCCAGCCGTGGGAACCACTTGACGCCGTGCCGCCGACGACCGGAGCCGTCCGCTCCTTGCCTAAGAACATTTGAATCGAAGGACTCCCTCGTCCGCACCGTCGACCGCTTTATCCTGCTGGAGAAAGTCGAGGACGACCAACGCGCCGAGGAGAAACCTGCCGGTGGGTTTCCCGCCACCCGAAGACCACAAAGACTCGAACGACTCCACGCCCTTGCTGGGCCCCCGTCTCCACAATCTTTGCGGTCCAGAACAATTGTCATCGAGGTGCCCCGCACGCCTCTGCCTTGCAGGACGCCAACGCTCCGTCGTCGACGAGCACCGCTTGGATCGAAGCTGTCGCCTCATCGACGCCGTTCTACCCTGTTTATTGTCGGACGTTCGACGCCCCGTGTCTCCCGCTTGAAAGGGAAGGCATTCAAGAAGGGCCGTCGATTCCCCGACGCCGAACGCCGAGTTCCTCGACGGACGTTCGACACCCGTGTCTCCCGCTTGAAAGGGAAGGCATTCAAGAAGGGCCGTCGATTCCCCGCCGCCGAACGCCGAGTTCCTCGACGCTTCTCGACGCCTCTCGACGATCCGTGACTCCCGCTTGAAAGGGGGTCGCTCAAGAAGGATCTGTCGACGCCTCTTCGAAGAACTCGACTCCACCAGGTACATTGGGGGGGTAAAAACATTATAGGAGGGAATAAGACTTGCAGAACAATATGTGGACTGGGCTTGTGCTATATCTTTATTTTACAGGTTGCCCAGGTGGGGGGATCTCCACACAGAACTGTGTCTAGTGGTAGGGGCCAGTATTCTGCCTATTGCTCAACCATCTTATGTTCTCTCCTCTCTCTATTGCTGGTTTCACTCTATTGATCTGTGTGACATTGTTACAGTATTGTTGATGCACTTTAATGAGATCTAATACAAAGGGTGGTACCACTTTAGAATTGTATATATTTTCCATTATTGATTTTCCTAAGTACAAAGTGAGTTATTATGATAAGTGTACATAACCTTGAATATTGATTATATAAAGACTGTGTTCTAACCAATACAGTGTGTGGACATTCCTTTGTGGGGGCTTGGGGACTAAACTGTACTTAAGAACCAGCCTGCATCACCTCCTAAGAAGCTAGGCCTTGATTGCTCGACCATAGCTACCGAATAGAGAATCTAGGCTGGGGTCCTCTGTGCCTCCCCTCTACCATATAGAGAGCAAAAGCACAGACCACCCCCTACCAGTCCTCTACACTGGTGGCAGCGGTGGGATGCTTATGGTTTTAAGAATCAGTGTATAACCGTGCCACTTACAAAATATCTGCACTTTATTAAATTAAGGTTTAGTTGTGTACAAGATAACTGCATTACAAACAATGGAGTCTATTGCAAATGGCAAATTGACTCGAATGAGCTTGGAGGCTCTCCAGAGTGCTTGTGAAGCCAGGGAGTTAGACTTTGTGGATAAGTCTAGGACTGAGCTGATAGCTGCCCTGGTGGACTACCAGACTGATGGTGAAACTCTTGATGAGGGGGGGAATGCAACCAATGAGGACTCCGCCCCTGGGGTTTCTGCTGAATCTGTTTCTGGGAATGCCACCATTCCTGCTGCCTCTGTTCCAAACCCCAGCAATTCCTTGGAGCTTGAATTATTAAGGATGAAATTGGCCTTTGAATACCGCAAGTTGGAAATAGATGCTGAACTTAAGAAAGAGGAGTTGGCTCAACAAGTGGAGCTCAAGAATAAGGACCTTGAACTCAAGAGCCAGGACACTGAATGTCGGAGAATCCAGCTAGAGAAAGCTAGAGTGGAGACTTCAGCTAAAACCAGTGAGAGTGTCAGGTCCCCAGCCACCAAGTTTATGAAAGATTTGGTTGGTGTATTTGTGGAGGGTTCAGATATCCTCCAATGGATTGAAGCGTTTGAAATGGCTTGTGCGATTCATGATGTTGATAAAAGAGATTGGGCTAAGTGTTTGTTAAGCAGAGTGCCTCAAACTGGATATGACTGTATTCTGAAGCTGAGTGTGGAAGAAAGGGGTCAGTATGAGTGTATAACGTCTGCTTTGATTGCCAAGTTTGGCAAGACACCTACCCAATACCTTAAAAGGTTCAGGGATTTTAAGAAAAGAGAGAATGTGTCTTGGGTTGACTGGGTGAGTGCTGCGCACATGAACATGATGGGGTGGATTGATGGATACAAGGTTAAGACTTTTGTTGAATTGTCCCACCTCTTGTTTTTTGAGCATTTTTCTGAAGCCTGTTCACCAGAGCTGCGTCAGTATGTGGCTGACCAGAACATTTTGGACCCCTTTAAGCTGGCTAGGTTGGCTGACAAGTGGGTCTCCCACCGGGTGTCCCCTAAGGACTCCAGTGGGAAGGACAAGTACAAAGAAAAGGGGGCCTCTCAGAAAGCTGAGGAGTCCCACAAGCAGTCACAGTTGGGTAAATCTAAACCTTCCTCTCCCAAGACCCAAAAATCTAGTGGGGATAAGTCATCTGTGGGTGGGAATAAGAGTAGTGGTCCACCTGCTGCAAAGCAGGCTCCCAGTGGTTCCCGTACCGTACCCCGCACTCCTGGCACTTGTTGGGACTGTGGGGCTCTGGATCACAGAAGGGGTGACTCCAAGTGTAAAGGTAAGGCACTTGGAGTACAGGCTGTCAGCCTGACCTACCCTTACCCCGTGTCTGAGGTGGAGGCCACTGTCCTTCCCTCCTCTACCGGGATCACATTTGGTGCTCCGGTAGAGATTTCCTTAGTGTCCCTTGGGGCCTGGGACCAGTATGCAGAAGTACTGGCGACTATCCCACAGAACACCCGTAGGTTTTTGAGAAGTGTCCTCTTGAATGGCCAGCCTTCTACTGGTTTGAGAGACACTGGGGCAAGCATGACAGTGGTGGACAGGACCCTGCTCAAGCCAGAGGACTATGTAAGTGCTCCTCTGAGAACCACCAGGTTAGCTGGTGGGCCTCCCAAATTATCGCCTGTAGCCTTAGTCACACTCATGATTGGAGACAAGACAGCAAAGCTTCCTGTCCTGGTTCAGGACAATGTTCCTGCTAACATTCTGTTAGGAAATGATCTAGTAGAGTTGGGGTTGATCTCGGATGGTCTTCCCATGACTGCTGCTGCAGTCACTAGGTCACAGGTGACACCGGGTCTGGCTGTGAGTCAGGTACCCGCGCCAAAAGCGAGGCCTAAGGCAAGAAGAAGGAAGACCAAGAAGGCCACCTCTGTGGAGGGAACACCTTCTCTTCCTGCTGTTCCGACAGCACCCATTGGGATCCATGCTCCGGACGGGCTGGGTCCAGTGGAAAACCCAAACTCAACTCCTGTGGGAAAAGAGACAGAAGACTCTCCTGTGGGAGAGGGTCTCAACCCGGAGGATCATCCCGACCTTCAATGCTTGTTAGCTGAAAGGGGACCCTCCCGGGCAGACTTCTGTAAGGGACAGAGAGAGTGCCACTCTCTCGAGGGACTGAGGAAACAGGCCCTGTCCCAGGCACAAGGAGAAGTGCCTAGGACGTTCCGGATTTATTGGGAGGGTGAGCTCCTTGTTAGTGAGCCCACTAAGCCTGAACCTGGTGCCCTCAAGAGGTTGGTGGTACCCCAGGTTTACAGGCCCTTCCTACTGCAGTAGGCGCATGAGGTGCCCTTGGCTGGTCATCTTGGGACCAAGAAGACTAAGCAGAGGCTCTCTGCCCATTTCTACTGGCCACGGATGGGATTAGAGGTGGAGTCCCACTGCAGGACCTGCCCAACTTGTCAGTTGTCTGGCAAGACTAGAGGCAGTGCCATTGCCCCACTGCAGCCATTGCCAGTGGTTGGCACACCATTTGAGAGGGTGGGCATCAACATCGTCGGTCCCCTCGACCCTCCCACTTCAGGTGGACATCGGTTCATCCTGGTCTTGGTAGATCATGCCACCAGGTACCCTGAGGCAATACCCCTTCGGACTGTTACTGCCAAGGTGGTTGC
Organism: Ambystoma mexicanum; assembly: GCF_040938575.1. NCBI lineage: Eukaryota > Metazoa > Chordata > Amphibia > Caudata > Ambystomatidae > Ambystoma > Ambystoma mexicanum. The sequence goes on along the minus strand of NC_090941.1, from coordinate 457,060,532 downwards.
CAGGGCTCTCCTGGGCATTTTCACCCCTGTTGGATTCCCCAAGGAGGTTGTCTCTGACAGAGGATCCAACTTCATGTCTAGTTACATGAAAACCATGTGGAAAGAGTGCGGGGTAACCTACAAGTTCTCCACCTCTTACCACCCCCAGACCAATGCTCTGGTTGAGAGATTTAATAAAACTCTCAAGGGCATGCTAGGGTCTTTGGAAGAACCCCTAAGGAGGAAATGGGATCTCCTCCTGCCATGCCTGCTGTTTGCTTACAGAGAGCTACCTCAAGAGGGTGTTGGTTTCAGCCCCTTTGAGTTACTCTTTGGACATCCCGTGAGGGGGCCCCTCGCCTTGATCAGAGAAGGCTTGGAAGCCACCCCTCCAGGTCCCGCCAAGCAAGTGGGGGACTATGTGTTAGGCCTCAGACGGAGGATGACACAGATGATGGGTCAAGCAACCGCAAATCTCAAGGCCAGCCAGGAATTGAATAAGTACTGGCATGACCTTAAAGCCTCCCAAGTGGATTGGACTCCGGGACAGGAAATCCTTGTGATGGAGCCTACCAAGCCTAGAGCTTTGGCAGACAAGTGGACTGGACCCTTCAGGATCATCTCCAAGATGGGCGAAGTCAATTATCTGGTTGACATGGGAGCCTCTGGGGTAGCCTCTCAGGTATTCCATGTCAACCAGCTCAAGCCTTTCCACCGGCGAGCAGAAGTCTCATGTCTCTTGCTAGCTTCAGGGCAAGAAGAGGATGAGAGTGAGCCCCTTCCTGATTTTCTGCATAGCAACCCTCAGGATGGCTCAGTGGAGGGAGTACATCTCTCTCCGGATTTGACAACAGAGCAACAGAGGGCCTGCAGGGCTTTGCTCCAACAATATGCCTCTCTGTTTTCACTGACGCCAGGCCTTACACTGTGGTGTAGGCATGAAATTGACACTGGTGACAGTGTGCCTGTCAAAAGCAGGTGCTACCGTATGTCAGATACCGTCAAGAACCACATCCAGGCTGAGGTCGCCAAGATGTTGTATCTGGGTGTTATTGAACCCTCAACCAGTCCCTGGTCCAGTCCAGTGGTCCTTGTCCCCAAGGCAAGTTCCCAGGCGGGTACCAAGGATTGGAGGTTCTGTGTGGACTACCGAGGAGTCAATGCCGTCACCAAAACTGACGCGCACCCATTGCCCAGGGCTGATGAGCTCGTGGACACCATAGGTGCTGCCAAATTTGTGAGCACCTTTGACCTTACCTCAGGCTATTGGCAAATAGCTCTGACGGACCATGCCAAGGAAAAGACGGCCTTCTCAACACCTGAGGGACTCTACCAGTTTAGGGTCATGCCTTTTGGGTTGAAGAATGCCCCTGCCACCTTCCAGAGATTGGTCAACCATGCGCTCAGTGGGCTGGAAGCCTTTTGTGTGGCTTACTTAGACGACATTGCCGTCTACAGTTCCACCTGGGAAGAGCATTTGACACATCTGGATAAGGTGTTGCAGGCCTTGAAAAGGGCTAACCTCACTACCAAGTGCCAGATAGCTCAGGGGAAAGTTACCTATCTTGGTCATGAGGTAGGAGGGGGTCAATCCAACCTCTCTCCAGTAAAGTACAGGATGTACAGAACTGGGAGACCCCCACTACTCAAACCCAGGTGAGAGCCTTTTTGGGCCTCACTGGGTACTATCGCCATTTCATGGCAGACTATGGAACCATAGCTGCAACCCTGACAGCTCTAACTTCACCCAAACAGCCTAGGAAGGTTAATTGGACCGAAGACTGTCAGAGGGCCTTTGATGGCTTGAAAGAAAGTCTGTGTAGGGCACCTGTGTTGTGTGCGCCTGACTACAGCCGACCCTTTATCGTCCAGACGGATGCCTGCGACACCGGAATTGGAGCTGTCTTGTCCCAGTTAGATGACAAAGGGAGAGAACATCCTATCATATTCATCAGTAGACAACTCAAGGGTAGAGAACTTAGGTGGGCTACTGTTGAAAAGGAGTGTTTTAGCATAGTTTGGAGCCTTAGGCGTTTTAGGCCCTACCTTACGGGGTCTACCTTCAAGGTCCAAACAGATCATAAGCCCCTGAAGTGGCTTATGCAAATGAAGGGTGAGAATACGAAATTGCTCAGGTGGTCCATTAGCCTGCAAGGGCTAGACTTCACCATAGAGCACCGACCAGGGAAGAGTCACGATAATGCAGATGGCCTTTCCAGAAGGTATGTTGACTGTCTGGATGAGGGTGTCTATCCCGTAGGAGATTAGGCACCCTCCACCTCAGTCTTGGGGGGGCGACTGTGATGCTGGAAATGCATCAGAGGGACAGGGCCTCTGAATCCTTGTCCTTTACTGCTTTTTATCGTGTGTTCTGTCGTGTTTTCTGCCAGGAGTCCATGTGGGACTCCTGGCAGTGCAGCTCTCTCTTTTGGTTTGGTGAACAGACCCATGGGATACCCTTATGGCACCCATGGGTAGGGGTACAACCCTGTGCCCCTAGTGTATGTTTTTGGGCACCTGTGGGTGGCCCACAGAGCAGGGTATGGACTGGTGGCAGCTCCATGCTGAATTTGACAGGTGCTCTGGGTGTCCTCCATTTTGGGATACCCAGGCCCTGCCATTGGGATCAGTTGATTCCTGATAGGAAACAAGATGGCCCCTGTGGCCTCTTGCTTTCTATTGCCTGTTACCTTGTTTCCCAAAGTCCTGGGAAGCCCTGACTCTGTCCCTTCCCCCTGACTGGCTGTTTGGTGGAAGTTCCATATATGGTGTTGTTGTGAAGGCCCAGCTAGACTGACTGGAGCCTTCCCAGTGACTGTATATTGTGGGTACCTCCTGTGGGTGGGACCTGGGTGAATGGAGTGTGTGACCAATATACACTCCTTGTTGTGGTTGTCTGGTTTCTGGCATGAGAGACAAAGACTGAGACAGCCCTGCCCGAAACTGGCCTGAATGCAGTGTGTAGTGTTGAATGGCTGGGTACTTGTCCCAATCCACATTCCTTGTTGTGATTGTCTGAAAGGGAGGAGTGTGGCCTGAATGCACTGTGTGCCTGATTGGCTGACTGACTGCATGAAGGCCCTTCTGTATGATTGGCTGCTGAGTGTGTGCCAGCAGTGTGGGTGAGAGACAGAATAGTATATCTGGGGACCTCTCACCACTGGTAATTGTTCAGAAGCGTTCTGGAGCTGAGTCTCCACTCTAAGAGTAACTGGAACTGCTGATCCTCGACGCCCAGCTGGAAGAAGAAGACTTGCTGCTGCATTTGCTTCGACCGATCCGAAGGCTACCGAAATCGTCGAAGACTGACCCGAGAAAGGACCTGGTAAGGCGCCCTCTTCCCGTGCTCCGAGGGACCATCGAGCACCGCTCCATCTTCGCCGAAGCGCCCTGGAAGTCAGACCCTCGAAAGGCTGCCGACCCGAGACGGACCCGCCGAGGAGATCGAAGTGAAGCACCCGGACATCGCCGCTGTCGAAGTCCATTGCCGTCGACCAGGGTTCGCAGGTTTGTGTAACCGCTGGAGGCCCGTCGAAGTTGTGTTGCCCAGCTGTGGGAACCACTTGACGCCGTGCCGCCGACGACCGGAGCCGTCCGCTCCTTGCCTAAGAACATTTGAATCGAAGGACTCCCTCGTCCGCACCGTCGACCGCTTTATCCTGCCGGAGAAAGTCGAGGACGACCAACGCGCCGAGGAGACACCTGCCGGTGGGTTTCCCGCCACCCGAAGACCACAAAGACTCGAACGACTCCACGCCCTTGCTGGGCCCCCGTCTCCACAATCTTTGCGGTCCAGAACAATTGTCATCGAGGTGCCCTGCACGCCTCTGCCTTGCAGGACGCCAACGCTCCGTCGTCGATGAGCACCGCTTGGATCGAAGCTGCCGCCTCATCGACGCCGTTCTACCCTGTTTGTTGTCGGACGTTCGACGCCCCGTGTCTCCCGCTTGAAAGGGAAGGCATTCAAGAAGGGCCGTCGATTCCCCGACGCCGAACGCCGAGTTCCTCGACAGACGTTCGACGCCCCGTGTCTCCCGCTTGAAAGGGAAGGCATTCAAGAAGGGCCGTCGATTCCCCGCCGCCGAACGCCGAGTTCCTCGACGCTTCTCGACGCCTCTCGACGATCCGTGACTCCCGCTTGAAAGGGGGTCGCTCAAGAAGGATCTGTCGACGCCTCTTCGAAGAACTCGACTCCACCAGGTACATTGGGGGGGTAAAAACATTATAGGAGGGAATAAGACTTGCAGAACAATATATGGACTGGGCTTGTGCTATATCTTTATTTTACAGGTTGCCCAGGTGGGGGGATCTCCACACAGAACTGTGTCTAGTGGTAGGGGCCAGTATTCTGCCTATTGCTCAACCATCTTATTTTCTCTCCTCTCTCTATTGCTGGTTTCACTCTATTGATCTGTGTGACATTGTTACAGTATTGTTGATGCACTTTAATGAGATCTAATACAAAGGGTGGTACCACTTTAGAATTGTATATATTTGCCATTATTGATTTTCCTAAGCACAAAGTGAGTTATTATGATAAGTGTACATAACCTTGAATATTGATTATATAAAGACTGTGTTCTAACCAATACAGTGTGTGGACATTCCTTTGTGGGGGCTTGGGGACTACACTGTACTTAAGAACCAGCCTGCATCACCTCCTGAGAAGCTAGGCCTTGATTGCTCGACCATAGCTACCGAATAGAGAATCTAGGCTGGGGTCCTCTGTGCCTCCCTCTACCATATAGAGAGCAGAAGCACAGACCACCCCCTACCAGTCCTCTACACAGATCGCCACATTAGTGTGGCTATCTGCCCCCAGGGTGCCCAAACCCTACTGCCCCATCTATTGGGGGTCCTGCCCCACCTTTTGGGGTGGCCCTCCCACCCCCAATGGCTGGGGGACACACCTCATGCAGGCCTCCCTGGGCCTCCTCCTAACGGCTGCGTGAGGTACACCCCACCTCCATTTGGTGTGAGGGGAGAGAGGGCCACCCCAAAAGGTGGGGCAGGACCCCCAATAGATGGGGCAGTATGGTTTGGGCACCCTGGGGGCAGATAGCCACACTAATGTGGCCATCTGCACCAAGCAAAGTTGGGTAAACAAAAAACAAAATACAAATTCATAGGCTGCTTTTTAGGGGGGGCTGAGGGCCACCCTAAATTGGCAGCGAATGATGTACCGCAACGGGGGGTGGCCCTCAACCCCCCCCCACCCCAAATGGAGGGCCCCACCTCATGCAACCCTCCCTGGGTTTTGCTTTATCAGATGCTTGGAGACTGGAGAACCCTGCGGGGAGGGAGTACACTTTACATTCGAGTGTCCATAATGTTTACCCTCATATTGACAATGTGTTCGCATCAGGTCGAGTGACACAGAATGTCAGGAACTGCAAAATAGAGGGTATAATTATATCCGATCATGCTCCAGTTAAATTGCATCTCTCACTGAGTTATTCGTCTAGCAAGGCATGAGTTTGGAGGTTAAATACTGCGATTTTGAGAGAAAATGTTTAAAGAAAATCCTTGTTGGCGAGGCAGTGGAGTACATTAGAACCAATTTGAATGGGGAGGTTGGTATAGAGAGTTTGTGGTAAGCTTTTAAGAGTGTGATGCATGGGGTGGCTATGAAGGTGTTTGGGATACAAAAAAAAAAGGATGAGGAGATGAAACAGCTTAGTGTCTCAATAAATAATTTGGAAAAAGAGCTAATGAGGTCCTTTGATATGGAGAAATACATGAAGTTGATGAAATTAAAATATGATTTAAACAAGATCCTTAGTGTAAAGGCTGAATTTGCTCTATTCTGATTGAAATGTAGGTACTATGAAGGGGGAGAGAAATGTGGGAGACTACTATCTCATAGGTTTAAGTTAGGATAATCTAACAGAGCAATTGGTGCAATTAGAAGTGACTGTGCTGTGACCAGGGATACAAATGAAATAAACACAGTTTCAAACAGTTCTACATGAATTTGTACAGTGAAAATGCATCTATAGATACAGAGCTTGTGGTCAGTTTCTTTGAAAAATTGAAAATCAGTCAGATGACAGAGGAAGAGAAAACATTTCTGGACACAGAATTATCTTTAGATGAGGTCAAGAAAGTTGTATGGAGCCTGAATGCAGGGAAATGCCCAGGGACAGATAGTTTGCCATCAGAATTCTATCATGCAATACCAGACAATGTATTGGTTCTGATGAGATACATGTTTAAAAATAGTAGATTAAGGGCCTCATTACACGGATGGCGGTAATGGTTAACGGTCACCGTTAATGGTAACGGTGACCGTTAACCATTACCACCTTACTACGAGGTCCCTTAGCGGGTTGGTGCTTTAACGCCTGCTTTTTGCAGGCGTTAAAAACCAACCCGTTAAGGGACCTTGGTGCTAATTACGGCACCGCAAAATTGCAGTGCCGTAATTAGCACCTTCCCCATTCCCATTATGCCCTATGGGGCAAAAATGGGAATGGGGAAGGGCAGTGGTGGAAGGGGGAATTACCGCCCCGCTAACCTTGGAATGGGGCGGTAATTCCCCTTTCCACCAAGGCGGTGCCGATATTTTACCGGCATGGACCAAGGTGCTAATAGCACCTTGGTCCATGTGCTAATACCGCCATCCGTGTAATGAGGCCCTAAGTGTTTATTTTATTTTTTTACCACCATCTCTACGCCATGCAACAATTTCCTTTCTGCATAAACCAGATCATTCAGAGTTAGATCCTGGAAGCTACAGGCCGATCAGTTTAATCAAGTCAGATAGCAAAGTCTTATCTAAGATCTTGGCTACTCGGCTTGGGAAAATCCTTCCAGGTCTAATACATGACATTATTATTAAAGGAAGACATTCAGCAACAAACATGCCGAGGTTACTGCTCATCCTGGAAGAGTGTCAGCAATCGGAAATAGAAATCAGTGGCCTTAACCCTGGATGCTGAAAAGGCTTTTGATAGGGTAAGGTGTGAATTCTTATTGTACACGATGGAGAAAATGAACTTTGGATCGGAATTTCTAATCTGGGTCAGAGTATTATATAATGGTCCAATTGCAGAGATTAATACTAATGGACAAATATCTGAGAAATGTCTGTTGCAGCGTGGGATACTTCAATGGTGTCCTTTGTCCCCCTTACTATTCGTGATTTATTTGGTACCCCTGGCCGAAGCAATAAGATCGGAGTCAAGATTGTGGGAATCAATTACAAAGGGGTGTGTCAAAGGTTTTGGCTATTTGCTGATGACTCGTTGGTGGTATTGTGGGATCTTACAACATCAATCTGTGAACTGATGAAGCTAATTGAAGATTTTGGCCTACTATCACACTACAAGATCAACTGGTCCAAATCGGAGGCTCTGCCCTGCGCAAATTCTATGATCAGTACAATAATTAAGAGTTTTGGTTCCCGATGGTGTGTGTTAAAAGTGAAATACCTGGGCATCTGGATCACTAAGGATTTGAGTGAAATGATGAGTGTTCAGAAAATGAAATATGAAATGGACCGCTGGGACTCACTCAGCCTGTCAGGAAGCAAAGTTAATGCCATAAAGATGATGCTGATAGCAAAAATTACATATGTTTTAAGTATCATTCCTCTCCCGGGGAGGAAGTCTGTTTGGAAGAGATTGAACATCATGCTTCAGTCTGTTATATGGAATAAAAAGATTCCTAGACTGAAACTATGGAAACTGCAGCTTCAATCTGACAAGGGAGGTTTGAACATCCCAAACTTCAAAAGATGTCATCAGGCATTTACACTCAGACATATCCTGCCATTCTTATCAAGAGAGGATGATGAATGAGCAACTGCAGAAGCTATTGAGGCAGGACCTTTGGAAACTTGGGCTATACTCTCCATTACCAATGCAATACGGGATGTAAGTTCTATTTTAACGGATTTCCTAGGATCCACCTGGAAGGCTTATGAGGTGACGACAAAATTGAATCCTGGAAAGACCGATGCTTCTTCAAGTAGGCTGAACCTATTGATTAAAATAGATAATAAAGTCTTACTCTGGTGTAGCTGGTTCACTGCTGGTGTCAAGAAAATTGGAGATTTATTTGAGTGGTCGAAATGGAAAACTTTCAGAGAATTAAAAATTGAATACAAGTTGTCTGACTTCTCCTATGGTGAATATAGGAGATTGAGAAGAGCTGTGTACTTGCCATCATTAGACAGATCTGATTTATTGACCAACATTAAGAGGATAAGCATTAGTGACCATATGGCTTCCAGGACGTACAACCTATTAAGTGGGTTCTCTGAAGTGAATACAAAGATATTAATGGCCTGGTCGGCAAGTCTGAAAGAGGAAATGACTATTGGAAGATGGACAGATATGTGTGGCAGAGGGACTCCCAGGACCCCCCTTGTTAATTTGCATACTTAAGTAACTTTGGGTCTCACCCTAAGTTACTAGGGGAATCCAGACGTGGACCCCTTGCTCACTATTCTTAGACTGGCACAGCTCCTCCCTACAGATGAGGTCCAACCAGACCGAAACACGTGTCTGGGGATGCTGTTGGCACTCTTGTTCAGAGGAGAATTGCCTAGAATTTCGGTGCTGGACTGCCCCAGGGCAGGACAAAGACTGATATATTTGGGATATTTCTTCTCTGTGAAAGATAGTGAGCTAAAGACTCTGGGTAGGTCTCTCGTAACCAGGACTAATGTCTGGCAGAGGGACTCCCAGGTCCCCCCTTGTTAATTTAAATTCAGATATGTGTGGTAACATCAAAAGGATGTCCTTAAATATAGGTGAGCGAGATTGTCAAGCAAAGATCCTCATTCGAGTATTTTGGACACAGTCTGCTTGTTCAAGCATGGCCTAAATGACTCAGATACTTGTTGGAGATGTGGTATTGATTGTGGTTTGATGGAACACATGTTCTGGGATTGCCTTAACTTGAAAGACTTCTGGAGTGGGATTTCTGGTGTGATGAACAGAGTGCTAAGAGTACACTTGGAATATGACTTTCAGACATTCATTTCCATAGAGGCAATGGTTATGCTAAGAAGAGGAATTCTGTATATTAAAGCTGTGTGTAACACAAAATGCCCTTCCCTGTCAGTGATTGGCAAAGATATGAATTTGGATAGGCCTGATGCAATATTTCAAAAGAAAATGAAGGAAGCATTTGCACTAATAGGCTGGTGGCCTGAATGGAAATTGAGCTTTTATGAATTCAAGCGAGAATTTGAGAAGAACATAATGAATTGGGACTGGTGCCAACATTGTTATCACCTGGCAACACTAAAATTATATCCTCAGGTGCAAACTGCAAAGTATCTCATACTTATTCCGTTAACCCCAGCCATATCTGCTTCTCTGCCCTTTGCCAGCCTTGCATCGTTTTTTATTATGATTCAGAATTAATCGACTACCTCTCTTATCAGTAACAGGTGCAGTGTTGAAATTACCTCCTAAAAGATGATTTTGTCGTATTTGTGCGAAGCCAAATATTTTAGAGACTTCAAGACATGTTCTATCTGAGTGCTGTGAACTTGGTGCTGTATATATATACGCTATTTGGGACCTTTTGTATATGATTTGAATTCTATTAAGTAATTGTCCTGTTGGGCTTACTGTCACAATTCCATGAATGTGAAATTGGACGTAGCACTTTATCAACTATGGAAACTTGTTCTTCCTAAACGTTCTTAATGATATTTTGTATTTTATATTTTTTATATTCTAATTTTCTCTATTGTCTGTTCTGTGAAGATTATTTGATAAGGCGTTATGTTAGTTATTCATGTGAACAAGCTCTAACAGAGCTGTAAAACATTACAAATAAATAAATAAAATTACACAAATTACATAAAACACTAACCTGGCATTGTGTTAATCATATACAAAACATGATGAGCAAAAATAGGATAATAGTTTTATTTTACCCATCCTGACTAGACGATCACTATGGAAGCCTACAAATTAACTACGTTATTAAAACTGTTTTCACTGTGAAAGGAAATGGGGTTTCAAATTGTATTCACAGTGAAAGAAAATGCAAGGCAATGTCATGTCACATGCTAGAGTCTTTATTTCGCACAGCATGCACATTTCTGATTTCTTCACATTTATTATCACCCCCATTCACACCGCTTAATGGACAATAGTCCTTCCTCGGGCACCCATGTGCTTGGGCTATTAACTTCTAATCGCCCTTATTGTAATGCTTTGAAGACAACAAGCAAATCTTCAGGGGAACAGTTGTTCTTTCCTGCGCTTTGGCACTTCCGAGGAGAAAGTTTGAGTGACCAGCTGGGAAAAGGATATTTGGGACAGTGGCAACATTCTTGAGTACCGGTACTCTCCTCAAGATTGGAGAAGTGTGGCCAAAAATGAGAAGTGCGGGTACGGAGAGAGTCTGCCCATTTAAAGCACTGAATCAAGCGAATCCACAAAACACATTGGCCCTCATTACGACCCTGGCGGAATTCGGAAAACGATGGCGGAAATGCAATACCGCCATCGAATAGCGCTCGGTGCGACTATGACCCGTCACCGCAAAGTACGAAGCCATTAGCGACACCGTAGTGAACGCCAACGCTAACTGCACCAAGCACGCGCGCGCGCGCCATGCCAAACCGTAAACACCACCATGGCGCAAGGGTACGCTAATTCCGACCCTAGCGGACATGTACCTAACGCCATCAAGCATGGCGGAATGTACCATTCCGCCATGGTGAGAAGTACGGCATCGCGAATCAACCGTAAACGGCCCCACTGAGTGCCTGTACACCGCTCCCTGCCCACAAAGTACAACTCCCCGTAGGTGCAATGAAGTCACAATGCAACCATTGAAATGTACAAGTCACCCATGCATGCCAACGAACAAAAGAAACACAACAGGGGCCAATGGGAGCTGCAGGGCACAGATGGCACGAATACAGAAGCCATCCCAATGGACATGACCACAGTCCCCCACCAAGAAACGCACGCAAACACAGGCACCTGTGACCAGCAATATTCCGAAAATCACATCATTCCACCAGTCCACCTGGCTGACCGGCATCTGTTACACAAAACCCAATCCCCCGCCCCTGAGCATGACAACATTCAAACAGTCATATTGGCAGCCCCCATCCCTGACCTCACGGGCTTCGTAGGCAAACGCGCCCAGTACAGTACCACGCAACTAAACTCCGAAGCTGGAACCCAATGCAGATCTCCTCACAATACATCGCTCCCCAAATAGGAATATGCCACATCACTTGCAAAGAAGAACGCTACACGGGCCAAATCAGAATAGAAATTTAATGCACAACAAAATCACCAAGCCCATACAGCCATCAGGCCATGAACTCCAAAACACATTTCACCATTGTGGGCTGCATCCGCAAGAAATGACCAGCCACTACTTGTGTGACGCCCTGTTCCATCATGGTACACAGAGCCACATTCACGTACGAAAAGGCAACATGGAAGCGCACAGAACCGCAGGGCCGTCCCAATGGGGAGGCACTAGTCCAGCTGAAAGGCCGAAATGTTGCTCCGAGCCACCAGTACTGCGTAAGGGCATGTGGCCCATTGGCGATCGTCCCATAAGATCGTAATGCAGCTCCACTGATTAACACGAAGCAGCAGGTGTCGGGAGTAAAAGCCATCTGCAGGAGTGGCATACAGATGGCAGTGGCAAAAGGGGAGGAGATACCTGTCAACCAAAAGAAAAGAAAAAGAACAGAATGGCCATCAGAACTACATTCGAACAACTCACTTCAATGATCACACTAAATCCACAGCCATATGCATGCTAGCCCACTCCAAAGGTTCATCACCACCCAAAAACCACTTGCGACTCATAACTATCTATATCGAGGTGTAAACACCATCACAAACGAGTGTACCTGTGCATGCGTCTGTCAAAACAGAATCCATCAGATGGGATTGGTAACGTGCATGGACACAAGTGTCTGAGGGCGCGTCGAGACAGGGAGGGCTCAACAAGGCCAGATAGACGATGGTCCCACTATGGCAGCCCTGCATCACATAGCGTAGGGGAGGCGGATAGATTCCAAGAAGCCCTGTACATGGCAAACTCTGTATCAAATCACCTGCCCATGCATCCATTCATCATTCCATCATCCCGGGATTAAAACGCCTGAATATTTACTCACATAACATTAGAAATATCCATTGAGTCTGTGCGTTATGCAGCCTGCAAAATCCACAGTGCCCCAGCCCGTAATTCCAGTGTAGTGAAGTAACATGTATTTGGGAACGTCCGGCCTCATCGCCCACGTCGCTATTGCGCATCCCAAACCATTCATATCAATCATTGCATCCTCGCCATGGCCCCTGTCCCAAGGACATTGAACAATAGTACGTTATATTTGCAGTCAGACCTGTGGGCATTTCCTCGCCGCTAGCTGAAAACCGAAAGCGCCGCCCTTCGAATTCCTCATTTGCAACATCACGTCGAAGAGGCATCTGTGGCCGTTTGAAATCACTAATTAATCCATCGAGTGCGGCTGTGTGTGAAAATGGCAACTGCCTTCACCCACAAATGGGACGCCCCGCCCGTCGTTGCAACTCGGTACAGTGATGCATGAGGGCCCACCGTTACTCGAGTACTACGTTCCACTGACCCTTCACAAGTCTGTTCGCGACTGCACAGATAGTATGTGAAACAATGGGACCACAGCAGAATGAACATGTCAACCAATGTTACACGGCCATCGGGTACAAATACATGATTGCAATAGCAAGATGCCATTCCTCGAATTGCAGCGTTGTGTGCGGGACGTGCTCGGCCAAAGGGGAGAGCAGTATGCACAGGTGGAATGAATCACCACAGGTGGAGGCCATACAGCCTGAAAACACATAAATTGCACACCCAGTCTCCTCCCACAACCACACCGAAATGCTACCGGCAGGACTCGCGATGTTGGCCCTGGGGGACCTGATAGCACTGCAAGTACTCCAACTCCAAGAAGGAGACGAACACCAACTACAACCGGCCGCACGGAGGAGACGCAGGAGGAGGAGGAGGGCAAGGCAGGGCCAGCAAGGGCCGCCAGCACAGCCACTACCACCACGCAGGCAGCCCGCAATCCCACGCCTCCGAGCACATCCGTTCAACCTCACTGATGAGCAGATCCACACCCTCTACCGTCTGGACCGGGACACCATAGCCGCCATTGTGGACATGACACAGGCTGACCTTGTCAGCATGATAGATAGCCCAACCGCCATCCCACCCCTACTGAAGGTGGTGTCTGTACTCCACTTCCTGGCCACAGGCACCTACCAGCACACAGTCGGACAGTTGCATGGCATTTCTCAGCCACTGTTCTCACGGAAACTATTGCAAGTGCTCGATGCCCTCCTGCAGCATGCAGACGACTACATCTCTCTACCACGCTCGGAGCAGGAAATTACCAACACAAAAGTGGGATTCCATGCACTTGCCGGCATACCGGGTTGCATTGGTGCCATCGACTGCACCCATGTGGAATTGGTCGTCCCACATGCCATGGAGGCCCAGTACCGCAACCGAAAACAATTTCATTCTCTGAATGTACAAATGGTGTGTGACTCCAACAGGATCATTACACATTGTTGTGCCAGATTCCCTGGATCAACCCATGATTCTATGGTCTTGAGGAACTCTACAATACCACGCTACATGGAGCGACACGCAGGGAACAGATCCTGGCTACTCGGTGAGTCTCATTACATGCATGATAATGTGGGGTATGTGATTCGGCAATGACCTGGCAGGAAGGGGGGGGGGTGTGCGTACGTAGCAATGGCATTCCACATCATACGTTTATCGTCCACATACAGGTGATGCTGGATATCCACTGAAGAGATGGCTCCTCACACCAGTCCGGAAACCCACGGGACCAGCATGAGGAGGACTACAACCATGCCCACTCACGTACCCGTGTAGTCATTGAACAGGCATTCGGCCTACTGAAGGGTCGTTTCCGCTGCCTCAGCAGGTCTGGCGGGGCACTCCTGTACCGCCATGAGAAGGTTGCAAAGATGGTGATGGCATGTGTCATGCTCCACAACATGTGCGTACGTAGAAATGTGCCCATGCCCCCTGACGCAGAACTGCAAGCACCTGATGATGGTCATGATGAGGGTGGGGATGTGGCAGCACCTCAAGGAGTCTGCGAGGCACCGGAGGGCCGTGACATTCGTCAGCATCTCATTGATGTATGCTTCTAGCACTCACGCCTGGTGGCTGATACATGGACACGGGACTCGTGGCACTGTGTGTGTCTGGGACATGCACAATATGGACTGTACGCCTATGATGGCCTAGTACACAAAGATCAATGTCCACACATCTCATTGGTTGATCGTGCACTGTTTATGGCATATGTGATATCATGTTGTACACCCTATCGACCCGCCACCCAAGTGAGCCCAACACACCCCCTCCACCCTCCTACCTCCCCCCCGAACACCAGTGTCCAAAGATGCTCATTGTCAGTGGGCAGTCGCTATTGCAAGCCCCCTCTGCGGGTATCAGGGGCACCCCTGCCTGTGGAGCGCAGGTTCCTCCCAGATCTACGTTGGGGGCTGCCCTGGACGGAACTTGCAACGGATGATGTCTCTGCCTGCTCACGTCCATGCATGTCCCTAAGGGTTTGCGAGAGCTCAGTGAGCACACGGCGCACTGCGGCAAGTTCGGCACATACGTCCTTGGACGTCGCATGCAGTTCCCCCATCAGGCTCTCGGTGCTTCTCTCCATTTGGACTCCCAGGCTCTCGGTGCTACTCTCCATTTGTGCCCTTAGTGTCTCTGTACCTCTCTCCATTTCTGCCCTAAGTGTCTCAGTTGATGTTTCTATGTCTGCCTTAGTGCCCCCACATTCATCGGCATGGTCCTTGAGGAGCGTGGCCAGTTGCTGCTGTTGCACGATTAACTGGTCGAGGGACTGTTGCCTCTGCTGGGCCATGGCCATTTGCGGGGGTGTCACAGAGGGGCTGTTGACCTCATGTTGCCTTGCCACAGGGCTTGTGGGGGATGGCCAGTCGTCGTCTTGTGGGTGCCCCTGCGTGGTATCCTCATGGTGTACGGGATGGAACAGACAGGGGGATTGAGACAGGTCATGGATGGATCTGACTTCGACATCCCCGTCTTCTGTGTCGGAGCATGCTGCCATCAATGGGGTGTCACCTATGGTGCTGCTGCCACCAGAGGCAGTGCCTTCTGTGGCATCCGTTGGGGGGACCTGTGGTGGTGGTGGTGTGGGCATGCTGGCTGCTGGGGTGCCTGTTGATGTTCCCTCCTCTGTGCTGCCACCTGATTTGTGCTGCTGCCGTGTCTTGATGCGTGCAGCTGAGGTGGAGGGTCTTTGGCCGTTGGTCTTGGCCCTCTTTGCAGGTGTGCTGGTAGGGGTGTCCTAATGCTCGTCGTTTGGATCGGACCCTGTGGTGGAGTAAAGGAGGGCGAGGGTTATTGATGGGTCTGTGGGAATTGGAATGGCATTGTATCACATGCATTGGGGTGGTACCTGAGGGTGATTTGGGTCGGGGCCTTGGAGGTGCTTTCATTTGTGTGTGGAGTGAGGGTGCAGTTGTTTGGCAGCCTGCAGTTAGGGTGTGCCTGCTGCACGTGTAGTGCGTGTTTTAGGGGTTTTTAATTATTTATGTATTTATTGTGGGTTTTAACGTGCGCTATCAGGCCGATGTGTGTGGACGTTCTCCTGGACATGTGTTTCTGTTGCACTATGTGGACACATGGTACTTCACATGGATGGACTTTGTGGATTTGGCATTGTTTTATCTGGCCCACCTACCTGAATCTTCGGATGTCTGCACTCCTTTCTCCATCCCTCCGACTCCCTCTATGCTCTCCATTCCGATGGTGGAGGCACAGATTTCTTCCCAGGGGGTCAACTTGATGGGTGATTCAGGACCTCCCCCGGTGGCTGTGGCAATGTTGCGGTTGGCAGAGAGTATGCTGCGGACGCGTATCCGCAGGTCGTCCCATCGCTTTCGGCATTGCTGTGGGGTGCGGGGTGCGGTCCCCACCGCACTTACCCGCTGTGCCACCAGAGCCCATATGGCCTTCTTGTTTGCAAGTGCCGTCCTGGTCATTTGCGTGCAGAAGACGACGGCAGCATTCTCCTGGAGGGTCTCTGTTAGCACGGTGAGTTCCTCACGGGAGAAGTGGACCTGCCGCTTGCGGTCGCACGCTTTCTTCGCTACTTTTCCCATTTTTCTTGGTTTCGCTAGGGTGGATGACGGGTTGGGGTGTGTCTCAGGGTAGTGTTTTTAGTGGTTGTGTGGTTTTAGTGGTTTTATAGGTGTACGGCGGGATGTTTCCCGTTCCGGGCCCATGTTTTTACTTCCGTTTCCGTATATTTCCGGTCACCGTACTTTCCGGTAGGCGCACACTGCGGTGTCCGCTGTGATGGGTGGCGGTATTGCACCTAGGGCGCCGTACGGCGGCGGTGTGGGCCGTTTTGGGGTCATTTCCGCCATCGCGGACTTTGCACTTCCGCCATGCCGTGGTGCTCGTGCCCGATGGGTCGGAATGGGCCGCACTTTGCTCCTTCGTGCAATGGCGGAAACGCTATTTACGCTGTGGCGGTCCGGTCAGTCACTTTCCGCCAGGGTCGTAATGAGGGCCATTGAGCGCACCGGAAATTGTAAAGCATCCCAGTGGGTTAATGCACATACTACGAGACAGCATGCCCAAGCCCAAGGGGTGCACATTTCCAAAGTTTAGATTTGTTGGTTCATCCTCCCTAGGACTATATAATAAGTGGAACTATTGTAAGTCATGCCTAATATCACATGTGTTTAGAGACGTGAACACTGTTTACAAGATCAGGAGGTACCTTATAGCACCCAATGTTCAAATGCCACTCAGTGTCCCATGCTATTAAGTATTTCCTGGAGTGATAATGCTGAATACGCAACTCTAGTCCACCTACACCTTTATAATTAGGAACAGCCTGACTTCCAAGGGGTTGGGGGTGCCGCTTGCAAAAACAGAGAATACCTGTTCATCACAGGGCATGCATCCATTTCAGAACATTCAAAGGCAGAGCTGCCCACTGTGGGAGGTGGGAAAGGTAGACTACCAAATGCCTGCTATTGGAGGACACAGCCCACAGTAATCTGTGGTGAGTACAGGGGGTTTCACCTTTTGCCTGTTGCACAGGTGGGATTACAGAAAATGTGCACTGCAATCTACGTGCTCCCAGCACCGATAAGGCAGCACATCAGCACTGCCATGCTCTGTCAGAGTGTGCATGGGATCACCACTCCATTGAGTGAGTTTGAGGGAACTGATGGGAGTGGGTGCAGTCTCTGGCCACCAGCACACCAGTGTCATCCAGGTCCCTCTGAAAGTGTCAGAGTAGGGATGCTGCAATACACATTCTGTCTCCACACTAGCTTATTTAGCCTAACTTTGGGACTCGGCTACTCCTATTCCCATCTGATGCATTTCTGGATCAGAACATCGATTCCTCCTAAATCTCCACTTGAGGGGAGGTGTTTGCCGCATGTAGAGCACATCCCGTATGGTCCGTATTTATCACCCCCTTGGAAGGCCATCACATGTTCTGTATTAGGAGCATGGACATGACTTCAATATGCTGCATGGGCAGCAGCAGCCACGTCGTAAATGTGCACATTTCCCACATTGAAAACATAGGCATTCGGGCAGCATTCAGTTTTACAGATGGGGTCTTGTGGCCACTTCTCTAATTATATCCATTACACCTTAAGCACCCACCAAATTTCACTTGCAAAGGCAATCCACTATACCTATGGACGATTGGCTATTAAAGGAACCAAAATACATTGTATTTGACTGTTGTCTGATCCAGATCATAAAAATGGTTAAAGAATTGCATCAAAGTATTTGTGGGGAGCCATTGGTGGAGTTTACTCATTTAGTTAAAGGCATCAATGTACAGATCAAGGGTAGCTGTGTACACCGCCATAACTCATTTTCATGGTCTGCTCAACCTTTACTTGGAAAAGCGCCTTCTGGAAATGTACTTTGTTCATCTACATTGTTGTTTTGCTGATAAACGTTCAGTACACTTTCAAGTGTTTCTAAATTTGGGGAACTCAAGTTCCTTTCAAACACCCAGTACTACACATATCATAAGGATTCCCTGTTCCCCACTATTAGCCAGCAGGGGAGTTGCTAGGTCTGGGAAAGACCCGAGGCTAAGCTCAGGGGAGTTGCTAGGTCTGGAAAAGACCCGGGGCTAAGCTGATGTCGGAACTGTTGGGACTGGGGGCTAGCTAGCCTTTTGGCTGTAGCTCCTGAGATTCTATCCGGGGCTACAACCAAAAGATCAGGGCTATAGCCCCTTTAGCCCCCCCCCTAGCAATGCCCCTGTTAGCCAGGCATGGACACTCGAACAATTGTCAAACGACAATGCTCTCGCTGGCAAAAGGTTCTGGCTTGCTGGTGATGGACAGTGTGACAGTCCTGGTTTTTCTGCTAAATACTGCACTTACCACTTACAAGACATGGAAACCCCCAAAAAATAATGAGTTTGGTGGTTGTGCAATTAACTGAATATTTAATAATAACTCTTTTTTGTGATTAGTTCAATTAATAACTTTACACAAAGAAGCAATTAACAGTCCATGATTCATAATTCATTCATCATATATATCATATCACATATCAGTAAAACGATAATCAAACATAATAATGAAATATTAGTAATATAATGTAATGTATCATATTAATGACAACTAATAACCTAAAAAAACTCCAAGCAATCGTCCACTATTAAGAAGAGGTTAATGTAGAATGTAAAAAACTACTAAAGTAGCAAATACACCTCCTCAGTTAAAACTCAATCAAAAACAAATGTAATAACATTCAAATACTTATTAAAACTTCACAAATAGCATACAGGCCCTTCAATCAATGCCTTAACCAAACATACATAAATGAACATTGTATATGCGAACCCCAAGTGCTTTTCCACAAGTGCTTTTACACAAAATCCCGCCAACCCGAAGAATGGCTCTTACACAAAATCCCCCCCAAACCGAGCAGTTGTTTTTGTGTCAGTGTGTACCTCCCCTACCAACTGTTTAGATAAACTGTAAGGAACTTTTATGTAAGGTTAGTTAACACCCGACTCCACACATGCATCAAAGCGATTTGTTGGGGAAGGAATTCAGTGTTCAGACATCTGTCCCAAAAGGATTCACTAGGTATAATGTTGTAACTATGCACCAGAGCTCCGTAATTGTTCATGTAAGTATCACCCAGTTTTATACAGTGGGTGAGTACATGTGTAGCTGTTTCCAATTGCGTTTTGAGTGTGCATATATGACAATATCGGTCCTCAGCCACCAATCCGAGGCGAGATCCAATAATTGTACATAGAGGAAGTTGATTTGTACATAATTTAAGGATAAAGGTCCTTAAGATCGGGTCCGGGCATAGTAACAGATACGGTTGAACTTTACAGTAACGATGTACCACATGGGATACCTGGTCATATCATTTATATTTAGCTAAGTGGGTGTAATTATTACACCAATCCCATCTCTCAATTTATTTCTTAAAAGCTTTCCTCAAGCGGATGTATGGGGTAGCCATGCTGGGATTGTGAGTCCAGCTAATATCCTTAAAGAGTTTTTCGTTCAACTCTTAATAGTTTAAACCTGAGAAAACCTTTTCACTAGTGAAATTCTTACCCACTGTAACCAGGAGCTCACATTGCAGTGTGGAGCGTGATTTAAGTTAAAAACAACCTCTGGCCCGTCTCGCCATACGCCCTAGAGATATGAGACCCAGCTCCTGTCTCAGATATTCCATGGAACATGATGGTCCCATATGCAGAAGTGAACGCCAAAAGAGGCACTCAAGCACATTAAGCCATGAAAAGTCTTGCATGGCCAAGGCATCTAAACCATATAGCACTGCAGCAAACATTGCTTACATAGCAAAAGGATCCCGGCAAGCGAAAAGCATTTTCTGTTGCCATGGAAAAATATGGTTTAATGAAATCCATCCAATTTATGAAATCAAGAGGACTGTACATAGACCTGATAGCCACTGTTAGGCATGTTTCAATTGCCAAGAGCAGTTCCCAGACATAAAGCAGCAATATGATGTATGGCACGTAGCAAAATCCATTTTCAAAAAAATGTACAGCTGCTGGAAAAAAGGCCACAGAAAACATTTTAAATTGGTCAAAGTCTGTAAGCAACCATTTTTGGTGGAGCTCAAAAACTTGCCAATGATCTGTTGATATTCTACTTCAAAAATTGCATTCATTGATGCACCATTGTTCTAACGTACACTCTTGGCAAGAAAATGAACATTTCCATGAATGTGTACATGAACCACTGAGCAAGGAGGAGAAGCGTAAGAAAAGGTGGATGGTTCAAGGCTCCCCACCTCACAAAGCAATTCCGAAGTTTTTTTGCGACAAACACTTTCACGCTTTGAAGAGACATGAGGGGACTCACCCAATTCTGCCACACTGGAGATCTAGAGGTGTTCCACAATATGTGCCTAAGGCACAGGCCTAAAAGTTTACATTGCAGCATAGACGGTATGCAGCCCAGAACAAGACTGTCTGTACTTAAACACGACAATAACATTGTAAGCTAACAAGCAAAAACGGACAGAATGTTCGTTATGCCCTGTTACAAAAAGGAATATACCAAAACAACCAAATAGTGAGTGACAACGCCAATCTGACAGCAGATGGATTTTGAATTTGTGAAAGATCTGACTTTGAATGTGCTGGCCATGCAAACGCATGGAATTGAACCAGATTTTGTTTCTAGGGCCCAGGCTTTGACGCTTAACATTCCAAAAAAGGTTTCCTCTCCCAAACTTGAACTTGTGGAAAGGTTGACTTTGAGATTTAAATGATGTGTGGCAATCTTTACAATGTTTAACAAAGGCAGTTTCATCCACACAGTGCCTGCAAGCAGTTTTCATTGTGCAAAAAATGAATTAGTTTGTGACTTGAGATGTAATTGATAAAAAAAATTTGCTTTTTAATGAATTACTGTTTGTGAAGTAAATGATTTATTTTTCAACAATAAATGCCGGAATGATTATTTCAAGTGTTTCACTCGAATGTACTCTGTCTCAATGCCAGCAAGACAGAGATACTTTCAATTAGGAATGCTGTTCGATCTTTCATCAAATAATAGTAGCCACCTTCCCTGGGCTCTCTCCTCCCTCCCCTTCCACTCAAGCCAGAAATGTTGGAGTCAGGTTTAACTCTTAGGCTTGGGAGCAGCCCACGGGGTACAGAGTGGAGAAGGGGTTAAGAAAGGTGACCATAAGGCATGCCACCCCCCTGCCTCCCACCCTGTTCTCTCCCGAAACAGGACTCACAGGATGAGCCTGACACAGAGGGGACTCAGGACACAACAAAAAGTGCTATCAGTCAGGTTGCGCCTACACCAAATCCCCCAGTGTCTCGCCCTCTCTTCAAAGGGGGGCAGAATATTCTAACAATAATAGAGGGGAAATGCAAGAAACCACGCCTTTTGGTGAAGGCAGTAACAATATGCTGGCATGGCCCCAGGCATATTTTCCCTATATAGGAAGAACTGCTAGAGCACACTTGCAGAATGAACACTCTGACCTAAGTGTATCTGGACTGTGTGTTTGCAGACCCAACTTCTCATTTGCCTGGACACCACCCATCCCTGGAAAAGGTACATTTGGGCAAGCCTGGACAACGGTCGTTGTATGAATGCTGTGGAAAAGAAGAGCAGACAAGGGGGCATGGGCCTTGAAGGAAACTGTCCTCAGGCACAGGAGTGCTCACAAGCCAATTTACAGGTCCCAAACACACAGACCCGGGAGCTCACGCTGGGAACACCCTGTGAGCAAAGAAGGCCAACTTCTATTTCCTGGCCCAAGTGCCCAAAAGTACAGAACTAAGAAAACAATGCACTCTTGTTGGGGAATATCCACAATACTGTTATATTTTTGCGAGTATTATGTTTAATACAAAGCCAAAGCCTTTTTATTGCCACTACAAAGCACGTTTCTGCATATTGAGTTGTGTATTTACTGTATAGAATGCATGCCCCATAGGGCTAGCAGTTCCACAGCTCATCAGGCTCCTTCATGACCAGTAGCCTCATGCACTGCCTACTGCACACTATGGACTGTATCTGCAGTCCCCAAAGTCCCCTACCTACTTGCACTTACTTAAAGCACCCCGGTGCCACTTACTCGAACTAGCCTTTTTCATTCTTCCCTTCCCTCCTCCTGGCACTTCTCCTCTACATCCCCCTTGCACTTGCACGATCTGAATAGCACAAGGCCTAGTAAGATTGTTTGTTCTGTTCCCCGTTGTCTTCCCCTTCCTTGTCTTGTCACGCCTAGAAACAACTGTGTACAGCATTTAAATAACGGTGGAAGGAATATGTATTGCCAATGTGCATTATGAACATGTGTCTTGGCCTTTGCACATTTACATCTAACTGTGGAGGCCCACATTTGGATGACAACCAGGCACGCCTGCATCAGTGCATCAGTGCAGAAATCAATATGATTGCGGGAATAGATCTACATAGAAGCTAGTTAGCCTCTACTGACATCTGCTTTCTTCTTGAAAACTTGATCTGAACGTCCTCACTCTCAATGAGACATGGTTCAATGCCAGCTTTGTGTCTGCTTTTGAGTTCCCCCTCAATGATGTCTACAAGATCCTCTCTAAGACTCAGACCAACCGATCTGGCGGTGAGTAGCCCTGATCTCCTCTGAGTTGGTCCCTATCTCTCTCATACCCACCCAGCACTATTCCTCCTTTGAACGACTTTTCTGCAAGATGGGCATCTCTCAGACGTTCTCACCCTTGCCACTGTGCGCATACCCCTTGGCCGTGTGTCTGTCTTCCTTTCTAAATGGGATGACTTCACACCCACTCTTGTGACTTCTGCCTCCAAACTACTCCTTCTTGTTGATGTCAAAATACGCCTGGAATGCACTGTTTGTGCCTGTACACTCTTCCATTATCCCTATGTAGTGGGAACTGGTGCTTTGATACCATTAAAATGGAAGTACATATTATCATATGTGGTTTACTTGAAATATGTTGTTGTTTTTCAGAACACTGATCACCACAAAGATTGTTCATTTTTGTTGCATGTGTTACCAAAAACGAAACTGACTCGGGCATGCTGTGAACACTAGATGAAGGATCCCATTGTTATGTGTCCTTGAATCCACCGCACTAAGAACTTCAAAGACCAAATGTGTCAAAACTCCACACACAAAAAAGATAATATTCACTATATTGAAATGTTACGCCAGAAAGTAAAGTTTCTATTTCAGAAAACTGTCTTTAGACGAGGTTGTCCTCCAACACATCGGAAGAATGGAATCTCAAAATACAATGTAAGCAACATTTTAAATAATATTTATCCAAGTGTGGATGGAACGTGTGCAGTGTGCTACATGGTGAACGTTGTGATGGATGAAAGAAAGAGATTTTTCTCCTGGCTATCTTGCTTCAGTAGTTGCTATAATTTTTCTAACACTTTAGTTAGTGCGATACAGGATTCACTTTTATTAGTGATAGTGTTGAATTGTTTCATTATATTACATCAGATAAGCGTTAGGTGCACTTAAGGGCAGTAGTGCGCCTTGTTTGTTAGCCGACACGTGTTTCGACCCGTGGGTCTTTATCAAGGCTGATGAATATTCAAAAATCATGTGGTTCGTGACATTTGTGAAAATAAGTTAAATAAGTGCATGAATAGTGCTGTTTAAGTGAAGTGCATGATTTTTGGTACGTTATTCAAAATTACATAACACATACATTTGATGAGATGAATTATAATTCAAAGTTGGAGAAAGAGGAGAGAGAACAGAACACAGTTAGCCAGGATTTGGTAAACGGTTGTAGTCAAGGTTGGGAATGGCAAGGAAAGAGCCTCTTACCTAATGTCAATAGGTCTTGAGCCCCCTGTGGGGTCCTGTTCCTGAAATGGGTGCTGTCCTGTTGGCAGTCATGGCTCCTTTTGGGCCCTGAAAGGCAATGGGAATGCTGTTAGGGTGCTGGGTAGCAAGGGCTTGGATTGGCTGTTCCTAGGTGGCGTAATGTTAGCATGCCATGGCCTCTCTGTGCTGTTAGGGCTAAAATATGAGAGCCAAGTGGTGGGAGTGCTGTCCCCCTAGGAGAATTAATATGGTGGGAGTTCCCAGGTTGTGGAGGTGATGTCCCCCCTGGTGATGGCGGAGCCTATGGGAGATGGGGTCCGGCCGAAACGGTTGAACCATAGCGGCCCGGTAGGCTGTTATCCCCAAACTGTGAAGTGTGCGGTGCCTGGGGTACCTGAAGTTGTAGCACGGCAGTGTTGTGGCGCGGCATCGAGTGCCAGTGAGGGTGATCTTATAAGACAGCTCGCCGGCCGTGCTGTGAAAGCAGAGCGGTCCGGTCTAGGCTGGTAGTGTGTGGGTGATTGCATGAGTAAGGTCTGTTGGACATGGGATGCTGTGTGCGGTCAATGCTTCCCTGTTGAGGGGGCTTGACAAATAAACCCAGCGCAGTGGCTGAAGGGGCCGACCTGTGCTCTCTCCATGAAGAGGGATGTGGGCGCTGCTGCCAAATTGCGGGTTGTTAAGGCAGAGAGTAATAGCGGTGGCTGGAGGGGCCGACCTGCACTTGTGTTTAGACGAGTGATGGGTGGTGAATAAGGTGCCAATCCGTCCGTGGTGGAACGGTGGCTGTGTCCATAGAGGACATGTCCAGGTGGTTGGGCGCGACGGCGGGTGAGGGTTTTCTCCTGGGGCTTACCTGTGTGCAGCTATTCCTTGGTCCGTACGGCTCCTGTGTGATGTCCGTCTGACGGCCATCTTGATTTATTTGCGTGTATTTGCCCAGTCACGCAGTGTGTGGACCGCGCAGCCGTGGGGGAGCAGTGTCCCTGCATGGGCGAATGCGCATGACGGGGGAGAGAGGCGATGAGCATGACACATGCGCAGTGTGCTCATGTTAATTTTCGAGGGATGTAGCCTGCACATGCGCAAAGGGATTAGTATCCCTAAAGCACGGTATGGCCGTGTTTGGAGAATTGGGCGTATTTGTTCATTTGTTCACACATGCGCAGTGTGCTCATGTTTATTTCCTGCGCATGCGCAAAGGGATTAGTATCCCTAAGGCACGGTATGGCCGTGTATGGAGATTTGGGCGTATTTGGCTCATGGGAAGGGGTCGGACGCAGGGAGTGGGCGATGTCCTAGTGCCTGATGTTGAAGGATATGTTGCAATGAGTTTGCACATAAATAAAAATTGGTGTGTGAATTGGTGGTGGATGTGTTGAAGGGTCAGATGCCAGGTGGCAAAATTGTGCTTGTCTGTGTTAGGTTAGTCCTGGTTTGTCCAGTGGACATGGGTCCAGCGAGGGACTGTGCCCTGGCTGTCAGTGGGGAGAAGGTCGAGTTCATGGATGAAGGAGGGTGATCCCTGATTGATGCAGGTATTATGAACGGTAGAAGATTTCTAGGGCCGTAGTTGTCCTGGTGTTCACTGTGGGTATTGGTCTGGTTGAGGGAAAATGCAGCCGGTCGGTTGGAAAAGGAAGGGAGACATTTTTACAGAAAGACATTGAAATCATGATCCTTGTTAAGGCCATTCCTAACACATCTGAAATGGCAGATCAATCGTGCTTCCTCCTGTATGAGTCTCTTAATTCTGTCACCTCCTCTGGTTCCCAGCCGTACAGTTTTCAATCTGATGAATCTTATCTGGCTCTTGTCATCCATCTGGTGATTCCTTTGCCAGTGGTTGGCCAGTGGGCGTTTTGGATCCTGCGAGTGTATACTGTTCATGTGTTCTCTTATCCGGGTACGGACTTCCCGGATGGTGCTTCCTATGTAGATTTTGTTACACACACAGATTAAAGCGTAGACTACAAATTTGCTTCTACAGTTAAGGTGCTCCATGATTTTGAATGTTGGGCAGCCTACGAATTCAGCACATTTAGTTTGGGTGTCATATTTACACATTGAGCAGGTTCCACATTTGGTAAAGCCAATTGGTATTTGTTTACTTAGCCAGTCCTGTGCGGGGATATTTTTCTCAGATAGAAAGGATGGGCTAAGTAAATTTCTTAGTGTCGGTGCTCTGCTGAATGACATACTGGGGTATGTTTCCAATTGGGATTTGATATGTTCATCCATGAGGAGCAAGTCCCAATGTTTAGTTAAAAATGTTTGGATGGCATGGCTGTCTTTATTGTATCTGGTTACAAACCGGATTGTGGGGTTAGCATCTTTTTTCTTTGGATTAGGCAAGAGCAAAGTTTCTCTTTCAATGTTTATGGCTTGATTCCTGGCTAATGTTAGGTATTCGGTGGAGTAGCCTCGACATTGAATCTGTGGTCCAGCAAGTCACATTCATCTGTGAAAAGTTTTTCAGTGTTGCAGTTTCATCTGGCACAAATGTATTCCCCTTTAGGGATATTCTGTATGACACTTTTTCTTTGACAGCTTGTCCCATGGAGGGTTGAGTTTACCTCTGTCGGTTTGCGAAAGGTTTTGGTTATTATTCTGTTGTCCTCAATAGCGATCCTTAGATCCAGAAAGTCAATTTGGTCTGTGCTGATATGACTGGTTAGCTCAATGCCATAGTTGTTTACATTTAGGTATTCCACATATTGGTTCAATTCTTCCTTGGTTTCTTTCCATATGAGGATGATGTCATCAATAAATCGTGCCCAGTTGACAATATGGGTGGTGAACTTGTTTTCTCGCATGGCATGTTCTTGTTCATACGAGTGCATGAAGCAATTGGCTAGAGCTGGAGCATAGCTTGCTCCCATCGCGATCCCCTTGGTTTGTTTATAATATTCTCCATTGAAGATGAATATGTTGTTGTTCAAAATACAATGTAAGCAACATTTTAAATAATATTTATCCAAGTGTGGATGGAACGGTTGCAGTGTGCTACATGGTGGACGTTGTGATGGATGAATGTTCAATTTGATGCAAAGAATAGACATTGTGCATGTTAATTGTCACTTATATTTATAGCCAACATAAGACTGAACTGTGTATATTCAATTATAAAGTGGTTACTGAAATATGTTTTTGCATTCTCAACTTCACATAGTTATCTGATCCCGATGTGTGCCTGTCATGGGTACAGCCTACCAGCCGATGGCTTCTTCAACAATATTTAGACAATAATGTTCAACTATGAATATATTAAAACTATCATCTGGGATGATCGTCAGAGTACAATCTGTCCTTTCGCGGTTGCAGTAACAAGGAGGAACATAGCAGCCTACAGGTTCTAGAAACGTGTGGATGTGAAAGTGTTGCATTTATATAAATTTTAAAGCACTAATTTCTCCTCTGTAATGGAGTGTCATGTACAAAGATTACTCGTCGGTCATGGAACTTAACTTTCTGTGAAGAATGGAAAGACTTGGATTAATTGATTGATGATCTAATTCGGCATTAGAAGATCACTGTTCACAGTTACACCAAAAATGATAATGATGCAAAGTTTGCTATCTATGAACTGTGTTAGAAAAAGTTAACTAAGTTTTCATGGACTTGTGTCAAAATGAAAAATACTTGTTACACTCCCGACTATTGCTGTTTTCTTCAAAATAAAATGTTTCTATACATTTTGTAAAAGGAAACAAATGTTTTGCATTTTTTGTGGATGTGTGTGTTTAAGTTCCTTGTTTCTGCGTTAGATAACGTTATGTCGTTGGTGATGACAGGGTATGTTTGGCTACTCTGCTCACTAACGTCATTGGAATAGGCAGAGTGCACTTGAACCTAGGGTGACAGATCAGCGGATAAGAATAGCACAAGATGGCGGTACCTGAGCTGTCATTTTCGCGTGTGTTAAAGTGAGAAAAACTTGGTAAGTGCATTAGAAATTTATTTAAGAACGATCGATGTATGCTATGAAATACATGCCCAATCCATCAGACCAATAACATTTCTGACCGAACTACACATTTAATGACCTGACACATTTCTATATCACTGACAGAGCCTTTCATATGCATGCATGATGGAATATTTCCAGCTGAGAGGCCTTGCAAAGCACCAGCTACCTTGCAAATCTATGATTGTTAAAGTGAGCAACACAAAGCCCCCTTTAAAATATGTATATCCATAATGTCTACTAGCCTGTCATGCAAAACATTAAAGTTGCTTTATGTCACTAATCAAATGCTCTCCACATCATGAATAACATCAAGCTGGAGGTTTGTAACAAAGAATATCCACACATAAATGAGTTTCTTACACAATATGTTTGTACTGTGTGCCTTAAACCACACTGCAAGTAGAGTGTAGTTAAATAGATTGTTCAGGTTTGCATTATCTTGCATTCTGGGACTTTACCATTCAGGATGATAAAATTAAAGCTACAATGATATTAATTTGTTTAGCCATGTTGCTTTGAGGATTTGCATGTTGTCATGTGGCTGTACTATGCAATTTGTGTAATTTGTAAGTAAACTCTGTAAGACAGTATTGTGCTAGTCCTTGAAATTCAATACTTAAATATTTGTGCCAAGTAAAGCTTGGAAGATATGTTGTCAAATGTGCAGAGTCGGTTAAAATCTTTGTTTCACTGTTAAGCCAAAGTTTGTGATCCTGGTTAAATATGTAATCACACTCTGACTTAACTGCAAACATTGGATCCCTATTTCTTATAATGTGAACTTAATCAAACTATTTCAAAAAGTGACACTCTTTCAATGGAAAAGAGTTAATGAGTAGGAAGAAATTATTGTAAACCTTTGCTTCTCTGTCAGTCGACCCCAAAGCCATCAACCAGAATTGTCACTATTGGTGCACTGGCCCTCCCTCAGTACTATATCACTTCATTTTCCAGGCACATATCTAGTCCTAGCAGCCAGTCAGGGGTACACTCACTGTGGCAGAGCCAGCATTAATGTTCTCCCCTGTTGCTGCCACTGTCAGTTGTTGCATGGACCATGCAAAGTACTACCACATAGGAGAATGGGTGAAATTCTTTGCTATGTCCTATTATGCTACTTTATTGCATCTTTTATACCACACCTGCTGACATGTTCCCACTTTCTAGGAGCTTTACTATCTGCAAGCAGTGGGGTTGGAGACTAATGCAGCTGTGGAGGGACAGGGCCAGATTGCTTTGTTACATTGTTGATGTATGTAGATCCGAAGATGCAGCTCTATGTGGTGCGTGTTTTACATATTTTGTGAGCTGTCTGGAGCAATAGTTAATCTACACTCCAGGATACTTAGGTACTTGTCTGTGTGGTTGTCTGTGGGTATGTCAAAGTAGTGATTAAGGAATGTCGGGAGTTGTGTTGTGTCTGTGGTGGTTTAGTGTGGTATTTAGGGGAATTTAGTGCATATACGCGCATCCAGATGGTGTATGTTCCATTTTGTATGCTGTTTTTATTTCAGTGCATGGGTTGTGTGCTGCTATGTATTTGCAGTTAGGGTGCAAGGCACAGTGATTTTGAAGGGGCAACTGTTACCATATCTTTCTCAAATCAATGACAAGCTTGATTGCATTGACACACCATTCAAAAGTGGGAATTTGAGGATTTCACAGTACACTTCAAACAGAAAAAGCACACAGAAAATGGAAGACTTTTCCTTCAGTTTGTTTTTGACAGCGACTCACCAGGGAGTCAAGAGCCAGACAAAGGGTGGACCAGAGCGGCAGCTCCCAAAGAAGCCAAGGGCCACAGGAGAGTGGCTCATCAAAACAGCTAAGGAACAGATATTTAAATGTACTGTAGTTTTACTTCAGTCTATTTTTAGCTTTGGCTACTAAGTGATGCTTATAAGCCAAAAGTATTGCATTCCAGTAAAGCTAGGAAGTAGAGAACATGCAAGGAGGGACACAGAATTTTAGGGTGTGGTTTAGTTATTTACAACCCATTGACTACCCAAGGCCATTCTGGCACCCATGGCACCCATTGCCTTTCGCACCCACTACCGGCTCCTCCCCCCACCCAAACCACATCCTCCTGGGATGTGCTTCAGCTATCTCTTTCAAGCATTAACATCAAATGTTTGCCTGTCAGTGTTATTTTTAGGTAGTCTGCTGAGAGTTAAGAGCTAATGGCTTATATGCAGAAACAGGTTTAATAACAATGCCTTAAACAAGTGTGCTTTTAACCACTTGATTTATATATGTTCCTTGCACTGAGGTCCTGTCTAAACAAACATTGACAAAGTCAACAGTTTTGGCTTGTGGACAGGTATTAGATGCCAGACACTCGTATGCCGATAATCACACCATGTTCCAGCTGTTGCAGCTTATGGTCACATAGCCCCATTATGACAGTGCCTAGCAAACAGATATCCCATGGTTACACAAAAGGCAAATCTGTTATGTTTGCCAGTGTTTGGATTCAATTGAAGTGACTGCAGCCAAATGATCACTGCCCAATTGCTATTCATTAAGAGAAGAGATACAGTAATTAAAAGAGAACATTACACTGTCACCTGTCATAGATGCATTAATTTCCTGTACTGTTCATACAGGAACATTACATTTGTACCTACTGGCAATGTATAGACCCCATAAAGTCCCCATGCTATTTTGCCAATCACATATGTTTAAACCATATGTGGAATTGTGTTTTGGTCTAAATGATAATTCACAGATACCATTATTAAAGCATGTTCTAAAAAGATGTGTGACAAACAGTATCTTGTTTAATTTGCATGAATAATTGTATCAACGATTTCTATTTATGCATACATTGCAATTACATTTCTGTCATCGACAAATATCGTTCCATTAGATATTATTGCTGCCAATGTGCAGTCTGGAAACAATGGAAAAAGATACATTGAAAATTGCAAAACAAAGGTCCTGCCCCGCTCCTGCGCCTCTCACAATCACCACCGCCCCCCTTTTTGGATGCAGCCAGAGTACCACTAGTTCTTTTTTTGCACATCCACCACTGACGGGTTCTAATTAAATCCCGGATGACGTTCTTCTTTCCAAGGAATATAAAGTGAGTTCTATTTTGATGCCAACAATGTGGGTGACCCAAGGCAGTCTGTGGGGTGCGGTGCCACAAAAATAGTTAAACATATGAAGCAGGCAAAGTATTCTGGCGTGAGAAGACCCTCCATCCCCAGCCCGACAAGACAAGGATGTCGAGTTTGCCACGGGTTTCTGTAATCGGTTTAATTATTTATTTATTTGTAAGTTACAACCTCGACCTATAACGCGGGACCATTGAATGCTTTCCGCTGGTCTGCGCGACATCCTTGAAGAGGACCGATGTTCGGGTCGTTCGCTTGTCCCGATCACTACTATCTTTTTAAATAAAGACACGCAGATGCTTAGGGGATCGGAAAGAGTCCCACACACTTGCAGGCCGTTGCGCATGTCATTGCTTCAGCTAAAGAGTGGGCATTGAGCACAGCCCCTGCACGCTGGCACAGAAGGGCGACTAATGCCGCAGGCTCCTTAGTGGCTGACACGACTGAGTGATGAATGCTCGGGCCTGGCTCCCTCGAGCACCATCTTCCTGCGGGGTTCCTGCTTTGATCTGATTGATTAGGGTAATTTATCCCTTCACCTCTAAAGGCGGATATATGCCAGAAACATGCTAAATCCCCCCCTGTGTCCTCCTCTTTTGTTAGCATAGCCCCTGATGGCCCCTTTGTTTTGTGAAGGCAAGTCAATTGTAATTATCTCTGTGTCCTTCCTTGCTAATGCGCTTTGGTCTGTTCAATGCGAGTTGTCATTGGACTTGCACAAATTAAAGGTAAATTGAGGGCCTTGTTTGACATAAATTATACCGCACATGGGACATGAAATGACCGCAGTGCTCGAGCTTTAATCCAAACACATTACTTATATAAATGATCTGTTGTTAGGCAATCGAACACGGGAAACTTCTGAGCATGCTGGTCACAAGTGAGCAGAATGGCACTTCCTGCTTCGGAAGCGTCTGTTTGAAAGGAAGGAAGGAGGGTGGGAGTGAGGGGGAGATAGGGGGAGGGGAAGGGAAGAGGAGGAAAGGGGAAGGAAGGAAGGAAGGAAGGAAGGAAGGAAGGAAGGAAGGAAGGAAGGAAGGAAGGAAGGAAGGAAGGAAGGAAGGAAGGAAGGAAGGAAGGAAGGAAGGGAGGGAGGGAGGGAGGGAGGGAGGGAGGGAGGGAGGGAGGGAGGGAGGGAGGGAGGGAGGGAGGGAGGGAGGGAGGAAGGAAGGAAGGAAGGAAGGAAGGAAGGAAGGAAGGAAGGAAGGAAGGAAGGAAGGAAGGAAGGAAGGAAGGAAGGAAGGAAGGAAGGAAGGAAGGAAGGAAGGAAGGAAGGAAGGAAGGAAGGAAGGAAGGAAGGAAGGAAGGAAGGAAGGAAGGAAGGAAGGAAGGAAGGAAGGAAGGAAGGAAGGAAGGAAGGAAGGAAGGAAGGAAGGACTGCCGTCAAGGGAAGGGAGGGAGGGAGGACTGCCGTCAAGGGAAGGGAGGAAAGGAGGAAGGGAGGAAGGGAGGGAAGGAGGGGGGAAGGAAGGAAGGAAGGAAGGAAGGAAGGAAGGAAGGAAGGAAGGAAGGAAGGAAGGAAGGAAGGAAGGAAGGAAGGAAGGAAGGAAGGAAGGAAGGAAGGAAGGAAGGAAGGAAGGAAGGAAGGAAGGAAGGAAGGAAGGAAGGAAGGAAGGAAGGAAGGAAGGAAGGAAGGAAGGAAGGAAGGAAGGACTGGCATACTCATCTCGATAATTACACTACCTGTTCTCAATCCCCTGAAATCCATAAAACCATGTACATACTTATCTCTCCTATCACCTACCTGCTCGGGGGAGATTATTCCAGTGAATATCCTCAATTGAACAGTCCTTTCATGACATCAGGACAGCCCATTTTAGGACAGCTCATCTCTTGGCGAAGACACTTTTCCAGACAGAACAAGCCCCATACACCCACCTCTTAAAAAAAACAACACACACCTTTGACCCTATGTATACATCAAACTACTGTCCTTTTGCTAGCTTCCCTTTTATATGAAAGATCATCGAGAATGTAGTCGCCAATCATTACTTTACTAAGCTAACACTAACCAACTCGGCCTGCTCCAGGATTATCAATGAAGCTTCCATCCCAAAATGCAGCACGGAAACGGCCACCATCAGGGTGGTCGATGACAGCTTGCAATTTATTGGTAAACGCAGAGGTGGAAATGGAAAAAATGTGGTGGGGGATCCCTCAAGCTCTGCGTGGGGCGGAGTTTGGAGGGGCGGTGCCTGAGGAGGCGGGGTTGGGGGGCAGAGCTTGCAGTTGATCTCGATCAAAGGAAATGTCCAAAATAATAGTTTAAAACAGCACAATTTCTTTATTTATGATTCCACTTTAAACCACTTCAATGGCACTGATGATAAGTTACTTCACTGTGCGGATAATAGTTTTGACCAGTGTTGCTGAGTAAATATTATTTAAAATAGACAATTTGCATCCCCTCGCATGGGGTCACCAGAGGAAGTTACAGTTTGCTTGTCCTGCTGCTGTGACCTGGCTCAAAGTCCTATAGGGGGGCGGAGCAGCTCAGTAGCTCATTACTGCCATATGCGCTTTGCCTACGCAGGCGTTTTTTTTTTTTTTACAATTTTATTTTCATGTAATCCAGCGCAGACCATAGGTTTGGGGTTTGTGTTGGCTGACTCTCGCCAGATCCCGAGATTTGACTATACATCTGGTGCCGATCTCAGATCCGGTGAGAGCCGGCCCAATGACCGGCACTGGGTAAACGTGATGCATGCCAATTATACCTCTTTCACCTCTTTGCCACATTCGACACAGTCGTCCATGACACAGTACTGTCCCATATTGCTCACAGAATGGATGTTGCAGGCACTGTCATAAAATGGGTCTCATCATACCTATCTGGGAGACACCAGGCCCCCAGATGGGTTCCCTAAGGTTGGAACAACATCTGCTGTGTCCCCCAGGGATCTATCCTTCTCCATTCTTATTCAATCTATACATGGAACCCCTCTGCATACTGGTTACCAACTGTGACATCTCAGTAGACCATATGTGGATAAGAGTTAGGGGCCCTGCCAACATTGGTCACCACTGCGCAGGCCTTTCTGTCATCCAAAAATGGATGTGAAGTACCTACATCAAATTTAACGCTACCAAAAGAGAACGCATACTGCTAGGACCCCAGGCATGCAGGTTCCCACTGTTATGCAGATGACACCCAACTCTTGTTCAAACTTCCCTCTGAACCTCTTCCCACTTCCTCTACCATTCCTGACTGCTTGTCTGCTATCCAGTCTTGGTGCACCTCTGGTGATCTCTGTCTCAATGCCAGCAAGACTGAGATCCTTCCTATTGGGACTCGTTTTCCTTCTTTGCTCCCTTGGCTCTAGCCACTCTTTAAGGGCTCTCCCCCTCTCCTTCCTCTGAACCCAGAAACTTTGGAGTTATCTTCGACTCCCCTCTCTCCTTCCTCCCTCACATCCTGGACCTTACCAAGAAAGTCCATTTTCAACTACACCTCCTCAGAGGTACCCGTCCTTTCCTCACTTTTCCCCAGAAACACAATGGCCTTCATTACGAGCATGGCGGTAGCCATGTCTGTATCGCAGGCCCGGCTACTGCCATGCTCGCTACCGGCAGCACCTCCCGCGACTGGCCAATAACCTGCCCATTACGAGTTGAGTGGGCCCGTAATTGCCCATTTGCGGATGGCGGTAATGCCGGGCTCTCCATCCCCATTCTGCCCCATAGGACAGAATGGGGTTGGGGAGCATGGTTGCGCTGGCACTGTTGTTAACGGTGCTGATGCAATCACGAGTTCTGCTCGCGGGTGTTGCACAGCCCGCCAGGTCAGACCTGGCGGGCTGTCTGGAACCCATGAGCAGAACTTGTAATGCAGCGGGCCGGTATGAACGGTGCAGGTGCCTTACCAGCACTTTTCATACCGTGGCCGCCAGCCTTATAATGAGGCCCAATGTCTCTAGAGTTCTAGTACTCTATATGCTGGACTATTGTAACAGCCTCTTCCTTAATCTACCCTCTTCCTCTCTCTGCCCCCTCCAGCTAATCCAGAATAGGGCTGTGTGACTTATACTTGGTCTCAAGCCCAGGGACTGCATCTCTCTAACCCTAAAATCTCTACCCTTGGCTCCGAGTTGCTGTAAGAATCACATTTAAATCTGCATCATCCATAAGGCATGGAACACGCTATCCACATCTTGCTCTCAGCAACTATTCTCCCATCAGATCTCTTCGATCTTCTAGCTCCAACTCTCTGCTTGGCAAGCGCTTATCTAAGCAGCAAATAGATGGCCAATCTCTTTCCTCGGCTGAGTGCTTCCTCTAGAACAGCCTCCCCCTTCCTCTTCATGTTGAACCTGTTCTCCCCAAATCCCGCAAGCTCCTCAAGACTTTCCACATCTCCTCTTCCTTCCCCCTCTCCCTCCTGGGCTAACCCCCAGTCACTGGGATTGGTGATCTGGGCACTTATGTGTCCTTCTGGGCCCTAGCCTTCTGTCCAATCGCCTGCAGCCTCTGCCCTCCCCAAGCACTTGTCTTTGGGCACCCACTGGCATGTGTTGTCTCACAGGCCAGCACTTATTGTACTTGCAGGTGACCACTCTCCTACCAAGTGCTCACTGCCTGGCATTTACCAGCTGCCCTGCAACTGGCTCTCTGGCACTTCCTCATCTGTGGAACCTCTAGCAGTCACCCTCCTCCCCTGCCCCTTCTCTCTCTCTCTGTCCTTGTACATTCCGAATGTTCACAAGGCCTAGTAGGACCGGCTCTGCCTTTTGCTCATCATTGTTATTTTATTCCATTGTCTTGTTTTGTTCCCTTCCCTTTGTTTTATGGGTGCTTTAAAACACTATTTCATGATGTATCAGCGCCTTACAAATGCATAATAAAACTAAATAAAATAAATAAAGGTGGCTGGATGGTGCACCCTTAGATGGATTTACCCAGCAACTGGTATTAAGCACATTATCAAAGAGTGGATTCTTGATAGACTAATACAGAGGACCACATGCAATAGGAATAACAAGACAGAGGGATCCATTAGGGTACCGGGTCCGGGTCCCAAAAATAGGGAATTACTGGGCCATGCTGGCTTTAGCGAGCCCGGTAATTCCCATTCTACGGACCCGGTACATCCCCATTTCCATTTGAGCCCCCATAGGGCTCAATGGGAATGGGAAGGATGCTAACAACCTGCCTGTTAATGATGGGCCCGTTGTTAGCATCCTGGTTTGCTAGCGGGTCCCGCTCTGCATGTCTGGTCTGACCAGGCGTGAAGAGCGGGACCTGCTGCAGAACTTGTAATGTGGCGGCCCGGAATGAACGGTGCCGGCCTCCTAATGAGGCCCAGAGACTTCACAAATGACACACAGCTGAACACCCAGAAACATCTAATAGTGACGGTAGCTGCTGTGGGCCATACACTAGTGAAAGGAAGATACATGAATGTCTCCTTTTGTCAAGCGTTAGGCGAAGGCCTCCCTATTTTGACTCAAAAAGATTAAACTGGTGACATTGTGGACGACCATAGTGGCTTGTCCTGTTCTGCACACCATTTGACTCAGGCATTTCCTGCAAATGCAACTGTGTTGTGGTCTAGGCACAGATTCACCCATTGCACATGCTGCTGGGGATAGACTGAGGCACATGGTAGAGGGGCAAGGTACTTCTCTGAAGGTTCTATGTCTGCAGTACTTGTTTCTTTACACTGCACAGTGTGTAGGAATGATCAGAAGATCAAACCCCCAATGGGCTGAAGATAAACCCTGAGATGCCATGACAGTTTCATGTGCAGTGCCGACATATGAGAGCAACACAGTGATCGACGGTGAAGAAATCAATGAAAAAGCACACGTTATTTAAGAAAAATCAAAACTTTAGACCTCACATTTTCCAATAATTACAATGAAGCAACACAAATATTTGCCAGTTATAAAAAAATGTACCAGACAATTCCATTGTAAACATGTTCAAAACTGTATTGTCAATGACCAATCACATGACATCTATCAATTTCTGTCCTGGTTCTGGCTGCATCATTTCCAGGCACCGTCACTGGGACACCTTGTCATTGCACTGGGGAATTTATAAGGGTTTTGCAAGCGAGACTCCACCATTTCTTAGTGTTTGGCATGCCTGCTCCCCATTCAGGACAAATACCGTGAATGGATCAGTATCAGGTAATGCCCCAATACATAATGTCACCGGGAAAAGCCATTGGCGACATTATATATGGTGACAATATGTATGGAGACGGGATGCAGGGATGTCCCCTGCTCTGATTGTTAAAAAAAAAGAAAATCAGGTGTTGCTGGAGTTTCCCCCGCATGTTCAATGTAATAATGTCTCTGCAAAACATTTTGCGG
Source organism: Ambystoma mexicanum (assembly GCF_040938575.1). NCBI lineage: Eukaryota > Metazoa > Chordata > Amphibia > Caudata > Ambystomatidae > Ambystoma > Ambystoma mexicanum. Next base: position 457,023,261 of record NC_090941.1, on the reverse strand, counting down.
GGACATTATTACATGGAACCAATGGATCTGAGGCTTGAAGGAGCAATACTGGCTGCCACATGTGTCACAATGCCGCAGGCAATATAGATTGCTGCACCAATGGTGTGGGGTTGCTGTCTGCCATCTTGGCAGTCGGGACTAGTCTTGTAATATCTTGGGCTCTCTCGCCCTCTTGTCTTGGGCACTTTAGTTCCCTTAAATTTTTTTTTTTTATTTTTATTTTAATTTTTTTAAATTTCGCTCTTTCTTTACCCACATGCCATTATGGTCACATTCTCTCTCAACTGTGCATATTGTTCTGCCAGTTTTGATAGAATGGGGGCACCCCATGTGCTCGACATAACTATATGTTTCAGCTGTTTTGCTGCAAACGGTCCGCCATTTTTTATTCAACGATGACTGCTCTGTCTTGAAAAACGGTTTGGAAGCAGCGGTCTAGTTGCGCGCAGTCCCTTTACCAAACCACTTCCGGATACGACAACCGTGTATGCATTTGATACAACACGGCGTCCAGTTACATTCAATCGAGGAGCGGGCCTTTGATTTAACAACGCAAACATAAACGGAAGGTAAGCTAAGCCGCGGCACGCTTACATTTTTTCAGGTTTTTCATACTTAATACAAGGGCCGGTAAAAATATTTAATTCTTCGCTTTGATACAGCCCGGCACCATGAAACGCTAAGCAATACGCTGGCCAAGCGTACAGACCTTCAACTGCCTTGTTTGCGGGAACATCAATACAAGGTATTTATATACATTATGTCATTTAAATGCCATTAGCTTCCGTATGTGGTTAATAACATCCTGTTCACATGCTGGCTTTATGGTTGCACATATCAGGTGCCAGCGTGACACCACTGCAATATCACTAATAATTATGCACTGATTTGCGTGCGAGCACTTTCAAATACAAATAACACACTCATGTGTAGAAGTTTGCGTGATGCTCACGAAAACAACACTAATTTGCTTATAGTTAAAAACAATAAGAAACATTTTTGCAAAATGCAAGGTTCCCTAAGTTACTTTCATTTTTGTTAATTTTAGCTCCAATCACTGCGAGACCACACAGTGATAGAAGCCAAATTTTGGTTAAACTATTCTCCCTATTCGCGACCATACACGTTATCAAAGCAATTGAAAGGTAAGTGCAATGAGTTGTAAGTGCACTTTAATAGAGATATGTCACCCTTAAGTTCGGTTTTATATTCTTACGTTACCAATTCGCCGTTGTTTGTGCCTTTTGGTTTTTAGATTGCTATAACAGGAAAAGTTATTTGACGGTTCCTCACCCTCAATTCTGACACTATTGATGTGATGCCACCATCTTTCGTCCTGAAGACGGATTCAGTATACATCTATTAGCGGTCAAAGTCGGCTATAGACTCTCCCCAAGTATCATCACTGTTTCCCAGAAACACATTCCTCTGTGTCGACGGAGTCAAGGACTAGCAATTATCATTTAAAAATTATGAAAATCATTATGTGTTCATCACACATTATTACTAACATCACAATGCTGCCCCTTTGTGAAATTTGTGGTTCTGTTCAATTATTGAAAAACATGACCGTCTCATGAGTTTGTTTTTTATGTGATATGTTTTCTGTTTGTTAACAAAATGCATTTTTGTCCACTGTCTTACACGAAAAATACTCCAAGTGTTTTTATATGTATTGATTAAAATGTTTATCTCTATTCTCTTTGTCTGGATCTGTTGACCGACATGTTAAGTAGCACTTGTTACAACTAAGCACATCTAATGCATGTATAGGTGGGTAGCTGTTTTTTGTGGCACCTTCTGTTACTTGTTTAAATCAGTCCTCAGCCACACAGCCCCCTAAAAAAGAGGACACCTTAGCTCTAACTACTTGTATTTCTCTGATTATTTAGGTTGACATACTCCTGTAATGCATCCAGTTTTTTTGGAGACCAATAGGCATTCTATCCAGAAGGACCAGGTGTCCGTGTACAGGAGCCAACCGGCTGAGATTCCATTTATCTTTGCAGGACTTGATCTGGGCAGGACCAGAACGTGTTTTATGTCATCAATATGCAGGTTGTAGAGAATTGGGGCCAGCGGGCATCTCTGCATCAGTCCCCTGGCAGTGTGGATCTCTCTTGTAAGGATCCCATCCTTGTCCAACTTGATTTGCAATGATGTACTGGTATAAAGATCATTGATGTCCGCTACCAAGTCTTTGGGGCATCCTCTTGCACTACCATACTTTCAATGAAGACAACGATCTCAGGCACAGTGTAGTGCTTTTCCCTCTGCCTCTTTTCAGAATCTTTTGGCAGCTCTGTGGGCTTACCCTGGCGTTGATGGTCTCACGGGTCCATTGAGTTGCACAGGCATATTCTAAGGGTCATTGCCAGGTGTGTCTAGTCTTTGAGTGGGCAGGTACACTTTTTGAATTCATCCTTCACATGCACAAATATGACTCACTTGTGAGTAAGGCACTTTGGTATATTTCTAGTGGTTCTTCTGTTACCACCACTTTTCTAGAGGTCACAGAATTATTGTCAACTTGACTTTCACACCGAACTCTGGGGTAAATCCTCTGCTTAACCTCCAAACATCGGCACATTTAAGTCAGCAGAATTACCACTTCCTGTAAATCCAGAATGAACACCGGCTACAACCACAGATAATCCAGCAGTATATCTGCCAAACTCTGTGACAATAGCGATACACGAGATTGGCATTAATTCCCCTGAACAATGACAGAATGACCACTATACTAAAACAACTTTTTTAGGGGACAGAAAAGTCTCATATCAGGATTACTTTATTTGTCTGCTTTTGTGGAATTTGTTTCTCTCTCACACACTTCTGTAACCTCTTGTCTATGTCTCCTTCTCTATCTCTCTCTCTCTCTTTCTCTCTCGCTCTCCTTCTTTCTCTCTCTCGCTCTCTCTCTCCCTCTCTATTTCTCTTTCTTTCTCTCAAATTCTATCTTCATCTCACCATCACCTGCGTGTCCCTTATTCTCGCATGAGTTCTCTGCATATTAGGGAACACGCTCCCATTGTCTTATTTGTGTAGATATTCTGCATGCATGTTAATGGTCATCTGCAAATTATGAATACGTCACATTTGGGACATTCACAATGCCCTAACTCTACATGTTAGGGATTCTCTTCCATGTGCTTATTTGTTTTGATGCTCTGCATGCAATGGGATATTAATGCCACTGTTGCTGTGTGCATGCATGTGGTGTGATGTGTGAAAGGCTACGTTAGTAATAATAATTCCCCACAATGAGTTTCTACTTGCACTTCTCTCTGCTATGCAGAGACTTGCACAGCTGCAGTGAGGGATTGGGACTACGAAGGGCTGGAAAATACTTCTTTGACACGTGTGTGTGTGTGTGTGTGTCTGTGCGCGCACGCGCGCTCTGCACCATGCGTGTTTGACAAAGGTATTCGTGCACTGGGCATGTAGTGAAGACAACGTAATGTGGTAAAGAGCAATCGGCTAAAGGAAATATGAATGTAGCTTTGAGACGATGACATAGAAATGTATCAAAAGTGGCTTTTGGCAATACGAATGTGGCATGGATTAATCTGCGGGGGGAGGAGGGGACACTTTGAAACTGGCAAGATACAGTGTTCTGGGCCAATGCGGTATTGTGGATTGAATCCACATTTTGTGGGTAAAATTAAAGGGTCAATGAGTAATGTTCTGGAGAATTTTGAAAGTGGTGCAGATGCAAATATGTTTTTTTCTTCATTCCAGATCAGCCGATCGTGTGTGTTTTTATTCATTTCTTTTGTATTAACATTTAGAGCAGACTCCCTAACATGTGTTTATTCTTCATCTATTGTATTGGGACTTAATGTGACATAGATTTAACAAAGGTCTCGGGTCCTAAATAGAAAAGTGCGGAACTGTGACTCGAGCATCAGAAAGTGACGTCAAATGAAGTGCAGATTGGAGCCCTTTTACTATGTGTTGATTCACACTTCGGCTGGTCTTCATCGCCGTTCAACCGCGTGACCTGGGTTCGAGACCCAGCAGTGGAAAAGGAACAAGGGTGTGTAAAGGTAATTGATATATTTTCTAAAACAAATCCTTCAAAAGACACGGGGGACGGTATCCGCTCCCTCAAAAAAGTGGGCAGACGGTGTCCACCCGCATGGCCACTCGACTGGCCATGAACTCAGCCCTGGATTTACTACTACTGGGTTGTTATATGTTTCCCACTAAACTCATTTCAAAAGTGAGTACCTCATAGGGAGTGAGATACGGATGCTGCTGTTTTTGCAGAGGTCTGATGGATATGGACACGAAAACCATATTTTGAAGCAGGTAGTGACAGAAAAGTACTGACACTTGTAATATGGAAGATGCTGATGGTGGTTGTCATCTGATCTGGAGGTTTAGGGAAGGATCCAGGTCAGGTGATCAAATTGGTGCAGCCATCTGCATTGAAGACGGACTATCAGTGGTCGAAGTATACAAAAGAAGTAGTGGAACTATGTTCCCTGCTGGCCTGCACCCACTCCACACAAACACCATCACCACATCCCATCCCACACACAATACACCCCCCCCAAACATGGGAAAGTACAAGTTTCAACTTCTTCCTACACTTTTATTTTAAAACAAAACCATTCCAGAACAGTTTCTTTTTAAAATAAAAGTATAGGAGCTGTACAAGGTAATTTTAAAAAAGTAGAGGAGGAGCACCGCTCCCGACCGCTCCCGCTCACTTCGACCACTGCGGACTATCAGAACATGCTGGAAAATTATGGACAGAAGATGCATGTCACCTCTCAGGGGCACTGGACAGCAAACTAATCTGTGAAGGGTCTTCTTTCTAAGCTTCGATTTAGCCATGGAGTCATAACCAACACAAGTGGAGGTGTGGTGTTTGGGTGTGGTTGTTTTCTTTTTATTATTCTGGTAGGAAACGCATGCAGACATGTTGATCGTCTTGCAAGACAACACAACTGCCTCTGTACTTTGCTATAACTTAAAGTGACTTGCATGAGCTCTAATTCGCCAACAAGTTGTCTCTATGACTCAGAATTGTAATGCTCTGAGGGAGCACTGCCAGCTTGCAGACGTCTTTCTGTGACCCCATCTGACTGCAGAAATGATAGGTAAGGAGTTCCATTAGAAACCCAGGTGGGTGGTCAGGAGGAGCCTGATCCTAAGTGCCGTTTCTTTGGAGATGCACAGGAAACCAAACCTGGGACAGCAGCAGGATTATATGCAGAGCAAAATGGTTAAGCCAAGTCAGTAACAGACAGCTGTTGTGATCAGTACACGGACATTTGTGGATTTTCCTGTGGTAATATCAACATTTTATTTAACTCCCTCAGTTGTAACTGTCAGTCAGGAAAAGCACAATGCCATGATGTCTGGTAGTGTGAGTGGAGGCAAGTGTGAATGGTTCCTTCTCAGAAGAGTTTTTGAACCCATATTCTCTTTTTCCCTCTGCAAGACCGCAAGAATAGTGGAGTCTTCCTTGTTTATACGATGAATGATGACGAGCGAGTTTAAAATTGTGGGCAATGGGGTAATTAACATCAGGCAGAGAAACAAAGTAAAATGTAAGAACACATGGTTTCAGAACAGTCAATAGAAGTACCAATACTACCTACAACTGCACATTTCTTGTATAAAATGTATGGCAGTAGAACATGCAAATATTCACAAGAAACGCATGCATTAACACATGAATATGGGCAAAACCAATTCCCACTAGAAGATGCATATTATATAGTGAGACTTGCAAACTTGAAACACTCATATATGTAAAAGGGAACATATGGAGGGCATATTATGATTGATATGAAGCAGAACCAGAGCTACAACATGCTTCTAAAATCAGGTGATTGAAGTATTCGACAGAGAAATTGAAAAAAACAGATACATTTATTTTACAAATAAGGGACAAGTGTTGAAAGAAATGGGGATAGCACTCACCCTGCTTTATCATCTATTGGTAAACGATAAGCAGGATGAAGAAATGACAGAGTATGTGATAGATCTTTTACTGGTATGGAGCTCACTCTTTGATAGAGAAACATGTGAATGGTACAGTTGCCCTACCACTGACTGATCCTACACCGATATGGGCAACCCAAGCTTTGATTCTGCAGCGGTTGCAAGTGTCGGTTGTTCAACTGCCTATGTCAACTCTACTACCAATTGCTACTCAGATTCCACTTGTGGGCCTTCCTAACTATCAGATGACATGATGTGTTGCAGTACAGCCTTTGTAGTCTCTCACCCAGATGCCGCACCCAGGTTCTCAAACTATCAAGTGTTGCACCAATCACAAGTGTGACTGACCAATCGTCCAAGCCCCATTAAGACAACTGCCAGATCCAAAACGGATGGAAATGAGACCTTGGTTACCGTACATTTGCCATGGACCCTGGTGAAATTATTATGATTTAATTTTTAATTGGTTATTTATAGCACAGTTAATATCCAGAGGTTTGTAAGCACGGACCCAGGAATCAAACCTGTGTTGCTTCACATCGTCTTGCTTCCAAGGCAAGCACATTGCCCCTGAGCTATCCTCCCAATTAATCAAGTCAAAAACATCCCCAACACTAGGGTGGAATATCAACAGAGACTGGCATCCAACGCTATAGCCCTTATTGAGCTGATAGTAATCACCTCATGAGGTTGATTATGCCAGCAGAGGCCGGACATAGACTTATCCAACAAGCACAGTGACCAAGCAAAGCCCTTGCTATAGGTATGTAACTCTTGCTAATAATGTGATTTAAACATCCCTGTTGTTGAAATTCAGTGTACAGATTTACTGTGCTTTGATATTGTATGATCTCTGGCCACATCTGTGCATCATATACTGGTTGTATCCAAAATTGTGCCCTGTTCAATGGTCCAAATTAGGATTGGTGCCAAACCCGGGTCTCGATGAGATAATACGTTGTGACATGCAATTTATCACCTTCTGTTGGTGTATATTTTTTTTGTTGCTATATTTACCCCGCATCATGTACGTGCACAAATATGTTCATATAAGGTTATATCCAACAAATTGAGAGTCCATATAGCCCTTGTAGTTACTGGGCCTTTTTTAAATAGGTGGTCCAAAGCAGGGGGCATCGGCTTCGTCCGTGAGCAACATACAGGGAAATAGAATCGGCTGGTCAGTGGTGAACATCACTGGAGTCAACAACATATTGTCTAGTTATGTAATATAAGATGGCCCAAAAAATCAGGATAACCTTTTAAGTACTTACACTGGAGTGAGACATATCATTGCTTTATCAATTCAGGATAGATGTTCACAAGAAATAGAGGGAAAACACAGGGCCACACATTTATACATTGCAATACATAAGGCTGAGAGTGAACATCGAAACTGTATTTACATCATAAATATCTCGAAGGAGAAAAGCCCTGATATGAGAAAGAGAGTGAAAGAAGACCCCACACTGAGAAAGGTTGCATTCAAAGAGGAAGACATATACCAGATTATTATGAGACTCAAATCTTCCAGGGCCCCAGGCCCCTGACAACTTTCCCAGTGTAGTGGTAAAACAGAGTTCTGGCATTTGGGCAAGGATGTTTTATAATATATTTGGCCAGATTGTTGCGAGTGGGTATATACCAGACAGTTGGCGCCATTCCATCCTGATACTGGTTAAAAAAAATGGCCGGTATATTGGCCCCATTAATTTCAGATTTTTGGCAATGCTAGACGTTAGCAGCAAAATCTTTCCCAAAATATGGTTAATACCGCTGAATAAATAGGTTAAAGACAAAAAAAGCTGTTAAGCCCCCAACAAACAAGCTTTAGAACAGGGTGTGGGACGATGCATAGTATATGGGCACTAAGACTGCTGGTAGCAGAAGCAAGTCGTAGGAGGAAAAGCTGACTGTAGCTATGTTTCATAGATTATTCCTATGCTTCTGACAGTGTCTTTCGAGAACGATTGTGGGAAAAACTAACAAAATGGGGCATTGATCGAGATCTGCTCTATTTTATTCCAGCCGTATATGGCAACTCCATTGTAGCCATTAGAACAACACATGATGGAGGGTTAACCAACTATAACAACACAAATGTGGGTCTAAAACAAGGTTGTGTCCTTGCATCTGCTCTCTACAAATTGTATGTGTCTGACACGGGCAGGGAAATTGGAAATTGTTAAAACCTTCCTCCAAAGTTGACCGGTAGGAGTATAGGTCAGTTGTGCTATGCGGACAATATGGTCCTGATTCATGTTACCCCAGTGGGACTCCAAGGATCAATTACAAGCCTGAATGGATATGCACAAGCAAATGGGTTGAGGATAAATTGTAAGAAGACGCAGATAATGACCCTTGGTGGTAGGAAACATCAAATCCTACCCTTCGCTTGGCATAAACACAATATAACGGTTGAACTTTCGCTTTCATTGTACCTTTGACTCTATGACAAGGATGCCTAATGGGGTATTGTCCCCAGCATATGCTTAAGGATATAACACCTAAGTCAATTTTTGCCCCCCTCTTTGTTGTATTTATTTTCTCCCATTCAACTATTGCCTTCGTTTACACTTTCTCTGTATTATTTTTAAATGTATTACTGGTCTTGCTTCTTCCTATGTTTCAGCTCTTGTCTCTCTCTATAGCCCGCCCTAATCCCTCCACTCTCAATGCCTTCATCTCTTCTGGGTCCTTAAGCCACCTTTTGCCCCCTCTCCCTTTTAATCCTTCTTTTTTCTTGCACTGAAACACAGGACTGTTAGATATGTGCTACTCTCCTTCACTTCATATCTTCAATACCTACCTCAATGCCTTGCTTCTCTCCTCCCTTTTTGACGTCTAATCTGTTTTCCTTCACCTAACTCTGCACTTCCATCTAATCATATTGTTTGTGTGCATTTTTTCTAATCATTGAATAGCTGTTTAAATACTAATAAAAAACAAAAAATGCAAATAATTGCTGACACTCATTCCTCATGTTGTAAGATATTGATGGCTTTTTCTTTCATACACAATTCCATGTAAATTATTGCAGGATTAGCTCAACCACGAACTTCATTACATGAAAGTACATATAACAAAAAAGGACATATAATGAAACAGTTTCATGACCGTGCTATAAAGTCGATCAACCGTCTCCCTTTCATGTTACAATAAAGCTCCCACATATACACATTACTGGTGATTCATAGACAATGGCAAACCTGATATCACATCTGAAGCTCTATGTGGACTAATGCATCCTTTAAGCACATTCCAGTCTATGGAGTCATTCAGCCAATTGATGTGGCTTTTTGTAATCAACGTATGTTTCTGCTCCATATGCCCCTTTACTAGACAGATGTTTGTGTGATATATCTTCTCTAATGCAATCTACTGAATCTCTTCCTCCGTGTGATCTTTCTCAATGAAATGTTGTGCAACTGCACACATGTGGCTGTAGTGGTCGCATTGTGTATACCACTCTGGTGCTCGTAAAATCCAAGTTTTGGTCTTTCATTTTATTTCACCATTATACAGACAACTTCACAGACAAGAGATTCAATACATCACATTATTGCTGTTGAAGGTAGTGAGTTCTTAGTGTGGCCAGGGCCTGGATAGGGACATACATACTTCTTGCATCATTTTAGTATATCTGAACATGACGCAGGAACCACATATGTTTTGGGAAACTATTTTTGGAAAACACCACACTTGGGTAACAGTGCTTGGAGTGGTTTTGGGTTTGATCACTCTGATGGCACGTCTTATGTCACCTTATCTGGGATTAAAGTTCTACACGTAAATGCAAATAGTGGGGGTTCCAACTTTTTCTCATCACTATTCAGGGTACTCCAGTTTTGGTGATAATTTTATTTATCTTGCAGGATCATGTTGATTATGGATTGACACACAATAGTGTGTCTTCATTGGGATCACATCTCTGTTTCTTCAGGATGGGTTCCCTGTGATTGTTACCAGCCCACTATTTGGTCATTTTCAATATTGTGTATACAAATTAAATTATCTTTACACTTAGAGAGGATTCACTATTACATGTCATATCTACACCAAGAAGCTGCTTACTTGTGATGTAATTACATTTATTATGCTATGTGGGAGAGTGGGATTCTGTCTGAATGCATTTTAAGCCTATACTTTGAATGACAGAATATCAAAAGGTATGAGGGCAATTGTGTATAGACACAGCGTGTTTTTGTTAGTACAACAGTCTTGATTTATGAAGTACTGTATCTAAGTGCAACATGGTCTCTCATCCCTTTGCCTCTTTTTCTCTCATCTCTTTTTATGTCCCAGTCTTTATGTCTTTATGTATCCAGTTCTCTTCACTTCCAACATTAATTCTTGTTTGCAGTAACCATTCCCCCATGTGCCCCATCCTGCTTCCTCTCTTTCACACTTTTGTTGCCTTAAAACTGGAAATCTTTACCCCTTGAAATGATATCCTCTCAATCGCTCTCTGCTTTCCACCTACATATAAAAAAAGGTCATTCTTTCTGCTGGCCATTAATTTGCGTGTATTCTCTCGATATTACAATATTGATATGTATTGTGGCAATTTAATTGTGTTCAGTGCTTTGGCAAAAAACCGAAAAGAGTCTACAAAATACAAATACTGGTGAGGAATCGACAATTATGAACGGGTCTTTTGAGCCATGGTTCCTGAGCTAATATCTATTTTCTTAAGGTCCAGTTCTCCAGTTCTGCCGTCCAATAACTAATCTTAGGAACAAACTGAAAACACTCCTGCTTATATAAATGATCACTGTTATGATGAATCTGCTGTCCCGTCCTCCTTGTTTTTGTACTGTCTCTATGTTCGCACCCTCATGCCTGTGGGCTCCGGCGCGTTACAAATAAACAAATAAAAATAAAATAAATAGTCATACAGTTATTATCATACCGGTTCAATCAGAAATAGATGGCACACTCCAACTCATTGATAAAAACATCTCACCACCGGATTGCATACCGATATGCACCTTGGAATACCCAAGGTGTATTTTATGTCTGCCTCTATGTACTGTTCCTCGCCCTTCTCCCAGTTGCACCTAAGCAAAATAATGAACCTGGCAATTTAAGAAGGCATACACTCATAATGCACAACCCAAACCATGAGGAGGAAATCAATAGGCAGCTAAGCAACACTGAGCATTTTGCCCTTATATATCAAAGTAGTTCTCCGCTAAGTGATGCTCACAAAGCCCACATCATTAATTCGGCCCTTGGCGAGGAATGGAGCAGCCAAAAGTAGAGTAATTCCTGAAAAAGATCCACCATACTGTCCCCTTATTTCAATGGTCTTAAAAAACTAATGTTAAACCCATCTCAGACCTTCTCTTTATTTCATTTTTTTTCCTGGAATTGGTTCAATGTTTGAACCCTTATTAATAAATGTTAATATGTCTACAAACATTTGTTCAAAAATACCTTCCATGATAAAGTTGTGACCAGTTTGTTTAATGTCATTAAGTTACAGCCTTTTGACCGACTGGTGCTTCTGTTAGAAACATTTAATTTAGAGACACGTCACACTCATATACCACATGAGAGTTCTCTCCCAGTACATATCACCTAGAGTCGAGAACACGCCCCCATAGAGTCCTGACCAGAGACTATGGCTGAAATTTCACAAACCAAAACTAGTGCATTGATAACTAGCAGTTCTTCTGGAAGATAAAGAGAGCCAGTTCAATCGACAACGTATAGATAAACACATCGGAAAACACCTTTAAATATATGTGAACACACCTACATAGAATATACATTCACATGCAAAGTTATTTTGGCACCTGGGACGGTTTTGTTCATTAACTCTGGCCATTGAAACCTGCCCTAAAACCTTTTCAAGATTATTTATTTATGTATTCGTATTTTTAAAGCGCACATCAGCCCAAGGGCATTGTGGCGCTGTTACATAGAAGCGTGTCTGGTTACAAAGGAATCTTAGAAGTCACATAGATATTTGCATTTTACGGTTCAGTTAGAAGTTGCATAGTAGGGATGCAGATGCACAGTATAGAAAAATCGGATCTGATGCGGTAGAGGTATAGCTTAAGTTTACAAAGTCCATGTAAAAAGCAAATATATTGCAGGTGTCAAGCCTGTTCAGTTGTGAGGGCCTGTGGTGAGATGGTTTAGTGAAGGATTATACAAATAGTGTGGTTTTGAGGGATTTGCGGATACCAGTAGAGAGGGTTCAGCTCTGAGAGCGTTGGTGAGGGCATTCCAGAGATTGGGTGCTATGTAGGGGAAGCTAATGCCTCCTGTGGGGGAAGGAGGAGGCATTAGCCTCCTTGGTGGACCGTTGTAATAAATGGTAGGATTTATACATTGATATGAAACAAAACTTTACAATAAACAACCACACGCTAACACACTACACCCCTTTCCACCCACAGAACCTCAACAAAATCTGACAAATAAAGAGGATATGTTCATCTCATGCTAAGTTCCTTCTTTAAATGTAAGGCAGGGTGCATGGACCAAATTGTCTAAAAGGGACCGAACACTAGTTTGAGCCAACCCTGATTGCCTACTAACTCCCAAAAATGTAAGCAGCATGATAATGTGCACGTCACCATATACTCGTCTCTTAGCAACAAGAGTCAAACTCGTGAAAGCCATCTGTGATCTAGTGACATTCAGTTATTTCAAAATTCAGAGACTTCCCTTTGCCTTCAATGGAAACTAGATTATCTACCAAAAACGGATGGAAACATAACCCACTATCTACATGACATAAGAATCCCTTGAAAAGTCTTCGCCCCCAGCACCTATTGCCCAATATATATTGGGTATTGTGTTAGTGGACAAATCCCCTAAACGATTTGTATTCAGAATAAATCCTGGGTACTCAACCACGTTATTGGTATGTGTGTTCCAGTACATTGGTATGACCGCTGGTAAATTAGTACCTGCAGTGAAGAACATTGGTGTATTCACCTCATTAAATATAATATATCACCTGTCAACAACTCTGTGTGACTAAAGAAACTTTGTGTCAGCATCATTCGCTGGTTTATGCTGAACACAAACTACAACAAGCTAGGACTGCCAGCAATACATACTCACAAAATTCAGCACTGATTTTGCGTACTTGAAAGGGTAATATCTTGCTTTAATGATCAAATCGCCTAGAAAATCATGTTGGTAAACAAAGGACAGTTCATATCAAGGGTGTATATTTTGGTATACTGCAACTTATCACCTCTGGTCATTCTCTACTTCATTACGGCCACCTCTCACGTTGTTACATGCGTGGATGTCCATTTCTAACTAAATCCCCTCCTTGCACAGTTTCAGCAACTCTGGCATCACCATGGGCCTATTTAAAAGGCTGCCCTTGGAAACATCGGAGTTCTGATGGAGACATGAACACATCACAAGCATAACTAAATCAAGCTGCTGCAAGTGTTCCATACCATAGTGATCTTAAAAGCAATGGATATAACACCTGAATGTCACCAGGAATATGCCAGAATCCCACTGACAACCCATATGTTGCCTCCATTTGGAGCACTGTTAAATGCCAAGTGTTTTCTATTTGCAAACAGTGGTGCCTCCTGCATCTTGGTTTTAAGGTGGTCCCTCTGCGCTCTATGTTTGACGCCGCCACCCTTGAAACGACATTCACAGTATTATTACACAGGGAGGGACAATCAGATTGTTACAAGTTATCTAATCGGCACTTGTCGCGTCCTTACCTACCCGATAAGGTTTACTTTGCTGCAGCATCCCTTGGGTGCCTTCCGACTGGCCACCATGGAGAGGGAGAAGAGACTATATGTAGTCCCTTCTCCCTTTCCATGGAGGCCATTTTCTTTGCTTCCGTTTTTATTTCTATTTCTTCAAGGACTACCATGGAAAGCAAGAAGGGACTATGTATAGACCCTTCTCCCGTTCCATGGCAACCATCTTTTTATTTACTTTTTGTTTATGTTTTAAATGGCTGCCATGGAAAGGGACAACAGACTTTGTTTCCTGTTCCATGGCAGCTCTCTTTTGGAAAATGTTGGAGCGGCTCACACTGAAAAAAGTTGTGATTAGTACTCCGGTCTCACTGGCCACAGTACTGATAGCAAAAGGTCCTTTTGCTGGGGTGTGGGTGGCATTCAAGCTTCAAGTAATGCCCCAGGACCTTTGATGAGGTCAGAGCGAAACCTATGGTCCCCAGGGCCTTACCTGAAGCAGTAATGCGCCCCCCATCTTTGGGCTTATTGCTTAAATAGATGTGATGGAATTACAGAGATCCGGCCATGGTAGACTTTACTTTCTATTGCTGGTGAACTGCAATTATCAATAAGCCCCCAAAAAGGAATAATCCTATTAAAGGAAAGACGTGCATGCCTTCCCCCAAAAATTGTCCTATCAACTGACACCTCCCCAAAACACACTGAGCTTACATTGATGCCTTGTGATATAACAATGTTGATTTGAACAAGAGTCTGTAAGCCCAAAACATGGTTTTGCATTCAGGCATTTAGAAAACATGAAGAGATTGTAAAGATTTTTTTTTTAAACGTGTTCATTTTAAACAGGCAGGTTATGGCAATACAGAGCTTAATCACTTGCGACATGTAGCATACAGTAATCCCATTTGATGCTCCTCCCACCCCACCCCTCGGGCTCAAGTTCCTTCTTCACCTCCCTGTAGGGGATCTGTAGGGGGCCTCCATCCCAAATAGTTCTTCTGGCCAGTTGGGGTTTGAAAGTCAGGGCTGGGAACCTTTGGTCAAACTCCAATACCGGACTCCAGATGTTGCGAAAGCGGTGCAAGGTGCCTGCTCCGGCAGCCGTCCCCTTCTCGGCGATCAGGATGTCCCAGACCTTCATCCAACAGAAAGGCATGAGAGGGCCTTCCTTCATTTTCCAGGTGCGGGATATCACGTTCCTACCCGCAAGTAGGCATTGTGACAATAGTTTGGCCTTGGGGCCAGAACTGGGGTAGATCCAGGGGACCGGTGCTCCAAGGAGGATAGGCTCGGGGGCCAAGGACAGTCGCACTTGAGTGATGTCCGCTATCGTTGCTAGGCATTGTTTCCAAAAGGCGTGGGCCTTGGGGCAGGACCACCACATGTGGAAGAAGGAGCCTATTCGGCCTCACTGCCTCCAGCACTGCGGGTTGATCGTGGCGTTCATGTGGTGGAGTCTTAGGGGCGGGTAGTACCACCGGAGGAGGATCTTGTAGGCGCACTCTCTATTCGTGATGCATGATGAGGAGGTGTGAGCCCGGGACCAGATGTCGACCCATTGTTGGTCTTCAATCGGATGGCCCAAGTCCGCCTCCCATAGGGCCATATACTGGGTCTTGGAGGTTAGGAAGTTCGTTTGGAGGTGCTTGTACAGAGTGGAGATTCTCCCTCGGGGCGGAACCTCCTTAAGGGTCAATTCGATGGCTGTGGGGGGACGAGTAGCCGCCTGGCGCGTAGGAGGATGTGTGCACCAGTGGCGTAGCTGGGTATATGTGAACCTATCTCGTTCCTGGATCCCAAAAAGAACTTTGCATCGCTCAAAGGTGCAGGGTTGGCCCCCTTCAAAAAGTTGACCAAGGGTCTCTAGGCCTCCTGCAATCCAGGCCTTGAAATTCTGGGGAGACAGACCAGGAGAGAAGGTCAGGTTCTTGAACACTGGGGAGAGGGGGCTGAGCCCCGTCGGGATCTTCTTCTGTTTTAACGCCTTGTCCCACACTGAAATGGTGTGTTTGGTGGATGCCAGGAGATTCCGCCACTGTCGCCTTTCCAGAGGGGGGACATGTGGGAGAAAGCGTAGTGAGAGGGGCAGCTGCGCTTGTTCGAGGTCTACCCATCTAGGGCGGTTGGTAAGGACTTGCCATGATTGGATACAAGATTGGTGAGCCACCATTTGGTATTTCTGCAAGTCAGGGACCCAGAGCCCACCCAGTTTCGCGTTGCCCAGCATCGTGGATTTAGGAATCCTGGGTTTTTTCCCCCTCCAAATAAACTGCAGCATTTTCTTCTGTAAGCGTTGAAGGGCTGGTGCCGGGACCGGCACCGGTAGTGTGGTGCATGCATACAGAAATCTCGGCAGTAAGTTCATTTTACAGGCTGTAATAAGGCCCATCAGCGATATCTCCTGTGTTGCCCAGCGTCTCAAATCTGCCTCCAAGTTTGTAAATAATGGGGGAAAGTTAGCCCGATAAGTTTCGCTTGGACTGGCCGGGATCTGAACTCCCAAGTAGCTAAGTTCTTTGGTCGACCAGTGTATTGGGCACAGCGGAACCAGGGCTTCTCGGGCTTCTCGGGTCAAGCCCACTCCCATGGCGACTGATTTCCGGTAGTTAACTGTGAAGCCTGTGACCCTGCCATAGCTCGTTATCTCAGCCAGGGCTTGAGGGAAGAGCGGGTTTCGTGATAGTCAGGAGGACATCGTCTGCATAGAGGGCCAGCTTGTGGTGCGCCGAGCCTGATTGAAAGCCTTCATTGTAAAGAATTTAAAAGAAAAAGTTCAAGGCTATATTATTCACAATTTACCTCTACACAGACAATGTTTAATGCTTTAATTTATATTGATATTGATATTTTATTTGTATCACTCTCATACACAAGTGTTTTACAGCACAACAAGGCAAGGGAGTGGAATAAGGGAGAACAAAAACAATGTTCTTACTAGGCCCAGTGACATTGAGAACGTGCAAGGGCAGGGGAGAGGGAAGGTGGAGAGTGCTGGGGGGAGGGGAGAAGTGTAAAGTGCTGAAAAAATGAATGAACACAACAACAACAAGTGGTAGTGCAGCCAGCAAGTGGCAAGTGCTATGTTTAAAACACAGACAGGGGGTGTCTGATAAGTACAGAAAAAGGGGGGTACTGTAGAGTTACAGATACAGACCCAAGTGCAGGGTTGCCAGGAGGCAGTGCCAGTGCGTGGCAGGGTGGGCAAGTACATGGGCCCGAAATCAGAGGGTACCCAGGTGCACAATGCTGAAGCAGAACAGATGAGCAGGGGAGAGGAGGAGAGAAGACAGAAGGAAGAGGAAGGTCTTGAGGTGCTTCCGGAACCAGAGATGGTTCTCCTCATGTTTCATAGTGGCAGGGAGGCTGTTCCAGAGGGAGGCCCCAGCCAAATACAGAGATCTACCCCAAGCTCCTTTCTTTGAGAAACTACTGACCATGAGGCAGTTGGAGGTAGAGGAGCGAAGAGCTTGAGAAGGAAGGTATTTATGGAGGGAGAGTTGAAGATATTTTGGACCCAGGCCCCAGAAAGCCTTGTGGATAATGCAAACGGTCTTGAATTTAAAGCTTGCAGCCACTGGGAGCCAATGAAGAGATTTCAGGGCTGGAGAGATATGATCCCAGGGTTTGAGGCCAAAGACAAGCTTTGCGGTCCTGTTTTGGATGAGTTGCAATGAGCGGAGAGTAGAAGCAGGTAGATTTAGAAAGTGGATGTTGCAGTAATTCAACCTAGAGAGAACCGGGGCTCGAGAGACAGTGAGCTTCTGGGGGAACGAGAGGAAAGGCAGAATACCTCTGAGGAGGTGCAGTTGGAAGTTTGACTTTTTATAGACTTCAGAGATATGGGAAGAAAAGGAAACCGTAGAGTCGAAGATGACCCGGGTTTCTTAGCCTCGCAGGTGGGGGTAGGAGGAGGGCCAAGGGAGGCCGGCCAGAGAGTCACAGGAAAGGAGGGTGTAGGTGTGCAGATGAGGGTGAACTCTGCCTTGCTGGCATTAAGACAGAGATCGTTGGCGGCACACCACTCCTGAATAGCAGACAGGCAATCAGAGATGAGAGAATGAGAAGAGGTGGTAGAGGGAAGCCCAAACATGAGTTGAGTGTCATTCGCATAGCACTGAAAACTGGAGAAGAGATAGGCAATGTGATGGGCAAGGTTTGCCAGGTATTGGTTGAAAAGCCTGGGGGAGAGACTAGTCCCCTGGGGAACACTGCAGGTAGAGAAAAAGATAAAGGAAAGGAAGGACCCAAGTTTGATCTGGGAGGGTCGATCAGAGAGGAAAGAAGTCAGCCAGGCCATAGCCTGATCAACGATACCCAGGTTGTCACAGAGATGGTTGGGCAGGATGGTATGGTTGACCATGTCGAAGGCAGAAGACAGATTGAGTAGGATGAGGACAGAAGGGATGTTAGAGTCAAGGTTTGAGTGCAGGTCTTCATGGATGTTCAGGAGAGCAGTTTCCGTGCTGCTGGCAGCTCTAAATCCAGACTAATGGTCGTGGAGGCAACCAACAGAAACGGAGTGAAGGTTAAGCTGCGAGATGGCCAGCTTTTCCAAGAGTTTTAAGACCACTATTGTGGCCATGTGACATTTTGACATGCTCAACATAAGCCCAGATGATCTCTTCGATGTTATAAAAGGTAGATCATTGAGGGTTAATTCTCTCTTTATTTGATACAGCCAATTCTGAACAACCAAGATGTTTACGTTAGTTGGTTTTCAATACTTGGGGAATAACCGCTACCATAAAATGCCCTCTTTATCTGTCCTGATGAAAGCCTGCTTGCATAGACATGTTGAAGGGCTCAAACATGCAGACACTGCATAAGGCATTTCAGTGTGTGTTGTTTCAGACTCTGTCCACTAGTAGAGCAACAGTGACGACTGCCCAGTTATTTGGAGACATTTTGATGCTAAGGAAACATCTTGATTTGTCCTTGTAATAAAGTGACACTGGGCCTGAACATCTAATGTGAAATTGGCTTTACTGTTGAGATTGCCACTGATTTAGCAGTCGGGCATTCGATTTTCATTTATATTGCCGGTGCCCAGAGAAGTCTGCAAATATGTCATGCCAATTAAAGGGAAGATGCCAGACTATTAATTGGGCTTCAAAGGACAAGTTGGAGGAATGCAACTAAACTAGTTTTTGGATGCCTATTGTGAGATGTAACCATTTGCATACTAAAATGTTGTTGAAACAAAGAAAGGTTTAACATCGTATGGACATGATTCACCTGTTAGTCCAAAGCCAATCTACGAAGTCAGTCATATCTAAATAATATTCTATTTCCACCATGCAGAAGAGCATTTGCATGATTCCGCCATAGGTGCATTTTTGCCCTGAACGGGGTTCTTAAGGTGCCTGCCTTTTGGACCCTATTAGGGGCCACTAATATTAATAAGGATTGTGTTGCTGGAGGGTGGGATTAGACGGAATGCTTCATCTATCATAGGTCTGTGATCCAAATCAATCTTCCATAGACACTGGGGTTGAATGGGAGTTTTCTTTAGTTGAAGGTGCCACTTGGATAATGTTCTGTTTGTAATGTGAAGCCATCCGCCAACAGAAAAAGTACCAAAACTGGGTTTATTCGGGCATAACAAGCTGTCTCCCGGGGAGTACGTTGATTTACAGACCATCAAATCCAACATGTCTTCTAGGATGTTGTGGAAAGATTATGCTTTAGAGGGGCTTCAGCCTCCTCTTCCAGCTTTTCAGTTCTGGGCCCATATCATGATTTCACAATGAACCCGCATCCATCCCTGAGAGCCAGTGCTTGATGTGGGTGGCGCTGGCACAGCTCCACAAAGAGAAAGCTGTCAACATCTTTGCATCAGAGTGCAGGCTGCTGGTAATGGAAAAGGAGATGGAGATTTTGCAAGCATGAGTACTTGTCATTATTGAATACATTAGTAAAATAATAGTTTACGTCTTCTGAAGTTATGAATTACGCGATTGTACTCATCATTTGGGAATCATAGAAAGGAGACAGATGAGATTGGGATGCTATTACAATATTATTGGAACCTGGGACTGCATGGGTTAAACAATTGCTGTGGAGAGATAGAGCCAGTATCAAACCACAGATATTGGCTAGACCAACAGGGACAATGGGGTCCACTCATTCACAGTGAGCATGGGCTGCTCAGGCTATAAGGAGACCAAATAACTCTCAGTGTGTAGGGGTCAGCCTTAAACATTTTGACTGCCAGGAGCGGCATGATTTCAACCCAATCTTGAATTGCATTGGAGGAGATCTTATTTAGGGTTGAGGGCCAGTAGTGGAGGATGGAGATAGAAAGGAATGAGGGTAAGAGGCTGAAATTAGAGAAACAATTAATGGTGGTCTGGCAAAGTGAAGTCTGACTGCAAGCAGTGTGGAAAACAAGACTGATTACAGATATCTGATGAGCCGGTGAGTGAGAAAAGCATGAAGTTTTATTCGCTTGCCGAGCTACTAATGATTTTTGATTTTCGCTGCAGGATTAGGAATGATTCTGGCAATGCCCTGGTGTTGCAGGACCTCCCTTGAGCCTAGAGACAGGGGGCTGGATCTTCAACAACATGTTGTATAAAAACCTTAAAACACGCACATGTGCTTGTTTATCGTGCTATTGATGTATTCACCTGTGAGAAAGTGAATGGCTGAATTATTAAAATCAGGATCTAAAGAATCTCAACGACAGGTAATGTGAGAATGGGAGTAGGGGAAAAGAGTTTAAATCACGAAAAGTTACAGGGACAACATGTAGAAAGCTGCAGACCCCGTTACTGCCTCTCTGCTAATGGACCCAGGGAGAAAAGTCAGAAGGCAGCTGTGCAACCTCCGTGAGTTCCCAGTTGTGCACTTGATGAAAGTGTAACATTTTTGAGTCAATTACCACAGGATCATTAGCTTTCTGTGCAATTACAATTAGATCACACTGGAGAGGAATGCTCGAGCTAAAACAAAGTTTTCTAGATTAAAGAAAAATGCCGAGCCCCCGCCGAGAGGCATTGCATTAGCACACACTGTGAGATCTCCATGCCTATTGTAAGAAACACAGTCACTCATCACAAAGCAGAAATCCATTGTCACCAGCGCACTTCCTACCCAGCTGCCAAATGGGAGTTAGATTGCTCTTTTGGTATGCTCACGTAATGCCAGCAATAACACTGCGGATGATACATGCAACAGGAGGGCGAAATGACAGCATCTGTGCGAGATGCAATCTTTTTTCCCCCCTGCATTTTAATTTGATTCACTGATGAACTAGAAATTGTTTTCCATGCCTCAGAATGAGATTGAATACAATGCAATCAGGCTTTACAGCTGCTGTGCACGTGGCAGGTATCACTGCTGCATAGAACCATAGTCTCATTCTGTGTTGTCCTGCAACAATATGTGAGGACTTTAATAGGGCAAAATCCTGCTGCTGGGAGGTTGGCAAAGGGTGCCATTAAGACATGATTCCATTGTGCCTGGCTGAACATACCCCACTGTGGAAGGCCCACATAGCATCAGTCTGGCATTACAAAGCAGCTTTTATCCTTGCCTTTATAGAGCGCTCAATGCCAGGGTATCAAAGAAAACAGGTGAGGCACACACAGACGTCAAAAGGGAACTATTTGAAATGGGACAGCTTTGATTGACACGCTGGGAGGAGGAGGATTGGGAAGCAAGATGTACATGAAAGACCTACATGGAACCGACACAACTGACAGCACAGCGACAGGGCATTTAACTGTATGTAACTTAACTGAAGGAAGGGGCTACACAGTGTGTCAAATAAACGAGGGGGCCTACACCCACTTTTAAGACCAAGTGACAGAGTGAAGAAGACAATGTGTGCATGACTACATGTATAGATTACATTTATAGCTATGCTTCCAAGTAATTTGTGAATAACACAGACTGCACACCTGCATTCTTTCATGTTTTCAGCACACCATTTTACAGGATGTTTCAAGCCTTTTCTATGTGTAATGATCATACTCAATTGCAGATTGCCAAATTCCATGAAAGGCAACGTGATAACACAAAATAACATGGTGACATATCTTCTACTGCCATTTTAGGAACAGCTAGAATAGCATGTGTATTTCAGTCCACTATGTCTACTACTAAAGAAGTCTTTGAAGCATCCATGCACCAGCTGCCTTGCTGACCAGGAAGTGGCACTCAAAGATTACTATAAACAGAGCAGCATTAAGAGTGAGACTGGCATACCCGTATCCCTGACAGCCTAAACAAGCATGTGCAAATCCAGTAGGTTTTGGGTATGAAATAGCAAGTGTGGTTCTATGTGAACATGTCCCCAGAAAAATGTAGTCACGTGAAAATGTAGTCAACAAAAAGTTGTTTTAAAAAATGTAGTCATTCAATACAAGCAATGCAAAGTCTGAAAATGTTCTCAGTAATAAGGTTGCCAAAAAAGCTATTATTAAATACACAAAAGTGCAGACTGCAACCCTAACTATGACTGAAACCTCTAAATAAACCTCCACGATCACCCTAGCTCGATTCCTAAACCTAATTACAACCCTTATCCTGCCCTGAACTCTCACAGAACACTAATCCTTCAGTGCGCTAAAGCATTTATTTGCATATTAATGAATGTAAAATAAAGTCAAAATGCACAATGAACCTATCTCCAACCCTGTTACCAGCTCTCCACAAATTACATAGCCCTCACCCTAACCCGAACCCTTGCTGTACTACTAATCCTACCCTAACAGCAACTCTAACACTTACCCTAATGCTTACTTTACCCTAACCACTAGGTTTATCCCAACTGCTATCCTACACCAACATCACCAGCCCTTTCCAGCCTCCATGTCTCTTTCTTTAACACTTACCCAAACCCATACCCTAACACTTATCATGACACTTAACCTACCCTAACCACTAACCAAAACATATTTTTCACAAACCCTAACCCCTATCCTAACCATAAGCCAGGTATTCACAAGCCAGCTAAACCCTTCTTACCTCTAACATTTACCCTAGAAGCACTGCATTTCTGGCTATGTATTGCTTGCCAACTTTTTCACTGCAGAGGTATTTTCTCCACAACTTTTTCACTGACTACATGTTTGTTGGGTACATTTTTACTGGATACCACAGGGTGCATCATCAAGTTCCTTGACTAAAGGACAGTAATAAAGACTGCACCATTAACAACATGCTTCCAAGTGGTAACATTAACAAATACACTTAACATAAAACAGGCACATAGAAGGAATCCCAGAGGCACTGCGGTAAAGCAGAAGATTCAGAGCTTTCTCAGCGAGTTAAGGCCCGGGTGAGGGCCAATAAGGTACTAAGCCTTTGTATGCCATCTTCTTGGATAATGAGGCTGCATTTACCACCGTTGATCAGGGAGGCTATGGTGGAAATTGAAATGGTATGGTAACCCACAGGGTTTATTAAAGTTATTTGATGTTACTGTTCACATGTATTAATATAAAGGAATCAGGATGGGAGATCCAAATCCAGCTGTGTGGTTTTGAAAATACAATTTTATTTCAAACCAATTTTTCACAGATGATTTTTTAATTATTTAGAAGATTTTCGATAAGCACGAAAGTGACAACGGACAAATATAATTATATGCAAAAGGAAATACAGGTGATTATCAACCTCAGATGTGTCGAGGTAACATTTCCATACAAGGGCACAGGCACAAATGACAGTAGGATGAACCTACGACTGGACAAGGAGCTACCCGGTACAGTAATTGGTCCAGAGGGTAAATCACAAACGGTGTACACAAAACTATCTACAGAAAATACAAAAGTGTTTATACAGTTGTGTCACAGGTAATCGACACTGGAGTGTTTTGCCCATGGAGGGCTGGTTTCAAGCCCGTCGAAGTGGTAGCCATCATCAGGATGGACGCAAGATGTGGTTCTGTCCGTATTACCTGTGGATGAGAGTGGAGCTGTGAGGATCTCAGGGTGAATTTACTTGAGAATGATTTAATAATGGTTAAATGGTGCCACAAAGATACATCAAGAGGTGTATCTATATAAAGCTTACCTTCTGCTGGTATTGCAGTGGTGATGCTGTGTGTTTACAGTCCTTAATCAATTGCTGGACTGGTGGGTGCGTGGTGCACTCGGAAGAAGCCGTGGTTTCCTGATTGGGAGAATCACTTCAGGATCCCGAGGGCTGGAGGAGGGCCTAAATAGGTCCTGGTTCTAAAAGGGAAGACCACAGGGTGTTAGTCTAGCCCGGAGGACATGCTAGTAGCCGCAGTGGTAGGTGCTCGTGAAGCTTAGTGCAAGGAATCTCATGTGTCTAGGCCCACGGTGGCAGTGGATGAGGACACACTTCGTTAGTCTATCCGAGCAAGGAGCCCCAGGGAATGGTGCCAGTGTGGGCTGGTGTCAGTCAGCAAGTGGTTCTGATCCAAGTAACAGTAACAGCTGGTGGATGGGACCCTAATATTGAGTCTAAACCGGCCTCTGTGCTGTGAGCAGCAATGGATGGTGCTCGTGCGGGCAACAAGTGTGTATACCTCAATCCCTCAACAAGAAGGATTGCAAGCACTTGCTACCTGCCTCAACAAAAAGGAACGACACAGCAACTACCCCCACGAATTTCATTCTTGAGTGCATCCGCATAGCCATGGGAGAGAATTTTTTTCTGTTTGGCCAACAAATCTATCAACAAATAAAAGGCGTGAGCATGGGTGCCACATTCGCACCGGACATAGCAAATCTTTACATAGCACAATACGAGGAGGACTATATCTACCACAGCAACAACCCGTACAGAGACCACATCAACATATGGCGTCGCTACATTGACGATGTCCTCTTGATTTGGCAAGGCAGCAAGGAGGCACTGATGGCCTTCCACCACTGGCTGAATCTACGGGCCACCCACATTTCTTGATTTGCACATATTCCGGTCCGGTGACCTGCTGAAAACAGAAATCTTCAGGAAACCTACAGACAGAAACAGTCTCCTACATTTCTCCCGCTATCACCCCCAAGGGCTCAAATACAATTTCCCCTACGGGCAATTCCTCCGCATACGCAGAAACTGCACGGACAATGAGAAATTCGATGTACACACTAAACAGTTGCAAATATGTCTAGGAGAAAGGGGCTACCCCAGAAAATCCATCCAAATGGTTAAAAAAGGGCAGCCAACACCGACCGCACAGTCTGCCTCACAACAAAAACCAAAGATGCCATAGACAGGACCGTCTGTGTCACCACCTTTAACCCAGTGAGCAACTTGATCAAGACCACAATCAACAAGCACTGGCACCTGATTAAAAACGAGAGTAGCCTAGCAAAAAAAAACCTTATTCGCAATCAAAAAAACAGGAACCTTAGAGAAACTTTGGTGCACACTTTTCTTGAACCCACCAAGACGCCTACCACTTTGTGGAATATACCTCCTGTAGTGGGTCACTATAGTTGCAGCCACTGCGTAGCATGCTGATACACAGAAACAGCAAAATTTTCACCCATAAGGATTTTACTTGGAACATGAAAAACCACACCAATTGTGAAAGCAAACATGTGATCTACGCCATCAGATGTCCATGCAACCTTATTTCCATCATAAAAACCATCAGGCCCATAAAACAGAGGATTAATGAACACAGATCATGCATCAGAAACCTGGTACAAGATAAACCCTTGGTTGAACACTTCAGCACGAAAGGCCACACACACAAACAATTCACGTGGACCATCCTGCAACAACTGCAGCTGTGGAGGTGATATTAACCTAGCCCTCATTAAACTAGAACAAAAATGGGTGCACAAACTAGACTCAGTAAAGAATGGTCTAAACATCACAGTGGAGTGGAAGCACTTCTGGGAGTAATCCCTATCGAGTTGTTTTTCCACCAAATAGAAGCACCTAGGGGAACCTCCCCCATTGATCTCCTGGAACCATTTGGCACCTTTCCACTAGCTTCGGGTCACTGTGTTCTTGTTAGACTCATATGTACACGTATGCCTCATGCATGCTACCATCGCGGAGCACAGTAGCGACATATGTATGTAATTATGAATATTTGTTAAAGTTTGATCAGCCAGTTATGTCCTTTCATAGGTTTACCTATTTTACAAATGTTTAAACTGCAATGGAATATGCCTCTTTTGATGTAACATTTTGAACAAGGAGCACTAGTCTTCCAACATTTTGCCCTTGCATCAATGTACTTCGGTTACACGGGCTCATTTGCACTTCTGGCCCTATTACCTAACAGCACCCATAGCTCGGTCACGATTCCTTAGAGAACGTTTTAACTTGACACCATGATATACCTCCATCACTACATCTCCCATGATGCCCTGCGACTCCTATAGTTGTTGTGAATATAACAGGATACTGAGATAGCGTCGCACGAGAATGTTTTACTTTCATTTTACGGCCCGAGCTTGATTGGATGCACGACATTGTCACGTGGGGCGCACCTTCTCTGATTGGACCATTCTCGAATCTGTTGTTGTGACACGTCAGCAACACGCACACCTCCTACCCGATTGGCTCACCACACTACCGAGGGCTTATACTTATAATGTGCACGTCCCGAACCCTGCAGCAACCATTACATGCTGTGGGATCTTCGGCGACGTGCGCACCTTCGATTTAATGGTACGAACTTGCGGCTTTCTTGACCGAGCGATTTGATAACGTTTTTTTCACCTTCACACAGGCTGCCGGCCGAGATGCTTCTATACCTTGTGACTCCAGCACGAGTTCAGTATGCCTTCTTTTATTGTTCTCCAAGCGGCACTCTCAGCATAGTCCTGATTTAGCCACCACGTTTTACTAGCCAGCCAGCCAGCATCAGTGTTCTGTTTACCACCACTACTAGTCACATATGAGACTCTCTCACCTCCTTGTCGGATTAAGACACAGTTGTTGCCCACACAAGCACCATCCTTTGCTGCTCACAGCACAGAGGCCGGTTTTGACTTAATATTAGGGTCCCATCCAACACCTGTTACTGTTACTTGGATCAGAACCACGTGCGGACTGACACCAGCCCGCACTGGCACCATTCCCTGGGGCTCCTTGCTCGGTTAGACCAACGAAGTGTGTCCTCATCCACTGCTACCGTGGGCCTAGACACACGAGATTCCTTGCACTAGGCTTCACGAGCACCTACCACTGCGGCTACTAGCATGTCCTCCGGGCTAGACTAACACCCTGTGGTCTTCCCTTTTAGAACCAGGACCTATTTAGGCCCTCCTCCAGCCCTCGGGATCCTGAAGTGATTCTCCCAATTAGGAACCCATGGCTTCTTCCGAGTGCACCACGCACCCAACAGTCCAGCAATTGATTAAGGACTGTAAACACACAGCATCACCACTGCAATACCAGCAGAAGGTAAGCTGTATATAGATACACATCTTGATGTATCTTTGTGGCACCATTTAGCCATTATTAAATCATTCTCAAGTAAATTCACCCTGAGATCTGCACAGCTCCACTCTCACCCACAGATAATACGGACAGAACCACATCTTGCTTCCATCCTGATGAAGGCCACCACTTCGACGGGCTTGAAACCAGCCCTCCATGGCCGAAACACTCCAGTGTCGATTACCTTTGACACAACTGTATAAACCCCTTTGTATGTTCTGTAGATAGTGTTGTGTACACCGTTTGTGATTTACCCCCTGGACCAATTACTGTCCCGGGTAGCACCTTGTCCAGTCGTAGGTTCATCCTACTGTCATTTGTGCCTGTGCCCGTGTGTGGAAATTGTACCTCGACACCTCTGAGGTTGATACTCACCTGTATTTCCTTTTGTATATAATTATATCTGTCAGTTGTAACTTTCGTGCTTATCAAAAGTCTTGTAATTAATTAAAAAATCATCTGTGAAAAATTGGTTTGAAATAAAATTGTATTTTCAAAACCATGCAGCTGGAGTTGGATCTCCCATCCTCATTCCTTTATATTAATGCATGTACCTACCTGGGTATATCAGGACCCTGCCAGTCGCCCAGTAGATTTACTTGTTACTGTTCACAGACACGATACTGCAGGTGAGATTAATTGATGAAGGCATATTCACAAAGGAAGTGTACCCCTTCTCTGTTTAGCTTGTATGTGGATGACATATTAATAACCTGCGTTTGAAAACGGTGACAAACATTTCCCCGAGATTAGGAGATACTGCTATTCCTTCGCAGCCTTTGGGATGACTTAATTATTTGCGGTCAAATCCCTCATCGGCTTGTTGCTTAGCTTAAACATGATTTGGGCTTATTCATCAGAACTTTCTCTAACAATTAGTCTTCAGAAAACCATAGTGATAAAATATACGTTTAATAGTCATAAGGGGAAATAAAAATGTTTTCTGAATTTCTGAACAAGTCTGCCTTTAGAGTAAATGCAAGAATATACATATTTTGAATTTACTATGAAAAATCGGAGAAAATTATATATGGTAGGATACTTAATAACCTTTGACCAGAAATTGTACCATTTAAAATATTAGATCATGATTACAGTGATTTCTCGTGGCTTCCTTTTAACATGGTTTATACACCTAAGATGATTTTCTTGGAATGATCCTTTTCCTACTCTTGAACTTCATTGCTCATTAAATTGGAAGGTTGTGTCTTAAGATTGTCATTTGGTTTACCACTCTGCTGATAAGTGCAGGTTATTGGTAGTAAATTAGCACTGACATGTATTTTAATACGAATTGAAAAAGAAAATATGTCTTTGAGAGCAGGGTATGAATTAACTTTATATTAGTAACTGAAGGTATTGTGGGCAACATGTGAAGGTATTTGCCAAATTTGGGGAATCGCTGACATATTGCATGACGTTTCCTGGCAAAGAGCCCACCATAGAGTTTATCAGATTTTGTTTTAATTTGCTATTAACCAACAAGGTGAAAGTAGATCACCTTTGATATTTCTTGCCATTTGTTGTTTTGTGAGTTTTGTAAAGACCCTTTCTAATGGAAACATTAATTTATGGGGGGTGCTGCTCTAGATTAAATTTGCATTATGCTTTTTATCACTTAGATCATAAGATAAATATGCTTAAGACAGAACCCTGTTGGAGATTACTTATGAGTTGTAGACAAGTCTCTGTCATTTAAGCAATTGTGATAATTGGTCAAAGAGGACATATTGTATGATTTGTATTTATTCTCTCTTTAATAATGTAAAATCAAAAAATGGGCTCTGTTCGTTCTCGCAGCGGGGCGCCTGTGGACTTTTTTTTGATTGTTTAAGGGACTTAGGTTTAGTCACCCTAGGTTTCCTTTGGTCATCCAGACGTGGACCACTTGCTCACAGTGCTCAGAGAGGCACAGCTCCACCTCACTGATGAGGCCCAACAAGGCTGAAACACGTGTATGGGGTTGCTGTTGGTACTCTTGTTCAGAAGGTAATTGCCATAGCATTTCGGTGCTGGACTGCCCATATGGGCTGGACAAAGACTGATATGCAAATGAATATTTCACATCTGTTAAAGGTACAGTGAGCTAAAGTGTGGCTGCCAACTCTTGAGTGGGTACCTTCCCAAAGTACAGGTCAATGGACCGTGTTCGTTCTCTCAGAGGGGCGCCTATGGACTATTTTTAAATAATGTAAAATGGTCTTGAAAAGCACCAACTCTGCCATTCTGGTGGACTGGTGACACTAGATACTATCAGAGAGGCAAAGGAGAGGTAAAAGGAGGAGAAGCAAGATTGTAAAACCTGAAGTATTGTTGAGTTTGGATCGAACTAGCATGTTTGTAGATGACCTGTGTTGTGGCTACTTGGCATAGGTTTATGCAAAGTGGGGCTTCAGGGGCAGGTATCTTTCTTGGTTTGCTATAGATGAGATCTTCCTTGAGATCTAGGATCAGTCAAACATTGTTGAAGGGCTATGCGTTACTAGGCAGTATGAGAAGTTGATACTGTCTGGAGTGTGTAAATGGCTAGCTGACGGGTGTAGTGTAAGATGGAAAGCTGAATGGCCAGTGGTTTAGTGATGGTCTCAAAAAATGAAATATTCACATAGAATAAGGCATAACATTGCTGAGAGGAATTTGACCATCCACAGGGTGTGTGTGTGCTCACCTGGCTTTTTTGAAATTTCATATGAAATTGAATGATGGTAGATCAGCCTCTGCAAATTGTGTGGGGCTAATCCGCACACATTTTCCAATGCTCACTGCACGACATACACTTAGACTTGTGTACCCTGGGTGGACAAAGCTTACAGGCACAGTACCCCTGTCATATTTAGTAAGGATATGACAGTCAGGAATACATCTTGTCGCTCAGAAGGGGGAGGGCAAAACCTTCCTCCTGCCATGGCCATCCTAATTAACTATCAAAGGCTTCATGGATCCACCCTGTCCTTTTGTGTAAGCACTGCAATATGGTGGGAGCAATTAACATAATTAGCATACTAATAGAGTATACTCCAAACAGGCCCACATGGTGCCTAGCTGCAGAGGTGAACAAAAGAGACAAGAAACCCCAACAACTGTTGCTATGTACTGGGTCAACCTGAAGCCAGCCCCCGCCATTTGCATCAATGGACAGTGAAATGTCATGCCTGGTAATGTGTGGAGTACATAGTCATACCTGCAGGTAAACCCCATTTGGAAGGTAGGAGTATGTGATTTGACAGAAACAGAAAGTTTTCTTAGATGAGGTGTGACAAAGATAAATGAGGGAGGGAGGATTCTCTGAAGTGTCCCATGAAGGAGGGTGCACCATTCCGTGGCCGAAAGTGGTGTTGAAAAAATTTAAAGGGATGCCCCCAAACAGTAAAACAAGAGTTACACACAACTGATTACACTGGTAGTCAGCCTTGACCTCCCAGAATATCTTATATGCAGACCAACAAAATGTAAAATGCTGGAAATCAGGTACCATTATTTAACTGTTTGGTCATAGCCACCAAATTATTGAATACAACATTAATTTGAAATGAATACATGATATCAAAGGATGCAGATAAAATAAATCACTGATCATTATTTTGCTGAATACCTTTTAAAAATAATTATGTGGGTCTAATCACAATTGACATCATGACAAAATAGATTACATTTTCAATGACACCAATGTTGCAATCAGCTTTGTCTAACAGGTTTCAAAAGTTCAAGAACAAACAGAGTGATGTGAACCTTTACAAGGATTGTCAACCAAAAGTGTGAACAATCACTGTTTCGACATTGTGGAGCTTACTACTGTGTTGCTCCAATTCTATTATGGTTTTCATCAGGACATTTTCTATTTGTGGACAATTACTGTATGCCCATGCAAATATGATCAGTTTATGCATTCATCATTCTAATATAAAACCATATTCTTGATTTTAGTACAGATTGAAATAGTGTGAGTCCGAGGCAAGGCGCTGGTCTTGGAAGCAGGATCACGCAGAGTAACAGAGGGTTGAATCCTGGATCCATGCCTAGAAACCAAACTCAGGTACAGTATTAGGTGTGCTATAAAAAAATAATTAAATTACATTAAATTAAACACACCCCATACAGAGCTCAATGCATATTTTTTCTAAGTGTTACTATTAGTACTTGCAATAAACTTCCAGTATGTTTAATTTCATCCACCACTCACAAACCAGAAACATTGTCAGAAATCCTTCTCAAGGGACTATTTGCAATCTTATAAATTAGAAGAAAACCACTTTTAATTGTTGTTCCCTCAAAGTATGTTTCTTATCAAGCATTATAAAGACAAACTCAAAAATGCCTTTGCATGGTATCCTCTGTTTGAGAGCCACTATCATCTGGTTCCATGTAGTTTTGCTGTTCCTGAATGTGGTGTCTCTGCAGAGTCGAATGTATGGCATTGGTTCAACCGACTCCTAAAGCCTAATGCTACTACAGCTTTAGGGAACTTAATTTTGCCATAGTGGAGAAATAAATGCCAGCATATCCAAGGGGCATACTGCTCAGATAAAAAAATTGAAGAAGCTAAAGGAACAATTCAAATCAGCCCATCAATAACTACATGTAAATTAAAAAGAGGGTTTTGAGGATCACCCTTCGCCTTGGCAGTTGCTTAAATCCACCATGCTGAAAGGAAAAATGTTGGCACTCTACAATCAGGTTGTTGAATACTACTAATTTATTATTAATATTAATTTCAGATACAGTTGTCACCATATCTAATAACAAATATTTGCTGTGTTTAATGATATTGATGCTTAGTGTCATCTTTACTTAATCCTTAAATGCTGCTGAGTCTTAGGGGTCGATTCATGGAGCAAACGTGCGCCGAAAATCCCAGCGCAAGCAGGCGCAAGGGAGCGCAAGCGCGAGAAACGCAGCGCACGCGCACTTGTGCGATGCAAGGAAGACGCTGCGCGTGTTTCGCGCTGTCCGTGCGCCCAATCCAGCCATGGCGCACGCAGGCATACACGGCGTGCGCTATGCGTGCAGCAAAAGCGCACATAGCGCGGCGCACACAACCAAAGTGGGTGGAACAGTGGGCGTAACACGCGGAATGGGGAATAACGCGTGAAAAAGAAGGCGTAACTGGGGAAGTACTGCAGGGAACTACACGGAACACCCACACGCACGCGAACAACCCGTATTCATGGATTCGAATACGGGAAACCCACGCACGGCAAAAGACGCACACAGGCGTCAACACGTCCGCCACACGAAGGCAGGCGGAAGCGTCCCCGCGCACAGTATAAAAGTGCGCGCAAACAACAAACACGTATATACAGCTATGATGAATGCCCCATTTGTCGCAGCACTGATCGTGGGACACCGCAGGAGGAGGAGAATAGCCAGGGCACGCATTTTCGCACCACGGACAAGCCTTTTTGGGATGCCTGACGACCAGGTCTATGGCAGGTAGAGGTTTCCACCCCACATCATCCTAGACCTGGTCAGGGAGTGGGAAGATGACCTTGCATCCCCACCCTTTGCTCCCAAGCATTGAGCCCCTTGGAGAAGCAGCTCAATGTCCTGCATTTTTTGGCCACTGGGTCATTTCAGCGGCTACTCCCATAGTGGGGGGTCTCACAGGCCACACAGTCACGCTGCCTACACCAGGTCTTGGCAATCTTGACAGCGCGCCCCTCAGTCTGCAGGCACATATACATGCCCAGAACACCCGCAGAAAGGCATGCCGTTGTCCTGGATTTTTTCAGGGTGGCACACTTCCCCAAAGTGCTTGGTGCCATAGATTGCACCCATGTGGCCCTACGTCCACCTAGGGCCACTGAGCACATCTACCAAAACCACAAGCACTGGCATTCCATCAATGTACAGGTGGTATGCGATGCAAAGGGAATCATCACCTCTGTCTATGCAAACTACCCTGGCTCCACCCATGACAGTTTCATATACAGAATGTCCGCCCTGAGTCAGGGCCTGGAAGCTGGGCAGCATGGCGACACATGGCTCCTAGGTGAGTACAAATGCCCTTGCACATGCATGCATGTCACACACACACACACACAAATAAACAAACCCCAATAATCACAACCATTTACACCTCCCCAGGAGACAGTGCCTACCCTCTGAGCAACCACATGATGACGCCAATCCGGAACCCCACCACACCACCCCAGGTAAGATACAACGCCCCCCATATTGCAACCAGGGCCATAGTGAAGCGCTCATTCGGAGTGCTCAAGTCACGTTTCCGCTTCCTTGACCGCTCTGGCGGGCAGCTACTCTATGCACCACCAGTATTGTGCAGGATCATTGTGGCAGCATGTGTCCTGCACAATGTTGCAACACGGCAGGGCGTCCCGGTGGACATAGTGGTGCCCCCACATCCCCAACCACAAGCACAGGCGCTGCCCATCGGAGGGGACAGAGCACGTGGCGAGGAAGCCCGGACCCAGCTTGTGGCCACATTTTTCACCTAAACTCCCACCCCTGCGGAGTGCACACAGGCCTGGCACATACCAGGTGACGGTCGATGATGACAAAGAGACAGTCAACTGTCACAACCCTACCACCCTGAGATAGTTGCCATGGAAGTGCCACATTGTCTGCATCCCTAGCTACTTAAACACAAGCTATCCTGTGTGACCAAAAGGCACACATATGACATGACATGATATGGCCTATACACAAGTATTTCAAGGTGCGATGAGGCAGGGAGGGGGGAACAAGGGAAGACAGACAACGGTACTACTAGACCAGGTGTCATTTAGATTGTGCAAGTGCAGGGGTAGGGGGAAGGGAAAAGTGCAAGGGGAAGGGGAGGGAGTGCAGGACAGGGTAAGTAGACCAAAAAACAAATACATAGGCCAGCTGGTGGCAAAGGTAAGTGCAGACAAGTGCTGGGAAGGGGGGGGGGGCTGTAGGGATAGAGAGACAGTACCGCAGTGCAGG
Source organism: Ambystoma mexicanum (assembly GCF_040938575.1). Taxonomy (NCBI): domain Eukaryota; kingdom Metazoa; phylum Chordata; class Amphibia; order Caudata; family Ambystomatidae; genus Ambystoma; species Ambystoma mexicanum. Next base: position 456,989,287 of record NC_090941.1, on the reverse strand, counting down.
GGTTGCCAGGGAGGCAGTGCAAGTGGAGAGTGGCTGGGCCAGGGACCGAGGTCGGTGAGAGTGGCCCAGTTGCAGATCCAGTGCAGTTCCAGTGAAGAATGTTGCAAGGGAGAGGCAGAGAGAAAGCAGAAGCAAAGAGGAAGGTCTTGAGGTGCATCCTGAACCAGAGATGGTTCCCCTCAAGTTCCAGTGAGGCAGGAAGGCTGTTCCAGAGGGAGGGCCCTGCCGCGGAGAGAGATCTACCCCCAGCTAGTTGCTTTGAGAAGCGGATGACCCTGACATGCAAGGTGTGCATCACACACACCTGCAAAACAGGCCATGGCCATCACTGTTATGTCACTCAAACCCTCCCAAACCACAACATGACATGGCAAGCAATACCCATACACCAACACAGTAACAATAAGGTACACATTGCCATGTCCAAAATGTACAGTGGTATCAGACAATGATGCCTGACCTGGAATCAGATGAAATGACTGACCAACAACCTCCCACCCAAAATAAGTCATTTCCAAATGCATTACAAGAGTTGTAGACGTAACATAACAATGAATGCCTGTCTACATGCACATTGTGCATTGCAAAATCAACACTGCAGCTTCTGTGTGCTGTGTCCTACTCCTGCAACACACTGCTCAGCGCACAGCACAGTGAACAGCCATTGTGTGTGATGCACACCCTGAGCATCACATCTAAGCGACAGACCACATCAAAAAGCAAATTAGGCATGTACAGGATCCATAATGGGTCACAGAACATGTGCTGCAGGGACACAGTGGGCCCCAGAAGGCAAACAGTGTACACGTGGATATGCAAGGGTGGTAGTACATGTAGTGCATCAGAGTGCAAGTGTGTGGGTCAGCAAGGACATGCACTCAACATATGCATGTGCAATCAAGTGACCATCAGTGTTCTCTACACATCACATGTGAACATTCACCATGTGTACACCCCAGCATGTCAAACCATAACTATCCCCTCGCACTTGAAAGGTAAACACAACACATGAACATGCATTGATCAGCAGAACACAACATGTACATAGGATACCACCATTACAATGTCAGGGTTCCCATCACACTGCGGGGCAAGGCAACTATCAACAACAACCCCCCCCTCCCTCACAAATGACCATGACACACTGAACAACTGCACCTGGGTCATGGAGCCTTCAACCCTCAATTCCACCTTGTCACAGGATCACCTTTACCCTTCGTCACCATCTCCCACCTTGTGTGTAAAAGGGTGCCTGCACCCTCAGAATCCACACTCATTTCCAAAATCACAAAATCCAAGGAATAAAAAAGAACCAGAACACCCTCCAGTAGATGACTTGACGTAGCAGTACCTCACAAAGGCCAAGTACTACCACAATGATGCAACAACCAAGGTAGTACAGTAAAACAATGTCACAACAGGATGTGAACCATGTGTGGTACATAACATAGGATGATGCACCATGAACGGATGTGTACTGTCACAGGTCCCGTGTACAGGCGCGGGAGTGTCACGAAACAACCACCCCCACCGTGTCCCGGGTGCCTGCAAGGTCAAACTCACACAGGCCCCTGAGACCCTGGTGGGGAAGGAGGTTCAGGGATATGCAGTCGGGACAGGTGTTGGCACACTGGATAACTGGAATGAGTGGCAGGAGAGGGGAGGAGGAATGACAAATGAAAGTAGGGAATGCACGAAAATGTACTACCTGCATGAACACATACACAATCCAAACAATCTTGGACATCATTGTCATGGCCTTCTGTAGTCCAGGTTTAGGAGTGGCACGAACCAACCACCCCCTCTAGGGTTTTGGCGCCTGCAAGTTCGGGGCTTACACAGGCATCCGCAACCCCAGCGGGGAAAGAGGGTTAGGGAACATTGCTTGGATAAGTACGGGAAGCAGGAACACCGGGTAGAGGGTACAGGGTTCAAAAATGCATCGGATTCCGGGGGACTAGGGGGAAAAAAACATACCAAATTGAATTACACATACATCCATGCATTAGTGCACCCCCCAGCAAACATATGCAGAGCAGTTTGAAAGAAAAACAACAAGACACTTAGCTCTGGTTTTGAGTGCTGGCCTCCTGCCTGCGCACCCTCAGGTCTGGTTACAGGAGCACTGCAATGCTGCAAAGAGAGCCACAGTCAACAACCTGTACGTGCCAATTACACACAAACACACCACCAAACATGCCCCATAGCAACAAACTACTCTACAAACAGACAATCTGGTGTAGATGCTTGGTACCCATATATAACATTACCCCTGTGATGGGTCATACACAGTCAATGCAGTAAGTCAGCCGCCGGTGGGTGCGTGGCAAATGGAACACCAATGTGTCACAATTCACACAACATGCAATGTTCCCTGGGTAAGCAGACATACCCATATAGCAAGCCATGACTTCAGAGCAAGTTGTGTACCACCATGACCGAAACAAAGTTGGCAGTGCATTTATCATAATGTACATGGAAATTAAATGCACTGCACCCGAGTATGTCCCTTGCTGTATGTCCCTGTGAGCTGCCCCTTTCCATGTCTCGGAAGGCTACATGGTTGATCAAGTGCCTCGATGGACCTTGGTGTACCGGAGGGTATGTGCCACTGCCCCTGCAGGTGTCCCAGACAACCTTACAATCAACAGCCATCAGTCCACCAACACATCTGAGCTGCATTGTGTGCTTCAACACCAATATTCGTCCAGGCTCACCCTCAGTGCTGTGACTAAGCCTGCATGTGCAACTCGCCTGGTGCAAGCTTTGCTGTGTTGTGGCCCCCCTGTGCTGCTCACCTTGCCTGGAGTTCCTTTGAACACGTCAGCAGTTCTAGGATGTAGGTGTGCAATCCCTGTGCCTCTGCTTGTGCACACATGCGCATGTGGGCACCAACAAACGTGTCCAGAATTCCGTCGTCCAATGGGCCATGTCTGCTGGCAAAGGTGCTCTGGAGGCTCATCCCCCTGCATAAAGGGCATGAAACACATGATTAATGCTTCAAAGTCATCTGTGTCTGTCTCTTCAGGCATCTCATTACTTGACCATGTCAGAGAGTCACATCATAAATCACACCATCAGTCCGTCTTTCACATCCAAAGTGTGGAACACTATCTACAGCATGAATTGCAACAAGCACGTGTACAGTAAAGATAAGAAACATACTACACAATGCATAGCAATGAATGTACACATTAATCATGAAACACCCCATCTAGCAAAAGCTGAACAGTGGACAATAACACCAAAATCATCCCCACTAGGGGTGTAAACACAAGTCACACAGCACCAGACATGCCACAGAAATGACAGTCGAAAGCCCTTGTGTAAAAGGTTGTGACACCGAACCATCCTTGCGAGCCCATGGATAAGGGAGGCAGGAGTGGCATATGTGAGTCAAGGACCCCAAGCAGCAAACACATACACAAGACAAGCCTGAAGGGCCCAGCTGGATCAGACAGTGGATGCCTTCAAAAGCCACAAAGCACCGCACCGTCACATGAAAGCACAAAAGACAAGCAATTTTAAACTATATTAACTAATTACACTAACTATGGAAAACCTACATTACCTAATTAAACTAACTATCAAACAGAAACATAACTAACTAAACTAAAAGAAAAATCAAAAATGGCCACATACGACCCGGGGGGGACGGGAGGCACCCAGGAGGGGGGAGGTACAGGGTGCTGCTCAACATCCACATGCGATGATGCTGAGCCAAAAAAAAAACCTCAATGGGCTCAAGGCCTGCACAGCCCGACCTATGTGGGAGATAGATGGTCGTCCGAGTCTGGCTCATTCTGTAAAGGAGGACGTGGCACAGTAGCCTGGCCACGCCTAGCCGAAGCTTGCCCCTCGTCGGCAGCAAGTCTGCCGGACGGGTGAGCCTGGTTCTGTGTCGCAATGTGACGTAGGTCTGCATGCAGAACCTCACGTGATACACGTGCTTCCTCTTGCAAGGTAGCACGTGTAACACGGAGTTCCTCCTGCAAGGCCTGGCTGGACAACCGCTGCACCTCCCGGCAAGCCTGTAGCTCAGCCGAGATGGTACGCTCAAGCTGTGCAAACCTCTCCTCTGCCTGCTACCTCTGGGACATCATAAGGACACCCAGAGTGGATATGAGGGAAGCATACTCCTCCCTCAGGACATCCATTTGCGCCTCTGCGTGAGACGACATTTCAGCCTGGCGTGCCCTGTCTGAGGCCGCCATGCCCAGCATGAGCGAGCGGGCCGTGGACCGTGCCACCTGCTGCTGGAGAAGCAACTGCCTAGCAGGGGGAGCACAGATCGGGCCACACGCTCCATGCTCTCAGCGATGTTCTCCATTGCTGCCCTCTGCCGTTCTGAATTGGCAGTCATGTCTTGCTCCCACTCAGTATACTGCGGTTGCGCGCGGCGACCGCGTTGCCAGGCTTGACCCCTGCGGGACCCAAGGACCGGGGGTCCTCGCTGTGTTGGCACCGCCCGCGGCTGCACGACTACATGCCCCCATCGACGTGATGTTCCAGGCACATCAGTGACTGGTGTGGAGGGTGACCCTGCGTCCTGATCCACCACGGGCAGAGGAACCAAGACTGTCCAATCCCTCAGTGCAGGTGTCGCAGACAGAGGAGTGTCCACATCAGAATCACTCACCCCTGACACATGGACTTGATGCTCATCCAACTCAACATGGACGTCAGAGTTGCCATCAAGGCTGGACTCATAGGCAGCCAGAGACAAGATGGACTGTAGCACTTGGGGGTTTTCGTGGCCTACCACCCCACGACCCCCACTAGTGCCGGGTTGATGTAGTGGTAACAACCCTGTGTCTGGCATGACAACACCATCCTCCGCCTCCATTGCGTCATCACCTGAAAAATAGAGAGAAAAAAGGTCACTACACATGTCAGAAGCACACAACACGCACACACACCGACAGCAAACACATTAGGCAGACATGTGACACACAACATATAACCTGGCATGGATGCTGGGTCAACTTTGAATTGCTTCTGTGATCAGACCTGTTGAAAGGTGGCAGTTTCCATGGAAGTGGGTCTATGCAGTGCAGAAAATGTGTATGCCACTCACTGCCTACATGTACAAGGACTCCATGGTGTGTGCCAGGAAATGTGAAGGCAGTGCAATGTCAAATTCAGACATCACCTGCATTGTGCATTCAATGTGTACCATATCTAGAAGCCAAGCACCACTCCACCCCAGTACCAAAGCAGGGATGCCTAGCATGGTATCAAAAGGCTGACCATACACCTGTGTATTGACAGGCGGTGTTGACTGGCATCAACAGCTTAATGTGATTCAAGTGACAACACTGCAAATGATGCTGGGACAGTAAGCAGGACACATGATGAAAACTCTGATTTCTGCCCATGTGTGAAGAAGACACAACAACAGTTGGACAGAGTCATTGGCCATTGAACAGGCTGAGGCATGTGAGCCACACAGATTGTCAGACCCTAAACATGTGTGCAACGCAATACTGAGCCACAGTTGACATGGGAAGGCTGATGAGATGGCAGGCAATGTATGTAACCAAGGACTTGTATTACAGTGATCATCCAGTCAAGGACACATAGGGGCATGCGTGCAATGCACATGCAGCATGAATGGGCACTCATGTCCCTGCGGGACATCTGACCTATGCACAATACAAGTGAGATACCCTGCATCAAGTACTAAGGCTGTACCACACGGCATATGTTTGGCAGATTCTACGCTGGAAGTTAGCATCTACACAGGACGCATGAACAAGAAAGTACACATTGGCAAGATTGAAGAACACCAGTGCAAAGGTGGAACTGGGGTGCAGAGTGGCGGAGGTGGGGCAAGGGAGCATGCCTACATGGAGTCCCCGCATGCAGGCAGAGGAGACATGCATGACGGAAGCATTGCATTACTTACACATCAGAACCATGTACACGTCACATGTAGTGGCAATCATGCACAACACATCCCACAAGTGAAACACACACGTCCTCAACAAACACGCATCAACACTCACTGGACTGGGCATCAAAGTCCAGCATCTCTCCCACTCCTTCGACCAATTCAGGTGGTATGAACTCCGCAACGAGTGCCTCATGCGGAGTGAGCTCTTCCTCCTCTGGTGCAGGCCCACCGCCAGTCACCAGAGTCAAGTTGTAATTAGAGGCACGCTTAGCCTTAGGGCTGCGTTTTATGTCATTCCAACGCTTTTTGCACTCTTGCGCCGTGCGCACCTCATGGCCGAATGAACTGACATGTTCCGCATCATGCTTCCAGTGGGTGTCACGTTGGGCAGCCATAGTCTGACTATTGGCACCCACTAGCATGTCACGGCTGTGGCCCCGGACGTAGTCCAAGAGGAAGTCCAGTTCCTGCTTGCAGAAAGGCTTCTTCCTCGACGTGCAGGAGGTTGTGGCTGTGTGTGGGGTCCCAGCCTGTGCTGCAGGTGCAACCTTCCTCCTCTTGGACTGTGGCGCAGACCCTGGCTGGCTAATGCCGCCCTGACCAGTATGGCCAGTGGGTTCGGTGGATTGAACCAAGGGAGTGGCAGGTGGAGGGATGACCAAAGGCCTGACTTGTGTCAGTGGCAGCTGGGTGCCCACTAATGGACCTTGCGCAGCAACATCAGCTGTGGCAGGGTCATTGACCGCAACGGTCCTGGTTGGCAGACTCACAACCGGGGTGCTGTTGGGTGCATCTGCCCCTGCACTTGCCAACACCCGGCTATTCGGGGCAGCAGATGACATGACTGCCCCAGTGACACATGTCTTGGTCTGAGCAGCCCGGCCTGCCCCTATGGTTTCCCTCCTGGCCTGTTGGAGATCTACCAAGGGCTCCTCAAGTGCCAACGCAGCCTGCGCTGGCAGACCCTGAGCCTGGGTGGCGGTGTCCACAGCTGCACCTGCAGCTACCACTACCCTTGGGCCCGTGGCAGTCGATGGAACGGACTGCCGGGTCACACAGGCGCCAGTGCCAGATGCAGAAGCTGCATCCCCCAGAACCACAGGGGGTGGTGACATGACTGCACTGACACATGGCACAACATTGTGCTCAAGTGGCGCACCCCTGCCTCTTCCCCCTCTGTGGCCGCCCTGGACACCCTGGAGTCCCCCTACTCCCTGGTCACCACGGCCACGTCCCCGACCACGCCCGCCACGAGGAGGACGCCCAGCTGAGGCGCTCCTCACCTTTGGTGGCCTCCCAACCATGGCACAGATGTAGTAGTGCCGGCACAGATGGAGTGGTGCCAATGGGAGGTGTACACCACAATTGACCTTGGCAATTGGGGTGAAGGGGGTGGGAAGCAAGATGTTAACAGCCCCCCTGCACCTGCAAGGCTGTATGTGACCCCGGTGATGTAGTGACGGGTCACGCAATTCTCAGGCACCCCAAAACTGCAGTAAAACCGTGGATGCAACCCAGCAGCCTATGTGCGTGGATTCAACCTCCCGCAGTACGCAGTGGCACCCAGTAACACGAATAACGCAAACGCGTGGGACACCTAGGCTACTATGACATCGAAAATGGGTGCGATACACAGGGGCACCCGCAGTGGGAAAAAGAGCGTGTGCGACTCACCGTCTGACTAGCGCGATGCAGAAAAACACGGGTAGCCAATACCCCCGCCAAAAGAAGAGATACGTCCTTGATAGCTGTGAAGTTGTGATGGCGCGCGAAACAACAGGAAGAAGCAACACACGTCAGTCTCCATGAAAGGCACGTACAGCGAACTGCTGGGCCCGCTCACCTTTAACCCGTGCTGAGGGAAACGCCCACGCGCGTCACGTCACTTACGCGCATGGGCCCTTTCCTCGGATTACACGCGGACTTGCAGTTTTTCACGCGCGCTGAAATGCCCATGCATGCCTGTGCGCGTCACGTCACAGGGGCGCTTGCGCTTGAGGGGCCTTCTGTCCAATGAAATTGCATATGCGTGCAGACGCGCTTACGCGCTAAGGGCCTTTCCTCGAATTACAGGCTGACGTGCAGAATTTTCACATGCCAAATCACTCCGTATCAAGCTGGCCACGCGTAAGCACACGGAAGACCACGCTCCTGCCCAGAAGGCCGAATTACTGCCCCCCAGAGCCCGGAGCACGCTCCCACCTGCCATCTGCTACTGCCTGACTGCCTGCTGCCCACGTGCCCTGCCATTTGCTGCCTGCACATCAGCCAGGGGTGCTGTTGCTGTGACCACCCCTCCTGGAACCGAAGACTCCCGACTGGGATTCCATCGCTCCACAGCCCAGCCCCAGGACCCAGTTGCCCACCCACTCCTGCCTCTGGGGTTGTCATGTCGGGCACTGCAACATCTGGCACCACTGACAACCCCCGGCCAGAGAGGCAGAGGGGCACCAGCTTCAGTGCCAGGGAAGTTGGTGTCCTGGTGGAGCAAGTCCTGGGGCAGTATGATGCCCTCTTCAGAAGTTCCCGCGCCGACAAGGAAGGACGGACTCGGATCTGGACTGACATCGTGACTGCCATCAAGGCGGAGGGGGTGGCAGTCCGCGACTTACAACATGTCAAGAAGTGCTGGGAGGACTTTAGGTCCAGGACCCTGAACAAGGCCCGGCGCCTCTTGAAGGCAGCGGATGCTAAGGGGCGCCGGGGCCACTTGTCAGAAGATCAGATGAGGGTCCTGGAACGCATACCCCAGCGCTCCACGTCCAGGTCCTTGAGAGGCAGACCCGTCTGGAGTCGAGCGATAAGTGTACATGCATCATGATTGTGAGCTGTGCGTGTGGTGATGTTTCAGTAGTGTGCAGGTTGCACATCTGTTTGTATGGGGTCGAGTATGGGTGGGGGTGTACAGGGCCGTGAGGCTAACACATGCGAGGGCTGTATTGTGTGAGACATGGATGGTGCTTGTGTGTGTAGGCTTGCATGCCAAATGCATTTGTGTGGCACACATGTTTGGATGAATGTGTATGTAAGAAGACATGTTTCGTGATGTCACGCATGTATGTTGTTTTCAGCTGCATGTATCAGCACTGTGTACATGTGCATTTGTGTGTATTTGACAAGGGTGCAACAGTGATGCAACATGGATGCATGTGACAGCGGGATGTGGAAGCCTGATTGGCAGATGTGACATGGATGCCCATCTGAACACTGCGATTCTTGGCAGAGGTGTACACATGCATGCAAGTGTGGTGGTGTGTGTACATGTGTAGTGCACTTCCTGTGTTGCATGTGATGTCTGGCTCCCCTTTGGCTGCTGATGCTGTTGTATGTGTATGGATGGTGCTGGCAGTTGCGATATGGCTGTGGTATGGCTCATGTGTGCGAGTTGAAATGATATGTGTGTTGGGGATTGTGATGGCATGTCTGAGGTTTGCCCATGCCACTCATGTACAACTGTCATGTGTGTATGTGTCCATTGTACAGTGCCCTGATGCCTGTGTTTTATTTCTCCCTGTCTGCAGCGTCAACTGATGGAGAGGGCGGAGAAGGTGCTGTGGAGCACAGCGGCGGGGATCCCACCGCCAGCCGGAGACGCAAGGCCCGGCACCCTCCCATGTTGTGATCTCGTCGGGGAGTGAGGAGTCCGGTGCCGCGTCCCAGGCCGCAGCTGCTGGGGGGAGGTCCAAGAGGCGGAGGTTGGAGTTGGACTCCTCGGCAACAAAAGGGGCAGCTGGGACCCCACAGGGCCCAACGGGGAAAGATGGCACGGAGTCATCCAGGTTGGTGGGGGGTTTGGTGGAGGAGGAGGCCGTGCAAGCAACAGAGATGGGGTCTGGAGGTGGGGATCCCACTGGTGCTAGTGGTGCAGTGCAGGACCAGGGACAGGAGGCAGCACAGGCCACCGCGGAGGTGCCTGTGTGCAATCCTGTCCCTGATCCTGTCCCTGCATCATCTTGCACCAGCAGGGATGCCTACGTCCAGACCCGTTTTCAGGCAGGGGATGAGCTCACGACAACTGGCCTTCCTCTGCCTGCGGACGTGGCTATCCGGGTCCGGGTTGAGCCTGTCCTGACTGGTGTGGCGTTGCGTCAACGGGCCATGCGAGGTGACCTGCAGTCTTTTCATGAGGAGACTGCACGTCATCTCGAATGGCTCATTGACCGTGTCGGCCTACTGGGACAGGTCACCCAGGCCGGATTCCTCCGTTTGATGGGGCTTGCTGCGACCTCCTCCTCAACTGAACCCCCTATGCGCCAGTCGTCCTCTGTGCCATCTTCCCACCCATCAGTTACCTGGGTGCCCTGTGGAGCTGCCTCTGACGGTGCGGCCAGGCTGGTGGAGGAGGCATCCCTGCCACAGTCGGGAGTCGGACGTCCAGCAGGGGTGGCCACATCAACGACTGCACCCCAGCAAGCGGAGGATTTGCAGGCAGCAGGAGGCAGTGCACGGGCAGAGGCACAGCAGCAGCAGCAACGTGGTGGGAGCCATGAAGGCTCGGGGCCTTCAACATCGGAGGGGCAGGCATCGGCCGGAGGGCAGGAGAACCCAGGACAGAAAGTGTCTTCCGTGTGGCAGCGGTTGGGCCACGCCATAGATGCGGAGCGGCAGCGGGCGGAAGAGGCACGGCTCACGATGGTCAGGGCGGAGAACTCCATGCGGAGGGCCCTGAGGGGGGCCGAGTGCCTCGAGGCAATCCGCAGGGGGTTGGAGGTGGACACGTCGACGGCCCTGCGGACCCACGAGGCCATGGAGGAGGACCGCCTCCGGGACATTGAGCAGGAGTTTGATGATGCCCTGGCCCAGGACATCCAAAAGTGAGCCGTCAGACTAGCCCGCTGCCCTTGTACATAGTTATGTAGTTAGTGTTAGGTTTCCTTTGTTTTTGAATTTTTTTTGGACCTTGGACAATGGGCCACATTTTTGTATATAGTTTTTTTTATTAGTTAGTGTTGTTAGATAGGTTTCATTTCTTTTGTTGGGATAATGGACCCTGGCTTGTTCATCGGTACATAGTTCACTGTTAGATTTTCTTTTTCTTTTACAATTTACCCATGGAGCAATGGCTTTCAATTATAATTTTCCATTGGATTTTCTTTTGTGGACAGTGACTTTGGACACCATTTCTTTGGATTATGATTTTTGGTTTTGCTTTTTTTTCACGGACATGCTTCTTTTCATTTTGTTACATTCCCATTTCTGTTTGTTTATTTTTGATTCAATTTATGTTTCCTTTAATACATATTTTGTGATCAAACTTCAATGTGTAATATCATTTCATTGGTTTCATGCATATCATGATATGGGTTTTGAGATTCACTGACACCCATTGGGTGTATGTGAGGGACATGTGTTTGTTTCCAAACTTGCAATTGGTGTTTTATCATGTTATTGTCATTTCTAAGTGGGTGGATGCAATACATAGGGACCAGGGATCTAGATTGTGATGACATGTTGGCTGGGGAACATGAGTTGGGGCCTGCTGGCAGGTGCCCCACAGTGCTGGGGGGTGGGGCTGCAGGGGAACATGAGTTCGACATGAGTGGGGGCCTGCTGGCAGGTGCCCCACAGTGCTGGGGGGTGGGGGTGCAGGGGAACATGAGTTGGACATGAGTGGTGGCCTGCTGGCAGGTACCCCACAGTGCTGGGGGTGGGGGTGCAGGGGAACATGAGTTGGACATGAGTGGGGGCCTGCTGGCAGGTGCCCCACAGTGCTGGGGTGGGGGTGCAGGGGAATATGAGTTGGACATGAGTGAGGGCCTACTGGCAGGTGCCCCACAGTGCTGGGGGGTGGGGGTGCAGGGGAACATGAGTTGGACATGAGAGGGGGCCTGCTGGCAGGTGCCCCACAGTGCTGGGGGGTGGGGCGGTGGGAGACATGGGTGGGGGCCTGGTGGAGGCTGCCCCTGGTGGCTGGGGGGTGGGGGTGATGGGAGACATGAGTGGGGGCCTGGTGGAGGCTGCTCCTGCACTGCTGGGGGGTGGGGGAGATAGGGGACATGAGTGGGGGCCTGTTGGAGGCTGCCCCTGCACTGCTGGGGGTGGGGGTGGTGGTAGACATGTGTTGGGGCCTGGTGGAGGCTGCCCCTGCACTTCTGGGGGGTGGGGGTGATAGGGGACATGAGTGGGGGCCTGGTGGAGGCTGCCCCTGGAGGCTGGGGGGTGGGGGTGATGGGAGACATGAGTGGAGGCCTGGTGGAGGCTGCCCCTGCACTGCTGGGGGGTGGGGGTGATGGGGACATGAGTGGGGGCCTGGTGGAGGCTGCCCCTGCACTGCTGGGGGGTGGGGGCGGTGGTAGACATGGGTGGGGGCCTGGTGGAGGCTGCCCCTGCACTGCTGGGGGGTGGGGGTGATAGGGGACATGAGTGGGGGCCTGGTGGAGGCTGCCCCTGGTGGCTGGGGGGTGGGGGTAGTGGGAGACATGGGTGGGGGCCTGGTGGAGGGTGCACCACAGTGCTGGGGGGTGGGGGTGTAGGGGAACATGAGTTGGACATGAGTTGGGGCCTAATGGCAGGTGCCCCACAGTGCTGGGGGGTGGGGGTGACAGGGGACATGAGTGGGGGCCTGGTGGAGGCTGCCCCCGGTGGCTGGGGGGTGGGGGTGATGGGAGACATGGGTGGGGGCCTGGTGGAGGCTGCCCCTGTACTGCTGGGGGGGTGGGGGTGATGGGGGACATGAGTGGGTGCCTGGTGGAGGCTGCCCCTGCACTGCTGGGGGGTGGGGGGGTGGTAGACATGGGTGGGGGCCTGGTGGAGGCTGCCCCTGCACTGCTGTGGGGTGGGGGTGATAGGGGACATGAGTGGGGGCCTGGTGGAGGCTGCCCCTGGTGGCTGGGGGGTGGGGGTGGTGGGAGACATGGGTGGGGGCCTGGTGGAGGGTGCACCACAGTGCTGGGGGGTGGGGGTGCAGGGGAACATGAGTTGGCCATGAGTTGGGGCCTGCTGGCAGGTGCCCCACAGTGCTGGGGGGTGGGGGTGATGGGAGACATGAGTGGGGGCCTGGTGGAGGCTGCCCCTGCACTGCTGGGGGGTGGGGGTGATGGGAGACATGGGTGGGGGCCTGGTGGAGGCTGCCCCTGCACTACTGGGGGGTGGTGGTGATGGGAGACATGTGTGGGTGCCTGGTGGAGGCTGCCCCTGCACTGCTGGAGGGTGGGGGTGGTGGTAGACATGGGTGGGGGCCTGGTGGAGGCTGCCCCTGCACTGCTGGGGGGGGCGTGATAGGGGACATGAGTGGGGGCCTGGTGGAGGCTGCCCCTGGTGGCTGGGGGGTGGGGGTGATGGGAGACATGGGTGGGGGCCTGGCGGAGGCTGCCCCTGCACTGCTGGGGGGTGGGGGTGATGGGAGACATGAGTGGGGGCCTGGTGGAGGCTGCCCCTGCACTGCTGGGGGGTGGGGTGGTGGGAGACATGAGTGGGGGCCTGGTGGAGGCTGCCCCTGCACTGCGGGGGGTGAGGGTGGTGGGAGACATGGGTGGGGGCCTGGTGGAGGCTGCCCCTGCACTGCTGGGGGGTGGGGGTGATAGGGGATATGAGTGGGGGCCTGGTGGAGGCTGCCCCTGCACTGCTGGGGGTTGGGGGTGGTGGGAGACATGGATGGGGGCCTTGTGGAGGCTGTCCCCCGCACTGCTGGGGGTGGGGGTGGTGGGAGACATGGGTGGGGGCCTGGTGGAGGGTGCACCACAGTGCTGGGGGGTGGGGGTGCCGGGGAACATGAGTTGGACATGAGTTGGGGCCTGCTGGCAGGTGCCCCACAGTGCTGGGGGGTGGGGGAGATGGGAGACATGTGTGGGGGCCTGGTGGAGGCTGCCCCTGCACTGCTGGGGGGTGGGGGTGATAGGGGACATGAGTGGGTGCCTGGTGGAGGCTGCCCCTGCACTGCTGGGGGGTGGGGGTGGTGGTAGACATGGGTGGGGGCCTGGTGGAGGCTGCCCCTGCACTGCTGGGGGATGGGGGTGATAGAGGACATGAGTGGGGGCCTGGTGGAGGCTGCCCCTGGGGGGTGGGGGTGATGGGAGACATGGGTGGGGGCCTGGTGGAGGCTGCCCCTGCACTGCTGGGGGGTGGGGGTGATGGGAGACATGAGTGGGTGCCTGGTGGAGGCTGCCCCTGCACTGCTGGGGGGTGGGGGTGGTGGTAGACATGGGTGGGGCCTGGTGGAGGCTGCCCCTGCACTGCTGGGGGGTGGGGGTTATAGGGGACATGAGTGGGGGCCTGGTGGAGGCTGCCCCTGGTTGCTGGGGGGTGGGGGTGATGGGAGACATAGGTGGGGGCCTGGTGGAGGCTGCCCCTGCACTGCTGGGGGGTGGGGGTGATGGGGGACATGAGTGGGGGCCTGGTGGAGGTTGCCCCTGCACTGCTGGGGGGTGGGGGTGGTGGGACGACATGGGTGGGGGCCTGGTGGAGGCTGCCCCTGGTGGCTGGGGGGTGGGGGTGATGGGAGACATGAGTGGGGGCCTGGTGGAGGCTGCCCCTGGTGGCTGGGGGGTGGGGGTGATAGGGGACATGAGTGGGGGCCTGGTGGAGGCTGCCCCTGCACTGCTGGGGGGTGGGCGTGGTGGGAGACATGGGTGGGGGCCTGGTGGAGGCTGCCCCTGCACTGCTGGGGGTGGGGGTGGTGGGAGACATGGGTGGGGGCCTGGTGGAGGCTGCCCCTGGTGGCTGGGGGGTGGGGGTGATGGGAGACATGAGTGGGGGCCTGGTGGAGGCTGCCCCTGGTGGCTGGGGGGTGGGGGTGATAGGGGACATGAGTGGGGGCCTGGTGGAGGCTGCCCCTGCACTGCTTGGGGGTGGGGGTGGTGGGAGACATGGGTGGGGGCCTGGTGGAGGCTGCCCCTGGTGGCTGGGGGGTGGGGGTGATGGGAGACATGATTGGGGGCCTGGTGGAGGCTGCCCCTGCACTGCTGGGGGGTGGGGGTGATAGGGGACATGAGTGGGGGCCTGGTGGAGGCTGCCCCTGCACTGCTGGGGGTGTGGGGGTGGTGGGACGACATGGGTGGGGGCCTGGTGGAGGCTGCCCCTGGTGGCTGGGGGGTGGGGGTGATGGGAGACATGAGTGGGGGCCTGGTGGAGGCTGCCCCTGGTGGCTGGGGGGTGGGGGTGATAGGGGACATGAGTGGGGGCCTGGTGGAGGCTGCCCCTGCACTGCTGGGGGTTGGGGGTGGTGGGAGACATGGGTGGGGGCCTTGTGGAAGCTGCCCCTGCACTGCTGGGGGGTGGGGGTGGTGGGAGACATGGGTGGGGGCCTGGTGGAGGGTGCACCACAGTGCTGGGGGGTGGGGGTGCAGGGGAACATGAGTTGGACATGAGTTGGGGCCTGCTGGCAGGTGCCCCACAGTGCTGGGGAGTGGGGGTGATGGGAGACATGAGTGGGGGCCTGGTGGAGGCTGCCCCTGCACTGCTGGGGGGTGGGGGTGATAGGGGACATGAGTGGGGGCCTGGTGGAGGCTGCCCCTGGTGGCTGGGGGGTGGGGGTGATGGGAGACATGGGTGGGGGCCTGGTGGAGGCTGCCCCTGCACTAATGGGGGTGGGGGTGATGGGAGACATGAGTGGGTGCCTGGTGGAGGCTGCCCCTGCACTGCTGGGGGGTGGGGGTGGTGGTAGACATGGGTGGGGGCCTGGTGGAGGCTGCCCCTGGTGGCTGGGGGTGATGGGAGACATGGGTGGGGGCCTGGTGGAGGATGCCCCTGCACTGCTGGGGGGTAGGGGTGATGGGAGACATGTGTGGGGGCCTGGTGGAGGCTGCCCCTGCACTGCTGGGGGGTGGGGGTGGTGGGAGACATGGGTGGGGGCCTGGTGGAGGCTGCCCCTGGTGGCTGGGGGGTGGGGGTGATGGGAGACATGATTGGGGGCCTGGTGGAGGCTGCCCCTGCACTGCTGGGGGGTGGGGGTGATAGGGGACATGAGTGGGGGCCTGGTGGAGGCTGCCCCTGCACTGCTGGGGGTGTGGGTGGTGGTAGACATGGATGGGGCCTGTTGGAGGCTGCCCCTGCACTGCTGGGGGGTGGGGGTGGTGGGAGACATGGGTGGGGGCCTGGTGGAGGCTGCCCCTGGTGGCTGGGGGGTGGGATGTGATGGGAGACATGATTGGGGGCCTGGTGGAGGCTGCCCCTGCACTGCTGGGGGGGTGGGGGTGATAGGGGACATGAGTGGGGGCCTGGTGGAGGCTGCCCCTGCACTGCTGGGGGGTGTGGGTGGTGGTAGACATGGGTGGGGGCCTGGTGGAGGCTGCCCCTGCACTGCTGGGGGGTGGGGGTGGTGGGAGACATGGGTGGGGGCCTGGTGGAGGCTGCCCCTGGGGGTGCAGGGGGACATGCGTTGGTGGGCAGTAGTGCAAGGTGACATGTGGTTTGGCTGGGGTGCATGGCCATGGTGGATGGGGTGCCTGCAGGACATGTGCAGGGTAGGCCCCTGTGGTGTGGGCCACCTGCAGGGGCCGTGGAGGGTGTAGAGGGAACACCTGGGAGGACCCACACGTGCAATTCACGTGTGGTGCTCCCCGCGCACCCCTGTAATACACGTACCCTGATGGAATTGCGTGTGATACTTTCCGCGCACCCCTGAAATACACGTACCCTGCTGATTTTGCGTGTGATACTTCCCGTGCACCCCTTGAATACACGTACCCTGCTGTTTTTGCGTGTGATACTTCCCGCGCACCCCTGGAATACACGTACCCTGATGGAATTGCGTGTGATACTTCCCGCGCACCCCTGGAATACACGTACCCTGCTGATGTCGCGTGTGAAACTTCCCGCGCACCCTGAAATACAAGTAGCCAGGACATTCGCGTGTGGAACTTCCCGCGCACACCTGATATACACGTACCCTGCTGATATTGCGTGTGAAACTTCCCCCGCAACTTAAGATACACGTAGCCAGGACATTCGCGTTTGGAACTTCCAGCGCACCCCTGGAATACTCGTACCCTGCTGATATCGCGTGTGAAACTTCCCGCGCACCCCGAAATACACGTAGCCAGGACATTGGCGTGTGGAACTTCCCGCGCACCCCTGATATACAAGTACCCTGCTGAATTCACGTGTGAAACTTCCCGCGCACCCCTGATGTACACGTACCCTGATGGAATCGTGTGTGGAACTTCCAGCGCACCCCTGAAATACACGTACCCAGCTGAAATGACGTGAGGTACTTCCCGCGCACCCCAGTGATACACGTAGCCCGCTTGCCGTGCTGGTACAGGGTTAGCGCAGCCCTTTGCGCTGGATTGGGGATTTTGATGGCTTTTCCCTGCACGAGAAGCATTCTTGGGGGCGTAACTGGCGCTGCTGCAGGATCGCTGCGCCACTGTGCGCCACGGCTGGTTTTGGTAGCTGGAATCCATGAATACTCTGTGCGCCGAAATGGATTTTAGCGCACGCGGCTGGCGCGAGCCGCGTGCGCCACTTGTGCGCTAAATTCTATGAATTACCCCCTCAATATCAAAACCAAACTAGTGAATGCAAAAGGATCAAAATAATAGGTAATTCCATTTATTATAAATATTATGCCCACAACTCACTTTGATCAAACAGTATATTCATATCTACTCCCCAACAATGTAGTGCTATCTGTTGGAACACAAAACACAAACCATTCAACATATTTATCAGTATTTTGCAATTTGTTTTTGTAGTGGTTCACCAATGGTTTGTCATTGACATTGTTGTAAATACCTGATTTATGTTCCGAGATTCTCTGTTTTATAGGTTGTATTGCTTTTCCCACATATAACACATCACATGGACAACGGATAATGTAGATCCTGTTCGAGCTATTACAATGTTTGTGGCCCACCAAAGTCCATTTCACATTCTGATAGTCAAAATATGTAACTGTTTTCATAAATTGACATGCTCCACAGTTGCCACATATGTACTGACCTTTTATGGGTTCCAGTCGTCACAAATTGGTCTGAATTTGATATTTTACAATGTATGTATGTACCAATATGTGATGCAAATGAGTGCTCTTTTTAATGGCAGGAGTTTTCATTTTTCTGGGATAGCACGCCCGGTTGTTTTAGCAAATGTCATTGGCAGTATAGATGTTCTTATGGTGTTACTTTCAGGACTAAAAGTCGTCACAAGCACCAGTCTTTCAATGTTAGATTTGATTTGTGTTGTTAAACGTAATTGACAATCCAAGTGTGTAGTCTCTTTTTGGCTTTTTAAAAAGTAATTTTGTGCAGATACTTGCTATTTTGAAGTCGACTTTGTAGATCATCTGCATGTTTCTGATAATCACCCCTTGTTGAACAGTTATGCCTTACAAGGTGGCATTGTCCTTATGGTAAATTAATCTTTAACCCTGCAGGGTAGAAATAGATATAGTGTAAACAGCTTTTCTTGTCTGTGGGTTTCCTATAAAGTTTAGTGTGCAACTTGTTTTCCCTTTTGAACGCATATACAGTTAAGAATGGCAATCGTTCTGTGTAAAAAAAAACTTTGAAAAGAATGCGAATTTGCATCAAAGGCTGAAACATTCTTCTAACATATCAAACTCACAGCAGACTGTGACAGCTCTTTGGGGCTGTATACCTTAGGGAGAGAACAATTATGACCCCCCAAAACTGACATCATTACCTTAATCTTTGAAGAAAAATGCCCCATTTTAATCAAATTACAAAAACAAAGAAATTATACCTACATCTGTTTGAAGTGGATTATATCTGTTCACCAGAGGCGTTGCTGAGGGGGGGTAAGGAGGCTATAGCCCTGGGTCTTTTGTGTGTAGCCCAGGATAGAAGCTCAGTGACTAAACCCAAAAGTTTAGCTAGCCCTGAGATCTGCCTTTTCCAGACCTAGCAACACCTCTGCTTCTCACATTACATAAAGGATTTATAGAGAATTGTTGTTTTGATCTATTAATTAGATCTTGAAAAAGTGGCCAAGTAAATTCAGAATGAAAAATGGCAAAACTCGCAAAGATTGTGCAGCGCAAGTATGTTTTATTCAAACCGATGTATTTTCAACAGGTGATGCTTGTAATAATATCAGCAAGGATAAAATTTCAAAGGGCATATGTTCTTTTTCTTCAGAATTCATATAAAGAGAGTTCTATTTAATGTGATTTTTATACTATAATACACACAGAAAATAAAGGCAAAATAGACATTGCACTGGGTTTCTTCAAATTCATAAAAGCAACAAATATGAGGCTTGAGTAGGGTTCCAAAAACAAGTAAACCGGGAGCTACCACAGGATCTTGTTTGTGTTCCATGTTCAAATTCAAATACGTGTAGGCCTATGGCCAATGGATTACATATGTTTTTCAGCAATGATTCCTTTTCAAAATCCGGAAGCTTTACCACCCTGTGTGTCAAACTGTCTATGAAAAATGCAGCTGGCAGCCATGTTAACATGTATTTCCACACTCTCAGTACAGGGATGTTAAACCTTTGTAATCAGATACGTGTTGGATCAAAATAAGTACCAACGTTGTGTAAGTGATTTCAATCAGGCACACACCCAAGTCACGCCCAGCCTGTAGTGCACAAATTATCACACCCTTCCCCTGAGACCCCCCTGTCACACTGAACTAGGAATCAGGTTGGTTTGCAAGGGTAAATATTTATTTACGTATTTCGAATTGAGATCACATTATATTTTAATAGGTGAACAACCATCACCAATGGGGTGATAGAACACTGAATAATGTCTTTAATGCACTAGGAGTCAAATAATGAACAAAACAACAAATGCAGCACAGGAAAGAATACGGTTGTGTTGGTTTGGAACAGATAGTACTATGGTTAGAGGTTCCCCCTGCAACACCCCTCAACCCACCAATAGGCAATTTAAAAAGAGGTGAGGAAAGAGCATGTATTCAGAAATAACACAAATCAAACAGAATGTCACTCCCACCTTCACCCTTCAAACACAAGAGAAAAATGGAATTGACTTTTCAACTGTCAGCTTGGCTTTCAAATTGTCTTGAGCAAAAAACACCAAATGTGGTCAAACATACTTAAATTATTATAAATCCATTCCTATGGGAGCCACTTTGAACAGATGCAAACAGTCACCAGCAATGATTTAGTCAGAAGAAAACATTTGAAATCTCAAAGTCAAAGTAGGAAATAATTTAAAGCTAATTCACATGTGTAAAATTTCTCAGAATGTCAAATTGCTGCAAACTTTTCCTTATGCGATTTTCGCTATAACGGGCCAATCACACTGTTGTATGGATAGCTAAGGATGTTAGGTAAGTAGGAGTTGAAATTTCGCTTCGATCATAAAAACAGAGGGAGTTATAGAGGTCTTAGTAAAAATTGTTTTGGCAAAATAGGCGCAAGAATTAAAACAGCAATGTGCTTTTGAAAATGACAGATGGGTTTGATTACACTCTATTATGACTATTAAAAAGAGAATGCCACATATGGATCTTACAGTCACGTGATCAGCGTAACCCGCCTGTTGTGGATACTCTACTTCTTCCTGGGATTTACTTTAGTTATTAAAAAAAAAACGCTAGGGAGTTAAAACTGGGGAGACAACCAGTGCAAGAAAGATTCTAACAATACTATGGTTCTGAATTAAAAATGGGATGGGTTGGAGATTGGGATCATGTAAAACAGATATGTTATGGGTCACAGTTCTTCCTATTAATACTTTCAGCATAAGTTAGTAAATTGGACCGTCAGTTCTGGTCATGGATTGGGTCTGTCAAGGAAGGACAGCACATCAGGCGCGGGACTGGATCAGCTAGGCCGGTCACCGGATTTGCACAGGATCTGCCCTTCTTGTTTGTGGGTATTTCAAATCAGCTGGATAGAGAGTTCCTCAGGCAGGCCTTGTGGTATCAAGCCAGAGATTTTCAGGATACTAGTTCAGAAGGCCTTCCCACACCACAGCGCTTCACTGGGTTGCGAGAATAATTTTGAGGATTTAGGCCTTGATGAAAGTCAATAGTTCTCTCCTGCTTGACAAGAGTCTTGGAATCTGCATCTGGAAGGATGTTAAAGGTTGGATGTAGCATGCTGGATCAGAGTGCTTCGCCGGAATCAGGAAGGTGAGTGAATAAGTGAGTCTCTTTGTGTTGTCAGCTGTCTCTACTTAACCTTTCAAAATGACATCACACAATGGGTGTATGGGCCGGCTTAACTAAGCTTGCCCCTTTGAGCTGGGATTGGATCAATACCTCATCTGCACCTTGCATTTGAGTGATTGGATCAAGGCCGGATGATGTCACATTTATGGTTTAGCTTTACAGTCCTTAGAAACCTCCCCTTAGCCACTAGTGCCAAATCATATTGTATCCTAAATAGACATTTCTACTTTGGTCACCTCTACACAAATCACACACAAAGATTCCATATTTTATGTAGCATCTGCTCATCAAAATCACCAACTGTGGGATCTTGTTTCACCTTTCTAAAGAATGTTGTCCCTTTCCCCATGAACACATTTTCCAAATTTTCTGCAAATTACCACAAATGTGTACGTTTACCATTGTGATGTGTGTGTACATTTTAGCAATTCTAGCATTAACACAGTTCACATAATACCACATATATTGCCATTCCTGCACAGAATATGTTACACAGTTATATCGCCTCTTGAAACATACAGCCAAAAATTAGACTAACTGATCTGTCCTTTATATATCTTTCACCACTTTCAATCACAAGTTATGAGTCTCTAAAAATTGTTCATTGTTCATTCTTAACAGCAAATGGCCCGCCCATTTGTCTCTCCCTGGAGTCCAGTAACGGCCCCCTCCTTTGGGGACTTCCTTCCAGGAGCAACTTACGACCCTTTCACACCTCCGTTTCCTGGACTGAAGGATCTGCCATTGTTCATTCTTTTTCTGTAGACAAGAGTCTGGCCTAACCCACAATTATCATATATCAGTGAGTTTCTGCTGAAAGGATTTCCCTCCCCTTGGAAGAAACCTGTTTTTCCACTTTTTGCAGCTCAGCCGGGCTAATTGATTCTTAACTTCTTCAATCCAGGAGAAACCAAACTTGTTGCATCAAACATAAATACATTACTTTCTTAGCTTTAAATCTGTGGGATCAAAAACACAACTGAGATCTGTATTTCTTTTAGCAACAATCCTTTTATGTTTTCTAACCCAGCAGACCTTTAGTTTAGATACTTTGAAGTTTCATCAGGAGCTCATCTGACAGCTGTCATCCACAGATAGCCCAGTGTACTGCACACAGATTTTGATAAGAGCTGTCAGTTTACAGACAATCCAGTTTGTCTGAGGAAATGTTTTGCTCTTTACACTTCAGGACTTTGTATATACACCATGCTTCATTAGATTACATGAATTTTAGTGCCATGCAAGATTTTTTAATGTTGAGAAGTGTTGTGTATAGGCATTTTGGAGTTTTTAGCAACAAAGCAAATGTCATTTATAGGCACATTTTGGATTTTCTCTTGCAAAGCGCTGCTTCTCCCTCTGCACTCTGTTTGCTGGTCATGGAGCCCACTGGCACATTTTCCGCAGTGTGTGCTCTAACCCACCACGCATGCACCATGGGTGGCAGGTTGTGCATCCATCTTTTTGTGCATTTAAACACACAGTTTTGAAGGTTTTTGAGCACACAAGAGGTTTGCCCCCATTGTTGCTGTTTATTGCACCATACTATCAGAGTAATGCCACATAAGATAGCAAAGTGGGTCAATACATCCCACAATTGTCTATCCATATTATAATAACAACTATTAATATACAAAATGATTGTATTGTATTCACGCAAACAATTATTAATAAACACTGTGTACACAACTAGTCAAATAATTGAAAGACTAGCAATATCATAAAGAGCATTTGCGGATGCAGTTACCTTAGATCAAAAATGCATTACAAAAAGTCACACATAAATGCATAAGAGAAATAAATACCCGATATATCCATATGAAAAATTATACAGTTTGGTGCTCATTTGCAGTCTTATGTTTCCAATTAAATCGTGCATTACATGGTCTGTATTCAAACCTGAAATTGCTTCAGTACTTGTATTAATCCAAATCAATCCAAATGAATCAAAATGTATTCCCTTTTGTAAAGAGACAAATCTGTCTGCAGTATGTGAACTGGGATGTTCAGAACTTCAAAAACAATTTCTTCCAGGTTCCTGCATGAGTTCTCCCGGTGCCAATGAAGCATCATCAGTATCTCATATTGCTATTCCTTATATCCCTCAAAGGTCCAAATATTCTATTTTCAGGGGATGAATTAGACTTCCAATTTAGGGCTTATGGATGTATATTTCCCTAGGAACACTGAGCATGCAGTTCATTCTGAAAAGGCAGCACCACACACATGATTAGGTATATTACAGGTATATTACAAGGCTGAGACACAAGAAGACACAATTGATTGGCACAAATTGTATAAGACCAGAAAGATGTGTGCGTGTGATGTTAAACCCTCTTTGGAGCACAGCCATACCCAGTGATGCAGATGAGTGACACGTCATATATGAAGGTGCAGCTTGGTTTCACCTGAGAACTGAAAGCAATGTCACATGCAATAACATTAACCAGGCTGCAACTGATTACAGATGGTGGAGTGATCCATTCAACATTTTCTACTATGCCACGTAGTTGGGCAAGTGGAATTGTACAAGCAAGAGGTGTGGGGCTGTTGAAAATGTACTGACGGTCAAGGAATGTTCCATTAGGAAGTGTACTCTTTAAATTTAACAGAATAAATGTATGTGAATGTCCATTGTATGTAATGAAATGTAATATCATTTGTAAAGCACAAAAACCACATCCCGGAGGCATCTGGGCACTAGCAAAACTAGTAAGGAGGGGAAAGATAAAAGCCTGACAGAGAAACAGGCCCCACTGAGCTCCGAACAAGAAAGTCTTAAGTGTTCTGCGGTATTGGAGGTTGTCTGGCATCTCCCTTAAGGGACCTGGCAGGGAGTTCCGCAGAGTAGGGGCGAGCACTGAAAAGGAGCGTCCCCCAGCTCGGGCTTTACCGAACCGGAGGACTATCAACAGATTTGCTGAGGAGGATCAAAGGATATGCCGCAGGCAGTAAGGAGTAAATCTAGCTTGAAGAAAAGAGGGTCCTGCATGAAAAAAGCATGATGAACAATACAAAATGTGTTAACTGTTATCCTGCTCTTCAATTTAAGCCAGCAGTGAAGCTTGACCAGCAAGTGAAATTCGGAGGACCAAAATGGTGCATTCAGCACCAGGCATGCAGCAGCATTTTGGAGGACCTGGCCTTGTCGGGACCCAGACGGGCTCAGATGGGCATGTCGTTTGCGCGCCGTTGGCAATCATCAGGCGTGCCCGATGCCCTGCCAGCTGCACATGCGCATTCATGTCTCCTGCCACATAAGTGCTCACGGGAAGATCATCTGGCTCGTCGTGTAAGCCAAGTGACAGCAATCAAGGAAATACTGCCGTTCGCAAAGCAAAGTACTCAGATCTAGAATAGATTAGCAGCAAATTGGGGACCAGGGTAGGAACAAGCAAATTAATAAGCACACTTGTCGAGAATAAATGAAAAGGTATTAAAAAAATATGTGTCTCATTGTGTAAAACCATAAAATAAAATAAAACAATCTGTTCTCTTGGTGCCAATGTCGCTTGCTGGGGATTCTCTACTGGTTTCCTTGTTTGTTTCTCTCGAGTTGCATTGAAATAAGCCTTTCTCTGCTACCCACTGATGTTCTGAACCGATTTTTGATTTATTTGCAGTACTGGCACTGCACATACACAAATCAAACCATACACAGCAAACTCTTACAGCTATTGATTTCTTATTTACACATGCTACAGTTTCCACATTTGACAAGATTCAGTGGCAGCTGTTGTACCCAACAGGAGACTTGGACAGAGGATTATATCAGTGGAAGAGATTTTGTGTGAGTGATAAAGGGGTTTTCAGACACGTAGCACTTAATGCATCATCGAGATTAAAAGTGCAAGTGTGTTTTCAAGATCAGGAAAATATCTTTACACTGTTCGTTTAATTCCATAATAATTCTCAACTGATGACTCATAGCACTATGAGCTTGCCTTTTCTGAAGAGCATCCATTGGTACATCATATATTTACATCCGAAGAACAGATGTATGTCTGTATTTTCAACACTTTAACAAGATTATGCCTATCCTCTTTGTATTAGTCTGTCAGTTGTATATTTAGTTGTGTAATCAAACAAATTCCAGTTGGAACAATTACTGTGTCCTTGTAAGTAGTCTCTATATGGTATAGTCTTTACCCATGTTTGTGGATGCGCACTCTGTGCATGTAAAATGGAGTTTGTTGCAGGCTCTTTGATGTGTCACTTAGTTTTAATCTGATCCTTTTGTATTCACACAGACACAACTGAGAGGCATATCTGTGTGGTGCTCAACTTCTTGGTCAGTTGGATACTGCTAATTTAAGTAATCAACAAAGGTCTGTCATATTTCTGCAGCATTATCAATAGCAATGAATATATCAACTATGAAGCACGTCTAAAAGAATATATGTGGCAACGGGTTACATTGTTGTGAAAATAAACTCTGTTTTCTCTTATGGTTAAACATAAAGTAATGATTATTAAGTGGCTCTTCTAACATGTAATAGATGATCCCATGCCATTGCTAATGATTCTTCACGGAGGAAAGATATAATGATGATTATGTATTTAGTCATGACATATATTTTTGACATAACTGCACATGGTGCATGCAAGAACTTCCTTTGACCATCATCGATAGGGCCAGCATTTTACAAATGGTGCCTGGATTCTCAAATTGGCATCTGTGAATGGTGTACGGTGGTGTGTCTCAATACACTCTAACGCATATAATGCAACAGCTCTCATTCACCCTCACTAATATGGTCACCTCTCTTGGTTGAAATGCTATTTTATTATTATTATTTTTTTGTATTACATTTTCAAAAGGCCCATGAATAAAACTAAGGCATGTGCATATCTCCTATAGTTCCTACACTCGTTTTGCCTTGTTGCTATTCTCTGATTTGGAGAAAAGACTGAACATACAGATGAAAAAAGGAAAGATAGTTCTTACTTTTTCAAACCGTTGAACCTAATTTAGGCTCCCTCGTGCATTTCGTCCCCCAGAAGTTCCCTCACATGTCCAATTCAGAAATTGCCTCCATATATTATAGAATTCTCAAACTGACTTCCTGCTTCTGAACATAGCTTTTGTGTGTAGGCACAGCAATATCATTTCTGCCAGCAAGTCCTCCATCTTGGGTGCTGCATTCCCTTTCCAAGATCTCTTGATATTTTTTTTATAGAGATTTCAATTCAGGCCGAGTGAGTTTTCTTTTGACCCGTCTATGTCTATTCTTTCAGGAAAGTATCCTGCATTCCACCTGGTCAAGATATTTTGGTAAATTAGGATCACATTTGTGTTTGGGACTGGACCCACTGTCAGTATATGTCATTTGTTATCTGGCTCTGATTCATGTATCTCTCCATTATTTTTGAAAGTCACGAGTTTAACACTACACAGCATATCTGATACTGACGTAGCTGAAATAAAATATATTTCCTAGCCAAGTCTTGATTTGGAGGTGGATTAAGAGCAAAACTAGCGTATGCTCATTTGAATTAAACATATCTACTTAACCCGAACATTCTTCGTGTATTTCCTATTTGTTCAGCACCAGTCAGAGTATTGTGTTTTAGAAATTAGAAGTGAATTCCTGTGGTCGCATGTTATCTCCTGCATACTGCCCATGTTGTTGGTATGTAAAATCAGAATTTCATTTAAAATAATCACTAGTGCAGTATGCTTAGTTGGAACTTATTTTAAAGCACGTAAGTAGGTAAACATTTGTTAGTGAATTCCCTTCATCTGTGATAATAATATTTATTTTAAATGTGAAGCAAAATGAGTTTATATGCACCATTTAACCAGGCTTGGCACTGTAGACCTTACTCATCTTGCTTCCGAAGTCAGGAATACATATAAATGCAATGACAAACTGTCTTTAAAATGAGCACATAAGGCTAAAATGAATAGACCAGGATGGCCCCCAAGGGTCAAAATGCAAGGACATAAAGCAATGTGTTACGTGAAAGGCACATTACAGGTGGAACTAATGTTCACAAGCATTGATCACAGTGTGGCAAACTTGTATACCCATTACCTTTAGTTATTGACTGTACTAAGCCAGTGAATTGAGCCATTAGTATGTGAAGAAGTCAGATTATTTAGGGAGGGGTGATGAGACTGGGGTAACCGCAGGCATTAGGTGCCCCCACCCCCTCGTGTTATCAGGTTTTATCGTGGTATGTGGTGAATCAACCAGGCTCCCCAGATCATAACCAGCCTGCCTCCCAAAGTTTACCACCAGGACTCCACTGGTAGAACTCCCCTGGCCCTAATAAACAACTCAGCCTCACAGGAAAATAGAAATGCCCGTCAGAAGGAAAGAGGTGAGAGGTAAGAAAGGGATGACCTAAACCAGGTAATTTCAAATTATAAAGCAGGGATTATATGGTAGTACTGCCATGACCCTTACAGCTTGGCTATAAGCCTAAGTGACCCAAACTCCAAACCCAAGTGCTAGAAGGAACCTTGCTGGTATATTGCTTCCAGTTACCAATGAAAACAGCCATGGAATCACAAATCAATGCAAACTGACCTATGGCCACGGCCTCAAGATAACAGGTGCAGGAACACAGGATGAGTAGGAAAATTAATTACCTGAGAGGAGGTAAGTGTTTTGGTGGACAACATGATACTGTGGTGCCGGAAGGCTGGTTTGCTGTCAAATGAAGCCGAGATTCTCAGTGATTGGACACTGGGTGATGTCACCCGCATGCCCATTTCCAGTCACATTGGTATGCAGGCTAGGGAAGAACTAATCTACAGAAACAGAGTCCAGTGAAAGAGTGATGGAAGACAGCCTAGATGGAGGCTTGGGCAGCCATTATGCACTGGCGCATGGCCCAAAATGAAGGGCACCTGTCAAATGAGTAGTTCTGACATAATTGAGCTGATATGTTATCACTTATTTAATTAGGGAAAGCCACAACTGACCTGGTCGCCTATTTGAAGGGCCAAACACACAAAGTGAGTGTGTGAGTCAAGTGTTAGAGCATACATGATAGTGGCAGTGCATTTTAGAGCAGTAGGATAGGCAGGAGGAGAAGTGGAGCAGCATGTGGTGGAGTGGGAAGAAGGAGACTGTAGAGGGGAGAAAAGGTGGTTCAGAGAGATTGTGAGAAGGAGGAAGAATGATCAAAAAGAGGAGCAGAGGAAGAGTGGAGAAAAAAGGAAGGAGGACGAGAAAAAAATGAGAAGAGGAAGAAGAAGAAGAAGAAGAAGAAGAAGAAGAAGAAGAAGAAGAAGAAGAAGAAGAAGAAGAAGAAGAAGAAGAATCACTGCCACTGAAGTCAGAAGAAAAGGTTCTCAGATTAGAACATAGTGAGGCTTCAAGATGTGCAGAGAAATACCATGTAAGGAAAGTGTTATGCATAACAGAGAAAAACAAGCAAACTGAACATGGGAAAGAGGGGGGTTGGGCCTGGGAACAGAGTCAGAGAATTCCCTGGCTTTTCAGCTAAGGATGAAGTGTGCCAACCGCAAGAGGTGTAGCCAAGATTGTAAAAAGAGGAGGCACTGCAACTAATGTAGTTGGGCCCACCAAAGGGGAGCACTCAGAAGGAAGGTGGCTTATTTTCAGCTGAATATGCCAGAGCCCAACCTAGAAAAGCGAGGCCTTGAGAACAATTTTGAAATAATGTGTTAAAATGGTACCATTTACAGGACACATTCTGTGAAAAAATACCACACAGTTTAAAATCATTTTTTTACGGTAAATACATCCATTATATTAAAAGTAACCAACAGTTCACAGGCTAATGTTCATGACTACCTGACAGAATAAAAAAAGTTTGCTGATTGTGCCCCTATATGTTAATCGTCACTGCAACAATACATGCCAATATTCCATCTAAGAACATACCTGTTTTGTTTGCCCATAATGTCAGTAAGGATACTATTAAAAAAACATGCCCATGCTGGCTCTGGCAATATATGGCAATAGCCCCACTTAACAACATACTCTTGTTGATTGTTCCCTAGATGCAAGTAAAAATGCCATGCCACAGTAGGAAAACATATCCATTCTGGCTCAACAAATGTGTCCCCATGTAAGAACAATCTTCAAGTTGGATTTCCACTGAATACCATTAAAAATACCATGCCATTCTAAGAATATTTAATCTCCTGGCTGGATGCACAGATGTGTGCCCCTCCCCTGCCCAGTTACCCACCATGTAAGAACACTTATCATGTTGGCTTTGCTCTTTATGCAAGAAAAAGAAGCATGCCACAGTAACAAAAAGTATCCTTTCTTGCTCACAGATCCCTCATGTAAGTACAGACGTTATGATTGCTTTGTTCTTAAAACCCATAACAAATGTGATGCCACAGTAAGAAAACATAATTTCCCTGATGGCTGCACAAATACCCTCTAGCTCCCATGTAAGAACAGTCATATTGGTTTTGCTCTTAAAGGCAGTAAATAAATTGCAATGCCACAGTACAAAAGCATTTCCTTGCTGGCGACACACTTGCCTCTGTCACCAATAAAAGAACAATTGTGCTGAAGAGCAGGAGATCCCCACACTCAGGAGAAGGGAATTACCACATAAATATGAGCAGAATGGAGATCCAGAGGACATCATTTTATCAATCTGTATCAAAAATATTTATTTAGGATGATACAAAAATTGTTAATGAAAATCAATCATGAATAAATCAAGGACAAGAAAAACAGTTACATTGCGTGTAAAATCAAATCTATAAAAGTGTGAATGACGTCTATCATTCCTGCACAAAAATCCTTGCTCATTCATTCAACAACCATACTTCTGCAATCAATCTTACACACATATCAAAGGTGACATTTAGTGGCAACATCAATAAATACACAATGTTCAGAAAGTTATATGTATGTTGTCTTTTTTGGAGTGGAACTTCACAGTAGTTACATGGAACATGATCAAATCACCAAAGCTATTTCAGGACGAACCGGTTTCGAAGTATAGGTGTATTTTCACCACGTCTTCATCAGAGGACCAATTACACGCTACAGAAAAGTATACATATGTGTAAAAATCATGTGTGATACACCAAACATTTGGACATGCAAAGGGCCAATTAGACAACTGACTATTCATGTACTTGAACAAGGGTGACACCCAAATATCAATCCTCACTTGCCAGGACAACCACATCAGAACTATGCCATGCGCTGAAAACTCAGGTGCCT
This sequence comes from Ambystoma mexicanum, assembly GCF_040938575.1. Classification (NCBI taxonomy): domain Eukaryota; kingdom Metazoa; phylum Chordata; class Amphibia; order Caudata; family Ambystomatidae; genus Ambystoma; species Ambystoma mexicanum. The sequence goes on along the minus strand of NC_090941.1, from coordinate 456,959,168 downwards.
TGTGGAGAAAGAGAACCGTGCCCTCAGCAGTGAAGTGCTCACACCATTGGGTAGAAGCCAACACCAACCAGTGCTTGGAGAAGAGACTAACACCAATCAGTGCTTGGAGAAAAGAGAACAAAAGGAGTTGCAGATTGTAATGTTACCTAATCCGCGAGGTACTTGCTTCATTGGTGGCAGAAAAGATGAGCAGTACAGTTGCATCTAAAATTGATGACCTGTAAACCAATTGGAATAAATATTTAGTGATTAAAACCAATTTAGTCATCGGAACACTTGCTAAAGTACACTGCATGAGTAATACTGTGAGAGCCCACAAGTGCATGAACTCATCTCGCATTTCTGAGTTCGGAAGGTCTGTCATGGGTAAAAATGTTGTCCTCATGCCAATGTACTCGTTGTAGTAGATACTGCATTTAGAGCGCACTGCAGGCGATCCACAATTGTGATCATTCCAATCCTAGGTGCTAAAATGATAAAGTATCTCCATATGGCAACAATTGAAGATATCAATTTCTAAAGGCCATAGTTAACTGACACTGAACAACTCAGAATGCCCCATCCCCAACTAACTGTAAAAGGGAGGGTTGGGGGCCGCTACAACGATGAATTTAATGGTGTGAAAAGGAAATCCACATTGCATTATCCCGATGTACAGACATCACGCGGGTAGCAAAATCTACAGCAGGTGCTGTAAATCTCAGGCCGCCTACAGTGTTGGGATCCCTGGGCCTGATGGACCACTTCTAAGGTAGTGGTCCTATATGTATCTAAGAGCAAGGAACAAAGGCAAGCTTAAGTGGGCCATGTCTTGGCGCATTTACCTGTCAAACATCTTGAGAGAGCTCTGTGGACATCCGGCAGCACCAGGACGTGAATCCTCGACGCCATCCTACTTAAGTAGACGTTCATCGATCATGTGACTATGCATGTAATCTGTGGGCACCGGAAGTACCTGCCCCTTGTGGCAACTAGAAAGCTTACCTGTGTAGAACATACCATATTAGGGCACAGAGACCGGAAGTGTTCCGCAACATGGGGATACTGGGCGGTGATGCGCCAACAATGATGTGGAATGCAGAGTTACGTGATCGCTGCACATCTGCTTAAGTACGATGGCGTTGAGTCAATCCATTAGGATTCACATCTTGGTGCTGACGGATGTCCACGGACTTTGTAGTATAAACCCCCAACCCAACCCCTTCTCCATGTAGTAAAACCCATCTAGATGGCCTGCCCAAAAAAACAAGTCACATATGTCATGCCACTATAGGAAAATGCCACCCAGGAGCTCCAGCTTCACATGCACTCACAAAATTATACATATTCACCCACCAGATTCACACCCCTACAGATTCTCTCTCAATCTCTCACACACACAAACACACCTGAAAACACACACACACACACACACACACACAGAACATTCACACTGCATTCTCATTTATACATGCACTAAGACCCATACACACTGTTATGATGTATTTCTAGAATCTGGGCTGGTGGACAAATGTTACAGGATAATCCTAGTTATGGGGGCCCGGTAGCTAAGAGAGTTTAGCCAAAACCCAATCAATTTAGTATGGAGAGCAGTTAAGACTTAGTCTCAAGAGAGTGTGAGCGTGACCAGGAGCTTTCAATGAGTCCACCCAGAATGGCACAAAGTAATTCAGCGTAGACAGGAAGTTATACAAATACAGTTATATATGTAGGCCTTTAGAACACTATGAAAAATGAAAGTAGCAAATACTATTTTCACACAATACTCTATAATGCAAATACATACAGTCACCATTAGGTTCACTTAATAGACCTCAACAATTAACTTATCAAGTGATGCTGGTAAGTACTGTAGGTGAAATCTAATGATGGGAACCAGTAATAAATACAATATCATAACATTAGAATTCTAAACCCTAAGAATAAATGGGTCCTTTTGCCCAAATGTTACAGGTTCCAAAATAATGTTTCTCACAGGTATGTGTTCTCTTTAAAAAAGGATACAATGGGCTTGTGGTGGTAGTTAATTTCAAACTAATTAAAAGTACAATAGTAATTCACCCAAGGATAGATAAGTTCTCTCCTTTCTTCCAGACCAAAGGCTAACCCAGGGGTAGAACACCCAACCCAAGTTCGATAAGCAAAGGTGAGTGGAGGAGAGACAGGAGAAAATGGGACCTGTGTCCAATGTTATCCTACGAAGGACGTGGAGGATGCACAGTGATATTTACCCACCTGACTTCAATTTTCCCAGATGTCATCATCAATCATCAAGGGGTCACTGAGGGCTTGATCTTCGACTCTTTGTTCTGGTGCGTGGTACCCAGGATTTGTGGTTTAAGGATTCTTCTGGTTGGATACAACTGCAAGATGGAATCCCCGTCGGTGAAGCAATGCAGAATTGAACACTACAGAATTCTTCAGGAAACTTCACAGGATGGAGAAATGCAAGTTCGAGCAATGATTACTGTTTGCAGGTGACAACAGGTGAACTTGCACTCGCAGTCACAGAAGCCACTGCAAGACAGGTTCCCTTAAAGCTAGGAAACTGGAATTTGGAGAGAAGGCGGACTGTGACACAAGCTGCCGATCACCAAAGTTCCAGACTCAAATGCAGAACAGATCGCTTCTGGTGAGGTAGCCCACGAGAGAGCTGGTCAGTCCACTGGGCCGTCCAGAGACACTTTTGAAGGCTCTGAAGGGCTGGATTCTCAGGATGGCATCAAGACTAGTTGGTCGCACTAGTCCAAGGGCTGAAGCACCACAGTGGTTTTTCAGGGATCAGGCAGATGAGCAGGGCCAAACACTGGAGACAATGCTGAATCACTTCAAGAATTGTCTCCAGGTCTTCAATGGTCTGCTCTTCTTCAAATGATTATTGGCTCCAACATCAATGGGAAGAATGGCTGCATGAGTCCTCCTCTTATCCAAAATCTGAGTTGAAAGCAAGTCCAAGCTTACCAATGGTAAGAATATGTACCATTCAAACACCCAGTAGCTGTGCGTACAGGGACAACTATTGGTTTCGCATCCACCCCAGAAGCAGACTTTCTGGCACCAAGGATGTGGACCAGTACTACACAGTCCCAGCCCCCTTCCTGAGACTCACCTACACAAAGACTCACTCACCCATGAAAGCAGCATGACCTTATACAGATTTTTCTGAGAGGGAAGAAAGAAGGCCAAACTCCAATGTGGCCAAAGAACAAGTGAAAATCTCTGGGCAAAGCCATTTTAGAGCACTTGCCATGTTTAGTAGCCAGATGCAGTAAACGGGAATGTGCGCATGAAAAATAATGCAAACATTGTAACAATGTAACTGCTGCCACCAGCTTGTCTTTAGGCACATACAAAAGTAACCAAATATCCCATGTGTAAAAAGATAAGAGTGATGCAAAAGTGTCCCGATTGCTCTGCATTGTAAGATACTATGTGCAATGTAAAAAAAAAGGATTAAAAAGTGAAACAACGTTTCCCAGTACTAGTGGTCTGAAGGACTGATCAGTTCCCCATAGAAAACACGAAGCTGAAGGCAAAAAGTCAGGACAGGATCTTAAACAAAGCAAAAAGACTGGGGTTCCATAAGAAACTACGGAGGAAATGTTACAAAAAGAAATGATTTCCTAACACACAGCATCCACACTGCAATCTTCATTCAATTAGGAAGGTCAATTTCCTTTATATTGTGGAAGCAAACTCAATTGATTTCCCTGACTTAGTTGATCCCTTGGCCATGCTTCCACATCCAACCTAATCCCTTGGTTGTATGTTAAGAAAGTCCCTTGGAACCTGATATATTAGGCTTCAAGTGTCTGTTGTGTCCAAGGTTTGGGACAAGGAGCAAAGCAGGTCAAAAGCAAAACAAACAGTGGCCCAGAACTCAAACCGCAGTCAGACTCTGTGCCAATGTTTGAAGAATAAATATTGCATTTATATAAAAAAACAAATAATCTTGTCCCAGTTCAACATAAAGTTATGTATAACTACTAGAAAAAGGCAGGAAATGACAGGTCACTAGTTTGTGAGGTGCATGGTGAGGTTAAAAGTAGCAAAGAGGGAGGGACATATATAACAATAACAAGTAACCATGTTTGTGTTCAAAGCTGCTATCTTACATCAGTGTCACTTAGCAGAAATGGCTTACTCTCTAGGATCAAGGGAGGGACACTCAACACAAAGTCAATATATAAAGCAAAGATAAAATAAAATACAAGTTCACAGCAAACTGTATATTCTTTTATTTAAAAAGCAGCACATAAATATAAAAACATATTCAAAGACCTCAGGCGATAAAACAAAAAGAAAAGACTAGGGGACGTAAACATATTTTAGGCATCATTTCAGTCCCTAACTTAGAAAAATGTTTGAAGACAATTTTGTTTCCTTTTTTCTATTTTTGCCCTGTAAGATAATGTTGTTTGTGTATGCAGTTGTCCCTGTTTCTTTCCACCATTCCAACATATCCAATTTTATTATGATTCCCTACTTCTCACGAGTAAAAGCCTATCCACAGGCTACATTTTGCAATAGGCACACATTTTCCTAGCTGGTGTGGGTCATAGGGACATGTTTATTTTTTTTTATTAATGTATTTTTTTATGCTTTCTTCTGATGAGTTTATGACTGGGCACCCGCTTGTGCTGCTCAGCTAAACACAATAAAGACAGATGATGGAAAAACACTTTTACCCTAACTAGAAATCCTGGGGCATTTGCTTTGAGAGGATGTATCCCTGGGGTAATTCACGGGTGATGCATAGATAGGGTGATCTGGGTATATCCATCTGAACAAACTATTGACATTCTACCTCTGGGCTTGTCACACTCTAAAAATAAATAAACTAAACTAAACTATTAGCAGGAGGTGAACCAGTGAAGGACATTATCTCTGATTCCAATGCAGTTGTGCAGTAGCTGTTTGATTGATTGTCTATTATGTTAAAGGTTACAAAGAGATTCGGACTACCTGGAGGCAGGAGTGGACACTATTGTGGATGTGGACTCATATAACACTTGGATTGTGGCTGTCACAGTGCTGCATCTGAGATTAAAGCCTGATTGATAGGTCTTTATGAGACATGTGTGCTTGAGGCTGGCTGACTATTGGTCTTTCTAGGATATTGTTTACTAAAGGAAGGCGGCAATGGGACTTGTTGTTTCAAGCATTGAGGGTATGTTTGTTTGCATGGTCATCCCTCTCTTTTTATTGCTGATTGCCTACTTGGCCAGCATTTATGAGTTTCATATCCACGGCGGCATAATACTGTAAAAAGGCACAAAGGGTGTTCCTACAATTCCATCACAGCACTGCATGAATCATCTGTGGACTGCCTCATCATGCCACATAACCATGTGGGGGCATATTTTGTTCGAAGTTTTCTTTCACACACCTATTGTTCCATGATTGTGGAATAAGACCAGAAGTGAAGCACTGTACTGTCTCAAGGTTGGTAATTTCCAATACCTTTTAGCGAAGTGGGCTCCTCATGTGGCAAGTGCTAGTGATTGTCTGTCACAGCCACATGGTCACAAGGCCAAACCTGTAGATGGTGGAATTTCAATTTGCACCCAGGGAAGTGCACTCAGCCAATCAGGTGGTTGGAAAAGTGGTGAGAACACACTGTGTAGCTCCTTTTATTTTCCAGCAAAACAAGGCCATCTTGATTGTGGGGAGGCAACCTCTCCATGTTGCCTCTCCATGCCCCCACCAGTCCACTACCCCTACGAGACATCCCAGTTCCTTCTCTCACCCTCTCCCTCCTTCCCATCTTACCTGCTGGACCGTGGACCGGATGTTTGTGCTCTGGTCCAGGCACTCCCTCCGCAGGGCTCCAACCTCTCTCCGTGGCTGCAGGGTTCCAATCTCTCTCCCTGGCTCTTTAACATTTACTGTGGTCCACTGGCATACCTAATTTGCACCTTCTCCCCCAACTTCCAGTGTTACGCAGATGACAGACAACTCTTCTTCAAACTTTCCTCTGACCCTCTCCTTACTTCCTCCATCATTCCAGACTGCCTATCTGCCATCCAGCCCCAGAGCACTTCCAACAATCTCTGCCTCAATTCCAGCAAGACTGAGATTCTTCCTTTTGGGACTCCAGCTCCCTCTTTCTTCCTCTCACTCTGGTCATCCTCTGTGGGCTCTCTCCAACTCCTTCAACCAAAGTCAAAAAACCTGGAGTCATCTTCGACACCTCACTTTCCGTCCTCTCTGACAATTCAAGACTTTGCCAAGAAGTCCCATATTTTCATCTTTTCCTTCTCAAATGAAGTCTCTCTTTTCCTCACTTTTCTCCAGAAGCTCAATGTCTCCACAGCTATGGTTCTCTCGGGGCTAGAATACCGTAAAATACTTTTCCTGAATCTACCCTCTTCATCTCTATGACCCTTCTAGATAATCCGGGATAGGGCTGTGAGATTTATCCTTGGCCTCAATCCCAGGGACCACATCTCTCCAGTCCTAAAAACCCTCCACTGGCTCCCAAGTGCTGCAAGGATCAAATTCAAATCCCTCTGCATCATCCATAAGGCTGGCTGGGGCTGGGGACCACGCTATCTATAACTTGCTCATACTAAATACTCGCCCACTAGATCTTGATGTTCCTCTGGTACCAACTCTCTGTGTGTCAAGCGCTTTGATAAACACAGCGCTGGGTGGCCAATCTCTTTCCTCAGCTGTTTCCCTCTTATGGAATAGCCTCCACCTTCCTCTTCATCTTGAGCCGGATTTCCTCAAATTCCAGAAGCTCCTCAAGTCTTTCCCTTTCACCTCCTCCTTCACTTCCTCCCTCCTCTGCTAATCCCACAGTTGCTGAGATTGGTTACCAGGGCCCTTACGTGTCCTTCGGTGCCCTGGCCTCCCACACCCATTCACCTACAGCCTCTGCCTGCTCCCAGCACTTGCCTTGGCACCCAATGGCCTATGCCACTGTAGGCCTGCACTTCACTATTTATTGTTAACTGAACCCTCCCTAGAACTACCTCCACTGGGCACTTAAATCTGCTGCTCACTCACGAGCACAGGCACTCCTAGCAATTACTCCCACTCCCTATTCCCCTCTCCTCTCTCTGCACAATCCGAATGCTCACAGGGCCTAGTAGGTCCGTTTTTATCGCATAGATAGCATATTCGCCCCTCCCGCTGTCTTGGTGCACATTGATGCTGATAGAGACGTAGAAAAGCTAACACACGGAGCAAACAAGGAAGTGCCTGCTGTGTTTCAAGTAATATTCAAACTTGGTTGGATACGCATCGTTGTGCGCAACAATCATATAATAAATTAAGAGAAAATCTTTTATAAAATGTACGCATACTTTTACAAGTATTTCAAATTATTGTTGAGGAACAACTGATAACATGGCACATGCCGGGTAAATGGTAGCAGTATGGGTAAGATAAGTATTGGTTAGCTGTTGTTCTGTTTCACCACCCAACCTCTCGCCCCCCTCCTTTTGGGTGGCTAGAGTGTTACAACCATAAGAAGAAGTAAAAGAATGCTGTTATGTCAGAGTGATTTGGACAAAAGAAAATAGACATGTGCGGATTTGGCGCAAAAAAAAAGACATTGCTAACATTATATTACCACGAGAAAAGATATGCATATTTGAAACAACGAAATACCGCATGTAGAGCAATAACTGATATATGCGTGCACACAAACTATAGAGGCATAGAGGCCTGTTATCCATTGTGGTTGAGATTTTATCTGAAATGCATAAATTTATAGCCTTTAAAACAAAGTTGGTTAAAAACAAATGATTGATAATATCTGATGAGAAAGAAAATTTACATCTAGATGTTTTTTCACATTTCTATCTCTCATAGAGTAAACTTTGAAGAAAATCAATTGAATAAATAGGAAACAGCATCTAAACAAAATCAACCATGGAATGACTATGGAAGGCCAAAAAAGACAGGTCTGTTTCTGTCGTTTTTTCACAACTTTTTAATTTCACCATGAGGGAGAGAGAAACATTATATCTCTCTTTTGTGTTTTTCTATTTCACTATGTTATAGATTGGGTAATCTAAAAAACCTCCAATGTGTATAACTTGGAAAACAGAAGATCCGAGAAAATAAGAAACAAAAGTTCTTTTTTGAAAAATAAATAATTGAATTTCCAATCCGACCGCTCTATTCTGACACCACAGGTGGGTAGACACAGAATTAGTTTTTACTAATATGACATGGTGCAAGGCCGAAACATATGAACATATATAGATGTATCTATAAAGTTTATACTGCAATAATATATAAACAAAAGAACACCTGTTGATGAAAAACAGTGGTTCTGTCACATGCTAACCTCACATTGAACATTTGCTTGTTATAAAATTATATTGAATTATTGAATATTACTGTGGGCTTTATTTGTTCTTCAGTTGTTATAAAAAAATCTTTTTTTGACAGTTTGATTGAATCAAATTTGTATGATTCAATATCGGTTTTACCTTGTTGTGTCTGTCTCTTTCTGTGATTCACATGAAAGAGACAAAATACTACACCTAAAGGTCGAAAGAAGGCGGATTGAGAAAGGGGTAGTTGATTTATGTTTGTTATGTGTGCACATATAATACTGTCTCTACAATAGATCAACCCCCCCAAAAAAGAGGGTCCATCCCATATAGTGTTACTCAATTCCAGCAAGACTGAGATACTTCCTATCGGGACTCCTGTTCCCTCTTTCTTCCTCTCACTCTGGCCATCCTCCGTGGGCTCTCTCCCAACTCCTTTAACCAAAGTCAAAAAACCTGGAGTCATCTTCGCCTCCTCTCTTTCCTTCCTCCCTGACAATTCAGGACTTTGCTAAGAAGTCCCACTTTCAACTCTACCTTTTCAAAGGAATTCTCCCTTTTTCTCACTTTCCCCCAGAAGCTCAATGTCTCCACAGCTATGGTTCTCTCGAGGCTAGACTACCGTAAAATATTTTTCCTGTATCTACCCTCTTCCTCTCTATGACCCCTCCAGATAATCCGGGATAGGGCTGTGAGACTTATCCTTGGCCTCAATCCCAGGGACCACATCTCTCCAGTCCTAACAACTCTCCACTGGCTCCCAAGTGCTGCAAGGATCAAATTCAAATCCCTCTGCATCATCCATAAGGCTGGCTGGGGACCACGCTATCTATAACATGCTCTTACTAAATACCCGCCCACTAGATCTTGATGTTCCTCTGGTACCAACTCTCTGTGTGTCAAGCACTTTGCTAAACGGAGGGCTGGTGTCCGATCTCTTTCCTCAGCTGGTTCCCTCTTATGGAATAGCCTCCACCTTCCTCTTTATCTTGAGCCGGATTTCCTCAAATTCCATAAGCTCCTCAAGACTTTCCTTTTCACCTCCTCCTTCACTTCCTTCCTCCTCTGCTAATCCCAGAGTTGCTGAGATTGGTTACCAGGGCCCTTGTGTGTGCTTCGGGCCCCTAGCCCCCCACACCCAATCACCTGCAGCCTCCGCCTGCTCCCAGCACTTGCTATGGCACCCAATGGCCTATGTCACTGTAGGCCTGCACTTCACTATTTATTGTTAACTGACCCCTCCCTAGCACTACCTCCACTGGGCACTTACATCTACTGCTCACTCACAAGCACAGGCATTCCTAGCACTTATCCCCACTCCCTATTCCTCTCTCCTCTCTGCTCACAGGTCCTAGTAAATCCGTTTTTATCCTCAGTGTTTTAATTGTTTTCAATTATTACTTACCTAACAAATGCACAATAAAGAAGTAAATGTGTAAATAAATACAATGGCCCTCATTAGGACCTTGGTGGAGGACCATGGCGCTATCAGCACCATGGTCCATGGCGCTAAGCTGCCAACTCTGCCATGGTGGTTGGCGGACTTACCGCCCCATTCCGACCTTGGCGGGGCGGTAAGTCCCCAATCCCCATTTACCCTTCCCCATTCCCATTTTTGCCCCATAGGGCATAATGGGAGTGGGGAAGGCGTTAATTACGCCACCGTAAATTACGGTGGCGTAATTAACAACAAGGTCCCTTAGCACCATGGATTTTAACGCCTGCTAAAAGCAGGTGTTAGATCCGCCATGGCGCTAAGGGAACTCGTACTCAGGCGGTAAGGGTCGGCAAGGTTTACGCCGGCGTAAACCCCTTACCGCCTGGGTCCTAATGAGGCCCAATGTTTACTATGGTGCAGGCCTTCTTCTTTTATTGTTAGTTTTCATGGGATATTCGGCTTGCACAATACACCAGGATCCCAGTTCTCCCACGAAAACAAAATAAATATATATATATTTGCACCCCGCATGGGGCCCCGGAGTGTGAATAGCAATCACACCCTAGTCAGGGGATGTACATGACCAGTAATGGACCACAGCCCTCAGTGAGGTCCACACTTCGCTCTGGACTGCATAAACCCGGGCTGGTCGTCCCTTATTTGCCATGCACGCCCCCCAACAGGGGAGTAATAGCCATATTAATGTGAGGGGATGATGTGGTCTTTATGTACGAAGGTGGGGAGTGGAATAAAGTCCACATTCAGTGATTGGCATGCTCTGTTAGAGAATTTCTGAGCTGTAGTGTGTTTAGTGTGCAGTTTACCATTTGATTCTAACACTTAGAATTGGGGTTAAATAGAGGGGGATAGATTTGTTTAGGCCACAGAAATTCTGTTAGCCGCAGGCGCATGGTCAGTATATAAATATACAAGTACCATGACCAGTTGCATATTTTATGTGTGATCTATATTCTTGCAACATTTAGGTGATGCTAAACCGCCATTTCTCCCTGCAGAAACAGTTCTATACAAGGTGATGTGTGAATGTAAGCCACTCACCTGCACACTGTCTGAATTATTGACACATTTTGGTGATTTCAAAATGCAATTGCTTCTTCTCAAGAACTTGTCCAAAGGGTAATAGGATAATGACAGCTATGAAGCAGCTTCTGGTGTAATACATAATTTGTAAACAAGTCATATCTAAGCTATACAGCATCACAGCACAAACCCATAAATAAAATCATGTTTTTTGTTTTATTATCAAGGTTTTTGTAAAGTGTCAACTTACAACATACATTGTGTGAGGCAAGACCTCCAGACAACCAAACAATAAAAAAAAATGTTTCTAGGGAAAATAGTCTTGGTGCACCGCTTTGCAAAGAAAGCAAGATTTATTTTATATGCAAAAAGCAAAAACATATCAGAAGGTGCCGTAGAACAGACCTGGTATGGAGCTGTTTGTTCAAAGAATGAGGTTTTGAGGAAAGAAATAGTCACTCATGACGTAAACAATATACAGTGTTAATCCCCCCACCCTCCTTAGCTACCTTCTATATACATACTACCCTTAATACCCCTACCCTCTAACATGTGGTTCCCCTGTTCTGTCACCTTGGTTCCCAGCTACTGGATTGGCGAGTTACCTGGAATGTTACCCACCCTATAGGTATAGTCACGTAGTGTGCACATGGTTGTTAGCATGAGCTCAGTGGACAACTCCAGGGACGTAATTTCACCAAAATGCCAGGGGTAACGGAAGTGATGTCACACAACCCATAACCTCTGAAGACATCACCAGAAGTGATGTAATTTGGTCTGCACCCAAGTGCATCACAGGAAGTGACGGCACACAACCTTTTACCCCTTGACACACTGGGAAGTGGCATCACAAAGCATTGTTCCAGTACACTAAGAAAAATATGGTTATGATATCACTGTAATATGATATACATTTTATACAAGAGTGGATCTCCATATGTAGTATTACTATCAGTGTATATAGCACCAACAACCGTAAGGCAATAAAGCACTGCCAACTGGCCACTGACAAATTGTTTCTGCTGGAGCGGAAAACAATGTATGAACAACCAATATAGTGAGAAACACTAAGATCAATATATGCCCAGAACAAAAAGGTTTTATAAAGCTTTTTACAGCCTGTAAACTCAGCATCTGTTGATTTCAGAGTAGGATGCCCGGTGTCACCAGGCTTTACCATCTGCTGAAAGCAGACCTGCCAACCAAGTCTCCTGCAACCTGTGGGAGTCAAGAGGCTGTCTCCCGCACTGCCGCAATTTAGCATAAATCTACAGCAAAAATAGTTTGGAGGGAATCTTCCTGTTGTCCAAGCAAATCTCAGTCTTTCATGGGATAAGTTAAACGACTTCCCCAATTAAACACTGACATGTGCTAGAAAATATTTTTTAATGATTTTGCAATACAAAATGTTCGAGGTGACTGCTACTTTAATCTCGGAAAGGGGCAAGGATGAAATCCAACGCGGTCAGAAAGCATAGAATACAGAAATTGCAACGGGCACGTCTCACTGCCTGTGTCAATGTGTGTTTCTGCCCAGTGGTATTGCGTACCTCAGTCCATCCATGAAAATATGCTCCATTCCATTTCAAAGATAGTACGATGGCCCTATTTTTTTCTTTGCAATGCGTTCTGAGAATTGTAAGCCTGTGTTTAGATTGGGGAAATCCAAGACATTCAGTCAAAGAATGCACGTAAAAACACATGACTGGACTAACATCTCCTCATTAGAATGTAGCAGGTATGTCGAGCATTCTGTGAGGTGGCTTAAGCAGGAAGGTGACTGCATGCTCTAATGCATAGTGCACATAGTGCACTGAGGAGCACATGTTGCACAATGCCTGTGACCTTAACGCAGCAGATAACAGTCACTCTGTTTTACAACTAAGGCTAAAATGACTGTCAGATGAAGCAAACAAGGCTGGCCTTATTATATCAGAAGGAAACTATTTAAAGAGCAGTGTCATTACTAAAGAAACGTGTGGAAAGCATTCCCTGCTAGTAGTCATGGTGTACTTTTAGTTGAACCAGCCCTTTTGGCTACACACTTCAGACAACACAGATACATGTTAAGGCAGCCATGGAGGGTTTTCAGGAAATCACAACCCAAAAGGATTTGTCTAAGATCACACCACTGGTTCAAGTGAGTCAGCCAGGAATAAAACTAATGTCTGGTTTTTCCACTGCTATTTTAGCTACTCAACTGATACGTGCGTAGGGGTGATAAGCCTTGAGCTGAGCAACGTAGTGCTGAACAAAATAAAAAGTCACAAATACACTTTTGGAGATGATTATGTGCGGTGTCGACTGCCAGTCGTCATTTGGCAATTTCATTTCTTGACCTTGGCATCAGTGCTGACTGCAGATTTAACATCAGTGAAAATAGTAAGCATCATCATTGACGGACGCAGATGTAGTATGTAGATGGTTTATGCTGCATTATGCAGGCCGGGACATTGTGTGGGCGTTACCTTGTACACATTTAAAGACATTGGTGGCAACCTTAATAATACTAACTGGTAGTGGGAGCTAGTCAAGGTGGCACAAGATTTGGGTAGCATGGGTCCTGTAAAGTGCATTGGTAACAATCTTAGCAATTTTCTTCTGAAGCACCTGAAGTGGAGTCTCTGGATTAGATTTTTCAGCGAAGCATTATGGATGGAGTACAAATACAACCACAATATTGGCCAAGTGGGAGGTTGCAAAATGGAAATGTTGCCACATACTTATTCTAGGTTGACTTGTCTCGGGCTTGTGGTTGACTTGTATTGGCCATCTCCCCACCATTGTTCCCTGGCAGAACTAAGTCCCACTGGCTGTGTCTAGATCAACTAAACATAAATGTAATCTTAGGTGGAGGATATTGGATCTGCACTCACTGGTGCCTTTTTGCGCCAACAGAATAGTCAATGAAGTAGCGTTCCTCTATGACTCTATGATCCCTCAGGAAAGTCTGAAGAATTTCCTCTTGGTCCATTGTGTGTGGGGGATATTGACTATATGTGCCTACCTAGCTCCCTACTACCCTAACCAGTGAATGCATTGCACTACTACTCAACTCAGTTACGCTTAGTGAGTTGCTAAACTCACGGATGGTGAGGGTCACACAGTTAAGACACTCAGTCAGACTCACCTTACCATGCACGCATGCTGGTGCCCCTTGTCTCACACTGCTCAGGCACGCTCACCACCAGCACCCACCACCACCTCACCTGCTCTCACTGACTGTTCCGTGCTCATTAGTTAACTTCTTGAGGCCAGCAAGCCAGCCAGGCCAAGGCGTCACAGCACACTACACGCACACAATATGGGGAGTTGGCAGAGGGAAGGGGCCTGACTGTAGACTGTAGGAGTCAGATTGTCACTCATGTCCTCATTACAGGAAGAACTGGAACACTGGTGGTCCCCCCCAGGCAGGGCACACCTGTATCTTCTGGGTTGGGGGCCGTCCCACATTGCTAAATTGCAACATTGTAGCAAATGTGCCCTGCAACTGCCTGCCCAAGTGCGCTTGTGTCAGCTAAGGCTCCAGAAAGTCTTGGCCTGTGGTTATCAGGTAATAATGTCCCCATACATAATGTCGCCGGGAAGAGCCATTGGCAACAATATATATGGTGACATTATGTATGGGGATGGGTTGCGGGGACGAACCATGCTGCCCTTGTACAAAAGAAAAATGTGGGGGTTGCAACGTTGTCCCCCGCATGATCAATTTAATAAAGTCTCCACACAAAATGGTGACTTTTTTGCCAGGAGACATTTTTGCGGGGACATTATTACATGGAACCGGTCTGGGTGGGCCCGGCTCCTGGGAAATAAATCAAAACCTGCTTCACTGCCCTCTTACTCCCACAACGCAACCACCCATCCGGACTCCTGTCTCTCTACCACCTTAAAACAAGCTTCCTCACACACAAAAACCTTGACTGCCATCACTCCAACAGCCTGCATGATCATGTAGGTGTTGTCATTGTCTTCCATAGCAATCTTTAATGTCAGCATTGTACCCATTCCCCACACACCTATAGAATGCCACACAAGTACGGTAACGCCACACTGCAAACATACCAACTCCCTATATATTGGTAGTACATTTTCACACACAATAGCACCTGAAATGAATTTGAATAGATGCGTGAGATACGCGAGAATGTACTGGTAAAACGAAACCAGAGTCAAGCCAGGGGTTCTTACTTGATTCTAAGACCCAAACAAGAACTTAGTCGACCAGAGACTCATACCTGGCATCCTGTCTCCCCAATGCCAAAACACAAAACTCATACCTAGCATACTGCCCCACCACACCCTCACGACACAAAAGTCAAACATGGCTTCTGCCTCCCCAAACCCACAACACAAGGCCATACCTGGTGTTTTGCCTCCCCATACACCCATGACACAAAGACGTTACCTGCTCCACTGCCCCCCTCCAGTCCCACAACACAACCGCCAATCAGGATTTCTGACTCTCCACGCCCTTAACCAGGCTTCCCAACACTCTAAAACCTTGACTGCCATCACTACAACACCCTGCATGATCGTGTAGGTGTTATCACTGTCTTCCATAACAATCTTGAATGATAGCATTGTACCCATTCCCCCACACACCTATAGACGTCCACACAAGCATGGTAATCCCAGGCTGCAAACATACCCACTCCATAGGCCTCTTAAACCCTGTTCAAAATGGTAGAAATATTAGTTTGAATATGAACATTCCACGTTCTACTTTTTCCTGCCATTCATTTGTTTTATTGATGTGTATTTTTTTTTAATATTGTGTGTGTGGGTTGTGTAATTGTATTGGTACAATGTTCAATGTTCTTTCCACTGGAAACATGCAGATGAATACTGATGAACTCATTTGTCAGAATTGGATCTAGTAGAAGTCATGGGCAATGGTTGAACTGAAAAATAAGCTATGATGTCAGCACAACACTCTCTACCCAGCCCCTCCGAGGACCCAGCATAAACTCTTACCGGATGCCCTCTGCACAGTGAATAAGGCCATCCACGTGTACATTTTCAGGTGCTTTCACACAACAGTACCTCCCAGACAGCAGCACCCCCTGCAGCTTTAACAAAACTCCAAAATACTCAGCAGCAGGTAACGGTGATGAGGCCCGTCCAGGAGTCCTGAGTAATAATGAGGGGAACATCCAACAATATCACACTCTTGGCAAGTAAACTTCCCTCCACAGGTTATATCATTCCCAATACATACATCGTTTTATGCTAGACTAATATTTGCACCCAAACGAAATCAGCTAGACAAAACCTTACACGAAATACGTGTTTGCTTATTTAAGTGTTTGCGGGTTATTGAAGCACGTTAGTGTTTTTTTCTGATAGGTGTTTTCGGAATACCCTCCTACTTTCTCAGCAACAGACAGCAGGGATAGAAGGGGCGGAGACCACAGCACTGAGGTATTGCCTCAGATCAGAATATGAATAATGTGGTGCTGTTCAAAAGTTCACACATTTAATTTCACAAAGAAAGCAGGGTGTTGGGGAAATAAAGGCTTCACATTCAAATCACAACGAAATGAACAACATACACAAATGTCACATTACTTGTGGCAGTGATGCAGGTGTGCTGAATTTAAAAGAATCACCTCTACAAGAGAGTAATATAGCTGGAAGTGTGGTATAATTAGAAACATGAACTATGTGTGTGTTAAAAACATTTTCTTTCACCCAGCTTCTCTTGTAAACACATTCTGAGCGATGTGGTCCTTTTATTCCCTATACTCTCACTAGGACGTGCAAAGCCCCATTTGACAACAAAGCACATGTGCAACCATAAACAAGGCCTCCAAAATTGTATTACAACATCAATAAATGATCACAAAAAAGTGCTGGCAATATAGCTTCTGACCATACCCTGATGTCGGGTAGGGCGTTACAATGCTGCCATCAGATTCATGAATGGAAAGATATGGTGGGGAGGAGGGCATCACTCTCAATGCACACATGCCGTCTCAAGCAGGCGCAGCAGAAAAGCTATCATTTCCTTTCTTCTATAAATATTTTGTTTTACTAGGGGAGGCTCGGCCTGTGATTTAGCCAGAAGATGGATGAACAACGAACCTAGGGTCCACCTCGAGCTTGCTGTCTCACCCAGGCTAGATAGAGCCTTGCCTGGCTCCCCGACGTCTAAAGATGTGGGTGTGAGATGCACACTCCTTACCTGCAGGCTGAAAAGATGAAGAAGTGCAGGCAAGGAGAGCTGATCCCTCCTTGTGGCACAACCCTTCTGTGGCACACAACGATGCTGAAATACAGACTGCAGGTGCGAATAACACATTCTGAAACACACGGCACAAGCATAAAGGAACGGGGTTCCAGTCAGGGCTTCCAGGCAGGGCGGGCGGTTCTTTACAGGCAACTGTCAATCAAGGAGAAGGGAAAGGATACTGATGGAATGCTTCAGATGGTGCCATGTACCTGTAACAGTAGTGAGATGTAGGCAGGACTTTGGTAATGAGTCAGTGGTGGGGGGGGGGGGGGCGCTGCCTGCATGCAATTACAGATAATTGGTGTCCATTAAGGACGTTTTTATAGATAAAGGACAAACAGCCTAATTTCTTGAATGTCTATGATAGCTACGGATGGGTGCTCACCCTAATGGGGCCCCCTTCTGGACATGGGGTGTCAGAGGCCCCTGCACCACTGCGGCAGCGGGGGCCCCTGCTAAACCAGTGCATAGGGCCTGAAGGGTGCCAACAGCCAATGGTTAAGGGAAGCAAGGGAGACAGCAGGGGTCGCAGATGAGACAGCAGGGCTTGTAGCTGCAACCCATATCGAACCAGAAATGATGTCCCTGTAAAATGTGGAGGTCAAATTGGCACTTTAAAATAATAGTGCGCACCTCTTGACATCAGACACGCAGGCACCCCAACATGCCTCCCTGGCTCTAGACTAGATGTGTTGGCATCACCTCTTGCTCTTCATATCATAAATCATGGGATGTTCTGCTCCTCACTCCCCCCTTATTAGTTGCCCACCCATGGTACACCTCCTTGCTCTATCGAGGACCACATTAATTGGCAGAATTCTAATTCCACACCACTAATATTATCTATTGTCATCTAGCCTAATTGTGTAAGGTAGCCATTTCGGCACTCAGTCTAAGTGTGTAAGATAACTATACTGTACATGCAGCCTTCATGGTGTATGGTAGCCATACTTCACACCCAAACAGTTGTTGTAGTCTTGTTATATTCCCCTACTGCACTCTGAGATATAACTGTGCTGTGTCCCATAGTTAGCTATTGTGTTCCGCACCATAGCTTGTTTGTTTTGAACGTTTTCATGCCCTTTAACTAGCCATCGTAAGGCAATATGGGCAGGGAGCACAACCATTACTGTGCTCCAGCAACCCAGCCACTCTTACACTACTGCTACTACTATGTAAACAGTGCTAACATAGTTATCTTCGAGTTAATTTGTGCTACCCTACATAGTGAGCCATTGTGATATGCTTGATAATTAGCTATTGTACCGAATCATGGAAGGAAATGTGTTGCACCTGCATGTATACTAGGGGGAAGCTTTCATGGAGGATTTAGATGTGTTTTGTGTGAAATAAAATGTGGTGTACCTAATTGTATTTTTTGGTGCAGGAAATGACAATAAACATATTTTGAAGATTAGCAATGCATTTCATTTGGATAGAATTGTGAAGAACAGCCATGCGTCATATTTAATTAGAATTATGAAGATTAGCCATGCATCACATTTAGGTAGATTTGTAAAGATGAGCTATGCGTCACATTTAGATAGAATTGTGAAGATTAGCCATGGCTCAGATTTAGATAGAATTGTGACGACTAGCCATGAGTGAGGTTTAGATAGATTTGTGAATAGCCATGCATCACATTTAGATAGTTTTGTAGAGATTAGCAATGTGTCACATTTAGAGAGATTTGTAATGATTAGTCATGGCTCACAGTTAGATAGAATTGTGAGAAACAGCTATGCGTCCTGTTTTGATAGAATTCTGAAAAATAGCCATGCGTCACATTTAGATAGATTTGTAAAGATTACGCATGGCTCACATTTGGATAGATTTGAAAAGATTACCCATGGCTTACATGTAGATAGATTTGTCTTGGATCACATTTAGCTAAAATTGTGAAGATTACCCATGCGTTACATTAGATTTGTGAAGATTACCCATGCGTCACATTTAGTTAGATTTCTTAAGATTAGTCATGCATCACACTTAGAATTGTGAAGATTAGCAACCAAGAAAAACTTTGAGTGTACCCAATGTACTAACATCCCCACTCCTGCTCCACTCCTACACACATCCCTTGTACTATACATGACCATGGGCCAGCCAAACTGCACACAAATACATTCCCAACATAACATGTGCATACAACAACAATCCCAGGCACTGAACCTTACCCCTAAGGACACAACAAGTCAGTGTGCACAATCATAAACCTTAAGCAACAGCCAATGCACGCAAACAACCCATCTGCAACCAAACACACACAGACGCCAGTTTCTCTTGTTTCTGGACCTATCCTATCCTTCTACCCTCACTAACCGGTCCCATCTTCTTTCTTGCAGATCATGTGAGTGCCTGGGGACTGCTCCTGGGTGATACTGGTGTGTGGTATAAGTCCATATACCATAACAAAACGTAACATAATAGAATGGATTTAGGTACTCTATTTTCCAGCAGCCTGGCAGTTCAAATGAGATGATGACTGTTCTGGTGGGTGCTAGTGCTCTAAATCTAAACCAAGCATTTTGGCAGCATGAGACCTCTGATCTGACTCCCATGGGGTTGTCCTTTGGGATAGGCTCAGCCCTACCCTCACTCTGTCATTCACATTGCAATCTTGTTCCACAGGCCTACAGCTTCACTCCTGGAGCTCCCGCCTCCCTCCCCGCCCCTGAGAAATGATTAGATGCTCTGCCCCCATTGTGGGTAGCCAGTGGGGCAGCCCACTGCCCGTTGCAGCCCCCTGTGGCAAAGGACCCTGTTGCAAAGGGCAGCTCCCTCAGAATCTGCTTCAGATGGTGTCTCCCGAGGAAGCAAGAAGCCTGTAGTCATCATCCTGCTGTAACTGTTAAAGTAAGTTTGGTGGGTCGGAGGTTGGGGATCAGCAATCACTGCTCCCCACTAAACTGACCCACCATTCCAATTACTCTATTTATCTTATTGCACCACTCATAGGCATCACAGTGAACTGTAGTTATTTCCCATTTCTCACATCTCTCTAGGAAAGTCAATTTTCCTTTTTGCATTGCTGTTGTGTTAAAACTAGGCATGTTTTCCGTCTTTGTAGGAAAATTGAATTTAGATGTTTGTGAATTACTTTTGTGTTAAAACTAGGCCTTTTTCCCCTCTTTTTAAGAAAGTCAAATTTAGGAGTTTATGCATTGCTGTGTGTTAAAACTAGGACGTTTCCCTCTTTTTAGGGAATTTAGGTTTTTTTCAGTGCACTGCCCCCCCTTTCTTCCATCCACACTGCCCCTGTGCTCCCCTCTGGTGTGTTTCCTGCTTGTTGCCTCCTGTGTGCCTCCTTCTGTGTGAACCGTCCACCTCTGGTGTTTCCTTTGGTCTGTGGCTGTGGGCTGTGCTTCTTTTCCGCCCTCACTCTCTCTTATTGCCTCCTCACACTCTCAATGGTGCTCTCTATCTGTTGCATCTTCTCAAACTGCTACTCTATCTCCTACCCTGTCCCTCTCACTAATTCTGGGAGGAAGAGGTTCAAGTGAGATATCCTGGTCTCCAACCCAGGCCTCCCTATCGCTGATACCCATATCAGTGTTTCCTCCAGACAGACTGTCACCGACATCATCTTTGTTGTTAACTCTACAGACCTATGGACCACTCACATGGTCATTGTTCTCTCTCCTTTCTACTCTTCTCACATTAATGGTGGCACCCGGTGAGTGGTCCTTGTGGCCCCCTTCCAATCCTCCAAGACCATCATCAATGTCTATAGCCGTCACCCGCATCTAATCAATTTTCTCCCTTCTCGTGATACTCCTTCAAACACCTCTCTGGCCCCTCTTCCAACTCCTTCCTCCTCTGCCACCTCTCTGGCATGCACCTCATCCTCCACTCTGGCCCCTATGCCACCTCCGTCTACTAAATCTGCCTACTATCAGGCCCTTCTACCTCCTCAGCTGGGTATACCTCACTCCTGCACCCCACCCCTGAAATGTGGCAACCAGCTCCACATAGCTACTCTTAACCCTTGCTCTGCTTTCAATCATTCCTCTGACATCTGCCACCTCCTCGAAGACCTTGACCTTGATGTCCTTGCTCTCACCGAGGCATGGTTCATGGCCAGCTCTGTCACATGTTTTGACACTTTCCTCCCTGAGGGCTACAAGATTCTCTATGAGCCTAGAACCAACCTTCCCGGAGGTGCAGTGGCCCTGATCTTTCCGGAATGGGTCCCTGCTTCTCTCAGTCCCATGCAGGCCTACTCCTCCTGTAAATGCTTAGTCTGCAGTACCTGTATCTCTCCTAACCTCTCTTTTACTGTGGCCACTATCTAAAGGCCACCTGGACAGGTCACCCTCTTCCTCTCAGAAACAGCTGACCTCTCTTCTTGCCTCGACCTCTCAACTTCTCCTTCAGCTTCTCCTCCTCAAAGACCTGAACAACCATCTGGACACTTTTAATCCCTCCTCTGGGCTCTTCTGCAACCTTTGCAACTCTCTCTCTCCCTTTCCATTCTACCCTATGGTCTGATACACTCTGCTGGACACACCTTGGATGTTCTCATCTCCTCAGACATCCCCCTCTCTAACAGTCTCACCATTACGTTCTCTCGGACTGACCACTTTCTGCTCTCTTCTCACCTGAAACTTCTTGCCCCTCAAGCAAAGTCTAACCCAGCACTGTCTCCTTCCTTCACGGTCATGTAGCCCATGAAGCGAGTGTCAGTGGACACCTTTGCCTCTACTTTCTCTACTCCTCCTACTCCTGCAGCTGACTTGCACTCTCATAAAGCCCTCTCGAAACTACATCTTTCTATCTCCAACACTCTGCACATCCTTGAACCTGTCATGAGAATCTGTCTGAAGCCTACCTCCAAGTGCAAATCTGGTATGACTCCGATCTCACCACCCTGAAACGCAAGTGCAGGGTGGCTGAGAGGAAGTGGAGGGCCTCAGGGGCATTCTCTGACAAACTGGCCTGCCGCCTGCTCCAAAAGCAATACTGGCTCTCTGTCCTCTCCAAGAAGAGGGTCCATATCCAAGCATGTGTCTCTGTGGCCTCTAACAACATGGCAGGGGCGTTGCTAGGGGGGGGGTTAAGGGGGCTATAGCCCCTGATGTTTTGGTTGTAGCCCCGGATAGAATCTTAGGAGCTACAGCCAAAAGACTAGCTAGCCCCCAGTCCCAACAGTTCCGACATCAGCTTAGCCCCGGGTCTTTTCCAGACCTAGCAACTCCCCTACAACACGGCCAAACAGTTTACAATCTGCAAGGAGTTGGCCAATCTTACTGCAGTCTCAACCACTCCTGTTGCCTTCCAGGCCCACTGTATGGCTCTGGTCTCTCATTTCACCACTAAAACTCAGGACATCCTGTCCACACTTTCCTCTTCCTCTCCCTTTACCTCTCTAATGCTCCATTTGGCCACCTCTCCCTCTCCTCTTCCTTTTTCCTCCTTCCCTTTGACAACAACACCTGTTGATGTATCTAGATAAATCCAATCTTTGAAAATGTTGTCCAAACAGTTGATCCCCTGCTCCACCAGAACTGTCAAGGATCACATTGTCACCCTCCCTCCATCCTTGGCCAATTTGTACAATCTCTTTTATGCCACTGGATTTTTCCCCTCTCTCCTCAAGCACTTCTTTGTGCACCCACTCCTAAAAAAGCATTCTGCCAATCCTACATGTCCAATTTCTTTCACTCCTTTCCTGGGAAAACTCCTGGAAAAACTGCCCATGTTCCAGCTTACCCTCCATACTGAATCTGCTGATTCCCTCAATGACTATCAGTCCGGCTTCAGAGCAGCCATAGGCACAGATTCCGCTCTCCTGAACACCTGTGAGTATCTTCTCTATAACCTCAACTCCAGCTCTCCCTCTGTCCTCATCCTCCTTGACCTTTCCTCTGCTTTTGACATGATGAACCATGCCACCCTGATCAACAGACTCTGTGTGAACTTGGGAACACCTATCAGGCCCTGGCGTGGCTCTCCTCCTACCTCCTCGACTGTCCTTCCCAGGTCCAACTTGGGTCCCTTCTATCGAACTTTCAGAGTTATGAAGATGACACTCAGATCTCATTCAGACTTCCCTCAGCCTCCTCTCCTCCCTCGCTCATTCCTGACTGTCTATCTGCGATTCAGGATTGGTGCGCCTCCAGCAATCTTTGCTTCAATGTCAGTAAGATGGAGATCCTTCTCATTGGGGCCCTTGCTCCTGCTTTACCTCTCTCACTCTGGCTGCCCTCCTTTGGCCCTCTAACATTCGCCTTCCTGTGAGGCAAAAAACCTTGGTTTCATATTTGACTCCACTCTCTCCTTCTCTCCTCACATCACAGACCTTGCCAAAAAGGTACACTACCAGCTGCACCTCTTCATAGTTATTCTACCTTTGCTCACTTTCCCCGAAGCTCATTGTCTCCAGAGACCTGGTTCTCTCCAGGCTGGACTATTGCAACATCTGTTCCTCAATCTGCCTACCTCTACTCTTCACCCCTTGTAACTTATCCAGAACAGAACTGCAAGACTTGTCCTTGGCCTTTAGCCAAGGGACCATACATCTCCAGTCCTGAAATCTCTACTCTGGATCCAAATGATAGCTGCAAAGATCAAGTTCAAGACCCTCTGCATTGCTCACAAGGCTTCCTGGGCCCAGGAACCACACTACATGCAACTTTATCTTCCTATGCATTTTTCTTCTTGAGCCCTCGGCTTATCCACCTCCAACTGTCTGAGGGTTAGAAGCTTCTCCAGGTAGAGAGTGGGGGGATAGATTTATCTCCTCGGCTGATGCCTCCCTCTGGAACAGCTTCCTTGCCTCTCTCAAACTCGAGCAGCACACCTTAGGTTCTGGAAGCAAAGACTTTCCTTTACGCTTCTGATTTCTCTCTCTTTCCCCTGCTGATGTTCTCATTCTGCTGCACTAACTGGTTACCTGGCCACTGTTTAAACCTTATGGGAACCAGGTTTCCTCATGACCAGTAGCCCCATGCACTGCCTCTGGGCCCACAGCGCACTATGGACTGTATTTGCAACCCTACAGTGCCATGCCTATTTGCACTTACTTAGAGCCGGCCACCCTGGTGTTGCATACTGAAGGTTGCTTATTGCACTCTCCCCTTCTATCCCCCTGGCACTTCTCTAGTTTCTCCTTGCACTTGCATGATCTGAATGACACAGACCTAGTAAGATAATTTGTATAGTTTCCCTTTGTTTTTCCCTTCCTTTTCTTGCCCCACTGAGAAACACCTGTGTACAGGCTCTTTATAAATGACGTATCATATCATATCATTGTTGTTTTATTCTGGCAAACTACTCTTCTTTACGATACCTTCGATCCTGTCTCTTCAACGCTCTGCTGGGGAAATGCTTCTAATAGCAGAGAGCAGGGAGCAGATCACTATTGATGTATAGGGAAATCCATGCCTGTGTAGACCGCGCATGAGGTCATCTTTGAAAGAAAACGTAAATATAATGGGAAAAAGTACGTTGAAAACATTAAAATGGAAGTAAATCTTGCGATATGTGGTTTGCTTCAAATATATATTTTTTTCAGTACACTGATTGCCACTAATATTGTGGCATCCGTTAACAAAAACGAAACTCCACAAAGAAATTATAAGATTCACTATATTGAAAGCTTACACCAGAAAATAAAGTTTCTATTTCAGAAAACTGTATTGAAGCAGTTAGAAGAATGGATTCTCAAAATGCATTGTAAGCAATATTTTGAATAATATTTATGCAAGTGTGGATGGAATGTGTGCTGTGTACCAAATGATGGACATTCTGACAGATGAATGTTCAATTTGGCGCAAAGAGTAGACATTGTGCATCTTTATTGTAACTTCAATGTATAGCCAACATATGAAAGAACTGTGCATATTTAATTAAGTAGGGGCTACTGAAATATGTTTTTGTATTCTCAATTTTACATAGTCATATAATCCCAATGTGCCCGTGTCATGGTTGACGGCTTCTTCATTTGACAAATAATTATCAACAATGGATCTGTGATAACGATCATCTGCGACAATCGCCAGACAACAATCTGTCCTTTCGTGGTTGCAGTAAAAAGGAGCAACATGGGAGCGTATAGGTTCTAGAAAGGTGTGGATGTGAAAGTGTTGCATTTGTTTCAATTTTAAAGCACTAATTTCTCCTCTGCAATGGAGTGCCATGTGCATAGATTACTCTTCGGTCATGGAAGATAACTTTTTGAGAAGAACGCGAAGACTTGGGATTAATCGATTGATGATCGGATTTGACATTAGAAGATCCCTGTTGACAGTTACAATAAAAATGAGAATGATGTGAAGTTTGGTAGCTATGAACTGTATTTGAAACATTTGACCATGTTTTCGTGGATGTTAAATGTTTTCATTGTTTTGTCAAAATGAAAACTACTTGTTATGGTCCTGACTATTGCTGTTTTAGTGAAAATTAAATGTTTCTATCATTTTTGTAAAAAGAAACAAAAGTTTTGCATTTGTTGTGGATGTGTGTATTTAAGTTCCTGGTTCTTCGTTAGATAACCTTATGACGTTGGTGATGACAGGGTACGTTTGGCTGGGCTGCCCACTAATGTCATTAAAATAGGTGGAGCTCATCCTGAGCATATAGTGATGTTAGCGTTAGTGGACTGCGACCATAATCAGTGCGGCGAAGGCCTTTGGACTTAGAGTGATAGAATCGTATTGAGTCCATCTACTATTCTGAAAATGTAAAGTAGATGAAGTCTATAACATTATTTTTTCTGTTCTATTTTTTAACTGTGAAAGGTGGTTCCTAAAGGAACATTTTTTGTTGTTTTTTGATTCTATCTTTTTGCAGGAGAGGTCAGAAAGTAAGGTAGGGAGGGTAATTAGGGAATAGGCACCAACCAT
The DNA here is from genome assembly GCF_040938575.1 of Ambystoma mexicanum. Lineage (NCBI taxonomy): Eukaryota > Metazoa > Chordata > Amphibia > Caudata > Ambystomatidae > Ambystoma > Ambystoma mexicanum. Next base: position 456,933,314 of record NC_090941.1, on the reverse strand, counting down.
AAATATGGAGGGCCAGGTGAACAGGGGAAGATGCTGCCTGTGTGTTACATCTAAGGTAGCAGCAGTGTTCCTCATGCTCTTTGATTACAGCTTCAAAAGCACTTCGAAATTACTCCCCCCTACAAAGTGGTGTTTTGCAGTATATACAGAGTACTGTTTTCTTTGAAAGATATGGATCAACAGCCTCTGTTATCGCTTGCGAGGTAGCTGGTGAGATTGTGTGTCCCAAATAAGTAGGCTGTGTGGTTCCAGAATTGGTTGAGGAAGATGAGCTGTAGGAAGACAGCCAACTATTTGCTAAGAAAGGAACAACCTTTCTGAGAGCATTGCTGTGGTTGGATTGGGTGTGGCGGCGAATGGAGGTGACCCTGTAGGAGTACTGTACAGGTAGTTCACGACTGAGTACAAGGTTGCACTCAGTGCATTTCACTTTGGTAGCTTTAGCCTTTGATACATTCCCAACAGTGGTAATGAACTGCCACACCCATGATTCTTTTTTAGGTGCTAGTGGTAGGCACTTCCTGTACCTCATCTCCTTGGTCCTCTTCATTGTCTTTGGAATTACTGTGCTTTTTTGTTGTGTAGGTCCTACAGCTGGTGGTGGTGATGATGGTGGCTCTTGGGGAGGAGAGATGGCAATAGGTAATAATAGCAGTTTTGCTACTATTCTTCCAAGTATGTGTTCTGTGCTAGATTGTTAATGGTTAATGAGTGAGAATAAGTGTAGGAGCTGTGCAAGGCTATATTTTGAGCTTGAAAGTTCGTAGGTCAGCAGAACAGGGGCTGCACCCAGAACCCTATCACAAGCAGCACGTGGACTTCACATGCACAGTACAGCACTTGGTATCCGAGATGCTTGGAGGATCCTTAATCCCCAACACCGAGAATATACGTACTACTCGTCAGTCCATGACAGCTCTTCCAGGATCGATCTTTTATTGGTTTCTGGCGGATTGATAGGCAAAGTTGTGGATACCCAGATACTTGCACGCACATTGTCCGACCATGCCCCAGTCACCATCTCCATGAGGTTGGCAGTATCCCCACTGGCCTTTAGCTCATGGCGCTTTAAATCAGCTGCCCTTCTGGACATAGTGTACAAGGCTGATATTCTGGTAGACATTGAAACCTTCTTCGAGTGCAATAAACAGCATGCCACGACAGCTGAAGTGCGTTGGGAAGCCTTCAATGTATATATCAGGGGATGTCCATCTCAAGGGAGGCAGGGTAATAAAAGTAATACGAAATGACCTACATCGCTCTGAGTCCAAACTGCAAGGACTAGAAATGGAATGTGCGTCAGCGGCCGACCCTTTCAAACTTGCGCTGATAAGGGAAGAACTTGAGGTGTTTGAATCACATGCCTTGCGTGAGGTTTGCTATATTAGCTGCCCACAAGCCACCAGGAAATATGGGGAGGGTGAGAGGCCGGGGAGGACATTGGCCAGGTTGGTGAGGGGAGAATGGGGTCAAGCACAGATTGAGTGTATCAAAGACATGCAGGGTCTCCCACTCTGGTCAGACCAACAGATACTGGAGGTCTTCACAGAGTTTTATGCTAATTTATACGGGTTACCCCAAGAACATAGCAAACAATATATCCGGGACTTTCTAGATCAGATCCCTATGACATGCATTTCTCAAGCAACTAAAAACCAACTTGACTCCCCAATCACAGTGGATGATATTGTTAGGGCTGTCACGGATCTCCCGAATGGTAAGGCCCCTGGACCTGATGGACTCACCCCCAAATTCTATCAGGAGCATGTAGTGTTACTTGCCCCCAAACTACTGGAGGTTTGGTTTGAATCTCTTGTAAAGTCCATACCCCCCCTCCTTGCGTGAGGCAGTCATTACGGTTTTACTTTAGCCTGATAAGAATGGTGATGAGTGTGGATCATATAGACCCCTATCACTCATGAATATTGATAAGAAGATGTTTGCAAAGGTAATAGCGAACCGATTCCTTCCAATTATGAAATATCTGGTGCATGATGATCAATGGGGCTTTGTACCCGGGAGGTCGACTTCCCATAATATAAAACGACTTTTCAGTGTCATGGCTAGAATTGACTGGGACTCAGATGCTGTGGCTGTAACGTTGCATGCCCAAAAGGCTTTTGATATGGTTTCCTGAAGATATATGTGGCTGGTTCTGGAAACGATGGGGGTAGGCCCCAACATGATTGGATATATTAAATTGCCATATACAGCTCCCATGGCTAGAGTCCAGATAAATTCCTGAACATCTTCACTGTTCACACTTTTTAGGGGTACTCGGCAGGGTTGCCCATTCTCCCTGATTCTTTTCACATTGGTCATTGAACCAATGGCGAACTACATCAGAACGTGCCATGTCCATAGGGGCATCCGCCTGAAGGATACTCCGAGATAATCTCCCTATATGCAGACCATGTTCTACTATGTGTAAGGAACCCCACTACCAATCTAGACCCGATTTTGCGGGATGTAACTCACATTGTTAAATTTTCGGGCTTCACTATTAATTATTCTAAATCAGAGATATTTCTGCTTACCAACACAACCCAACAACCTGTGTCTGAGTACCCCCTCCGCTGGTCCCCTGGGGGTATCCGATACTTAGGAGTTCAAGTGCCACTGTCCAAATCCTTCCCCCTTTTCGACCCTGTTGGCTGAGAACTATACCGCTGCTTCCCAACAGGCTGAGTTAAAAATGAATAGGTGGCTCTCCCTCCCAATATCAATGGCTGGTCAATTCTCCCTAATCAAAATAATACTGGTCCCTAAATTACTATATATTTTCGGGAACGTGCCTATCTGGCCTGGGAAACAATACTTTGAAAGACTTCACAAGCTATGCACAGTTCCTATGGCATGCGGGTGCGGTTCGGAAAAAAATAGCTAGACATGACTCTGTCATATGTGAGAGGGGTATTCATCGCCCCCAACTTAATACTGTATTGGATTGCCGCTCAGGCCCAATATGCCACATACTCGTACCGGAACGCTACGGCCCCTCCGCATGTAAAATTGGAGGTGCTTGCGGCGACCGTGGTAAACATCATGCCACTGACATTCAACCGAGATTACGCAGACGACTCCCTGTTTGACCCCTTAGCAACCACTCTACAGGCATGGAACCAACTACTATACCACACGTCCGATTCTCCCCCCTATTACAAATGGCTCCCTATCTGAGGATTTCCAAGGTTCTAACCTACTCATGATACACTTTTAGCCCAGCACTGGAAGGGCCTGGGGTACCAGGCTTTAGCAGACCTTTTTCCCGATGGTAAATTCATTACCCCACAGATATGGTGGCAGGGCCACTCGAGATCAGCACTGGAGAAGCTGCAGTACTATAGGTTCCATGATGCCTTCAGTGCAGTTTAGTCCTCATTCCCAATTGAACCTCCGGAAACCCCAGAGGTGTCCTACATAGCCAATTTGGGCGGTGCCCGTGGTGTAGTTTCTTCCCTATACAAATTTCTATCATCTAGAGCCCCAGACTTAACCCCTACTGCTCAAACCGAATGTTTGAATGAACTGGGCCTCGAGCTGTCAGATGCACTATGGAAGAAGATGTGCTCGCACACTAATAAAGTATCCCTCAACTCTCGGTTTCGCTGTATGCAATATAAATTATTGAACAGATTATACTATACTCCCTGTAAAATAGCTAAGTTTACTCGAAATAGTGTACGTACCTGTGCTCGATGTCGATACGAAGGTGCTGACCACTTGCACATGTTCTTGGCATGTGGAGCACTGGGAAGCTTTTGGGACGAGATCCTTCGGGCTCTCACGGACATTATTGGTACAACAGTTGAACCTGCACCGCTGGTGGTGCTATTTGGGGTGTGGGGTACAGATGACACTAGAAAAATGGCCAGATTTCTGAAGGTTAGCTGTATGGTAGCTAACAAATGTGTACTCCAAAGCTGGAAAAGCCCATCCCCTCCTACCTCCCAGAAGTGGCTTAATGCACTCACTTGGTGTCAGAACTGTGAGGAAGAATATATCAATATGCTTCCAGCTCACTCCCGCCCCAAGAACATATGGGCTGCTTTCAACAGCTACCTTGTAATGCAAGCAGGTAGTGCATCTGGGACGTCCTCACCCAGGGGATTCCGAGCTTAACCTGAGGTGCCAGGATGTGCTCAACTATGTTGCTTTTGTTTGGTCTCAAACATGCATCATTTTGCTTTGTATGAACCACATACTGTATTTATGTGAACTGTGTTCTTGCTTTGATGCTTGTGTTTGCTGTAAACTTCTGCCAATAAATAAAAGTGAAAAAAAAAGAAAGTTCCTAAGTCAGTAGAAAATGCAGTTCCGAACTGTCTGCAAAGCATGGACCCGATTGCGAAGTGCAGACGCATTCACGGACATATCATCATGCTGCACACATGTGCAAGGTCACGTGACACTGTCCGAAAAGTCTGCGATGATGTAAGACGTTCGCGAATGTCGACAAACTCAAAAACAGTGGAAAAAGTTGCAAGAAGTGTATAGAAGTGTTAGAAATTATGCTAGAAGGTGGGAAATTGATTTTTCAGGTGAAACTCTGTAAAGTGGACAGACATGTTGCTATATTTGGGTAAGTGTGATATTAGTAAGTTGTAGGAAATTAGCACGTTATGGGTAAGTTGCACTAATAAAAACCTATGAAATTCACTGAAAAAACATGGTTAAAGGGATGTTATGGTCAAGTCGTACTAATAAAAACCTATGAAATTCAGTGAAAAAAACTTTGTAAAAGGGATGTTATGTTTACAAGTAAAACTGAAAAACCTCCGAAATTCATCAGTTCTAGTAAACGAAGCAACCATAACTCGCACCACCACCATGCACAGTTAAGTCTAACACCCAAGACATCAAAGATGACATCACAATTGTCATTGATGACATTCCCTTTCATAAATATAGGGAGGACCTCTGCCTCTTTCCATGTTGATTGTATGTGTTTGTTGTGTTGGATATTATTGAATAATGTACGCAGGAATCCAAATGTCAGGCTCTATTTAAAAAGAAATCCATTGGTATTTTTTCCAGACCAGGAGCTCCATTGGCATGTTGGGAAAGGAGAGCTCTACTTACTTCGTTTTTTGTAATTTGAAGGGGAGGATTGATATCATCTGATAGACTTGATTTATTAGTTGGGTTCTCAAAAGGCTTATTCTACAATGTACTAAAATGATTATCCTACATATCACCAGGGATATGAATTTCAACATCACCCACTCCCCCTTAGAGACTAGGCACCAGAACATCCTTGTGTCTTTTTTATCACATATAATCTTCATACGTTCACATATATTGGATATCTGTTGTTTTTTTTTTCTTTTGTATTATTAGATTTTTATAATTCTTTTCACAATCTTCTATCTTCTTCACTATTGCTTTTGGGCAGTTCCTTTAATGCTTTGACCTATCTGTGAGGCATGTATTGAGGCTATTATTTAGTTGTTGGGTTTTGTTTGTTTTCACAATCAGTTGTGTGTTGCATTCAAAGATGTGATACAGAGAGCATGAAGTTGTTATCTCATTTATTCGTAGAGCCACAGCGGATACGGCCACCGGAGACCAGCATAACACATATAACTGAACGGTTCTGGAATGGAGACATTCCAGAACCATTCAGACAAATACGTAAGAAAAAGAATACCCATATAACATCTCCCCCCGCATAGTCTACAAAAAGAACAAGAAAGAGGAATATAGAACGGAAAGAAGAAATTCTCAATACATTTTCAACACCAACAAAAGGATATACTGTTTCGGCAGTGAGGATCCAGCAGATGGAGGATCAATAATAAATAAAGTTTTCATCAAAGTTCTGGATCACTCTACGATTCCTCCGTGATAACATTTCTCCTGAAACAGTAGCTTTTGTTCCACAATCTTGAACTCATTTACTGAATTGGCAGTCTATTGTATTCTCATGTCTAAGTCCAACCGGCCTCTGAAGCTTAGGCTGGAACATGTGTTCTCCTACCTTAGCCACATCATCACAGGACTACTTCTTGCCATCATTAAGTAACACAGATTTACCAGAACAACTTGTCACTCTCTGTGGAAACCTAAATTTGGATTCTCCTTTTAACATTTTTTTAGGCTTTTTTACACAAACTAAATCTCCCGCCTTGATCTTACTTTCCATAACTTCATAATTACGGTCATAATACTGTTTATATTTGGCTTGTTTGTCTTTCAGTCTTCTGACAATCTGACCAATGTCAACATGACCCTACCGGGTGTTCGAAAACATCCATGCTGGTCTCAAGCGATTGGAAGCTAATCTACCACGCATCATGGTAAATGGTTCCACTTCAGTCATGGAATGAGGAGTGGTCCTGTAAGTACAGAGAGCTTCTTTCAAGGTCTCCCTCCATGGAAGTGTATTCACCACTGACAGTTGTATGATATTTGTTACGAAACTGTTAATTATTTCACTGAGGCCATTTGCCATGGGGTGGAATAGCGATGTATTGCCTGCTCTCTTAAAAATGATTGAAATTCTGCCAAGATAAACTGGGCCCCATTGTCTGAAACCATTAATTTAAAATTGCCTTCTCTGCTGAATATCTCTTTCAAAAAGTTTGCTATCTTTCCAGTGGTAACACTTTCCTCAATAACACCCCAAATTCTCATACGGTCCCATGACATCAATTGCCAATTTGGACCAAACGTTTTCAGGTATCTCCACAGGCAAAATGTCCAATGTGGCCACACTTATAACTTCCAGTTGCTGCTGCAGGACATTCCTTCTCTATGTTGACATGTTTGTGCCACCCACACTTCTGGCAGCGATTTTGAAATTGACTTCTGTAACTTGTCTCTTTTTCTCTCTTGGGGTTTGCTCTGGCATTGTTGGTGGTCATCCTCCTTTTTAGCACTACCAATGCCTCTTTGCCATCTCCTTTTTCCTTGTTTTCCTCTTGAATAGAATTCACTTATTTTATGTCCTCTCTCTCAATTCTTTCTTTCATGCATAGATCACCCATTTCCATTGCCCTGGTGATTTCAAGCGCCTGTTCTAGTGAAGGATCCTTGGCTTGCCATAGTCTTTGTTGAATACGAGAGTCTGCTACATTGAGTACTAGCTGGTCTCTAAGATACTCGTCAGTAATACCAGTGAATATGCACGTGGGCCTGAGGCTCCTCAGAGCAGCCATGTAGGCATCTACAGATTCATTCCTTAATTGGCGTCTCGAGAAAAAACGATACCTTTCTAATACTACATTCACTTTCTTTCCAAAATGTTTGGCCAACTTTCCTAGAGCATTCTCAAATTTATGATTGTTGTCTCCTGATCCATCATCAGTGCCATCCAGATCAGGAAGGGCTCTGAATATTCTCAATCCTTCTGCGCCTATGCAATTTAATAAAGTGGCCTCTTTCAGGTCATCATTATATTTGGCATCACCTATGGCCCTTAAGTACACCTGGAATCCATCTACCCATTGTTCCCACGGGCATATGGGATTCCCAGGTTGTGACATGAATTGGATTGGAGCAGTCATATGTTGTAAGGCCATTTTGTGCCTGTGATCCTTTGTTTTTTTTATTTTATTTTTTTATATACCACAGTAAACAACATGAAAGGAAAGTTATTCAGGCTCTTATCTTGTTTCTTAGTTGTATATCTGAGCAAGACTGTTCATTTGGTTCAAAAATGTTTATTTGTGGCAGTTGTGTGTGATTTCCAGTTGACTGTGGCTGTTTTATATGGCTTAATGTTCCTTTTTCATTCACTCTGTGACACAGATCACTGTTTAAATCCGTCCTTTGTGAATCTGGAGATCGGCAGAAGCTCTGTGTTTTGGTTGCTACAGCAACTTTCTAACAATTGCCAAAATGACCACCACATTCCGATACACACAGAGGTACTTTCCTCTAATGCATCAGTTAAAACAGAGCCTTCAAAAGATGCACTCTCCTTTGTAGACTACAGCCTTAATTTTTGGGAATTCAGCATTCTTTGCTAATCGGCACAAGGTACTTGCTGCATTACTCCTGGCCGCACTCTGAGGTGTACGCCTCTTATCGGTAGGCAGGTTCTTTCAGCCTTTCACCGTCCGTGCCATGACATGTGTGTTTGTTTTCTTCCGGGGGCTCACCTTGCTGACTCCTCGTCACCAATGTTGCATTCAAAGATGTGAGACAGCGAGTATGAAGTTGTTATCTCGTTTATTAATAGAGCCCCCGGGACACAGCCACCGGAGACCAGCATAACACATGTAACTGAATGGTTCTCGAATGGATACATTGCAGAACCATTCAGGCAAATATGTAAGAAAAAGACTACCCATATAACAAGTTGTGTTGTCTGCGTATTTGTATGCAGTAAGATCGTGGGTTCGAATGATTTTCATCAGTGGGCACATTTAGATGTTGAAAAGCAGGAGAGAAGCTTGATTCCTGGGGGACTCCACAGGATATATTTATGGTGTTTGAGGTGAATGGTGGTAGGTAGGTTCTATTGGTTTGGTTTATTAGGAATGAGGTAAGCCACTTTTCTGTGTACTCCTGTTTGCCACATTCCATCAATATTTGTTTTAGTGTTGCGTGGCTGATTGTGTCAAATTCTGCTGATATGTCAAATAACATGAGGGCCGATTGGGCATTGTCGTCTGCGTTTAACTTCAGGTCGTTCCATATCAATAGTAGTGCTGATTCTTTTACTCTCATTGGTCTGACACCAACGTATGACTTGTAGAACATTCTGTTTGTTTCCACGTATTTAAGTAGAATTATTTACACATGGTTCTCCAAGATCTTTGCTGGATACGGCAGGTTGGATATCGGTATGTAGTTGCTCGGGTCTTCTGTACTTTCTGATTCCTTTTTTATCAGTGGTTTAGTGTATGCTGATTTGAAGGAGGACAGTGTTATTCCGCTTTTGAGTGATAGATTCATTAGGTTCCAGAATTGTGACACCAGTGTTCTGTGGTTGAGAATTCCTTTGAAGATGTCAGGGTGGCAGGGTTCCTTTGGGGATCCTGCAAAGTTGCTGACCTTGATCAGTGTGGCAAAGGTTTCTTGTGTGATTGGTTCTAGGCAGGTGAACTTTACTGTAGTCTGTGTTTCGCCCAGTGTCTGTGGTCCGGCAGTCATGGTTGTTTTTGCCCGGGCTAGATTGATGGTCTCCTGGATTGTGTCTATTTTTCACCTTAGGTGGTTGGTGATGTTGTCGCTCAGTGCTTGAGTCAGGATGATGGAATTCTTGCAGGGAGAAGGCTTTTTTATCTCTTTGACAGTTCTTTCTGTGGATTGTTTGCCGATTATATTCTTGTGGCGTAATAGTTTTCTTTGCTCTGAGGGCTGTAGATTTCTATCGTTTGAGTTGTCTCTGGTATTTTATTTTGTCTTGTCAGACGTATTGCACTTTCCATTTCCTTTCCATTTTGTTTTTTTTTAGTTCTTGCAGTTCTTCTGTGAACAATTTTGCTGCCAGTTCTTTTAGTGTCTCTTTGCATGTTTTTGCTGTTACCAGTTGCTCAAGGGCCTTGGTGAGCAAGCTGTTGAGTGTGTCTTCTGCTGTCTTCTGCTGTGTCTACAGTTGTTTCGGTGTGTTCTGTTTCACTTGAGACAGTTCAGCCTAGAAGATTTGTTAGGGCCTCTAGGTCTAGGTTCTTCCATTTTCTTTTCTTGATGGCATGGAGAGTTTCCTTTCTGGCCCGAAGGCAGATTTGGGATGTGATGTGGAATGGAATGGTATCAAGTAGTGGTTGTTCCATACCATTGGTTTAGGTGGCGCAGATGCACCCAGATCTTCCCTGCAGAAAATTGCATCCAGGGAGTGTCCGGCTTTGTGGGTGGATCCATTTGATATTTGTTGAAATGCAAAGTTTCCAGGAGCGTGCAGAGTTTGCTGTGGATTCATTTTTTATTTTTGAACCAGATGGTGAAGTCTCCCAGTATGACTAGGTTGTAGTGGTACGTTGATAAAATGGCAGCTGCGTCATCTAATATTGTTGCAAAGTTGGGGTTGAAAGAAGGTGGTCTGTAGTTCAAGAGGAATACTATGTTGGTTTGGTCATTGAGTTCTATCTTGATGAGGAGGGATTCACAGTATTCGGTGTCAGTTGCAATGAGTTGAGATGCTCCGATGTGTTTTTGTGTATGATTGCGATTCTGCATCTTCTTTGGTTTTCTCTGTTGGCATTATTTAAAATTGTCCGGTATGGCATCATTCGCGATGGCTTTGCAGCGGTCCGATAGTCATGTTTCTGTAAGAAAGAGCATGTCTGTGCCTCCTTCGCTTAGAAGGTCATGGATTTCTATTGAGTGTTTTGCCATGGATCTAACGTTGAGGAGGCTGCAATGTAGTTTGTTTGATTTTCATTTCGGGTTGTTGTTTGTATTGTTGTTTTGGTTTGGTTTGGTTTGGTGTATTGTCCGTTGGTTTTGGTTGCTGGTGGTTCTTTCCTGGTTGAGCGTGTTGGGCGGTGTAGTTCTTTGGTGATCAGTCTCTCCATCAAGTAGACTGATAAGGTTTATGGCGGGGTTGGTTGGTTGCGGTTCATTCCGGCTTGTGAATTGTGTTGGTACCCGTTCGCTGTTTAAGACTTTGGTAATGTAGGGCATGTACAGGGTAATGGATTCCAGTTTGTCCCTGATTCTGATTGTGGTATTGTCCACGCTGAAGACCCGATTGGGATGGTTTATTAATTTTCATGCTGCGTTTGGCGTCCCACTGAGGTCTGTATTAGTAATGCTTATTCCCTGTTGGTTCGTTGTTGCTGGTTCGTCTTTGCTTACCAAGCAGTCGTATGTCGAGAGGTAGCGGGCGATGTAATCTGTCTTTGCTCTGTTCTTTGGATTGTCTCCTTGGGCCGTCTGGGTTGTTTTCTGTCAAATTCTTTTAGACTAATGGGATCTTGCCGGTCGGCACCTTCCAGAGCGGTTTGGGTTTTCTTATTATTTCTGTTGTCCATTCTGGCTTTTTTGTCTTTTATGTAGCGAGGCATGGTGTTTGGGTAGTGGGTTGTATTTCTTTGAATGGGCATCCTCTTTGGATTTGATTGTTTCCTGGTCCTTGGGATTAACCTTTGCTGTTTGTAGTTAGTTGTTGCCTCTAGTTAGTGAGGTTGAGGGCTGTTGAACCCACGCTTTTAGACCTTTCCTGTTTGGTTGTTTATGGCTCTTTCATTTCTGGCTCCTATGTGGTTTTTATTGTTTATCTTGGGGTTCCTGTGGTTGTGGCTGTTGAACCAAGGGTATTAAACCCTTACAGTTTGTTAATTTAGTGGCACTTTCTTGCTGGCTCCGATATGCAAACCCACGGTGGGTGGAAAAGTCTGGGTTGGAGATACAGCAATTGTTCAAAGGGCAACTATACCTTAGCTACCAGGGATTGTGTGGAGGCCCAAGTTTTGGCACAGCAGCAGTACTTAGCTTGAGGATGCCTGGTAAGTAGGTGAATGCCTGGAATTGTGGTTGCAGCCGTGAAAGCGTTGACACTCGGCTATGGGGTACCTATCAGGTGGGAGGAAGGGCCAGACTGAGGACACAACAAGGAATGCACTGTGCCCAGACATGGGACCCCTGACAAGTGGGTAATGGACCTAGGTAGAGGACAATAAAGCAGTGACACCTATATTTGGGACACCTTTTAAGCAGAGAACGGGCTGAACAGGGGACACAAAAGCAAAGTGGCAACACCCAAACCCGAGACACCTGGAAAGTGGGGGAACGCCCCAGATAGAGGGTCCAACAGTACAAGCATTAACACCTGGCTTCGGGATACTTGGCAAGAGGAAGAGAAGCTCATATTGAGGACACAGCCGCAATGCAATATGTGGCTACCAAACACAGCTGGCCTAGATGCCAGAGTTGGCTAACAAACAAAGCCGGGCCAGGTGCCAGATGTGACTAACTGTAGTGTGGCTATCCCAAAACTATTAACACCCCGGTTTGGGACGCCTGGACAGAGGAAGAGGGCCCAAAATGCGTGTGCTACAGCTCATCCAGTAAACCCCCAGACTTGGGAAACCTGGACCTAGAATGTGTTACAACAGTAGCTGTTTTGGGACACCTGGACAGACGACAAAGGGGCCAGAATTGGTGCACAACAGCAAATGCAGTAACCCCAGACCTTGGTTATCTCGACCTAAAATGGGACCAAAACACCAAGCGCAGCAGCAACCAGATTAGCTACACCTGCATAGAGTGTACAACAGTAGGTGCAGCAACCCTGCACCTGGGAACGGCCTAAAGAGGGGGCACAACAGCTAATGCAATGATACCTAGACTTGGGACACCTGGATAGATGGAGAAGGCCCTAAAGAGGGCAAAGCAGTCGATGCAGTAACACTTCGATTTGGGGCACCTGGGTAGAATGCACAAACAGTAAAATGCAGCAACCTTAGACCTGGGACACTTGGATAAATGAAGAAGGGCCTGTAGAGGTGGCAGAACAAAGATATGGCTGACTAACACAATCTATTTAGATGTGAGATATGGCTAACTAACACAATCTATCTAGATGCAAGATATGGCTGACTAACACAATCTATATAGATGTGAGATATGGCTAACTAACTCAATCTACCTAGATGCAAGATATTGTTCAGTGATGGTTGGCCTAGGAATTGGATGTGGCTTACTTATGAATGTGCAAATAACTACAGGCTTTTAAATACTGTAATGATAGAATAATAAGATGGGTTGGACAGTATGACAGGGAGCAGTAATTGCTGGTCCCCCCTGTCCGGACCTCGCTTACCTTTTCAGTAACTGCTGATTGATGGCTGCACCCCCCTCCCCCACAGGCTAAAATAGGCCAACACGGTCTGGAGCGACTTCTTCTTCAGGGGCTGTCCTTTGCCTGGGAATCCTTCACATGAGTGGCTGCTATGGACAGGGGCTGCCCTTGTTTGATGACCTAAGAGGGCTGGAAGGCCCAATCAGAGGCTGGAGATGTGCTGGGGGGTTGTAGGAAGCCAAAACCAGGATGAGGAGTCGGGAGCAGGCAGTGGAGGGTGGATTAAGTGAGGGGATACTTTTTTAGATTGCACAAGCTGAAAAAAGGCCCAAAAGTGGCCAAGTGGGGTTGTGGGTAACAAGTGATCACTTACCCTCTATTGATATCCTTCAGCATGCCTCAGAGCGGCACGGCGCAGGGTCCTGAACCCTCACAGGTAGGCTGGAGCTAACACTGCACCTGAAGCCCAGTTGCAGGCCTGGGATGTACTGGTTGGGGGGCAAAGCCAGGAAGCAGGGTCGGGAGTGGTCAGTGGAGGGTGGATTAAGGTAGGAGATACTTTTTAAATTGCACAAATTGCAAAAAACAGCCCAAAAGTGGTCAAGTCGGGTCGCGGCTAACAAGGGATCATTTACCCTCTACTGAGTTTCCTTCAGAGTCATGGGTGAAAAGCTATATTTAAATGTGCATTGTCAATAACCCAGTTAATCCTATATTGTTTCCTATCACTTTTAGAAATGTTGACCGCTATTTAGTCAAATGAATGCTTAGGATATTTGACATGTATTACTACCAGCGTTTCTTTCATTGCAGATCAAGTCAAGCATTCGAGGGAGAGGTCGAGGAACACTGAAGAGTACGGCCAAGTAACCAACCAAAGTGAATTATTGCCGCTACCAAAGTTGTATGTTGGAGACCGAATCCTTATAAAGAACCTCACCCATAAATGGCACAAACCAAGATTTAATGGTCCTTTCTGTGTAGAAGAAGTTTCCTCTAAGGCAGTCAGGGTATTTAGAAGAAGAACTTGGTTACATTTAGGAGATGTAAAAATCTACAAAGGCGAGACCCCCTCTCCAGCACCTATTGACCAAGAAGCAAGACAAAAAGAAAAATGTCTGTGTTTCTCGACTCGATTGATGACCAAGAAGGACGATAAACAGCGTGTGGTTAGCACATATTTGTTTTGGACTGGAATTCAGTGGACTCTCCTTAAAAATATAGCAGAAAGTGCATGGATCTGCAGATCATTGTAGAGGCTAAAATGTACTTTCTAGAAATTCTTTGAAAAAATAAAACTGCATCAGTATTATGCCTAAATGTCAGTTCCGGATTAGAAATTGGAAGAGAGATCAATATCCAGATTCGTTTTTAGGAACATATCTGGGTCAAGGATAATATATGATACCCGTTGACAGTGACACACATCAGCTTGTAGTTGCTATTGTTGTGTTTATACTTCAGTCATACACTGCACTTGTTAGAAGAGACGTTAATAGTCACACCTTTCTTCATGGCCCAAAAAATAGTCCTGTCATAAGAAGACTCCTGATTGCGATAACTGAGCAGATTGTGCAACTACCAATTTAAATTGAACACCTGTTTTAAAATTATTTGTGAAGAGCATAATGTGGTTGCAGATAGAGCATGAGTTCAACGAGTATTGGTATGGCATAATAAATGTTTCTCTAGACTTTTATGCCTAATATTCATATGCATATGGATTTTCTTTTTCTTTCTGTATCTGACATTTCAAAGTCTTTATTATCCTAATGGTCCAATTGAAAAAACACCTGGGATTTTTCCTAGTATGAGTACAAATGATGATCATTTCTTTGGCCTCTTTGGACATGTCAGGCGACATAAGAGGGATGCAGAAGAAGATAACGAGGGTATAAATGCCCATATTGATAATTCAGCTCACCTGGGGAATAATATGTGGTACCAACACATGAAAAAGGTGGTGGAGTGAGCTTCTGATGATAATTTCTATCTCTGTTCTCTCATCCCCAATCTGAAGACTACAGTAAGAACCTTCATTTCAAAAGAGATCTTGGTGCAAGATGCGAAGTGCCTCAGTCATCTAGCAGCATGTACTACTAGAAGACAGTTTCAAGGGAACTGGGCAAACTTACAATGAAGTTCAAGACAGTCATTTCCAAACCAGGATGATTATATCAAGACAGCAAAAATGGAAAAGGAGCCTAGATGGACATACAAGATGCTTGTTTATCCTGCTGCAGGACAAGACAATGTGATTGTTGAAGAAATGAAGAGGATGAACTGCTCTGACAAGACAGAAAGACAGGAATACTTGAATGCTGGGAACGTTCTCTGCTCCTACCCTATGGACGAGCGTGTACGACCAAATGATGGGAAGATGAAATTATGTCCTGCGCAGCTCATCTGCTGAAGAAGGAAGCAGTGAAAGAGGTACAGAAGGTGAATGATGCATGTCTAAAGTCATGGGCCAAGTACTCTGCACTTGTAACATGGGTGGAGGATGAAGCATGTCCAGTGGCTGTAGTTCCATTGGTTAATGTGACACTGCTTTCAGAGCAAGGGAAAAAATCAAGTTGGACATAATAAAGGGTGCAAGAACATAATTGACGTTCCAGGAATCAGGATGGGGATGGCTGTCTTAATGGATCGATATTGGGCCTGCGGATCGAGAGCATATATGAAACTTCCCAGGAATTGGGGTGAAGTGTGTTCCTTGTTATATATCGATGTTCCAGCATTAGTGATTCCACTGAGTGACCTGAAGATTGAAGGGTTCCCAAAAGTGGACGAGCATATGAGAAAAAGGTCACAAGAACTTCTGCAGATTAGAGAGGGAATTATTTCTCACAAAAATCACTAATGGTTTATGAAGACATTCCTGATGAGCACAAACTGTTCAGCAGGACTGCAGTGATGTTCACGTCTATGTTCATGTCTGGAATTCAAACAGCAGTGAATGCCAAATGAGATGTTTGTGCAAAGATTGGGCTATCATGTTTTACAATCATACTATCTCATGACGGCGAGAACCAGACTTTGATGGAGGCCATATCGATGTTGACAGATCAACACATGAAAATGGTGGATGAGACAGAGGCCATTGGAGATGACATTTGGTCCTCACTCCTGTTTTCATGGATTCCTTATTGGATGGAAACTTATTCAAGTTCTATGGAGCGATATTGGTGATAATAATATTTGTAATCTGTATGATAGGGATAACAATTGGACAATGCCAGAACATGGCAAAGAAAGCAGTGGGAATGAAGATCATGATTGAAACAAAGGAGTACCCAGAAGACAATGGGCTGACCGATAGTGCCATCAGAGACTACGCACATTAAAATATTATGACACCTGAAGGAACAAAACTCTGGTATCCAAAGGACCATAAAAATTATGTTGGACATTGGGTCTTCTGCACCCCAAATGGAGAGTGCAATTACATGACATGGAGTGTGGATGAGCACATTAAAAATGTGGGCACCCTGAGGGGGGGTGATGAAGATATGGATACCCAAGGATCCCTTCTTCAAGAGAAAATACAAAGAAGCAGGAAAACTTGAGGAGGTGCTTGAGGAATCGACCAGAGGGGGTAATGTAGAAGAGCAGATGCATACATTCACAGGAGATCCCGTCCTGCTACCTCCTTTGTATTGGAGACATGAGACCATGCCTTGCCTGACACCAGCTATCATGCCAATACCGCAGAGAGTAATTGGAAGAACATATCTATTGAAAAAACCCTATCGAATGTACCCTCGAGTTGATGACAACCCACAGGAGGAACTCCCTGAGGAATATGAGAAAGAGCTAAGAAAATGAACTGATGACATCATAAGAAAGTGTGCATGACATCCCAAGATACTGAATGAAGACAATGTATGGATCCTAGAGGAGAAATGACGAAGTAAGTAATCGAGTGAACTATCAAAGTAGAAAAGAAGAATGTTACACATGAACAAAGTGCTGTAGAAAACAGAAATTCAATGAATGTACAGATGCTGAAATGCACAGTTGATCAAGTCATCATATAGGTTAGCTACGAGTAGTGAATACAATGCAGGCAAAGCCTCCGATGTATAGAAACTGGATATTGGTATCATGAAATAAATAAGCCAGAAACCATGAAGGGGGAATGAAAAGCGGTGTCAAAGCAGAATAGCAGGCTGGTGAAGCTACACAGTGACGCTGTCTGGCCCAAAGTCAAGATCTTAGAACACAAGGTCAGCTATCTACTCTGAAGAAGTACGAGTGTGTGCAGAGGATGAATACTCTCATGTTAAGGTGCAAGAAAGAACAAAAAGGATGCCAAGTTTTAAATCATTAAAGGCATTAAAAAGCTACATAATGGACCAAATCGTGGTCTGTCATCATGTGAGCCAAGGATGGAAATAGAGTTTGAACTTAGAGTTCCAGACATGATAGTGAGTGTCCTCACTCCTTTGCATTCCCAGGATAAGTATACTCTGCAAGGCCAAGTACAAAGACAATTTCATGGCGGAAGACATGGGTGTTGGGAGATGCTGGTCTAATTGGTTGGTGAGGTAGCTTCATGTCCCAGCTCCCTGCACCTGGGTTTTGGTTTACGTGCTGCTAAATGAACGGAATGTTCCAGAAATGGTACAAGCATGCCAACCAATTGTATTAGTCTGTATAACAAAAGAACTAATAGCTTGGAAGACCAATGAAACACAGTGTAACTATGTTTTCATAAATTACATGTTTAAAGAGGTAGGCATAAAATGTCCACCTGATAAAGGACAGCCTATAAATGTTTCCCTTAAAGAATCTCAACACTTGACAGGTTTTTCACTTTTGCCATGCCGTATGACATCACTCTGACGCAAAATGAAGTATATGAAAAGTATTTTTTGTGGAAATCATTGAGAGACTGAGCGTCCGCCCATTGATGTTTGTTGTAACCACGCTATTTTAGATGATTGTTCATAAAACAGCAACCTGCCATCTTCTTGTGTTTGTGTGGTTATTTGGACTCAGAATTATTCTGGTGTAATTCCATCCAACTATACATTCACTTTCCAAGGGCTATAGGTTCACAACGGTAGTGATGGGCATACATTCTTGATAATTTAGGCTAACACGATTTTTGATTATCCAAAATTGGTATCTCATTGACCATCTTGACACTATTCTGGTTGAAAAGTATTTGGGAAACATGGCCAACACTGCCATCTTAGATGCTATGTCAACCCTTGATGTACCTCTTATTCAATAGGTGTTGAACTGACTGCACCTGCATGCACTTTCCACAACATATGCTGGTGCATCATACTCTAAAACATAAACATTTGGATACACATCATAGCCAGAGCATTGGCGGACAAGATGTTAAAACACTTGCCTGTCCCCGCAGGCAGAAAGCAGCCAAAGTGGTGTGTTTCAGGTGCTTCACTGATGATCTGATTATGTTGTTGTAATAGTATCCATTTAATAAAGGCATAATACATTACAACCTGAGAACATTACTGTATAAGTGCTGAGTCACTTCACTGAACACATTTTAAAAACATGGATTGAAGGGCATTAGTAATATATGTCTCTGGAAATTTGGGGCCTCTGTTAATCTCACCTTCATGTACTTCATTTCACCTATTTGTCTCTTCTCTTTTCCACATTCCCTATTTTCCTCATATTGCCTCTTATTCTACTATATCCCATTCTTCTATTCTGTCTTTTACCCCCCTGTTTCCTGCTCTGTGTAACTCTATCATATATGACACACTACAGTACAATAGGTATTGTTTATGTCCTGCATTCTTTTTGCATGGGCCTTTTACTTATCTAATATCACATAATGTACTCAGTCTGTCCCCCTTTGCTCGAACAATGGTCTTTTGAGC
This sequence comes from Ambystoma mexicanum, assembly GCF_040938575.1. Taxonomy (NCBI): domain Eukaryota; kingdom Metazoa; phylum Chordata; class Amphibia; order Caudata; family Ambystomatidae; genus Ambystoma; species Ambystoma mexicanum. Next base: position 456,914,753 of record NC_090941.1, on the reverse strand, counting down.
CATGTTTGTTTGGGGTAGTAATCAGCCAAAAACTGTATTTCACAGGAGTCATTTAAGTGCACATTCACATACAGTAGAAACATATGCAGCAATTTGTTGTGTATTTGTACAAGAAGAGTGCTCAAGTATTATTCACCAGCCTTATTATTCACCACTTTTGTTATGTTAATTAATTTGTTAAGCACAACATTCACCTTTTATTTATTTTTGATTTTTATTATGTGCTAACCCGTGGGGCTGTGGCTTCAAGATGCCTGGGGGACAAACAAAACAGGACATCAGTTAGAGGGAAGAGGCAGCATAGTATGAGGTTACACACCCAAGTAACCTGCTAAGTTACAGTAGATTTCAGCGATCTGAGCTGACAGTTGGGTCAAATAGTGTAATTAATGTTTTTGCTAAGACTTAATTGGTTACAGAAATTCTGGTGCTTACAGGTTATTCATCTTGCATCAAACATAAAACAAGTGGACATAGTCGAGGGAAGCTTTTGCAAGGCCAAGGCAGGCAAATTGTCAGGTAATGGCTAATTATGGTCATAGGATGTAGGTGATAGGTGCTAGCCATATGGTGTACTTGTCGTAGAGTCAAGTATATGAATCTTTAGGGCTAGGGAACGTTGTTTGGTTGATCTACACATGCATACCTGAATTAGATCTTCTCTTCACAGAGCCACATTTTAACATTCCTTGTAAACCTTTTATGGATATATTCTGTTTTAAGGGTTGTGGGTAGGTTGTCCCAGAATGTAAGCCCTAATAGTACAAGGGTTCTCCCTCCATGATTTAGTCTTTTGAACATCAGTGTATTTATATTGTTCATCTGTGATGATCCTAGCTTTCTTATAGGTGCATATTTATTATGTAAGGGTTCAGGAATTTAGGAGCAATGTTTTGGAAGATTTGTAAAGTAATGTAGTTGGTTGTGGGTGTTATTCTAATTTGCAACTAGGATTCATGTGGTTTTTCATTTGTGAAACATGGTCCCATGGCATGATTTCCAAAATAAGTATTGTTTCTTTTTTCTTTTCTTTTTTTAGAATGTACACGTACAGTTGATGTCTTTGTTTTTGTTTAGTAATAGATAGAAACTATTGCAATAGTCCAGGCATGAGAGGATCAGGGATTTGGTCACTTCAATTGTCTGTTTAATTTTCAGGTAGGTGACACTTCTCTTACACGTGTGCACCTGGAAGTGTAATTTGTGGGCTTGTGGCTCGTTTTTTGATTGTTGACAGGCGTGATGTAGACATTGATGCATAGATCATTTACCTGGTCCAATGGGATCAGTGGTGTACCCATGATGGATGGCCATTTGAAAGGTAGTGTTCTTGGGGTTCCCAAAGAAGATACTCTCCATTTTAGGAGCGTTACGATGAAGATTATTACCTTTGGCCCAATCCTGGATTCCCTGTAGACTTTCAGTTATATGTTGTTTGTAGTTATAAAGCTACACATTCAATAGTTCTATTAGAAAACAAAGGGTGTAACCTGTGTTAGTATAAAGGACACTCAACTTATTACCAAATAACCTGGGGTGGAAGAATCACAACCAAACATCCCCCTTTACATCATAAAAATTCATCACATTTTATTTAAAGATATCTCACAAAACATAATTCATAAATATAACTACACACATTATTAAAAAACTCAAAACAACAACAATTCTAAATACAAAAAGCATCAATTGATTAAAGTGCTTGGGTGACTTTCTTACACCATACCGCCACTATTTTCCATCACCAGTATAGAATAAGGTTCCTGAGATAAAAGGTGATCAATAATATCATCAACCCTCTCTACTGCCCAGCATGTTTCTGTTCTTTAATCCGCACTGAGGTCAACATTCTCGAGGAGCTGTTGTTTCAGTCACTATTCATCTTTCACAAAAGGTTTGGTCAGATTTTATTGCACAAACCACTTTGCTCCATATTTCTTCCCTTATACTGTCATGGAATCCTTGGCTGAACCAACCGTCATAGGGTTTCTCAATAACCAAACGGATATTATAACGTTATCACTTCTACACACACTTTCAGGTGGGTTCCCAGGTAGTATTACAGTCTTCCCTGTCCACTATATTCTCTGAAGGAGCCTTTACTTGTTCAGTTAGCCCTTGACAACTTCAGTCACTACAGCTCTGCCATCTTGCTGCAGTTCTTTTAAATCCACCAGCAGAGTGCATGGATTCGTCTTCTAAACCCCCAAATGCAAAGGGTATCATTTGATTAGGTTGGCGTCACATTCACTGTGATCCTCCTTGTATGACTGTCCTCGCGCTACCCTTGCTTAGCAGGCGGTACGTTCTATAGTACCTGAAAATAATCGGTGCCCAATGGGGAAGATTTTGAGAAGAGTTTGAAAATGGTTGCTATTGATTTAATGTAAACATTAAATAGCTCTGGAGATAAGATGGTGCAATCGGGGACAGCACACTTTAAGGGGAACATTATAGATTCGTAATCACCTATTTTAACACTGAGTGTGCAACCCTTAAGGTAGTTGGTGATTCACCTCATGGCAGTATCATCTATTTCCATTGAACATTTAGCGCCTGATTCATGCAAGTGTTTTCTAATGGTGCAATCCCATAGGAAAACGTTCCATGAATCAGGCCCTAATCTTTGTTTTAGGGTCTGATGGTTGACTGTATAAAAGGCAGTCGATAGATGAAGGGGTGCTGGAGATGTTATTGTATTGTTGTCTAATGCTTTTGGAATGTCCTCTATCATGAAAAGGTAACCTGTTTCCATTGTCCTAGTTGAGCAAAAAGCACAGTGAAGGAGACAATCAATACATCTAGGAAAGAATACTTTATTGAATGAATAAAAACATGTTCACAAGGACTTCCTTCACGCTATCTCTTGTGTAAATACAAGTCAATAAGAACATTGCAGTTCAAAATAAGCATTTCCTAAAATTCTGAAGGGGAATAAGGCATATGTGATCAGAATGGGCTTAACCCATCGTAAATGTATGCATTAAGTAGCACTGTCACTTTTGCAGTAAATATGATCTGGCCATTTAGTTCAGTATTCATGCATGCACCATGGATGTTGAGAGCAGCTGTAAGGAGCTGCTGCCCCTGAACCTTTTTGTTATGCTAAGTTACAGCCTAATGGCGTATTATGAACTCTGGCGAAACTAAAGTTAATTAAAACAGATATATACAATGATTCATAGCACTGACTATTGGAATTGCTTAAAATAGCCCTTCGAACATTCAATATGTACTCAGTGTGAGCTCACAAAACCACATGAAATGTATTAATTCAGGAACACCCTGTGATCATTCTGTGAAAAGAGACAAAGAAAGTCCTGCTTCTCTGCCAGAGAAGGAGAGTCATTATTGGAGCAGTAGGTATCGCGCCCACGCAGTCTATCAGCAAATGAAGGGATGTTAATAGAATCAAACTCTTTTGGTTACAATTATAATCTGAATTTTGTTACTACCAAACTTTTACTGCAGAAGTATGTGTGCAAAATATAGGGGCAAAAGAAACACAGGGAAGTGAGTTGTCCCTGTCTGTCCACAAGATGACCCTCTGCAGTACAAAATGCACTGGTAGTTCAGAGCTCAGAAGATAACGAGCAAAACTGTATTTTTCCAATTTAATCTCAGGTGCATGTTAACATGCCTTTTAGCTGCTACTTGCAAACAATGAAGATGTTTACATACACACTGGCCTTTTGGTGATGTACTGCATATTTTCAATAAACACTTCTGGGTGTGTTTTTAGCCCCTGACATGTCGGAATACACCGGTAAATCCCCATTGAACGAGACCGGTGCCGGACACGTTATTGGTGGCAGTCATGGCGCAAATAGCGCCATGACTACCACCAATCTCAGAATGAAGCCCAATTTGATGAAACTGCCTTCAATACCTGAGGCCCGCTATCAATCTTACCATTTGTAGGGCATAGTTGTTGCCCTCTCTGGTAGGAGCAGTGATGAAGGTGAAAACAAAGTTAATCACCAGGAGCATTGCCTCTACCATTCTTCCACACTTTAAGAAATAGCCACTGGGGTCTCAGAGGAGCGTGGGGTCTTAGTGGCATACATGGATTGCTCCTGGTTTCTGCACCTCTTGTTTTCCCGCTGCTGTGCTGGTGGATTCTCTGTTTCAGGCTTCTCTGTATGCCATGTGATTATGAAGGAAATCCTTAGATCATGATTTGTTAGTATGAGGGCATATGAATGGAATGTTGCATCATGCAGATCTAGGACTTCAATTCCACTTTATATCCCAAGAAATCAAACAGTAGAAATAAATCTGAAAGAGGATGGTCACAGAACCTGCGATGTCAACACAGTTTATCAATGCGGGATGTACACCTGCCCTTGCCTACAGATACTCCAGGTGCATGCACATTGAAGGATTGACAAAGTTATTGATGGACTAGATGTGAATGTGTCATTAAACCTAGCTGGAACAGCCCAGACGCAGCAACATATATAATGATCACAGAATGCTTGGTTACTTTTTCAGAGAGTTCTTACTTGCAGCAGTGGTAGCACTTGTTGAATTGTATTTCCTTTGGGGGGCGAGGTCCTTTTTTTCCAATAATGAGTTCAGAACATGAGGGAACCTTTTAAGACTATTTATTGATAGATGAGTTTATAGACATCACACACCAACTGTTGGACACTTAAGGGAGTCATGTGTGTTATGGGATTCCACTGATGTGAACTATTCATTGATAACATATGAACCCTTTACAACACTTAAACAGTAAGCCCGGTTCCATTATTGCCTAGTACTGTATTCTAGGTGCCTGCTTTACAGCACTTGGCAGTTGCCCTGTGTGCAGAGTGCAGGCACGAGGGCAAGAAGTCCCTGCATTCTGGTCGACCACATCTAACCATTTAAATGTGAGTGGAGGAGTAGGGCATAAAGAAGAAAATAGTTACAAACTTAATAATTCAGATGTTAAGTACCGAAAAGGTCGTTAAAAGCGCCAACCACCTTTTTGGTACTTAAGACCTATTCTGAAGGTGGCGCATTCTTCCAAAGTTGGTAGGAATGCGCCACTTTCGGAATACATGTGGCGGTTTCTAGGATGGGTTGGAAACCAACCTAGCAACCACCACATTCATTACCTGCCTCTTTAGACTTGTATTCGTGTGGCACTCCTCCAGTTTTATATCTGCGCTAAAGTAGCATACATATACGGTACCATTTTGGTGCCGTTATTCTGGAAGAGTGCCACAAGAAGCATTGTTGCAGTGCAGGGTGTATATGGACACTTTGATATACATCAAAGTAAGCAGCTTCAACTTTGTATCCTGCAACATTAAAGCTGCTTACTTTGGTGTATATGAAAGTGTTCAAATACATCAGTGTAATCAGCAGCAGTTTTGTAAAATAACGGATATGTAGTTATTTTACAAAAATGCTGCAGAGATTTTAGGGTTGCCCCCTTTAAGCCAAAAACAGGCGCAATGCTGAAGGTGCAATGTCGTTCAATACGAGGACAGCCGGGCCCACTTGAGAATATTGGTGGAACCTGGGCATCCTGATTTGGTGCAGTGAATCATGCTCTTTAGCACGTTCACTGCGCCGAGTTAAGAATCGGGCCATCAGAGCAAGATGGTGACCACAGCAGCAGACATTGTTGAAAGCAAGAGCAAGCATCTTTAGGATACCCATTCCAAGCAAAACACAATTGGGAGCTTTAAACAATATGATGCTACAAGAAATGCAGAGGACTGGAAGCAGACGCACAGAAACGTTCTGCAACATCCCAACCACAGGGAAAGAACCACAGAGATGGCTGTGATAGGCGTCATTTGAGAACTAGGTGAAGATGGACGCTGGCCGTGTCAACTGCTAACCTCTAAATTAAGGCATGACGTTGGGTGGGTTGGATAAATTTGAAACTGGAGCAGAAGGCTACTTAGTGGAACAGTGAGTCAGCATGAGAGTGTCGATGGAAGTCCAGCCTGAAGAAGTCCTCAGGTCTGGAGACACTAACCTGGCTCAGAGTGTGTGGAGAGCAAACCAACAGCAGATGTGCAATGTCATGTGCCTAAAATCTGTCAAAATAAATGTAATCCAAACACCATAGCCAAAGCCTAGAGAAACACAACCCTGCGTCCAGCAGACCTATGAAGTCCAACCAGTGAGGAACACAACGTGAGGTGCCATCCACCTACTAATTTGGTACACAGGCAGAACAAGTAAACTGCTTTATAGGTATTGCAGTCCTGATACTCACAAATATGTTACTTCAAGTCAGATGATGCATGGATGAACAATTGTGCTGCTTGAAGCATCTTGTTGACCTGTCACTCCGCAATGAACTAGGTCACATTGACAAGACCAGTGTACTGCTTGATGAAAGGTAATGTCTTGAAGTGGTGCACTGACTATACAAGCACAATGCTTGATGAACGGTGAAGTTCTGACCCTCCGAGACAAGTACACCAAGGGTAGTGTTGCTCTGGCCAGACATATGCAATGTTTGGTGGGAGCTGTAGTCCTGCTACTTGACAATGAGCTAAGTCAAAGAAAGTGAAGCATTGACAAGGCCAGCATACGGATTGATGTGAGGTGTTGTCTTGAAGTGGTGCAGTGACCAGACAAGTGCACACCATTATTGAAGATGTAGTTATGATAATGCACAATAAGTAAGCCAAGAGAAGTGGTGCAGTGGGTGGACAAAGAAAATGTTTGATGGGAGTTGTAGATCTGATACTCCACAGTAAAACAAGTGAAGTGCTACGCTGACCAGTCAGGTGCACCGTTGATGAGCGGTGTAGTCTTGATACACACTAATTTGAAAGTCAAGAAGTGTAAGTATCGACCAACCAAATGCATTGCTAAATAGGAAGTTCAGTCTGGACCTCCCCAATGAACAAACGCAGTGATCTTTGAGCTGAGCCACCAAGGGAACTTCTTGAATATAGTTGTAATCTTGATATTCCAAAGAACAAGCCCAAAGACTACCTTGGTGCATTAACTGATGGGTGTTGTGGTTCTAAGACACCCTAATGAGTGTTAGTATTTGCAAGCCTTTAAGGAGAGAGGCACATACAGTATGTGGACTTTTGAGAAAACAGATTCATGAAAGAACCCACTGTAGCATATGTGGTTCATTGACCGATTAGTACACTACTGAGAGGAACCCTGGTTCTGAGAGTCCACTATGACATTAAAGTACAATAAATATCAAATGAGAACCACATGTATAACGTGGTTTTAATAGCAAGAGTTCTGTGTTGACCAAGGAGAATTGTCTCTAAGCCTCCCCACCACCGAGTTTAAAGGACAGGGGAGGCTGAGAGGAGAGACCTTGATACCAGGATGCTCTGTGAAATGATAAATACGCATATTTTGCTTTATTCAGATATGTCCTTAGCAACATTGGGCCTCATTCCGAGGTAGGCGGCCATGGAATGAACAGTGCCGGTAAGGGACCAGCACCGTTCATTTCCGGGCCGTCCTATTACGAGGTCTGCAGTGGGTCCCACTCAGGTCGCCTGGCCAGACCAGGCGTCCTTAGCAGAACCTGCTAGCAGACGAGGATGCTGACAACGGGCCCGTCATTAACGGGCCCGTTGTTAGCATACTCCCCATTCCCATAGAGCCCTATGGGGGCCCAAATGGGAATGGGGATGTACCGGGCCCGGGTCCCGAGAATAGGAATTACCTGGCCCGCCAAAGTCATCATGGCCCGGTAATTCCCTATTCCTGGAACTCGGACCCGGACCCGGTACCCGGTATGAGGGTAGTCATGCCACTAAAAGCGGCATGGCTAGCTCCATACTCGTAATGAGCTCCATTGTCTTTAAAATGGACCATTCATTACAAAATGTAACACTTATGCAAAGAAGTGCTACCCAGGTACATTTGGACTTCTGCTCGTAATCTCAAAAAGCAGCATGTGTATAGGCGGCATACACATGTACCATGTTTATATGCCATCTCAAAATGTTTACATAATTATGAAATTCACTGATCTGAAACCTTTGTAACGTTCACATCATCACAATGGCCTAGATGCTGGCATTCACCAATGATGCAAAACATCACTGAGGAACCAATCAGTACGCTACACACAGACAGTGCAATTAGGTAGGTGAATAGAATAAGGACAACAATGGATTGAAAACGACACTGCATATTCTCTTTAAAATATCAGAGGAGGTATGTTTGGAAACCCAGCCAAGATAATGGAAGGAGTACAGAAGGTAAAGGAGTTCCAGTTGAACTTAGAGATAATTGTTTTGTGCAGGTTTCAGAACTTCATCGTAGGTTCGTCCAGAATCTCTTTTCGAATTCTGGACGAGGTGGAGAGGATCATACACAAAAGCACATCTAGCTCTGATTGTGAGCGAGCAATGAATGAATGAAGTGCTATGCGGCTATCAAGCTCTAGAACCCGTTCTACTCTAATAGCTCAACATGAGCTCTGGGTTCTATTGGTTACCCAGTCACTTCTTCTACTTCAATGACCCAAATAGGCTTGATGGAAATTTGTTGAGGCTATGCTTTTTCACACATTGTGTTTAATTATTTGTTATTGGCCTTTCGTATGGCTGACCAGGCTGGTGATAGCCACACGAGCTCACAGCCATTACAGGGAAGATCAGCCTTGTAATGGCAGCCACAGTTCATGGAGCTAGCAACTTGGCAACAAGTCCAAGATGCATCTGGATTTTAAAGCAAGATTGTCTCCATTGACAACATTTAAATACAATATAGCATCTAAAATATATATTCAGAAAATACAAATGTGTGACAGTAGTTTTTCACAGTGAAATATCCAGTTATACAAAAGAAAGGTCTGGTAGCCCCTCTACCAAGAACGAACATGGCTAAATAACCTGCTCTCAGGGAAGGTGCCAACTCACTCGGGAGGGTCTACAGCCACGTTTTAGCTCACTGTACATTTCACACAGTAATAACCATTTGCATATCAGTCTGGTCCCACCCAATTGGGCAGCCAAGCACCAAAATGTTACACATATCTCAAGTGAACAAGAGTACCAACAGAAACCTTAAACTCGTGTTTCAGTCTTGTCTGCTTGTCTGGCTTGATGAGGTGAAGGTGTGACTCTCTAAGCACAATGAGCAAGGGGCCCACATCTGAATAAAGTATGGTAACTTGGGGTAACGTCAGGAAAATCTTCTCTGAACAGGAGAACCAACAACAACCCCAGACACTTGTTTTGGCCAAGTCGGGCCTAATCAGTGAGATGAAGCTTTGCCTCTCTAACACAGTGAGCAAGGGGGTCAACATCTGTATTACACTGGGTATTTTAGGGTGAAACCCCAAGCTCCTAAACATTCAGAAAAGGTCTGGGAGTCCCTTTATCAAGAATGAACACAGCCCAACAACCTGTTCTCTTGGAAGATGCCCACTGGTAGGGTGTAAAACCATGTTTTAGCTCACTGTACTTTATCTCATCTGAACAAGAGTAGCAACAGCAACCTTAAACTTGTGTTTCAGTCTAGTCTGGCTTATTGAGGCGAAGCTGTGACTCCCTAAGCACAATGAGCAAGGGGTCCACATCTGGATTACCCATGGTAACTTGGGGTGAAACAGTAAGTTCCTAAAAATTCAAAAAAGGTCTGCATGCCCCTCCACTGAGAATAAATACTGGGAAATAACCTGTTACCTGGGAAGGTGCCCACCAAGGAGGGCCTGCAAACAAGATCTAGCTCACTGTACCTTTCACAAAGGAGAAATATCAATTTGCATGTCAGTCTGATCCCACCACCTGGGCAGTGAGATGAAGCTGAACCTTTCTAAGCACAGGGAACAAAGGGTCCACATCTGGATTACCCTGGGTAACTTAGGGTGAAACCCCAAGTTCCTAATGATAGAAATAAAATGGTCTGGGAGCTCCTCGACCAAGAATGAAAACGCACAAATAACCTGTTCTCTGGGAAGGTGTGCATTTGGGAGGGTCTATAACAACGTTTTAGCTCACTGCACCTTTCACAGAGGACAAATATTAATCTGCATATCAGTCTGGTCCCACCCATTTGGGCAGACAAGCAGCCAAATGCTAGCCAAATCTCGCCTGAACAAAAGTACCAACAGTAACCCCAGAGACGTGTTTTGGAGTAGTCTAAGGAAACATATCTAAGGGATAAAGAAAATTGATCAACTCTGCTGACATCTATTGTAGAGTCAACAATGACACTATAGAATTTGGCCATCTTAACTTCTTCAAGGATAGCACACAATGTCTCTTTCACAAGTGCACTAATGAAATCATTCTGGATGTCATAGCTCAAGCAGGTTTCATTTCTCTTACCATGAGCAATATTCTGTGCTAAAACATTGTCAAACTTGGACATCATCTTGAGTAACTCCAAAAAATGTCCTTCATTGGATGTACTTCCCAATCCTTCATGTTCTCTGTGTCCATGTAGAGGCATCCCTTGCTTTGTGAGATACAATATTGCATCACGCAGAGGCCTTAGAATACCATGTGTTTTCTCTTTCTGTTCGCTTTTTTTATTAGCTCAGAAACAATAGTTCTATCTTGGCTAATTGTAAAGGCAGCTATTTGTAGCTGTTGTTCAGCTTCACAGTGTATCTTGGAATGTTCATGCATTACAATTTTTATGTTCCTTTTTTAAAATTGGAAAAAACCCAGCTAGGATCAGACCACACCGTTGAAAAGTGTTAATTATTTCTATCAGCAAATAGCCAAATGCAAAGCAATAAAGACAGTTACTTCTAGAAGAATAAACAAACCAGTACCTTACTACAGAGAACCCACCTGCAACCTTTTTTTAATAGCAATCTGGGCTAAATCTTCAAACACTGGAGTCATATGGACATTTTTTATAGCCATTGTTTAATCCAGGCTGACATGGACCAGATGCAAGAAGTGCTCAAACTAAGAGTGTAGACATTGCCCTGTCCTGAAACAGATAGGGATCTGATGGCTATTCTTGCTGCGTGTCAAGTGGGGCCTGCATTTTTTACATTCCCACTGCATTCCCCAATTTCCTCAGTATGCATGTCTTCTGCTACTTGCGTGCCAACATTGGTATCTTTGATAGATTCAGAGCAGTCAGGCTCAGCAGTTGTACGGCCAAATGTAACTTCAGGATGGGGCTGGGTAACAGTGTCTGTTGAGTGATCAGGACCCTCTGTAGATTCAGTAGAGCATTATGGACACTCAGAAATTTAGGTGCATGATGGGTGTTCTGTGGAATGTATTGTGATAGGATGAGAAGCAGTAGACAGATGTTCATCAGTAGAAGCATGAGGAACAGAACGGGTTCTCCTGCTGAGTTCTGAAAGCAAACATTGGAAGAATCTTGTAACTTCAATAACATCATTCAGGGGTTAGAAACATTGGCATTACATGAATGGACAATAACTTACCTTTGCTCCTGCTTGTCAGTGGAACGTTTGGGCTGGATCTTGAAAGTAGACAACATATCTATGTTTTTCTGTGAATTTCTGTTTGCTGAATTTCTGTTTGCTGTTTTCTGTGAATTTCTGTTTGCTGACCTGTTTTCATTTTATGGCACAAGACATTTGTTTGGCTGATGATTCGGGATTCATGATCTTGCTCTATTCCCTACTTCTGCAGAAAGAGAAGGAAAGCAACACCGATTAGTGCATGTTTGTATTAATTTTACACAGCTAACATAACAATGATTCAAGTTGAACTGCAACACGATTATCCCTCTCAAATAAAATGATGAACTAAACACAATGTCAAATTCATTACTGAGCCATTGCCCGTTGAGAAATGGAACATCTGTCACAGATGATGTTTCATTCATGGTAATGCATTTTACAGAGTCTGATTCAATTTACATGGTAAATCATTAAAACAACAGACTCTAGTCAATGTTGGTTTGCTGTGGGGTTTCTTGTGGGGTGGTCCGACCCCTGCCCTTCCCACACTCACTGCCTCCCTAAACCATGCCATGCTAATACAGGACAATAAGCTCATTCAGGGTACTTTAAATAGACTCGAGCCACTTCATTTAAACATTTTGAAAGCACATCACTTGCTGCTGCTAGAAAACCAGCACATGTGGCTGTGGTTGGTGCTGCTGCCTGTGTGATACTGGATTTGAAGGCTGACATGTTTATTGACCAAAAAGCACAAACAGCCAGTGTGGGCCACTTTGCTGGGTCAAATTCAAAGTCAGGCACTTATTTGTGGGTCAGTTTGCTAAGTTACTTAATTTCACCATGCTGCCTGAAGCTAGTAGTTTTGACCAGTATTACTGAATAAATATTCTTTAAAATGCACAATTTATATTACATTTCATCAAAAACCTTCTGCTTGGGTTTTGGGTACTACTCAAACAGTTTTTCACAAAATTAATGAATTGCCTGGAAGTTCCTAGAACCAAGCCCCACATCATAATCAGTGCAATAACTTATCAGTCCCTTTACCATAGCAAACCCCAATGGTTATCCCTTGTCTGGAAGGTTTTTAATCAATTATAACCAACACTGGCAGTGGCACAGCCTTCATCATCAATCATGCTAGTAACATAATAAAGACTTTACATAATTTTTAATGCACTAACTATGGACGGATTTGGAATTACTTCTAGGTGTGACAGTGGCACAGGTGACTGAATTACAATGCATGCAGCGTGTGTTTGTAAAAAGCACAGTGTGTACTGTGCAGGCTAAACATACTGGTTCAATAATAACCCAATGTATCAATTTGTATCCACTGGCACGCACTGGCTGCCACAGTGCTGATATCATACTATACACGTAGTATGGGCCAGGCACCAGTCATACAGTTCACCACATGTCACACACTATGTCACAGTGATCTAAAATCTACCTAAAAATAAGGTGGTGTCGCCATCGCCATCGTGCACTGCACTGAACGTGCCGGGCCGGCCTGGGTGGGGCCATTTCTAAACTGATCTGTCACTGTCGGTGCCCATGCCTTGAATCTGCTGGCTCCGGTGACATGATGGTCCAGAGAGAGCCAGGAGATGGGATCATGGGGAAGAGATGATGAGCGGCAAGTTGCCCAGGAGTGAGGGGAGTGGGGGTGAAAGCGTCTTTGTGAGCTGGCAGAGCTGCCAGGGTAATGCTCGCACTTCTCCCTCAAATTCCAGGCAAAGTTCAATTCACGAGGCCTGGAATTTCCAAAGGAGTGTGTTAAGTAGATCCCAGCTCTAGCTCCACAGGTGAGACTTTACAAGCACAGACTGGGGGTGGGAGGGCAGGTGGCAGTCCAACAGCGGGGGCAATCTATCTGAGAGCGCTCTAAGGTTCCAGCGAAACACTAGTGTAGTCAGTCTCTAGCAATATTTACATGTGCAATCCAGAAGAAGCGCACACTCGTTAACATAGAAGTACAGTATACGCCCATCACTCACTGCTCATTGGATACACCCATGAACCACAAGCGTCACATGTATTGCACACCTTCACTGACTGATCTGGCTCTGGTTGAAGTACAGCCCAGGTTAACCTCAAGTCAAGGCTGCCTCACTCAAGCACACATCATACTGTACAAAATTGTGTTGCAGACTGTCACGGCAGAGTAAACTTACACAGTGCCTGGCACCAAAAACCAATGCTCTAGTCTTCCCCCAGGGCCCACTGCCCAAAGCACAGGCACATATAGCCAACAAACAAACAGCACAGAAACCGGCAGCACAGAACTTAAGTTCTGAAAACGTAATACATATTTTAAAATTAATGAATCCGCATCTCAGTCTCCGGCATATTGACTATCCCAAATTGGTGGCAAGTAGTTGTATTTGAACATCAAACAAAGCCGGCAGAAGGAGAGCTGTATTATAAATAGAGCATTTATCAAAATGAATCGCTAAGTTTTGGAATTCTGACTGAGCTGACCACCTTCAGCCGTTGGAGCCAAGCTGTGTAAGACTAGTAGCATCTAACACAGATCACATAACATGTTCCACAACAGGTGTAAGGCAGCGCCTGGCAGCAAACCCACAGCACAGTCAGCAGCACACAACATTACTTAATTCAACTTAAAAGTTCAAATAACTGGGTCTGGCAGCGTGCTTTTTTGGCCTGACCAAGACGGGGCGAGGCGAGGTGCGGCTGGTGCCTGTAGGTGATGAGTCAAGAGACAATCACTGTCTGACTCACAGGACCAACTCGAACCGAGGAGGGCAGGCACCTGCGGCATGCACGGGCCGGGCGGGCAGGGCACAATGGACATGATCCAGAGGGCCACCTGGGCAGCGGGGCAGCACTTCTTCTCTGGCACACTGACTTGGCATGCAGTGTCTCTGCCAGTCTGTAGCACTGCAGGTCACAGTGACGGAGGGCAGACCCTCAGTCAGTGGCACCTCACTGACTATACATACCGTACGTATGCGTACGGAGGGAGGCAGGCCTGGCCTAGCAGCAGGGCAGCAGCAGGTGCGTGCCTGGCTGGTCGGAGGTCGAATGTTGGTGCCTGGCCGGGCCTGGGGTGCTGCAGCAGGCAGGCCGGCAGCAGCTGCTCCGCTCTGTACTGCTGCTGGACTCGACACCCGAAGGGTAACTCCAACTTGGACTCAGGGCCCGATTCATGGAATTATTTGCACGGTTCAAACTGAATTTGCACTGCTAAAAAGTGACTTTGCACTGCCATCACAAACCCTGATTCATGGAACTGTGCTAAGTGCATTTTTGCAGTGCAAAGTCAGGGCATAGTCATTTTTTGCAGTACAAAATGACTTTGCACGAACTTTGCACTGCAGAAATGCACTTGCACAGTTCCATGAATCATGGTGTGCATCGGCAGTGAAAAGTTAAATTTCAGCAGTGCAAAGTCACTTTAAACCATGCAACAAAATTCCATGAATCGTGACCTGAATGTTCATGGTGGTGGGGTGCCTCAGGTGTCCCAGACTCAGCTCTCTCTGTGGTCCCAAGAGGCATTAGTGGCATGTCACGTGGCGCCACCAACACTGTTGTTTCAATCTGCTGGCACTCAGATTTGCTACATTTGTAGCAAACCAGATTTGCCTGTTAACGGTGCAGCACCAGCAGTGGCTCCAGATAGTCTGTGGGCTCTGGCTTGCAGGCAGGTCTGTGCGTGCCAGCCCCGGGGAAATGGATATTGGAACTGCTCAGTGCTGAGTGCCAGTGTCATATTATATCGAAAATTGGTGGAGGCAGGAATTCAGAGGAAGGCAGCAAGCTGAAACAAAAGGCTCAACTTGGAACTACAAGCTCCACCCTACTGATGAGGTCCAACCAGACCGAAACACGTGTCTGGGGTTGCTGTTGGTACTCTTGTTCAGAGAAGAATTGCCCAGCATTTCACTGCTGGACTGCCCCAGGGCAGGACAAAGACTGATATGATTTGGATATTTCTCCTCTGTGAAAGATAGTGAGCTAAAGAATCTGGATAAGCTTCTCGTAGACAGGACTAATGTCTGGCAGAGAGACTCCCAGGACCACCCTTGTTCTTTTGGGAACACTACCCTTACACCAGGAGAAGGGATTCACGCTCCTGGAGAAATAACTTTCTGTTGGACATTATTAGTATTAGTTGGAGTGTAAGTGTTAGAAGTAGGTTCTGACACAGGACAGTGGATGCTCATTGTGGATTTTCATTTGGACGGACATTCCGACAGCTCCTTGAGATTTAGTTTGAGGCAGGGAAACAGCTCCTAGAGATAGGGATAGTGAGGGTTTCTTTTACATTAATAAAAGTCTTTAACCACAAACATGGCACCTTTGTGTCCACTTCCTACTTCGTCACCTTTAAAATTGCCAAAGGTACTTCTTCATTTTTAAGGACTTTTTTCAACCTTTTCATTTTATCTATTTGCACATGTAGTCTCCCTTTCAATTAGTGAACATTATGGCACTTGTGTTATGCTAGAATATTGGGATACTTTGTGTTATGTCATGATACATTATGTCATGTTTTATTTAATATGTTGTATGTCATGTTGATTTGTACAAGGCTGGTAAGTGCTGTGATGCAGCTAGAAGTTGGCAGGAAGCATCCCACAAAGACTCAAGTAATTAAGTTATATGCATCAGCTTAATTCGGGTAAGCCTAATGTACACCTGCAAATGAAAGCTGGCAACGCAGACTCTACAACCCTTCTGAATCTTATGATTCCCCTGCGGCCACCTGTTAACTGGACATGGTAACTGAAAATCTGGTTAAGAAGGGTAGACATGGCTGGATATGCATATTAATTTCCAAAAGAGACTAGGCACAGCCCAAAAGTACTCCAAACTCCCACACCACTCACTATCACCACCTACAGAAAAAACACATAATAGGCCACATCTACACATCCTGGGCCACGTATTTCTTTCAAAGGAGCCATAGATACAAAATCCACCCTCATTTAATATTGCTGTGGCTCCATCCAGCTTTTCTGTCTATAGACCCTTACAGTAGAAGAGTGTGTGCTCCTCTGTACCCCCTGGCATAGCTTCCACATTCCTCTGTAGTGCATCAAGGCCTCAAAGAGACAGCCTCTTCACGAAGGCTTCGTAAAGGACACTCGTCCTACTAGAATGACTCTTTTTAACTAGTGACTCGGTTTGGCGTTATAGTACAACCTTGCCTCTAATGGATTTCTCTCACACTAAATTGCATTGGCGTATTCATAAATCACTACAAAAAAGACATGTGTTTCCCTTTCTCCACCCAAGGCCGTTCTGCTATGTCTTGGCTTTGGGGGAGATTTCTAGATCAAATTCTCCATTTGTCTCCACAAGCGCGCATTCTACACACACATCCAATTTCTAGCTCTTACACCTTTGTCTGTAGACTTGGCTTGGCCATAACCCCTACCCGGTTATCAGCAAGAAAGAATCCAAATATTGTCTGGTTGGTAGCCCACACCAGGATTTTTTTAGCACATCTGAAGGCCATCACTTGTCTGCAACATGGCCTAAAATAATATCACACTAGTAAATAGCCTTTCCTGTTCTGATGGCCAATAAAGGAACCTTTACCCCTTCTTTTGATTCAATTTTCTTCTGGTCAAAACACTAAAAGTTATGCCATAATCTCAACAATCAATATCACTCCTCTTTGTCTTTTAATTTTCCTACGTTTTGAGTTAAGTCTGTACGTTTTTATCTCCCTTACTTTTCCCACTCCACCTCTTTCTGGCACTCCTTGGCCCTGTTTACTTTTCACCCCACTTAGCATGGTCTTGCTGCCGCAATCGGTGGGGTCACAATTTGACTCTAGGTGGACAGTGCTTTGTACTTTAAGGTCACTACTGTGGTGATGTTCTCAGTATAAAAGACTAATAAAATAACATGTCTACTACCGGACCTAGACCAGGGATCAAGCTGAGGGTACACGCGGGTGGACGGAGTCCACCCACTTTTTTCAGAAGGCACCTTGATTTGCTAATTTCTGTTGATGCCACATTCAACTAGTATGTTACGAGTCCCCACACTTTTTTTTTAGTATTTGACCCCCATGACGTAATATGGGCCGATCAAGCACATCCTGCACTGTCTCTCTCTTGACTTGTATTGGCATCTTCACACTTTCGGTCCAGCTGTGTCCTTTTCCCAGCAATCTCAGTGAGTTCGCCATTCAGTGCATCCCTCCATGAACTTTCAAAAGCACTCCCATCTAGTTGTGGCAGTGTTTGCTTGAAATAGGTGTCCACAGATACCCTTGGAAAAATGGGTAGCTGAAACCGTGCATGTATGTACATTATTCCCTATTGATTGAACGCTTAATAGGAACGTGGAGAGGGAGGCTTTACATCTGTAATAATTAATTAGCCATGTTGCAGGAATAGCGTGCCCCCCGCATCAGTGAGGCGTACAGCTCTGCATAATTGTAAGCTTTCCCTACTGTGTTTGAAAGGAAATAGAGATTTTTGTTGTTTTAAATAGAAATGTATTTCAAATGGTGAATAGAAAGAAAAAAATCAAACTTTAAACAAAAGGACATTACATTTCTGGAAGGTATGTCCTTGAAAGAGCAAAGAGGCTAATCTGCAAAGAAACATGCTCATTCTGGTAGGAAAGGAGAGATGCTTTGCAAGGTTTTTGAAAATATGTATTTAACCTTATATGTTTGAACACAGATTCATTTCATTTGTCCCCATTATTCCCCGGCACATTATTCCAAGTCCTTCATGTCTGTCTGCTATTATCAAATAATCTTTTTTTTTGTTCTGGGCTGTTTATTATTGGATTGTAACTAGGATAAAGCTCCAGGGGGTTTGGTCTCCTTTGGTATGTTAATTACCCGAGCTTCCTTTGATCTGGTTCTTGCTAAAAAAAAAGAGTGGAACGCCATCTCGGTGGCGAATCTCCGTGATGTGCGCTCAGCCCCTCATCTCCATAATCTGAGAATCAGAGAGGCCGCCATTTCGCTCCTCTCTGGCGGCGGCTGTAGTCTTTAGCAATGATAATGCTACGGGCACGCTAATGGTTCACCTGCAATCACATCATGTTGAATGTTCACTCTGTGGTACACACATCCACCCGTTTTTAAAATGTCAATGTAGAGTGTTCCTGTTCTGTCTATTCTCTAAACTCTCATTGTTCGGCCAAGACAGCTTTGCCAATGGAAGCAGAGAAATAAGACTCGAATTTGAGATGTTCACATGGGAAATCATTACATGTATTTCGAATAGATGTATATTGCATGTTTGGATTTCAGGGATGAGTTCTTCACCGGAATATACAAAGGCGTTGCCAGGATTGTCTGGGTCCACTCTAGAGATAGCGTGCAGAGGACAGCTATGCCCCCGGCCGAATTTACAAACCAATCAAGGGGCGGCCAGGAGGGGGCTCTCCCATCAAGACGTTTTATTAAAATAATGAGTTAAAATGGTACATTTTACAGTACACTTTTTGTGATGAATTAGGTAAAATCCCACACAGTTTACAATCGGTTTTGTAAGGTAAAACATGAAAAAAGCCCACTCAATGTATGCTGTGTCACCAAATATCCACAAGAGCTTTTTCCAACACATTTTCACACTGCCTTTGTCCATTACATGCTCTGCAAGTGTAAACAAGATTTCCAGAGTGATTGTGCCCACACATCTCTATTCTAGCACACCTTTATATATGGGAAGCACTGAGGAGGACCTACTTCTGTCAAACATACGCCTTTTAACACCCAAAGGGGACAGACTGCTCTACATATCAAATAATTATTCCACAAACACTCATAGCTCTTAGAGGGGACCAAGACAAACCAACAAAAGGACAGAATACACCCTTTTCTGTCCCAAAACCCCAGCTGCTGATCCTAGGAGACAGTGGCGGGATGCGTATCTATGAAAGGATAGAATACGCCCTTTTCTGTCCCGAAACCCCAGCTGCTGATCCTAGGAGACAGTGGCGGGATGCGTATCTATGAAAGGATAGAATACGCCCTTTTCTGTCCCGAAACCCCAGCTGCTGATCCTAGGAGACAGTGGCGGGATGCGTATCTATGAAAGGACAGAATACGCCCTTTTCTGTCCCGAAACCCCAGCTGCTGATCCTAGGAGACAGTGGCGGGATGCGTATCTATGAAAGGACAGAATACGCCCTTTTCTGTCCCAAAACCCCAGCTGCTGATCCTAGGAGACAGTGGCGGGATGCGTATCTATGAAAGGACAGAATACGCCCTTTTCTGTCCCAAAACCCCAGCTGCTGATCCTAGGAGACAGTGGCGGGATGCGTATCTATGAAAGGACA
Organism: Ambystoma mexicanum; assembly: GCF_040938575.1. Classification (NCBI taxonomy): domain Eukaryota; kingdom Metazoa; phylum Chordata; class Amphibia; order Caudata; family Ambystomatidae; genus Ambystoma; species Ambystoma mexicanum. Next base: position 456,895,120 of record NC_090941.1, on the reverse strand, counting down.
GAATACACCCTTTTCTGTCCCAAAACCCCAGCTGTTGATCCTAGGAGACAGTGGCGGGATGCGTATCTATGAAAGGACAGAATACACCCTTTTCTGTCCCAAAACCCCAGCTGCTGATCCTAGGAGACAGTGGCGGGATGCGTATCTATGAAAGGATAGAATACACCCTTTTCTGTCCCAAAACCCCAGCTGCTGATCCTAGGAGACAGTGGCGGGATGCGTATCTATGAAAGGACAGAATACACTCTTTTCTGTCCCAAAACCCCAGCTGCTGATCCTAGGAGACAGTGGCGGGATGCGTATCTATGAAAGGACAGAATACACCCTTTTCTGTCCCAAAACCCCAGCTGCTGATCCTAGGAGACAGTGGCGGGATGCGTATCTATGAAAGGACAGAATACAACCTTTTCTGTCCCAAAACCCCAGCTGCTGATCCTAGGAGACAGTGGCGGGATGCGTATCTATGAAAGGACAGAATACACCCTTTTCTGTCCCAAAACCCCAGCTGCTGATCCTAGGAGACAGTGGCGGGCTGCGTATCTATGAAAGGACAGAATACACCCTTTTCTGTCCCAAAACCCCAGCTGCTGATCCTAGGAGACAGTGGCGGGATGCGTATCTATGAAAGGACAGAATACACCCTTTTCTGTCCCAAAACCCAAGCTGCTGATCCTAGGAGACAGTGGCGGGATGCGTATCTATGAAAGGACAGAATACACCCTTTTCTGTCCCAAAACCCCAGCTGCTGATCCTAGGAGACAGTGGCGGGATGCGTATCTATGAAAGGACAGAATACACCCTTTTCTGTCCCAAAACCCCAGCTGCTGATCCTAGGAGACAGTGGCAGGATGCGTATCTATGAAAGGATAGAATAAGGAAGGCAAGGTTATTTGGTGGGAGAGAACCACAAAGAATATTACTGTGTCTTGGTCCATATCAAAAAGGTCACACGTACCTTCAACTCAGGGTATAGTTTTTTATATACACCTTGGCCTTAAGATGAGGGGCATAGCACACACAATACAATTTTAAAAAGCTAGGAGTGTAACCGTTTCTATGGGATGATGCCCAAAAATGTATTCACCCTTGACCATACCACACTCTTCATTAAAAAAAACTGTGACAACCAACATGTATTAGATTGGAGGTACATATGAAAAACAAAAAGAATTAATTCTTTCCAAAAAGACAGTCTGGTTTATTTAATTGGGAGACTGGTTCTCCAATCTGTGTTGTGTCGACCGGTTTCAATGGCCTATCAGCATAGTGGCCATCTTCATCAGGTCCGTCTTCTAAGCTAGCAGTGTAATTATACCACTAGGGGCAAATCCAACCATGTTTATTAAGCAATGAGGCACTTACGTGTTGCGGTCTTCATTCTAGTGGACGAGGCAATGTATGTTACCTGCACTAGAGCAAAGTTTAAAAAACACCCTTCAGTTTCTGTGTGAGCAACAAAATGTGTAATACAATAATGTATGTAATGTTTGTAATGCCAATGCAGCATACCTACAGTGAGCAACTAATGGTAGGACCTATGCTGATCCAGAGCGGCAGATCCAGTTTCCCCTATCTCGCGCCCATTCACTGGAATGCCCTACCCCCCACGATCCGAGGTGAGGCCTCCCTCACCACCTTCCGCAAAGCTATGAAAACTATCCTCTTCACATAAGGCATCGCACACTAGCATGAATACTCACCACATGACCCAATGCATAAGTTGTAACACAATGACCAAGTGCAATGGCTGTAACAACAGTATGATGTTCTGTAGTATTCACAATGCATCAACGACCGCCACTATGCCTGTACCTGTGTAACTACGTTTTTGCAAGTAACAGCGCCTCAATGCCCTTGGGCTGCTTGCGCGCTATATAAATATAAATAAAAATAAATATCAACATGGGGTATCATAGTTCTGTAAAGAACAGTATAGCAGTAAGTCACATAGCATCTAATGCTGAACGCTGTGCTTGCTTATTAGACCCAGAGATCGATGCAGGGCTGATGATAGGGGGCATTTGCAGCACATACACCATGGTGCGGGAGGCAGCATTTTGATCTGATGTTGCCCATGGGGACCCGGGCCAGGTCTGGCATCGAAAACCCTTGGGCATCGTCCCGTTACAGTGGAGACTGCAGGGAAGAAGTCACAGTGCGTACTCCACCTGCCAGCACAGCCGCTAGGAGATTGGGAGATGCAGTCTAGGCATACAGGCAAAGCAGCATTGCATCGCTCACAGGTATGCAAGGTCTGCTTAGGACTGGGGGAATGCAGACTAGGCATGAAAGTGGCATAGCTATGCATCACCGGGGAGTGCAGAGAGGCTGCCTCAGTGGTACACTGATGCCGCCAGAGCTAGGCATCAACTTACTGCAGTTGAATATGCTCCTGCAAAGCCTCGTCAACCAGCAGTCTGACCGGGGGTGGCTCAGAGTATTCTGAAGTAGGTGCATTGTCAGTCGTGTAGAGATAAACAACAGACAATTATGCCATGTCATTATGGGGATGATCTTAGCATGGTGAACGTCCAGGTCTTTTAGGGTGTATCAGAACGGTAAGCCAGAGCTGCTTGGAGATCAGATCAGCTGAAAACCGTGTGGTCCACAAATTAGAATAAAACATTAAAAGTTTGTATGGAAACCCATTCATGGAGGCAGGATGTGGCAAATATGCCTAATAAACTGCTCTCCCCATGCACAATGGTTTACTGCCAGCGTTTGCGAGCAGGTTGTATTATTTAAGCCATTCCAATCAGAGCATAGTCTAAATATCCACTTCTGCTCTCTATTGAGAAGAAGTGTGTACATATTGTCTCCGCAGGCCGTACAGATAACTGATTCAAGTACAGTCCATGTGAACTCATTTTCTGTGTGTCCCTTGCATACAAAATGCTTCACCATGGGTGCAGTGAACTTCCTGGTCCGTATACAATATTTATGTTTGGTCATTGTGGTTTTGACACGTCTTTTCGTCATGCCCACATATCTCAATCCACAGGGACATGTGTTCCAATAGACATCTCCGCTATTACAATTGGTAAAATAAATGTAGTGTCACGTGGTCCTCAGGCCCACATCAATAGTAAGTGACCTCTTAGTATGTTGGCATACAGAACATGACCCACACGGGGCATGTCCTGTAGATTTGGAGGTCTGCCACAGTGTTGTTTGGCTCTCAGTCCTTTTCCACTAAGAGTGTACCAGGGAGTCATGAAGGCTACGTCGTCTTTTAAGAGCAAATCTCAGGACTCGTAGGTTGGCCTCAACAACTTTCAATATGGGCCATAGTCTCTTGATCTCTATTTTGAGTTCATTCGTTCAGGGCGAAAAGCTGAATACTACTGTGATCCTCTGTAATCCACTCTCCATGTTGTTTTCTGTAATGTAACATTGCGTGGGATGTTGGTAGATCATTTTTAGGCAATCCATAATAAACGTTTCTGGTGTCTGCATGACTGCAATCTAGTGGTCAATAATTCTGCTTGTTCATCAAAGGTCTCTCTTTCAGAGCAGTTGTGCCGAAAACTCAAAGCTGACCGAATGGTAGATTTTCACTTAGGGTCCTGGGGTGGAAGCTGGTGAAGTCCAGGATCGAGTTGCGGTCTGTAGGTTTCCTAAAAACAGACGTACTAAGTTTTCCACCCACTGGCCGAATTTCTAAGGCAAGGAAGTGGACCACTTCCTTGCTGGGGTGGAGGTGAAATTCCGGAATGTGTTCTGAACGTTCAGTCAAGTCATGAACTCTTGGAGTGACTTTGTGTCTCCATTAAAAATGATGATGATGTCATCGATGTATCTAGCCCACAGATCTATCTGGGCAGCATACGGGTTGTATTCCGCATATATAACATCACTCTCAAATTGGGCTATGTATAGAATGGCCAGGAATGGAGTGAACATTGCACCCATCACTGTGTCCGATATCTGTTCAAAATGAACTAATCAGTGCACATGAAGATGTCTTTAGTGAGGGCTAATTCAGCCAGTTGCATGATGAAGTTAACAGGAACTTCTATAGATGGAATCTTGTCCCGCAACATCATCTTCTCTATAATTTCATAGGGTCTCAATTTGGGGTATTTAGGTATACAGGGATTCAATATCCATGGTGACGAGCCATTGCCGAGAGCCATCAAAGTGTTTGTTTGTCAAAAAATGTAAGTACTGCTGTGGTATCTTTGAGATATGACCTAATGAATGAAATCTCGGGTTTTAGAAAAACATCAACAAATTGTGATAGGAGTTCCAATATTGACCCAATCCCTGATACAATCAGTCTACCTGGAATAGGGCAAATCCCCTTGTGGACCTTAGGAAGCGCATAAAATGCAGGAATCCTTGGATGCAATGGATATAGGAAAGCGGCCTCATTGGTGCTGATGTAGCCCTCACACAAAGCTTCCTCGATAATGGGCCCAAAAGGCACCTCAGTGAGGCAGTGGGGTCCTATGTGAGTATGAGGTATTTTGATCTAACATCTTGGAGTCGCACCACCATGGCATCATATGCTTAGTGTCTATGATGACAATCGCTCCACCTTTATCGGCTGGCTTGATAGTGATTGTTTTGTTGTTACTCAGTTGTTTCAGAGCTGCTTTTTCATTTTGGAGAAATTCCGGAAATATCTGGGTTCTTTCACTTCTAATTTGCTCAGTTTCTTAAGCAAGGCTTTCTCAAACATTATCGATACAGGTATCATACTTATGTCTGGGGATAAAAGGTGGATCTAGGGTGTAAACCTGTGGCATCACGACCATGCTCATCAGGGATTTGATCACCAAGGTATTGTTTAAGTCTTATCTTGCTCATCAACTGGGCAATTTCAATGCATGTTTGGAACGGATTGTGAGAGGCAGTGGGCACAAGTGAAAGACCCCTTTGTAAGATCTGATTTTCAATCGACTTCAGGATGTATGCTGAGAAATTCATTTTTAATACATCTGGTTCTGCCTTGTCCTGCCTCTGTTCCTTGTGATTCTGGGGGAGTACATTATGCCTCTGGCTTGTCCGTGGCCCCTGCCGCATTGTCCTAAAAAAGTCAATTGCCTGACGCTGCAGCTGGCTGTTGTGCTTCATTCTGAAAATGGACACTACACTCACTGTGCATATATCTTGGAGGCACATTCAATGGACCCACTCTCTGGTCACCTTCTGAGCTGTCACTCGAAAAACTCTAATTTGAAAAATTAAACGTTCTATGCCTCGTCTTTGAATGCCACCTTGATTGTTGTGCTCCTTGCTGTCCGTCTTTATTAGTGTCCTCCGCGTAGTACGTGTCAGTGATTTATGGCTAGAACCTCTTGTGTGTAAAAGCTACAATGACTTTTTTATGTTTCATTATGTTTTTGTTCAGATTGAATTCATGGACTCTTTAATGGTTGAATCTAATTCCTCCACTTTCTTCTTAAATGCATCAAGGACAACTTGGGCTTTTAGGAGGTCCTGTTTGGTTTTGATTCACGCATGATTTTCGTAGACACCTGATTGGTTGTGTTAATAATTTGAATTAACCAGTCTCTGGTGCACTTATTAGCAATGAAATTCCAGTCCTTCCTGAATTGTATTTGAACAAAGAATATCCGGGGTTCTATTTGAAAAATCAGCACCTTAGGGGCCGTGTGGGATCATAAGTAATCTGTCATGATTTCCCCATGTAATTCAGTCCGAATTAGCCTCTTTCTCAATCCCTAAACAAGAATGACCCTAATCATAAAGATGAAACAGGCACAAGACATTCCTCTCTTGCCTTTTTTGGTAACATGGGCCGAGGGAAGGCTGTACTTTGAATAGCGGTGTGAACTTGATTCAGTAGCAGCAAAAACAGCAACAGTACAACAGTCCAAAATAAAGGTAAAATCCACTCAATGTTCTAAATAAACACACCATCTGTAATAACACAATAGGAAAACATTACATAAAAGCAACCCCAGTGGAAAGAAAAAAGAGTATATACAGACTGAAAGATGTAGCACATTGGGTAAAGGATCAGGGATGCAAGACAAGTAAATAACACAATGTTTCAAAAAGAATATGATCTGGTGCTGAAAGGGAATTAATGACCTAACCATTCTCTTTGGGCCAAAACTGGACCAGGAGGGAAGTTATAAGTCACTATCGAGTGAAGCAGTCTTGTTGTTCTAGTCAAGAAATGATGCCAAGCAAGGGTCGACAGGAGCTTGCTGTGGTTAGCATGTGGTGCTTGAAGTGCAGATCATAAGGGCCATCAGGCTTAGTTCAACAGTTGGTTTGACTGCGAAGATGCTGGTGAGTGGATGCACAATTCTTACTGGACCAATTTGATGAAAGGTTTGAAAGGCTGCAGATTGTGTGGGCCACCAGGGTTGGTTTGATGGTCAATTAGAAGAGGGTGGAGAGTGGATGCAAAGTCCAGTTCGAGCAGCTTCATGTGGCATCTAAGGATCGAGGCTCAATGGCCCACCAGGATGAGTTTGACTGCTGATGACGGTTCAGCAATGGTATGAAGGTGGCAGATGCAATAAAGAGCTTGTAGTTCAAGTTCAAGTTGAGCCAAGTTGAGCCAAGGAACACGGTGCAGTGGTGAACAGTTTCAAACGTGCAGTTCAGTGGTTCAGCTGCAGCAGTGGAGTGGTTCTAGACAGAGCGCGTATATTGAGCGAAAAGGCATTGCTTGGAACATTGCAAATTGCGAGGGCCACCAAAGTCAGTTTGATGGTGAATATGCTGGTGACTGTATGCCCAGTTTGAGTCGAGTAGCTTCAGACCAGCATTTTATTTGCGTGGCTCGATAGATGACCCATGGTCTGGTCGACAGTTGCTGAAGATCGACAACAAAAATGCTAGTGATTCAAAGAGGCGGTTCAAAGGTAGTGGGTGTACTGAAGAGCTTTATGTTTGATTCAGAGCAACAACATGTACAGGTAGCAGGTTTGAACCAGGTTAAACCATTGCCCCTCCAAGACTAGCAAGAAACTTGTGCAACATAACAGCCCCTAAACTACTCCCACTTCTTCAACCAATCCTGCATAGGGATAATACCATTGAAACTAATGATGACCCTACCTACCTTGTGAACCTCTACAACACCACCATCCTAAATGCCATAGACAAACTAGTACCACAGAAGGCTTGTAAAGCCAAACCTGTCGCCCACATAAACACCTGGTTTACCCCACAAATGAGGACACTCCAAAAAAACAAAAGAGGAGCTGAAACAAACTGTAGAAACACCCCCACGGCTCCTAACAAAGAAAACTTCCTAGCCGCCTCTACCTTATACAAATCTGCAATCTCCCTAGCCAAAACTGATTCCTACAATATCCGCATCCAGAATGTCAAATCCAACACTAAGGAACTATTCAGCATTCTTATATAGCTTGAATCACCCACAAAAACCCCTAATACCTGCATCAAGGACACATCTTGTTGCCAAAACATTCAAAAAGCATAATCAGACAAAATTGAGCTCCTACAAAAGAAAATTGAAACGAAAAAAGCCAACCTAACCCAAAATCTCATCAGTGTCCCCAACCACTCTCCAACCTAAGACCTAACTCAGTGCCAAAGAAGTAGAAGAAATAATACTAAGCCTCCAGCCATCTAGATGAATGGGGGATATCTGCCCTGCTCCCATCATAAAAGAAACAGCGAAGGAGATTGCCCCATTGATTACCGCGCTAATCAACGCCTCTTTCAAGACCAATGAAATCCCTACTAACCTGAAAGATGCATGGATCATGCCTCTCCTTAAAAAAAACATCCCTGATCCCAACAACCCTTCCAACTATAGACCAATCACCACAGTATCCTTCGTCCTGGAGATCATGATATCGTTATTATCATTGGTGTCATATAAACCCAGGTTGAAGTCTTTCTTGGAGACCTCAACCTGGGTTTATATGACACCAATGATAATAACGCTATGACGATTAGCAACAGCATAGAAGACCTAGGTCTCACACAACGCTTGACACAATCCACCCATTCCAAAGGTAGACAACTAGATTGAATAGCCGATTGCAACTGCAACAATACCATCACCTCAAAAAATCCTCTTACCTGGACTGACCATCACGCTATCCTCTTCTCTATTCCCAGAGATCCCCCCAACCAGGATAAAACCATTGCCCCTCCAAGACTAGCAAGAAACTTGTGCAACATAACAGCCCCTAAACTACTCCCACTTCTTCAACAAATCCTGCATAGGGATACTACCATTGAAACTAATGATGACCATACCTACCTTGTGAACCTCTACAACACCACCATCCTAAATGACATAGACAAACTAGCACCACAGAAGGCTCGTAAAGACAAACCTGTCGCCCACCTAAAGACCTGGTTTAGCCCACAAATGAGGACACTCCAAAAAAAACAAAAGAGCAGCTGAAACAAACTGGAGAAATTCCCCCACGGCTCCTAACAAAGAAAACTTCCTATCTGCCTTTACCTTATACAAATCTGCAATCTTCCTAGCCAAATCTGATTCCTACAATAACCACATCCAGAATGTCAAATCCAACACTAAGGAACTATTCAGTATTCTTAGATAGCTTGAATCACCCACACAACCCACTAATACCTGCATCAAGGACACCTCTTGGTGCCAAAACATTCAAAAAGCATGATCAGACGAAATTGTGCTCCTACAAAAGAAAATTGAAACAAAAAAAGCCAACTTAACCCAAAATCTCATCAGTGTCCCCACCCCCTCTCCAACCTAAGACCTAACTTAGTGCCAAAGAAGTAGAAGAAATAATACTAAGCCTCCAGCTATCTAGATGCATGGGGGATATCTGCCCTGCTCCCATCATAAAAGAAACAGCGAAGGAGATTGCCCCATTCATTACCGGGCTGATCAACGCCTCTTTCAATACCAATGAAATCCCTACTAACCTGAAGGATGCATGGATCATGCCTCTCCTTAAAAAAACATCCCTTGATCCCAACAACCCTTCCAACTATAGACCAATCACACAGTATCCTTCCTCCTGAAGATCATCAACAGAGCAGCTTACCTACAAATCCAGCACCACTTGGAAAGCAACAATCTACTGGGGCTACAACAGTCTGGATTACGACCTAGACACGGCACAGAAACTGCCCTGATAGATCTAGTAACCAAAATTGAGAACATTAAAGACTCATTCTACCTTGCCCTCCTTCTCTTACTAGACCTATCAGCAGCGTTTGACCTAGTCGACCATAAAATTATCTGCAAACATCTCTCACCGCAGCCCACTTTTCCAATGATGCCATCACTTGGATCCAATCATTTCTGAACAATAGAACAACCAGAGTATTTACACCATCGGCCTCTGCACCTCCCTCGACTGTCACATGTGGGATCCCACAAGGCTCATGTGTCTCCTACACACTTCTACAATATCTTCACCAAACCGCTATTTGACAAACTCAACCAACTGAGCATATCCTACACTAATTACGCTGATGAAACACAAATTCTCATACACATCACAGGTAATTACGACTCTGACTCACAACAACTCAACGACATCTACCTGATCATCCAAGCCTGGATGGCACAACACGGTCTATGCCTCAACGACGACAAGACTGAACTTCTCCTAGTGGGAACCCAAGCCAGACTCAACAAACTGGACAACAAATTCACCAACTTTAATATTGATGGCGATGACATCAAAGTATCTAAAGACGTCAAAACATTAGTTATGTACATTGATACCACCCTCTTGCTAGGTAAACAAACACCTCAGCATTTACCACTGCCTACACTTGTAAGCTTATTAATGCCTTCAGACCATTCTTGAAGACAAAAAATGGCGTCATCCTGGCCAGAGCACTGGTACTTATCAAACTTGACTATTGCAGTGCGCTATATCTAGGCACCAGTCAACACAATCGTCACAAATTACAAATCTTTCAAAATAATGCGCTCAGGGCAGCCACCAATTTCCCCAGAAAACTGCACATCCCAGATCAGAGACGCAAGGTTCAATGGCTATCTATCAACCAGAGAATTAAATTCAAGACCCTCTCCATAGTACACAAATGTATACACAAACAAACACCTAAATACCTCTCTAACAAATTCAAACTCAACACTTCAGCTTGACAAACTAGATCCTCCCGCTTCAACCTCCTCATCGTACCTAGCTACAAACTGGAAAAAGCAGGGAGCAGAAGCTTCCCAGCCCTCGCTGTCAAAACTTGGAACACACTACCGCCCAACGTCAGGCTAGAACCCTTCCATTCATAAATTCTGCAACGGAGGCTAAAACTTGGCTCACTCTGAACGAAAACTAAGCCACAACAGCTAAACTTGCGCTATACACTCTCATAGCCGATCATGCAATCTTTGTACAGACGCCTGTGTTCTAGGCCATCTATGTAAATTCCTATGTAAATTATTTTATGATATGTAATGTGCCTTCCGTTCATCTCTCATGCATTTAATGTTGATTCCCCTTGCCTGTAACTCTATATATGCATATCTTTGTCTGTACCTAAGAAATGTGCCCAGTTGCCTCAGGGCTAAGCGTGCTATATAAATACAATACAATACAATGTGCAAATGACCTGAACCATCTTGAACATAACTCAACCTATCTGGGAGCAACAACTGACCCGAACCATCTCAAAGACAACTTGAACCATTTGAAAGCACCTACTGAACCTATTAAATGACATTCATCCCATTGCGAAGCCCAACTCGACCCATCGCAATACTGTCTCAAGCCACTGCACAGAACCTAGATGCCAGGTTTGATGCTTTTGAGCCTCCAAAGGAAGCCTTACAAGTATTTATAGTGCTTCTGCCCCCCTGGCCTGGTTATCAGGCCCCTAGCAGCATTTAAGACCTCTCACTCTTTACCTTTTTGAAAAAAAAATGTAACATAGCTGCAGATGCTACTGATTATGCATCCCTGCCTTAAGACCTAGAGTGCCCTTTTCATCCAATAGTCTTCATATTCTCTGTCATTGATTACAGGTGTGAGTTATTATGTTTTTAATAATGTGTTTGTACTTTTTTTTACTAAAGTCTCCTATTTTATAGAAACGTGGTTGGATGTCTCCTTTATTGTGGCACTACAGTACTATTACTGTTTGGATCCTCCTTTGCTAGTTCACATTCCTCTTTCCCCACACTAAGCCCATGCTACTATAAGAGGCAAGGAGGTGTACTATTCATGTTGTGTCTGTTTCACCTTGTTGTTAACGTGATCTAACACAGTCAAAGATCCTTGGCGTAAGCTGTGAGGGCTGAACAATGCGAAGCGGACAACTTAATAAAGGTTTTTCACAAGAAGCCATTTTATTAACTTAAAAGGGTGTGAGAAATGCCTTGCTTTCCCTAACCTAACATGGGTTTTCCTGCCTATGAAACTAACAGTAAAGGGAAACACCCTAATACAATAGGATATCTGTCCCTCACACTTATACATACAACAAAAGCATTTCAGGTATTCATATGGGTGTTCAAATTCCAAAAAATAATAATTAGGATCAATTTTCTTGTAACCAGGGTTGGATCCCCTTCCCCGGGATCAAGGTAAACTTTCCAAATGAAAGTTCCAATGAATAAAGTTAATTCCAATAATCAAGTTCCATTTCAAAAGAGAATCATACAGAGGTTTTTCACAATATCAAATACTGTTTCCTGCACCAAGTTCCTTTACTTTTAGAGGGTTTCACTTGGCGCTGTAATTGTCTTAGAATCAAACACATTTCAACATGGTGCAACATAAACCTTTGTCTTCCTCTTCAAATTAATATTTCAGTATGACTTTTCTTCTCTTGAGAAACATTACTATGACTCACTTCTTCTTGATTCACAACAATACTTTTGCCAGGATGGTTTTTACCACAGTTCATCAAACACATTAGTTGTCTTGCCACTATCTTTCTACAACAACTTTCTCATCAGAATGGCTTAAACCACAGTTCATCATACACATTGGTGGCCTTGCCACCTTCTTTACACAACATATTTGAACTACAATGTAGTACTTCATTGTCTTCTTCCTGGTTCACTAACCTGCCAGGACTACCACTAACAATCCCTTTCCTGGTGTACTCTCCTGCCAGGATGAATCTCCTAACACTACTACAAGTACTTTGTGGTGTAGTTTACTTCAAACATCAATAAAGTATTTTACTTTTAATTACATTAAAATTCACGTCTTCCGTTAGGATACAACAACCATTGATGCTGTTTGTTCCACTGATTGATTGGCCACATACATTTCAGGTTGTGTTCCTCTCCCCCTTGACAGTCTCTACAAGGAGGGAGACTTTCCTGCCACTTTCCTGCCATATTTGTTTTCATTATCACACCAGGTAATGACTGGTAATTTTTTTCATTCCATTTTCTTTCTCCAAGAAAGCTGTTTTCCCTTTTATTTCCAATTAACTTTCTTTGGCTTGGGAAATGCTGGTTTGTATCTGAATAAAATACTGCCTTCCCTTTATTTTTGCAATGCTAGTTTCAGTTTTGATTTAATATTGCTCCCTCTTTTGTTTGCCAATAGTGATTACACTTTGGATTCAATATTGTTCCCCCTTTCTTTGGGTAAGGGTAGTTACAGACTTTGTTAAATATCATTATCTCTTTATATAGGTAGTGATAGTTATTATTTGTCTCTTCTTGTTTCCTCTTCACATAAGTTTTAGGCCAAACACACTTCCTTTCATTAATTCGGTATTCAAAAACTTTATATGCGGTAACGGTTTTACAATGGAGTGCCCCGGGCTCACGTTTCATAGGCCAACTCACCGGTCTTTCCATGTGCATCCGAATATCCCGCTGCCACTTCTTCTCTGTTCGTCAGATCTGGAGCCTTTGACAGCTTCAGTTGCTGTCCAGTGTCTTGCGCCTCTCTAAACAGGAGCCCACATTGCTCATTTTGCTTCCTGGTGCTGACCAGCCACCGGAGTCAGGCACATGAAGCAGAGAGAGCTTCTCTCCCACAGGGAAACCTACAACAGCAGCGCTTCCCTCTGCGCAAACTCTGAAACTTAGGCATCTCCTTCTTTCGATCCTCTCAGCACCATCAACCGTCACTGACACAGCGACAGTCCCAGCGTCCTCGGCTCTCTGCCCCAGCTGCATACATGGCTGCTGATAATGTTTTCCTCTGCTACTACTGCTACACCTTCTCTCACACACCTGGGGGGCATTTAAATACTCAATATTCCTTATCAGGTGTATGTTTTCAGGAACAATAGACTGGGTACTGCAGTTCTGTGCCTCTGAGCTTCTCTTCCTCGTCCCACTTCTTCTGGGTTTATGGGACTTGAAGTCCCCAACATTCTCATTCTTTATCTTATCACATATTTTGGTTTTCATTTTACGTAACTCACTATGCTTGTAAGGGTCTTAATCATATTAAGGGTCATTTCTTGTTTTCACAACTCAAACCAAAGGAAAGACCACATTTCTCAGAGGAGAGGGTATTGATGTTTGGATCCTTATACTGACCATAATGGCTTTTATTATTTGTCTATCCTCCTACCTCTCCTCCCGCTCTTTTACTGTTTCCTGGGGAGGCCGCTCCTCTCCTACCCAGCCTCTGGTATACGGAGTACCCCACGGTTCGGTGCTTGGCCCTTTCCTTTTCTCACTCTACACCTCCCTCCTTGCTCCTGTTATCTCCTCATTTGTCATTTCTCACCATTTCTATGCTGACGATACTCAGCTCTATCTTTCCTTCTCTTTCTTCTTTACCGACCTCCACCTTAAACTCTCTTCGTGTCTAACTGCAATTAAAAACTGGATGTGTTCTCGGTTTCTTTCCCTTAACACTGATAAAACTGAAGTAGTTTTCTTCCCCTCCAACTCTCTTCCCCCTCCCTGTCCTCCTCCTTTCATTCATTTTCCTCCTTCCAATCTCCCGATCTCTAACCACGATCGCAATTTAGGCATTCACTTTCACTCCTCTCTCAATTTTTCCCATCATATCTCTCTCACCTCTCGTGCCTGTCGCTACCACCTCTTTAATATTTGTAAAGTCCACCCTCTATCACTTTCCATGCTACTAAACTTTTAATCTCCTCCCTCATCTTCTCTCACCTCTTCTACTGTTCCTCCTTACTCTTTGGACTACCTACTTCTCATCTCGCCCCCCTTAAATCTATCTATCTTTCTGCTGTCCGTACCCTCTGTCTCCTCTCTTCCTGTGACTCCATCTATGCTTCCCTTTCCTCCCTTGGCTGGCTTCCCTTTCACTCCCAATTTAAATTTCCTTTTCTCTGCTTAGTCTTTAAATCTCTCCACGGTCTTGCTCTCCCTTATCTCTCCTCCCTCCTCTCTTTCTACACCACCTCTCGCTCCCTACGCTCTGCTGACCAGTTCCTTCTCACTGTCCCTCGATCACCTTGTGCCACATCCCGTTTCCGCTCCTTCCAGCTCCTAGCCCCCCTACACTAGAACTCCTTACCTCTCTCACTCCACTCTATTTCTAACTTTTCCTCATTCCGCACATCCCTTAAATCTCTCCTTCTCCATTCCCCCCCATGAAACCCCTCCCCCTTCTTGCCCCCGACCCTCCTTTCCTTATCACCATGATCTTCTTCCTCCCTTTCCCCTCCCCCCATTCTCACCCTTACTCCATCCGTTTCCCTCCTCCTCCTCCCCACCCCTCCCTCTCTCTCTCAGTTCTCACTACTCTTCTTCTTCCCTTCAGTTTAATTACTCTACTTACTGTTTTGTTGGTCTGACTCACAATTGTGCAATGCTTCTATTGTTAACGTTATTATGTTAAATGTATCCTGTTGTTAAATTGTGCAGCGCTTTGGTGTAAAGCGCTATATAAACTAAATAAATACAATACAAATAAATACAAATACATATTAACAACATTTTGGATACCTTTAGGAAAGGGAGTCTGACTCTGACAACACGCCATTATGTATTCTAGCAATGAGGGCATCTCACCCTCCATAGAAGATGAATACTGCATATTTCCTAACAGAGCCCTCCTATTCCCTTGGGGGCCTTCTCCTCCAAGTGATCCACCCGTTTAACACCACCCCCAGGGTTAGGATCATGTAGTAGCTGCCTGCACCTGGCCACTTGGGAGGAGACTTTAGGCAGGGATTCTGGGAGGACTCCGCAGGATTCATCACAAAGCATATGCCTTTGGAATATCCAGAAGAGCAGGTGAACATGCCGAGGAATGTGTGCCTCTAAATGTGTGGTTGAACCGAGCTTAGAGTCAAGCTGCTGAGGAATATTGTTGGGTTACATAAAGGTCCTATCTTACAGGAGAGGGTGTTGAAGTGCATGAGTCGTTTGTATCCAAGACCATTCTCCTGTTCTACAAGAGGAGGTTAGGAAGAGTGTGAGTCCTCTGTACCTGAGACTAATGTTTCCAATGGTTATATGATGGCCGTTATCAAACCATTCAGAACAAGGTCGACCAGGTTGTAAAATATAGTTCATGTGAGAGAGGCCCTCTTTGAGGCTATGGAGTGATGATTGAGATGGCAAGAACAAACATTTTGGTTACTGGGACTCCTTTGACACAACTGTAGACACAGCAGTGTGGGCCAGCTTTGTGCACTACAGATTTGGGGGTTTACATGAACTAAATGATGTTTATACCAGATTGTAAACATAAGACTGTGAAGAATCGCAGTCAATCTATGATTTTGGGAGTCTTGGGCATCCCCTGTTTGATTTCTGCAGGGTTACAACATACAACATTGAGGGCCATACAGGCCATGTCAGTGGGTTCCAAGGTGAATGGTGATGCTTTTAATATCAAAAAGTGAATTCCAATTTCAATTGCCAAAACTGAAATCTGAAATAATTAAGGCAGTTGTGATTGATTTGGTGCACACTGACATTCAATAAGAGTATCTTCAAAAAACACTGAGTATCAGGCCTGTGGAGTTTGAGGGGCTTTGTGTTCTTTTAATTACGGATACGAGAATTAAAAGAGAGTATCTTGGCTGGCTCAATGTTTACAATCATATTTCTTTACCTTCCTCAACCTTTATTAGATAGCTCTTGACTTATTGGGGATCATTGTAAACATGTGGATGCTGTTTTTTTTATACATGGCTCTTGCATAAATCTTTTGTGCATATGTGTTTCATGATTCAGTATGATGTGCAAACAAATAAACACACATACATGAAAGAAAAACATAATATTAATTGTAATTTATGTGTCCTTTTTTTCACTGCACTTGCACGCTCCAAATGTCACAAGGCCTAGTAGGACCGCTCTCCGTTTTCTATTTATTCACTGCCAATTTCATTGTTTATTTGCTCCACTGTTCCCTTCCCTTGTGCCTCGTGGCGCTTTGAAACACTGTCTTGTTGCATAAGTGCCTTATAAATATCCAATAAATAAAACAAAAATGGTAGTAGGTTGGATTGATGCTCATTTGGGTTTTGTCTCATTGAGATTTCTTTTTTGCTTTTGTTAATGGTAATGGTACCACATGTACCTATAATTTATAGCTTGCAGGTAAAATTCAATGTGAATTCCATTTTTTTTTGTTTGCTCTGTAGTTCCGTTTGTGAGAGTGGACAAATTATAGGCACATTAACTTGATTCCAATCAAAAGTAATAATACAACCCCCATTGGTATGTCACTGAATAGTGACTCACACATGTGCATATGGTTGGCGTCTCTCAAAAGGACAAAGTGGAGAAGTTATAATTATAGCAAAGGGGATACAACCGTAAGTAGATTGCAAGGCAACATAGCACACATTCAACTCACAACGTTTGTTCTGGAATTCTAATCCTGAGAAGTACAATGTACCCCGGAATTAGACTCAGTGTGAATAAGCACTCAATTGGCACAATGTCAATCTTCAAGAAGGTTTAGTGTAAGAAAAAGTCATAAGTAGGCCTTAGTGGACCAGAACCTCTTCACAGTATCCTATATCTTTCTCTTGTCTGATCGACATCAAGCTGAGTGTTTGTGTGCTTTCTTTTGTTTGAGCTGCACTCCATGGGACTAGTCGTGTTGACCCAGAAGCGAGCCATCATCAAGACAGTGCTCTGTATGGATCGGATCAGCACTCGAGACAAAACAAGTCGATGGGTCCCAACATGATTGAGTTGGCAGTCGAGTTGGGTCAAAACAATGCTTATGCTGGGTCGAGTCAGTGAGTGACGCCCTGGATATCTGTAGGTTATGTTGGCAGTTATGTCGGTTCAAGACAAGGTTGCGTTGGGTCGATGCAATGCTAGAAATGCGGCAAGTTGGATAGATAGTTCCACAGCAGTGAGCAAGTGCTTGAGTTGCAGTGGCAGTACCCTTCTCTGGTGTGAGAAGGCATGAATATGTCATAAAGAAGCAGGTAATCAGCTCATGTTCGTTGAGTGTCAAAAGCAGCACTGTAAAACCGGCCTCAATTGAGGGGTATTGAGGGGTATTTGGCATGGTTGAAAGCAGCTCAAAGTTGTTTCAAGGAATAGAACAGTATTCCAGCTTTGCACTGACTTGTAAAATACTGGGACTCTGGACACAGGGTTCAGTCTTTCTTTTGCACTCCCACTGCAGGGAGATTGACTGGAACAGATACTCCATCTCCTTGGTCCAAAAGCATTCACCCTCACCATTCTTTTTGGATGGTTAGGAGGTTGCCGGAAGCATATGCTTGCAGTCCTTTCCTCAAATGGGCCAATTGTGGCAACTTCAAATGCAGAGCGTAGACAGAGGCTGACAGAGGCACACCGAAGACTGTTGGCTAAAGGCCCTGGAAAGGTGTAATGTAGCATTGGGATTGCACGGATCATGTCGGAGAGTGTTCCTCCTGGCCAGACCGCACCCCTCATCAGTGTTGTGTGGTGAGTACATTCTGTACCCTGCAGAGTGGCACTGCAGTGGGGCATGGGTGTTTTGAGACACTCAGAGCTTGCAAGTGGTCTGCTCTGGGTCTGTGGTCACTGGTAGGCTTGTAGGTTGCTGCCCTGAGTTGTTGATTTGAGTGGCCCCCACCGACTGTCCCACTCTGAATACCCTTTCTATTTGCTTTCTCCCTGCGCACTTTTGTCCTTCACTCTGGGCCCCATCATTTAAGACCACCTCAGCTCATGGGAACAGTGACTAGAGGTAGGCCGTTGGCTCCTTCCCCTCTGGTGCATAGTGGCCACTTCGAGGACACCCAGCCACCAGTTCTCCTTCTCAAGCCAGCCATGCCAGTTGTGCTTTGCTACTTCTAAAGCCCATGCCCCACCTGGACTCAACAGTGACGGCGACAGCAACTACTTGTACACTGTGCATTACCACTTTAGCAGTGCAATTGTGTTGCACTTCCTACAGGCTCTTGATGCTGCTGCACCCAGAAGAACAAAGCGGAGAACCTACAAGGCTGGACTCATCATCAATTGTACGCCACATTGCCTCATTGCTGCCTACCACTGCCCACCAGACCCGTAGCAATTACAGCTCCAACAGCCTCTACTCTTCCTTCACTTGGTCATCAATTATTTAGTAATTACGAATGACTTGAGAAAGTAGAGTCAGTTAGAGAGAAGAGAGCAAACCCTCCCTCACAACGCTCTAACTGGTATACAGACTATTCACCTACAGATTTTTCATGGAGAACCTTTTCAACTAAAACTGTTAATTGAAGGATTTTTTAATTGAAAAAATATTTCACTCATTTTGTTTAGGTGAAAAATATATGTATGTATGTTTGGGTGGATCAAAGGGTTACATTTATTTGGGAATGTTGGGGGTCAATTTTAAGGGCAGAAAACATGGGTTTCAGGGGGGAACAGCCCCAATAAAAAAATGTTAAAAAAAAGAATCGGTATGCAGGTTTTCGGTGAATCAGTTTCGGTATCTACATTAGGTAAAAAAGTTTTAGGTAAAAAAAAATAAATGAAAAATCCTTTAGGTGAAAAAAATGTGTTGTAAAGACATGTAACCGCTGTAACCTTCCTGGTGCTAACAAATATACCCAGTCAACAATCAAATAGGAATTACATTAAGAAATGAGAGAATGTTAGATAGAAGCAGAAACGCGCAGAGAGGTGTTCCGAACCATGGAGAGGAACTAATAAGGTGGTGCACCAATTTCTAGTGTGCACATTACAACTGGCAGAGGATGGATAGAATACCTCTGAGCTCTCGTTACAGCCCTTACCAGTCTTAGAAGTGAGTCCAAGCAGGAGAACATCTTACTCCATGGATGCAGAAAAGGAGACAGAGATGGAAAACATGGCCTGGGGAGAAGTTTCAGTGATCCCCAAATCACCTCTGTGGGCAGACACTGGGACAGTGACCTCCCCGTACCCCACATGGGAGGGACAGTGTCTCCTCTCTGAAGAATAATCAGCACCAAAAGTGCACACCCGGATGCTGCTGCTGTCCCCTCTGACATGTCGATTATTGAGGATTTGTATTTGACCGACTGTATGCAGAAAACTGTCAGGACACTCCAGAACCCTACTGCACCACAGGAATCAGGCTGCAAGTACTTGAACCTGATCTGATACTGCTTGCCAATGAAGGAGTGGATGGAACCTCCACCAATAACCAGGTGGACAGAATTCCCCCACCCACCCACTAAAGGCACTGACGAGACGGCTCCTTTTTAGTCAGATCATAGGCAAACATTTGCTGAGATCCCTGCCTTTTATGTTATAATCAGAGAACGCCCTCTAACCCAGTCTAGGATGCAAAACATACCCGCTACCCCAAATGAGTCCACAGCAGGCCACAGGTCGAATGCTAAGCCTTAATATGCAATCTCCATCTGTAGCCATGGACACTGACAAAAGTAATGCTCAACAGGAACCGGATGCTGATGTAACACTCCTTCTTTTCCCCTAGTAGTGAACGTTAACTCCGCCTTGCACAGTCTAGAAAAAGCTATACATGCCACAATCACGGCAAGAAACAATGACCTAGTCAGGTTAGACAAATGTATAGACATTATTGAGTGGCTTCTGAAAACCTCCAACTTCACATTTGGTAATTACCAGAATGAGCAACATGGTGTGAACAGACTTGTTGATAAAGCCTGCCAGATCTCTAAGCACACACGCCCGACCTACCCGTACCACCAGATGACTCAGCACATAGTGTTGCCATAACACTAATAAATCCTGGGCCCGAGATGAAGGGAAATTAAGGTGGGATGTGCTCCCTGTATCCTGTGGTCCAACACTTTCTAGTTCGGGACCTCCCTCTCCCTCTTCTTTTCTTTTTCATCTAAGGCCTTTTATCGGAGGTCCAATTAAGTCAGACCCATTTCTCGCCCCTGTTTCCGGTTTGACCCTCTATGGGGACGGGTACACCTGGATCTCTCTCCCTTTCAGATGCCTCTCTAATTCCCTGCACTGCACTCCTGTCCGGCCTACTCCCCAGTTCTTTGAAGTTGTGTGTTCATTTCATGGGGCGTGGGTGCAAGTAATTTTTTTTTTTTTGCCATTCTGAGTTAAAGGGCCAGGTTTTCAGAAGTTTTTCTGAATGGTGGATGGTCCTTCATGGTTTGTATTTCTCTGGGGAGGGAGTTCCAAAGTTATACAGCTAAGAAAGAAAATGCTGATCCACCAAGTGTTTTTCTCGTATATAGTTTATGTGCAAGGTGAATATCATCAAAGGATCTGAGTGTTCTAGTCGGCTGGTAGAATTCTGCTCCCAGGCCGTCTGTTATGCATATCATTTTGTAGGTAATTTTTTTTTGTCTGGGAGCCAATGTTGTGTCTTTAACTCTGGGTGATGTGGTCCCTTTGTGAGAATTTTTAGAGAAGTCTGGCATCTCCGTTCTGTATGCGTTGCTGTTTCTTCAGTAAAATAATCCAGCTTTCTGAGATATAAGCTGTTGGCGTAGCCTATCCTGGACATGATGAGGGAAATGATGGCCATTGTTTTTTGCATGAAGGAGAGGAATGGTAGAATTGTTTTGATTGTTTGCAGATGGAAGAAGCATTTCTTGATTACCACATTTACTTGCGGTTTTAGGGCTTGCTCATTGTCCATTATGATTGCAAGATTTTTGACACCCTTGGATGTTGTGGGTTCTGTGCCCAATTCTGTGGTCCATGGGATGCACTGGTTGCTTTCTTGGTTGTTGGATGTAATTATGATTTCTGTCTTGCCTTAGTTGATTTTGAGATTGTTTGTGTTCATCCATTGGTAGAGTTCTTTGAGACAGTCTATTAGTGTTGAATTCTCCTCTTGTTCATTGCCGATTTTGTAATCATCTGTAATTGTAGCAAGTGATGCCATGTCTTTTGATGAGGTTGATTAGTGGTGTCATATAGATGTTGATGAGGAGTGAGGATAGCAAGGATCCTTGTGGTACTACTCAGCTGGTGTCCTGTGGTGCGGATTTGAATGATTATATCCATACATTTTCTGTTCTTTCAAAACAAGAAGGATTTAATACAGAACAGTGCTGTGTCACTGATCCCTATTTCCTCCAGTTTCTTGATGAGGATGTTTCGGCTAACTGTGTTGAATGCTGCGGAGAGGTTGCATAGTATCAGTGCCAATTTTCTGTTGGAGTCTACGTTGGTCTTTAGGTCATCCCATATAGAGAGAAGTGTCATCTCTCTCCCTCTAATGGGTCTGAAGCCGCATTGTGCATGGTCCAATAGTTGGTGATTTTCTACGTGTTAAAGTGTTTGTTCATGGGGGCGTGGCCGGGAGCCGACCGTGTGGCATGGCTCCTTGAGTGCTCCTGGATGGCCCCGTCGATGGGGAGAATTCCCGTGGATTGAGGCCGCCGCTGAGCCGCCGCTCGGCTCTGTAGCACCATGAATACCCACCGCCTCTTTTGAGTGGGGTCAGCAGCAGTTTGGAGCAGCCCTGAGGATGGGAGAGCCCTGCACTCTCCCGTCGGACCTGCTTGAAGAAGTCCAAAATGGCAGGCGGGTGCCTGTGGTGGCCGCGGCCTCAGTGGGGGAGGGCCATCCCTCCGTTAACATCTTCTATCAAATCTAGCGATTCAAGGGCAGGGGGGAGACCTTGGTCGCGACCCCTACTGAGCCGCGCCAGCGTGCACTCCCCATGTGAAGCCTCGGAGGGGAGCCCTGCAAGCCTCGGCGGCCAGAGCTCACACGCCAGCCCGGCCATGACACCAACAAGCGGAGGCCTTCCTGCGTCATCCAGCCATACTGAGGGTGAAGCTGCGTGGTAGGAACCACCCCATGGACCCGAGTTCGCTCGAGAGTGCGGCGCCTCCAGCCCCGAGGCCCCCCATCAAACCGTAGAGCGGGGGCTCCACGCAAACCCCGCCTGCTGTCTCCCAACCGATCCCAGTGAGAGCGCCCGAGTGCGCAGTACAGGCCGACTCAGCAATCCCAGGCAGTCAAGCGAGGACCGACTACTGCCCGGAGGGCTCCCGATTCACACCCACAGTGTCCCCCACCTGCGCTTCAAGGGGCGCCGGATCTTGCTCTGGCCCGCTTCAACCTTTCCCAGCCAGACGCGGACGTAGTGCCCCACCGCACGCTGCACGTTGCTCCGGGGGACACCGACTCTGAGAGCCGAGCGCTGGACCGAGTAGGAGGACTTCTCGGCATCTGCAATGGCCCCGTGGGGGGTGCGGGCCCCGCTACGGCACCATCACTGCTCCCCTAGCCGGACTCAGCTGTATCGGTCAAGATTTCTTTACGCGCCGCACCAGGGGACTCGGTGCACAAAGCCGGTGCCAGGGCTTATTTGGAGGGCTCCAATCTCAGAACCACATCAAGGAGATCCCCAGCGCTCAGAGCAACCCCCACATCTGCAGGTACGTTGGCCAATAGCAGTAGCCCCACAAATCCATTGGCAGCGACAGCTACGCACCCTGCCCCACTCTGGAAATCCCCTTTGGTGGTGCCTGCATAGCTACGCGCACCCTCGGACGGGTCAACAACGCTTCCAGCAAGTAAAACAAAGCCTCACTCACATCTAAACCCTTTCTATACACCGCTCTGCAGCACTGTTCCAGATCTGCCAGCCCCGAAATCCAAGCATCTAGAGCGGCATCCCGGGGGCCTCGTCACTGGTGGAGCCTTCTAATGCTGTCTCGACCCAGCTGTGGAGATCAGCCACCCAGGATCCGCCTACCAGCATGGCGAAGAACAACAGGATGCCGGGTAGCCCCCCAAAACGCACTGTGCTCATCCCTGGCGCTCGCAGCAGTCCAGACAGCTCACCATCATAGAGGAGCTGCCCAACCTCCCCCAGCCCAGGGCATAACTAGCGGAGCTCGGTCTGGTGTCTCAGAGGCGATTGGCAAGCGGAATAGCAGCAGCAGTTCCTCTCTCCACACTCTCCAATCAGCAGAATCATGTCAAAGAGCGGCAAAACAGCAAAACAAGCAGACATCGCGACAATGATGTCTAGCACCGGCCAGAATAAAGCAGGCAAAGCCAACCCTACCACAGCTGCAACACCCAGTGTCATCCTCTCACTGGAGCAATCGCAGGCTGAGCTCTTCACCACCATAACAGACCTAAAAGATCTCCTACTGGCCCTTACCAAAGAGATCCAAAAGGGCACAGAGGAAGTCACTAAAAAGATCGCCTCTCTGGACAGAAGGGTGGAGGAAGTGGAAAAGCGCACAGAGGAAGTGGTGAACGGCCTGTGTGACAACACATTCGAGCTAGAGTGCAGCTTAAGCAGAATAGCAACCCTGGAAGCCAGATGCAATGCACTCGAATCCAAACAGGAGGACAGCGAAAACCGTTCCCACAGCAACAACATCCTTATCTGCGGAATCCCTACCACAATTACCAACACAGAACTAGAGGGCTTCACCAACGACCTGTTTAGGTTCATAATAACACTCCCGGACAGCGTCCCTCTAGAAATCGACAGAGTCCACTGCACAGCGCCAAGGCAAGCATCATCATCCCATCCAGACGTCCTCGCCCGGATTCACTTTTTCAGGGTCAAGGAGGAGATAATGAGAGAGGCCAGGTCCTCGAAGAAAATCACCTTCAGAGGTGCTAACATTGTGCTATTTCAAGACCTTGCGAGCATAACCCTCCAGAAACGGAGAGACCTCCGCAACCTAACGGAGTGGCTGCAAGAAAGAAAAATAAAATACTGTTCGGGTCGCCCTTCCACTTTATGCTTCGAATGGGAAGGAACACGCAGGCAGATCTGTAACCTCAAGGAGGCGGGCCAATTTCTGGGAAAAAGAACCGCAGACGAGGACTCCGATCATGCCACTTGCTCCCAATCTCAACCCGGCTCGCCAACACCCAATCGCTGGTCACGGGCCTGCAGGCGTCGCAGGCCTCGGGGCCCTTGGAAGCAGCATAATCCTGACTGATCGGCGGACCTCATCTTCCTGCCTGAAGCCAACTCGTCAGGTTTGTGTCATATTCCCCTCGGAGATCCCCTGTGACATGCAATTTCCACCAGCTCTCCAGATCTCCTCCTCTCACTTGGGAGGGAGAGGGATAATACCTAGCACCCAGGGGGACACCCATAGGCAGACAAGCGTATAGCCCCAGGCCCATATTTTCTACGCGGCCCCTGAGCCCGCAGCTCTGCGACCCTGCAGTTACTCTTTCTTCCCCGGCAGGGCGCAACTTCCGACGATGGGGTCAACCAGTAACCCCACGAATGAGCTTTATGGTCTCATTCTCACAGTTCTGGGCGAGGGGGGTGGGGGGGGGGTTGTTTTGGGCCAGAGGAACTGTTCAACTCCCCAGGAGCCCCAGTTAACGGTTACAGTTTTATTTGTAGACATCGGTAATTGCAGCACTCTCTCACGCACACACGGGAATCTCCCAAATTCTCTGCATCTCCTATACAGCCTTACCCGCACAATACAAGCTGCGCTCCCATAATCAATAGGCACGGACAACGCTAGAGATGTCTGCATCTTGACCTGGAATATCCAAGGTCTTAATTCCCCAAGGAAGCGCAAATCGGTGGAGAACAGGTTGGCGGTTCGAAACGGGGATATAGTAATCCTCCAGGAAACCCACCTCTTGCCAGCTGACGAGCACCAAATCAAATTCAAGCGCTTTAAACAGGGCTTCTTCGCTTCTAGTGGTGAGAAAAAGCGGGGGTGGTGATCCTACTAAGCGACAAGTTTCCTCTGTCCAACCCCACAGTTAAAAAGGATCCAACGGGCAGTTACCTCTTCATTCGGGGATATATTGCAGAGCAACCAATCACAATTGCGGGGATTTACACCCCTAATGCAAATCAGGACAAATTCACAGCAGAGATACTCCCACTGCTACTAACTTTCACCTCGGGGTACCTTCTAATCGGGGGCGACTTTAACGTAGTCCCGGACCCCATAAAGGATAAATCCCTACCCCCATCCAACCCTGATTTCACCCGGGCCCTGGCTTTTGCCAGATTCCTAAAAGAGTCGGGCACGGTCGACATATGGAGGGTAGCCAATCCTGATACCTGCGACTACACGTTTTTCTCAAACGCACACGGAGGTCACTCCCGAATTGATATTTTACTAGCCACTAGCACCTTATTTCCATATTTTAGCAACATCGAAATCCACACACGGATGGTATCTGACCATGCACCCATCTCAGCGGACCTCTCTGTCCTGGGGGGCCCCGACCCCCCTCCCAGATTCTGGAAGCTCAATGACACCCTGCTATTAGATCAGGTGATTAGGGATGACGCGGAAGACGCCTTAATCAACTACTTCAAGGAAAACCTGAACCCCAAAATCTCAATTGGGCTATTATGGGAGGCCATGAAGCCGGTAATAAGAGGGGTATTCATCAGCGCAGCCGCTGAACAGTTTAGAGTCTCCAAGATCCGCACACAAATTCTGGATTCCAAAGTCTCCTCCCTGGAAAAAGAGCTAAAGATCCAATACTCTAGAAGGGCGGGCAGGGAGCAAAAAAAAGACTAGAACAGCGCTAGAGATGCACTGGGCCGACCGCACCGCGAAGGCTTTGGCATATACAAAACAATTCTATTACCACAAAAGCAATAAGGCAAACCGACTGCTAGCTTACAAATTGCGAAAGACTCACATCAGAAACAACATTACAAGCCTCAAAGGGCCGGATGGGGTAAGTAAATTCACCACCCCAGATATAATCGAAAACCCTGTTGGACCACCACAAGGCGGTCATGCAAGGGCCATCTACATCTCAGGAGGATAGAGCCCAACAGCAGCGCTATCTAGAATCATTCCACACCCCACTTGTCTCTTCCCCCCTATACTCCCTAGAAGCCCCGATCTCCGCAGAGGAAATCCTAGACACCATAAAATCACTCAAGAACGCCGCCCCAGGCCCAGACGGGCTAACACCCAAGTTTAATAAATCATTTGCTCACATCCTTACTCCTCAACTAACACTTCTATTTAATTCTTTCCTATCCACCAAAAAGGTAACACACTCCATGGCCGAATCAACCACCAGCTTACTCCAAAAGCTGGGGAAGAACCCTGAACAAGCGGCCTCATACAGGCCAATTGCTTTGATGAATACCGATGGGAAAATCTATTCCAAGGTGCTATCAGTTAGACTAGGTAGGATTCTCCCTGAGTTAATACACAAAGATCAAACAGGATTCATCCCGGGCAGGGGGACACACGACAATGTTAGAAGCACACTAAATATCATCGAGTCCGCGAACAGAACGAAAACCCCGCTCCTAGTGATCTCCCTCGACGCACATAAAGCGTTTGATCTAGTGAACTGGGACTACATTGGGAACACTCTATCCCGCATGGGCCTAGGCCACAATTTTATAACTTGGACAATGGCCAACTACGCACACCCGTCAACGCAACTCTGAGTCAATGGGAGGAAATCGGCACTCATCCCTATATCCAGAGGGACCCGTCAGGGGTGCCCATTGTCGCCCTTGGTATTCGCCCGGTCGATGGAGACGTTCACCGTGAGAATCCACCTTAACCCAAACATCAAAGGAGTCACAGTGGGTGGGATTGAACACAAAGTGGCGCTCCATGCTGATGATGTCCTTCTAACTATCACTGATCCGGACAGATCATTGTAGCCAATGCCCGAAGAACTAGAGGCATTCGGTGTAAGTTCTGGGTTCAGAGTGAACTATGATAAGTCCTCAGTCCTCCCGATTAACCTTCCAAAGCGACAGAGAAACACCCTGTGTCCCGACCTGCCGATCCCATTGGCTAATACCACACTGGAATACCTAGGCGTTCAAATCCCCAAATCTAGCGCATTGGTCTACAAACATAACTTCCCACAGCTATTTAAAACGCTCCGCACAGACCTGAAACATGGAATAAACAGGAGATCTCATGGCTGGGCCGGGCGGCAGCGGTAAAAATGAACCTACTCCCTAGAGTGCTAAATCATTTCCACGCACTTCCAACTCATATTCCCGAAGCAGACCTCGCCTCCTTGCAGCAAGAAATCATGAAATTCATCTGGGGGGGAAAAGACCCCGCATTGCCAGGAAAATTATGACCCGCAGCCGTCAGCTGGGTGGACTGGGGGTCCCAGATATCTCCAGATACCAGCGCACGGCTCAACTCGCGCATGCCTTCGCATGGACAGGTACCGGTGACCGCCCATCCTGGCTACAACTGGAAGAAGCATGGTGAAAGTCACCCCTGTCTGACCTGCCACACATCCAGCCCCGGAAACCCCCCCCCCCCGCACTGAGCCCGCTTCCAGCAACTTGCAACACGGTGGACAGCTGGAGAGCCGCAAACAGGAAGTGGGGAATCAAAAGCTCTCTGGGCCCACTGACCCCAATCTGGGGCAACCCGGGTTTCTCCCCCGGCCTCTGCAACCGCAGATTTGCCAAATGGCCAGAGTGCAGCCTTCACAGAATCTCAGACTTTCTAAAAGAGGGCTAGCCGCTATCTTTTGAGGACTGCAAGGCGAGGTTCAACATCACCGAGGAGGAACGATTCCGCTATACACAGATCCATCACTGGATCTAGCAACGCACCATGAGAGAGCGTGGCTCCAGGGACCCAACACCCCTCGAACTCTCACTGCCATCATCCCCTCCGAGGGGCAAGATCTCCACCCTCTACAAACTCTTGGAGAAATCCAGCCCAGAGTCGAAAGAAAGATACATGCTGAATTGGGAGAGGGACCTGGGGCGCTCCCTGGAGCCAGAAGCTTGGAGCAAAATATGGACAAGACTCCACAGGAGCACTCAATGTGTTACTAATAGGGAAGGGGGATATAAAGTATGCTTCAGGTACTATATCACACCAGTCCAACTGTACAAAGTGGGCGTGAGGTCTTCACCAAACTGTTGGAGGGGCTGCTCGCAGGAGGGAACGCTATTCCACCTCCTATGGGACTGCCCCAAGGCGGCGCACTATTGGAAGGGGGTTTTGACGCATGTCCAAGCAATCACAGGCCTCAATATCCCGTGGGACCCTGGAATCATTCTGTTGGGAGACCCGGGGGATGGAGACCTGCCGCTGTCGTGGAACGCAGCCCGCTTGTGCACACATTTACTATTAGCGGCCAAGATAGCCCATGCCCGTCTCTGGAAGCACCACGAGGGTCCCTCTATCCCGCTT
Organism: Ambystoma mexicanum; assembly: GCF_040938575.1. Taxonomy (NCBI): domain Eukaryota; kingdom Metazoa; phylum Chordata; class Amphibia; order Caudata; family Ambystomatidae; genus Ambystoma; species Ambystoma mexicanum. The sequence goes on along the minus strand of NC_090941.1, from coordinate 456,866,710 downwards.
TGGTGGGCCAAATGTTGGAACATCGTCATAGAGGAAATAATCACTGCACTCCGCCTGGGCAACCTCAATCCCTTCTGAAACACCTGGGCCCCATTCATGGACTATCCAGTCCGCTATCCGGCCCTCTCACAAAAGCCACCCAACGTCCGCTGGCTGGATTGATTTGCACATGGAGGTGCCCTCCCCAGCACAGAGATATCCCCCACCGCCACCGATCTCTCAGCCAAGCATTGCTGCGAATGAGATATATGCTAATTTTTATTTTTTTTGTGCCCATGTTATCACTATAATGAAATGTGCCATCTTAAGCTTATGCCAATTCCGATGTCTGTTGTTCAATTGTTATTTTCTTTTCATTATTGATTAATAATAAATAAAATGTCTATTTTGAAAATAAAAAAAAGTGTTTGTTCATAGACATAGGTTTCAAAGAGTTTTGCTGGATATGGAATGTTTAAGATCGGTGTGTGGTTTGAAAGGTCTTCCACAGCGCCTGTTGTTTCCTTGAGGAGGGGTTTGATTTATGCAGATTTCAATGCTTGCAGTACTCTCCTCGCTGAGAGTGACAGGTTGAAGAGGTTTAGGTAGCATTCCATTGGTGTGTCCTGTTTAAAGATTAATTTATAGATGTCAGGTGGGCATGGTTGGGGGGGGCATGCCTGGTTGCTTTTTCCACCTGGTTGAGTTTTTCTCTTGATATTTGGGCAAAGCTTTTTAGCCTGTTCTGTGGTCCCAGAACAGGTATGGGATAGTCCACGGTCTGGTTGATTGGTCTATTGTGTTTGATCCTGTGTGTGTCAGTGATTTTATCCTTAATCTTCAAGGTTGGGAAGGTGGTTGGTGCCTGACATGGGAATTCTTAGGATAATTTGGGTATCGTCAACATAGTTGTAACAGGAGATGTTGTGCATACGGATAAATCATAGTAGGGTGGCTATATAGAGGTTGAACAGGAGAGCAGATAGGCATGCTCCTTGGGGTCCTCCAGTGTTCACCGAGCGAGCAGTTGAGACAAAAGGGGAGAGGAGGGTTATTTGTTTCCTGTTGCTGAGGAAGGAGGCAATCCATTTGAGAGCAGTGCAGCGGATTCCTAGGGAGTGTAGGTGGTCCGGGAGGATTGAGTGGTTAACTGTGTCAAAGGCTGCAGAGAGTTGGAGGAGAATCAGTGCTGCACAGCCTCTGCAGTGACCTTGAGATCATCCCAGATCAATATCAGAGTGGTTTCTGTTCCATGCCGTGGTCTGAAGTCTGATTGTGCGGGGTCAGGATTATGCAGTCCGTTCAATGAGTTTCATGAGAAATCCTGTGTTGGAGATCGGTCTGTAATTCTTGGGGTCAAGGGATGGCTTTTTTAGTAGTGGCTTGACATGTGCTATTTTGAAGGCATCAGGGAAGATGCCAGAGGTGAGGGAGTCATTTAGTATGGTTTTTGCATGTTCTCCTGCGCAGGTAGACAAGAACATTTCTTTCAGGGCAGAGGCGGGGCAGGGGTCAAGGGGTGATCCAGCAGGTTTGCTTGCTGATAGTAGGTCATGGAACTAGTCTCTGGAGATGGGTTTGAAGGAGTCGAACGTAGGGAAATTGGGCAAAGGGGTAATGGGATCAGGGGGATCGGTGATGGGAGCGGGAAGGAAGGACAGTTTGTTGTTAAGGGATGATGTCCTATCGAGAGCGGTGTCGTAGAAGTGTAGGGAGAGGGAGTCGCAGAGTGATTGTGTGGGGGTGGATTGGGTAGAGGTGCAAGTGGGTTTGACAAATTCTGATATGATCAAGTGGAGTTCTTTGCTGCGGTTGCCACAGTTAAGAATACATTTATTGTAATAGGCTTTTTTGGCCTTTGAGATTTCAGCTTTGTAGTTATGGTGGTGCAGGGCAAACATGGATCTGCTGAGATCGGATTTGCGTTCAAGAGGGTTATTTTGTTTTTTGGCATTCCTCAAGTGGGGCATGAACCATTTAGGGGCCGGTCCATTGCGTGAGGACACGGGGCGCAAAGGGGTAAGAGGAATTAATGAGTCATTAAGCCAGGAGTCGAAAAAGAGTCGATGGTTAAAGGTCTATGGTGGGGGAGCGTTGCAGGGGAATGGAGAAGTAGGGCTTCAGCTAGGTCGGGAACGATCTTGACTTTGTTCCAGCATTTGAAGTCCCAGGGGGGGGCGTAGGGAAGCTGTGGGGGGAGGGGTGTGGAGAAAGAAAGGCATGGCATAGTGGTTGGACCATGATGATTGGTTTGGGATAGGATATATATACCAGGTCATGGGAGCTGAAAATTGCATCAAGGATTTGCCCACCTGAGTGGGTTGGACCAGTCATATGATGGGAGAGGTTGAGCGCATCAAGACTGTCAACCAGCAGATGTATTATGGGGTTGTTGGGGATATTGAACCAGATATTGAAGTCTCCTAGGCAATGTTCCCAATAATTATTGTTCTCTATGCGAGGAACTTGTTGGCTGTTGTACGCAAATTATTTTCCATTGGCGCAATGACTAATTAGGTAAGCCACTTTGTGAGCATGCATAAGTAGTGAGCTACTGTCTCTGAATAGAGTTTGGAAAGGAATGTCTGCTTTGCATCCACTGCAATTCTTTACAAATCTGTGTAAAAGTTGTATCTTCCAACACTTTTTCCAAACACATATGCTAAACAATATTTGATATGTTAATATAAAGACAACTCATCAACGAGTCCAAGACTTCAAGATTTGCCACAGTACCTAGCAAAAATACTCCTGTGCAGAGAAAAATGTGTGATTTATGCCACTGGAAAAATACTCATTTGTAGTGCAAAAAGCAAATAGCGCTTTTCATAATTGATGTGGCTGTCAGAAAACTCTGACATAATACAATATTTACAGATGTAATAATCAAACACATTTCCTTCCCTGTTCTGACAAAACGTTGGACTTGGTTTTTGAACTTTGCTGTTTCGTTCATCACCAAGGAGTGTTCTCCTTTGCCCTTCCGCCTGTAACCCCACATCCCCACATCCCCCGGCTCCTCTGCTGTCCTCTGATACTAGTTGACAGAGCACTGTAAAAAGTGAGGGATTGTAACAATAAACACTAATTGGGATATTTGCATACCAACAATACTTTGCAAGCAAAATATATTTAAATGTCTCATTATGATACTATGTGCATTTTAAGACAATGGGCCTCATTAGGACCCTGGCGTAATGGGTTTAACGGCGCCGGTAAAGGTGCCAGAGCCGTTAAACCCATTCCGCCCTGTTACGAGGTCCCCTTGCGGGATCCGCTCTGGATGTCTGGTCAGACCAGACGTCCTTTGCGGGTCCCGCAAGGGGACCAGGGAGCTAACAATGGGCCCGTTATTAACAGGCCCGTTGTTAGCTCCCTCTCCATTCCCATTGAGCCCACTCGGGCTCAAATGGGAATGGGGATAGGTAAATTGAATGAGGAATTACCGGGTCCTCCAAGGTTGGAATGGCCTGGTAATTCCTCATTTAAGGAACCCGGACTCGAGTTTGGAAGACCCTCCAAACTCGTAATGAGGCCCAATGTCATTAATCTGCTTGTAAACAATTATTTTGCAGTGCATTTCTTGCAACATACCCCACACCTACAACCCTATAATATTATACAAATGCTCAGTGAAAACATGCTTGTATAGCAGCGAGTTAAGGTCTATGCCCAATGGAACTCTCCACTTATAAGGCAATGTTAGCAATGCTAAAGAAGGAGATGCGGAGCATGAAATTTGTCTACTCAAAATCCTTACAAGCAAATTTGTTTTTGAGTTTCATAATGTGTTCACTTGGAAGGGGACCGCTGCAAAGCACTTGCATGACATATGTACAAAGAAGAGGAAGCATTGAATGAGACTACACATCCAAGTAGCCTGCTTACTCACAGTCAGTATCCAATATTTGACTGATTGTTGGATTACATAGTGTGGGTGATGCATCAAAAGCAACAGAAAGTCTGGCATTTGAACGTTATTCATATTACAGCAAATATAAAGCAAGTGGATGCAGGCAAATCTGGTAAACTTTCGTAGAGCCAAGCAAGGAAGTGTCTATGTTGATATCTAAATGTGTTCTGGGGGCTGACGTTCGAGTCATATGGTAAAAGCGTGGTAGAGTCATCAGAGTCATGGGTGGGGAGGCAACAATATTTGATTAATGTGTCCCGGCATATCTTGGTTAGATTCTTCTGTTCGTAGAGCCACTTTTTCATATTCGATTTTAACCTCTTGTGGGTGGATTCTGTTGTTGGGGTTTTTAGGGTTTTTAGGCCACACTTGCATAGTAGGGTAATGCAAATGAGCTATACCAGAAAACCAAGATTAGTTTGGTATTTTAAGAGAAAAGAAATGTCAGGTAATTGTTGTGGCATGTACCTTATTAAATATTTTTGAATAGGTGAGAATTGTCTGTGTGCACTGCTAAAAATGTGCTGAGCGGAACCCAGAAGGGAGCTGGTCAAACGCACATGTGCACAGCTTAGAGGGAACATTGCTGGTAACTGATATGTATAATATCCCTTCAATGAATGTTGTAGAATATAGAAGAGACATCAGCAAAGTAAAAAAAGTTAGGAAACCTAACTTTGTTGCCAGGGACTTCGAGTCACATAATTCCCTCAGTACTGGGGTGCTGAAGAGTGATGCAGAGGAGCACTATTGTGGGAGCGGTCTCCTAATTAATGTGGATGACTTACACCTGACGGGGACTGAGAGGCTTACAAATCCCCCTCTTGTGCAGGAATTAGGGAAGGAGTAAGAGGAAGATGAGAAACAGAGCAGTGGAAGAGGATGAAGAAGCGCAGGCCGTGGTTGCAGCTGAGAGGGAAGCCTGAGGCGAGAGAATACGCCAGGACCATTGAAATGCCTGAAGCAGTGGCAGGCCATGAGAGAGTGTTTGCCTTGAACTCTCCCTGTTGCAGAGGTCGCACAGTGCGATATGCAAGGAAGAGACACAGGCCCGATAAAATGTTGTTATGCAGAGTTTGCACAGCGGGAAGCAGCAGTAGCGAGGGAAGTTTTGCCTCTTTGGAGGTTCCAGGTGACTGGGTTACACCTGACTCTCTCCGGAGCCAAAGAGGCTCCATTCCTTACTGGCGAGAGCGGAAGAGGTCCAGAGGAAGCTATCAACCCTACCGCGAGGAGCCACAAGTACTGAAGACCTGAAAATACCGAGCAGAGCGTAATCGAGCGACTTACCCATTGAGTTCACAGTTTGCAAGTGACTCCTGGGCACTCCAACGCTATCTGGTTGTTCACGCAAGCAGCTTCACTCATGGGTGAGTCAAAACAGCAGTATCAATATTTTTTAAAACTGAACTATATGAAACCAACAAAAGTGGTACCTCCTGAAACAAATTGACTTTGTAAATAAGTACAAGAGATTGTGGTAAGCCCAAAAACCCGGGTGGGAAGCTGTAGAAGGTCCAAAAGCGTGCAAGAATTACCCAACTCAAGAGTTTATTAAAAACCATCAATGCCAATATAACACACAGTCCTCCGGACAAGAGGGGAATATTGAAAGACTAATGGGGTGGGGTGTAAATTCAGTCCCAGAATGATATGAACTGAGAGACAATGCAAGGCCACTACTGCAAGATTAAAGCTGGCTGATGGATGAGATCCATTGGAACATGCAGGCCAGCCCATAACACATATTTTCCAACATGAGGCCTAATAAATGCAAAACATGGGCCTCATTCAACATTACAAAATGGAAAGGCCCTCAGGTGAAGGAAAGTGTGTCTTAGAACTGTAATATTGCTAAATGTATCCAATGGATTCCAAAAAGACATGTGGTGCTGCAGATGCTGACCTCATGTAAACTGGGAAAATGCACATTTGTTGACTGAGGAAGAAACACAGCATTATGTTGCATTGACTTCTATAATGAAGTTGTGACTTATATCTAAAAGTGAAGCCAAGTGACATATTTAATTTGACATGAACAGAAACACTTACTTCCCAAAATATAAACTGACATTAAAATGGAAATGGAAAGGTCCTCTTGGAGTGTTAAAGTGGACATTGGTTTCCCATGTTAAACTCTGGCCCATATGTGGACCATTCAGGATAAACACTCATGTATTTTCAACTGTTAGACTAAAGAAATATATGTACTCATGGACAGAAAGACCTGATTGCATGTAAACAGTTACATGTTAAACACTTCTTTTCGATTTAAAATGCCATTTCTTTCCGAATTATACATGTTGCTTGCTTTTGCAGCTTCCCCATTCAACTGTTGGGCTGTGTAGCTGGATCTCTGACCCACCCCAGAGATCTTTCTGCTGAGGCCTACCAGAAATGCAGGTCTGTTTCAGTAAAATGCTAAAAAATGTACTGTTTTAGGCCTGCCCTTTGGGGACTGTCATGACCCCAATAAACTGCCTAACATCTTCAAAGAGAGAATGGTAATGCAACTTCAAAGACTATTGCATGAACAGCTAACAAGGATCCATGCAGATATTCAGGTCATGTGACTTTGGGGAAAGTGAAACTGCTTTGATTTTCTGAATGTGAAACAGAAGGCTTCTGTATTAATGCATTGCCATTTATTAATTTTATTTATTTATTTGCATTTTTAAAGCGCTCACACAGCGCGGGGGCATCGAGGCGCTGTTACAGGAATATGTCTTAGTTGTGTATTTATAACTCACTTAATAACCAGAGTTTTCTAAGCGCGGACACGGGGATCGAACCTGTGTTGCTTCATGTCGTCTTGATTCCAAGGCGAGCATGTTGCTGCTCGAGCTATCCTCCAATTTAATTAACATTGGGCTCTTTTTTCCTAGATAAAAAGATAATTGTGCATCACTGTAGGTTCATCCAGGAATCACAAAAAGCCTGTCAATTCTATGTAAATATTAGCATCATGTAATGTGTGTAATTTAAGTTACAGCTTAAAGTATGATTGTGGCCTTCCCATAAATGATGAAAATGTGAAAGTTGGAGAGCTAGTAGAAGGTGAATTGATGTTTTGATTCTGAAGTGTCATATTTCTAACTATGTTGGTTGTTGAATAAAGGGCAAAAGATTATAGCATGCTCTAGGAAGGTCCATGAGTAGCTTTGAGCAAGATATCGATTACATTATCCGGAGCCAATATGGGTTGAAATTTAGATTTTTGTTTAAGTGTTGTTTCTGATGCAAGTCCTAGAATGATATTTTGTTCTGTAGCAAAGGACTCCATTGTCGTTGGGATCAGGTATATTCAATAGTTGTATTGTTTGCTCCACGTGTTCTACTGAAAGATCTGACGGTGTTGCTTTCCTTGTTGGTCGTTTCCTTTGGTCTATTTGTGAAAAGAATTTTCTGAATTCTAGTCAACAGGAGCTATCTCAAAACATTTACAGGAACAAGGACACAATTGCTACATGACAAGCACACATCCGTAGTGGGTCCCCACTTTCCCAAGACCAGATTCATCACTGCATATAGTTCTGACAACCATATAATCAAAAATATCTTGTCCAAAAACTGGAACATTTTACAAATAGATCAAGACTTACAAGGTACCGTGGACGAACATCCAACAATAACTTTCAGAAAAGCACCAAGTCTAAAAGACAAACTAAGTCTGTCACATTTCCAAGCACCATCTAACAAATCAAGAACATCGACAGCATCCTGCTTACAGGCACCTCTCAAAGGAAATTACAGATGTGGCAATTACCAAATATGTAACTATTCGGACAATGGAAAGCAAACGGTACAATTACCTACAGGCAAATCTAAAGAAATTGAGCAACTCATAAATTGCAACAGTACATTTGTAATTTATGCAATAAAATGTCAATGCACAAAAATGTATATCGGAAGCACAACTAGGCAACTAAAAACCAGGATCGGTGAACATCTAAGATCTATCAAAAACAAAGATATTCGGTCTCCCCTAGTCATACACTTTATGAATCACCATGAAGATGTAGACCTCAACAACCTTAAATTTTTTGACCTTGAGAAAGTGAAACCACCACCAAGAGGAAGAAATCTTCAACAAATTCTACGACAACGAGAAGCCAAATGGATATGCAATATGGATACATGCCACACTGGTCTAAATTCAGATCAAGAACTATACCATTTCTTATGAAAATAAATCAATAACATTAATTAATGTTGAATAGTCAAGATCATTTGCACCATAGAGCACATTGCACACCATACTATTCATGTATACCAACAGATACAATCTGGTCATATACATGCCCCTCTTCCCACAGCTAACACAAGCTATAAATACATCCAAAATACAAATACATTCTTTTTTTCAAACATTTTTGCATAATATGCATATTGTTCCAAATTGAATTAACCTTTCAAGGCGACATACCTAACTACATTACCTAAAGGAGCTCGTCCATATTTATTGAGGCCATAGATAAGTTTAAATGTAATCACAACTCATTCAGTCAAATAAAAGCAAAATCACCAGTTCGAACAAGCAAAAAATATGTAAATATAAAAGATAACCTTTTTCGAACCTCAAGACAGCCCAAATCAACAGGGCGGCCGCGACAGAGACACGCCAAAACGTCATGACGTGAATTACGCGATGACGTTATCGTAAGGCGCAACCGCATCTAAAGATGCAAAGCGCTGTAAACACAGCATTGAGAAACAACGCAAGTCTCACCATGGGCAGCGAGTGAACACAGCATTCACACACCAAGCGACCCTCATCACGCGAATCTCACCAAGGACAACGAATGAGCAGAAAGCACCACAAGATGAGCACATCACGCCACGTAATGGAGATTTAAATATAGTCTTGACACCAGACCGTTCGCTTTCACATGATTAGAAGCAAACAATTTCTATTCCATATAACTGCAAACACATTTCAGTCACATTTTCTTTCAGACAGATGTACCATCCCTCATATAAATAATAGTGTTGAGCCCCAACAGTAGACGCTTTGTGACTAAACTACTTGCAACAACAAACTCTCTTAGTGGAATCCCATACTCATGGAAGTTCATTTTTTTCTCTACGACACAACATTGCTACAATCTTGGCATGAGATAACTGATTAGAAGGACACTAGCAAAAAACAATCAAGGAATATCAGTAAGTACAACATACACAGTAACTGTGGATTTAAATATTCAAATGTTAAAAAACATGTGTTTAAATACACATCACAATGTTGTTCTTAGGTATCTCAAACAGTGTTTTTTTGACACTATAAATATGCTTTCAAGGAATACCAATACTATAAATAAGTAAATTGGGAAACGGAACACCCTCCCCTGAAGAACCGCCCCCAAAATTACCGGGAAACACGTGTCGGGAGACAGCATGGGCGACAGCATTAGGTCCCAGTGAAGCAACTGGGACCATTAAGTATCAAGTTCTTTTTTCAAGACATTATAAAATGAGACAGCCAACAATGGATTTATTTTGAATAAAAGTCCCAGTGACGAAACTGCGAATATAAAGAATCATGTTCTCTCTAAAATTACAAATTACAAACCAAGCTTTGAATAAATGTCCCAGTGACATTACTGGGACTATCAAGAAACATATATAAGACAATAAGGAAATTCAACTCTTCAGTTATTTATAAATTCCCAGTGACACAACAGCAACCACCAAGCAAATAATTCCCCAAAAAAAGTATGGGAATCTAACTACCAATAAATCATTCACAGGAATAATTACAATATCTAATGGACCTAAATCAGATTTGCAAATATCAGATAGCAAACAAATTACCATTAATGTGCAATTTTGTTATAAGTGGGGGAAAAAAATTAATAAAAAAGTTGTATTAAACCACAATTGGTCTAAAGAGTCCTCAATCTCTCAATGGGGCAATAGCGCAAACCAGGGCCAACATTCTTTAATTCACAATTACTCATCATCCAGACCAGTCACAGGATTAAGCCCAGGTAGCAGCTGATCAGGTATTTAAATAATTTTATAACAACATTGGGAAAGCGCCTAGCAGTTGGAGACTGGAAATTATTTTTTATAAACCCTTAGATTGTTTAACTAAAAATATAATTTAATTAATTCCCATTGGTCCATTTATCATGGGGTGATGCTTTGTTAAAATTTGAAATTAACAAACATCATCCCAGTGCACAATAAGTGACTCTAGTCTTTAATGTAATTGGGTAACCCTGCTGTTCATTTGAGTATGCTAGTGTTCCCAAAATGAAAATCCTAAAACCCTGTTTTGCATTTGAATGTGCTGTGTGCCAAAACAAATTGTCCTATTAATTCCATTTCCCAAACCCTGCCTTTCATTTGAATGTGCTATTGTGCCAAAACCAAAAATCCCTATCCATTACCTGGTCCCAATCCCTGCATGTCAAAGTCAGCCAGGCGTGAGTCTCCTGCGAAATAAATACACTCTCTCATGGGAGTGGGCAAGTGACACCGATAGCAGAAAGGTTTGAGACTGCTTTGGGGTAAAGAAGGAACAAAGGTGCTGATTCAAAATAAACTGTGTGTGTTATCAAATGCATGTATTGTGGGTGCATAGAGATTATGCCCACATTCAAATTCAATATATGAATGCCTGTGAACGTTCTAAGCAGATAACCAAATGACTATTTGCCCGATTGTACTGTCACATCACAACGCATTGTGTAACGTAATCATTGGGAGTTTGCGGGACAAGAGATAAAAAGAGTAAACCTAATTTGTATTCTGTCAAATGCAAAACAAAAACTGCCCTATCTATTTTGTTTAAATTTGTATGCCACATAGAAGGTGGTGTGTGTAAATTAATTGTTTTCTAGATATCTATTAAATCCATTTGTAAATAAAAATATCTATTATCTCAATACCACGGACTGTTTCTTGGCTTACTGTGGCACAAAGGGAGAAAGCCCTTTTGGTGTTATATATTGTTCAGACAGTTCTACACAAACTAAATACTACAGGAAAAATGGTACTTGGAGTGGTTCTTTAACTGGGGGGAGATGGTCCTTTCCATGTTAACCGTTACAAAATGGAGGCTTGGTAGCCAGGATTAAGCTTGTTGTTCTGACTCATGATGAGGGCATGGTATAGCAGGCCAGACAATTTTATGTAAAATCACTAGGTGTTTGGCAGGTTATTCATGTTTTGTTGAAGTACCACTTTGGGTTGACCTCTGACAATCAGGGGAGTATTGAGGAGCATAAGTACCCAAAGCAATCCAAATATAATCTGATTTGACCCGATATTTGATTTAAAAGATATTGGCCCTCATTACGACCCTGGCGGAAATCGTGGTGCAAAATGCACCATGGAGCACGGCGGAAAGCTGCCGATAGCGCCATGGGGGTTGGCGGATTTTCCGCCCCATTCCGACCTTGGCGGGGCGGTAAATCCCCATTCCCCATTTTACCCTTCCCCATTCCCATTTTTGCCCCATAGGGTATAATGGGAGTGGGGAAGGCGTTAATTGCGCCACCGTAAAATACGGTGGCGTAATTAACAACAAGGTCCCGTAGCGCCATGGATTTCTCCGCCCGGAAAAAACAGGCGGAAAACGCTCCATGGCGCTACGGGAACTCGTAGTAGGGCGGACGGGTCCGCCGCGAATAACGCTGGCGTAAACCCACTCCGCCAGGGTCGTAATGAGGCCCATAGACATTTGCTGGCTGCAAAAGACAGGACTGTGCTGCAGTAGAAAGTGTTTGTAAAATTGACACACAAAAAAAGTCCCTGTTAAGCATGAGTGCTGTAGAAATGGAACATGCCAGACAGAATCTCCTCTGAAAGTTGTGCATTCGAGGTGAATGGGCAGAGATCGATGCTGGCACCTGGCATGCCAGAATTATTCAGGATGTTACAGGAGTAACCACTGATATTTGGCTGGATACGAGTCTTTTGCACAAAATCTTAGAACAATTCTACATGAAGCAACATAGTAAAGAAGAGCGGATTCAAATGGCACAGCTTGCAGCATATTTTTTCAATTAGCTGAAGACCGATTGCAATATAAAGAAGTCAGTTTTCTGGATAAAACTGGGGACATAGAAGAGACCCAGAAATCATTACCGAAATTAGAAGAACAATTACAAAACAGTCACATTGCAGAGCTAAAATAAGAAGGGTGCATTCAACAACTCAAAGATGAGAAAGAAACCCATTTGCAGTCCAAGGCAGAGCTGGGAATCCAACTCTCAGCACTACATGATGCAGATAGGCAATGGATGGCGGATGTGAGCACACTCCAAGCCAAGACAAATGATCAAACTTCTTACACTAGGATGTTGTTAGATATAATTGGAGCTTTTAAACAAACCATAAATGAATTAAAAGCCGGAAATAGTCAGCAGATTATAAAAGGGATTGACTCCCAGGGCCAATTTTATTAGATGCACCAAAACATAGGCAGTTTGAAAAAACAAAATAAGGAACTGATGAAGGAAAAAGACCTCCTGAAATACTGAACCAGGAGGTGCATCTGTTGAAAATGGATGCAGAAAAGCAACAGTCTGGTTCTCGGGAAGTGACTGGCATTAGGTGAGAAAATGAGGAATTGAAAGATCGTGTGAGGCAAGCAGTGCAGTGCAGAAATGTGCAAGAACATGAGATTAGTCTTCTGAAGGCAAATTGCTCAGAATGTATGCGCATAATGCAGGCATCACAAAATGAGAATGAGTCAAATTATGAAGAAATGAAAGAAATAAAAGATTGACTAATGATTCAAAGAAAAATGCTCAAGGCCAAAAAGCCCATAAACTCAGGTCTCTGCGTCCAAGCAAGAGATAGGGACTGAGAAAAAAAGGTGTGAGAGATTGGCAAACAAAATACAGAGATATAAACAGTTTTTAAGGCACCCTGGTCAGTCAGGGTATGTAAAGGCGCCATCCGATCAAGCAGCTGTGACCTCCCTACCAGGAACGTCATGCCAGAAACTACCAGTCATATGTCCAGACTGCAACTGACCCCGTACATACCACTCGTCAAGAGCAGGGAAACATGAGGCAGCTTGACTTACCCAGGCCTAGCCAAACTGATCCAGAAGGCCAGTCTTTATCAAATATTGATGAGTATTCATCTCTTCCACACAGAAGGCATGGCAGCTGGACCAGTGTGTCCTGGTAAATCAAAAATACTTCAGTGAATATTTCTGACCATGAGGACTCCTATGATGAAAGGATCAGGGAGTTGCATTGGGAGGATATTAAACTACAAAGGGACTGCTTTGTCTGCTTTGTAGAAAGAGAAAAGCCAGAGTGTCAGCCTAGAAAGAGCATCTGGAAAACCTCTGCACACTCAGAGGGAGGCAGGATTTCCCCTGTCTAACTGGAAGGAGGGACGAAATGAATGAGTACTGTCCTGTGCAGAAAGGGGACTACAGGGGAAATGACCCTGGGCATTCATGGCTCCATAGGAGAGAGGAGTTCAGACCCTGGGTCTCCAGCAGGCATTCCCAATCAAACAGAGATCGGGACTAACTAGAGGACAGGGAATGGACCACAAACAGTAGCATCTCTGAGTGAGAAGGCGAGTGGACTCAGGTGCAGAGGAAAAGAAAGACTGCCAAACAGAAGAAAGTTTTGGAGAAAGCCCCAATCCGACAGATCAAAACCATAAAGAGCTTGATGACTTCCTACCACAAGAATGCAAAATATTCTGTGTGGGAGCTTGGAGGAAGGCATTGTATCAATAGTAGACAAAGGGCCTCATTACACGGTAGGCGGTGGATGCCGGTAAAATACCGGCACCGCCTTGGAGGAAAGGGGAATTACCCCCCTATTCCAAGGTTGGCGGGGCGGTAATTCCCCCTTTCCCCATTGCCTTTCCCCATTCCCATTTTTGCCCCATAGGGCACAATGGGAATGGGGAAGGTGCTAATTACGGTACCGCAAATTGCAGTACCGTAATGAGCACCCTGGTCCCTTTGCGGGCTGGTTTTTAACGCCTGCTAAAAAGCAGGCGTTAAAGTACCAACCCACAAAGGGACCTCGTAGTAAGGCAGTAAGGGTTAACGGTCACCGGTACCATTACCAGTGACCGTTAACCCTTACCGCCTTCCATGTAATGAGGCCCAAAGACACAACGGATACAAGTTTCAAAAAAACACTATTTATACTTTTGATTGGGATGGTAGAACTCCGAATTGGCCCTAACTCTAAAATGGGAGTAATCCTGACCATTAAACAATAATAAATATGTTCAAGTCAGTCTGGTCAAAATAAAAAGGCCTATAGTAAGAAAACCTTACCCTGCCCTCCTTCTTAGAATAACAGATGTGTTAAGGGAATACAAAATGAAAAAAGTGTCTCAAAAGGAAATGTCAGAATGGCTTCAGCTCCAACTCCCTTCCCCAGGTTCAACCCCACGGGGTCTAGAGAGTCTCTCAAAAAACAAAGGATGGGTAGATGTCACAGTTCTGTCAGTATTACACACTTTGGCTTACTGGCACAAATGAACAGTTGAAACTTAGGCTTTCAACTCCTGGTTGATCTACCACTTCTTTAGGTTTCGCCTTCCTTGCCTTCAATATTCAGTTCATATATTCTCAACTTCTTACAATTCTGCACAGGCTTCCCTCTGCCAGGCTCAAGCCTGTCTTGGTACATTTTATCACACAATTTCTCACAGTTGTGCACAGGCTTCCCTCTGCAAGGCTCGAGCCTGTCTCTCCTTCGTGGGGGTTTCCTTCACCATGCTTTATCTCATATATCTTTTTCACTGTTGAAGACTTTCGAGACTGCAAGGAATTCATGAAGAGCTCTACATGACCACTTCAACCTCTCTTTCAACAATACTTCAATTTGCAATCACCAACCTCTTATGGCACCAATACTACTTGATCCTTGTGATTTTCACTCTCTTTAGTCTGCCCCCTTTGCTTTTTCAAAAGTTCATGTGTAATACCAATTCCTCTTGGAATGTGTAGTTCTTATTCTCTTTTAGTTTCAAAGTTCATATTGAACACCAATTGCCTCTTGGCACTTGTAGTTCCTATTTCATAGTCTCTGGTAGCACCAATGCCTCTTGGTACTTGTAGCTCTTATTCTCTTTCACGTGCCTTCTTGGCCTTTCTCTCAAAGTTCTTCGATTTTACTTTTGTCTCCTTGGCATATTTCACAGTTCACTTTTCTTTTACCCTCTTGACATATTTCACACTTCACAAATGTCACTTTTCTCTTAATCAACCTTCTTTTCCTTATTGCTGTTTCCTTTGATCTCTGCTTGGAATATCTTTCAAATTCCACAAACATTTCACAGAGACGTTCGAATATGCAACTTCATCTCACAGGACCACTCTGCTGTTTGTATCTTTGTCCTTTTGATTCACAGTTCACTTCATTCGCATTTTATCAGCACACACACAACCTTCAACTTTCAAATTACAGTCACTTTCCCTTTAACATCAACCAGACTTTTCTTTCTCTTGATAACTCAACGGCTATGTTATTTGGATTTCTTTAATCTCTTTCCTGCTGCTCAAGACCCTTACCAACGCCTCTTCTGTTCCTCCTCAGCTTTGCCATTCACCCGGGAGGCTTGCAGGTTGCTTTCTGACAGTTTGAAGGTTTCTTTCCTCCGTTCGCTCTGCGTTGCTTTTCGGACACTCACGACCTCCCGAAAGCATTAACATCTTGCCTGGCTTTCTCTTGATCCTCTTCACTGTCGATCAGCCAGTTGGCCTCCCACCTTCCACAGCCTGGTTCGTGACAGCCCCGCAAGAGCTGTTTCTTCTCATACCCATCCTCGCTCAAAGTGTGTATTTGTGCACCACCTTTTATCTTCACAGGGAGTGCTAATAAGTGGCAGGTGTACATTGTTACAGTTAAATGCCTGACAACGCCTTGCCTAATTACAGGGACAGGGCCAATGCAAGTCAGGAGAGGCAATGCTTCAAACCTCATTCCTCATGTTTTTTTGGTACAGTACTTTTGTCAGAGGAAATTGGGGAGGAATTACGGGAGTTCTAGTTTCCCATAAAATGAGTGTTTATAGGGGTTAGATGGGTTGCGGAAAAAGGGGGATACTATGACTCACCATTGATTGCTTCTTCCCCACTCCCCAAGTACCCCTACAAAGGTGATCCTTCCTCTCTTGCCCACCCCCAGGGTCAGGATCCAAAAGCGATGGCCTTACACTGGGCAGCTGAGTATGGGATCCCTGGTGACTAGGTTGTGAAGTGCCCTCTGGTTTTTCACAGAACATTTATAGCTTTATGAGCAAATGATGACATTATTTGGAATAAAAATGATGGGAATTGCATGGAGTTTGTAAAGTGGACATTCTCCCCTGAATACACAAGCTTCTTTGCCGGGCTGGAGGAACAAGATCACTATAAATGGCGGCCATCTTGAAAAAAAATTCTACCCACAGAAACACACAAGAGACCTGCAAGGTGCCATATAACCTGCAGTGTGGGGAAGACCAGGCGTCTAGAGAGTTTGTGCAGGATTTGAAACAAGCATTTGCCCAGACGTCTAGGTCCCTGGATACCAATAGTAGGGAGTTCATGACTACTTACTTATATACACTCCCTAAATACATTCTGACTCAGTTGGTCTGAGACTTCCATGAGCATAGAACCCTGGACTGGATGATTGAACAGGCCACCAGGATCTATGAGGTCCAAAAGACCTCTGAAAATAAAAATAACCCCAGAACTCCTAAACCACCCAACACACCTGCTGCTGCGAAGGTGGCAGCAGTGAAAAATACCCCTGCCATTGGACTTGGAGACATGGGGGCTTAAAAATACTCCTTCTGGCAACAAGCAGAATTAAAATCAGAGGAGACCCTCGGACACAGCCCAATCGAATGGTTATGTATATAATCCCCCGGCACAAGGGGGGGGGGTCAAATCAGGTAATTACCGCCCCAGGAAACTTCCCTCCAAACTTTCCTATGGAGAGAGTATTACTCCACCTCCCAACCTGAATTTCTTCCCCAGGTACCCCGAACCACAATTTCCAGAATAGTACCCCTCTCTCTCTCTCTGCTTCCAGGACACCAGCCTGGGTCTGATGCCATGGGGAAATGACTGAAAGACATTTCTGACAGTCAGCAGGTTCCTGAGGAGGTGGCCGGGGTGGAGGGGAGATGTCAAGCCTTAGAGTAAGCTTCCTTTCCTACCAGAGCAGAACCCTTGGAAACCTCTGAGCCTGAATGTGGATCTTCTACCCCAAAAAAGCTACAACCTAAAGAACAGAGGGTAAGTAGGAGAAGTAAAAAGAGAACCTACTTTGTGGAAGAACTCAGGATCATCCCCTTTGAAGGAGAAGAACCCCTGGAGGATTCAGGTAAGGAAATATTCTCTTTCAGGAACAGAGGGATCCCTCCCAAAGAAAATGGGTTCCAAAGGCCATGATTTTGACTGGGTAACTATGGATGGTGACCCAGGGCAAGACATTCTTAAACCCCAACAATGTGAGCCAGATAATTCTGAAATTGAAGGGGTATCCTCCCCCAGACAGGTTCTGAGTACTGTCTCCAGAGAACCGCGGACAGCAAAGAATCAGGGGGAAAAGGGGACTCCCCAATTCCATCAGTTTCTGGGTGAAAAATCTTTTTTACAGATTCCCGAACTCCAACACAGAAAACTGCCCAAGATCGCACTGCATCAAAGTTCAATATAAAAAAGTTGACTGCCAAGTTGGCACATAATTCACACTTTCTTTGCCCACTTGAGGAGAGAGAAGGAAGATTTTATACTCTGGTCAAGGCACAGGGTCAGTGTGCATCATCAGCACTGTTCGATACTGGATCGCAAGCCACCCTCCTTTCTAAAAAGGCCCTCGACCAACTAAATTCAGAAAGGGTGAGAGTCACCAAATTCCCCTCACACTTCTTCCCAGACATCTCCAAAACTTCGATTGGAATGATATTTCCATTGAAGGGACTGCGGATCAGGAAATAAAAATTGGGCAACATAGAGTGACACACCCAGTGACAGTCGTGATTCCAGGAGGCATACCTTGTCTACCGAGGAATTACCTCCTTTGGAGGTTATCATCCATGATTGACTGTGAACAAGGTCCCCTGGACTCATACTAACTGGCCGATCAAATATTAAAAAAAAAACACAAATCATGTGAGTTTGAATGGCACATGCCATTTCATTAAACAACGTTCTGAGAAAGTGAAATTTTATTTACAGAACAATCAGGACCCACACATCACTTTCATCTCTATAGGAAAACAAACTGGTGATGGGAACTCTTTTCAAAAGAGATTATTGTATCTAAGTCTCAGTAGGGTATTTGTGTCTGGTGTTGGTAGGTGGCTAGGGATCGAGTCCTCTGTTAGGCATACTGGAAACCAAGAGTAGAGAGGATTGTGTGTTGTTTGATTTTGAACCGGTAACAGAGGACCTAAAACAATCACTTATTCTAAATCTGAAACCTACCAGCGATTCCTTGTTTACTCTACCTCCTTGCACAGCCATACGTTTAGCTAAAAATATTACTCCTTTCATGACCACTTTTATAAACAAATCGTTAGCCCAGGGGATTGTCCCTAGTCAGCTAAACATGCTATTACACCTTTATTAAAAAAACTATAGTTTGAACCCGGCTAACCGAAGAATTATCATCTGTTGCAGGCCTGCCTAGGCCCGGAAAAATATTGGAAAAGGTAGTCACTTCTCAGCTGCAAACATTTGTAGAAAAGGAGTGATTGCTGGACAGTTTTCAATCAGGATTTCGGCCCAAGTATGGGACCGAGACACATTGCTATCGGTGTACAATGAGTTGTTGGAGGTTGCAGATAAAAGGGGGTTTTGACTATTAGTGATTCTGGACCAGTCTGCGGCCTTGGACACGGTCAATCACAATATCCTGCTTGATCTCTTGAGAGTATCAGGGAATGTTTCTGAAAGGCCAATAAATGGTTTGGATCGTTCTTGGATAATAGTTATCAGCAGGTGAAGTTTGGGGGCTACATTCTGGACCCCATTGCAATGAGATGTGGAGTACCGCAAGGATCCTCACTGTCATCCCTGCTGTTCAATCTATACAGTTTATTCTATATATGTTGAATATTGTGACCTGAGCTATCATTCTTACACTGATGATATGCAGATGTACATTAATTGGTAACATTGAGTATGCCTTCCTTAAGATCAATCAATGCTTGGTAGACCTACATATGTGG
The DNA here is from genome assembly GCF_040938575.1 of Ambystoma mexicanum. Taxonomy (NCBI): domain Eukaryota; kingdom Metazoa; phylum Chordata; class Amphibia; order Caudata; family Ambystomatidae; genus Ambystoma; species Ambystoma mexicanum. The sequence continues at coordinate 456,847,650 of NC_090941.1, read as the reverse complement.
ATGGCTAAAAACCAGCTTGAGCTGCACTCATTGAAAACCAAGCTTATCTTGATTGGGCCTAAACAGCTTGTTGTAGCTGCAAAACAATCCTTTGTCCCGAAACTTCTTGGTGAAAAGCTTCAATTTCACTCTAAAATCAAGAACCTGGTTAGTGAGGTGCCGAATAGTGCTTAGCTTCAAGCAGTTTTTTTTATTCCTTGTGCATGCTCAGTCAGGTTCTACCATTGCTTCCTGATGGGCATCATGCAACAGTGGTGGGGGCCCTAATTAATGCCTACCTGGACTACTGTAATAGTCTTCTGATAGGCATTCGTGCTCAACCAATGTACAGGCTCCAGAAAGCCCAAAATGCGTCTGTCAGACTAGTTGGCCAGCTTGGTAAATTGGCTCATGTTTCCCCTTTTTGCAAAACACTGCATTGGTTGGCAGGTTTGACTGTATCAAATGTAAGGTGGCATGTCTGATTTTTAAATGCTTAAACAGTCTGGCTCCAGACTATCTGAGCACCAAATGTTGCTGCTACCATCCATCAAGGATGCTTCGGTCAAAAGATCAGTTGCTGCTGAGAGTTCCCTGTTCTGTATGTGCTTCCTGAGAGGACAGAAGATTTGCTGTCTTCGGCACCAGACTTAGGAACAATATCCCTATGGAGATTAGGGGCTGTTAGACACTAATTCAGTTTCGGAAGGCCCTTAAGACCTTCCTGTTTAAATAGCAGCAGGGTGAATTTCATGAGGACTTGCCTCCTTTTCTCTTTAGTCAGTAAAACTATATGTTCATCCTCTTTGTTTCACTTCAGTGCTATATGATTGTTGTGTTCCAACTGTGCCTTTACACAGTTAAGTCCGTCTTGAGCGTGTTATAAATATTCAAAATCAATTCTTGAAAATCAACCTTCCTCCCAGTTTTAAGTGGCATTCCACCCTGAAAGGGAATACTCTGAAATGTTATAAGAATACACAATCAGAAGAAAACCCGAATCCTATGACAAAAGACGATGAAAAACTGGGTCAAAGGTTGACCGACATTCAGATAAAGGCTGAACAACTGTTTTTCTCCATTCAAATAAATGAGTGGGAAGATCCTGTTCTCGCCAGAGTATGCCTGAACAACGGAAGAAGCTTCACCCGTGAAGCATTATTCAGGAAACTCCCAAAAGATCATTCCCACATTTAAATTGATTGATAAATGGGAAGTATGCATGGAAACCCAAAATTCCAAACATCTCCTGCCTAGCAGGTTTAAGCTAAAACCTTCCATTGGTGACAAAAGCAAAGAACATAATTGTTGGGTCGTGAGAGATGTCCTTTCCACCTTTTATTTAGGCAGTGAAATTCTCAATCGATTCACAATTAATTTGGACTTAATTAATAATAATGCCTGGTCCTGACTGGGGGTGTAATCCCATTGCCTTTTGACAACACTGAAAAAGCATTCCGGTCAGCTCAATTGCTGCCCTATGCGGTTGAAGTTCAAGTGCGAGAAGAGGTTACCATCCCAGGACAGATGCGACAATTTACTATTCCCCTGAAAATGAAGCGGCGACAGAACTTCAAACATCTGGACGCCTGTATGAATTTGAATTATCATCTCCAACAACAAGGTTTGCATTTAGATCCAACACCCCCAGTCAAACTAGAACATGACACCATTTGAATATTGGTGGATAACAGTGAACCTCAAATTATCACTTTGGGCGCAGGCACCTTTATTAGAATGGCTATTGATGCACAACATTATTCTATTGATTTAGGAAATTAAATAATTTGGCCAATCTCAAATTATTGCTTTGACATCATTGACGGTATTTCTTAACAAAAGATTTTTTACCAGACAAGGGGGGAACTTCTTGGTGAAATCTTCCTGACCTTACGGAGTGGAAGAGGTGACCTGTGACATTAGAAGGGATAAGGCGGTGTTCAGATTAAATAGCGACTACCTCGAATCCCTGTATCCTTCTGTCCAACACCATAAAAAGAGATCTTTCCACCCAACTGGAGGTTACTGCTGAAATCTCCAAGACTCAGGTCTTTCCAGGCTTCAAGTAGATGTTTGAAGAAAGGATCATTCTTGCTGATGCCTGTGAGACCGAGGAGCAGAGACAAAAACGAAAGCAGGTCTTCCTGGAATTCCAAGATATTTTTTCAGTGGACTCATATGACTGTGGACGCACGTCCATTCATACTACTACCATAACCACAGACCCTGAGATGGCTCCAGTATTTGTCAAACAATACCGGTTACCTCTCGCATCCATAGAGTCACTCACAAAGTTTATTAATAACTTACCTGGTACTGGTGATATCCAAGCCAGCTGCCCAATGGAGACTATGTACAGACCTGAGGGAGTTTAAGAAGCAGGTCCATATGTCAAGATGGCCCCTTCCCTACATCGATCAGGGACTGGCACAGATCCAAGGCTCACAGTTGTACACAGCCATTGACCTGACCAACGGCTACTGCAAAGTACCCGTGAGTAGGGAAGACCAGTAAAAACTTGCCTTTACCTTCAGGGTGCAGCAGTACATGAGGACCTGAACCCCCTTTGGATACAAAAACTGTGAGTTCAACATCTTTCTACATAAGGCATGCCCGATTTAGGCGAAGGGAGAAACCTGGTTTATGTGGATGATATCTTGATCAAGAGCCCAACTGTGGAGGAACATATAGCAGAAATCTGCTATGTTCTGACCCAGTTACTAAAAGCTGGAGCAAAACTGTCCTTCACAGTGAGTGGTGTAAGACCCGAGTGAACTTCTTAGAGCATGAGATCACCCCTGAGGGTCTCAACTCCCAGGTGAAGAAGGTGGAGGCCTTATTGAAATTAAACGACACGGTCACTCTGCGAGAGTTAAGAAGCCTTCTTGGACTCGCTAATTATAGTCAGAAATTCATTGAAGACTATGCAGAGGTCACTCCACTCTTGGTCCATTTATTAAAGGGCAGAGTCAAGTGGGAGTGGGGTCTGGAACAAGCAGAGGCAGTTAAACAGTTGAAAAGAAGCTTTTCCCAGGTTCCTTGTTTGACTTACCACATAAAGCACAAAGATCTCTTCTTGGAGACAGGGTTCTGTGATACTTGCCTAACAGTGGTATTGTACCAAAAGCATGACAAGGTCAACAAAGTAATCATGTACGCGAGCAAAACGTTGTTTACTGTGGAGGAAGAATGCAATGACTGTGAAAAGGAACTCCTAGAAACAGTGCGGGTGTTGAAAAATTACCACCCACTCACACAGGGGGAGCACATCATTGTTGAGACGCCTCACCAACCTTTGTAATATCTATAAAGTGACAGAATCTGGGAGGGGTTTGTTAGTAATTCCAGAATTACTTCCTGGATTCTGTCTATGCAAGGTTTTCCTCTGAAGGCCAGATATGGTCAAAACAAGAAGAGTCCCCTAGCACAAGGGTTGGCGGACTTGCATAAGTGTGCACAAGAAAACTTCAAGAGGAAAGTCTAATGACCAACAACAACATGGAGACATACTTAACTTCCACACACAAGGTCTATGAATAAGACACGTGTCAGGGGAGACCCACAGTTTATGTGGATGGGTGCTTCTACCATGTTGATACTAATGGGGAAAAAGAACTGGTGACTGGCATTGGGAATACCTGGGTAATTGATACCCTGGAACCCTCTGCTGGTTGTAAAATGGATCCCTGGACAAGTCTGATTGCAGAGTCAGTGGCCATTCATCAAGCCATGCTCGCTGCAGTGTATAACCAATTCAATGAACTGGTCATAACCACTGACTCTGATTATGTCAGGAATGGGTTTGTGGAACAACGGATTAACTAGAAGAATCGAGGCATGCTTTGTGCCAACAGAAAACCCCTAAAGCATGCCAAACTGATCCAGTCAATTGACGATCTGGTGACCTCCAATTTGATGAGCAGCTTTTGGAAGAAAATAAGGGCTCATTCCGAAACAGAGGGACTAGATAAGACTGTGAATGACCTGGCTGACCAGCTGGCTAAAACAGGTGCTCTGCAGGAGGATTTCATAGCAACAGACTCCCTGCTGGGTGTAATACAAGCTGCCGCTGTCACAAGCTCACAAACTCGTGCTAACAGCAAACTCTCAACGGCCCACTGGAGTAAAGATACCCCAGTTGCAGATTCGATTACTGCACAGAAAGAGGACACAATAATTGGGAAATGGTATCATCATATTGAAGACCCAGTGAATTCTTCTCTGACAGAATCGGATTATACCAGGATAGAGGATCTCTGGGTGCTGATGAAGTTTTCCAAAAGGTTTCAAACCCAAGACGGTTTGTTGGAACAGAGATCCCTATCTGGATGTGACAAGTGGTTGGTACGTACCTCATTCCGAAGTCTGATGTTGACTGGCGGTCATAAGGGGTTTCATACAACAGTAAAAATCTTGCACAAGGTTGCCTACTGGCCACACATAGGTCAGGCCCTCAACATCTACTTAAAGGGGTGTCTTGTGTGTGCTCAGTTTCAGCGAAATTCTCGGACACACAGATCTTCCCTACAGAAAAGGGGAATGACAATGCCTTGGTCAGATTTGCAAGTTGATTTAATCAAGCCAGTGATTTGCTCCTCTAGAAGAAAAAAACACATGCTGACAGTAACATGCTTGTTTACCAAGTGGGTAGAATGTCTTCCGGCCCGAGTTGTAAGGCGGACACAGCTGCTGCACTAATGATAAACCACATCTTCTCTCATTTCAGTCTCCCACACAGGATTGAGTCAGACCGAGGAAGTAATTTTACCAGCAAGGTGATGACCAACTCCACATTGCCTACCACCCAGCCTCAAGTGGGGGATTGAGAGGTAGAATAAGACCATTATGGGCATCTTGAAGTAGTTTGTTGCAAACTCTGGACCCAGTTGGGACAATTGACTGCCGCTTGTCTTGATGACGATTAGATCTACACCATCTTCTGCAAAATAAATGTCTCCATTTGAGCTCATGACTGGATAAAAAATGGTGCTACCTCTGCATCTGCTCTACAGAACTCAAGAGTAGACACTAATAAATGCACCCACTAACCATGAGTACATTGAACATTTAAGGAAAAAAGACCTCCAGAGTGCTTTTGCTTATGCTTAGCACAATCTAGAAAAGTCGGATGGAGTAATGAAAATCTCTATGAACTAAAGTCCACCAGGACAAGTACGAAGTAGGCAACAGGGTCTGCCTATACCATTTTCAGAGGAACCAGACCAAAGAGTGGAAGTGTCTTCCCTCTCAGCAATACAATTTCACCTGTTGCCTATAGGATCTGCATCCCTTAAGGAAAACACACAAAGATAAATTGGTCCATACCAATCAGTTAAAGAGCTGTGCCCCCAGACAAGCTTTACGACTGATTGAGGCACCCAGTGAGGGTAAAGCCCAGGAACCATCTGAAAGATGAAAGGAAAGAATGTAAACCTGGGTGGAAAATACAACATATATACATGGACTACAGTAATTAATACTCTTAAAGAAATGACTAAAAGTGGATTTAACATAATCATTTTGATAGGTAAATTGTGTTGTTTTAGTTAGTGTAATTATGCAATGTTGTTTTGTTTTTCAAATTGTATTTCTGTTTACTGGGAAATGAGTATTGTACACTATATTTAACCTTGATTTACTCCTCTCAACTGTGGGTCTTCACATCTCACCAACAACTCATTCTCCATTGCCAACTCTAACACCTTATTCCCCATCTCCCTACCTAAGCATAATTGTATCACTGCCACTGTGATCATGAAGTTCTTCTTGCACCTCACCCACCATCCTGCAAAACTCCCATCTTCACTGGAGTTTTCAGTATACTGAACGTCTGCTACAGCCTATTAATTGGTCTCACTCACTTTCCCTTTGCTTCCCTCAAAAACATATTCAGCTTTGTACATCCAATCTCTAGTTCATACCTAGTTGTTCTCCCACCTCAGCATACCATCACTGCGATAGCAGAGCCCTTTTTTGTTTTCAAGTTTCTGTTCCTTGTTTTGAAATCTGTTAATTGCCAATACCATACCCACCACTATCTCACTACCTGGCTATATCAATAACAATGTATCTATATTGTTCTGCTCATGCTCTTTGCTTTGTGGCTCGCTACACATTTTCTATACCATTCCCTTCAAGCGCACATATAAATATCTTAGGATATCTGTGCATTGGGACTCAGCGTGTGCACAACCCTAGCCCAAGCCCCTGTGTAGGAACAAATGCACCATCACTTTGGACCCCAAAGGAGTGACCGATGTGGTGACAATTTCACCCTAAATTCCAAATTCTAAAGTTGTCCAAATGAGTATATATGGTGCAATGACACCTTTTAATATTCTCATGAGTGTTAACTTATTTGAGCATCAAGCCCAGTGTGAATACATAGGTAGTGATTCAAACATAGAACCCTCTTATCCGAAATATATTTGTCATGTTCCCAAAATGCTCTTTGATTTTATGAAAGCAGCCTGGAAACCTCACTGGTAGTGTTGTTCCCTCGTCTTCCAGGGGTACCGTGAAAGAGGTTAATAAGGGTGCACCAGACTGTCCATTGGAATTATAGCTTATGGTCAGAACATCTTCTGTCAGAAAATATACGTTTTTTCTCGGTTTTAATTATGTGCCTTGCTTAGTCAGGCAAATATAATGCGGTTATCAACGTTTTTACTATTAGTAAAATAGAAGCTGTATTAACTAGAAGTGATCATTAGAAATGAGCACGTTTACAATGTTATTACAATTACATAATTTCCTTTTTCATTTGCTGATATTGTAAATACAGTCCCAACCCCCGCGATATATCCGTGCATTTTCTCTGGACTCACGGTTGTCAGCAACAGCTGTGGGCTGTGGTGGCTGTAGAGTTGTGCACAGGACAACAAGACTCTCCTCCCCTTTGAAAAAGATAGAGACAGTGAGATACAACGGAAGAGCAAGATAGGGAGCGAGAGAGAAAGAGCGAGAGAGAGAAAGCAAACACTTCGACACCATCGGCAGCTAGTGCACAGTACATTTATATGTGAAATTTTACTACGATTTGTCCCATTTTCCTTTTTACAGACCCCACTCCTTAACCACCTGGTCTATCACTACTCTCACATTTCAGTAACTCAGAATTTGGACTACGTCTGCTGCCTGTTTGAACTATGTAAGGTGCTTTTTAGGGGGATGGGGCAATCTTTCCAATCAAACAAATACAAAAACACACCATTTTCTGTGCACTGATGAAAAGTCATGTCATCACTACTTTTATTGTTAGTTAAAAAAAAACCTGCTCTGAATAAAGGCGACTCCGAAGAGATGCCACTAATTAGCAACTGATTGCATCTAATACACCTGAAAAGAGTCCGAATAGACCTCTGCCTCTTTCTTGCTCATGAAATAAAAGCAAACAAATAAATAGGGTCTGAAATACCTACAGAAACTGAATATATGTGGTAAGAACAAACACCATTCTTGAAATATCATGAAATATTATGGTCGTTCGTCTTTTTGAGCCAGAGAAAGAACGGCGACAAGCGTTGAAGTATTTGTAAAGCACAGCCTGGGTGATAGCATTTTAAGATGTATTTTAAACCTCAAAAATGGCCTACTAATATGTCTCTCAAACCTACTTCAGGCAATTCTGAGGTCCCCTTGTGCATAAGGTTAGCTTTCAAAATGTCATAAAATAAAAATTTTAAATGTCAGCCATGCCTTACGTTCCAATTATCCATTCCATTTATATTTCTCAAAAAGCATGAGCCGGGACCTCACTGTTAGTAGTTTTCTGAAGAGCAGGCCTGCTAGGCCAGTCTGGCACAAAAAGGCTACCTTTGCAAACCTGTGATGGAAAAAAAAAACGTCTCCAGAGAAAGAGCGGTCACCAGCGTGAAAAGTGATGGAGACAGCCAAAAACGCAGGACGATATGCCAATTTGTATAAAATAGTTAACACACCATTTCTTATGAATGTTCATATACCTCCAAAGTAATAACATACAACATTGCTTTCTACCGCCTGTACATAAAAAGTGCACTTGGAAGATTTATGATATTTCAAGTACATAGACAGTTTTACATTTTAGAGGGTAATTAGCTGAAAGCTAGCAAATAAACCATCTTTCAGAAAAAAGAAAGAGACAAATCAGTCGGGCCAGGGAGCTGTGATTTCTTGTGGGGAAAGATAAAGCTGGAGACTAAGTGGAGGTGCAGATCTTGCAGTAGGCTAGGAAATGTTATGGTATGTTATTCGACTTTCTACCGAACACCATTGAAATGTTCATCATCTCCAGGTGCTCACGTGGATCTGAATTGGAAAGTGGGGATGCAGGTGATTAGGGGAGTAGAGGGAAAGGACAAAGGATTGTGCTGGACTGTTTGTGTGTCTAGAAACAGGGGCAGCTGGCGTCTGTGTATACTGGAGGCATGTTGTTTCCCAACGGTGGACCTCAAGTGCCTGTGGAGGATCTGAGTGTTTTGGCCATTGGATAACTGCTCAGGATGTCTGGAAAGGTGGAGAGGTGGAGAATTGTGAATGCTTTCTGATGTGGGCTGCAGGTTTTGTTTATCAGTTTGCACTGGTCAGTTGGTGAGCATGCGGTTAGTGAAAGTGGATGAAATATGAGCTTGTAAGTGGATTATGATCTTCATGCACTGTTTGTCAGTGAAGTTAGTTTTAACATGCTTGGATCTTTCCCATTGGTCTTGGTGATAGGGAACCTTTGAGAGAGGTTTCAGGTTCTTCCCTTTGTTTTAGTTTTGAGTCATATTTATTGGATGGGAATGTGGAAATAACAGTTTTTGTTTAAATGGGCTGTTTTGAGTGGTGTGCCAGTCCAAACAAGGTTCGGGTAATTTCCATGTATGTGTTCCTGCAGGATTGTTCTGCTTGCTGGTTTGTTCCTTGCGCTCATCCTGTTCAGATTATATTGTTAGGTGGGTGTTGGGTTTTTCGGTGTTGTTGATGTAGGATTGATTGGCTATGTATGGCATGTTGCCCCAGATGATTAGAGTTAACAGAGTGTGTGTGGGGTTTTCCAAGTTTGTACCACTATTCTAAACAAACTAAGGTCAGGAGAATGACTCCCTTCTCCTGATGATTGCTTCTAGCCGGTGTCCTCTTTATTTCTCTTGTTAATATGCAATTATTAAATAGTCTCTTGTTATTTTCTTTATCAATTCATGAAGTTCTCTCAAGCTATTGTTGTATTTTCTCTCCTCTTTAGAAAAGTCGTTTTTAAACTTTGTTGAATCTTTGGATCTGGGATAATGGGCTTTGAATAACCTTGGGAAGTAAACTTTCCTGTGTGGCGCTTGCTCTCTGGACAATTATAGTTCAGCTCTTTCCACCCTGGTCTCTTTTGTATTTTATTCATTTTAGGGGTTTCTCTGTCTTTCAGTTCACCATGTTTTCTCTCGGTTATATTCCACTCTTTCCTTGTTGAATGATCAGATAGTTCCCCCTCTTCCCAGCATATTGATCCCCAAGCACTACTGGTTTCCCTCTCTGGGTCTTCTGCTTTTTTCTTTCTCATATTAATGCAGTTCAAGTTTAATAGATTTTTGTTTCAAGTGCTTGTCACTTATACTGGGATGAGTATCTCTGATTACATAACAAGTCCCCTTTGGCTTCCCAGTCTCATCATTCTGCCCGGTACCTTTGCTGCTCTGGGGGAATGTCTCCGGGACCCGTATTGGCCTGGGACCTTCTCTTTTGCTTCTCTGCATGGTTGGTTAGGTTTTACAGCTGTACTCTACCTCCATGGGGATCCAGACAATTTGCTGTGGTTTGTGCTTGGTGGTGTCGGTGTAGTTGGATGGGTAGTCTACCACAGACTACTCATGGTCACACCACCGCCATGGTTGGGGTTCCCATCATCCCTCTTTCTCCCTTCTCACACATGCTGGGCTTCCAGCATCTCCTTCTGCCATTCAGAACCGGCCTGCTTGTTGCAGGCTCTGCAGCTCTCTTTTGCTCCACCTCCGGTAGGTTTTAAGCAGCCAGGGGGGCTCCCCTGACTGCGTATGAACTCCCCTCTCTCTCCTTTGTTTGGTGTGTCCTCCTTCTTCAACATTCTCGTCCCAGTTAGGCCAATGTTGTTTCCTTCCTTATCGGGTTTACGTTTTCTCTTCAGTTTCATCTCAGGACTTCAAACCATTTGGCATATTAGAGAGTCCCATGTATGCCATCATGTGAAATGGTTTAGGGAGTTCCTCCAAAGAACAGGAGTGCTTGCACCCTAAGGGGGGGCGTCTTTCTCAGTGAGGTCCCATTTACCACTGCCCTTAGGGAGGGTACTGCAGAGCGGGCTAACCTCTCTAGCCTCACATGGGGTGGGGGGCTCCCCATTAGGGAAAAGGGACACATTCCCACAATTCCTCACAGTATCTGTTTGGCATAGTTTCCAAAAGTCTCTAAATGGCAGCCTCTTGAATTTTGCTGCAGATTTGTTTCTTTTTGCCCATTAATTAATTAATTCAATGTGAAATTCCTGTGACATCAAGTCATGGTAGGGAAGGAATGCTCCACCTGTATGGCACTCTAGTCTGACCCATTTGTTTTTGCTATGATTTGGATTTTTGTTGGGTCATTCCTTATTGATTATTTAGTTGTGAGGTCCTTTCTGGTACAAGGTTTGTTGGGTGGACCACTCCTCATACAATGGTGGTGATATCGTGGTGGTGTGTGGCACTGTATTTGTCACTGACACTCACTTGTGAGTAGTTTTCTGTCCTGGTGTAACAGTTTCGAAATCTTTACATGTTCTTCTGATGTCGAGATTTATTTAGAGATGGAGTTACGCATTGTTGCTGCGAAGGTGTTTGAATCTTCTGCCCTGTGTTTGCTTTTCTCACAGGGCCTAGATTAGATAAATAAGTCATTGCTAGATTGTAGGGTCCTTCCTGGTTGATAGAGGCAAATAATTGATTGAAGGTATTCCAATCCCTCACCATGCAGTGTTCTGTGTGTGATGCAGAATACTGTAAAATGTATTATTATCATTCACCAGTAGCCCAATCTGCGTCATGTGTTCTGTCCTCTTTAATAATAGTAGTATTGTTGACAAGTTTTGGATAAATTGCAGTTTCTTGGTGAGGTAGTTTGGCTTACATAGTTATAGGCTGTTACATAGCCAATTCATGACAATATCAGTGAAATTATGGCAAGGATCCTGTGTGGAAAGCTGATATATCACATGATACATCTGAATGTAGTTTGGAGAAGCATGTCCATACTATGGCGTTGATTTTTGGTTCTAGTGTGAGCACACTGTCCATGAGAATTCAAGATTTGTTTTATCACTGCTGAGGTTTCTGATCTCATTCCTATTTCCACATGCCAGGGAAGTGGTGTGTGTAGTGGATTGTTGTTGTGTGAGGCTGCCATGATTTCTATTTTGTTTGGATTTTGTTTCAAGTTGTTATTGGTTATCCAGACATCTATCTTGCTAAGGCAGCTAGTGAGGGTGTGGATTGTGCTTATATCCATTGTCATCTTGAAAATTAATTGTTTTCTACATAGTTGTCAAATATTAGCCCATATTTTACAATTAGTTTCATGAGAGGGGCCATGCATAAGTTGAAAAGAAGTAGTGTGAGACTTGAACCTTGTGGCACACCACATTTAATTCTTCACCTTCTAGAGATGAAAGGAGGTAGATTGGTTGTTTTGGCCCTGTATGTGAGGACAGATTGCATCCATCATCGTAGGGTGTTGTGAAGGCTGGGTTTCTGCAGTGTCTTGTTTAAGGTTGTGTGGATGATGGTGTCAAAAACTGCCAATATGTGCATTGGAATGAGGGCTAAAGTTATGGTATTATCAGTGTTCATGTTTAGGTCATGGCAGATGATAGAAGTGCTTATTCTGTTTCTCTCATTGGTGTAAATCCTAACTGTGATTGAGCCATTGCTCTATTTGATTCCACTTGTTCGAGGACTTTTTGAAAGTTAGCTCTCCGTGGCTTGAGGTCAAGTTGGAAATACATCTGTCAGTTGGGTTGTCCTATCTTCCTGCAGTACTCTTCAGGAGAGGATGAATGAAGGCAGCTTCAAAGGTCACTGGTACTATTCTGTGTTCCATCAATTGGTTCAATAATTCTGGAAACAGTGAGCTGTGGATTGCTTGCTGGACTTGTTTTTGAAAACGTCCTGTGGGTGGGGGTTATTAAGTGATACAGGTTTATTTCTCTCTTTGACTGGTTTGAGAAATGTTTCAGTGATACGTGGCCTAAACTGATGGAGTACTGTTGGTGCTATAGGAATATCCGTACTGAAGACGTTGTTAATTGTATCTGAGGTAGCTGCATCAATGGCCTGCTAGATGTTGTTGATTTCTCCCAAATATTTTCACAGTGAAATGGTCTGAGACGTGGCTGCAGAACTTCTGGGAGGGTGTGGGGTTGCAGTTGCATGAGGCAGGGTTTGTCATCTCATTGGCGGGTTTGAATGTTTCCTTCTGGGAGTAGACCAATGCTCTTGTTCTTTCAACATAGTGTCATTTCTTGGCTTTTAATACAGGTGCTTTTTATAGATGGATTTGTTGTGGTATTTGAAATTTGCTGGCTTGTTGTCATGTTTGATCATGTTTTTCTAAAAGTTTCTATTCCTTTTCCTGAGAATTCTGAGTTGCCGAGTAAACTATATAGCCGCTTTGTTTTTGTGAAGGGGTGAATAGTGTTTGCTGCATCAATGTATCCAGGCCTTGTACCATCCACTTATGGAGTTCATTTGTGGAAGTATCAGGATTTATTTGTTTCAAATGGTGGATCCTGGGTTTGGCATACTCCGTTAACCGTGCTAGGTTCTCCAGATTAAGGTTTGCTAAGATTATGTTGACTCAGCAGTCTCTACTGAGATTACTATATTCTTGTATATCTATGTATCCATTTATTTATTTATCTTTATATTAAAGTGTGTTTTTTCTGTGAGTCTGTGTGTATTTACCTGAACACGATTGGCTACGGCTGCTAAGATTAGATAGTAATCTATTGAACAAAAAAAGTTGTTGCATAAATCAAATAATGAAGGACCTTTCTAGCTCTCCCAAATATTTTCCAAAAACCCACTTCTTCACACATTGAAAAAAAGAAATCTCTGATTGTTGATGAAAGACTTTTTGTCCTTTATGGATAAAAAAGATAAGTGGGTACCTCCGGCTCAAGGCTATCATCAAATAAACAAGGTAGTCCTTCTCTTCTCCTAGGGAGACTTTCTCATAAAGAGAGGGAGTGTGTCCGACAGACAGTCCAGAGATTTAGCCTTTTTACTATCATCTTTAAACGATGTTCATCTGAGTTTAAGAGACCGTAAACTCTGTTTGTACTATGACACATCACTCTGCGGGGGAGCAGTTGCAGAGTGCTTTCAAGGCCATGGTCAAGGAGCACAAGAAACACTGCCTCCTACCTTAAATTTAAGGCACACCCAACATCTTCCGCTATCCACCTTCCCTTCCGTATCTGTGGTTGGTACCCCTTCCCTAAAGTCCCTCCCCCACCTTACCTCCTCACCTCTCCTGCAAAAAAACAACATAGAAAAATATGCAAGCCAGAAAGAAAAGAAAAGTTCCTTTAGGATACACCTTTCACAGTTGAAAAAAGTAACTAAAAACAAAAATCACAGGATCTTTTGCAGTCTGCATAGTCCGTGGACAGTACGAAATTCTGCAGACATCTGGAAAATTCCAGCCGTGGAGTGGGAAAATTAAAATCAATTCACTTGTTTTTAATTGAGAACCTTTTTTTCATTTTTTTGAGGGTTTTATATACTACACAAACAAATGTTCTACTGAACTTAATTATATTTTCTAACTTTCACAAAACCTACTTGTAATTCTTTTCTGTTTTTGTTTTTTATTTACTACAACTTCTAAAACAATCCTTCACAAAATATTTCACCAGTTCACAAAAATACATTCAGTGCATTTTGGATATTCAAATGAGAAATCTGATTTCTGAAATTAGTCAAATGCATCTCCTCGAAAAATATTTACACCATCCAATTTGATGTTTGCGTTGCCAAAAGATACAATTTCCAAAACCAAATAAAATAGCACATAATCCTTTATTGACATGCTGTGTAGCTTCTTCCATTTCAGAACAAAATAAGTTTGGCCATCTCCATGTTTGACTTTTATGGACTGAAAAAAAGAAAATAGCCAAAGCCATCTTCACTACACACAGCAAATAAAAGACTTGAATCCTGTTCTCCTGTACACTTCAACTCCTAGTCCACAACCACAAAACCTGATTAGCTATTCCCCCAATGCCCTCTTTAAAAGGCCTGGGTGGCACATGCAGGTCTGTGCACTACCACACTGTTTGCGGACACCATCACACAGGGCAGCCCTTCTACCTACACTGATCACAATCACCACAATAGGATTAAACCATATACAAGTACATAAAATGCACCTTCTAATAACAAGACTTACCCTGAACCTCCCACTCCCAAAGACGTCGCAGACACTATAAGTGACTGCAGACTCAGCAGCACCTGCAACACTTTAATTCACCTTTAGAAACAGATCCATATATACTGTATTCCACCCCAACCCTTTGCAGGCCCTCTTTCGGCCACCAATACCCCACAGTCTGTTTTTCAAACCTTTATCTCCCTGCGCTGTCTGCGGTCACCGATGATGTACGCTGACTCAGCGGCACCTGCAAACCTTTATTTTCACCAATAAAAAGAGCTCCATATCAGCTTTATTCCACTACCCACCATTTCCAGGCCCTCTTTCAGCCCCCAAATAACCCCAAATGTGTTTCCACACTTTTTCCTCAATGCGATATCCTCAGAGAGCGGCAGCTGTCCGCGTATCCAACATGGAAACCGTTTAAAAAACATGACGCAGCTCAAATTTTTAAACATTCAATCAGTGGTGCATACAATGTCCAGAGGCGTCCTCTAACTCTGGATCATGAAATGAGTCCACAGACCAGACTCAGAAATCACAAATTATTTTGTACCTACTTTTTGGCCATTTCTTTAAAAACTACTGGATGCATTTACATCAAATTTACAAAAGCAGGCTTTCAGGACCAAACGGCCGCTCCTTGCGCAAATTGGTTAAAAATCCATTTTGAACTGTTGCTTTCATTTACTACCCAAAATGGCTATCGTATTGCCACACCTTGCCACTACTTTGGACGCTCATTATCTCTGTTGCATTACTGATACTGTTGTGTGTGACTCTTGTGTATCCTTTCACACCTAGGTGTCGTCATGTCATTTTACTGGGATTGGAGAACCTTTACAGGCAGGCCTTGTCAACAGTAACTTTCAGGTACTAGAAGGTGATCTAGTGTGCATTTATTCCAGATAAAATGTAGACAAATGGTTAGAACACTCGCCTGGAGGGGAAGCCAGCAGACAAACATGCTCAGTCTAGTCAACCACTTTAAAAAAAGAAGCCTGTTCAATGTTGGTGCTGTTGAAAGTCAGTTAATTGGACATTTAAAAAACAATTCAAGCATTAGTGTTGAGTTTGATTCTGCAAATGAACATAATAAGATGCACCAGTGATAACAAACAAGAGATTGGTGTATTCTACTCCTGCTTGCTATTTATTCATCGCAATATGATACTGTTCAAAACGCTCTTTCCCAAGGCAAAACTCCAAAACACCAGTGCCCTCTTTTTGCAGTCTGATAATTGGACTGATTCACCACATCATATCATCATCTATAAACACATACTAAGCCGTAGATTCTTAAAACTTAAAACCCGCCAAGCATATTCACGCAGGGCCAGTTGGTGGTGAGAGTAATGAACATATGACCATTAGAATTAACAAATGTCAAATTTGTCCCCTGTTCGATCTGTACTACATGATGTGGTATGGCACTGGCACTGTGACTTGGAATCATTAGTAGTACAATATTTGTAAATGTTCCTCAGTGCAGCTCCTTTTGATGAATCCATTTTCTTTTACCCTGTGGTTATTTGGAGAATCTGTCATGCAAAAACCTTTTGCTCTGTGGTCAGTTTAGTCCTTACACAGAAAATATTTTGCTGGGTTTGTTAGTGACAATGCCAATCTTTCAACATAAGCACTTCACTTTCAGCAGCTTTTCTTTTCCCCATTGAATGCCTTAAGAGACTTTTAGCGGTAAATTGCCCCCAATGTTATCATTTAACTGAAAGCAAAACACCCTTTCTTTACCATCACCACAAAAATAAGAACACAATAAATACATACATTGCATGATATACATTCTAAAATGCAGGCAATCTTTGACTGTGTTGATGTCTTTACTGCCACCATCTGCTTATCAGTGCTCCTTTGCTCTGAGAGTAGTTAATCCATGCATCAAGGTGAACCCTATAGGGTGCATGCTGCCATTGGTCGGGCATCTTGCATAATCACCACTCAAGAGCATAGGCCTTTTCTTATTTTTGAGCTCAAGAAGGTTTTAATTAGGGGTCCGTTTTCATGGGTTGGTGAATGCAGAGGTTGAATATCAGTGGCCTAGGTGACACTCGCTGCTGAAAGCCATTTTGAAGTTCAGGTGGGAGTGGGAGAATGCTGTTAATGCCCTAAAAGGCTTCATCGGTGGAGGGGTTCTTTGGTCATAGGGCTAAAGTGAAGTTCGGGTCACCCTTGATTAGCTCTCCAACTCACCAGCGCTAATTTTAATCAAGAAGTGTATTTTAATTGTAGACCGTTGTAGAGCAACAACACAGTAATAAAAACGAAATAGTTGACCATTGATTGGTTAAGACTAAAAGTAATACATTACACAACTGAACACATTATTATGTTGTTTATGTTGTAGGATTTTATAGGTCATTTTTGTCATAGACGATCACAATAATAAATGAAGCATCAAGGGGACGTTTTAAACCCAGCTCTGGTGGCTGACCCGTTTTTCAAGTCAAGTGTTCAAAAATGTACACATACAAGACAGCGCTTATGAAGCACTCACAGGTGTTGTAAGCTTAAGCTTAGCGAATTACATCACCATGCTCTCAGCGCTATCTTGGGGATGCCATTGAATGACTTTCCTGCTGGATAGTAGTAGTAGTAACGCAATATGTTTGGTATGGATAAAAGCTTGTGCATAGACAGTGAGGTTTGTGTCTGGCACCACGCCATGGAAAGAGTGCAGTGGGAAAGTTAGTTTGCCTCTAGGCCAATCAGCAATGGCAAAATAAAGAAGTGTGTGGGACACTGCTTAAACAGATACAGGGTCTCCCATCAGCGAAACGTGTTCATCACGTTTGGCCAATATTATAAATGTCAATGACAAGAACTGCAAGTGTGAGTGACACATTCATCTGGCTCAGAGGCTTGGTCCTGAAACAAAATTAGGAGTATCTTTGTGGCTAAACGTATGTGCTTGAGTGTCTGATATCATCTCAAGCTTCCTAGGTAGGATAGATATATTAAAGATGTTTCTCCCATCAAATTTAATATTTTTGTTTGTTGCTCTCCGAGTGCAGGTTCACAAGATATTTTTCCCAACAATGCAGTTTGTTTATGTATTTTTTAAACAGTTAGGCAATGCTGGAAAATAACAAGTGGGTTGGTTGGTTGAGGTGGTTGAAAGTCTCCTGATTTCCGTTTTAGTACTGAGGATTTGCATCTTTAACCAGATCCTCTTGCCATGTGCCAACGCTGTGGCGATGAGAGGCAGGCCATCCGGTCTTATGTGGCATTTTGTTGAGGGTGTGGGCAGGTTAGTGAAGTCGTTAATGTTTATGAATTCTATATGTTTGTATGCCTTTATGTATGTATGTACGCATGTTATGTTATGTTATAAAGATTTGTAAAGTGCACTACAGCCACACAGCATCTTGGCGCTAGGAAACCACAATGCGTTCCACCTCATTCTGCTCTAGAATTGAAACGTTTTCAGAGACCGTCTAAATTCCAGATGATCCGTGATCTGCTTTAATGCGGGTGGCAGGACATTCCACAATCTGGCCGCTGCCACTGAGAATGCCTGGCCACCCATCCTAGCATGCCTATAAGCGGTAAACATCAGAAGGCCTGCTGTCCGTGAGCGCAAATCGCACATCGGGCAGTAGCAAACAAATGCTTTCTGCAAATAGCCAGCCCCAAGACCCAGCAGGACCCGGTGATCCAGACACAGTAATTTGAACTCAATGCGCTTGGACACCGGAAGCGAATGCAAGCGTTGAAGGGTGGGGGTGATATGGGCTCCAAAGTGGGAGCCAGTGGCCACCCTTGTTGCCAGGTTTTGCAGCCACTGTAGTCGCTGGATCATGCCCTTTGGCTGGACTAGATAGAGCGAGTTACAATAGTCTATTCGACTAAGGATAAGGGCAGCTACCACTGGTAGACAAAGATGCAGAGGAATGAAAGGGAGTACCTTACGAAAAATCCTAAGTTGTAAATGCCCCAATTTACAAACCTCTGCCACTTGAAGAGTCATGGACAGGGTGGCAAAAAAAGTTACCCCCAGATTTTTCACTACAGAAGCAGGAGTAGGGAGGTTGCCCAGTGACGATGGCCAGTAATCAGGCACCCATAGTGACAGCCCCGTTGTTACCCACAACCATCACTCCTGTCTTGTAGCCATTGAGCTTCAGCCACTTCTGGACCCCCACAGACTCCAGGCACTGACACAGGCACGACGACATCTCTGCATGGTCAAGATCTAAACGGACCAGGATCTGTGTATTGTTGGCATATGAATAGCACCTGAGGCCTTAAGAGCAGATGATACCCAGAAGAGGCTGAATATAGACATTACAAAGTATTGGGGATAAGGCGGAACCCTACAGAACACCACAGGAAAGTGAAGAGGGGAAAAAGTGGAATGGAGGCAAAGAGATTGTCTGGCCCCTGCCAGCCAGGAAATACATAAACCAGGCCAGGACAGTACCCCCCACGCCGGCAAAAGAAAGCCGGGCCTGAAGGGTAGGATGATTGACAGCGTCGAAGGCCGCTGACAGATCTAATTATATCAGGGCCCTACACCGCTTTTATCAACCAGTCTGGTCATGTCGTCTGTCACTGAAACCAGGATACTCTCTGTGCCCCGGCCAGGCCGGAAACCTGACTGGAAGAGATCAAGGAATCCAGAAGACTCAAGAAAAGAGGACAGAACAGAGACATCTGTGCTTCTAATAACTTCATGAAGAAAGGTAGAAGAGAAATAGGCCGGAAGCTGGAGTGAGTGAAGGGTCAAGGGATAGCTTTTTAAGCAGTGGGATAACCGTCGCTCGTTTTAGCTCAGCCGGAATAAAGCCTGTCTGACAAGAGACATTGGGCCTCATTACGGGTCCAGCAGTAACCGTAACGGTGCTACCGGCAGGCTGCCCACTGGACCTGTATTTATTTACTGGCAGCTGACTTCCTGGTGCCACTGGAAGATTACAAGCCCGGTGGACCAGAAAGTCAGATGCCGGCAAATTGTAAGTCTCCATTCCGATAGTGGGAATGGCGACCATGGAAGCACCGGAACCATTGTTAACAGTGCTGGTGCTTCCGTGATCAGTCTGCCTAAAATGGCCACTGTGCCCGGCAGGGTCAGACCTGTTGGGCACAGAGGCTCCGGCAGGCAAACCCGTAGTTTGCCTATCCAAAAACAACAGTGCCAGTTAGCTTACCGGAACCATTGTTTCCGGGATGGCAAATTTAGAATGAGGCCCATTGACTGCTTTGCAGATCCAAGGTAAAATGCCAGAGAAAATGTCTTTTGGGATCATTAGAGGAATGGGATCAGATGGGGAGGCGGACTTCAAGCGCTCAATGGCCTTGCTGATAACCTCTTCAGAGGAAAAGGGAAACTGTGCCAAAGTAGAACATGTTTTTTATTTTTTGTACATATGCTAATGATTCAATCTTTGCATAAACATTGTTTTTAACAATGCTGGTGTCCTGTGTTCATTCTCCACATTTTGGAACTTGCCCCTCATCAGGAATGTAGACCACCATATTCTTATTAACTAATCTAACATAATATAAGTAACCAACAATTACTATGCTCTTTCATATCAATAACTAATGCTAAATAATATTCCAACAAAACCTATAGTACAAAGATGTTGTTTTCTAAATTTGAAGTTATGACAGAAAAAAGAGCAGAGACATTGGCTTTTTCATTTGAAGAAGCCAATAGGTTCTTATCATTCATTAAACACACACAGCAATCTTTATCCGCCTATGAAACACCAGAACAAATTATACAATAATTAGAATATTTAATCAAAAATGATATGCCACAACATTGGCCCAGTATTATCAAGCACAGCATAACCCACAAGGCCTGAGGGTGTCACTACAACCAACTATTTGTGAAGAGATGGTACCAAATACTTAATACATTGTCTGTTAAATTTGATATAAGAGGGACAGAACTGGCGCTGCAGGGTCAGAAGGAAGCAAAGAAGCAAAAGGTAATTGTGAGGGGGAGTGGGGGGATCTATTGGGGGTGGTGGGTCAGGTTTTTGGCAGATTTGGCTGCAGCTAAATTGTATTCATGGGAAAATTGACCACAGTCAATTCCGTTGAAAACAATTCTGCCACAGTCAAATCATGTATATCCTTACAATCAGGCATAGTCAGTAGGAAAAATTGAAGGGACACTAAGCACTCCTAGTTATATCTTGTATTCTAAGTGGGTTTTAATCTAGTAATTAATTATTGTGAAGTTGATACTCTAGAAATTTCAAGGTGTGGGATCTAGGTATGAAATGATACAACATAAAATAAAAAGGGTTCCCTAGTAGGGAACTCCCATCCCCTGCACACTATCTAAGATCTGAATATATCAGAAAAATAAGTTGTGTGTGGCATCTTATGCCCATGGCCATTCACTTATAGACAGTAAAGAAGGCTATTTGTACCCTCTTTTTTGGTGACGGGGCCTGACTCATGAGGGTTATAACAGTATCTGAAAAAGTGGACGAGAGTCAAAGGCTACCTCTCCCTAACAGTGCTGGGTGGTAGTTGACGAGGTTCAGGGGCCTAGTGTAACATGATTAGATTACACCAGTGGGGCACAATTAGTCAAATAAAAAGAACTGTATTCAGAAAGAATGTATACATAGATACATAGGTACCCAGTTATAATATCGAGAAAAAAAAAGTGCAATGCAAAAATGTCGAAAAAAAGAATGTCGAAAAAAAATTTGAATGTGTTTTTTTTGTAATTTGTATGTTGTTTTTGGGTTTAGCTAGTAAAAATAAACGGGTGATTGGGGCAGGAACCATAATTTATTTTTTTTTTAAAACACATTCGAATTTTTTTTTTTCTACATTATTTTTTTCCACATTTTTGCAGTCGACATTTTCACTATAAACCAAATACAAATATATCAGTGTATTAAAAAACAACCACGATGTCTGTTCTACACAATTCAAAAGATTGTGACATAACACAAAAGTCCAAAGACTGGCGTTCGATTTTGCAGTGTTTGTTAAATACCTTGACAGAAGCAATATGTTTAACATCAGCTTCTAAAACATAATTTGGATCTTTTTAAACACTGCAAAATCGAACGCCAGTCTTTGGACTTTTGTGTTATGTCACAATCTTTTGGACACCCATGACATCAAGAAAGTAAAAGCCGATACAATAGATTTGTAGTACATTTTTAATTGGCACTCAGTGTGTGCCAGTTTAATATATTGACAGTACACGTATACTTCCTAGCATAACCCATTCCAACCTTTAGTTGCTTATGCAGTCCTAATTTTTCATTCTAAAATCTGGGACTTTTACTCCAACTTTTATAATGGAAAAAGGGGAACTACATGTCCCAGGACGCAAACAAAGAATTTAGGACTACATAAACATGTACAGATTAGAATGCATCAGGTTGACAAATATGCATATACTCCTAACATATTAAACTTCCACACACCAAGTTCCATTTAAAAGTGTACACACATCTTTTCCATCACCTTTTCTTCTCTTTTATAAAACATTGCACACAAAGCTTCTATAAATGCACATATGTAGTTCTTAACTTTCAGGCAAATGCTCCTAAAACCAAACATTTTTAAACATCGAGCATTTTCATGAACTTTTTTTTCCCAACAACTCCTACTACCATCATAAATAACAACCATGCTTACTAAAGGTACTACACCATTATCAAATACACACTCTCTGTGTTGCATCCTAGGCACGATCAAGGACGTTCTCTCCTGAGATATATCAACTTGGAAAGCTCGACAGAAATGCATGATATCCCCATACCTGAATTATTCATGATGTAAGACAGTGTGTCGTAATGAAATACATAATGTTTACATGTTTCGACCATGGTCATGAGGGAGGCTGATTCAGATGCCTTGTCCCTCTCTACCGTTGCAGTTTAGCTGGATATTAATCAATCACCACTGTAGGATAAATTCCATCGTTGAAACGCGACCACACAATATATATCTGTGTATACACAAATAAGAGATCGGAATTCTGATGAGTTGTATATTGTTTATTTGTAGATTGATGTTTGATGACATCTCCCACCTTAATGAAATTTCGGAGTGGGTACAATTGAACCATCCGTCTCCTGAAGAAGGTTGCTTATATCAACTGGCCCATATTAGGGGCCCACTTTTTGATGACCGAAACATATGTTGAGATATATCAGACAAGCAGGATGCTATCTGATTTTGTGTATTAACACTTACTGAAAATTTAAAGAAGTGTTGTGATTTATGTAAATATATATGTTTCTAGATAGATACAGTACCCTGGTTGTGGATTATTGATATGTACAGAGAGAGTGTGAATGAATGATGGAATGAATGGTGGTGTATAAATGTGGATGTTGAGAACTACAAACTAGAGGACAATGAGTCCAGCTTCATCACGAAAAAGAATACTAAAATCCTGCAAGAGATAGAAACCATAGCCACAAATGATCCCAACAGCCAGGACATTTTTAAAAACATTTTAATTGACACATAATACCCAAACTGAAATACTGCTTTGCAAAACATGTGTGTGTGTGTACGACATTGCCCAAAACTACACCTACAAAAACAATGTCACACCAAATGACACAACTGGAAAATATTCAGTCTCAACTTGTGAATGATGCCTAGTGAAACTCACCAATCCCAGTTTAATTAATCGTCATATCCTGCTTCTGTGAAGGAGCGCCTTTGAGAACGCTACTATTGTGTATTATTTTTCAACATCCTGCACTCCGAGCCAGGCAGGCTCTTGCTGACTCCCCAACCGCTTCCTGGAGGAGGCGGAGCTTGTGGGATCCATGTGTGCTGTCACGTGACTGCTGCCGTCTATAAGACTGCGCTCGAGTCGCCTGAGCGCGACATATCCTGCTTCTGTGAAGGAGCGCCTTTGAGAACGCTACTATTGTGTATTATTTTTCAACATCCGGCACTCCGAGCCAGGCAGGCTCATGCTGACTCCCCAACCGCTTCCTGGAGGAGGCGGAGCTTGTGGGATCCACGTGTGCTGTCACGTGACTGCTGCCATCCATAAGACTGCGCTCGAGTCACCCTCGCAGAGTTAAGCCCGGCGGGGACAAGCCCATAGGCTGTTAAGTGGCTGTTTGGCGTGGTTTGTACATGGCCCATCAACTGGATTGTAAAGAGTTGCAAGTAGGCTCTACCAGGCAGCAGAGGGGCCTAGGTGAGGAGACATGGACTTGCGCGGGGACCAAAAAATTACGCAACTTCTTAACAAAAAAATACACTCACTCAGTGACAATTCCCCCACAAAGGACGCATCTGCTTCGCACATCCCGAATAAAAGTCCTTCGGGCAGAGTGCTGAGAAACAGATTCGTGCAAGTGCAAAACCGAAAAGAAATGCACAAAAACTCAAAACCAAACCTGAGGGGCAGCGTGGAGAATAACGACAAGATCCACCTTAGCCCTTGCCTACCAGGACTGAAAACAACACTCACTGTCTTGGCACAACTGTGCCCCACTCATTCTGAGTGGATGCCTGGCCTTGTGGGGGACAGTACTACAAGTTTGCAGGATACGCAGGAGGAAGGAGAGGAGAGCTACGAGGTTTCCAGCGGGGAAGATGTCCCCGCCTCTCCATCAAAGCCTTGGACATCGTCTCACCATCGCCTCAAACCCCCTCCAGGGCCCTGAAACAAACAACTGTAACAGTGCCCTCATCCTCAATTACAGATGGAAGCTTACCTGTAGATTCTTCTCCGCCGCAACGGCTGCCATCGGCCGAGGTGTTGGCGGAAGAGCTCCTTACCACTCAAATCTCCCCACCGCTGCTCGCTGCTGGCCCGCAAGCCGCCGCTGCGGCGAGTGAGGTGGGACCAAACGGTGTCGAAGGACGCCGCGGGGCCGACCTCAGCTTGCGGGTCAACGACACCTCAGTGGGGGAGGGGGCCCGGTACTATTCCGTGCATTTGCCCACAAGCTGTGGCCGGGGCGGACAAACTCAGGAACCAGAATCTAGACCCGTGTAAGGCACCGGAATCGAGGGAAAAGGTACCACGCCCTGACCAACTGGCGGAGCTTTGCCCTGCTCTGACGGAAAACCTATCGCAGAAGCACAGTACCTTAACAGAGGTGCACTCTGCTGGCGCAGAAGACCCACTACAGTCCTTTCAAAATAACACACCGAATCTGGACGGAGAAATAATCCGTAGCCCATTGAACGCTTCTACAAATGATTTAATTCGACAAAAAAGAGACATAGCTCTCGCACTGTTAAAAAAAAAAGCATTAACAAAAAAACTCTCAAGGAACAGGGAGAACTCCTGAATCAAGACCGTCAACATCACAGAAAAGGGCCTAGAGCCATAGTACAAAAGGGTGATTCTGGTAAGCCATTTTTGCAAAACCCGTTGACGGCTCACTCACTGAAAGACTTTTTCTTTAAACAAGCAAAAAGGAAATTGGATTCTGAGATCGAACTCTCAGATGCCGAACTATTAGATGCCACATCCGAAACTCCCTTAATCCCCTCAGTCTTAAAACAAGGGGAAAATACACCGGGACTATCTCCAGCCCTTGCAGAGCCCACCATCTGTGCTCAGGACCTTAACCCAGTACCTGAAACTCCAGCTCCTAGGAAGGAGAGGAACAACACCCAAAATCCATCGTTCCGAGGTACTCCCCTCCCTCAAGCCAACCTGCTTGGTGACGACGTTCCATTGTTCTGCCCAGAGAAGCCAGGACTTGGAAATGAGCTACTTACTCCGTCAATCAACGTCTTAATTACAAATGGACGTAACCAGAGAAGTCTGCACCTACCAACCCAGGCACAACCAGTTTCGGCCCAGTTGGAGCAAAGAACAAACAACAGTGACTCCCCACTCAGAAGACCTCTATCCCAAAGTGGCCTCCAATATAACATCTCAACCCCACTCAGGAATGAGAGACCTACCAATTTCGGGACAGTGAACAAAGAGACTCCATCAAAAAAACCAGACCTTGTCACTATTATGTCAGCAATTACGGTGGGTTTGGCCCCCTTTGTTAAGCTATACGAGTCAATTCACGACTCAATGAAAGACTCGCTAACTATAACAGCCGCAATAAACACCAAAATGACGTTTCTTGAGGGCTTCATCACAGCGCTAATCCAACAAAACGTCGAGAAAGAAAAACAACAGGATGCCAAATTCACCCATCTTCAAAATTTAATTGAAGCCAATTTCAGTGTCTGCTCCTCACAAGAAGCGCTCCCGACGGCCCAAAAGAAATCAAGATCGCCGTCAATTGCAAAGGAGCAAAAACAGTCAATGTAACTACCTTTTCCTCCGAGGCGATCCAACGTCCTGACTTAAAACGCCAACATGGGAAAAAAAACAAAGCCCAACTTAAAGTAGCGACAATTTTCAACATTGCAAAGCCAACTCTGCCAATTCTAAACAAAACAGCACCTATACCTAAAACGTCCAAGGCATCCGTAGGTTCAATTGACCAAAACCTACCAAGAGAACAAGAAATAATTGAACTGGACAATTCTACTGCATCTCTAGCTGATTTATCTGGAAACTTATCACTCTTGGATTTAACAACTCACATGGATCCTGAAGAAGCCCACGACCCACAAGATGATACCAGCCCCAACCAAGATTTGCCAACCAATACGCCAAGTGTCACCGCTGTCCAGGAGAAGCCAAAAGAATTTCCTACAGCTATGCCTACACCTGAATCTCAGTGCCTCGAGGCTAATTTCTGTGAAGAATTAGCCAAAGCTCCTGTGGACCCGCGAAAGAAAGTTCACCAAAACGAGAACCTTATCACAGACAAAATCGAAATCCCTAGACAAAGGCAGAAGCCGAGAAAGGAGCAAAACAAGGCCGCATCACAAACAGACTCAATAACGACTTCAAGACTTTCCCAAGCTCGAATCTTTAAGATGGAGCAACTGGCGACCGGAAAAAACTTTGTGATACTTAACAGGAAAACCATCCTCCAGATCTTAGCCAAAATTCCAAAACTGAAATCCATGGATACGGCAGACCTGGTGCTAATTGAACCCTATCACAGGCACAAGAAGGCAAAGGCATATCTCCACGTCACAAAGGCAGCAAGCAGCAAACTTAAACCTGACGTGATTCTAACCTTGAAGGAAATGGGGTTTGCCTTTGAGGAAATTACTACACAGCTATCACCTGATACAAGCATACACGCCACAAGTAGATCAATAGAAAACTATGCGGCCCATCCAGGGGGTGTAGAGGTTCAGACTACAAAGAAAAGAGATGCCACGAACCGGAGGTATATGGAAAGCCGGGGAGATTCCTTTCAAGCAAATCAAACATCCAAAAACAACAACGTAAACTTTAAGAGATCTAATCGCTCAGAATATATAAGAAAGAACGACAGATGGGTGAACAAACGAAGGCTCAATTCTCTGACTGAGCAAAGCACTGATTGGACCCATAACAAAAAACGTGAACCTGTTGGCCCATGGAGATGGCTGAAAAAGGTGCTCAACCCAAATGCTCAAACATAACAACGAAATGCCGCATCAACGCCAACAGACAACACATCTAAAGAATTTCAAAATACCTCTAACCGAAAAGAAACATCTTTGTGCTCATGGAACACAAGAGGTCATGAACATCTAAAGAAATCAAATGCATTTGACCTGGCCCAGTTCGAAATCATCTGCCTCCAGGAGACCTGGCTGACGGATTTACCAACGATCGACGAGTACGACACACATATCTCACCGGCAAGTAAGGGCCTGTTTGGCAGACCATCGTCCGGTCTTTTGACCGCAGTCAAACTGGCATCAGGCATCTCTATTAAAAAAAAGGTAACGGAATCCTATGGTATTCTGGCACTACAAACAGAATGGACCCAAATAGAAAATTCTTCACAAAAGAAAACAAAATCCAGTTTAGCCATCATAAACGTCTATTGGAACCCGCAAAGAACAACCAACACGGAGTTCTGCAACGCCGTCGCCGGCACCCTAGATAAATTTACTATCGACCTGGCTACTGATCACATCCTTATCTGCGGAGACTTAAACGCGAGGTGCGACCAACTAATGAAAAACCTCCATCTGTCGCCATCCCAAGAACGCGGTGAAGTATGGTCGAACCTCATGGACTCCAGAAATTTCCATAACGTGGCAGCTCTGCGTGGTCGTCTTCCAATGATTCCAACTTGGGAACGTCTGGACACCTCAGCCACACTGGATTATATTTTTTCACACTCCCTTCTTTCATCTATTGATTTCTACGAAGTCTACCGAAACAAAGCCAGTGATCACAATTTGCTGTCAATGAACTTCGCGTCAGCAAACACTCTGAAAGAACTCTATCCTTTTGAGTTGGAGGTTTCCCGAAACTCCTCTCGAATCCATCTCTCAGCAGCAAACATCATGGATATCTCCCGGAAATTCGACGAGACAGATGTCAACAGCATAGCTTCACAGACTAGGCCAGACTACCTCCCATTATTCGTGAAGTATAGGAAAAAACAAAGAAACCAAGTTCCATCTACAGAATACAAGACCCATGAATACGACCTACAAGTGGTGATGAAAAGAAGAGTAGTCCACAAACTGAGACATCTGGCCAAAGTTTCTGGTAACAACAAACAAAAAGAAACCGCCATCGCGGCTGCAAAATCATACAAAACATGGCTGAAACATCATAAAGCAACAATGTATCAGAACGACACGGAAAAAATGCTGAAAATCCTAATGTATAAAAATTCAAAAGACTTTTGGGCACTGATCAAAAACAAAACCACCAAGTCAGCTAGCCAACTAGCAAATGTGATACCAGAGCTGACTTGGACTTCCTTCTTTTCAGCCCAATTTGCTCCACTGCCTGAAACAACTGAAGAAATCACTTTCCCTATGGTGACACCATGGGTTGATCTCACAGATCAAGAAGAGATTTTGACCACGATACTAAAATTGAAAACATCTAGGGCACCGGGCCCTGATGGTCTCACTAATATGGACCTAAAACAACATCCTAAAGAATGGTCCTTCCTAATCTCCAAAATTTTTAACCAATGCCAGGCCAAGAAACAGATTCCTAAAACTTGGACAGAAGCACTTATAGTGCCTATTTTCAAAAAGGGAAGCAGAGATAATCCATCAAACTATAGGCCTATAGCCCTTTTGGACATTATGGGAAACATTTTCGCAACTCTTCTTCTAGCCAGATTTCACAGATGGGCAAGAACAGCTCCATGCCTTGACGAACTCCAAACAGGCTTTGTTAAAAACGCGAGCACAAGTATCAACATTATGATATTAAATATCATAAAGGAAAAAGTAAAGAATGGCGCACCAAAAGTCTTCATCGCATTTGTATATTTGACACAGGCATTTGATAGAATTGGGCGTCGTAAACTCTGGACAAAGCTACTAAAGTGGAACTGCCCGAGTGAAATTCTAGGACCTGTAATTGCTCTGCACACAGATACAAAGCTACGAGTTCGGCTCAACAAACAAGGCCTGATGTCAGAGCAATTTCTGTCAGAACGTGGCGTGAAGCAGGGGTGCCCACTCGCACCGACCCTCTTTATAGCCTTTTTGGGAGATTATCAACACACTCAACTGGCAATAAGAGCTTTTCCGCCTAAAGTAGGAGACACTGCTATATCTAGACTTCTCTACGCGGACAATCTAATCCTCATAGATCAGACCCAAATTGGCCTTTAACGCCAATTTAACAACTTGGCCAAATATATTCAAGACAACAATTTGGAAATAAACACCAATAAATCAAAAATCTTGATCATGGGAAAAAAGTGTTCAGCTGCAAGTCACTGGTTCTTGAACAATAAGAAGATAGAGATTGTCTCTAGTATAAAATACTTAGGAATCATGTTCGACGCAACGCACTCAGAAAAGGCTATTCATCTGGCCCTGTGGTCAAAAATAAAAACATTGACCACTCAGACCAAGCTTGTAGACCGGAAATATGGGAAATGTTCTCTCTTACCAGCGATCCAGTTTTATAAACAAAAGGTGGTTCCATCAATAACCTACGCAATGGATGCAGCTTTAAACATCCAAGATACGATCTGCCCGAAACTGGAAGGCTATTTGTGGAAAGCAGTTTTGGGCCTCCCGAAATCAACATCAATTTCAGCTATCAGGCGCGAGCTCGGCCTCAATAAAAGCTTCTGTGAAACAAAGTCAAATAAGACTTCTGCGCAAAATCCTCTCTCCAGACGCTCTACCACTGTTCAAAGCAATCCGAAAGGAACTTATCCAAGGTAAATGTAAAGCGCTGAACAAATGGGAGCAAAAACTGCAAAAAATCCTGGCGGACTTAGCCTGTACATCTGAAGACTTAATCTACAACCCCGCCAAGATAAAAAGGAAAATAGCTCAGGAGGACTGGATCCAAACATGCGAGGCAGTGATGGCAAACAAATTGCTCACGCACTTACCACTGACTACAAACCAGCTTAATAGACCTTTAAACTACTGCATAAAATTTCCAGAAAAAAGGCTTCAGAAAAATTTCATGAGAATAAGGCTCAACCTCATGTTAACCCAAGAAATTAAAGCTATTCGGACAAAATCCACTTCCAAAACATGCAGACTATGTCCAGAAACGCAAGAGGTGGAAACTATAAAGCATCTACTACTGAACTGCGATAAAACGGCATACCTGCGCGAAGCTTTTCTACTACCTCTAATGCATGGCGCAACGCTTCGTGAGGAGGAGACATGGTGGTATCGTTTGGTCGCAGGCGAAAAGACGAAATGGTCCACGGCAGCGGTAAAGGTTTTGGAGGCAGCTCTTAAATTAGCAACAGAGAGTGCAACCTCTCTTGGTACTCCATAACAACTTCCCCTCCTACAAGCTCTGTTCGGCTCTGCTGTCTTCCTTTCTCCTTTCCTCTTGAGAGACGATTTCTTGTAAAAATCAAATTTTGTTTTGATTACAAACAAGTAAATAAAAAAAATTTAAAAAAAATGAATCTTCATATAAAGATATCATTTAAATCCCCACAACATAGGAGAACTGTATTACATGGCCCTACTCCAACTTTTTAAACCTTGGAGAAAAGAAGAAACATTATTAGGTGACGATGACTAATTTGAAGCTGTATTCAAAGGAAATGAAGGCAGTACAGCAAATGCCAATTTCAAACAATACAAACAAATCTTGGACAATGAACACCAACAAGATGAAATTGAACCTCAACTAGTTAAAGACACTGCTGAGGGCAGTCAACTTTCCCTTAAAGGAAGCCAAGAATCACTTGGTGACCCACTCATTCTAAATGATGCAGAAATAGCCATGACGGAGGCAGAAAATGTATCAATATAACCAATCTGAAGAAGACTTGTGAATGATCGAATCACAGCTAAATGATGAACAACTCACCATTTATCTAATTGTCACTCAAGAAATTGAAAATGGTTTTAAACATGAAACTAAAACCAGTAGTTTTAAAAATTATAAACCTCTGCTCCTGTATAGTGGTGAAGCTGGTTCGGGTAAAACATTCTTAATTAAAATAATCAGCACAATTCTACAAAACCTAACAACGTTTCGGCTCTAGTAACAGCCCCCACAGGTTTAGCTGCCTACAACACAGGAGGTGTAACTTTACACTGACCAGTCCTCCTCCCCGTAGAACACCAAAACAAATTAGAATACTAAACATTATCAGCAGAAGCTGCTAATGAAGTACACAAAATTCTGAAACTAATTAAAATGCTCATGATAGATGAAGTAAGCATGGTTTCCAAACTCATGTTGGTTTTAATTCATCTGAGAACAATAAGTCCTAAAAACCAACTACGAAGAACTGTTAGGAGGAAAACATGTCATTGTTTTCGGAGACCTCCTACAGTTAAGTAAAAGGTCAACATATTTTCAAAACATTAGGACACAAAACATGTTGCAATATGCTCGGCAGCATTGGAAATGTAAATATCTGGCAACATTTTCACTACAGAGAACTAACTCAAAACATGCGTCAGTCTGCAGACCTCAACTAAGCTAACATTTTAAAAAGCATTAGAACTGGTCTGCTTACTAAAGATGCAAAATACATCTTAAATAGTAGACTAATCCATGATCTATATGAAAAAAACACATCTGCTCTTGATGGAACAATTAATCCAACAAAATATAAAATGCATGTCCTTAATACCAACCCTTGCAAACTGTAGTCATTTCAACAGGACAATGTTGAAAAAACAAATGCAACCCATACTGCATATCAGCTCCACAGACAAACTAGGGGGCAATTCATAGAATTCAGCACAGAAGCAGCACAAGCACTGTGCGCCAAGAAGGAGCGTGCGCCATGTGTGCGCCAGCCGCGGCGCAAACCAGCAATTGTGCGGCACACGTATTCATGGATTTCCAGAGGCATCAGTAGCTGTGGCGCAATGAACAGCAAGCAGCACCAGCAGCACCAGTAACGCCCTCAACACTGCCCCTTGCGCAGGAAAAAGCCAGTGAAATGCCCAATACAGCACATGGCCCTGTGCCATCCATGGGCCAGCACAGGACACCCCGTCGTAATTGCGTGAAAAATTGGAGCGTACCCAGCTTGCGCCAGCGAAATCGCATAGAAAGGCCTGCGCGTACCCCATCCGCAGCCCAGCGAAATCGCATACCCTGCTCGTGCCAGCCAAATCGAGTGGAAAGGCCCACGGGTACCCCGTCCAGACTCCAGTGAAATTGCGTACCCCGCACGCGCCAGGCCCACGCGTACCATGTCCGCACCTCAGCAAAATCATGCACCCTGCTCGCACCAGCCAAATCACGTGCAAAGGCCAGCGCATGCCGCCATCAGCCGCGTACACACCCCGCAGGCAGCCTCGTAACACCTGTGACCATACCCCGCAGAAAGCACACTCCACATGAGATCCCCCCATCACCTGTGACCATACCCTGCAGGCAGCCCACACCACATGGGACCCCCCACCATTTGAGACCATACCCCGCAGGCAGCCCACACCACATGGGACCCCCATCACCTTTGACCATAGCGCACAGGCAGCCCAGCCCACATGGGACCCCCATCACCTGTGACCATACCTCAGAGGCAGCCCACATGCGACCACTCCCTGCAGGCAGCCCACACCACATGGGACCCCCATCACCTGTAACCATACCCCGCAGGCAGCCCACACCACATGGGACCCCCCATCACCTGTGAGAATACCCAGCAGGCAGCCCACATGGGACCATACCCCGCATAGCCCATAACCAACTTCACCCTCTTGGGCCTCCCCTCAGCAGCTGCGGCCATTGACCCAGAGGTGCCACCCATCTCCTCGCTGCCAGAAGATGACAGTGCATGGGAGGATGACTGGGCCTTGGATCTATGCCTGGTGGAGGCAGCCCTGCTGCCAGGCTCCACAGCACCATCTCCGTCCTCTTCCTCCATCATCGCTGTGGATAGGGAAACATAGAACACATACA
Organism: Ambystoma mexicanum; assembly: GCF_040938575.1. Classification (NCBI taxonomy): domain Eukaryota; kingdom Metazoa; phylum Chordata; class Amphibia; order Caudata; family Ambystomatidae; genus Ambystoma; species Ambystoma mexicanum. The sequence continues at coordinate 456,814,871 of NC_090941.1, read as the reverse complement.
TCAGGGTATTGGACATATGTGTGTTTGTCACAATGCAAAAGTACAGAATTGCCACTGTCAAAAGTCACAACCATCATCGCTGTCCACTACACACAGGCAAGTGCTATTCATACACATGCACAATCATGTCCGTCATTCTCACAAGACATTCACATCCTTGGACAAGGCACTGCCAGCACATCCAAATTGTGCATGCACCTCACACACATCATGGCACATACACATCTCACTCACACACATCAGCTGACAGTCATGAAGCAGGCCATGGATTCATCACGTCAGAGAGCACTTGAGGTGAAATTGGCAGCATGAGGCAATCACACATGCAAAGGTGAAGAGTCACAGAAATTCTGGAGTGTTCACCACTCACACACTCACTTCTCATATACATGCACTGTATGCCATGCATGTCCATGATGTTGCTGAATGCACACGTGTCACACCTCTGGCATGACACAATCCACACACAGGGATGCAAACGTGTGCACGTTGTGACATATATGCATGCATCACGCATTTCCACACAAACACCATTGATGTTGCAAATGCATCAATTAACTCCCATGCAGCTGTGCCTGGGACATGCACACGGACATCTGTACAGTAGGCATGCCAAAAATCAGAGCAGGGTGCACACACCAACCACACGTCTACATGCACATGCACTATGGTGGACAAGAACGCATGGACACTTACCAGTCGACTCCGGACGGAGCTCCAACTCCAAGACCTCGGTGTGCAGTGCTGGGTCGATGCGCTCCAGGACCCTTTTTTCATCGGTGTTCAACCGGCCCTGGCACCCCACTCGGACAGCACCAGGCTTGAGGAGGCACCGGGCCTTGTTGCGGGTCCTGGACCTGTAGTCCTCCCAGCTCTTATGGGCATGTTGGTAGTCGCGGGTTGCCTCCCCCTATGCATTGATGCTCCCACGATGTCCACCCAGATCTTCCTCTGTCCTTCCTTGCCGACTTGTGATGGTCCATGGAAGATGGAATCATAATGCCCCAGGACTTACTCCGACAGGATGTCAACTTCTTCGGCTCTGAAGCTGACAGCCCTCTGCCCCGAGGCAGGTGTTGGTGGGCAAGGTGATCCTGGGGCTGGGCTATGGAGCAGTGGTATGGCAGTCGGGAGTCTTCAGGATCAGCAGAGGTGGTCACAACAACAGGATCACTGGCAATGGCTTCAGAGCAGGCACCAAAATACAGGACACGTGGGCAGCAGGCACACAGAGTGGGCTGGCAGCAGCAGATGCCTCTAGGAGGCAGCTTGGGGCAGTTGGAGGCAGGAAAATGGCCTTGTAGGCAGGAGCGTGGGCCTTCTGTGTTCTTTCGCGTGGCCAGCCGGAAACAGAGTGACTCCGCAGGTGCGGAAACAGTGCGTTAGCATGTAATCGGAGGAAAGGCCTTAAGCGCGTTATGTGACACGCCCTGGATGTTGGGCGTTGCCGTTCAGTATCGGGTTAAAGTTCTGCGTAGGACAACAGCGCACTGTAAGTGCTTTTTGTGGGGATGGACGCGTGAAATTGACTTCTTTGTGGGTTCGCGAATACTTCACGACTGTGTTAGTGCGTACGTTTGGCGGGGGGGTTGGCTACGTGCACATGAGCGTGTGTTTTCTTTCTTTCTACGAGGCAGACACTGAGTCGCGCATGCATTTTTCATTCTGGGGTTGCCCACGTGTGTCGTGTACCCCATTTTTGGGCTCATAGTAGACTATGTGTTCCTCGCATATGCATTTTTTGTGTTGCTGGGTGCCACAGCATACTGCGGGACGTTTTTTCATCACACGTGGGCTACCAGGGGGTGGCATACATGTTGGTTTTTGTTTTTGCGGTGCCTGAGCGTTGTGCAACCTGTCCATTTTCTACCAGGGGTCATACTGAGCCTTGCTGGGGCATGCATGTACGTTTAACATCACGTACTCTGCCCACTCACTCCAATTGCCCAGGTCAATTGTCTGCTGCACCCCCAATTGCACCATTCCATTTGTGCCATGACTGGGAGGGGGAAAAGTGGGAAGGGAGTCAAAGGTGGCTGAGTGGGCCGAGGTGCTTGAGATGGGAGAGGTAGCCAAGGGGGCCGAGGTGCTGGGGATGGCAGAGGTAGCCAAGGGGGCCGAGGTGCTGGAGCTGGCACAGGTGGACGAGGGATCTGGGGTTCCCAAGTCCATGTAGGGAGGGACATGCCCCCCTCTCAACAGGGTCTGGTAGCTGCGGGAGCAGCTGCAGCGCCGGCCACCCAGGCTCAGGGTCCTCCTGCCATGCCTGTTGTGGTCCCGGCCCAGGGAGACCAAGGGGCACATGTCCATGTTACCAAGGCCAAGAGGCGTCTGCTGCAGGGACCTGCCACCAGTGCCAGCGAACCAGGGCCAGCAATTCCATGCTGATTTCCTGGCTGAAACTGACCTTGCACTGGCAGCCTGGCCACTCTCTGATCTCGGGCCCAGGTCCCCTGCACTGCCTTCCTTGCAACCCTTCACTTGGGGACTGTTCTTTCTGTATCCCTACAGTCCCATTACCAGCACTTGACACTTGATGTCTGCACTTACCCTTTACCCTTGCACTTGCCAGCTGCTGGCTGTACTTTACTTATTGTTATTTATTCTATTATCCTTTAACTGCACTGTCACCTCCCTCTTCCCCTCACACTCTCCCCTTCCCACTTCCTATGCACTTGGCTATCTGAATGACACCTAGCCTTGTAGGATTGTTGTCTTTCTTACCTCTGTTCCCCCTCCCTTGCCTCGGCACGCCTTGAAACACTAGGCACGTTATAAATGCCATATCATATCATATCTGCTGGCCTGACCAGCCAGGGTCCGGTAGCTGCAGGAGCAGCTGCAGCGCCGGTCACCCAGGCTCAGGGTCTTCCTGCCATGCCTGTTGTGGTCCCGGCCCCGGCCCAGAGAGACCAAGGGGCAAATGTCCATGTTACCAAGGCCAAGAGGCGTGTGCTGCAGGGACCTGCCACCAGCGCCAGCAAACCATGGCCAACAATTCCATCTGCTGGCCTGACCAGCCAGGGTCCGGTAGCTGCAGGGGCAGCTGCAGCGCCAGCCACCCAGGCTCAGGGTCCTCCTGCCATGCCTGTTGTGGTCCCGGCCCAGGGAGATCAAGGGGCACATGTCCATGCTACCAAGGCCAAGAGGCGTGTGCTGCAGGGACCTGCCACCAGCGCCTGCGAACCAGGGCCAGCAATTCCATCTGCTGGCCTGATCAGCCAGGGTCTGGTAGCTGCAGGGGCAGCTTCAGCGCCGGCCACCCAGGCTCAAGGTCCTGCCATGCCTGTTGTGGTGCCGGCCCCGGCCCAGGGAGACCAAGGGGCACATGTCCGTGTTACCAAGGCCAAGAGGTGTGTGTTGCAGGGACCTGCCACCAGCACACAGGCACACATGCGTGCAGGGCCACCTCCACTCACAGCATCAGTGGCTGATGCCTCAGCCCCGGCCACCAGTGCTCCAGCCCCTAATGACCCAAGTGGTCCCAGCCATATAGGAACTGCACAACCCTGCAGGAAGGGTAAGTGGGCAGTAGGCAAACAGGCTCAGTCCCGAGGCATGGCACAGGGGACTCGTACGGTGAGGAAGAGGAGTTCAGTGATGCAGAGATCCAGATCCTCTTGGACTACATGCAGGAACACAAGGCTGACATGCTTGTGCGGGAAGGTAGCACACATATGCACGCCCAGCGTATGGCCCACTGGCAGTGTGTCGCCCATCGCATCAGCGCCCTGGGCATTGAGAGACGCACAGCTTCTGAGGCAGTAAGTGCTGGAATGACCTCCGGCGCCAAGCCAAAGTTATGCTGGGTGCCAACTACTCCTCCTCTCTGGTGACTGGAGGTGGACCAGCAGTGGAGGAAGTAGTACTCACTCCACATGAGGACATTGCTAGTCAGATGATTGATGCAGATCCAAACCATGCCATGGGGGACCTTCCAAATTATGAGGCAATGTCTGGTGAGTGGTGATGGGTGTGTGTCAATGACATGTGTATGTTGCGCCATGGCCATGTGTTGATTGTCTGGCAGTTCTGCATGCATTCACATGACTACCATGGGTGTACCATGTCATGGTGGTCTGACACGTACTTGTCCTGCGGCCTACACATGCACGATGTGCTGCACTCCCTGAAAATGGACATTTGAACACCTTCTCAATCCTCAAGTTAAACCCTCTGTCTGGGAGCTCTTGGCCCTCTTCCTGATCAAACCTGTGATGTCTGATGGGCTGTGACCATATGCCACTCAACATTGTCCCTCTCTCTGCTCATCTCTGACATCTCTGAATGTTTACCCTGCCAGCGGAAATTCCGCTGGGGTGGCCTCCCTTTCCCCACCTCCCTATGGCAGCCTACAGTCTCCAGGGGACTGGTCATACATGTGGTGTGGTACTGCAAAGTCTTCTAGCAAAATATATGTGCTCCTACTCACTGTGCTCGGCAATTCATCCTGAGATGGACTGTGTGGGTTGTTCTTTTGTCTTGGGGGTAGGTGTTGTATCTCCATAGGCCTGTGATATTGGCATTGGGTCACAGAGGGTACGGCTTTTGAGTTCTTTCACGGTGCAACGTCCAAAGGGACATTTGGGAGATGTGGGCACAGTTACTTCGAATCCATCTTCTGCATTGGCTTACCTATCATGGACTGTGATCATGCCTTCACTGTTCATTCAGGGTCAATAACTTCTCACATTACAATCAGTTGGTGGTGAGGGTCTCTCTTTGGCAGTGGCCTCCCTCTGGTATGGGCTCTGTGCCTGATTTGGACTGGAGGTGATCCTTATCCAGGTCAGGTGCCACTTATGGTGATTGGACATGTGTTGTGATTTCACTACTCCTCACCCTTGCTGACGTCCATGATAAATGATGGAATGCACTAGTCAGCTGCACAAACTCTGTCCTCAGGCACAGGCCTCTGAGCCGACAGTTTTACACCTTGTGGAACTTGTGTGTATGGAGTTTTTGTGTTACACGTCATGTCATGTCACATCCCTCATTCATGGCTCTGTGACAGTGGTATGCATGTTACTTCTGATGCATTTAGCAGATGAAAACAAGGCTATGCTACATGGCATATGTGTGTTTACATCATGGATGTTGGTGTATGGACTATGCCATTCAAGTGCTCTATGGTTGGAGCAGGAGCTGGGCACCATGCACCAAATGTGTTTTTGCCCTTCACACACATGTCCATGTCTTCTTTTATGCTGTCCATCACTTGCATTGACACGGCATACAGGTGTGAGATTGCGACAGGGCAGGTTGATGTCTTACATGTCAACATTGTGGTGGCTATGTGTATGGTCTATGCTGGTTCCATGACTAATCATGTGTTTTTCTGTCTACGTGCAGGGGATGAGGAACTGGAGGCAGAGGATGTGGAGGAGATACAGTATAGTAGCCACAACCAACCACCAGTGGAGGACGTGGGGTGGTAGCTCATGACAATCCACTGATTTTGCAAGCCATCCTGGATGTGACTCAGTCTGAGTCAGCTTCGAAAGAAGCCTATGGCTCCGGTGGTGAAACAGACTTGGATGCCTCTGTGATGTTGCAGGTGAGTGCATGGAGTGTGGATCCCGTTGCATCCCAAGCGTCTGAAGGGGGGGAACCCCTCACAGGGCCAGTCAGTGTTGGTGTGTCTGTCTGTGGTGGTTATGGCTGCAGGTCCACGCTCCACAGTCTTGACTCGTGGGCCTGGGCCAGCTGATCAGGGGGGGGATGCAGTCCTGCAGCCACAGGCAGCACCATTGGTTCCCTTGGCCAGGGCGGGCGTGGGGTCCGCCAACATGGTGGCCGTGCATTGACTGGCTTTACCTTGTGGGAGCAGTCCATGTAGGCTGTTGCACTACTACAGGCTGCTTCGTAGGAAATGTTGGCTCAGGGCATGGATAGGGTGGCCAATTTCGTTATCCCCCCGATTAGACAGGTGGAGCACCAGCAGCAGGCATTGCAGTCCACATGCCGCTCACACAGACTGAACATTTGTATTTGTATTTGTATTTTATTGTTTATATAGCGCTTTACTCCAAAGCGCTTTACAGCATAACAACCAGAAAACATCAAACATGGAACATAGAAGCAATAAAATATACATGAACATGCTTGCCAACAACAGGAGCCAATGGACGGACCTGAGGGATCTGCACGCCTCCTTAGCTCCAGACAGTCAGGCCCACAGGGAAGCCCTGAGGTTGGAGTATAGTTCCCTCAGGAAAAACACTGGCTGCACTTGAGACATCCAGCAGTAGGAGGTCTGAAGAGCAGTTGCCGCTGATGACTTGTGCCATCACAGAGGTACTGCGTGCATCCCATGAGGTGTTGCATGAAGACCTCCGAGCCATCAGGTTGCAGCTGCAGGCATCTCAGTCCTGCATGGCCACTGCCATCGAGGACCAGACCAGGGCCATACATAGTGTACCTCCCTCGCCACTTCCACATTCAGATGCACCACAAGAGTATGATGAAAGCAGCAACAGGCTCCTGATCCATGAGAGCCCTACGGCCCATTAACACATGGAGGTTTTATATTTCCACACATCATCCACACATGTGGGTGTTGGTGTGCACCTTGCACCTCCTCCCTCTTGGGTTAACCCCCTCCCTCCCACATGCCACGTGGGCAATTTTAATTTTCTCTTTTTCCCTTTTTTTCTTTTTGTGTCTATTGTGCATTTATGTGACAGTGTGTTGCTTTGTGTGGCATCCGAAAGCATCCACTGTGGTTCCAGCTGGACCCAGGCAGGCTTGTCTCTTGTCTTGTGTTGGTACCCTCCTTGTTGGTGTCTTGGGGGACAGACACTTGTGCGCCTCCTGCTTCCCCTGTCCATGGGCTTGCAAGGAGTGCATCGTGTGAAAGTAACTTACACATTGGAAATGGGCTTCCATGATCTCTGTGGGCAGTCTCAAGTCCAACATGTGTATACAACCCTAGTGGTAATCATGATTGATTGTCCCTTTTGGTTTGTGCATTTAGTCCCATACTTGATTGGTGTGCTAACTTCATTTATTTGTTTGTCCTTATTGGTATTGGCCTTACGGCTGTATACAATTTGAGGATCCCTTTGGTTGTCTGGGACACACGTATACCCAAGGGTGACATGCACAAGTCATCGCACTTTGTAGCACGAGTGCAGTTGTGTCTGGTCATGGGAGGAGGGCTTCACTGTTAGGTGCTGTGTGTCTGGTATGTTGTGCTGGCCAATTGTTGTTCTTGTGTACATTGTTGGGGTTTAGTTGACATGATGGATTCATGGACTCGGTCCATTGATTGTTGATCACTTTGTGACAGTGTTGTTATGTGTTGGCCATTTCTTTCTCTGCTTGGGAATTTCACACCATGGAACGTTGTGTGGGACATGTGACATGAATTGTGTGGGGGTTTGGGTGACATACCAGCATTTAGATGGTTGCTTTGGCATGGTGGTGGTTGGAAGGTCCTTTTTCCATGAGTCCCTTTTGTGCACACCAGATTGTGTTGCTTTTAGTGCTAGGGAATGCACACAATGTGGCACTTCTGAGGCCACATTCTCAGGGTGGTTAGGCTTGGACAAATGTTTTTCCCTTTGTCATTATCGATTGTGGCCTGGCCAGGGCTGTGTGCATTCCGCAGAGGTTGGATTTTAGGTGAAAAATGGTGCCACAAGCTGGGTACGGGCAGCCTCGCCACGTGCCTTTTCCCATCCCATATGCAGTGGCTGTGCATGTGGTTGGAGATGTGGGGGCACCACCATGTCCACCGGTACACCAGGCCATGTTGCAACATTGTGCAGGACACCTGCTGCCACAATTATCCTGCACACTACTGGTGTTGCATATAGTATCTGTCCACCAGAGTGATCAAGGGAGCAGAAGTATGACTTTAGCACTCTGAAAGTGCGCTCCACTATGGCCCCAGTTGCAATATGGGCTGCGTTGTATCTTATCTGGGGTGGTGTGGTGGGGTTCCATATTGGCGTCATCATGTAGGTGCTCAGAGGGTAGGCACTGTCCCCTGTGGAGGGAGATGGGTTGTCAGTGATGTGGTTTAGTCTGCGTGAGACATGCAGGCAATTGGTGGGACATTTGTACTCACCAATGAGCCATGCGTTTCCATGCCTCCCAGCTTCCAGGGCCCGGTGTAGGGGTGACATTCTGTAGATGAAACTATCGTGGGTGGACCCTGGATAGTTGGCCTAAAGAGAGGTGATGATTACCTTGGCATCACATACAACCTGTATGTTGATGGAATGCCAGTGCTTGCAATTGGGATAGATGTCCCTAGGTGGACGTACGGCCACATGGTTGCAATCAATGGCACCAAGCACTTTGGGGAAGTGTGCCACCCCATAAAAGTCCTGGACTATGGCCTGCCTCTCTGCGGGTATTCTGGGCATGTATATGTGCCTGCGGACTATGGCAGTTGTCCCCTGAAATGACCCATTGGCCAAAAAATGCAGTACTTTGAGCACATTTTCCAAGGGGCTCAGTGCTTGGGAGCACAGAGTGGGTGATGTGAGGTCATCCTCCCACTCAGTGACCAGGTCTAGGATGATATGAGGTGGAAACCTATACCTGCCATAGACCTGGTCATCAGGCATCCCAAAAAGGCTGGTCATGGGTAAAAAAAATGCAGGGCCTGGCTATCCTCCTCCTCCTATGCTGTCCCAGGATCACTGCTGCAAGGAATGGTACATTCATCATAGCTGTATATGGGCATTTTTGTTCGTGCACGCTTTTTATGTATTGTTTTAGGTGTGCGGTGACGCTTACGCTTGCTTTCGCTTGGCGGACGTGTTTCTGGATTAGTGCATCTTTTCCTGAGCTCAGGAGAGCCCTGTTCAATTCCAAGAATACGTGTTGTTAGCGCACGTGTGGGCGTTGCAAATATTTTACTGTGGTACTTCCCACGTAACACCCACATTTACGCTTGTTGTTCCCCATTCCATGTGTTCTGTCCCCTTTTTAGGTGTGTGCGCTGGACGATGTGCGCCTTCAGTGAGCGTCTTGCGCAAGGCACTTGTGGTGTCGCAGTGACGTGTTGGACCCGTGCGGATTCAACGAAGGAATCAGGTAAGCCACGCACAATGTATTCCATGAATCGGAAAACGGGCGCTTCTGTGCATTTTGCATGCATTCGCCCCGTTTTTGGTGCAGATTTATTCCATGAATCGAGCCCTTGAAGTGTACAGCACAGCACTTTGTATGTGTCAACAAGCAACAGCACAACTAAATGGCTTAGAAAAATGTATCACCAACACAGCACGATTGGACAAAATCTTGACTTTGTGTCTAAAATGCACTGTAATTCTAAAATGTAACCTTGACGTAGAACTAGGTTTAGTAAATGGAGCAATTGGTACAGTTGTTGGCTTCCAAAAATATCCACATGACAACAACATTCAGTTGGTCCACATCCACTTTGACAAACTTTCAGAAGTTAAAGGAATAGGCTGCACAATAACACGATTCCTTTTTGAAAGACACGTACATACACAGAGAACAATCCTCTCTGTCTCTTGCATATGCTGTCACTATTCACAAATCAGAAGGTCTAACGATAGAATACGCATTGATTGTCATTGGCAGCACAGACTTTAAGGAAGGTTTAAGTTAGGTAGCACTTTCATGTCTGAGTACACTTGAAGGTTTATTCCTAGTCACCTTTGATGCAAACAAAGTGAACTCTGACATTCCTTGCATCCTAGCATACAACAGGCTATGTGGACTGTACACCCCCTATCTAGATGTGTACCTTGTACCTAAAAAAACTAAACAAAAGAAAAGTACTACAAACAGAATTTATATGTGATCTCCCAACAATACCACCAAAGAAACAAAATACAACTGCTACTCCATCAGAAGACAAAAAGACACATATTTCTTCTAAAAAAACAAGTGCAGTTCGGTCAAATAACACAGAAACAAAACTCTCTGATCCATTTAAATTTAGCAACACAACTGGAGTACATTGCTATGCAAATGTAGCAATTAATCTTCTCTTCCAATTACCACCAAACATTTACTTCAACGGCTCAGACCAGTTGTGTTTGCAGATGCTCGTCCTTCATAGAAATGTGTCTCAGGTATAAGGCAAGAATGGGACTTTTGTATAGGAATGGTGAACCTCACCATAAACACACAGGAAGCTCGGCAAGAATTTCTAATGTACTTACTGAAAGTACCAAAGACCAAAAACAGATGTTTCCAGATTTCATACACATGGAAACATACACGCAGTTTCTGCAACCATGTTTAACAAGAGAACATCCCTAATGAACATTTTGTGTGTGTATCCATACTAAATTAGGAATCTGTTCCATTTCACCAGCTTCTGCAAAAGCAAATCATGGCATATTATGCACTTTTTGCAAAGTGCATAATCGTTCCATCATTCAAATAAACTCACATAGCCACAATGTGATACTAATGCTTTTAAGGTACAATGCAGAAGGTACCAGACATGTGCATTCTAAATGACTTATCATATCATGCCATATCATATCATGCTATTTTTGGTACAACATGAGTGTGTGCTACACTATTGTTGTATTGACACTAAATAATCATTGGGTCATTGGGAAAAAAAAGCATACAGGATTAAAAAAAAAATCCTACTACTTTTATGTGAGTGTAAATTTGACAGTATGTTTGTTTGAAGTGTGTTGAACTTAAGGGAATTATTAAAATGCTTAAATACCTGTTGGCATATTCCATGTAAATTCAACGTTAGAAGTGTTGTATTAAGAAGAATTGTGATGCTGCATTTGAAGTGTAGTGCAATGAAGGGTATTCTTAAATTAGTTATATACCTGTTGGCATATTCTGACTTTTAAAACTAGTATTGTAGAATTATGGATTCATTTAGATACCAGTTGGCATATTCTAACTGTTGATAGTGCTAGAGTTCAGTGACTAAATTTGGGTTTAAGGAATATTAAGTAGGCATTTGTTAGATTTGCTGGTAACCTATAATTTAGAGTAACGGAAGTGGTGTTGCATTCAAACCAACCACTTGATTTTTTAACATATGCAGTATAGTGGCTTGCAGTGGTTGTGGCACCAGTGTGGTAAATTATGTCTACTGTTTTAAAGGTTTTCTTCAGGATGGTTTGAAATGTTTAATTGAATACAAATAAACAGTACATTCTACTGTGTCCGCGGACATCATTTTGCCCCCCTGGGCAAATTGGAGGCCTGTCTACAGACCAAACAGGAAAGTGAGTCTGTGGACCAAACCCAGATATCACACATTTTTTTTAGACCTACTTTTTGGCCATTAAAAAAAAAAACAAAAACGCATGGATGGATTTACACCAAATTTACAAAAGCACGCTTTTGGGACCAAGTCACTGCTCCTGCCACAAATGTGGTAAAAATCAGTCCAACGGTTTGGGCTGTAGGCATGAGCAACTTCTTTTTCCAAATTAAAGGGGGTGTCACAGTAATGTTTTAAGGCTTATAAATGTGGTGCCATTTGACGAATCTGCAAAAAGTTTGCAAAAAGATTTTATACCTAGATATAAATGTTTGGTGGGATATTGTCAAGAGGGGTCAAAATTAGAGGGGTTGTCAACATTTTTAGATGTCTTCTAACTTTGTTGCAATTCGATGAATGTGGACAAAGGTTTTTAGAAAGATTATAGAGCCAACCTTATAGAGAAAACCTTTAATGTTTCTTGAAAGTCTGAAAGGATTTTGTCAAATGGGGGCTATATTCTATGACTATTTTATGTACGTACATTTTGACCCTTTTCAAATAATTTAAACATGGCAGATTTGCAGCAAACTCATGTGAGGAGCTTTGGCAAGGACCTGAAAGCATGGTTTTGCAAATGTGCCAGTGTTTTATTTTTTGAAAGGTGTCATAACATAGGTACAAAAAATAGTGATATACCTTTCGTGACTGAGGATGGGCAGTGGCCAGATTGCCCAGATTATAGCCTAAGGCCATGACCCGGACACTCTGGCTTCTGTCCGTAACCATGAGGGACCAACACTCGGGATAAGTGGGAAATTGGTTTAGGTATGAATGGGGAAAAAATGCGCTTGTGGGTACACGTTGAAGTGCTGAATGGGATTGCAGCAAAAATGCACGAGGCGGGTCAGCAAGAACATCAAAGCATGGTTTTGCAAATATGTCCTATGTTTTATTTTTTTGAAAGTATGAAACTTTAAGTACACAGCACAGTGATATAACGTTGGTGTCTGGGGAGTGGGCCTGGCCGTCAGCAAGGAGAAATGTGTACTGTAATTTGCTTATTGGGGAATGCGGCATGGCAAAGCGGTAGGTTTGAATGGGAGAAGATATTCTGTTTGTGCTTACAGCCTGAAGTGGTGGACTAGATTACAACAAACTTGCACAACGAGCATCAGCAAGGACCTGAAAGCATGTTTTGGGAAATATGACTTGTGTTTTATTTTCTCCAAAGTGTAAGAATGTAAGTACAAAAACTGGTGTTTGGGTAGCGGACCTCACCGTCGGCAAACGTAAATGTGTACTCTGATTTGCTTATTGGGGAATGCAGCATGGCTGAAGCCCATGCCCCCATGGATTTGGAGACTGCCAATGGCTGAAAGCTATGAGCACTGGCCCTTGGTCACATTATTAGGTTGTAGTGGATAGTGAGCTAGGAATGCAGGGTAGGTGCAGTGAATAATAGGGGTGGTTTCTTGTGGTTTGGTGGGGCTGGGGTCATGGTCGAGGCTTATGTCGTAGGCAATTGAACAATGATTTGCATCCCCAGCAAGCAGATAAGTATGTGTTGTAACAAATATGTTTCTTAAAGGTTTATAGTTCTTTGATATATTTGGAAAGGGTACACAGTGTTGTAAGATCGTGAAACATTTTCACTTATAAAAACCTATTCAATTGACAGAAAACACTTTGTTAAAGGGACGTTATGGTTAAGATGCATCCCACCCTTGGGACTCCTCTACTCCAGAAGTTAGCCCGTAGTGTCCCACCTTGGCATCCCTTGGCACTTTCCTCCTGGGTTCTCATGAGCACTTTTCCATCCATACTGTACCTTCTATGTATGCACTTCTGGCACTGCAGAATGCATAGGTGCATTTATAGGAGCACTGTGTGCAATTTCTTTGTATAAGTAAGGGAACTGTAGATGCAAAAGATTTGTAGAAGATTGTTAAGTGGTAGTTTCTGTGTGGAAGCTTAATATGTTGATAGGGTTATATGTACCGTTTTTGGAAGTGATTAATGGATGGATGTGTGGCTGTTTGAAAGCAGGCATTGAGGGAGTGTTACAAATATAAAATTAAAAAGGGTAGACGGGCTGCCCTGTGCGATGGTGTACACTTGCCTTCCGGGTCTTTTAATGATTCATGTCCTGGAAAGGGGACTGTGGAGACAGTGGCTATTTATAATGGTCCATCGATTATCGTCTTTATTGTATGCTAGAGAAAGGTGGTTCCGAAAGGAACCTTTTTTCGTATTTCTTTTTCTTTTTCTTTTGCAGGAGAGGTCGCAAAGAAAGGTTGGGAGGGAAATGAGGGAAAAGGCACCACCAACAAATATGGAGAGGCAAGTGGACAGGGGAAGATGCTGCACATGTGTTTACATCTAATGTAGGGGCTAGGGTTTCACATGCTCCTTGATTCCAGCTTCTGCAGCTTCAAAAGCACTTCAAAATTGCTCCCCCTGCAGAGTGGTGTGTTGCAGTATATACAGAGTGCTGTTGTATTCGAAAGATATGGACCAACAGCCTCTTTTATCGCTTCCAAGGTAGCTCGTGGGATTTTGTGTCCCACAGAAGTAGGCTGTGTGATCACAGTATTGGTTGAGGAAGATGCGGTACAGCGACAGCCTACTACTTCTTGACAAAGGAACAGCCTTTCTAAGAGCATTGTGGTGGTTGGATTTGCTGTGGTGGCGCATGGAAGTGGTCCTGTAGGAGTACTGGCCAGGTAGTCCGTGACTGAGTGCAATGTTGCACTCAGTGCATTCCACTTTGTTAGCTTTAGTCTTTGGTACATTCCCAACAATGGTAAATCACTACCACACCCATGATTCTCTCTGGGTGCTAGAGGTAGGCATTTCTTCTACCTCATGTTCTTGGTTCTATTCATTGTCTTTTGAAGTACTGCACTTCTTTCGTTGATTAGGTCCTCTAGCTGGTGGTGGTGGTGATGGCTATTTGGGAGGAGGCATGGCAAACGCTGATGCCATTTTGAAGATACATAGAGGTTTTGCTAATATTTGTCCAAGTATGTGCTCACTGCTAGATTGTTAATGGATAATGAGTAAGAATAGGTGTAGGAACAGTGTAAGGGTCATTGTTGAACTTGAAAGTTCTTAGATTTGCAGAATATGCAATTCCCAACTCTTCATGAAGCATGAATTTGTTTGCAAAGAGTGGATGCGTTTGAGGACACTTCATCATGCCGCGCGCAATTGCGTGGTCACATGTCACTGTCCAGAAAGTCTGCGATGAAGTCAGACATTCACGAAAGTCAACAAACACAAAGAAAGTTTAAAAAGTTGCAAAAAGTGTATACAAGTGTTGAAAATGATGTTAGAAGGTATGGAATTGCAGAGTTTTAAGGTGAAACTTGGTAAATTGGGCAAAAATGTTGCTATATTGGGGTAAGTATGATATTATTAAATTGTAGGAAATTAAGGCTGCACTTGTAAAAACCTATAAAATTCACTGCAAAAATGTTGTTAAAGGGACATTATGGTTAAGTTGTACTACTAAAAACCTATGAAATTCACTGAAAAAATGTTGTTAAAGGGACATTATGGTTAAGTTGCACTAATAGAAACCTGTGAAATTCAATGAAAAGACTTTGTTAAAGGGACATTATGGTTATAAGTAAAGCCAAAAAGAAATTTGTCAGTTATTGTAAGCTAAGCAACCATAACTCACGCCACCACCATGCACTGCTAAGACTAACTCCCAGGACATGAAAGATGACATTACAAATGTCATTGATGACATCACTGATGACATCACATATTAAATCATTTTAATGAACAGTCCCTGCAAGGGGTTGTGTTTATAATGTTAGAAACAATTAATGTATTAAAGAATGTTTTTGTATAAACAAATCATTATATTTTAGTGTTGTTGTTAGTAGAGGGACCTAATCATACATGCATATAGGCAATGGTTGCAGTATGCACCATAGAAGTACAATATTTTTAAGGTGGTCATTTCCGTAAAATAATGCATGCTACCTTATGAGAGTTTTGAGTAATGTTAAACATGGAATAAATAGGTAACATTTGAAAACTTACCACACACTTGTGTTAGTAGAAAAAAACATATAAATATGCACAATGAATACAGATTATAGGCACATACAGGGAAACTAAAGTAAGGAAGAAAGAAAAAACAGCACCAAAAAATGACAATAACATTACAGTTTATCATCATGCACACAAATTCATTTGGCCTCATTACGAGGATGTACGTAGCTTTGTCGGTTTTACTTGCAAGGCTACCTCCATACCGGCATGAAAATCCAGCACCCGCGAATGGGCGATTACTGGGGTATTCTGGCCCCGCTGGACCCGATAATTGTCCTTTTACGGGTGCTGTGCCGGTATATCCCCATTCCCTTTTCAGCCCCATAGGGCTCAATGGGAATGGGGATGCCTGCAGCACCGGCACCGTTCATAATGGTGCCGGTGCTACAGGCTTGCTGTGCTCGCAGGTGCCTTTCATTTCACCAGGGCAGACCTGGCGAAATGAAAGGCACCCGCGGCACAACTCGGAGTTTGCCGGTCCGGTAACAACGGTACCAGCAAACATACCGGTACCTTTATTACCGGACCGGCAACCTCGTAATGAGGCCCATTGTGTGTTTGAGGCGTCTTATTGCCCCATGTATGTGCACTATGAGATCAGATTAACCTTTAAGGAAAGAACTTTAAGAACATATAAAAGGTTAATGTGTAGATCTATAGCACCTTTTAAATTTAGAAAATTCTCTTTGTCAGTAAAATCAAAAAAGTAACCTAATCATATCAGTAAAAAAAAACAAGTGGCCCAGATATGTGATGTCATCAGTGATGTCATCAATGCCATTTGTGATGTCATCTTTCATGCCCTGGGTGTTAGTCTTAGCAGTGCACGTTGGTGGCGCAGGATATGGTTGCTTACCTTATCATTACTGGCAAATTTCTGGTGTTTTTTGGTTTTACTTGTAAACATAACGTCCCTTTAACAAAATGTTTTCATTGAATTTCATAGGTTTTTATTAGTGTAACTTAACCATAACGTCCCTTTTTGACAATGTTTGACTATTGTTCGGCTATAATTGCTTCTACTGTGGTAAATGATCTGATGTTAAAAAGTCTTCATTAATAACTCAATCATAGCCATCGCAGAGTAGACCTCCCTTTTCTTTTTTGTATGTTATATTATCATTGCCCCCAGTCTCCTCTGTGGCTAGGGCACCCGCCCCCCTTGTTTCTGTATTGTGTAGGTGTATCCTTTCAGGCACAGCACCTGTTATTGTTTTGATTTCCGAATGCCCTGGGCACTCAGTAGTGTTCCCACATCCTGATAGCAGCCCCAGTATCTGATCAGCCTGTTCAACAGCTGATCTTCACTAGCCGGCACCATACCCAAGTGGGTTATGAGATTGCCTCATTAATAATAATGGGACATTATCTGATTTATTAGGACCAATTTAAGGGCATTCCCTTAATCATCTGCCTCACGAGGATATGCTACGATATGATTGGTTATTTATAACTCGCCTAATACCCAATGGTTTCTAAGCGCGGTCCTGGGGATTGAACCTGTGTTGCTCCATGTCGTCTTGCTTCAACGGTGAGCACTTTGCCCCTGTGCTATCAACCCATGACCAAAAATGTATGTCTTGCAGGCTGCACATAGATGTCTTTGGCTGGCTTTTACGTCATTGAGAAATGCTGATGTTAGAGCTTTTGCCCATCAAGGTCAGAAATCTTCACCCCACAGCACCAGCACAAAGCCTAGCACTTTTCATAGGTGCTGTAAAAGAGAGATATTTTGTCAGGAGCACTGATACTGAGAAAAATATCAGCACCAGTTTCAACTGTTGCGAAGAGATGTGGTTGGCAAATGATATTGCACAACTAGGTTGAAAGCAAAGCATATTTCTTTACATTACAACACCTCAATTACACCCATAAAAGTGATCACAATTTATAACCAACGCAAAAGTGTCCTTTAAAGTAGACATGAGTAACCCAGTACACAGCAGCCCCATCAAAATAGGGACCTCAAATGTACATAGAGATCTGATTCTATTAACTGCATTTGGTATTCCTACAGGAAGACAATTTTGGCATGAATATATAGGTACTCCTTTATTGAGAGAAAGTTGTTTCAACCTGAAACACAGCAGTGGCAACAGACTTTGACCCAATCCTGCAGAAGGTGCCTTAAAACACAGGAAAATTTGAATCACAAACTGACCAGCTGAAGAGGGTTAAAAGATTGTACATAGACCAGGGGAAGGGTGGGCAGACATTCAAGGAGCGAATGGACATATACAGGGAGACGTGTCCTATTTAAAGTGTGCCAGAGACAGGGTTGTCAAGAAGAGGAGGTGATGTCTTTGCATATTGGAGGGTGTTCCTTCCAGATTCAATAGATGAAGCTTCAGTGTAGATGTGAAGGATTATATTGTAATGTTGTTTTTGATGTTGTAGGGTAGTGTTGTCCTGTTGTGAGGGGCAATGAGCATGAAGGTACATACATGAGGGGATGCTCAGGTTGGAAGGAGAATGAAAATATGAATGGGGAAAGATGGGGGGTTGCAGTGAGGAGTGTACCTGAAGATCAATTCAGTCGGATGCAGGTGAGAAGGATGGGAAAGCCCATAAATGCATTTAAAAATGATCAACAGAAATTGGAAGAGAGAAAAAGCTATTTCTAAGAGAATCATCCAGCATGGACACATCATTGGGCAGAGGGGAAAGAGAGGGGGAGATTATAGTGGGTATGGGCTGCTAAAATTAGCATTTTGACTAGCGAGAAGAAGGATTATGTGGAGGCTTAGTTGGGGGCAAGGGTAGTATTCAAGGTGACTGAGTACCTGAGTGAGGATAAGGGAATTTGGCAGAATGGTAGGTGAGGATAGAGCACATTTTCCTGACATTGAGCCAGTTAATTCTGCCTGAAATTGCAGTAGCAGTGATAAAAATCAAAGATTGAGATTGCAGTAAAAAAGAACACCAAGATCACATGTCTTGGAGATGGGTGACAACACGACAGGGGAAATTAGATTGATTTGGGAAGGAGAGGTAGGGGTTTGAAAACCAGATGTCAGGTAGATGATGTTGGTCCTTGGGGTGTTAGACATGAGACCAAAACCATTTGTGGTGACCATGTTCTCATATGTACAAAATATGACTGAGATAATTAACATGGTGGAAGTCATGCAATTTTACCATACAAAACAATTGTTGATTAGTTTAGACATTGTTTCATTATATACATGCATCCCTCAGAGAGATACTCTGGATGTATTTGAAAAAGTGCTACTCTCTTAAAGAGTAGATGGTATTACTCCTAACAGCTTTGTATTGTGGTGCGCAGAGTTAGTGCTGACTGAAATTATTTCAGTTTTAATGGTAAATTGTACCATCAGATTCATGGAACAGCGATGGGGTCGCCAGTAGCACCACAGCTGTGAATTTATATGTAGAATCTTTTGAGCTGCAGACAATTTACAATATTTCAAATCCATTTTTCCATCAAATAGCACTATGGCGACACTTTATTGACGACATCCTGGTAGTGTGGGATGGCTCAATGGCATCTTTCCAAAACTTTATGGAATGGATTAATCAACAAAATCAATATCTGTAATTCACCTCTACACAAAGTGACAGTGAGGTGAATTTTCTAGATATTACGATTGTGGCAGACAAAGCCAATAACGTCCTTCAGGTGCGTCCCTTTCACAAGCCAACTGATTGTAATTCACTCCTTTTGTTTCATAATCGTCACCATCGGCACACTCGGGAGAACTTGCCCTTTGGGCAATCTTTCCAATTAAAAAGGAATAGTACACTAGACTCTACCTTTGTGTTGGAGGCTGGATCCTTGAGTTCGAAATTAAGTGCAAGAAAATACCCAAAGAAAATAGTTAAATGGGTATTGAAAAGATTGAAGTATAATAATCGAGAAGCACTCTTAGAGTACAAAGCAAAAACCCCAGAGAATGTAGGGATTTCGTTTGTCAGCACGTTTACACCTTTGTCTAATGAGATTACGAAGATTATAAAAAACAATTGGCATGTGCTCCAGGGCGGAGAATGTCTGTTGAAAACTCCATTGTGTGCTTCTAAAAGAGCAGCCAAAATAAAGGAGTTATTAACTAAAAATGATGTTGTCCAAACTACAGCTCAACAGAGAAGTGTGACTGAACAGTGGGGAATGCCAAGACTAACAGGACATTCGCCTTGTGGTTTATGTACCAATTGTATGTTAACCAGCAAAACAACGGAGGTGGACATTGGTTTAGAGAAACTTTGGACCCAGCGGTAGTTTACTAATTGTAATTCGAGAAACGTTATTTATGCATTTGGTGCCCATGTCCAAAAATGATATCGTAATGATGGAACGCAAAGTAAAGGTGAGAATCAGTGATCACAGAAGCTGTATTATAAACAAAGTTTTGACAGAGCCGCTTGTGAATCACTTTTTGGCAATGGAGCATGGAAATGAGACTCTGAAATGGACGATATTACAACAAATGTAAACCAAGCACAATGATGAACTATTGGGAAAAAGAGTATTTAATATAGAAAAGTGGTTGAATTTCTGTGCAATTCTGCAGAGACAGGTCTCAATGAGCAAGTTGATTGGAACAACTTGTGAATCGACGATCTAATGCCAATTATATTGAGCAGTTGATGCACGTTATACCTTTATCCATTGCGAGCCATTGACAAATGCATCGGATTTAAGAGGAGAAAGATGAAGGTGAAACCACAGTTTATTTGTACTGGTGGATCCCACAAGTGTGTATTTTTCATTATTTATTTTAACAGTGTGTATGGAAATATTATGGTATTTTTTCACCCTTGATGTGAGTATATAGCAGTGTGTGCTGGTACGACGAAGGATAGATCGCCAGCACGAGGTTATGTCTAATAGTCAGGCTAAAGGCGTGATTGTACTGCAGGTGCTGTTTGTTAGTTTGGTAACGTGTTGCTACGTGCTACGAGCTGAGGTGTGGGGTATAAATTCCTGTGCATGTCTAAGAACATAGCAACCATCAGAGTATAGATGCAGGTGCATGTGAGGGATTAGGACGCGAGCCTGTAATGACTTGAAAGCAAGTCAGTGTTATGCAGCCATTTGAACTAGGACTGAAGAATGCAAGGAGTGTTTAGTTAAGTTGGGGGTGTGCAATTTGAAATTATGAACTGACACTCTGCGTGTTTAAAATCAATAGGCTCGTATGAGGTCGGTGTGTTGGTGTAAAGATCTGTTCTACCCACGTTGTGTTTTGGGAGGCAGCCGCAGGATTGCAGCAGCAACATCAATAAGATGGCGTTTTAAGCAGTTCACTTTCATTATCAACGAACTACAGGTAAACAACAAAATTGTGCTTCACACAATTTTTGTACTAACGGAAAGGAAGTTGTTGTCGATTTGAATAAGAAACCTGACCGCTTAATTAATAATTGCAATGAGTAAGTCAGCAAGTTAGGAGTGTCTTTCTACAAAGCGAAAACTGATAATTAAATGTAAACAGACGAGTGGCGTGGACTACACTTTAGATAGTGTTATTAATATCCACCCTACACGTAACATAACTGATGAGCAGTGTGCTCTTAGTTGGTTGAATTGTAGGAATTTTTTAATAATGACCATCAGTGGAGGTGACGCCCTACAGGGTAGCTCTTTCTATTTTACTCAAATTGCCTGATAATATATTTTGACAACAGGTGTTGCACGCATGGTTTTTGAAACTTCTCCTTTGTCATTGGTTTTATTCTTCCAGATCTGGGTCTATTTAAGAAGACATCCACCCAAAACCGTAGCTTGGATATAAAGTAATATCAACATGGTAAACTAACCATGGGTGAATTGATAATCCCTTAGGTGTAGCTGTTCAATATGTGCAGTATTAATTGTAACTGTAGAGCTGTGTTTTCTCCTCTTGCAGTTGGATATGAAACGTTCTGAGATATGATCCTTAACTCTTCTGATGTGAAGATAGTGTGCATTGTAAATGGTCTTTGTTGGTCCCCTGAAGAAGTTCTTGGTGACTATGTATTATTGTTAGAAGAAAGAAACATGTTGGGCTAAACATAGCACTGGACTTAGGCACAGTGTCAGGAAGTGTCAGCAATTAAGAATGTATTCCAAGAAGAACTGTTTTTTGTGTAAAAGTATTCGACAACCATTTTTCTATTTTTGAGAGGCTAAAGTTACTGTCATTGACAGTGATTCTTTACTTATCAAACAACGCACTTTACAAGTTTTGTACTTTTTTGGTCTTAGATAACCTTTGAATATTTTGATTCATTTGTACAAATATTCATGATTGGTGTTTATGATATTTTTTGTATGGTATTTTAGATTCTAATTGTTAGTGTGATATTTTCTGATTAAATTTTATGTGTTTTTATTGATTGCATTAATATGTATTTTAATAAAAATGTAATGTATTATAATTATAACATGGTAATTTTGTTTCAGTTCTATATATGCTTTTGATGAACAGGGAATGTGTGATCCAGGACAAGAAGAGAAAACACAATGACCAGAATGTTCCTTAGTCTTTGAGTGTCCTTAGTGTTCTATGGGGGCTGTACCCTCGAGTCTGTAAAATACCCCTCGTCTCTTTTGTAGTTGTTGGTTAGACATGAGAAAACAAAGCGACATCCAGTGACAGATTACTGTGAGGGATTCATAGATTGAGCACAGAAATCCGGATTACTAGAAAAGAAGGAGAATATAATGGGAGCGTTGTCTGCAAAGAGGCAAAATGAGAATCCAAAGGAAGAGACACATTTTCTGAAAGAGGGTGATTCGAAGAAGAAGAGTAGAGGGCTGAGAATGGTGCCTTTGGGAATCATGAAAGGGAGAGAGATAGGATCAAAGGTGGCTGTGTTCCAAGAGATTGACACAGAACAATTTGAAATGCGGGAAGTATTTCAGTAGAGAGTGGTGTGCCAAATTTCAAGGGTGGTGAGTGTCTGAAGGAGAGAGGGGTGGTCCACAGGATCAAAGGCAGCAGGCAGGTTTGAGATAGGGCAGAGTTTGCAATGGTGAGCAGATGTCAAGAAATGTGAGACTCGGGAAAGGACTGTTTCCTTAGAATGTCGGCAGCGGAAATGGACTGGAGCAGGTCACCAAAGTCATTGTTATCTAGGTAGGTGGAGAACTGGTTGAAAATGAACTGTTCCAGGATTTTAAAATAGTAAAGGAGAAGAGGTGAAGGTCATTAGTTAGCAGGATTGTTGGTGTCTGCCAAAAGCTTCTTGGTGACTGGTAAGACAGTAGCTGCATTAAAGCAGCAAGGACATATCGCAGGAGAGACAGGTTTTAAAGAGGGAGGGTTGGTAGGAGCAGCCAAGGGGTTCATTCCTTGAACACCTGTGGGGCATATTTGTCAACAGGGGTGGATGATGTGTTTGCTCTCCATAGGATGGGTGCAAGGTCAGTGGGAAAAGATGGAGAGAAGGAGCATAGGTTATACATTGTGGCAGGGGTGTTGTTAGGTCTGGAAAGGATCAGGGGCTAAACTAATGTCGGGATTGGCGGGACTTGGGGCTAACCATAGGCTTTTGGTTGTAGCCCCTGAGCTTCTATCCAGGGCTACAACCAAAAGACCTGGGGCTACAGCCCCCTCAGCCTCTCCCTAACAACGCCTCTGGATTGTGGGCATAGTAGGGGAGAAGAAAGAACTGGGGGATAGGAGAGGAGGGTTGGGGGAGAGTTACAGATTGTAAAGACTTTGGAAGATATGTAGTGAAAAAAGCCTTTAGCCATGAGTATAGAGGAGATTGAAGGTGTGGCGATTTAGAATGTGTTGGGAGAGAAATTGTGGGGTGAGTGTACAACAGGGGCATTGCTAGGTTAGGGTGGGCGGAGCTATAGCCAGGTCTTTTGATTCTAGCCCCAGATAGAAGCTCAGGGGCTACAACCAAAAGGATAGCTAACCCAGACCTAGCAACACCACTGGCATAAAGAGTAATACAAGATTAGCGAATTGGGTCAATTTATCAGAGTCATAGTAAAGCTACAGAGGCTTTTCTTTTAGGCAAGGAGAAAAGGGAGTGAAGGGCTCAATTGCCACTTACAAAGGAGATGTTACACGTCCATCTTGAGTAGGTGGATCAGAGTGAATGTACTGGGTGGGTGGTGGCAAGAATGGTTTGGGGTGAAGGTTCAGTAGGTCTGGCGTTTCTCAAAGGGGTGCTATGGGTCGGGTTAAACTCTAAGGGCCCAATTCATGGCATTTTTTGCACGGTTCAAAGTGACTTCTTTTCACTGCTGAAAGGTGACTTTTCACTGCGGGCACAGTCCCTGATTCATGGAACTGTGCAAAGTGTATTTTTGCAGTGCAAAGTCAGTGCAACGTCATTCTGTACTGCAAAGATTACTTTGTAATGACTTTGCACTTTCTAAGCACTGTAAAAAACACTTTGCACAGTTCTATGGATCAAGGTTTGTGTCGGCAGTGCAAAGTCATTTTTCAGCAGGGCAAATTCACTTTGAACCGTGCAAAACAATTCCATGAATCAGGCCCTTAACCAGGGACGTCATTTGGGGGTCGCCCTTGCTATCCCTGTGGTCTCCCTTGCTACCCCTTTTTTCTAAATGTATGCTTCTGAGCAGTGGCAAGTACCATGTGCCTCTTTGTGTCTGGAGTGGCAGGCTTTCTTGTTCAGGCCTCTTGGCCTCTCAGAAAAAAAACAAAAAAAACAGGGGTTCCACATGTGATCAGTGACCCTAAATAAGAAAGAATAGGAATAAGAAATAATGTGTCTTTCTGGAATTCTATACAGTAATTGCTAGACTCAAAGATTTATTTCAGGCACACCTCAGGATGTAAGTCACTGATTCAGTCTGTTATTAAACACCAGAACTCAGCCTTTCATCCTTTGAGGTCGATTAATGAGTACGAACACAGGTTGAGTGATATTGGGGGTCATTCCGAGGTTGGAGGTAAGGGATTACCGGCGCCTGTAAGGGCACCGATGGCGGTAATCCCTTACCTCTGTATTCCGAGTTCCCTTTGCGGGTCCCTCTTTACCTCCTGCTTTTAGCAGGAGTAAATTACGGGACCCGCAAAGTGACCTTGGAGTAAATTACGGCACCGTAATTTACGGTGCCGTAATTACCTCCTTCTCCATTCCCATTGAGCCCTATGGGGGCAGAAATGGGGATGGGGAAGGGCTATGGTGAATGGGGAATTACCGGTCCATCCAACCTTGGAATGGACCGGAAATTACTCCATTCACCATGCCGGTATTCCATGGAGTAAATAGCTCCATGGTTGCCAACCATGGAGCTATTTACTCCATGGTGTAGTCCTAATTTGGAATGAGGGCCATTGTATGTACATTTGTAGTATATAAAGCCATGCTTGCCAGCCCTACCGATTTAGGCGGTATGATACCGCTTTTCAAGCAGTCCTACCGCCTACCGATTTAGTGGCAACAAATACTGATTTTTGGAGAGAAAAAAAATATATATTTTTTTGGGCCTGGATTTAGCAGCCTGTTCAGCCATGTTGCAGGGTGCGCAAGTACACATAATCCGAGGAACGTTCTTCAGTGGGGATGTGTCCAAGCTGCTGCTTTTATAATGGTGTGTTCTTACTGGCAGCAGTTAGCAGACCAGTGCGCCAGTGCACCCTCCCCAGACTGTCAGAGGTGCCCGTGAGATCCGCTCCAGCACTTCTGGACATCAACAGCCACATGGTTCACCATACCTCAGCTCCCCGGTGCCAGTCATCTACATGGTGGGGCGAGCCGCTGAAGCAATGGCAAGCCACTCCTTCTAATGTGTTCTGGCTTGTGAGATTGCGCCAGGAGTCCGGGGGGAAACTGCACGTTTGAGCCCCACCCTGCGCAAGTCTCGCCACTTCTCCAGCCTGCAAGTGCAATATGCTATTTCGTCAGCATAGCTGCACAACGCACCGCCTCTCTCTCCAGCACCTGCTACATACTTGCCAACCCTACCGATTTAGGCGGTAGCATACTGCTTTTTAAGCAGTCCTACCGCCTACTGATTTAGTGGCAACAAATACTGATTTTTTCAATATATTTGAAACTAAGATTCCTGCAGATTTTTGGTCACAGAATGTTGGCATGTATGTAAAGCGCTTCAGCGTAAGTGCTATATAATACCACATCATTATCATTTGGCCTTGGACGTCTGCTTACATTCACAGTAATTTGGTAATAGGGCCCTACACACACTGATATTAACGATACATATGGTGATCCATTCTTGTATGAAATATATATCACATTATAGTGATATTGTAACCATATTTTTCATAGTGTACTTAGGAACAATGCTATGTGATGCCACTTCCTGTTTTGTCAAGGGGTGAAAGGTTGTGTTCCATCACTTCCTGTGATGTCACTTCAGGGTGTGGTCAAATGACATCACAGGTAGGTCAAGGGTCGTGTGATGTCACTTCCGCTAGCCCAGGCATTTAGGTGAAATGACGTCCCTGCCTAAAACTCAGAGAATGCCTGTTCGATTCGATTTGTATAATGTGCATATGAATAAATGCAAGCATGTAAGCCTGCATATATGCATTTATTAATGTGTTATGGGTGTAGGAATGTATGTGTGTGCCTTTATGTAATTTACAAATGTAGTGATGTTACTAAGTTCTTATGGTGTCTTAATTGGGACATGCCTCTTCAGAACCAAGTCAAAATCCGAAGTTATGGGCATGACCATATTTAATATAAATGGCGATCCTTTGGCTTCAAAATGTTGATGTTAACAGTTTGGACACGTGCACTGCTCTTTGGGCTGTGCCACTTCTAATGTTACTATTTTGGGACAGGCAGACGGCGAGAGAAGACACTTTAATGACTGTCTCCAATTTCCGAAGTGAAGAAAATCCGAGTGACATTTGTTCTGTGAGCAAACCGTAAATCACCAACTATCCGCAATCTGCAAGTTTGCCAGAATGAAGATAAGAACCATTTCCGTGGAGAAAGCGCGGGAAGAGGAGGAACAGCTGGATGCCTTCGCCCTCTCCGGGATCTAACCCAGATCAGGTTCCGTTCCACTGCTGCCAGCAGGCGCCCTGCAGAAGGCTCCCTTCCCGTCTCATGCCAAGGTGTGAACGCCGCCACTCGCGCGGCCCCTCGCCATCTGCTCCAACACTCCACTCCGTTTGCTTACGAGTAAACAGACAGGGCACCAAAAGCTGCATATGCCGTGCAATGTTGCTAATTGCATTTTTTTTCCAGAAAAATTATCAGTCTGTTGCTCAGGCTATTAATCTCGCTTCTTCGCCAATTGCTTGTGTTTCAACAATCCAAATGAAACATTTAGATGCATATATGTAATGCGTGCGTTTACGTTGGATGGGACTAGGGCCCTGCTCCTCTAATGCTTAAAAAAACAACAACAAAAAACAGATCGCCTACTTTTTTTGTTCACTAGCAAACAACCCAAGAGAATACCGAGAGCTTGCAAGCACTCCCCTCCCCCACCCCCAACATGTGTTTCATTTATTTACGTCCCAGACTGAGGAGACTGAACACATTCATCAACATATTGAAATGGTGGGCGTGGAGGACCAAGTGAGATCTGCTGTGTTACTGGAATATATACTTTTTAAAAACAAGAAAAGCTGTTCTATAACGTTGGCAATGCGAATGATGTGTTAAAAGTACTATACTGGGGTTATTAAGCAATTCGTTAATATACAAACAAAGTCGATTATAATAAAAGTTAAATGATAACTCGCACTCTTCGCAAGACTCACTTTATGCAGCAATGATATTTTAAGTGACTGTTTCTAAGTAATGCTGTAATGCGACTTAAGGTTTCATTTTAATGTGTTCACAATGTTTTAAAGTGTGTTCAGATATTGTACGAACAGCTTTCTGTGAAGTTTAATTTACGATGTACATATATTTTGCAGGTCGAAGGCAGCGAGCCTATAATTATGGTTAAGTTGGGCTCCGCATAGGAAGAGCACTTCCTGGGTTGCTTATAACTGTAATGCTGACCATATGAATGCTGCACATATAGAAGGGGGGCAGTGTTATAAGGAGGACCCCCAAAACCTGTGGTTTATCTTTCATTCTCATTAGACCCCTTTGGTCACAGAGCTGGATGGATTTGTGTCAAATGTTTGGTGGACGGGACATCTGATCTCTTAACCCTTTGTGGTTTGGTGCGAAACTATCCACTGGTTTCTTTTAAACGTGCTCAAAAGTAGCCAAATAATGGTTAGCTAAATCAAGGTTCACACTGGACACACACCCTTTGGCTACCTGATAGATTGCTTTGGATCTGGGACCGTGTACTCTGTTCTCCGGAGGAGAGGCATTCCAGTTTGTGGCAAGTGATGACATTTTTTGAGAGGGTGACTGTAAAGACTGAAAGGGGGGATCTGTATTTCTGCCCCCTATGCAGTTGGGGTAGGGGAACAGAGTACCCCAGCCAGGGTTGTCTAATGGTAGCAATGGACGAGCAACCAAGGCTGAGACTCAAGGGATGTGATGCAGGCTGTTTCTTAGGTACAGTGAATCCCCAAGCTCCCCACAATGGAATGTCCACACACTATGTTACGTGCTAACACAAGTCTTGTATATAAAATAAGGTTCAAGTAAATATATACATCAATAAATGACACACTTTGTACTCAAGTAACACTATCCGAATACTAATAAATATATACACATCTATCTGGTATCACAATATTCTTTAGATTGAATTTAGAATGCACCAACTGCTGACAGATATTAAAAAGCATAGGAATTATAAAGCATTGCATAATTGCGTAGACATTACTTTAGAATGGCTGGTTAGATTAGGAACATTGGCAGATTGCTTTCTTTAAAGTAGCTAGGCAATACTGTGTGAGGATCCCCCCACCTGGGCAACCTGTAAGGGATACGTTAAGGTGTTCTTTATCTTGTATATGAAGAACACTATGTCACTATAAAATAAAGGTGGGACGACCATGCTCTTGGATCTTTTATGGTGGATTGGTTTATGGTCGGTGGTCTGGGGTCACATGGTATCTTGGAATTCAGGGGTCTTGGGACTCTGGCAGTTGTAGGGGCTATAAGTCGTGGTTGGCTCGTTGGGGGTTGGAGGCCTGCTTTGGCCTGTGTGTGATAACACATACACCAAGGTGCCCAGTGCTGTCTCGTGGCCTTGCAGGGCACATTCTTTCTACAACACACATATTGACAAAAAATTTAGAACAAAGAAGAGTTTCTGTAGAGACGATGCTAAGTAAAATAGGACACAAGCGACACCTATGAGGACAGAATCAGCATCCCTAGCCACCTCCAGCCAACAACCTCACTCGCCCCATAATTGCTACCAGGCAGCATACCTGTATAAAGTTGTGTGAATGTGGGCACTGGCCATACTTAAACTAAGTCATGGGCATTGGCATGGGCATTGACCGTATGGAGTTATGAATGAAGACAGATGCCGCCCGAGGACTTAATTGCAAGCATTAGCATGTGCCACGTTTCAAAGGTGCTATGAGCGATAGCATGCATAAACAGCTGAATAAGTTGATGAATGCCAACCACCCTCCACATATGGATGGAGTAGCCTTGGCTAGTCGTCGCCACGCACCGACTTGATTGGGAATGCTCTCTAGGCCAGATTTGAAGTGATACACAAACACCCTCCTGCCCCGCATACAGACAGGTGTCACGTAGGTGGCCGAGGCCGAACTTGGGTAAGGTTATGAATGTGAGTGGATGCCGTGTGTGAAATGGACTGTAAGTATCGGACGGCACAGATCAGGACAGAGAGGCAGAGCCGCTCCTGCACCCCTCATGGAGACAATACAGAAATATAGCACTGCAGTTCCAGACAGCAATGTCAATTAACCAATCCACTAACAATTTCACCCCTCTGCATACACCCCTCAAACTCTAACCAAACATAACCACAAACCTACAACAAAACAATCCGTACAAACTTCAATACACTGCAACAACAAAACAAACCACTCAGAGACTCGTACAACAGCACACAAGGACTACCGATCGAAAACACCCCAAGCGCAGCCAACGGACCCACCGGGCTGAAGCCGCCAACAGCACATCACTGCTCTCTTGCACTTTTCCAACTTATTCCCACTAACTCATCCCCCCTTCCCCTTTCTTTCAGAGCCGCCAGTACACCAGGGGACCACTCCGGTGGTGATAGTACGCAGTACAAATATCTTTTAACATTAACATTAACAGTATACTGCAGCCCAGTCCATAGATGTTCAATAATGTTCTGCTTCTTTTGCTACAGGACCCACTACCACAAAGTACCTGGGAAACCACAGGGGAACAAGACCTGAGACTAATCTGGGAACCCTGCATGTTTCCTGAGGATGGAAGATGATCTTCCTCTTCAAAGTATCTGGTGCCTTGGCTGGCAAAGTGGTGGAGTTTCTTGGTTTTACTGGACGAGCCTCCTTGAGGGTGGACCCTCCTTGGAACAAGGAGTCTCTGGGATGTTGGTGTCAAGAGGAAGTAGGGTACCGAGTAATGTCAGAAAGGCAGCACTTTCGGTCTTTGCATTGGTCTCCATTGGTGGCTGGTTACTCCGGCTGTGGATGGCCCATAACAATGGCTAAACTTGCTGTAAACCTCGGCAAGGCTTGGCTGAAAAAGATAACACCCTTCGTGCCCTTTGATGACTTTTGGTAACAACAGGTGCAGTGTCAGGTTTCGCAATTCTGTGGTTTACTGGCCTGGAAATGACCACTGGACTGGACTGTGGACCCTCACCAAGTCTGGACACTCGGGCCATCTTCTTTGGATTTTGGTGGAGGAAAACAAACCAGCGACCACTCCACTGCAGGCAGCAACCCAGGACCATCTCTGGTGTGGACAAGTTGACAGATGTCATGGCAGGGATGCCCCTTGGAGGATTCTTCAAAGATTTGCAGCTCTGGGTGTCAAGCAGCATTATGCCAGGCTAACCCCTCTTCTGGGTGATACTGAGCAACTTGGCTTCCAGGGACGTCATGTCACCAAAATGCCAGGTGTAGTGGAAGTGAAATCACATGACCCTTGACCTCTGATGACATCACCAGAAGTGATGTAATTTAAGCCCACCCGAAGTTACATCATGGGAGACGATGGAACACAACCTTTTACTCCTTGACAAAACAGGAAGTGACATCACATAGCATTGTTCCTAGGTGAAAAATATGGTGAGAATATCACTGTAACGTGATAACATTTCATACAAGAATGGATCACCATATGTATCAGCAGAAAAAAAAACTGCTATAACTGCAACTTGTGGAAAGCAAAATACATAATTCGAAATGGATGCTCATTCTACTCTAAGGGGCCGATTCATGGAACAAACGTGCGCCCAAAATCTTCGCGCAAGCAGGCGCAAGCAGGCGCAAGCAGGCGCAAGCGGAAAAAAACAGGCGCACGCGTGCGATTCATGGAAGTCCCTGCGCGTGTTTACCTCGGGATGTGCGCCAAACCCGTGCATGGCGCACACGTCACTGCAACATCCCGAAAGACGTGCACGACGCGCACAGTGAAAGCGCACAACCTCGGCGCATACACTAGAAAGTGGGCGGAACACGGGGCGTAACGCGCGGAATGGGGAACAACTCGCGAAAACAAGGGAGTAACTGAGGATGTACTGCAGGGAAGCAGACGAAACGCCCACACGCAACCGAACCACACGTATTCATGGAATCCAATAGGGCAAAGCCACGCACAGCGAAAGACACGCACAAGCCGAAACACGTCCGCCACACGAAGGCAGGCGGTAGCGTCCCTGCGCATTACAAAAGTGACAACATACAGCAATTGGGCCTGTACGAGCGGGGCACGTGTATATCGGGAGTTTGCGTGAAGTTTTTCACGCGATCGGGCCTGGGGGAGCGGGCTAAGTGTATTTCAGGGGTTCGCGTGAACTTTTATACGCGATCGGGCCTGGGGGAGCGGGCTACGTGTATTTCAGGGGTTCGCGTGAAGTTTCTCACGCGATCGGGCCTGGGGGAGCGGGCTACGTGTATTTCAGGGGTTCGCGTGAACTTTCTCACGCGATCGGGCCTGGGGGAGCGGGCTATGTGTATTTCAGGGGTTCGCGTGAACTTTTTCACGCGATCGGGCCTGGGGGAGCGGGCTACGTGTATTTCAGGGGTTCGCGTGAAGTTTCTCACGCGATCGGGCCTGGGGGAGCGGGCTACGTGTATTTCAGGGGTTCGCGTGAAGTTTCTCACGCGATCGGGCCTGGGGGAGCGGGCTACGTGTATTTCAGGGGTTCGCGTGAAGTTTCTCACGCGATCGGGCCTGGGGGAGCGGGCTACGTGTATTTCAGGGGTTCGCATGAACTCTTTCACGCGATCGGGCCTGGGGGAGCGGGGTACCACTCACCGTCTGCCTTGCGTGTAGAAGAACGCGTAGCCAACACCCGCTGTGAAGTAATAGCGTGTGAACCCCAACGGATGGAAAACACACGCACCGCACGAAAAGCACGTACAGAACATAAAGGCACGCGGGATATCCAAGCCCTGCCAGGGCAACGCCCGTGCGCAAAACGTCACAGACGCGCTTACGCTGTAAGGGCCTTTGGTCCAATGAAATCGCGTACGCGTGCTGACGCGCTTACGCGCTAAGGGCCTTTCCTCGATTTTCACGCTGACGTGCAGGATTTTCACGTGCCAAATCACTCCGTATCAAGCTGGCCACGCGAAAACACACGGAAGACCACGCCCCTGCCCAGAAGGCCGAATTACTGCCCCCCAGTGCCCCGAGCAGCCTCCCACGTGCCATCTGCTGCTGCCTGCCTGCCTGCCTGCCTGCTGCCACCGTGCCCTGCCATTTGGTGCCTGCACATCAGCCATCTGCAGGTGTCCAGTTGCTGTGTCCACCCCTGCTGGAACAGAAGACTCCCGACTCGGATAACATCGCTCCACAGCCCAGCCCCAGGACCCAGTTGCCCACCCACTCCTGCCCCTGGGGTTGCCATGTCGGGCACATCAACATCTGGCACCAATGGCAACCCCCGGCCAGAGGGGCAGAGGGGCACCAGCTTCACTGCCACCGAAGTTGGTGTCCTGGTGGAGCAAGTCCTGGGGAAGTATGATGCCCTCTTCGGATCGTCCCGCGCCAACAAGGAAGGACGGGAGAGGATCTGGGCCGACTGTGTGGTTGCCATCAACGCGGAGGGGGTGGCAACCCGCACCATCCAGAAGGTCAAGAAGCGCTGGGAAGACTTGAGGTCCAGGACCCTCATAAAGGCCCGGCGCCTCGTGGAGGGGGGCCGGAGCCGCATGAGTTCCATCCAGATGTGGGTACTGGAACGCGTACACCCAGCGCTCCATGCCCAGGTCCTTGAGAGGGAGACCCGTCTGGAGTTAAGCGGTAAGTGGCCAAGCATTGCTGTGTGAGACAGGGCATGTTGCAGTGTGCTGGTTGTCTGATACTTGCCTGTATGTGTGACATAGGCCATGTACGCATGTATGTGTGCAGGGACATCATGGTAATGCATGTGCGATCAGCAATGTGTGAACCGCACGGTCGTTGCATGTGTTTAAATGCGACATGGGGAGCCCTATGCAGATTGTACATATGAGAGCATGGCAGTCTCTGTTCCTGGACATGGGTGGAGGTGAGGGATTGGTGCTGATGCCAGGTACATATATGGTATCCATGTCTGTGTGCCTGACCTGCGTGTCTGTGACTTGTGAATGCCATGGATGCATGACATATGTCTGTGACAATGTACAGATTCACTGTTGCAGCCTAGTCATCCTTGTATCCACTGTGATTGGGGTGTACGGGGCCAGATGGATGTGACTGAGGTGAAGTGTGTGCATGTGATAGGCATGACCCATGATGCATGTGAGTACCATTACATTGTATGTTTCGAGAGTCCATTGGACATGTATGGAAATGTCCATGGCATGCACCATGACTGTCACTGTGTGTGTTTTGCCTGGACTGACACATGTGTTGTGGAGGGACATGATGGAAGTGTACTTTGACAGTGGCACTCATCTGCTATTGCTTCCTGTCTAGGGGACCATTGTACAGTACCCTGATGCTTGTGTTCTATGTCTCCCTCTACGCAGCGGCTAGTGAAGAAGAGGGCGGAGACGGCGCTGTGGAGCAAGGCGGTGGGGATGCCCCCACGGCTGCAGCGGAAGGGGTGGGTGAGCCCCCACAGGGGCCTCCTACGACGGAAGACGGTGAGGAGCCATCCAGGTTGGTGGTTTCCACAGAGGAGGAGGAGGCCGCCACTGAGGCGCACATGGGGCCTGGTGGGGGCATCCCTGCTGGAGGGGCCTGTGCATGTCACTGTCCCTGACCCTGTGGGTGCACCACCATGCACCAGCAGGGATGCCCCGTCCCAGGCCCGTCCGCAGGTAGAGGGGATGTCCATGTCATCTGACTCCCCTCCACCTGCGGACGAGGGGACCCCTGGCCGTATGGAGAAGGTCCTGATTGGGGTCGCGATGCGCACGGCTGTGATTCGTGATGCCGTGCGTGCTTCCCAGGAGGAGCACGCACGTCATCACGAAGAGCACCGTGCCGACGTGGCCCAATTGGGATCGTCCATGTTGGGGGGTTTCCTGCATGTGTCGGCCAATCTGGCGGCCCTCTCCTCCTCTGTCGAGACTATACGCCAGTCGTTCTCCTTGCCGTCTTCCGGCCCAGATGCCACCAGGGCCCCCTGTGGACCTGCCCTGACCAATGCAGCCAGTTCGGTGGGGATCCCATCCCTGCCACAGTCGGGAGTCAGAGGTCCAGCAGGGGTGGACACACCAGCAACTGGACCCCAGCAGATGGAGGATGTGACGGCATCATCGGGCAGGGCACGTGCACAACGGCGTCGGTGGTTTCCATCAGCCTGGATGCCGTCGTGCTGGCACAGGCAGTTGCGTCGGAGGCAGCAGCAGGCTCAACGTGGGAGGCATCATGGCTCGGGGCCATCAACATCAGGGGTGCAGGCATCGGCCGGAGGGCAGGAGAACCCTGGAATGGGAGTGGCTTCCGTGTGGGAGCGTTTGTGCCAGCAGATAGGTGCGGAGCGGCAGCGGGCAGAGGAGGAACGGCTCACAATGGTCAGGGCGGAGGACTCCATGCGGAGGGCGCTGAGGCGGGCTGAGTGCTTCGAGGGTCTTCGCAGGGAGTTGGAGCTGGACACTGCATTATCCCTGCGGGACCTCGGGGCCAGGGAACATGCCCGCCTCCAAGCCATTGAACGGGAGTTCGATGATGCCCTGGCCCATGACAACAACCAGTGAGCCGTCGGACTAATCCGCTGCCTTTGTATATAGTTATATAGTTAGTGGTAGGTTTCCTTTAAATTATTTTTTTTTAATTTGGTTGCGATTGGACAATGCGCCACTTTTTTGTATATAGTTCAGTTTTTAGTTAGTTGACATAGTTAGGTTTCATTTGGTTGGGCTCATGGACCCGGGATTGTCTTGTAAATAGTTCTTCTATGGATTTTTTGATTTTTTTGATTTTTTTCATGGACATTCATCTTCTTTTTGTTGTTTTGCTTTGTGGTTTTTCTCATTTCATTTCCATTCTAGTTGATTTTCAATACATTTTTATTTTCATCCTTCAATGTGTCGTATCATCTCATTACTTTCATGCATGTTTTAACATTCACTTGCAGCCATTGTGTGTGACAGACGTGTTCATTTGCATTATTTACATTGGGTGTGTAACATGTAATTGCCTTTGATATGTGGGTGGATGTGATAGTTGGTTGGGCCTTTTGGCAGGGGAGGATGGCCATTACGGACATGATTGGGGATTGTTGGGACCCAGGTGCAGGGGGGAATGGATGGGACATGGGCGAGGGCCTGCTGGCAGGTGCCCCACAGTGCTGGGGGGTGGGGGTGCAAGGGGACATGAGTTGGACATGGGTGGGGGCCTGCTGGCAGGTGCCCCACAGTGCTGGGGGGTGGGGGTGGTGGGGGACATGAGTTGGACATGGGTGGGGGCCTGCTGGCAGGTGCCCCACAGTGCTGGGGGGTGGAGGTGCAAGGGGACATGAGTTGGACATGGGTGGGGGCCTGCTGGCAGGTGCCCCACAGTGCTGGGGGGTGGGGGTGGTGGGGGACATGAGTTGGACATGGGTGGGGGCCTGCTGGCAGGTGCCCCACAGTGCTGGGGGGTGGGGGTGCAAGGGGACATGAGTTGGACATGGGTGGGGGCCTGCTGGCAGGTGCCCCACAGTGCTGGGGGTGGGGGTGGTGGGGGACATGAGTTGGACATGGGTGGGGGCCTGCTGGCAGGTGCCCCACAGTGCTGGGGGGTGGGGGTGGTGGGGGACATGAGTTGGACATGGGTGGGGGCCTGCTGGCAGGTGCCCCACAGTGCTGGGGGTGGGGGTGCAAGGGGACATGAGTTGGACATGGGTGGGGGCCTGCTGGCAGGTGCCCCACAGTGCTGGGCGGTGGGGGTGCAAGGGGACATGAGTTGGTGTTCATTAGTTCAAGGAGACATGTGCCTTTGCTGGGGGGCATGCCCATGTTGGGTGGGCTGCCTGCGGGACATGACCAGGGATGCAGTGTAGTCCCCTGTGGTGTGGGCTGCCTGCAGGGGCCGTGGAGGGTGTACAGGGAACACCTGGGAGGACCCACACTGTCAAATCACATGTAGGACTCCCCGGCACCCCTGAAATACACGTACCCTGCTGAAATCGCGTGTAAAACTTTCCGCGCACCCCTGAAATACACCCGCCCAGGCCATTCGCGTGTGGAACCTCCCGCGCACCCCTGAAATACACGCGCCCAGGCCAATCGCGTGTGGAACTTCCCGCGCACCCCTGAAATACACGCGTCCAGGCCATTCGCGTGTGGAACTTCCCGCGCACCCCTGAAATACACGCGCCCAGGCTATTCGCGTGTGGAACTTCCCGCGCACCCCTGAAATACACGCGCCCAGGCCAATCGCGTGTGGAACTTCCCGCGCACCCCTGAAATACACGCGCCCAGGCCAATCGCGTGTGGAACTTCCCGCGCACCCCTGAAATACACGCGCCCAGGCCATTCGCTTGTGGAACTTCCCGCGCACCCCTGAAATACACGCGCCCAGGCTATTCGCGTGTGGAACTTCCCGCGCACCCCTGAGATACACGCGCCCAGGCCAATCGCGTGTGGAACTTCCCGCGCACCCCTGAAATACACGTACCCTGCTGATATCGCGTGTGGAACTTCACGCGCACCCTGAAATACACGTACCCTGCTGATATCGCGTGTGGAACTTCACGCGCACCCCGAAATACACGTACCCTGATGGAATCGCGTGTGGAACTTCCCACGCACCCCTGAAATACGCGTACCCTGCTCGCACAGGGCCAATCGCGTGAGGTACTTCCCGCGCACCCCAGTGATACACGTAGCCCGCTTGCTGTGCTGGTACAGGGTTAGCGCAGCCCTTTGCGCTGGATTGGGTATGTTGATGGCTTTTCCCTGCGCGGGAGGGGTTCTTGGGGGCGTAACTGGCGCTGCTGCAGGGTCGCTGCGCCACTGTGCTCCACGGCTGGTTTTGGTGGCTGGAATCCATGAATACGCTCTGCGCGGAAATGGATTTCAGCGCACGCGGCTGGCGCAGGGATTCGCACGCGCACACTGTGCGCCAGCCGCGTGCGCCACTTGTGCGCTGAATTCTATGAATTACCCCCTATATGCCTGTTGGAGGATTTTGTCTGCATTGTGAATTTGAGGTATTTAAGAACAGACTAGATCAGTGACTCACCCCCTGACCTGTACCTGAAATAAACCTTTAAGGCAAACAAAACCAAGAGGCCTCCAGTGTTTGAATCCATTGATTCCTATGTCAGGGCATGGGTATCCCAAACATTGAGAATACCTAGAGCCACATTCACATCAGCATGTAGCTGCCAACAGCCCAAACCCTGCTCTAGGGGCAACACATCTGCCCAAAAACATACAATAGGGGTACAGGGTTTTACGTGTGCCCATGGGTGCCCTAAGGGTTGTCCATGGGTACTGGTCACCAAGAACAAAATGAAAAACTCCACTGCCTGGGGGCCAGACTGAAGTTGAAGGAGGTATAGTACAAGGACAAGGATATGGATGGAGGCCCTGTTCACTCCAATGCATTTGCATTTGCAGCGGTTTGACGTTTTCAACCTTCATTTTCAAAAGCCGCTTTAAGGGTTTGTGGTCAGTTTCGACCTTGAAGGTAGACCCAGTAAGGTAAGGTCTGAAACGCCTAAGGTTCCAAACTATAGTAAAACATTACTTTTCAACAGTGGCCCACCTTAGTTCTCTAACTTTCAGTCACCTACGATGAAGATAATGGGATGTTCTCTCCCTTTTTGTCGAACTGTGACAAGGCTGATCTCATTCCTGTGTCACTGGCATCAGTTTGTACAATACAGGGTTTTCTGTAGTCAGGAGCCCATAACACAGGTGCTACACAGAGACTTTCCTACTAGCCATCAAAGGCCCTCTGACAGTCTTCAGTCCAATTAACCGTCTTAGTTTGCTTGAGTGATGTCAGAGCTGTCAGAGGGGCAGCAATGGTGCCATGATCTGCCATTAACTTTCTGTAGTACCCAGTGAGGCCCAAAAAACCTCTCACCTGGTTATGAGTATTAAGAGTCTCCCAGTCCTGTACATTCTGTAATTATAATTATAATTGTGTGCCTCGCTTGGGAGAGGTTGGATTTGACCTCCTCCTACATCATGACCAATATAAGTGACCGTCCCCTGGACTATCTGGCACTTAGTGGCTTTGATTTTGTGGCTGAGCCTTTTCATGGCCTGCAACACCTTATCCAAATGAGTCAAATGCTCTACCTAAGTGGAACTGTAGACAGAAATGTCATCTAGATAGGCCACACAGAAGGCCTCTAGTCCACTGAAGGCATGATCGACTAGACTTTGGAAGGAATCTGGGGCATTCTTTAAACCAAAAGTCATGACTCTAAACTGGTAGAGCCCCTCAGGGGTTGAGATAGCTGTTGTCTCCTTGCCCGGTCAGCCAGAGCTATTTCGCAAGAGCCTAATGTGTGGGGAAAGGTACATACAAACTTGGCAGCACCTATGGTCTCCACAAGATCATCAGCCCTGGGCAATGGGTGAGCATCAGTCTTTGTGACTTCATTGACTCCTCTGTAGTACACACGGACCCTCCAGTACATTATGCCAGCGTGGGAACTGGACTTGGGGAAAAGGACCCCAGGGCTGGACAATGGACTGGTTGAGATCTAAAATATTGGCGACTTCTGCCTGGATGTGGTCGTGCCGGACATCCTCTATCATCTTCTCTTGACAGTTACACTGTCACCTGTGTCAAAGTAATGCCTACACCATGGGGTGATGCCTGGTGTCAGTGAAATGAGAGGGGTATACTGCTGGCACAAAGCCCTGCAGGTCCTCTGCTGCTCTGAAGTCAGATCTGGAGAGAGATACACTCCCTCCACTGATCCATCCTGTGGGTTGCTATGCAGCAAGCTAGGAAGGGGCTTGTTCTTGTTAAGAAGGATTTCTGAACTCTGACCTGGAGGGGGAAAGGTTCAGAAGGCCAACCTAGTTTCTTGGAAAAGGGTAACCTCTGGACAAGCCAGACCAATCAGGGTAGCTATGGCAGGCGGTCAAGACTAAGGGCCTCATCACGACTTGGGCGGTAACGCCAGCAGTATTACCGCCAGCAGTATTAGCCCTACCGCCGAACTCCCCGGCGCTAATAGCGCCGGATCACGAGTTCGGCGGTAATGTTAATCCCCATTCCCCATTGAGCCCATTCGGGAATGCCCCATTCCCCATTGGGCTCAATGTAGAAATTGTGCGCTAATACCGCCGGCGGATTTCCCGCCGGCGGTATGAGCGCGAATTTTCAGCAGATTTCCCCGCAGCTATGAGCTGGGGCGAAATCCGCCGAAGTCCTGATTTGGCGGACCCTTAAATCCGGCGGTAATAGCGCTACCGCCAAACTCCCTGGCGCTAATAGCGCTGGATCACAAGTTCAGCGGTAATGTTAATCCCCATTCCCCATTGAGCCCATTCGGGAATGCCCCATTCCCAATTGGACTCAATGGGGAAATTTCGCGCTAATACCGCCGGCATATTTCCCGCCGGCGGTATGAGCGCGAATTTTCGGTGGATTTCCCCCCAGCTAAGAGCTGGGGCGAAATCCGCCGAAGTCCTGATTTGGCGGACCCTTAAATCCGGCTATAATAGCGCTACCGCCGGATTTAAGGGTTACCGCCAAAGTCGTGATGAGGCCCTAAATCTCAGGAGGGGTGAGGGTGACTGAAGGACCTCAATGAGCACACAGAGCAAGGACACTTACAAATTACTCCAGACAGGTGTTATATTAAAAATATAGACACATTTATTACAAGGCCTTTGTAACATAGACCATAGCAAAGAATAACAGTAACACTAAGTAAACCAATACATCACACTCAATACAATATATATACAAGACCATTGGGGTCCAAAGGGTTAAATGCACAAAATACGTTGACAACCTAGAGGGGAAGGAAACAGGCAGTGCAGGTGATCTTTAGACCCATTTCCACATCAATAAATCACCTAACTAAGAGGCAGTCCAAGCCCTACGAAGGGAGGAGCCTTTTTATCAATAGTACATGCACGCGCTTGTGCCAATGGGCAGGATAGGGTCCCTTCAAGGGTCTCTAGCAGCTCAGGAATGTGGATGAGACGATGCAGAACAAGTTCCCACTATTAAAAAAGGACCTCCACTTGAGGGCAGAGGCAGTTTGAGAATGCGGGATGGAGTCGCTATTTCGCAATAGCTGTGGAAAGGAAAGGGGCTCTCAGGGGCCACTCATGCATAAAAATGGGCTCCTACGCTAGGGGCCACCAGTTGGGGTAAAGACTACTCACCGGTCCTCGATGAAGGCATACCCAAATTTCACCAGTACAGTCCACTTCGCTGGCAGGTTCGAATGCGGCAAAAAGGGTATCCTGGCACCTTGTAGTTCCCAAAATACAGCGATGATTCCCAAACGGGACAGTGGCAATTTCTCTTCCTCGGGAGGACGAATCGACCCAGTTTCACTGCAGCAGGCTTAAGGGGCAAGAGGGTCACAAATGCAGCGAACTTGCACAGGTCGTTGCCCTGGCAGGGCAACACGGTAACCGCGTTTACTCTGGTCCTGGCACACTCGTCTCACTTCAGACCTGGGAATGCCAATTGTACAAAATTCGGTGTGACGGTGCCGTGGACACAGAGCTAGCAGTATACCAAGTTTCGAGGGTCTCCTAAAAATGGCAGCGGTAACAAAGCAAAGCAACTGGGGACACTGGTCAGTCCACTGGTT
This sequence comes from Ambystoma mexicanum, assembly GCF_040938575.1. Taxonomy (NCBI): domain Eukaryota; kingdom Metazoa; phylum Chordata; class Amphibia; order Caudata; family Ambystomatidae; genus Ambystoma; species Ambystoma mexicanum. The sequence goes on along the minus strand of NC_090941.1, from coordinate 456,774,423 downwards.
GGCCTTCAGAGAAAGCTTACTTGCAGGGCTTGGTGAAGGTGCCAAGAATCGTTATTCCCACTAATCCAATGGGTAGAAGCGTCTTTGCAGACCTTCTAGGATGCCCAGATGCAGAAGGGTTCCACGGGACGACAGCAGGCTCAGGGTGCCAAACCTTCCAGCGGGTCACTGGTGGTTCCTCGACTCGGCTTCATGTGGCAGGATACTTGGCTCCTATCCTTTGTTCGGTGTGAACTCAGGAGATCGACCTGGTAGTGGTGTTTTCAGCCTCCTCTTATCCAAAGTTCGTTCGCGCCAAAACAGAGAGGACCCAATGGGAGATCTGCTCACAAACACACACTCCATACGTGGACCAATCACGGACCACAGAGGTCCCAGGCATTCAGGGCACTACAGACTCTCTGGCACCCAGGATGTGTATTGGGATCAGACATCCCAGCCCACATCCTGGAGACACACACACAAGACATGCAGAAGCCCGCAAAAGCATTGGGTTTCACGGGAAAGTGCGTGACCAAATAAGGCCTGGCCTGGGTATGCTTGACTTGTGGAAGGTGAAGGGGCAAGATGGCCAAAGGACAGGACAAAGAATCATTTTGGAGCCAGGCCACCTATTTGTGCCAAACACAGTTAACACGGTTAGCATGGCAAGAAAGGGTTTCAAATAATGCGAAACAATAGCTGCCACCAGCCCTGTCCATGACACATCTGCACAGTTCATAAAAAGTCCAGTGAGAGTTTCTAGGGTCTTTGGAAATGACTAGAGACCCAAGTGTGCTGTATGGTAAGATACATTGCACACTTGTTACATGTTGCACAAAAGCTGCAAAATGAGGAAAGGACCAAGGGAAACAAAGTCTCCCTGTACTGACTGTCTTAAGGGAATGTCAGTTTCCCCATAAAAAGTGTGCAAAAGCCGAGAGGAGTGCAGCTGAAGGCTGGGCTTCTCTGGGAAAGTCAGTCAATGGTATCTAAACAGCAGCAAAAAGTTTGGGCATTGACACATGGAGGGAAAATTGCATACAATTATGAAACCTTTCCTAACAGTTCTCATCCTCCTCTTGCCCTGAAGCTAGCAGAAGCGTGGGACTTTCTCTCTTTTGTGTTATGACTTGAGCCTGTTAACATGGAACTCTACTCCAGGGAAATACATGTCAACCAGATAGTTGACTTCACCCATCTTGGAGATTATGCTGAATGGGCAAGTCCACTTATTTGTCAAAGCTTGAAGCCTGATGGGCTCCATCACAGGGATCTCCTGGCCAGGAGTCCAGTCCACTTGTGAGGCTGTAAGGTCATGCCAATACTTGTTCAGTTCTTGGCTAGCCTTGAGATTTGCTGATGCCTGACCCACCTTCTGTGCCATCCTCCTATTGAGGCCTAACACCTAGTCCCCCACTTGCTTGGCAGCACCTGGAGGTGTGGCTTCCAAACCTTCTCTAAGGAAAGGGACCCCCTCACTGTATGTCCAAAGAGGAGCACAAAAGGGCTGAGGCACCTCTCTATAGCCAAACATCAGGGTTAATAATAGAAGGTCCCATTTCCTTCTCAGTGGCTCTTCTATGCAGTAGCACCTTTGAGCGTTCTTATGCGCAGAATGGGATTACCATAATAAATTATCTCGGACCCAAATAACCAGACAGACTCAAGGAATATAACAAAATACTACTTTATTATCAGCTCAAACTAGGGAAACCTAGCGAGCAACAAATCGTAGCTCACACTCTCTCGATTACATTTTGTTTACACAAAGGTTTTATACCTCGATGTACGTCAGCTATGATGTAATCCTATGTGGTAAATAATAAAACCTATTGGCCAGAGGGATTGGTTAGGGTAATATATCTACTTATTGATTCGATAAGTGTTAGTAATATCGTTGGCTGCCCGTCATCTGGTAGGCATGCCTTCAACTAGACTGTCCCGGTGGTGGAGTCGTCATTGTGGTCAAGAAATCTCTCAGTTGCCAAATCAATGATTTCAATCACAAATTCACTTGTGAGCTACTTCTCATCAAGATTCAGGTCTCTCCTGAAAATTCTACATACTTTCTTATCACCTATCAGCTCCCTGGCTATGATACCAATCAATTTCTGGGTGACTTTGTGAAGACACTGCCAGACCGATCCCTAACCTACCCTAAAATAGTTATACTTGGCGATTTCAACCTTCACCCCAATAACGCCCTGTGATGATGGAAATGCATCGGAGGGACAGGGCCTCCGTATCCTTGTCCTTTTTCTGTTCTTATCGTGTGTTCTGTCGTGTTTTCCGCGCAGAAGTCCATGCGGGACTCCTGGCGGTGCAGCTCTCTCTTTTGGTTTGGTGAACAGACCCATGGGATACCCTTATGGCACCCATGGGTAGGGGTGCAACCCTGAGCCCCTAGTGTATGTTTTTGGGCACCCGTGGGTGGCCCACAGAGCCGGGTACGGGCTGGTGGCAGCTACATGCTGAATTTGACAGGTGCGCTGGGTATCCGCCATTTTGGGGTACCCCGGCCCTGCCATTGGAATCAGTTGATTCCTGATAGGAAACAAGATGGCCCCGGTGGCCTCTTGCTTTCTATCCCCTGAAACCTTGTTTTCCCAAAGTCCTGGGAAGCCCTGACTCTGTCCCTTCCCCCTGACTGGCTGTTGGGTGGAAGTTCCGTATATGGTGTTGTTGTGAAGGCCCAGCTAGACTTACTGGAGCCTTCCCGCTGACTGTATGTTGTGGGTACCTCCTGTGGGTGGGACCTGGGTGAATGGGGAGTGTGACCAATATGCACTCCGTGTTGTGGCTGTCTGGTTTCTGCCATGTGAGACAAAGACTGAGACAGCCCTGCCCGAAACTGGACTGAATGCAGTGTGTAGAGTTGAATGGCTGAGTACTTGTCTCAATCCACATTCCTGGTTGTGAGTGTCTGAGCGGGAGAAGAGTGGCCTGAATGCCCTGCGTGCCTGATTGGCTGACCGACTGCATGAATGCCCTTCTGTACGATTGGCTGCTGAGTGTGTGCCAGCAGTGTGGATGAGAGACCAAATAGTATATCTGGGGACCTCTCACCACTGGAAATTGTTCAGAAGCTGAAGTCCACTACGACGAGTAACTGGAGTAACTGACGCTTGACCTTGAGGCCCTGCTGGAAGAGAAGGATTGCCGTGGCTCTCCTTCACGATCTAAAGGCTGCTGTGTCTCCAAGGACTGACCCAGAGAGGACCTGGTAAGGCGCCCTCTTCCCGAGCTACGAGGGACCATCGTGCACAGCTGACCTTTGCCAACGCTCCCTGGTAGACAGACCTACGACAGGCTGCCGACCCGATACGGGGACTGCTGAGGAATCCCAAAGCGAAGCGCCCGGACTGTTGTCCGCCACTGTCGACGACCGCCGTCGCCGACCGGAGCCGCCGCGCTCCCGTTTGCCTAAGAACTTTAACTTGATCAACGGACGCTCTCGTCTGCATCGCCGTACCGTCTCCTGTGGGAGAAGGCCTGACCGTCGACGCGCCGAGGAATATCCACCGGTGGGTTTCCCGCCACCCAAAGGCCGCAGAGACGCCGACGACTCGACGCCCTTGCTGGGCCACAGTTCTTCTTCATCTCTTTGCGGTCCAGAACTATCGTCACCGAGGTGCCCCGCACGCCTCTTCCTTGCAGGACGCCAACGCTCTGTCGTCGACGAGCACCGCTCGGATCAAAGCCTGCTGCCTCATCGACGTCGTTCTACCCGGTTCACGGTCGGACGTTCGGCGCCCCGTGTCTCCCGCTTGAAAGGGGCGACATTCAAGAAGGGCCGCCGATTCCCCGACACCGAACCCCGAGTCCGCGACGCCTCTCGACGATCTGTGGCTCCTGCCTTAAAGGGAGTCACTCCAGAAGGATCGGTCGACGCCTCGCCGACGAACTCTACTCCACCAGGTACATTGGGGGGGTAAAACATTGTAGGAGAGAACGAGACTCTTGAACAATATATGGACTGGGCTTGTTTTATATATCGTTATTTTACAGGTTGCCCAGGTGGGGGGGATCTCCACTCAGAGCTGTGTCCAGTAGCGAGGACCAGTCGTCTGCCTATTGTTTCATCCGTCTGCTTTCTCTCTTCTCTCTATTGCTGGTTTCATTGCTATTGATCCGTGTGGCATTTTCACAGCCTTGTTGAATGCACTCTAATCGAATATTAGTGGTACCACTTTAGAATTGTAGATATTTACCATTGTTGATTTTCCGGAGCACAAAGTGCATTATTGTGATAAGTGTACATAACCTTTGAATATTAATTATATAAAGACTGTGTTTTCAGTAATACAGTGTGTGGACATTCCTTTGTGGGGGCTTGGGGATACACTGTACTTAAGAACCAGCCCGCATCACCTCCTGAGAAGCTAGGCCTTGATTGCTCGACCAGCGTTACCATATCAGAGAATCTTGGCTGGGGTCCTCTGTGCCTTTCCTCTGCCATATAGAGAGCGGAAGTACAGACCCCCCCACCTCGTCCTGACAAGCTTGGTGGCAGCGGTGGGATGCTTATGGTTTTAAGAATCAGTGTATAACCGTGCCACTTACAAAATATCTGCACTTTATTGAATTAAGGTTTAGGTGTGTTCCAAATAACTGCATTACAAGCAATGGAGACCATTGCGAATGGTAAATTGACTCGGATGAGCTTAGAGGCTCTCCAGAGTGCTTGTGAAGCCAGGGAGTTAGACTTTGTGGATAAGTCTAGGGCTGAGCTAATAGCTGCCCTGGTGGACTACCAGACTGATGGTGAAACTCTTGATGAAGGGGGGGATGCAACCAGTGAGGACTCTGCCCCTGGGGTTGTCGCTGAATCTGTTTCTGGGAATGCCGCCATTCCTGCTGCCTCTGTTCCGAACCTCAGCAATTCCATGGAACTTGAGTTATTAAGGATGAAGTTGGCCTTTGAATATCGCAAGTTGGAAATAGATGCTGAACTTAAGAAAGAGGAGTTGGCACAACAAGTGGAGCTCAAGAATAGAGATCTTGAACTCAAAAATAAGGATCTTGCGCTCAAAGATAAGGACACTGAATGTCAGAGAATCCAGTTAGAGAAAGCTCGAGTGGAGACTTCAGCTAAACCAATTGAGAGTGGCAGGTCCCCAGCCACCAAGTTTATGAAAGATTTGGTTGGTGTGTTTTTGGAGGGTTCAGATATCCTCCAATGGATTGAAGCGTTTGAAATGGCGTGTGCAATTCATGATGTGGATAAAAGAGATTGGGCTAAGTGTTTGTTAAGCAGAGTGCCTCAAACTGGATATGACTGTATTCTGAAACTGAGTGTGGAAGAAAGGGGTCAGTATGAGTGTATGAAGTCTGCTTTAATTGCCAAGTTTGGCAAGACACCTACCCAATATCTTAAAAGGTTCAGGGATTTTAAGAAACGAGAGAATGTGTCTTGGGTTGACTGGGTGAGTGCTGCGCACATGAACATGATGGGGTGGATTGATGGGTACAAGGTGAAAACTTTTGCTGAATTATCCCACCTGTTGTTTTTTGAGCATTTTTCTGAAGCCTGTTCGCCAGAGCTGCGTCAGTATGTTGCTGACCAGAACATTTTGGACCCCTTTAAGCTGGCTAGGTTGGCTGACAAGTGGGTCTCCCACCGGGTGTCCCCTAAGGACTCCAGTGGGAAGGACAAGGATAAAGAGAAGGGGGCCTCTCAGAAAGCTGAGGAGTCCCCCAAGCAGTCACAGTCGAATAAAACAAAACCTTCCTCTCCTAAGAACCAAAAATCTAGTGGGGATAAGTCCTCTGTGGGTGGGAATAAGAGTAGTGGTCCACCTGCTGCAAAGCAGGCTCCCAGTGGTTCCAGTACCGTACCTCGCACTCCTAGCACTTGTTGGGATTGTGGGGCTCTGGATCACCGAAGGGGTGACTCCAAGTGTAAAGGTAAGGCACTTGGAGTACAGGCTGTCAGCCTGACCTACCCTTACCCCGTGTCTGAGGTGGAGGCCACCGTCCTCCCCTCCTCTACCGGAATCACATTTGGTGCTCCAGTAGAGATTTCCTTAGTGTCCCTTGGGGCCTGGGACCAGTACGCAGAAGTACTGGCGACTATCCCGCAGAACACCCGTAGGTTTTTGAGAAGTGTCCTCTTGAATGGCCAGCCTTCTACTGGTTTGAGAGACACTGGGGCAAGCATGACAGTGGTGGACAGGACCCTGCTCAAGCCAGAGGACTATGTAAGTGCTCCTCTGAGAACCACCAGGTTAGCTGGTGGGCCTCCCAAATTATCGCCTGTAGCCTTAGTCACACTCATGATTGGAGACAAGACAGCAAAGCTTCCTGTCCTGGTTCAGGACAATGTCCCTGCTAACATTCTGTTAGGTAATGATCTAGTAGAGTTGGGGTTGATCTCGGATGGTCTTCCCATGACTGCTGCTGCGGTCACTAGGTCACAGGTGACACCGGGTCTGGCTGTGAGTCAGGTACCCGAGCCAAAGGCGAGGCCTAAGGCACGAAGAAGGAAGACCAAGAAGGCCACCTCTGTGGGAGGAACACCTTCTCTTCCTGCTGTTCCGACAGCACCCATTGGGATCCATGCTCCGGACGGGCTGGGTCCAGTGGAAAACCCGGACTCAACTCCTGTGGGAGAAGAGACAGAAGACTCTCCTGTGGGAGAGGTTCTCAACCCGGAGGATCATCCCGACCTTCAATGCTTGTTAGCTGAAGGGGGACCCTCCCAGGCGGACTTCTGTAAAGGGCAGAGAGAGTGTCCCTCTCTCGAGGGTCTGCGGACGCAGGCCCTGTCCCAGGCACAAGGTGAAGTGCCTAGGACATTCAAGATTTATTGGGAGGGTGAGCTCCTTGTTAGTGAGCCCACTAAGCCTGAACCTGGTGCCCTCAAGAGGTTGGTGGTACCCCAGGTTTACAGACCCTTCCTACTGCAGTTGGCGCATGAGGTGCCCTTGGCTGGTCATCTTGGTACCAAGAAGACTAAGCAGAGGCTCTCTGCCCACTTCTACTGGCCTCGGATGGGAGTGGAAGTGGAGTCCCACTGCCGGACCTGTCCCACTTGTCAGTTATCTGGCAAAACTGGAGGCAGGGTCATTGCCCCACTGCAGCCATTGCCAGTGGTCGGCACACCGTTTGAGAGGGTGGGCATCGACATTGTCGGTCCCCTGGACCCTCCCACTTCAGGTGGACATCGGTTCATCCTGGTCTTGGTTGATCATGCCACCAGGTACCCTGAGGCTATACCCCTTCGGACTATTACTGCCAAGGTGGTTGCCCGGGCTCTCCTGGGCATTTTTACCCGTGTTGGATTCCCCAAGGAAGTTGTCTCCGACCGAGGATCCAACTTCATGTCGAGTTACATGAAGACCATGTGGAAAGAGTGCGGGGTAACCTACAAGTTCTCCACCTCTTACCACCCCCAGACCAATGGTCTGGTTGAGAGATTTAACAAAACTCTCAAGGGCATGCTAGGTGCTTTGGAAGAGCCCCTACGGAGGAAATGGGATCTCCTCCTGCCATGCCTGCTGTTTGCTTACAGAGAGGTACCTCAAGAGGGTGTTGGTTTCAGCCCCTTTGAGTTACTCTTTGGACATCCCGTGAGGGGGCCCCTCGCCTTGATCCGAGAAGGCTTGGAAGCCACCCCTCCAGGTCCCGCCAAGCAAGTGGGGGACTATGTGTTAGGCCTCAGACAGAGGATGACACAGATGATGGGTCAGGCAACAGCAAATCTCAAGGCCAGCCAAGAATTGAATAAGTATTGGCATGACCTTAAAGCTTCGCAGGTCGATTGGACTCCGGGACAGGAAGTCCTCGTGATGGAGCCTACCAAGCCTAGAGCGTTGGCAGACAAATGGACTGGACCCTTCAGGATAATCTCCAAGATGGGCGAAGTCAATTATCTGGTTGACCTGGGTGCCTCCGGGGTAGCCCCTCAGGTATTCCATGTCAACAGGCTCAAGCCTTTCCACCGGCGAGCAGAAGTCTCATGTCTCTTGCTAGCTTCAGGGCAAGAAGAGGATGAGAGTGAGCCCCTTCCTGATTTGCTGCATAGCAACCCTCAGGACGGCTCAGTGGAGGGAGTACAGCTCTCTCCCGATTTGACAACAGAGCAGCAGAGGGCCTGCCGGGCTTTGCTCCAGCAGTATGCCTCTCTGTTTTCGCTGACACCGGGCCTTACACCGTGGTGTAAGCACGAAATTGACACTGGTGACAGCGTGCCTGTCAAGAGCAGGTGCTACCGTATGTCAGATACCGTTAAGAACCACATCCAGGCCGAGGTCGCCAAGATGTTGGATCTGGGTGTAATTGAACCCTCAACCAGTCCCTGGTCCAGTCCAGTGGTCCTTGTCCCCAAGGCAAGTTCCCAGGCGGGTACCAAAGATTGGAGGTTCTGTGTGGACTACCGAGGAGTCAATGCCGTCACCAAAACTGACGCGCACCCATTGCCCAGGGCTGATGAGCTCGTGGACACCATAGGTGCTGCCAAATTTGTGAGCACCTTTGACCTCACCTCAGGCTATTGGCAAATAGCTCTGACGGACCATGCCAAGGAAAAGACGGCATTCTCCACACCCGAGGGACTCTACCAGTTTAGGGCCATGCCTTTTGGGTTGAAGAATGCCCCTGCCACTTTCCAGAGGTTGGTCAATCATGCGCTCAGTGGGCTGGAGGCCTTTTGTGTGGCCTATCTAGACGACATTGCCGTCTACAGTTCCACCTGGGAGGCGCATTTGACACACCTGGATAAAGTGTTGCAGGCCTTGAAAAGGGCTAACCTCACTATCAAGGCTACCAAGTGCCAGATAGCTCAGGGGAAAGTTACCTATCTTGGTCATGAGGTAGGAGGGGGTCAAATCCAGCCTCTTTCCAGTAAGGTACAGGACGTACAGAACTGGGAGACTCCCACTACTCAAACCCAGGTGAGAGCCTTTTTGGGCCTCACTGGGTATTATCGCAATTTCATGGCGGACTATGGGACCATAGCCGCACCACTGACAGCTCTGACTTCACCCAAACAGCCTAGGAAGGTTAATTGGACTGAAGACTGTCAGAGGGCCTTTGATGGCTTGAAAGAAAGTCTGTGCAGGGCACCCGTGTTGTGTGCACCTGACTACAGCCGACCCTTTATCGTCCAGACGGATGCCTGCGACACCGGAATTGGAGCTGTCTTGTCCCAGTTAGATGACAAAGGGAGAGAACATCCTATCATATTCATCAGTAGACAACTCAAGGGTAGAGAACTTAGGTGGGCTACTGTTGAAAAGGAATGTTTTAGTATAGTTTGGAGCCTTAGGCGTTTTAGGCCCTACCTTACGGGGTCCACCTTCAAGGTCCAAACAGATCATAAGCCCCTGAAATGGCTTATGCAGATGAAGGGTGAAAATCCGAAACTGCTCAGGTGGTCCATTAGCCTGCAAGGGCTAGACTTCACCATAGAGCACAGACCAGGGAAGAGTCACGATAATGCAGATGGCCTTTCCAGAAGGTATGTTGACCGTCTGGATGAGGGTGTCTATCCCGTGGGAGATTAGGCACCCTAACCTCAGTCTGGGGGGGGCTACTGTGATGCTGGAAATGCATCGGAGGGACAGGGCCTCCGTATCCTTGTCCTTTTTCTGTTCTTATCGTGTGTTCTGTCGTGTTTTCCGCGCAGAAGTCCATGCGGGACTCCTGGCGGTGCAGCTCTCTCTTTTGGTTTGGTGAACAGACCCATGGGATACCCTTATGGCACCCATGGGTAGGGGTGCAACCCTGAGCCCCTAGTGTATGTTTTTGGGCACCCGTGGGTGGCCCACAGAGCCGGGTACGGGCTGGTGGCAGCTACATGCTGAATTTGACAGGTGCGCTGGGTATCCGCCATTTTGGGGTACCCCGGCCCTGCCATTGGAATCAGTTGATTCCTGATAGGAAACAAGATGGCCCCGGTGGCCTCTTGCTTTCTATCCCCTGATACCTTGTTTTCCCAAAGTCCTGGGAAGCCCTGACTCTGTCCCTTCCCCCTGACTGGCTGTTGGGTGGAAGTTCCGTATATGGTGTTGTTGTGAAGGCCCAGCTAGACTTACTGGAGCCTTCCCGCTGACTGTATGTTGTGGGTACCTCCTGTGGGTGGGACCTGGGTGAATGGGGAGTGTGACCAATATGCACTCCGTGTTGTGGCTGTCTGGTTTCTGCCATGTGAGACAAAGACTGAGACAGCCCTGCCCGAAACTGGACTGAATGCCGTGTGTAGAGTTGAATGGCTGAGTACTTGTCTCAATCCACATTCCTTGTTGTGAGTGTCTGAGCGGGAGAAGAGTGGCCTGAATGCCCTGCGTGCCTGATTGGCTGACCGACTGCATGAATGCCCTTCTGTACGATTGGCTGCTGAGTGTGTGCCAGCAGTGTGGATGAGAGACCAAATAGTATATCTGGGGACCTCTCACCACTGGAAATTGTTCAGAAGCTGAAGTCCACTACGACGAGTAACTGGAGTAACTGACGCTTGACCTTGAGGCCCTGCTGGAAGAGAAGGATTGCCGTGGCTCTCCTTCACAATCTAAAGGCTGCTGTGTCTCCAAGGACTGACCCAGAGAGGACCTGGTAAGGCGCCCTCTTCCCGAGCTACGAGGGACCATCGTGCACAGCTGACCTTTGCCAACGCTCCCTGGTAGACAGACCTACGACAGGCTGCCAACCCGATACGGGGACTGCTGAGGAATCCCAAAGCGAAGCGCCCGGACTGTTGTCCGCCACTGTCGACGACCGCCGTCGCCGACCGGAGCCGCCGCGCTCCCGTTTGCCTAAGAACTTTAACTTGATCAACGGACGCTCTCGTCTGCATCGCCGTACCGTCTCCTGTGGGAGAAGGCCTGACCGTCGACGCGCCGAGGAGTATCCACCGGTGGGTTTCCCGCCACCCAAAGGCCGCAGAGACGCCGACGACTCGACGCCCTTGCTGGGCCACAGTTCTTCTTCATCTCTTTGCGGTCCAGAACTATCGTCACCGAGGTGCCCCGCACGCCTCTTCCTTGCAGGACGCCAACGCTCTGTCGTCGACGAGCACCGCTCGGATCAAAGCCTGCTGCCTCATTGACGTCGTTCTACCCGGTTCACGGTCGGACGTTCGGCGCCCCGTGTCTCCCGCTTGAAAGGGGCGACATTCAAGAAGGGCCGCCGATTCCCCGACACCGAACCCCGAGTCCGCGACGCCTCTCGACGATCTGTGGCTCCTGCCTTAAAGGGAGTCACTCCAGAAGGATCGGTCGACGCCTCGCCGACGAACTCTACTCCACCAGGTACATTGGGGGGGGTAAAACATTGTAGGAGAGAACGAGACTCTTGAACAATATATGGACTGGGCTTGTTTTATATATCGTTATTTTACAGGTTGCCCAGGTGGGGGGGATCTCCACTCAGAGCTGTGTCCAGTAGCGAGGACCAGTCGTCTGCCTATTGTTTCATCCGTCTGCTTTCTCTCTTCTCTCTATTGCTGGTTTCATTGCTATTGATCCGTGTGGCATTTTCACAGCCTTGTTGAATGCACTCTAATCGAATATTAGTGGTACCACTTTAGAATTGTAGATATTTACCATTGTTGATTTTCCGGAGCACAAAGTGCATTATTGTGATAAGTGTACATAACCTTTGAATATTAATTATATAAAGACTGTGTTTTCAGTAATACAGTGTGTGGACATTCCTTTGTGGGGGCTTGGGGATACACTGTACTTAAGAACCAGCCCGCATCACCTCCTGAGAAGCTAGGCCTTGATTGCTCGACCAGCGTTACCATATCAGAGAATCTTGGCTGGGGTCCTCTGTGCCTTTCCTCTGCCATATAGAGAGCGGAAGTACAGACCCCCCCACCTCGTCCTGACACGCCCTTTATCTACAAGCCACCAAACTAGTTTCCTCCCTATATGACTTATCGCTTCTCTTTATGTAATCATAGCTCCACCCTTATTTTCTCTGATATTCATGAACTTCAGTCCTTCCCTCCCTGGCCGGTGCTTTGGTCGGACCATTACCTGCATCCTTTTTCTCTTCCCCTTGCACACTCTAAAATCAGACCAAAGCCCCAACTGAAATATCAGCCCTGTTGATCTAATGTCCCCCTTGAATCAATTCTTAATTCAACTAGACCGTCCCGGGAGGTGGAGTCGTCATTGTGGTCAAGAAATCTCTCAGTTTCCAAATCAATGATTTTAATCACAAATTCACTTGTGAGCTACTTCTCATCAAGATTCAGGTCTCTCCTTAAGATTCTACATACTTTCTTATCACCTATCAGCCCCCTGGCTATGCTACCAACCAATTTCTGGGTGACTTTGTGAAGAAACTGGCAGACCTATCCCTAACCTACCCTAAAATAGTTATACTTGGCGATTTCAACCTTCACCCCAATAACGCCCTTTATCTACAAGCCACCAAACTAGTTTCCTCCCTATCTGACTTATTGATTGTCTTTATGTAACCATAGCTCCACCCTTATTTTCTCTGATATTCATGAACTTCAGTCCTTCCCTCCTTGGCCGGTGCTTTGGTCGGACCATTACCTGCATCCTTTTTCTCTTCCCCTTGCACACTCTAAAATCAGACCAAAGCCCCAACTGAAATATCAGCCCTGTTGGTCTAATGTCCCCCTTCAATCAATTCTTAATTCAATTGAAACTAACCCAACAGGGCCTCAGTGGTGGCAATAATGTGTGCAATGTCCTGATTGAGGCCCTGCAGTCAACCGCAAATACCTCGATGCCTTCCAGGCTTTTCACTACCCGTATTCAACCCTCTGCCCCATGGTACTCTCCTGAACAGAAGCTGATAAAGCAAAAATGCTGACAAACCGAACGGAAATGTCATTGTTTATTTGAATCTTCTGCAAAGCTGGCCTATGAAAAAGGACAAAGCCTATTACTTTGCAGACTGCATTCTGAATGCATCTTGATCCTCCACATAGCTGCTTCAGGTGGCTAAACAACTGACTTCCCCTGTGATTCTACACACACAAATCCACTGCGACCACATTGCTTCCTTCTTTAGGGAAAAAATCTGTACTCTCAATGAACAGATATGCGCTGAAAGATCCATCGCTTTAAACTCTTACGATGCTTCTTTCCACCTGACTGAACATTCTCCTAGTGCTTTTAAATTCATGACAGTGATGGATGCTATGGCCTCAGCTGCCCTGCTAAAGCTTAAATCTGCTTCCTCTACTGACCCAATCCCGCTCCACACTCTTCACACTCTTTCACACATACTTGCCCCTCTTCTCACGGCAGCATTTCAGTACTCCTTCTCAACTGGAAACATTCCTGATTTGCTCAAACATGCTTTGATTTCTCCCCTATTGACAAAACTTCACCTTGATCCTGCGGCCACTGAAAACTACCATCCTAGATCCCTTCTTCCTGTTATAATGAACTTGCTTGAATTTATTGCCACCCCCAGCTCTCTGCTTATCTTGAGACCAAACACATTCTTCACCCTTTTCAGGCCCGGTTTCATCCCGGAATGGGAACAGAATCCGTTACGGTGGCCCTTCTCGATGACATTGCTCTGTGCAGGACCACAAAGAAGTTGGCGTTCTTATTTTTCTGGACATCTCCATGGCCTTTGACTCCATTGACCATCAAAAGCTTCTTCACTGACTTCTTGAAGCTGGACTTTCAGCACCTCTCTGAAGTGGTTCTCTTCCTTTCTTTCTAACCGGTTTCAAACTATCTCTCTTCCTCCATTTTCCTCCCCCCTACTATGCTTGACTGCAGGGTTCCTCAGGGATCTGCTCTTTCAGCCCTTTTGTTTAATATTTATATGCTGGCCTTAACCAAACTGATCTCCAGCTACACAGTACACTTCTTTTCGTGTGCGGTTGACACACAGATTCTCTTTCGGCTTTATATCCCTGTGACTGATCTCCCTCAGAAGCTGAAGGTTTGGATGGCCCACAACTGTCTGAAACTGAATGGAGAAAAAACTGAGATTCTTTATAGCTTACATTTTTATTCCAACATTACAATATACAAATGTCACAAGTGAGCAATACATTATCTAGGCAAATAATTAACAGCGTATATAAAAACCAATTCTTCGAATGAAAGAAATTGATAAGAAAGGAAAACAAAAGGGTAAAAGAAAGAAAGGACAGAGAACCAATTGGTTAGCCAATGGAACCATCAATGCAAAATCAACGAAATGTTGAACATAAATCACAAGTATTAATTAACACAGCATGAGCATTTTCCAACTACAGAGACATCACATTGTGTACATAAAATGAAATTCAACCGTAGACCTCCAGGAACCTGTTCCAAATGTCCCAGAATTTCTCTATATCATCCGCATTCTTGTAAATTGCCTTCTCATAAGTTGAAACAGTCAAAAGTTCATCCACCCATTCATCAATGTTAAAGGAGCTGTTTCACTTCCATGATCTCAATATCATCCTCTTAGCGATCATACTGGCTCGGAATATCCAAGTCGCCTGCCTAAAAGAGATATCATCAATCATTGATACGTCCCCTAGAATCAGCAAGGTAGCTGAGAGGGGAATCGTACAACTCAAAACCAGTCCCAACCTCTCACATATGTACTCCCAGAATTTCTTCATTTTAGGACAAAACCATATCAGATGACTGAGGGAACCTCTAGCACCCTTACACTTCCAACAGAGTTCATTGTCCCTGAGTTGTCTCTTAAACAACCTGACTTGTGTCCAGTAGGACTTAAAGAGCAGTTCCGTTTGTGATGCTCTAAGATCCCAATCCAGACTTACCAATCGGGTATTCTCACAGCAGCGCTGCCAATAGACATCATCAATTTCTTCTCCTAACTCCTCTGCCCAGATCACTGGCAGCCTCGAATCTTCCTTCCCGAATGATTTCAGAAATCCGTACATCGTAGCAGCAGGATGAGCAGCATTTCCACACAACTGCAACATAGACCAGGCAGTATTCGGTTCCAACAAATCATCACCACCAAGGCAAGCATTAACAACTTCTTTCAATTTGCTGTACTCAGAAAATGAACAACCAGCCATATCATGAGTCTGACACAGCTGTTCATACGGGATCCAAGTTCCTCCATCTATTAGATCACAGAGGTACTTTATTCCCGTCAGGAACACTCTGGCCAGAAAAAAACCTTCCCTTGACTTTTCAGGGCTGGATTCAGCCAAATTGAGGCATCCATATGCAGGTAGGGGTCTTCCTTCATGCGCTTTGAAATATCACACCAGCAATCTTGCAGAAAACCGGTCAAAGGATTCGCTCCCTTCGAGTTATTTTTCTTTGAAGTCAGCAGAGCTCTGGGTTCCAAATGGGATATAGCGCCACATTCCCAGTCACACACTGTGAACATTGATCATTTGGATCAAGGAATTTACAGAGATGTCGTGTTGAAAATGAAAGATGGTATTCACTGAAGTTGGGTAAATTCATCCCACCTCTTTTCAGTGGGAGTTGTAATTTCCATATAGCTAAGCTTGATGGCTTCCCATTCCAAATAAACGTTTGCATAAGTTTGTCCATTGCTCTGAAGATATGACCAGGAACCTTGATAGGCAACATAGATAGAAGATAGTTCACTCGAGGAGCCAGTTTCATTTTTATGCAATAAATGTTTCCCCACGTGGACAGATGTAAGAGCCCCCACCTGTCTATGTCAGACTGTAATTTTCGGATGAGTATCCCAAAGTTCAACGTCTGCAATTTCACCACATCCGCACCAATCCAGATGCCCAAATACTTGATTCGATCACTACACCATCTGAATTGGAAATGTGCACAAGCACTATGTAGACACAGATTATTGAGTAGTAAAATTTCAGACTTGCTCCAGTTGATTTTATAGCCAGATACAACAGAGAATTCTTGAATGTCATGCATCAAGTGGGGTATGCCATTAACTGTATCCTGGAGTGCGACCAATAGATCGTCAGCGTACAACCAAAGCAAATTGTTACGGTCGCTACCAATTATTGGCTTAAGCTTCACATTCGCTCTCAGACAGAGCGCCAACGGTTCCATAAATAGGATAAACAACAGCGGAGAGAGAGGACAACCGTCTCTTGTGCCTCTGTGGAGTGTAAATGCATCAGAAATGAGACCATTCGTGAGCACACTAGCTGATGGGCATTTGTACAGAAGTTGTACCCACTGCTGATATTTTTCACCAAAGCGCATTCCTCTTCAGGCAAGAGAATAAGAAGACCCACTCCACCTGATCAAATGCCTTCTCAGTGTCTAAAGAAATGGCAACAGAGGCTACTCTCTGTCTATGACCATGTTCAATAGACAGCAGTAGATGATGCATATTTTCAGCCACAGTCCTACCTGTAACAAATCCGACCTGGTTTTTGTGAATTAGAGTTGTAATCACTGGTTCCAGTCGCATTGCCAGCATTTTCGCAAGTATTTTACAATCACAATTAATCAGGCTAATCGGCCTGTAGTTTTCACACCTTGTGGGACACTTGTATTTTTTCTTAAGAACAGCTATTAATGCATGCCACATCATTCCAGGCAACAAACCTGAATCAAAGGCCTCCTTGTAGACATCACATAAGAGTTGTATAGCAGACTCTGGTAGGATTCTGTAAAATTCACCTGGAAGGCCATCCATACCCGGTGACCTACACCCTGTAAGTTTTGAAATAGCCAATTTTATGTCTTCCACTGTAAATTCTTCTTCAAGACTAGCCGATTGATCATCTGAGAGTTGGGGTATGTCATAAGAGTTAAGAAAATGTCCAAGACCCGTCTCATCACAGCTTAGGTCTGATTCATAAAGCTTTGTATAAAAGTCATGAAACAATGTATTTCTCTCTGCTTAGTCTCCATTCCACCGTTCTTATTTGAAATTGCTGAAATGAAACGATCACCCTCCGCTACTTTCAGTGTGTATGCCAGCAACTTTCCAGCCTTTTCACCGTTTTCAAAATAATGTATTTTCTGTTTGAATAGGGCATAGTCCACTTGACTTGTAATTATTTTATTTAGTTCAAACTTGGCTCTCCTCAGATTATTCTTAGTATCTTCATCTCTGCTACTCACAAACAATTTATCCAGACTTTTTGCCTCATGGTAGAGTCTCTGAATTTCCTTTGCCCTAATTTTCCTTTGCTTACTGGTCCTATCAATCAGGAGACCATGGGCAAAGCACTTCAGTGCCTCCTGCACTGAAGAGATTTTTACATCATCAGTCTTATTGATCTGGATATAGATCTCAAGTTCATCCTTGATTTCTTCCCTGATAAGTTCATTTTTAAGAATGTTACAGTTCATCCTCCATCGTGGTGACTTTATAAAAGTGTGTTGCAAAGAGAGGTTCAGAGACACAGGAGCGTGATCTGACAGTGCAATAAGCCCAATTTTAGAATCACAACATCTGGAAGTTACCTGTCCTGAGGTTAAGATAAAGTCAATGCAGGAGTACGTGTCATGATACTGAGAATGAAACATATAGTTCCTTTAACATGGGTGTTCCAGTCTCCATATATCAGCCAGGTTAAACTCCTTCATTAGATTATCCAATGATCTCTTGCTTTTTTGGGGGTTTCTTGAGCAGTCCCCATTTGAGCGATCCAGAGCAGAATCTAGCACCAAGTTGAAATCACCAGCCAGTACAATTGAATCCACATCCAAGCTTTGAATCAGTGCCGCAAGTTCCTGAAAGAAAACTGGCTCATCTGGGTTTTGTGCATACACATTACATATAAGCAATTTTGAATCCTGGACTTTGAGCAAGACACAGATGACTCTCCCCTCTTTATCCGATTTGCTAGAGAGGATAGATATCGGCAGATTTTTCTTGATTTTTCACTGGAGAAACTCCCCTTTTGCTGGATCTGTAAGTTGAAAAAAAGGTTTCACCTACCCAACCTCGCTTCAGTTTCTCAGACTCAAGGTCAGCAAGGTGTGTCTCTTGGAGGAGGGCAATATAACAAGAATTTGCTTGTAAGTAAGACAACACTTTAGTTCTCTTAGTGACAGTCTTAAGTCCATTTACGTTCCAGATTCTACTGGTTGGCCCAAGCTGCACAAGGCAATCCTGGACCTCTGACTACTGGCCCACTTCTTTCAGCCATTGCTCTGAACCCTCTCCTTTAATCAAGAGCCTAGGAATTAAAATCATGTCCTCAGGTTCCACAGAAGCTCAAATCTTAGTGCTCTCAGACTTTGCAAAGCTTAAACTGCTCAAGAAGATTCCTCTCTTTCTTCCGGCCGACTCCAGATCAATAATTGTGACAGCCTCTATTATAGGGTAAGGGTAGGTCAGTCTGACAGCCTGTACTTCAAGTGCCTTACCTTTACACTCGGGGCAGCCTTCCAGTGATCCTTGTCCCCACATGCTCAACACGTGCCAGGTATGTGAGGAACTGAATTAGGATCAGTTGGAGTCTTATTTACTGCAGGAGTACCACTACTCCTTCTCCCACACCCATTAGACCTATCCTCACTAGATCTTTGGAACTTAGGAGAGGAAGAGTTAGGTTTGACTGTGGATGCTTTTTGGACTCCCCAGGATTATAAGAGTTCCCCTTTTTTGCCCTTGTCCTTCCCACTGAGATTCTTAAGGGACACCCTTTGTGAGACCCAGTTGTCAGCCAGACTGGCAAACTTAAAGGGATCTAAAATGTTGTCAGCAATGTACTGACGCAGCTCTGGTGAACAAGCTTAGGAAAAATGCTTAGAAAACAAGAGGTGAGATAATTCAACAAGAGTTTTCACCTTGTATCCATCTATCCACCCAATCATGTTCATCTGGGCAGCACTCACCCATTCAAGCCAAGACACATTCTTTCTCTTCTTATGCTCCCTGAACCGTCTAAGGTCCTGGGTAGGTGTCTTGCAAAACTTGGAAATCAAAGCAACTTTCATACTGGCCTTGTTGTTCCACACTCAGCTTCAGAATAAAGTTATAACTAGTCTGATGTACTCTATTCAGTAAACACTTAGCCCAATCCCTATGGTCAACATCATGAATACCACATGCCATCTCAAATGACTCTATCCATAGGAGGATATTAGAACCCTTGATGTGTACACCCACCAAATACTTCAGAAACCTGGTACCAGGAGACCTGACACTCTCAACTCTTCTAGCTGAAGTTTCCACCTTAACTTACTGCAGCTGGAGTCTTTGGCTTTAAGTGTCTCTGTCTTTGAGCTCAATGTGTCTGTCTCTGAGTATACCTTCCTTTGCCAATTCCTCTTTTTTCAACTCAGCTTCAGTCTCAAGCTTTTTGTACTGGAACGCTAACTGCTCTCTCTGTAGCTCCAGTTTCAAAAGTTCAGCTCTCATGGCATCCTCACCCCTGCCACGGTACTCTAATGGTAGCAAAGGATGAGCAATGAAGACTGAGACTCAAAGGAGTTGATGCATGCAGGTTCTTAGGTACAGAGAAACCCAAGCACCCACAAAGGAATGGCCACACACTATGTTATATGTTAACACAGTTCTGTTATATAAAATAAGGTTCAAGTAAATATATACAGCATTAAATAACACACTATATACTCAGGTAACACTATCCTAATAATGATAAATATATACACATTTATTTGGTACCACAATATACTTTAGATTCAATTTAGAATGCACCAACTGCTGACAGTTATTAAAATGCATATGAATCATAAAGCACTCGATAATTGTATGGACATTACTGTAGAAAGGCAGGTTAGATTAGTAACATTGGTAGAATTCTATCTTTAAAGTACATAGTCAATACTGTGTGAGGATCCCCCACCTGGAAAACCTGTAAGGGAAAGGTTAAGGTGTACTTTATCTTGTATATAAGAGGCCAGTCCAAATAAGTTCTATAATGCTCTGCTTCTTTTTCTACAGGACCCACTACCCAAAGAAAGAATCTGGTAAGCCGCAGGAGAACAGGACCCAAGACCAAACTGGGACCCCTAGACGATTCCTGAGGATGGAAAATGCCCTTCCTTGTAACAGTGCCTTACGTGCCTTGACAAGCAAGTGTGGAGTTTCTTGGCTTCACTTGATGCGACCCCTTGTGGATTGACCCCCTTGGAAGAAGGAGTCACTGGGATGTTGGTGAAGTCACTGGGATGCTGCTGTCAAGAGGAAGAAAGGAACCAAGCAGTGTCGGAAAGGCAGCACATTCGGTCTTTGTGGTGTTCTCCCTTGGTGGGTTGTTACTCTGGCAGTGGGGGTCCCATAAAGGTGAAACTTGCTATGGACTTCAACAAGGCTTGGCTGAAGAGGAAAAGACCCTTGGTGGCCTTGGATGACTTTGGGTGGTGACAGATGCAGTAGCAGAACTAAGTGTTGGGTTTCGGGATTTTGCAGTTTACTGACTTTCGGTTCTTTTTTGCTGCAGCCAGAACAAGGACCTCAGGGTGGCTTCTGGTGATCTGGCCATGACCACCCTACTAAACTGCAGATCTCACCAAATATAGGCAGCCAGCCTGGACCTTCTCTGGCATGGACAAATGGACAGATGTTGTGGCAGGGATGCCATTTGAAGGACTCCTCAACGATTTTGAACATTTGCAGCACTGGGTGTCAAGCAACACTATGCCAGTGTACCCCCTCATCTGGATGATGCTCAGCGACTTGACTTCCAGCGGTCCTTAACACTCATCTGGATCCTGGGTGACACAGATGGACTTCTTGGCTTCAAGAGGTAAAGGCACTCCTCTTCTGTACCCATGAAGATCACTTCTACGGATGGCAGGTACAAAGGACTGGCTTCCAGGACACTTTGGTTGAAGAACAGCAGTTGCACAATGTTCCCTCATAGCTCGGGAAGAGGTTGCCTATCCAGGTCCTCTCTGGTTCAGTTCCTGAGTCAACACAGCAGCTTTCGGATTGCTTGAGGATTTGCAGCCGCAGCCTTCTTCCAACAGCTGGACTCCAGTATGGAAGCTTATGATGACTTCTGCTTCAGGTTTCTTGTTTCAGCTTCTGACACAGAGGTGAGTGTGAGACACCTCTGTTATGCAGAATGCTCCCCATTCACTCACGCTGATCCAGATTCAGCCAGCCAATTACACACAAGTGCATTCATGCAGGCAGCACCCAATCTGTCTAACAGGCATTCTGGCTATTCGCCAGACACCCACAACACAGGATGTGGATTGGGGCCTGCTCCCCAGCCTTTCATTGCACTACACAGCATTCATTCCAGTTTCACTCAGGCATGACTCAGGCATTGTGTCAGACAACCAAAACCGGAGTCCCACAAAATAGAATGCATATTGACAACTCACTCCACCCCCAGGGTATACCCACAACCAGAAGTCCCTGGGAAGCCTCCAGCCAGTCCGGCAGGAGGCAGCCCCAGAGCCATATATGATCCTTCCACCTAAACGCCATTCAGGAGGGATGCTCGTGATTTTACCAAATTTACTTCACCTAAAGGTGAAATCTTTGATTGTATTTTTTCTTCAATTCTTTTTTTTCCCCTCCCACTTTCCCCTATCTTATCCTATCCCCTTACCCCACCCCATCTTTGTTTCAAAATGTACCCACTTACCCAACCAAATTCGAAGAAAAATAATGTGAAGATTTCACATTAGGTGAAAATCGATTCAGTGAAATGTTTGGATATGATTCAGGAGAAGGGACCAGAGACAGGGCTTTTGAGAAACATGGGGGTAAGGCAAAGGAAACCAAGAGGCCACTAGTGGCCATGTTGCTTTTTTGTAGGAATCCATTGATTCCTAAGCAGGGCCTGGGTAACCCAAAAATGGAGGATAACTCGAGCCACTGTCACATCATCATGGGATCTATGTGAATACTGCGGAGAAGAATATGTGTTACCCCTTTTTTATCACACATTATATTCAGTAAGAGAACCCCCACTGCCACCCCCAATGCCTCTCCACCTTTTCTATTCACTTACCCCCCACCCCCACATATAGATGTGGCAACATGGGGCACTCGATGTTCAGCATTTTGGGCTTCAAAATGTATGCATCCGGTATTTTGGCATGATCCCTCAGCATATAGCTGCCACCAGCCCATATCCTGCTCTGTGGACAACACACATGGGCCAAAAACATACAGCGGGGGTACAGAATTGTATCCCTACCCATGGGTGCCCTAATGGTATCACTGTGACTATTCTTATTTGCAGACTTTTTGTGTGGTCCTTTGCACCCTGCACTGCACCACTTTATTAAACAGGGCATATTGCAGACCCCTGTGTCACACCCATCCCCAGGCAGGGTTCAAGGGGGACAGAGTGGTGTACTATACTCCCACATTGGCAAAAACAACTGTTGTTTTCATAGACAGATCAGATCAATGGTCTAATTCAAATGTTTGTTGGTTAGTCCACGGCCCGGGGCCCCATCTCAGACCCAGGCCAAACCCAATTGGGTCTCATCAGGGTTAGTCATAGGGCCTCATTACGACCCAGGCGGTAAGGGGTTAACGGCAGCGTTAACAGCGCCGACCCTTACCGCCTGAGTACGAGGTCCCTCAGCGCCATGGCGCTTTTAACACCTGCTTTTAGCACCTGCTTTTAGCAGGTGTTAAAATCCATGGCGCTAAGGGACCATGGAGTTAATTACGCCACCGTAATTTACGGTGGCGTAATTAACGCCTTCCCCACTCCCATTATGCCCTATGGGGCAAAAATGGGAATGGGGAAGGGTAAATGGGGATTGGGGACTTACCGCCCCGCCAAGGTCGGAATGGGGCGGTAAGTCCGCCAACCACCATGGCGTAAACGTAGTTTACGCCATGGTGGTAAAGTCACGGCCCAGGCGGTAACTTACCGCCTGGGTCGTAATGAGGCCCATAGCCAGCAAACCCACCAGGGCCATGTTTAGTTACTGGTGTAAAGGAAATGGGAAAAACGTGGCTACAGTGCCTGGCCGCAGGCCGTCCAAATGACCACATCAAGCAAAGGGATGGTGCTTAATGCATGGTAAAACTCCATGCCTTGGGAAAAATGTGCACTGGCTCGCAGACCTGCAATCGAGGCCCAGTGGCCAATTCAAGTGTTTGGTGTGGCGTTCGACCAGTCCCAAAGCAAAGTGACCACTTGCCTTGGCTACGGCCAAGAACCAGATGTCCACAGATAAACAATGAGGGTAAATTGGCAATTTTGGGTGCTTTGGAGCAGCCTGTGGAATTGTCAAATGCCATGTTCTATGCATAGTGGTTGCAGACATGGCCGTAGGCAATGATCATTGACCCACAGACATGCATTGGGGTAAAGTGGACACAGCTTACATTCAATGGCTGCTTTTGAGGGATGCGAGGGGGGCATGTCCCAGTCAGCACAGTCACAATTGTGGCAACATTTCCACTGTGTCACTTTGTGGGTGGGCATGTCTAAAAACAAAACCCCAATCAAAGTAGCCAATGGGAAAAGACCACTTTGTGGCCATGCCCACTTGCTACAGTAGGGTAAATCAGGGGATGGGGGGGGGAAACTTTCAGGCTCTACTGAAGTCCCAACTCCAGTCAAAAATGATACTGGGCTTGACCATATATACTAATGCAAAAATACTAGGTGTGCAGAACATATATGCCACACTTTCATCAAAATTACTAAAAGAATGAAAAAAAGACGTGTCTCATCATCCTACTGTCAGTCTGCAATTGAGAACAGCTTGTGTGTTCGTTTTTTCGCCCTCGTTATACAGACACCACGCTCAGCAGTTTTTCCCACTGGATAAAAACGCTGCCATTTTACTTGCCCTTGAAGATGTTTTTGACAGGCTTTGCTGCATTTTAGGAACACAAAATGATAAGCACAAGCACTGGGCATTTGGAAAATAATGTTGACGATGGTACAAAATGGTGCCGCTTGTGGGAAACCCATGTAAAAAAAGGGCCTCATTACGAGGAATGCGGTAAGGGGTTAACGGCGCCGGTAAAGGTGCCAGAGCCGTTAACCCCTTAACGCCCCATTACGAGGTATGCTCGCGGGACCCGCTAAGGACACCTGGTAAAACCAGGCGTCCTTAGCGGGTCCCGCGAGCAGCCCAGGATGCTAACAACGGGCCCGTCATAAACGGGCCCTTTGTTAGCATCATCCCCATTCCCATTGAACCCTATGGAGGCTGAAATGGGAATGGGGATGTACCAGGTCTGGGTTCCCTGAATGAGGAAATACCGGGCCCTCCAAGGTCGGAATGGCCTGGTATTTCCCCATTCGGGGAACCCGCATCCGGTACCCGGTATGGGGGTAGCCATGCCGCAAAAAGCAGCATGGTTACCTCCATTCCTGTAATGAGGCCCAAAGTCTCTGCAGGCTTTCCTGCATGCACAACACTCTGCCAATGATCTGCTTCTTGTTTCTCCCCTCTCTGTACCGGGAACCAACATGAATCTCTGCAGCATCAATAATTTGATTTGGTTGGAGAGGCTGAGAGTGTTTGTGTATTTTCCTTATGGACATGCACAACCCGTTTGGATTCATCACAGTGATGACCACCATATTCTTTCATGGTGGCCGCCATTACTAATTGTTTCATGAGCTCGATGGAGATCAGTTCTGATTTTGAAAATTGAATGGTTTAGGGTCAGTAACCTTGGATCTGCCTTTATTCTCATGCCTCCATTTGCACCATTTGAACAATGAGGAGAATCTGGCAGCATGGACCCCTGCCGATAAAAGCGTATGTGGTTTGGGGTCTTTCAGCTTGATTCTCCAATACATGACACGATAATCGGAGCATTTTACAGGTGCCAGAGAGAGCAAAGCCAGAGGGATATTCACATTGTACTGTCACATGATGCACGGCTTGCCTGCTGGAAAACCCGAGCTTGTCTTCAGGGATCCCAGGGAACTAACAATTAGCCTAACGTCTCATGAGACCACTTGATCTAGGTATATTTTTAACTTCAAATTGGTAATCATTTTGGGATTTGTAGCAGAGGGATTTCGTTTTCTGAAAACATAGCCATAATCCTAGACTGCCTGGCATGCACACCAGAACTGACCGAACGTGTTGACGGTAACAACACCAATGTACGCTTGAAACAGAAGGAATTATAAGGAATTATAGCAGAGGTTCTCTACGTGTATTAAATCACACTCTTTTGAGCCCAGTCCCACTTGTAGATTTCACATCTCAGCTCAGAGCAAGACTGACCTAGTTCCATTTGTCAGATAACAACAGCCCCTGAGAATGAATGGGGGCAGAGGGCATCTTTCTAAATGTTGAGGTATTCCTGTGCTATTTTTGCAGAAATACCACCAAACTCATTTACCGTCACGTCCACTTGGTCTAGTGGATTTATTGCCAGATTACGAGTGGTGTTAATACCCATTATTGGAGTCCCCGGGAATGTTTTGGCCATTTGGCAGATGTACTTCAGGTTGTGATTCCGCCTGTGCTAAATCTGCCACGTTTTGGTGTTGAAGTGGTTAATTTACCTCCTATCAGTTTGTACCTTGCTGGTAAAGATGGTAGTAATTCCTATTGAGTTCGTCTCTCTCAATTAGTTGGGCTAAGATATGTTTTATTTTTCTTCTCACAATGGGGCAGACTTAGCAAAGAAACAATTAGTTGTACTTTTATGGGGATGTATGTTCGTAAGGAGGAGGAAAAACCACAAATACCCCTTTCTTTTCTTTTTTCTTTCTCTTTTGTTATGTCCATTGAAAAATGCCTTTGTGTTTTATTGTGTACCTCGGCTTTCAATTGTGTATTATGGCATTCCATGTTACTTTGTTTTATTCATGTTTTATAGGTTAATGTTAATATTATTTTTTTTATTTTGGGATGTACAGTTAGGCTTTGTGTTTGTGGATTGTAAAAGTTTTTTTTTTTTACCATATACAATACAAAAAATAAAAAATAAAAATAAAACTGGGGCCAGGTTATCTAATGTTTGCACCACTGCTATAAATTGAACAAGTGCATTTACCACCAATTGTGCTGATTGTTTAGTGAGGACTGAATCAAACAGGCTTTGCCTCAATCCTTATTGCAAAACAATTTTTCAAATAGATGAGTATGGAATTGCCCATTTTTCTGCCTTTCTGCCAGCGTAATAAGGACTATATTGACTAGGGCTTGCTCCCAGTTTAGCTGTAATTCTATGTGACAGTGTCATGGATGTTAATTGTCAAGAGGGTAGTGGAGTTAGCCCCCTGCAAGCTCTGCTGAAGCCCCCCCCCATCTTCTTGAATAAGCACAGGTTGTGCCACAGACTCTCATGGCCAGCGTGGGCCATCAAGGCTGCACAAAGCGCAGGTGACCATGGGACAGGAGACACTGAGCACTGCACTATGTGAAAGACACAGATGTGTTTTTAATGAAACGCTTCAGCTTTCCCTTTGTGTAGATAGAAGGGGGTGTCAGTGTCTATCTCTTGGTGCTCAAAAGTACGAGCCACACATATGATATGATATGATAGTTTATTTATATAGCACCAATAGACAATGCTTTTCAAAGCGCTTCATGGCAATGGAGGGAACAAGGGAAAACATAATGACATTCTTACAGGCCATGACCAGTAAGGATATGAAATTAACTATCTACTCGGCCTGACAACATTTCAGATAGTGCAAGAGCTAAGACATTGATAAGGAAGAGAGGGGGGGAGTGGGAAGGAAATGGAAACTGACAGGCGACTACTGCACTAGGCCTGACGATATTTCTGGTAGAGCCGGAGTAAAACAAAAGATGAGGGGGAGGGGTGCAGAAAGGGAGGGGAGGAACAAAACAAGCGACTATTGTACTAGGCCTGACGACATCTACTGAAGACATAGGCATGAAACAGTAAAATTAGTCAACACATGCTCATTGTAGAGGCAGCCTTTTGGTGCTGGGAGGTTGGGGAGGTCGTGAGGGGTCAGTGAGATTGTAAACTAAATAAGGTTGGTGTTGCAGATAAATATTTCAGTGGAGGGGCTTTAACATCTCCCACTAGTGTCAGTGACTGAGAGTAGTGAAGGAGCCCTAGTAATGTAGGAGGTATGGGTGGGGTTCTATCCCAAGAAAATATTTAAAATTATGTTTTGAAATGATTAATTCAATAACAAAACCTTTGAAGAATGAGGAAAAACACTGGTTCTCTGGGAAAATGAATGAAATGTCTTGTAGATGCTATTTTGCCAACAATACCCAGGAGTATTTTACTATGTTTGCATGCTACCTGGGTCTACAACATACACTGGCATTGCCACTGTAAGTCATGTATATAAAGATGCAGCCACAATCTAGCTATGTCAGTAATGGGCACTGTACATAACCTTTATAAAGCTGGAGGGAACATCTATGCCAGTAATGGTCAATGTAAAAAAATGACATGAAGCTGCAGACACATTCTATGCCAGTGTGGGTACTGCCAAATCACTTTCATGAGCAGGTAGACACAATATGTGCCATCATGGTGACTGTGAGTCTCGCATGAACCTGCAAACACAATGCATGCTAGATTCAGTCAATAAAAAAAAAATGGCTTCACCATACATCAAAAAAACATATTTATCTCGCCTGTATGCAGGACGGCGTCAGGGCCTTTCAACTTTTTTTTTAAATTTGAAATAGGCCCCAAGCAGCTGCCCCATGTTGGCAGTCCTTGACACAGCAAAACACTCCTTTACTTCAGAAGATTAAATGCACCCTTTGCAGCATGCTCATTAGAGTTTGCCTTTGCTGGTACAATCAGGCCATTTCTGCCTTCGGCCCTCTTGCAGTATCTAGCAGCATTCATAACATCGTGTTGCCTTTAAACTCTGGATTAATCCAGATTAGCATCCTGCTATCCAAAGCAATAAATAGCTTTTCAGTGGACCTTTAGTATGTCCGCTGCCCACTGGGTGCCTGTTATAATGTGCATCTGTTAACCCCCTCACTATATTCTGTTGATTACATCATCACTTAAGCACCCCACTGGTGTTACCCGTAAATTCAAACCATGACAACATGATGAGTGGAGTAAAACAGAGCAGTTTCCTGATTTGTGGATCTGATTGGGGAGAATGGAGACAGTTCAATCTGATCCCATCAATTACATTGTGAATAGGCAGCCCTACTGGTCTATTACTCACGGCTGCATAGTCTTCATTTAACAATAGGGCATATTCAAACGCGTCAAGAAAAACAAAGACAGCCTTATGTGTAGGTGGCTGTGCAGGCATGCACACACTTATATTAGTATATACTCACAAGCATAACCTTCTAACTCCAGACACATTTTGTTTTGATGAAGCTGATTTAGCTGCCAATTGATGGCAGACATTGTCAAATAGGTGGCAGCTAGACCCTGCTAGAACTTGCACTCAGGAAGGTGAGAGCAGGTTTTGCACAAAGAAGTGCTGCATTAAGAATGAATACTAAAACACTTCCCTATATTTATCACACACATTGGAAAGCTACCAAGAGGTACAGGTATTACAGTTGCACTGCACTTTCTTTGTGTTATTATTTATATAGGGTGACTACATTTTCAAAATAAAAAAAGGGACTGGCACAAGCATAACAGTAGGTCTACCCGCACCGAACACCCCCGGACCACCGCCCAATCCCCACTAAATCATTTCCATTTCCAGCACTGCTCCTGGATTTCGACTGTGTAATTTGGAGGTGCCTATACGCCTGTTAAAAACAAAGCGTATTCCGAATCCTATAACAGGCCTTGCCAATATGCTCTTTTTCCATGCTGTCTATGTAGCCTCAGCAGTCTTTGTGGCACAAGCAGTTGATGCATGTAGCTGCAACCTGAAAAGCTGGGGATTCGAGATCATAGTGGTCTGCCATGGATGGGGTATAGTGGTACTTTAAAATTGCCAATCAGTTACAATTATGTTTTATAAATATTAGCATTAGCTAAGAACAGGCTCTGGGGTCGTAGAGATAGAATCTCAACAATTTAGTGATTTGATGACCCTTCCTGCAGGCACTCACACAGTTAATCCCTCACGCATGATAATAATTGAAACTTCATTAAAGTAAAATTTGCTAAATTGATCTCTGGCTCTCCAGTGCAGTGGCTGGACTGTGCAGCGTCAGTAAAAACTTAGCAAAGAATTTCTGGGGAGGTGAGTAGTGATGAGGATGGGATATGGCCGTAAGAAGCCATAAAACGGGTGTTTTTCACCTGCAAAGTCTGCGAATGCTCCCGATGTTCAGGAGTTGGGGGGCAGTCCTGTGATGTTCCCAAACACTTAAGATGTTTGGGGGAATCTGTGACTATTTCTGCATTGAAGGGTTGGTGAAAAGCAATTATTGGATTGCTTTCAACTGTGGTGCCACTCAATGAAACTGCATGACATTTTGGGATTCTATTCTAGACCTGATTCTGAAAGGTTTTGGTGGAATTCTGTAAAGAGGGGGGTTACAAATATTGTAAAGGCTTACAAATGTAGTGCCATTTGACAAATCTGCACAAAAGTTTGCAAAACGATTTGAAAAATCTAGATATAAATGTTTTGTAAAGTTTGGTGGGATTTTCCCAAGAGGAGTCTAAATTAGAGGGGGCTCTCAACATTTTTAGATGGCTTATAACTGTGTTGCCATTTGACGAATGTGGACAAAAGTTTTCAGAAAGATTATAGACCCAACCTTGAATGTTTGTGTAAAGTCTGAATGGATTTTGCCAAGTTGGGGGCTAAGTTATATGAGTATTGTATGTACATACATTTTGGCGCCTTTGAAAAAATAAAACATGGGCGGGTTTCAAGCAAACTTGTGTAAGGAGCATTGGCAAGGACCAGGCATTGGCATGGTTTTACAAATGTGCCTGTGTCATAATGTAGGTACAAAAATTAGTCACATACCTTTGTTGACTAAGGTATGGCCTGTGGCCATGGGCAGTGGCCAGATTGTTCGGGTCATGGTATAAGGTCATGACCAGGAAAATCTGGCTACTGGCCATGACCGCAAGGGACGAAAAATGGTGTTAAAGTGGCCATGTCCACCTGGCACTGGCAATGTGGTAAAGTTATTTTAAAGTGGGAAAGGATTGAAAGGGGAAAAAATGTGCTTGTGGTAATATGGTCATATGGTTCTGTCTTCACCTTCTGAAGGCTGCAATGGACACAGAAGAGGGGCTCTCTACGGAGCCCTGCCTTCCCTTTCCATGGTGCCCATCTTGGAAAAAGATGTTCCTTCCTAATGCCACAATATAGGAAGAAACATCTATTTTTTAGCACCCCAGGTTCCGTTTTGGGAACCAGGGCTGATAATGGCCTTTATCTCCCATCGCAAGGTCTGGAATGGAGGATAATGGTCCGGAGCCCTGGTTATTTATTTATTCATAATGCTCCAAAGCCTACAGGCATCAGGCCACACAAAGACACACTTTCGCTTTGGCTGATAACTTGGGCTGCTGGGCCCTTATCCGCTGTTCCAGTCACTGGAACAGGGGATGAACGCCACATTATTCCCATTAGCATAACACAAAATGCTAATGGAACTGTTGAAATAAAATTATTGATTCTATGTACTTTACTGAGAAATGTAAAGTACATGGAGAGTATAAGATTTATTTTTTAGTTCTATTTTTTAACTGAAAGGTGGTTCCTAAAAGTGCTTTTCACTTTTGTAGCTTTAGCCTTTGGTACATTGCCAAAAGTGGTAAAGAACAGCCACACCCATGATTCTCTCTGGGCGCACAAGGTAGGCACTTCCTCTGCCTCATCTTCTTGGTTCTCTTCATTGTCTTTGGAAATACTGTGCCTTTTTTGTTGTGTGGGTCCTCCAGCTGGTGGTGGTGGTGGGTCTTTGGGAGGAGGGATGGCAATAGCTGATGCCATTTTTTAAGATAAATAGCACTTTTGCTACTATTCTTTCTAGTATGTGTTTTATACTAGATTGTTAATGGCAAATGAGTAGGAATAGGTGTAGGAGCTGTGCAAGGGTACATTTTCAGCTTGAAAGTTCATCAATGACATTTGTGATGTCATCTTTGATGTCCTGGGTGTTAGTCATAGCAGTGCATGGTGGTGGCGCGAGTTATGGTTGCTTAGCTTAGCATGACTGGCAAATTTCTGAGGATTTTCAGTTTTACTTGTAAAGTTTAAGTGCACATCAGTTGGAGGTCTGTGCTCTTCTTTAATCTTTCCGCCTCCAATGTATGTGTCTTATCAGTAAAAAATGTTTTCGACCAATTGGTTGACTTTTGAAAGTCGACTTTCACTAAGTAGTTCTGGGCTGATGACCTTAACTCCAAGACCCACTATACTTTTTGATAAAAGGGCTTGATTAAATATAAAGAAAGCATCACAGTGGCTTACTCTAACATAAGAAGAGGGGCACCTACATTTATTTTTAGCTGTCGACCAACCAACTGGTCGAAAACATTTTTTACTGGTAAGACACATACATTGGAGGCGGAAAGATTAAAGAAGAGCACCGACCACCAATTGATGTGTCCTTAAATTTTTTTAGTATAGGAAAGTAGTGAGAGAGGAAAAGGGAAAGGACTTCTACACACCATTTGTAGTCGTCGCACCAGCAATCCCTAGGGCTGTTATGACAACTGCATACATCGAAAACCTACAGAGGGCGAACAAGTTATTGCAAAGGGACATAGATGCAGGAATAACCCCTTTCGAGTTAAAATGTCTGTCGATTGTGTGTTATAGATATTAGGGTATAGACAGGAGGTGACAGCCCCTTGACTCTTATTGTATCTAATAGTTTTACTTGTAACCATAACGTCCCTTTAACAAAGTTTTTTCATTACAGTTCATAGGTTTTTATTAGTGCAACTTAACCGTAATGTCCAATTTAAAAAAAAGTTGTTTCATTGAATATATATATATATATATATATATTTATTTTTTATTTTTTATTAGTGAGTTGGTATAAAAATGTAAAACTTTTGTAAACCTTTTCACAGAAACAAGGTATACAAATTGAAAAATTGAAAAATGTTTCCTAGACAAATACAATATAAATAACATTAAAAAGACAATACCTAAAAAGATTAGAATCTGGCACCAAGCCAACCTTATATTGAAAGGCCTAATATTGCAAATATCGTAGCTCGCATCCAAAATAAATCTAACAGCCTAGTGATACTGTTGCCCACCATTAAATCAGACCACAGAATGTTATCAGCTTCAATAGATGAAAAATCGTTAAGACACCTGAAGTGCATTTGCTTAATCTGTACAGTGCATTCACAACAAGTACACGTTGTTTTTTTTTGTTTCAGTAGAACCAGGTTCCCTAAATAGTCTACATATTCTAGAGCTATAAGCAACATTCTAGATCCCATACACTCCAAGGTTGGCAATTGATTGCCTTTAAATCTTATACACATGTCATGTGCTCTAGGACTAGGAAAGAGAGAAATGTATCTAGACAATTGACCCAGTTTCCTTGGAAAACAAATATATTCAACATAGCGTGAATAAGTAATCAGTTTGTTCACAGTCATACACCCATCACAATTAAAGAGTTTTCTCTTGACATGAAGAGGGGTTTCAACAAAGACATCCTGCACCCTAATTTCACTGCATGTGGGGACTTTCATTGAAAATAGTTTTTATCTGTGTGCATTTACATTCTGCACCCTAACTTCACTGCATTTGTGGCCTTTCATTGAAAATCGTTTTTAGCTGTGTGCATTTAAATCCTGCACCCTAATTTCACTGCATTTGTGGCCTCTCATTGAAAATACAAATGCAGCTGTGTCTAATTACATCCTGCTCTCTAACTTCATTGCATTATGTCTTTGCTACTGCTAGGCCACCTGTGAGATAGGTCAGAACTGTGCAGTGCAGTCACCCCTCTGCTTTCAACTTCCCTCCGTCACCCTAATGGCAGTCACCATCTCTCCTATCTTCTCTAATTGCTACTCTATCTCCTATCCCTGCTCTCTCACTAAGTCTGGAATGAGAAAGCACAAAAGAGAAATTGTGCGTGAAAACCCTGGCCTTCCCATTGCAGAGACCCATGTCAGCGCAACCTCCAGAGAGGTCTTCACAGATATTCTCATCTCCGTCCCTTCTCCAGATCTTTGCAATCGTCATCTCACCTCTCTATGCTTTCATTTCCTCTCTTATTAACGGTGGGAGTAAGTGGGAAGTCCTTTTGGCAGGCTTCTCAACCTCATGCTGCATCGTTAATGTCTACCACACTGGCACTATGCTGGCTCAGGGTCCTCAACCCAACCTACTACTCTTTGATACTGCCTTCCCTCATCAACTTCCTTCTGCTGCCTCTCCCCTCACCATTCTCACTTCCCCTCCTCCCATGGCTCGAGTACCGCTCCCCTGTACTCCTCCTCAGAAAACCTTCAGAGGCAGAGACAGGCTCCACCTGGCAACTCTTAACGCCCGCTCTGCCAACAAACACTCTGCTGACATCTGCTTCCTTCTTGAAGACACTGACCTTGATGTTCTCACTCTCACTGAGACTTGGATCAATGCCAGCTCAGTCACTGCTTTTGACTCCCTCCTCCCTGTTGGCTTCAAGATAATTTCCAAGCCTCAAACTCATCATGCTCGTGGGGGAGTGGAGGTCACCTATCCTGAGTGGGTTCATTCTTCCATCGTACCCACCCAACTCTATACATCCTCTGAGAGTCTGGTATGCAAGTGGGTCATCTCTCCCTCCTCCACTCTGACCATTGCTGCCATCTACCGGCATCCACGCGCTAGAACCCTGTTCCTCTCTGAATGGGATGATTTCTGCTCCGCCTTACTTTTATCCACTTCCAACCTCCTCCTCTTTGGTGACTTCAACATCCAAATGGACGCCTCTGCCTCAGCATCCACTCTTTTCATTGACCTCTGAGCCTCTCTCTCCCATTCCATCGTCCCCTCCGGTCCAACCCACTCGGCAGTACACACCCTGGATGCCATCATCCACTCCAAACTGTCGCTCACTCCCCCTCTGGTCACCCCTCTCTCCTTGGTCAGACCATGCTCACCTCTCCTCCCACCTGGGTCCCTTCGGCCCTCCTAACACACCCACAAAATCCCTGCAAACATTGTTCTGGAACATTCCGCCGATGAAACGAGTGTCAGCCGCTGCCTTTGCCTCTACCTTCGTCCCCTCTTCCCCCCAGCTCAGACTCCACCTCAGACTCTGCTCTCAGCAATCTTCACTCAGCAATAACTAATACCCTTGACATCCTTGTCCCAGTCATGAGGATCCACCTGTAACCTGCCTCTAAGCATAATACCGGGTATGACTCCAAACTTGCAGCCCTGAAACGAAAGTGCAGAGCAGCGGAACAGAAGTGGCAAATCTCAGGTTCACCCTCTGAAAAACTCGCCTGGCGACTGCTCAAAAGGCAATACAGACTCACCATCCATGCTAAGAAAAGGGTCCACATTCAGGCACGGGTATCAGGTGTATCAAATAACGCGCCTGAGCTTTTCAAAATCTGCAGGTAACTAGCCAACACTTGCACAGTCTCCTCCTCCTCTCTTCCTTCCCAGGCCCTCTGAAATGAACTGGCCACACACTTTGCCACCAAAACTCAGGACATCCTGAACACCCTTGTTACTCACCAACCTAACCCATCTCACACCCCTTTGCCTCCGTTGGCCACTCCCGCCTTCTCCTTCTTCACCCCTGTCACACCTGAAGAAGTTACCAGAGATGTCTGCTCTATGAAGGCTTCTTCCAAACAGGGTCGCCCCTGCTCGTCCAGAACTTTCAAGGACAACATTAGCTCTCTTGCCCATGCCCTTGCTGAGTTCTGCAACCACTCATTTGCCACTGACTCTTTCCCTTCCTCCCTCAAGCACTCCATTGTGCACCCACTATTGAAAAAGCCTTCAACAGACCCTACCTGTCCATCCAACTAACACCCTATTTCAATCACCCTCTGTGGGATGTATTGACCCACTAGGCTCTGCCCTGCAACATCACTGTGTGCTGGTGGCACCATAACCATTGAAATTGCCACAAAAAGCCCTATGCGCGCTAAACCTCTGAAAATTGCACAGTGAAACCAGAGAAAGTTGGCTGCCAATCTACTTTGCCTGTGTCAGTAGTGGAACAGGGGACCACACTGCTGAAACCTGTCATTGGGCTGCCCACAGAGTGAAAATGGAAACTACATGAAAGGCAGTGCTTCATTGCAAGGAAGACCAGAAGTGCTCAGAAATCCGTTTTTGCTTTGTTGCTGAAATTACAAAATAATGGTTCCCAAACATCAGAAAAGACCCAACATCCTTGCTGGGAGTTACCCATCACCTTATTTAAAGAATCCACATAAGCACATAATGGGCCTCATTCCGAGTAGGGCGCAAAGGGATACCGGGCACCGTTAAGGACATTGGTGGGGTAATCCCTTTGCGCCCTACTACGAGTTCCCTTAGCGGGTCCCTGCCTTAACGCCTGGTTTTACCAGGCGTTAAGGCAGGGACCCGCTAAGGGAAATCCAAGCCGATAACGGTACCGCAAATTGCGGTACCGTTATTAGCTACTTCCCCCTTCCCATTGAGCCCTATGGGGGCTCAAATGGGAATGGGGAATGGTTTGGTGAATGGGGACTTACCGGTCCCGCCAAGGTCGGACTGGGCTGGTAAGTCCCCATCTCACCAAACCGGACACAGTACCAGTATGGGAGGTAGTCATGGCGCAAATAGCGCCATGACTACCTCCATACTCGGAATGAGGCCCAATATCAGGAAAAGCAGATTCCATCACAAGAATATCCACATTAAAAAGTGTGCTTGTCTGTAAAAATCTGTCAGAAAATGGGCGCAGTACTTTCGGCTGCTTGTGTGACAGCTGTCAATTAAGTACATTGGAAGCTTAAACTTGTGCAGAAATGGTTGAAATTAAGTGACTTGCCATCAAAAGCAATATAGGTTGCAACTATTTAATCTCTATGTCTAAAAAGACTGGAATTAGAGATCTGTTTGCCTATTTTGAAAATGTAACTTTATTTTATCAAAGGCAATTTTAAACAAATTGAGTTTTAATTTAACCTCTGATGCCAGCCACAGAACTTCAAAGCAAATTCCACAGCGTGCCCCAAAAAAAGGCACCTTCCTTCTGCTCTCTGCCCCAGGAACTCCCATTCAGGTGTTAATGGAGAGGGGAGGAGATTTTGGGCCTGTTTCACTGGGGAGAGACAAAGGGCTTCCTGAATTGAAAAGATATGCAGATGCAAGTGTCAACAGAAGCCCCTGCTAGAGGAAAAAGGCAGGGATTGCCAGAGCCACCAGGAACTTTTGGAGGCGGGAATAGACAGTTATGTGTATCCTTAAAGCACAAGAAAAGTATATTTATGAAAAGGACTGACAGAGAATTGTGCGAAATTGTAAGAATTGTAAAATGACAGTATGGTTAATATGAACATTCCGGTCATGTTTTAAAACTACTCAGAACTCTGTGCTATGTTCAGGGACAAGACTACAGAATTTGTGGTTTTGTAGCAATTGTGGTGATGCCAGAAACATGAAACCTCATATGATTATGCCCAGATATCATGCACACATATGTGTAAACATGTGGACAAAACTGACATTGGGTACCAGAACAAAAGTGCAAATAATTGCCAAAGCTAGACCCAAGCTCTCATCAAGACGGGGCTCGGATGAATACTTGCTCCACCAAATCTGTGATGTAAATATGCTATTGCTAGCAAGTTTGTAAAATTGTAAATATGTCTGGTATGAGAAATAGATTTTCTGTGCAGAAACAAAGGGGAGGTTCTCCCTGGATCATAAAATGCAGCGTCATCATGACACCCTGGTTTCTTCTCAAATCAGAGGAGGGGAAATACCCTAACCAATAGAATCCCTAGGGGTGTGCCTAGTATAATTCAGCATGCCCACCCCTTTAGATAATACATAAATAGAGACAGTTTAGGACCTAGAGACACACACACCTTCACCCACCAACTGATTGCTGGCGGAGCACTTTGCAAGAGAAATCCATATCCAAGACTCCAGACTCCAGACTCCAGAATTATGAAAGCAGAAAGGCCCATGTCCAAAGCTGAACCCTTCTCAGTTTGGCCTTCAAAAGTCCAGAAAACAGATTTTAACCCAGACCTCCAAGAGGAACCAAAAAGTACAGCCTGGCTGTGCTGTTGCTGCTTTCTTGCTAAGAAGTCTTGCCAGAATCCAGAGAGCCAACCCAGTAGAGCAGAACTGTGACCAGATAGCTGAGAACCAGAACCAACCCGTCAGATCCAGTCCAATCCCGCCGTGCAGTGTCCAGAGTGCCGTGCTGATTGCAGAAGCAGAGCGCCTTGAGTCCAGTCCGGTGTGCTAGCTGAATTCCTATCCAGAAAGTCTCCCTGACCAGATCCCTGATGGGTCCATTTCAAACAGTGGTAGTGAGTGTCCATAGCATAGGATTGTCGCTAGCATATATCTTATACATAAGTAATCATATCCAAACCCATTCTCTTATATCCAGAACTGCATTGTTAGAATCTTTTTTTCTTGCCTGTACTCTTTCTCTTACTCTATAGTCCTTTGTAATAGTAGTGTTAAAAATCATCTTTGCGCTAATAGATATATTCTGAAGAAAGGCGAGCGTCTCGGCAGGCTAAACCAACCAGTGATATCCTGGGCTGGTGGCTGCGCTGTCGTGTAGTTTGTGGCTTCATAGTCTACCCTAGTGTAAAAAAATCTTATTTGTCATTTTAAAAAGTGCATTTTTCTTTTGCAAATTTAAGTGTCAAATTGAAGCTAACATCCTCAGCTTTCCAACACACCCAGAACCACATCCCAGCTCCTTATAGTTATTCTGCAATCGTGCTTACCGCGTGCGGAAAAGTTTGCAGCACATTTTTCGTTTGTCTCAAATCCATCATGTGTGAAATAACTGATCATTGTTTCTGACCTTAGAATTAAGTTTGCAACCTGCTAGTTACTCAATAATCATTGATAGTATTTATCTGAAACCATACAAAGCGGTTCCCACTAGTATTGAAACCATTTTAGTGAATTAAACCCATTTTCAGTGTTTTTCCCATCCATTCAAAGCCACATTCAAAACCATTTTGACCCGTTTGCAATCATTCCTGTTTTTCTCTGTGTTTGCTGGGGGGAAATTGGGATTGATACGGTATTTGTTGAGTGTGTATTCCTGAAAACTGCTTTCTCTTCTTCCATCTCTTGATACTGCATATTGGGGGGATTGAGTAGTGTGCAGCGGGAAAGAGTAATCACATTGCATTTTGATTGAACCTAAACAAAGTATTATTCTATGCTGCATTATTTTTCCTATTATTACTCCGTGTGATTAAAGAGAGTTGTTGTGACATCACCCCATTGGTGATCATTATATAACTATTAAATAGTGTGACATATATGTATTGTGAAAATCCGTAAAATAAATATTTTGACCTTTGCAAAACAGCCTGCTTCCTGGTACAGTGTGACTGGGGGGGGATTCAAAGAGAAGGGCGTGATATGAGGGTACATCATTCAGAAATGAAAGAACTTAGAGACATAAATAAATAATTAAGAGTTTCAATTGTGCATCCCACGCTAGGCATTGACTTAGGTGAAGTGCTGGATTGAAATCACTTACACCTCTTCCTGGGAAAACTGCTGGAGAAGCTGGCCTTGCCCCAACTTAACTCGCACACTGAACTTGTTGGTGGTCTCCATGATCATCAATCTGGATTCCGAGCATCCAGAGGCATGGAAACTGCTCTTCTGAATACCTGTGAAGAACTGGTTGCATCCCTGCATTCCAACTCCCCACCTGTCCTCATTCTACGTGATTTTTCTTCTGCCTTTGACACTGTCCACCATTCCATCCTCATACAAAGGCTCCACGATACCCTTGGTTTCTCAGAACGGGCACTGTAATGGCTGACTTCTTTGTTTACTGACCACCTTCCCATGTCACCCTGGGCACCTTCTCCTCTCCTACTTCCTTCTCCACCCTGTCCCCCAGGGATCTGTTCTCCCCCCCTGAGTCTTTAACATCTAACTTGCTCAGCTGGCACGCCTCAGCTCCTCTTTCTCTCCCAACTTCCAGTGTTATGCAGACAACACTCAACTATTTTTCAGACTTCCTGCTGACTCACTCGCACCTTCCTTTATCCCTGACTGCCTGTCTGTCTTCCAGGTTTGGTGCTCTTCCAATGATCTCTGCCTCAATGGCAGCAAGACTAAGATCCTTCCTATTGGGACCACTGCTCCCTCCTTCTTCCCTTATCTCTGGCCCCCCACCTTGGGCTCTCCCCATGCTCCTTCTTCTGAAGCCAGAAGCGGTGGAGTCATCTTTGACTCCTCCTTATCCTTCCTCCCTTATACTCAATACATTGCCAAGAAGTCCAACTTTCAACTTTCAACTCTTCCTTCTCAAAGGAATTCTCCAATTTCTCAACTTCCCCTGAAGTTCAATTTTTCCAAAGCCCTGGTTCTCTCTAGGCTTGACTTTTTCAACAGCCTCCTCCTCAATCTAACTTCTTCCACTCTGCAACCCCTTCAGCTAATCCAGAATACAGCAGCAAGACCTATCCCTGGCCTTAAGCCCAGGGAACGCGTCTCTCCTGCACTTAAAAGCATCCACTGGTCCCGGTTGCTGCATGGAACAAATTAAAATCCCTCCGCATCACCCACAAGGCTGTCTAGGGCCAGGGATCACACTGTCTGCAACTATCTATCACCAAATGCTCTCCTTCTAGTCCTCTAGGCTCCCCTGGCACCAACTCTCTGCGTGTAAAGTGTTTTGCTAAGCAGAGGGCAGGAGGCCACTCGCTTTCCTTGGCTGGTTCTCTCCTCTGGAACAGCCTTCCCCTCCCACTGCATCTTGAGCAGGACCTTTTGAATTTCTGAAAACACCTCAAGACTCTCCTCTTTTCCTCCTCCTTCCTCTGTTAATCCCACAGCTGCTGTGATTTGTGTCTTGGACCCTTATGCCTTCTCTGGGCCTCCGACCATTCACACCCAATCTCCCCCACATCTGTCCTCCTTAAGCAATTGCCTCAGTGCACTCTCCGCACTGGAGATTTGCACTTTCCACTCAGCACGGCACCTGGCCACATAGGCACTCATCTGTGGCTCAACCTTGAGCACGAACACCACAGCACCTACCCCACTGCCCTCTTCCTTCCTGCACTTGCACGTTCTGAATACTCACAAGGCATAGTAGGTTTGGCCGTCCATTCCCCCTCTGTATGTTTTGTTCCTGTGGGCATTTTTAAACAGAATGCATTTCCTGTATAAGTGCCTAACAAGGAAGAAATACATAAATAAAATGCCATTCAGGGTGGTACCCACCTTCTTATTAAATCCTACTTGGTTAGGAGTCAACATATCTTACCCATATACCTAGTTCCTTCAACATAATCGATGCAAAGATCTTACTCATAGCATCAAAAAGGGTGACCAGTCTATAGTTGACAAGATTTGAGTGATACCCATTTTTGTAGATGGGCATAATATAAAACAGAGTCCAAGATGGTGGCACAATTCTAGTGGCTAGCATATCCCAAAAATGGTAAAATTAAATATTAGACCATAAGTCAGGAGCATGTTTCAAAGTGACAGGAGTCAACATATCAGGATCTGGAGCCCTAGAAGATTTACTCATAATAATATGCTTTATGATATCAACTACACACAAGGTGGTCCATGTGAAGGCACCCAGGACATCATCTGGTAAATCAAGGGAATCGTTAAGAAGCTCAGCATTGATATTCTCATGTAACAACACCAAGACTTCTTGAGTAATAGTAACAGGATCTTCAACCATTCCCCTATGTACAAGTGAGTTAGTCAATTTCCAAATTTGAGATATATTTACATGATCTATGGCTTTCGGGCTATCCTGTATACAAAGATGAAGATGGAGGCTTTTGATGACATTTCTATAATGTTGACTCCTTTGTTTTTTTAGTTGTGGCATAATTGTGATCATCAAAGAATTGACAATGTACATTTTTGGTGAGAATATTTTGCATCTTTTTTGCATTGACCACTCTGTGATCAAATTTATGGGCGTAGGGTCTTCACAAAATGTAAATACCCTTGCTCATAAACCTATTTAAACATTTGACAATGGCATCCTGTATCATGTCAAAAGCAAACAAACCATGTTCTTGTGAAGATGAAAACACTGTGTGGACTTCTCATGTACATTTATTTGAAAAGGAATGCTTCAATCGCCCTACTGTACTCCTTTTATGGGTTTCCACAAATGGTAGCCATGCACACATCTCACAGTTGTAATTATAAATGATTACTTAAACATTATAGAAAGATGATCACTTACACGCATCTCCTTAATTGACAAAGTTGAACATCGTGGCATGAGGGAGACAGATAAAAGATTTGGTTTATGCAAGAGTAATTGGAACCTCTACTCCATAAATAAGTCTTAGTAAGAGACCCAAGAACACCCAAAAGTAGAGGACTAAGAGTCTAATATTAAAAAAAAACAGACCATACTCTACTCTGTTCAAGTTATAGAGATTGTTTCCCTTCAACCAATGAATCTTTTGTCCATAATATGTCAATAGCACAGGCAGAGTTGAAGTCTCCTCCAACCAAGATATGGGCCTCGTTTCCCTCACCCAACCAGGCATCCACCACTTTACGTAGAGCAAGTTGGACATCACAGAGTTGGCTCTTTGCCGGATTCCAATGTAGATGTATTATAAGCATTTCCAAGTTAAATACTGGGAGTTCAAGCCCCATCTCTAGAATTCCAAAAGTGGAGCCATTGAAAGGAAATGTGTGCACCCTTAATTTTAACTCAACTGCTATCGCCAGCCCCCCACTAGGTCTTCCAAGAGAAC
Organism: Ambystoma mexicanum; assembly: GCF_040938575.1. Taxonomy (NCBI): domain Eukaryota; kingdom Metazoa; phylum Chordata; class Amphibia; order Caudata; family Ambystomatidae; genus Ambystoma; species Ambystoma mexicanum. The sequence goes on along the minus strand of NC_090941.1, from coordinate 456,732,858 downwards.
CTTTTCTGCACTCTGTGAATACACATAGAACCCATTAAAGGTTATGGGGGAAGTGAGCATAGTTTCCTGGAACATGTAGCCAACTTGATCCCAAATAGGGGAATTGCAATTAGCCAGCTCAGTGAAGTTTTGAAACCACAAGAATTCCATGACAGAAATTTTAACGAGTTACTATTAAAGGCTATGTTGATGGTCTTTAGGCATAATGGGATGCATTACGAGTTTGGTTGTATCCCACTGCTAAATCCGGCGGGACACCAACAAACAGAATTAAAATTCCTGGCACTTGATCTGCCAGAATTACTGACAGATTACAAGTGGTGGGAATAACAATAAATCCCCATTCCATGGAGTCCCATTGGACTCCATGGAGGGATCGCCGGTATTACCGGCACCAGTAATACCGGAGCCGATAATACAGGCTGTATTTTGCTAGTGAGGTACCTCAGTTATCTCAAGCTCTTGCTGAAGCAATCCAGAGGGAGCGGTCCGTTAATTTGGACAATATTTTCTAATCCCACAGTTCACATAGGTTCATTTGTTTGTTTTAACGATGGACTAGCATTCACAACCTCAGTTTGAGAACCTTGTTGCATTGAATCAGATATTCTGGCTGGGCCAGAATATCTGTCTCTGATCTGATATGGGGCGTAGAGATAAGGATCATAGATGGATCCTCAGAATCCCTAATGTCCTCTACTGAGGAGCTTTGCAATGCAGTTATCGCAACGTCCTTCTGCAAAGGCATACATTTAGTTATTTTTGCCTGGGTAGACTTCTTTCTAGATTTCCGTTTAGAGTTTCCAGCTTTTGTAGTATTGCTGGTTGGGTTATTTCTGTGGATGCATCTTCTTCAATAAACACTGGTTGCGAAGTCAATTGTTTCCTGGTTACTTGTCACTGACAGTAAACATTTCCGAGAAGATTTCCTTCTATTGTTCTTAATATTGAGAAGAATGTTTGTTTTCTGATTCTGATGAACAACTGACACTCCTCTTTTGTTTGTCTGTACCGGTGGAGAGAGAACTCTCTTGATGTCTCCAGAACCTTTATGCAGTGCCAGACTGTCAGCTTGATAATTATTGGGATGAGTTTGAAACAAGTCAGGAGACTCACTTAGGCGTGCTTTACTGAACGGAGATTGTGGAAAATGTGACTCATAACTTGGTTGAGCCGTTCCACTGCAGAAGTTTTCAAAACCAAGGACCTTGATGGAGTACCATGTTGACATTTTTAGTTAATGGAGACATTCTCCATATCTAGCTTCTTGAGAATCTCTTTTAATTGGCCAGTATTGTGAGCGAATAAATCCTTAATGTTGTCATACAGGCGAGGTATGGATTTGACAACTAGATGGAGGGCAGCGATTTAAGATGGGCCAAGGGTGTGCACATTAAAAAGTAAATATATTCTCTCGTGCATTAGAGACAGTATTACTATCAGTTTGGAGCTGATCAGTGTCGAGGTCAGGGAGAGGTTTGAATTGGCAAAACTCAGTTATCTTGACTTGCTTCTGTTTTTGTTTAGAAGTCCCAGAGATGCCTACAACATTAACAGGTAGCAAAACCTCTCCCAAATTGATATTTGCAGGACCAGATGGGAAAGTGGTCACTTTAAAATTGGCAGCCATCGGGGCGAGGACGAAATACTTCTTAAGTTGTACTTGATACCAGTTGCTGTAGAAATTGATTGTCACAACGTGACCAAAGTGCAGACCATTAACTCAAGTATTAACAGTGAAATTCTTACCAGCAGTTCAGGCAACTCACAAATTACACCTGTAGAGTAAGATAAAAGTGGAGGATTACACACAATGGAGGACAGTTGAACTTCCTTGGACTGCCTGCGGACCAAGGCAGACCATTTTCTGTTCCACTTCCTGCTCCACGCAGTGACTGATGTTTTGTAGAGGCAGACGGACATCCGTCAATGAAGCATCCACCTTTATGCTTTTCCTCTGTGAAAACAAGTAAGTCATGGAATCAGCAGTACAACATGCTCTACCACTGCAGATCACTTTCTGCTCCACTTCCGCCTATTTATCTAAGGCATTTTTCATTGGTTTCCGTTCATGTAAAAGAGAACACGAATAATTTGCTCCACTTTTCCAATGAGAAAGACGGGCCAACTCACACAGCAATCCTTCTAATGTGGTTAAATGACTGCCATATATGGGTGATCAAAAATAATTGTATATGCACGTTTGAATTACAGAAATTGGCAAACGTGCTTTGCAAGTAACAAATAATGATCAAATTCCCCTCTACTCATTACAGTGTGAATGCCTCTGCGCTCAGAGTCAATGACATATAAATAAATACTTCTACACCCGTTACTAAGGCAATAAGCCCCGAGTTGGCGGGCCATTAATGCGTAATGTAATGCCCCCGGGGCCCATAGTTACACTTTAGAGTGGCACACTAATGGTGTTTTTCTTTTCAGATGCGAGACGTGTTGCGTTTCGCAAACAAAAACAAAAAAAATAACAAAATGGCTGCTGCAGACTGGGAAACACAGTCTGTTTTCCCTTTCTGTGGCAGATATATTAAACAAACAAAATGGCCACCTTTTCATGGTAAAGTAAATGAAAAAAAGGTAAACAAAAAATTCCTGCCATGGAACACGGAGAAATGACTATGTTTAGTCCCTTCTACCTTTCCATGGCGGCTACTCTGGGAAGGAACATGGGGCCATAGCGTAGAAATAGAGGCTTCAGAGCCTTCTCTGCGAGGTAAGGCCCAATGAGCTTGCTTGTTACAAGCTCATTCACCCTTTGCCGGGAACTAATGAAATGTATGTCACAACATGTAATAGATAATGTTCTCTTTCATGTACTTTCCTCTACATTGGACAATGGGACAGTCAATGGTCAAACATGCATAACTGATAATATTTTATATTTTCATATAGTGCTTGCTACCCTGCATCATAGCCCTTGTGTTAAAATTAATTAGCCATTAAAATTTTACAAAAAATGTCTCCCCAGAAAGAAGGAAAAACTGAGCTGGCCCTACTGGGATTAGAGCATGCGACCTGTGGATGGAGAATATATGTTAACAATAAGCAGTTAAGTCTGTGATCTAGATGTCCTACAACAGAACATTAGCTGTGGAGATGTGAATGAATAGTAATCAGTATTCTGTTTACAACAGTGATTGTATGAGCAAGAAGCTACAGAAAGCGTCACTGGTACTTTAGTTATGCTAATAAGGTGTGACTGGATGGTGTTGTCTCTGTTTAGGTAGCCATTGGTGTAATTCATAGGGGAGGAGATCACAGGTAGTGACGCTACCATGAAGCAGAGAGAAACAATCCTTTGAGGATTTGATACCACAGGCCAGCCGGGCGACTGTCCACTCAGTTTAATGGCCAACCTGCTCCTGTCTAACAATCATGCATTGTGTTCCTTTCTCCTCCATCTTAATTTCTATTGCACATGTCCTGTCACTTTCATCCCTTCATCTCCAGTCATGCAATCCCCTTCCATAGTACTTTTTACTCTGTCCCATTGCACATTTAATTTCACTTCTATGAATTCCTTTCAATTTTCAAGCGCCAACTTTCACTCTCTGTCCTTCATCCCAACATTGTCTTCCACTGTCATACATTTAGCTTCCCTTTAGTTTATTTCTCTTTCTACTCATTACAACTTTGCTGGTCTGGATAATATGCTGGTAATTCCGACACCAGCATTTTTTCTGCACAGGAAATGTATATGTTTGCCCATGGGGGCCACTGATCCCCTGACTGGCCTGACCTGCTGGTAGATCAGGCCCCAACTGGCAGATACATGACTGAATCAATGAATGGTACCGGTAATGCCGGTGCAGGTGATTCAGTAGTTCCCATCCCATGTAGTCTTATGGGACTCAGAGGGAATGGAAACTTACCATCACTGCGCCACCCATAGTATCCTGGTAATAACGGGATATCGTGCGGCACGGACAGTGATGCAGCTTTCCCGGTATCCTGCCGAAATTACCAGTGGGAAAACAGGAAAGTTGTACTAACCCCCATAGTCTTGATGAATGTTTTCTCTTAAATAATTTTCTTCACATCTATTAACTTTCCTCACTCCTCCACTAGCTGCAATTCCTTCCACTCCTTATATTTTTTTTTCCTTTGCATTTCTCGCTGTAGTAAAATATGTTTCTATTTACACATCTCTTCATGTCTTGAATTTGTGTAATGTGGATTGGGTCTTCTTAAAAGTACCAGGGGATGTGGTCATGGAGGACACTGGGGTGATGTAACAACGTGTTAAGCGGAAAATGTACAAGGAAGTAACCCCTGGAGCCATCGCCTGTCAGGGAAGGAGTTGGCAGCATGTGAACATTCTCCTGCTCTACTTTTCAAATCTCCCAAGTGGCCTAGCATCTCTGGAGTGATTCTTGCACATTCTGATCACAAATCCCATAAGACAGTGACCATTTAGCAGGGGAATTACCCTTTACTTAGCTCAGTGACTAGAACATCTAGCTTTTATTAAAGACATTATGCATATCTCTATTATCTGCCCATTGCCATCAGCAAGAATTAAGCCATTATGGATCCTTGAGACACAACAATACAGATGTTCAAAGATAGTTAGCTAACAGCAGCCCCATAGCATATGGCAGCTACTCGGAAGGACAAACATAGAAACAGCAAGCAAGATGGATGAGAACAATGAAGACAAGCCAATGAAGCATAGACATCTGGTAGACTTCCTCACCAGAATTCCTGGCCATGCCAAGTACAGTGATGAAACAAAGTAAAATGTGTAAAAAAGCCATACAGCCAATGCACAAATACATGGATATAATTCTCAAAACATAATACAAAATAGGATTTAACGTTTATTAGTACCCGGCGAGGGTCAATCAGAATGTAACAAACAATCTGATCGGCCCTCACTGGGGCTTTACGTGACTGGGAATCCCTCGCTGGGATTCCTTTCCGTTGTTCCCGACGGGGGCCGTGGCAGCCCCTCAGCCAATGAGGAGGCTCGAAATGGGGCAATCCCTGCTCTGAGCCTCCACAAGGTTGGAGGCTGCCATCCTCACCTGCCGGGTAGTCAGGTAAGTGTTTTTTTTCTTCCTCCCCCCTTCCCTGCAATCAATCCCCTACCCTCCCTCCCAACCCCACTTACCTTCTTTATTCTTCTTTTTTGGGAGCAAACTCGCTGTGTACACTTCTGTCCCCAGCGCGTCTGCTCCAGATGGCCACCATGGAAAGGGAAAATGGACTCAGTTTTCCCTTCCCTTCCCCAGCGTCCATTTTTTGGACATTTGCAGCGTTTCGGAACAGAAAAAGAAGGCTATTAGTACCCCCGTCTTGCAGGGGCATTACCGATTCGGGTAATGCCCCAGAGCCTTTGTTAAGGCCCTCATGACCGATGGGCCCCAGGGGCATTACCTGACTCGGTAATGCCCCCGTGGCTCGGGGCTTATTGCTTAATGATGTGTGATTATCATATAGCACTTAAATATCACTGTCATGGCCTTATTGCTCTTTAAGGTGCTTGGAGCATGGAACACAGTAGTCTGAACAACACACAGGAAAACAGCACATTGCATTGCAGGAAACAAGATATGACAAAATTATCTGAACTTTAAATTCCATAAACATGACAAATGCTTTGGAATGGATGAGTACTGTAATGTTATACTTGGCAGTTTTTACAATGTTGTGCTCAAGGTGCTGCGTGTTTCACTATGTCAGTGATTAAGTGATTGTTTGAATGAGAGACCTGAAGATGGTTGTGTGCCTTGCCCAACCTTTATGGAATATATTACTCTAACAAGTAAAGCAAGCAGGGTGTTGAGAAATTACAGTGTATCCTGAAGAAATGTATTGTAGCGAGAGTTTGCACTGACATGTTAAACTGCACAATACATTAAATAAACAAGTAGTAGACCATAGCCTGGGCATTACATGGTAAACAGCCCGTTGCATCACAGGAAAAAAAGCATTACAGGTTAAACTGTACCTTGCATCACATCACAGCGACAAGTGCTTTAGCATGGATGAGGAGTATTGTAATATTACATTTCAGCAGTTTTCCTGATTTGGGTTGTTTATTTTACTACGTCAATGACACATTGATTTCTGGCATGGCAATAAAGGTTTGTTGTGCCACTTGATTATGAGCACACTAGATAACAAGATGCATTACATTACATATTACATGCACACTTTTTAGCTTGTACTGTGAAAATTGTATGATTAACTGCGCATTTCACCGACTGCACCAAGAAAAGTTGCTGACCCACTGTCAAAAGGGAAACTGGAGGTTTGTTTTTCAATAACCTTTTTTTTTTGTTCCTTGGCCACACACGGCTTTGCCAGAGGACCCTGCACAGTATCTTAAGGTCCTGCCTACAAAACACATTTCTGAGGTCCTACAACACCCAGGTACCTGTCTGGAAAAGTGGAAGCCACCTGAAACACTATGACTAGGTCCCAGTGCGACATGTAAAACATTGCCCCCCTTATTAACTCTTCCTTGGGTGTCCAGCCCAGGTGACTGCAGCCAAGGGCCATACCAGCAAAGCTCAGATTCCTGATTGGGCTAGTAGAGCCGAGAAAGTCCCAGGGCCAGAACCCATGCTCAAGCCATGACTTTACCAAACTCACACGTTACCTGACCTTTGTTTCCACGCATAGGCATGCTTTCACTATTGACCATCCATTCACTGCAGAGCTTCTGTTACCTCACAGGACCAAGGATCATTGCTGTTTTGGGTCTGTTAACTGTCATTTTGTTATCTACAGCCCCATTCTAGTCCAACTCAGAACGTACACATGCTTCTTCTCAGCTAGCCATCCACCCTTTCCCTTTTCACTGACCTACCTACCCTCCCTCTCTCTCAAGCTGCACCTTTTCTTCATTGCTTCACTTGTCTACATCTTCTATCCTCCATCATTCATCTTGATTTCGCTCAAGCTATCCTTCTAATCACTCTTCTGCTTTCCTTCTCTCACAGCCTTGAGCATGAAATTGATGTAACATATTCATCAGTCTCTGGCCTCCCCATCTGCCTCCTTCCCCCCTGCACTTCTTCCTCTCAAATAAGATGCTCTCTTCTCCCAGGATCTCCATCCTCATCTATCCCCATTGCCTACTGCAAAACACCTGCTCCTCTGCCCAACCTACAACCACTCTTTCACTTGGCCACTGGAATGCACAATCCCTTTGCAACAAGTCATCCTACATCACTGACTACTTACAAAATATTCTCCCTCAACTTTCACTTGTTGCTATCACAGAAACCTGCATCTCCCCCACATTATTATGCTACACTACTAGCTCTTCACACTGACTCTGCAACCTTTTCCCGCTCTCCCAGACCTCTTGATAATGGAAGAACAGTGGGTTACTTAACAATAAGGCGCTACATACTGGTCCATTTCCCCAACATCAATTGTTTTTGTTTTAATGTGACACTATTCAACTACTCACCCCTCTCACTGTTCTGGCTCTCTATCAAACCCCTGGTCCTCTAAACTTCTTCTCTGATCTGACCCTTCTCCTGGTGTGACTTCCTACCAACATTTCCATTGTCATGCAGGGGGACGTTAACCTTTCCAAGCTCTCTGCAGCCACCTGAAATTAACTTAAATAACTCCCTCCATGACAGGCCTACCCACTCTGGCAGGAACTCTTTTGACCTTGTCATTCTATCTAATTTACTTTCTTCCTCTGACCACTCCATTGACCCCTCTGCCTCTGATCACTCCATTGTTCACTTAATCATCTCGGCCCCTCCACCTTCTACTCCTAATGTACCCCTCTGCAATGACTAAGAGGAAATTCAGGCAGGATTCTCTTCTGCTTCATCCTGATGATGTGAGGACATCTCTGATGTCTATTTCCTCTATGAATGTCTCTTCCTTTGCCATTCTTTATCTGACTTTCACTATGCGCTTACGATTCCATTTTACCAACATTATCCTGCTTGCACATTGACCACTTCCTGTCCCTGTCCTCAACCTTGGATGACTTCCCAAAATCAAGCCTTCAAAACAAACATTCTCAATCACCCAAGACTCTGGTGCAAGTTACATACACCTTCACTTCTCCTAACATATACACAATCCCTTGCTGCCATAATGTCTGCACTGGACTTTGCCAAATCCCCCTGGTTCACAAACCTAACCTCCTCCCTTTGCAATCACCCCCAACAAACTTCCATACACCCTCCAAAATTTGATAACACCGCCAAGGCCAATTACCATTGCATCCTCCCTTCTGCTAATGACTCATCCACTGCTTTTCTTCTAAACTCTCTAAAATTGCTGTCACTCTCATAGTCCTCCTCTCTCTCTGTCTCCAACCCCCGTTATGTACAACTCTTATCACTTCTACCTCTTCTACATGTGACTACATCTCCCCTTCCTCTTCCATTGAATTAGCACACACATATTGTAGTGTCAAACCATTTGCGCTCCTATTGACCCTGTTGCTCTACAAACTGTCAAAGACTGAGTTTCAATCACTTGACCTTACTTCGCTGAGCTCTTTAACCTCTTTCTCTTTCTGATGGACTCTTCCCTGCATCCTTCAAATCTGCAACTGTGTTACCCATGTTGAAGAAACCATCTGCTGATCCAAATGTCCCAACAAACTATTTCCCAATCTTTCTCCTTCCTCATTATTCAAAAGTCTTTGAGAGTGTGGTCTTTGACGGTATCACTAAGTACCTTGATGATAATGGCCCTGGAGATCCACATTAATCTGGCTTCCATAGTAAATACTCCACCGAGATTGCACTCATGCATGTCTACAACTTTCTCTCTAATGCTCACTGCTCCAAACGTTCTTCTATGGTCATCCTTTTGGAACTGTCTGTCACTTATGACACTGTTGACCACTCCTCTCTCCTCCTCACTCTCAAGGACCTTGGGTTTTGCAAATCTGCTCTTGTCTGGATTGCCTCCTACTGTAGGGTATATTTACCAGCCCAGCAGAACTCCCCTACATCACCAAACTGCATTCCAGCAGTTACAAGCAGAATGGCTGCACTGGCTCTGCTGAGCGATATTCCCTTGCATTAAAACTATGTTTTGCAGTTATAAAAATAATGGCTGCGCTGACTTTGCCAAGGGTGAGATGGAACATGGAACACCCCAAGAATGGCTGCCAGTGTTTCTTCAAGTGCACCAAAGAAAATAATTCAAAGGCAGCGCTGCTATGCTGCCAGCTCAAAACTTCCCACTGAAAAAGAAAATGTTCTGCATTTAAAATGACCGTGTACTGATGCCCTTTCCATCTTTTCAAAATTACACAGTTTGGTTCCAGTGAGACACATCCATATTTATCCATATTCAGGTTGTACACCAGCAAATGGGGGCATTCCTCAAAGAATGACATGTTGTGTCCGGCAACATCTGTGAAAGAGCAGAGAACTTCACTCCAGGACGTAGGGCAATCACTTTACTTTTTGCAACAAAATGACAAAGGCAAACTCTTCACAAGAAGCCCTCTCTCTCTTTGCTTATGTCAGTTTCATAGGACCCTTGCATTGAACAGATTTCTGTGAATTAGAAATTGACTAAGGCCATGGAAATGCTCAGAATATAGATGCGAGAGAAAGCCACATTTGTGAAAGTGACATTCCAGAAGAATTAACCCACGTGTAAAAGGGTGCTTTTGATAAACAAGAAAATGCCTTTTACAAAGAGAAATGTTAATCTAAGGCCCTGTGTTTGCATAGAAATGTAATTGGGGCTGCTTTAAACATATACATGATATTTATTTCTAAAAGACTTTCTGGTTACGGAAAGAAAAATAAATACATAAGTAAATAAATAAAAGTACTTTGAGGCCAGCAGGACAGGTTTGGCAAGCCCTGGCTTCAAAGGGCTCTGCCTTTCCTAGGAACAGAATCATCTTCCCCCAAGTGGACCAGCCCCCTGGAAACTATGAATGGGCCAAGGGGGAAAACCTAGCACTCTCGTCAGACAAAGCAGCACTTCTCCAGCATGAGACAATGGACTGCCAGGGCACATAGGTGTGAATTCCTGGTGACACCCCCACTCAACTCAAACTGTAGGACTTCAAAGGCAAATCCCTGGCAACACTGAGCTAAACTGACCAGGGCCTGACATTTGGCTGTGGCCTGGAAAGGAAGCCTTTATTTGGAAAACAAATCCAGCCCAGTTGATTTCAGAGACTATTCAGTTTATGTCATTTATTTCAGTAATCAAAAGACATATTAAGGTAAAATTATGACCATTTAAATGTCATGTTTGCGCCATGTTGGGAATGCAAACACATGGAAAATGTGGATATTGGGGAAAACATACATGGTACAACTTTGAAAATTAATGAGAACATGACCAGTGATAATATGTGTACATATAGTAAATTGTAGAATTTTAGATGAAATATTTTCCATGGAAATGGCAAAGGATTGCCAGAATGACTAAACAGCATCGCACCGTCTTGTGATTTGGATCAGCATGTGTCTTGTAAGATATGTAGTCTGCCCGTATAAGTTTCCTGATGATGACATTTGTTAATATGAGTGTTTTGTTCCATAACTGATTTTGACAAAAGTAACTTTGGTAGAACAAAGCACATTGTAAAAAACACCCATCATAAAACTGAGTCACCTCCTTCAGTCCAATCTGCTACCAGAGAGGAGGCAACATCCATAGGCTGACCGATCCCTTTTCAGAGGTATGTCTAGCTTAGTTCAGCCCACATTGTAGATTCATCTGATGTCATGTTCCTTATATAAAAGGGAGGCCTGGGGAGCTCTGACTTTTCCAGCTCCAGCGTATCCAGAGATCCACACATTCCATATTCACCCTGCCAGATTCCAGATTCCAGAAGCCAGGCCAGAGGTAGCTGATCCTTTCCAGGCAGAACCACTGATCTAGAAAAACCCCACAAAAATCCCACTAATTGAAGGATAGCCCAGCTGATGCACCTCGCTGTCCAGTGATCAGACTAGGCCCAGCTGTCCCTTACTAGGAGAGCCCGCCGCTGTGTGCAGTGACCACATTTTGCCTCGCTGTCCAGAAAACTGGTCCGCTGTCCAAGCTACCCCATTCAAGTGCCTGTTGTGAGTATTTCCCTTCCCCAGGAACCACAAACTGCATCCTTGCTTTGTTCCCTTGTATTAGCTCCAATCCCACGAAGAGCCTATAACTACCCTAGCAAAAATCCTTAAAACTGTCAGAATCCTCTGTGTACCTTGTTTTTAGGAAAATCTGTAGTGATCGCCAAGTGTTAGTGCCATTCTTTCCAACTCATTTCAGCCCTTGTGTAAGTCCGCAGTAGTATTTTGAATACATTAATTAATTCCCCCATAAACAGGCACACAGCGTGAGGGGGTGAAAGCTGCAGCTTAACCCTTTTCACACGCAGTGTTCCTCTTTTTTTCTAGCCACTAAAATCTAGTCTCAGTAAAACTTGTCATTTCCTTTTCAAACCGAGTTCTCCTGTGAAATTATTCCCGTTTAAAAATGTTACCCTTTCATTTCCATATTATACCTGTAATGTGCCTTTGTCCCTTATCATCAAAAACACATTCCGATTTTGTCTGTTTAACCCATTTTTCAAGCTGTTTTTTCATTTTAAACCCATGCAAATAAGCAAATGCAATTTCTCCACTTGTGATTTGGCTGCACTGTTTTTCCTTCCCGAGTCCATTTTCCAAACTGTATGCCCATTGTTAGTAAATTGCCTTGTAATTTGCTATTGTTCTTACATCTCTGATACTGCTATACTCATTTCTACCTCATTCATTCAACCGCACATGTAAAACAAGTATTTAGAGATTCTGAGTGCTATTTTGCTCAATGTAAAAGGTTTCAATTCGATTTTGCCTCCCATTCAGAGGAGGAAGGTCGGATTTGCATTCTGTTTGCTGCCTCGCTCCTTGCTGCTCCTTTCTGCCCACCCAAGATTCAGTTAACAGGTGTTTGAGGGAGCGTTGCAAGGGGAAATAGTAACTGTGGTCCTATCAGAAAATAGCTTCCAAAAAAGTAAACTTGCCTGTATTCAATTGTGCATTATGTATATATTTATGTTATGTAACAAGGTCAAACTAAGTGTATTCTATCAAATTACAGTATAGTTATCACAACACTGGTGATTGCTGCCCTATATTAAATTAGTGTGATTTTCCTTTGAATCGAAAAATAAATAAATATTGTATTATTACACACCGGCCTGGTTCACGGTCCATTGTGACTCAGGGTGTTTGTAAAAGTGGGTGTGAGACGGGTTGGGTGCCTTCTCAAACTGAATTCGTAACGTAATAAATAAAATAAAAGTGTTTTAATTGGGCGCTGCATCCCCAGCCAGTAGAACGAGTCCTGGTCTGGAGTGTACCGTGCCTTTGAAATCCTTAACACTACCTGGAAGGTCGATACTTTAAAATCTTTTGGAACTCACAAACTGCCGACCCTCTCCCTGTCAGCGTAAGCCAATGATCAGTCATTGAACTTCTACACTTTGCCCTCTCTTCCTCTGTCCTAGGAAGACATATCTCATCTTTTAGCTTTCTCTGTCACCTTTTTGCTGATGATACTGAAATAGTTGTCTCGTTTCCCTCTGCACCCCAGACATCTCTGAACATATTACAAACTGTCTCACTGCAATTCATCACTGGATGACTATCTACTGCCTCATGCTGGACACTTCAAAACAAAAAGCCATCTTTCTCCCAGATTCCAATGCCATCCCTCCCATCCTATTGCCCCTTCCTACCTGACCTATTCGCCCCCCCACTCAAGGCTCACAATCTTGGGGTCCCCTTTGATAGCAACCTATGACAGCAACACTTCATCACTACCACTGCCTCTGCTGCTTGTATTTACCTCCTAAACATTCTGAAAATGCATCCTTTTCTTACTAACCACTCTACAAAAACTCGAATCTCCACTCTTGCGCTCGTCAAACTGCACTATTGTTCAAGCCTACTCCTTGGCCTTCCCCTTCCTCTCTCTAGACAATGTCGTAAACTTTGCTACCGACACTCTCTACAATCCCCCACTTCCACCTAGTGACAACTTGCTGATTGAAACTCCATGCAACTGCTCTCTTTACATGTTCCCTCTCCTAGTCTACAAAACTATCAATGTTCTTGCTCCTCAGTACCAGTCTGATTGTATCTCAGTTTACTCACCATCTCGTTCTCTCTGATCCTCGTCTGCACACTACCTCAACATCCCATGCCATCCCTGTGTCTCCCCTCGCTTCTGCTCTTTTTCCCTACTCCCCTCGCTCCACTGGAACCCACTGCACCTAACAATCAAATCCAGCCCAACTCTGGATCTCTTCAAAGCTTGGCTTAAACGTCACTTACTTGCTAAAGAGGGAGTTCCACCAGATTCTCCATCACCCCCCCTACTTGACCCCACCTGTGCCACCAGTGACGCTTAATAACATCATTTTGGACATATAATTGGTACTCCTTTGAAGCACTTAAGCTAATGTTAATTTTGAAAGTCACCTGTTTTCTTATGTATGTTTTGCTTGTTTTGTTTTGTTCTTGGAATATGTATTATTTTTTTACACTATCATAAACTGACATTTACTTGTTCTCATCTTTATGCTATTGTACAGGTACCCTTCATGGGAATGCTTTGGACATCTATAAATGTATTAGTGTAACTCTTTTCTGTTTGAAATTGACATCCATGTTCTTCAAATACACCATCTGAATGAACACATATTAGATGTGTACGTTCAGATGCCCTTTTTCACCCCTTTGTGCATGTGTGCACATGGTATGATATGATATGATATGACATTTGTAACATCAGTGGTCGTTTCTGTGCATTTAAACGTGAATGCTGGGTTCACAATAGGGATGTACTTTTAAATGTGCAGAAAGGAGGGTCATGCCCCTGCACCTGTTTGGAACAGGTGCAGGGGGATGTGCATATAAAGGGCCTGAGCATTACTGAAAGTAGCACAAATGAAACAAGTGCATTCTCTGCACACTTTTCATTTGCACTTCTTTACGAGAGAATCTTTCCCTTATGGTTGCTTGATTATGTGACCACACCTCTTTCAACCCAACTGCCTTCCTCGGAGTGCTCTCCCCTGGGACAGACAAATGTGCCTCTTTAGTATCAGGCAGTGGATCAGATTATAATGTTTCCTTCTAAAATCCTAGGATGGCAGACACATGGGCTGAGAAGATTAAATCGCCTGGAGATTCTAGAGATATTTAAAAGAATTCCACCTCTAAGAGCTCTGAACTCTGAACTAATTTCCCTCCCGCTTAAAAACAACAATCAGATGGTCTCTTATTTTCATTCAGAGATATTTGCTAATATGGTTTGGGAACAACGTGGCAATCTCAAGTCTCTGGGGTACGGTGTCACTGAATTAAATTCACCACAGGCAAATAAATCATACTTGTTGGGACCTATTCCACACACACATTATCCAACATAGTTGATTTAATGGAGAGTGGTTCCAATTTGTTTGGGCCCTTAGACATCAAATCAGTTTGTCTGCCTAAGGAGGGCCATGACTGAACCTCAAACATTCTCTTATTTCGGAAACTAAGTCTGCTGCCAAGATTGACCGAAAGGCTACTGTGTCTATACCCTTCCGGCCACTCGAGGCGAGATGGGTCGACCGAGTGGAGGTCTGGCTATAGCTATTGACATCTCATTAAACTTGGAGACAGACATCTGGGTCTCATCACAAGGTGTCTTGGCAGTGTGCATTAAGGTTCCAGAATCTAATCAAGATTTCCTTCTTGTTAATATTTATTGGAACTCGGCTAAGCATTCTATAGAGCCGCTCATACCCAGGTTACTATCAGAGAGGTGCGAAATGGGATTTGTTTATGACTGATTTGGAATTACGACAAGTGGACACACACAAACACAAACAATCCATGCAATATGTTTACTTGGCACAGAGGCACATCAAAATCTTGACTGGAATATTTCTTCATTTTTGCATCATTTAAACATCAAAGTCGCAATCAATGTGTACTTGATCCCAAATTGGGAGATAATTTGATTATTTACTTTAGTCTGTTTAGAGGCATGTCTTGATTCTTTCTTATGTGGTTAAGGACAGAAATGGAATTACCTGTAGATGAGGTAATAAGAGGTGCAAAAAGCCTATGGATGCTTTGTATGACAGAATTTACCGTTTATTTGATGCACAGTATGTTAACTCATGTTGAGACACGCAGTTTCATTTGGGTTGTGGGATGTATGTCTCTCTGGAATGCCTTATCGCAGAGTGCCTTGAAAGCACATTTTTGATTGCAATGCCTTCATTAATAAAACCTACCCTCATTGCTTTGACTCTAGAATCCGGGACTCGAAACACAACACAAATAAGGAAATGCATATGACAATCAAAAGATGTTGAGGCTTCTGATAAAGTCGGACACAAGGCGATTTTGGATACAAATAAACAACTTGACACGATCTGCGAGTTCTCTGACGGGTTATCTGAATAAACTTGGGTGAACTTCTACACTAAGTAATGTAACTTACCTGACCATCTTTTGGTGCTCAAAGACCCAGTGGATGGTCCCATTGTGACAGGCTCTTGCCCATGGTATCTGGACGACCTTACATGCGCCATTGCTAATTAAAACCTTCCACAGTCCCAGGTCTGGATGTACCCCACCCCTTTTTGTTGAAAAAAAATCCAGTTTTCTGGTCGCAAATTTTGAAACTCCATTTTGAAGAAATCTGTGACCCATAACATACCATCTTTGTGGTCCTGCTCAACCCTCATACCAATCTACAAAAATGGGGGATACATCCCATCCAAGTAATTATAGGCTCATAGCTCTGAATGTTACAGTAAGCAATATCTTTTTGCTCCTCTTGTTAAGAACCTGATTGCTACACTGAGTCAGAGCTCTGGACATGGAAACCCCACTTAACATCACTATTCTGGCACATTTGTTACATGACATTGAACACGGTCAGGCTGGAAACATGTATATGGCTTCATTGGACATATTCTCAGCCTTTGAGTGTGTGGTATGTTCTGAGCTGTGGACGAAATTACTCAACTCTAATATCCTGACTAAATTGGTCCAACTGATAGCACTCTTCCACAAAAAGTCGAACTTGAGGATTCGGTTGAACCAAGAAGGGACACTGTCAAGAGTTATACCAGTCGAATTGGGCCTAAAACAGGGATGTATCATGGCCCCCACTCTATTCAATGTCTATCTCAGTGACCTTGGGGATTTGTGGCAGGGTGGGGACACATTCCCAAGAAGGCTGGGGCATTTGAGGATACATTGGTTGGAATTTTCCGATGGCCTCATACTTTTTGACAACACTCCAGGGTGTCTGCAACGAAAGTTGAACTTATTTCAGTCTTACACCTTAAGGAACAACTTGCAGTCCAATGGGTCCAAATCCAAAATTGTTATTTTTACATCTGGTAAGAAAACAAAAACCATATGGTGGTCTTTGGGTGAACAAAGAGTGGAACAGGTTCTGTCTATATGGTATTTGGGGTACAACGTAACAAACACTGCTTCTATGATAGGTGGAGAACAACATTGAAAGAGAGGCTTACTCCCCTCATATCTCACATGAAGTGCCGGCATGGGAAATTGTGCACATTTTCCATTGTTCCTATTTTGAATTATTGTCTGTTAAAAATTAAACTCAATTTTATTATATGGATTGGACGTGTCCCTCTTAGATCTTGTGGCTGATCTTGATTTGCTACAAGGTACTACATGGAAAGAAGTGCTAGGGCTTGCTATGTCTGTGCCGAATGCTATAATCCAACACAAATTAGACCTAATTTCATTAAAGGCTCAACATCAGTGGTGTCAGTTGTTAAACTACGCAAAGTTTCTGTCACCTCTGTGAAATTCCCTTTATGTACAACTATATAGAATGCTTAAGGATTCTTCTATGAATTCCATACACCTTTTTAAAAATAAGATGTATAACTTGCTGGAACGCATTGACTCAACGGAGGATGAATTAATGAAATATCCATACGTGGTTAAACATAGATTATTCAGAGAGGATAGGAGGCTTACTCTTGAGGCACTTCTATCTAAAATGTTTTCCGTACAACAAACTGCGCAATCTGCCTCTACGATTGAGGCTCAATCAGTTTCACACAAGTGAAAGAACAGAAAATTGGAATTCCCAGTGGCCTACTGAGATGTGTATAGTGTGTCATGTTTGCTTAATACCAGACATCATTGAAACACTAACACACTGAGTTTTGGACTGCAAGGCACTTGTCACTTTGAGGAAAACAGCATTTTGCAAAGAAGTGAGCAGTTTTAATTATGAATTTTCAAAGGATATTTTATGGTCTAGACCAGTGGTCTTCAAATATTTTTGGCCTGAGACCCTCTGAGCAAAATTCAGGCAGGCCGGGTCCCCCCAAAAATGACAAATGGACAGTATGTATTGCGCA
This sequence comes from Ambystoma mexicanum, assembly GCF_040938575.1. Taxonomy (NCBI): domain Eukaryota; kingdom Metazoa; phylum Chordata; class Amphibia; order Caudata; family Ambystomatidae; genus Ambystoma; species Ambystoma mexicanum. Next base: position 456,715,472 of record NC_090941.1, on the reverse strand, counting down.
CCGTCACCCTACATTTCTTCCAGTATAGTCCCTGGGCTCCCCTACCTGCTCCCATCACAGTCTCTGGGCTCCCTCATCCCACTCGTACCCAGCCCCTGGGCTCTACCCACCCCATCACACACCCTGGGGTCTCCCCATCCTGCTCCCACCAAAGTCCCTAGGCTCCCCCCATCCTGTCCCCAACACTGTCAGAGGGCCAGTGGCGGCTGGTGAATTTTGTAAGTGGAGGCGCATAACTATTTCCCCCAAAAATGCCATAGCACCTGAGCACAGTGAGGGACCCTGAACCAATCAAGGGTGGTTCGAGGGGTTCTCCCCCTGTGAATTCTTTTCTAAATAATGGGTTAAAATATTGCATTGTAGAGCATACTTTGCAAAAAAATGGGTAAATAGCCAAAGAGTTTGCAATTGGTGCTGTGGGAGCCAGGGGGCAGGCATGCAATTTTTTACTGGACATCTATAGCTAAATATCCAGTAAATAAACATACCATCCCTGTCCCCTGGGCCCCACTGGGCCTAACACAATCAACATGATTATGTGTGTATGCTATGGTCCCTTGGGGATAGCATGGTATTTTTGACTGGACATCTATGATAGAAATACTGTAAAAAAATACCATCCCTGTCCCCAAGGCTCCACCGCGCCTCAGAAGGAGAACAGATTTTGGCAGGTGGGTAGCGGGACTGTGCATTATATGCATTTAGGCATTTTTAAAATACCTTTGTTGTACAACCCTCCTTCCCCTTCTATCCACCACTTGCCAAAATCAGCTCAACTGACCAAAACTAACTAACACACACACACACACACACACACACACACACACACACACACACACATTCATACAGAAATCACTATCATTCACATGAGAATCCATCACCATACACTCACTCATAACACAAGCATCCATACACATGTTTAAATAAAAAAAATGAACATAAACGTACCTTCTGCATTGGCCTGCGCGTGGGTGCTGAAACGCCCTGCTCCAGGCTACTCTGCCCGTATGTGCGAGGAGGCGCAGGAGCTCCCCCTCACACATACAGACATGCAGTGCCCCAGCCAGCATTTCCAATGAGCTATGAAATGCTGGCGAAGCAAAACGCCCCAGCACTTGCATGGCTCAGTGAGCATGTGCGGCTGGGAAACTAAACTGAACTGGCCTATAAGGCAACAGGGCAATGCCTGTACCAAAAATGCAAAATGCTAGTGTCGGCCAGTCAAAATGGGCCACCTTTTTGGCCAATATGGGTCAGTTTGATGAGTTACTTCACTATGCAGTTAGTAATTCTGAGCATTGTTGCTGAATAAATATTCTTTAAATATCACAATTTACTTATATTTTAACACAAAGCACCCCCTTGGGTACTATTCAAAAAGTCTGTGACTAAAGGAATGAATATCCATTTACAACTGTGGACGACTTTTTCATTGGTGCCTGAGACAATGTCATGCTTCAGCCCGACCATGTGAGCTGCCCCTGCCCATTTCTACCAAAAAAGAAAAACCCAAAAAAACATTTTTTTACATTTCCTGTTGGGTTCTCATGGCCCCCCATGGTTTTGGCCGCGGCACCCTGCGGGGGCGTGCCCCAAAGTTTGAATACCGCTGGTCTAGACTAATGTGGGTCAAGACTTTGTATTTAGTTATCACCTTGGGTCATGATTTAAACAATGTTTTAATTTTTATCTGAGATTATTTATTTAGTTTTATTTATGAAATGTGTATAACACCCAAACCCGGGCGTATCACACTGTTTGTTACATAGCAGAATACAGTTACAGAGTGGACTTGGTTATTAGCACAATTTGTTATTAGTACTTGTTGAAAAGACATGTTTTTACAAGTTTTTTTTAATACATGATGGGATTGCTCATTTCTGATGTTGTTAGGGAGGGAGATCCAGAGAGAGGGTGCAGTGACCCCGAAGCTGCTGCCACCTGACCTATTGGTTTTGAAGTGGGGGTGACAAAGGAAATACTGGAGTTAGATCTGAGGACTTCTTACGCTCACCTGGTATACACGGGGATGCCACCTAGCCGGATTGGTCGCTGGTATCCTTCTCACTGGTTCCCAGGTGTGGTTTGCAGGGGAAGTCCGCCTTGTTGTAGAATTAGGCGTGCTCTCCATCCTGCCTTCTTGGCAGGGGCGCGTTGTCTTCTGTGGGCGTGTGCGGTCCAGTTACTTCTCTGATGCCGGCCTGTTTGAAGTCTTTCAGGTAGGTCTTATTGCTGTTTTTTCGTATGGTGTTGTTAATCCTGCATGCCTTTCTAGTTTAATAATGTCTCTTTGTCTCCCTTAGATATGCAGAGATTCAGCGTGGCGAACTGGCTGAGTTGGGCCTCGCTGGTAAATGATGGCGCGTGATGAGCACTATGATGCGGTAAGTATGCGCTATGCGCAGCGCTGCAATGTCTTGCCTTTGCTAACCTGTTTTCCTTCTTTTCTCGTAGGCCGCGGTGTTCTCCCAGCGTGTATGGAATTCTGGAGTGATGCTGGCCGAGAGGCGACCAGCCAGGTAAGCCATTCGAGCAGTTTGTAATTTTGCAATTTCTCTAATGCCTTCTTTAATGTTGTCTTTCCTTCCTCTTTCAGGTTTTTCGGTCCGGGAGGCGTGCGGATCCAACGGAAGCTGTTCACAGGAGCTGCGAGCGGATAAAGATGGAGATTGCAGGTAAGATGCTTCTGCTAATAATGTTCCTTTTGTCTCCTTGCAGGTTCTGCTTTTCCGAGGCTCGTGGGTATAGCTGGACACGGTGAGCGTCACGTTGCAGACTGCAAAGTAACGCGAAGCGTGTTGTCTTGTTCGGGTGTGGTTTAAATAATCTCAGCAAAGTAGTCCAAGTAAAATAGTCCCTGGGCCACCACACCCAAAACACTATACCGCACAGCTTGGTTCCTATGAGCCAAGCTATCTGGATGCCTCCATGTTGGCTGAAAGCCTCAAATAAATAGTTCCCTGAACACATGTCTTTCACGGTGTATGAGCTTGGTGCCATAGGCACCAGGACTGGCCCCAAGAGGGCTTGGTAAGTGGATGCCATGTTTTTACAAGTTTTTTTTAATACATGATGGGATTGCTCATTTCTGATGTTGTTGGGGAGGGAGTTCCAGAGTGAGGGTGCAGTGACCCCCACTTCAAAAGCAATAGGTCAGGTGGCAGCAGCTTCAGGGTCACTGCACCCTCACTCTGGAACTCCCTCCCCAACAACATCTGAAATGAGCAATACCATCATGTATTGTCAGTGGGGATCTGGGATGAGGGTCGTGACAGGACTCTTCCTCCTTGTTCTATGGTCAGTGAGTCAATGAGGTAGGTGGGTGCTACTGTATAGATGCATTTGTGTGTGAGGGAGAGTGATTTGAATTCAATCCGTGCTTTTACTAGAAGCCATTGGGACTCTCTTCTGGTGTTAGAGATGTGGTTGGTACGCTTGAGTCCCAGAGCGGCTCTACGCGATTTGTTCTGGAGCAATTGTAGTTTTTCTAGGTTAGTGGCCAAGGTGGCCATTAGGAGCATGTTGCAATAATCTAATTTGGATAAGATTAGTGCATGTGCTAGTGTAAAGACAGTTAGTTGGACTCGATAATTGTCTGCTCAGTGAGATGAGGCGTGAGGTGTACACTGCGGTAGAGGACACTGCATGTATATGTTTTGTCATGGTCAAATCGACTTTGAGATGTACGCAAAGGGTGTTTAATTTTTTGAAGACAGGGATGGAGGTGCCATCAATGCAGATGGTGGAGAATGCTGGGTCAAGGTTTTTTAGGTGGTGGAGGGAGCCGACAATGTGGAGCTCCGTTTTCTCATCATTTAGGCACAAGTTATGTGTGGCCATCCATTTTTTTATGGTGCTGTATATTGAGTTTATGGTGTTGATGTCACATGAGAAATTGCCTGAGTTGGGAATGAGTATTTGGGTGTCATCTTTGAAGTTGGTGTAGATACCACCTAGGGAGTCCAGCAGATCAAACAAAGGCTTGGTATAGTTGTTGCATAGCATAGGTGAGAGACAGGACCCCTGTGGTACACCAACGGGGGTGCAATGGGGTCGGCAGCTGCTTCCCCTATGAATACTCTGGTGGTCCGGTTGTTGAGGAAAGAATGTATCCGGGCGGTGGCTTCTGTGGTGATGTGGAAATGCTGGCAGAGATGTTGGCAAAGTGTATTATGGTTGACTGAATTGAAGGCCGTGGATAAGTCTAGGAGAAGGAGAAGGAGAATGCCGAGATCGCCGGAATCCCTGATGATGTCCATTTGGATTGTGAGGTCTAGGAGTGCTGTCTCTGTACTATGTTTAGGAAGGAAGCCAAGTAAGTGGTTTTCCTCAAGGAAGTTCTGCACTTGTGGGTAAGTCTAGGAGCAGGAGAAGGAGAATGCCGAGATCGCCGGAATCCCTGATGATGTCCATTTGGATTGTGAGGTCTAGGAGTGCTGTCTCTGTACTATGTTTAGGAAGGAAGCCAAGTAAGTGGTTTTCCTCAAGGAAGTTCTGCACTTGTGGGTAGGCCAATTTGTCCAGGATTCTGAGTAAAAATGTGACTGTAGTGATTGGCCGGTAGTTGGTTTGTATAAAAGGGTCAAATATGTTTATGAATTGTATTACGATGTAGATTTATGTTTTCTGTTTGTGTTCTGTAGTTGTACTTTCTGTAAGGTTTCTTGTAATCCGTGACACAATAAAAATAAAAAATAAAAAAATAAATAGATTCAACCTACATTCACATCCCAAAGGGTGCCTAGGCAGAGGAGGCCAAGAGATCCTGATGCTGATCCTGATGCCACATAAACGATGAAGCACCAAGGGTGGTCAGATCATGAATATACTGTTGAATAGTTACCCACAGCTTTCACAGACAAATATGCTTACATTTTCTTATACTGGGAGCACCTGCAAAACAAATAGGGCAGAAAACTCACCACAACAATCTCAGTGCACACATAGGATCTGTGTGTTCTTCCAGGCACCAACAGACCAGGCATTTCATGCCGAGTGGTAATGCTTCATGGGCTCCTGGGCGCATGGCTCACACACCAAGATGAAGCTGTTCTCTCAAAGGTGATAGAGTCCCCAAGCACCCCTGCAATCATCAATGCCATCAGCTAAAACCTTTCTTACATAAGAATATGGTGCATATGGAGCCACATAACAACTAGAATTACCAGATATGGCGGGAGTAGGCAAGGCATATCCTTACATATTTCCATCAAGAAAACACTCCTGTGACCTGCACTGCAGGGTCCCAACAACCACCCTGATTTCCAAAACGTAGTGTGAAAGTTGTTCACAGTCCTTCAGCTAAACATCTGTCACAACAGACGCTGGATCAGGGCAACGTTGAAAATGACCAGCAACATGGTAAATACCTGGAAGTCAAGGAGGCCTACATCTAAGGGGTCCCACAAGCACTCAATCTTCTGAATTTGCCTCTGATCTATTGCTCAGTTGCTAGAATCCCCCGTGTGCCCTGAATGCCAGGCTGCCACTATGTTGGACATGCCTGGAATAAACACAGCATGTCTTACTAAGAGGAAGAGCAAGTCAGGAGGATAGATCAGAGACCCAAAGAAGAGGGGGAATTCAGGACGACAGGCATGATTGCAAAAGGACTTTTCTGGCACAACACATACGGTCTACATACTGAAGCTTTGGGCATTGAAAGCAGTTACCTGGTTGGATGATGCATGGGAACCACACTTTCTGGAACTGTTGCAAAGTGAGATTGTCACTCTATCCCTTACATTGACTCAGAGGGCACTAAATACCTTATGTAGGGAGTGGGGGACAGTAAATCCATAACAGATTCCGAGTGGCACTTTATCCTTTATAGAGTGAGAAGAACATTATGTCTCTTCCATAGAGTAAGATGGACACTCTATCACTTTATCAATTGTAATGGGCATTATATTACTTAAACGGTGAGATAAACACTATATCCCTCATACCTGAAAGTTGGGCTTTACATTCCTGAAGACTTCAAACCTGGGGAAAACGGAACAAGGAGTATTTTGCGTGGAATGCAAATACTGGTTGGGGGGGCATACCTCTGAGACTACGTTTCAAAAGCAAGGAGCAGGTGCAAGCTGTGCTTCTGAGATTATATTAGAGAAGAAAGAAGTGGCTGGGTCCTATATTCATGGGATTGTATACGCAAACCAAGAAGTGGTGTGGCACTATACCCCAAGTCTGTGGTTGAGAACCAAGAAGCAGCTAGACACTATAACATTGAATGTTTGTTTGAGAACAAAGAACCACCTCGGAGCTATGCTCAGACTCTATTTATGGAACAAGAAGAGGTGGGGTGCTTTACCACTGACACAGTGTTTGAGAACCAAAAATTGGTCAGCTGCTATATCCTTGATACTGAAATTGAGAAACAAAAGTAGCTCAGTGCCTTTCCTCTCTCTCACTTTGTGTTTAGAAGACCCAAAGCGTTTTGGTGCTATCCCAGATACTATTGTAGATTAGTAATTTGGTGACAGATCAAGATCCTTGCTCTTGACAGAAGGCTTCGATACACTCCAGTTTGTCCCAATAATGCACATTACCTGGAACCTTTACTAAGTTCTTTAAGGCATTGACCCTAAAGCTAATTATAACAAGCAAATATAAAGCTGTGTCCACAACAAGGGTAAAATCAAAATACAGTGCCGTACCCGAGAGGTAATTTTCCATGTCACTGAATGCAATGTCAGCAGTGTTTGTGGAGTGCTGATGCGGTTAGTTAAAAAAATGAGGTGCTAGATTTGAAGGTTCAAACAAATCTATTTACAATTAGGAAGGGTTTGGAGAAAACTCCTATTAGATAAAGGGGTCTCTCCAAAACAAAATATGGTCTTCCTTTTTGGGACTGGTCTAAACAGTCAGTGGACCTGTGCAAGGTTGTGATACTTCACCGTCTCACAGTTCATAATTTTTACTACAAAACTTCAGATACGCCACATTTTTTTCAGAGGGGCCATACCATTTCCTTGGTTCGGCAGATGGAACGTTATTGGAATTTGTTCTACGATTGCAGATGATTGTGCAGGGGAAAAACGCAGCACCTGCAGAGCACTATTTATCACGCAAATATACCACGTGCATACTTAAAGTACCTGCAAAACCCTACTTGCACGAGTTTGATTAAACTTTTATATCCATCATGGGGCTTTGCCAGATGCTTGATGCACTTCTGCCCGAATGTACTACCAAATAAAGAAATTGGGTTAGGTGGAGACGAACACGTATAAATGATGCAGTATGTGGGTATTGTGTTGGGCCCGTTGCGTCCCTATAGCATCTGATTTGTGAATTTCCAGCTTTAAGTTTGCTTAGAAATAACTTTCTTGGGAAACATGTTAACTATTTGGGATTACAACCTTGGGTGTCCTTTTGGGAAACGGTTCATTCTGATTTTTGTTCTAGATCAACATTGCTGGTTTTCTATTCATTTTTAAGGAAATTGAATTTGTCTTAACATGAGCATTTTCTTGTTGAGTATAAATTGAAATTCCTATTATGTGTGCATGTTTTCTCTTTTACTATGTGAAAAGTAATTTTAAATTGATGCAACTTATTATTTTGTTGTGTTAAGACCTATTTATTTAGGTCATATGATGCAGTCACAATAAAAAAAAAATATTGGTAGAATTCCTCAGGATTTCCCTAGGTATCTTGTGGAAATAACACAAGATGTGCTCAGAAAAAAATAATGCATCACACGAACCGGTGAGTGATAGGATGTAATAGAAAAGGGTCGGGGTGAATTTGCAGAAGGGGGGACTTAGAAAGGATGAAAGGGGCATACAGAGAAATGGAGTGTGATGGGAATACATTTATTCAAACATACCACCTGGCTCAAATGAGGGAGCTGAAAGACATTGATCAAAATGCAGTGTGACTGAACAGCCACATGTGTTATGGCCTAGTACGCTCAGCACGAGCAAATTATTTCACAAAGAACGTTGAGCAGCAAGTAACTTTTTGATAAGATATATTCAGTGTAACAATTTGGTCCATGAAAAAGGGGCCTTGATTTTTTTAAAACGTTGTATGGAAAGTTATAGAATTCAATTAGTTTAATTTCTGAAAATAATGACAGGGAGTGTGAAACACACATCACACACAAATGAAATATGGAAACGGTGAACGTTGTGCAAGTGTTTGAATTAAACTTCCATGAATAACATAGAAGTTTCCCATATGACTTTTTGGAATATTTCATATTAGTCATTTTTTAATTGTATATTGCAAGAGGCAGAGTTGCCTTTTTCAAAACGAACCTCGAAGATGTGTTGTTGATGTTTTCTATTGCATGCTGGAATTTGTAGGCATCTTGTGCATTTTCAACATGGCATTCAAACCATGGAAACTATTGTGTACTTGACAAAATCATGTGACCTTTCGAGCATTAAGATAATAAGCACTGCGTTTCATCAGATTAATTAGAGGGGGCATTTCAGACAGATGTGATGCGAGGAACATGCACAGAGTGCTAACATGAGAAAATCAAATCAGCTTGGAGCTTTTACATAATATACACTAGACTTGATCAAGCTATTACGTATTAAACCCTGGGAGTGATCAGATGTGTGATGGGGCAGGGTAGACAGATGTTACATGAGGCAAATGTGCAGAATGCTTATTTTTTGGTTTCTCCTCCAATGGGTATTTATCTCAAGTGTCATTGTGCAAAAGTAATGGGACATGCAATAATCATTGCAGAAACTCACTTTCAAATGGGCAAACCATCACCCACCTCTGGCAAGACCCGGGAAAAGCGGTGGAGCCACCATTTATCAGATTATAATAAGCACCACATAAATACAACAGCTCTGAAAACAAACATTCAGGACTAGCCATCAAGAGAACAAAAAGAAATTACAAAACCAATTGGAAAAAGTTGGCATACATATCTTTGAATGGGAATGGGTTTCAAAGGGCCAGTTTCTCTGACGGGGCTTTCCAATTCGTCTCTGGTGCACTGTGTTGTGCTAAGAAACCTCTCGCGCGTGGCTCGCAGGACCACCAGAGACTTTCGCTCAAGGTCTCAGGCCGTCTCACCCCCCGTGGAGAGCATTCCTACCACGCAGAGAGGGGAGAGGTACTGAAGTAATGCAGACAACGCTGTTTTATGTGAATAGCAGTGGGCACACACTATGATGCCCCTCGTCTAGCCCTGATGAATGTGGCTCACCCACCTTGTTCCACAGAAACCGGTAAGCTGTAGAACGACCAGACCTAGTGCAAATCTCTATCCACACAGGTCCATCTCGTTCCGAAAAAGGACCCCCACACCAAGCACCTAGGAGTCCACCTTTCAGGAGAAAACCTCAAGAGAGGAACCTACCGAAGAATTTTTCTTCCTTGTTTTTAGAAAAACCTGCACCTGCCAACACAGAGAAAACCAATTAAAGTAAACAATACCTTTCATCTGTAAGGCAGCAGACGCATGCAAAGACCGAGGTGGTCTAGCATGTGTTTTTTTAGCACAACACAGTGCACCAGAGACAAATTGGAAAGCCCAGTCAGAGAAACTGGCCCTTTGAAACCTATTCCCATTTGATAAAACTGTGTTTTTTTTTAGTGTGACTACGATTTTGGCCAACACACAGTTGGAAATCCCACAAACAGTCCTTTTGTTTTGTTTAATACATATCTTTGAAACATTTTACATTTTGAATGCTCACAGCAGATCAGTGTTGATTCCAAAGCAAAGGCATGAAAAAGCTGTAATGAAATATATGCTGGTTTTGATGCCCGGAGAGCTTTTTGATATCCTTGTAGTAGTCCTTTAAGTGGGATTAGAAATCAAGGGAGGACTCTCGGTAGGGTGTGTGGCCTAAGTATGGGTGTACTTAGGACACACCCCCTAATAAGAGCACCCCGCTTGCCTAAGGGGAGCCCCGGCTCACACTCATCAGCTAGCCCTTTCATTCATGGAGCCAAATGGAAGGCAGCGCTTTAACCACGGACTCCTTGAATAAAACCTGTGCCTGGGGCTGATGTCTCTGTACTCTGAAACAGGAGGAGGGCTGGACTACCAAGCTCTCCTTTTGTTTCTGAGTAAATAGTCATCACCCAGCGTGAAGCCAAGGGCTGTTTCCCCATGTAGGTGTCATGCTAATGAATGCAGAGCTTTGTAGAGTGTGCATTTCCTTAGAACACAATACATGTTGCAATCAGACAAATCTCTCCCACCTCTCCCCACTTCTCCAGATTGCAGTAGTTTTCTGATTTGTGTGCATTATATGCTACAGATATTTTAGGTTCTTTCAGTTTTCTCTCGGTTAATAGTCTGATGAGATATGCATGTTTCTGATGCATCTGTCAAATGCACATTTTGTGTCTGCAAAAGCCAACACGAGCAGCACTTTGTGCCAAAAACACGTGCATCTAATCTGATACCCCCATAAATGAGTGCATATACCGTAAAAAATCAGAAAAGTATTTCAGTCCATTTGTTTAAGGTTCATTCTCTTTTTGTCTTATGTGCATAATAGGTCTAAGACTGTGACAACAATGCATATTTTGTAACTTAAGCTTTCTGGTAAGTCTGTTTTGTAATGTGGATCACGTCACATGAGTGTAAGTGTAAACCATTTAAATGTCTCTGGTGGTAGTTTGCCATGCCATTCTGGAATGCTGCAGAGCAATGTCTATGCCTGTTTTGTTGTAGAGTCACAGTAGGCATTTGATTCATTTAATTGGGCAAAAACTGTCAGTATGATTGCTAGATGTTGAACCTGTGAACTGAGGCTGGGGTGTGGATTGGCACCATGTATTGGCAGAACACCCCTGAGGACACTTGCATGTTATGTACACTCATTGGCTAGTGGCCTAATAAAGTGACATACATATATCCATGTACTATCCTGCCTCAAACTCTTGTGCTATCACATAGTTCAGATAAATGTAACTGTCAGGTGTAGTTCCATAATTGTTAGTTTTTGCATTCATGATTATGCTGCTTGCACTGTACATGACCTGTACATGCAAGGAATGCCAGTGTCTCCCCTTCCTGTGCAAGTGTTCTATAGCCACAGGTGTATGAGGGTCACCAGGATGCAATGGATGGAAACGCAAACACACAGTACCCAACTATGATATGTAATGCCCTCACTATTCGTGCACTGATACATGTATAATGAGGCATGCCCATACTTACACTGGCAAATGTAAGGATCTTATTGAAGACCTTACATGGTCTACTGGGGCCTTGACTCTCAGGATTATGATGTCACCACTGGAAGGGAGCCTATGGCAAGGAAATGCAAGGCTAATGGTAACTTGATTAGTGGTGTTGTGGCACACATTTTGAGTGTGGTGAGGGCCCCCTCTCACTCTCCATCACCAGTATATGTGGTTGATGCAATACCTCATATGACCTCTTCATCATCCTCTTGAAATACAGTGATCTTCCTCCTCTATATAATTTCCCTCCTCATCAGTCAGTGCAGCAGCATGATGCCTATTGAATTGGCCATTTTGGGAATGTTTAGCTGTATCTCTGTGCTGTGGTTTTATACTTTGTTGTTGGTTATGACCAGATTACACTGTGTGTTCTTTGGTTGAGCAAATCTGTTGTACCCTATTTCTGGGCCACTCGCTCCCCATTGTGAAAGAAACAAATGTTGAAGGGCATTTTTTGAGCAAATCCTGTGGTCATTTTTGTGAATCAGGATTCTGGTGCATCTTTGCTCACTTTATGTGGCGACTCCCCATTGATATGCTAACTTGTTGGATTTGCATGCTTTCTGGCCACTTTGCAATTTTGTTGCACATATTTTGTGTGCCTTTTAAATAAAGGGGCATCTCTGAGAGGCACACTTTTGTGAATGAAGCACCTCTGTTTCTGGCCCATTTGTTGGACCTTTGTGGTGCATCTCAGATTTGCAGACTTTTTTATTTGTCAGAATATGGCCTTAATGTATTGCCAAGTCAATGTAGATTTAATTGGTGCAATCGAGTGGGGAGCGTATACTTTCTCAGGGATGTGGTAAATGAGGGGGGAATATATGCAAATTGGAAGATGCTTAACGCCACCTGAGCCTTTTTGAAATGTTTGTGTTTTATTGTCTTTCCTAATTTCAGAGGGCCTTCTTCATTTATCAATTTCTTCAACAACCCCAATGATCACTCCTTTTGCAACGACAGGCTAACATGAACTGATATATACCCCCTTCCAAGAACTCAGAGTTTGCATACCAGCACACAGGCACTAGTCTTTTCCCAACTGGATGGAATGGAGGCAATGTACTCCTCGAAGGCCTCCCGTTGTCTTCCCTTGTACCCCTGAGAAGTGTCAAACACCCGGCCGCACCAATCATCAAGGGTCTATGCAGATATGACTACATTACCCCAGGTCCTCATCAACCTTCAATGGCTCCCACTGCATGCACAAATCACCTTCAAGTCTTGCTGGATCATCTATAAGGCAGTCACCCTCAAGCCACCCAGGTACCTCTTGGAGAAACTCAGCATCTCCGGCGGACAGTGCACCATCAGAAGCCAGGATATGTGCAGACTTGAAATTCGCCACTGCAAAAAAGGACAGGACCAGAAAACAATCCTTCTCTGCCTATTCCCCAAAATTATGGAACCTCCACCCTGTCATCATCAGACTTGCCCCCATGCTCCTACAATTCAGAAAATAACTCAAGATCCACCTCTTGAAGGAGTCTCACCTCCTCAACGCCTAGGTCATCACATCGCCTCTCATGCCACCTGACTCACATAAATCCACCTGCCCCTCTCGTGCCCACCATCCGGTACAGCTGTACCCCTCCTCTGTGCCCTTCTGTAGCCCACCCCCACTGTATATATGTTCTGTTGTTACCTCTGAAATGCATAGCGTTATGCATCTGTAATGTTGTACACCTCTGTAAAGCACTCTGCTGTGTATCTGTATTGGTGCATACCTCTGTAAAGTGCTCCGTTGCTTCTCAAAGCTAGGTCAGTGCTCAATGAATACAAAAATAATAATAATAATAATAATAATAATAATAATAATAATAATATTATAATAATACCTGGATTCATTTTACGTCACAATGAGCAATAAATTGCATATTTTGCAATAGCGCCCTGTGAGTGGGAGTTTGACAATCAGGCTACTCAGATCATGGGCTGTATTCTATGGTACAAGCCTGTGTTGCACGTAGACTCTGTGGCCAGCGCTCCTTTCCCTTCCCTCCTCTGCTCGCCCTTCACCACTTAGCACCCATATAGTTTTCTACAAAGGTGCTAATGGTGCCTTTTTTTCAAGGAAAAGAAATGTACCATTGTTGCACGGCCGTTTTCATGCTGTTGATGTCACAGTCATCTATCTGTCTGTCTATCTATCTATCTATCTATCTATCTATCTATCTATCTATCTATCTATCTATCTATCTATCTATCTATCTATGTTCTTGTATTGCGCCACTAACCCAAAGACCTCAGGGCGCTCACAGGAGGTGGGGAAAAAGACAGACAACAAAAAAACATGAGATCCAAAGAAAACAGATAAGAAGAGGCAAAAAGAATCATCCTATATGCCAATCGAGGAGAAATCATTTAGTATAACACGTAAGTGGCAATGTAAGGATGAGTGTCTAAACATAAGGAGAGAAAGATTACCTTTGACCTATATCAAATAGGAGTTTTTTTTATTGTTTCTTAAAAACAGACAATGTACTGCTTTCTGCCAGATGTTTTGGTTTAAAGTTCCACAGGGCAGGAGCCCAAAAGTTGCAGCAAGCACCTCCAAATCTCTTCAGGGTAAACAGAGGTTGAGCCAGAAGAGTATTACAACTGGATCGTAATAACCGACCAGCGAATTTCTTTTTGATCCTAGCAATAAGTTATGATGGGGCATCGCCCTGTAAACATTTATACACAATGGACAGCCCCTTATTCTGCAGCCGTTGTTGGACAGGAAGCCAGTGCAGGCTGCGCCTAGCCTCAGAAATGTGCATATTATGCTTGAGGCAGAGCACAGCTCGCACTGCACTGTTCTGGATAACCTGCAATGTTTTAAGATTAGCCTGGGATGTACCAAATAGAAGGCTATTACAGTAGTCCAGCTTACAATTCACAATTGCAGCTGCAATAATGCAAGATTTTCTTTTGACAAGTTGGGATGCATCTGCCAGAGGAGCTGGATGTAGAAGTGGCAAGAAGAAATATGATAGCTAGTCTGCCGGATAAAGGACAGTTGAGCATCGAAAAAGACCACAAGAGCTTTTACAGTTTTTGATACCTGAATAACGTGTTGACAATCAGAAAGTTCTCATATTTCAAATCCAGCTTCTTCAGCCGCTGCTGGGTGCCCAAAACAAGCAACTCGATTGTGGCGTTATCGACATGGAAAACAGAATTCCTTGACAGCAGCACTGTGCAGTGCCGAGCCGTTCACCAAAGGTGAGTTTATTTATTTATTTAAAAAAAAAAACACGTTTAGCACCCATTCAGGGCCCTACATGGTTGCTAATGGTATTATTAGCCTTGCTGGCAGACTGATCCTGTCAGTAAAAGCACTGCTGCCCTCGTTAGGGTACTCTTGGTTCCCTCAGGCCCTTAACTTGAACGGCAGGCTTTTAACGACATTGTCAGCCTGCCACCTCGGTTAATATTGCCTCACAATAACCTAACAGATATAATATATTAAAAATCTAACATTTTATAATGGACGATCATGGAACTTGAAAAAAATTTGGATTTGTAGAGAACATCATTTTTTTGTAGATGCAAAACCCGCCTGGTTTGCAATGATCTAAAGTTTTAAAAAATAATATCTCAGTAAATACACATCTCACAGAGTTGTGTCACATAACGAAGCATCTATCCAGATGTGTAGATTTTATTGAATGTTCTTTTATTAAATTAGCACATTCACATCAAAAAGTTGTATTACAAAAACAAAATGCCTCTCCATAAAATTAGGAGTTAGTTCCCCCCCTACCTATTCCAGTCACAACACTAGGGTGGATAGGTCCAAATGCCTGTCAAAAACCAGTCAAAAACAAAAGTGCGCAACCCCCCCACTTAGTCACAAGATTAGGAGAGTAGTGTGATATTCTAAAATAGTGTGCAGAGTTAAGATGTAAATTACAACCACTTTTTTTAAAAAAAAAAGTAATGACCTGGGGAATTGGAGAAGAGTGAAAGCTTTAAAACAGGCCTACACAAACTGGCTAAAGAGATACATTTAAGCTCTACAAAACCAACAGGGAAACAGTTCTAAATGTTCTAATGACAAATTACATTCAGGTTTTCTGGAAGCTTATGAATGCGGCTCTGGATACTTATTTGTTTATTTTGTTTATATAACAGCTATTGCCTAAGCACTTTACATGCAACCATTGGTGAAAAATGGGTGGTTCAGATAAAAGAATCACTAGGATATGTTTATATTTAAAGGGAGACAAACTAGACAGAGATTGGAGAGGCAAAGGGAGAGCGCTCTAGTGCTTAGGAGCCAAATGGGAGAAAGTGCAGAAACGAGATGGAGCACAGGGAGGATGAGGAATGACACGGAGGAAGAGAGATTGTGAGCAAATAGCAGGCAGTGGAGAGAAGAAAGAAATAAGACTAGAAAGATAAGGAGGAGTAAAATCCTAAAGGTACTTAAAGAGAAGATATAGAGAGTTGAAAGGGAGACACACATCAAAAGATAACATGGTTCAGAGCAGTGGAGATAGAGTATGTGGAGAGAGAGAACAGAGGGTACAAACAGAAGAGGAGTAGATGAAATGAAGAGGAGCGAGTCTCTAGGAAGGGAGACCCAAGAGTAAGCAGGACCACTAAAATAGGTGAGAAAAGACTAAAGAGTTCATAAGAAGTTTAGATGGTTGGAAAATGAGGAAGCAGCAAAATCTCCAAATATTAAAGAGTGGAAAACAACAGGAGCAACACATTAAGGATATGTGAGACGAGAAGGACAGTGCCAGGTCTAAATGGCGGGTAGAGGTGACAAGAGGGTGAGATGCAAGGGGGGAATGGAAATTGAGAAGGGTTAATGGGGAGGAACACTAGAGGCAGGAAAGAAAATCACCTTAGTTTTAGACGAGTTAAGGTGTAAAAATGTGATGCCACCCAAGATTGGATAGAAAGAAAACAGGCTAAGAGAGATGAGCCAATTGAATCTGGGAAGGAGGAGAAGGAGAAGAAGATTTGAGAGTCATCTGTGTACAAATGGTAAGAAAGCCCATGCACAGAGATGAAAGCCCCAAGTGGAGAGGTGTGTAGAGAATAAATAATTGGATTGAGCACTGAATCTTGGAGTACACTGTGAGCAAGAGAGTACATAGGAGAGAATTGGCTGTTCCAAGAAACAGAAAGATAGGACTGAAACCAGCCCAGAACAGAATCCTGACAACCAAGACGTGAGAGAGAGAAAAGAAGAAAATAGTAGTCAACTGTAGCGACGGAAGCAAACAAGTCAAGGATAAAATTCAGGGAAGACATTTTCTGACAGCATGCATAAAGGAGAGATTCAGTTTCAGCCAGGAGTGCAGTCTCAGTAGAGTGAGAAGGTCGCAATCCAGATTGGAATGAAGGAAGGAATGAGTGTAAGTTAAGAAATGAAGAAATACATTTGAGTATAAGTATGTGCACCAGTAGCTTAGAGAGAAAAGGTAGGAGAGAAATAGGGCAAACATTAGTGCAACGAGAGGGATCAAGCAAGGGTTTCTTAAGAATTGATATAATGGAAAAGTGTGTGAAAGAGAAAGGAAAGGTAGAAGTGGAAAGTGAAAGATTGAAAAGAGAGGTAAGATAGTCCACAAGATGAGGAGACAAAGTAGGCATCAGGAATGGGGTAATGTGAGGCAGCAGGGTTTGCATTGGGCAAGGCAGGCTGAAGTGTCAAAATCAGAAAGTAAATGAAAAGAGGACATGGTAGCACCAGAAGTGTAGGCAACTGGGTATGATGAGACTTTGTAAGAAAATCCTGACAATGAATCCTTTCAGGATGAGAGCTTTACCAGACATGTTGTCAGGTTCTTACCGTGTTGTTGAAAGACTAGGTTAGGTGAACTATTTAGTGGACCTTGGATGACCTGTTCAGGCTCCCAAAGTGTTTCACATAAATAGCTTGAAGGCTTTCCTCCCACTGGGTGAAATGGGAGCCCTGTTTCTGTCTTCAGATAGTGAATAGGAGGAATCTGAGCCCCCCCAACACCTGTTCCAAGGCAGCCATTCGGATGGCTCCATTCAGGGTGTCAAATTATCCCCTCCACTGACTCCTCAGCAACAAGGTGAGGTGAAGACTTTGCTTAGGCAGTTTTCCCCCTTTTTTCCACTCACTCCAGGTTTGACAACTTGGTGTGTGCAAACATGACATAGATACTGAGACAGTGTGCCTACCAAAAGTAGAAACTACAGGATGTCAGACAAAGACATATCCCACATTAAGTCTACAACAGCAAAATGTTGGATCTAGGGGTGATAGAGCCCTCTTGTAGCCCTTGGTACAGTCCTCTGGTGCTGGTACCAATAGCAGGTACCCTTGATTTGAGATTTTGTGTGGACTACGGAGCTCTTAATGCTATTATCAAGACAGATGCTCATCCTCTTCCATGAACATCTGAGTTGGTGGACAAGGTAGGGATTGCCAAGTAAATTAGCACCTTTGATTTCACTGCAGGGTATTGGCAAATATCCCTGACAGAACATGCCAAGGAGAAGACTGCGTTTTCAACTACTGAGGGTCCTTACTAGTTCAGTGTAGTGACCTTTGGGTTCAGGAATGTACCTGCTACTTTTCAAAGGCTGGCCAACCATGTTCTGAATGGGTTGGATGAATGTTACATGCTCTTCAGAAGGTCCACCTGACCAAAAGGCTACCAAGTACTGGATTGGTCGGGGTTCAGTGACCTATCTTCGGCATGAGGTTGGTGGTGGCAAGATTCTGCCTCTTCCCAGCAAAGTAGTGGGTGTTCAGGACTGGGCAACCCCCACCACCCAAACCGAGATGTGAGCTTTTCTAGGCCTTGCCGGGTATTTCAGGAACATTAGGGCAGACTATGGCACCATGTCTGACCCTCTGACGCCCCTCACTACTCCAAAGAAAGCTAAGCGTCTTGGTCTGAGGAGTGGCAGGCCTCTATTCTCAGAGCACCTGACTACCAGAGACCTTTCAATGTGCAGACAGATGCCTCTGACACTGGGATAGGCGCTGTCCTTTCACAGTTAGATGACAATGGCAGGGAACATCCTATATGTTTTATCAGCCGCCAGCTTAAGGACAGAAAGCTCAGTTGGACGACTGTGGAGAAGGAGTGTTTTTCCATAGTGGAGAGCTTTCAGAGGCTGAGACCCTACCTCTATATGACTCACTTCATTGTGCAAACTGACCATAAACTCTTAAAGTGGTTTATGAACATGAAGGGTGACAATCCTAAGTTGCCCAGGTGGTCCATAAGTCTTCAAGGCTTTGCCTTCACCATTGAGCAACGACAGGTGCACAACATTGCAATGGTGATGTAGATCCCCTTGTCCCTACACTGCTGGTGGGTGTTACGAAATAATTCTCTTTTAGGCACCTTTCCCTCCATATTCTATGGACCCCAAACTGTTTGCTTTATTTTTTTGTCCTGTCCTGACTTTTTACAGAGAACTGAAGCTTTCAGCTTCACTTCCCTGGACTTTTTCCTCATTTTGCCATGGGGAAGCTGATCAGTGCTTCAGACTATCAGTATTGGGAAACTATTTTTCCCTTTTGTCTTTTACTTATAACTTTTTTGGGTAACCTTTCTAACAGTGCACACATCATTTTACAATTCAGTGCATGGTCATACTTTTGTATCACCCTAGACATTTACGTTTGCTTTTTGGTTACTTTTTAATGTGCCTACGGACTAGCTGGTGGCAGAAATTCCATTTTTACAATTTTTGCATTTATTTTAGTGTGCTCATTACTGCTTTTGGCTGCTTAGTGTCCTAAAATAGCCATGTCACAAAGTTTATCGCGTATTCTTTGGTCATCCCTAATATGGTCATGCATTTGCCCGGCAAAGCTGTTTGTTTGTGTGGGCCTTTTGTGTGTGGACACAGGAAGTTGTTGGGACTGCAAGTCTGGTGTGCATGGATAATGAAACCCACAGTGGTCCCTGATTAGACCGCTGCTGGCTGAGTGGCTGGCTGAGTGAGTGGTGCAGAACCCTCTTATTGAAGGGCACTCACCTGAATTTAGAATAAGAAGAGGGGTCCTGCAGCCATTCCAGTAGATCAGCATTGGAGCCACGTATCCTCTGTAGCTGTGCAGCAGACTAAAGACCCATGGACGACTCTTGAAGGGGTCTGGCAATCTTTCTGGTGTAGCCCTACTGGACTAACAGACAAGGCCCTCATTGGTACTTCAACCCTTGGACTGGAGGGACCACCCAACTAGTCTCAAAGTCTTCTCATGTTCCTGCAGCTTTGAGCCTTCGGAATCAATCCTGGACCACCCAGTGGACCAACCTGCTCTGAATTGAGTCACCACACCAGAAGCGTTATTGTTCCGTGTTTTCCTCTGAAACTTCGGTGGTCGCCAGCTTGTTCTACAAGTCAACTTCCTGCCACGTTTCAGCTTCCCAGCATCAAGGGATCCTGTCCTGGAAGGTCTTCTTTCGATCACGACTGGAGAGACTCCTGCTGTCACCCGTGTGCAGTGATTGTCACTGGAACTAGCTTAAATCCATCTGGAAGAGTGTCCTGAAGAAGTCTGCATTGGTGCCTGCTGCATTTCTTCATCAGAAAAGGTTGCACTCAGCTCCTGGACCAGACTGGAAACCCACTGCTGCCAGGAATTTGTTATGGTGGATTTCTAAAATCTGGCCTGGCCGACAGATTTCAGGAAACCACCCTAGTTATAGTGAATCGTGGAACTCTTGTAGGTCAGCCAAATCAAACCAAGTTAAATGAATCAAGCAGGTAATTCCATCACAAACACTCAGTTATAACACATATATACAGTCACCTGTGGTTTGTAGAAATGCATACAGTTCCCTTAATACCTGAAAGGAAGGTAAGTAATTATGCAGTAAGGAAAACCAGATGGTTACAATATGACACTCATTTATCTTACTTTACCTTTTCAGTTATTGCAGCAGATTATTTCAAAGCAGTGGATCTTGGCGATTAAAGCATTCAGGATTTAATTGCTAATATATTATCATTCATTATTTAGTGACAAACATGCCATTTTCCATGAAATGAAGTGTAGTATGTTATCAGTATTTCATAGGTAGATTTCAGCATCATCAGCGTAGGGGTGGTAAACCCGTCCTAGGCTTTCATGACTTGGCTAAGGTAAATGTTGAAATGCATTTGTGACATGAATCCCTCTGCTCAGTGGAAAGATTGGGATACAGGTGCATCCATGGTTGTGGGTGAAACTGTTGGTCAATTGGTGTGTGCCACTAATACCGTCTGTACGGTATGAGGCAATTGTGTGCAAAAAGGTTTTAGCATTGAGATTGAAGTCTCCAAGCACCAGAAACACTGCTGGCTGCACTGGAACCAGGCTCCTGCTCACTAGAGGTGAGGGATGCCATTTAGGTACATGCCAGTCCCCCTGGAGTGGGAGATGTGATGAACTGAGGGAATTCATCCCTTCTGCCCAATCGTTACCGCCCCCTGTGAGGCTTGGGAGGTGAGCCCGCTCCACAACACACTCGCTAGGGGCCAAGGCAAGTGGGACCTCACCGGGAGAGACTCCACATTTGGGCACAAGGACTCCCATTCCCATGATGACCTCCATGTGATGGCCTATATGCAACTATAAAATACACACAAAGATGATAAGTTCCATGACAGGAGTGAAGATAATGTGAATGTATGCCATTCCCAAAGAGAAGGTGAAACCATCCCTTTAAATCAAAATCACCAATGGACTGAGCTGAGGTGGTTGAAAAGATTGAAAAGGGATGACATGCCAGAGATGCAGAGAAGGAGAGCAGAAGGCACAGAGAGACAGGAGAAATCCCCTGTGCATAAATCACTTGGAGGAGGTGGAGCTGACATAGCCCATGGAGCCTGTGAAATTTAGGATGGCTCTGAGCTGGAGTGAGGAACACTGGAAGCCCAGCGTGTTTAAGAAACAAAAAGCCGGGAAAGCTGGTCCACAGAGCTTGTTGTAGTGTGACCAGAGAGAACTCGCAGTGGGCAGCTTGACTTCTCATCTATGCTGACACACCCCCAGGAGAAAGCAGGGACACCCCAATAAAGGGTGACAATAACAATGTTCCACATGTCATATCATTTGAAGGTATACAGACTCACAAAGATGTTGTGATATGTCTTAATAGTATAAGTGTACTGGCCATATGTAATCGCAATGTACCAGATTAGTTTATGATTTGGTATATTGATATAGCGCATAGACTGGTGATCCAGTGGAAGGACCCCAAAGATCACTGGCATAAGTGGATTGTTTGTAAATGTAGGGAGATAGTTGTTAACGGATAAAACACCCAAACTGGGATTTCTTTGGAACTAATCGCAACAGGATGTAGAATCACAGCTTTGGACAGTAGCATCTATCCAAATGCATATAATAGGGTGATGACATATTTTAGCATTGTGTTGGTGTTTGGGTGACCAACTCATTCACTGCATAGGGTTGAAGCCCATACTAATATGTAATTCAAATTCTGTATTAGAATACCGAGATGGCTTCCATTTGGTCTCTTCCATGAGTTCAACCTCTATATACAATAGAATTTAACTGAGCACATGGCTAATCTTGCATATATACGTTTGGGGCCACAGTGCCCATCTAATTATAATTGGAATCGTGAATGCATTGATGTGAGTGGAATGACCAATTCCACAAGGTAAACAAATAGTGTCACAGGCACGCAACGTCATGATGTCATTGCAGCCATGGCACAAACTGTATATTTTAGAAGTTTGAAACGAGTTTCAAACAAGACCTATGTAATTACAGGTAAGAGGGAAGAAGGTCCTCTGACATCCAATATTCTATGTTTTCCTCTATAATATGGCATTGTATCCTAAGTATGTCCTGTACACTTATTTTCATAGGACACTGAAACAAAGCAACCACGAGAATGTAACTGGAGAGCAGTCAAATATTTTAGTTTGGACATTGATGGGTCCACACTTAAATGGTAAACATGTTAATGAACTATAATGTAGCAACATATTGCACAAAGCGCTTTAAGCTCATCCAAATTCTAGACGCATGATGTTTCATAAATAAGGGAATGATGACTAACATGTATCCAAAACACATGACAGCATACATGAACAAATGAACCCAGATATGGATACAACTAATGATTGATATTTTCAGAATAGTTTTTGAATGAGTTTATTGAGACATACATACCTAATTCTTTTTGGTTCTATTTTCATTTCAAGACCTTGTTTGTAACACTTTGTTTTCTCCCATTCTTGTCTTTTTTTTAGTTTTGTACAGGTGTACACAATATTGTAGAGATCAATTACAACAATGGAGGTCATTACAAGTTGGGCGGTAAGGGATACCGGGCACCGGTAAGGAGACCGGTACCGGTAATCCCTTACTGCCCAATTCCGAGGTCCCTTAGCGGGAACCGCAAGGGACGTGTGGTCCGACCACACATCCTTTACGGGGACCAAAAGTGCTAATTACGGGCCTGCTAATAGCAGGCCCGTAATTAGCGCCTTCCCAATTCCCATTGAGCCCTATGGGGGCTCAAATGGGAATGGGGAATGGCATTTGGAATGGGGACTTACCAGGTCCGCCAAGGGCGGAATGTCCCGGTAAGTCCCCACTCCACCAGACCGGACCCAGACACGATTTATAGCCATGGCTACCTCCAAAGTCGTAATGAGGCCCACTGTGTCTGTATTTATAAATTCTTCATATTTTTGTTGAATGATGTGAAAATCATCTGACTCTAGACTGATCTGTATAGTCTAGGTTTTTTTGTTGAATGATGTAACAACTATTTGAGTCTAGACTGCTCTGTATAGACTAGAGCTGTGAAGCTTAGAGGAAGCTGGTTTTCTGGTGAAACAATATTCTCGTGCACCAGTTGGTCATTGTTGGCTTATCAGGTATCACTATTACCATTTACTTGGTCTATGAGCTTGATTGATGTAGCTACTCAGCTCATTGCAACAGAGATACTCCTCTCCCTTTTACAAAAGTCTGCATTACCTGTGTTTCTTTTCCTGCTTTCTAATTAGTTGTTTGCATTTTATTGTTTGTTTAACATTTTACATTTGTATAGAATCTTGATTGGAGATTTATTAATTTTTTGACCATTTTGCTTACATTGTTTTGGTTGCTACTGCTATCACCTGACACGTTCCTGAAGATATAGGGGCTCATTACGAGTGCGGCAGTAAGGGGTTAATGGTGCCGGTAGGGATGCCGGTGCCGTTAACCCCTTACCACCGCATTACGAGTTCCCTTAGCGGGTCCCACTAAGGCCGGCTGGTAAAACCAGCCGTCATTAGCGGGAGCCGCTAAGGGACCAAGGAGCTAATAACGGGCCCGTTGTTTACGGGCCCGTTATTAGCTCCCTCCCCATTCCCATTGAGCTCTATGGGGGCTCGAATTGGAATGGGGAAGGGTATTTTGAATGGGGACTTACCGGGTCCTCCAAGGTTGGAATGACCCGGTAAGTCCCCTTTCAAAGAACCCAGACCCGGACACGACTTTGGAGGCAGCCATTGTGCTAGTAGCACCATGGCTACCTCCAAACTCGTAATGACCCCCATAGTCAACCCTCTACTCATATTGCCAACAGAGAGGAAGAAAGTATACCTTTGCGAGCTATGCCATTTTCCATATTATGATTGTGGTGGCTGAGTAGTTTGTTTAGCTATCACTACACAGACAAGGAGCCACATTTTTCCAAGCCAAAATAAACTGCCACCAACCAGGAAGAAACCTATGGTTGAGCAACGACGCCCATATCGAAACAAAACACTACAAGAAAAGTAAATTCTGAAGAAACGCATCTTCCCATTTGATAGTCAAACTATTGTACTCGTTAATGAAGGAAATAAGAATGACAGAAGATCACCTTACCTTCAGAAAACAACTGAAAACCTTGCTATTCAATTCATTGAGTCAAGCATACAAATGGGTGCCACCAACTGCGCATACCTGGACCCAAGGCAATCACGGGACAGTACGGATTCTGGAACCAACAATAAAACAACCACAGGCTACTAAATACTAACCACCCCTACTCCGTGCTGCTTTCCCACATACTTCCCAGGTACCACACAAAACACACAAGCCACATATCTGCCACAAGAAAAAACAGTGCAAACAACAAACAACCCAGACATTGGACATTACCCCTCCGGATTCAACCAATGTAGTGCACTCAATCAAAGCA
The DNA here is from genome assembly GCF_040938575.1 of Ambystoma mexicanum. Classification (NCBI taxonomy): domain Eukaryota; kingdom Metazoa; phylum Chordata; class Amphibia; order Caudata; family Ambystomatidae; genus Ambystoma; species Ambystoma mexicanum. The sequence goes on along the minus strand of NC_090941.1, from coordinate 456,691,155 downwards.
CACTCAGAAAGCCGACATGCACAGACGCCAGTGTCTTCTGGTTCTTCAAGCATAAACAGAGGAGCACAACCTCATCCTATCCCTCTTCCCTCATTAACGTACCCCACACACTTTCTTAAAGAGCTGCGTGAGTGCCTCGAGACCTTGCAAATGGTAGCATTGTGTGGTATAAATCAACAAAACATAACATATCTACTTCTACCCTGTACTACTGTGGAGCAGAAGTCATTTTGCCACACCACAGCTTTACTGGGGTCCTTTACTTCCCATTGGCCGAGTCAATGGCGCACGACAGCAGCCAGTGTTCTAATTAACCTTTGCTTATGACAAGAAAGACAAGCAAAGCTGTAAACAACCTTTCTCTTCCTGACTCATAAAGCCTTCAGAACAAGCCACTGCGCTGTTTTCAAATGGCCTTGCAAGGAATGGTCTGAGACGAATGGCCTGACTTTGCTCAATCAAAAGCTGGATATAACACACAGCATGCATTTTAAGATGTATATTCATACAAGTCAATGAATTCAGGAAACATTACACATATTATGGCTAATAATTGTGGAAAGAATCCAGCATGAAAAATAATACTATAATGTGTTATTATTATTATTATTATTATTATTATTATTATTATTATTATTATTATTATTATTATGACTTGGGTAACCTTCACTTATGTTTACCCTAAGAATTGCTGATGAAATGTCACTGCTCTTACGAAAGAATCTGGCATTTGGCAAAAAAAGGCACTGGAATGGAAAACAGGTCTGTCTGGATTTGAATTGAGAGCAAATTTACAAAAAATGTAATGAAATTGGAGGTATTTGTTTCAAGGTCCATGCAGTTATCATTTGGAACATGTTGGAAGGCATATGAGCCGTGCTTAATTTGTGGGGGTGATTTTTAACCCAAAACACTTATTGTCTCAGACTCACTTTAATTATGAACTAGTGATAGTCAGTGCATCCATCAACCACAATGAGCAGGTGCAAGCTGTAGTGTAACCGCAAATATGCCGACACTGTGGGTGGTGACAGCAGTGGTGGGGACTTGCCCACCAGCAGTGTCACAGTAGTGCTAGAAAAAACTGTGTGCCCTTGAAGTTATTTTTTTACAAACTAATCACTGCTTGGAAGTCATCGTTTTCTAAATGCTCGCACAATTATCACGATTGGGCTTCTCACTACGTCTCATAGAGAGTTAGTGAATGTCTGTAATCTGCAGGCAATGGGCTTCTATGGTGTGATGGGGAGGGCCCAAATACTTACTGCACTTTTCCTGATCCCCTTAAGCGGTCAGGCTCGAGATCTTCTTCCCAATTTCCATAGGAAATCATTAGGACTTGCCCCTCCAGTAGGGGGTCCCTGAGGGGGCTGTAGCCCCCGGTCTTTTGTTTGTAGCCCCAGATAGAAGCTCGTTACAGATTCTCAGATGGAGGTTGTTCTTGTAAAAGCCAGAAATAGTGTCTTGTCTTCAGTGCATTGCAGAGGTGACAGGTGACAGCCGTGCGGGCGGGTTATGTGGGCTTTAGAACTGAGCAGCACATTGATAGTTGTGTAATCAATCTTGCGTTTTATCATACATTATTGATTGTCCAGCGTACGGTAAAAGACAAGCAAAGAACCCGTGAATATGACAAGGTACATGAAGCGTTCTTGGTGGATTCGTGACCACTTCCAATAATAATTGTTGTACGTATTTCATTAATAAAATCGGTATTTTGACTCGGGATGATAGCTCAGCGGCAACGTGCTCGCCTTGGAAGCAAAACGATACGGAGCAATACAGATTCAATCCCCGGGTCCGCGCTTAGAAACCTCTGGTTATTACGCGCATTATAAATAACCTATCATATAATATCATATCATTCGTTGTGGTGTATAAAGCCGCAGCAATGATACAAGAGAGACCATAGTTAAAGACAAATGTCACCGTACAATGCATCTCCCAATCTTTGCAAAGGTGTTTATCCCATATGTTTTTCATTTAAAATATCCTAGTGGCCTATATCTAGCAACGACTGTGGGCAGTTCTGCTGTGCTAATGTTTGATACAGGCTAGAAAGTGCAGTGCAACGGCAGTAACTCAGACAGCGTCAGCTGGCAAGTGGGAACCTTGGCCAGAGGGCTTATTAATGACCCAGTCTGCCGGAAGCGGCCTGTTAGTTCCACTTTTTTGATCTGCAGCAGCGAGCCTGATGTTTCCTGGGAATTACTTCCCGGGTACTTTGCCTTTCAGATATTTTTAAAGTACACCGAATAGTCTCTTCTGTCTATCCTTTCATCTAAAGGTTGCTGCCTCCAAAGGGGCTTTCTTGTGACTTGTGATAATCCCCCCTTTTTTTTAATATGCAGCATGTGGAGTGGTTGGCAGCATAGCTTTGAATGGTGTGCTTTTTAATCTGCCAGACTTTGCTAACATTTTATGTAAAATACCTTTGCTGGGGATTTGCTGCCGTCTTCAAAAGAAAATGCAGAGCAGATATGATGCTCAACCTCCAGTCGCTTTCCATTCTCTCCTCTGCTTCCATCTTCACACTTTTTTATACAGTTACATTTTACAATGTTTTAATGAAACAAGCTTTACAGATGAAACACAACAGCTCAGTTCGACCGTAATATCTTAGCAATTTAGTGGTGAGGGAGGTGTTATATTTCTAGTTATATTAAAGTTATACTCAGGACGCCGCTCCCAACATCTTATCTTCTTTATTGTCTGAATCAACTGACCAGCCTAACTCCAACATTCCACCTCCCGAATTCCTTTTCTTCTACATTCTAACATTCTACAATCTGCACATTATGGATATATGCTAATATAACAACATGTTCTTCTGCTAAACTACACAACACCCCCCTTTTACTTATCATCTGAATTATTTTAACAACCCACCCTAAATCATCCTATGTCACTATTTACATGTGTTCATTTAAACGAGTTGGCCTGCGAACTACTCTATGGGGGCACCAACCTAACCTTTCCCCATATGAATCTTGACTTACAACATCATCTCCCAGCACCCCAGTAACTAGGTCACCACCATTTCCATGACCACTATCATTCACTTCTGGTGGAGAAACATCACTGGCATTGCCCACATCAACATTTAAGCAATATGACCCTCGCGGCGGGGGCATTACCGACTCAGGTAATGCCCTGGGGCCCATAGGTATAGGCCCCAAGCGAAGCGAGGGCCTTACTGAAGGCCCCGGGGCATTACCTGAGTCGGTAATGCCCCGCCCGCGAGGGTCATATTACTATTAGTACCCCGGCCCACATTATGTGCGTGACCAGGGCACTAAAAGCATTTTTTTCTGCTGCAGCGTTTCCGGGTTGAAAAAAAAAGAAAAGACCAAGAAAATGGCCGCCATGGAAAGGGGAAACGGAGTCCGTTTTCCCTTTCCATGGCGGCCATCGGGAGCGGACGCACTGGGAACACAAGGGTTCCCAGCGCGTCCGCTCCTGAAAAAGGATAAAAAAGAAGGTAAGTGGGGTTGGGAGGGCGGGAGTGGGACGGGGGAAGAAGACAAAAAAAAAATGCACCTGCGTCCCTGGCGGGGGACGAGGGAAGCCCCCAGCCGTGTGGAGGGATGGCCCCGCTCCGAGTCTCCACGCGGCTGGAGGCTTCCCTTGTCCCCTGCTGGGGACGCAGGAACAAGAAGGTAAATTGGGGGGCGGGTGGGAGGGAGGGAAGGGAATACAAAATTTAAAAAAAGACTTACCAGAGTCCCCGGTGGGGGGCGAAGGCAGCCTCTCAGCCGTGGGGATGCTCAGAGCGGGGATGGCCCCGCTTCGAGCCTCCTCATTGGCTGAGGGACTGCCACGCCCCTCGCCGGGGACATAGGCCGTGGAATCCCGACGGAGGGATTCCTGGCCTGGTAATGACTCAGCGAGGGTCAATCAGAATGGCTCTTTCATTCTGATTGCGCCCTCGCCGGGTACTAATACTGGATACCTCAGAGCCATCTTTACTTTCATCAAGAAACCCATCCAACAAAGTTAAATCAATGTCAACGTCTTGTGAGTCATAACGATGTTCAATGCTCAGTGGACCACCCAGACCCTCATTTCCAACAGCCCCATCACAATCATGGCAAAATCATACATTTATGATTATTTTGCGACCACCCCCTTCAGCAGTAACCATAGGTTCTCTGACGCCTTTAATCTTAAACGGAACTGGCCAATATTTAGTATCCAATTTCTTGTGCTGATATTGTCGGACCAACACAGAGTCTCCTAAATGAAAGTCACCGTCCTCTGCTTTTCTTTGGCGATCTGTCCACTCTTTAACTTTAAATCGTTTCACTTTATCTCGCTCTCTGATCTCCTGGTCTTCAGCAGGTGTGTGGTCGTCCACACAAGACAATCTTGTGCAAGGTTTGTATTTGATCATTAATTCGGAAGGCGAGTATCCGTCATCTCATGAGGAGTATTGCGATAACTCCTTAACATCTGAGACACTGCCTGTGGCATTGACACATTATCCACAATAGCCTTCTGTCGAGTCTGTTTCAAAGTACTCATAAATCTTTCGACCATACCATTCGCTTGAGGCCACAAAGGTGTTATCCTCTGATGTTTGAAACCCAGATGTACTGCAAACCTGTTGAATTCATGACCTTGAAACGGTGGCCCATTTTCCATCTTCACAATCTTCGGCACTCCCCACTCACTGAATAATTCATCAAGTACCACCACTACATGATGAAAGGTAGTAGACAATACATGCTTTACGAGAGGAAACCTTGAGTACTCATCAATAACCACCAACAAGTATCCACCTTCATCCAGAGGTCCAAAGAAATCAACAGCCACCCGATTCCACAGACCATCTGGGAGTGGCACTATTTGAAGAGGCAATGCACATCCTTTTGACTCTGCTACTTGACACGCAAGACAATTTCGCAAAATGTCTTCCACAATCACATCGATATAGGGAAACCACACTTGATTTCTCAGAATCTTTTTGGTGTTCACGACCCCTCGGTGACCTTCATGCGCTAGCATCACCAAAATCTTTCTCAAACTTCTCGGAGCCACCAACCTGAGGAATACTCCTTCCTCTGTAGCTGACAATTCACTGCTCATTCTTGCCAAATTCTGAAGATTCTTCATGTCACCTTCTTCCACCCCCTTTTCAAAGTTGAGACCGTGCCACTTTCCTTCTTTGGTGAGTCAAAACGCCACTTGAATCATCGGGTCATTCTTGCTTTTCTCCTTGAACATTTCTTCCGTAACTGCTGGTGGCAATGCATTAAGCGACAGGTACGACATGTACTTGTCTGCTTTTCTTTGCATCTTAGTTTCTGCCTCACCATCTGGATGCCTTGAGAGATAATCTGCTGGATTTTGCTTCTTTTCCAGGTTTATGAACAATTCTATAATCATATTCCTGTAACCATATACCCAATCTCTCAATCCTGAGAGGCATTTTAATTCTAGGATTTCCGAATAACGAAAGAAGTGCTTGATGATCAGTAACTAAAGTAAAAGGCTTCCCAATTACAAAGTGATAACATTTTTCACATGCCCATACCGCTGCCAAACTCTCTCTTTCAGCCTGAGAATACGCTTGCTCAACATCACTTAATGCTCTGCTAGCAAATGCAACTATACGTCGCTTATCTTCATGCTCCTTTGGATCTGTCTGCGCCAGAGTAGCACCCAAACCCACTGGGCTTGCATCAACCACAATTTCAGTTTCCAACTGAGGATTAAAATATGCCAACCTCCTATCACTAACCAGTTCCTCCTTAATCTTTTTGAAACTCTTCTCACAGTCTTCATTCCACACGAATACTACCTCCTTTTATTGAAGTTGTCACAATGAGTCAGTGATAGTTGCGTAATTCGGCAGGTATCTGGTGCAATAACCAACCATACCTAGGAAAGACCTTAATTCCGACGTATCCTTCGGAGCTTCAAGATTCAATACACCTTTCACCTTTTCCAGGTCTGCTCTCATTCCATTCTCTGAAAATATGTGTCAAAAGAATTTCAAACTTCTTTTGTTTATGTCACATTTCTAAGCAAGTCATGACTCAAGATATGATATAATATGATATAGCATTCATAACATGCCTGTACACAAGTATTTTTAGGTGTGACAAGATAAGGAGGGGGAAACAGAGGGAGGACAATACAACAATCTTACTAGGCCTTGTGTCATTCAAATTGTGCAAGCAAAAGGGAAGGGAGTGGGGAGAGTGCAAGGGGGGGTGGCTTAGTGCCGGTAATCAAAAATGTGGCCAAAGGGTGGCTCATAAGAGCAGAGAGAGGGGACTGTAGGGTTACAGATACAGACCACAAGTTCTGGGGGAGCCAAGAGGCAGTGTGAGGTGCAACTGGATAGGCAGGGTCCTGGGCCCAAGCTCAGAGGGTGGTTAGGTGACCAGTGTGTGGAACAGATGGGTCATCAGCAGGGGAGAGGAAGAGAGAAAGCGAAAGCGAAGAGGAAGGCCTGGTGTTGCTTCCTGAACCAGAGATGGTTCTGCTCAAGTTTGAGAGAGGCAGGGAGGCTGTTCCAGAGGGAGGCCCCAACCAAAGAAAGAGATCTGCCTCTAATTCTCTGCTTGGAAACGTGGCTCACCCACAGAGAGTTGGCAGTGGATGAGCAGAGAACTCGATATGGGAGACTTAGGAAGAGAGAGTTGGAGGTAGTGCAGTCCCAGGCCCCAGAAAGCCTTGTGGACAATGCAGAGGGACTTGAACTTGATCCTTGCCACCACTGAGAGCCAATGAAGATATTTCAGAGCTGGAGACATACAATCCCTGGGCTTGAGGCCAAGGCCAAGTCTCGCAGTCCTGTTCTGGATAAGGAGTAGAGGACGGAGAGTAGAGGCAGGAAGATTTAGAAAGAAGTTGTTGCAGTAGTCCAGCCTTGAGAGGACCAGAGCTCTGGAGACAGTGAGTTTCTGGGGGAAAATTAGGAAAGGAAGAATACCTCTGAGGACGTGCAGCTGATATTTTGACTTCTTAGAGATGTCGGAGATGTGAGGAGAGAAGGAGGGGGTGGAGTCGAAGATGACCCCAAGGTTTTTAGCCTAAGAGGTAGGAGCAGGAAGAGGTCCCAGAGTGGGCAGCCAGAGAGACAGAGGAAAGGAAGGAGCTGGTGTTCCGATGAGGAGGATCTCCGTCTAACCGGCATTAAGGCAGAGATCATTGCTGGCACACCCACTGGCGTAACAGGGGCCCCTGCAGCCACCGCGCTGCGGGGGGCCCCGCCAGCACATGTCCTGGGAGGGGGCCCCACTTGAAGAATTTATTTTTTTTCTCAAAAAAATAGTTTCTTTTTGAATTCACTCTGCATTCATAAAGAAATTATTTCTGCAACAGAAATCATTTCTTTATGAAGGCAGAGTGACTACAAAAAGAAACTTTCTTTTTGAAGTCCGAAGGCTCCCCCGACCCCATGACATGGAAGACCCTAGGCTGGAGGTCTCCATGTAATGGGGTGGGGGGCGAGCCCAATGATTTAAAAAAAAATATTTTATTTTTGAAGTCACTGTGCCTTCATAAAGAAATTATTTCCGTTATGGTTTGGTCATTAAATGAATAATTTCTTAATGAAGTTAGAGTGACTTCAAAAAGAAACAATGGGGCTCATTCTGACCATGGCAGTCTGGAAACAATGGTGCTGGTAAGTTTACCGGCACCGTTGTTTCCGGACCGGCATATTACAGGTCTACCTGCTGGGGCCGCCATGGCCGACAGGTCTTACCCTGCCAAGCACAGCGGCTACGGTAGGCAGACCTGTCACGGAAGCACTGTCACCGTTAACAACGGAGCCTGTGCTTCTGTGTCCCCATTCCTATGGAGTCCTGTGGGACTCTTTAGGAATCGGGATTACCGCCGCCTGACTTCCCGGCCCCCGGCTTGGAATAGCCTGGTGGCACCAGGAAGTCAGCGCCGGTAATCTTTTACGGGTCCGGCGGCAACCCACCGGTAGCACCAGCACGGTTACCGCCAGACCCGTAATGAGCCCCGATTCCTTTTTGAAGTAATATGTATCCCCTCAACCCTATGACGTGTGCGTGTGTGAGTGTATGGTGAAAGGGTGCACACTTAAATGTATATGTGGCTGCCTGTGTGAGGGTATGGTGATAGGGTGCACACAAATGTATAGGTCGCTGGGTGTGCGTGTACGGTGAAAGGGTGCACACTTAAATGTATGGATGGCTGCCTAGGTGTGCCTGTATGGTGAAAGAGTGCACACTTAAATGTATGGATGGCTGGGTGTGTATATGGAGATTGGTGTGTGTGCTTGTGTACAGGCGCACAACAAAACCTACATTTCAGGGGGCTAACCCTTCAAATGTTGGGAGAGGCACTAACTTCACAGGCGGTGGGGAGGGACAAACATATTTGTGTGGGGGCATCTAACGTCTTTATGCATTTGAATGAGACTATTCTAGTGCAGCTTCAATGTTACAAGCAGTTAACTCTCTCCTTTAAGTCTCCTACTCCCTCTCTACCCTTCCAATCACTCCCCTGTCATGCAAGTACAAGACCCACATCGCGATTTGAATCGCCTAAGAAATTTGGCATTTGAATGCAGGTACTAACAGTGCAATGCTTTACATTGGTAATTGTGGGGCCCTTATTAACAGCAAAACCCAGGTGCCGTTTAACTTCTGTGTCCTGTTCTGTCCGGCAACTACTCTAAAGGTCATCCAGGTCAAATCAACATATCCCAAAATTTCAGGGGGCGGGGAGTGCTGAAGCCCAGTCAACTCAATGGTGTTGTGCCACGGCTTGTGTTTAATGCCTTGATTACTCCTAGCCCTATTCTTTTTCGTGTAGAGGTGACTGTGCCTCATACACAAGTACTGGGATGAGGTAGAGGTACATGGAGGTAATGCCTGACTTAGCTACCTGTAATCTTCATTACTCCTAGTCCCACTCTTACCTATGAGGCAAAGAGCGTGGGGGGCAGGATTGTGTGATAAATCATAATGGTTGTCCATGTCCAGGCTAAGTAGGCATGATATGTGGTATTAGTGGCTAGAGGGGCATTTTGGTGCAGCCAGTCTAGTCATTCCTCAGTTTAGTATAACTTTCCTTTAACTGGGAATTTCTGATAAAGCAGTCATGCTAAGTGTAATTACCTGGCTAGATTGGCATTTGGGTGCTGCCAGTCTAGCCATTTCTTTCTGCAGCATTGTATATTTTTCTGGGCATCTGTGATAAAAATGATATGATATAAGTCATATAGCTATGGGAAGTGCAAGGAGAACAAGGGGCTGCAGGGTTACAGTCACTGCCCCAAAGTGCATGGTAGGCACAGAGACAGTGCAAGGGTGACTGATCAAGAAAGAGCCTGGACTCTGAGGGTATCCAAGCAACCGGTCAGTACAGCAGACAGGTAGGTCAGCAGGGGAGGGAGACAGAGAAAGCAGAGGAGATACAATTTTGAGCTGCTTTTGAAACTTCAGATGGTCCGGCTCAAGTTTGAAGGGGCAGGGAGGCCATTCCAGAGGGAGGCACCAGCAGAGGAGAGAGATCTACCCCCCACTCTCTGCCTGGAGATGCGTCTAACCCTTAGAGAGTTGGAGGTAGCTGAGCAAAGGGATCGAGAAGGAAGGTATTTTGGAAGAAAGCATTGGATGTAGTGCGGGCCCCGGCCCCAGAAAGCCTTGTGGCCAATGCAAAGGGTCTTGAACTTAATCCTTGCAGCCACCGGGAGCCAGTGGAGAGATTTCAGGGCTGGAGAGATACGATCCCTGGGCTTGAGACCAAGGATAAGTCTTGCAGTCCTGTTCTAGATTAGTTGCAGATGACGGAGAATAGAGGAGGGCAGATTGAGAAAGAGGCTGTTGCAGTAGTCCATTCTAGGGAGAACCAGGGATCTGAAGACAGTGAGCTTCTGGTGGAAAGTGAGAAAGGGAATAGTCCATTTGAGGAGGAGCAGCTGGCAGTGGAACTTCTTGGCGACATCCGAGATGTGAGGAGAGAAAGTGAGAGTGGCATAGAACATGACACCAATGTTTTTTGCCTCGCAGGAAGGCGAAGGAAGAGGGCCCAAGGTGGACGACCAGAGTGAGAGAGGGAAAGCAGGTGCCGGGGTCCCAATGAGAAGGATCTCCATCTTACTGGCATTAAGGCAGATATCGTTGGAGGCACACCAATCCTGAATTGCAGATATACAGTCAGGAATGAGTGAGAGAGAAGAGGAGGGTGTGGGGAGCCGGAAGGAAAGCTGACTCATTCGCATAACACTGAAAGTTAGAGGAGAAGGTAGCGATCAGGTGGGCCAAAGGGGCCAAGTAGAGGATGAAAAACCAGGGTGAGAGTATAGAGCCCTGGGGAACGCCACAGGTAGAGAGAGGTGGCAGAGAGAATGAGACCAGGTTTGACCTGGGAGGGGGGGCCAGTCCAAGAGGAAGGAGGTTCAGTCACTCCAGGGCCTGATCCGTGATGCCCAGGTTCTCACGGAGTCGATTGATCAGGATGGCGTGGTTGACCATGTCGAAAGCAGAGGAAAGAAGGAGGGTAAGGACAGAAGGAATGCTGGAATCAAGGTTAGAGATAAGATCTTCACGGGTGTTTAGGAGAGTAGTTTACATGCCTATGCCAGCTCTGAAGCCAGACTGATGGTCACAGAGACAACCAACAGATTCAGTGTGGTGAATAGCTGGGAGATGGCAAGCTTTTCCAAGAGTTTGCCCAAGAAAGGGGTGATGGAGATTAGATTGGGCAATAGTTTGCCGGGCAGGTAGGATCAGCAGACAGCTTCTTGAGGAGTGCTTAAGGGGGCAGGGGAACATTCCAGTGGCTGATTACAGAAATCGGCCAAGGCTGGAGTGAGGGTGTCAATATTGTCCTTGAAAGTTCTGGAGGAGCAGGGGAGCACCTGTTTGGACAACGCTTGCATAGATCAGACTTGTCTAGAAACCTTGTCAGGTGTTGTCATAGAGCAAGAGGATATAGAAGGAGGAGAGGTAGAGATGGCCAAAGGGGGCCGAGAGAGGAAGAGGGAGAGGAAGAGGAGATAGAGGACAGGTTGTTCTGAGATTTAGCAGAGAAGTGAGAGGCCAGAGCCGTACAGAGGGCCTTTGAGGGAACAGGAGAGGTAGAGACCACAACAGGATTGAGCAGTTCCTTGCAGAGTTTAAAGAGTTTGGCCATGTTGTTAGAGGCCGTGGAGATGCAGGCTTTAATGCGTGCACTCTTCTTGATGAGTGTAATTGCTTTGACTGGCATTTTGGTGCAACCAGCCTAGGTATGTCTAAATGTGAGCTGGCATGCTTTACTGTAATGTTATTACGTGTCTACACTGGTCCACATTGTGCAGCCAGTTGGACATGTTTTCATTGTGGCATGGCATTTTTAATAGCAAAGCACTAGTGTTCCTGTACACTGTTGGTGACTTGCAGGTATTGGATTGGTGTTACTCTACAAAAGAATTGCAAACATTGTGATTTAATAGCCAATTTTACTCAGGAAGTGTATAATGAATTAAAACAAATATGTATATCTTTCTCCTAGTGCATTGTGCAGCATGCCCCTTGAAGAGGGAAAATGGGACAATCCCTTCCCCCGATGCTCATCCAGACCATGGCCTATGACGTCACGACCTAAGCACCCGTCGCGTGAAGAGTTCGACCAGTCTACTGCTGCCCTAGACGTCAAGATCCACTGTGGCCACGCCCTACACACCCAGGCAGACTGCACGTCATCCCAACCTCGGGCTGGGACCTCGGGTGGAGATGACACCAACCATATGGACCAACTCGATAAGACACCATCCACCAACATCGCCATCGTTATAGATGCCATGACAACATAGCCAGCAGACGAGAACACACGTGCCACCAAGCACATGGATCAGACACACACCAACCCACACGAAGAACATACTCTGTACTATGACGTAGAGGACCACTCACACTCACATATGCATCGTTGTTATTTTTCACATAGGCCAACTACAGCACCGCAGAAACGCAAGACACCAGAAGAGTTTGTGTACATGCTTGCAGATGCTTCCTCGTTACTAAAGCTATGAAGATGTAGCCCTATATATGGACTAATGCATAGGAGCCCATGTCACCTGCCGCGACCCCCGCATTATGGACTGTACACTGCCACCCATGAGCTAGGCCAAGGTAGGCCGCAAACCAGATTCCCCAGGCCGGAGCAGCTCAGACGAGGCTGCAAGGCGCTGATCATGCAGAACGAGCCCTGACGAGAGCCCACAAAGTTACAATCTATACGCCGCGCTCCATGCGCCAAGGTTACACCTGCTACTGCTAAATGCTCCTCCGAGCCGAAAAACAAAACAAATACTCGTAATTCTGCTCCAGCCACGGTCTCACCACATGTGACCAGGCCGACCTGATACGATGACAAGCCCCAAGGACTGCAAAAATGAAGTGGCAAATTAGACACCGACAGCGATGGGAAAGGGACATCCAACAGCCCATAGTCAGACCTGTCCATTGTCAGCCACTGGGACATAGTCATACATTGTTTCCAGCACCAGGTACACTGCAAGCTGGGAAGGGCGATGGTCCCAGGCTTGGGGGCTCACGGGTGAACCAATCAGAATACTAGAGGCTAACCACTGACGCTACTATAGTTTAGCCAATCACTAATTTTCCACTTGTAACAACTTTCATGTAGCAACTATTAGGGACGACCCAAGCTTACCACCTGACCCTTTCTCTACCAATAACATTTCCTTCTGTATGGGTCTATACTGACCCTATCAGCCAACCCGAGATAGCGTTAGGTTTTGGGGCCAGTTTTCCCAGGCGACGCACACAGCCGCGTTACACAGCTAGAAAAAAAGCCTGCGAGCCCACCCCAGTGAAGATGTTTCCTGGGTACCTGGGTACCTGTGATCCTAGAACCTATCCCTGTCTGTTTTGTGCAATAAACAGCAGTAACTCTTTTTGCTCTTGTGTGTGTCTCATACTCCTTTGGGACGGGGGAGGAGTTGGGGCCTCCCCAACCCCGGAGGTCCGCGGACGGTGCTGCCGACCCTTGGGAAATTACCCCGACAAGTTGGAGGCACCACTGAGATGGTGAGATAGATCACAGCGAGGCCGCTTGTGTCAAGGTGGCCTGGCAACACGGCCCCCTCTGCCGTTGCCCCCTTTGAAGGACTGCAGGACCATCGTGGAAATGCCAGACGACCAGACAGCGCAATCCGGAGATTGGCCGTCGGGAGCCGACTGCAGAAGTATCCCTCCCGCAGTTGGCGAGTGTTCAGACGTGGTCCAGACGAGGGGAGGCGGTGAGCTGATTCGGAGGGGTGACCACAGTCGAGCGGCACCGGCAGGCGAGAGCCTGATGTGAGTATGGCACACACAACCAGCAGTGTAATGTTGTGCGGGTGGCGGGAGGCATTGTAACTAGGGTGGCTGGTGGCTTTCACAGTGTATTAAGAAAAGATTTTGGTCATTGAGCAGCGATCGATGTGTAAGGTATAGCGAGGATCGGCATGAGGGCCGTCCCCTCTAGTGTTACAGAACAGGCTGGGTGGGGCTTCAAGCACCCACGTGTGACTGGCGAATGGCGCTGATTGGTCTGGATTGCGGACACCTGTACGGGGATGTGTGGCATTCCTATGAGTTGACGTTGTGGATCAATGAATAGATGAGGATCCCTATTGATTGAGTGTTGTAGCTCAGTGAATAGATGACGTATTCCCGCAGGAGGTAGATAGAGTGTTTCTCAGTGTGGAAGACAGTTGTCTGGTTAAGTTCCCCTAATGAGGGAGCGTATCACACGCGAGGTGATGCAGCGTGTGCAGTACAATTCTAATAGCAAAGTGATTAATGAATACTCCACTCCAGGTGTGGTGGGAAGACATCTGTGGGGATTGTGGGGAATAACATTGTCAAAAATAGCACGCATGTCCTTTCCTGTTATAATTGCACATACCGGTATCCGGTATCCCATCGTAGTAGTTGGTGACGTCACCCATAGAGTTGCATAGGACACCGCAGTCTTTTTCAAGCGTGATCGGGGCAGAGACACGCGGTAAAGGAGGGGTGAAGGGAGAGAGGAGGCCGTGCACAGAGAACGCTGGCGTGTCCTCGATCACAGGGGTCACACTGAGAGGTGGTGCAACCAGTGGGAAGGGGAAGAGAAGGGCATACACTGCACAGGCGGTGAAGTTAGAGGGGAAGGATGAGGAGTTAGAAGTATGTTGCAGTTGCGCCGAGTAGCGGCGGCGCAGAAAAGGCGAGGTGGCTCAAAAGCACACCGCGCAGGGCACGAAGCCACAGGGGGCTTCGCGCACCACAGGTCGAAGGGGGCCCTGCCTCCGAAAGAAGGAGTATAAAGGAAGGTGACAGTGTTGTAAAGACCAAGAGGGCAGCGACGTCCAGCACAAAAGTATTTTAGTAAAACTTTAGCTTTTCCTTACATTTCCTTGCAGCGGAAAGTCGAAAGTCCCCAACATACGGGGCCAGTTAATAGTCTTTTTAAAAAGTGAAAAAGTGAATGTTTCAAAATGTCTATGTATTATGGGGTAGGGGCAGGGTACAGAGCCAGCACATTAACCACACGACTCCAGCATATCTGCGCAACACTAACACCGCACATCGATAAAATAGTAAAGTACAGTGTCGAATGGACTCAAGGGACAGATAACAGGGTCAGGATGCCATGGCCGCCCAACGGCTACTTTGACATGTCCACTCAACATTCATTGCTAGCATATTTACACAACACATATAAGGGGAAATGTTAGTGAGACACCTAGAAGTTTTCGATCTTTGGAAGATGTTTCAAGGATTTGTACCAGGTGTACCAGGGATGTTCGTTATGCAGGGGGTGAAGGAGGAGAAAGTGAGCGAGGAGGCCGGGAGCAGCGCTCCCCATGCTCCCCTCAGCGCTGAAGAGAGTGAGGAAGAGGCAGAGGGGTCATACACAGTTGCATAGATAAAAAAGGAAAGTGAGGGAGAGGTTACTAAAGAGGTAAAGAAAGAAACAGAAGGGCTGTATCCAATATGAGAATTGAGAGAAGCGACAAAATCACAGTTAACAGCCGCTGAAGGATACTCAAACCCTACATACAGCCCACCACCATACGCACCAGCAGACAATTACCAAAAGGGGGTGGGTACGGGAGTGCAGAAGACACAAAGTTGGCGCAGGTAAGCTCTGGGAGCATAAAAAAGACACAAATGGACTTGGCAAGTATAGGACCAGAGACAATGGACAGCAGCGCAGGTGTTACTAAAACTTTGAGGGACGTTAACAGGAGAAGAGGAAGAAGTGGTAAAGAGGGTAGGTAAGGAAGAGACAGAACACACACACAGAGGGTGTGAGGTAAGTACAAGGGAAGGGGGAAGTATGACAATGGAATAAGAGGCGGTGCTGGGGGTGAAATTAGCAGAGCTCAGGGAAGTGCGGAGCGTGTTGATCAGACAGCTTGAGCAGGAAGAGCGGGAGAGAAAGGTGAAGAGGAAGGAAGGTAAGGAGTACAGAGCGGGATTAAAACAGCAAGAGGAAGAATGAAGGAAACAAGAAGAGGACCGCATAAGGGGGATTGCAGTAAGAGTAGCGCGCATGGGTCAGCGGGAGATAAGGAGGAAAGAAGAGGAACGAGAGGAGAACGTCAGGGAAATGACACCATGGAAGAGGAATATTATATCAGAGAGCGCACAAAAGTACGAGGAAGGGAAAATTATAGAGAGTATATTAACAAGAGAGGGCAGGATATGGAACGACAAGGATGAAGATGCAAGGGTACTAGAACAGGTAAGTGATGCAATAATGAACGAACTTAGCAGGGCAAGAGCAGGGTTAGAGGATGATGGGAACAAATGAAGCAATACAGGACTAAGAGGGACAAGCAAGGAACATGGGGTTAAGACATACGCGCGTGGCAACAAGCAGGAAACAATAACGCTGGCACAGGGAGGAACGGAGGAGACAGGTGAGTACACAGACATAGGGCCTCATTATGAGTCCGGCGGTAACTGGAGCCCCGTAGGACTCCATGGGGATGAGGACCATGGAAACACTGGCTCCGTCTATGACAGAGCCGCTGTTTCCATGTCCGCCTGCAGGCGGGTGGTGTTAAACCCGCCAGGAGTGACACCTCCCTCCTGCAGGACTCTTAATCAGCCGGTCCAGAAAGAACAGTGGTGGTGGTTTCACCACCACCATTCTTTCCGGACTGGCAGGGTCGTAATGAGGCCCATAGACTTAGAAACTGTGACAGTGGGGGGAACACGCACAAACACGAAACTGACATTCTCAGATGGATTTTGCAGTGAGGAGGCAGAGGGATCGTGCAGGGGACGAAGTAATGGAAGTGGGGAGGGGCTAAGTAAATTATATATAACACGCACAGACTGCGGGTCATCATGGGAATGTAAGATAGAAGAAGAAGGAATGACAGGAAGGGAGGGTAAAACACAACAAAAGGCAGGAACACAACGACCACTAACACCACCAGCACAACACACGCCATACAGACTTAGAGACCTCTGAGGATGCAGAATGGAGGGATTAGCTACACCACATAAGAAGAATCAGGCGGGTCAACAGAGAGGACATAAAAACGTAGAAGATAATAAACTCACACAACACCTTACTGAATTTCTTGAAGAATTTTCTGACATGGAAGAGGAGAGCGAGTGCACGCACACATCACCACACAGACACACGTCAAGGGAGATAAGAGAATACACACAAATGCCATTACTAGAGGGAGGGGGAGCAAGGCCACAATATGTTGACTGGAAACATGCAGACAAAGAGAACATTAAATGTAGATTACCATCCTTAAGCAGAGGTGCGGGGAAATGGATATATGGAATGGAAAAGCAAATTGCAGAGCAAAAGCTAGCAGTGGGTGATGTCAAGGGGTTGTTCATTTCCATACTGGTTGATGCAGCAGATGACATTTGGAAGAGGGCGGGATTCCCAGGGGTGACAATTAGTGACACGTCACATGATGAGGTGCCATTTGCAAATTGTAGACACACACTATGGCAGGCCCTGAGGGTGCAATATCCAGACACTTCAGACATAGGGGCCACAACGCCACACAAAATGCATGAGAATGAAGATCCTGTTGATTACATACAGAAAATTCAGGAGAAGTGGTGCCTGGAAACGCGGGAACCATGGGACAAAACACTAGCAATATTTTACCACATACTGATACAGGGACTCCCAGAAACAGTACAAAGGCAGTTGAAGAAACTGGTAGGAATGGAAGCCAAAGCATGGCCAGAAATACAGCTGACAATAGTACATCAATGTAGGCTATGGCAAGAAAAGATCAAACAGAAAGAGGAAGACAGAAAAGCAGAGGAGGCAAAATTGGTCCGAAAGAAACTATCAAAATATGCCATTGAAGGTGCGCTAATAACAAGCCCAGCCCAGGTCACTCTAACACCAGACACAACACTACAACAACAACAACCAGCAGCACCACCTCAGCAAGCACAAGTAATAACACAGCAAATGCCACCACCGCCTCCATACACGGCCCAAAATGTATATGCTTCTCCGATGGGGGGTGGGTACACGCAAGTGGGAAATGGCTATACAAACAACTACAGGGGGAAGGGTGGGCCAGTAAGAGGAAGGGGATTTGGACCAGCAGCACCACAGGAAGGGGGAGGGTTCCGAGGGTACAACCAATATGGACATCAGGGGTACTTAGACAGCACTGGAGGATACCCATGGCAAGCACTAGAGCCGCCAACATGTTGGACATGTGGGTTAGTAGGACACGTATCACGCACATGCAGAGCAAGGCCGGCACAAGCAGGATGGGGAGAGCAAGGGCAACAGGGTTACAATGGGGGACAACAATACTATCAACAACAACAGCCACAACAGGTGACAGAAACAAAAGCACAACAACAAGTGCCACCTCAGCCGCAACAGCAAACATACACGATGCCCCCTGTGCCACAAGTGCAGTACCAACCAGCACAGCAATGGCAACTGCACAACAACAACATGCCCAGACAGTACAACAGCTCACACAAATACAGGACAGCAAACAGCCACCCGCAGACACACCAATACAACAGACCCAATTGGGAAAGGTGATGATATTGGGTCACAACCCGTACACAGGGAGTGGACAATCACTATACCCCCAATGGGACAGCCCACAGACGTCCTTGTTGTGTCCCATCCGATCGGTAACACCTAACCCTATGGAGGAACCACACATAAAGGTGGCGATAGGTGACAAAACATTTTCTTTCTTAGTTGATACAGGGGCCACCAGATCCTGTATCAGGGAAGGGAAGTTCAACTTGTCAGGCAAGACCATGCACACTCAAGGATTCTCTGGGGCTCGAGAGCTGAGAGATGGTGCAGGAGATGGTGAGATGGTGTTCCAGATGAGTGTCTACATTTGGTTGAGAGTGACATACAAGGAAGTAGCACAGAAAATGACAATGGCACTAGAAGCACTCACCACTACTCAAGTACCATTCTACGAGGAAGACTTAGCAGCTGAACCCGCCTCACTATGGACTACTAGTCCCTATGACGTGGGTTGCATAAAAAGCATTGGAGGAGTACAAATAAAGTTAAAGAAAGGTGCAATGCTGCCCAGGATGAAATAGTACCCACCATCTAAAGAAGCTGATGAGGGGCGCTACGAGACAATAACTGCCCTTATTGATAGGGGAATATTGGTACCATCAGAGTCACCGTGTAACACTGTGGTGTATCCTGTGCGCAAGGCAAAGGGAGGGTCTTGGCGTTTCATACAAGATTTGAGGCCTCTTAATCATATTGTGGAGGCAGAGTACCCAATAGCAGCTAACCCAGCCACCATACTGTGCGGAATACCAGCAGAGGCGTCACGATTTACTGTGATTGACCTAATAAATGCATTTTTCTCAATACCACTACACCCTGATTCACAAGATTTAACAAGCTTCACATACCGCAACACAAAGTGGAAACACACTAAAGTACCCCAGGGGTACTGTGAGTCACCATATATCTTCAACAGAGTTATACAAATGGACTTAGGAAACATAGAGATGGAAAGCACGGTTCTGCTGTATGTAGATGATATCATTATCTACAGCACCACTGAGGAGAAGTGCAGGAGGGACTCTGTAAAGATGCTCATAGTGCTGGCTGAGAAAGGATACAAAGTGGACAAAGGGAAACTGGAGTACTGTCAAGAACAAGTACTTTTCATTGGGCAGATCATTTCACAAAAAGGGAAGAACGTTGCACAACAGAGGGCCCAAGCAATAAAGAACACACCACAGCCACAGACAGTAAGAGAATAGCAGCAATTTCTTGGCCTATGCAACTACTCCAGAACATGGGTCTTGGATTACAGCTCATACATAGGACCATTGCTAGAGGCCCTCAGAGAAGCACAGTGTGGGACAAGGAAGTTGGGATGGACAAGAGAAATGACAGATGCATTCAATAAACTAAATCACGCCATTTCAACCGCACCAGTACTAGCTCCCCCTAACTACGAAGAGGAATTTTACATCTTCTCACATTGTGAGAGTGCAGTAATGAAAGCAGTACTTACACAAAAGACAAGCAGGGGACACAAACCAGTGGCCTTGTACAGTAGCCATTTGGATCCTGTAATGATGGGACATTTCCCATGCGAACAGAGCCTATATACAGCAGCAGCATTTGCAGTAGAACAATCATCCTCAATAACCATGGGATGCTCCACCACACTGTACGTGGAACACACCCTCTTTGCAATATTAAACAAGCCAAAATCCACACTGACCACTCAAAGAGCAACAGGGTATGAAATAATACTGTCCAGACCTGAGCTGAAGATAGTAAGGTGCAGTAATGTCAATCCAGCACGGTTTATAGCAGAGGAAGCGGAAAATGGAGAGTATGCACATGACTGTACACATGCGATTGAAATTTACTCATTTACCAGAAAAGTGGAAGAAAATGCCCTAGAGGGCAGGGAGATAATGTATATCAATGGGTCATCAACAATTGATCAAGGTGATGGAATAAGAAGGACAGGAGCAGCAGGAGTGCGATGGAGGGAAGACTGGACTTACATTCCAGTAAAATGTGTCAAATTACCCCAGCATTATTCAGCACAAGCAGCAGAACTAGTAGCCCTTATTTTGGCCTTAGAAGAGAGCAATGGGAAACGAGTAACAATATACTGTGACAGTGCATACATTATGTCATCAGTACACTCAGGAATAATAAAATGGCAAAGAAGAGGATTCAGAAGAGCAGATGGTACTCCTGTACAACATGCTCTACTACTGACTGTACTAATAAAAGTTGTTAATTACCCAGAAGAGGTAACACTGGTAACATGCCAGGCACACACTAATGGTGACGATCCCATATCAAGAGGTAAGGAAACAGCGGACGCACATGCAAAATATGCTGCATACTTTGGCGGCACATGGACCCTCCCAGAAAAACAAAAAGATAAGGGGGGGGTGGGGCGAGGCAGATGTTAATGAAGGATGGGTACACACACATCCCAGAGACACAGATTATGGAACTGCAAGAAGCAGCACCCATGGCAGAAAAAGAACTGTGGGTCAAAACAGGATTCACCATGTACCCCATAGATGCACTATGGAGACAGAACAATACAGGGAAGGTTGTGATGCCCCTTGCCCTACTGCAAACAGCTCTGACCCAACTACATCATCCCATGCACACAGGGAAAGAAGTAATGGCAGCAAGAATAAAAGAATCATGGTTCTGACCCGAACTAAATTCACACGTTACAAATTTCATTAGCAACTGCCTCACATGTCAACAATACACGGCTGGTCACACGCTGCAAGTGATCAAAGGTACAATACCCCGGCCTGAAGGACCCTTCCTGCACCTACAAATTGACTACATTGACATGATCAACGTATGTCAAGGGTACAGATACATGATTGTAGTAGTATGCCCATTCTCAAGGTGGATCGAGGCAGGTCCATGCTGTCATGCAGATGCATTCAGAGCTGCTAAATATTTGATAAGGGAGGTGTTCCCGAGGTTGGGAGCGCGCAAAGTACTGAGATCAGACAATGGCCCTAATTTTGCCAATTAATTGTTTCAGCACGTAACTGCCCTTCTGGGAATTAAGCATAAGGTTGCCTGTGCGTATCATCCACAAGCAAATGGGGTCTGTGAATGCCTCAACAGTCTCCTAAAAGAAGAGATAGCAAAGATCCAGCAAACAACCAAAAAGAGTTGGCTGTACTGCCTCCCCTTGGCCTTGTTTGAGCTGAGAAATAGACCAGGGTCGGACCACACACCCCATGAGGTGGTGACCAGACGTCAGATGCACCTCCCACTCACACAATCATCAAGGGCAATGACTGATTGTGACACTGCAAGTACTGTTTTTGGTGAAGAAATGCACGAGTATGTCTCTTCCTTGGTTGCTAGTGCCGCTTTTATCTCTCAACAGATCCAATGGACACAGGGTGGGTCAAAAAACAACCAACAGGGAGAAGCGACCAACGAGGAACAGGAACTGACTACACAGTGGACAGTGAAAAAAGGAGATAAAGTTCTCTTTAAAAAACTACTGCAGAAAGTGGAACGCCCCTAGATTCACAGGGCCCCGTACAGTAGAAAAGGAAGCCCCTAGAGCTGTTAAATTGCAGGTCAAGGACGTGTGGACACACATTCACAACATCAAGCCCTACAAAGCACAGACCTGCCCTCACCTCAGCGAAGGGGCTGATTCAGCAACAACAACTGACAACAACGACACAGCGCAAGAGCCAAGTACCCCAAAAGACACAAACGATCAACCACCCATAGCCCACCCCATGATCATGAGATCCCAGACAAAATAAATAAGTTTAGCGAGAATTAACAAACCCCCCGCCACCAGTTAATGAATAACATTGTCAAAGGAATCTGCAATATACACCACACTGTGTAAACATGTGCATGCTCTCTTCTTTTTTGTCTCACACATGCAGGTATTGCTCATTGTTTTTGTATATGTTAGTGGATAACAAGGAATATACACGATTGCCCTGGGGCAAATGCTGCCCATAGACGATATACCAGAATCTCTGTCACACTAATTCGTATAAATTATAAAAAGGTCAAAATATTTAAGACCACAGAGGATACGCATCTATTATAATGCGTTTCTCCTGCTAATCGTACGATCATTTCTACACCTCCACGCAGCACTACCGGCCTTAAGAGATATGACGGTAAGGAAAGCGTGGGAAGAGCTTTTCGCCTGGGAATTGAACGACCACTTGATACGCAAGGCTTGAATAAAATACCAACAGCAATAACGCACATTTTGAGAGATTTTCAGGCGGGAACCTATATCATCTAAAGTAAAGTAGCTGCAGGACCGCAGCAAAGGTAAGAATAAAGATGCCAGTGGTACTAGCAACTGTAATAAAGATGATAGGGATATTTTTCACCACTGGTCTGATTACTGGCACTGTTTGGCAGGCGTACTATGCATTTTATGTGGTGGCATCTCCCATTACTACCATTTCCCCTACCATGGCTGCAAGGAGCACAGTGTCAGGTGGTACCAGTAGCACAGGGTAAAACATAGAGAGGGATAAACATAGTGTTTCTATTGATATACATGGGGTGGACACATATCTCATTGAATCAGCACACGTCTCCAACAACATGTGGTACAAGCACATGTCCAAAATTGGTAAGGACACGACAAAGGACAACTGCTATTTGTGCTCATTGATCCCATACGCCATGAGCGGCTCAAGAACATTCGTGGCAACTGAAGTACCTGCACCAACTGCAGAATGCCTATTATATTTAGCGTTATTCCGAACACGAGGACGATTTCAGGGGACGAGAGCAACACTAAGATGGAAATCAAGGTTGACATACCCCTATGAAGACAACTTCATCAACACACTACCAATGTTTGACAATTCCTGGCAGATGACAGAAGGACTTCAATACATAACAGATGGACCTGACAAAGGAAAAACAAAAGAGGTTACACTGAGCTACCTGCCATGCTAGTGGAGCGCAGGAGAGATTGGGGGTGAACCAGGGTGCTGGGAAAGGCCACTAATATTAATATATGGCAAAGTATACACGAAGAACGGATGGGTGGATGGAGTTGTGGGAAGTAAACCCTTGACGTTGACAAAATCATCAGTAGTAACAGTGCAAGAAGAAAATGACAAATGCTACAAGGAATGGACAAAAAGTGCAGCATTGGTAACATGGTTAGATAAAGAAGAAGAACCCATAACAATAATTCCCCTTACAGCACCCACGCTATGTTACCAGCATGATGGAGAAATTGATGTTGGAATGAAAGAAGGATGCAAATGAACGATCAAGCTTCCTGAGGGGGGTGCAGGAACAGCAGTATTGATGGACCACTACTGGGCCTGCAGAGCCAAGGCATACACAGCTTGCCACCATTGTGGAATGGAGCGTGCACTATGGTACACATCAATGTGCCATCACTAGTAGTACCACAAAAGCACGTCAACATGGACAATTTCCCTAAGATGGACGAAGGGAACAAAAGGAAGAAGAGATCCCTGAAGGTGATAGGAAGAAAGACACAGAGCGACACTGCACATTTATCCAGAGTAAAAAGACAAGGCAAACCACTGACAGGAAATTACCTGTGGGGAAAGTCAGAAACAGCCCTGAGTGACATCCCACCAGCACACAGACTATTTAGCAGGGCAGCAATGTTCTTTTCCTCCATCCTACATCCAGGTGTACAGTCATATGCAAATGCAAAATGGCTACAGATAACAAGATGGGAGCCAGGGGTGTTGCTAGGCCTGGAAAATATCAGGGGCTAAGCTAATGTTGGGACTGGCGGGATTCGGGGCTAGCTATAGCCTTTTGGTTGTAGTCCCTGAGCTTCTATCCGGGGCTACAACCAAAAGACCCAGGGCTATAGCCCCCTCAGGCCCCCCTAGCAATGCCTCTGATGGGAGCTAATGATGACGATTAACTCTACAGTTAACGGATTCAACGCTATAAAGGAAGAATTAAGAGCAATAAGAATGGTGGCCCTACAAAACAGATATGAGCTGGACTTCTTGACACCTATGGAAGGAGGTGTTTGCGCAAAGATTGGAAGTTCATGAGGCACGTTCATTCCTGCAAATGACGAGGACAACGGTACGTTATCTGAAGCGGTATCACAGCTGGCCAAGATGCATGCCAAGATGGAAGAAGAATCAAAAGGAGTGAAGAAGGACGGTAGCTGGTTCTCATACATCTGGTCCTGGATGCCATCATGGCTCTCAGATGGCCTCAAGGGTGTGGCAGGATGCATGATTTTGGGAATGGCTTCTCTGATGGGAATGAAACTATGGAAGGCAAGATCAAAGCGTACAGCTGAGGAAATGATAGGCATGCACGTCCTCATGCCGGCTAAAGACGATCAACACACAGATGTCATCATCAAGGAACATGAACGATTGCGCCAGCAGATAATAGAAGCAGACTTGTACCCACCATCCATTAAGGTTGAGAATCCAAGGAACCCAAAAAGCTATGTTGGAAAATGGGTTTATTGCAAGCCTGGTGGTGGATGTGTATATATGGATTGGTCGTTTGAAGACCATGTGGACCTGTACAGACACTTGGCAGGAATAACAATGGTATGGCGAGTATGAGGAGATAAGAGAGTGGATAATTTTGTGGTCGACAAGTTGACCAGAGGGGGGACTAAAGAGGGAAAATGGAACGATCCCTTCCCCCGATTCTCGTCCAGACCATGGCCTATGACATCACGACCTAAGCACCCGCCGTGTGAGGAGTTTGACCAGCCTACTGCTGCCCCGGACGTCAAGATCCACCGCGGCCACGCCCCACACACCCAGGTAGACTGCATGTCATACCAACCTCGAGCTGGGACATCGGGTGGAGCTAGCACCAACCATATGGACCAACTTGATTATACACCATCCACCAACATCACCATCATTAGAGATGCCATGACGACATAGCCAGCAGACGAGAACACACGTGCCACCAAGCACATGGATCAGACACACACCAACCCACATGAAAAACATACTCAGTACTATGACGTAGCGGACCACTCACACTCACATATGCATCGTTGTTATTTTTCACATAGGCCAACTAGAGCACCGCAGAAATGCAAGACGCCAGAAGAGTTTGTGTACGTGCTTGTAGATGCTTCCTTGCTATTAAAGCTATGAAGATATAGCCCTATATATGGGCTAATGCATAAGAGCCCATGTCGCCCCCTGCAACCCCTGTATTATGGACTGTTCACCGCCACCCATGAGCTAGGCCAACGTAGGCCGCAAACCAGAGTCCCCTGGCTGGAGAAGCTCAGACGAGGCTGCAAGGCGCTGATCATGCTGAACGAGCCCTGACGAGAGCCCACAGCCAAGGCCACAAATTACAATCTACACGCCGTGCTACTGCTAAACGCTCCTCAGAGCCGAAATACAAATCAAATACTCAGAATTCTGCTCCAGCCACAGTCTCAGCACACATGACCAGGCCGACCAGGCCGACCTGATACGATGCTAAGCCCCAAGGACCAGAGAAGCTCTGGGGTCTCACGTCTGGGACACGGACTGCAACAATGAAGTGACAAATTAGACACCGACAGTGATGGGAAAGTACTGTTTGCTGCGGGCGGGTGCCTTATACTCTGTGTGCTGTTGTGGTTGGCGTTCCGCGACTCAGAGACCGTGGTGTTCTTTCAACTTCAGAACTCTGGAAGCGGTCAGGACGTCTGAGCCTGCAACACCTTTTGCCTGGACTGCGAATTGAGTGACATTACAAAAAAAGGTGACTTTTTACACAGGTCCGCTTACTCAGCGTACTGTTCTCTAACCTTGTCTTGTGCCGAACGCATGGGTTAGCTTCACGTTGTGCCCACGTGTTATCTCCATAGCCCTAGGGCACGTGTTATATTCTTGTTGTGCCCACGTGTTATCATTATAACCCAAAAGTCAAGCTGTTGTTTCCACGTAGTGCTGACGCGTTCAATTGAAAGTGCAAAATGTATAGCGCCGTTCTAGTTGTTAATTCCTATTTTCAGCCACCCTTTCTTTCTGCTTTGAAGGTGTGTCTTCGCCACGTGAATCCGCCCCCTGTGAGTTAGACCGCCTCTTCGGACGAAACAAATAGACTGGCACCGGCGTACCCGCGCAGCGCACCGTGAAGTACTCTGAAGTACTGTTTGCTGTTCGCGGTGCGCGGCGCGGTTTGCTGGGTTCAGCTGGCAGCTAAGGCATCTTGAGGCAATATATCGTGTGCAATTAGCCTGTGAGACAACTGGTAGCAAAATAATTCTCGTTCCTTGATAATTAGATAGGAACCTTTTGGGGTGAAAATTGTGTACATTTACTGTCTCTTGTAAAACATTCTGGGCCCTCTCCTTTCCTCATATCTATTGCGTCATGGAGTTGGTCTTGAGAAATGGGAAAAAGTAAAAGGAGTGTCCGTCCTCTATAGAATCTCCCAAAAATATAAACAAAAAGAAAAAAAAGAGTCCCTCAGCCTCACTTAATGGGAAACCTTCATTTTTATCCATGTCAATCCATTCTGAGGAAATGAAGCCAATTACTGAGAAGAGTTTCATACCAGAAAGTCAAATAGCGTTATCTGGTCCAAAATAAACATGCTCTTTAAAAAAAGCAAATGATGACATCACAAATGATCCTTTTTCTGTAGACGATCACAAACTTAATATACAAAAAATAATTGATGATATACATGATAACACATACCTTACCATTTCTGACATTTTCATGCTTGCTCCTGTAATTATGTCTGACCTGGACAAAAGAGTATGATTATCTCTTGGTCCATCAACACCAGTTTCCACACAGGGAATGCGCATGGAACATGTTCATTTTCACAAACCAAGTGTCAAAGAGTCAAGTTATCCGTGCGTTGACCGGGGGAAAAAAAAGGAGATAAATTCTGTACAAATCCCTTCGACTAGTTCGCCTACGATGAAATATGCCTTTAGTTCAAACACACAGAATCCATCTTCTGAACAGAGGAATTTGAATACATCGGTTCCAGTGTTCAATTTCTCCAACGTGCCTGAACTGCCTCTATCACAAGAAATTCTTGAAGAAGAACTGCTTGACCATAAGATCAACGATTTTCCGATATTCACAAGAATTTTAAACTTGTTAGATCGAGGGCATGAACACTCTCACCTCCTATTGCAGGAGATAAAAAAGGACCTGGCGACAAATAACACGCAATTAGGAAAAATTGAAGGATATATCATGGCGCAAGAAGCTTGGCATGTATACCATTCAGACTGTCATGTAAGAGCACCATTAACTACAAACAAATGACCTGTTACACTCTGATGCCCAAGTTGAAAAAAAACATGCGGGATCGCAAACCTTGGATGAGCCGCTTCTTTCACACGGAGTTCCAGTGACGTTTGCGCAAATACTTCAGCAAAAAGATTAGCGAGGAGTAGATAAGATGATCCCTTCAGATGGTGAAAAAATTGATAACTTAGAATTTGCAAAATTGCAACACGACAGACTTATACAGGTTGAAAAAATCTTGGTTCAGATGAACTTTAAAGATAAAATCCTGGAGATGCTCACGGTGGATCAAGTACCCAATTTGAGCACAAGTGTGGCAGAAATTGCTCGTGATAGTCCTTCGATTTTGCTTAATCTCATAGAAAAGGATAAGCCTAATGAAGTACAACAAGATTGCTCAAACGCAAAGGAGAATTTCTATTTTACTTCAAGAAGAGCCAAGAAAAATCATCTAAAAGCCCTTAAAAGAAATCACAAAACAAAGGAATCTCTGTGCGAGGAGAGAAAAAAATGCGAGAACTATGTAGTGAATTGTCTAGCGAAAACGCAGTACAAACAAGTCCTGATAAAGTAGTAATTCTCGCGGTCCCCTCTGAACAAAAATTAAATTTAAGTGAGCTGAATGAGGAGAGCAAGACTGCACTGCAACTGAAGTCCTTTCACGACTCAAGAAACTTCTCCGAAACAGTCGGCCACTCTGAAGAAAAAACATAACCTGAACTTGAATTCTTCCAGTGGCGAGCGTGTTGAAAGTGCAGGAAAAGTTTGAATGGAAACAGAATCTATTCCTCACACTGACTGTATGATTCAACCCTACTTTACCTCGTTCTTCACAGATATTGCAACAAGAAAAACTGATGGTTTCAATAAAAAAGAAAACATTTAATTCAATGAAGGAATCGCATGAGAAACATCCAAGAGGAAAAACAACCAAAGGCTGAGCCCTCTAAGGAAGTGATTGAAAAAATAGTTTTATTACTGGAATCAATCCCTAAAAATTAAGGGGTCTGTATAGACATCCACATTAAGCAAGGTCAATTGATAGAACATAACCAAAGTACGAGTGAACATGCTCAAACCTTGAATTCTCCAATTTCCTCAGCCCTTGTTGAAGATAACAGACCAGTGGAGAATGCACAAAATGTAAATTACAATCAAGAAAAGGTCAAACTACCAAAAACTCAATATCAATCATGTGGAAGTGTATTAGAAGTAAAGAAAGAGGCTGTTGAGGTTGAAAATCAACTAGAGTTCCCTTCTGAAGATGTATTTAATCAAACTCTCTTGCAGTTTCAAAATATACCTAGCGAAATGAAAAATACCATTGGATGGATGAGCGACGCTAAGGTCAACGGGACGGTACGCATCAATCGATCGTTCCTAATGAATGCGCTCTATAAGATTCCATCACTTAGAAGTTTGGTAACAAATGACATTAAGTTGATCAGACTGCCAAATGAGAATAATAACAGGATGCTTTCCAAAATGCTATCGCCTATTATTGCTAAATTGATCTGGGACCATCAGAGCGATCTTTTGATCCTTGGACTGGAAATGGTCGATTTTTCTCAAATAAAAACAGCCATGGACTTTCTGGAATTTCAACCTCCCCCACTGAAATTGAGCACTGATTTCATGGATTCTACACTTGGACAAAATAGTTCCAACAAAAATATGATGGAACAACTCTCTGCCCTGACAAATGCCCTAACCAGTTGGCTGGTTAAGTTCCCCTAAAATGATTAAAAAAGTTGTTAATACTAACTCGCCTACGGCCACTTCATAAATTCATGACCTTACTATCGTGTCATGGAATTGTTGTGGCCTCCTTAACATGCTAAAATGGAGAGAAAGGGTAAAAACAGAGTCCCTCCCCAACGTTTTATTGGCACAGGAGACTGTGGCTGTAAAGAGTGAAGAACTCGATGGCTTTGTTGTGTGTTCACATCACGCGAATAAAGGGTTAGAAGGTAGACCCACTGGGGGTCTAGGAATTTTGATTGATACTAGGCTAAACTTTACTATCAATAATGTGTATGAATCTGACCTTTTTATTTTGTTGGATATTTCTTTTAATGTGAGAGTGAATGAAAACCTTTTTTTGATTTCATTATATTGGAGCCCCGGCCAATATCATATTGAAAAAGCTTGTGAAATCTTGGGTGATGCTCTCAATGAGGCTTTCCTTAAAGCACCAGGTGCTGAAATCCTTATTGGAGGTGACTTCAATGCTTCATTTGGGACCAATGTCAACAATATGGGTTCCAATTCTCCTTATTTCCAAGCCTCTTTACAAAAAGGAAATGTATGGAGTAAGTTTCTCAAAGCCTGGAATATTTATCTATTAGCTCAAGCTGATACTCATTGTAAGTTTACATGGAAACGTGGTATTGCAAATTCATGGATTGGTCATATATTTTCCTCTAAGAGGCTCTCTGGTAGACTCACTAAAGTCAATACCCTAAGACCGTCTTGGGGGATCACGTTATGATCACAGCGTCTATTCTAGAATACTTCACAATGTGTCCTCCTGTATCCCAGCTATCGTTAATTCAATGCGATAGACCACGTTGTTCTATCAACGGGTCTTCCGCTACATGTAGGTAATTCACAACTCTAGTAAATAGAGATTTCTGGAAATGCAATGTGGGAAATCACATGGACGATGCAATAATACTAAATTGGAATTTTCGAGATGATTGCCTCACATTTGGTGAATATTTCACAGCTCAAGGATGGGCAAGATTCCAACAAAAATGTGGGAGGAGAATATTGTTTTGTGGTGGCTGCACTAAAAAGAAAGAAAAATGCTGATCTTCGTGTGGCAAAGAAGTCCACGTTGTATATCAATTCTGAATATATATTACTAAAAAAAAATTCTATTCAACTTTAGAAGAGCATTAAAGGAGATTCGTGTTGCAAATAAATTAAAGCAAAATCAAAAAATGGTTAACTTATTATGTAACCGTAAATCTAAAGATATATGGAAAATAATAAGATCTATAGATCTATAGATAAAGTACCATCACGTGAATTTGACTCAGGTATTGATAGTGCAACCTGGACCTCTTTCTTTCTTTCAAAATATGCACTTCCCGAAGATTTTAGATTTTTTGAACAACCGCCTGAGTGCCACCTAATTCCTAATTGTTGTCCATGGGGAAAGACTGTTATACTCGAGGCAATTCAGAAACTAAAGGGTTCCAAATGTGCAGGACCTGATGGGCTTCCCCCTTGTCTAATCAAGGATGATCCACTATTTTGTTCTTCTATTTTTCATATCACGTTTCAAGATATATTTCCTTCTAAGAGGATCCCTGATTCATGGCTTACATCAATCATCATTCCACTTCATAAAAAAGGTTAAATTTAAGATCCCAACGACTATAGACCTGTCGCGATTAATGATGTTGCAGCAAACATATTTGCCTCTCTGATTCTACAGGAGCTTGAAAGGTCCTCCCGTATCAATGACTCTTTATGCCCTTCGCAAGTTGGGTTTCGTAAAGGGATGGGGCCTCCTCTTAATGCGTGTCTTCTGGCACACATTATTTCACATTCCACCTGCCCTACCAACAGTCCTATTTTTGTAGCATCCCTTGATCTAAAAGCAGCCTTTGATTGTGTAATATGAGGTAAATTGTGAGAAAAATTGTGTAAAGCTAATTTTCCTCAATATCTTATCACACTTATAGAAATGTTGCATTTCAAAACAAATGTCAAAGTAAGAATCAATCGGGCAGGTTCCCTAAAGCAGGCTATTCCATCTTTCACAGGGGTAAAACAAGGCTGCAATTTGGCAGCCATTCTTTTCAATCTCTATTTAGCCGATATTGAAGAGATATGGAACATGGATAGATCTTTTTCAATTCGAATTGGAGCCGTTTCTCTGTCCTGGCTAGCGTACGCAGATGACATTCTGCTTTTCGATCGTACGCAGGCAGGTCTTCAAACGAAACTAGAAAGCTTTATGCAATATTGGAAGATTAACAATCTTTCCGTCAATCCACAAAAATCTAATATTATCATTTTTGCTAATAAGAAAAAAGTACAGCATTTCGTATGGAAAATCGGTTCCTCTCCCATTGCAATCTCCCTGAATTTACCTTATTTAGGGCTCATTCTAACAAAGAACACATTTTACAAAAGAATGAAAGAATTATTAACAGTGAAAACACTGTCCCTAAAATGTCAAATGAAGATTTTGAAACAGAAAATTTGTAAATTTTCGTTAACTCCTCTATTAGAATTTTATCTGAAAAAAGTTGAAGCTATTTTGCTGTACGGAGTTGAGCTTTTCTTACACGATTTGGGTCCCTTATTGGATGAACTGCAAGGTCAGATTTGGAAATACACATTAGGTTTATCACTATCTGTGCCTAATGCTGTTGTCAGACATAAATTGGGCCTTAACGCGCTCTCCTCTAGATACAACTGGCGTTTACTATTGAATTTTGCAAAAATGATGTTTCCTCCCAAAAACACATTATACATGGGGCTAAATAGAATGTTAGTAAATAACAATCCTCCTTCTATAGTTCAATTTAAAAAACATATGTTGTTATTGTTGGAAAAGATTAACCTCCCTGTTGAACATTTGGAGCTTTTTCAAGGGAAGATTGAGAAAAAAAATACTGCAATGTGACTGGGCTGAGACTTGCTTGAAGATGGAAAGATATTCCTCGTTTGCTGAATATTGGAAATGTATTCATAAGCAATTACCCCGCATGTCCTATTTAACACTGTGCCCTTGCTCTAATGTTCGTCAACTTTTGTGCTTTTTCGACTTGATCTATTCCAAACACGAACTAGAAAAAAACATTGGCGCAAAAATGCATTGGACCATAATAATGAATTATGTTGATTTTGCAATTATGCACAGGAGACTTTAAAACATCTGTTTATTTACTGCATTTATTTTGAAAACGTTTGTTGTACGGTAATGAACTCTTTTACACAAGCAAATACGATCTCAGCTAGAGAATGGATTTGGACAATATGTATGTGGGGCTCCACTAATGCTTCTATAATCAAAACAACTAAGCTGGTAAAGATAATTGAGAGCGAAATTGAAAGAGTTTCTTAAATATACATATGTATGGTTATAGCTATATACGGGTGCATTTTCATTTTTGAGATATTTATCTTGTGGATAAGTCATAAGTCATAATATGTTGTGTTGGTCGTGTTATGCTTATTTATCTTCTCTTTTTTAACTGTAATTTATTTCTGAATTGAATTATAAAGACATAAATACAAAAAAAAAGAAAAAAGAAAAAAGAAAAAGGGACACCCAACAGCCCATAGTCAGACCTGTCCATTGTCCGCCACTGACACATAGTCATACATTGTTGCCAGCACCAGGCACACCACGAGCTGCGAACGGCGATGGTCCCAGGCTTGGGGGCTTACGGGTGAAACAATCAGAATACGAGGGGCTAACCACTAACGCTACTATAGTTTAGCAATCACTAATTTTCCCCTTGTAACAACTTTCATGTAGCAACTATTAGGGATGACCCAAGCGTACCACCTGACCCTTTCTCTACCAATAACATTTCCTTCTATATGGGCCTATACTGACCCTACCACTCAGGGAGCCAACCCGAGATAGCGTTAGGTTTTGGGGC
Source organism: Ambystoma mexicanum (assembly GCF_040938575.1). Taxonomy (NCBI): domain Eukaryota; kingdom Metazoa; phylum Chordata; class Amphibia; order Caudata; family Ambystomatidae; genus Ambystoma; species Ambystoma mexicanum. Next base: position 456,658,277 of record NC_090941.1, on the reverse strand, counting down.
CAGTTTTCCCAGGTGACGCATGTAGCCGCGTCACACAGCTAGAAAAAGGGCCTGCAAGCCCACCACGGTGAAGATGTTTCCTGGGTACCTGTGATCCTAGAACCTATCCCTGTCTGTTTTGTGCAATAAACAGCAGTAACTCTTTTTGCTCTTGTGTGTGTCTCATACTCCTTTGGGACGCGGGAGGAGTTGGGGCCTCCCGAAACCCAGAGGTCCGTGGGCGGTCCTGCCGACCCCGGGGAAATTACCCCGACAAGTTGGAGGCACCGCTGAGATGGTGATATAGACCACAGCAAGGCCGCTTGTGTCAAGGTGGCCTGACAACGCAGCTCCCTCTGCGGTTGACCCCTTTGGAGGACTGCAGGACCATAGCGGTACTGCGAGACGATCAGACTGCGCAATCCCGAGATTGGCCGTCGGGAGCCGACTTTAGAAGTATCCCGCTGTCAGCTGGCCCACATCGTTATGTGGGTAGGCCGCCGTTGCGGCCTTGGCGCGAGACGTCCCGGACGTGACGTCAGGGGAAGGGGAGGGGCGAGGGAAATGTTAAGGCAGTTGCCGCTTGTAGTTAAATCAAGTAAGTCACATTACGACCCCGGCTCCTGCGTATCAGTGCCAGCGCGGCCTGTGTGCCCGCGAGTTCCTAGGTCGGAACTTTACACTCGCCTGCGCTTGGCGAGTGTCCAGATGTGGTCCAGACGAGGGGAGGCGGCGAGCTGATTGGGAGGGGTGCCTGCAGTCGAGTGGCACCGGCAGGCAAGAGCGCAATGTGATTATGGCACACACAACCAGCAGTGTAATGTTGTGCGGGTGGCGGGAGGCATTGTAACTAGGGTGGCGGGTGGCTTTCACAGTGTGTTAAGAAAAGATTTTGGTCATTGAGCAGCAATCAATGTGTAAGGTGTAGCGGCATCGGCATGAGAGCTGTCCCCTCTAGTGTTACAGAACAGGCTGTGTGGGGCTTCAAGCACCCACGTGAGATTGGCGAATCGCGCTGATTGGTCTGGATTGCGGACACCTGTACGGGGGGTGTGGCATTCCTATGAGTTGATGTTGTAGATCAATGAATAGATGAGGATCCCTATTGATTGAGTGTTGTAGCTCGGTGAATAGCTGACGTATTCCCACTGGAGGTAGCTAGAGTGTTTCTCAGTGTGCAAGACAGTTGGCTGGTTAAGTTCCCCTAGTGAGGGAGCATATCACACCTGAGGCGACACAGCGAGTGCAGTACAATTGAAATAACGAAGTGATTAATGAATACTCCACTCCAGGCATGGTGGGAAGACAGCTGTGGGGATTGTGGGGAATAACATTGTCAAAAATAGCATGCATGTCCTTTCCAGTTATAATTGCACATACCGGTATCCGGTATCTCATTGTAGTAGTTGGTGACATCACCCATAGAGTTGCATAGGACACTGCAGTCTTTTTCAAGTGTGATCGGGGCAGAGACACGCGGTAAAGGAGGGATGAAGGGATAGAGGCGGCCACGCACGGAGAACGCTGGCACATCCTCGATCACAGGGATCGCACTGAGAGGTGGTGCGACCAGTGGGAGGGGGAAGAGAAGGGCATACACTGCACACGCAGTGAAGTTAGAGGGGAAGGAGGAGGAGTTAGAAGTACGTTGCAGTTGCGCCGAGTAGCGGTGGTGCAGGAAAGGCGGGGCGGCTCAAAAGCACGCTGCGCAGGGCACAAAGCTGCAGGGGGCTTCGCGCGCCACAGGTTGAAGGGGGCCCTAGCTCCGAAAGAAGAAGTATAAAGGAAGGTGACAGTGTTGTAAAGACCAAGATGGCGGCGACGCCAAGCAAGAATGTATTGTAATAAAACCTTTTCTTTTCCTTACTTTTCCTTGCAGCGGAAAGTCTAAAGTCCCCAACATACAGGGCCAGGTAACAGTGGTATTGAAAAAGTGAAAAAGTGAAAGTTTCAAAATGTCTATGTGTTATGGGGTTGGGGCAGGGTGCAGAGACAGCACATTAACTACACCACTCCAGCATATCTGCACAACACTTACACTGCACAGAGATAAAATAGTAAAGCACAGTGTCGAATGGACTCAAGGGACGGATAACAGGGTCAGGATACCATGGCCGCCTAACGGCAGCTTTGACATGTCCACTCAACATTCATTGCTAGCATATTTACACAACACATGTAAGGGGAAAAAGTAAGTGAGCCACCTAACAGTTTTCGATCCTTAGAATATGTTTCAAGGATTTGTACCAGGTGTACCAGGGATGTTCAGCATGCAGGGGGTAAAGGAGGAGAAAGTGAGCGAGGAGGCCGGGAGCAGCACACCCCAAGCTCCCCCCAGCGCTGAAGAGAGTGAGGAAGAGGCAGAGGGGTCATACACAGTTGCAGAGATAAAAAAGGAAAGTGAGGGAGAGATACCTATTACTAAAGAGGTAAAGAAAGAAACAGAAGGGCTGTATCCAATAAGAGAATTGAGAGAAGCGACGCGATCACAGTTAACAGCCGCTGAAGGATACTCAAACCCTACATACAGCCCATCGCCATATGCATCAGCAGGCAACTACCAAAAGGGGGTGGGTACGGGGAGTGCAGAAGACACAAAATCGGCGCAGGTAAGCTCCGGGAGCATAAAAAAAACACAAATAGACTTGCCAAGTAAAGGACCAGACGAATGGATAGCAGCGCAGGTGTTACTAAAACTTCGAGGGACGTTAACTGGAGAAGAGGAAGAAGCGGTAAAGAGGGTAGGTAAGGAAGAGACAGAACACACACAGAGAGGGTGTGAGGTAAGTACAAGGGAAGGGGGAAGCATGACACAGGAAGAAGAGGCAGTGCTGGAGTTGAAATTAGCAGAGCTGAGGGAAGCACAGGCACGTTTGTGTGTATTGCGCAAGCGTGACAATCTCGACCGGCCCAGAGTGTGGAGCAAACTGTGATTGTTTGCCGAGTTGGGGGGGCCCCCTCAGCATGGCTCGCAGGGGGCCCCCCACATTTTGTGTTACACCACTGGCACAACCCCCTCTCCCCCACTCCCAAGAACAACATTCAATTGAATAATATTACGATTCATGTTCAAATAAACGTGTGACATGTGACATGGGGTTCAACTGTGTTGGACAGTCCTCCCAACCTAACTGCCCTAAAAACATTTCGAAGGCTTTTTGTTGAGAGCACTAAGCTATCGGTGTGTTAACTGCGACGTCTTATTATGTTTAATTCTCTTAACATTGTTAAGCTAAAGTAAGAAGTTATGATAATGTTAGCAGCACGCACGAATGTATAGATAGAGTTTTCCAGTGTGGAAAGCCAGCTGGACAAACACAACGCATTGTACAATCCAGAGTACAGGACACAAAATATTTGGGCAGTAAAGCAGGGACCGGGAGTTGATTTAAAGAGTTCTTGTGTGGTAAGGCAATCCGTGCCCGACTCAGTAAAGTTCTTGCACGTTCCTGCAACTAAATCACCAAACGTGACTTGGGTGAATATCAACCTATCCGTAAACATCTCAGGAATGTGTCCAGCCCACTGTGCACATGCTGTATCCACACTGAAAGCATGAGTCAAATATTGCATGTTTAAAACCTGAATCACTGGAGCCCCATGTAGTGCCTTGGCTAGTGGAATTGCGAGTGCCAAATGTCATGGCCATAAGCAAAACATGTCAGCAAGTGACTAGTGCGGAAAATATATGTCTCCGTTAAGAGCAAGTTGCTTGAATATATTAAATGTGTGTTAATGATTATTGCATGCAAATTAAAAACCTTTCATCACTGAAATGAACAGTGTTCTTTTTTTTTTTTAATGGTCATTTGCAGAACAACTTTGACCTCCTGAGAAAAGTCTTTAACCCGCAAAGCCGCACCGGTTCCGTTGGAAGACCACCACGATGACCAGATGGCTTGATGAGAAACATAATTAAGCAAGCACTTCTAGGCCTATTGGACTGCTACTTCTTTTCGAGGGCGCCACATTTTGCCAACCTAATTAAGACACTGAAAGGAAAAAGTCGCATTGGCAGCCTAGCATCTCAGTCAACAGGTTTCCCTTGAGTGGGAGGAACCAGCCAAGAGCTGGGCCTGGAAACGAAAGATGTCTGGGAAAAGAGGTGCCTTGGCACATCCTAAACAGAGCTAAACAAAAATCATTACATGCATCCCTGCATGTTGACTTTGGGGGCTGTACGGCTTTAGAGAAGAACATGGAAACACATGTTTGCAACTTAAGAACAGCAAGGCTTATCTAGCGAGTGCTGCATTGTGCACACTGCAGGGGCAATCGGAAAGTGTTGAGGAAACTTTTTTTTTTAAATTAGTTTAAAGTGCAAATTGGTTAATTAAAACCTTATACACTGTAACATGTTCAAAGCAGTTATTAAAACATTTTGAGAATAAAACATTGCTTCACAGTATTGTTCAACTCTCACATATTGATCTAGAAGAAGAGGAGCTAGTCCTATCCAATTTCTCCCTCACAACTACCACACTTCCATATTATTCCATATGTACTACCCAACAGATGATACAATAATAACTATACATTATTCTTTCAATTATTTAAAAGAAACCAGTACATATCCTACGTTCACAATAATAGCTCATTAAGACACATTAAAAAGGATTATGAACCATTAAAATGTCTCTCTTCCACACATAAAAAGCTGCCCCAATGATTTCGGCCTCATATATGGCCGACCAAAACTGGTCAGATGATATCATATTTAGGTCTCTCGCCAAATTACTGTATCCTTTATAATACTATTCTTGTAATTTTTTACACTTTGTGAGTATATGTCTAATGGTTTCTACCTCTATATTACAATGTCTACACAGTCTTTCCCCATCCAAATCCCTGTATATTCCTTACATGGGTGCGTATTGAAGCGAAGTTGGATAATAAATCTCACCAACTCTCTATTTCCCGTTTTTATCAGGTAGATTCTAGGTGCGGTGGGTTTTAACCATTGTATAGCATATACTCCATATTGTTTCTTTGTGTAAAGATATTTCAAGTTTTTGCTCAAATCCCAGGTTATTGCTTTTTTCTTGAGGTATTTAAGTGTCATGTTAACCTCCTCTTTCTTAGTGGGAACATTCAAATCAGTTTCTTTGAGGAAAGAGAGTACAGTATTTTTTTATCTTGCCATATAGGTATTCATTTTTCCTTTCACATTCATATTTTTGCCAATAAGTCTCATTAAACTCTCTTCCTCCCCTTCCCACATCACAATCCTTAAGTAAAGTTTACAACACTGTATTTTCCACAAATTCTCCAGCGAGGTTAACCCCAGCTCAGACCTTCTAGCCTCTGAGTCGCCTCAGAGAGGCCCAGCAGAGGTCTCCACAGCTTCCCTTCAAGTTTCCCTAGGTTAGTCATGTACTTTCCCTTCACAGTTTCCAATACATAAAGTGCCCCAGGTATAATACAACTTGTATACACTTCCAAATAACCTTCAATAGAATATCCATCCCTACTTGACATATACGTTCGTATAACATTCCACTTCTTCATCACTTTGGATTCTACCATATCTTGAAAAAAATTCTTGGGAGGATTGTTCATAATTGGGATACCTAAATAGCGGTATTATTCACCACCTCTAATATTTCAAAGTTAATATGCCATGTTTTTTCCCTCTAACCACGCCTCCCCAACCCCCCTATCTTTCTGTTTCAGAGATTCGCAAGAGCACCTCAAGACCATAAAATTGGATATGTTGTTCACTACAAATCACAATGACATAACATAACTACATGAGTGTCTATCTGTTAATAGAAGTTTCAACCATGTGATCCAATTCACTATCTGTTTTTGATGTTTCCTATCAGGACTACATTTCCCCATCTCAGAGGGCATGGTATCTGAAGAATCATCCCATAATTCCTTCCATTTATCCATTTCCATCTTGTCAACATCACAATATGCATTAAAGTCTCCTACTATAAATATTTCTGAATCAGGGGATTCCAGTGTCCATCCTTCAATTGTATTGTTTATAATGTTACCTATATCAGACATATTTTGTCCCGTCAGACGTGAATATATGTTGATGAGCAGCATCTCGCCAAATGAGCTCACATTGTCTATAACTGCGCACATAACAAAGGGAGAATTCCCAAAAGGATCATATTTCCTACGAGGGATTTGGTTTTTGACCCCTATACATAAGCCACCATCTGGGCGCCCTTTCACACCACTAATCACAGCTTTATTCCATATACTATATCCCTCCAAAAGCATTTCTTCACTCACCCAGTTTTCTTGGAGGACAAATATATCACTATCCATCAATAGTTGTATGCCATCTATATGTAGTAGGGAGTTAAATCCCCTTCTGTTCCAAGACATTAAGATGGTTTCATTTCTACTTTCCTCATTTTAGTAGTCCGGGAGATAATTACTATCTGGGATCCATATTTCCATTTGATTTCCCACTGTGGCCATGTCTGTTCTTTGACTCTTCAGGGGCTTGATTTTATTCTCCTTTAATTCAATATTAGCAACAGTATTACAAATTACTATCCCAAATTCTTTACCCAAATACTTTTTGAGTGTTTCTGAATCAGGTCTAGAAGAACCGCAGATCTGAATTGTATTATTGTCCAATTTTCCCAGCTACCAAATTCTGGCAATATAACCGTTTCTATATTCATTGATTTAATGTTATGTAGTTGTGGAATTTTTACCAGTTGTTCGAATAACCAGGCCCGATTCATAAAGGGGCTCACCTCAGTGGTAACGTTCTGGGTCATCTTAATACTTTTTCCCAAATAACTATGTTTCACCTCCTCGTTCCTTATATCATTGCCCATACTAATTCTAGTATTTCCACTCATAGCCAACCTTTCCATTTCTGTTATATATATATCTCTCTTTCCCTAATTGTTAGGGACTGAAATATTTTATTATTAATGGGGATATTTAGGCATCTTACTTCAATTTCCAAAACATTTTCGTTTTCCAATTCTACCACTTCAGGCCCATGATTTTTCCCCTTTAATCATCTATTTTCTACTTCCACGTATTCAATTTCTGTTGGTGCTGTAGCTGCCAATGCCACACTATTCCTTTTTACACACTTATTCTTTCGAACTTTGGCCATAGCCACCCTACTTCTGGTGGCATTTTTATTATTACGTTTTCGCCTTGTTCTTTTCTTTGATCCATGGGAAGCAGTTAATTCACCCATTCTATCACTATCATTCTCTTCATTTTCAATGATTTCCACTATAATGCTCTCTTGTAGCAGGTTCCCTTCCTCCTGTACTTAACATTTCTCACTGTGTTTCTCTAGTACCAAACATAACTCACTCAAATGTCGCAAACCCTCATACCTGACCCTAGATTCATACTTCTTACAGTGCTTACATTTTTCACTATTTTCCTGTATCATTAGTCCAAGCAACGCTTTTGTGTTCTCTATGGTCTGATTTACCAAGGACTTAATGTCGTTTTGCTCTTTCAATAACTTTGTATATATAACAAGGAGAACATCAACAGTGGTTGTCAAGGTGTCCAACTTTTCTCCTAAATTTAAGGAATTGTCACCTCTACTAACTGAGTCGAGGTTTAGTGAATTTTCCACTGGGCTTCCTGGATCAATTTTCCCAAATTGGGTGTGGCAGACAGGTTCATTCCTATTATGTTATTAATATTAATACCAGTTTCCATACTTGGTTCGACATGAGAAACATCCAACCCCATGGATTGTATTCTAAAATCCTGTACAAGGTTCAGCAAATAATTATTATCTATCATTGAGCTGTGTTTAGGGGGAAGTGGTATGTCCTCAGTCAAAGGTTCCTTATGTTTATCTTTTTTTTTGGAAGGAAACTCAGTATTTTAGGTAGTTCTAAAGTCTGCTTAACTTATGACATCTAGCTTATATCTTGCTTCGCTCTACCCTTCTTACCTTTCCCTTTACCATTCTCAGTTTCCCCTTGTTTTGTTTGATTTGATGACATATTTCTCTTGCATTTCTTAGACCTTAAATTATGGGAACGCAAATTAGGACCCATTTTACCTTTCCTTATATATTCGGTCAATCTATTTTGCAAAAAGGGTAAGGCAGAAAAGGGGAATTTCAAGAATATGCTTCTTTATCCCTATGTACACCCACAATTTCACACAGGAGCTGAATCAACAACCAGCTCCATACCCACATGTGGGTTTCTACAGAGATAGAGTGCAAAATACAAAATAAAAAACATAGTCTGAGTATTCCTGAAAAACCAAGGATATATATATAAGAGACTTAAAAAAATAACCTCAGGAGAGAGGCCTACTTCACATCCCCCACATGAAAGAGAGCAATAGTTATAAAAGCTACAACTAGCACCATCGGAGGAGAGGGTCCCTCGCAGCCTCCTGGCACTAATTTTCTGTCTTTCACAGACCTATAACAACAATATTATCCAGTCCATGGAAGCCTATATGTGACCATAAAAAAGGCTGCAGGTATATATAAAGTTTCAACACAGTAGTAACAGGGGAAAAGATTTCTTATCAGCCCCATGTGGAAGAAAGCTATCAATAAAGGGTAATATGACAAATACCATAAAATCCGCACTGTGAGTGTTTAAAACTTCATCCAATAAGAAGACTTGTTAATTCCACCAACGAAGGAAGGAATCCTCACCACTTCCATGTTTCTGATTTCTTACTTCCAGAAAGGGCTACTTTATTTAAATGTACATGAAGATGTGCAAGTCCCAGTTCAGTGAATCGTGAAGTATAACTACGGGCGCTTGTTATACTCCATTAACTCCCTAGCAAGAAATCACCAGTGTAAAGGACATTTTATAATACTATTAATGAAATAAGAGGGGCAGTAGACTTCCTTCCAATATAATTGCCAAACACCCTACATAGCAATCAACGGCTTACAATAAGTAGTTCATGCAGTAAGGGGAACCGTCAGGGTTGGGCATGCCCAGCAGCTCGAGGAGCTGCCTTAGTCCGACTCTCCCCCAGACTCAGACGTCCCTTTCGGAAATGGCCAAATGCCAACATACTTCCGGTTAGATTGCAACATGGGAAGCAGAAGCCCTCGGTACTAAGATATCTTTAGGGCTGTATTCCGAATTCTTTTCGGCAGATTTATCGGCGGGCTGGTTTCCACTTTGCCACATACCCAACAGCCCAACAGTAGTAACACGCCCTCTACTCCTCAGCGGGCTTAACGCTGCAAGGGTAGTTCAATTCAGCTTTTAGCTTCTGTTTTGTGTCGTGGGTGGAGTCTTGGCCCTTAAAGTGAAAACAGTATTTCCGAACAGCAGACACAGAAACCCTTCTTCTGCCACTGGTGATTCCTTTACACAATTCAAAGCAGCCCAACAGTAGTGACGCGCCCTTTACTCCTCAGCGGGCTTAACACTGCAAGGGCGGTTCAATTCGGCTTTTAGCTTCTGTTTTGTGTCGTGGGTGGAGTCTTGGCCCTTAAAGTGAAAACAGTATTTCCGAACAGCAGACACAGAAACCCTTCTTCTGCCACTGGTGATTCCTTTACACAATTCAAAGCAGCCCAACAGTAGTAACTCACCCTTTACTCCTCATCGGACTTAACGCTGCAAGGGTGGTTCAATTCTGCTTTTAGCTTCTGTCTTGTGTCGTGGCCAGAGTCTTGGTCATCAAAGTGAAAACAGTATTTCCGAACAGCAGACACAGAAACCCTTCTTCTGCCACTGGTGATTCCTTTACACAATTCAAAGCAGCCCAACAGTAGTAACGCGCCCTTTACTCCTCAGCGGGCTTAACACTGCAAGGGCGGTTCAATTCGGCTTTTAGCTTCTGTCTGGTGTCATGGGCGGAGTCTTGGCCTTTAAAGTGAAAACAGTATTTCCGAACAGCAGACACAGAAACCCTTCTTCTGCCACTGGTGATTCCTTTACACAATTCAAAGCAGCCCAACAGTAGTAGCGTGCCCTTTACTCCTCAGCGGGTTTAACACTGCAAGGGCGGTTCAATCCGGCTTTTAGTTTCTGTCTTGTGTCGTGGGCGGAGTCTTGGCCCTTAAAGTGAAAACAGTATTTCCGAACAGCAGACACAGAAACCCTTCATCTGCCATCAGCGTTTCCTTTACACAATTCAAAGCAGCCCAACAGTACTAACGCGCCCTTTACTCCTCAGCGGGTTTAAGGAGGAAACACTGGAAAGTGTTATTAATGGACACAGATGTTTAATGAATAATTTGGAAGAAACCACACATTGTATTCTGGAATGCACAAACACTAGGCAATTATTTATCACTGAGTCATCTTTACATCCAGAATCCGCAAGGAAGTACATGGCACAGAAACCTGAAGGTATGTTTATATAAATGTGGAACATGTAGCATGTGCGAATGTGCACCAGGTAACATTAGCTTATTTAAGGATGAAATCAGTAACAGCTTGGAAATTAAGCAATGTATCCATTGTAACATCATTTAAGTAATATATGTAATCATATGTGTGTGCACAAAGATATGATATATGGTATGGTATTTGTAACATGCCTATACACCAGTGTTTCAAGGCACGATATACACCGGGAGCACCAAGCGACAACTCAGGATGCAGACATGACGGTGATTACATTAACGGATGGCCGCTATTTGCTGGAAGCCCACTGAAAAAACAGATCGTTCAAGGCAAGAGATAATTAAACTGCGAATCGTGGGTATTGAGAAAATCTCGTTAATTTAACAGAGCGAAAACAAATACTCAGAGACGTGACAAAGAGAAGCTTGCAGAATGTTCTCAGTCAGATCATGTGTTCCTCTTATATGTGCACAGAATTTGAAATGCTTACAGAAATCGATAGGTTTTTCATCTTAGGCTTTCAAGGAATTCGATAGTAAACGCAAAAGAATGTTAAGCAAACAAGTGGAAGTCACAACAAAATGTAAATTATGTGTCGAATCAGTATATATGCTTCGATTTTACCAAACATTTTGTAAAATAATTGTGTTCTCATGTAACAATAAAGTAGAAACAGTAATCTGATTGGCACCATTTAAGCAATAAGCTCCAAGCCGCGGGGCCATTACCGAGTTAGTTATTGCCCAAGGGCCCATAGTTACAGGCCCGAGTGAAGCAAGGGCCTTAACAAAGGCCCCGGGTCATTACCTGAATTGGTAATGGCCCCGTGGCGAGGGGCTTATTGCTATTAGTACCTCGGCCCGCAGGACCATGGTACTAATAGCATTAATTTCCTGTTCCAAAACGTTGCAGTGTTTCGGAAAAGAAAAGGAAAAAAAAATGTTAAAAAAATGCCCACCGGGGACGGGAAAACGGAGTCCGTTTTCCCTTTCCATGGCGGCCATCGGGAGTGGACGTGCTGGGGACAGGAGTGTTCCCAGCACGATCACTCTCCGAAACAGAAGAAAAAGAAGGTAAGTGGGGTTGTGAGGGCAGGGAGGGGATTGTTTGTGGGGTCACGGGGCGGGAGTGTGGAAAAGACTTACCTGAATCCCCGGTGGGAGAGGATGGCAGCCTCCAGTCCTGCGGAGGCTCGGAGTGGGGATTACCCCGTTCTGAGCCTACTCATTGGCTGAGGGGCTGTCATAGGACCCTGTCGTGGATTTGAAAGAAACTAAACCTTCAAGGGATTCTGCGTCGGGTATGGACCTGGTGAGGGCCAATCAGATTGTTTGTAACATTCTGATTGACACTCGCCGGGTACTAATAAAATATTAGACGGTACACATGTCTTCTTTTAAGCAATAATGTAAAGAAGCAGCACATATAATAATATTCCTTTTGTACGCATTTATCATCAATTTGGCCTCCGTGCTAAATCCCTCATAATTTCCATGTGTGCAATTCACAGCTAACACTACATCTTCTCCATCCACAATTACTCCATTCTGTTTGAGTGTCCAACTTTACAACCTTTAGCCAACTGTTCTCTGCTCCCACATTCCTATACAATGCTATAGTGGAGGGGCAGTCACAGTTGTTGGCAAGGTGTTATAAACTGCCACAACTGGAGCATTTTGTTTCATTAACTACTCTATGTAGTTGTTTCTCCCATGTTTTGCTACTAGGATGACTAGCCCTCGAGAAACACATGTTCCTGTCTTTACAGGACACCAACACGCTGAAAGGGGTTCTGTAAGAGACCACAAACACTGTTTTGCCATTTAGCCAGAGTTCTTTCTTCAACACAGTGCCCATACAGTGAAACATGAAGTGATCCCTCAGTCTCTCAACTGGATGGACCACAACGTTGCAAGAGCATGCCAGCCTCCTAAGAGTGAAGTATACTTTTGCAGTGATCAACCCTCCTCTTGTGCCCTTGTGCCATTGCTTGCACAACACACTGGTTTTGGCATCATAATGGTTTCCTTGTTTCTTCATAGAAAACGGCTGCCACTTGAGCTCAAGTACATTCTCAAAAATCTCCTGCCTTCCCTGTCCTTGGTAGTTTATCTGAAGAGACTTCGTTCGACCCATGTTGAAGTTTGACCCCCAAACAGCATGGCATTGCTCACAGTCTAAAGCTGGTTCAACATTTTGCTTGTCATGTCATTGGGTTGTTCTTCGATGTCCAATTTGATTCTCAAATTCTCTTCTCCCGTGCCCAATGCAGTGCCATACATTTCCACATTGTATCCATACTGGTATTCAAAGTACTTATCTTGAGTAGCCCACCAGTGATCGAAGTGAGGGGGAGCGGATAGGAGCAGTGCTCCTCTACTTTTTTTTTCTCTCTTGCCATTCCTATACTTTTATTTCAAAAAGAAGCCGATCTGGAGCGCTCCATTTTAAAGTAAAAGTATAGGCACGGGAGAAGTCAATCGATTTGCAGCAATGCACTGTCTGATGTAGGCTGCAGTAGACTGGATGGCAGAGCCTTGGCCCACACCTGCGCATTGAGCAGCAGTGTGGTTCATTTCTGCACGTGCCCTCACTATTTGCAAGCATGGGCCAAGCAGCAGTGACCCATCCCCAACACTCTTGTTGGACTGGCTGCCAGCTGAGTGAGCCACCCGGCCAAGAATGACTTTTTTTAACTCCTGTTGCTGCAAGCAGCCAGGTAGGTAATTGTGGAGGTCAGAGGGCGGTGAGTGTATAAGTGGGTTGGTAGAGAGGGATGGTTCAGTGCCGTCCCTCTCTCCCGACCCGAGCCTATTTTTACCGCGAGGAATGAAGGCGGGAGGTCAGGGCCAGACTAGAGGCGGAGGAACGATTCATTGTTGTCCGTCTTTCCCGAACCGAGCATATTTTTACTGCAGCCTGGCTGCAGCTGCATTTCATTGCTCTGCCAGTTTCCCAGAGTCACACCCACAGCCCCCCCCTGAGACACACAGGCTGCGTCCCTGACTCTGCAGCCAGTGCTGTAATGAGCTTGAACACACTTTTCTTTTGTCGTCAGCAGCTTAGCCTTTCTCATGCATGATGTTGAATTTCCAACTGAAAGACCACCAGTGACCTTGCAAATCTGTGATTTAAACCGAGCAACATAATAAAGCACTCTGGGAAAATGTGTTCACACCCATAACGTCTAATAGCTTAATATGCTTAAAAGTAAAGTTTGCTTTGATGTCCTTAGTTGAATGTTCTTAAAACCATACATAACAACACGCTGGAGGTTTGTGACGAATCTCCAAACCTAAGTGAGTTTATGACACACCTTATTTTATTGTGAGTGTGTCTTTAGGCGCTGAAAATAAAGTATGTAAATAGATATTTTGCCTTTTGCATCTTATAATTTTCCATTCAGGATGTGGAAAATAAAGGTACACTGATATTTTGGCCCAACATGCTGCTATAATTATTCACGTTGTCATGATGCTTTACTGTGCAATTTGTGTATTTTGCATATAAAGGCCCTCATTACGACCCTGGCGGAGTGGGTTTACGCCAGCGGTATTCGCGGCGGACCCTTCCGCCCTACTACGAGTTCCCGTAGCGCCATGGAGCGGTTTCCGTCTGGTTTTTCCGGGCGGAGAAATCCATGGCGCTACGGGACCTTGTTGTTAATTACGCCACCGTATTTTACGGTGGCGTAATTAACGCCTTCCCCACTCCCATTATACCCTATGGGGCAAAAATGGGAATGGGGAAGGGTAAAATGGGGAATGGGGATTTACCGCCCCGCCAAGGTCGGAATGGGGCGGTAAATCCGCCAACCCCCATGGCGGTATCGGCAGCTTTCCGCCGTGCTCCATGGTGCATATTGCACCACGATCTCTGCCAGGGTCGTAATGAGGGCCAAAGTCTTGTAGGGTATTTTGTGGAGATTTGGGGCCTGACGGTATTTTCTTACCACCGAAAAATAACTTAGCAACAATCACTCCTTGTATTCAGATTGGGCCATGTATAACAATAATACAGTGGACATGCATTATTTCAGCACACAGACATGCGTATTTGGTATGCGTGGTTGGTATGCGTGGTTGGTGGTATTTTGGTGAGCATAATTCCCTTGTTTTATTTGTGGCCCCAATATCCAGAACCCCTTATTTTTGTTTAGATTTTTCGTGTAACCACTAGAGAGACCTCAGGCTTGCATTTCAGGAACACCACATTTTCATTTTTAGTGTGCCACCATGGGCAATTTCTCTCTGTCTTATCTACGGCAGCGAGCTATCATGTGGTATTTTCACTATCTTATATACGGTAGTGAACTATGTCCCGGGCCTCCCTTTTTGCCGACTCATAGACCGCCGACAAACTACAACACACACAGTTAGTTATAATTGCTCATACTGAATTACATTGTGCACACGGCTGAAGCCAAATTTGATATTTAGCTACCTTGAAAATGACAATTGCACTGTCTAAACATCTCCCCACATCATCAGCACTGTGTTGGTAAATATAAAACACACCATTCGTCTGCTTTCAAATATTTTTTGTATTATAAAAGTTGCATTTAAACACGATCTCACTCTTTAGAGAAATAAATAAAATAGCACAGTAACAGCATTGTCTGTGATACACTGAAAAGAGAGTGGCGGAGACAAGAACTCAATTTGCAACATTAAACATGTGAGTAAAGCACAGGAATCTCCTTTCCTACACTGACTGAATATTCTCGTACACACTCAGCCCCCACACTTCTGTAATTACCTTATCTGTTCAGCATGAGTTTTCTCCAGCTGTTCTCTTTCTGAATTTGGCTCCCTTGAAGATTAACCCCAGTGAAAACAAACGTCTTTCGTTCTCAAACCGGGGTTATTGCCTGGAATTCTCAGCTTTTGCAGCAGGAATGCTTCAGCCAGGAAACAGGTCCTTCTCCCAGCTCTGCCAAATCTCGATTGTTCTCCCCCTCTCCTCAAGCTCCCCCAGCAAAACTCTAATCACTGCCTCTAGCATGATACTTGCTATGACGCTGCTCCAATCAGAATCAATCATGCCATCTCCTCCCTCACTACACAATGGCTCATTTCTACAGTAACCATTTGTAACCAACTGATTTCCTGTTCCTTCGAGCCCTTTGCTTCTGTAGTTATGTGGACAGAACAGCAGAGAAAAAGAAAAAAAATGAATGTGCGTTTAAAAGTTCACTTTCAGAGTAGGCCTAATTCTGCAGTGGAGACACATTTTTATTAGTGGGTTATGTTAAATGCAGTTTTATTAGTCAGGTTAGTTATTAATAAGGTTAGTTATTAATTTTCAAATGTGTCTCTTGCACCATAGGCATTTCAGGTGAAAAATAGTGTGCATTTTTGAATGTGCACGTGTGCTTTTAACTGTAAAAATAGATTTGCATCTTATATGTTAAAATCGTTTTTGACTGAATAGCCTGTCTTTACTTATATGTCCATGTTAATCTGGCAACACATATAGCAATGCACCACACCCATGTGGTGGTGCTGCATCAAAAAAAAATTGCTACCTGTGCAGTAGTGCTGTACTCTGTGCTGTAACACGCCAAATATCCTTACATATGACAGAATTATTGTAGGTCTTGACACCCAAAACTTAAATATTTGTTCCAAGTAAAGCATGGGAGATGGTGGCTGTGCCCAAATTGCAGAGTTGATTAAAATCCCTGCTTCACTGTTTAGCGTAAGTGTGTGATCCTGTGAAAATAATGTAATCTCACCCTGACTTCAACTGCAAAAATTGGAGTGCTTATAAGTGATTACGTTTTACACCCTTACAATAGTACAGTTTTCATAAGTGTAGGGTCACATTGGTGTACCGTGGTGCTTCTCTGCAAGTGCCTCCAATACTGTCACGTAGAATTGCATTATTGCTGCACTGGCCCTCCCCCAACCTCGTATCACTTGATTTGACATGTACATAGTCTCACCAGCCAATCAGTGCACCAGAGATTCGAGTATAGCGGACTAACGGCGGTTGAACCAACATTACATTTTCTCCCCTGTTGCTCCCAGCCACTGAAGTTTCTTGGTCCATACAGAGTACTGCCCCACACTCTGCTACGTCCTGCTGTGCTATGATATTGAGTCTTTCATTGCACACCAAATGCCATTCTTAAACATTCTAGAACCTTCAGGATCTGCAAGAAGTGGGTGTTTCAGACTTAAAGGTGAGAGTTAACTGATTGTAACATTGAAGCTGCACTAAAATAGTCTCATTGCAATGGGTAATTAAGTTAGATGCCCCTACACAAGTAATTTTGCCACTCCTCCACGGTCTCTGAAGTTAGAGCCTCTTCCAACATTTGAAGGATTTGCCCCGTACTGAAATTGCCTAGTTGCACCCCTATAACACTCTCACACATCCCGTTCTAAAAGGACAGCAGCCTACAAAACTGAGTACTTGCCTAAATAATGAAAGAACAGATCATTGAAAAGGGAAAATGGATGCATATCGTTATGTGCTGATGTGAGTCGCATCAACGTGCAAGCGGAATACACTGCATGGTTCCCATTGCAGCCGGGCAGCCCATTACTTAAGAGCTACCCCCACCTGGAAGCTATTGGGCACCCTCTTTTATCTAGAACTTCTTGTTACTTTATTGGGGACATGCACAGGCGAAAGTAATTTACGTATAACATTTAGATATGGGATTTTAGCTGATGCTTATTTCATTTTTTTTTGTTTTTTTTGTAACACACTACATGCATTCTGTTGCTCCAGAGTGGATTGCTGAAAGAAGGGAGAATTTCTGGGGTAGATTGTTTGGGAGAGAATGTAATGGATGAGGGATGCAAGCAATCTTAATAAATAGGTCAAAGGAGGGTAATATGGCGACTGCAGAGAATATTACGTAATCAAAGGATAGCCTCCCAATATGACCAGCACACACTTTTATCCTTCTAAAGTTAACACAAATTAGCACTTTTGAACACAGTAATATAATATTAATGTCATCCTTTTCTGCAGGATCTGGAAACACCCTAGGTTTGAACAGTCTATAAAAAAGCAGCATTATTTTTGACACCTAAAACGTATTTCTTTTCAAGTTGATGAGCTTTGTATTTGTATTTGTATTTATTACATTTTTGTATAGCGCTTTACGCCAAAGCACTTTACAAGAGGACAATAGTAAATACAATAAGCATTGAAAACCTGTGAATCAAATAACAGAAAGCAATACGTGCAACAATTTACAACAGATTACTTGAACTCTGTAGTGTAACATGAGTGTCGTAAGGCTATAGTAAGAGAAGGAACAATCAGGATTAAGGATTGGTAGTAGGGCCGAGATGAGAGAGGTAGCAGAAGATGTCAGGGTGTGGAATGGAGGAGATAGGATTTTGGAGAGGTGCGGAAAGAAGGATAGGAGGAGATAGGATGGATCGGGAGAGGGAGATGGTTCCGGTGGAAAGGGGCAAGTAGTTGGAAAGAACTAAAGCGGGATGGGGCACAAGGTGAAGGAGGAGAAGTGAGTAGGAAATGTTCAGTAGAGTGGAGAGGCGAGTAGGGCTATAAAAAGAAAGGAGGGAGGAAAGTTAGGGTGGAGCAAGACCATAGAGGGATTTGAAGACGAGACAGAGGAAATGAAATTTGAGCTGGGAGTGAAAGGGAAGCCAACCTAAGGAGGAGAGAGAAGAGGAGATGGACTTGTATGGAGAGAGAAGAAAGAGGGAGTGAATAGCAGAGTGGTAGATAGATTTAAGGGGGGTTAGGTGAGTAGATGGCAGTCCGAAAAAGAGGGTGGCACTGTAGAAGAGTCTAGAGAAGACGAGAGAGGTGACTAGAAGTTTGGTAGCATGGAAAGTTAGGAAAGGGTTAATTTTATGGATATTATAAAGGTGGAAGCAGCAGGACCTGGCGGTGAGAGAGATATGATGGGAGAAAGAGAGATTAGAATCAATGTGGAGGCCAAGGTTGCGGGCATGGGGAGATATAGGGAGTAGGGAAGAGGAGATAATTGCTTTGGAAGCAATTATGTGTGGGCATTTCACCAGCTTCCTATCCAACCTCACAAAAGCAGAAAAAGCAAACTTCAATCGAGGGAAATAGTTGTGGTAGCACATTGGAGTTCCTAAATAAAATGTATTGAGCTGTGACAGGGACAGCGTCAGGGCCTTTCAACTTTTTCATGTCAATTGGGCCCACATCAACAGACACCTTGTTGCCAGTCATCAGTTTTGTAACACTGCAATATATTAATTTTGCTATTTTCGTTCTGGGGCATAAAATGTGTGCATGCCTGCTGGTGTGATTGTGGATGAATATGTTTTTGTGTGTAAGGATGGGTCTTAAGGGGGTATTGGTGCACTGAAATATGTTCTCAAGTGGCACGGCGGGCAAAGCAAATAAGATGAACATTCTTGCATGCAGTAGCATTTATGCATCAAGATGAAATATTATTTTTATTATGAATTGCATTTCATACTGGTGTGAAGCGCAAAGCCAATATAAGTGTTCTTACATGGCCAATCTGGAAAGTGTTTCTTACTATTGCATGGCATGGCATTTGGGACGGTGTTGAGAGGGCAAAGCCATCATGAAGTGTATTCATAATATGGGTGGTGTCAGCATTTGTAATTTGTTCTTCCAGTACGGACATGTTTTATATCTGTGGCATGCCATCTTAAACTGATGTTAAGGGCAAAGCCAACATGATGAGCGTTTTCTATGTGGCCTCACCAGCCAACATGGTGCAGCCAGTCAGGACATGTTACAATTGCCAGTATGGACATTTTCCTATAGTTTCTTTTCTGGTTATATGGTCAAAACAAACACTAGTACATTCTTAAGTGTAAATACCAGCATATATTGGTTTAACCAGCATGGACATGTATGGGAGCACTCAGCATGATTTTTTTTTTTGTCATTTTTTTTTTACAATGGCAGAAAATTGCATTGTCGTGGGAAAAGGCATCAGGAAATTGGGGTCATGTGCACTGTTGGTGGCTGCCTCAAATCGATTTTCCATGACTTTTCCTAGAAATCTGTTTGTAAACTTTGTATTTTTGTACCCAATTTTCTCCAGAAATGTGCTGTAAAATGCACTGGTTAACCCATTATTTTAAAAAAAAATATTCTCACAGAGAAAACCCTCTGAACCCTTGTCCTTTATTCAAGGATCACTCTCTCAGTTGCTAACACATATTTATGGCAAATGTTTATTCCCAGTCCCACCCATTTATAAATTCACCAGCCATCACTGAAAACAACACCAATTTTTCTACAAAATCCAGAGCTCCACATTTTTCCCCCACTTCGACCACTGGAGTAGCCACACTGGTGCCTGAACACTGGCTACTTGCTGTGGCAAGAAACACTCGTAGGAGCTGGCTCCAATGTTGGGCTGACCAACAAAGTATTCTTGTCTGAAAGCTTGTACTTACTTTAGGAGGCATGTTTATACTCTCTTTGCAACTACAGCATTGTTTACAGACACATCAATGCCTCAGGAATGTTCCTTTCCTTTGTTCTTTGCAATAAATGGGTAGTTTGAATACATCCATTCACATGCACTGCTTTTCCTGTGTCGCCATTATGTATGGGTGTCAATCACACAAGGTACTTTAACATTACAAACATGCTCAACATCAAACTGCAAGATTTGTTTACTCTGTGGGTCATGACATGTGCCTTTTGTCCATGGCAGTACATGCCTCACATTGCCCTACAAACTGGTGAAACCCTCTATGTCGCTATGCATCTAGCATACTGCATGGCAACAGCACTGCTATATCTTCCTTATGCATTGTGTCTTGCATATCACTGGCAACTGATGAGCCCCACTCTGCCACTATGCGTCGGAGGAAATGTAGTGAAAACACTGCTGCTCTTGCCATTGCGTGTATGTTGAGTGACACACAAACTCCACTGATGCAATATTACATTCTTTACACAATTGTATTGCATGTACCTTTCCCTAGAAAGTCAACACATGCATTTGTTGTCTAATGCTAGCTGGTATACAGACTATTCACCTAATGAATTCACATCAAGAGCTTTTTCATCTAAAAATATTTACTAAAAGATTTTTTCATCAAAAAAACATTCACAAAATGTTTTGATGAAAAAGTCTTTCAGCAAATATTTTCTGATGAAAAAGCTCTCAAAGGGTTTATTATTTAAGGGCATTACCACCCAATAAAAAAATAAAATGAAAGTCATTTGGCGCTGCCCAATGCTGAACTTGATTGATTACTGCATGCAAGTCATCGGGCGCTGTTCAGTTCTGAAATTACTCGCTAACACTAGTGTCAGCGAGTAATTTCAGAACTGGACAGCACCCGGTGTACAAGTCATCATTTCTTTTTTTTACATAAAGTGCATTTACCGATTTTACATTGAAAAACTGAAGTGTTTATATACCGAAGCTCTTTACAGTAAAAGTGTTTCGTGTATAAACTCTTTTCACTTTTTGTATGTAAATTTGGTGAACCAGTTTTCGGTAAAAACAAATCAGTAAAACATGCCCTCGATGTATATTTTTTGAAGTAAAGACATGTAACTATTCTAGCTAACTCAGTCTGCAGTATCGATCCCCAACTCATCTCACCACGACGCATGCTGACACACGGGGCACAATACAACTTTTGTATGTGGTCCTGGTCATGCTGTTGA
Source organism: Ambystoma mexicanum (assembly GCF_040938575.1). Lineage (NCBI taxonomy): Eukaryota > Metazoa > Chordata > Amphibia > Caudata > Ambystomatidae > Ambystoma > Ambystoma mexicanum. Next base: position 456,637,365 of record NC_090941.1, on the reverse strand, counting down.
CATTGGAAAGAAGTAGGCACATCAGACCGAAACAATGCATATCAAAGTCTGTCACACTGATCCCGCAGTCAGCCTTCATCAAATGGCAAAAGCACCAAGTACAAAGCTAAACTGATTCTAGAGCTTCAAGCTTCCATTACAAATATGACATGATTGTACAGTGGGAATCACATATGTAAGCATATCACATATGTCTGCTCCTCATTGGAAAAGCAGTGGGTAAACCCACATCCTGTATGATAAATGATTTTTTGCATCTCAATGAGGATATTGGCAGAGATGGTAGAGGGGGTTATGGTTGTTGGTCAGCACCAGTTTATTAATCCATTTTCCTTCTGCAGCACACAATGAAATGTGCAACTACTTTGCAACTAATCTTTTCCAAGTGTGAGGACAAATGTAAGCAAAACTGAAATCCAGCTACAGAGGAAGAAATGTACAGACACTTGCATTTGCTTGACTCCTGCCACCATTTGCACCAACTAAAAATGAGCCCTTCCTTGCTTCTAAAATATGCGAGTTATACCCAGTACTGCTGACGTGGATCCATTGAGCAATGTCTGGGATCGCAACACTGGTAGGTTTCTGGAAACATGTGTGCCAACAGGATGCCAGACCTGAAGATACTAAATGATTTTACAGCATCAAAAACAACTAGCTATGGATTGGATTCTATTTGTTACCCTTTTAATGTATCATCCACAGATTACATAGAACGTTCCTCAAACATTAATGTATTGTGAAAAGTGACGCTATTTTGAACAAAGAAATGCAAAGTCTCACTTTTTGGAACCAAAGCGTAGACATTTGAAATACAAATCCCAGACAAAGGATACAGGGGGGTGTGCTAAAATGGTTATTGGTAATGCCTGTGGCATCTATCATACCCTAACATACCAGCTTCCATACTAACAAGAAGACTTCTAATAAGGCAGATCATATGAAAGCGAGTGTGTCTCCTTGATCACTCATTGAAACATTGAAGGTCAGAATACAAGATCACAAAAGCTAAATACAGAAAGGTGAGGCGTTCATGTTGATTGCGCAACATTTAATACCACAGAAAAAAAGCCAATTTCTACATTTATGTTTTAAGGTGTGGAGAACGCTTGAAGAAAACCTAATTGACCAAGACAGATTGCTCATTATGTGGGAAGCCGTTTCATAGAAACATTGGGAAACCTTGGACCCAGGAATCTCAATGATGAATGAGTTGCATTATAATCTCATTATAATTCAGACACTCCACCGTTCCATGACTATGCTTTTATGCCCACATCATCTTTCTACTGGTCAGATATTTCAATGTATCTTCACTTCCTCTTTCATTTGTGTAACGTTTCATTACTTGTAATATTTAATTTTAAAATTGGATAACGAGTAACCCTGACCCAGATGTATTGGAGTTCTGCACAACCAAACCATCAATTGCAATTTAAAATGTCAACAGACGTTACATGCTTACAAAGTGCATAAAAGAAACATTTAAAACATACTTTCAATAGTATTGTCATGCTATCAAGAAAACAACAACATGAAAAGAAAACATGATTAACAAAACTTTAAAAAATATATATGTTTTAAAAGCTTCATGGAAAGAGATTAAGTGCCTGATTCGTGGAAGTAGACTGATTGACACTGTGAATTCCGTGCCCCGAATACTGTGCCCCGAATAGTCATTTGTGTGTCCCTGCGCAAATAGGTTAATCTGCGTGCTACGTGTAGTAACAGAATTCACCAAGCAAAACAGCCTTCTGCGGAAGGAGCGGCCTGAACGCCCACGACACGCTCTCACACATAGCAAGTCCAGCCTTGCATACATTGCGCACTCCTCGGCCGTGAAGCAATGCACCCGGAAAAGCAGCATGCAAACCCCCAAAACCAAGGAGGCACCCCGACAACACTGCATAGGGTACCTCGTAACTATTCTCAGCACCCCATCAACATGTGTAACATGTCCCATAAAGGTTGTAATTTCCTTGAAAAGATACGCGTGTATCCCCGTAAACCGTTCCTGCACCCCGCCATACTGCTTACATGCCTAACTTCTATCGGAATCACAACTGCGTGCATGCAGCCCGAAATCCAACATGCAGTGTTACCTCTGTGCGGTGATTCCTATGCGCAAGTGTCTCTAGGCCTGCCTTCGGGTGGCGGTTACATCGAGTGGTTTGCGTGGTAATTTCCCCAATGTGAGGTTGCGGGGTCAGATCCATGAATATGATTTTACCTCAGCAGTTGGGGGCGTGAAATCGCCTTGCACGGGCCGTCCTTCGGAAAGCCCAAAATGTTCCTTGTTCTTCCTCATTCTGCATGTTCCACCCCATTCTCTGGTACATGTGAATCGACAAACAGCATTTCCTATGCGGTTTGGGTGCAAAGTCCCTATCTACAGTGCAGAAAATTCCATGAATCGGGCCCTAAGAATTAAAGTGGCCACATTAACACTGCTAGAGTATTCTGTGTCCAAGCGGCAGCCAATGAAAGGTACAGGCAGGAAAATGAGCATGGCAAAATCTGGGAGCAGTTAAACTACAAATGTTTTGGCTGCAGTCCTTCTTGGGCCCCGAAATATGCAACTTCTCAGCCACAAATATTGGCTGTCCATCACCTCAGCCTAATCGTTAATAGACTAGACTTTAAATATGCCTGACTCTAAACTAGCAATCACAAAATCGAAGTAAAAGTGGGTGTGATGTGATCAAACTCTAACAGGCAGGGAATCAGTCAGGCCACTGAATGTAAGCCATTCTTTAACAGGGCTAAGAGTAAGTGGGTGTCACATCAAGCGGACACTGCTTCCATCAAGCCCAGATAGGGCTAAGATTTGGACAGATGAATAAAAATCCGATGATGGAAATGCTTTGAGATTCTTTCAATGAAGATAACTGGAAGGAACACGATTTAGTGATCTGTGAAATTTGACCATTAATATTAAGTTCAGAATCAAGAAGAAAGCACAAAGATTTAAAACAGGACATCAAGGCCACAGTGATATGTAAAGGAGAGAACGAAATAATCATGGTAGAATAGAAGTACCCAGTAAGGAATTAGAAACCATAGGAGATTCATTTTCATTGGGTTAGGTGTTAGTGAGAGTGCAGATATTCAGACTGCGAAAGCACTGAGACAGTACACTGAACACATATCTGGCATGGATGACACTCTCGGATATACTTTAATTCCTCTACATGCTGATGCGTGGAGAGACGCAGGCTGGCAATATTATGCCCCAGCAGATCCCTGTAAATAGTAAAGAAAAGCAGTAACAGAACAGAGCCCTGCAGCAAATCACATCACCCGGGAAGGTGGCATGATGTGGCAGAGCATGTCTAGACAATATGCATTTCATCTTTCCAATAGGGAGAGAACTACTAAAGTACAGGAGCAGCCAATCTCATGTCTGTCTACAGGATGATAATGAATGCCTTATGGTTAAACATAGGGAGCTGATACATAAAGAACTGCCACCAAAGAGGTCCCCCAATCATTAAAAAAGTGTATGACATCATACAATAACTACAGCTGTCTCAGTGTGACACCAAGGAAGGAAGCACAATTGATAATCCCTAAGGAGACTGTGATAAAGAAAATGTAAGGGAGTGTCCATCAGCTGCACAACCACTCATGGGATTTCACCAAGAAAGGCTGATCTTGTTGGGCTAAAAATGAGAAATTATGAAATGTCAGGAGTTTCTTGTATGTGTAGAATCTACTGTTTTTAATAAATTGAATACATCCCTGAGAAAAAGAAGTGTTTAGAAGTGTAAGCAAGAATTACGTCAGGCATGTATTTAATGATGCTCCAAGGAAAGGATCCTCTGCATAAGATGTAAGCTTTACAGAAATCAAAGCCCGAGAATGGGTGTGTGTAGCCAAAATTCATATATGCCTCAAATAGTGACAACTTGGGGGGCAACTAGATCGAGTCAATAAGCAAATGATGAGTGTTGGAAGCAAACACATTTTGAATACCTCAAAAAAATTCTGAAAAATACAAATTACATGAATGTATTTGATCTATAGACACACAGTGGTCTATCTCTTAAAGGAATAAACCATTTTTGACGTTTATTTCTCCTTGATCTGTTTAATGAGGCACCAATATAACTTGGGGAAAAGTGCCATTTGCTTCAATAAGCGGCCGTTATGTATATCTCTGATCTCATGAATTTGATTGTAACTTAGATTAGATGTGTTTTTATAATTATTCAATGTGGCAGATAACTGATTTTCTGTTGCCTAATTCGCGAGCATACCACAGATTCCATATATGTCTCTAAACAGTAATAGCTTGAATGGAAGCACACATACCAGCTCTCAGAGAAGCAGCCTTATAGAAATCTTGAACCAGTCTGTTTACAGTAGTAGGTTATGTTGTGTTATTATATGTTATGGTATGTAATGTAATGTTACAAGGCTTTTATAGAGCACCAAATAACCATGTAGCAGTATCAGTGCACATGGCTTGTCAGGAGATTGCATGTTCGCATGCTTTGAAACATATCATGTGTTCCATAAAATGCAAAGGGCATCATTATGAGTTGGGTGGTATTCTGATGGTAAATCTGCCGAATTACAACCCAATGGAATTACTGTTAACACCACTTGGTCCAGTGAATTTACTGCCAGTGGTGATGTCAGTGTTCATACTGCTCCATGGAAGATTTTGTCAGAATGACCATGATGGTATTTCCACCGGCAGTCATTTTACTGAATTTGTTGATTTTTTGGTGGAAAGAGGGAGGATATGCCTCCAGCATTATGCTTGAGGGTAATCCCCCACTCCAGGGCCAAACTCGCAGTATGGCAGAGTGGGAAAAGTGGTGGTAATTCCGTTACTGCTGCTTTTTCCCGCACCACCTTTGTCGTAATGAGTAATTTTCCTTATTTTAATATTTGTTTTTGTGTGTTATACAGCTCTAAATTACTGCCTTATATGTGGTTCTTAGTGCACCAAGTAACTGGAGCATATTGAAAAGTTTAGGAATGTAAATTAATAAATCAGTAGTTGTTTAAAAATCATGTATTTTTGAAATACACTGGGCCTCATTACAACTCTGGCGGTAGCTGTGCCGTTAAAAACGGCACGGCTGCCGCTGGAGTTGCATTTTTTCTGGCACCCGCAAAAGGGCAAGAACCGGGTCATGCCAAGCTCGGCGGACCCGGTAATTACCCATTTGCGGGTGGTGGAATCAAGGGCCACTCGATCCCCATTCTGCCCCATAGGGCTGAATGGGGATGGCGACGTCGGATACACCGGCACATGCAGAGTTGTGGCGGTGCATCCCACGTGCTCTGCGTGCGGGTGCCGTTACACCCGCCAGGAAAAACCTGGCGGGTGAAACAGCACCCGTGAGCAGAGCCCGTAGTATGGTGGCCTGGGAACTATGGTACCGGCATGCTAACCGGTACCGTAGTTCCCAGACCGCCATGATTGTAATGAGGCCCACTGTTTAGTAAACCTGCATCAAATAAACAAAGGCTTGGAGCACAACAAGTGCTCTGAGAGGTACCATAAGAAGGACGGGTACCCTTATAACACCCCTTCTGGACTAGCTATCTCGTTGGCCCTGAGGACATTTTCAAACAATAGCACTGAAAGGATACAATGCAATGTTATGCTATGTAAGGTTACATAGCGTTTATTCTTTGCCAAATCAACACTAGTGGTATTACAGTGTGGCTTGTCAGGAGTTTGGCATATTGGGCATATGCCCAGGATATCCAGACTTTAGTCTGTGGAACTAAAGAAGTAGGGAAAAGATAAGAGGCTGGAAAAGCATCTGAAATGCCACAGGCATAAGAGTGTGTGGATCTCGATGGGGAAAATGAGTGATTTGTGAAAGCTTGGATGCAAGTAGATCCATTAAAGTGATGCATGGATTGGTATTGTAGAAATCATGGTATGCTTTAAGCCTGTTTGATGTCAAAAGAATTGTCTATGTGGAGCAGATCAGAGGCGCAATAGGTGCAACATCATATCTGGTGTTTGACTGCATGATGGGCTTGAGGTGTCAGCGCTGGCGACTGACTGATCGGTTAACCAAGTTATTATCTCAGCCAGATATGTAACAGCTACATTGTTAAATGAGTAGTGATCTGGTACCTGCACTGCAATATGGCTAAGATAAAAGATAAACACAAATATGATAAGTAAAAGGGATAGCACAATGAACGTTCAGACAAATCTGAAGAAATTGCAGGATTCTCAAATAAAAACAATATCTTTAAAAATCAAGTTAAGAATATTTCTCTGGTGGTAGGTTGACCACTCCTACAACAAACTTGAACACACTGCATCTATCTCTACAAAATAGGAACCCATTGAAAAAGGAAGGTATTATATATAATACCTATCCCTTGGTACATGACGTCATAACAGCATATTCAGATTACGAATTTATTGTACAAATATATGGATCTTTATTTTAACCAATGTGTTATTTTTACAAAATGCCTCTGGAAAAAGAATCAGACTTCTATTAACTATCATTTCTACATCTACTATTTCACAAAATATTCCATATTTGTCTGACTATTTCCAATCTAAAAAGCAAGAGACTGGTATTACATTCCATTCATTATTGTTAGAAACACACATCAATCTCGTTTTGGACCCATATATTGTGTTTTAGAATTACAAATGACGAACATATTTTTCCCAGATTCCGGCGATGGAAGATGTGAATAAAATCAAAATTATAATATTGACAAAAGGTTTGTGTGTGTATATATATATATATATATATGGCATCTAGTAGTTCTAACTTCAAATATTGAATACATTTTGAGGATATGCCTGTACTATTTCCAAGCGACCTGAGTCTACTTGATTAGACCACCTCTGTTAGTCCTGCAACTGCACATGCACCATCTGCACATAATCATTCTTTTGCAGACCTCATTATTGTATTTGGGTTCTTCTGCTTCTAGAAACAAAAATAGACCATGTTATATATTTAAAAACTCCTGTATCTTTTAACAAGTGTTATGGTCAGCATTGTATTGTTACAACAGTAATAGTTTGGACCATGAAAAGCATGGTGGCCTGCCTTGGCTACCACCCTATGTGATTTACTTTGTTCCTTACTCTTAATCATGCAGTTTGTTTTACCTATATTAAATAATTGCACTTTTTAAACACTGTGTTTCACCTCTGCATCCTAGCTTACTTGCTGAGATATATACCATCATAAAATATTACATTACACTGTGTTCCTTTCTGTTCATTCTCACCTTGGTATTCCAGAGATTTTTGGGTCATTCCTACACCAGAAACTCAAGCAATAGTAGTTTTATTAACATTTGCTATTTAAGGATGTTGTAAAGACGGATATAATGATGTAATCACCAAGGTATCCATTCTTTCTCCCATTTCTATTGTGCTACAGATCAATGAACTTGCTCATGACTCATTGTCAATGTACATTGTAAATGAGGATTTGTTTGGTTTATCCAATTTACAAATTCTAATGCCAGTTCTTTGTTTCCTTCCTGAATAATTAACACATTATCTATACATCATAGCAATGTTTCATCTTTTTGAGTGCCCCACATCATAAATATGTATCTTCTTAAAAGCCTCCATGTATACACTTGCCTTTGTAAGGACCTATGATGGCACCCATTGCTGTAACTCCTATCTGGTGAAATAGCTTGTCATTACTCACCAATCCCACTGCAGTTTCCGCCTCTCTTCTTCCCTCCCAGCCCCTCTGTACTGTACCGGCCTCCCATTTCACATCCAAAACACAGGACATTCCGTCCTCACTTTCTTCTACCCCCTCCCCATTCCACACCTGCTCTCAGGCCGTGTTTGCCACCCTTTGCCTTCCACACACACTTGTCCTTCTCGCCCATAGCACTGGGTGAGGTCTTTAAAGTTGTCCGCTCTATGAAAGTCTCCTCCAAACAAGTGCCCCCCTGCTCTTCCAGAACTATAAAGGACAATATTTCCTCTCTTGCTCATGCCTTAGCTGAATTCTGTTACCACTCCTTTGCCACTGTCTCCTTCCCTCTACCCCTCAAACATTCCCTTGTGCACCCTCTCCTAAAAAGCCATATGTAGACCCTTCCTGCCTGACTAACCATCACCTAGCTCCACAACACCCTTCCTGGGCAAACTTTTGGAGAAGTTCATCATCTCCCAATGTATTCACTGCAATGAATGTGTTGGCTGCTTCCATGATCACCAGTCTGGCTTCAGAGGATCCAGAGGCACGGAAACTGCTCTCCTGAACACCTGTGAAGACCTGATCTCAAATCTTGATTCCAATTCTCCTTCCGTTCTCACTCTCCCTGATCTTTCCTCTTCCTTTAACACAGTCATTCACTTTGGGCCATTTCCTCTCCTCCACCTCCCTCTCTACCTGTCCTATTGGGTGGCTCTTAAACATCTACCTTGCCCCTCTTGCCCATTTGATCTCCTCCTTCTCTCATAGTTTCCAGTGTTACTTTGATGACACACAGATATCCTTCAGGCTTCCCTTCACCCCTTCCTCTTCCTCATCTCTCATTCCTGATTGTCTCACTGCTGTTCAGGCATGGTGCGTGGCTAACAATCTCTGCCTTAAGGCCAATACCAAGATCCTTCTCATTGGGACCCCTGCACCCTGTTTCCCCCAAAGTCTCTGGCACCCTCCTTGGGTCATCTCTCCTCACCATCTTGTGATGCCAAAAACCTTGGTGTCATCTTCGACTCCTTTCTCTCCTTCTCCCCTCACACCATGTACCTTGCCAAGAAGGCCCACTTTCAGCTTCATCTTCTTAGAGGCATTCTCCCCTTCTTGGATACACCATTTGCTGTATAGGCACCTTATACATATTCAATAAACAATTATAACAACAACAAAAATACAATTAAACCGAACAATGTTTTCCATAAGTGCCATTTCTGCACATCCAAAAATACATTTTGTCAATGCTTCTGTAGGTTTATTATTATTTTTTTTAATAAAGTAAATCTCCCACTATTCTTAATGGCTTGTGTTGTATGATTTTGGTACATAATAATTCAATGGCTCTTCCATTGCAATCAATGGGTATTTTATTCTTGCACCTCCATCTCCTCTACTGTTCTAATCCTAGCTCTGCTTTCTTCAATAACTTAATTAATTTTAGGTATATATTATTTAAGGAAATGATCTTCCTACTTTGAAAGTGGTTCTACGATAGACCCTATCCCAGATGAGTTAAGTCATACAGGAGGGGTTTCCATGTTCTTATCAACCTTCAGAATGATGTAAAAGAAACGTGTATGAGTATTATCTGGTTTTATGAGTTCACTTAAACTGGAAACGGAATGGCCTGGACAAGGTGTGAACTAGGGTAACTACAGCGCAGGCGTAACAAGACGCTAGTCAGGAGAGGAACCGTAACCACGGACATGCAACAAAATAAGGAAAGAACCAATGATACACTAGGTACCAATACCCTGTTGTACAACCGGCAACAACCCACAAATGGAACAACCAAGGTTATGGACACTCGTCCATTCAACATCAAAAATTATGCAAATCAATAGAGAATATTGCACTTTCAATATGAAAATCATGTTGAACAAGGCAAATAATTAGCCAAAAATGATATGTTGAAGTAAATTGATCAATATGTTATGGATGTTTTATCAGTGACTTATGTAAAGAATTATATTTTTTGAAAAATGGATCGATAACTATGCTATGAAATACACTATCAGTGCCTTTAAAATGACCAAGGAAGGGCAAAACACACACACGTGCCGGCTAGCGTAGTTTTTTTGGCACCACATTTCCATCAAGCTGTTGCAAAATCGATAAATATGGCACTACTTTTGTAAACACATTGGTTACATAACCAGAAAGTATAACATCTTAATGCATACTTTTGAAGATTTGAATAAACCACAAACTAATAAAAACGAAATAAGTCTAAACAGTTTTTTTAAGAGTGATACACAGATCAAGCAAAATACCAAGCGCACAGGCAAACATAGAACCACAAACTCGCATTCATATATACATACAGTCAATTAAAAACTTTAGTTAATGATCATTTAAGGTAATAACCTATTGCAACAAAACCCCTGAAATTCAGCACATTGGGGATCTCAGGACTGGCTTAATTCAGCACGTTTCCATTGCAAAGCCCAATCGGACATATAGACGAGAAGGGATTCAAAATGCCATAGAAAATATCAATATGGGGGATCAAGTATTATAGGGGAGATAGGAGATAACAATAGGAACATGTTGAGTTAAACTTTCCCTGCATTCGCCAATGTGTTCCATGTAAGGGGTTTTGTTGAGATAAGTTTTTACCTTAAGTGATCATTAACTAAAGATTTTTCATTGAATTTCAAGGGTTTGTTATTCCATAGATTATTTCTGCACCACTTGACATGGTCAGTGGCCATGGCCTTTGGCTGTGTTCACTCTATATTTTATCAAAAACAAAGGCGGTCCTGGGAATCCCTCTGCCGGCCAATAAATCCTGGTTTCAAGAGTCTTACCGAGATTCTTTAGCTTACTATCTCTCTCAGAGACAAGAAATATCCATAACATAAAAGTCTTTGTCCAGCCTTTGGCCATGCCTACTCTATATTTTAAAACAGCTGCAACCCATCATTCAATGACGTTCATTAATCATAGACAGATTTTCACCCATTTTGAAAGTGGTATTGTTATGTATAACAGATTGCAGGGTTTGAGAACTCACAATTCTTTTGGGCAATGCGCAGTGAGATCCAATTATTTGCCAAGAACAAACACTTTGGTTACGCAGTGTGCTACAAGTCCTGCGTTTTATGGACGGTCTCTTGGAGACTGTTGTGATACATCGCACTGTAAGAGGATTCAATTCAACACTACAGCTAAGACAACGCCTAGTCTAGAATACTGAATGAAAACCCTTATTGATATATCCTTATGTCCAGTTCATGCGTTCTGGATGACTACCCCTATATAACACCCCTCTCTTGGAATCCCCCTGACCCCGCTGAGCCAAGAAGTAGTTCTGTTTTGCAAGTTTAAAAGGTTTATTTGATAATTTAAACAATAGATATATAGATCACACTTTATAATAAATTAATAATTGAATATCACACTTAATCTGAGCAGTAATCAATAATGGATAGTCCGGCACTATCACACTTCTTTATAATCAATGATGAGTGGTTATAGGATGAATAAGATAGCAACAATACTTTGATGGTTTCAAATGGATGCAATGTGGAATGAAATGCAGTACAGAAAATAACTTGATAGGATTTCAGCAAAAGACAATGTAATCACTTTCTTGGACAATTCACCCCCCCTTTTATGCAAAGCAAGGAAATGGAAGGAAAGCACACAGTTCTCAGAAATGCAATCAAATGTAATTCAGTTCACCCCAGCAAGCTTAGACTACAGAAGTTTGAAACAAAGGCCCAAAATGCTTTTATATGTGCTGGCAATGAAATGAAAAATATGCTAAAATGCTTTTAATTCCCTCTAGAGGTTCAGGGTGAGTGGTGTCAAGTTAATATTAGTCCAGGCTCACTCTAGCAATGATTCAGGGATGGTTCTTAAGAGGCAAACGAATTTTTAGCAAGGAAACCAAGGAAGCTGCTGTTTTCACACGTGGAGAAATTTGCAAATCGCGGTAAAATTCAGGTGACAGCTTTGCAAATGACAGGTGACAACTTCTAGGAGGAAGTTCTGGTTAGATTAAAATAGCTTGGATTAGATTATTTTAACTAAGAGATTGGTTCTGCACAGTTCTGCTAGGTACTCACAATATATTTAGCAATAGAATGGGCCTCGCCACGGATCTGGTCAGGTTTTCTTCACTCGCCACGGACGGTCTCTGTGCACAGCGTCGGGGTCAGCTCTACTCTGCTGGTCTGGGTCTCTGGTTCTGATCAGGTCTGTGGGTCCGGATACAGCGGTCTCCGGTTCAGCTGGTCTCTCTCTGGATACAACACTGCTCTCTGGCAAATGGCAAGAGTTCTTGCAAAGAATTCAAACAGCTCGCCTGGCTGTGATAATGGCAATGATTTGAGGCCTGCTAAAGAGGGATTTAGCTTGTAGTTGACCTCTCTGCTACAAATTCTGAAGTAAAGTCTTGGTCTCTGAAGGTGGATAGATTGAAGTCTCTATGTTGGCTCTCTGGAGGTTGATGGAGGTAAAGTATGGATTTTCCCGGCAGAGCATCCCGCAGCAGATGGAATAGAATGTCCCTATCTGTCCTGACTGTCTGCTTTTATGTGTTTTGAAAGTGGGTGTGTGTGCAGCATCACTAGCCAGCCCCTCTCTCAACTGCCCATTGGCCCAATTCTCCCCTCTCCCATGATTGGGGAAGGAACTGTGAGTCAGAGTGATGCTGTAGGTTTTATGGGTCAGAGGATCCTCCCTTGGTCAGTTTGCCCACAAAATCTATATTTGATCAAAATGCACACTTCATAGATACACAGTGGTTTGAAATTACATGCATCCATCATGCATTTACTGATGGTAGCCCCTGTTCAAACTCTGCTCTTCCTGGGGGCTTGCATTCAGAAATGGCAATATTTTGTGCTTTTTAGTGGTTTTGCAACATCAGATTTTTCTCCAGATTTGTACACATGTACACGGCCTGTCCATACATACTCCAGTAAATTAACACGTCTCTAGCTTAAACCCAGAGTCTGTAGTATACATAAATAGCAGGGTTTTGCCCCAGAACATCACACAAATTGGAGTTTGGGCTTGAATTGAAGGTACATTTTTTAAATTAAGGCTCTCAAAGTTATACATTTCTGTCATTTGATTACAAAGAGTTATCAGTGTTTCTGTAAAATATATATTTTGCTTTCAATTCAGTTCTCAGAGTGTTGGAGTCCGCCTCCAAGACTTGGGTGGGTCAGTCACATGTGTCTTCTGGCAGGCAGGCCTTTGTTGACAGGAAACAGTCAAAATCAACATATCCTATTCAATTGCAAGAGCCTATTGTGTGGTCTCCAGGAGGCTCCCAGCCAGTCTGCCTTCTATCAATCAAGATGTCATGTGAGATTCTAACTCCTGGTGTGAATCTCTGGAGGTGAGAGGGTTTCCCAGGCTTCAGGCCTCTGGGAACAGCAGGTGGCTAATTTTTAATTAAAATGCAGCCGTTGAAGTCAGCTCAGTCAAATCCCTTTGTCAGCAACTGCACTCAGTTCTCCTGTCAGAGTTTAGACCGCTAGCGCCGCCTTGAGGATTTTGTTTGTACTGCATGCAATTTTGGGATCTTTCTTGGATTAATGCATTCTAAACAGGAATGGTTCTTACATGGTAGTAAATAATCCTTGCTTAACATTGTTTTGATGGGGCTCCTTACAGTAAGATGGTTATGTGGAACCCCACAAAAGGGTTGAATCTTTAAAGTGGTCCAATGAGCCACGATTTCCGCAACTTTTTGACATCAGTAACAGTGGATTTTGTTAACAAAGATCTTTCTTTACACTGGTGGGTGGCAAGTTAGGTAACCATTTTGGTGTGCGCACAAACTGCGTGGTTCTCTTGGATTCTGGCGCACTTGTGGGCTTTTTGGCCATCTTGGATTTTCTAAGCCCACAGCACCAAATGTTGCAGCATGATAGCTCAAACGTGGGTCAGGACACCCAACAAATCCCCCCACATGACTGCCCTTTGAATTTGAGTCGATGGGGAGTCGGGTGCACAAGGGTTTTGACCCACGCACTGGTCTGTCCGCATAATCTTCTTCCAATTCTGCAAATGGCATAGTTCAGCATCTTTTCCTCCATCCGGTACTGATCGATCAGTTCTCCTCGCCGGTCCTGATGGGAATATTGGGCGGTACCCCGGGACCCTCGCGTCTCTGCTCCCGGTCTCCGGATCGTCCTCCTTGGCCAGTCTTGAGGTTTTCTTTCTCCTAGGACGACAAAGGAAGAGCGGCAATACCTATTCATAGACATTTTTCCCCCACCATTGATATAGTGGGGTGGCATATAAATTTATAGTCAAAACATATGGACATGCACATTTCTTTTTGCATTCAAAAACGAAAACACCCACATTGAGAAACTCAGAATTTGATAGGCGATATGTAGGATATTTTAAGTTAGAACTGAATTAATCTGAGACAGTACCCTCTAGGATTCCAGAGTTGTTGCAGAGTGTGCCTGGGATGGCAACACTTCAACTGGTTTATGTGGACCCACTTGTCTTCCCCCTCTGCCAAACCGCCTTTGGGGATGCGGATCTTGTAGGCCACAGGGGAGATTTTGTCTATAATCTCAAAGGGTCCCTTCCATGTAGGCAAACAGTTTCGCTGTTTGGCCTGGTTCCTTTGGAAATTGTATAGATAGACCCGGTCCCCCACCTGATATTCCTTCCTGGAAGTCTTCAGGTCATAGTGGGTCTTCATGCTATCAGCTGATCTTTCTAGATTCCGCTGAGCATAAGCAAAAGCATGTTGAAGGTGTTTCCTTAAATTATCCACATACTCATGAGTTGTGGAGGCATTTATTAGTGTCTGCTCTTGGGTCCTGTAGAGCAAATGCTGAGGAAGCACCATCTTGCACCCAGTCATCAACTCAAATGGTGACATTTTGGTTGCAGATGAAGGGGTAGATCTGATGGCCATTAGGACCAGAGGTAATCGGATATCCCAACTTGGCCCAGAATCTGCCATAAACTTTTTTAGTATGCTCACAATGGTTCGGTTATATCTCTCTACTGCCCCAGAAGAAGCTGGCCGGTAAGCAATATGCAACTTCCTTTTGACCCGCAGTATCTCCCACATCTTTGTCATTATTTCACTGGTGAAGTGGCTACCCCTGTCTGACTCAATCCTTTGAGGTAGACCGAAACGGGAAAAGATGTGGTTAATCATCAGGGCAGCTGCAGTTTCTGCCTTGCAATTTGGGGCTGGGAGACATTCCACCCACTTGGTAAACAAGCATGTCACAGTCAACATGTACTTATTCCCCCTAGCAGAGCGAATCACGGGGCCTACAAAGTCGATTTGTAAATCTGACCATCGCAGTGTCATTCCCCGCTTTTCGAGAGGCGCGGTGTGTGAGGGACGTCGGCTGAAATTGCGCACACACAAGACACCCCTTCAAGTATTGGTCAAGGTCCTGCCCCATGTGTGGCCAGTATGCAACCTCTCTTAAGATTTCCAGTGTTGTGTGAAACCCCCTATGACCGGCGGTGGCCGCATCATGGGCGTGACTTAACTTCAGGCTTCGGGATGAGGTAGGAACCACCCACTGATCGTGGCCAGCTTTGGATTTCCTTACCAGCAAACCGTCTTGGATCCGGAACATTTTTGGACATTTCATCAACACTCTAAGGTCCTCTTTCCCAATGTAATCGGTATCCGTCAGGGGAAAGTTCTCAGGGTCCTCAAGGTGCTGGTAAAATTTACCAATTATTGGATCCCCCTTCTGAGCGGTAATCAAATCAGCATCAGGGGTCTCCTTACTCCATTGTGCAATTGAAAGGTCATTGTGAGCATTTGTCTGGGACCTAGTGATAGCAGTGACCTGGATTTCCCCCAACAGGGACTCAATCTCAATTAGATCCCCTTGGATGGCCCCGGTTTTGGCCAGCTGATCAGCTAAGTCATTTCCAGTTTTGTCTGGTCCCTCTACTTTGGAATGACCCTTGATCTTCTTCCAATAGATGGTCATCTCATTCGAGGTGACCAGATCATCAATGTTTTGGATCAACTTCCCATGTTTCAAGGGTTTGTTATTAGCACATAACATGCCTCTAGTTTTCCAATTAACCAGGTGCTCCACGAACCCGTTCCGTACATAATCCGAATCTGTGATTATGACCAGTTCGTGGAGTTGATGCTGGACAGCAGTGAGGATGGCCTGATGCACAGCCATCAATTCTGCCACCTGACTACTTCGGGGACCAATTTTGTATCCAGCGGAGGGTTCTGGGGACTCATTCACTCATGCATTCCCTAGGCCGGCCACCAGTTCTTTCACCCTGTCGTTGTCAACATGGTAAGAGCATCCATCCACATATACATTGGGCATTCCCTCACACTTGTCTTCTTCAAAGACTTTGTGGGGGGAATTAAGGTATGCCTCCATGTTGTCCTTTATTTTTAGACTTTCGTCCTCGAGACAAGTTTTCTCTGGCACAATCATGCAAGTCAGCCAGACCTTGCGCGAGGGGACTCTTCTTGTTTTGGCCATATCTGACCTCCACAGGAAAGCCTTGCATTGACAGAATCCAGGAAGTAATTCGGGAATTACTCACATTTCCGGCCCGGATTGTATCACTTTGGAGATATTGCAGAGGCTGGTGTGGAGTCTCCACTATGATGTGTTCCCCCTGGATAAACGGGCGGTAATTCTTCAATGCCCACACCGTTGCCAGGAGTGCCTTCTCACAATCGTTGAATTTTTCCTCCACAGAGGATAAAGTTTTGCTCGCATAGGAGATTACTTTATTGACCTTGTCATGCTTTTGGTATAATACTGCCGTCAAGCACGTATTAGAGAACCCCGTCTCCAGGAAGAACTCCTTGTTTCTGACAGGGTAAGCTAGGCAGGGCGCTTGTGAGAGGCTTCTTTTGAGTTGTCTTACTGCCTCGGCTTGTTCTGGACCCCATTCCCACTTGACCCCCCCCTTCAGGAGATGAATCAGGGGTCTGGTGATCTCTGCGTAGCCCTCAATGAACTTTCTGCTGTAATTAGTCAGTCCAAGGAGGCTCCTTAGTTCCCGCAGAGTTGTGGGGTCTTTCAATTTTTGGAGGGCTTCCACTTTCTTTTCCTGGGGACAGAGACCCTGAGGAGTAATCTCATGCCCCAAGAAATTAACACGGGTTCGACACCACTGTGCTTTCTGAAAAGAAAGTTTTGCTCCGGCGGCCCTCAACTGGGTCAGAACATAACGGATCTCCGCTATGTGTTCCTCCACAGATGAACTTTTGATGAGGACATCATCTACATAAGCCAGGTTACCCCTCGCACCCAGGTCGGGCATGGCCTTATGTAGGAAAATGTTAAACTCATTACCAGAGTTAAGGTATCCGAAGGGAGTCCGGGTCCATGTGTACTGCTCGCCACCAAAGGTAAAAGCCAGCTTGTATTGGTCCTCCCTACTGACAGGCACAGTCCAGTATCCATTGGTCAGGTCTATTGCAGTGAATACCTGTGACCCCTGGATCTGGGCCAGCCCTTGGTCAATGTAGGGCAGAGGCCATCGGGAAGCATGGACCCGTTTGTTGAGCTCCCTGAGGTCGGCGCAGAGTCTCCACTGGCCGTTTGGCTTCAATATTCCCAGCACCGGATTATTGAAGGTGCTGTGGACTGGACGGATTATTCCCCGGGACTCAAGGTTCTTAATTATTTCAGTAAGGGACTCCATTGATGCGAGAGGCAAGCGATATTGATTCGCAAACACAGGAGTCATGCCAGGGTCCGTGGGGATTGTTGTTGTGTGGATGTCAGTGCGACCACAGTCATACGAGTCTACCGCAAAGAGATCTTGGAAATCCAAGAAAACTTGTTTCAACTTTTGCTTTTGTTCCAGAGTCACACAGGCATCAGCTAGGTTGACTCTCTCTTCCACCATCTGCCTGAAGCCTGAAAAGACTTCTGGTTTGGCTATTTCAGCGGCCTCCTCCAGCTGGGTGGAGAAGTCCCTGGTCAGAGTGCTGATTTGGACTGGAGGCTTCAGGTGGGAAAGGCAGCCCTCATGGACCTGGAAAATCACCTCATCCCTCCTGAAGTCACAAGTCACATCTTCCTTACCATAAGGGCAAGAAGTGTACACCAGGAGGTTCCCCCCATGCCGGGTAAAAATCCTGTCTTGTGTTGTATTGTCCTCACTTACACCGTCAAAACAGTCCTTGGGGATTGGTCCTAACAGTTCATTACCTAAATCGATGGAAAAATGTCGGTCATCGACCGCCATTCCAATAATGGTGCCTGCAGCTAGAGTAATACTCTTTAAGTCGCTGTTATCCACCTCTATTAGAATGGTGTCATGTTCTATGTTGACTAATGGAGTTGGGTTTACCCCCAACCTTTGCTGTTGGAGAGAAGCATTTAGATGTATGTAAGCATCAGGGTTTTTCAAATGTTGTCCTCTTTTAGCTTTCACTTCCAGGGAGAGTTGTCGGGTCCTTTCTGGGATGGTGACTTCCTCTTTGATCTGAATTTCAACTGCATAAGGTAGCAATTGAGCTGACCTAAATGCTTTTTCTGGATCATCAAAGCCCATGGGATTATCCGCTAATCGGGACCAAGCTTTGAAGTTTATTAGGTCCAAACTAATGGCAAAGCGATTGAGAATGTCACTGCCTAAGTAAAAAGCGGCAGTGACGTCTCGCACGACCCAACAATTGTGGACTATGCTCTTGTTGCCAATGGAGATTTTTAGCATACACCTGCTTGGCAGGAAATGTTTGGAATTAGGTGCTTCCAGGTCCATTTCCCATTTGTCTATCAGTTTGAAGGTGGGAATGGCTGGATCTTTTGGGAGTTGGCGAAACATGGCTTCCCTGATGAAGCTCTTACCATTGTTCACGCACACTCGAGCGAGAACAGAGTCCTTCCCATCATTTAACTGAACAGGGATGAACAACTGCTCTCCAATTTGCTGAATATCAGCCAGGCTCTGAGCTGATTTCACATCTTTCTGGACTATAGGAGTGGGAGTTTCTGATTGTGGATTGGTAAAGAATTTCAGGGTGTTTCCTTCCAGTGTGGAATACCACCTTAAACTGGAAGGAAGGTTGATTTTCAGAAATAGAGAGGACCCCCCATCACCAGTCTGTTGTCCTACTGCTATTACTGTCACGTCTGGAATTTGGTTGTTCTGGAAGTGAAATTCTACTTGGTCAGATTTTTGTTCAACCATGTGGCAGGTGCCGTTTAAACTAACATGGTTGACACTCTGTTTTAATTTTATTGGTCGGCTAGTCTGGGTCCAGAGGACCTTGTTTACGCAATCTATTAGGGGTGACAACCTTCTCAGGAGGTCATTCCCTAGTAAACAAGGGGTGCCCTCTGGAGTCACAACTATGACCGGGTGTTTCAACTTGTGTCGCCCAATTTTAATGTCCAAGTCTGCCGTCCCCTCGACGGGAATTTCCTTCCCGTCAAAGTTCTGGAGTTGTCCAGGAAGTGAGGTGAGAGGAATTTGGTAATTCCCTCCCCTTCCTGCATTCAGTTCATCAAAGGCCCTTCTGGACAGAAGGGTAGCTTGAGATCCCGTGTCCACCAGCGCTGAAATCGTACCCTGCCCCTGTACTTGTATCGGGGCATAATATCTTCCCTCCTTCTCCTCAAGGGGGCACAGATAATGCACATTTTTGGACAACTGGTGGGCTAACTTTCTAGTTTTGGACATTGCAAGAGAAGAAATTTGGGCAGAATTCTGTGAAGAGCCTTGGGAATCTGAAAGAAAAAGTTGGCAACTGGAGATCAGAGCCCTCGTGGGTTCCCCTGGTTCCGGTTCTGGGCCGCCCCCCCCCTTTTTGGAGGCAGTCATCAGGATGGGTTTGAACCAGGGGATTTTTTTGCTGTTGGTTCTGGGATGAGATGGTGGGCGGCGGTAGCTCAGTCTCCACATCTCCCAAGTCTGGATTTGCATCCCTAGGGACCCATTTTTCTTTGGGAGGAGTTCCCCCCTCTCTGAAGGAGAAGATCCTTTTCCCAGGATCCTCTGAGGATCCCTCTCCCTCAAATTGGAAGATCTGTACCTCCTCCTCAAACTGAGTCTGTTTGGCGCTCTAACTGGGAAACCCGCTCAGGCTGATACGGGGCTCTATTTTCTCCCCTGGGCTGATCCCGGGAAGGGTAGCTATCCCTTCTCTGGTAGTACCCCTGGTTGGCAAGATTTTGGTACCCCTCCACCCTTGGCCTCCCCTCTCCCGGATTAGGTTGTCTGGGCTCAGGGAATTGGGGAAAGAAGGATGGATGATTTTGGGGTTGGAAATTGGGTGGATACCTGGGGAAAAAGTTCTGCCCAGGATTCGGAGAATTTCTGCCCTCCGGTGGGAAGTTAGGAGGAAAGTTCCCTGGGTTAGGTTCTTGGCTGGATCTCCCCCCTTGGGCTGGAGGAGTCCACACATAACCCAGGATGGGTCGATTTCCCTTGTAACGGGGACTTACATAATCAGGAGAGCGAGGGACCCCATTTGTGGGGCTGCCTCCTTGGCTCCCTGTCTGTGACTGGCCCGAGGATCTTCTGGGCCTAGCATTATTAGGTGCAGGTAGGTTTTTAGGCCCCCCCATCTCCAAATCCAAAACGGGGGTGACCTTTACCTCTGCCACCTTGGCAGCAGCAGGGGTGCTGTTGGTTTTGGGATTTTTCTGGGTATTGCTTTTATTTTCTATGGGCTTCTGCACCTCATAGATCCGGGTAGCCTGTTCGATGACCCAGTCTAAAGATCTTTTCTCATGAAAATCTCTCACGAGCTGGGTCATTATATATTTGGGCAAGGCATGGATAAATGTATTGACAAATTCTCTGCTGTCTGTGCGCACCCTTCTGGTGGTCTGCGCAAAGGCACGTTTCAGTTCTTGCACAAACTCTTGTGGGGCCTGATCCTCCCCATACTGCAAATTGTAGGCTGCCTTGCGAGCCTCTTGGGGATTTCTGTGAACAGAAAAATGTTTTAATATGGCCACCCTATAGGTGGACCACCTGGAATGATTTTGGTCCTCCAGCCCTGCAAAGAAACTGGAGTATTCCGGGGAGAAGGTCCACTTTACATATTGAATACAGCTTTGTCTGTCCTTCAAATGGAAAGTCTCCATCATTTGCTCAAACAACTCTAAGTGCTCCCAAACAGAATACTTGGCGTTCTTATGATAAGGCGTGATGATGCTCCTGATTGCCTTAATCTGCTTTAAGGGGTCCTTAAGCAAGGCCCTTTTGTCTTATTGGCCCTTTTGGTCCGGGTAACCCTGGTCCATTCATCTTTTGACTCAGAGGCACTGCTCCCAGAGGTTCCCGTCTGTTCTTCCAGGTTTTCCCGGATTCTGCGAGCCTGGGAATGGCTGGCAGAATGTGGGGACCTGGTCTCCTGTGTCCTGTACCGCTCAGAAGAGTCTTCAGATCCCTCCTTGCTGCCAGGATTTGATGGGTACCCCCCCAGTGACCTAACTGGGCAGAGGTTTTCCTCTCCTGGGGTTCCCCATTAAATTGCACTGTGCTTGGGTGCCCATACCCGGATGCCCGCCCCTCCATTCCTGGGTGGTACTGGCCTATGAACCCCATGCTTCTGGCTGGATAGTAATCTGCCATCCCTAAGGCCTCTGGTACTAGGGCTCCTGGGGTTATGCTCAGGAGTTTCTCTTTCCCAGCGAACCTCATCTCTATCCGCCCCTGCTCCCTGTTGCAATGCAAGAGCCTGCGCCTTCAGTTCCTCAGTTAAGGCCTTACTAGACTCTATCAGTCTCTCCTGCATCGCTACCTGTTGTTGGAGTCTATCATTGTGCTGGCAGAGAGCCTCATTCTCTCTCTGTGCCTCCTGATTGGTCCTGAAGCACTGGGCCAGTTTTTGCTGCAGGAGGGTTACCTCCTGAGCTGTGTCCCTATTGGCCTGCTCCTTTCTTGCCAGAGCATCCTCCACCTTCCTGGTGTGCTCTAACAAGTTCTGGTGTTCTTTTTGGAGGTCACCCAGTCCCTGGAGGGCCAGGTGATTTTCTTCCATTTTCCTTTTTAAGTGGCAGACTTCCTGGCCTAAGGTATCCCTTTCCTGACTAAGAGCCTGCATCTGTGCCGCCAGGTCGTCCCTTTGCCTTTGGAAGGCACCAGTTTTCTGGCGCTCCTGGTCAAACTCTGCCTGGGTATCCAGGTCTTTCAAAATCAGTTTATTGCTCTCTGCCTTCTCCCTATCTAGGTGGCTTTGCAGGGTGACTACCTGCTCAGCACATGCCCTATTGAAGTCTAACTGTTGCTCCAGCTTTTTCTGGCTCTGCAGTAGGGAGTCCAAACCTTCTTGGTACTCCTTCTGCAAGGCCAGAAATCTGGTATCCTGGTCAGCCTTTTCCTGTTGCAGAATGTCCATATCCTTCTTTATTTTAATGATGTGCTGTCTACTCTCATTTTCTGACTCCTGGCTCCCCTGCAGCCTCTGCTCAGAAGAGTCCAGATCAGATTGGGCCTTCTGTAATGCCAGCAGTTGCCTACTCGCCAGATCTTGGCCTTCAGCACATTTGTCCTGCATGGCTCCCATATGTAAATATAAATATGCCGCTACCCTGGCAATCTTGTTGTGCTCATCCTTGGCCTTAGAGGACATATATAGTTCACTCAGGGCCACATGTAAGGGACCCTGGTCTCTCCATTTATCTGACCCTGTTACCGTGATCTGGGGTGCGATTGCTTGCAATCAGACCGTCTGGTCCTGATGAGTCCACTCACCTCTCACAAATACCTTATGAAGAAGTGCTCTCTGGCTATTTTCATATCTACCAAGGTCGTCATTCTGGAATTTGAGTTCCTTCCTGACTTACAGAAGTTTGTATTTTATTTTTGCAAAACAGACCTTTTCCTTAGAGCGTTCCTTTGAGGAGTGCTTTACAGCATAACACAGCGTGGTGATCCGACCGGATATGTGTATCTGGTCAGCTGGCACACTGTATTAATCTGCACAAGTGATAGATCTAATCCGGAATCCCCGGCTACGAGCCCCCAATTTGTAAGAGGATTCAATTCAACACTACAGCTAAGTCAACGCCTAGTCTAGAATACTGAATGAAAACCCTTATTGATATATCCTTATGTCCAGTTCATGCGTTCTGGATGACTACCCCTATATAACACCCCTCTCTTGGAATCCCCCTGACCCCGCTGAGCCAAGAAGTAGTTCTGTTTTGCAAGTTTAAAAGGTTTATTTGATAATTTAAACAATAGATATATAGATCACACTTTATAATAAATTAATAATTGAATATCACACTTAATCTGAGCAGTAATCAATAATGGATAGTCCGGCACTAGCACACTTCTTTATAATCAATGATGAGTGGTTATAGGATGGATAAGATAGCAACAATACTTTTATGGTTTCAAATGGATGCAATGTGGAATGAAATGCAGTACAGAAAATAACTTGATAGGATTTCAGCAAAAGACAACGTAATCACGTTCTTGGACAATTCACCCCCCCTTTTATGCAATGCAAGGAAATGGAAGGAAAGCACACAGTTCTCAGAAATGCAATCAAATGTAATTCAGTTCACCCCAGCAAGCTTAGACTACAGAAGTTTGAAACAAAGGCCCAAAATGCTTTTATATGTGCTGGCAATGAAGTGAAAAATATGCTAAAATGCTTTTAATTCCCTCTAGAGGTTCAGGGTGAGTGGTGTCAAGTTAATATTAGTCCAGGCTCACTCTAGCAATGATTCAGAGATGGTTCTTAAGAGGCAAACAAATTTTTAGCAAGGAAAGCAAGGAAGCTGCTGTTTTCACACGTGGAGAAATTTGCAAATCGCGGTAAAATTCGCGAGTGCGTTTTTCGCGATTGCGGCAGAAGTATAGGGGGTAATGCGGTTCTAAGTTCGTTGAAAAGCCAAGCTTCTAAGCTTTCAGAGGAAAGTTGAACCAAGTTCCTAGCACAAACGGTTACGGAGTTATGAACGATTTTGTGAAGGTTGTTTTTCGGATTTGAAAAACTTGCAGCTAAAAAATGACAGGTGACAGCTTTGCAAATGACAGGTGACAACTTCTAGGAGGCAGTTCTGGTTAGATTAAAATAGCTTGGATTAGATTATTTTAACTAAGAGATTGGTCCTGCACAGTTCTGCTTGGTACTCACAATATATTTAGAAATAGAATGGGCCTCGCCACGGATCTGGTCAGGTTTTCTTCACTCGCCACGGACGGTCTCTGCGCACAGCATCGGGGTCAGCTCTACTCTGCTGGTCTGGTCTGGGTCTCTGGTTCTGATCAGGTCTGTGGGTCCGGATACAGCGGTCTCCGGTTCAGCTGGTCTCTCTCTGGATACAAC
Source organism: Ambystoma mexicanum (assembly GCF_040938575.1). Classification (NCBI taxonomy): domain Eukaryota; kingdom Metazoa; phylum Chordata; class Amphibia; order Caudata; family Ambystomatidae; genus Ambystoma; species Ambystoma mexicanum. Next base: position 456,613,431 of record NC_090941.1, on the reverse strand, counting down.
ACTGCTCTCTGGCAAATGGCAAGAGTTCTTGCAAAGAATTCAAACAGCTCGCCTGGCTGTGATAATGGCAATGATTTGAGGCCTGCTAAAGAGGGATTTAGCTTGTAGGTGACCTCTCTGCTACAAATTCTGAAGTAAAGTCTTGGTCTCTGAATCTGGATAGATTGAAGTCTCTATGTTGGCTCTCTGGAGGTTGATGGAGGTAAAGTATGGATTTTCCCGGCAGAGCGTCCCGCAGCAGATGGAATAGAATGTCCCTATCTGTCCTGACTGTCTGCTTTTATGCGTTTTGAAAGTGGGTGTTTGTGCAGCATCACTAGTCAGCCCCTCTCTCAACTGCCCATTGGCCCAATTCTCCCCTCTCCCATGATTGGGGAAGGAACTGTGAGTCAGAGTGATGCTGTAGGTTTTATGGGTCAGAGGATCCTCCCCTGGTCAGTTTGCCCACAAAATCTATATTTGATCAAAATGCACACTTCATAGATACACAGTGGTTTGAAATTACATGCATCCATCATGCATTTACTGATGGCAGCCCCTGTTCAAACTCTGCTCTTCCTGGGGGCTTGCATTCAGAAATGGCAATATTTTGTGCTTTTTAGTGGTTTTGCAACATCAGATTTTTCTCCAGATTTGTACACATGTACACGGCCTGTCCATACATACTCCAGTAAATTAACATGTCTCTAGCTTAAACACAGAGTCTGTAGTATACATAAATAGAAGGTTTTGCCCCAGACCATCACACAAATTGGAGTTTGGGCTTGAATTGAAGGTACATTTTTTAAATTAAGGCTCTCAAAGTTATACATTACTGTCATTTGATTACAAAGAGTTATCAGTGTTTCTGTAAAATATATATTTTGCTTTCAATTCAGTTCTCAGAGTGTTGGAGTCCGCCTCCAAGACTTGGGTGGGTCAGTCACATGTGTCTTCTGGCAGGCAGGCCTTTGTTGACAGGAAACAGTCAAAATCAACATATCCTATTCAATTGCAAGAGCCTATTGTGTGGTCTCCAGGAGGCTCCCAGCCAGTCTGCCTTCTATCAATCAAGAGGTCATGTGAGATTCTAACTCCTGGTGTGAATCTCTGGAGGTGAGAGGGTTTCCCAGGCTTCAGGCCTCTGGGAACAGCAGGTGGCTAATTTTTAAATAAAATGCAGCCTTTGAAGTCAGCTGAGTCAAATCCCTTTGTCAGAAACTGCACTCAGTTCTCCTGTCAGAGTTTAGACCGCTAGCGCCGCCTTGAGGATTTTGTTGGTACTGCATACAATTTTGGGATCTTTCTTGGATTAATGCATTCTAAACAGGAATGGTTCTTACATGGTAGTAAATAATCCTTGCTTAACATTGTTTTGATGGGGCTCCTTACAGTAAGATGGTTATGTGGAACCCCACAAAAGGGTTGAATCTTTAAAGTGGTCCAATGAGCCACGATTTCCGCAACTTTTTGACATCAGTAACAGTGGATTTTGTTAACAAAGATCTTTCTTTACACTGGTGGGTGGCAAGTTAGGTAACCATTTTGGTGTGCGCACAAACTGCGTGGTTCTCTTGGATTCTGGCGCACTTGTGGGCTTTTTGGCCATCTTGGATTTTCTAAGCCCACAGCACCAAATGTTGCAGCATGATAGCTCAAACGTGGGTCAGGACACCTAACAGCACAACCCGAACTAACTGCATTTGAGCAGCATGGAAAAGGGAAAGAAAATAACGGCTGCAAGAAAACCTTTGACCAGGTACTTTAGCCCCCATAGCGAAAATCAAAAGTTGAAACCCATGAATGTATGCAGAGTAGGTGAAAATATTTCTTAAAGTAAAATATACAAATATAGTTCAATTGACCTTCCCCTTAGAAGACAGTGTGCAAGACAAAATAGCATTGGACTTTAAAAAAAAAGTAATGAACACCAGATAAATAACCTGAAAGAGGAACTGTTCCAATAAATATGCTGCCAACGTATGAAAGGTGCTCACCTTTTAAACTAAGATAGCTGTAGTGAAATATTCCCAGGAAAATAAAATCCAAAAATGGAACAAGTTTGAGTGGTCTTGTGGGTAAGCATATGCACTGAGGAAATGACAACCTGAGTAAAGTCCTGGTAGCCAAATACTTGAGCAAGCTTGAAAACATGAACAGCTAAAAAAGGGGTTGGTGTTCGCCCTCTCATGGTCTTTTAGTGCAATACTTTCAAGGACTGATGGTAGCACGGTTTTAAAAAAAAAATGCAGAATCTGTGTGTTTTCTTAAACGTAGGAAAACACACTGCATCCGGGACTGAGGACTGTCTCCCACCCATGCAGTAACCGGGACAGACCCTGTGTAGCTTTAAAGCAAGGAATGGGTCAGCCCCCTCCGCTCCTATGGTTGTTTCTTTTGTGTCAGGGAGATAGGAGTCCACCTAATCCAATATGGTATCCTTGAAACCAAGGGAAGCGAGTGTTCGGAAGAGGGAGGGCTGTTCCGCGGTTTCCAAAGCTGCAGAGAGTGATGCACATGTTGGTCAATGCTCCCTTAAGAGTCTGTTTATCCCTAAAAGTCTGTATGAATGTACAAATATTTAATTTCCAATGCTATTCTTTTTTCTACTCTGTGACTGCGTGGCAGCAAACAGAGTCGCCCTATATCATATATTTGAAGCCCGAACTGTAGGACCACCGTCCAGGTGCCGCAGAAGGAAAAATATGTGTGCTGCACTTTAGCCAGTGAAGATCCAGATGTCATGGATATGGTATTGGTTTATTAATTTCTCTGGAGGATAGCTCGGGGGCAACGTGCTCGCCTTGGAAGCAAGACAACACGAAGCACCACAGGTTCAATCCCCGGGTCCACGCTTAGAAACCTCTGGGTATTAAGCGCGTTATAAATGACCTATCATATCAAGAGGTCAAAACAATGTGTCTTAATGGTCACCTCTTTGCTGTGATGGGCTTTTGCAAAAATACTTCATGCGACTGCTATCCAGTTCGGCTGCCCCACTTTACAGCAAGACTAGTGGACCTTTCTGGCAGCTCTGTGTGTAGGGCCTTTGCCTTTGAGCTCCTACACACTAAGCGTGCTGGGCAAGATTAATGCAGTATTCATTTCCCATCCCCCTTTTACGACTCCCTGCTGCTGTGCTGTCTCCAGGTAGAGCTCACAAAAAGTATTTATCCCCCCATCTTCCTTTAATTGCACTGCGTCTCAAATGTATTGCGGAGATACGACTGCTTAGAATATTATACGTGTATGAATGTGTAATGTCACTAGCAAGAAATGAACATTTTGAAAAATCAAATAATGCATTTCATTTTATCGGGTTGTTTTCAAAACATCGCCTCTCCATATTCAGGGTGCTTCTGGTCCCAGCCCCCCTCCAGTTATTATTTCTTTGTCCTCGTGTGTTTATCCTGAGCCGCCTTTTCTCGGGTATCGACTGAGAGGTACGTGGGTTAAATATCTCAATCCTTTTAGTCCTGTGGTTCCTTGTTTAGCCCTTTCGCAGCCTGCCACCTCCTCCTAGCAGATGGCTTCCGTGCTCTCTCACCGTCACTCGTCCCTCGCTTCCCGCCAGGAGTGATGAGCGATGCGTATTCATCCCCGGATGGGCCATCGCTTCGCTGGAGGTGATGATATTGTCCCACTGCCCTCCCAGGCGAGGTTTTCAATATGCGCCATTATCCCTTCAGAGAACGCTGAGGCGTTTCTTCCCCCAGTGCCTTTGAACCAGGAAAATAAAGGAACAGCGTGTCATCGGTGAAGGCATCACGCGGCTGCTCATTGGAAAACAGTGGCCGGGAGCATGTCCAGACCACCAGGACAGGATCCAGGTGTGCATGTTTCGGCGTGTTTAGCCAGGGACGTATTAGGCATCAAAAGCACGGATGCGTCGTGTTCGCGGACTTACACGAATAGTAGGAATGTGGGAGGCATAAAGGAATTGGTATTGCAGATTAGGGTCTCAAATAAACAAAGCTACCACATCAGTAAGCTTTGCCTTTCACCCCATCTCCAGTATGTGCCCTCACACCTGTCATGAGGCAAAGAGGCACTGACATACAACGTTCAGGGACAGGGAGCAGGCATGAACATCTTCAAAACATTTTCCAGTATGCGTTTGGGCAAACTGTGAGAGGAAGTGTAGCAGACGTGCGCAGGGTGAAACACAACCAAACTTGCTTTGAAAGCTTTATGGGTTCAAAGACTCGTTAGAGGTTATCCAGTGCATACAGTTTATCAACGTATTATTAAGCAACTTTCGATTCATTCTATGATGAGCACAGTTATTTTTATAATCAGCAAAAACTATTTTTTGTTGAAGGGACTTCGTATTTATGTTGAACTAATAATTACCTACGAAATTAAGTAAAAAGGTGTCATGGTTAGAGCACGCATAAAATACAGGCCAATTATTGCTTCTATAAACCACCGTAATTGCACTACCGCTTTAGTGTATTAACCATAACTCGGCCATCTCCTTGTACTGTGCATAACATCTTGCTGTATCGTAATGATCAGTGCTTTAAGTAAGTGGAGTAAAAATGGAGAGGGAGGGCTCGTTTGGGGGCGTGCCCTGAAAAGTGCTCAAAGCATAGTAAGGTATATAAACAAATATATAACTGTATGTAAGCATTTATATATTTCTATTCGTACCTTACTATGGTTTGTGTACTTTTCAAGCCATCTTTATAAACATAGAAATCCCTAAAATGTGACTATGTTGATAAAAGATGGCTTGAAAAGTACACAATTCCAGCCATCTTTTATAAAGCTTTGAGGACGGACAAAACCTGAGGCATCTTCGTCCATCAACAAAGTTTTTTAAAAGATTCCTTGAATTGTGTACTTTTCAAGCCATCCTTTATAAACATAGAAACTTTTCAAGCCATCTTTTTTAAACATAGAAATATTCTATGTTTATAAAAGATAGCTTGAAAAGTACACAATTCAAGGCATCGTTTATAAAGCTTTGCCAACGGACAAAGACGCCTCAGGCTCGGTGATCTGTGCTCTGCTGTGCAGAGCATATTAGACCACGGGGCCCAGACGTCTTTGACCCTCGGCTAACCTGGGGGCTCCATGATGTAACAATCACAGAGCCCCCAGATTCACGGATGGTCAGTCACCTGGGGAGGGGATGGGGAAACAAAGGGACCATAACTTCTTTTCGTGCCCCTCACGTGATGGGTCACAAAAGGAAGTTACAGTGACTGACAGAAGTGCCAGTTAGCCACAGCATTGCTCAGGGCTGTCAGAAGATGTGGTGAGGCCCGGGGCAAAACATTTGGTGAGGCCCCCTTACAATATTTTGCACTCGGCCAGCGACGGCACCTCCACAAACAGGAGACTCGAGAAATCTCCCCTTGAGTTTGTGTGCAGGATCCCAAATATGGTTTATTAATACAACTCCAAATCAACTACAGCAAAGTTAGATTTCTCTACTGAAGAAAGGTTTATTCCAGACTAACTTTTTTATCATATGCAAAAATGTATATAGGATGGCATGAGCTCTCCAGTGCACCGCCTCCAACTCTCTGAGGGTCAGTCACTTTTCCAAGCAAAGGGTAGAGCGCAGATCTCTTTCTTCGACTGGACCCTCCTTCTGGAAACAGCCTCCCTGCTGCTCTGAAACTTGAGCAGAATCATCTCCGGTTCCGGAAGCAACTCAAGACCTGTCTCTTTGCTTCTGCCTTCTCTCTTCCTCTCCCTTGCTAATCACCTGCCTGATCCATGCACTGGTCACCTGGTCAAGCTCTGAATTCTGGCCCGGGGACCTGCATGTCCTGTTGCAATCACGAACTGCCTCTTGACTCCCCTGCACTTGTAGTCTGTATCTGTAACCCTAGAGTTCCCTCTCTTGCACTTATTCTCCACCCAATGGCTGCACTTATGAGTACCCACACTTGCCACCCATTGGCTACACTCTTGTTTCTCCTTAGTTCCTGTACTTCTGCATTTTATCCCACACTCAGCACTTCTCCCCTCCCCCCTTCCCTGCTCTTGTGCAATCTGAATTACACAAGGCCTAGTAAGATCTGTTTTTTGTACTACTCTTTTGTTTCCCCCTTCTTGCCTTGTTGCGCCTAGAAACACTTGTGTACAGGCACGTTATAAATGCCATATCATATCATTAAGGAGCACCATGCACCTGTGTGCACATCAAAACACACATCATACACAGTGACAAATGATATACAGTGGAGGCTGGTACATTTCTGAACTTAAGGGGCTTAAATGTTTGTGCCAATTAGGCAGAATCGACAGAGCACAGTGAGGGAGCCCAAACCAAAGAAGGGTTGCTTGAGGGGGGTTCTCACGCCCAAGCACATGTTTGAAACATTAGATTAAAATTATGCCTTTTACAGCACTTTCTTAGTAAAATTGGGTAGAAATCCATACAGTTTGCAATTGGTTTTGTATGGAAGCACATGGAAAATCCCACTAGTTGCAAATCACAAACAGTGCATAGGAACATTTTCCAATACATTTCATGCCGCCTTTCCAGGCGAGATATGCTAGTATACATATATATTCATGCTGGTTGTTCTAATTATGTCCATGCAGGCTACATCAATATATGCCATTATTACCATGTACAGACTCACAGCCAGTAAAAATGCCATGCCACAGAAAGTATATCCAGGCTGATTGTGTACCATAAGTGTAATTACTGGCTAGATTGGCCTACATTCAGTGTGTGCCAATTTAGCCAAGCAGTATGTTTGCTTTAACCTTGATGCGTAGTCCTGTGCATCAAGGGTAAACCAAAATGAGCACTGGCAATACTAACAGTTTGGGCATTCGTGTAGGCATGGGAAAGTCACTTCTGTATTGGTATTAGCTGCCCATTGATAGTGCCGGTGCAAAATGGTTTGAGTACCTGAGCAACTAATAGCAGTGTCTGGCAAATGCCTAATACTTATACACAAGCCAAAACTGTTGGCTTTGCCAATGCTTGTTTTAAACAGAACTCAAGCGAAAGACACGCAGGGTGTTTTTAAATCGAGTGCCCAAAGGCAGACCTGATTAGGACATTTATTTATTTATTTATTTATTTACTTGTGTACAATCAAAGGAAAAATTGATTTTTACAAGAAGTTGATGAATACAGTAGGTGTAAATCAAAAAGAAAATCAAAAGAAGAGTTCGCCAATGTAAAGCTCAGCGACTAAACTTCACAGAAGTTTTCAGAGTTGCACCGGCAGATCACTAGCTAAGCCACCGATTTTAATGAAGGCTGCTTCCAATATTTTGGCCGTGGCTACCGCCCATCGAGGCTTCTCGCCAGATATTAAACGGCACCACCACGTGTGCTCCTCGATCAAGACCGAGTCAAGCCAAAGCGGAGTCAAAAATGGAGCGCGAATGTCGTTCAAAGCCGGGCAGTTTAAGAGCAGGTGGCGGATGTTCTCCACCGAGCCAGGGTCTTCACACAATCTGCATGTAATTGAACTGGCCTGTAGTCTTCTTCCTAAGATTTCACGGGTGTGGAGCAGATTTAAGCGAGCCCTCAAGAAAGTTGAGCGCAGTTTTTTATCTGGAAATCGCAGACAGTACATCATGGGACGATTCAATTTGTTATAGGTTGGAGGTAAATGGTTTAAGCACTTGGTGGAAGCTGCTTTGTCCATGGTGGTGATCCAGTCCTCCAATTTTAGTTTTTCACTTACTCTTTGCGGGTTCGTTATTAAGTCATTGAGTGAGCATTGCAGGGCTTCCAGTTTGGTTTTTTGCAGAGAAACCCACTTTTGGACCGACTTAGTAGTGGTTGATTCAAGTTCCTGCCCAATTATTTTGAAGATCGGCAGGCTGTCTTTAATTAGGGTTTTCCTGAATAGGGCAAGCGCAGCCCCGCTGACGGTGGCGTTTAGAGACAAAAGGCCCAACTCTCGTCTGATCGCTTCTATGGGAATCGCATTTGGCAGACCTAAAAGGGACTTCCATATGTAGGCCTCTAGTTTCCGCCATAGTTCGCAAGGTACAGTGAACATGGCGTCCATGCCATAGGTCAAAGCGGGCACCATTTTGCCCTTATAGAAATTGATGGCCGGCATTAGTGAAAATTTGCCAAATTTCCTGTCAAGTGCTCGTAATTGGGAGGTCAGTTGTTTTGTTTTGGTCCAGAGATGTTGCTGCATTTTGATTTCGTATGCTGACCCGTCTAAGAGCACACCTAGATATTTAAATTGCTGGACCACTTCAATTCTGGTTTCACACACTGACCAGGACCAAGTGGTTTTCGGCTGGTGGCGTGAAGAGGACATGATCATAATTTTGGTTTTGGTCTGATTTATTTGAAGATTGTTGGTGGTCATATAGTTTGCCAAATTGTCCAGCTGCCTTTGGAGGCCGATCGGAGTTTGATCAAACAGGATCATATCATCGGCGTATAGAAGGCGGGACAGGGGAAGATTGCCAAACTTCGGGGGGAAACATCGAACCAGCACTTCCGAATCTTTGTAATCCCCCAAAAAGGCCACGAAAAGTGCCGGGGCCAGAGGACAGCCTTGTTTAACACCTCTATACACCTGAATATTTCTGGACAAGGCCCCCTGTTTGTTTAGACGAACGTTGAGGGAGGTGTTGGTATGCAAGGCTATTATAGGGTGTAATATCGCCGGAGGACACTTCCAGGTTTCCAGCTTTCTCCATAGTCTATGTCGATCCACTTTGTCGAACGCCTGAGAAAGGTCGATAAAAGCCACATACACCGCAGGGGCTCCTTGCTTTATTTTGGCTTTTAGAATTGTAAGTATGAAGATGTTCAATGTGGTACTACCATTTTTCTTAAAGCCTAGTTGGTAGGGATCACTGCAGGGAGCTACTTTCTCCCAACGGTGGAAGTGGTCTAAAAGGAGAGTGGCAAATAATTTTCCCATTATGTCCAGTAAGGCAATCGGTCGATAGTTTTCCGGTGCTTCTCTGCTTCCACGTTTGAAGATAGGTATGATGGTTGCTTTACACCATGATGATGGGATCTGTCTGGTAGATCTGCAGTGGTCAAACAGAATGCACATAAAGGCAGCCCATTCCACATGGTGCTTTTTTAGATCTATGTTGGACAGGCCGTCTGGGCCTGGGGCTCTGGATGATTTTAACTTTTGGATGGCTGTACTTATGCCTGATATTGGAGAAAGGTCGATCCAGGGTGCTCCGGTGGTGTCAAACGGCGGGATCATATCCTGGGTTGGACTGGCAAATAGATCAGTGAAAAACGAGACCCAAACTTGTTCCGGAACAGAGTTGCTCATGTTGTAGGTTGTGGATCCTTGCGAAGCATTTACCAAGTCCCAAAAGTCTGCCGTTTTTTTTGCATTTAGGACTTTCATCATTGATTCAGCGTCCTGTTGGTATAAAACGGCGCGACGTGCCCTAATCCATGATTTGTAGGCTTTTTTTTCAATTCTCCAGCGATCCCATGCCTCTACAGTATTGGTGGCCTTTGCATGTCTTCTGAGAGTTCTCAAGCCGTTTTTCCTCCCCGCAGTTTCCATGTCATACTGGTGGATGCCAGATTTGGGGATAGCTAGGCCCGCTGCCGGATGATGCCTGTACTTTAGGAGCATGGGAAGGTAGTCCCGCCTGGCCGATGGCATGGAAGGTTGATCAGTCCCAAATTCAGCCACGTATTGATCGGTAATAGCTCTAATATTGGCCAGACTCAGTCGCAGGCGTGATTGTTGGGGATTTGTTTCTACCGATGGTGAATAATAGGTTGAATTCCTCGCTGAAGAGCTCCAAGAAGTGGTAAGCATGTTATGATCGCTGGCGGCCGTTTTAACCACCTTGAAATCTTGAATTGCAGCACACAGGGCTTGTGACGCAAAAATGTAGTCCAAAGTGGCTGTCGACCGGCCCCTCTCCCAGGTCGGGATATGGGTCTGCCCTTCACGGATCCAGGCAACGTTGTGTAGGTTCCGGGATGCCATGAGGGTCATCCATGCTTGTCCTCTATGCTCTGCTTCTGTTGCCTCAGTTGATCTTTTAGGGACTGTCTTCTGCTGGCTGCACTTCGCGTTAAGATCACCGCATACTAGTATGAAGGGAGTATTCCATTCAATAAGGATCTCATCAATGACCTCCGCCATAGTGTGGCAGAAGAGTTGCGTTGTGGTTCTTTGCGGGTTCCAGTATGTAGTGATCAAAGCGAGTGGTGGAGATGAGAGCTTCTTTGACCGACGATTTAAAGGTTCCGAAGCAGGGTTCCATTCAATTAGGACTGCCAATACCCCATATGATCTAGCTGTGGTTCTGAGCATTTTTAGATTTTGATCTGACCGTACACCAACGAGCAGACCTGCTGAGGGACGACCTAACAGCCCTTTTGTCGCCGGCGAGATCACAATGTCATACCCATCCATAGAGGGTGTATCGTGGAGCCAAGTTTCTTGCAAACAGAAGATGTCATAGTGTCCCAGGTCGAAGGTATTAGGGTCAGTCAGATGGGCATGGCCTCTGGTATTCCAGGAGGCCAATGACAAGAGTTTATCACATAGTTGGACGTCGGCTTCTTTGGGTAATTGCTATCTGAGGCGATGTGATGAAAGAGCCCCTTTTATCCAGTCCCAAGGGCCAGTGTGAGGAACAGCTTTTTTCGGAACTGGCGACGGTGGTAGTTTAGGTTGCTCACCCGATCTGTGAGATGCATGATCTCTTCGTGGAGATTGATCTCGCCAGCTTAGCTTTCTTTGCGCCGTGCGGAGTCGCTGGTTTGAGGAATGCCGTAGACGCTGTCTAGCTTGGCCGTGAGTGTCGTTAGACCTTTTGGAGAATTGTGATGGCCCTCGAGGCGGGTCCGGAGAGCCCCCGGCGGGTCTTATGGGGCGATCAGGTGAATCTTGCCTCGACTTCCGGGTTCGTGATGGATAGAAAAAGTGTGCCTTCAATGACTCTCTTCGATCGGTGTGCCGTTGGGATGGACTGTAGACACCCGGTCTTCCTTTTGTTGATTGTCGGTCCTGGGTATTATTCTTAAGGGCCGGAGTCTTTAATTCAGACAGTAGGAGGCCTTGCGCTTTAAGTTCATCGCTAGCTAGTGGGCCTATATCTTGAGTTGCAGAAGAATAAATGTGTAGGTATGCTTTGGCTTTATTGTCTCTGTGATAAGGCTCCACCCTCTTAAAATCATCCGAATTTAGTTTGCATAGCGAGGGTGTTGATGATGTAATTTTTAACACAGTTTTTCTATTCAAGATGATGTACTTATCTTTGCTGGAAAGTTGCTCTATTTTAAAGAGACGGGTAGAGTTACCCCTTGTGCAGATAGTGTGTTTGTCTGTTGCGCTTCTGGATGTCCGCGTCTCCTGCGGTGACAACCTGGCTGAGTGAGTTCTCATCCTGGGTCTGCTTTGAGAATCCGTCGAGTGTCTTGATGGAGCTTCAGTGTGTCGGATCTGCGTCGTTTTGATCGGCTCAGGAGCCTCCCTCCGACTAGAGAGGGGAGCCGCTCTGGAATTCAAGTTTGTCTCACAGGAAGTAGGGTCGTTCACAGGAGCAGGATGCCCCTTGCCAGGCGACGTGGATGATTGTATGCCTGAGGTCAAGCAGAATGCTAACGGTCTAGGAGACTGGGTGAGGTCCATCACGGAGCCTGAGCATGTGACTTTTTCAGCCGTGCATCCTGGAACTCTGGGGTTGAAAGGCAGGTCCTCCCGTGAGGGGCTACGTTCATTTAATTTGTCGACTGATGAGATTGATTGATCGATCCCGGTTAATTTCAGGATTTTCTTTCCTTTAGACAGGGGATGGGTCGAACCCGGGGAACTTCCCATAGCCAGATTTAAAATCGGAGTCGACAGGTTGGATGTTTGCGACACTTTTGCTTTGTGTAGGAACACTGGAGCAATTTCGTTTAGATATTTTGCCTGAGTCATCTGCGTAGATTTGTGCTTTCTCAGTGGTGGTAGGGAGCCTTGTGTTGATGACGAAGCCGCAGACCGCTCCCGAGCCGAGACTGCTGTCTCTTTTGTTAGGGGTAGGGATTCATACTTTAAGTCGATAGCTGTTATATAGCCTTCTAAGAAGGTTAACTTCGTCTGTATGCTTGCTAAGATGGCCGTGTTGTCTTTGGAAACATCACTTAGCGTTTCATACAGCTTGCAGAAGGATGGTAATTGCCGACATTATTGTTGTCAGATCTTTTCTAGTGTTAGGTAAGTCTTTCTGAGATGATGTGGAGAAATCAGATCTTCCACTTGCTGTCGGGTCCCTTGGTCCTGGAGCCACCGGGTTCGCCAGTGAGTGTCTACGCCTGTTATTGCACTCTCCAGGCTCAGACGTACTAAGGGACTTCAGATTTAGGTCCCTTGTTTGAGATAGCTGCGTCGGGGCGTCTTGGTGCTTCGCAACAGGCAACGAGGTCTTCAGCTGGTTCTTTGTCCAGGGTTGAGGCGACCTTTCTCTTTGTGGACCTACTTTGGGGTGCAGCAAGTCAAAGATGTCTGAAAGAGGCTGGTATGAGGCCCTTTTGTTGGTTAGTGGGTCGATCGTTGTAGTGACCGACGGCCTTAGAAGCGGGGGCGATGGAACCTTCACCTGACCAAACTCTGGTGGACTTGAAGCTGAGACCTGCCGTCTTGGCGTGACTAGCGACGATACATTCGGTAGGACGGCTTCAGGTACCGTTGGGGTCAAGGTGTCCGGATGGGCGAGTTCTAAATCAAACCGCGGGGGGGAATTAGGTAGTAGACCAAGGGGTGGTATAGTTAAAGCCGAGATTTCCCCGGGTAGCGTGCCCTGGGGGTTGGCGAGAGTGGAGATTGTCTTAGACTTAGACGCCTGAAGCGTCTCATCCAGGGCTTCAAGGATTTCCACATCCGAAAGTTCTGAGTCATTGGAGAGTTTCCTTTTGCCTTGCGTCTGGAAGAAATTCAGCAAAGCGTTCGACAGAAGTGGAATAGGTAAAGTAGCTTTAGTGTGGGTCTTCTTCTTCTGGCCTTGTTGCGGCACAGCCTTTTTAGGCTGTCTAGAGACGGCTGTAGGTTTGACTGTAAACAGTGGTTCTATGGACTTGGATGCAGAGTTGCCATTTTTTTTGAAAATAGGTCTTTTTTTCTTTGGGTGGGTTATCAATTTACGGCTGCCCTTATCTGAGGTTGCAGAGCAAGGGTTAGAATCTGTCTTGCTAAGCTCCTCCAGGAGGGGATTCGAGGAAGTTGGATGATTATGCACGTCTGGGGACAGAATGTCAGATGACCTTGATTCCCCGATGTCTCGGATGTTGTCGGGAGGGGCTGGCGCCACACCCATCCCTGGTGGCGTGAAAGCGTCCGCTGCGGGTTGCTGGATTGTCTTGGCCGGGGTGGCAGAGGCCGTTGGGTTCTCCAAAAGCCCATCGCCGCCGCGGTAGAAAGGGCCCCGGCTACCCGCCGCAGCCGGGTGAATCAAGGCCGTAATGGTCTGAACATCCGGGATGGCCTGTAAAATGGGGAGCGGGGCCTGAGCTGGAAGGTTGGTGGACAGGTGGAGTGACCGGTGGGCGACTTGTTGCTGGTGAGACAGGTCTGAGACACTTTGAAAGATAGTTGCCGGCCGAGCCGGCCGATTTGGAGGAAGTTGAGGATCGCATAGCACTTCACTTGCAGGTGGGCCCGCCCCCAGACCCCCTGACAGGGGCCCTCCGGTCCCCGCACAGGGCTGGTCACTCGCCGAGGCGGTGCGGGGGTGGGCCGTGGTAGGTTCGGTATCCAAAGATTGCCACCGGCCCAGTCGGCCTCCAAGAGCTCTGTCTTTAGGAGCCTGTACTGACAGAGAGGTCCGTAGTTCCATGGGCGGGCCAAAAGTAGGTAGTACAGGTACATTGCTTTGGCCCATCAGGTCGAAAGATGGATTCTGTCCGTGATCGCTATCACTACCAGGCAGAGAGGTTTCTTTGGGGCACCCATGGTGAGCGTGACCCAGGTTTGTGTCAGGTTGACTCAGATTTTCTTGAGAAGGCACATTGCTGGCTGCTGACGCTCTCACCGGGTGCCGAAAAGGGACAGAACCCGCGGCGCTGCTGGGCACCAACAGAGGCGCCGTCATTAAAGTTTTCTTTGTGCGGCTCCTTAGGAGACGCTGGTCCGAGTCTTCCTCCATCGCAGGTAGGAACAGGAAGGCAGAGGGGTGGGGGGGGGGAGTGGGGGGGAAAGGGAGAAGAGGGGGAAGAGAGGGAAAAGAAGGGAGAGAAGGAGCGAAGAGGGAAGGGAAAGAGGAAGCTTGCAGAAAATAGGAGAGGGATAAGAAGAAGGGAAAGAGCAAGAGACAAGACCAGGGGAAAGAAGGGAAAGAGGGAAGTGGAAAGAGGGAAATGGGATGGAAGTGATGGGGGGGAGGGGGGAACCAAGTCGGTAGTCGGTCTTTGTAGCACTTCAAACCCACAGACCTCAACTGTGAACCGACAGTAGTGGGAAATCCTGGAGGCTTGAGCCCCGGGGCCAGAAGAGGCAGCAAGGAGCACAGAGCGCTGAGAAAGGGAAACTCTGCCTGTAGTTCGTAGGGTCACAGCCAGCGCCAGCAGACACAGGTAAACAGGAGGGATCCTACCTCTTGGTCTTTATCTTTGTAGCACTTCAGTCCCTCCGACCGCTAGTCCTTGGTGGAGCCGCCAGCCCCCAGCTCCCGGAGCGGACTGGGGCAGACTGGAACTCAGCTCGGAACTCCGCGCGCGCTCCGCGCGGCCACGAGCTTTTTGAAGGGCAGTTCGGCTTTTTTCCTTAAAGGTGAAGCGCAGTGAGAAAGTGGAGCACTGCTGTAGAATCATGTCCTCTCTTAGGACATTTTTATTACACCCGTTGCGTGTTTACAACTCCAATGAAGTCATGAACTCTCAGAAGACTCATTTAAGGAAACACTTGCAGGCATATTGAGGGCAACATTTGATGGCAAGGCGTGTTTAAAGCTAGCTCAAAGAGTTCCAGTGAGAAGGTGTTTTGGGTGGGGAGGGCAGGAACTGGGTGATAATTGCCATAGGGATTAGCATGGCCATAAGAAGAAGGGAAGTGGTGACATGAGACATCTCATTCTCACAGCAGTCTGTCATTAAGTGTGACATTTCAGAAATGAAGGCAAGAGGTAGTTGCTTGTAACATTGACGCTTCACCAGAAGTCTCATTCGAATGTGGAAAGATGTTAGGTTCCCCCACACAAGGAAGTTTTCCCCTCCCTCACAGCCTCTGATGTTAGCGCCTCTCCCAACATTTTAAGTGTTAGTCCCCCCTCCCACCTGACATTTTAACCTAGGTGCACCTCTGATGCCATGAACCCACCCCTTAATGAAGTGGCCCCCAGGGCGGCTAAAATTAGGGGTGGGGCTGAACACATACATAAAACACTTTCACCCATGCATTCATCCACCAGTTACACAACTCCATACATACATGCATACATAAAACCAAACACAGCATTGACACCAACATGCATGCATGCATTCATGCATACACATATATATACTAATTTAATTTAAATACACATATTCACACTTTTAATTTAAAATAAAAACAAAACACTTACCTTACCTCCATGCACTCCGACACGTGGACATGCTGTCTGACAGGAAAGAACTCCTCTCCTATCAGTCAGCGTGTTCACACTGAGCAACTTGAACACACTGACTGACAGGAGAGGAGTCTTCTCTTGACATGCAGCATGTCCACTTTGTCAGCTGAATGACGGGAGGCAGAAGAGCTCACTTCTGAGCCCTGCTGTCTCCCATTATTTTGCTCTTTGTTGCAGAGCCAAATGGCTTCGCAACAAACAGCAAAATCATTTCAGAGAGGAGACAGCACAGTCCCCCGTGTGAATAAAGGACACGGGAGACTGTGCTGCCTTCTCCTTAGGAGAGGGGGCCACGAGGCCCCCTGCAAGTGCGAGGCTCGGGGCAGTTTGCCCCGCCCCCCCGCACTCTCCTCGTGACGGCCCTGGCATTGCTGAAACTGCTACTTCCAGTTTCAGCAATGCTGTGGCTGGCACTTCTGTCAGTCACAGCTTGCCTGACTTTGAAATGGCGGGCGCATCTCCCGTTGCGGCTACGGCCGTGGCAGGATATTGTGTCCCTCCATGGTGTGGTAGGATCGGGTGGTCCCGGCTCAGCTCCACTTTTTGGAGACTGCCAGGGCCCATCCAGGCCCACTTAAGGCAATGGTAATTACCCAGAAAAATCAGTTCTACGATTCCATATTTAGAGTTGTTATGGAATATTTTGTGTTGACTCAACACATGAAAGGTAAAAATCATACCAGTTATTATTTTTATTTTATTTTGACCCTCACAAGACATGTACAATAGCCATTGTGCCTTCAATGCCTTTTTTCTTTTTAATTAAGCATGTTTTGTTGTTCAGATCTGCTTCAAAGTGTGTCTACATGTTGTTTATTTTGGCATATATCGAGTCGTGAGAAGTGATAGTAATTGTGCAGTTAGGGTTACTTTAGAAAGCAAAACTTGGAAATGTGTTCTTGTACTCCAACAAGAACATCCCATTCAGTACGTTTATTCACTGAAATTCATAGGTTACTATAGCAGGCCAATGTAACCATAGCCTCCCTTTAACCAAACATGTTTCACTTCATTTCAATGGGCCTCATTACAACCCAGGCGGTAAGTTCCCTACTTTACCACCATGGTGTAAACTCTGTTTACACCATGGTGGATAGCGGATTTACCACCCCATTCCAAGGTGAGTGGGGCGGTAAATCCCCATTCCCCATTCCCCATTTACCCTTCCCCATTCCCATTTTTGCCCCATAGGGCATAATGGGAGTGGGGAAGGCGCTAATTACGGCACCGTAAATTACGGTGCCGTAATTAGCACCAAGGCGGGTTAGCGCCTTGCATTTTAACGCCTGCTAAAAGCAGGCGTTAAAATGGTAATCAGGCGTTAAGGGTTAACGGCGCCGACGGCGCCGTTAAACCCTTAACACCTGGGTTGTAATGAGGCCCAATGGCTCTTTAACGTAGTGCACTGTGATATCTGCATACGTGCATATCTACCTGGCACCTTGACTAAGGCAGGGCCTGTGGCCGTGCCTCTTGCTCTCCTCCTTGACTGGTGCACAGCCTTCCCTTCTCCCAGAACCCACCAAGCCTCTGATTCTCTGAGCATGGCTTGCCCCATGCCCAGTGCCCATTTTGACTGGGGCAGTGCCGAAGGCCCTGCCTGACCCTAGACCCCCACTAAAAACAAACAGTGTGGCCATCATCTAGCATAACCCCTGAAGTGTCCACTACCCATTGCCTGCTGCTATGGGCAGAAGCCAAGGCATCTGGGGCATTTTCCTTCAGCCATGCCTCTGGCATCTCCCAGCATCCCAGATTGGGCACTCTCTCCCGATATCGCAGACATGGATCCCTGTGCCCAGGGAACAATTCAGGCCTTCCCTTTTCTCCCATAGTGGCGACACAGTCGCAAGTCAAGTGGCCACATTGTTCCCAATGAATTTCCTGAGACCACCCAGTACCACCAGGTGCCAGCTTTGACCCAATGATCATTACAGTGGACACTGCACAATGGTTTCCCAGTCTTCTGGAGTGGCCAAAGGTCCTGCATGTACTGTGGCAATGACCAGGGGCCCTCAGAAACCACACTCACCATGTCCTGCAGCCACAGCCGGTGGTCATTTGCAAGAGGTGTGGCCCTGCCAAGTGACCTGAGTTAGCTACTGGGTAGGCCCTGCAGCTAGGACTTGTGATAACTTTGCCCTTATTGCTAGTAAATGGGCCACTGACCCTGGCCCTGGGCAGCAGCCATGACCACTGTTCACTTTCACCAGGGAATGGCGTTTGCCAATGACCCAGACCCCACCCTGCCACCCAAAGTGTCCACAGGGACAGTCCTGCAGTCACACTCAGTGACCCCTGCGCCCAGTGTCCTTTGACCACTGCCTGTCTTCCTGAATCTTTGAGCTCCTGTCTTGCTTTCCCTACCTTTTACTTCACTCTTGCTATTCTTCCCAGCCAACTAAGGCCTAGATACCCTGGGCAGGTGGACAATGCTCCCCTGACAAGGACACAGTACTTTGAAATTACTACATTGTTTATTTTAGGCGGTACAAAATCATTGGTATCATAAAAGAATAACATAACGTGTCCTGGGTGTGGTAGGTCAGTGTCTACTACTTGCCCCTGGATCCATTCTGTAGATCCTAGCCTTGGTCCTGCGTACAAGAATGGTTTGGCTGGTTTTGATTCTCAGACATGACCCCTTGTCCTGCAGGTCGGCCTGCATACCTGAATGTGCATTCTTTTGCATTATGCTGCCTTCATCTACACCTTTAGTTTCGTCCCTCATCCTCCTAGTTGCCACAGCGCCCCTTAAAGGTATTTAATATGCCAATGTTTCCTTTTTTGCAACACTGGTTTAGCGGGACCCGGCTAATGATTGGCGAATCACAATAACAGTGATTTCAAAAGAATTCCGATGCCCCTAAACCATTGGATTGACTGTTTTTAAATTACCCAATGCAGCTGCCCCATACTACGTCCACAAACCAGGTTTCAGTTCACCAAAAGTATTTCTGATAACCCAAACCTAAAGTACCCAATCAGGGAGCAGATTGGCCATGTAGGTCCACTTACAGTACTGGGCAAAACCCAGATATCACTGATTGATTTCTGCTTAACTATGGACACTTTGAAAAGACACCACAGCCTGCATTTGTACTAAATAACACAAGGACCATGTGTCAGTCCAGACACAATGTTTGATGCAAATATATCCAGTGGTTTGGGATGTTACTGCAACAGAAATGTGGCCAATGGTGAAAGAAACGGAAAACATACGTTTTGGGAGGCCCGATAACCTCGACCCCACCTTGACAAAGCCACACACAGCTTTCCAGAACAATTCAGAGGGAGGTCAGATTTTCTGGTGCATCTTTGTTGAACTGCACCCAATGTATGTGCTTTCTAAAAAGTGGCTGTCGTATCGGGAGTCCAACCTAACCATAATTGCCAGCACTGTAGTATATTTATATAAAGAGCAGTGCTCTTGGACATCCTGATGCAGCCATAAAACAGCACGTCAGCATTACATAATGGGGGTAGGATAGATCACAAAGGTATCAGTCTGCTTCAGATATCTAGGTAACTTTAAATCACAGGTTTAAATTCCATAAGGCAGGGCCACCCTTCATTCCTATGAGCTGGACACCTTTACTCATATTAAACCTGGACTAACAATTACTCGAGCGCTTAGAAGTGTGAGAATCCAGCTTTGTGTGCATGACAAGAAAATGATATACGTTAAGGAATCAAATACGTTGGTATTCTGTATCCAGGATAAATGTACTGCTATGGCATGTTTCCAACCATTTGAGCACTTCAGTCATAGATATTTAGGAAATGGCCTTCATTGTTCTCTTGCACACCACGTGTTCCTTAGTGTATAGAGTCTGCACTAATTTTACTTTAATAAGGAAATGGTGACCCGTGATGATGTTCCTTTGACAACATTAGACTAATGATGTTAGGAGTTCAAAGAACAATACTTTATTGGAACAACCTCTAGTTTGCCCTCACGAAATGCCAAACATGTCAACCACAGGCATCTCACAATATGGACACTGAAACTGACTGTCATGGGCCTAAAACGCTGTGGGCACATCACCCTCCTTTGATCACATTTTATTGGCTTCCCTTACGAAGTTGACTCTGCTGTAGCTTCAACCTGGAATGAATTTCCATTGGCACTTAGCTATGGAGACAACCACCCTCTCTTCTGGGAAAGTCTTAATACCTTCCACTTCAAAAAATACTCCCCCACCCCTGTTCCTGAGGACTCATTGGCCACATGGCATAGCTTGACATGTGTCACTACTGCCACCAACCACACTTCCATCATCAGTCACTTCTTCTCTCCTGTTGATTGAACTGACCTTTCTGTTTCTCCTTAACCATGCACTTCCTGAATACTGGATCATGCACTTCTCCCAATCCTCCTCCACTGCACATGCATGATCGAAATATCTCCAAAGCTTGTGAAATATCACTTGACCTATATCCCTTACCTCTGCTTTGGAGGCACCACAAAGCAACTGTGCTTGCTCACCAGTAAATGCAAACATAATTAAACAAATGCATTCAAAATAAATAAGGGGAAAATTAGTGTATGATAAGCCAATTGGACGTTAAGCACGTTATCGTTTGTTGATCAATATTGTGGAAATAGGACTTGGGTCAAGGCAAGAGTAGAAAAATCAGAGGAGTTTGAAATAAATTTAGAAATTACAGATTCTCTAAAAATATGTTCCGATATGGTCTCCATCAAATCACAAACATTACATAAATACATTATTGTTATATGGGAAACATTTCTCTGCAGTCCACGTGAGGCCCATCCGATAGTTTAAACTTCAAGGTAAAATATAAGAAACAGGTCCAGTCACCTGCATGCTGTCAACCATTTTGAGTGATGGTGTGGAGAGCATAGGTCCCATTGAAAGAGTAAGATGACTTTCTCGGAGAAGACTTTATTTAATGATACTCTGAGATTCCACAGATGGGAATGATAGTCTGTGGGATTTCACATACCTTTTCTGAACCAACCCGAGATCTGTTTGCCCCTTCTAGGGGCTGCATTTACTCTACAGTAAGGAACAAGACCAATGGCGTTTGCCTTCTAATCATGTCTTTAGGTATATTGTTAAAGCAACCATTCCCCAAACCCCTTAAATAGTAATATGCCTGGACATTAGACCACATCTCTCTGACTGGATCTTCCGATTGATAAAAACACCATCATGTGAAAAGAATGCAGTGTATACAGCAAGAGCAACCCTATGTTGCCTTAAGTAGATCTTCTGTTTAACAAAAGAAAATGAGCACACACCTCTTCTCAGTGCCCAAATGTCTCTTTGAAATGCACGCTGCTCTGTGCAAATGACAAACATAAAGAAAGGACAACCTATTGGATATTACTAGGGAAAGCATTCAATTTGAATTTTCATTTGTCCTTTCTTTTTGTAAACCAGGGTTTACCCTTCTATTGAACCAAGTGTTTATTTTTGCCAGCCACAACATTTCCATGCCAACCTATTATCACAAGTTTATGTAAACAGAGAGTTGTCTTTGCAGTGTGGTGGTGTGGTTGACTCAGCAAACTGGCGAAAGGAAGAATTATTATATCGGGAAGACCAAAGAAGGCTATGTGTACACCACACATATTTCCATCTATGTTGAATTAAAGTATGAGTGATCGAGTGTTTTTAGTAGTAGCCTGCATCATGTAAATATGTATTCATTTGGGGTTAAATATATTATCAGTGGGAAATCAACTCTCTGATATTTGTTGATATCACACACTGCCGGAAAGATGGTGGATCCACTCTCCCTTCTACAGGTTCAGCAATGGTGGAAAAAGGTGGATTAAACCACTAATCCTGACACCCACATTATGTATACTAGGGCAGGATGGAGTTCACACAACTGGTAGCATCTTGGAGGCCACATTTCCTCACTGACAAGATAACAAGAACATAACTGTTCTACAAGTGCCAGCAAAAATGACTGTCAACTGATCTTGAAACAAACCAGCGCTCCACTTTTACTCTGATGATTCAATTAATTTTGTGACCTAGTAACCATAGAAATACGTGTGTTGATGATGCTTATTATTAGGCCTGGATGAATCCGGGAGATTTTGTCCAAGCAAAAGAGATGTGTGTGACTGAAGAGACTCAGTTTAGCCTGGAACTATGCATCTTAATACCAGGTAGGAGGCAATCAAAGCCTGAGTGTTGGTAAATACTGCACATAACCAGAACATTTGCAAATCTGCAGGCTCACATGAATTAGTGTTTTACGATTTTGAGTTCTGACGAGATCCCACTGGGCTAACTAGATGGCCCAGTTTGAGAAGGTGTGCCGTTTATGTCTCTACAAGCGCAATCTCTAATTCTGAGCCTTTTCCTCTGTGGAGAAAATCTTCGCAAGTGAGCCTCCATCAGAAAAGTACAACGTTGTGGAACTTTCATTGGCTAGCATCTATGATCAGTACCCTTTCAAGAGTTTTAAACTCCACAAACCACATCTTCATAGGAACAACTGAGTCTAAACCACCATGTAAATCTAATAGCATTGAATCCAGCTTAGTCTTAGAAAGGTGCTTCAATTTCTACTCTGTGGCCCCTGCTGTGCTTTGGCAAAACTATGGAACTCTCAGTGAACACCACATCAACCGATGTCCAACTGAAGACATTGCAAGCAACATAATTACTCTTATCAAAGATTTGTCTGAAGAGAGATACCCTCCGTCCTGACACCACCAAATGCTGCATTGATCTATGGGGATACCATCTCCTAGTCAGACCTTTTTTTAGCCTAGCAAGTAGCTTTGACCACAATATCTAATTGAGCCTATCTAAGACTATTGGCCCTTTCTCAGCCATCATACATTAACAAGTCCCTTCTGCTTGGTGTGAGCACCAGAAAAAGTGTGTTGGTAACTTGTGTCAGTGCTCTGCACCTCCTTCCTCCGGCCATCCTAGTCCTCTAACAGTGTATTGTTATTCTCCTGGGGATGGTGAGTCTGATTAGAAGGGGGTAGGGAGTTTTGGGACAGAAGATTTAGTAGAATAACAATTCGTTTAATAGTTTACAATGGATTTTGCCACCAATATAAGTGGGGGGTGCGTTTAGTCAAATAATTAATGTAGGGGTGGTAAAGGGTGGTTGCAGGGAGTTTCCCCCTGCATATATTTGCAGCAAAATCGACCCGTAAAAAAATTGAACTGATGAAAACGTTTTGATCAAATCACATAGGACCAATCAGAAGTACAACAATCCAGCGACAACACTAAGAAGATGTTCAAACATTTGCCTCTTTCCCATGGACTTTTGGGATTCTCCATTAACATATGCTATCTAGAGGATGGTCATATTGAATTCAAAGAGAAAGAGTTACATTATTTGTTTATGATCTGCCTTTATTTTGGTTATGTATAAATGTGTAGGGGTTAGCAGTGTTATAAATTATACCAATTTATATAATGTACTAAGTTTCAACATGACGTGTTTTAGTTCATACCCATACTATAATGAACAGGATTAAACTTACTTCTCACAGCACATTTAGTGACATTTGAACTTTTGAGCTCAAGCCATGTCACTGAAGGTGAGCTAGAATGTTCTCGAAAGAGTAGTTGTTTTGCATTTGTGTGCAAGCCAATAGATATGGTTTCACAGGCACCAAATTGGAGCAAATTGGTTATGTAGGAAGAAACCTGCACCAATATTCCCTGTAGAGTTTCTTAAAGATAATTTAAACACTTCACAATTTGTCGAAGTCTTTAACTTCTTGTCTTTTATGTTTTGAGTATGGTTATGATTATTATTATTATTATTATTATTATTATTATTATTATTATTATTTATTTCTTACTCGTTTATCAACTCTAAAATACAATCCATGATGTCATTGTACTCTTTCTCTTATAAATACATAGCACATTTATCATTGCTTATAGCCAGCTTTGTAACTGAAAAACCCATCACTACGAAGATAATATGCTCCGATGTTTGAACAACCCCTGAGCCACAAGATTATCATGTTGTATTGAATGACAACCCAAACCGGCTTTCTTTCCAGAACCTCTCTTTGTCCAAGTCTGAGTAGAAGCCACATCACAAATAGATAGGATATCGACGAGGATCCACATAAATATGACTAATTGTCTTTAACTGAGCAAATGCTACAGCGGATTTGTTTTGGATGTTTTTCCCAGACTTCCTTAACGCTTCCCATTTCTTTCACTGGTCAATCAAGTCATATTGGATATAACACTAAATAATTCACTGAGTTTCTGGGACACGTGGCATTTGCTCACTTTGAGCGAGCCTTACTTAAGGCATAACTACCAAGGTATGTAAATGTAGGCGAGAATATTAGAACAAGTGTAATTGCCCGAAAATCTATGCCCACCAAGTTGAGTTCCACTTGTAATTCGGCTATTTGTGTGCTCTTGGCCAAATGTAGGGCTCACTTCTAAAATTGGGGTTCAGTTTTAATCACTTTATCCGTACCCTCCAGTTCCCAAAGATGTGCTGCATGCATAAGGAAAGCACGATTTTTGAAGAACAACCTGTTAGTCTCATACCCACCATGTTGCCAATTGAAGCAGAGCCTGGCCTTCGCCTTTTGCTTAAGATGATATTGTAATGTGTACCAATGTATGTCCTTAACAATGTCTTTACAGGGCAGAACTGAAACACGGGTGTGGGGAATAAAGAAACCAGGTCATACTCAGTGATGAGCCATTGGGGACTTAACTCTCCATCTCCCCTCATTCATCACCATTCCCCAGCACTAAAGCCCAAGTGATTCCGCTCAAAATTAATGTTATGCAGCTCATTTTCAATGAGACCATATGGAAGTATAATGAGTAAAAGCCTTGCGTCAGGCTTGTACGCACTAGATTCACGACATGGCTCATTTTCATTCCTTTGTATGGCAGTGAGGAGATTGCAATTTAGGATTCCTCTGTCCTTTTCCTCTCTGCCATATGAATACTACAGCATTTTCGCAGGCATGGATTTCCATCCCGGCACAAATGTTGTGGGTTCTGCACTTTACACCAGCAAAAAGCAGGCAGATGCCATAGGAATCCATTGTAAATGCCACCTGCCATGCCTACATGTCAGGCAGCGTTTACCTCACTACGGGCAAGTGTAAAATGGCGGCGTACACATGTGTGCACCACCAATTTCCCATCCCCTTCCCCTTTTGCACTCCACCATGCAAATGAGGAACATTCAGCAGCAGGGACCTGTGTAGTTAAAGTGTAAATGGGGAATTCCAAAATGGGCCCTTATATGATTCCATTGCAAAGCAATTCATTAACAGCAGCATCATCAGATGCTTGCGGTAATGCATGCAGATTGCTATGCCGGTGTGGCGAGAGCAGCAATTCCACTACATGCTCCCACTCCACCACACAAATCAATACATAAATAGTGGAAAGTTAAAAGCATGCATAAAGGTTCTACACGTGCATTATAAGGACCCATTCTATTTAGTGTATTTGTATTTAAATGAATGCACGTGACTAAAATATAAATGCACTGCAGACATTACACCTAACAGCAAATTGGAATGCAGCAGTGAAGTGTAGCAACAAAAAAAACAACTGTTTTGTGGATAAGAGGGGATTGGTGAGATATTTCTCAGGGGGAAGAACGCATTCATGATATTAAATTTAATCATAGCACGTGTAGCGGGGGCTACAAACTGATTCCCATTAGTCAGTCTCACTCCTATGCAATCCATTGCTACTTATTTTAATGCCTAAAACGCACTAGGGAGTCCAGTTGCCTGAGCATTCCATTTACAAAGCCTTACAATCTGTGATTGTTTTTCAATTGGTTCATACGCTTGTTTAAAACTGAAAGGCAATTCTTTTAGAAATCAATAAGCGACAAGATGTGTTTATTTTGAAGACAAAAACGCACTGCGTGGCACTCTGCAGGCTAGCCCTTGTCTGCACACGACAGGTGCATTGACGTCCACGGCTCCATTTTGGGTGGTGTGCAAAGGCCTTGACATGTCTTGCTACGGCCCGCAGAGGGAAGAGAACACACACTCATACAGATATATATACCCTTCCATTTTTCAGAGCCGCCAGAGCGCCAGGGGAACACTCCTGTGGTGATAGGGCACGGTACAAAACATAAACCACAGAAAGGAGACACACGCTCCCTGAAGATTGTCATGCATGGCATTTCTGCACTTCTAAGATGTACATATTTTGCACATAAGTTCACTCAACTTTGAGCGTGGAGGAAAGTGTTTCCTTATGTACAAAACACTCTAAGCAAGTACATATTAGTCCTTGGCTCTCCAGATGTTTGGACTACAAATCCCCAATAAGTAGGTGGCTGTGGATGATGACATTATACTCCTTCAAAACGTCTTTAAAAACAGCTTGCATTCAGCGAAAGTGAAGCTGCAGCCTATAGTGGCATCATCCCTCCTAGTGACCGGGGCAGCTTTTGGTGCCTCAGCGGGTAGCTCCTGGAGGGGTACCAAGATTCAAAAGGACTCATGGGTGAGCCCTCCTAGGGTGGTGAAGGTTTTCAGTGGGGGGTGTCCTACATCTTTCCTCAAATAAGCGTGAGGGGCCGAGCATAGCGAGGGAACCCAAAAGAATGAAGAGGGAGCAGGTTAGCCAAGAGAACCTTTTTTATAAAATAATGTGCTGAAATGATGCATATTGTAGGCCAATTTTTGAGAACAATTGGATACAATGCTGTCCAATTTATAATTGCTTCTCTAGGAAAACATACAAAATATATCCAGTAAATTTCATGAGTCATGGATAGTCCTTTCCGGTTGAATATATTTGGGTGGATGGGCCTAAAACTTACCTCAAATTAGAGCAAGTGAATGAGTGTAGCGTAGCAGCCCTGAATAATTAAGCGGTGAAAATATCTAAAAAGAATTATGTACTTAAATGGTGCATTTTGCTGCAACATTTTTCACAAAAATTTGGTAAAAAGCCATACAATCTATAGTTGGTTCTCTAGGGTAACACATGAAACAATCCAGTAAATGAAATGGCACCAACAGCGTTCTACAAATGAGCACTTTATATTATTTTCATGAGGCTGCAGACACAACCTATCTATGCCAGTAATGCTCAGGGTAAATCACATACATGAGGCTGCTGTCACAATCTATCTATGCCAGCCATTCTCACTTCAATTACCCTATCTAAGGCACGAATGGTCACTGTAAATCCCATGCATGAATCTGTTGACACACAATATAGCTATGGCAGCAGCAGTCTCTACAAGGGATTTGCAATGACCAACTAAACCATTTGTATGGTTGTTCATTGGAAACCACTTGCAGGGATGATACAAACATATCCACATACACTCATGCCCAGATACATGCACAGAGACACTCTGATCCTAACACACACACACACACACACACACACACACGCACGCACGCACGCACGCACGCACACACACACACACACACACACACACACGCACGCACGCATGCATTACATTCAAATACAAATGCAAGCATACATACACATAAAACACACACACTTACCTTAGGTCTTCTCTTCAGGGGGGGCAGGGGCATATCCATGCAGCACACTGGAGAAATGCAGGCATGTGTCGCAGGCACATTACAGAAGGACTTGGGGTACCAGTGCCGTTAGTTCTGCAAATGCAACATACTTCACATGGAAAGCTGTGAGTGGTACACTGCACCACACATGTCCGCGCACCCCTCACAGGTATTTTCTTTTTTGAATATCATGCCTGGCACTCAATCAAGTCCCTGACTGAGTACCGGCTCTCATGATATATATGCTTTTTTAAAACCTGTGAACTGCACAAGTCGGCACACAACTCACAGTTTCTTTTTAATAAATATCAGGGCTGGCACTTAGTCAGTGCCAGCCCTAACTGAGCGCCAACCCTGCAGGGGCATGGGGTGGCGCACTGGGCACCAGGGAAGAGCTAGAAGGGACGACCAGTACCCTTGCTACTTCCCTGGCTCCACCCCTGGCTCCACGGCTGATCCCCACTTCCTAGCCTCTATCACCCTTAATGGACATTCATTCATGTTAATAAATGTAAACTTGTGTAAGTCTCTAAAGTCCTCTCCCCGTCCATGTTCCCGTTCCTGGTTTTTACCTCACCATCCGGATCATGTCCTGCCTGGTAACCATGATGATTTATCATTAAGCTCCTGGGTGGGAATTGCGTCTCTAATTTTTGCCTTGCCTTAGTACAGTGTTTTAGATCTAAACGCTGGGCTGGCCCTTTAATAAACACAAATACATTGCATTGAAACACTACATTGTAGAAAACAGACTGAAATCAACAAAAAAACAACCCCACAAGAACACTCCTGTCACTCAGCTCAGCAGTTAATTACTAACCACTTCCCTCCAAAGGCGCTGCATGTCATATCTTCAGGAAAATGTTTGCATCCCAATTTACACTGTATTGTGAGGAGACTACCTGCCACGCACACCGCTCCTCTCAACACCATTGCTCCTATTTTCGAGAGTTATTTATTGCTTGCTTATCCATTTTGTGAAGCACTAACATGCGGCCTTAGTTCTGTCTTTCACACTTGTGTGATTGTCTTTTTTCTTAGTTGTCTCTATTTATTTTCGAGCCCCCAGTGCTGCATTTCGTGCATAATTTATTAGTAGGTCTATTCATAATCATAACATGGTTGGTAACAAGAAAGCAATGTTTCTGGGTCAGCCAATGAAACCGTACAGTGGGTGAGAGAATGCATTTACAGAGCGCTACAAGCAAACTAAACGGCACCTAGGGGCCTGTTGCGGAAAGCAGAGACCCACAGAAGTGAAAATAGCAAGGATCAGTCAGTGGTAGCTAGAAAGATAGTGATCGTCCTTCTTAAAGAGGGCAAACACACCAACATGTGTGAGGTGCACCAAAGTTGTGACCTTCTCTGCTTCTCTTGTAAAAAAAGGGCAAGTTGAGTGAATTTAGGGTTGTCTGGTCTCGTACATACAGATGGACGAAGACCCCAAATATAGCAGCTGAGGAACACGTTAGCCATCATAACTGACCTTAGGGTCTATATATCTATGTGTCCTAATTTCCATAAGAAAGCACTGCATTCCTGCCAGTCAAACGGTTACTGTTATGGGTGAGAGGAAGTGCCCACCAAGAAAACAGGAAGGCCTAGTAAGTACAATCACACTGAATTCAGCATGCTTGCATTAGGAATGTATGGTATGCTATGTTGTGCTATATTAGAGTGCGTTTAGGCTTAAATCACCACTGCAGTGGTTTTACAGTACCCATGCCTGCCTGGGCAGTGCCCCATTGTGCCCCAGCTTGGCGTATCCAGACCGTCTGTGGAAGTCAGTTTAGTGGGGGAGGGTATAGAAGGAAGGGAAAGTGGGAAATGTTGCAGACAAACATCCGGCGTTGGAATGAGAGAAAACATGGCAAGGGTGAGGGTTAGTGTTAATGCTGGTTTCAACGCCTATCACGTCAAATAAGTCATTTCAATTCTACTGTTGTGATGTGGCCATTTGGAACGGATTGCTTCTCTTAGTTCAAGCTCTCCCGTTCCCTGTGATAAGGAGTTCCTCTCTAATCTATGTCCTTCTTTCCTGTTTCAGGTTTCCCTGTGATATCAGAAAGTGCCCTTTCGAATCGATATTCCTGTCCCAATACCATCATCACATTCACCTAAGGTAGCATGTCTGAGCTCATATTGGGAGCCAATAGTTTTCTCCTAAGTCCTTCCAGCCCATATCTTAGTATAAACCCATTGTCAACATGTTCCGTTTCATGCAAGATTACCTACAAACATTAGGATCCCAATGTAACCACTGCCCGGTTTGAGACCCCTTAGCTGAGTGGAGTTTCATTTGAGGATTCACCACTTTACGGCTTCTTTTTCCCTGCTCTTCAGGATTCCACCCTCTGCTTAAGATTCTGTGCCTTTGCCTTTTGCATAAGCTTCAGACCATCTGATGAGTGGATTGCCCCTTCTCTATTGTGATCAGTAACCAACTACCTTAGCCTTCCTAAATTCAGGAACTGCCAGTGTTGGATCCTTAACTGGACTTCAAATGTTCACATTTGCCAAAGAGCAAATCCTTAAATCAGGAGTCATCAAAGAAAAAGAAGAAATCTATTTCTTGCCATAACATATCTTTTTATATGAAATAAGATACCTGTTGGAGCTATGTAACCCACATTTTTATATTCTAACGGTTTGGTCCTTTGGGATTCACTGTTGTTAGGTCTGGACTGCGAATCAAAAACAGCCCTGGAAAAGGTAAATTAGTCCAGCCTCTATCTTGAGCCACGCAAGTGCTCATTGTAGTAGGTGAACCCAACTATCCCGGCGGATAGTTGGAGTGGGAGATCATCTCTTCAGAGAATAAACATATCTCTATATATATCTATAGCTATATATATCACACGGCCCGCGGTAGCGGCCGTGTAGTTATGGTTAAGTTGCTAAACTCATAGGAAGTGCACTTTCTCTGCGGCATATAACTTCGCTCCCTCTGGACGAATCCTCACTAAACTTTGCAAAAAGAGTATATGGTGAGCGCTGAGCTTTTTCCCCAAGTTGGGGAAGGTCTTGTGCAGGAGGGGCAAAGTTATAGGGGTGTCCCAAATATTGTTTTTTTTCCATAGACTGAATGGGGAAAAACTTTGCGCACGGCTACAGCTCGAACAGCTGGATGGATTTTCACCAAATTTGCGGCAGGAGCTAGTGTCTGGGCCAGAAATCGTACCTTTGTGTGTTTGGTGGAAATCTGACCAGTACTTTTGTTGAAAATAACTGAAATGTACAACCCATTTCCCTGTTAGTTCCGCAGACAGAAGTGTCATTGGTTGGCGGTACGGTGTGCTGTCAGAGAAGTTTGAATGCGGCCGGTGGTTGGCTGGAGGAAAGCAAGGTGTGCGTCAACATTTTTGGGGAAAGTCGCCATGGTGTATCGGAGGACAGTGCAGCAGCGGAAGGGTCTGGAAAATGTGCCGTACGGAATGCGTTGGTGGCAATAATGGAGGGAACGGGTGGGGCGGCAAGAAGAGTTCATGTGATATAGGTAGGTAGGTAGAAGAAGATGGAGAGTGTCTGCAGTTTTCACATGTACTGCATCAAGTTGCGGGTAGTTAGACAGGTGAATACTTTGTGTGGTGATTGGAGGCAGGAGTCGTAACTGGGCGATAGCTTGTGCCGCGACCTGTTTGCAGCAACCTCTTTCCGTGGTGAGTGGTGGTATCGCAATTTTAGAAGGGGAATGAAGTGCACATGACATAGGTTGGATGGGAGAGCGGGTGGTTGTGCTATGCGCATTGAATGCGGTAGTTGGGTACATGGTGGCATGCATGGGTGCAGGAAGTTGCTTTGGGTCCGTGGAAGGATTACACTATTGGGTGCATGGCCGAAGGCTGCAGAGAGTAGGGCATGCACTGAAGAACATACAGCTTTAGCATACCGACCGCAGTAACGCAAGCGTGGGTGTGCATCTGATACAGGTTGGTGATTGCATAGTGCGGTGTGTCCCCATTGGTTGCAGTAGGGCAGTGTTGCGAACGGATTGTGGGTTGTTTGGCAGTGACACAATAGTTTGGGAATGGAAGTGGGGATGGCCTTGGTATGTGAATGAAAGTGCAGAGGGGTGCAGGAGAGAGTGTTTTCTTTCTACATTATGGTAACTGGTGCAATTTGTTGCTACATAGTTACATGGCAGAGTGGGTAGGAGTGCTAGTGGTAGTGCTGTGTATGTGGATAGTCGAAGTTGGTGACATGGTGCAATGGATGGTGCCATTATGTAGCAGTGAATGTGTTGAAGGCCTAGACTGTTGGGTGCATGGCCGAAGACCGTAGGCTTAAGTCCATGCACTCAAGAGGCTAGGAGTTTCTCACACAGGGCAGTAATGCATTTTGAATTTTGCAGCAGTTAGTGGGTGGTGACCTGTAAATAGTGGGTATAGAGGATATTTCAGATGCAATAGAGCAGGAGAAGTGAGCTGCCATGTGTGCATGTTTGATTGTGCAGGTGAGAACACAGTCACAACATGGTAACGTTTTTGCTCTCTACTTGGCGATGGTGCCGTGAAAAGAAATGCTCTGTGGGAACTGCGTGCTAGGTTTGCACACTGTTAGTATGGAAGAGGATATGGTAGAAGTGCACCTTGATTGTGCTTGGTTACTATTGTGTGTGCTGAATTGTTGAAGTAGGGCCAATGTGGTGGAAAAGTTGCAATTAGGTTGGTAGTGACACAATATTTTGTGAATGGGTGTGGGTAGGGGTGGTGGAGGCTGTGATATGTTTTTGGATTCTGTTGATAGGGACCTGTTTTCGTGAATGGGGGCAATGCAGAGGTTCAGTATGTGATTGGTGGATGCGTGTGTAGGTTGGGTAGGATTGCTGGTGGCAGTGGAGTTCGTAGTTGATGATATGGTGAAATGCATGGTGCCATTACGTTGCAGTGCATGTGTTGAAGGCCTAGCCTATTGGATGCAATAGAGCAGCAGATGTGAGCTGCTATAAGTGCATGTTTTGTTTTGCAGGTGAGCACACTGTTGCAAGATGGTAAACATTTTGATGTGTACTTGGTGAGGTGAAACGTTTTGCAGTGTGGGCACTGGGTGCTGGGTTTACACACTGTCAGTATAGAAGAGGATATGGTAGAAGGGCACCTTAAATGTGCTTGGTTACTATGCTGTGTGCTGATTTATTGAAGTAGGGTAAGTGTAGTGCCAAAGGTTGTGGGTAGGTTGGTAGTGACACAGTACTTTGTGAATGGGTATGGGTAGGGGTAGTGGAGGGTCTGGTATGTTTGTGGATTGCCCAGATAGCGACATGTTTTTGTAATTGGGTGCAATGCAGGGGTTCAGTATGTCATTGGTGGGTGTGTGTGCAGTTTGGGTAGGAGCTTTGGTGGCAGTGGTGTGTATGTGGATAGGCGTAGTTGGTGGTATGGTCACATGCATGGTGGCATTACGTTGGGTGCATGAGAGAGTATTTTCTTTCTACATTATGGTAACTAGTGCAATTTGTTGCTGCATAGTTACATGGCGGCACACAGATTGGGTAAGAGTGCTGGTGGCAGTGGTGTGCATTTGGATAGGCGTAGTTGGTGATATGGTCACATGCATGGTGGCAGTACGTTGCAATGGTTGTGCCCAAGGCCTAGCCTATTTTGTGAATGGCCGAAGGCCGTAGGCCATGCATTGAAGA
Source organism: Ambystoma mexicanum (assembly GCF_040938575.1). Classification (NCBI taxonomy): domain Eukaryota; kingdom Metazoa; phylum Chordata; class Amphibia; order Caudata; family Ambystomatidae; genus Ambystoma; species Ambystoma mexicanum. The sequence continues at coordinate 456,580,759 of NC_090941.1, read as the reverse complement.
GCCTAGCACTTAAGGAAACCCACGCCACTAATGCAATTTTGACTTTGTATCTGGTAGAGGGTGGTGACCTGTAAAGAATGGTTGTGGAGTACATTTCAATGCCATAGAGCAGCAGAAGTGAGCTGGCAGGTGTATATGTTTGGTTCCGCAGGTGAGGGCTCTGGTAGAACATGGTAAAGGTTTCGATGTGTGATTGGAGATGGTGCAATGAAAAGTCACGCAGTGTGGGCAATGGGTGCAGTGTCTTAATACTGCCAGTGGAGGGTATGGTTGAAGTGTAGCATGTATGGGTTCTTTACTATGCTGTGTGCAGATTTGTTGAAGTAGGGCCAGTATAAGGCCAAAGGCCGTAGGCTGTAGGCCATGCATTGAAGAGGCTAGCATTTGACGAAACCCACAGCACTAATGCAATTTTGACTGTGTATCGGGTAGAGGGTGGTGACCTGTAAAGAATGGTTGTGCACTACATTTTAGACGCCATGAAGCAGCAGAAATGAGCTGGCAGGTGTGTATGTTTGGTTCCGCAGGTGAGGGTCCTGGTAGAACATGGTAACGTTTTGGAAGTGTGATTGGAGATGGTGCAATGAAAAGTCGTGCAGTGTGGGCACTGGGTGCAGTTTGTGCATACTGGAAGTATGGCAGAGGGTATGGTTGAAGTGTAGCTTGTATGGGTTCTTTACTGTGCTGTGTGCAGATTTGTTGAAGTAGGGCCAATGTTGTGAAAATGTTGTAGTTAGGTTGGTAGTGACACAATACTTGGTGAATGGCAGCGTGTAGGGGTGATGGAGGCTGTGGTATGTTTGTGGATGCTGCTAATTGCAACCTGTTTTCTTGAATGGGTGTTTTATGGTGTGAGGGAGTTGGGTTGAAGTGCTCCTATGTATGTTACGTTTGTGCACAATGTTAGCTGCCCACATGGCCGCATGCATGGATTCATAGTGTTGTGCTGGGTGGGGGCAGGGGTGGACTGTTGTGTGCATGGCAAAAGGTGTGCTCTGTGCACCGCAGGGTCATTGTTGATGCTGAAATAGGGCATCCTGTTGGAAACATTTCTGGTGGAGGGGCTTTGGAAGGAAAGGGAACGTGCTCTCAGAGTGTTTAACGGGAAATATGGAGTTGGGTACAGAAATTATAGTTTGCAATGCCGAGGTTCAGTATGTGATTGGTGCAGTCGGTTTTGAAATGTTATTTTCACCAATAGGCGTACTAAGTTAGTGTTGGAAAAATTTGAGTGCAGAGGGAAGAAGTATTGTGTCTGCTTTACTGGGGCGTGGCACTAGCTGTAGCTGGAAAAGAGCACATGCCACATCATGGTCTTCTGAGCATGGAGGCTTCGCTAGTGGAACTGTGGGGATTCTCCAATGAGGTTTCAACGGTGCGGTTCACTGGAAGGGGCAGTGACATAGTCACCCAAAGTTCCATGCAGTGAGGTTGGCAGAGATGGACAGACGACGAGTGCTTATAGTCTGTGATACTTTTGTGTATAATCTGCACACGTATGCCGTGGAAAGAGGCTTTGATACTGACTTTCAGTTGGAAGGAGTGAAGGCTTTTTGGGGCACAGTTTATGAGTGGGGTTTTGGGTGCATGGATCTCCTTTGCAAATGTGTGGCCTCTGTTGGTACTGTAGATGTGGTGGTTGTGCATTTTGGAGGACTACAGTTGGTGCACATGTTGTGCTCTCATTTGCTCGCTTGCTTAAAGAAGTTGATGACAGATGTTTCCTACTGCAAAGGTGATTTTCTCATTGATGACAACAAGAGGACAATGGGAGAATGCCGGTGCAAATTGTCCACAGCCAGAGGTCAGGAGATGTTGGATAAACAGAAGCATGTGCGACTTTATGTGCAGTGCTGGAATCTTGTGCACCGACTATGAAAGCATTAGTAACAAGCCAGATTTGCATTGGTTTCAAAGAAATGGTATTTTTTTTTACCTCCATTGGCAATGCTGCTGTGTTTGCCACTCTTCACGAAGTATTGCAGAGAATTCTGTAGAAATGTAAGATAAGCGTTCATCCTCAGTTGAGAAAAATGTGAGGAGCAGAAGCAGACAGTGAGCAAAAGAGAGAAAAACAATGAAAAAAACTGTATGAATGCACGTACAAAACACAAACTCGACAAAAAGAAAAATAAATATACTTGTTTTTAGAGACAATCCTAAAGACACAATCCCCACCCCTGTTTCACATTCCCCCCACTCCCAAACGCCCCCTGAACTCCCTCCCCCTCCAGTTTCTAGCACAGTAATGCCACGGATTCCGCAGCACTTTGAGGATTAGATGTGGCACCTCCGGCTCTTTTTAGGATGGCACCTATGGCATTGGCAATGTGCATGGCTAAGCTATTGGGCAAAGTGGCAGCTGGTTGTGGTGTGTACAATTGGGGAGCAGGTACAAGTGGATCTAGGTCACCTGGCCTAAGCCCCACCCACCTGGAACCTTCCTGCCTGCCGCTCTTTTTCACCACTTAGCAAGAACCCGCCCACCTAGTGCCTTCCTGCTTGCCACTCTTTTTCACCACTTAGCAAGCCCCGCCCACCTGATGACTTCCTGCTTGCTGCTCTTTTTCCTACTTAAGGAGCCCTCCAGCCTCTTTTCCTTTGCAGATGGGGAGCAGGTGCAAGTGGATCTATATCACCTGGCCTAAGCCCTGTCCACCCGGTGCCTTCCTGCCTGCCGCTCTTTTTCACCACTTAGCAAGCCCCGCCCACCTGGTGCCTTCCTGCTTGCTGCTCTTATTCACCACTTAGCAAGCCCCACTCACCTGGTGCCTTCCCGCCTGCTGCTCTTTTTCCTACTTAAGGAGCCCTCCAGTCTCTTTTCCTTTGCAGATGGGGAGCAGGTGCAAGTGGATCTAGGTCACCTGGCCTAAGCCCCACCCACCTGGTGCCTTCCTGCCTGCCGCTCTTTTTCACCACTTAGCAAGCCCGGCCCACCTGGTGCCTTCCTGCTTGGCGCTCTTTTTCCTACTTAAGGAGCCCTCCAGTCTCTTTTCCTTTGCAGATGGGGAGCAGCTGCAAGTGGATCTAGGTCACCTGTCCTAAGCCCCACCCACCTGGTGCCTTCCTGCCTGCCGCTCTTTTTCACCACTTAGCAAGCCCCGGCCACCTGGTGCCTTCCTGCTTGCTGCTGTTTTTCCTACTTAAGGAGCCCTCCAGCCTCTTTTCCTTTGCAGATGGGGAGCAGGTGCAAGTGGATCTAGGTCACCTGGCCTAAGCACCACCCACCTTCTTAGCCCTGCCTCTTCCTTCCTGCTCTTAACTCTTGGATCAAGGGCGTCTCTCGCGAAGGGCAGCGGAAGAAAAGGGCAATTCCTGTTTGGACCTGTTCGGACCAGGAGGACCCAGGGCCCGACCCCCTGCTTAGACAGCAGGTAAGCATGCACCAACATGTGTTAGCCCCTCTGTCCCCACATGCAGTCCCCACCCCTCTTGTCCCCCTGTGATGTTCCCTTGTGCCCCCCCTTCTCGCACACAGGTATTGCCTGTTTTGCTTGATTCTTCTACCGTGCTCCCCCTCAACCTCCTCCAGCCTACTTCTGCAGGAGTCTGTCCTGGTACATTCTGGTTTCACCATCACCGTCTTGTGGCCAATGCTGGATTTGACTTTTATGAACTTAATTCATTCACGGTGCGTCACCCTTTCTCAACTCTCATGCTGGACTTTCTTTGTATTTTGTACTCATGTTAGCCCTGAATCATGCTGTTCCCATCTTCATCTTGTATTCTGGCTTGTAACATTATGGGCCTCAATACGGCTTTGGTGGTAGCATGCCACTATTGGCGGCATGGCTGCCACCAAAACCGGGTCCGGGTTCCCTGAATGGGGAATTACCGGACCATTCCGAGTTCGGAGGGCCCGGTAATTCCTCCCTCCAGGAACCCGGCCCCGGACCTTCCCATTCCCATTTGAGCCCCAATAGGGCTCAATGGGAATGGGTGAGGGAACTAACAACGGGCAAATTACGGCCAGCCCGTTGTTAACTACCTGGTCCCCTCGCGGGACCTGGTAAGGACGTCAGGTAAAACCAGACGTCCACATCGGGTCCCGCAAGGGGACCTCGGAATCAGGCGGAATGGGAATAAGGGGTCCGCATCCATTAGCGGACCCCGTTAACCCATTCCACCTGACTCGTAATGAGGCCCTATGTGTTACTACTGACTTCTGCAATTGTATTCGCTCTCCACTCTTGCTTCTCCACTCTTTTTGACTGCTTACTCTCTGTTCTCTCCTCCTTTCCCTTCTCCCTTTTCCTATCTCCTCCCCTTACTTTCTTCTATGCACTTACTCTATCAGAATTGTCCCTGGACCTAATATGATAACAACCTCGTCTGTTTCCTCCACCCTCCCATTTCTGTTTTTTTCCTCCCCACGCCCCCTCCTCCTAAAATGTCATCAGGCCTAGTACGATAGTTGCTTGTTTTGTTCCTCCCCTCCCTTTCTGCACCCGTCTCCCTCACCTTTTGTTTTTCTCCAGTTCTACCAGAAATGTCGTCAGGCCTAGTACGGTAGTCACCTCTCTGTTTCCATTTCCTTCTCACTCTCCCCCTCCCTTCCTTATCTATGTCATAGCTCTTGCACTATCTGAAATGTCGTCAGGCCGAGTATGATAGTTAATTTCACATCCTTACTGTTCATGGCCTGTAAGAATGTCATTGTATTTTCCCTTGTTCCCTTCCTTGCCTTGAAGCGCTTTGAAACACATTGTGTATAGGTGCTATATAAATAAACTATCATATAATGTCATACCATATCATACATAAACATTGTGAGAGAAGGTTTGTTTGTACCGATAAATGTAGAAGGCTATGGTGAAAGTGTCCAAGGTAAGGGGCATGCATCCTGTTTGTATGCATGCACTGCACGCACTTGCTTAACGTTGCTAATATACATTTCCTGCTGCTTTTGTGGGTTAACTTTTCCGACATTTTTAGTACATGCATTACAGTGGGAAGACCAGATTCTGAAGTTTACAAGTACGTGGCAGGCATCATGTTGTTATGAATGCAGTATGTGCATTATATGATATGATGTGCAATGGTATTTTGTGCCTATACTATCGCACCTATATACAAGTGTGTGAAGGCGCGCAGAGGAACGGGAGGCGGAACAGAGGCCACACATAGACATTGATTCCTCTAGGCCAGCTGACATTGAGTGTGCGCAAGTGAATGGGAAGGGAGAAGGCAAAGTGCAGTACATGGGAACAATACCAAAATATAAATATATGCAACTATGGCCGGTGCTGGCAAGTGCAAGGATAAGTGTAGACATGTAGTGGGGGCTGCACTGTTAGGGTTACAGAAAACAGTCCTCAGGTGCAGGGCTTGGTAGAAAGCAAGTGCAGGGGTGGAACTGTCAGGAGGGAGGTGGCCTGGGGCACAGATTATAGGGTGGGTTAGGAAAGCAGCACATAATACATTTTAGCCAGGAAGTTAGTAGGAGAGAGGAGTGGGAAAAGAAGAAGCACATGGAAAGGTTTTCAGTTGCTTTCAGACCCTACAATACTTCTCTTCAAGGTCCAGGGAGACAGAAAGCGTGTTCCGCAGGGAGGCGGCAGCAGAAGAAACACATCTACCACAATGTGGTTGCATGTAGAAGCAACTGACTCTGAGGGAGTACGAGGCAGATGAGGGAAGAGCTGGAGCAAGCAAATATTTAGGAAGTGAGAGTGTAAGGTATTGTGGTCCCGGGGACCAGAAGGTCTTCTGCGTAATGCACAGGGTTTTTAGTTTATTGTTTACAGCCACTGTGAGGTATTGCAGACATTTTAGTCCAGCAGAGATATGATCCCTGCCGTTCAGGCCAAGGACAAGTTGTGCACTACTCTTACTGATGAGTTGCTGAGGGCGTAGAGTGGAATCTGGCAGATTTAAAACACACCTGTGGCAACAGTGCAGTATACAAAGCACCACAGCCATGCAGACACTGACCTTTGTGACAGTAGGTTGCTAAAATACATTTAGTGGTGGCTATAGTGCCTTCTTTTTACGAGGTATGTAGCAGGTGGGTTAGTGAAGAACAATTTCCGTAGCATTGTCGGAAGGAAAGAACAGAGTTCCTGTTTCGCTAATACAGTGTATGATATGGGTAAATGAAAACGTTGCACGCACACACAAACAAATTGCCACTTTATGGAAGGAGATGGGAGGAACATCAGTGTGTTTTTTAAACACGTAGTGGACGCTTAGGGGCAGATATTGTGCTCAGAGGCAACTATAACAGAGTTGTGAACATACTGCAAAAAACTGTTCATACCTTTATTTTGTGGTGATGGGTGCGTATGTGGATGAATGTGCATGTATAACTCATGCAATGTTTCACTGAACTTTCCACTGGATGTGCTTTCCAATAACAGCACACATGCAGGCTGATTTTGTAATGGTACATATGAAGTCTTGTGGAGAACTGACATTGTAAGATGCTGAAGTCTTGGAGGGCATTGGTGGATGCGTGTGTGAGTACTTAGCAATACCTAATAAGGGCGTGGTGGGAAGAGGATAGTGGAAAGCGAAGAAGGACTGGTCATGATTTACTGGGGCGTGGCCCTTACGATACTTTGCGCGGCGCACATGCTACATTCTGCACTTTTAAACCTGCTGGCTAATGGAAATGAGATTGTTGCAATTGTCCAATCAGGTGTTTAGAGTGTGCGTTACAGTAAAGAACAGAAATATTTTGTTTCATTACTCTGTCTACTGAGGCTGGCAGAGATGGCCAGATGTACAGTTTTCATTGTGGGTGATCGCTTTGTGCTAGATCTGCTCCGGTATGCCGTGGAAGGAGGCCTTAATGGTAATTTGAATTGAGACGAAGTGGAGACTTTGTGGTGCGGTGACGCTATCCGTACATTCGACCATTTGCTTGCAGAATGTCGACGAGTGAACAGTTTAGGTACTGTACACATTGTGGCAGTGCACTATGGAGCATTGCATTGGGTTCAATAGCTTGAGCAAGTGTGTACCGTAAACTCAAAAAGATGATGAAAGAAGTGCAGCACATTTTTGCCACTGCAAAGGTGCTTTTCTCATGCATATCACCAAGTCCAGTATATAACTATCGCAATGAATTTTGTCAGCAGCCAGAGGTGAGAAGGCGTCTTATGAACAGAAGCATGTGTAACTTTTTTGTGTGCTGCTGGGATGTACTCCTGTGACAATGACAACACTGGTGATTGATATGTGCACCTTGTCAATGGAAATGGCATTTCATTGTTGCCCAGTGGCAATGACATTTGGTTTTCCAATCTACAGGCTACACTGAAGACGGTATTTAAGAATGTGAGGGGCAGTGCAACAAATAAAATCAATTATAAAAGCCTAAAAAAAGAGTTATTACTGTGGAAGTTGTTTTAAAAAATAAAAAAGCAGCTTTTATAAGAGCCACCTCTGCAAAGGACATCTCCTACGCTGGTTGACATGTATTCCCCTACCCTTGTGCGCCCACACCTGGAAAAGTCAGCGCAAAGCGCAACAGTTGGAGGCTTGTACGTGTAACTTACGCCCCTTTTGTACATGGCCACCTTATATTTGGAATGTGGAGGACACGAAATTGCGCAATAAGCTTTTTGCGTGTGGAGTGCATGCACAGACCGAGGTATGCAGTATATTTGTTGACCTAAATGCAGAGGGTGAGCTTATGGCGGTGTGTTGTACGAGCCACAGCGTAGGCTTTGTGGGTGAATTTCACATACATTACCTGACAGTGAATGGAAAACAAGAGTTCGGTGGGAGTTATGTGTGGAGTGTATCATGTGGGTTTTTTAAGCGTCTGGAGCAGCTACACTGAAGTGATTGGTTTTGGTTTGTCTGTTTGAGACTTTGGTGATGCTCAATCATGATGATGATATTATTGTTGTTGACTGTGGAGGGACAAATGAACACCATGTAACATGATTTTCCGTGCCGTTTGTGCTGAAGGAGGCAGTAGGCCAGGTAATGCTTCTGTTTCCGATCTCCTGCATAATTGTGTACCCCATTATGCAGATACCCTTGAAGGCACATTTTTTTTTTATTCGGTCCGGAAATGGAGAAAGCGCGGTACATTGTGAAGAAGTGTATTTGTGTCTTTTTACAACTTGTGCCATTGTCGTACTGTACAAATGGGAATCTATCGTTTTACAGCACAAAGAGTTTTCACCACAAATAGCATTCCTGTTCATATTACTGCATTTCCGAATTCTACAAACTCTACACACATTGCCTTGCTGCCCTTTTTGGAAGTATAGGACTAATGGTTGTGCTTGCTGTTGCACACTTGCGCTCTTCAAAATGCACTGCAACACGTAGAACCATCTGTTTCAACAGCCACACATTTCTACCTGTTTCCACTGCAGTGCTTTCCACAGTACCACAGTTCCTTCCATTTAGCATACAATTGTGTGGCGGGTATACGATGCGTGTTGCACTGCCTCCCTTCATTGGCACTTACATTGTGACACTCTGAAAGGAGCTTTATATCATAAAAAGCCACAAAAATATTGCAAATGGACGTTATGGTGCAGCTGCGGTACTACAAACATAGCATCATTTTTAAATACACTATAATAAAGCACCATTTTGCTTACAGTGCCCTACTAAACCCCTATGTATTCATTAACAAGAACGTTGTTAAAGGGACGTTATGGTTAAGTTGCACTAGCAAAAACGTATGTAATTCAATGAAAAAACATTGTTCATTCGAGCAAAGGATTTGTCAGAAATTTCAAAAGTGATTAGAAGTCTGTGCCCCCACAGAATGCAAAGTATCGTAAAGATTTGTTAAAAAATAAATAAGTTATTGTCAAATAAAAATAATTTTTGCAAAAGTGCGGTCTACTTCGCATTCATTTTACCATAGACAAAAAAGGTACATTTTTGCCATAGCAAACAGCCTAAACAAGCAATTGTAACTGTGATTCTTAAGGCGGGGAAAGATGCAACCACATGTTGTAACTATCACCCTATATCCCTTCTTAACGTTGATGTTAAGGTATTTACTAAAATTTTGACGATCAGGTTGGATAAGTTTATGGGTAATTTGATAGATGAGACTCAAGTAGGTTTTATGAAGCATCGCTATGGTTATGACAACATTAGAACCCTCCTTGACATTCTGAACCTGTCAAACACAGAAACAGGAAACTTGCTCTTTATTTTTTTGGTTGCAGAGAAAGCATTTGATAGTGTAAATTGGACCTTCTTAAATTTCACTCTGTTGAGGATGGGTTTTGGCCCTTTGTTCATTAATGCAGTTGGAGCACTACAGTCAGATATCAGTGCCAGGGTTTGGGTAAATGGAGTCTTGTCAGCTTCTTTTAAGCTTTTTAAGGGCACACGTCAGAGGTGTCCTTTGTCACCTTATCTTTTTAATTTGGTTTTGGAGCCTTTTTTAATTTATATTTGACATGCTCTGTGTCTTTCAGGGTTTAGAGTGGGGGAGCTCGAAATTAAAACGCTAGCCTATGCAGATGATGTTACGATTGTTCTTGGCAACCCTGAGGAGGGGGGTACTGTTTTGAGAAATATGATTGAAGAGGTCGGTGGACTCTCAGGTTACAAAATAAACTGGGAAAAAACTGTGGTATTTCCGTTATGGAATACTCCTATACGTAACCAGTTGATGGACTGGAACTGCAAATGGGAAAATGAATGTGTGAAACATTTAGGGGTATATCTCACTAGAGATTTAAAAGGCATGGCTGGGTTTAATCTAGATAGAATCATAGATATTCTCTGGTGGGATATTCATATTTGTATTTGTATTTGTAAAGCGCAAACCAGGCCCTGAGGCTACCAGGCGCATATCTTAGCAACAATGGTTCCATCACAGTATGGCATTACATAGACATTTATGTTATACATTAGAAATCAATTACATTGGCGGTTTAGACAGGAATACTTTAGACAGAAATACAAAGGCATAAGGTTTTCAGAGTTTCAAAAGTTTGTCGGAATTTTCATGCTGACAACTGGTCGACTGAATTGACTAGCCACAAGTTTAGCTTTGTGTTTTAAAAGGTTCAGGGAGGGCAGGTTTCTGATAGTGAGGGGCACATAATTCCACAGTTTGGCTGCCAGAACTGGGAAGCTGGCCCCACTGGCTGTTTGGAGCTTGTATCTTGGGATCAGTAGGCACTGGTTGAGGGCAGACCTTAGTGAGCGAGGTGGGGTATACTGTGTAAAACGTGATGAAAGATAGATGGGGGCCTGGTTGTTCATGCATTTGTAATTCAGAGAAAGAGATTTTAGTGAGATCCTTTAGGGGGCTGACAGCCAATTAAGGTTCTTTCTGGTTTCTGAAATGTCTGCTGATCTGGGGATGTTTAGGTCTGCCCTGATGGCGTTATTTTGTATAATCTGGAGTTTGTCAAGGTTACGTTGGTTAGTGCCTTGGTACAGTGCATTGCAGTAGTCAAGTTTGGACCTGACCAGGGTCCTAGCAAGGGTGGTGCAATTCTGCGTAGAGAGAAAAGGGCGACATGTTGTGATCACCTTGCAAGTGTATGCAGATGTGGCAGCGACTGCATTAGTTTGTCTGTGGAGGGAGAGGGTGGAATCGAGGTAGATTCCGAGGGTTTTTGTGTCTTTGGAGACTTTTATGGAGTTTCCATCGATGTTGAAGGAACTGAACATGGGGTTAAACTTAGTAAATGGGGAAGGCTTTCATTATCTATTTGGGCTAAGATTAATGCCATAAAAATAGTTCTCTTGCCTAAAGTCTTATACGTCATTCAGTCACTTGCATTAAGGTTCACCAAGAAGGTTTTGGGTTGAGTAGATAGAATTTTTCAAAATGTTCTGTGGGGTTTTGGGAAAAGACCTAAGATACCAAGGTATCTTATGGTTCGAAGTGTTCATGATGGAGTGTTTGGTTACCCCATTCTTCTTAATTATTATAAATGTTTTTTCACCAAAAAATCAGCTTTTTATTTTTCTACAAATGTGTTGGGGACTCCACTTTGGGGTCGGATTGAGGAATACAAAATGAGACAATTTCTTCTTAAAAGTCTGTATTCTTTCAGTAGGGACCCAAACAAGTTGTGAATTTACAAACAGTATTATCTTCAAAGGATGCTGTCACTTCATTGATTTTGAGTAATGGTCAAGGGTTGTACATGTACGGGGAGGCCTCCATCTGGCAGAATCCAGGCTTACATATTGATAATAGGATGTTGTGTTGGAGGAGTTGGATAAACAGAGGCATATTGTTGCTAGAAGATGTTTGGTGTAATGATGGTGGGGGGATGCAAACGTTTGAGTACCTACAAAGGAAGTATGGCCTACAAAAGCAGGAACAAAGAAGGTATAACTTGTTAAAAACGTTGTTAATTGAAAGACGAAATATGATGTCCACTCCTCTCGTACAAACACCCGAGAGATGTGATTTTATTGTGGCTGCTCCCCATAAAGTGTCAAGCTTTTTGAAACTCTTTCCGGTGGAGAGTCATTCAGTCGATTCCTGGGATAATTTGAGGCTTGCATGGTCTAATGAGTTAGGAGTAGATTTGTCTTTGAAAGAATGGGAAAACATATGGAGAGTCCCGATAAAGGGGAAAGTGGACATGAATTTATGCTACATTCAGCAGAGAATTTTAGGAAAACTTTATTGGACTCCAGATAGAATGTATAGATTTGGCCTGAGTGATGGTGATAAGTGTTGGGGTTGTTTGAAGGAAAGGGGCACCATGTTACATATGTTGTGGGATTGCACAAAGGTGAATGGATATTGGAATGATGTACTAGATAGGATTGACATGGTGTTGAATATTGCTTTTCCAAGAACACCTTTGGCTGTACTTTTGAAATCCACAAATTGTGTTCGACATTTGGATTGTGTGACGTGTTGGGTCACTAAAGTTCTTCCGGTGGCTGCTAGACAAATTTTGCGTGCCTGGAAAACAAGGAAAAAGCCATGCGTTGAAGAATGGCTAGTACATGTGCAGCTCCTTTCGCGTTTTGAGAAGATCAAATTTTGCAAATTGCATAGAGATGAAACTTATAATGAACAATGGAGTGTTTTAATGAATTTTATGTTTAATATTTGGCCGGAGTTTAGTTGTTTATGTTTTATTTACTTAGGAGTGTGTGAAGGGGTGAGGGTTGAGGGAGGGGGGGGGGGGGTTAGTGCTCTGTTATGTTGTGTGTCTTGTGTTGGTATGTGTGTTATTGGTATCTTTGACAATATTGTATCAAAGTTTTGTTTACCATTTAAAAAATCCTGTGGATATTCTTCTTATTGTTCATGCAATCTGTTTTTGATTTTAATATAAGTTTCATGCTGATTGCCTATCCATTATTTTGTTGCATTGAAATGTTGGTTATCCTGAAATATAACTTTGTTGAATTTAATTGTTCCTTAAAAGTTAAATAAATTTAAAAAAAATAAACAGCCTAAACCACTGGACGTATTTGGACCAGGTCCGAATCAACATGGGCACAAAGGATTGACTCGCGATCCATGCATGGTTTGGGGTTTTTCTGTGCAGTAGTTATTTTAAAAATGGACAGATAAGGGAGTACCCCCATCCCCCAAAATTATAGTTATACCCCCCAATGGCACATTGCAGGATCATTGTTTTCAGAAATGAAACGACCGCATCTTGTTTTTCTCTCGATGCAAGAGATATTTGGGGCTATAGCCGATGTTAAGGGAAAAGCAAACACAGTAAAAAGCTATTTGCAGGTAAAAAAACATACACATGCTATCAGGGTAGAGGTGGTGGGATGGCCAGAAAGCACTGAGTGAAATGTGGGAGTTGGAGGGGGTCCAGGGACTGAGTTTGCAACACAAAGCGTTCTGTAAGCTGGGCTATAGCCGACATCTGAAAGCAAACTGTGTCACAGAAGCAGCATGTGCTCTGGGGTGAAAGGGAGAGGGCAGGGGAGGTGAGCAGGCCGTCTGGGCAGTGGGCACAGATGGCTGTCGCCAGTGACTGAATTGCCATCCAGGTCTGCCATTTTTGCAGTAACCAGGACAGACTATGCTTAGTTTCAAAGTGCGGAAAGGGCCAGCCTCCTCAGGCCATGTTGCCTGATAAAGGAGCCAAACGTAGAAGACCACTTAGAGGAATGGGATGGCCCTTTTCTTACTTTGAAGCTATGTAGGATCAGTCCCAGTTAGTCAATGGATGGGCGACCAAATGGGCCTCTGAATTATTTACTTTTTTTAAACCGTGCTACTTTCGGTCCTTGAAGGTTTTGCACTCAGAGACACATTTTTGCCTTTCGCTGAATTGCATTCTGGTATTTGTAGTCTCCCAATATATAACAAATAGGTATTTTTACAACAACAGTGGGTTTCTCATCCCTGAAGGAACTGGGACGAACGCTGTTTAGCTTCAAAGTGAGGATGGGGTCAGCCCACTAAGGTCATGTTGCCTAACATATGGGGCCACCTTTAGAAGAACACTTAGAGAAACATGGCCTAATGGGTCAGTTCCTTCTTAGCTTTGAATCTAAGCAGGGTCGGTCCTGGTTATTGCATGGATGGCAGACAGTCCACGGTCCTGAATGCTGTGTGTTTTCTTAGTTTTAAATATCGCATAAAACAAGGCATGCGCATTTTTATAAAATAGAAAAAATAAATAATTTAAAAAACACATTTATGCAGAACACTGCTATCAGAGAACTCTGCCTTTCAGGAGTTTGAGACACATCACCTAACTATTATGCTACAATTATGTTATTAATTGGATTTCACAAGTTTCATACCCAACCTTTTACCATTGAACATATTAAATTATAGGCTAAGTATGAAATATATGCCACATGAAACACCTTGCCATTTTGGCCTAGTGATTAAATGGTGGGCTTTGAACTCTGGCAGCCAGGGTTGAAGGCTGTGTGTTTTTTAAAAATGTAATTAATTAAATTAAAAGCAAATACCACCTTTTATACTTTGCCAGCATATATATTGAAAGATTTCCTCTCTCAGGTAATTTTTCTGGTGTTCATTACATTTTTAAATGCCCAATGCTTTATTGTCTTGCGCACTTTCTTCTAAGAATAAGGTAATTAGAACTGCATTTGTATATGTCACTTAAAAATATCTGGCTATTTACTGTGTGTATACTCATGGTGTCAGCTTTAGATGTTCACTATGGGGGCAAAAGTACATGGGCATATGTTATTTTTGCAGCCAATAATTGTTTACCCTTTTCTGTGCTGCTTAAATGCGGGTAGTTGGGGTCATGCGATGTATCACAACAGTCACCAAGAGACCGGCCATATAACAGGGGGCTTGTAGCACGCTGCTTGCCCAAAGTGTTTGATCCTCAGCAAATAATTTACTTGTACAGGGCATTAACTAAAAACATTGGGAGTTCTCAAAGCGTGCAATGTTTTATACATAATAAAAAAATAGATATTTTTACAGCTTTTAATTTAATTAAATTAAAAGAAAAGCAATGCAAGTGGGAGCTGGCGATGTTTGTTGCAGTGCAGTCCTGTGATCTTATTTAGCATGAGGTCATTTAGACATGGCTGCATTGTTAGTCACGTCGAAATGGCTTTCACGCTGAAAAGGGTGCACCGAAATGGGTGCTGCGGCGGAATGCCCATGCCAAATTGGCCCACACCAAAATGACGGTGTTGTAAGGGGTGTACCACTTGAGAATGCTGCTTGACCAAAGTTTGTGCTCCATGGCAAATCATTCAATCTTATTGTGCATTGCCTAAAAACATTGTGAGTTCTCAAAGTTTTAAATATCTCATAACACACAGCATCGCATTATTCTTTTTTAAGTCCATGAACGGTTTGTCCTCAGATACAATTGTTTTGCCTTTTGCTGAATTGCATTCTGGTGTTTGAAGTCTCACAGTCAAGATGGGCGGAATAATGGTACAATTGTACACTTTTTGCCTAACATAGTTCTATAACGATTTATATAATTGAGTAACACTATGGTTTGTGTACTTTTCAAGTTAGCTTTCTAAAGCAGAGTATTGTTGAAAGCCAGACATGTGGGTGCGGAGGCGAAACGATGAGAGGGCGAGTAAGTCATGAGAATTTGCCCACGGTGTGGCAAGAGAGTTTGCAATCTTGGACACTGGTGCAGTTATATTCCCCTGATTGTGGTTGCTTTTCAGGGCACCAGTAACCACAAGCGCTTGCTTCATATTGGGATTTTGTTTTCAAGGGAATATTTCACTACAGATTGCTGGGTTAAAAAGGTGACCACCTTTTATACTTTGCCAGCATATTTATTGAAAGATCTCATCTCTCATGTTATTTTTCTGGTGTTCATTACTTTTTTTTAAAGTCCAATGCGTTATTGTCTTGTGCACTTTCTTCTAAGAATGAGGGCATTTGAACTGCATTTTTATATTTCACTTTAAAATATGTGGTCATTTACTGTGTGTATATTCATGGGTGTCAGCTTTAGATTTTCGCTATGGGGGCAAAAGTACATGGACATATGTTATACTTGCAAATAATCATTGTTTACCCTTTTCTGTGCTGCTTAAATGCGGGTAGTTGGGGTCATGCGATGCAATCCTGGACACTAGTGCAGTTATTTTCCCCTGATTGTGGTTACTTTTCAGGGCACACGTAAATGACACATGTAGGTGAAGAGCGTAACTTTTTTGCAGAGGGGCGGATGCAACCTGTTGTTTTTTTTTTTTAGGTTGGCAAGCTTGCTCAAGTATTTGGCTACCAGGATTTTATTCAGGTTGTCATGTTCCCAGTGCAGATGCTTACTCACAAGACCACAAGCACTTGTTTCATATTGGGATTTTGTTTTCCAGGGAATATTTCACAACAGATTGCTGGGTTTTAAAGGTGAGCACCTTTTGTACTTTGCCAGCATATTGTTTGGAACATTTCCTCTCTCAGGTTTTTTTTCTGGTGTTCATTACTTTTTTTAAAAGTTCAATGCTATTTTGTTTGCGCACTTTCGTCTAAGGAGTAGGTCCAAATTAATAATGTTAATTATATATTGAATAACAAAACTCTTGAAATTCAAGAAAAAACTTTAGCTGCCTGGGATGTTAAGGTGAACAATACATTGTAACAAAACCTTTGAAATTCAAGGAAAAAACTGTAGTTGCAGGGACATTAAGGTGAGAACTTAATGCAACAAAACCCTGGAAATTCAGCTAAAGCCACCTTTACTTTGTGCCCCCTGTTGCGCAGACTATGACCACAATGATGACATCAGAGATCACATCACTGATATGCTACTTTTTTCTAAGGAAGTTTCTTTGGCATTGTATTTGTAGTGCCTTTTGCGATACATTTAGTCCTTGGAATAATACATGATAGCAGTATTTAAAGTGGTTGATATAGTGAGAGCAGGGGCTAAGAGGTTTATTTGGGGGCCTGGTCTAATGTTTGGCAGGGCCCTAAAGAGTTTGGCATGTAGTCTAAGTGGTGTAAATAAGAAAGTAGTGTTTCTAAAAGATATGACCTATTTAACTGGGGCTTGTCCCAAAATTGTCTTTGAATCCTACATTCCAAAATAAATATAACATTCCATGGACATTAGCAATAGGCATTTACTCTATATTATATGAAATCACTTGCAGGGTAATTCATGGATATTCGCACAAAAGTGGCGCAGGCGGCTGGCGCACAGTGTTCCCGTGCAATAGACTGCGCCAGCCGCGTGCGATAAAATCCATTTCAGCGCACAGCGTATTCATGGATTTTAGCCTCCAAAACCAGCCGTGGCACAGAGTGGCGCAGCGACCTTGCAGCAGCGCCAGTTACGCCCCCAAGAACGCCCTCGCGCAAGGAAAAGGCATCAAAATCCCCAATCCAGCGCAAAGTTCTGCGACAACCCAAAACCAGTTTACCGGACTGCCAAACAGCAAACGCCAAGCGGGGAACGTGTATTACGGGTTTCGCGCTAAATTCCACACGCGAAAGGGCCTGTGCGAGCGGGTACGTGTATAACTGGGGTTCGCGTGAATTTTCACACGCGATTGGCCTTGGTACGTGTGTTTCAGGGGTGCGCGGGAAGTTTTACACTCGATTGGGCTGGGTACGTGTATTTCAGGGGTGCGCAGGAAGTTTTACATGCGATCGGGCCTGGGGGAGCGGTGTACATGTATTCCAGGGGTGCACGGGAAGTTCTACACGCGATTGGCCTGGGTACGTGTATTTCAGGGGTGCGCGTGTGTTTTCACACACGACTGGCCTGGGTACGTGTATTTCAGGGGTGCGCGGGTGTTTTCACACACAACTGGCCTGGGTACGTGTATTTCAGGGGTGCGCGGGTGTTTTCACACGCGATTGGCCTGGGTATGTGTTTTTCAGGGGTGCGCAGGAAATCTTACACGCGATCGGGCCTGGGGGAGCGATGTATGTGTATTCCAGGGGTGCGCGGGAAGTCTTACACGTGATCGGGCCTGGGGGAGCGGTGTACGTGTATTCCAGGGGTGCGCAGGAAGTTTTACACGCGATTGGGCTGGGTACGTGTATTTCAGGGGTGCGCGGGAAGTTTTACATGCGATTGGGCTGGGTACATTTTTTTCAGGGGTGCGCAGGAAGTTTTACACGCGATCGGGACTGGGGGAGCGGTGTACGTGTATTCCAGGGGTGCGCGGGAAGTTCTACACACGATTGGCCTGGGTACGTGTATTTGAGGGGTGTGCGTGTGTTTTCACACGCGACTGGCCTGGGAACATGTATTTCAGGGGTGCGCAGGTGTTTTCACACGCGATTGTCCTGGGTACGTGTATTTCAGGGGTGCGCGGGAAGTTTTACACGCGATTGGGCTGGGTACGTGTATTTCAGGGGTGCGTGGGAAGTTTTACACGCGATCGGGCCTGGGGGAGCGGTGTACATGTATTCCAAGGGTGCGTGGGAAGTTTTACACGCTCTTGGGCTGGGTACGTGTATTTCAGGGGTGCGCGGGAAATTTTACACACGATTGGGCTGGGTACGTGTATTTCAGGGGTGCGCGGGAAGTTTTACACGCGATCGGACCTGGGGGAGCGGTGTACGTGTATTCCAGGCGTGCGCGGGAAGTTCTACATGCGATTGGCCTGGGTACATGTATTTCAGGGGTGCGCATGTGTTATCACACGCGACTGGCCTGGGTACATGTATTTCAGGGGTGCGCGGGAAGTTTTACACGTGATCGGGCCTGGGGGAGCGGTGTACGTGTATTCCAGGGGTGCGCGGGAAGTTCTACATGCGATTGGCCTGGGTACGTGTATTTCAGGGGTGCGCGGGAAGTTTTACGATCGATTGGGCTGGGTACATGTATTTCAGGGGTGCGCGGGAAGTTTCACACGCGATTTCAGCAGGGTACGTGTATTTCGGGGGTGCAGGAGAGTCCTAAACGTGATTTGGCAGTGTGGGTCCTCCCAGGTGTTCCCTGTACACCCTCCACGGCCCCTGCAGACAGCCCACACCACAGGGCACTACACTGCATCCCTGGTCATGTCCCGCAGGCAGCCCACCCAACATGGGCATGCCCCCCAGCAAAGGCACATGTCTCCTTGCACTTCTGATCACCAACTCATGTCCCCTTGCACCCCCACCCCCCAGCATTGCGGGGCACCTGCCAGCAGGCCCCCACTCATGTCCCACTCATGTCCCCCTGCACCCCCACCCCCCAGCATTGCGGGGCACCTGCCAGCAGGCCCCCACTCATGTCCCACTCATGTCCCCCTGCACCCCCACCCCCCAGCATTGCGGGGCACCTGCCAGCAGGCCCCCACTCATGTCCCACTCATGTCCCCCTGCGCCCCCACACCCAGCATTGCGGGGCACCTGCCAGCAGGCCCCCACTCATGTCCCACTCATGTCCCCCTGCACTCCAACCCCCCAGCATTGCGGGGCTCCTGCCAGCAGGGCCCCACTCATGTCCCACTCATGTCCCCCTGCACCCCCACCCCCCAGCATTGCGGGGCACCTGCCAGCAGGCCCCCACTCATATCCAACTCATGTCCCCCTGCACCCCCACCCCCCAGCATTGCAGGGCACCTGCCAGCAGGCCCCCACTCATGTCCCAATCATGTCCCCCTGCACCACCACCCCCGAGCATTGCGGGGCACCTGCCAGCAGGCCCTGACACATGTCCCCCAGCCAACACGTCATCACAATCTAGATCCCTGGCCCTTATGGGCAGCCTCCACATGCCAAACACCAACCCAAGTATTGCATCCACCCACTTAGAAATGCCAATTACATGATACAACCCCAATGACAAGTACGTAAATGAACACATGTCCCTCACTTACACACAATGGGTGTAAGTGAATGTCAAAACCCAAATCATGATATGCATGAAACCAAAGAGATTATACTACACATTGAAGTTTGATGGAAAAAATGTATTAAAAGCAACATAAATGGAATTAAAAATAAAAAAAAAACGACAATGGGAATTAAAAACCAAAAGCAGCATGTCCGTAAAATAATGAAAAACCACAAATCATAATCCAAAGGAAAGGTGTCCAAAGTCACAGTTCAAAAAAGTAAATCCAAGGGAAAAACAAAACCGAAAACCATTGCTCCATGGGTAAATCCCAAAAAAATACTAAAATCCAACAGTCAACTATATACAGATAAACAATCCAGGGGCCATGATCCCAGCTAATAATACTATCTAATAAAAAAACTATATACAAAAATGTGGTCCATTTTCCAAAAGGTCCAAAATAAATAAAAAAGCAAAGGAAACCTAACACTAACTACATAACTATTTACAAGGGCAGCGGGCTAGTCCAATGGCTCACTGGTTGTTGTCATGGGCCAGGGCATCATCGAACTCCTGTTCAATGGCTTGGAGGTGGGCATGTTCCCTGGCCCTGAGGTCTCGCAGGGATAATGCAGTGTCCAGCTCCAACTCCCTGCGAATACCCTCGAGGCACTCAGCCCGCCTCAGCACCCTCCGCATGGAGTTCTGTGCCCTGACCATTGTGAGCCGTTCCTCCTCTGCCCGCTGCCGCTCCGCACCTATCTGCTGGCCCAACCGCACCTATCTGCTGGCCCAACCACTCCCACATGGAAGACACTCCCATTCCAGGGTTCTCCTGCCCTCCGGCCGATGCCTGTCCGCCTGATGTTGATGGACCCGAGCCATGATGCCTCCAACGTCGAGCCTGCCGCTGCCTCCGACGCAACTGCCTGTGCCAGCACGACGGCATCCAGGCTGATGGAAACCACCGACGCCGTTGTGCACGTGCCTGCCCGATGATGCCACCACATCCTCCATCTGCTTTGGTCCAGTTGCTGGTGTGTCCACCCGTGCTGGAACTCCGACTCCCGACTGTGGCAGGGATGAGATCCCCACCGAGTTGGCTGCGTTGGTTGGGGTAGGTCCACAGGGGGCCCTGGTGGCATCTGGGCCGGAAGACGGCATGGAGAACGACTGGCGCATAGCCTCCACAGAGAAGGAGAGGGTCGCCAGAGTGCCCGACACATGTATGAAACCCCCCACCACGGCCGCTCCCAACTGGGCCACGTTGGCACAGTGCTCTTCGTGATGACGTGCGTGCTCCCCCCGTGAAGCACGCACCTCATCACGAATGACACCCGTGCGCAATGCGACACCAATCAGGACCTTCTCCATACGGCCAGGGGACCCCTCGTCCGCAGGTGGAGGGGAGTCAGATGACATGAACATCCCCCCTACCTGCGGACGGGCCTGGGATGGGGCATCCCTGCTGGTGCATGGTGGTGCAGTCACAGTGTCAGGGACAGTGACATGCACAGGCACCTCCATGGCAACCTGTGCTGCCTCCTGCCCCTGCCCCTGGACTGCACCACTTGCACCAGCAGGGATGCCCCCACCAGGCCCATGTGCGGCTCAGTAGCGGCCTCCTCCTTCTCTGTGGAAACCACCAACATGGATGGCCTCCACCCCGTCTTCCGCCATTGCAAGCCCCTGTGGGGGCTCACCCACCCCTTCCGCTGCAGCCGTGGGGGCATCCCCGCCGCTTTGTTCCACAGCGCCGTCTCCGCCCTCTTCTTCACTTTGCGCTGTGTAGAGGGAGACATAGAACACAAGCATCAGGGTGCTGTACAATGGTCCCCTAGACAGGAAGCAATAGCAGATGAGTGGCACTGTCAAAGATCACTTCCATCATGTCCCTCCACAACACATGGGTCAGTGCAGGCAAAACACATGCAGTAACAGGCATGGCGCATGCTATGGACATTAGCAAACATGTCCAAGGGACTCTTGAAACATACAATGTTGTTTTTGAACTCACATGCATCATGGGTCATGCCTATCACATGCACACACTTCACCGTACTTTCATCCATCTGGACTCGTACACCCCAGACACAGTGGATGCAAGGATAACTAGGCTGCATCAGTGATTCTGAACATTGTCACAGACATGTGTCATGCATCCATGGCATTCACAAGTCACAGACATGCAGGTCAGACACACAGACATGGAAACCATACATGTACATGGCATCAGCACCCATCCCTCACCCCCACCCATGTCCAGAAACAGAGACTGGCATGCTCTCATGTGTCCATTTCGCATAGGGCTCCCCATGTTGCATTTAAACACATACACCAACCGTGTGCTTAACACATTACTGGTCTCACATGCATGACCATGATTTCCCTGCACACACACACATGTGTACATGGCCTATGTCACACATACAGGCAAGTATCAGACAACCAGCACACTGCAACATGCCCTGTCTCACACAGTAATGCTTGGCCACTTACCGCTCGACTCCAGACAGGTCTGCCTCTCAAGGATCTGGGCATGGAGCGCTGGGCGTACGCGTTCCAGTACCCTCAGCTGGATGGTACTCATGCTGCCCCGGCCACCCTCCACGAGGCGCCGGGCCTTTATGAGGGTCCTGGACTTCAAGTCCTCCCAGTGCTTCTTGACTTGCTTGATGTTGCGGGTTGCCACCCACTCCGCGTGAATGGCAACCACAAAGTTGTCCCAGATCCTGTCCCGTCCTTCCTTGTCAGCGCGTGATGATCCGAAGAGGGCATCATAATGCCCCAGGACAAGCTCCGCCAGGACACCAACTTCCTTCTGACTGAAGCTGGTGGCCCTCTGCCCCTCTGGCTGGGGGTCGCCAGTGGTCTTGGATGGTGTTTGCCCCGACATGGCGACCCCCGAGGCAGGCGTGGGTGGGCAACTGGGTCCTGGGGCTGGGCTGTGGAGCGATGGTATCCCAGTCGGGAGTCTTCTGTTCCAGCAGTGATGGACACAGCAACTGGACCCCTGCAGATGGCTGATGTGCAGGCACCAAATGGCAGGGCACGGTGGCAGCAGGCAGGCAGGCAGGCAAGCAGCAGCAGATGGCTCGTGGGAGGCTGCTCGGGGCTCTGGGGGGCAGTAATTCGGTCTTCTGGGCAGGAGCGTGGTCTTCCGTGTGCTTACGTGTGGCCAGCTTGATACGGAGTGATTTGGCACGTGAAAATCCAGCACGTCTGCGTGTAATTCGAGGAAAGGGCCTTAGCGCGTAAGCGCGTCACCAAAATAACGGTACCGAAATGGCTTTCACGCTGAAAAGGGTGCACCGAAATGGGTGCTGCGGCGGAATGCCCATGCCAAATTGGCCCACACCAAAATGACGGTGTCGTAAGGGGTGTACCACTTGAGAATGCTGCTTGACCAAAGTTTGTGCTCCATGGTAAATCATTCAATCTTATTGTGCATTGCCTAAAAACATTGTGAGTTCTCAAAGTTTTAAATATCTCATAACACACAGCATCGCATTATTCTTTTTTAAGTCCATGAACGGTTTGTCCTCAGATACAATTGTTTTGCCTTTTGCTGAATTGCATTCTGGTGTTTGAAGTCTCACAGTCAAGATGGGCGGAATAATGGTACAATTGTACACTTTTTGCCTAACATAGTTCTATAACGATTTATATAATTGAGTAACACTATGGTTTGTGTACTTTTCAAGTTAGCTTTCTAAAGCAGAGTATTGTTGAAAGCCAGACATGTGGGTGCGGAGGCGAAACGATGAGAGGGCGAGTAAGTCATGAGAATTTGCCCACGGTGTGGCAAGAGAGTTTGCAATCTTGGACACTGGTGCAGTTATATTCCCCTGATTGTGGTTGCTTTTCAGGGCACCAGTAACCACAAGCGCTTGCTTCATATTGGGATTTTGTTTTCAAGGGAATATTTCACTACAGATTGCTGGGTTAAAAAGGTGACTACCTTTTATACTTTGCCATCATATTTATTGAAAGATCTCATATCTCATGTTATTTTTCTGGTGTTCATTACTTTTTTTTAAAGTCCAATGCTTCATTGTCTTGTGCACTTTCTTCTAAGAATAAGGTCATTGGAACTGCATTTTTATATTTCACTTTAAAATATGTGGTCATTTACTGTGTGTATATTCATGGGTGTCAGCTTTAGATTTTCGCTATGGGGGCAAAAGTACATGGACATATGTTATACTTGCAAATAATCATTGTTTACCCTTTTCTGTGCTGCTTAAATGCGGGTAGTTGGGGTCATGCGATGCAATCCTGGACACTAGTGCAGTTATTTTCCCCTGATTGTGGTTGCTTTTCAGGGCACACGTAAATGACACATGTAGGTGAAGAGCGTAACTTTTTTGCAGAGGGGCGGATGCAACCTGCTGTTTTTATTTTTAGGTTGGCAAGCTTGCTCAAGTATTTGGCTACCAGGATTTTATTCAGGTTGTCATGTTCCCAGTGCAGATGCTTACTCACAAGACCACAAGCACTTGTTTCGTATTGGGATTTTGTTTTCCAGGGAATATTTCACAACAGATTGCTGGGTTTTAAAGGTGAGCACCTTTTGTACTTTGTCAGCATATTGTTTGGAACATTTCCTCTCTCAGGTTTTTTTTCTGGTGTTCATTACTTTTTTTTAAAAGTTCAATGCTATTTTGTCTTGCGCACTTTCGTCTAAGGAGTAGGTCCAAATTAATAATGTTAATTATATATTGAATAACAAAACTCTTGAAATTCAAGAAAAAACTTTAGCTGCCTGGGATGTTAAGGTGAACAATACATTGTTACAAAATCTTTGAAATTCAAGGAAAAAACTTTAGTTGCAGGGACGTTAAGGTGAGAACTTAATGCAACAAAACCCTGGAAATTCAGCTAAAGCCACCTTTACTTTGTGCCCCCTGTTGCGCAGACTATGACCACAATGATGACATCAGAGATCACATCACTGATATGCTACTTTTTTCTAAGGAAGTTTCTTTGGCATTGTATTTGTAGTGCCTTTGGCGATACATTTAGTCCTTGGAATAATACATGATAGCAGTATTTAAAGTGGTTGATATAGTCAGAGCAGGGGCTAAGAGGTTTATTTGGGGGCCTGGTCTAATGTTTGGCAGGGCCCTAAAGAGTTTTGCATGTAGTCTAAGTGGAGTAAATAAGAAAGTAGTGTTTCTAAAAGATATGACCTATTTAACTGGGGCTTGTCCCAAAATTGTCTTTGAATCCTACATTCCAAAATAAATATAACATTCCATGGACATTAGCAATAGGAATTTACTCTATATTATATGAAATCACTTGCAGGGTAATTCATGGATATTCGCACAAAAGTGGCGCAGGCGGCTGGCGCACAGTGTTCCCGTGCAATAGACTGCGCCAGCCGCGTGCGATAAAATCCATTTCAGCGCACAGCGGATTCCTGGATTTAAGCCTCCAAAACCAGCCGTGGCACAGAGTGGCGCAGCGACCTTGCAGCAGCGCCAGTTACGCCCCCAAGAACGCCCTCGCGCAAGGAAAAGGCATCAAAATCCCCAATCCAGCGCAAAGTTCTGCGACAACCCAAAACCAGTTTACCGGACTGCCAAATAGCAAACGCCAAGCGGGGAACGTGTATTACGGGTTTCACGCTAAATTCCACATGCGAAAGGGCCTGTGAGAGCGGGTATGTGTATAACCGGGGTTCGCGTGAATTTTCACACGCGATTAGCCTTGGTACGTGTATTTCAGGGGTGCGCGGGAAGTTTTACACGCGATTGGTCTGGGTATGTGTATTTCAGGGGTGCGCAGGAAGTTTTACACCCGAACGGGCCTGGGGGAGCGGTGTACATGTATTCCAGGGGTGCACGGGAAGTTCTACACGCGATTGGCCTGGGTACGTGTATTTCAGGGGTGCGCGTGTGTTTTCACATACGACTGGCCTGGGTACATGTATTTCAGGGGTGCGCGGGTGTTTTCACACACGATTGCCCTGGGTACGTGTATTTCAGGGGTGCGCGTGTGTTTTCACACACGACTGGCCTGGGTACGTGTATTTCAGGGGTGCGCGGGTGTTTTCACACACGACTGGCCTGGGTACGTGTATTTCAGGGGTGCGCGGGTGTTTTCACACGCGATTGGCCTGGGTATGTATATTTCAGGGGTGCGCGGGAAATCTTACACGCGATCGGGCCTAGGGGAGCGATGTATGTGTATTCCAGGGGTGCGCGGGAAGTCTTACTCGCGATCGGGCCTGGGGGAGCGGTGTACGTGTATTCCAGGGGTGCGCGGGAAGTTTTACACGCGATTGGGCTGGGTACATGTATTTCAGGGGTGCGCGGGAAGTTTTACATGCGATTGCGCTGGGTACATTTTTTTCAGGGGTGCGCAGGAAGTTTTACAAGCTATCAGGCCTGGGGGAGCGGTGTACGTGTATTCCAGGGGTGCGCGGGAAGTTCTACACGCGATTGGCCTGGGTACGTGTATTTGAGGGATGTACGTGTGTTTTCACACGCGACTGGCCTGGGTACATGTATTTCAGGGGTGCGTGGGTGTTTTCACACGCGATTGGCCTGGGTACGTGTATTTCAGGGGTGCGTGGGAAGTTTTACATGCGATCGGGCCTGGGGGAGCGGTGTACATGTATTCCAGGGGTGCGTGGGAAGTTTTACACGCGATTGGGCTGGGTACGTGTATTTCAGGGGTGCACAGGAAATTTTACACACGATTGGGCTGGGTACGTGTATTTCAGGGGTGCGCAGGAAGTTTTACATGCGATCGGGCCTGGGGGAGCGGTGTACGTGTATTCCAGGGGTGCGTGGGAAGTTCTACTTGCGATTGGCCTGGGTACGTGTATTTCAGGGGTGCGCATGTGTTATCACACCCGACTGGCCTGGGTACGTGTATTTCAGGGGTGCGCGGGAAGTTTTACACGTGATCGGGCCTGGGGGAGCGGTGTACGTGTATTCCAGGGGTGCGCGGGAAGTTCTACATGCGATTGGCCTGGGTACGTGTATTTCAGGGGTGCGCGGGAAGTTTTACACACGATTGGGCTGGGTACATGTATTTCAGGGGTGCGTGGGAAGTTTCACATGCGATTTCAGCAGTGTACATGTATTTCGGGGGTGCAGGGGAGTCCTACACGTGATTTGGCAGTGTGGGTCCTCCCAGGTGTTCCCTGTACACCCTCCACGGCACCTGCAGACAGCCCACACCACAGGGGACTACCCTGCATCCCTGGTCATGTCCCGCAGGCAGCCCACCCAACATGGGCATGCCCCCCAGCAAAGGCAGATGTCTCCTTGCACTTCTGATCACCAACTCATGTCTCCTTGCACCCCCACCCCCCAGCATTGCGGGGCACCTGCCAGCAGGCCCCCACTCATGTCCCCCTGCACCCCCACCCCCCAGCATTGCGGGGCACCTGCCAGCAGGCCCTCATTCATGTCCCACTCATGTCCCCCTGCACCCCTACCCCCCAGCATTGCGGGGCACCTGCCAGCAGGCCCCCACTCATGTCCCACTCATGTCCCCCTGCACCCCTACCCCCCAGCATTGCGGGGCACCTGCCAGCAGGCCCCCACTCATGTCCCACTCATGTCCCCCTGCACCCCCACCCCCCAGCATTGCGGGGCACCTGCCAGCAGGCCCCCACTCATGTCCCACTCATGTCCCCCTGCACCCCAACCCCCCAGCATTGCGGGGCTCCTGCCAGCAGGGCCCCACTCATGTCCCACCCATGTCCCCCTGCACCCCCACCCCCCAGCATTGCGGGGCACCTGCCAGCAGGCCCCCACTCATGTCCAACTCATGTCCCCCTGCACCCCCACCCCGCAGCATTGCAGGCACCTGCCAGCAGGCCCCCACTCATGTCCCCCTGCACCCCCACCCCCCAGCATTGCGGGGCACCTGCCAGCAGGCCCCCACTCATGTCCCACTCATGTCCCCCTGCACCCTCACCCGCCAGCATTGCGGGGCACCTGCCAGCAGGCCCTGACACATGTCCCCCAGCCAACACGTCATCACAATCTAGATCGCTGGCCCTTATGGGCAGCCTCCACATGCCAAACACCAACCCAAGTATTGCATCCACCCACTTAGAAATGCCAATTACATGATACAACCCCAATGCCAAGTACGTAAATGAACACATGTCCCTCACTTACACACAATGGGTGTAAGTGAATGTCAAAACCCATATCATGATATGCATGAAACCAACGAGATGATACTACACATTGAAGTTTGATGAAAAAAATGTATTAAAAGCAACATAAATGGAATTAAAAATAAAAAAAACGACAATGGGAATTAAAAACCAAAAGCAGCATGTCCGTAAAATAATGTAAAACCACAAATCATAATCCAAAGGAAAAGTGTCCAAAGTCACAGTTCAAAAAAGTAAATCCAAGGCAAAAACAAAACCGAAAACCATTGCTCCATGGGTAAATCCCCAAAAAATACTAAAATCCAACAGTCAACTATATACAGATAAACAATCCAGGGTCCATGATCCCAGCTGAAGAAATGAAACCTATCTAATAATACTATCTAATAAAAAAAAACTATATACAAAAATGTGGTCCATTTTCCAAAAGGTCCAAAATAAATAAAAAAGCAAAGGAAACCTAACACTAACTACATAACTATTTACAAGGGCAGCGGGCTAGTCCAACAGCTCACTGGTTGTTGTCATGGGCCAGGGCATCATCGAACTCCTGTTCAATGGCTTGGAGGTGGGCATGTTCCCTGGCCCTGAGGTCTCACAGGGATAATGCAGTGTCCAGCTCCAACTCCCTGCGAATACCCTCGAGGCACTCAGCCCGCCTCAGCACCCTCCGCATGGAGTTCTCTGCCCTGACCATTGTGAGCCGTTCCTCCTCTGCCCGCTGCCGCTCCGCACCTATCTGCTGGCCCAACCGCACCTATATGCTGGCCCAACCACTCCCACATGGAAGACACTCCCATTCCAGGGTTCTCCTGCCCTCCGGCCGATGCCTGCCCCCCTGATGTTGATGGACCCGAGCCATGATGCCTCCCACGTCGAGCCTGCCGCTGCCTCCGACGCAACTGCCTGTGCCAGCACGACGGCATCCAGGCTGATGGAATCCACGACGCCGTCGTGCACGTGCCCTACCCGATGATGCCGTCACATCCTCCATCTGCTTTGGTCCAGTTGCTGGTGTGTCCACCCCTGCTGGACCTCCGACTCCCGACTGTGGCAGGGATGGGATCCCCACCGAGTTGGCTGCGTTGGTTGGGGTAGGTCCACAGGGGGCCCTGGTGGCATCTGGGCCGGAAGACGGCATGGAGAACGACTGGCACATAGCCTCCATAGAGGAGGAGAGGGTCGCCAGAGTGCCCGACACATGTACGAAACCCCTGACCACGGCCGCTCCCAACTGGGCCACGTTGGCACAGTGGTCTTCGTGATGACGTGCGTGCTCCCCCCGTGAAGCACGCACCTCATCACGAATGACACCCGTGCGCAATGCAACACCAATCAGGACCTTCTCCATACGGCCAGGGGTCCCCTCATCCGCAGGTGGAGGGGAGTCAGATGACATGGACATCCCCCCTACCTGTGGACGGGCCTGGGATGGGGCATCCCTGCTGGTGCATGCTGGTGCAGTCACAGTGTCAGGGACAGTGACATGCACAGGCACCTCCATGGCAACCTGTGCTGCCTCCTGCCTCTGCCCCTGGACTGCACCAGTTGCACCAGCAGGGATGCCCCCACCAGGCCCATGTGCGGCTCAGTAGCGGCCTCCTCCTCCTCTGTGGAAACCACCAACATGGATGGCTCCACCCCGTCTTCCGCCATTGAAAGCCTCTGTGGGGGCTCACCCACCCCTTCCGCTGCAGCCGTGGGGGCATCCCCGCCGCTTTGTTCCACAGCGCCGTCTCCGCCCTCTTCTTCACTTTGCGCTGTGTAGAGGGAGACATAGAACACAAACATCAGCGTGCTGTACAATGGTCCCCTAGACAGGAAGCAATAGCAGATGAGTGGCACTGTCAAAGATCACTTCCATCATGTCCCTCCACAACACATGGGTCAGTGCAGGCAAAACACATGCAGTAACAGGCATGGCGCATGCTATGGACATTAGCAAACATGTCCAATGGACTCTTGAAACATACAATGTTGTTTTTGAACTCACATGCATCATGGGTCATGCCTATCACATACACACACTTCACCGTACCTTCATCATCTGGACTCGTACACCCCAGACACAGTGGATGCAAGGATAACTAGGCTGCATCAGTGATTCTGAACATTGTCACAGACATGTGTCATGCATCCATGGCATTCACAAGTCACAGACATGCAGGTCAGACACACAGACATGGAAACCATACATGTACATGGCATCAGCACCCATCCCTCACCCATGTCCAGGAACAGAGACTGGCATTCTCTCATGTGTCCATTCCGCACAGGGCTCCCCATGTTGCATTTAAACACATACACCAACCGTGTGCTTCACACATTACTGGTCTCACATGCATGACCATGATGTCCCTGCACACACACACACGTGTACATGGCCTATGTCACACATACAGGCAAGTATCAGACAACCAGCACACTGCAACATGCCCTGTCTCACACAGCAATGCTTGGCCACTTACCGCTCAACTCCAGACAGGTCTGCCTCTCAAGGATCTGGGCATGGAGCGCTGGGCGTACGCGTTCCAGGACCCTCAGCTGGATGGTACTCATGCTGCCCCGGCCACCCTCCACGAGGCGCCGGGCCTTTATGAGGGTCCTGGACTTCAAGTCCTCCCAGTGCTTCTTGACTTGCTTGATGTTGCGGGTTGCCACCCCCTCCGCGTGAATGGCAACCACAAAGTTGTCCCAGATCCTGTCCCGTCCTTCCTTGTCAGCGCGTGATGATCCGAAGAGGGTATCATAATGCCCCAGGACAAGCTCCGCCAGGACACCAACTTCCTTCTGACTGAAGCTGGTGGCCCTCTGCCCCTCTGGCTGGGGGTCGCCAGTGGTCTTGGATGGTGTTTGCCCCGACATGGCGACCCCCGAGGCAGGTGTGGGTGGGCAACTGGGTCCTGGGGCTGGGCTGTGGAGTGATGGTATCCCAGTCGGGAGTCTTCTGTTCCAGCAGGGGTGGACACAGCAACTGGACCCCTGCAGATGGCTGATGTGCAGGCACCAAAAGGCAGGGCACGGTGGCAGCAGGCAGGCAGGCAGGCAGGCAGCAGCAGATGGCTCGTGGGAGGCTGCTCGGGGCTCTGGGGGGCAGTAATTCGGCCTTCTGGGCAGGAGCGTGGTCTTCCGTGTGCTTACGTGTGGTCAGCTTGATACGGAGTGATTTGGCACGTGAAAATCCAGCACGTCTGCGTGTAATTCGAGGAAAGGGCCTTAGCGTGTAAGTGCGTCAGCACACGTACGCAAATTCATTGGCCCAAAGGCCCACAGCGTGTAAGCGCATCTATGACATTACGCGCACGTGCGTTTTCCATGGCGCGTAGAAAAAATAAGCACGTCAGAGTGTCATAGCGTGTAATTGGTGGAAAGGGCCTCAGCGCGTATGCGGGTCTGTGACCTGCGTGCGCGGGTGTTTCCCTGTACACGGGTGTATGTTACACGTCCAATGACTGCACGTCAGAGTGTCAGCTCGTGTAATTGGAGGATAGGGCCTTAGCGGTACACGCGGAAGTGACGCTGGACGTGTGGGCATGTTTAAAAGGTACGTGTAGAATGCCGTTTCCTTGTACGTGCTTTTCGTGGAGAGCGAGTGGGTGAAATCTGTACTTCTCGTCGGTTCACACGCGATTTACTTCACGGCGTTCCAAGTTCATACTCCCTGTTACCTCTGACAGCTTTTTCTCTTTTTGTCTTTTTCCTGGGCCTGTTTCCTCAAACAGCGTTCACTTCTTCTGTTGTCCTGTCTCCTCAGACAGCGTACAATTCTTCTTTTGGCGGGGGTGTTGCCAACTCGCACACGCGCGTCTTTTTCACGCTATTTTTCCAGGCAGATGGTGAGTCGCGCACATATTTAACATCTTTGCTTGCCCCGTGTGTCGCGTACCCCTTCAGAGGTCATTCTAGGCTGTGTGTGACACGCATACGTTCATTTTTGTGTTTCTGGGTGCCACAGCGTAGTGCAGGTTTGTTTTTCCACGCACGTGGTCTAGGAGGGGTTGCGTGCACATTATCTCATTTTTTTGGGGTGCCTGTGCGTTGCGTGACCCGTCATCTTCCCCCAGGGGTCACATACAGCCTTGCTAGAGCACTAGGGTATGAATTCCATCTAGTACCCTACCCCTTTGACCCCCAATTGCCCAGGACAATAGTTTACTGCAACTCCCATATGCACAAGAACATCAGTGCCATGGATGGGAGGCGAGCACGTGGTAAGGGTGGCAAAGGTGGCCGAGCCTCAAGAGGTGGGCGTGGTGGATACGGTAGGGGACGTGGCCGGGACTTGCAGGGTGCCCCTAGCCCCACATGTGTGGGTGACCAGTCAGGGACACCCTCCCCCCCCCCCCGGTTGAGGGTAATGTGGCTGACACCATCCCTGCTCAGCCCTTGTTGGACCATCCCATTGTGGCACCAGACCTGGCACAGGGAGACTCCATGGCTGACTTCCAGGTCAGCAGGTCTAGGCCACGTGTGGCGGTGCACGTTAGTGTCACCAGGCCACGTGGATCAGGGGCAGCTATGTCATCTGCTGCCCAGAGTAGGCAGGGTGCTCCATCCACCCCAGCTCTGAGTCTCCCAGCCAGGACAGTGTCGGTCCCAGTCCATCCTGCTGACATTCCCCCTGACTACATCACACTTCAGCTAATGCCTGCACCAAGTCCCATGGTGAGTGTTCATTCCCACACTCCTGGTCCACAGTCCACCGGGG
Organism: Ambystoma mexicanum; assembly: GCF_040938575.1. Taxonomy (NCBI): domain Eukaryota; kingdom Metazoa; phylum Chordata; class Amphibia; order Caudata; family Ambystomatidae; genus Ambystoma; species Ambystoma mexicanum. The sequence continues at coordinate 456,548,766 of NC_090941.1, read as the reverse complement.
CTCCTGTCCCTAGTGTCCAGAGCGGCGTAGGACACTCAGGATCCCCACCACCTTCCAAGCGGAAGAGAAAGAGTGCTCGTCCAGTACAGGCTGATGCCCCATACACGGCTACACAGTCCGGCCCGCCAAGGAAGCCCAACTTCAATCAGGCCGAACTTGATGCACTTGTGGAGTATGTGTCCGCACATGACAGCGAAATGGTGATTACTGCAGGATGCAAGACCACACCTGCACAACGTCTGGCACACTGGCAGACCATCGTGGACATCATAAGTGACCTTGGATTCGTGAGGCGCACAGCTAATGATTGCTAGAAGCAAGCTTATTAGCAAGATTGTTAGCAAGCGCTGGAATGACCTGAAGCGCAGGGCAAAGAAAAAGCTGGCCTCAAGTAATGCTGCTACTCTAGTGACTGGAGGTGGGTCTCCAGCAGAGGACATTGAACTCACTCCACATGTGTTTGTTGCTGGTACCTACGTCACGGAGGGACAGATTCAAGTCATGGGAGACCTGCCAGATTACGAGGCATTGTCCGGTGAGTGCACATGCATGTGTGTGTCATCCATGTGCATGGTGTGTGTCTGAGGGCTTCTGATTGAGTGCCAGGTGAGGGTGTGTGTGCCTGAGTGGTTTGGGTCACCCATGTGCTTCCTCCAATACATTCTGCGCACCAGGATTTGGGTATTGCAGTATCCCTTCTGGCAACAGTAGACATTTAGCCCAACCTCACGGCAGTTGCCCTTGAAGTGTCATCTTGCCACAACATTGTTGCATATTATTCTGTGTTCATTCAGGCTGATTGTTTGCATTCCACCACTTTCACTAGGTATTTCTCAGTACTATTGTCACATGTGTGACATGGCTATGGTACATGACATCTGTGTGATGGCATGTGTCATGTATGTGTATTGGACATGCCAATCACAGGCCAATATGTGATGGCACTGCTAGCCAGCATGCAGCAAATGTGTTGGTCTTCCATCTTGGTGTCATCAATGTGTGCCATTTGCCTCCCCTTCATACACAGTGACGGTGCATGCATGGGAGGGTTATAGTCATGTGGGACATGTGTCAATGAAGTACTGGTTCTGTTGCTTCTCAGCCCTAATTGTGTGCCATGGTGCTAATGCCTGTTCCCATTTCTTTTCTTTCATGTCTTTGCAGGGGATGACACACTTGATACTGCTGGGGTTGTGGAGATGGTGCAGACCCAGGAGGGGTCTCAGGCCCGACCGGGCACCAGTGAGGGACATGGTGTCGTGGTGGGTGAGAACCCACACTTGCTGCAGACCATTCTCTCAAGGGGTGTGTCTGGGTGCACCTCCCCCGAGCTCTATTCAGGTGTCGATTCGGATGATGAGACCTATGTGCGGTCGCAGGTAAGTGTTTCTGGGAGGGATTCTGTACTGTCCAACCCACCTGCACCAGGGGTAGAACCCTCAATGGGGATGTCAGTGTTGGTAGGTCCGCCTTTGATGGTTACGGATGCAGGGTCGCACTCCGCAACATCTGATCCTGTTCCTGGGCCAGCAGATCAGAGGGGGAATGCAGTCCTGCAGCCTCAGGCAGTGCCGGAACAGCAAGGCGCAGTTCGCCTTGCCCCAGACAGGTGTGGTGCCCGCCGACGCAGTGGCCGTACGCCACCTGGCAATACCGCATGGGAGCAATCCATATACGGTATGGCAAACCAACAGGGAGCATCATCTGAGATGATGGCTCAGGCCATGGATAGGTTGGCCACTTCCATTGTCCCCCAAGAAAGGCTGATGGAACAACTATAGCAGGCAACAGACTCCATTTGCCAGTCACACAGGGAGGACATGTTGGCATCCAACAGGGACAGACGGGCGGCACTGGAGACTCTGCGGGAAGCCATTTCTATTGAGTCCCAGGGCCACAGGGAAGCCCTGAGGGTGGAACTCCGTCAGCTCAGGGTGACTCTTGTTGAACTTGAGGCTTCAACTGACACGAGGACAGAACAGCAGCTGGAGCGGCTCACACGTACGCTCTCAGCTGAGATGCAGGTAACTCGGGAGGAGGTCCGGGCATCCCGTGAGTTGTTGCATGGGGACCTCCTCACGATTATCCTCCTGAACGAGACCTTCCACACCCGTATGCTTGCTGCCATGGAGGACCAGACTAGGGCTTTGCGTGGGCTGCCTCCCATAGTACCACCACCTCCTGATGCAGCTGCAGAGGGTGATGAGAGCAACAGCAACGATTCTCTCACAGTAGGGTAGCCGTGTAGGCCATGAGCCCATGGAGGTGCTTTTTTTTCCCCAGAATCCACACAGGTGGGTTTTGGTGTGCACCCTGTCCTCGGACCTCCTGGGTAGCCTCCCCCACCCCCCTGGCCCATACATGGCCATTTTAGATTTTTGATTTTTGATTTTTGATTTTTGATTTTTTTTACAGTGTGTTGCCTTGTGTGGCTCCCGTGGGCATACGCTGTATTGTGCCTGGGCACATGAAGGCTTGTCCTGAATTAGGGTTAGATGCTTGGGTTTGTGTGTCACACCCCTACTGCTTCCCGTTTCCATGGGCTTGCAAAGGGTGTGCCCAAGTGACATTGACTTACACAGTGACGTTGGACTCCCATTTGATGCGTGGGCAGTCTGTAGTCAATACTGTGTATACATTCCTAGTGCATATTTTTGTTGTATTGTACACTGCATGGTGTATTGATATGTGCCTCTGCATCCATATCATCCTCCTAATTTGCAGGTCCATTCCTCATGTCTTCACAAGGCGGTCTACTTTGGAAATGGAGTCCATATTGTAAGCAGTGCACCTACACTTTTGCGTGGTGCTAACTAAGGGACAGTTTGAAGAGGTCGAAGTGCTGGCATTATCAGGTAGTGAGACTACCAATTTTTTAAATCCATACTGTCATGTTAATGGTAGGTTTGAGGTTGTGTAGGTGATTTGTATTATTGCTAAATATTTGGTAATGTGTGTTGTTTGTCCTGCATTACTGTGAGCATTTCATGTGTGGCCAGTTTCCATTAGGGACACTGTACTTTGTGACACTTGTGTTGTGTCATGTTGTGGGGATTACTTTGTTTTCTCTCACATAGCATGACATACCATGGTGTGTTGTGTGGCGGTGCCGGGGAGGGGTTGGGTGACATGGCACTGTTCTATTGTTGTATTTTGAAAGTGGGTATTCATTTTTGCTGCATAGAAGTGTGTCTTTTGATGACACTGCATTGGTGGTGTTTGTGTAGGTTAGGGATGCACACATTGTGACACTTCCAGGTGAACAATCTCAGGCTGCTGTGGTTCTGACAGTTGACTGTCCCTTCATTCATCATAATTGTCGGATTGAGTCATCATTGATTGTCAGATGGTATGTGCCAGGGCTGTGTGCACTCCACAGGGGTGTGATTTCTATGTGAAGTAATTAGCCACCAGCTGCGTACGGGCTGCCTCACCCCATGCCCTTTCCCCTCCCGTGCGCAGCGGGCATGCATGTGGTTGGGGATGTGGGGGCACCACCATATCCACAGCCAGGCCCCGACGTGTTGCAACATTATGCAGGACACATGCTGTCACTATGATCCTGCACACTACTGGGGGAGCGTATAACAGCTGCCCGCCAGAACGGTCAAGGGAGTGAAAGCGTGACTTGAGCACTCTGAATGTGCGCTCCACTATGCCCCGGGTTGCAATATGGGCTGTGTTGTATCTTACCTCGGGAGGCGTGATGGGGTTCCAAATTGTCGTCATCATGTGGGTGCTCAGAGGGTAGGCACTTTCCCCTGGGGAGGTGGTGATGGGTATCATTAGTGGGGTAGTGACATTACTCTGTATCTGACATGCATTCATGTGCTGTGGCATTTATACTCACCATGCAGCCATGCATCGCCATGCCGCCCAGCTTCCATGTCCCGGTTTAGGGTTGACATCATGTAAATGAAGCTGTCGTGGGTGGACCCTGGATAGTTGGCATATACTGAGGTGATGATTCCCTTGGCATCACATACTACCTGGATGTTGATGGAATGCCAGTGCTTGCGGTTTCTATAGATGTGCTCAGATGCCCTGGGGGGACGTAGAGCCACATGGGTGCAATCAATGGCACCTAACACTTTGGGGAATTGTGCCACCCCTTAGAAATCCTGGATGACAGCCTGCCTTTCTGCAGGTGTTCTGGGCAGGTATATGTGCCTGCGGACTGATGGCCGTGCAGTGATGATGGCCAACACCTGGTGTAGGCACCGTGACTGCGTGGCCTGTGACACCCCCCCACTATGGCACTTGTCCGCTGAAATGATCCGGTAGCCAAGAAGTGCAGTACATTGAGGACCTTCTCCAGGGGGCTGAGTGCTTGGGAGCACAAGGTGGGTGATGTGAGGTCATCCTCCCACTCACTGACCAGGTCGAGTATTATGTGAGGTGGAAACCTGTACCTCCCATACACCTGGTTTTCAGGCATACCAAAAAGGCTGGTTCAGGGTGTAAAGATTCTGGCCCTGACTATCCTCCTCCTCCTCCTGCGGTATCCCACAGCCACAGCTTCTAGGAACGGTATATTCATCCTGGCATCTGAGCTTGTTTGTTGTTTGCGCACACTTTTATGCTGCACGGGTCGACGTACGCCTGCTTCATGCTGGCGTACGTGTTTCCGGATTGGACCGTCTTTTTTTCTGTGTTGTAGGCGACCGTGTAAATCTTTCCGCCCACCCCAGGAATACACATAACACGCTCTCCCAGGCCCAGTCGCGTGTAAATCTTCCCGCCCACCCCAGGAATACACGTACCCCACTCTCCCAGGCCCAGTCGCGTGTGGAAGTTCACGCAAACCCCGTAATACACGTGCCCTGCTGATATCGCGTGTGGAAGTTCACGAGAACCCGTAATACACGTACCCTGCTGAAATCGCATGTAAAACTACCCACGCACCCCTGAAATACACGTACCCAGGCCAATCGCACTGCTGGGGGGTGGGGGTGCAGGAGGACATGAGTTGGACATGGTGGGGGCCTGGTGGAGGGTGCCCCTGGATGCTGGGGGGTGGGGGTGCAGGGAGACATGAGTTGGACATGAGTGGGGGTCTGGTGGAGGGTGCCCCTGACTGCTGGGTGTGGGGGTGCAAGGGGACATGAGTTGGACATGAGTGGGGGCCTGCTGGCAGGTGCCCCTGGATGCTGGGGGGTGGGGGTGCAGGGGGACATGAGTGGGGGCCTGGTGGAGGGTGCCCCTGACTGCTGGGGGGTGGGGGTGCAGGGGGACATGAGTGGGGGTCTGGTGGAGGGTGCCCCTGGATGCTGGGGGGGTGGGGGTGCTGGGAGACATGAGTGTGGGCCTGGTGGAGGGTGCCCCTGGCTGCTGGGGGGTAGGGGTGCAGCGGGACATGAGTTGGACATGAGTGGGGGCCTGCTGGCAGGTTCCCCTGGATGCTGGGGGGTGGGGGTGCAGGGGGACATGAGTGGGGGCCTGGTGGAGGGTGCCCCTGGATGCTGGGGGGTGGGGGTGCTGGGAGACATGAGTGTGGGCCTGGTGGAGGGTGCCCCTGACTGCTGGGGGGTGGGGGTGCAGGGGGACATGAGTTGGACATGAGTGGGGGCCTGCTGGCAGGTGCCCCTGCACTGCTGGGGGGTGGGGGTGCAATGGGACATGAGTGGGGGCCTGGTGGAGGGTGCCCCTGGATGCTGGGGGGTGGGGGTGCAGGGAGACATGAGTTGGACATGAGTGGGGACCTGGTGTAGGGTGCCCCTGACTGCTGGGGGGTGGGGGTGCAGGGGGACATGAGTGGGGGCCTGGTGGAGGGTGCCCCTGGATGCTGGGGGGTGGGGGTGCAGGGGAACATGAGTTGGACATGAGTGGGGGCCTGCTGGCAAGTGCCCTCCACTGCTGGGGGGGTGGGGGTGCAGGGGGACATGAGTGGGGGCCTGGTGGAGGGTGCCCCTGACTGCTGGGGGGTGGGGGTGCAGGGGGACATGAGTTGGACATGAGTGGGGGACTGCTGGCAGGTGCCCCTGGATGCTGGGGGGTGGGGGTGCAGGGGGACATGAGTGAGGGCCTGGTGGAGGGTGCCCCTGACTGCTGGGGGGAGGGGGTGCAGGGAGACATGAGTTGGACATGAGTGGGGGCCTGGTGGAGGGTGCCCATGGATGCTGGGGGAGTGGGGGTGCAGGGAGACATGAGTTGGACATGAGTGGGGGCCTGGTGGAGGGTGCCCCTGACTGTTGGGGGTGGGGGTGCAGGGGGACATGAGTTGGACATGAGTGGGGGCCTGCTGGCAGGTGCCCTGCACTGCTGGGGGGTGGGGGTGCAGGGGGACATGAGTGGGGGCCTGGTGGAGGGTGCCCCTGACTGCTGGGGGGGTGGGGGTGCATGGGGACATGAGTTGGACATGAGTGGGGGCCTGCTGGCAGGTGTCCCTGGATGCTGGGGGGTTGGGGGTGCAGGGGGACATGAGTGGGGGCCTGGTGGAGGGTGCCCCTGACTGCTGGGGGGTGGGGGTGCAGGGGGACATGAGTGGTGGCCCGGTGGAGGTTGCCCCTGGATGCTGGGGGGTGGGGGTGCTGGGAGACATGAGTGGGGGCCTGGTGGAGGGTACCCCTGACTGCTGGGGGGTGGGGGTGCAGGGGGACATGAGTTGGACATGTGTGGGGGCCTGCTGGCAGGTGCCCCTGGATGCTGGGGGGTGGGGTTGCAGGGGGACATGAGTGAGGGCCTGGTGGAGGGTGCCCCTGGATGCTGGGGGGTGGGGGTGCTGGGAGACATGAGTGTGGGCCTGGTGGAGGGTGCCCCTGACTGCTGGGGGGTGGGGGTGCAGGGGGACATGCGTTAGACTTGATTGGGGGCCTGCTGGCAGGTGCCCCTGCACTGCTGGGGGATGGGGGTGCAGGGGGACATGAGTGGGGGCCTGGTGGAGGGTGCCCCTGGATGCTGGGGGGTGGGGGTGCAGGGAGACATGAGTTGGACATGAGTGGGGACCTGGTGGAGGGTGCCCCTGGATGCTGGGGGGTGGGGGTGCTGGGAGACATGAGTGGGGACCTGGTGGAGGGTGCCCCTGAATGCTGGTGGGTGGGGAGCAGGGAGACATGAGTTGGACATGAGTGGGGGCCTGGTGGAGGGTGCCCCTGGATGCTGGGGGGTGGGGGTGCAGGGAGACATGAGTTGGACATGAGTCGGGGCCTGGTGGAGGGTGCCCCTGACTGCTGGGGGGGGTGGGGGTGCAGGGGGACATGAGTTGGACATGAGTGGGGGCCTGTTGGCAGGTGCCCTGCACTGCTGGGGGGTGGGGGTGCTGGGAGACATGAGTGGGGGCCTGGTGGAGGGTGCCCCTGACTGCTGGGGGGTGGGGGTGAAGGGAGACATGAGTAGGGCATGAGTACAGGCCTGGTGGAGGCTGCCCCTGGATGCTGGGGGGTGGGGGTGCTGGGAGACATGAGTGGGGGCATGGTGGAGGGTGCCCCTGACTGCTGGGGGGTGGGGGTGCTGGGAGACATGCGTTGGTGGGCAGTAGCGCAAGGTGACATGTGGGTTGGCTGGGGGGCATGGCCATGGTGGATGGGCTGCCTGCGGGAAATGTGCAGGGGTGCAGGGTAGTCCCCTGTGGTGTGGGCTGCCTGCAGGGGCCGTGGAGGGTGTAGAGGGAACACCTGGAAGGACCCACACGGCCAATTCACGTGTAGTACTCCCCGGGCACCCCTGAAATACACGTACCCAGGCCAATCGTGTGTAAAACTTCTCGCGCACCCCTAAATACACTTACCCAGGCCAATCGCATGTAAAACTTCTCGCGCACCCCTGAAATACACGTACCCAGGAGAATCGCGTGTAAAACTTCTCGCGCACCCCTGAAATAAACGTACCACGCTCCGCCAGGCCAGATCGCATGTTAATCTTCCCGCGAGCCCCTGAAATACACGTACCCCGCTCCCCCAGGCCCGATCGCATGTTAAACATCCCGCGAGCCCCTGAAATACACGTACCCCGCTCCCCCATGCCCAATTGCGTGTTAAACTTCCCGCGAGACCCTGAAATACACGTACCCCACTCCCCCAGGCCCGATTGCGTGTAAAACTTCCCGCGCACCCATGAAATACACGCACACGCTATTATTCACACAGCGGGTGTCCGTGTTTGTCGCGTACCACTTTGCACGTCATTTGTCCAAGAGGGCCACAGTATGGGACTTTCATCAGAACTGTGTATACGTGCTTTTTGTTAGCGCACATTTTGGCGCACATTTTGTTCATGCGCAGGGACGCTACCGCCTGCTTTCGTGTGGCGGACGTGTATGGGCCTGTGCGCATCTTTGCCCGTTCGCTGGTTTGCCCTATTCGATTACATTAATACGTGTTGTAGGCGAGCGTGTGGGCGTTCTGCGCACTTGCCTCCTGTACTTCCCCCGTGACACCCATATTTTCACGAGTTGTTCCCCATTCCGCGTGTCACGCCCCGTGTTCCGCCTAATTTTGTTATGTGCGCCGCACTATGTGCGATTTCGCTGTGGCCGTGGTGCACGCCGTTAGATGACCTGTGCACCGGCGTGCGCCACGCGCTTTTTTAGCGCACATCCAATATTTTTCCCGCGCACGGACTTCCATGAATCGATGTGCGCTGGTTTCCCTGCGATTTTCGCACTTGCACTGCGATTTTCGCTCTTTCACTGCGAATCGCACATTTTCGCACGCTTGCACCGAAATTTTCGGCGCACATTAATTCCATGAATCGGCCTGTAAATGTTTCTGTTTTAATTGAATCAACAACATATTCTAAACCATTGATCAACTGAGTTTTTCTTTAGCAAACGGTGTCACCTAAATCACTACTAGGAGCTAACTTGGAATATGAGTAATGGAATTCTAGCATGATTTATCCAGCATCACATAATTTCGTAAAATATTGAAGCTGGGATTTGAACTGGATCTCCCAGCCTGCTGTACACCAAAATCAATGCTTCATGCACTGTTCTGTTAGCAGACTTTAATTAGTTCTTTGTTCAAGCAGGCAGATCATATAATCTAATAACAGTAACTCTATGTAAGAAGCATTTATAGAAACATTATAATCAAGACTATGGCGATTTAATCTGAAGTGAGATTAAGTAGGAATGTAATTTCACTAAAATGCCTGGGGTAGCGTAAGTGACAACACACAATCCTTGACCTCTGATGACATCACATGAAGTGATGTCATTTGACCTCACCCCAAAGTGACATCACAGGAAGCGATGGGACATGACCTTTCTTCCCTTGACAAAACAGAAAGTGGCATCGCGTAGCATTGTTCCTGGGTAAACTACGAAAAAATATGGTTAACAATCACTGTATTGTGATAACCATTTCATAAAAGAACGGATCACCATATGTATTGTTAATATCAGTGTGCATACGCCCATATTACCAAATTACTGTGAATGCAAGCAGACTTCCAAGGCCAAATGATAATGATGAAATGTATAGCGCTTATGATTACGTGCTTTATATAGAACACATAAATACAATATCACCCAACCTTTGTTGGTACTCATTTATCGACCTCAGAAGGATGAAAGGCTGAGTTGGCCTTGACTGGATTAAAACCTGCAGATTATACACACACACACACAAATCGCAACATCTGTGAACACCACACACCGTGGGTAATAATAAGCAGGGCTCAGATACCTGAGGGTTTGTAGCGCTATATACATGCTAAATTATTATTATTATTTTTATTATTTATCGTTGCTCAACCCACTGAGCTATCTTACTAGCTAGAGCTATTTTACCGGCTATAGTGAAATGAGCAATTACATGTCTGAAAGTCAGAAAGCAAATTACACTCTGTCTTGGGTACCATTAAACTGGTAACTGAGATTTAACAGCAGGCCAGTTCATCTGAAGGTCTGGTGCAAAGGTGGCCACATCTCAAGCCTGCGTGGATCTACTTTTCCGGCTTCAGAGGTTGGCAAAATACATACCATTTGGAGGGTTCATAACTGTGTACTGAAGAATGTAGAGTAGTGCAGGGAAAGCAGCACACTTACACGACATCCTGTATTCTTGGCACTCATTACCTCAAACATGCAAACAAACATCCTGAACAGCATGCCATGGAGACAGGAAAGATAGACACATTACAACAAAGCATTAATTGTGGTACAATGACATCAAGGGACACTTTATGTGCTATGGTCAATCATTTCTACACTGTACACAAGTTTTTGGGCACATGGACTTTGTCAAGTAATCGAGGACATGGATATGGAATGTCTTGTGATGATGGTTATAGAGACAACGGCAGAAGAAGAAAAAAATCATGCTATAACTGCAACTCGCAAAAAGCAATATATATATAGTCCAAAATAGATGCTTATTCTACTCTAAATGCTTTTTGGAAGTTTTTGTCTGCATTGTGAATTTCAGATGTTTAAGATCAGACTAAAGACTAAATCAGTGATCCCCCCCCTGAAGTGTGCCTGAAATAAACCTTTAATGAGTCTAGCAATTATTGTATAGAATTCCATAACAACAAATTATTTGTTATTCCTACTCTTTCCTATTTGGGGTCACTGCTCAAAGTGTTACACTTGTGGAACCCCCTATTTTAGGTATGTAGTGATGATATTCAATAGAAAACAACAAATTAAATTTTAACTAATGAAAAAACAACGGAAACAAAATAACTAATTTTGGAAAAAGCTAAAAATGGGGTTGGGAGTGCATATATTGGTTTTGTGGGTGGGGGAAAAGTATCATAAAAAAGGGGGCTTTGGCGGGGGGAAAACCCCCCCAAAAAACAACACAAAAAGAATCCATTATTTTTATTTTCATTTGTTGTTTAATTCGTTAAAATGTCACTAGTTGCTTTTTCTGCGACCCCAAAATGACATTGCTTAGATAAAGAGCATGAAAGAAAATATCTTCAAAAAGTGAAATCCCAGTAACGAAATCCCTCAGAAAGACGCATGTAGTGGTGGAAGCAATTCCATAGTGCAGGCGCTGCCGCCAGCATCCAGGCGCTGTGTACGCAAAGAGCTCCACCAACACACACAATTTCAAAAGAAAACAAAAACCTTTTAACCTCCTAAATTGAACTGGTGACCGTAAACCTAAAGTAATTGTTTCCCAGTAAAATGAATTCTGTGTCATTGTGTGTGACAGGATTTCGAGATGGATTCCTTTCACGTGCTAGTTCTCATTTAATTAGAAAGCAAGCCCCGCAGACTGAGCTTTCAGCAGCTTTCAGCAGTGCCACTGCTGCAGGCTGCTGTCTTGGAGATAAGGGTTTGGTGGCTGGAGGGGGAGGAGTCGCCGGCACTTTCTCAGAATGACATTAGCAGGCGGCCAAGGGTTAAGAGCAAGACGCCTTTAAAAGCAGGAGGGGAACAAGCATCTAGAATTTGCAGTTGTTGAGCCGCACACATTTTAACCTTGCTAACCGCAATTACCTATCAATTCCAAGATTTCAGTGCATGCCTATTAAGCACACCTCACGTCTGCACAATACAGCATGCGCTAGGAGAGGGGTACCTGTGGTGAACCAGTGCAAGCCAAAACTCTGGCGCCGAACTAAATACCAAATCTGAGCGGGACTGAGTGTTCGACAGGTGTAAACTAGTGATGCATTAAGTTCCCAAAATGTGCCCCACAGGAAGCAGTTTGACCATTGTGATTTGCACAGGGTTTTCCAATGGTTCAACTCCTCTTCAGGAATCAAGGCTGGGTTTGATTCATGCCATCCAATCGAAATGCCTGAGACTCAGTGTGTGGGCTTGACTAGCCAATCTGAGACCTTGTGCGGTTGCAATAAAAGATTTGAGGGTTTTTATGATGTTAATGTGAAAGGGCATTTGTACCATGCACTATCACCACCAGAGTAGTACCCTACCACTCTGGCGGATGAACCCGTTTTCTTCCTATTTCCAATATGGGCTTTGTTTGGTTTGCGAGTTGGTAGTGGATGGGACAGGTTCATAAATTGGAGAAGTTTGAAGTACTTTTGGTGCTTTAAGCAAAGTTTTGGAGAGTTCTGCATGTGGTTGTTATTTGTTTGTGGTGTTTATGTTGATTATTGACCCCGATTATCCCATTTTGCCTTTTTGAGTATATGTTTTACCCTCACTGTAACCTTCCCTGTTTTCTTAAAACCATTAAATTATTGATACTAAAACACGCTCCTCTTTCCCCTGTTTATTTTTCCCTATGTGACACCCAAAGATTTAACAAAAAAACTAAGTTAGCCTTGTACTTTTCGATCTCCTTTGTTTTTATGTCACCCACATTTTAAATAAAGAAATACAAGTTTCCAAGCACTTTTCATTTCCTGTGTTTGTGGAAGCATTTGCATAAACTCGAGAAGTCTATTTGCAGTCACCCTCTTGACTATTTGCTCGCTTGGATAACCTTTTAACATTATGTGAGGTTTGTGTGAATCCTTTTGTTTTTCTTTATTACTTGTTTTGTTTTTGCACATTGACATCTATGTCCACATCCTTTAAATTGGAGGCAGTGAGGGGGATTCAGAAAGAAAATGAGGAGGCGTGAGAGACGAAGGTTGAGGACAGGAGACTTAGGTTGTGTGTGAGTTGGCGAAAAGAGTGTTTGAGGAGGAGGAGAGTCAGAAATTAAGGACGAACATGCAAAAATGGGGGAGGAGGTGAAAGAGTCTGGTCATTTCGAGGGGGGTCGTGTTGGGGCTGAGAGACCTTGGGCCAGACTTGCTTGTTTAAGGAGTAGTTGAGGTAAATGGGGAGGATACAGCTCTAGTCAGGATGAGACTGCTGAAGATGCAGGGTCACTCTTCGAGTATTTGCTGAATTGAAACAAGCACTTTGGAATTGGCCAAAAGAAGTTGCAACCCAAGCATCAGCAGGAAGAGGTAGCCAAAAAGGTGCATGGGGGTGACAGGCAGATTGTAGAGAAGGATGGAGAGATGCTGCAGGAGACCAAACAGCATCCAGCAGGATAAGACATGGATAGTCCCCAGCAGATAGCTCAGGAATCGGAGACTCTGGCAACTTTTCCTGCCCATGTGAAGGGGGTAATACAGGCACGAACTGTCAAACTGTATCTCCTACCATAACATTACTGCCCATTTTCTCATAGGTGTTGGAAAACATCAGCTTTTTTGAAGGGTCATTCGTTCTGGGGGAGGGAGTCCGAGTAACAAGTCACATCTGCAAGAAGAGGAGACCCACAGGATCATACCTTAGACACCTAATCAATTCACAAGAACTATAGGCTGTGGCACAGTGATGTGTTTAAGGTGGGCCCAGCACATGCCGCAGACCCAGCTAATGCATCACCCTCCTTCAGCATTCACTGTCATATAACACAAAGATTCATCACCGGTCACACCCTAGCCGGTGAATCTCACCCCTCTTCTCTGGGTTACGTCTTCCTGACCACCCTTATCTGGCAGAGCACAGCCTGATCCACTGGCATTATTGCCTTGTAGTCAGTGGTGGCCCACTACTATGGCTGTGAGTGTGCCGCCCACCTCCCACAGCAGCAGGCCACCACCTTGCCTGAGCGGCAGGCAGCACAATCCCCATGTGGGTTTTTTGTGTGCACAGGGGACAGTGCTGCCTACCTCTAATCAGGGGTGCATCCCAAGCCACATTCCTTTTATTTATTTTGCAAAGGCAAAGGGTTCTGCAACAAATGTACCAACAAATAATGACACCCGGCAGGTCGACAGAAGACTGGCCCACCAGCTCTCATTATTGTGCCAGCAGCATACACACACTGCCTGACAAGAGAGACTTCCCCTCCTGTCAAGCAGCATGCCTGCAGAATAAGGGAGGGCCATCCAGTCCTCCCCACTGCCACACAAGAGCATGTTTGGATGCATGCAGGCAAGATAACTGTATTTTCTAAATGTACAGTGTATGTATGCATGCATGTAGGTATTTTACACATGTAAATATATGTGTTATATATGTGTTGGTATTTGTTGTGTGTGAATGTGCTGGTGAAAATGTCCATGTGCACTGCATATCTGTGTCAGCTTCCACACCTAAATGTGTCTGCCCAATTCAGTGGGTCCTCTACATTTAAGGGTGGGAGCTACTTTTCCTTCAATCTATACAGTGCTGTGCATTAAGGGTAAAGAAACAATGGTAAGAGAAGTGCTATTACGTGGATAGGCTGGCATACAGTAATAATTATTATCTTGGCTTTATGTTACTGTGCATTAAGGGTAAAGCAAACATGATTTTGAGAGATTTACCTGTATTAAACAGTTTATGTAGGCCAGTCTACCCACAAAACAAATGTTTTTGATTTACACTTGATGCAAACACAGTTACTGTGCATCAAGGGAATGTGCATTAAGGGTAAGGCAAACATGGCAAGTGTTATTACCTCGCTAGACTGACCTACATTTAATGTAGGTCAGTCTAGCCACATAGTAACACTTTTCTTTGCTTTGCCCTTCCTGCACAATTAATGTCCATCAATGGTAAAGCAAACATGCAAGTGTTGTCACGGATTTACATTCAATGGAGGACAGTCTAGCCAGATGGAATTTAAACATATCAGGCCTGATTCACAGAACGTTTTTCTATAGGATTGTACCATTCTAAAACACTTCTGTGAATCAGGCCCATCATGTTTGCTTTACTTTTGATGCACATTAACTGTGCACCAAGAGTAAAGCAATCATGATAAGTGTCATTACTTGCCACACTGGCCTATCTTGGTATTGTCCGTCTAGTTATATTTTGGTTTGGTGGCAAGTCATTTTATATTGGCAGTGAATCCATATATAGTAATACTGGCATATATTGGTGCAACATGCATGACAATGTATTGGTACTGCCAACATGAACATGTTTCATATACTTGCATATGTTGTGGGAAAGCCATACTGAAAATGCATTGGAAAATGGTCCTGGACATTGTTGGAAACTTGCATCAATATTTTTTTTTCTTTTTTTCACGTGGTACCATACAACATTGTTTGCAAACTGTGGGTTTTAATACAATGTTTCACATATAGTTCAATAAAATGCACACTTTTAACCGATTATTTAAAAGTTGTTCTGAGGGAGTGAACTGCCCCTATTATTATACACATACATTTATGGCCCACCTGTTAAAAAAGTTCTCCATCCGCCAATGCTGCAGGGGATCTATCTATCTATCTATCTATCTATCTATCTATCTATCTATCTATCTATCTATCTATCTATCTATCTATCTATCTATATTAATGTGTGTATAATGCATAACGCAACTAACCCAACTGCCTCAGGGCGCTCACAAAGACAGAACATCAAGGAAAAATGGACAAAACAGAAAAAACATAGTAAGAAGAGGATCCAAAGGAAGAAACACATTGGGCCTCATTACAACCCTGGCATTAAGGGGTTAACGGCGCCGTAAAAGGCTGTGGCGCCGTTATACCCTTAACGCCAGATTCACACTTTAACGCCTGCTTTTTGCAGGCGTTAAAGTCCAAGGCGCTAAGCGACCTTGGTGCTAATTACGGCACCGTAATTTACGGTGCCGTAATCAGCGCCTTCCCCATCCCCATTGAGCCCTATGGGGCAAAAATGGGAATGGGGAAGGGGCAATGGTGAATGGGGATTTACCGCCCCGCCAACCTTGGAATGGGGCGGTAAATCCGCCATCCACCATGGCGGAATCCAGCATGGACCATGGTGCTAATAGCACCATGTTCCTACACCAGGGTTGTAATGAGGCCCATTAACCTGTTTTTTTGTCAAAGAGAAAGCACTTCAATTGTTTTTTGAAGAGGGTGTTCAAAGCACTTTCCATGAGAACCGAAGGAAGTGTGTTCCACAGAGCTGGGCCCAGAAATTGAAACTTGCAGCACCAATCTTCTTAAAATTAACTCATGGTTGGCTGTGTCTTGTGGTGTTGTTGGAGCGTTGGGTGGGTATTTCAAACGGGGAGCTTTTTAATTCTTGCAAGATAGGGTGGCGCCTCATCATGGAGGCATTTGTAAACCGTAACTACGCCCTTAAACTGGATCCTTTGTTGGACCGGAAGCAAGTGCAAGCTCCTCCAGGCCTTGCTGACTTGGGCTTGGCGTTTAAGGCCACAAACCGCAGGTACAGCACTATTCTGAGTTAATTTCAGTTTTCTGATGTTTGTCTAGGAAGTCTCTACTAATATACTATAACAATAGTCTAATCTTGTAGTTATGATTGTGGCAGAAATCATTGCTCAGTTTGCCTGAGATAAAAAAAAATAAAAAAAAAGTTGAATCTGCCATAGCAGATTAACCTAATAGGAGCAGGATTTTTTGAGATAACTAACGTGCTTCTTAAATGACAACTGCGAGTCATAAACAACTCCAATTGTCTTAACAAGTTTAGAGACTGAGATAACATGGTCCACGATGATAAAATTCTTACAACCAGGGTACAATTTTTTAAAGTTTTTGTTGGAGGGCCAGAATAAGAAGCTCAGTTCTGGCATTATTCAAAGCCAATGAATTCAATGACATCCATGATTGTATGGCAAAGAAGATTTTGTTGATTTTCGCAGAGTCGTGAGCATGTGTGTCAGATAGCTTCAACACAATCTGAGTATTGTCCGTGTTGTTTTGTGAATTGCACCCCCAGAGTGGACAGAAGATCACATAGATTTCTAGAATACATGTTAAAAATCCAAGGTGACAAACAAGATCCCTGGGGTAGTCCACATGTGAGAGAAGTTCTGCATGATTGTGAACTACCTTTAACCACGTTCATTGTTCTGGGGCCAAGGAAGGATTTGAACCAGGAAGTGGCAAGGGAAGTGCATTTGCCGACTTTAGTCAGTTATCTGTCAAAAGGCAATGGTCCATTCAATCAAAAGTGGCAGAGAGATCTAAAATCAGAAATAGTTCCACATTGCCATCCTCAATAATACCGGTGATGTTAGATTTGATATCCAGCAGAGCTGTCTCTGTCCCATGTTTAGGACGGAAACCAGACTGCTGTACCGTGAGAATGTCCTGATGCTCCTCAAACATTTGATACTGATTGTATGCGATTTTGTCCAAGATTTTGAGTACAAAATGAACATTCGTAATAGGCCTATAGTTGCCCACCTCCGTGGGATCCAGGTTTTCTTTTTTCAGCAATGGGGTGACCCATGCTTCCATAATGTTGTCTGGGATGAGAGCTTCCTGAAAGCATCGGTTAACAAACCTGGTAACCCATGGTGCTAAGGTCAGGATAAAGTCCTTAATAGTGAGGCAGGAAATATGTCCCCCTTACATGAGGTTGGTTTTAGTTTATGTACCACATCCGAAACGTACTCTTCTGATTCTTCCTTAAAATAAATCAGTATAGTCTCTAAGTCAGATCTGTGGTCAAATGAAGGCATGGCTTTGGCAGCACCATTCAGTGATTTTATTAGGTCTGATATATTTTTCAGATGTTTTAGCGTTTTCTCCAGAAACCAATTGTGAATGCGCTGACACCAGCCATTGTCAATAGTCATAGCGGGAGCAGTAGTGCTCCCTTTTAACTCCTGTAGAATAGAGAATAATTCCTTGGGTCTTGATTTGGCTGATAGAATTCTGGCATTCAGATTTATTTCTTTTGCTTTGAAGATTGAAGTCTTAAACATTTTAACTGCCTGTTTATATGCAATGAGATTGAGGTCCGATGGATGTTTACGCCAGATACGTTCTAATTTATGTTTAGCTGTTGTGGCGTCAAAAACCTCTAGAGAAAACCATGTATTAGAGACACCAAACTTCTTCTGATGTATAGGGTATAGAGGTGCCAGAAGATCGAAAGTGTGGTTCATAGTCTGTATAAAAAGAAATATAAATTCTTCAAGGGGATATTTTCTTCGAGAGAGGGAAGGAGGTGAACAACCACTGCCTTAAAGGCCACATGAGTCACATTCCAAGACTGGGCAGTTTGCTAGGCTGAAGTTTTCCATTAGAGGGACAGTGAGTACATATGTCAAAAGATGTACAATGGTGATCAGACCAAGTACATTCATTTACAGATATAGGAGATAGCTTTAGGTTCCTGAATAATACCCAGTCCAGCATGTTACCACCTATGTGTGTAGGCAGGTCAACATGCTGGACAAAGTCCAAGGCTTGAAGTGTCTCCAACAACGAAGTAGCCTCTGGATCTGAAGGATCATTAGTCCACAGGTTAAAATTGCCCAGGATCAAGAGTGCAGATTGCTGTTTGGAGACACTACCCAAGAAAGCGAGTAATTGCTCCTCAAACCTGGGTGTTGTTATAGATCGTCTATAAAATAGCAATAGGCTCAGAGTTTTAAAAGGATCAATATTGAGTTTCAGTAATAGGGCCTGACAATTATCAAAAAGCAGGATATCTGTGATATAGAACTTAAGCTCTTGACTGAATATTAAGGCCACACCCCGCCCCTATTATTTGCGCGATCAAGGTGTAGGGACAAGAAGCCAGGTGGAGTTTCCAATTGTAAAGAATGTTGGGCGGCTTCATGCAGTCATGTCTCGGTGACAGTCAAGACGTCAACTTTGGCTTGTTTGATAAAATTAGCCACTTCCACTGCATGTTTTACTAATGATCAGGTATATTTAAGTGAATGTGAAAAAGATAATACTACATTAGTATCATTATTGGAGTCCATTATTTTGTCGGCTGATGCCTGTGTGGTAGCGTGAGTTTCTATAGTACTGTCCGGTGATGATGCTGATGTGTTCACAAGATATAGGTTTGCAGTTAGATACATTGCCCTCAGTCTGGCCAGGTTTGTTGGGTCTCTCAACTGATGTAGCCATTATCCTAGCCCTGCGGTTCTTCTTTATGGCAGATATCATTCACAACGAGACTGCATTTTGTTTTCTGAAGCTGGCAAGTAAAAGACCAAGAAATCCGATATGCAGGTGGAGGCAGACAAGCAGGACGCTTCAACCACTCACCTTGTAACCTTGTCACCAACTGGCACAAACCGGCTTTGTCGTGCCGGCGCTGTCGCGCCTGACAACATCCGAAAAGCCTGAGGAAACTACAAGGAGGGCTGGGAATTGTAGTTTCTACTGCTAATGGTCGAAGTATTAAAACAGTGTATTTCGGCAGTATAGTATGCGCTATGAACATGGCAGACTTAGAAAGTCCACAAACACAGAAGAAAACAGAAGATTCTGTATATAGATGCTAATGTTGAAAAAGTTACAATCAATTGATAAAAGCAGTTCATAAGATGCCATTTAAAAGTTAATTCACTTCATAAAAACAGGATACTATTAAACACAATGAGCACAGATAAGGGGTACAAATTATGACGTAGGAAAAGTATAGCTATCATCCACTAGCACCACAGACTTCTCTTAGTGGTGGTAGAGTTCAGGTTGTTGCTCCATTTGAGCAGATGGGAAGAGACAGGGATGAGGAATGCATCAACATGCTCCCTGCATAGTGTGCCATTTTTCAGTTGGGGGAGCTGGATCGCATGGCTGTGGTGGATGCTAAAAGCATATGCTAAAGCAACCTTTACCCTCTTATAGGAGACTGGGCAAGAGGGAAGTAAAAATGGAGACATAGAAAACTGGGGGTGTCCAGAATAATTGCAGTGGAATCACTGTACGTATGCAGCGCCAAATAAGTTGCCGCGGCACCTTGTGACTGCTTGTTGGTAGAGCCAAATAAATTGAAGCATGTGCTGCAATTATTTAGTTTTGTACTTGGACTTACAGAGTAGCACCACAGGATGGTAGAGCCAAATAAATTGAGGCAGATCTTACAGTTTCTTAGTGTGGTAGTATTAGTTAGAGAGCAGTCAATAAACAAAATACATGATTATCCACTGTAACCTGTGAACCATGTATAGTTCTGAGCTCCCAATTCAAAATGTGTTTAAGTATTGTATGCATGTATGCTATTGTCCCATCCAGCCACTGAAGTTAATGGTTAGTATCAGTAGACTTTATTTTGCTAATTTATTTTTCAAGCTAGAATGTTTATTTGTATCCCCATTTTGTCAGTACATACAGGCAAACATTTATTGGAGTTTGCTGAAATGATTATACATGTGGCTTGAAAACGAATCTGATGCTGATATTGAGGTTTATGTATGGCCCAATTGGCAACTATTGGGTGATTTGGAGCTGTGAGAGTCTCTCTGCACATAACTAGTAAAACATTGTTCTACTATGAGAACATTGATGATTGTACTACCTAAAGTCTTTTTATACTCTATGTCACCTGTCTAGACGTAAATGATGTATTTCTAAAAAAAGGTAATGACATCTTACCTAGGCTATCTTAACAAAAGATACAGGCAAGAGGATATAGTGTCAGCTGATGATAATGAAGTCCATGCTTTGAGTAATTATCCAAATCTCCGTCACCAGTTGGAACATTGCTATTCCCATTGCTTCCAGAACATGGACATGTAGGCATGGTACTCATAAAGTAGTGCCCACTCGGAATCTCCTAGCAGAGGTCAAGTCAAAGAGCTACATAAAGCAATGGGATTCAATAAAGGAGTTGCTCAGCAAATTGATTGGCAAAATTAGAACAAGTCTGGGATTGTATTTTATTGCATTGTATTGTACTTCTCAATTGTATAGCGCCTTTTACCATTATGATAGTTAGTGGGAACGCCCTCGGAGGACCAAAGTCCAGAGTGTTGGAGGTAATGGAATACGATAAGGAGGCATGTGTGCATTTGGCCAAAAAAGGCTTCGCCGGGCTGGGAAGGCTGCAGTAGAGAAGCAACCCATGCCGCCAGGCACGTGGATGTGTGCTCAGAGGAGATGGTGTGAATGCTGGAGACTCGCTATGTGTTCAGCGTGCCCACATGTCATAGGTCTGTGCTGCATTCTACTGTCAGAGGTTTTGAGGCCTGGTCTGGTGTAAGTATGCAGAGGATTATGTGAACAGCACAACCACATTTTGACATAGTCCTTGTTGTATACTGATGTGTTTGGATAGCCATACCTGCTGCCAGTGGTGTGTTGTAAGTACCTTGTAGAAATCGCTTGCACTTTGTTGTTTAGGCACCCACTCAAGTACTTTGCTTCTTCTATCAGTTCTTGCGGCTGTGATATAACAGTTAACAGCTGCAGCCTATGCTCCAACTATCTCTCACAAGAGGTGCACGGGAAATACTTTTAAATTTCGCTAGATGGATAGGGTGGCGAGTCGACCTAGATATCGAATTCTTACTGAACATATTAAGAAGGTAGCTTTAACATAGGTGGCCCATCCTGTGGTTCAAACATGCACAAAGCCTGCCCATCCCCCCATTCCTTCCATAATGATTCTGCGCTGGTTGTTGAATGCCCCACTGTGGTATTGCAGGGTGGACCCCCACTTGGCCTGCCAGTTTTGGACATGGTCATGGCAGCATGCCCTGTCCTATGACAATTCCCTGCAGTGCATCCAAAACTGTTTGATTACGATGGTGGTGGTTCTATCACTACGTTTGTGATTTGCCTGTTTTCCTGCATGTGCCAGATGCAGTCATTCATCAATCCTGTGACATTACATATATGAGGACTGTGATTGAGCTACTGATGCTTGGGGGGAACAGGATCATGATAGGTGTATGATAGTGTGTTTGGTCTGGGCTGCCACGAAAACAGCCAGCTTTGTCAGGTGCTTGGAGGTTGGTGGTGCCACAAACCCAGCCGGCACTGCCTGGGGTGACTGTTCATATGCCCGGAGTAGTGATTTTAAGTGTTAGGGAGGTGCTCAGGATAATGCAGTAAATAGGCAGGTTTTAGGGCTTTTTTGAAGGTGAGGTGGTTTTCAGTGTGGCAGATGTGCAGGGGAAGAGTGTTCCAGCTAGTGGGAGCTAGGATAGAGAAAGCAGAGCTGCCAACTCTGGTGGAGTGTTGAGGTGGAAAAGCCAGTAGGAGAACTGAGCCTGATTCAAGGTTGCTGGAGGGCTGCCAGTGGATGAGTTTGTTCTGAAGGACCTCAGGTCCCGTATTGTGGAGTGTAAGAGATGTTGTCTTAAGGGCTATTACCTAACTTGGTGGTATTTTAGTATTGTGGTATTTTGGTGGTAAATTGGCCTTACCTCATTTTGGTGGTAATTTAGTATTGTGGTATTTTGGTGGTAAATTGGCCTTACCTCTTTTCGGTGGTAATTTAGTGGTGAGCGTACCTTCTATAACACTGCCCTATGATAAGACAAACCTTTCCCCTTTATAAATATGACACACTTTGGGCTGACTATAATCAAGTACCCAGGCTTAGTACATTCAGAAAATAGCACTGTTTGTAAAAAAAATTCATATGAATTGCCAATTACTTATCTACGTCAATGACCTACACCATTGAAGGGCTCTGCTCCCACTTTAGCATGCAGGGTGAAGCACATTCATACCAACACCCAAACTCTCTAGCTTGCCTATGTATATATTTGCGCTTTTCTCTGATTTTATATCCAGCAGTATATTATTTTTACAACTGTGATGTGAAATATTAAACTTTGGAGACATAAACAAAATAAATCCTTACACCAAAGCAAACATAATATCTTTTATAAATCTGTTAAACACCATGTGATGTACAATAAAAACATAATTCAATTAACAACAACGTTTTCCCCAAATCCTACCCACATCAATACTGCTGCATTCACCTAAGAGAGAAAATAAAAACAGACATTGCAACACATCGAACATGGCATTCAGTCCCTTTGTCATTTAGTGCATGCGAAAAGAAAAATCAAGCCCTTTGTTTTAAAAATAGACCCCTGTACTGACTGATAATGAATCACATCCAAACCACACTCTCCTCATGTTAAACTTTGCTTACAGTTATTTATTAGGCTCCTGTGCTTCGTCTGGACAATCTCTTTCTGCTGTGGCTTATCTACGCGGGAGTATCGCAAACCCTACACTGCCTCTGAGTCAACCTTGGCATCCCGGCAGACTTCAATGCCAGGGCGTCACTTCTCTCTGGATTCCCTTCTGCAGACTGCAGACCAGGAACCCAGCACCCATCCAGAGCGAAGAGAAGCAGGAAAAAGCCCAGCTTCTCAGTTGAACTCTCTATATAATCACTCTTGCTGTCAATCAAGAATAGCCCTGCCTTTCTCTTGACATACTTGAGACCTCCTCAACTTTTGACTCCACTGTCCAATCACTTTAGGAGAGCCTTCATGTATTTATTCATTTCCTGTGTGAACAAAAGAAACTTAATACTTTGCACAAAAGACAGTTCATCCATCCGTGTGTTTTTTTGTATGCATCTCCTTCCATGAAGCGAAAGAGAGAGCAGAATCACAGAATTGCTATCCGTGTTTATTGAAATTGCATTGTAATGTTAATCAGTAGAGCTACTTAGTTATTCGGTATAATTAATAGGGACATTAATCAGTTAATACAGGTTATTTTCAATGCAATTCACACAGATTGGAATTCTCATAATTTGTATGTGTATAATACACATTGAACCGACTGTCTTTTCTGCAAACACTCTGCTTTGTCACTGCAGGCATAATGTGGCATTTCACCTGCTTCATATAATTCCCCATGTCTTTGCTGCATTTATACCAGACCCGCCAACCAGCTGGCTTGTATCCCTAACTTGCTCCCACTTGCACCCATTTGCATTTGTGACTGCTGCATCTGCACACGTTTTGTTGTGGCTGTTTTTAAAACACTACCATTTTAAAACACTGCTATTCAGCACTTACACCCATTTTGTTGCTTCCATTGAAAACAATGTCATCTGCATTTGCATGAATCCATGCCATATATCCCTACAGGAGGGCTCATGCCTTTGAAAGTTGCTCTTAGGCTAACTGGGAGCCAGAGTACAATTCTGAGAGCGGGGGTGATGTGTTCTCTGGGTGAGATGTCAAGGGGCAGTCTGGCTTCTGTGTTTTGTATACGTTGAGGTTTCCTGAGTTGGTGTGCCGGGACGCTGAGGTAGAGCGAGTTGGCATATACCAGCTCGGAGATGACAATTGCCAGTATTGCGCAGACGCTTTGAGGGTAAGTCAGGTAGGGAAAGATTTGTTTTAGGATGCGTAAGTTGATGCGTAAGTTGAAGTGGCAGGTTCTGGATACAGAGTGGATGTGTTTGGAGATAGATAGGTCTGCGTTCATGGTGCATACAAGATTTTTAATGGAGGTGGAGGCAGCTGGTGGGGCTCCAAGAGCAACTGGCCATGGTAAAAGTTTGGGGATCAGAGCAGTTTTGCTGAATATTAGGAACTCTGATTTGAACTGAGTTGAGGATTAGGTGGTTGTTAGTCACCAACCCAAAGGTCGATATTCGAGAGACAAGAGATGTGGTCGGAAGGTGGGGAGGCTTGAATCTTGGGGATTTTGTAGATGATCTGGGTGTCGTCTACTTAGTTTTAGCAGGTAAGGTTGTGTGAACGGATGAGAGCTGGCAGTGGGCTTAGGTAGAGGTTGAAGAGGAGGGGTGAAAGGGAAGCTCATTGTGGCACCCCTTTTGTGACTGGGCGAGGGGTGGAGGAGAAAAGCAGTAGGAGAAAGATTTGTGAGCGATTGGAAATAAAGGAGGTGATCCAATAAAGGGTGGAGTCTTTGATGCCTAGCGTGAAGAGCCTGAGCCTGTTCCTCACTATAGTGTGATCAATTTTATCAAAAGCCACAGATACATCCAGGAGGATGAGTGCGGCACAGCCCTCTGAATCGGCAGTTCTTTTTAGGTCACTCCAGATGGAGACCTGAGAGGATTCCCTTCCACAGAGGGGTTGGAACTCTGATTGGGCTTTGTCAAAGAGTCTATTGGCTTCTGTGAAAAGGCCAAGTTGCTTATAGGGCGCACAGTCAATTAATTTAGCAATGAAGCGGGTATTGGAGATTGGGTGGTAGCTTGATGGAGAGAGTGGGTCGAGGCTGGGTTTTTTGAGAAGCAGTTTGACGTGCAAGGTTTTCAGGACCTCTGGAAAGGTGCCCAATGAGAGTAAATTATTTTTGATGGACTGCGCTATGGTGCCAGAACAGGCGGAGGAAAGGATCTTTTTTTAGAACGAGAGGTGTGCAAGGATCTGCAGGTGAGCCCGAGAGTTGGCTAAGAGCTAGAAGGTCGCAGAAATTGGACTGGGAAAGAGTAGTGAAGGAAGAGAAAGTAGGTCAGGAAGGCAAGTATGAGTTTGGGATTCAGGAGGGTCCGGAGGTCGGTGGTGGGGTGTAAGCTAGTTTTGAGGTGATGGCATGATGTCTTACAATCGCAAAGTTCTGCTGCTGTAGTGGATGATGACGCAAATGTGTGCATTGCCTACTGTCGAGGGGTGGGAGGCTGACTTGTCTTCTTTTCCTTTTGCCACTCATGGTCTGCATGGAAGTGGTTCCAAAATTGGTTTCCAGCTTCCCATGCAGAATGCTTTTTTTGCTTCAAAGGTCTGTTTTCCCCAAGTGGTGACAGAGCATGCCATTTTCCAGACAAGCCCCTGGGCCATAGGACCATAATGGTGGTGATGGGTGCTTTTTAAATGCTTCTTAACATGAAATGCATGGTGGGTTGTAGGATGTGGTTGTTATGCTGTGAAATAACTTCAAAAACCCAATGTATTATGAAATTGGGATGAGCCCTAATATCTTCCCTTTCTTAGGGACTCTTGCATTTGCTTTGCATTGGATGCTTTATGTGTGCTGCTGACACAAATGTTGCTGTTTTTTCCTCTATAATTGCATGTATTCCTGTCTTTTTTATACTGTGTTTTGAAGAGACTGTAAACAGGTGCACAGGGGGTGCATGAAGCTTGCATCCTGTCGACAGTGTTTCCATTGCAAAACAACAGGGGAATGTTACCCTTTCATGCAGTCTTGCTTTTCTCCCTCACTATGAGTCTGAGACTCAGTATGAAGGCTGGGATGGAGCATCAGTTTTGTCATGCACCACATTGTCATTTATTCACCAGCAAATCAGGGTGGGAAATGGTTATGACTCACCTCTTGTTCACCATCTGTGTGCTTTGGCCTTCTCCTCTACCACCTACAGAATGCTGCAGGCTTCTCAGTGCATTGGCTGGCCTTGTTCTCTGTCGACTCTGCAACATGCACCTGAGTTTGTCAATACTTTTGACTTTTTCACCTACTAAATGCACATAGGGTACTCAGTGATTTGGCCTCCTCCTCATGCTACTAAATGGAAGTAGAATTTGCACTGCTTTGACCGTATCCTGTGCATACTAAGTGTATGTAAGATGCCCAGTGCTTTGGTCTTGTCCACCACTTACCAAATGCACATGGCATTCTCAGTGTCATGGCCTGCTCCTCTGTCTAATAAATAAACAGGGTTCTCATTGCTTTGGATTTCTCTGCTGCCTACTAAGTGCTTGTCAGATAATCAGTGTTTTGACATTCTTCACCACCTACAAAATGCATATGGGTTCTCAGTTGTTTAGCCTTCTCCCACACCTACTAAATGCACATGGAGTTCTCCGTGCCATGGCCTTCTTCTCTCTCTACTAAATGTATACGTGTCTCCCAGTGCTTTGGCATTCCCCTTTGCCTCCAAAATGTCCATTGGCTCCCACCACTTTAACATTCTCTTAAACCTACAAACAACCTTTCTGCATAACACTACATTACTCTCACTAGTTGTGTGTACGACCCCTCAACCCACAAACCATTTGCCCCTTAAGCGTGGCTGAATTGTAAATAATTCTCTAACTTTACCTACGCACTATTTTTTATTTAATTCTACAATACCCTCCAATATCCTAGCTACAATAACCTTCCCTAACCAAATAGCAAGAGTTGCCCCTTTCTCTTCAAACACCATTCATAAACTTTTTGGAGTTTCCACGCACTTGCCTGTACAAAGACATGTGGTTGAAGCTACTAAAACCTCTTATCTTGAATCTCCTGGAAAGCCTTGTAAAGTGCTACCTCTATGAACCTGTGGGAACATTGTGGGTTGGAGTTTTGTACAAATTGCCCTGCCCATGCTTTGAGGCAGTCACTGGGCAGCACCGGCCCCTTTAGCATACAGCGCAAAAAAGATGCATGCCGTAAAGGAGAAATGTGCCGGTCACAGGCTGGAGGTTCACAGTAGAGAACTGACATGATAATAGTTTAAGAGAACTGTACCCCTTAAAACCATGGGTGATCTTTTATAAAGTGCACCAGAGTGTCAACTCAATGATAATAAGCACTAAAAGCAAACTTACCCTTTCTCATTTCTATCAGCATTGGAAGGATGAAAGGCAGAATCAACATATTTGTACTTCAGACCAGCAGGTTGCACATGCATTCAGATCCCCTAGCTCTTTTCAGAAAGACTTCAAGGATGACATATACACAAGCACCATTCAGTGAAATAGACATGTTTCGCATCAGTGAGAAAGACAGGCTCCTTTCCATTAACTGTAGAAACTGTACTCAGAAATATGCAGAACTCCACTGCACTTTCCACATAGTTTTTGTACTCCACTGTGTCGCATGAAGACTATAGAGGGTGAAGACATGAAATTGGGCTCAAATAAAAGTATGCATGCATCTTGGACACCTGCATTCATACATGCATTTGGGACGCAGACCTTTCAAACATATATAATATATGAGTTTGCAGACTCCAAATACTGGTAAGCCTCATTGAGGAGTGCATGTGAAAGAGCGAAGAGCTTAGGGCCACACTGAGAGACTGAATAAGGAAGTCATGTTGGATATTATGAAGCGAAATGACAATAGAATATTTTGGACCTTAGCAAATGGTTGACTATAGAGTTTGCTAATGGCCCAAATTAATGTATCAACTGAACAAGACTTGTTTACCCACATTTCTTTCACTTTTTTGGGACATCATATTCTCTGACATACTCTTTGGACGTAGGGACAATATGGTCTCCAAATATTAGTGAAGAAAAAGTAGTTTGGGTAATTCAAAAGCTGTGATCATCTACGGTGCCTGGTCCTGATGGCCTTCCTACCTTGGTTATTAAACATGACACTACCCTATGGGCTAAGATCCTCACTTCATCTACTCAACATGATATGTGAAAGATCTCAGATTACAGATTACAGTAGACTGAGGTAAAATAGGGACATCTTGTCTATGTAGTCAATTTGGGGCAAATGTTCCCTAACTAATTTACTGCCTGATTCATGGAATTATTTGTGTAAAAAACACAGATTTGCGTGCATTTCTGCCCGTAAATCCCTGTTTGAAGTATGGGGATTTTCGGGCAGAAAGGCGCGCAAATCTGCGTTTTTTACGCAAATAATTCCATGAATCAGGCAGACAATGTCAATCACGCAGCAATTTACAAATAGAAGAATTACCATTGCAATTGACAATGACCACCATACGCAACAGTACGTGGGAAGGTATTATAGTCTTCTATGGTATATACTCAGCTCCGGTCTGTGGAGCGCGCTGTTAAGGTGCAAGATTTCACAACTGATCTCCTCATTTTATATTATAGAGTGCCTCTTTCGGCGATCAGGGTGAGTCCGATATTAAGTAATACATATAAGGCATTGGCCTTGCAGATTAATTATAATGTCACTTGACACCAGATATACACATCACTTAGCTTAATGGTCCACCAGCACACAGTCACATTTGGTGTGGGGAGTTTTATATACCAGCAATGGCCATACACTAGTAACTTAATGCCTGTGCATGTATCAGCACTAGGGTGCTTCATGGTTGTACGGATTTGGGCAATTACCATGCAGCAAGTAAAGGAGATTAATATCTATTAAATCACATTATAGAGATATGAAGAAGTATTTGATGCTATAAAAGATGCTTAAAAAGGTGTTATATTAGCAACTTGTACAATATTCGTTTTTGTTACACCTGTGTCTCGTTTGTATTTCTTATCTGCAAACCCATCCAGCCACTGGTATGTAAAAACAAACATGTTTTTCTTTTTGAAAAATGTTCTCTTTTTTTTACTTAAATTTTCTTTAATTAATTCGTGTTGCATCATTTTGCCTTACTATCAAACCAATGGTTACACAATTTCTGTTGTCACTATGAAAACCATGTCAGCCTTGAAAAAGACGTTACATCGAAACACATGTGGGCTGGCTGAATGCACAGCAATATCATGCTGAATCAATAATAAAACAAGATTGAACGTATAATCAATCAACTCATCATGGATAATTGTTGCTATATTTGATTTTTGGCAAAGCCCAAGCGCAGAGTGCATGTCTGTAACACTGTATATATTGTGTGGGTTATGGGTATCACCCATCTGTACTCGGGTTGCAGCTAGCCGTTAGACTGCTTATTAGGTTAAGCGTACTGGGTATCCGGTTTACCGAATCTCCAGGTTTTGACTAAAGAAGCCATGTTGGATATTATGAAGCGAAATTGCAATAGAATATTTTGGACTTTAGCAAATGATTGACTATGGAGTTTACTAATGGCCCAAATTAATTTATCAACTGAACAAGACTTAGTTACACACATATATTTCACTTTTTGTGGGACTTCACATTCTCTGACTTATCCTTTGGATATGGGGACAAGATGGTCTCCAAATATTAGTAAAGAAAAAGTACTTTGCGTAATTCAAAAGCTTTGATCATCTATGGCCCCTGGTCTTGATAGCCTTCCTATCTTGGTTATTAAACATGACCCTAACCCATGGGCTAGGATCCTCACTCCTCTATTCGGCAACATGATATTTGAAAGATCACTCCCGATTGGACAGAGGCAAACCTAGTCCCATTACATCAAAAGAGCAATACGAAGACCAACAGACCTATCACTTATTATCTCTGGTAGACACAACAAGCAACATCTTAGCGCTGATGCTCCTAACTGAGCTCAATATCAAGACAGCAATCAGAAAAACCATTTCCGATTGCCAACGGAATTGTGAAAGGGAATATCGACCACACATAATGCCATTTGTCTAAATCTATTAATACAGCCAGCAAGGCAGTGGAATAATACATCATTAGAAATAGTCTATCTTGATTACCCTGCAGTCTTCAATAGAGCCTGTTGGCCCATATTATCGAAGAATCTGTCCTCCTTGAGGTATGGATAGCAGATTATTACATCTATGGATTTTATTTCACATAAATACTAAAGTTAGAGTTAAACTCAGTGCCAGAGGAAGTTTATATAAAACTTGTGATATAAAATGTGGATTGAAACAGGGATGCATAGTAGCGCTCCTGCTTTTCAATATATACATCACTGGAACAGACTAACCATTATCAAAAATTGGAATCTCCCAAAATTGGGTGATTATTATGTTCACAACCTTGCTTATGCCGATGACATTACACTAATCAACCTAACCACGGTAGGTTTGCAGGGAACTTTAAATGCTAACAGGGAATATTACAATAATTTACATTTCGAAATATAAACATAACATATAAACAATAAAATTAAATAAAAAATAATGTGTATATTCCATTGTAAACAGCAGGATATTGGGTTGTAGAGCATGGGCAGAAATATATGTGAAATAGGAGCCTGTGTATTGTTACTTAGGCTTATATATACATGCTACAAAATTGCTTATGAGCCTACAAAAGATACAAGAGTATTAACCCCACAAATGAATGACATCAACAAAACGATTTAATGAAAAAAATGGCAGCTTCTCATTAGTACTCATTAGTACCTATAATCAAAGCATTTTGTGGTAAAGTAATCTCTTCTATACTCTATTATTTAGAACGTTTCCCTTTCGACTTTGGCCATTTGTTAGACCTAGTTAATTAAAGGGAAACCGTGGCGACGGATTCTAGGTCTTCCTCAAGGATTACCATTACAAATGATGACACTGGAGTTGTGACTTACATCGCTTCAGACAATACTAAGCCTGTGTCAATTTAAGAGGGTAAAATAGCTCAGTGGGTTGAGCGCTTGCTGCCATTATCTCTGTGTGATCAGGAGGTCCCAGGATCAAACTCCAGCAAGGCGAACTCAGCTTGTCACCCCTCTAAGGTGGATAAATGTGTACCAACTTTTTGAGATGAATTGAGATCCATCCTCACACTGCCACAGTCCCAGAGGACTTCATCAGTCCCCCCAGCAACCACAGCCTTGCAGCTTCTGCAATAGCTAATGATAACGCCCATCAAACCGCATGAAGAACATACTAAAGAATAAACACATGCCAACACAACAAATTTCATAATGCTTTAGACTTGTTTGATTTTGTATACAAAATTGAAATCCTCGACAATGTATGGTTCACAGGAATACCCTTCTGTGTTCACAGTCTGCATAGACATATCTAGAGTGGAAATTCAGACACAAAAGTGATAGGCAAGATTGTATGCAGAACCCTGTGGGAGACTGCACCAACCCTGTCCCCCTGGCCAAAGGTAACCCAACCTTTGGTATAACTCTGTACTACACAGGTTGGTAGTGGGGCTGAGCAGCCAGGCTTATCTCAAGAGGAGTCAATGTGAGCAGTAAGGATGTTACACAGAGTTTCACAATGACAGTTATTCAAATAAACACTTAGACACAAGGTTTCTTGAATAAACAATTATTAATGTATTTAACAGTCCATTGAATATGCCTTCTTTAGAAGGGAGCAATCATATAACACAAAATATACTTCAATAAATACACACTCTCAGTTTCACTAAATCAGTTGATACCCATTGGGGATGGCACACAGATACCTCATACACCCTCAGGTGTGTTGGGTATTTTGTATAGATCTGGGGCCTAGCGGTATTTTCTTACTGCCAAAATGAAAATAATTCAGTAATAATCACTCTTTGCATTCAGATTAGATTTGGTATATAATACTATAGTATACATACATTATTTCGGCACACTGATACATTTAGTTGCATACATTATGTTGGTATGCGTTATTGGTGGTATTTCTCGTGAGCATAATTCCTTTGTTTTATATATGGTCCCAATATCCAGAACCTCTTATTTTTGCTTAGTTTGTTTGTGTGATTACTAGAGAGACCTCAGGCCTATATTTCAGAAATACCACATTTTGATTTTTAGTGTGCCACCATGGGCTGTTCTCACTGATTTATCTACGACAGCAAGCTATATATGGTATTTATCACCAACTTATTTACGTTTGGTGAGCTATGTTAGGGCCTCTCTTTCTGCCGACTCATAGACCTTCGGCAGCAGGCTATTTCATTTTGTTATTATTATGTTCCATTCAGAAAACACACACACACTCATACACTGAATGGATTCATGCACACAGCTACCTCCATGTCTTATCTTTTAGCAACAAGAACAAGAATTCATTTTGCAACATTAACATGTGGTTAAAACACAGGAATCTCCTGTCCTACTCTGACTGAATATTTTCGCACACATACACAGCCCCCACACTTCAGCGAGATAATTACCAGGCTTGTTCAGCTTGTAACTTCTTTGGCTGGTCGCCTTCTGGAGGGGTACACCCAGCAACGACAAGCATTTGCTGTCGCTCAAACTGGGGCTTGTTTACTGGAAATCCCAGTCTCTGTAGCAGTATTGAATCTGCTTTAGGAATCAGGCATCCCCAGCTATCAACCCAGTCCTTCTCTGAGCTGTGTCAAGATGTCGTCTCCTTGCTTCTTCCCCGAGATTATACAAGAAAACTCTGGTTACCTCCTACCAAAGGATCCTAACCAATAAAATTCTATCATGTTCTATCCACCCTCTGCACACAATAGAAATCTTTTACAGTAAGCAACTGTAACAAAACTGATTTCCTGCTATTCGAATCCTTGCTTCCTGCAAATACTGTGGACAAAGCAGCACAGAAAAACAAGAAGAAAAAAAAATCTGCACACAGTCTGAAATGAGTTTCAGCCTGCCTCATTTTGCAGTGGAGAACACATTATATTATTAAGAAGTTAGAATCATGTTAGTATGGTTAATTATATTAGTTCATTAATCTTCAAATGTGTCTCTTGCAACATAGGCATTTCAGATGAAAAGAAACAAAAATTGTGTGCATTTTGAATATGAAAAATAAAATGCGCTTTTAAATGAGAAAATGGTTTGTTTTTAACCTGTGTAGCCTGTCTTCATTTACATATCCATATGTTGCACTGGCAACACATAGCTTGAAGCAATTGCATCAAACCCATGCAGTGGCGCTGCATAAAAAAAAATGCTCAATAACACATGTCTTGCTGTACCACATTGTAGCAATGCACCAAACCCATGCAGTGGTGCTGCATGAACAAAATGCTATACATTGATCCTGTGTAGTGGCGCTGTACTCCAAAAACACACCAAACAATCCTACATATCCCCTCCTTTTTTTGAGAATGTGGCTAATCCGAGCAACAATTGGAAAAAATCCAACTTGCTCCTTTTCTTCTTTCAAAATGTAACAATCCAATACAATTAACATTCTTGTTGTGAAGATGAAAATTGAAAAATCACTGTTCAATCAACATAATATTAAAATTCATCTGAATTCATCAATTCTTATAAAATGTTCTACATTTGCCTTCCCAATGGAAGTGTCCATAGTCCAGTGTTTCAATTTTATACTTGAAGTCAATTGAAAATAATAAAATAAAACAACTAACTAAAACAAATAATTAACATAACAGATTAAAACAATTAATTAAAATAATAAATACGTGGAGCTCCATATGCCAGGACACTTGTCTGCCTCTTTTGGTTCATTCGGGTACTCTTTCATCTTGGTACTCTTGGATCCTTTTCTATAGAAGTCATCTTTTCTTTGGCATTCCGGTTATTTTGTCTTCAACTCCACCCGGAGGCAGGCATCTTTTGGTCTTCATCCAGGGGACTCCAGGACTCCATCGTCTCCCGTGACCTCCGGTACAAATATGTTAATATTCTAAATCAAATAGAGAAGAAACAGATTAAGTATATTGCACAAAACTAATTTCACCCTTTTGCCAAAATAAAACACGCCTTGTAAAATATTTCACCCTTTTTCTTTCGCCTTCTGAAATTAAGCACAGGTTATAGAGAACAAGCATACATAAAACAACATTCAATATTTAATGCATTTTCATTCTGCACACCTACCATGAGCTTCCATTATTTTTTTTTTATTTATTTACTTTTTATATTATTTATATTTTATATATATTTACATATATTACAGTGTTTATGTACCATTTCAACCATCTTTTTTTTAACTTTTCTGTGACTTCCTCCTGACTAGACATAGTCACTCCACCGTTTTATTTTCTAGGGACTTTATCTGTTTCTACATGCTCAAGCTGCCTGATCTCGTGTCTGGGATGGCATGGTTTAATCTGATTTAAGTGCACAAATTGCTCTATTGTTGTTTCACCTTCAGTCTTTAAAATTTCATAAACTACAGGAGAAACCTTATCTATAATTTCGAAATGGCCCCTGCCAGGCTGCTAGAAATTTAGAATTTTTCTGTTTACTTTTTCCAAAATGAAACTTATACACCTGATCCCCTACACTGTATTCTCTCACTGATGTTCTTTTATCGTAGTATGACTTTGCATGGTCAGCAGCTCTTTCTAGATTTCTCTGCACAAATGCAAATGCATGTTGCAAATGCTTCCTCAATTCATCAATGTACTCATGAACTGTGGATGCACTTACAAGTGTCTGCTCATGTGTTCTGTATAGTAGGTGTTGTGGTAACACCATTTTCCTACCTGTTAATACCTCATGTGGACTAATACCTGTTGCTTTGGCAGGAGTTGATCTGATTGCCATCAAAACCAACGGTAAACGTTCATCCCAGCTGGAACCTGCTTCTGCCACAAATGTCTTTAATATGTCCACAACAGACCTAATGCTGCGTTCAGCTCCACCTGAAGAGGCTGCCCGATATGTGATAGGTAGTTTCCTTTTCACACCCAGTATTTGCCAGACCTTACTCATTAGAGTACTTGTGAAATGACTTCCTCTGTCTGACTCAATTCTTTGTGGCAACCCAAACCTTGAGAACACATGGTTCACCAGCAATGTGGCTGCTGTTTGTGCACTACAATCTGGTGCAGGAATACATTCAATCCACTTCGACATCAAACATATCACACTTAAAATGTAACGGTTTCCTCTGCTCCACCTTTTTAAAGGGCCTACATAGTCTATTTGCAAATCTGACCATGGAAGAGTTAGGCCTCTTTTCATCAATGGGGCTCTATGCATTGGTGAAGCAGGTTTAAATTGGGCGCATACTAGACATCCTCTAGTATATAATTCCACATCTTGGGGCATACGTGGCCAGTAAGCATAATCTTTTAGTATTTCCAATGTTTTTTGTGAACCTCTGTGGCCTGCAGTTTTATTGCATCATGTGCATGTTGTAGCATTAGCCCTCTGAATGAAAGGGGTACCACCCACTGTATTTGTCCTGTTATGGACTCTCTAATCATGAGTCCATCCTGCAGTCTAACTCGTTTTTTATTCTTTAATAGCACCCTCAACTCTTCTTTTCCCATACAATCATTTTCTGTTAAAGGGTTTTGTTCAGGATCTATCAAATGATTATAATAGATTCCCAATATTCGATCATTCTTTTGTGCCTCAATCAAATCTTGGTCTGGCATATCATGACCCCACTGTACCACTGGTTGATCACTTTGATGCTTTAGAACGTGTTACTGCATCAATTTGCATTTCACCCAGTAAATCATCTATAGGTAGCAATTCTCCCATCACAGCCCCAATTTTAGCCAGGTGAACGGAGCTCTAAGCCAGGCGTATTGAGTCCTGTCAAATGTAAAGGAAAATAAATTCTGTATCTCCTCTGCCAATGGCACGCACCAATGTCCAGAGGTGAGATCTAATGTGGTAAACACTTTTGAACCATGTACCTGAGCTAGGCCCTGATCAATGAATGGCAGTGGCCATCTGGATACTGGCACTCTTTCATTTAACTCCCTCAAGTCTGCGCATAGCCGCCATTGACCATTTGGCTTTAACACACCTAAAATAGGTGTATTGGATGTGCTATGAATGGGCCTGATGATTCCCTGAGCTTCCAAATTCTTTATAATCTCTGCTAATGATTCTAAACATGCCAAAGGTAGTTTATACTGGCATACAAATACTGGACTTCTGTTACACCCTTCCGGAAGTGTGGCCACATGTAAATCAGTTAAACCGCAATCATAAGCATCTTTTGCAAATACATCTTTAAATTCCATAAATATTTTTCTCAGTTCGTTCCTATCCTCATCGTTGTCACACGCATCCGCTAAGGAGATCTGCTCTTCTACCATTTTGGAAAATTCTGGAAAATCTTCTGGTAAGGGAATCTCGGCACTTTCCTCTAACTGTGTGGCTGTGTCTTTTTGTAAAGCTGCCACTTTTAAATATTTTGGCATATCAGCTTCCACTTCAATGGGCTGATTTTCTATTTTATTTTCATTTAAATTAAATGTTATGCAATCATCTTGATGGCAGCACACTGTCTCATTTCAATCATAAGGATACACAGAATGAATTTTAAATATTCCTTTGGGCTGAGAGTCCAGGTGTTCTGGCAACTCATCCTTGGCATCTGCATACTTTTCAGGGATACTTCCAATCACCGTATTATTTAAATCTGCCGTATAATGTGATTTTTGTATGGCCATTCCTAATGGGGAGTTTTCCTATAAATGAATATCCTGACAACCTTTATTATTTACCATAATTTTTACAGATCCTTCACCAATATCTACCAATGGAATGTATTCATAATCCAGGCCTTGCTGTTTTATGGATTCATTCAGGCATACAAATGCATCAGAGCCTTTCATCTGCTGTTCATTTTTGCATTTCAGTGTTATTGCAAACTGTTTTATAAATGCAGGAATAATAGTATCTTTTCTCATTTGTAATTCGATTGCATAAGGAACCAGTTGTGCACAATGATAAGCCCTTCTTTTGTCTTCAAATTCATGCCGGCCCACCAGGCGTGACCATACTTTTTGATTAAGGAAATCTAACACCATACACATTCTGTGCATGATGTCATTGCCCATGTAAAAGTCATTTTGTGCTCCACTCACTATCCATACATTATGGTAAATTGTTTTCTGCCCAATGCTAATTTTAAGCATGCATCTGGCTGCAATTCGGTTTTCAAAGTCTGGACTGCCCAACCCAGAAACATATTGGTTTTTAATCCTAAATTTCGGGATCTCTTCCCTCTCCATTATCTTTTGCAACAATTTCTCATTAATGAAGCTCCTCTCCTGTTCAAGCGCTAAAGTGGCTTTTATTGTTTTAAAACAGTCATTTATACCAACATGAACCCATGGTTGCTCATCTTCCATGTGTATTTTAGCAAGAGTGGTAATGTGTTTTTCTGAATCTGTTTTAGGACCAATATTATGTTTGATTGTTTTCTCTTTTAAATAAAAACGTAATGTGTGCTCATCTTTGGCAGTCTGACAATTTTTCATTGGGTCCAAGTATATTTGTACAGGTAGTTTTTCATTGTCGCTCTGCATTTTGTCTTGACACATTAATATAACCGTGACAGTAGGTATGCAACTATTCCTGAGATATACCTCCACAGCATCATTTGTTTTGGCAACGGTGTGACATTCATTTATGTTGCTGTTTTGTGATTTTAGTTTCTTAGGTCTCAATGTTTTTTGGTTAAGGACCACAGCACTCCATTCACCCCATCTATGAGAGGAGGCAATCTTTTCAGGCAATCTGTCCCCATCAGAAATGGAATTTCACAAATAGATCTGATCAATACCTCTTGTTTCATTCTGTGCTTTCCTATTTTTATGTCAACCTCAGTTGCACCTATGATGGGCACCTCCTCCCCATTAAAGTTATGCACTGGACCTTGATTTTCCTTCACTGTGATCTGATTCTGTGGGGGTCTCCCTTCATTGATACTCTTTACCAGCTCCTTGGACATAATTGTGGCCTGTGCGCCAGTGTCAATCATAGCAAATGTTTGCCATTTTTCTTCTACAGTGATGGGTGCTTAATATCTGTCCTCAAATTCCTCTAATACACATAAGAAGTGTGAATTCTTACTGATTTCAGGGTTCACCTTTCTCAGGCCTTTTTCACTTTTGGCTAAGCACATTGGTAAATGGAAAGACATTTTTCCATCCTTTTTATACATTTCTGCGCGAGAGACTTGATTCATTTCTCCATGTTCAGAGGTTTTTTGGAGTGTGGCCACTGTTCGCCCACCCATCTGGGTATCATCAGGGACCACATTACAACCTTCCAACTGAACATGTGTAACAACATCATTTAGTAATTTGTCATTGTTTAATTCTGTGCATTTGTGATCATTTAGTGTTTTACCAGCCCTTTCAGCTTCTTCAAAAATATGTGGCTCAAAGAATTCCTCAGGTGATTGATTTGTACCCTCCTTTTGAGTATTTCCTTTTTCTGTCTGTGTTTGTTCACTGTTTTGACTGTCCAGGGAAGGAACTATAGCATCTCCACTTACTGGTATTCCCCATGCATGAGTCATTATTCTTAAATCTGTCTCTTTGTTCTCTTGGAGTTTCAGGTTTTCTTATTTCATTTGTACAAATCTCCAATGTTTGATTTAGCTCTAGGTTAAACCATACCTCTCTTTTAGAATTATTTGCACTTTCTATTACATGTTCATTCATTGGTGCTTTCACTTTTACATCATTAGGCATCTCAGAGCCATTATGCAAAATTACATTAGGGCAATCTGTCTTTTCGGCGCTGTAGGTATCATGAGTACTTAGTCACTTTTCAGAAGAAGCCCCCCGGTCATTGCTATGGCCATCAGCCCCCTCTTTGGATGGTTGTTTTTGGGCTGTATAGAGCTTCCCTATATGCTCAGCTAACATTTTCACGTGGGCCTCGAGGCACTGGAACCTTTCCATCCCTCTAGAATCCTCTTTCTGTGGCCTAGGTCGATATTGGTTGTTTTCCCCCTGATTGGATCTATTCTGATACCTCTCAGGTGAGTGATTTCTATTGGGATGGTTCCTGAACTCTTGATTCATTTGTGGAGGGGAGCGGGGTGCACCCATCCTTTGATTGTAGTCCCCTGGTGGGGAATCATTGTACTGACGTGGAGTATAATTCATGTTCTGAACAAAGAGTAAGGCTTAGTGTTGCAGTTGGTCTGTCGGGCGACTCCTCTTATATTGATTGTGGTGGTAGGGAAATAAGGTTCAAAACGATAATAAAAGTGTAGACGGGGGCAGGAAAAACCCCTTGGTCATACCAGTTTTATAGGAATGGTCGCAGGTCACTGGATTGACGGTAAGCCACATGAAACCCGTCAAATGTAGGAAAATACAAAAAAGGATGCATAAGTACCCAAGAAAATCCAGGACAGTGCGCTTTAAAAGGTTTGTAAATTGTATATTTAATTCAATCACAAATGAGCCCTTGCAGATGACACGTGTTTCGGCCACTTTGGACTTTCTCAAATCTGGGCTGATATTAACAGACTGTTCAGAATTGAAAAATATATGTGCGAACATGTATTACATCATACATTAGGAGCAAACAATAATCATACAAATTGTCCATTTAGTCACATAAAAAGTCATGGGTTTCAATATATCAACATAAAGCATAATTATATGATCAACGGTAAATTCAAAGGTAAATATAAGTAAGCAAAAAGAGATACAAAAAAGGTAATAGAACCCAACCAGTGAAAACAGTCCGTTTTCAATTATCCCCGAGGGTGAACACACCGAATATACCTCAAGGAGGAGAGGAAGGGGAGGGGGATGCAAACGGAGAAGGACCCAGATTGACAGCGGAAAACAAAAGACAAACAAGAGCCAGCTCGAAGGAAGCAATCAAAAACAAATAAACAAAGATTTAGTATTGAACCTTTCGACAAGAACTATTACGAAAGATGAGAGGCAACTGTTGAATAAAGGCCTCTCGTTCGCACCAAACAAAAAACTAAATGAAATCGATATACACATTGATTTGTTTAAATTTATACGTAAATTGAGATTAAACATTTTTTTTGCTACCAAGGCACCAGGTACCAATGTGAGTAAAGATACAGTCGGTCCTGTCAGTGAGCTTTCTATACAAGATATTGAAGAAACCTTCACATTAAGATCTTTAAATGAAGATGAGAATTTCGAAATGCATCATTTGCTAAATGAATTAAGAATTCAACCAGATCTTATGAACATTAAGGAACTGAAAACAAAATCAAAATTTAATCCGCAACTAACTTCTGACAGCCTTATCGACATATTTTATAAAGTGGTGACGCAAGATTTATACTCATCATGTGTACACACAAAGAAACATGAACAATATCAACAGGATAATTTGACTAAAGGTGAAAGACTAGCATTAAAAACTCTCTCTGAAGACACATCAATAGTCATTAAAGAGGCTGATAAAGGAGGAAATATTGTTATAATGGACAGAAAAGATTATCTACAAATGGCAAACAACCATTTGACGGTACCAGGATGCTATAGGCAACTCAGCCTAATGGATCAAAAACAAATCTTGAGTCAAATTGACACCTCAATAATGAGCTGGTAGAGAAAAGGTCTCATTACGGATGATGAACAAGCTTTCTTTATTACACGCAACCCAATAACCCCGACAATGTATTTCTTACCAAAGATACATAAAAGTTTTAAGGATATACCGGAAGGTTGACCAATTCTAAGCGGGATAGAGTGGGCCTCAGAGACCCTATCAGAATACCTAGATGAGATACTAAAACCACATGCAACCCAAGTCAGATCTTACCTACGGGATTCTTCGAGTCTCATACAAACATTAAAATCGTTTGTCTGGAAAAATACATTTCTATTGGCAACCCTGGATGTCAAGGCGTTATATACGTCGATACAGCACAAATGGGCATTGGCAGCCATTGACCACAGTTTCAAAGATGACTCAGCCTCCTACTATTGTCATATAACAATGTTAAAAGAAATGTTACAGATTACTCTGGATTCAAACCTATTTACCTTTGATAACTGTCTATTCCAGCAATTGAAGGGAGTGGCAATGGGGACGAAGTATGCACCCTCACTCCCCAACATCTTTATGGGAATGTTAGAAGAGCATACAGTGTATCCGGACCCGGCTTTTCAAACCCGAGTTAAACTTTGGACACGCTATTTAGATGATATCTTTTTGATTTGGGATGGCACATACCCCAGTCTCGTGGAGTTTATTGCAAGACTGAACTGTAATAAATTTGAAATTGAATTTACAGGAGAATACAATGATCATGCAATAAACTTCTTGGACCTAACAATTTATGTCAAGGATGACTGTCTTGAAACTTGGACCTTCAGAAAACCTACAGAGGTTAACTCAATCTTACATGCACAGAGTTGTCACCAACGTGCTACAATTCAGAATATCCCATTGTGGGAATATATCCGTGCAAGACGAAACTGCCAAGATGATTTGAAATTTAAAAATGAATGTCAATTTTTGAGGTCTCGTTTTAAACAGAGAGGATACCCAAACAAATGTCTGCAACAAGCTTTTGAAAAAACCAAGAATCTAAAACAAGAGCAAACTTTGAAGACCAAAACGCCAAGAGAATCTCTACAAAGGAAACTTATGTTCATCACACAATACAACCAAGACCACCAGTTAATTAGAAGAATTTTAAATAAACATTGGTACCTATTACGGTTGGATGAACACCTGCGAGAATATATTGATGTCAACCCCATAATTATATTCAAAAGAGCAAATACTTTGAACACTATTATAAGTCCATCCTTATTACAGGATCCACATAAGGATAAAGGACTCACTTGGCTCCCTAAAATAGAACCAGGTTTCATAAAATGTGGCTATTGCACAATGTGCAAATTCGCTGAAGACAAATCTACCGCGATAACAGGACCAAATGGAAAAATATTTTCGATTAGACATACAATCAATTGCAGAACTAAATTTGTTGTCTATGCAATCAGATGCATCTGCTCCAAACTGTACATCGGGAGCACAAAAAGAGAACTGAGAACTAGGATTTGTGAACATTTGGCCAAAATAGGTAGCCAAGATCCATGTTTACCTTTGGCAGTACACTGGCAAGAGTTTCATCAGATGGATGATAAGGCCAACATACGATTCAGTGGCCTACAACATGTTACCCTATCTAAAAGGGGAGGAGATAGAGTACAGATACTGCGACAATCAGAAGCAAGAATGATTTGTTTTTTCAATACCACTGTTTTGGGTTTAAATTTAGATTCCAAAATGTCCTCATTTTTATAATGTTCACAACATTGTTAAGCGAAGATGTTCATTGGACTTAATTCATGTATGATCTAAGCAGATAGTATGCCTTTAGTAACAGTGAATTTTGTCATTTTTTCACTTTCTCACATTACTTATGCTAAGGACCTTTTTGTTGTCTAGGTTTGTTGATATTAATGCCCATGTTGGACTGTATGCCTCTTCTTCTTTCCCGTTTGTCACCCTGCATTTGTTTTTGAACTACTTGTCAATTAAAGAAGACCGTAATAACAGGTAATATTGACCCTATCAAGGGGTTATTTATTTTCCATTCACCGTTTCGGGTTAAATGTGACGCATGATTACTAACAATACAGTTATTCATTTCCATCAGTCTAAATCAGGAAAATTAAATTAGGTATTTTTCCAACTTAAACTTAGGGTAAATTAAACATTTTCCAGTCCTACATTATTTTAGAGTGACTGCCCCTTTAAATAACTAGTGTTCCCACTTGTTAGACTTGCTCCGGCACGTTTTTTGTAACCTTTTCCTAATAGCTTAATTTGAATTTATAAAACAAGCAAAATACAATAAAGATTTGCACCCGCTTTTTAGGACAGATGATAGTTTACATAAATTAATCCTATTGAACCGCTCTACACACTGTTTTGTGTGTTTCCTCAGTTAGTTGCTTAGCAATGACACGCCGGCTTGCGCGGAGCATTAAGTTACTATGGAAACCTTTTAAAATAAAAGAGTTCCAAAATGGCGCTCGCCATTAGTTTGAAGCCGACGCAAGTGATTTTCCTCTGATTTAGGTAAGCAACTTAATCCTGTTAGTCAGGAAAGGAGATGGGTATTCCAGTTACTAGATTTTTATATTATTCTGTTTAATATTATGCAAGCGGAGACACGGCGCCACATTATATTCTCCGATTAGTGTGTGAATGGCGTTTAAATTTGTTGCGTGTCCGTAAGCACACTCGGTACTGAATGAGTGGCTTCATTGAAATATCACCAATACATAGATCGTATATGTAACGAGACAGGGCAGAAAGTGGTGAGCCCTTATCAGGCTAAATCCAGTCATTTAGGATTAATGTGTATCGCAATATGGTTTCTAGTAGTGCACTATTAGTACACATTAATGACGTATTCCTCACGGCTAACAGGTTTCCTGTTCATTAATCTATTTGCATAATTCCTTTACCCCAACAGAATAACACTGCTTTGGGATTTGAACCAATAAAATGTTTGCTTTTTGAATAAGAACATAATGACCCCCGGTTTGGGTGAGTTTTTTGACTTGGGATAGACGTGAGCTTGACAAC
The DNA here is from genome assembly GCF_040938575.1 of Ambystoma mexicanum. Classification (NCBI taxonomy): domain Eukaryota; kingdom Metazoa; phylum Chordata; class Amphibia; order Caudata; family Ambystomatidae; genus Ambystoma; species Ambystoma mexicanum. Next base: position 456,505,496 of record NC_090941.1, on the reverse strand, counting down.
TATTTGGTAACTTAAGTTTAAAGAGTACGAAGAAAACGCGTACTAATATTATCTCATCTGCTATCTTTGTCTCTTGTTCGTTTTGTTCCCCCACACACCCTCTTTTGTCTCTCCCCTTTCTCCCACTTATCTCTTTTTGCTTACTTATATTTACATTTGAATTTACCGTTGATCATATAATTATGCTTTATGTTGATATATTAAAACCCATGACTTTTTATGTGACCAAATGGCCAATTTGTATGATTATTGTTTGCTCCTAATGTATGATGTAATACATGTTCTCACGTATATTTTTCAATTCTGAACAGTCTGTTAATATGAGCCCAGATTTGAGAAAGGCCAAAGTGGCCGAAACACGTGTCATCTGCAAGGGCTCATTTGTGATTGAATTACATATACAATATACAAACCTTATAAGGTGCACTGTCCTGGATCTTCTTGGGTGCTTATGCATCCTTACTGTATTTTCCTATAATTCATGTTCTGTCTCATGTCCTGTCTCTCATTCTGTGGGTACTGACCCTATGTTGATTCCCATTATCAGCAAATCGATCCACATATGAGGGTCTATCCTGATTACCATATATCAGGGTGTTGGGATCAAATCTGCTCTGTGTCCCCAATGTCTGGTAGGGACCCTCATTTCTTTGATCTTGATTTTGTCTTTGGTTATTATTCATACCTGACATATCAGGCCGATATCCTGCCTGGGGTCTATCCCCTAAATACCTAGGGCTGACGTAGCTCTCCCTATTACTAGGATCATGTGATTGGAACATTGGTGCAGAGTGTGATGACCTTTGTTGATTAACCCTTTGTTCAGGTGCCGAATTATTTTTGCCTGGACTTTGAGCAGACTCAAGGGACATTTTGGCTGACCTGATTTCCATCACTGTGTCTGAGGCTTCTTTAGATTTAGGTCTAATATCTTTCATTTTATCACTTTCTCTACCCTGACTATAGAGTACCTCATATAGTTTTGTGCTTTAATGTACAATCCATTCAAGGGACTTGTCACGGTCAAATTCACGGATCAATTGTGATATGATGTCTTTCTGTAGCCCATAGAAGTAGGCAGTTTTAAACTCATTGGAATTGGGGTCAAAAGATACATCAAAGCAAGAAAATGCCCTTTTTAAGTCCTGTAAAAATTGGCGAGGGGACGTGTTAGGCCCAGCAGTGATTGTGTAAGCGACTTTCTTTGCCTCCTGCAATGACTGAAAAGGAGAAAAATGACGACTAATTTCTTTTTCAAACTCCACCCATGTCATATTCTGCTGTTCATTTAATCCCCTTATGATGCTGGCCGTCGGGGCATCTAAGGTTAAATGAAAATATTGTCTGTACTGTTCCTTAGGTATCTGGAGTGCTTTAAAAATGTCATGAACCGCTTCTAAGTGATCCTCAATGCAGCATTCCCCTCCTTTTTTAAATGGTTTGATCAGGACTTTAATGGATTTCATTATCTTTATGGGGCTACTTGTTGCAATACATGGAATTGGACCATTTTGTGATTCAATCCTGGTTTGAGGTGTATGAGATTGGTGGCTGCCCCCAATGGGAGTATCAAATCCCCCAAGTGCGCTACAACCAAGTTCAGTCACCGGCCCAGTCACTGGAGCACTAGCTCTTTGGGCAGAACTAGAATTCACCTCCACTCCATTGAATGTAGTACCCTGCCGCCTCTCCTGGGACCTGGGAATGCACATTTGTTGTTCTAGTTCTTTGCACTTTTTAAGGAGCCTGCGTGCTTCATTTTGCAGATAGTTATTTTCATCACTCATTTTATTTATTATCTCCTGCATGTCGCACATTTGCATTTGGCATTCATTGAATTCTTTGTTTCTCTTGTCTTTTTCTTGAATCATTTTAACCATTTCTTGCTCTGCACCTTGGAGATCACTTTCTTTTTCAAAATGTTCTTTTTGTAAAATCTGCATTTCTGAAACAATCTCATCTTTATCCTGTCTAATGTGGTCCACTAAGGCTTTTAAGTGTACCAATTCTTGGTCACTGTCCTCAAATTGTTTCTTGCTTTTGGACGAATGAGCATCAAAATCTCTGCATTTTAATTGCATGTCTTTTTGGCATACATCCAATTCTGCTCTTAACATCTCCTCTTTGTTCCTTGCCCCATCTAAATCAGTATTTAACCTGTTAATTAACTGGTTATCATTTTCTTGCATTAACAGGGACCTATTCAAAATAAACCAGATCTTGGCGCATAGCCTACATTTCAGAAATACCACATTTTCATTTTTAGTGTGCCACCATGGGCTGTTCTCACTGACTTATCTAAGAGAGCAAGCTATATGTTTTATTTATCACCAACTTATTTACGTTTGGTGAGCTATGTCCAGGGCCTCTCTTTCTGCCGACTCATAGACCTTCGGCAGCAGGCTATTTCATTTTGTTATTATTATGTTCCATTCAGAAAACACACACACACTCATACACTGAATGGATTCATGCACACAGCTACCTCCATGTCTTATCTTTTAGCAACTTTTAAAAATGACAATTGCACTGTGCAAAGATCTTCCCATATTACCAGTGTTATAATGATAGATGCACAAAGGACAAGATAAAAATTAAACACACTTCCCGCCTGCTTTCAGATAATTTTTTTGTATTATAAAACTTGCATTTCAACATGAGCTTACTCTTTTTTTTTACAGAAATAAATGGAAAACTCACAGTAACAACATTATCTGTAACGCAATGAAAGGAGAGTGGCGAGGAACAAGAATTCAATTTGCAACATTAACATGTGGTTAAAACACAGGAATCTCCTCTCCTACTCTGACGGAATATTTTCGCACACATACACAGCCCCCACACTTCAGCGAGATAATTACCAGGCTTGTTCAGCATGTAACTTCTTTGGCTGGTCGCCTTCTGGAGGGGTTCACCCAGCAAGGACAAGCATTTGCTGTCGCTCAAACTGGGGCTTGTTGACTGGAAATCCCAGTCTCTGTAGCAGTATTGAATCTGCTTTAGGAATCAGGCATCCCCAGCTATCAACCCAGTCCTTCTCCGATCTGTGTCAAGATGCCGTCTCCTAGCTTCTTCCCCGAGATTATACAAGAAAACTCTGGTTACCTCCTACCAAAGGATCCTAACCAATAAAATTCTATCATGTCCTATCCACCCTCTGCACACAATAGAAATCTTTTACAGTAAGCAACTGTAACAAAACTGATTTCCTGCTTTTCAAATCCTTGCTTCCTGCAAATACTGTGGACAAAGCAGCACAGAAAAACAAGAAGAAAAATAAATCTGCACACAGTCTGAAATGAGTTTCAGCCTGCCTCATTTTGCAGTGGAGAACACATTATATTATTAAGAAGTTAGAATCATGTCAGTACGGTTAATTATATTAGTTCATTAATCTTCAAATGTGTCTCTTGCAACATAGGCATTTCAGATGAAAAGAAAAAAAAGAAATTGTGTGCATTTTGAATATGAAAAATAAAATGCGCTTTTAAATGAGAAAATGGTTTGTTTTTAACCTGTGTAGCCTTTCTTCATTTACATATCCATATGTTGCACTGGCAACACATAGCTTGAAGCAATTGCATCAAACCCATGCAGTGGTGCTGCATAAAAAGAAATGCTCAATAACACATGTCTTGCTGTACCACATTGTAGCAATGCACCAAACCCATGCAGTGGTGCTGCATGAAATGAAATGCTCAATAACACATGTCTTGCTGTACCACATTGTAGCAATGCACCAAACCCATGCAGTGGTACTGCATGAAATAAATGCTATACATTGATCCTTTGTGGTGCGCTGTACTCCAAAAAGACACCAAACAATCCTACATCACCCTCAGGTGACTTAAATAACTAGGACACTGTGGACATTGATTTATCACTGGCACATTTAGAGCAATACTGAGTGGAGTTCAAAAGGAAACGTTTCAGAGGGAGAAAACAATGGTTAAGAAATATTCTTCAGCAGGCAAGTACTTATTAGAACCCTCCAATGCAAGGTAAGTTAGCTCTTTCCTAGGGGAAAGGTAAAGAACAAAGTCAGAGGTAAGAAGAGTATTTCAGAGAGCCAGGACAGCCAATTTCAGTTGAGTAAAAGTCTAGCGGAGCTGAAGCTCTTCATGCAGCTAGATATAAAAGCTTGCACATTGTTTTAGAAATGTTTGTAGAAAATTAAATCACTGTAAGGCCACAAGCTGGGAGGCTTGTGAGGAGCAAAGCTGCAAGCAACTCTGCAAATGCAACCAAGACAATTCTCAGCTGAGAACAAGCAAGGCTACACAACACAAGGTAAGTCCTCTTAGTTTTACAGTTGCTTTGGTTAGAAGAAAAACTGCTCCAGATGGCTTCTGCGCCTGTGTATTTCTATCTGTATTTGTATTTTGTTTATTTGTATTGTGCGCCTGGCCCAAATGCATCTGGGCGCATTTCTTAGGTTTTACAGATTACAGGTAATTAGGTAACAATAACGCATTAAATAATGCAATAAACTTAGCAAAATGTACCGTTCAATGCAGTGAAGAAGGGGACACAGGCGAATAACAACAAATGTACAGTGAATTATGCAGTATATTTACAAGATTTACAAGCAGGTATGCAGTCAAATAAAGTGAGAAGAAGCAGATTAAGGTAGAGGTCCAGAGTTCCAAATGACCCAACCGGACACATAGCCGGCAAAGGGTGTTAGTTATTGGAGACCTAGGGCAACTTCATCCTGCGCAAAAAGAGCCACGTTTTGGCTTTACTCTTGAAGGAGTGATACAATGGTTCAGATCTCAGGGGGTTAGGTAGTGGGTTCCATAATTTGACGGCAAGGACTGGGAAGCTAGACCCACCTGCTTTCTGCAACCTGTAATCATGGGTGTAATTTTAGGGGGGACAGGGGTGTTTGTCTCCCCCAACTTTCATGGCACATCATTTTGTCCCCATTCATTTGGCTGGGGCACCTTTTTCTTCAGCTGTCATGTCCCCTCAACATTTTCTGCAAAGTTACTCCACTGCCTGTAATCTTGGAATAGGCAGGGAATGGGCTTGGGCTGATCTAAGAGGGCGGGTGGAAGTACGGGATGTAAAGCGGTTGGCCAAGTATTCCGGGCCAAGGTTAGACTGGCACTTATCGGTAAGTGCAAGGGCTTTGAGGGATATTCTTTGAGCAACAGGAAGCAAGTGTAGGCTGCGTCTGGTGTCTGAGATATGTTGTTTCCTAGGCATATTGAGGGCAGCCCTCATGGCATTATTCTGGGTTACCTATAACTTGTTAAGGTTCCTTTGACTCATCCCTAAATAAAGGGCATTGCAGTAGTCAATTTTAGACATAATGCGGGTCCTGGCAAGGATGATGCAATTAGCAGAGATGAGGAAAGGTCTGTATGCTGTAATAAGTTTACATGTATATGCTGATGCAGAAGCCACAGCGTTAGTTTGTCTCGTGAGAGATAGGATGGAATCAAGATAGATGCCTAGTGTTTTCGTATCATTGGATACCTTGATGGTGCTGCCATCAATGATAAATGATTTGAACACAGGATCAAGTCTATTGAGTCTGAAGTGGGAGCCTAAAATGAGTAACTCTGTCTTTTCATCATTTAGACAGAGTCCATGTTGCGCCATCCAGGCCTGAATGACATGATAGACATTGTTTAGGGCTTTAGAGTCGGTCATGTGGTCACCAGTGATAGGGATGAGTATGTGGGTGTCATCCGCCTAATTAGTATAGGTGACACCCAATTGGTCAAGAATACCAAAGGGTGGCTTCGTGAACACGTTTTAGAGTGTGGGTGAGACATAGGACCCTTGCAGGACCCCACACAGGACTGGTGACAGCTCAGCGGAAGCTATTGGGGAGAAGACCCTCATGGTTCTGTTAGCCAGGAAGGATCTAATCCAAGAGGTAGCTTCATCGGAAAAATGGGCAGCAGTTTTGAGGTGATGGCAGAGAATTTGATGGCTGACCAAATCGAATGCTGCCGAAAGGTCAAGCAGAAGTAAAAGGGCCAGCTTGCCGTTTTCTTTTAAGTCATCAATTTGTGTTTTTAATTCGATTAGGGTCTAGATAATTTTGAATTAGTAAGTAGGCAGCGCAGTCCAATATTTTCAGTAGCAATGGCACCGTGGTGATAGCCCTGTAGTGGACGGGTTGCTAGGATCTAAAGATGTTTTTTTAATTTAATTAGTGGGATAACCTACGCATCCTTAAGGTTATCAGGGACTGTGCCTGATTTCAACGATACATTAATGAAGGTGGTGATGATGGGGGCTAAGTCTTGGGCAGCCTCCTTGATGACGGAGGCTGGACATGAGTCACCTGGGCAGTTAGATGGTTTAAGTTTTTTGATGATATTTTCCACTTCCATGATGGACAAGGTGAGAAGCTGAATGGTTTGAAGGGGTGTGCAATCAAGGGGGTTTTGCTAGACGAGGTGTTATGTTGCGAGTCCAAGAGTAGACTGCATTTTTTAGCACTGATTTTGGATTGAAGATTAGAGATTTTATCAAGGAGTGCTTTTTGGATATTAGTACACCATGTGGTGTCAGAGTTACAGTTGTCGGGTGGGGCTATGGGAGATTCAAGTTCTTTAAGTATCTTGAAGAGCTCCTTGGTATTCGATTCTGCGTGCAGGATACACTTATTATAAGTGTCTTTTTTACCTTGGATTATCACCTTTTTGTAGTTGGAGGCGGCTATGATAAGAGTATTTTGTTGGCATCAGAGGGCAGACTTTTCCAGCGTGCCTCTGCGTTTCTTTTAGCTTTACGTAGTTCTCTCAAGTGTGGTGTGAACTACAAGTTGAGATGAGCACGGGGTTTAGATTTTCGTAGTTTCATTGGGGCTATGATGTTTAGCGCTTTTAGGATGGATTGGTTGAAGGTATCTACTAAGACTGTAGGGTGTGTAAGTGATACTGAGGCGTTGCTAAGAATGGGAAGGATTAGTGGGAGCAGTTTCTCTCTTGTAATGTCCTTCTTGTTTCTAGTACAAATAGATGGTGCAATGATTTGTTTGGGACATTGGTTGTTGGACTTAATGGAGAAAGTTATCTTATGATGATCCGACCAAACGCAAGGCGTATTGGACACCATGTTAATGCTGCAGTTCAGGTTGGCGAGCAAATCAAGGGTTCTGCGTGGGTTCCTGGATGTGATGGGTGAATCCTAAGTCTGTTAGTGTGCTCAAGCACAAGAGCTTTGAGGTCATTAGGGTCTGGGATGCCAAGATTAAGATCCCCAAGTAGTATAATTTGGGAGTTGGGCTTAGTGTTTACTGCAAGGAGGGATGTTATATCATCAGTGAAGGTGGAGATGGGTCCTGGTGGCCAATAGATCAGATGCACTGTAGCAGTTTGATTAGGTGAAATCGGTAGTTTGACTAATAGAAGCTCAGCAGAAGTCTGCAGATCCTGTGTTCGTGGGCCTCAGTTGTGGGGACAAGAGGGAAGATGTCTGGGGACTCCTGCACTACGTATCAAAGGTCGGCTGCACAATTCACAAACTTCAAATCTGCGCAGTTCATGGTTTCAGCTCCTCGTGTCTCTCGCAAACAGCACCACCGTGGTTCTCGGATACCTTAATGGACTTTCCTCATATCTGGGGTCCAGCACTCTCTTGATGTGGCTCAGGCTTGGTTAGTCCTTCTTCATGGGAGTCCGGAGGATCTTCCTGGAGCTCGGGTCCGACTTAAAAGCGATGCACTCGATCTGGTGTTCCTCTGCCTGTCACTTCGGTTCCTGCAGCAGAAATGGAAGTACAGCCAGCTCCCAGAGGATATCCAGATGAGTTCACTTTGGGGTTTGTTGATTGGTCCCACCAACCCAAGGGGAGAAGTCGTCCGTTGCAGGGCTTCTCTAGTCGAGGCGAATTCCGATCTTCAGCAATGCAGCATGGCTTCACCGGGCAAACCAACGGTTCAGGAATTGCAGCAAGCGTCACTTCCAAATTCTTCTTCGTATTCCTTCGTCCAGTGGTCAACTCTGCCTTTCAAGCAAAAAGCCTTGACTTTTATGCAGGTATCTCCCATTCATTTGCAGCCTAGCTGTCATTCACACAGCAGAGTGGATGTCCTCTGGGGACAGCCAGCCAATCACCTTTGGGTGCATTCTTGTAACCAAGGGGATTAAGCACAGGGAGTTTCGGGCACCTCCCTCAATTCCTGCCACTGTCAGACACACTGGAGCCAGAGGCGAGTTTCAGCACTGAAGCCCGCCAAAGACAAAAAGAACAAAGGGACCAAACCTGATTTGGAGCGCAGAGTAAATCTCAAGAAGGATCTTTCCAACAAGAAATGGCGAAAATAGAAGACTGCAGCCATTTTGACGAAATGGGCACTGATGGGTGTTTGACTGTGGCTGCAATTGCAACCTACGGTAAAAACACACAATGGAAGGAAAAAGTAAAACACTACCAGCAGCCATTCATTGTAGAAAGGGTAACAAACATGTTACATGAGAAACTAGACAAAGGGCATACTACATAACCCCTCCATCACCCTATGGTAAGATAGTGTGTGCTGGGTCTAGAAAGTTACGAAATGTAAGTAAAGTCAATTTCACTTCACTGCTCTTGGAAACAGTATTGTCAACAATAGAAGGTATTTAAACCTTTGGGGAAATCTAAGAGACTTCCCTGTGTCGTTGCACTGAAGGTGCTGTGTGTCACAATGTAAAGGTGATGCATATGGAGTTTGTCAGCCACCAAAGTCAAAAGAAACACAGAAAACACATAGAATTAAAAGTACAAAGTCCCACAGTTCAGCAAAGAACTGGGGGTCTCTAAGGTGGGAGGAATTTAGCACTAAACTGACAATTCTCCCTAACAGAAGGCTTAGTGACTTAATGCTCTACATTTTGAAATGCATTTCTTTTTATTCCACATATTCCTTTCTTTGCACTCATCACAGGATGCCTATCATTTAGATGTGGTGTGGCTCTTTAGTCCTGTCCTTCTAGCTACTAGCACCATTGTCGTTAAACGTACTTATATCCTAACAGTAGACCACCTATCCTGAGACTGACACTCCACTTCCACCCCTTTTTAACCAAGTAGACACACCTTCAGATGCATCAGAACAGATGTGCCCTTTTACCATTTGCCCTGTGGTGCTGTTCCTCAATAGCATGTCTATTTGTTCATGGGCTAGGCCATTGGTGTGTTCATTAATTTGCTCAGCATTTATCCTTATGTATCCTCCCTGTATGCCTTCATCATCCAATCATGGTCCTTTCCTTCTTGTCTCCAATACCCAACACTTCCTCTATCTTCATTCTCATCATGTTACCCCTTATCCACGCTTGTCCTCATTTTCTTTAAACTTTACCCTCATGCAATGTCACTCAAACTTACATATGTTCTTCACATCCTTATTTTTACTTATCCTTTTCCTTCTCAATTTCCTTCTCATGTGTCCCTTAGGCCTTATTACATCTTCCTCATTGTCTCCTCTACCCTCATCTCTCTTCTTATCTCCTTCTATCAGCTCCTCCTTTAAGTTATTACTTCTTCTTTCCTCTTCCTTGAGAGCTTTTTTATTCAAAATCTTCCTTACCCGATTTGTTCGTTCCCAATAGGTCCACCATAGCACTACAGCTTGTCGGTTCATTCTGGATTCCCTATCTACCGTAATTACAGGCCCATGGATTGCCCCCAAACCTATGTCAGAGAAAACATGGTCTCTCCAACTGGAGCACCATTACTATTACCTTCGCTGGCTTAAACCCACAAATCTCTTACATGCAGGATATGTTACAGTCAAAAAAGGCTCTCTACAACTTTTTTCAATGTGTGTATCCCGACAAATCAGGTAAAACAAATGAGATAAACTGCAAAACATCAGACAGGGGACAAAAAAGGGATAGGTGCCAAAAACAGTCTTCTTTCACCATTTAGAATGAATGTTGTATGTTGTATATAATTAAAACAATTTCAGATTTACTAAAGGTAAAAATAGCAAAAATCAACTGCACAAAGAGTTTTAGTGTTATTATGATTTATACCTTTCACTGCTGCCATTTTCATGGTCTCCAGGCACTCTCACGGATATGATCAAGAAAGGGGTTGGGATGGGTTAGTTAGTAGGATTAAGAAGGGAAAGCGAAAGAGAGCTTTGTTGCACTGTTGGTGGCTTCAGTTCGGAAAAGCTAGTCACTGTGTGTTGCTATGTTTTTAGTTGATCGACTTTTGTGTGGTGCTGGGTGTGTGGTTGTATGCAGGTGTTTTATGTGCGTCTTCGGTGTCGCAGAGAATTGGTAGAGTGCCTGCAGTTGTGGTGTTTATCTTTTGCGGTGAAGGTAAGTGTCTTTATTTATTTTATTTTGTCCCATTTATTTCAGCGCACAAAGCCCTGAGTCATCCTTGTCAGCAACCAAACATGGGCCTCAATGACCCTCATAACCTGCAAGCTTCTTCCTTGGCCAACTCCTTGACTACCCTTGGCTTTAGCCACCGCTTCAATGCCCCCACATATAACAAAGGGCGCACCTTGGATTGGATTATTGACCTTAAGAGCCCGGCCTCCATCAGATCCAACACTCCCTGCCCATGGTTGGATCATCACATTATAGCTTTTGGCATTCCCCTCAACCACCACACCAATCCTGCCTCTATAACTCTAACTCTAACCTGGGCTCACATCTCTCGCAAACTCACCAATCCTACCACACTTGGATACCCTCAAACAAAAGTACCTCTGCTCACAGGATCCCATCGGCCCAGCTGACCTCTACACCAGGACCCTAACAACAGCAGTGTACACCATCACCTCCCCTAGCACCCATAAAAATACAAATTGGCAGGGCACATTAACTCTTGGTTCACTGCAGACCTACTGGAACACTGAGCCAAAAAAACTAATTGCTGAAATATCTTGGAAAAAAACTCACTCAGACACCCTAAAACTTGCTTTCAAGGAATAAGCCAAACAGCACAAACAAGCCATCATTCTTGCTAAAGCCACCACCTTCAATGCCAGAATTGCCAACGCCAAATCTGACGCTACAGAATTATTCACCATTCTAAAAGAACTAGAAACCCCTAACACCCAACCATGCTCTCTTCTGAAAGACAAAGCATTGTGTACCAACATCCAGAATGGCATGTCACTAAAGATTGACACCTACAACAAAAAACTCACGGCAAACATATCGCCTTGAAGCCTCTGCAACAAGGCTCTACCAACACCAGTCCTTAATTGACTAACGGCCCCAGTATACCTTTGTGTTGATTCCATGAAGTAGAAGTAGAAACATCACACATCTTAATGAGTCTTAAACCATCAAGATGCAAAGGCAATGTCTGCCTGGCCACACCGATTAAAGACTGCTCTGAAATTCTTATTCCATTAATCACAACCTTCATTAATGCCTCCTTCGAAGCAGGGACAGTCCCTCCCAGCCTCAAGGAGGCTTATGTGCTTCCCCTATTAAACAAACCCATTATTGACGCCACGCTTCCAAATAACTACCAACCAATTACAACAGTTCCCTTCTTACAAATAATCTTGGAGAGACCAGCATATTTCCAAATCCAGCACTACCTAGAAACCAACCATATCTTAGTAGTGTGGCAATCTCAGTTTAGGCCAGGCAATGGCACTGAATCCTCACTCCTTGACCTCAAAAATCACATTAATGAGATCAGGGATGATGGAAAACTGCCCTGCTGGTCCTCCTAGATCTCTATGCAGCCTTCAACCTATACAACCACAAACTCATCTCCCACCACCTGACTACCTCTGCCTCATTCTCACCTGAGGCCACAACATGGATTGCAACCCTCTTAGAAGGCAGAGTAATGAGAGTATTTGCTGAAAACATAACCACACCACCAGTTCCATTCAACAGCGGTGTCCCAAAGGGTTCATATGTCTCACCCACACTCTATAACATATTCACCAAACCTTTCTTTGATCTCTTTAACTCCCTCGGCATAGCCTACAATAACTATGCCAACGATACGCAAATTCTTCTGCCCCTATCGGGCAACTAACCCTCTGACTCTGACACCTTCATTGTGCGTGCAACAATCCAAGCTTGGAGGGCAACACATGGCCTCTGTCTGAATTACAAGAAGACTGAGTTGCTCTTGGTCAGACCTCCCACAGTTCTGAAAAAAATTGACCCCATCTACTCTGCATTCAGCATTGATGGCGCTCTGATCTCTGTCTCCCCTGCTGTAAAATCATTAGGGGTTTATCTCTTCGCATCACTCTTACTGACTCGCCAAGTCAATGCTATCTCCTCATTAGCAGCCTACACTACCAAATTGATTAATGCTGCTAGACCCTTTCTATCGACAGATAGCTGCCTAACAATTGCACAGGCTGTTGTAGGCACCAGGCTAGACTGCTGCAATGTACTCTTCACCGGCACATCAGTACACAATTTACAGAAACTGCAGACAATCCAAAATAATGCCGTTTGAGCAGCAATAAACATACCCAAAACTGAACATATGAAGGCCGCCCACAGGGCGGTACATTGGCTCCCAATCAAAGAGTTGATTATGTTGAAGACCCTATCGGTCCCCCTCAAATGCATCTCCAAGTCTGCTCCATTCTACCTCACCCAAAAAATCTCCAAGACCTGCTCATCAAGACCAACAAGAACACCCTACTCCAACAGACTGGACCAGCCTAAAGTTAAACTACCCAAATCAGCAGGATCCAGCAATCCATCCTCTGTGGTTAAACAATGGAACTCCCTCCCTCATGCTCTGAGAGCTGAAAAATCCTACAGGGATTTCCTCTGGGCATTGCAAACCTGGTTTTTCATTTAGACACTAGACCCGATGTAAGCATTTCTGCTTTTCGCTCCTTCCTACAATCCTGTATGCTGTCTTACTATGTAACTTAACTGCTCGCATGTATGTATTCATTTATCTGCCTGTAAACTTACTACTGCCAGCTAAGGAGGGCACTCAACATAAACTGCTGCCATAGAGGCGCTGCAAATGACAGCCTGGATAATTTCCAGGATGTGTGGGAAACAATGGCTTTTGGAGGATGCTGTGATCAGCTTGCCCCACATGTGCTCGGTGGTGCCTGACATGGGAGGTGGGTTGTGTTACTCCCTCTGTGTCACCTCAGTGGTAAACCTCCTCTGTTTACTTTATGTGAAGGGGGCCCATAGATCAATTAATGCCTACAGATTGGCAATTACTGTGGGGGCACTACCTGGTTTCAGGTTTGACCATCTGTTGTTCCCGCCTTGTGCATATGATTCTATTGCTGTTAGACTGAGTCAATATCATTTGCCAAAGGGCAGTTTTCTATCAACCTGGCAAATCTGTTCTGCCTGATAACCTTCGAGAGTGTCTCATACATACAGATCTTTGACCTGAGCAGGAGGTCTAATGTGCCTGAATGATGTCACTTCCTTGTTACCCAAAGAACCAAACTACCCTCTACTACTTATTCATTATGAGGTGTTTGAACGTGCTTCAGGTAAGTTCAGATGGTGTGAGACCTCCCAGAACTGGTCACCAGCTCATTTCCTACAGGAAACCACAAAGGCCTGTTTCATCCCACACACTGTCAAGATGGGTGAAGGGCATGATGAAGGAGGCTGGTGTGGACCTATCCCTGTTTGGATCCCACTCAGCAGCGGGAGTAATGCCATCAATAGTTTACCAGTTGGTGCACATGTTGAGGATAACATTAGGGGAAGCCAACTGGTCTTTTGCCTTGATCATCTCCTCTTTTTATCTGAAACCACATGACTTTGACTCCACTCAGGTTGTGCATAGGCATTGAAGGTGCCTATAATGGCCAGCTCTATGTCTTCCATTAAAATTATGAGTTTCCTAGTTATTGTGACTTGATGATCAAGATTATATTACAGACCCAGTGTTGGGTATTATACCTCCCTCTCCTCTTGTGAGGGTATTTTCTGGATCTGTTCTTTTTTCACTCAGAACATGCAATTATTGTGTCAAAGGAACATTCTGCCCCTTTCCCGTTCCATTGGGTTCTCCTTGCATGTTTGATATTGTTTTCCTTGCTTGTTTGAATTCTTTTTCACCTTTCTTCCATCTGGCATCTCTCATGTTTTGCCATGTTTCTCTCATTCAATTTCTTCCAGTTTGAGAGCTGTCGATGTGATGCATGCTTCCCCCTTCCACCTTTTATGAGGTTTGAGGTTTTCCAATTATCTTAATGGAGTGTCAAAAGAGGGAGATGGTCGCCATGATCCTTTTATGATTCATCGTTTCAATATATTAGCTTTGGGATGTTGCATTTCTGCTTTTGGGGAGGGTGAAATAAAAACAAATCTGCAAAGTATCCACCCACGTCAAAGTCTTTAATAAAATCCTATTTTTCTGGTCACAATAGCCTGGAAATCATGTTTTTTCACAGTTTTATGTGCTGCATCAAATGTCATGATACTTTTCAAAATGTTAAGACTTTGAAGAAACAATAAAAATTGAAATGAGTTCTATGATATAGCAATCCTTGGAAGAGAGGAGCAGTCCAGTCAGAAACCAAACCGGCTGGTGTTTGTCTTCTCTTGAGGAAATATGCCTTCAAACCCCTCAAACGTAGGCACTAATAGACTCATTTCACTTCTACCTTTTCTTTGAAAACATCTTGAAGTCTCATATATACCCTGTTTACAACCTATTATGTTGTCTTCTGGCCTTTTGCACCAGTATCAGGACTTGTGAGAAGTTTTTGTTAATCATTTATTTTGTATCTTTCAGCTAATTTCTTGAAGAGTAGTAGCACCCACCCTTGTGAGGAAGTAGAAAACCAATATGACATCATAGATATTTCACCAAAAAAGCTGTATTCAGTGGTAGTTGAAAGGCATTTTCATCAGAGCTCCCTTACCAGTTAACAAGAAATAACATATAATCCATCTTTAGTTATTTAGCCTTGTACAAATATTCTGGGATGCACATTGTCCTACATTGTACCAAAGACAATACATTGTTTTTGGTACATGAGCAGATCTGGTTGCTCCATCCAGCCCCTCCAAACTTCCTCTAGGGTCTTAGGCCCCAGTTCTCTCTACTCTGTCTAGTCAGCTGGTCAGATAGCACAGAGAGTAGAGCGCTACCTTTGACATCCGAGCAGAGCCTGCTGATGCAAATTCGAATACTGACAGTGCCATACTCAGCCTTTCATCCTTCTGAGGTTGATAAACGATCACCACACACCGTGGGTAATAAGCAACTGTGAGCTGCCTGAAGGTTTGTAGTGCTATATAAATGTAAATTATAATTAACTAGATATGTCATCATTTCATATGATTAAGAGGGTGTGATATGAATGTGTACCACAGAGAAGCTCTGAAAGAAGAACAAGGCCGAACATGATGCTAAGGCTCAATATAAGTGGCCACTCACTATGCCATACCAAAAATCTTTTCAGGCAATTTATCTTAAGTGTAGCCACCTGTTTTTGACAGCTGGTAAGATGACAGAGTACTAATCGGTAATATACTTTTAACTGACCATGCACATATACTGATGCACTTGTGTTTGAGATATCCAATGCACAAACATTTTTTGTAGAGGATAAATAGCTCGATACTACAGAAAGAAGATGATTTGGATGGGTTGGTAGAAGCAATTGAACACTTTATAGCAGAAAATCATAATGGGGATTTGATTCCTGGCATTGTTTGGGAAGCTTTTAAGTGCACGATGTGTGGTCATCTGATAGGTTTATCTAGTGGGAAGAGAAACCAAAGTGACATTAAGGAGGTAGAACTAGGGAAACAGATAAGTGAATTATCAAGAAAAGTCATGGCCGACCCAACGAATATTGACGCAGCGTTAGAGCTGAAAAGATTGAAGAGAGAATTGAAAATGCTGATAGATGAACATGCTGAACGGAAGAACTTCTATCTAAAATGTGCATATTACGAGAAGGGGGAAAAGTGCGACAGATGGTTGGCTTACAGATTACGGAAGAGAGAAGCTGAGCGATCCATAACATTGATTCGAGATAAGAATGATAAAATCACCTGAGGAGATAAATAACGTTTTTCTAGACTTTTATACAAGTCTTTACAAAAACGAGTTGGATGTGACAGGCAAGGGGGATGAATTTCTGGAAAAGGTGGATCTTTCAACGATTGCGGAGTGTGATTTGAAGTTATTAGAGGAGAACATTACGGTGGATGAAATTAGAAGAGCAATTGGTAAACTGAACACGGGAAAAGCCCCTGGACCTGACGGGTTCCCGGTTGAATTTTATAAGGTACTACCGAATTCCGCACTTTACCTATTGAAGGATATGTATACGGAATCGCTGGTGAGTGGTTCACTACTGGAGTCTACTAGACATGCTATGATTTCTGTCTTTCCGAAAAAGGGGAAAGATGATACCCTACCAACAAGCTGTAGGCCTATAAGTCTTATAAATACCGACAACAAAATTCTGGCTAAGATTTTAGCGATAAGGTTGGAAGATCGGCTTCCATCATTAATTCACAGGGACCAATCAGGTTTTGTGCAGGGGAGGAAGACTTTGAGCAAAATCAGGAGACTGTTAAATACAATATCCAAGGCGAGAGATCAACAGGAAGAAAGTGCTATTCTGTCCCTCGATGCAGAAAAGGCGTTCGACAGGGTTAAATGGGATTTCATCTTCTCAGTGCTGGTCAAGATGGGATTTGGAGAAAAATGTGTGTCATGGATTAGACTACTTTATACTGAATCAACACTAATGGTATTAGATCAATGAAATTCAAATTAGAAACAGGAAATAGGCAGGGCTGCCCTTTGTCGCCACTACTATTTGTGATTGCATTAGAACCATTAGCTGCTTTTATCAGAATTGAGGATAGGATGAAGGGATTATCTAGCTGGGGGCTGCAGCAAAAACGATGGTTATTTGCTGATGACATGCTCCTAGTTCTTGGGGACCTGAAGCAGTCTATACCGGCCCTTATGGAGATAGTGGCCAACTTTCGGTTGTGCTCAGGCTACAAAATCAGTTCGACAAAATCAGAGGTCATGCCTCTAATGCACATTAGTGACAGATAGTTTATAACGGATTTTGGATTTAGGTGGTGTCCTGACAGATTGTTATATTTGGGAATTTGGCTGATGCCTGAGATTAAAGACATGATACCGGAAAATATGAAAATTGTATGTCGTACGTTAAGAGACGATCTGGAGAGATGGAGTTTGTTGAATCTGTCGCTTTGGGGAAAGGTGAATGCCTTGAAGATGGTTTCAGCCCCGAAGATTAACTATGTTCTGAGTATGCTCCCTTTGACGGTACCGTCAACATTCTGGCTTTGGACAGACTACTTCAGGAATTCTTGTGGGACAAGAGACCCCCGAGGTTGAAGCTGTGGAAGTTGCAGTTACCACTGACAAGAGGCGGATTAGGGGTTCCTAATTTTACAGCATATCATCTGGTTTATATGTCTAATTTTTTGGTTCCCTTCATGGAGGATACGCATGATGAATGGGTGGAGGCTGAGACTAGCTTCAATGAATCATTGACATCAGGGGCTGTGTTGACCTCTACTTCGAGACGGTGCTGTGGGAAAGACCCTTTGATTGAGTTCTTGAGAAATTTGTGGAAGAATTTGTGTGAATTTTTGGGAGGAGACGCACTTAAGGAGCTTTGCGTCTCGGTCTGGATGAACCCTTCAGTTAAGATAAATGGTAATGTAGTGTTTAGGGTGGATTGGTTTCTGGGAGGAGTTCATTATATAGCTGATCTGTTTAAGGATGACATTTGGATGACAGCGATGGAAATACAACAACGCTTTAAAATAGAGACCTTTTCAGACTACAGAAAGCTTAAAAGGGCGATTGCAGAAGTTAAATTGGTGAAGAGAATTAATTTGGACCTTTTCACAAGGAAAGCGATGGGAGGGGAAGGAGGATTGGACAGCAGGGTATATAATACGATTGTGTCATATTACAGAGGTAATGGTTTACTGAGAGAAGAGTGGACTAGAAGAATTGGTACGGATATCTCAGAGGACTTGCGGCAACAAATGTGTATGCAAGTTAAATTGTGCTCTTTAGGACTTACTGAGAGGGCAAGACAAATTAAGATCCTTAATCGGATTTATTGGACACCAGAAAAAATGTGGAAGAGAGGGATGCTGGGGAGTTCAGATTGTTGGAGATGTCTAGATGAGTCGGCTACATTGGAACACATTCTGTGGGATTGCAGGTTGGTGAGATTATTTTGGAGTGAGATTGGTCAGGTGTGTGATGGAGTGATTGAGGGGTTGCCTGCCCTTGACTGCAAAATGGTGATATTGGGAAGTGATGAACTATTGGACGATCTTACGCAATGTCAGTAAAAATGGTTGTTCAGGGGAACTTTGACTGGTAAGAAGATAATTTTGCACAATTGGAAATCTATTTTGACCTTGGACATTGGGACACGGACAGCTGAAATGCACAATTTGGCAGAAATGGAAAGGGTGCTCTACAGGAGAGAGGGGCAGATAGGTTTGTTTGAGAAAATCTAGGGAAAGTTTGTATCGCTATACTAGACTTCATGAAGTAACAAATTGTGTGGGTGGGAGTGGTGGGGATGGGGGCGTACATAGTTGTGTTAAATGCTTTTTAATTATTATTTGTCTGTTTCATGAGATGATTTGTATTGTATTATAACTTGTTAACTTGTAAATAAAAGTTCAAAAAAAAAAAAATGTAGCCACCTGTTGGATGTATTGGAAATAGGAGGACGTGTGTATACACAATTTCTCTGTCAACGCCTAACAAGGATTCTGGGGGCATTAAGCTGCCATATTTACCCAAGAAGAACAATATCTCTTCATCTCTGTCCACCAAATATATCCAGCATAATAATTGATCCCCACACCCCAACAAGCATATACGAATTGTGCAAATGTGAGGCATACAGACAATCCCATGTGATGGTAAGGTTGAGGTGGGAGCATTTGGAGAGGCTCACCTGCAGTGCCATGGAGATGTGGGGACAGCCTCCCCACATCGGGAGGATCCTTGCTGTGCTGTCACCATGGGACATTGCGAGAGAACGGCTCCAGAGACAATGGCCCCACGCTCCATCAGCTCTGAAGGACGGCCACCTCGAGACACAGACAGCATTCGGGTGCAGACCAGGAACCCGGAAGACACCAGAAATGGGAGAAGGTACAGCTAATCACCAGCAGAGGTGGAGGAGCATGTGCTGCAGGGTAAAAGACCATGGCGCCAGCCTATTGCTGTATTGGAGAGCACAGAGAGGAGGGATGCCCCTTGCAAGAAAAGGAGGGGGAGGAGTATGGTTCTATGACCCATCCAAACACCCTGAGGAGCGGAGCCCAGGAGTGCCTAGACAGGACATGGGAGGAGGGGAAGGGGAAAGCGACAACCAATCAGGAGGAGGGTAAGGAGATATAAACATGCAAATCCGACCAATAAGTTGTTTGTTTCCTGTGTTGCAGAAAAAGCCAGAGGAAGAGGAGCATGAGGAGTCTTTTACCATGCTGTATTGAGAGAGCCCAGGGCCAGGAGAGACAGAAGAATCTCAGGGCAAAATAGATACATGTTCTAGGGGCAAGGAAGAAACATTACTCAACCCAGTCCTGAAGACCAAAGCCCTGGAGGCAAACTGAAAAGAGAAATCCAATCCCACAAAAAGGGGATAAGGAAGGGACAGTGGAGCTATCCTCCCTACCTGACCCTGCATATCAATAATGAAGAGCATAGAAAGTAACTAACTTGGGTGTTTCCACTTTTCTGATGGCTCACATTACACAATACATAAAACGTTCTCACAGAGTAAGCCATGCTCAGACACATCCCTCTTACTCCTTGGGGTTGGAGCATAGCAGGTCTATGAAGACACTAGAATGTGTAATATTTCAGTCTATGCTGAGCCAGAGAGGATCTTTTTACGTGTCAATTGCCTGAGTCCAGCGCAATTGTCTGCCTCATAACATAGGCCCAGTGATAAAGAATATCATTTGGAAAGCAGACTCTGTCTCATTGTGAATCTTCTTTAGTATGAGCTAATTAATCCTGGGCTTTTGATAGGCAAACAGGAATGAAATTAGATTTGCAGAGACATTTCGGACAGGAAGACTGGACACATTGCTTTTACATAGAACATATTAGGTCTGGGGATTTTTTTTAAATAGAATCTAATTGGCCACACCAAAACATGCTTAAGTCAGACCGGTGGGAGTTACGTTTTGTTCAATCTTATGGGAGGGGGCAACAAGATTCAATTCAAGGTGCTTTAGGCCTTTGACTGTTACAAAACAACTACTGCTATGCAAGAGTACAGGGATGAGCAGTGGCTAAATCACCTACTCAGACCCACACAATAGCTGAACCTGCAGTGTTCCCAACCATGCATCTGAAAGAGGCACAGCCTGAAATGTTTACCTCATTTACCTCTTTTGGTAACGCAGGCTGGAGACATGCTATATCTTCAAGAGGGGTGTAAGCTGATAACAGTAGCAACCCAAACAGCTTTAGTAAAATGGTTCTATGAAAATATAGGTATTGAATCAAAGAAAAACAAAAAAAAAACGATATTAAAATATTAGCCCCAACCCCCTTGGAAAAGAAACACAGAGAATACTGATCCTTGTGTGAAAGAGCCCTCTGGGTTTGCAGGGATGTTCAAGCAATTAAATATGCAACTGTTCTTGTAGAATAAGGTAGAGAAGGGGAGCTTGGAAGTCACTGTGGGCCCCAGAAGTGGACCAGTGCGACAGGGCCTCCTCACCGTACCTTTAAGACTTGTCTTTAGTGCACAGTAGCATCAAGCTTGAATTCTAGGCTATTTAGCTGTGATTTAGCTCATCTTGAGACATTTGAGTCTATGCCATGTGCACTGTTTGTGCAGGATGGATAGGTTCAGGAAATTCACTATTTTTTTAAAAGTCTTTCTTTATTGTTCATGGTTTATTTCAAACCTTATACACACATTAGAAAAATTGCATGTAATCATAAAAAGTGAAAAACACATTACAAATCCCTTAAATATACTTCTAACAATAATTCACGAAAGCTTCAAAACAGAATACGTTCATAATTCATCAGAATACGTAAAATCGACATTCAATAATCAATTTCAAGATTTCGAAAAATGTGTATTAATCTAATTAATAATCATGTGGGTCGACCCCCCGAAATATACCACCAAAAGAGTAATGATTTGAAAAAGATGAGTCATGAACATATGCACTAACACATTCTTTCCTTTTCTTTTGTAAAGAGGGGCAGATAATCATCAGATGTTTAAGTGTTTCCATTGATTGCTTACAAAAACGACACATGGCACTATCACACTGTCCTCTAATGTAAAATATTTACTTTGTATGAATGAGATTAAATCGGACTCTCATGAACGCTTTCCAGAACCTACTGTCCGGACATTTCAACATTAAGGACTGCACTCTGGGAGCGCAATTACCTGTTAAAGATCCTGTATGCGGAAAGAAGCAGGCCAGCAGACACTCTTCACCTTACTCCCTAGTACTGAAATTGCCACAAACAGCGAGGATCTAAAGGCAGGAAAGCTGAGAGGATCTCTGGGTGCTCTTAAATGAAGGTGCCTTTTGGTCTGTGGCTAAATTGTAAGGAAGACCCCGGAAGTTCTTGTGGCCTGCTAGGAGCTTTATGGGAAGGGTGTTGGGGTGGATTGCTCTTGGACTGAGGCTGCACTTTTCTGGGAGTTAATATGCATAAACCAGCCTTGCCTAACCTTTTCAACCGGGGCTGCAGTTACCTCATCCTCTTAATAGAGGGCAGCAGTGTAATCCTAGGCTCCTAAGAGTTGTAGAGTCTGCTTTTGCATGTCTACAATGGCTGATGAGGCCCTTTTTTAACTGAGTGTCAGTAGCATGTATTATGTACTTATGTGTGCGGCCATTGAGTGTTGTGTATCACCTTCCCACTGTTTCACAGCCTTTGTCGTCTATGTACAAAGTGAAATGACATTGCAAATACGACAACACATGACATAATATAGCATGACATAACCCAATGTATAATCACATGTAACTAAACCAGTGTTATGTCAAAAAATTGAAGGGCATGAGCAGCTAAGTAAATATACATGTATAGAAAAGGAAACATGAGTGAAACTCCCTTAAAAGCAAAAAAGGCCTTTGGTAATGAAACCATTTTCTGGAAGTGAGAATTCGATTAAAACACAAACATGGAAAGAAGAGGAAATCCAGAAGAAGAGAGTATGTAAATCCAGATTGATTGTCTATCATGGAATGGTTTATGTTTCCCGCTGTTGTTTTGGGATTGTGCTGTGGATAGGTATTACTGTATCACAGCATTGTAGGAGACATTGGATAAGATCTATAGATAGACAGTATTTCAGGATTATCCATGCTCTCTCTTAGAATAGGCAGGATGGTGGCCTGTTTCAGGGTGGATGGGCACATAATGTATGGAAGGGAAGGTTACACAATTCAGTGAGACAAGGACTTAATATCTGAATTGGGTTTTTAATTACCAAAGCCTCACATGGATTCCTTAGCATGTTAGTTGCCTTATTATTTATTTGTATCACCATTGTAGTCTCCACCTCTGTGATATGTCAGAACCTAATGAAGGTTAGATGTTTGGTGCTATAGGTGGGATCTACATCAGGCTGTTATTTAGGCTGGCGGAACCGTGTTGCTTATATTGATTCAATTTTGTTATTAAACAAGTCTGAAATATTATCCACCAGCTGCTGCAATGGGATAACACAATCGTATTTTGTTTAGAGTTCGTAAGTTCCCTTGACACTGTGAAGAGATCTCTTGTTTAATTTTGTGCATTTAGTGTTCAATTTGCATAGTAGTTTTACTTGGTTCTATTTACAGCCTTACAGTGGCCTCTGGTCTGCCAGAGGGATGCCATTTCAATGAATGTAGAATCTCCACTTTCTTTACAGTCCTCCTTTTGCATTTAATGTAGCTTGTTTGAGGTTGTACCATTTATTGATACTTTTTTCTCTATTTTTGGTTTCTGGGGCAGGCCTTTCCATTGGTCTAGAGAATTCAGAAGGGATGACTTGGAGTGGTAGTTTTTCTTTTTTCAACCAATTGTTCAAAAAACAATTATTTCAAGTTCTCTATTTATTAGTTTGAAGGGTATCCAAGGAACCTTTTAGGGCTTAAGTGGTTGTTATTCATCATAGTGAAGTGGAACTATGATTTCTCCAGCAATACGATAATGGTCTTCTGACATTACCTATGGGGCACACAGTTAGTTGCATTGAAATATAACATGAAGGGAATGTCAAACTTTATGAGTTCGTTGGAGGCTCGTTGTGATAACCCCATTGATTCCATATTGTTCAGTAGATCCGTTTCATACCTTTACACACAATTTAGAAGTTTGTACTGTGATGCCAGAACATTGAGGTTGGTCGCAAGAATTAAGTTAATTGCTATTGTTTGCATTTTTGTTTGACTAACCAGCATTAATGATTTAAAAGGTGTGAAAAGTTAGTATTGATGTTCTTAAGCAGTGATTGTTTCAAACATTTGGATGTTTTACCTATCAGGTGTGGGGAAGGGTTTGGCAGTTATCTGGCTGGAGGGTGCATGTTTGTTAATAGAGTACTGTCTGTGCCTCTCTATAGCGGTGAGTGAAGGTCCCATTCTTCAATCTCTCTCTCTCTACCTGTTGTGTTCCCCAGGGGTCTAACCTCTCTCCCTGGCTTTTCAACCAATACCTGACACCTTTTGCACACTGCATCGCTGCGCTCTGCTCCAACTTTCAGTGTTATGCGGATGACATCCAGCTCTCCTTCAGGCTCCACTCGGCCGCGTCTGCTCCTTCTCTCATTCCTGACTGTCTGCAATTCAGGAGTGGTGCGTAACAGGGGCCCCCGCAGCCCCCGCGGTGCGGGGGGGCCCGCGGTGTGGGGGGCCCCACCAGCACATGGCTGGGAGGGGGCCCCAGTAAAAAAAAAAAAAAAAAAAAAATTCTAAAAAAAAAAAAAGTTTCTTTTGAAATTCACTCTGCATTCATAAACAACATTTCTGTAACAGAAATAATTTATTTATGAAGGCAGAGTGACTACAAAAAGAAACTTTCTTTTTGAAGTCTGAGGGCCCCCGTACCCCATGACATGGAAGACCCTAGGCTGGAGGCCTCCATGTCATGGGGTGGGGGTGGGGGGGGGGGGAACCCTATGCCTTCAAAAAGAAATAGTTTGTTTTTGAAGCCACTCAGCCATCATAAAGAAATTATTTTGATTATGGTTCGGTCCTTAACTGAAATAATTTCTTAATGAAGTAATAGTGACTTAAAAAAGAAACAATGGGGCTCATTCTGACCATGCCGGTCCGGAAACAACAGTGCTGGTAAGCTTACAGGCACTGTTGTTTCCGGACCGGCATATTACAGGTCTGCCTGGTGGGGCTGCCGTGCCCGACAGGTCTGACCCTGCCAGGCACAGCAGCCACGGTAGGCAGACCTGTCACGGAAGCACCGGCACCGTTAACAATGGTGCAGGTGCTTCTGTGTCCCCATTCCCGTGGAGTCTGGGGTTTAACGAAATTACCGGCACCTGATTTCCCAGCCGCCGGACTTGAAATAGCACGGTGGCACCGGGAAGTCAGGCCATAGTAATTTTTTATGGGTCTGGCGGCAACCCGCCGGTAGCACCGGCACGGTTACCGCTGGACCCATACTGAGCCCCAATTTCTTTTTTAAGTAATAGGGCCCCCCCTCAACTCCATGAGGTGTGCGTGTATGAGTCTATGGTGAAAGGGTGCACACTCAAATGTATAGCCGGCTGCCTGTGTGTGTATGGTGAAAGGGTGCACACTTAAATGTATGGGTGGCTGTGGGGGTGTGCCTGCATGGTGAAAGGGTGCACACATAAATGTATAGGTGGCTACCTGTGTGAGTGTATGGTGAAAGGGTGCACACTTAAATGTGTGGATGACTAAGTGTGTATAAGGTGAATGGTGTGTGTGCTTGTGTACAGGGGCACAAGAAAACCTTCATTTCGGGGGGCTAACCCTTCAAATGTTGGGAGAGGCGCTAACTTCACATGCGGTGGGGAGGGGGAAACTTATTTGTGTGGGCGCATCCAAATTATTTACGCATTTTAATGAGACTATTCTAGTGCAGATTCAATGTTACAAGCAGTTAACTCTCTCCTATAAGTCTCCTGTTCCCTCTCTACCCTTCCAATCACTCCCCTGGCATGCAAGTACTAAACCCACATCACGATTTCAATTGCCGAAACAATGTGGCATTTGAATGCAGGTACTAACAGTGAAATGCTTTACGTTGGTAATTGCTGGGTTCTTGTCAACAGCAAAAACCAGGTGCCGTTTAAAATCTGTGTCCTGTTCGGTCTGGCAACTGCTCTAAAGGTTAGCCAAGTTGAGTCAATATAGCCCAAAATGTCAGGGGGGGTAGTGCTGAAGCCCAGTCAACTCAATGGTGTTGCGCTACTACTTGTGTTTAATGCCTTGCTTACTCCTAGCCCTATTCTTCCTCGTCCCAGTACTTATATACGAGGCAGTACGTGTGTTTGAGGCACTCTGCCTCATACAAAAGTACTGGGAAGAGGTAGAGGTACATGGAGGTAATGCCTGATTTAGCTACCTGTAATCTTCATCACTCCTAGTCCCACTGTTCCTCATCCCAGTACTTACCTATGAGGCAAGGAGCCTCATACGAAAGCTCTGGGACAAGGAAGAGGGACGCAGAGGTAATTCTGGGCCAAGGAGCTGATTGTGGAGGTTGGGGTGGTGGGTGGGAGGGAGAGTGGATGTGTGGGGGGGCAGGATTGTGTGATAAATCATAATGGTTGTCCATGTCCAGGCTAAGCAGGCATGATATGTGGTATTAGTGGCTAGAGAGGCATTTTGATTTAGCCAGTCTAGTCATCCCTCAGTTTGGTATGACTTTCTTTTAACTGGACATTTCTGATAAAGTAGTCCTGCTAACTTTAATTACCTGGCTAGATTGGCATTTGGGTGCTGCCAGTCTAGCCATTTCTTACTGCGGCATTGTATATTTTTTTGGGCATCTGTGATAAAATGATATGATGTGATTCAAGTCATTTATAATGCGCCTGTACACAAGTGTACACAAGGGAGGGATGATAGAGGGAGGACAAGACAAACGATCTCACTAGGCCTTGTGTCATTGTGAGAACGAGAAGTGCAAGGGAAAAGGGAGCAGGGAAGTGCAAGTGAGAGGGGAGGGGAAAACAGGGCAGCAATGCTCTCAGTAAGTGCAGCCAGGGCAGAGCAGCTATTGGTTGTGCAAGGAGAACAATGGACTGCAGGGTTACAGTTACAGCCCCTAAGTGCATGGTAGGCCCGGAGGCAGTGCAAGGGTGACCAATCAAGAAAGAGCCTGGACTCAGAGAGACTCTGAGGGTAGCCAAGCAGCCAGTCAGTACAGCAGACAGGTAGGTCAGGTAGGTCAGCAGGGGGGGAGAGAGAGCGAAAGCAGCAGAGAAGAGGAAAGCTTTTAGCTGCTTCCGAAACTTCAGGTTGTCCGCCTCAAGTTTGAGAGGGGCAGGGAGGCCATTCCAGTTGGAGGCACCAGCAGAGGAGAGAGGTCTACCCCCACTCTCTGCCTGGAGAAATGTCTAAGCCTTAGAGAGTTGGAGGTAGCTTAGTGAAGGGTTAGAGAAAGAAGGTATTTTGTAAGAGAGCATTGGATTTAGTGTTGGCACTGGCCCCCGAAAGCCTTGTGGGCAATGCAAAGGTTCTTGAACTTGATCCTTGCAGCCAGTGGAGAGATTTCAGGGCTGGAGAAATACAATCCCCGGGCTTGAGGCCAAGGCTAAGTCTTGCAGTCCTGTTCTGGATTATTTGCAGATGACGGAGACTAGAGGAAGACAGATTGAGAAAGTGGCTGTTGCAGTAGTCCAGCTTAGAGACAGTGAGCTTCTGGTGGAGAGTGAGAAAGGGAAGAGTCCCTTTGAGGAGGAGCAGCTGGTAGTGGGACTTCTTGGTGATGTCCGAGATGTTAGGAGAGAAAGAGAGTGTGGCGTTGAAGATGACACCAAGGTTTTTTGCCTCGCAGGAAGGCAAAGGAAGAGGGCCCAAGGTGGTCTGCTATAGTGAGAGAGGAAACACAGTGGCGTTAAGGAGAGCAGTTTCCATGCCTCTGGCAGCTCTGAAGCCATACTGATGGTCATGGAGACAACCAACAGATTCAGTGTGGAGAGTAAGCTGGGAGATGGCAAGCTTTTCCAAGAGTTTGCTCAGGAAAGGTGGAGATTGAGCGATAGTTTTCCAGCAGGTAGGATCAGCAGTCTGCTTCTTGAGGAGTGGGTGCACAAGGGAGTGCTCAAAGGGAGAGGGGAACATTGCAGTGGCGAAAGAGTGATTACAGAAATCAGCCAAGGCTGGAGTGAGGGTGTCAATATGGGCTTTGATGGTTCTGGAGGAGCAGCGGAGCACCTGTTTGGACGACACTTTCATAGATCAGACTTGTCTAGAAACCTCGTCAGGTGTTGTCAGAGAGAAAGAGGAAAAAGGAGGAGGAGAGAAGAGATGGCCAAAATGGGCCGAGAGAGGAAGAGGACATAGAGGACAGGATGTCCTGAGATTTAGCAGAGAAATGAGAGGCCAGAGCTGTACAGAGGGCATGGGAGGGAACAGAAGAGGTATAGACCACAACAGGATTGACCAGTTCCTTGCAGATTTTAAAGAGTTTGGCCGTGTTGTTCGAGGCCATGGAGACACATGCTTTATTGTGTGCTCTCTTCTTGATGAGTGTTATTGCTTTGACTGGCATTTTGCTGAAAACAGTCTAGGTATGTCTAAATGTGGCCTGGCATTCTGTACTATAATGTTATTACGTGTTTACACTGGTCTACATTGTGCAGCCAGTTGGAAGCATTAATGTTCCTGTGCACTGTTGGTGACTTGCATGTATTGGATTGTGTTACCCTACAAAACAATTGCAAACACTCTGGCTTTATAGCCAATTTATCTCAGAAAGTGTGCTGTTTTTTGCATTATACACATATTTATATCTTTTTCCTAGTGCAGTGTGCGGCATACCCCTTCGGCAGCACGTTCATGCGTATTGTGCAAGCGTGACAGTCTAGGCCGGCCCAGAGTGTGGCGCAACCCGTGATTTGTTGCCGAGCTGGGGGGCCCCCTCAGCATGGCTCGCAGGGGGGCCCCCACATTTTGTGTTACGCCACTGGGGTTGTCACAGTGACTTTGCTGTGCTGCGTGAAC